>NC_137940.1:22512619-25095949 GCF_963969265.1 Rhamphochromis sp. 'chilingali' | reverse complement strand
TGCCACGTTATTTAATAACCATGAAAATCCAAAACTGTGGCTGCACAGTGTCATTGGAGATGTTCTCCCGTGTCGTGCTTGGATACCGAGGCGGTGCTTTTCAGTAACCACTTTGTAATCTAGTAACTCACCGACTGTTGTCCACTGTTTTTGTTCAAAGACGTCATTCTAGGTGAGAAATGGTAGAAGTAAAGCAGCCTGGGGCGTGTTTAACAAAAGCAATTTTTCGACAACATTTAGTATAACCTCAAATCGTAGCAGCAAATGCTGATTCACGAATGATTATTGCTCACAGTTTGCTGAAGTCCTCACATGAGTCATTTTTTTAATGGCTGTAAAATGTCAAAATTAAAACGAGAGATGTTAATCTTATGTTGCAAACCACATTAAGATGGACACGTCTCTGGCTTGCCTTCATCAGAAGAGGTCTGCAGATGTGCCACTATTTGCATCCTACACATCAGCAAAGCTAAATGAGCTGTAGTTGTTTATGATGAACATGGATGTAAATCTCGGGTGTCTTTCAGTGAACTGGAGCTCTGAGCAGTTGCAAACCTTAGTTAGGTGACACAGGCTATCAGTCACACTCAAACTCTATCGCTCAGTCAAGTAATGTTTAAATTAAGCTGCTGCGTGATGTATGACAGATGCTAAAACGGAACTATCCTATTATGCACACTGTGCAGCTTTGCTATTCCTAGCTGGTTTAAGGGGGGGATAATGCAGGATGTCACAGCTCACGTCCCGAAGGGGAAAATTAGTTTTTCTTGTGAAATATCACACAATAAGCTGAAAGGATCAAGCATCTGACCAGCTCTGTCATCAGGTTTGACATCCGGGCATTATGATGTTATTTATTGTAAAGTTTCCACTCTGGTGATACGTAAAACAAATCCGTCATCGCGAGACGTTGCGTTGAATTCCAAAAAGTGGTTTACCGCCGGGAACTTTCAGTGAGATGAGCATAACAACCAGCTGATGGATGCCTGCCTTTCCAGATGGCATGAAAAAAAGCTAACCTGAGTTTGTCCTAATGGCACCATGCTCTGATGAATACACATCCAGTAATAGTGTGTGTGTGCTCACATGGCTCATAAGAAATCCTCCATAGGGATAGGTTCCAGCAGATTGGGCTGCCGTTAGGGAAAGCACCGCCACATCCAACAATTTAGTACTGAGCCTCAATTTCCTCTCAGGGCTCGCGATGGTGTTTGTTTTTCCTAAACACTGTTTACTTTCTGGGGTATGTGTGCACATTTGTGTTTATATTAGTTTTTCATAGATCTGACACTAAAATTGGATGCCTAGCAGTAATAAAAATTAAATCCCCGTTGACTGTCGTGCCATGAAAAATAGATTATCCTCACAGAGGCTAACTGACAAAGTTTGTTTCAGGTCTTTTTATTTCAGGTAATGTTTGCAGTGACTCATCTCTCAGTGTCTACTATAAGCATTATGAATGCCAAGACCAATCCTTCTACATAATTCACTATACTGTACCACAGCTGATCCATTATAACCTCAAACCAAAGTGGAATGATAATGCAGCGATGTGCAAATCTTACTGAATTGAGAAAGACAAGGCGTCACATGTTGAGACCGAGAATTATTTTTAATGCCTGTTACCCCTTTCATTAAAAAAGCTGGGACATCTGCATCATCTTGCACGACTGCTTCTTTTAGCAAGAGTCTGTAAGTGCCTGGAAGCTGAGGAGAGGCGGTCCAGGAGATGTTTGCTTGGTTTAGAATTTCAGGATTTTCAGGGCCTCCTCTCATGTGTTTTTGTTTCTTAGGTTGCCATGTGGTCAGAAGGTGACAGGGCTGGACTGCAGGCAGGCTAGTTGTCATGTGGAGTCTTTTGCTCCAGAGCAATGCTGTTGGAATATATGCAGAATGTAGTTTGCATTGTCTTGCTTAAATTTTAAAAAGCCTGTGCTGGAAAAAGTTGTTGTATACGTTGCTGGAAAACCTGTATATATTATTCAGCATTAACAGTGCCTTCACAGATGTTACCTATGCCATACTACACTAACCAACCTTCATGGCAACATTGATGCAGGCCATTAAATTGTAATAAAACAGCTTCTATTCTTTATAAAAGATTTATCAGTGTTTTCCATGAGAATTTCAGATTGATTGCTCTGTCCTCAGGACAGTTTTCTACTTTACCATTTTTTATTTTTTATTTTTATTATTTTGCATTTTATTTTTGATTTTATTTATGGGTGTAGCCAAAAAGCTGTCTATACTGGAAGTGGGCTTTGTGCGTGTGTTCAAGTGTTCTTGAATCTGTTTTTGAATGACTGTTGTTTGAGGACTCACGTTTAAGGCCATTCAGTATAGCTCTGAACTCTTGGTCACTACATCTTTTAATGATATTATGAAATGTAGATAACAAAATCCAACTTTTTTGCAGTTTTATATTGAGCAATGTTTTTCTTAACACACACTTCTCTTTTTTACTGTTTATTTTATATATGTTTTTTTTCACAGTAGGGCTGGAGTCTGTCCCAGCTAACTTATGGAGACAGATCCACTCTCACATTCACACCTTCCAATTTGGACTCATGTAGAATCACCAATTAACCCAACATACACATCTTTGGAACGTGGGAGGAAGCCAGAGTGCCTGGAGAAAACACCTACGCAGGCATGCGGAGAACATGCAAACTCCACACAGGAATTCTCCGGCCAGCCGGTGGATTCAAATTTCTTGCTGCGAGGCGACAGTGCTAACCATCACACCACCATGCTGCCCACACTGCAGCATTTTTAGCTGAAGCTAGTTTGCAGTGCCCATCCCTAGCTGAGGTTTTAAAAACACAAACGGGGAAAAATCAATCACATGCACAATCTATACGCACATTGGAAAGCACAGACTGCAGTATAATTTGATAAAATAAACAAATATAAAACAAGAGGCAGCAGATTATTCATCTCTGATTGATTACACGATTGATTGCACTTTAAAAACCGCTTCAGTTTAACGTAAAAATGGTCCTATCAGGGTCCAGTTTGAGTTCTGTAGGTGGAGAATTCCACATGTTGATACCCTGAAGAGAAATGAGAATTTCCATAACAGTACCTTGCATTTTCCAATAGATCCTCCCTGCAGCACTAAACCCATAGCTTTAAGAAGAACCACGAGGTCAGTGAGCACCTGGGGAGCCTGATTATGTACGCATAATAATTTTAGATTAGCAAATGTAATGAAATTATCAAAACTTAATATGGTTAATTTGTTAAGAACACTGCAGTGGTGCAGCCTTACTGGCTTCTTATTCTGAATTTTAACTGCCTGACTGTATGTCATCATAAAGGGCATAATTGTTCTTTTTAAACCTAATTGTGTTATTAACGTGTTGGAAATTAACTTCATTAGTTCTCAGATGTTCCATCACTTTTTTTTACTTTTTTTTAGGGGGATGGTTTTTTGTTTTGTTCTTCTTCTTCTTTTTTTTCTTTTTTTTTGTAATTACACAACTTCTCACTTTTTCCATCTATCCCTAAACTCTTTGCAATTGAATCTGCTTTTCTTGTTGCATTTTACAGGGTGTCCCAATTTTTTTGGAAGCTAGTTTGTATTTCGGATCAGTTAATCACTCATATTGGAAGATGCTGGCCAATCAGTTAAAGAGAATTAAGTAAAAGGTCAGAAGGCCATTTAACATTTTCTTCTATCTATATTTGCCAAGCATCTTGTTCCCAGCTCTTTTTATTCATTTTTTCCCTATTTGTTTTTCAAAGGCTGGCTTTTTTCCCCCTGCACTTAATGCAACTTTCTTCTTTGGCCTCATCAGCAAATATGAAAAAAAAAAAAAAATAAAGAAAAATCGGTCCCTCTGGGTATGAAGTAGGTCAAACTGTTAGTGGTTAATTTGGGCTTGGCTCAGACAGGCTTGAAACAGCACTTATTTTTTTTCTGTTCACTTAACTCTCTCTCACTCTCTGGATAATAGATGATGCTGTCCAAAGCCCTTAATCTTATAATATTGCCATATTCCAAACTTAAATTTTTCGAAACTATAATTTCATGCTCTTGGTTAATGTGAAGAGCAATTGTTTGTACTGCATTGTATAATAAACACACACACACACACACACACACTTTTATGTACTGCGTCATTAACTCCAGATAGTGTAACCTGGGATATAAAATGAAGTGTCAGACACCGAGGGCTCACTGTGTTGTCGCTGCCGCCACACATGCATTGTTGATGTTGTTTCCAAAACTATCCTGCTGTGTGTGCAGCACGTCACTCACTTGTCATGACACTTCAGACTCAATATGTAATCAGCTCACCCACAAGGATACTCCTGTCATTTCGCCTTGTCTGACACTCCAACATCTCCATTCAGTGTTTCAGATTTAAGACGCATAACAGGAACGATTAAAACACTGGACACATTAAAAGTTTACAGCCACCCACCTCACACTCAAGCTGCTGCCCTTTCTTCGCTGTTCAATCCGTCAACATGGCTGGTTAATATAGAAGAAAATCTAATCTGCAGCAGCTCTGTTGCTCAAGCCGTACACTTGCACTCTCTTAAACAAAATGACCACTATGGATGACTTTCCAGTGGCTAACAACAGGAATCTGAATACGAGCGAATATGAATGATACTACCTCTACATTGTTGGGTTTACTGAGAGTTTAACATTTAAAAGTGTAATGTTATTTACCCGTGTTAAAATAAGGGTTTAATTAGAAAGTCTGATTTAGTGCTGCAAAGATAATTACTGTTATTTGGCTTCTAATTTGAATTCAGTCTTACTGGTTTCCTCCATAAAGTTTTAATTATGCCTTACTCTATATCATAGCTAGCACTGACTGCACAGTATATGTCACTAATCCACAGGCAATTCAAAAACGAATATAGTTCATGTTGTGCAGCTCAGTGCTCTGCATATTTTAGTTTTTGATTGACAGACATTAACCACTCGAGAAAGAATGATGTCTTTTTTCTCCAAAACACATTTCCCCATAAAAATCTGAAAAAGTACAATCACTGCAGCTCTCCTCCTCACACAGGACAGGTCACAGCCTTTTAAATGACACTACCTCTTTTATACCACACAGATGATTTACTGCCAGTGGCCACTGACTTTTACACATTTAAGCACATATATTAAAATTTCATGTTTTCAGACTATGTAGCCCTAAGCCTGGGTGTCTCGAACGTCTTCAAGTGTTAAAACAACTCAATCCTTACAGCCTGACTAACAAACTTAAAGTACAGTATGCGATAATTCGCTTTCTCTCTGAAAAAAATCCTCGCTACGGTATTTGCAACATACCACTCCGACTAGCACAAGCATCCACTCATTTTATATTTGTGACACCATAACTACACATTAATATAAAAGGATGACACAATGAAAATGTGTTGACATTAATGCGGGACATCTTCAGACATGCGTGACTCAGAATCACTCCAGTAAATCAGTGATGTGTAGCCTGCACAATAAAGACAGAATCAGCTCTTAAGTTTGTCAGTTGCATTAAACTCTGAACTGTGATTTATGAGATCCAAAGTTAATGCAGGCAACAGGAATACCGCACAGATGGGCTGTAACTTAGACGCTAAGTGGCGTATATTGGCTTTAATAGACTGAAAACTGTCTGTGACTGTAGACTCCTTTGATTTAGATCCTTTTACTGCCCCAGGTCTCAGGTGCTTTGCTCACAGTCAACATTAATAGGATGAATTAGACCTTTATTTCTTATTTTACTGTTTCGGGGTAAAATGCACTGATGCTGAAAATCTATTTTACTTTGTTTATTATCACAAAATCTACATTTTCTTTCTATTTGATCTCTTCTTCTAATCAAATTCAGGTTTGGTTACCCTATTGCAATGGCAAAGTGAACACTGGAACCGATTAAAACACTGCAGTACGTCATCCCTTCCATTTAGCACTAAAAAGCTAAGTTGTAGCTCAAGTAGTTTGATTCTTTACTGCATAATCTGTAAGTCACATTAACAACTGTGAATATGGAAACAGAACTACATTTATCCTGCTAAAATACTCTAGATTTGCATTTCTAGATGGAACAAGATGGATATAGCTCACTTTATGTCCTGCCATGATGACATATTAGTATCACCAAAACAATTACAAATGTATACATATACATATATAATATGAAAATATACATTTTTAAAGAGCCAGACAGGGAGATTCGAAGCCAAATGAGACTCAATTATTCATTAAGAATTAATTATTTTCATTGATGGATAAAAAGAATACAATTAAATGGAACTGGAAATGTATTTGATTGATCTAAAAACGCTCATAGCAGCATTAGCTGGTATTATATTAATATAATAAAAACGTTTTTGCCAATTGGGTATCTATATGTAAATTATATTCCTGCCTCGGTGTGTCACATGCTGGGTTTATTTGTATGGTACTCTGGATTATCCCTGTGCCAAGCGATGATCTCTCTGGGCTTCCAGTATAGGCAGTGTAATCCTTTGGTGTGCAAGAGCTAATGAGCTGTAGATTCATACTACATTTGCAACGTTAGCTCATCGGTATAGTTTGTATGATGCATATTACACTGAAAAAACAGGTAACATAACTGATATAATCGTCTATATACATGTTCCAACAAAATTTTAGCCTAAAGAAATATTTAACAAATCTGTTTTTAGACTTTTGATTAATTTCTGTCATAGTTATTTTGGATGCATGAGATTAAGCGTTTCTACATGGAGAGCTGCTTTGAAAACATGACTCTAAAAATCCTTATTTATCATCACTTTTCATACATTTCTATTTTTCATTATGTTAAAATCCGTAATAAAGTGTAGCATTCACTCATATGAATAAACAATGTTCCTCTAGCCTCGTTTTCGCCGTGTCTCCATGGTGCTGCGCACAGCAGCAACTTTTCATCTGTTTTCTTATTCCTATTATTCATATTCTAACCCAGTGTTTAATTTGTAAATCACAAGGTCCTGGATCATAGCGAGGGTGTAGTTCCAGCGGGTCAGGGAAGTGAAAAAGTCACAGAAGGCATGAAAAAATCCACAGCGCTGGGAGCGCATGAGAGCCCAGTATTGTAATGTGATACATGTAACCACTCCACTGACAGCATGCATACAATCTACGCTGTCCATACAAATCTCAAACCAAATAAGAGAAAAAGCCCTTTTTTTATGGAAAAACTGGAACAAGACAAAGCCTGCTGTCAGAAACAAAATCATCGCAGTGAGCACAGGCACAGTTTACGTGCTAACTGTAAGTTGCCAAAGGGGCCCACAAACACCTGTCTATAACAGGATACTAATTAGACTCACTAGAATATATGAGAGCTCAATTTGTGTTTGTTTCTTTCATTTCTTATTAAGATTCATTCCCATCAGTCTATTCAATCACTGAAACTTCATACAGTTACCAACAGCAGCAGGCTCTATTATTCCTCCCTCGGAAAACAGTTTTAAACGTGCCGCAGACTGAGTGTTATTCTTTTTTCTTACTTTTATACCTAAACTCTTGGGGTCTTAAAGAGCTGTGGCTATAAAACCTAGTGTCGCAGTACACAAGCAGCCTTCTTTTCACTCTTCTGGAGGGGGACGTGAGCACTGACAAAGACACTGACACGGGTATAAAGGCATGGCGCACTTGAAAGGATGGTCTACACAATATTTTGAATTTAATGGGATCGTTAATTAGCTGGCTTCATTTCTTTGCTATTAACGCAAAATACGCACAAAAATAGGTACGAAGAGTAAGTCGTTTTCTAACCTGCACTGGCTCGCATGTAATATAAAATACCACTGTAACTTTTGTCCCGGTGTCTCATCCATGCTCATAAATTCTCCATCCTATAAAGGGGTATGGAGCCGAGGCATGAGGGAGAAAAATGAACTCCATCAGGAAGCTGGATACAGTTTCTCTGACACACACAACCTTGGTCCAGTAAGAATATCTCTGTATCCTGCTGACATGTGATCTTCTGAATCTATTTGGGACAGCTTGTCTGACTGAACTCTAAACAAGTCCTTTCAAGCTGCATCATTTATCAATTTCAAACCTGTTTGTGGGCTGCAGATGATACCCCACAAGCTCAGGAGCTGGCAGACATTTAACGATATGTCACACAGGCACGCTCAGACAGCCTACACTTTAGGCTTTTACTAATCCACTGCTTCAGGTGTTGACAACATAAAATGCTAAAGGCACAGAGCAAAGCTGCTCACATGCTATTGTTACCATGACAGCAATTAATCAACATCTATCAGTGGTGAGCGTTGCCGAATTGTCGTTACCGTTCCTGACTATCGAGCATGTAACCCCACTGACAAAGGCATATGATTTTTTTTCTATTTTTTCGTCTTTTTTTTTTTAAAGCGAAATCTGTCTCTGTTTGTGATGATGGTACAGTACCAGCAAAGCACTTTCTGCTGATAGAGAGGTTCAGCAGATAAATGATGAAAGGGATTTTCAGAGAACCGCTGTTATGGCTCTTTGAACTATTTTTACTGCCTTATTTTCCATGATTGCTGGAAGGTCCAGCTCTTCTAAGACAACCTTTCGGCACAGCTTTACAAAACCTGTGTGGTTTGTTTACATTTCATTGTCAGTGTGTTATGGCGTTGTGATGAAGAGATGAATTTATTGTCTTGTTTGTACCATATTTACTCTGAAACTCTACTGTCAAATGTATACTAAAGTAATGCAGTGAATGTTTGCTTTTAACGCATTCTTTCATTGATTTCCAAAACTTTATCCTCTTGTTTTGGCTTAATAGTTCTAAACTATATTAATTTTTTTTCATAAATTAGAATTATATAAAATAAATGACACCTCTTTCTGTATATCAGTGCAATAGAAATTTAAAGTGTTATTTAAACCACTCTTCCTGTCTAAGCAGGCATGTAAAAGAGCAATAATGTTGTCCATTATCTAACTCCTGCTATTGGAAAAGGCTTAACTGCTGAGCTGCCATCTATTACAGTGACATGCACAGGACTCGCGGGTTTTAACACTTGAAGAGACTCGCCCCAAGAGGAGACTTAAGTGTTTCCTTTAATGAATAAGGCCTGTAATACTGATGCCTGTCCACCTGGGTCATGTGATTTAAGCTCTTCAGCCAGGGTCAGTGTTTTCAATTTCCATTAATATTCCACGATAATATATGCATTTTAAGAGTTGTGAGTGCTGTATTCAGTTTATAGTAGCTGTGGGAAACCCATTATCTCAGTTAGACATTTGCCAATGTCAATATTAAGTGGATGTGAGGCATTTTTAAACTTTTGAATCTATGTGATCTGTGCAAGTTGTAGTTTGTACTGATGATGATTGAGTTCTTGGATATACTGTGAATCAAACAACGGAAAAATTATAGTTTTTCCTGACATTTTTTTTTTTTTTTCAAAAGATTAAGGACATTGAAAATTAATCGTGTGATTAAAAAATTAAAATTCCTTAATTTAAAAATAATTGAATTTTTGTTCAGTGCATTTACAAGCAGAAAAAAGTGCCTTAAAAGGCCAAACTATCTAGGAATCTGTGATCATGTACATGTCTCTGTATGTGTATATGTGTGCGTGTGCGCACAGCATAAGAAAACATCAGGTGGGCTCTCTGCTTGCCTTCACCGCTGCCCTGTATCAAATTGAAAGCTGCATTTTTGAATTGGCTTCATCAGTAATACAGCCATCTGTCATTCTGGCAGGTACAGTACAGGACGCATGAGCGCAGCACTCAAAAAAGTATCTGTGGCTGTTTTATGAAACCCATCATCCATACATAGTTAATAGCTCCATTAACACAAGCCACACAGGACTCAAATAATCACATGGTGTTGGGAACATACTAAAACATCCTGTTTAATTAAACGCCAGAGCAAAGCTTTGGAAATGGGGACGATTGTGTAAAAAAAAAAAAAAAAAAAATTTAAAAAATATGATTTTAATTTTTAGTCAAGCTGACTTAAAGAAATATAACACTTTTATAAAGTTTAAAACATCTCAGTCAAAATTTAAGTATAGTCCGAATGATTTTGTCAACCTAAGTGAAGTTTATGATATTGCAGTGGCTTTTTCAATTTCCATTTAAGTGTATCTATTATCCTACATTTATCCTACCAGGGTCAATATTGTTAGTACTTGACGCACAATCACTTTGTTTTCAAGCTGGAAACATGACTTCATATTTTCTCAGTGGCGTTTCCTTCACCCAGTGAGGTTATTTGCTGTAAATGTCACCTGGGATGCTGAGTGACAAAATAATGACAGCCTTTTTTGAGGCAGAGCAATTTCCCAGAATTGAATGAGCAGGATGTGTAAGGAGTGAACAATATGTGCGCTCGCCTCCCGATTGGTCTCTGTCAATAGCGTTCTGACATCTCTCCAAGAATGTGTTCAGACAAATAGATCGGACATCTCACAAACAGACGCTGAGAGGCAAAATAAAGATTTAAACGTATACAGGCGTCGTCCACTGGCTCCTGTTTATTTTCTAACTCCCTTCAGATGAATGCAGTCGGAGGCAGAAATGGATCACATTAAGGTGATCTCGGGAATGTTGAACAAGGTTTCCAAGAAATGCCTATGTGCTGGAATATACTCTAATTGCTGCATAAATCTAACCGAGAGCCCGCTTATACCTGCACGTTCAAAAGATATTAGCTAATTAAAATGTCATTGAGCCGACTGGGTTGTGTGACAGAAAGAGATCCATCCATTCCATTAACCCAGTAACTGTATCTATTTGCATGTCAAATGTCAAAGAGAGTATTGAGTTGTGATTTGACAAATGCATGTCTCAATTATTCTTGCTATATGACTTTTACCAGAGTAAAATTATTAGACTGAGCCACTGTAGATCATTGCTCTTTAATTTGAAACTGGATGTTTTACATAAGCTTGCACATGTCTTTGCATCTTTTTAAGTGTTATTTGCACGAGTGGGATCATCAGATCTTGAACAAAAGATATCCTCACTGGATATTTTTGGGAAGGTTGAACATGTACTAATGACAGCAGATGTGTGTGTATATATCTTACATGTTAATTAAGTGGTTCACTGAAAATTATTTTATAACTGTAACACCCTGAGAAAGCAATTCAAGTTTCAGATGTAAAAGTAAAAGGCTTCTGATAGTGTTGATATATTTTTATATCGCATCCGTGCTTTAAAGCTGCAGCTGGTTATGTGCTTTTTAGCGATTTATGTAAAACCGTGATCTTTGAAAGATAGCAGTAAAAGACGTGGACAAAAGAAATATTTAACTTCCACTGCAAGCTGATTAACTCTGTTGTCCTCTGATTGAACCTTTCAAGCTGTTGTTTCTGTTTCTCAGAATTCAATATTTGGAGATGTACATTTCTGTGTCTGGAAATCACAATGGTTATTTATTTATTTGCTATTTCTGATCTTTCATTTACCAAATGATTGGTGAGACTCTGCACAATAACAGACAGTAACTGTTAATGATGTCCACTGCTGAAGTTCAAACCAAGCATCAGACTGGGAAAGAAAGACTTGCTGGGTTGTGCATTTTGATCTACTGGGATTTTCCTGCACATCCATCTCCAGAGTTTACAGAGAATAGTATCCACTGAGCAGCAGTTCTCTAGGCAAAAATGCTTTGTTGACGCCAGAGGTCAGAGGAGAATGATTACATATCAGCATTGAGCTAATAGGAAACTCAAATAACCACTCGCTATAACCAAGGTATGCAGATGAGCATCTCTGAATGCACAAGTGAAACCTTGAAGCAGCTAGGCTACAGCAGCAGAAGACCACACCGGTTGCCGTTCTTATCATGCTCATTGACGTGGGCTCACCAAATCACACATTAGAATAATGGGAAAATGAATAACGTGAAAACAGTGACCCATCCTATCTTGTCTCAGCAGTTCAGGCAGCTTGTGGTGGTGTAATGGTGTGGGAGATATTTTCTTGGCCCCTTAGAGCCAACTGAGCATTAATTAAACACCTCAACCCACCTGAATATTATTTCTGACCTCGTCCATCATTTTAAGACCACACTGCACCCATCTTCTGAAGGTTGCTCCCAGCATGTCACAAAATCATCTCAAATTGGCTTCTTGAACATGAGGGTTAGTTAGAGTTAGCTGTACTGAAATAGCCTCTACAGTCTGCAGATCTCACCTTTTGGATGTTGTAGAATGGAAGATAACATCACGGAAAATATGCAATAACTGTGTGATGCCATCATGTCAATATGGATCAAAATCTCTGAGTTGAATCTGTGTCACAAATAATTAAGGCAGCTCTGAAGGCAAAACGGATGCCAACCTAACAACTGCAAGGTGTGCCTAACAAAGTGTCCGGTGAGTGCTTGCTGTGGAGTGAATTGTACATTTGCTTTTAATAATACAGCTTCTAAAACAGCAGTATTATTAAAATGAGATTGTCAATGTTTTTTGTACTTGCTGCCACGGTTACTGTTACTATTAACAGCACCACTCTTTGAAATTTACACTAACAAAAAAATAATAATTAAATTAGATCCACAATTTTTTACCCTAATATGTTTTCAGGTTACATTTTCTTAGTCTTGAGACCAGTCACATTGAAAGGAAGTGTGGCTGGTCTGTGTGTTATTCCCACATTACGCTGTCACACTCAGCTGTGTTAGGCAAGGTTCTCCTATCAGAGTCTCAGAGCAGCTTTCCAAAGGACTGACACAAAAGCAGGGAGTCATAAAACATTCAACATCATTCAAAGTCTCCTCTCCCATGCACGCTTAGACATTGTGACAACAAGAGTGTCGGTCCAGGAAGCACACTTCAGGAAATCTTTTTTTTTTCCTTTGCTTTTTTGAGAATAATGAAATGTAGATGGGTGGAAAAAAAAACTTGTGGGAAAAAACGTTCCGTCTGACACTTTTTACTGTCACCCATTGTCTGCTGAAGTCGTTCCAGTAAAGCTGTAATCTCATACTTTGTCAAGCGTAAAGAATTTTGTATTGGTATAAACTATTTTAAGTGGAAAGAATGAACGCACATCCTGTTTTTGGGCGTTGTTGGGCAAATCGCGTTCATTCGGACGTGATTAGATACCGTAGGCTTTGTTAACATTTGCAATCAGCTCCTTATACAGATGCATCTTTCAGAATGAAAGTCTGCCCCCTGAAGTGTGTCACTGTCGGTGTTAATTTCTCTTCTTTATTTTATTTTGCATGAGGTTTTTAAAATGTAAGTGTGCCTTTTTTCCCTCTTTTTCACCTACGAGAGCACACAGCTGCGAGGCAACTCTGCGAAAAAAAGAAACCCACAAAAATAGGTTACCATGTGTTGAACTGTTTAAGCTCTGAGCAGTGGGTTTGATGAATTACAAGTCAGTTAGCCCATTTTGCTGACAGAATGCAAATTTATTTATGACCCTGAGACTGAAAGAAAATGAAATCATCATATATTTCCAAACACTCGTGCACTGTTTTAGATTAGGCAGAATCTATTTGGGATGGAAACACATTCAATGAATAAATTCTCTTTTGGAACAACTCTACGGTCAAAATTGCCGGGCTTTCTCTTAACAATCGAGTCCTTCCACTTACAAAGTGTGCGGGGAATCTCCATGACAGATAATCTTAATTTGAGGCACATATCTCGATTCCTCCGAGTCGGGAGAGGTGTACTTTGAATCAAAAACACAAAATCAACTTTAATTTTTGGAGTGTCTGCGTTTGATTTATAGTCATGGAATAAAATGTGGCCCATTTCATATGATTTGGTGGTTATCCCATTTTACATTTTCATCAAATCATATTCTCGGGCCATATCTGTAAAATTGAGAAATCATCAGAGCTGAAGTGGTGGGATATTGGAAGTTCAGCTTCATCAGCAGTCTGTGCTGCTGAAATGAGAGACCTTCAGTGGGCTCCTTCATCCCACCCCCACACCGCTCTCCCTTCACTTCACTTTCTTCCCTTCTGTTTTTTAAACTCCCCATTTCTCGCTCTCATTTGGTTTTGCTCCTCACTCAACTGCACAAGATGTGGTGAGATCACACGGAGGCTATTTTATCTCCACTTGTGTGAAATAATTTAATTAAACAAAGTCACAGCTATGCCTAGCATATCCAGATCATAACATTTTTACTAGTGTATTGAGAGCTGCAGTAGATACAGTAATAAGGAGTCGTGTTTCTAATGCAGCGGCGATGATGGCTTTTAGAGAACTCATAGATAACCTGCGCTTTAACGTCTTTAATGTGAACCCTAAGTATAGCCGCATTCACTGTGATTTCATTAAGGTCGGGGGAGTTGGTCATTTATTTATTATAGTGAATATTTTAAAAAAGAAGAAAGAAAAACACTCGAGATGTTATGATGTGAAGGCCTTACATGTTGTTCCGACACTACTAGGTCTTATTTGGCTCCAAATTAATTTCCCTAACCCCATATCAATAATATTTAATTAAAGTGATACACTATTGATCACCATACAGTCATTTTTGCATGGTAATGAATGGTTAAAGTGCTGTGGCATGCAAATATGAACTCCAGTTTAATTCTCATTGGACTGCATCCTTATAAGTGGTTTGCAATGTAATATGCAATCCACTGATGGCTTATTAAGATCTTTACGGTCATTTAATCTGAGACTGTGGTCAATTATATCTCTCTAGAGTAGCATTGCAGTTTAATTTGATATAAACAAAACAACAGGCTGTGAAGCTGTGGTCATGATGGAAGCTGATACACCCTCCCTCACTCTCCACAAGTCGGTGCTGAAAGGGAGACTGGGTCCTGCGTTGCATCCTCCTCCCGGGACTTCCTGCGTTGTTTGCAAACAATAAATAATATTAATTTCACACTGGACACCTTCTTCGGATCAATATTTATTGACTTGGTGATTCCGTCTTAATAGGGTGCATATCCTGGGGAGTGTAATTGTGCAATTTTAGGGAAGGATGCCCAACAGTTTATTAATCTGTAAACAGCAGCACGTCACGCCCAAGTTTCCTTATTTCTTATCAAGCCATCAAAAGCTAGCTGCTCTGAAGCAGTCGAGGTGATACAAAAGAAACGATGGCTCCGTCTTGGTTTTCCAATTGACTGCAGGAGAACAAGCTGCATCGAGTCTGGGGATATTCTAAGTCAAGCCAGTGGTGGAGAGAAAATTAATTACAACACCACAGATCGATGAACAACTGAATGTGTCAACTCTCCAAAGAGCTGTGATTGCTCATTGTAGTCTGATCGAGGGAGCAAAAGAGAGAGACGCTGGATCCAGAAGACTGTGGAAGAGGTTATGACCTGCCTTGACTCGGTAAGCTGCTCACCACGGCAAGAAAACACACTAATAATTCGTTTAAGCACATGTAGCAAGCCCTGCTTCTTTTTAAGAAAATAATATGACCGACTGTGCATTTATATACAGTGACTGGAAGAGGCAGTCTCCAGCTTGCAGCGTCTGATAGGACTCAGAGCAGATTAGCAGAATGAGAAAGTTCATTACGAACAACCTCACAAGTGACCAAAGCTGAGTCATTCCCCTTCCATTCAGCTGCTGTACATCTGCCTTCCCTGGCCCGCCACATTCACGCTGCCTGTCAGCAGTGGATAGTGAACCATAGGGCCTTTCTTTATTTCAGCATGTGCGTGCATGTGTCTGTGCTTTGTTCTGCCATTCCGACTGTGACTCTGACCTTTAGCGAGAGATGCTGGATAGAGAGAAGGTCTTAATGAGTTTGCATAATAGCTGAGCTATCTAAGAAATCATCCATCTGCATGAGCCCCATAATTAGCTGGTAAGACAGTGGTCCAAGTCCTGTGCTTTCACTTATCATTCTACTGACTAGTATGTGGGAGTGGAGAAATGGATAAACAAAGATACGATCCCCACCACCACTTCCATCACCACCCCCTCCCCTTCTGAAAGTGTATTAATAATCTGCTGTCGATTTTTGGCAGCGTTGTAAAAGGCACGGCTGAAGAGTCTGATAATCACTCCACTGACACCCCCAGAAAATGAGGAAAAGCTATCTGGAACATAAGTCACATCCTGGTGTGAGTTTGCTGACAGGTGTACGCTCTCACGGGAGTGCTAATCCTCGTGCTTCTTCGCCCATGTTTGTCCATCACTGATGCACACGCAGACGCACACGGACAATCCAGAGGCATATGTAACTGAACCTCAACGACATGCAGATGTGATTTGTGTGAATCTGTATGCAAAGCACTCATGTGATTCCTATCCTGCATAGCTGAATGTCATATCCATCATTTTCATGTAAGGCAGAAGATGTGAAAAAAAAGAAGAAAAAAAAAACAAATTGCGTGGATGTGAATGAAATCATTTCCATTTTTATGCGCATTTTCCCAGCGCGTGGTTAGTTTTGCGTATTATAAGATATGTATTGTTTGTCTAAGAGAAAGCAGTAGGGCGCGCTCAGGGCGCTCCGATCCCAGCGTGCAGGCAAAATCCGTTCCTGGTTTTGCGCCTCCGTCCATCGCAGCTTATACCTTCCCCTGACTCTAAGCACTTCAGCATTGCTGTGCAAGCAGATGTTCTTTCTCCGATGCCAGTTCTCTCCCTTTTCGCATTTGGAGAAGGTATTCTTTCGCGCGAAGGCAGCAAAGTGAGAAGAAAGAAAGCAAAGAAACACCCTCCTCGGCTCCGAGACGGAGGGAGAGTTGTGAACGGATAGCTGCTTTTGGAGAAATACAGTAGACTACAGTAAGACCCGCGGAGGCGAGAGCGAGGCAGCAGTTTATTTACCACACCTGTGATGCGTTGTTCTGAGCAACGAAGACGCACGACCGGGATACTGATGGCCACGCTACGGCAGGAGGATATGTGCTGAGGAAAGGACTTGGGCGTGAGGGGAAAAAACAGAACAGGCGTGAAGTGCTACAGAGGACACTCTCCGGACCTTTAAAAAGCCCAGTGTGCCCGTGTTTCGTCTCTGCTCTCTGCCTTTTTGTAAAACTTAGGTGATAGAAAAAAAAACCCCCCACGAAGATGCCCTTACTTCTGGGCCCCTTTGTCCGCTGTAGGCTCAGCGCCACGCTCCTTGCGCTCTGGCTCGTCCTCTCTGGCTTCACCTGCACTGGTGGTGAGTTGGGCTGCAATTAAACTGTTTCGGCTTTTTATTATTTGTATTTTATTTGATTTATTTTACTGGTAAACAGTTTGTGTGTTGGAAAACCTAGAAGGCTTGCACGTGACAAGTTTTTTGCTGGTGTTTTTGTCGAAATTCCGGTGCGCACGTTGTTGGCGGTCGTTATTATTCCCTAATTTGCTAGCACCAGCACTCGTCAATTAGCCTACACCTTCAAGGTTACGGGGGGGGGGGGTTCAGACGTGACTACCAAGGTTAAAACTTACAGACAAATGCCAAATAACCTCGTCCAGCTTTCTTCTTCTTCTTCTTCTTCTTTTTAAAATTCGAAGCAGCAACGAGAAGTTTATGGCACGCGTTTTTATTCCTGCTGTCGTGTAACTTGGGGCTTACACCTGCCCGAGAGAGGGGGAAATCAGAACTATAATAAAAAAGATGATTGGGGCAGACACGGGGCCCGCGGACAATAAAAGCTCGTGCCCAGTAACGTCGCGCTCCTTTCCTCCTGCCACATAAACAACCTTCAGTAACGCCACCCTCGTGATTGTCTTATTAAATCTCCGAGCTCTGTGTGTGTGTGTGTGTGGAGGACACCGTAGTGTAGTCACAGCCTCTCCGGCTGGCTGCAGACAGCATCGTTCAACTCCACGTTTCTCTCCGGCCAGGAGTCATTCCTGCTGCATTTGCAGTATGCTGACAGCTTTACTGAGTTGGTAGACGACCTACTCGCATTGATGAGTTAGATTTTATGGTGTAGCTTGGCCAGACGTTCCCCGATTGCATGCAAATGCACTAAACAATCATCAACAAGATAGGTGGACTAAAGCACCGAGGATGGAAGTTTCTCACAGCAGCAAAATCCTTTTTCGAAAAATGAGCTATAAGATACTCTTACTCTTTTAATATTGATTTTTTTTTTTTAAAGGAAAAATGTTCTCATGATCACAACCAGCTGTGCAAATGCCTCTTTCAGTTTTGGACAAATCCAACTCAACCGAGTGCTGTTCACTGACCCCTAATATTCACCATGGTGCACAATCAAACCAGCCATCTAACGTCCACATTAGTTATTCAGCCAATGCAGTCAATTTCACTGTTGCTCATAACGCATTATTTCACAGTTCAGCACTTGGACTGTTTAAAGCACTTTATTTAAACATTCCCTCTGATGCTAAATATCACCCTGACTGTGCCACACAGCTGGAAGCTGCTGGTGAGTATCCAAAACCCAAGAGTTTCCGCACACCATTTGCCTCGCGCTCGTATCCAAACTGTTAACCTTGCTTTGGACGGAAGGCAAAACATGTTAAAGTTGCTGTATTTGTGTCTTGTGCTTCAGGACACCGAGATGATGAATTCAGCGGGCTTTTTTTTCCTCCCTTGCATTAATTAGGGTATAATTATGAATATATTAGGATTAAATAAACAGTCATGCTCGAGGGACCTCCATATATCAAGCTAAGTAAGTAGCAGTGTGCTGGCATTTACAAGTCAGTTTGTGATTCATGTTGGAAGTGATGTGTTTTGATGGGGTTCCTGGGTTCTATATGGGTGGCGTGGTGGTTCAGCGGCTTAGCGCCATTGCCTTGCAGTAAACTGTTTTGGTGTGGAGGTTACGTGTTCCTGCCGTGTTCATTTGGTTTCCTGTGCGTGCCCTGGTTTCCTCCCACAATCCAAAGACCGGCGGTTGTAGGTCGATTTTCAAGACTCTGAATTCCCAAAGGTGTTTGCAGTTTCTTTGTTCGCTCGGTGATGGACTGGAGCTCTAACCAGGGTGTTTCCCTGCCTGTCACTCACTGCTTTCTGGATAAGGCTCACAGCTTTCTCATGACCCCTGAAGAGAATATATTATGTATAGAGGGAGATGGATGTGGGGTTAATTGTGAAATTTCTTCTCACTTCCCCGTTCTTCTGTCTTTCTTTTATATCACATTTCCTTCCAGACCGCTCCTCTCCATGTTTCAGTCTTGTCACTACATCAGGTCAGTACAGGCAGCTCTCCAGGCACCTATCACAGCTTAGTGGCCACTTTTTTTTTTCTTTTTTTTTAAGGCTAAAGTGAGATCCAGAAATGAATCGGAAGGTAATTTGGAAGCCAATTCTTTCGACATCAGGACTGGGACAGACTCGGCCGAGTTCAGTCGAGCTGTCCTCTGTAGCGAGGCAAAGAGCTGACTAGGCATTCGTCAGTATCAAAGCCGGCTTGTCTTTTTTGCAGGGAAACATAACTCACTCAGTAATAAAGGTAGGCCTGTCAATCTAAGTTTGAGCTAGCTGAGCACTTTCCCTTTCACTGTGTTGTGAGTGATCTGACGGGCCGGACAGAGGGGGTAGGTACGCTTTCAGCCTCAGGAACAAAGAACCGTTCTGATTTGCCAGTTTGTGTGTGTGTATGTGTGTGCGTGTGTGTGCACAGCACTTGATGTTTTCAGTATGCAAGGTGCATGTGTGTTGTTTTTGTGTATGTGGGAGGGTGTTTCCACAAGGATTTGCATACATGCATTTCTGCTGTGTGTGTGTGTGTGTGTGTGTGTGTGTGTGTGTGTGTGTGTCTAAGGTGGATGCCTGCAGATTAGTCCAATTCCTGTTCCTTCTGTGTTTTACCCTGTATTCAAACTTTGGTCTGTTGCCTGTTATTAATGTCCTGTTAGTTCCTGCATGCAGCAGGAATCAGAATTATTTGTTTGTTTTTCATCTGCCCAGTGAGAACGTTGCCAAGTGATAGTTGTCTGGTTCAGCGAGGGAGCATGGGATTTGGTATCAAGCACCTTCCTAGTTGTGCGAACAGTCACCTCAGAGCAATTTCCACGGGGTGTAAACCTTGTGCTGATGCAAGGGGATGGCCATTAAACGACAACAACCACAAGTCTGTTGCATAATACAGCAATTTGTGAGTCCCCGTTTCTTAGTACAGTATTGTAAGGGATTCTCTTGCCAGATGTCTCTCATCATTCTAATGTGAATCATCCCAGAGTTGTCTTTCTCACAGCCAGTTTTGTCTCTCCTCATTGACTCACTAAAGAATGCGATAAGGAGAGCGAAAGCAGAAATTAACATAATTTATTGGGGGAAATTGCCTTCTGGTCAGAGGAATTTAAAACCACTTCGTTTTTGTCCCGTAGCTAATGCATGGCAAATGATCGCCATGTATTTGCAGGGATATGGTCTTTTACGGGGAAGCGATAATTTACAACCAGAAAGAGTTTTCGTTCCCTGCAGTCGTGGGAGATGAATACAAATGACACAGACAAAGGGGGGAGACTTGAACAGTGGTGGGAGGGAAATTTTTGTTTAAAATTATTTTCTCAACTGCTGATACACGGTAAATTAGCATGATGTACAGATGCAGAACATATCAAGCGAGGAGGCAATTACACCAAGGGAACGGTAAGGAATTAAAACGAATTCTCTCTTGAGGAGTACACATGCGTGCGATGAATTTAGCTCGCAAAATTTGAATTGGATGATATCAAAATGACAGAGCAAGCTGGATTGCTTGTTTCCGAGAACGAGCGGATCAAATGTATTGCATTATTATTCACTTTTAATCATTTGTTTGCACGGCAGAAACGGATGAAATGAGTTAATCCCTTTCCTGTCCAAGTCTCGCAAAAGTCATTTTCTCAGTTTGAGTTACCGTGATTAATGAAGGCTGAGATAATAGTTCAGAATGAATGAATAAAAGGTAAACAGTGCACGTCAACAAGGGTCAGCTTTGAACAGCGGAGGAGCACGCTCCATTTGGTGACAAATTCCCAAGCGCCTTATCTTTCAACAGGCTGTGTCCCTACACTTATCATTTGCAAATGGCTATCTTGAGGAGTAAAGGAAGGACACATGGAGGATGAACCTGACAGAGGGGGAGGAGTTTGGGTTTATTTTCTGCAGTCTGTGCAGAGGCCCAGTGAAGGCACTACATCTCTGTCAAACTCTGCCCTTTTGTTTCAATTACCCCATTTCTATGATTCAGGTGTATGTGAGAGCACTTAGGGGTTGAAGTTGGGCTTTTTCCCTCCTTGAAATTTAGCACGCCATAGTTAGTATCTGTGGTTTTCTATCTAGGTAGCATAAAACTGACCTTTCACCCCTGATGTGGGATGAGATTACCCTGTGTCCTCAATGGAAACCTGGACAATAATTCACAGAAGGTCACAGCATCTGACAGTGTACTGTATCAGCAGTTTGTAGAGTGCGCTCAGTTTCTACTGTTGTTTCTCCTGCTAATTGTCCTGTAACAGCAGTCTATGGGGGCAGAAATTGCCTCTTTATTAAGAACCAGCCAACGTTTTGGCAGATTTGATAACCCCTTGTTATGTTTTATTGCTAGAAGAATTTGTGGTAATTTCTGTGGGAAGAAAATCACGGTGGTCGGTCGAAATCTGTGGGCTACATCTGCCAGTCATCAGTTAATTTCCTGTGGTTACCACTCCCATATCCTTTAACATCAGATTCTAACTTTGCACCCATCAGTTTTGTGGTGTTTTGCCAGTGTCAACGTTTGAGCACCGCCTCTGAGGTCGGTGGAAATGAGGAAAGGAGTGCAGCTGGTGCTGTGCTGGTGGAAAAGGTTAAGAGGCTGTTAAGTTGAATCCCGGGTCTTTCCCTGGACGTTCTAATCAAATGTTATTTTCCCTGGAACTTTTGTCTCTCACTTCCTGCATCATGAGGGGGAAGGAGATGTAACACAGAGCTTTAACCTTTGATGCTGATCTGTTCTCTTGCTGTTTATAAAAAATAAAATAAAAATAAATGTGAAGACCCGTGAATATTTATATCCCAGAAATTATTCACAGTACGACATTTTTAGTGCTGCCAGTGTATTCTGTAGTTGCATTCTCCAGTTTCTTGACCATGACTTTGGTGACTTTTATTTAACCAGACTACAGATGGGGCCATCCAGAGCTGTGCACCCTTACTGCAAATCTGCAGTAAGAAAAATTAAATGTGAGTAGAACATGAGTACCACTGAGGCTCTTCTATCCACACTGATTTGACTGACCCCCGTTTAGGCATCGTCAGAGGCAGCTGTGTCCCAGTCAGTAGCACAGAGGAGCTCTGAGCAGAGCTGTTGGACAATCTTCGCCGGGCTGATTTACAGCAGGAATTTACAGTAATAGTAAAATTCAGAAAAATGGTTTTCATGTAGCCTCAGCGTGAGGAAATCAAATAGTTTTTATGTATTTATAGTAACACTAGGAGGCTTGATCATCACGGATACCATTAATAATCGGAGAACAACAACAGATTTGTGTGATTTTTAAACAGCTGTCTGTGGAGAATACACTTCATTACTATTAGCGGGAAAATAAATGTAGGGGTACCAACATGACGTCTCGGAGTCTGTGTGGGCGGGTGTGAGTGATACATGGGAAAAACCCATCTGAAAACACTCTCTTTGGGGATTGGCCTTGAGATGCAATCTTGTGTGATAAGGCTTTCCTGTATTTGTTTTTACTATACATGATGTACTGTCTGGTTGCTAACACTGCACAGTGAGAATAGCAGTGTGTTAGGAGACGTTTTCAGGTCTTTCCTGTTCTCCGGGTGATCAATACTCTTCTCCAAATGGTTAATTGGCCATCAGTCACTGTCAGAGGAAGTGCGTAGAAACCCAGAGGTGTCTTGGTGCAGCTCATAATAAGAGCCTGTCCAGTCCTCTGGGTCCTCTCTTGGCCTTTACTTCAGGCCAGGTGGTGGCTGGGGAAAGCAGATCTGAATGCAATATGGAGAGCTGTAGATTAATAGTTTCTTACTAAGGCCACCAGGGAGCGATGTGAAAGCCACTTCCACTTCATCACACAGTTGACTGGATGGAAAGAGTGTAAAGCTTGCAGTAGGAAAGGAAGCTTAAAGCAGTGTGAAGGTCATTTGACGTGGTCACACGTTGAAAAGGTTTGACCAGATTTAATCAAATTTATTGTGTAAATGTTTCATTTTTTTCAAATTCTCTTGTCTGTGTGGCAGGTACAGTCGTATGCACGTTTGTGGCAACCCAGGGAAATTACATGTTTCGGTGTTTGTTGTTGGGTTTTTTGGTTTGTTTTGAACGGAACTAAAGGAAATCTGTGCTGCAACAGTGTAATAAAAAATTAGCACTTTGCACTTCTTCAAATGCTGCTGTTTTTATTTAATGAACTAAAAAAAAAATAATTGGGTTTGGGTAGCCTTGTACCTGTGAAGTCACAGAATTTCATTAAGCTTTTTAAGTCTTAAAGGCTTTAATTGACTCAGTAGGACTCATTAGAAATAATAGCTGATGGTAACATTGAGCAATGACAGGTTCCTCCAAGCAAATGCTGTGCATCTAAAAGCTACTAAAGGTTTAGAGGGGGGGGGGGGAGTGTTATTTGGTCCAAAAACAGCATCTATTAAAAAAAACTTTCAAGTAAAACTGAACCTTTGCAGGAAAGGCCTCCAACCATATTATAATATTTGTCAGTTTTTCATACAATCTGACACGACCCATGTGTTACTGAAATAATGTTAAAGAGTGTTTGTGCCTTGTGCAGTTGCATTATTAAAAAAAAGAATTTAAGTAGTTAATTTACTACTTGCTTTCCAAAGGAACATTTCTTCTTAAGTTCAATTAAAATGTACCAATTTTACTTTTTGTTTAGTTGGTTTAAAAATGAATTTACTCAAAAGATTATGAAAAGCTGAGTTTTGTGGTTTGTTTTTGGGGTTTTTTTTGTTTTTTTCTTAGTTAGGAGAACTTGAAGATGTTGTATTGTCAGAAGGCAAAGGTCCATGTTTTGGCATGTTCCCCATGCCCCATTGCTCTTTACACTAGACAGCAACTAGAACACAGCTGTAATTAAGATTTGAATATCAGCTCTGAACATGAACATTATCTTGAAGTGATTAATTCATTGCCACAGGAGTGTAGTAATGGTGGCCTTTATTTGTAGCTAAAACTTAACACTATTCTCTGCTAAAAAGAACAGAAATCTCAGCATAAGCAAGTTCATTTCAGCACTAGTATAAATTAAGCTGCACTGTTTAATCTGAGTAATGACATTGTTTGCATTTCCAAGGTGCCTTGTTAGGGCCCAGAAAAAATATCTGTTTGGGGTTAAAATGGCTCTTTTTTTTCTGTCTTTTAAAAAATGTTTTCACATATTAAATAGCTCAATTTTCTATGTAATCACGGTGAGGAATTCCTATACATTTATTCACATTGCTGCTAGAGGCCACATTTTTAAAAAATGTAACTGCTTGCACAAATGCCAATAGGGCTGTTCTTTTTTTTTTTTTTTTTTTTTTTTTGCTGAAAGGCAGTCTAGCACAAGCAGAAAAGGCTCCTATGGAAAAGCATACTTACAACCTTATGACTAAAGGCAGAATGTTAAGTATACAAAGTAACATATGGAAAAGCCAGCGTTGTTTTAGAAACATGTTCTGCGAACAGATGGAGTTGAAATGGAGATCTTTGGCCACAGTTACCAAAGGTACGTTTGAAGAACAAAGGAGCAGTAATTGATGAGAACAACATTAACGACAGAAATGTACATTTTCTGCGTTTGTGTTGTGTGGCTGTCAGATACTGCATGGAGGGAAGAATGTATTCAACTAAACATCAGAATATTCTGCATGTACAATGTAGTTGACTTACCCAATTCTCAATACTCAATTTGTTACCAAAACTAAATACTGATATATTTAAGCATAAACTACTTTATCAAAAAGTAAAGCAGACTGTTTATTTAAAATGTTAACATTATATTGGCAGGAAACGGGGTGAAATGTTACGGTTGTTGCCGAGTAGCCTGCTAATCTTATGCTAACGTTATTACTTAGCATAAAGTTAGCTACAGTACGTTAGCTTAAACATTTATGTAAATCCCGCTATTGTAAAGTGTAGCTATGTCTTAAAAAATGGTAATGTGTATTAATGTTAGACAAGGTCAATAATTTGATGTTTTGCGTGTTAAACTGAAACTTACTAAACTTGAATTCTTCAAACAGATCTCAATGCCACTCTTTTAGGTGCTTTGCTAAATTAGAAGCATTTCCTTCCTTGTTCTGCAAAGTTTGATAGTATTTTTTTACATATTGTGTTTTGTAAAATTAGTCGTCACCCCTTGGTCACTCGCCAAGTCGTGATAACTGCAAACTGCTTCAATACCCAACCCTTACTACCTTATCAATGAGTTGGGGCGGAGTTATCATGGAGGTAAGCACCAGTTGCCATATTTCATTTGCTGTGCTTGTGGGGATTCTTCAGTATGTAAGGATAAACTATAATACTTTATTGTTTTCAGAATTTTGGTATCAAAAGGGTATCACAAGAATTGGATGTAGTGAGATCCCAAGATGCGAGAAACTTCTATAGTCAAGAAGCAGAAACTAAAACTAGGCTGGCTTCTATAAGAGGAAATAACTTAAAAGCCGTTTTTAAAATTCACCATAAACTATATTTAAAAAAAAAACAAACCCAAACTGAAGCTTTTGGAATAGTTCTCACAGTCCCCAAGCCTGAACAGGAGAGATTAAAAAAACACTACCGTATGTGCATGTAAGGCAGCCAAAAATCTTTCTGATATTTATTTTAATAAGCTCTGGCTTATTATGGCGTCTGAAGTTTCACATATGCTACATTTGCTCTTTAATGTCTTGTGTTAAAAGCTGCCATTTTCACTTAAATTATTATTGAAAAAAACAAATAAATTATAAGATTTTAAATTCCACAGGAAATTATGTATATATTTTTTCGTGTCTGTTCCATTGCTATTTGTGAATTTTCAGCAGCTTCCTCTTAATTATACAAGATAACACTTTAAGCTCACTTCACACCTACAGCCAAATGTATGGCTCATTGTTATGCTTTCCCCTATTTAGCATGGCATGTAAAAGACATAATTAGAAATCACCTAAGGCTACCCAGACAGCCCTGCTGGCGCTTGATTGACAAAGGTATCTGAGGGAGGTCTGGCTCAGCCTGAGCCAGAATTTGTCATCTTGAAGTGATTTTGTTGACAAGACAGGAGGCACAGTGACCTTTCCTAATTATATGTATGTGTCCAGGCACCAATGCCTCAGGCAAGCAATTCAACTGAGTCAACAGTGCGCTGACTTTGGGCACACATTCAGGCCCAGACAGCATGTTGTGTAGTAAGGTTACGCTTTACTGGACTTAGCAGTAAACTTGTTAATAATTCAGCATTGATATGACATTACAAATGTCACTTGTGTCATTTTCTGGGGGTTCTTACATTGCTTATAGAAACGTAAAGAAACAAACACAAGGATAAGGTCAGATCCCCTCATTTTTGTTGCCTTCCCCCTTACACTTGTACCTGAAAAATCATTCTGATGTTACTCTTTGCAAGTTGAGCCCCACAAAACATGAACCATTTATTATCCACCCTAAAAGCGTAGCAGCGAGCGAACAACCTCTCTGATCTATGTAGGTCCCCCTATTTTTTTCTTTTTCTTTTTTCCAAACAAACCATTTCCCGATGTGAAATGAGGTCTGAACATTACAGATTCAAAGCTTAAAGCTAAGCAGCAGATTTTCTTGGCAAGGCCATCAGGAACGCTAGGCTCACGGAAAACACATTCAACTCCTCACTCCAATAGAATTAATCATAACAACACAGCTTCCATTGAGGCTAGATCCTTCCTTTTTACGGCACGTATTGCACTTGATTACGGCTTCTGTGGATTAAAATGTCCGCTGACAAGGCATTCACGTCGAATCAAAGTGTGGTTTTTGTTTTTTGTTTTTTTTTCCACACCTGGAGTTTCTTGTCACTGACACTTGAATTTCAAAAACTGAATACAGAGCAGCTCTCCTCCGGCATTGTTGTTAATTGCCTACTGCTTTCCAGTCTTGTGTGTCAGGCAGAGTGGATGCTGAAGGTTTAGTAGTGTTAGTCAAGTAGGCTCTTATAATGTAAAGTAATCATTTAGGGTAGGCCTGACATTGATGCAGTGCTGCATGGTGTTATGGTAAAACATGTCGGACTGAGAACTTTAGAGAAAAAATTATATTTTAAGAATATTGGGTCACTTCATCAATTAAGTATCTTGTAATGAATTGGAGCACTCTGTGGTCATCACCTACTGGTGCCATTAAAATAAGAGATTAATGGATGATCAGTCAATGGTTTTTCTGTTCAGTGGAGTCCCGTGTAAAGCAGCTTTTTATATTAAAAGCTTACACGGTACAAACCCTTGTAATCATGTGAAGTTCTCGTCTCCTTATGGCGTTTGGTTGGCTACATTTGCTCAATTATTGGGCTACTGTAAGCACTATTTACTTTATCATTACGTGCCCGTATTGGATTTTCTCAGCTACAAGTTGGCAGGCAATTAGATCCAATATCTCTTGGAACGAACATCTAACTACAATCCATTTTAAAAACTGACACTGGTAAATGTTTGATCAAGCCTAAGGAAACAAGTGCTAAATTAAAAAAAAGAAAAGAAAAAGGTCTCGAAATTAAACACTGCTCTGAGAATTACTGGTATGCCCAGATTCCCAGTGGCTACCTGCAAATATATGATGTTGCCCATGTAGCAATATAACATTTTCTGGGAAAAAACAAAACACTGAAAATAGCTCAATATGTGGATGCTGGTAAAAGAATGGACACAAATCGAACGATCACAAACACAATGTGAAGCACATGCTCTTTCAATTAGACAGGCAACTAAAAGAAAAACAGCTCAGGGCTATTCACTCACACCTATCTCCCATCCATTATCATTCTTTGCTCCCACCCAAAGCTGTCTTTGCACCTCACCTCACCCCTCCCCAAACACATTTCAGTGGCACACCTATTGAGGGCTCATTATGTTACTAATAGAGGAATCAGTAGGATGTTTGAGAGAAGTTGTAAAAGTGCAATAAACTAAACTAAACGGGTATTGTTTAGTTTGTCTTTGTTTGGCTGGGGATTGTAATCCTTGCCTATTAATGGGGCCGTCTTCTGCAGTGGAAGGAGTTTCAAAACATAAGGCTGTAAATGTTGCCATACAGATTCAATATGTGGTGATAGAAGCTTTTGTTCAGTAGGTTTATGTACCTTTGTTTGGCTCACAGGTTGCCAGTTAAGTCCAACTGTTGCTGTAAGTTTGGGAACTACTGTATATGCTGACATAAGCATTACATTTTCATGTGGGCGGATTTATTGAAATTGGGTTCTCCAGCCTCCTTTGTCAAAGACAGCATGATCTCACCATACAGCCTCCACTCCAGCCTAACAGATGCTACTTTAGCTTAATTGGACACTGAATAATGTGTATTTTCTAGTATGCTTTTTATGGACTTGAAAGTGCTTTTACAGATTATTGATTGTAATTTTGCCGTTGCTTCTTTTGGGCACTGCTGGCACTGTTCAACACATTTAGTCAAAACAACAAAGCTCGGTTCAGTTTGCTCATTTAATTAATTTGCCTACATGGAGTTGAGGCAGGAAGACATCTGGTGACCAATAAACAAGGATATGCAAAGTTATTTGTTGTATGGGGCTGTCATTTAATGAATGTGAGTTGGTGTCCAATTTTATGGGTTGATTGAATGTATGCTGGCCTCTGATCAAGCTCGGCTTGTACGATGTTGTTAACAGCTTCTCTAATGACTTCATCTAGCCTTTATTTATGTGCCACAGTAGCAAATTTTCCCTCCTAATTCAGAACATCTCATCACTCATAAGCAGAAGACACTTTAGAGTCTTATTCATCTTAGTTATCCAAGATTTGACAATCTAATTGGAGATGACAAGTCAGTTGGAAACATAACAGTTCTGAAGCACAGTGATTTTGAGAAGGGGCTTGTGCAGCTGGTTTTAAAAGCCTAAATCTCCACCTTTTTCTGGCTTGCTCAGGCATGTAAACGCACAGGAATTGGTCACAAAATGTTGCCAAATGTCTTATATGTGTTTAAAGTGCCGTGTAGTAGGGCTGCACGATTACGCCCAAAATTACAATAAGAATTATTTTCATTAATACTCAACTCAGTTTTATTTACATAGCACCACATCACACCAGCAGCCACCTCAAGGAACATTTTATTATAAGATAAAGATCCTACAATAATACAGAGAAAACCCCAATAATAAGACTCTATGCCCTATGAACAAGCACTTGGCAACAGCAGGAAGGAAAAACTCCCTTTTAACAGGAAGAAACCTCCGGAGGGGCCCAAAAGCTGAAGACTTTTAAACACTCTAGGAATCTCAAATAAGCCTGCAGTCCAAGAGCAAAGATGATATGGTACTTTGAGGTCTTTAAAATAAGAAGGGGGATTATTGAATATAAATTAATTATTGAAGAATACTGAAGAAGAGACGAATTTTACATTTGATTTTGGAGGCAATAAAGAGAAGCTAATGTGGGACAAATATACTCTCTCTTTCCTGTCCCTGTCAGTACTCTCACTGCAGCATTCTGGATAAACTGAAGGTTTTTCAGGGAGATTTTAGAATGACCTCATAATAATGAATTACAGTAGTTCAGGTTAGAAGTACAAAATGCATGAACAAGTTTTTCAGCATCACTCTGAGACGTGATATTTCTATTTTTAGAGATATTGTGCAAATCCAAGAAAGCAGTCCTACATATTTGTTTATGATGCATATTGAAGGACACATCCTGGTCAAAGAATCCAAGGTTCTTCAGCGTTACTAGAGGCTAACTTAACCTCTCAGGCTCAAATTAAGTTTTTGTTGCTAATGCACAAAAGAATACCTGCAGTTGTACTTCTTAGTAAAAAAAAACCCTCATAAAATATGTATGTGGGGTAATCAGGTTGTTAGCTTTTACTTGTTACAAATCTGCAACGCCTGCCTTGACAGGGTTAATGGCATTACCTAGATATTGAGGTTACAATTACTTTTTGAATTATTTATTGATTTAAGTGACAGAAAATGTGTTTTTTGCTCTGTCGCATTAACAGAACACTGCTTTCACATCTGTGCGCAAAATAGGTCCTTCCAGTTCACCTAAAATTAATAACAATTAAATAATTATAATTAATAATGAATTTGGTGTGTCTCTTAAAAAGATAAACACAAAGAAATCAACAAGGTGCTACATTTTTCTTTTAAGTTGTTACATTTCTGTTAATCAGTCTTTAGAAATTAATCTTTGCAGACAAATAATAGAAAGTCCTTCATTCATTTCACCTGCACGATGGATATGAATAAAACGGCGTGCTTGACAGCTGTGAGGTCCCTCTACATGTCCCCTACAGCGTTTTGCATACAGCACTGATATTGCCACTTTCGAAAAAATAACAGCATGAGGGGATAACAAAGCTTTTGTCCTGCACGTTGACCATTTTCCTGAAACATTTATTGCTCACTGGGAGTAGTGGACTGATTTCAGGTGGATACGGTGACATGCTTTTATGGATGTCTGAATTGACGCTGGATGGATTTACATTGTTTTTGTGTGTTTTGTGGCCTCATGCATTCATCATACTGCAGTTTGTGGAGGGTTTAATAACTTAGTTGTGTTGCTTTGTGGTGCAGACACAACTCTACAGCTCTTTGAATATCATTTTATTCTTGATTAACATCCCTTCTGCTAATTCCAAAGTCTTTCCAAACAGCGGATGCTGATCTGCTTCAAGGGACAAGCTTTTCACCTCCTGCTTGTGTCAGACATTTGATTTTTGTTGTCTTTTAACTTAGTGTTACTTGTCTAGACTAGTCCAGGAAATTTCAAGCAGCATAGTGCAGGGAACAGCTGTGACTGGCAGATGTAGGCATGTGGTCAGGCACTGATTGTGGAGCACTTGATTTGCTTCTGCTTTGCATTTTAATTGATGGAGGATGTATTTTAAATATCCCTTAAAGTTAATTTTATTTTGCAGACCTGCTGTACAGTTTTGTGAATAAAAATGTCTGTGAAATGTAAAAATAATCATAAGTGAAGTAATGTAATGCTGAGTTATGATCTGTTTCCTGTAGCTATTTTGATTGTGCCAACATGGAGTGAAATCTATGAACTCCAGGCTCCCGATCTTGTCAGGAATAACCATGTGTCTGCATTGTACACAAGAAAATTTTCATTTAAACATCTAGAGTAAGGACGTTTTATGACTCACAGACAGTTTGGAGGTTGAATTTCAGAGTTTCAATTTCAAAAGTCTTCCTTTGTGTCAGCAAGAAAACACCGGCCCTACTCTGTATTGTTAAAAGCCACAATAAGTGAGTAACACAGAAGTCCTTCATCTGTACCAGAGGTGGGACCAAGTCATTGTTTTGCAAGTCTCAAGTAAGTCTCAAGTCTTTATCCTCAAGTCTCAAGTCAAGTCTCAAGTAATGTCAGGCAAGTCAGAGTCGAGTCTCAAGTCACTGGTGTAAAAGTCCGAGTCAAGTCACAAGTCTGAAACTTTGAATTTCAAGTCCTTTCGAGTCTTTAAAAAAAAAAAAAAAACGAAAAAATAATGTTGCAGTTATATGCTAAATGTAAATATTAGACCATGTAATTTTAAAATCTGTGTTTTTCTCAACACATGACAAAATAGTGAACTTAGAAAATATACACAAATTGTGAAATTGCACCTCTTTAAAATGCAGCTCAATTAAACCTAGCTCCAAGAATAATTTTCACCGACAGTTCTGAGATAAGCTGCATGTTATTCTTGGATGCGGTTGTAGGACGTGCTTTAAAATCGCATGACAAAAATATCATACATATTAAAAAAAACTGCATCACCAACGTAGCCTGGACAACATTTGCTAGTTAGATGAAGTCAGCTATCTCATCGTAGCATATTTATATGCATATTTATAATCATACGGTTCTTGGAGTGAGTGCATACACTCATGAAGTTTAGTAACTTCAGGTCACTGCAACAAGCCCAGGTACAGTTTACCGACGGATGGGTGCAGGACCTTGAAATGCACCGTGTAGAACGAAAGACCATCGTACGTATCATAAGTTTACCAGTCTCACAAACTGTCGTCATAAATACACATTCCTTAACCGTTTATTAATAGGATATTTGAGCTCAACGGTAATTAATTAGTAGTGGAAATAATTTCTGGTACGCGTTACAGAAATGTAGCAGTGACAATAATATTGTATGCTGTAATCGTACTGGACAATTGGTGATACAAAACAACTGTTTTATCCTGTGAATAAAAGTATATGTTTTTGTCAATGTACCATAATAACAGAAGCGAAACGCAATATTGTGTCAGGACAATTCACTATTTATGCACAATAAATAAAGGAGCATAGCGCGACAATTTCTGTTCAGCGTCAGACTTGCTTGTAACCTATATCACCAATTATGTTAAGAAAAATGACGTATTAACTACTAAAAAACACTGACCTTCGTGTAAATGCTTGGAGCAGACTAACCTGTGAGCTGGAGTGTTCTGGGACGTTATATTTGATCTTTGAATGGCTGCGATCCAGGCCATCCATCGCCTCTTTGTTACTTCGGAAACATGGCTTGAACAATTTCTCTTCAACGACGTAATCCGATAACAACCGATCTCTTTACCCGTCGGCTTCCCGTGGCTGTCATGCGACCGGCTATTGCAGTTAATAATACATCGGCTTCTTGACATTTTTGTGTTTCTTTTTATCGCTGTATAACTGATTTTAATTGAAAGCCTGCGTGCGCTAGTACCGCTTGCCACGAGTTCCCAGAATCCTTTGCGGTTCTACCCGTGAATGACGTCACATTTTCAATCTCTATATAATATGCATGTTAAATTTTATATTTGGGGTAAAATATCAAGTCTTTTCAAGTAAACCGGTTCAAGTCCAATTCAAGTCCCAAGTCATTGGTGTAAAAGTCCAAGTCAAGTCACAAGTCTTAGAACATTTTTTCAAGTCAAGTCTAAAGTCATAAAATTAATGACTCGAGTCTGACTCGAGTCCAAGTCATGTGACTCGAGTCCACACCTCTGATCTGTACTGAAGTGTTTCACAGAATTTCACGGACAATTTCTTAGACTTCAAAAAATTCCCAGTGTTGTAGTTATAAACCTTCCAGATTGAGAGCTGCAGTCTTCATAGATTCCTTTTGGTTTCAGAGCTTCCAACGGGACCTTTAGATGAACTCCCTCAGTCTTTTCGTACAGGGGTCTTGTGGCACCAGGGGGCTCCACTGAGTCAATGTGGTCTGGCACTGCAAGGGGAGTGGTTCAGGACCAGGTCCGCTTAATCCTTACCTGATATGACAACTTAATAAAGGCCCAATAATCCTCCATGAATGGTCTCCCTCTGGAGGGTTTAGGGGTCTCCGGACACTGGGAAGTATTTTTCTAAAGGTCTTATTACACTTCTGTATCACCATTACTGTCTTATAAGACAAGCAGGAGGAAATGAATAGATTGCAATGTTAGGAGAAAGAGATCAAGGGGAGGGAAGTCAGCAGAAAAAGGTTTTCCTCTAACCTGTTATTTATAAGCCTTCGCCACCTCCCCTTTGTTGAGCGGATATATCTTTTTTAATTTTTTTTCACTCTCTACATGCACAGCAAAACAGCGAGCAGGTGCAATGTGTCATCACGTCATGCTTGTTATTAAAGAAAAAAGATCCTGGAGACTTTAGACCTCATTTTGAATCATCCCTGTAATGTGTGGCAGAACTGCCGTCAATACAATTTAAAATTAATTTATTTTTTACTGATAACTCAGACAGATTGGTTTCAGGCTAAATTGTCAAAAAGCCAAATGCAGTTTGCCTTAATTTTACTTTTTTTTTGGCCTCGGACTCGGTGTGACTTTGTGTTGATATTTCCTCTAACTTTTCTGGCTGAGTCAGATTGCTGCTGAAAGTGTCATTGTTAAACTTTTTCCCCTTAGATACATATTTTTCAGTTATTTTCCTGCAGAATTGTTACTGTGAAATCCCAAGCTTTTACACAGAAGAGCAGAGTAATCATTTTAAGAAGATCATTTGCTGCTCAAGAAAAAAAAAAGTCTTTTATCTTTGTGCACTCTGCTACGGAAGTCTTGTAGTCCTCCCCGTGCACATTTGTAAGAACGGATTTGTCCCACTCGTGTTCAAAGGATCAAGATGAAATTGTGAAACAAACCAGTCCCGTGTTTAAAAAAGGACCTCCGTACTTGGATAACATTTCTAAGATCTTACAAAGACTCTTTTCTCTTGCCTCAGCAGCCTTCAGCTTTGCCTCTTTATCGAGCTTTTCTTACCTTTCAGATTTCATTTTATTAATCAGCGGCATAGCTTAGTCTTCTCACTCATTACAGGATCCTGAGAAACTGACAGGATCATTAGGAAATACAATTTTTGTCTTCTTCTGTGTCAGCTTTATCTATATAAAACCGCAGATCAGACTTCAAATATGAGTCAAACACATTCCCAGCACTGAGCTAAGTAGCACAGTTTGGTAAAGATTCATGGGTCAACTTTTTTTCCCTCCTCCCTCAAACATAAACTAAAGCATTATCTGTGCCCATGCTCTGTAACAGGCTGCCATTTTGTGTTAAGCCAGCATTGATGCAGAGCGCCTCCACAGCCTGTTGGAAATTGCCAGCGCCTAAAGCAAACAGTAGGGCCTCGAGTCCCACAAGTATGAAGCAGCCAAGTAAACCCATTAACTGCCTATAGAGTGGTTTGTGCATTTGTCTCCACATGATAGTATCCACAAATTAACCGCAAGCTGACTTTACTGTTTGCTTTGGCGAAGTAAAGTAACCACAGAGGGGTCAAACAACACTTCAGTCATTCCGCAGATAAGTGACGTGAGTGAAGCCTATTGCTACATTTGTGATGAAAGTAGTGGGATAAATGTGTGGACTCTGCAGACGTGCTTAATTTCCAGTGTAAAAGTTGCATTGTGTAAAGTGCAGTAATGCTGGCAAATCACAGCCTAAGCATTTCGCTTGGAAGATGTAATTTGACAAGTCTGCAGCATTTCATTTTGGGGCACTGAGGCATGATACTTTCTTACTCTGAATACTTCAATCCCCCCACCCCACCTCAGCCCTCAAACATATGATGCATACTGTACAAATTATTTGAATCGCCAGAAGGTGTTTGATTTATGCTGAGTCTGAGCTATCAGCTCCAAACAGGCCATGTAGCTTCTCTTATCATCTTACCCAGCCGCTTGCACAATTTCTGCATGTTTTTTTTGAGCTCAGCCCTAAATGTGATGACAATAGTCATGAACAGCACATAAAGACAAAAACTGCCACTTGCAGCAAAATGAGTGCCTCCCCCTCTCGCTTAAATTTTTTTTATTAAATTTTTTCCTGATTCCTCTACAATGTGTTTGACAAGAAGAGCTGGCAGTGTTACACGGTGGCACAATTCAGGCTGTCGTGGGCGATGCCCACCCCGACCCCTGTCACGCAATTACCTTTCTGCTTTCCAGATAGCGAGAACAAAGGTGAACTCTGAGGAACCGAGGCTGGGTTCAGTCAGAGTGGATGGGTGTGTATGACACTCTGATGACTCCAGGGCGCTTTTCTTGACCAGAGTCGTCGTTGGCTGTCACTAAACATCACTGTCTTCCTCCCCACTAATGGCATCTCCAGATTGTGCTACGGTGCTATGAGGAACAAAGGCTGGTTGTATGAGATACAGAGGCGGGAGGGGGGGAGAATGGAGCGACCCCATTAGGGGCTGCGGGCTGTGGTTTGTGACAGTGGCTGCAGACCTATAGAAGTGTCATGACAGATATGAACCGAGGAACAATTATGGGGTGATGTGCTTGAAGCTAAGCTGTCCAGTCCTTTAACAATAGCAGGGGGACAAAAGTGGTGAATGAATAGCAGAGCAATAACATTTATTCTCACTAAGGTGTTCGATCAACACACAGATGCATTCACATACATGCAACTGTAGTTTTTTAAAGCATGTTAGGCCTCGGAAACTGCTAAAATTAAGTAATGATACGGGAGTAATCAAATGTTAGTGTTACGCTTCCCCCTTTTTTCTGTGATGTTTTATTCATGAAGTTAAATTCAAAAGGTGAGGGTGTTAACAAAACATAACCAAATGCAGAATAACAACAAAATGAAATGTTATGAAGAATAATTTGTAATTTTCCTGTGGCTACGGAAATAGATAAATTCAATTGACGGAGCTGAATATTTTTCCTGGTAATGGCTTGCTTCTGAATTAATTTTTATTATATGCAAATTTGCATTATCCTTCCAGTAATCAATCTAAAATGGCATATTTTTTTGTACTGCTGCCAACAGTAAAATATGAGGCAAACAGCAGGAGTGCAATGATGTGATCCTTATAAAAGTTTGGTTGGCGTAAAAGAGTCACTAGGAGGCAAAGTAAATGGCGTGTTTTTCGAAACACTTTTGATAGTGATGATAGTCCAAATAGTGCCGCTGTAGTTGGGAATCACAAATCCTTAAACTAAATCTAAACATGCCGTTCCTTATCTTTGCGCTCCCTTTAATAGCTGAACTTAGTTGGATTGAATAACAAGGCCAGAATTCATAATAGTTTAAAATCACACGTAGCCCCAAACTAACAAGAGAAAGCGACTGACGTTAATGTACTGTTTTAGCCGTCAGTCTCTCCAGGATATTCTTAAACTCATCCTTTTATTGCCCGTGTCACCGTTTTTGTCCGAGGCTGACTCATGAAACATAATGTGTTCTCTGGTTTTAGCTCCCCTTTTTTTTGGAAAAAAATATCTTTTCCTCATTTCGTCTCTTATTTGGAGCACCAAGGTTATTTTTTCCCCCCGCATTTTTAATTCAAGTCCCGGGGAATATTGTGTGCAAAGTCAGAATGCTATATGTGCCATGTTTCTGCAAAGCATTGCAGGAGTACAACACTTGGCATCAGCGTTGTCACAGTAAATCTCTGTCTCCATGACACTTGGAGTCAAAACATGAGCCTGGAAATGCAAGCCCACCCCCCTCGCAACACACAAACACACACTCACACACACATAAATGTCAAGATATTTGCTAGTTCTCTTTCCGGGGCTGGAGCTACTAATTGTTCTGATAGAGTTTAATGATATTGCATCCAAAAAAAAAGCACTTTGGATATTTCCAGCTTCAAGATTCGGCCTCTTTTTTTCCCCCTAAAGGGAAGGTCACAGCATGTACTGGTCTTTATGTCTAAGTTTCCCCTGCAAAAGCTGCAAAGTCCCACAGGTTTAGCAGTAATACCCTGGTTAATTCCCCTGCATGTCGGGTTATTGCTGTCAAAGCTCCTGTGTCAGTTTATCCTCAAATTAGGGCTTATTCTTTAATTTTTACTGATGGCTCTATTGCTCCTAGTTACCGTGAATGCCCCACTTACCCACAGCCATAGAGAGAGATGCAAACACACTGGAGAATCTGCAGTGTATGCTTTTCTATGACACACAGATGCAAAATAGTGTGTGTTACTATAAGTTTTTATTATTTTTAGCACATGTCTTCACTGGATTTGCTCTTTCGTGGCTCTCCCTCAATCTGGCTTTTCATAAAGATTCAAATGCCTCCTAAAATACTAAAAACAATCCAGTTGTAAATCTGTTGAAAGTCATGTTCATGATATGTTTATAGAAACAGAACTGTTCGCACAGTCCCCACCCACACATTTTGTTATTCACCATGAACAGTTGGTGGCACAGCGGTAGAAATTGAGGTTTCTGAGTTTAAAGTTTCACCCCAGTTGGCATAGTTTGTGGGTTTTTTAATAGCAACCGATCCTCAGTTAAAGTGTAATAATTTCCTCGATGTGAGAATTGAGATTTAAGAGGCTCTGTTTAAAAGCATGGCTCTGACTGTTTATAGAAACAATAGGAAACGATGCTTGAAAATTCTGACACACATTCGATTTTATTTCAAGATGATAATGTTCCTATAATCTACATCATTGATCTTTATCGTTTTGGGGAAAGGAAAAAACTGAACTGACTTCTGTAACAATACGGTGGTTATTTACTTGAACTTCACAACTGCCCCATTGTTATGAATGTCAGCTGAAGATAACAGGAAGGTGTAGGCATCGCTGATATGACTTCATTAAATAAACCCTTGACCCCAGAGATGCTGGCCTGATCTATTTCCTTTAAGTCCATTTGCTTCACCAGAGAACGGAGATCCCAAACTGAGATTACAGCAACACTATCTCCCTATCTTTAATTTAGAAATGCAGGAGGACTTCACATGGGTAAGATGGTTATCCACACTCTGTCTGTCTTGTTTCCTCATGCATGCTAGCTTGCAAGCGCCTCCTCTGAGACCACGTACAGTATTTCAAAAATAGTTTTCTTTGTCTTTTCATTCCCTAATGACGGCTGGCAGGGGTGATGAAGTCAGAAATCTCTAAAAAAAAATAAATAAATAAATTTCCATCTTGATGCTTTGGAAGCCTCTGAGACTAGACACAGGGAGGCTAACTAACCAGCGCACTAACACGAGCAGCATGGCTTTGAAATGAGCTCTTTTTCCCTCTTAGACGGGCATGTTTGCATTGCAGCAAAGGGGGTGAGCACACAGGGGCAGCCAGGAGCAGCTCCCCTGTAGCTGCAGCCTGATCAAGGACGTTTCTGCAGGGGCGGTGGTAAATCAAAGCTTGGGATGATCTCACTCAAACCACAAAGCCTGCCCTGCCTCCAGAATTATCTAGGTGTATTTGGGGGAGGTGGAAGTGAAGGTCTCCTAATTCTGGGTGGCATTGGCTGTTAGCTTGAACAGTCTACATCGTCACAGCTTTGCAGCAAATGCACAGCTGCCAAAATATCTGACATAACTAGAATTCCCCTTTTAATTAAATGGTGGCATTACGAGGCCGGGAAATTTACTGTAATGTCTTTGTGTATTAAATTGATTATGTGGTAAAATTAGAAACCTTAGCATCCAGACATGTCAGAAAATACAGCAATTCAGGAGCTTTTGATCAGTGTTGGTAAATGTCTTAGAAAAAATGTGTTTTCTGCTTTGCAGAAGGGTTTTAGCTTAAGTTGAGACAGGGGTCCGCCTGTCATGATGGAGCATTGACTATGATGTCTGGAGGGCTTTCATCTTTGCTCTTTACATTTGCCTTCCAAACACTGAAAGGCTGAGAAAACAGTGCAATTTGTCTAAAAGGAAGCGACTCCGATCAATAGAATTTTCATTACAGTTATGTTTTCATACTGCAGCCGAGGCAGGGTGTGGAGGTCTGATGAATGAAACATTAACGTTTGAGGCACTCCTCACCCCCCCCCCCCCCCCCCACCCCCCCCCCCCCCCCCTCCTCGCTTTCAGTCCTCGGCTCGCAAGCACTGTCACTGTGATGATGCGAAAGCACCAGGATGAGAGTGTGTGCGCTGGGACTTGATTCTCCTCAATGCCACGTCCCCGGTTAACAGCTGTCTGTTTTGTCATTGTAGATTTCAGGCGGTGTCGTGGGTTTGCAAAAGGGGAAAGACCAGAAGGCGTGATCTTTCTGAGAGCTGCACTTTATTGAATTATCCCCCACTCGTCCCATTCTGAGAGGTGGAGTTAAGCAGCTTACCTGCAGCCCTGAAAAATACATGAGCACAGTCCAGCAAGGAATCAAGTTGGGTCTCCTGGGAATAGCAGTATTCATATTCGGTGTATATACATATAATACATTCATATTGTTATTGGACTTTCTGTCTCTGTCTGTATTTTGGCCAGAGGAAGAGAAATCAGAGTCAAAGTAAAGCGTCACATTGTGTAAGCATACGTTTATTTTGGTGTAGTGTATTTTTCTTGCTTTTATCTCATTTATGCTCTTCTAACCCCTTAGTTTGTCAAGTCTGATCTCCTAAATGTAAAAGGCAGCTTTGGACACTACTATGCCTTAAACTTTGCTACAACATGATACAGCCTCCATGCATAAAATATGGCCCATGAAAGGAAATGATTTTCCAGGTTCGATGAGTGGAAGTGCCTGTGACCTCATTTTCCAGGCGCTTCTCTCAAGAATTTGCTGTTGCTAAGTTTGGAGAAAAAAAAGTATTTAATACAAGATTGTAAATAACTGAGTTTTCTGTGACAGCCTGGATTAGTTTCACCTCTGCCATCGCTGACAGTGTTTGTACTGCAAATCCTGCCCCTTCTTGACTTTCACTGGTCTGTTAGAAAGGACTGACATTGACAAGCAGTTTAACTATTTTCAACTCAAAGCACTGTGAGTGCAGCGGAATGAGGGGGGAAGAAAAAAAACAGTTGCACGGAGCTCTGAGTGCTGTCAACGCTAAATTTTATAGGATTTGTATAGAAAATAGGCTCTGCCAGCAAAAAGAAGAAAAGGGCACTCTGTGGACACAGATCCTAATGCTCTTGTGGATGAATGTGAGGAAATGTCTGCAGCCGTGTTCCAAAACATGAGTGCAAGCAGCACTGTTTTGAATAGTTCGTTTAGCAGGGTTTTTTGTTATTTGTCTGTATTTGAAGCCCACGTATTTTTTGGCCATGTCGTAATCGCTGTTTGTTTGAATACTAGGGTGACATGCCCACCAACCCAGATTCAGTGTGAAAGCAACATTAGCATGTGCACTGACAGCACACGTGTGTTCAAATGAGACACCGGAGAGTACACTGTGGTAATTTACACATGTGTAATGCTGATCAGCATCCGTGACAGCACAAGGTGTGGGTTTAAACCGCGACGGCCCGATCTCTAAATCCAGTAAACGTCCCTGTGATACAACAGTGACAGGTCGACCAGATAACGCAACACAAAGGGCAAAGCAAATTGAGTTTACTCTCACAGGGTGCCTATTGCTCATTATGCCCCTGGCAATCACATAACAAATGACCACAGACCTTACAGGTGCAACCGGTTCACACTCCTCGCATATAGTCATTTGCATTATCATCATTTACTATGTGTGTTGTGGCAGGCTAATATATCGGCTAATTTTTATTCTCCTCACTGATTCCTCAAATCAAGTTTTGAACCCTCTCATCTTCATCTAGACCACACAACGATCAACGTGCACTTAGTCGTTTTGAGCTACAGTCACACTAGGGGAAAACAGTCGTTGGGGACAGCGGTGCAATCATGTGCAATGAGCTTGCAATCTCATAGCCTTTGAAATGGTTGCTTTGAAGACAGGGAACAGGTCTGCGGCAACTGGCGGTTGGTCACCATCATCAAAACGACTTTGGTGCCATCACGACAGATGAAAACGGCAAAAACATGGAGTCAGTCTGCTTTCCATTTGCAACTGAATGGGGGTGAGTTGGCGATTACGTGCAATCAGTTTGTGACATGTAGCCATTAACTGTAATAAATCAATGAGAATCACAAATCTGTTGTAGTCTACATACGCAGAAATTCATATTAACTACTTAAATGCAGCATCCAGGCATGTCCTCATAGGTCATAGTGACGATGTCGCTTCAGGACTGCAGTTTAGCTGCAAAATGGCACAGACACTCAGCAGCCTTTCTTTTATGGCGCTGATTGGTGCAGACTGAGTCCGATTGATTGCAATGTGTTGGCAATCTGTCTGCGTTTATAAATTAGACAGCAGTTTTTAAACCTTTGCCAAACGGAGAGTGATTGCATTCCATCTCCAGGCAACCTGAGCAGTTGCCTTGTGATCGAATGTGGTTGAGTTTGTGGGTGTTGCGTACTCAACCTCTGGGCAATAACTTGCAATCAGTTTCCTACAGCAAAAAATAAATAAAATATATAAATGTAATCACTGAACAAGCACTTTTTTCTTTCTACTCGTGATGTTACTGGTGACGAATTTATTACATCAAAGGAAAACGATTCAGAAGTAAAAAAGTTTATGAAAAATGAAATTAACCTACCAGTGTTTTTCTAATGCCTACTAGGAAGCGCAGCAAGATGTAATCATCTAGTCAACTAGTTGAGCAAATGTCTAGTTGTTTATCGTAATCATGGTGTCAATTAACATAACTTTTAACAGAACGTGATTGCAGATAAAGTAAAAGTAAGCAGATCTTTTGGGTAAAAATGTTTATTGCTGCTATATTCTTGTACAAGGAAGATGGGGTGGGGTGGGGTTGGGGGTTGGAGGCATCAAGTGACGCATTTGCAACATCAAATACAAGGACTTTCTGAGACTTTTGAATCCTTGGATTTCAGTTTTTACCCATCACCATCGTCCTCCTGCCTGGAAATATGTCTGAGCACACCAGGGTTTAACTGAGGTAGCAACAACAACCACAGCCAAGTGTGATTATCTGTAAGAACTGCCAAATAGGGAGACATCCTTGAATATAGATGAGTTTTTCCCAGCAACTATCCCCACTGTGATCTTCTGCATCTCTATTAGGGATGAGCGATAAATCGGATTTTAATTTCAATTACAATTTTGGCTTTTAGTGATTATGAAAACCTGATGATGGGAATAAAATGAGTCCTTTTGGCATTTGTTTTTACTGTGAGGCTCTTGATTTGTTTTGTGTTATAAATCAAGCGTGCCCTTTTCCTTTATCTCCTCTACCTCAAAGCCCAGTCTCACTCATCATGTAGCTCAGATTTAGTCAAGGTGATGGAAAGAAGTCTTTTGTCAACAAGCCTGACCGAAAAGAAGTTAAAAAGTTTCTGGGTTGTTAAAAACACCCAGGAGTCTAGACATAACTCCCACTCTGAAAACCTCGTCGCCATCAGGTCCAGGTCTTTTTTTTTTTTCTTTTTTTTTTCCCTTTCTATTTATTCATTTAAATTATATTTCATAACAAAACCCCCTAAAAGAGACATGTTAAAATCTAACAAAGCATGTTTGTAATGTAAATGAATAATTGTGTTAAATATATAAGCTTACAAGCTCCTAGAATAGGATGTACCCCCCATAATAACGCATTGTAATATATACATGACATTATTTTTTTATTTGTGGATATAGTACACATAGCATTCGTGACATTGTTCAGTAAATTTGTTTAAATGTTTAATAATAAATATCAAGTGAAAATGGTTTGTGATCAAAGGTGTATATAGCACCAAATCACAACAACAGTCGCCTCAAGGTGCTTTATAGTGTAAGGTAGACCCTACAATAATACATACAGAGAAAAAAACCCAACAATCATATGACCCCCTATGAGCAAGCACCTTGGCGACAGTGGGAAGGAAAAACTCCCTTTTAACAGGAAGAAACCTCCAGCAGAACCAGGCTCAGGGAGGGGCGGGGCCATCTGCTGCAACCGGTTGGGGTGAGAGAAGGAAGACAGGAATGCCCTCACGGTATATCATTCCATATATGTCTATATGTTGTCATAGGAACAATGGTTGTAAGAAACCTAGTTTTAAATACTTATTTATAGTATTATTGTCAATTTGACCTTCAGATTGATCCATTGACCTTGAATTAGAGGTCAGATGTGACATATTTTTAATCTTTATTTTCAACCAATACATCTTTAAGTTGACCTTGAAGACCTTAGTGGATGTAAACTAGATTCGAATGGATTATTAACTCATTCACTGCCATTGACGTCTATAGCCGTCAATTGCAGTGAATGAGTCAATGGGTTTAACTCATTCACTGCCAATGGCTGGCAGTGAATGAGTTAACACGAGCTATCGTGTTTACAGACTGGTTGGCATGCAGTCAAATGCTACCAAAAACATGACCTCCTTGGCGGAGGTAATCATGGTACTTTAACTGACATCATGGTTTAAGGCTGCTTGATTACGGGAAAAAGTATTTTTAAAAAGACTCAAAAGTGCTTTAGAAGGACCAGAAGAGAGAGCGATTCAAATAGTTAGAGCCAAAATCACGTTTGCAGCAATACTTTGAACCCTTAAACTACAATTAACAAAAGTGGTTATTAATGTTAAAGTTCCAAAAAGGATTTGTCGGTTACCTCTTTTACCTCGCGTCTTCCCGTGTCACTAAATCAAACAGCTTTTTGGTGATTGATCAGAAAAGCGTAGGACTGTGCTGACAAAGTGTTGTGATCTACTTTTTGTCTTCTGAGAGAAATTCTGCTCTGATGGGTTGCAGTTCATAAGTGATAGACAGTTCTGTTGCGGCAATCTTTCTTTCTTCATCCAAAGACAGGTGAAGCAGTAAGCTGATGGAAGCACGCTTTTTTTCATTACTGTCTCGTTGTGCATTTTCTCTGCCGCGGCTCATTGCTGCCAGGACATGAACCCAACTTCTATAAGATCTGAGTCGTTTAGTTTACACGCTTTTGCAGTTTTTGTCCTTTTCTTGACATCATTTATCAAATAGTTTGAATTCTAAACTTTTAAAAGTCTTTTTTTTTTTTTCGTTTTGGTTTCTTAACAATAGCCTCATGTTGTGCTGGAAATGTAACCAAAGGTGCTTTTTAAAAAAAACAAAAAAACATTTCCCTCTCCCTTCCACTCCAAACACACACTCACAATGTTCCTGATAAATTTCGAAAACAACAAGTGCCTGCTGTGGAAAAGATTACACTAAAGTACAGTATGCTAACATTTAATCTGGGATGATTTATGATTCATGTTTATTATTTCCTCTGAGGTCCAGTTTTCTTATCGCGGTCGTTCTGTTGTAGAAATTTTAGCCGTTGTTTTGTTCCGATAAGCCTAACTTCTGCATTTCCTTTTTATTGCGCTCATCAGTTATTTATTTACCTTCATTGTGGTGACTCATGTTGCCCTCACTGGAGGTAAATGGCAATAAGAGGCAGAACAACATCTACAAGGATCCAGAGCATAACTCATTTTCACAGGGGTTACAGGGTTTCTTTTGCTTTTCCACCACGATCTTATCACAGACTCTGACTGTTTTCTCTTTTGACCTTATTTGAATCCCGAGATAAGCGTCCCTCCAGCAAAATTGGACCAAATTAGTCTTTTATCTGGTGTGTTTTAAGGGAATGCTTTGTCACCAGGCTCGACCAATGTAGATGTGCTCAGCTGCTTGGTTGTCTGATTTGCCCAAATGCGTTTTAGTGGTTGTCAATGCTCATTTAGGTCACCCAAGAGAACTGACCCCTCAGTCTGATTGCCTTTAATGCTTTATCAGATCTAACAGAGAAACTCCTGCAAATCAGTTTTGGCTTAAAAGGATTCTAACACATTACAAACAGTTAAAACGAACACTCGGATTTGTGCAGACAGCTTAGCAGACTCCAGTATTACATTATCTCATTTATCCACATCTGTTAAAAAAAAAAAAAAGTCTTTCTTGACTGCATCAAATATTCAGAGGCTTTAAGTGTGCTGAAATTACAAGATGATTCTAAGCAGGAATGACTTGCAGTACATATCGTTGTTTGAGAAATGTGAAGTTTCACAGCTATTCTAGACATAGACGCCCCATTATCAGGTTTTTCATGGATTTGCTTTAGATTAAAAGTGTTAATCTGCTTTATTATTAGAGCTGTAATTGCACGAGTACATACAGAAGTTCTGCTCCTTCCATCACAAACAAATCTCCTTTTCCAGACTGTAAAGCCTAAAATTGATTTTGCCAAGTACTGGAGAAAAAATTAACAAATGTTGTGTACTTAAACATTTTAAAGTGCTAAATTGTCCGGTAAAGGCAGGGCACACAGACTGAATACCTTTTTAAAGGGTTTAAAATGTAAATATTTTTTAAAGATGAGTACTTTGGAAGAAGTAGCAGAGTATAAATCAGCTGCCTCTTCAGTGAGCACATCATCTCACAGATGGACAACAAGTCCATGGCCTTGGACAGCAGATGGTAGTCCTTACTTTTCACTCCAGCCTCTGTTAGCTCCGCGTAGTGTCGCATGAAGCCGTTCTCTTGCTGCATTCTTGGTCAGCGTTATCTCCAGAGCAGAAGGATTGCCGTTACCAGCTGGAGTCCAAGACGGTGGACTTGGAGTCTGCCTGGCCTGACTGGAGAAGCAGCTGAATGATAATCAAGAAATGCCACAACAGCGGCCCGGCATGTAACACGAGATGTAAAGTGCTACGGTCGGCGGGTTAGAAATGACTGAACTTTTCAAAATAAGAGCAAGTGGGTTATTCATTAATACATCAAAAGCTGATAGTGCTCCTGTAGTCATATGGAAAAATGAGTCACCAGACACACTTGGTTGGGTGTTTTAATATACCTGCGCAGCCAAGTGAAGTGTCTGTGGGGCTTACTTTTAGCTGCTCTCTTATTTTCCAAGGAGTCACCACACTGGATGGATCCACATGCTTGATTTGGCACAGATTTTACACCAGATGCCCTTCCTGATGCAACCATCCCATTTAGCCGGGCTTGGTAAGAGCACGTTAGCTTGTCATCTCCTGCGGCTGGGTTTTTATGCATCCTCCCAGTCTCAACCCAGAGATCTTTTGCGTGTTAGGCAAATTTGTTTACTACGATGCCAGAGAGCCAGGAAAGTACAGAAAAACAGTTTTCCCACTAAAAGCTGAAATGTTGATCAAATACTTGAAATTGAGGATAAGATGAGTAGACGTGTTTCTTTTACAGATAATTTGAAGTTTGAATCGGATATGGCATCGTTCCGCAGGCAACAGGCCTGATGTGAAACAAGCACAAGGCAAACCGTCACCTTGTGCCAAGCACTTTGTGAGCTATCTGGTGCTGAGGCATGGAATGAGCAGATAAAACAATTCTAAAGGGGAAATGATTCTGCCCATAATCAGATTTATTTACGCAGCCCACTGAGGAAGACTGATGTCTTATCTGTGGCTGTGGATTTCAATTCTCTATGCCGCGATGCAGATAAACAATCAGTCCGCCGTCTCCAGAGCTTTTTTTAATTGTCTGAGTGTGTGTTCCAATGTTTTGTCTATCAGTGTTTTTTTGACAAGTGAGATGCTGTTTTTTTTTTTTGTTTTGTTTTTCTTTTCCTTTTTTTTTTTTTTTTTTCCCAGAATAAAGTCACTGTCTCCCTTTCCCAGCATCTTCCATGGCTGTTAAATGCCAGACATATGCTCTTACATCTTTGTGACTAGCAATTGAAAAGTGGAGCTCAAGCAGAGATCAAACCACCGCTGTTGCTCCTGTCTAGCTGGGAGACATGTTTTCTTCCTTTCCCGATGTAAAAGAGTAAGCCACCATTTTGACTGAGAAGAGCGCCGGATGTCGAAATCCATTTTGCACTTTGCTCAAAGTTACTACTGTTCACCGTCTCGCGCTCGGGTGCCTCTTTGTTTAAAGCACAGCGTTCGAATGCATCTCAAGCACGTACAGTGACTAAGTGATCTGCTAATATAGTTTGTCAGCGAACAACAGTGGAACACACTATATCTGTTCGCTAAGGGAGGGAGAACTCACTCCTCGTATGTAGGACTATTATTCATGTGGCACATTATGTTAATTAGTTACAGGAATATAGACTACCTTAGTCCTTTTTACTATCATCTAGTTATGTGGTATATGAATTCTGAAGTTCAGGGTAGTTTCCATGGTAGCCACTGTATTTAATGGCAGTGACTGCAGTCTGTTGCTTTGGGATTTGTTGTACTGGGAATTAGGAGGGGAAAGCTCTCCATTCCTTAAAATAGGCCAGCCAAGGAAGGTGCGAAAGGAGAAACTTGGCATTACCTGCTGCTGACGGCTTCTCAGAAGTTAACAAATTGCACCTTTTTCTCTTACTCACAGCAGAGCTGATGATAGACAGCTCTCATATTTTCCGGGAATAAAAGGTTTTGTGATTTGTTATCAAGTCGAATTCTCATTCCCGAGGAATAAACTACAACAGAAGCGGTAAGCGAGATCTGAGAATGATTGTCTCCCCCACCCCTCTGCTTCCCCGCCCCTTCCCCAATCTTCCCCACTTAGACGGCTTGTCTTATTATCTCCTGAAATGGCAAGGTTACAGTACCTACAGGTGCAGAGGAAGGTGAGTCTGTTAGCTTTTTTTCTTTTTTCCATCTTTAAACCAGTCAACCTTAGCAGCGAAGCACAGCCACAGAAGTCTCATCAGACTCTGCAAGGAATAAACATTCTCTTATGTACAAGTTTTGCCATTCAGCTTAGCTACTTAGATGCGGAAATTGGAGAATGCTGAAATATATTAGATGTGTTTAATGGACCTGGAGAAATACTGGGAAAAACAACCTTGGTTACCTCTGGCATTAATATAAAATTTATGAGAAGGATTTAGGCCGATCTCCTGCAGAGCCTTGAGAAGATGTTGCTTTGTCAGTCAGCACACGTTTAGCATAAATCTCTCACTTCTCCCTTTTTCTGCAGCTACCTTGAATCTCCCATTCACTCAGTCCTGCTGTTTAACTACAGTTTGATTGCGTCCGTCTCCGCGTCTGTTGCCGTTTCAAAGCAGTTGGGTCGTTTTATTTGTTTTTTGTTTTTGTGGTTGTCCTCTCTATTTATTTATTTATTTATTTTTGCATACTCTGTATTGAAGTACACAATCGCAAAATCCTTTTTCCTGGCGACCAAGTGGCTACGCAAGCGGGGAAAGTGATCTGTGCGACTTCATTCATTGTAGTCATTCATATTACTTGTATTGTGTAGATGTTGGTAATGGAATAGCAATTAATTGCACGGGCCATTGTGATATCATTTTGTTTGACACCTTTTCTAACATTTCTAACTAGCAGTGTTAAATTTTTTACTGTAGCTGCTTATTATCTAATTACAACTGTCTTCATCTCATGGGGATTTGTTCATTTATGTCCTTTGTAATTGCTGGCATTATATTAATGTTGGTGTATTTTTTTATTTTTTTTTTCCTTAGGCCACTTATTATTAATGACATGTCAGACTTTGGACGTATTGATTGCACCTCATTTGCATTCACATGAAGGTGGAAATAAATTGAGCTATTTTCCCCAAGTACAATATGAGGCTATTTGCCTGTTAAAAGAAAGGACCATTTTACAGGTTAGCCAACTGCCATTTATCTTACTGTGATTCATTAGCTTAGTGAGTGGATGAGCAGCATATTTCAGTCAGTCTTAGGCAGGGCTCTCTCCTCTTCCTGCTACCCTAATTGAAATAATCACACAAATGGTGTTACATTTTCTTTCTTTAAAAGCTCGCATAGCCACATTTTTAAAACGGAAATTTTGAACATTAAAAAATAAATGGTGTCTAAATTCTTGTCTATATGCACAAAATGTCCTGTCACCTGCAGAGCACGACGCTAGATGATAAGGGAGATCAACGCTTCATGGTCCAAAAATTCCACCGCCGTAGTCGTACAGAGCTTTAAACTGATTAAATGTTGCTGTTTGTTCAGTCGCAACCAGAGATGATCAGCAACATACATCATCGGTGAAGCACGAGTCTCCACAGAATGTGGCAGTCGCATTATTGAAATGGCGCTGCATATACCTCAAATGTATCTATACGTCTCTACAGAGAGCCATCTCCTCTGCATGATCTTGAAAGTAGGGAGCAGAGATGCAGTTGTGATAATTTTCGTTACAGCGCTGCATTTCCGCATGCCATCTTTGAGGTCATTGTAATATGTAGTGTATTTAGAAATCATTCTTTTCACTTTGATGACAGTAGTTCAACATTTCTAGAGCCCAAAATGGCTCCTGCATGCAGTTGCACTCACTGGATGCTAAATTCAGCCTCGTAAATCAGCGATCTTTTCGCAGTTATGTACATGACCTGTATCGGCCTCTGCACACAAGCGTTTACCCAGGTCTTGTGCACTGTAGAGCTTCTTTCCCGCAGAGACAAACAAGAGTTCGGGACCCTCGGCGGGGTTGCTCTGAGCTGTTCGAGCTGGTATTTCTGGACTAGCATTAGCAGCTGAGCAGTATTCAGTGTAATGGTTCAAAGGCTTTCCCGCCTGAACTGGCTGAGGAGCTGCTTAACTTTTCATGTGTTTACTTTTATTTACACTTATAAATATGCACGTATTGCTACCACCGTCCCATAATGTAGCCAGCTTGTATTATGTTTTTTTCCCCTTTTTTTTTTTTTTTTTTTTAATTAGACAAATTGCACTCAGTCGGCTGGAGAAAGCAAATGGCATAAAACAGAAGTAAAGTTAATTGCTTTAGAAGAAAGCCAAGTCTTTTAATTAACCTCTTAATGAAGGCAGTCGCATCAGAGTTGAGGGAGATGCATGTCAAGAGCTTAAGCAAAAATCCCCCAAAAAGCTGTTATTTGATCACAAACTTTCCAATGTTCCGCCTCTTCTGCGTGCTGTCGCTATTCATCCTCAGCATCGAGAGAAATGCCACCATGATTAATTTACATCTGTTAGAGATGTAAAGACTCAACAAACAACCAAGCACGAGTCCAACTTCTGCACTGAGGAATGGCTTCCTAATTTCTCCTAACGCACATAGGTCAACCATGCAAAAGAAAACATCATAAATCAAAATTGCTCCAATATATCTTATGTTCCGGCCCTTCGGGTAAATGCCATGCATCATAATCTCCTCTTAGCTGCACTTGTGCCTGAGGGATGCTGCCTCTGGAAGTCATATTGCCCTGTTTGTAGAATTTATTCCAGGATTTACAACTCCTGATAACAGCTAGCATTTGTATTCAAGACTATTGTTGACACAGCGTACACACGTGCCGGACACAAAGACATTAAAAAAAAGTGCAAATACACAGTAGCCATGACCTCATCGTATTATTTTATTATATTAATTATTCCTGCATATTAATGAACTAATCTGCTGCTCGTTAATTGAGCTGATGGAGAAATGTCAGTAAATATGGACAGCCTCAGAGGATGTTATCATTCAGTAATCGCCTAATTGATTAAAGATAAAGGTGCTTCCTGTTTTGTCCAGCTGGTGGAAATGAAGCACCTTAACACAGTTATGCAAATGAATTCTGCCTCTAGGAGCGAATCCACAGATCCCACTAATTTCACTCAAGTTAACTGATTGCTGTCAGGAATGTTGCCGCCGTGATCGATCCCACAGACTCCACAGATGTCCAAGCTGTCCTGGTCTACTTACTGAGAGACCCCAATGAACGAAAGACTGATGATATCCTTTTAAATCACGTCTTAAAACCCACTTTTATTCCTTGGCTTTTAACCTCAGTGAGACTTAGTTTCTTTTTTAATGCAGTAGTTATTTAATTAATGATTTCACTCTTCTTTTATTTGTTTTTTATTTATATCTCATGTAATTTTATTTTACAGTTCCAATGTACAGCACTTTGTGTCAGCTGTGGTTGTTTTAAAGTGCTTTATAAATAAAGTTGATGATGATGATGATATCATACTGACGCTGATGATATAGCTAAATTGAAACTCCTTCAAAGCCAGCAGGTGCATTTGTGCCATCCTGGCTTCACTTTGGAGGCTGTTAAAAAGAGAAAGCGCAGTGCTTCAAAAGGTTAACTTAGTTGCCTACCACCAGCCTTTCAGATCTCTTATCAAATAGTGCATGAGAATATCTAGATTTTGTCTGGAGTGGGAAGGAGAAAAGGAAATAGGGACCTTTCTGTGTTATTAAAGAAAGGCGGGGGGAAAAAGGATTTTTCCTTTTTCTGGAGGTTGAAGTGAGTGGGGGGTAAAAACTTGACTTTTTCTGCAAATTTCATGGAAGAGCAGTCAGAACAGACAAAACCATTGTCGACCCGCAAAATAACCATCTGTTCAATCCACTAGAATGCAGAAAACGGGGAAGGAAACAACACTTGCAGCAGGCAGAATCCAGACTGTTCCAGTTATGACCCTGCATGTTCTACACCTGTTTCTTGAGGGTTTGGAGAGGAAACTGTGTCTGGTTAAATATGCTTTCAGATGATTTTGTCACTCTGTACCTCCAGTGAATTATACTGTTCTTCAACAAGGTGTTCATTACTTTGACATTAACATTTACATCACATTATCATACATTAACTGCACTGCGTGGTTAAGTATTGGTGATAAGAGTTTATTTAAGGAGCATTACATCTGTGGTGCTCTTGTTTGAAAAAATACAGCACGGTGTTAATTTAATTCCACTGTCGCCTAATGAAATGCTTTGTTTCCACTGCGTTATCTTAGGAAATCAGTTGGATATGTGGTGTCTGTGAATTGTAGTCTGCATTGTTGTTGGTTTAGGTGACTGGTGCCGTTTAACCTCCAAAATGGGGAAAATTGTCTTGTCAAATTTGGTCTCAGATGATCTTGCATAATCTGGGAGACATTCTGTGTCATAACATTTTTATGATTCACGTCTCCAGATATAAACATCAACCTGTTTGAGCTCTGTATTGTCTCCCTATAAAATGTAGCGTTTGGGATCAACAAAATGCTTCTCATACTGAGGTCAGCTTCAAATAAGTAAACTTTTGAGATTCTATTTATGATCTGGTTCCTCCCACATGAAATATCCTACAAGTTCTGTCACGGGGAGATTAAAGACATTGATCCGCAATGGAGGAGAAGGGTAAAAATAAATGCATCACATAATATTAAGTCAGGGGTGGTGCAAGAATCTCTGACCAAGAACACATTCGTTTTAGTCATCACGTCTACTTTTCCTCAATATGTCCCCTGCAGATGGTTTTAGCAGAGCTTTGCCCGGGGTGAATGGGCGCCTAAGATACGGTAACAAAAAAGGGTCATAAGAGCTGTAGCTGTGTATCACCACATGGGAATGTGAGAAAACATTTGGCGTGAATGGATTCACACGTGCGAATGTGTTAAAACACTTTGATCAAATGAATTCAAATAGTTCAGTGTGTAAAAAGTATACAACTAAACAAGTGGATCCAAAAAGAAGTACATGGCAATTCATGGAACAGCTGGGAAAAGATTTGGACAAATCATTTTTCAATGTATGAGTGCATAAAGAAGACTTATGCACAGAGACGTGTGTGTGTGTGTGTGTGTGTGTGTGTGTGTGTGTGTGTGTGTGTGTGTGTGTGTGTGTGGTAAGAGTTGACATAACTCAAGTGTATGTACAAACTCCAAGTTGACAGCTACAGCTTAAACCTAAAAATACAAATACTCATGTCCCTCATTTAACACGTCATGCTGAACAGCCAATCGAGATAAGATTGATTTAAAATTTGAATATTTCATTCGGAAATGTTGTTTTGCTATCCAGTCATGTTGCCAGGGGGCAATCCTGAGAGTCTGCGGCTGTAACAAAACTTTACCTTATGGAATAAAAAATAAGTTCTCTCTGAGGATGTTATTACTTCTCACTGTAAGATGGGTTAACAACCCCAAGGTTTTCCATCTGGAGATGAAAAGTATGTTTTCTGCTTGAATAATAAGTTAATCTAGTTGTGGTTAGATGCCTGCAAGGGTTTCTCACTTAAGTTAATACAGTATTGCAAAAATTAACAATTACATTGATTTTTCTTTCTTTTTTTTTTTTTTTGCTCAAAGAAATGAGAACAGGAATTGGATTTAAGTCCTTTTTGAAATAACAGTAATTGGGTTAGATGAACAAGCTGCTGGAAGCCTTTAGATTGAAGAGAGCTGTCATAATCCAATATCATCCCATTTGCCAAGTCAGTGCAGATATTTGATATATGGCAGCATTTGATGTTAGATCCAGTAACAGTAATGTAGCTACCTTTGCCATCATTTACTCTACACTGTTATGAAAATTTGGTTTTGGGATTCACACTAAGCTCAAAACATTCACTTGGTGCACTAACAGATACAGTGAATTAGAAAATTGGGTTTTATTCACCTCAGGGATGTATGATATACACTCACTGGACACTTCATTAGTTACACCTTACTGTTGCTGCTTTGGACCAGATTCTTCCTTCAAAACTGCTTTAATTCTTCGTGGCATAGATCCAACAAGTGCTGGAAACAATCCTCAGAGATTCTGCCAGCATTACAGAGTTGCTGCAGATTTGTCAGCTGCACATTCATGATGTGAATATTTCAGATCCCAAAGGTGCTCTATTGGATTGAGATCTTGGTGACTGTGGAAGCCACTGGAGTACAGTGAACTCATTTTCATGTTCAAGAAACCAGTTTGAGATGATGTGAGCTTCGTGACATGGTGCGTTATCCTGTTGGAAACGGATACCATGGGTTCATGGTAGTCAGGAACAATACACAGGTTTAAGTGACACTCAGATTCTTACAAAGGAGTCAAAATTGTACCAAGAAAATATCCCCCACACCCTTACACCACCAGCAGCCTGAACTATTAATAAAAGACAGGATAGAGCTATCCCAGCAAATATTTCAATATTGTGTAACCATCACTGTTGGTGTCATCAACACATCTAGTTGAAAAATGGTTCCAAAATGAAAGTTGGAGTTATGCTTTCAAAGCCACCTACACGCCATTGTTTTGTTCTTTTTAGAGAGTTCATGTCCAAAATTTTCTACTTCATATCTATTAGATTAAAATTAAGTAAACAAAATTTAAAAAGTTTGATAGAATGAGAAGACTAAAAAGTCACCTCGAGGGGGACTCAAACCCGCAACCCCTTACTTTAAATTTAAATCCTCTACCTGTCATACTAAGCTAACTGTCTTAACAGTGGGCATGCAGCATTCCATCAGAGCCTATGATGATGATTATATGCAAGGAGGTAATGACCGTAAGACTCGAGTGTGTGGAAAAATGTAAATGCATTTAATTCTTTCTTGGCAGTAATCTGATTTGTTTCTTTCTTTATATTTGCTTTTTAAGAGATGGTGTAACCTGACCTCTACTTCATATGCAAACTATATCAGCATCGATCTGTCTACTGTTCATATTTTGCCATCATTCCACAGCCTGTTTTGACCAGGGGAGATGACATTTGGGTTTTGGTCGTATTTGCATGGGTTGTTTCATGATGTTCATGCCAAGTTCTGAATCTACCGTCCACGTGTTGCAGTAGAAATCGAGACTTCTCAGACCAGGCAGCATTTGTCTCTTTGGGAGCTCATGTGCAGTGTAGCTTTAGTTTTCTGAGCTTCAACTGCTGTAGTCCATCTGCTTCAAACTTCATATGTCCTGAATGTTTAGAGATGCTCTTCTGCATACCTTGGCTGTAACAAGTGGCTATTTTCAAATACTGTTGCATTGTATCAGCTTAAAGCAGTCTGGCCATTGTCTCTGATACCAACTGGGTATTTTTCCAAGAGAACTGCTCCTCATTGGACATTTTCCCTTTTCCAGACCATTCTCTGTAAACCTATCATGCAAGAATATCACATTAGGTCATCACACCACATCAGAGTCACTTAATCATCGGTCTTCCCCATTCTGATCCTATATTTGAACTTTATCAGGGTGCCTAAATATATTTGATGAGTTGCTGCCATGTTATTGGCTGATTAGATATTTGCATTAATGAGAAGTTGATAGGTATACCTAGTGAAGTGGCTGGTAAGTATATAATTTGAGCATCGACACTGCAATGACTATTTGTATAGTAGTCACAAGGCAGGATGTGTCATGTCATGCAAGGGAAATTACACTGTTCTACACATTCAGATGTGTTAGCTTGCTGCAGTACTATGACCATATTTTGTTTCCATATACAAGGAATTGGGATTTTCTGAAATTGTCTAATGGAATGTAAATATGATGGCAGCACAGCGTGAGGACCACATATAGTCATGTCTTTCACATGGTGGCTAAGCACAGGTGCACATCAGATGAAACCTCAGTGATGGAGGGATGGGAGCAATCAACTGAATCAAGCATTTGATATGGGGATAATAAAGGGAGGTGAGATCATAGTCAGGCTCATTTAACTCTTATGAGCTGGTGGAGAAGGGAGAAAAAAATACTTTCTCACTTTAGTGTCCCACATCCTCCTCCAAACTCTGGTTTCTTACAGTTATTGTTTTTGTTTTTTTTTTTCAAGTGAAATGTAATAATCCTTTCTGTGGTAGAGAGACTGCAACTGATCCAGAGGTGCAGTAAGCTAGTGTGATGCGGATCAGGCACACCACCCCCTAGGAGGCCTTTGGCAACTTCATCCCTAATGTGCTACTGAATATTTCTGCCCACTTCAATACCCGAGGGTTGTATCTGTTTATCCTGCAATGCTGATAGCACAACATTGAAGAGAGTTCAAGACAGAATGTATCTCTCATGTTCAAATGTCTTCTCTGAAATGTCTAAATTTAAGGTGGTGTTTTTGTAGAATGGATGGACTTCTTAGCAGCATACCAAAGCACACATACCAAGCGGTGTAAGAGGCGAAAGCTGAGCCTGCAAGACATTTACAAGATAAATATTACATTCCAGACAAGAACTCTGCATTCCTAAGACGTAGGCGGCACACAGTTTCGTAGTGGCATTTCTGTCAGAAGAATGCCAGAGTTGTTATGCATCTCTACAACCATACTGACACGAGTTGTCCTGTTTCTCGAAGTGGATGATTCACTATATGGGAGATCTTTAGTTCTGAATAAATCTTGGCAACAATGAAGTGATGGAGAGGCATTGTTATCCAGCAACCTGATATTTTTTTTCCTTTTTATGCACTCCACTGCAAACCACAGTGCTTTCAGTCGCTATTAGTAACAATGCTTTCAATCCTTAGATGCTTATGTTGTCTGCATAATATTGAGTTTAACACTGTCATTACTTGAATTTCTTTACCCAATTAATAAATACGCTTAAACGTGTACAGTACTGTGCAAAAGTTTTAGGCAGACGAGAAAAAAATGCTGTAACCAAAGAATGCTTTCAAAAGTAGAAGTGTTAAATAAACATTTATATTTATATTTACTGCCTAAAACCTTTGCACAGTACTGTATGTTTGACTGTGAACATTAAACTTACAGTCACACACTGCATTTATTATTTAATGTATAAATATTAATGCTGTGCTACTTTGTATACATTGTGTGGTTCTTAATGTACAGGTATGTGGAAAAAAGAGTTCTCATGCTTGTATGCAGTCACGTGAAAAACAAAGTAAACTCTTACTGCTTACTTGGGGATTAAGGTGGATGATTAGCAGGCAGGTGCTGCTAATCAGATGCACTTCATTGATCATCAGCATATGTGAGCAGTTCTCTAAAAGCAGATGTTTTGGCAGTTGCTGGTCTGGAGCGTTTAAGTGTGATTGATGCCATAAGCTTCGCAGGAGTGGACATCTTGGCAAATTCAAATGGTTACATCGTGCAATGCTCGGAGAAACAGCAAAAAACCCAAGAGCTAGATTGCTGCATGTTAAATGTTAAAGTTGATTACAGTACAATAAGAAGAAAACTGAAGAAATATGGCTTGTTTGGAAAGGATGGCATATTCTCTCTAAAAAGAATGTGATAATATGGTTTAGTTGCATCTGAACAAAACCACAAGACTTCTTGAACAATATCCTTTGGTCAGATGAGATCTAAATGGAGATGTCTGGTCATAATGCACAGCATGAAGCCTGGCAAAAACCAAACGTGGCATATCAGCACAAACACCTGAAACCAGTTGATGGTGGCGGGCTGATGATTTGGCCTTGTTTTTGTAGCCACAGGATCTAGGCACCTTTCAGTCATTGAGCCAAGCATGAACTCCTCCGCATACAAGAGTCAAATGTTGAGGCCATCTGTGTGACAGCTAAAGCTTGACTGTAATTGGGTCATGCAACAGAACGATGATCCCCAGCACAGCAGCAAATCTACAACAGAATGTCTGAAAAAGGAAAGAGTGAAGGTGTTGCAATGGCCCAGTCAAAGTCCAGACCTCAACCTGATTGAAATGCTGTGGCTGCCTGTCGAACTCAACGCAACATTGCAAAGAAGCCAAACGTCCTCAACAACAATACAACAGACAGTCATGCAGAAGACAGTTATTTCAAGTTATTGCTGCTAAAGGTTATTCTAAAAGCTCCAGAATCCTAGGTGCACTTGGTTTTTCATAGGAGTCCTGAGAAAGTAAGTCAAGGTTGTGTTAAAATAGTCGTTAAGTGTGCAGAAGCAATGATTGACATGCCCATGTACTATAACTATAAAGGTATATTCAGATCGCTGTCAGTTGATTTTGATTGCAGCAAATTAATCAGCTAGCCATTTTTTTTTTTCTTTAGAGGATTTTCTTTTCACAAATGAAAAAACTGTTTGATATGCTCATTCTATAAATATATCCATTTTAAGCTTGGTTTAAATCTAATTTTCTGTCTGTCTGAGTTGCCGACAGTTTACACAAATTGAAACCAAAGAACAGCTTGAACAGATTTCAGTACACACACAATCACACAGTCATTCCTCGAGTTCTGTTATGTGGATAATCTATAAATAGTCGGCACTAGTTGCAGACAGGAGCCAGATGACATCTCTTCCTAAAGGATTTAAATGAAATCTCATTCAAAGATCATGTTTTTAATACTTCCTTAGTGAAGACTTTCCAATGCTGCCATTTATAATGGATTAATAATTGGAGATTTGATTGACTGTTTCCCAGACCTTACATGGGGAAATATATTTCAAGGCTTAGAATCTGAGTGAAGAGACCTCCAGAAAGCACTGCCAGGGTTTTATACTTAGTCCTTTAAGTCTTTACCCCTTGAAGGCCGACTAGGAGTATAACTGGGTGTTGATCAGAAGTTGGTGAGGGTCGTCTCTGCCTATGTAGCTACCCTGAGAAAACGCAAAAAACCTATTTTTACGGTCATCAAACCAAATCTTTAATTGATATGGGTCAAAACTCGTCATTAAAGGTACAGGGGAGGTCGTTAGATGTCGTCCTTAGGAGGGAAAAGTTGACCTGGGCTGGTCTGCTATCCATTCAGCTCGACTGTATGTTTTTGTTAATGAATTATTTGTGTTATTAAAAATGACACACAGTCATATGTGCTGCTTCCCCGCATTATTACCTTGCAGTGGCACAAATTAGTATCCTGTCTGTCTCAGGTGTGCTAGTATAAAATGATGCCTTCCAGCTCCTTGACACCTTAAACCATGACTCATTTGCGAACATGGGGAGCAATAAAAGCAAAAACATGTTGCTGCTTTTCAGTCTTAATGGCAGTGATAATGTTGAAAATTTAATGTTGCTCCTTTTTAGGCCATTTCTTTTATTTTAGTTAAGTGTTTTGTCCCTCATTATGATGTCAGTTAACTGAAGTTTCCACAAATGACCTTGGCCAGCATCCAGCTTCTTAGCTGTCCTGTCAAAGCTGGAAACACGCCAGCACACTGGGCTTGTTGTCCAACCAGAACCGGGCAGAGCATCAGGTAGGCCAGTCCCAGTGGCGCAGTCTGTGAGACAGCAGGCTGCCGACAGCCTATGCTAATGTCCATATGTTCTCCACTGCACTCGGCTCCAGCTCCCCTGGACGCCTAGCTGCCATTCAGTCATGTCATTCAATAACCATCAAAACTTGCAGGGCCGATTGAGGCTGCGATAGCACCCCGCAGAATATGCACGCCCGTCCTTTGAAGGTATTTAGACTCATCCTCAGGCTTCTAACTTCAAAGCCTACATCTCGAATCAACTGATTTTAATTATTACAGTCTGTCACAAAGGTTTTTGTTGTATATTTTTGTTTCTCTCGCACTCTCCATCTCTCCCATTTTTTTCACTTGCTCACTGTCCCGCTCTCATCACATGCTCAGCATCCATTCACGGGGCTAATTTTAGCAAGCTTAATTGCATGTGTGTAGTAGTCTATGTAAAATGCGTTCTAAAGACTCAGAAAGATAATGAGGTCCAGTGAAAACGTACTGTGTAATTGGCAGTTTATTCATTGTGCCACAGAAAAAGCATGGGTATCTAAAGCATGGAAATGTATTTGCGCTGTTGTCTTTTATCAATGTGATGAAAATGGAAAAATCACAATGTCTCCAAACTGACTTAATGGACTCCCCCCGGTTTTGAGAACGGGCGCTGTACCACACAAGGGCTTCAGCCGAATCAGAAGCCTTTCAGCAGTGGAACATTAGTAGGCCTGTGTTAGCTGTGCTTCTGTATTTCCCCTGCACACTACTATTATTTAGTGTACCTTTGGCTCTCATTTATTCCATCTATGCCCCTGGCCCCATGAAAAGCAAACAATTATAATACCCTTAAAGTACTGTATAAACACAGAGCACTTAAAAATGAATCATATTTATTTGTACTTCAGCTTCTTAGCATACAGTTATTTCTGCCCAAGTGCCATCTGGTATAAAAGTCGTCTCCTATCTAACCATATTAAATCTTCACTTAGACAAGGTTTTTCCCCATTAGTTTTAAAGAAGCCACAACAGAATTCCTATCTGTAAACAACAATCAGCAGTAGATGTGTTAAGTTTTTAGATAAGGAATATACATTTTAATGTTTAAATTTTCTATCGAGTTCTTTAATGATGATAAATGGAGCTGTTTTTCTTTATACTTATAGCACTGTTTTCCATTTCACTGGCCATATTGTACAGTCCCATTATCAGACTTGCTTAGCTTTACATTAATATAACAGTCTTTCTCTTGACTTCATGACTGCATTAGAGCTGAATTTGCGCACACAGCCCGCTCGGCCCTCCCCAGCCTACACCAGCTTTGCATCCGAATCTGTGAACTAAATCAATACTTAAGGCCATGAGCTGTCAGTCATGAGACAATATCGCTTGTGATGCATTGGTTTCTGTCGTCTCCTTCATTGGGTATCAACATCATATTGACAAATCACATATAAAAAGACAGTCCTGAATGTCAAATCAAAGAGGCTTTCTATCTGCAAACAGCTCTGGCGTGCGCATGCAGAGGTTACCTCTTCGGGCGTGAAAGCAGCAGTTGCAGGAGAGTTTCTCTTTAATTCAAACTGAATTATATAAACCAAAATCTAATAAGCAACTCTGCAATATCATTGCTTAAGATGTGTGTTACACAGGACAATGCCCGATAGTCTGCAGCAATAATGAGCAGAAACTCCTGGTTCTCTAATTGCTTGCTGGGCCTCTGTATGGCTCATCAGAGAGGAGCTTAATTGGCCATCACTACCCAGGCAAGCACGAGGCTAAGGCTAGCCCTGTTCCTGCCTGCTCGCTTTTACCAGGATGCTTACAGAATAAGTAAGCAGCTCCATTCATTCTGCATTGCTGTCACTAATGAACACTGTTTAGCCCGGAGGTCTTGATCATTGTGTCCCACTCCGTCTTACTCCGTTTCGGTCTCACTGCGTTTGCTGTGTTTGTAACCGCAGTTTGCTGGTGTTGTTCCAGTGTTTGGTCTTTTTTTTCTTACTGTTAAGCATCAACGTAATGAAGTGCTTCCCGGTTTTGGTATTGGGGTCTCTAGCGCAAAGCTGACTCGCTGGGAGATAAGTGTCTTCAGCTGCTGGCAATCAATTTATTTGCCCTCTAATGTTGAATACGTGTGTGGAATGAATACTGAAAGACATGAAAAGATGGAAGAGGAAAAGGAGGTTGATGTTGCTGTCTGTGTGCGTTCCTTTTCTTGCTGAGAAATGTTCCTTTCAGGAGAACTACACAACTCTCCATGGATCATTACACCACCCTGAATAATACAATCACACATGAGTTTGGAACCTATTTCAATAGACACCCCAGTTAATGTTAAAACATCAACAAAGGAATGACATGATTTTTTTTCATTTCCACAGTCCAGCAGTTGTGCATTATTTGTTTTTTACTTTGTCTCGGCAAGCCCGATGTGAACCCCTGTGAAGGGGTGTGAGTCTTTGTGTTTTTGTGGATGCGTTTTGGACATGACAGACATTCCTGAACCTGTCCTTGGAAAAGTTGTCCAAACCCTGAAAGAGGGGGAAAAACACCCACACATAATGCAGTATTGATTGGTACTTAAATCAGTTTGATAACAGCTTTGTCAAATCAGCTCTTTTAACAATCAGATTAAAGCTTTTAGTACAATCGATCGGGGAGGGATTTCAAATCTACAAGATGACAGTTACAGAGGAGCACATTGCTAAAGCTTGGCCACCCATGAAAAGGATCTAGGAGTACATCTACTGTTTACAATCACTTTTCTTATACGCGTCTGCTACCATACAGACAGACAATCGGAGAGCAGCACCTGGAACAGAGAGAATATAGCGAGGAATGATAACCGAAATTGTGGCCCAAACCACCGTATGACAATAGCTGTTCAGTTAACAAACTGCAAAACATTCTTCACAGTACATCACACACATGTGGCAGCCTCATCTGTGCAGATCTGAAGAAAATTGTAACATTTTTTTTCTTTTTATTCTTTGTGCTGCTGGATAATGAAGGTTGTGTAACAGAGTTCAACTTGTCTGTTCTCTTGATGTCTCCCAGAACAATACTGCGATATTGATTCTCGCAGCCAAATCTGAATTAATGTCATGCAGTATGACATCCAGATGAAACGAATGCCACCTAAAATGCCACGGAGAGTAAATAAGATCACCCTGGCAGTGGCCCAATCATTGCAAAATAAAGCACTCCGCTGAGATTAGCGACATTTTAACTCAAAACGTGAGGCGTTATGCTGTTGCATACCTTTTTTTCTTTTTTCCCCGTGTTCTCAGTTAGCATGCATCTGGGAGAAATTTTAAGTGGCTTTATGAGTCACCTCATGAGTTGGAGAAATGGAAGTGGAGAACGGAGGTATTGAATGGTAATTGCTGATATTCTCTATATTTGATGTTGAAAGGTACTCTCTTGAGCCATAATTCTGGTTGCCAAGTCAGCGAGAGGCTAGCTTCTCTCCTGGGCTTCTTAATTGGCTTTGTTATTGCAGACCTGTGCAGGGTGAAGGCAGAGAGGGAGAATCTGAGCTTTGGTGTGTAAGATACAGAGCTTTCGACTGTGACCCTCCTCCCAGGGGCAGAGTTTTCACAGCTGCTCTCTCTGGAGAAGGTGACCTGGCTTTGGATCCCTCCCTGTGCTTCTCCCTGAGGACCCACCCCCCCCACACACACCCATTCTCTGCCGCCCCTGTCGTTCGCTCCCTTCCTCTCAGAGGTCATTTTGTACACCATCACGGAGCGTTGTCCTCCCCTCCCCTTTTTCTCTGCACCCATCGTTTTTTGGCCCAGCGGGAGTCACTAATTCTCTCCGCTCTGCAAATTTCCTCACTTTTTTTCAGCGTGGGATGCCAACACCTCTCCAATGCTTCACTCTGGCATCACCACCCAACCCACCGACACACACGTGCACGCACACACACACACATTCACATAAGATACTATTCTCCACACTGACTCGACTCCACCCTCAGTGGGCTTTTAGCAGTGAGAAAACAGGGGTGCCGTACGTGACAGTCATAGCAGACCAGCCTTGTATTATTTTGGCTCCTGCCACAGACACATTTGATGTATTTTCTTACAGTGATGTTCACTGAGCAATTCTTCTTTTGACCACTTTTCTCAAAAGCTTAAGAATAAATGTCTGGCACAAGCAGAGAACTCTTATAGGGAACGATGTGTGCATATAACTGTGTGTGTGTGCGTGTCTCTCTCTCTCTTTTTGAGTGGAAAAGGAAGTGCAAGTACTAACTGGGTGTTTTATTATGTTATGGCATTGAAATAACACGTGCAATCAACTCCCCATTGTCAGTTCTTGACCCATTTCTTATTACAGCTTATTATCATTAGCAGCCACGAGAGCCATTCCAAGTGAGAGCTACTGCGCTTCCATCTAAATTACAAACACAGTGTATATATAGGCAAGAAGGAAATAAACCACATAAGATACATTTTTAATACAACTTTGCACCAACTTGGACATCTAAAGAGCTCTCAAGTAGACATTAGTGTACATGTGACTTGATTATGCAGCATTAGTCTTTATTACTAGGGAACTGCTTTTGAGCTGTCACAGCTAAGACTGTCTCGCTCCTTGTAAACACAGCTTTGGAGTCCATTTGCGGAATTAAAGTTGCAAATGAGCGGTTCTGGAGTAGACCAGGAGAGGGCTGTCAGATAATCATTACATACTATATTAATGCTTCTCGTTGGTGGTATTAAATGATTGTGATGTCTTATTTGGAACTGGAGCTATCGGAAGATGGGATGTATTAACTGATTTCTCTGGAAAAATTATTTTTGTTTAAATATAAAGAGAACCCTTCCTAAACTAAAAGTGTTCTTTCTCTGTGTTTTTGTCTAGAACTGTAGTGGAATAAGTATTTGTATCCATCCAAGGTTAAGTTAAAAAAGAAATGTGGAAAAATTAAAAGTAATGCAATCAGTATCTTTAGTAAAGTAGCATCGAGTCGTACTTAAATAACACAAGTAAAAACATCCTCATGCAGAAAGGTCAGGTTTGGAACATTATATTAGTGAATGATAAATATTTATGCATAAGGATTTATGCAAGTCTGTTGCAGCTGGAGTTGTATATTGCATAGCTTTTTTTTTTGTTATACGTAAAATTGTATTGTATTTATTTAAATTTTTACTTTTTAATTATTTTATTTGCATTTTTTAATCACTAGGGTTTGAGAGTAACGAAATTTCTATTCTCTGTATGTCCTGTACATGTGGCAGAATTGACAAATAAAGTTGACTTGACTTGACTTATTTTACAGTTTAATATGCTGCCAGGAAGTGTAATCTGTACTAATATTTCTTAGCTGGTATATGCTAGTAGTCGAAATAATGAACTGGTAGGGTTCTTATGATGCTAGAATTTCAGAAAATAACCAAAAAAAAATTACAAGGCATTTATAAAATAAAGATTAGATCATTAATATCCACGAATTTTCAAAAATAAGGAAGATAAAAATAGCAAAGCATGTTGTTGTTGTTTTATTAAGATGCCAGATTAGTCCGTTCTGCTTTCCTGCATAGAAAAAATGATCCTACTGGTTGATAGTTATGCTTGACTATTTTCTGGCTTCTCAGAGAAGTCCAGTGTGCCGCCTCAAATTTGGATATAAAAACACAAATTTAGTTTATTTTCCTAATAACTGACAATATAACTTTTTTTAAAACAGGTTTTTTGACCGATTTCTAATGTGTGTGTTCCTGTTTTAATGACAGGTGGTCTAATAAATTTACTACCTTCATTCAGTCCTTTCATCTAACAAAAGTGTGCATTTAGCATAACAGCAAGTATATAATACAATATTTTAAAAAACAAGCTCACACAGAAAAAAAAACCCTTCTCAAAAAAAGACAGAGTCACAAATCACAGGCTGTAATTAGTGTACACGCTGGTGACAATAAACTGAGAATGATGGGCACTGAGAGTATGGATGCAAATGGATGGCAGCATTGATATCCTGCCTCTTGTGAATACAGCTTATGTGCATCAGCAGTCACATCTGCAGAGTCTGAATACAGCTAGATTTTGTTTGAAAGGCACTGCTGAATGTTTGGCTTTTCTGCTGTTTAGGTCCCTTGTTGCAGCCTAATAAAGAATCAGGACCCATTTTACAAGGGCCTGGTTGTTTATTATGTGGAGTTTTGACACACGGTAGCTTTCAAGGGAGAGAAATTATATGTAACACTTTATTAAACGCACAGTATAAAAGTCAGTATAGTGAAACCTTTCAGGCTTTTGCTAATGCCTTGTTTATGATGACGCGTGACATGTTAAGCATTTTAAATATGAAATTTCAAAATAGCATATTTTAACCCTAATATTTTTTTTATTTTAACCATCTCCAGCACATGCTCAGCGTATGCACTTCCAAAAAATCAGTTTATAATTAGGTTCCTGTGCTAGAATTCCCTCTTTGTTCTCCATTTACAGTGGCTTCTGGATTGGCCTCTTCCTGCACCACCAATGAAACCAACCGCAGAGGTGAAAGCAATCATCTGAAAAGCACTCAGTGAGCCCAGAAACTTGATCATGTTTCAGCTAGGACACATTCATTACAAATGCAGCATAAGTCTTCATTAATGAGCTGGAAAATGGCAAGTAATCAAATCTCTGCAACATATGGAAAGACGAGCTAAGGTAGGACAGTTAAACGGAGTATAGGACACGGGGAGGGTGGTTGGAGGGCTCTCGAGAGAAGTCGACTGGTTTAAGGCCTTGAAGCTTCTTCCTTGTATTAAACATAACCTCACATTAGCACATCGTAATTCCTTTTCACAGTGTCCCGAGTATAAGTGCGGCTCTTCCATTAGAGGATGCGTACCACTGGACAAGCAACAATAGGGCTTTTGAATAGCTTTTTGAATCCCTGGAGAAGTGCTCCTAGCATTTATTGAATGTGCTTATCCAGAGAATTACCTTTGTCCTACTCTATTGTACGAGGGTGATATTTAGAGCAGGACGGCCTAAAAATCAAAAATCTGTCAACACAAGAATACCACGTCTTTATCAAATGTAGCAAATTGTTGTTCTATTAAGAGAGCTAATCAATGAGACTGTTTTTTTTATATCTTAACAGAGAGAGATTAAGTTCTGTGTGCTTGAAAAGGTCACTTCAAATGTGTTTTGTGTGATTTAATAAAAATGACTTTTGACCATAATCAGCTAAATCGATTTTATCTCACAAACGTATTGATCAGTGACCAGAATCGACTCGGTTTCAGCTAATCGAATGTAACCAGTGAGTGGCCGCTCAGTCTTGAATATGTCAGTCTATAATGGTCCATTGTAGCCTAATATCCACCTCCTCACCAATATAAGAGCTGGATATTAGGCTGCACGTCATCCCAACTGCAACAACTCTGCAACCTTCTTTGCTTGGTTGCCATATGCCGTGTAAAGTAACACATAAATCAGTTGACTCACTACATATTGATTTGCAAAATGATATTTCTTCCATGAATCAGTGTAATGTGTAATGGGCTGTAATTGTCTCTAGCTTCCTGATAATGCTAACGCAGAAGCCAGTGCTCTGCCCGTTTACTAATCTGGCATTTCCTCATTTTCACAGTAATGTCATTTGGCGCTCAGCTATTAGTTCTCAAGTTAGTCTCTTTCAGTGTGTGGAAGTTTTCAGTTGTACTTTTTGTTAAAAACACAATCTGTCCAGCAACGTGGATCACTTTATTTAGAGATTGGTGTGGGTAAGCTTGAGGGGTTTGCTAAGGATTGGAGTACCATCCACGTACTCCAAAAACTCCATGTTATTAGCATATTGCTGTGGTCTCCTGTAGTTTGCATGGAGGATGGCAACTTGTCTTCAAACGGGACAACTTTTACTTTGAAGGTGAACATGCTGCATTTCCAGTAGATGGGAAGTATGAGCAGACAATTAGGTGTCTTTCATGCCAACTAAAAGCAACTACAAGCAGGTTTTCAGAGAAGCACCTTATATGTCTATGTCTTAATATGTCTTATAACACCTGTCTCCAACCTCTGGGCCACGGGTCCGTGAGTCGTTTGGTACCGGGCCGCGAGAGTTGAGGCTCTGTTGTGAAATTCATGGTTTTCAGGGTTTTTGTTGGTTTTTAGCATTATGTCTTTGTTTTTATCGTTAACTAGGTTTCCCTGGGTCTTTTCCCATGTGTTATGAATAGATCTTCTTTTTTTGGGTACTGGTGCTGGTTTTATTTTATTGTATTTATCTGCAACACCTTAAAGGACAGTCCGTGAAAATATTGTTGGTCATAAACCGGTACGTGATGCAAAAAAGGTTGGGGGCTGCTGTCTTACAACATTATATAATTGATGACCTTCAACAACCACTTGCATGTACTCGGTGGTTACCAGGGGGTCACTGCCTGAGACATATTCACAAAGCCTGCATGAGTGATGTCTAACCTGCTGCAGATTAGGATAAAATGTAAACATGCATTGATTATTAAGTATATAATCAAGATTCTATTAGAGAAAAGTTGCAAAAACTATGTGTGGTTATGAAATATGCATTTTAAAAAATTGTAAATTGTATTCAGACAAGGACAGTGCAACTGGTGCATCACTAATATTGTTCCATTATAAATGATTTTTCTTAGTAGCATGAGCCTCTTTTTGTTGTTGTGCATTTGTTCGATTTTAAGTGCCAAAATCCTGAAGGGTATCTATAAAAGTACAGATTCCACTTTTCCACTGTACTTGTTGCACACAAACTCGGCATGTATCAGCGAGGGAGTTTTTACATGGGGTTTGAAAATCCATATGAATAATTAAATATTCCATTTTCTTTGAGAAAATCTTGTGCATGTATTTGTTGTTTAAAAAAATAAATAAATTTGGTGTGCAGCTCCCAGCTGTGTCGCTGTCCACGTCTGCTCAGAAATATCACAGCAGGCGATTTCCACCAACATCATTGGTACTAATTTATGGCATGGCTTATGTTAATGCATTGTTTTAAGGGTTCATCTTTCACATTTCAGGATAATTAAGCTATTTTGTTAGGTTTAGAAATGTGTTCCATAAACAATCACCAGCAGGTGTTAAAACTGTTATTTTCTTAATGCTGCAGACAGAAGGTATGACCATCGTAGCCTCCAGTAATCACGTCTACGGGGAAGACGTTAGTATGCAGAACATGTGAAGGCTCAATCCATTCTCATGCAGTGAAGCACATTAGACAACCTTTGCCTTCCCCTTTGAGACTCTTGATATCCCTGTTTTGATTGTTAAATTCATGTCAGTGTTTTTTCTTTCCCTTTTCATATAGATGAGACCATTTTTCTCTCAGTAAGATTCGGCTTTTTCTTTGGTTGAAGCTACACAGGAAGCTGAAAACCCTTAAGGCGCCACTGCCTCCTACATTAGGCACTTGTGGGTGTATCAACTGTTTTCTCAATCGAAATGAGATGTATTTTTGCTTTAGTACTCTTGGTGTTGCCTAAGAATCTCGAGTTACTGCTTTGCAGTTGTTAATCCTCTATTACTGTTCAAACACTTTAAGGTTGATTAAAATACTGCAAAAATTTAAGAGTGCACATTTTAGATGAATTTGAGCAAAGACGCATTCCCACATTGATCAGTGTATAGTGCGCACTTACAATGTAGCTAAACCACAAACCTCAAAATGGATTCTACTATATATGAGACTGGAGTATTGGTGGTTGTGAAGTACAATTATAAAGTAGGTGCAGTTAAATTAGAATTTCATCACATACTCACATAATTACCTTTTTTATAGGTTACCCAAAAGAGGAAAGGAATTACTTTTGTCCTACTTTTAGCTTCCCTACAAGAATCATCTCATAACTCTTAGTTGAACGTGTCTATAAATGTTCCGCTTGATGAGAAAGTGGAGCTAGGAGCTGATGTATTGAAGGAAATGTCAATCATGCTCAAAACACTGACCAATATTTGGAGTAATTTTCCACAAACTTTGCGGCTGGAACAGCTCCACAGTTGGGCTGCTCCATTATTGCTGTGGTCACTTGTTTTCCCTCCTTTTTTTTCTTTTCCTTTTGCAAAACCGTTAAGTGTTTTAATGACGCACACATCATAGATTATATCACAGGAGTGGTGATCATGAGGTATAGCGAAGGAGAGTTGTTTCCCGTTTTGTTTAATCCAATTGACTTTTTTTTTGTAAGCAGGGAGAGATTGTAACATGAAAGCACAGCCCCCTTTTGACTGATTGTACCAATACAAAGGTGCTCTCCGTTCTGGCCTGTCGATACCAACGTGCTCAGCTGAAAGATAAGTTCCCTCATGATGGAGCTGCGTGCTCTGTGCCGCTCTGCTTGCTGTGCGGTGAGGCTGTTTCAGGACAGAGTCGGTGAGTAATACCACGTGCTGCCTCTCATTGCAGCCGATTACTTATCTATTGATTGAAGCCTGCGTCGTGCAGATGGATGTCTTCGGAGTGTGACAAGCGCTTTAACAATCCCGGAACCTAATGCTCCTTAACGTCACTCTCTGTCCATGTTAAATAATGTCCCGTCCCTAAGTCGCCAGGATTCACTCATGGTCAGTTGCAGCAATGGCAAAGGGATCCATCTCGATTGGTTGTCTTCAAGCCAAAAGATCTGTGGACGCAATTACATTCAGCCATTCTTGTGCTGCAGCTGGTGAGATGTAATAAATGGCATTAAGGATTGTGAAAATCCTTTAAATACACTTTCCTCCTCCTCCTTCCTGCTTGATGGCTAAAAAGAGCAATGAATTCCCAGCGATCACTGCAAGCTGCCTGTGAGAAGCAGAACCCCGTTTCTACTGCTTATCACTTTCACTTAAGCTGCTCAGGAGATTCAGTCACGTGCACTCAGATGTGGTACACACAGCTCCCCTAACACCTCAAAACACGGTGCCAGCTTTTTTATTGTTCTCACAGAGCATGGGATCAACCACAGTGCAACGCAGCATCCGGTTCCACGTCCTGCCGGAAAAATGTACTTGAAGACAAAGATTGCCTTCTTCACTGATGTACTCCCTGCATTTAGAAATTTGAGGTAATGTTTTCTTTGCCTTATCCTGTCAGGTTCTGGCACAGGTCCACAGTAGCCTTGGGCCGGTCGAGTCAATCAGTTGTATAATTTCAAAATGTTAAGGGTGACCCAACGAGATGAATGTTTAAGATGAGTCATAATTCATCAGACTAGTTTCTGTTTGAAGATTTACGGCAGACTGCAATGCACAGGCTGTCCAAATATTGCATTTATAAATTTCAGCCATTAGTTACGTCTGCAGACTTTTTACCAGCACAGCTTGAACTGAGTTTATTCAGATTCAGTTTATTCAAAAAAATAGATGAATTCAAATACGCTCAAAGGCTGGACGACATTGCTCTTTATGTAGCTCTAAGTCACTATTTACTTACTCACATGCTTTACATAAACACGTTACCTGCAGTAGGCAGTTGAAAATAGGCTGGAAGTCATAGCAAAGAAAGTAGGTTAACCAGGGGCGTAATTTCCAAGGGGGGTTAGGGGGGTTATGACCCCCCAATAATCAGACCCAGCCAATATAACGGCCCAATAAAATTATGAATTATCTTGCATAAATAGGCTGTTAATTTTCAGTCATTTCAGTTATTACCAGCAAAATTGTTGCATGTTTAATCATCTGGGAATTTACCCAGATTTATTTATTTATTTTGACAGAGATCTTGACCCTCCCAAAGTTACGCTAACACCTCTTGTCATCTTGGATTTTTTTTTTTTCTTAGCCTTGAACAAATTTTTATAAAAGGACCTGTAGACTCACAACAATGGTGTCCTTCAGCCATAACGTTAATCTCTCCGTCAGCAGTACCACAGCCACACTCCTTACTGTTAAATCTGCTGCTTCCGTCGCTGCTTAATGTGTTTTTGGTGTGCTAACGTTTATAATTTGACAAGTGACAAAGAAGTGTTTTGATTAATTGGAGGTGCTGACACTTTTTTTCCTTTCTGCTATTTGGCAAAAAAAAAAAAAAAAGACTTTACGTATATGTTTTCACTTGACCAGACTCCAGTGGATGGACTGTCATTGTATTTGTTGAAGTGTGGATAATGCTTTAAAAAAATATGTGATTATTTCACAATGAAGATGTCAAATCTGTTGGGGTGTTAAAAAAAAAAAAAAAATTGCAGTGTTTTTTGTGAACTGGCTTTGAGCTGTTAGCCCTTGTTATTAAATCTTCTAAATCAAGCATTATTAATTTGCAAACAAATCTTAGAGGGATTCAAAGAAGGAGGATATTTTTTTTTTTTTTAATCAAACATCAAAGCGCCTCATTTTCATAGAGCAGGCCTTTGGCGTAGAAACCACAATAGGATTTCAGTGTTGGTTCAGGGTGTTATTGCTTTCTTGTCTGGTTTTTTATTTTTAGGAAGATTACATTTTCTTTCAAACTCGCACATGCCCCCCTCTCACTGGAGGGTGTTTTCCATTTGCACTTCCCCAAAGTGCAGGAAAAAAACACCGTCTGTGAGCGACTAGTCTTCACTTAAATACGACCCTGACAATAACCGGACACCGTGGCCTGTCTATGACAGAATACAGTGATAACTGAATATCCTGCTGAACTGGACCGTTTGCCATCTCAACTCTCTCATTTACCATAGATTCGCCTTGATGATTTCCTGCTGAAAATCAATGATTCACTCACTTTCAGAATAGCAGCTCCTCTTAGGGTGTTGGCTAGGTTCTCCCAGTGGCAATGATTTCAATCAAGAGGCATGCGAATTCTCCTGCCTTTCACAATAGAACAGAACAGTCTCTAATAAATTGGACAAATATGTAATTTCTCTCCAGAAGATGGCTTTAAATTGCTGCATGTAGCGACCTCACAGCACACGTGCACTCTTAGACACATGCTGCATGTGCACAGATGTGCAAACGCCAGACGTGTACGCACGTTTGCTCACTGCCTCTGAAGGTCCATTTGTGTCTGCAACATTTTGGTTCGTGGTTAGTGTCGGGCTGCAAGCATTGCGGTAGCGTAGCGCAATACTAAAGGCTATCCCCGCGTACATACAGACACTTAACAATGTTGACCTTTAACAAGTGCAGGCCTGCATTTTGGAATACTTGCAGCTTATAGCGTCAGAGGAAGACAGAAAGGAGACTGTAGGAGAAGGTGGGCTGTGGTAAAGCTGCTGTAAATCTGCCAGCAATCCCAGAATGGTTTTCTATTACGGCGCACCATTTTTGTAAATTATTCATGCCAGTAGAAAGGTAATCACATTATTTTGCACCAATTGTTCTAGTTTTGATTAGATCTCATAAGTTCACTCAAATAATAAAAGTCATTATTGACACATACTGCCACACGTGTGCTGGCCAGACCTCAGATTGCGGTTGTGCTAATATTAATCTGCTCATTATCATTTCTTTTCTCCTAACTGAGCACTCTATGACCTAACATAGTTTTAAATATGCTTCTTAAATCACTTTTGTTATGAAACAATGTGACTAGGACCCAGATTTGGGAGAAACATAAGTTCCAACATGTTTTTCTTAAGGGATGATTTGTTCTCTTCATTTACGGCTCAGGGTTGCCATGTAGTACTGTTTTAATCCTCTAAAACCACCGCAAAGTGCTTGCACTTTTAATCCTGTATTACTATTCAAATGAGAATGCGTTATCCCGCACAACTCATCTTCAGTCGTTACCAACATGTCTCGCGTGTGATGTGACTTGACTGGACTGCTGCTTTCTCTCACTGCCGAGATGACGTAAATCTTACACTATGACTTGCAAAGACATGTGACTGCGGACAAGGATTAAAAACGCTTGTGGTCCTGAACTATTAAAGACACTGACTATAAGAAACGGGGAACTCTATATCATACTTTGTTATAGGCAAAATGACTCCATAACTCTAATTTTTACCAATAAGGTCACACAACCTTAACACTGGTTCTGAGCCTGTAGTCATACGCTGTGAAGAAATCTTGTTGCAGGCCTGGGTTTTTTTCTTTTTTATATTAATGGAGGACTTGCTGCTCCTAGCCAGGTGGAAGCGGAGCAGTAATAAATGTGGCCCAATATATCATCCGCAGCACATTACAGGGAAGCTGGGGGTGATTATTCATGCCGGCAGGGGCATGAACAGACCTTTCAGGGGTTCATGGGCTCAAACTTTGAAAAGGGCGTCTCCCTCATCTTTCTCAACAGGGTAGGTAGAGTCTCCCCATGCCTCTGATATTGTTGTATCTGGTAGATCATATTTGGTTAATGGCAAATGTGTATGATTTTCTTCTTCATCTTTTTTTTTTCTTTTTCTTTTTTTAGCGGATTACTTGATGAGTCTGGATTGGTGTGCACATGTATTTATCAGGGTCCTTTGTTTGTTTTCAACCACTTACTGTAATCATCATTGAATTCTTTAACCTTAATCATCAGTGTCAAATAAAGCAGTGTGCAATTTGTAATGTTCAGGCTGCATTGCTAACTCTTTGGACTGCAATTGCACGAACCGTTCTATTAAGTCTCGCTGAAACCTAAATCCTAGAATTAGCTTCTCAGACGGGTGTAATCAAGACTTCAATTACCATACTTGCAGCGAATCAACTCCCCCCCCCCCCCCCCCCCCCCCCCCCCCATCAGACACATTCTTGGACTTAGTTAAGACCCGACAACTCTCCACTCATTTAGCGAGGGGCCGGGGAGATGATGGTGTTGTGAGCAGCGGGACGCAGGGTGAAGGTAGTTGAAGCGTTATGTTTCGAGCAGCCTGTGTTTACTGTCTTTTTGTGGCTATCGGAGCACACACAGAGACAGATGAGGCACAACAGCTGGCTCTAATGCGTGTTGGGTAGCATCAGCCCGGCCCAGTCAGAGCACATCAATAGACCCATACGTTAGGTGACAGCAAGAGCACTAAACTGTGCTCGTCTAGCAGGTGCCACGGGCCTGGCCCCAGCACGGGCGATAGGAAAATAGGCAATCTGTCTTTCCACTGCAGAGGTATGGGGGTCATTTAGGTGGAGGGAGGGGGGTGGGTTGTTGGGTTGCCACTGGACATCAGAACTCTGATTCTTCAAAAAGGGAGAGCAAAATATCATTTTTTACACAATGCCAGACATTTATATCCTCGACTAGCAGCACTTTCCTCAAATCACTGCGGGTGGTCACTGTATTTGACATTGTTGATCAGTCATGGCATGAGATGGATAGTTGATCTGCACTGCTTTGCTCATTAACTGTTTTGTTCTATGTTGCCTTTTATTTTCTTTGCACAAAAAAATAGCATGCTAATTCAGCCCTTTGTAATTGTAGCCGAATTAATACTGACAGACATAAACATTTTGATACTGTAATGTTAATGCCTTTGAGCTGCGAATGTTAACACCAAGCTGTTGTGCAGTCTTGCAATATAATGCTGTATTGTTTCTTATTCAGATTTGATAGACGGGCTCTATTGCCCGAGTCTGTCCGTGTAACTCATTAGAGCCATATCACTTTGCATTAAGTCCCATTACCTCATTTAGCGCAGCCGACATTTAAAAATAAATAAAATAAAACTGTTTAAAATAGCGCAGAATCCAAGGCGGTGATTTCTCCAGCTATGGAAGAGCAAAGACTCACAGGACTGCTGATGTGCATGTTGAAATAATGACTTATTTGTGCTGTTGTGGTTATTCAGTCATGTTATGTTTGGACTTTGGTGTGTGTGTGTGTGTGTGTGTGTGTGTGTGTGTGTGTGTGTGTGTGTGTGTGTGTGTGTGTGTGTGTGTGAACCAAGACACAGAGAATCTCATCTGCATTACATTGCAGGGGGGTTTATTTTAACATAAATGATTTCAATCTTTAGCTTCTAACAGGGTTATACTGTAAAGATTGTAATGCGCCTGCATGCATTGTCTCTTAAACATAGGCTAGGAGGGGTAAAGAATGATCACTTCTTTAAACTAAACTAAGCAGGTCTGCAGTGCTTCTGCGCTGCTCATGTATTAGAACACACATAACACATTTGTATTAATTTATCGTATAATTCTTTGTCTTCATTTTATTTATATATAAAGTCAGAAATAGCTGTTCATAAACACTGAACAAATTATTAATTCATACATTTCTTCTTCTTTCTCTTTGCAAGCTAAATATTCATTGTAAAAGTCAAAGTAATCTATTACAAACACAAGCTTCACTGTTGAACACATATTTTGAGATATGACGACATATTCCAGTGACCCCAAAATGTCGCTGCACTAAAATTTGTTTAGTGAAGCAAACAAACAACATGCGCATAATGTCACTGTTTATTATATAATATGACACATAATGTATATAATTTGTAATAATTTAAGTGTTATTAAAATAATTCCCAAATGCTATAAAGATGTTGATAATCCTGGTTGGAATTTTATAGTAAATCTAATCCAGACTGATTAGGAGGAGTTATATAACAAATGCATAATTATGCTACGATCGTTATGATAAGATGTAAATATAGTTTGTGGTAAGTGCTTTTGAATTTTTTGCCACTATTAACAAGTGTGCAACACATTCAGAACTAACATGTAACTAGACAGTTTATACACTTAAGACATAATTGTCCTTATTGTATAAAATGCCGTGTTTTATTACAGATATGTAATATACAGTGTTATCCACACTCCTGTTTTGTTTTGGTTGTCATGCCTCTATGTTCATTAAACTGCACATCTTGTTTATCAAAATGGAAAGAGATTAATAATTAAAAAAACATGCAAATGTCAAAAAAAAAATCACACATGGCAGGTTATCTTTATCCCCGTGAGGTGGACCTTGGCATATATGAGCTGTGCTGCAGACAAGCCAAGGCAGAACATCAGAGGAGCTGACTATCAGCCACCCTCTCTTGAGAGAGACATGCATGTCATTTCATCTAACAGGACGTAGATGAAAGGTGTCTGGTTACTTAAGCTTGTCCAACATAACCATCCAGATAGAAAGATTAGGGCATCCTGAGTACGACTAGACATACACCGTTTGTTTCATTGCCAACCTCTAATCAAACATCATCAGCCGGTAGATCAGCTCGGTGTAGTTTCTTTTGTTGACAGAAGAATTGTTTTCAGAAACTTTTCATTGTGCTGCTCGATGTCTAGCCAAGCCTGTTTAGCCAGCTGGAGCTCTGCAACCAAAAGTTTTAGACCAAGCACACCCCTTGTCTGACCTTTTGACAGATCGTGTTTTTGCATGACCCTGTGCAAAGTTTCCAAATCCTGCAAGTTTTCCAACTTTTTCTTATATGTGTTGAAATAAAAACACCTGGTGTCACCTGTATCGGGTGAATTTGATCTCTCTCTGCCCTACTAGTTATTTAAAGCTGCTCCACAAGACAAAGTGAACTTCTTGTCACACATTTAAGTTGGGGTGATTAAACAGCGTCTCCCTGTACATGATTAATCAGTTACCGCCACTTCTTAGTGCTTAGGAAGGAAATCATTTTGTAAAGTAAGTGTGTGTGTGTGTGTGTGTGTGTGTGTGTATAATTGAGACTGATACAGTAACAATGATGACTGACAGTGAGCATGATCAAACATGCGCATCCTCTATCACTGCTTGACAGATCCCAGGTTTGGCAGTGATACATGGTCAAAACCAAGAAATGGATGAATTGATACCTTAGCGTGTTCTTAGCACACATCAGTTGTTTGCCCGTGAAAGCATATACTCCATGCACCAATAATGAATGTTAGTTTTTAGATCACAGTAGGTAAACTGTAGAATAACAGCTTCATTGTTGAAATGTGTTCTAGTGCAAGTTTTATGCATCACCTTCCCTGTGTACCCTGTATATTATTGCATGTGGAGACAGGCTATGATTTGATTAAAATGAAATAAAGTAGTGAGCTTTGTGTTGTGCATCTTTTTAAAGCTCTGTAATATTGAACATAATACAGAACAAATGACAACAGATTACAGGTCCTAGTCACTCTAATGGGAAAACGATGATAAATTGATAATTGGAAGGTGAAATGAAATCATTTGGAATTTTATGAAAGTGACTTCAAAGTGATCATTAGATCCTCTGAGGGGCTTATTTTTTTTCAGCTATGGGTCACTAATATCTTATACCACTAATACAGTTGTAATGATAACACAGCAATAATGGTCTCTGTATTTTTTGCACCATTTGCACTGTTTTACTGGTGCAATAGATCTAACATCATTGCCATTTTAGCCTGGAAGCTAAATTAATGCAGAGCAGACAAGATAATAACCAGTACATTTATTACAAATGTAGATTTAATTACAGAACTTGAGTGGCGATGCATTGCCACAGTAATACCGTAGTAATTTAAGGTTTCATCATAAAATTTGGTGGGAGAAAAAAAAAGGCCCTCTTACTAAATCTGAGTGCGCATACAATCGGCTTTTATCTGATGAGATGCTTAACCACAATCATTTGTTCAGGGGATCTTAGAAACTGTGAAAATAACATGACAGTGGTGTCTGTGAAGCGTAATTCAAGTTGAAATTTCTTTATTTTGCACTTTGTTTCCCACACCTCGTTCTTTTTATATCAAACACTAGTGTTGGCAGAAATATGTCTTAATGACATTAGTACGCTTTATATGTAAAAAATTATTCAAAGCCTGGTCTGATGCAGACTATAGACTATACAGACATGTGAAAAAGAGTACATTCTTTCAATTCTTAGGTTTCAAAAAGGAGGATATAAAAACATAATATGGCACTCAGCAGGAAAAGTAGTTAAATAACAATACAGCCTGTTATATTTAACAGAAAAATGTGTATCTCTGAGTGTATTGGGGTGGGGTGGAGTAGAATAAATATAAATACACCCTTACTGCTTACATAGGAATTAAGAGTAAGTAGCAGCCATTGCTGCTAACCAAATGCTCTTGATCATCAGCTGATCATCGCAAGTTTGAGCACCTCTATAAAAGCAGAAGATTTGGCAGTTTATAGGCCTGGAGCATTCAAGCGTATGTTAACAAAATGCCAGTCAAGGGAGTGGACGTCCCAACAAATTCATCCCAAGGTCAGACTATACAATGCTCAAAAAAATGAAACCTTGTGGCTCAGTTAGTATGTTAAATGTTAAAGTTCATCAATACGATTATAAATAAACTAAAAGTTTATGGTCTGTTTGGAAGGGGTGCCAGGGGAAATGCTGCATTTTAACACACCACAATGATGGAATATTGTCTTTTGGACAGAGGACACCAAATCCAAAGCACCAAATCTGGACATATCACGCCATCGGCCCCTCCGGCCAACACCAGTAGGCGGGAGGGTAAAGTGTCTTGCCCAAGGACACAACGACCAGGACAGAGAACCCGGGGATCGAACTGGCGACCTTCCGGTTACAGATGCGCTTCCCAACCTCCTGAGCCACGGTCGCCCCCCCAGAGTCAAATGTAAGGCCATCTGCCCGACAGCTAAAGCTTGGCTGAAATTGGGTCATGAAAAAGAACGATGTTCCCAAGCAACACATATACAACAGAATGACTGAATAAGAAAAGAATCGAGGTGTTGCATAACAAGTTTTGCATAAACAAATGCCTGCAAACCTCAGTGAACTCGAAGCAACATTGTAAAGAAGAGTGGGCCTCCACAACATCTAATTTGAGACACAGATGAAGTCATGGAGAAAACAACTGTCTCAGATTGTTGCTGCTAAATCTGGTTCTACAAGCTACTGATTCATAAGTTGTACTTATAATACTCATAACGCTACACAGTTCCTGGTGTATCTGTCTGTACTCTTTATTCCTGTTTTGGCCTAGTTTTAATGCAGACCTTCCCTCACCCTAGGAAAATGCATTTAAACATTTCTTCAGTGTGCATAGCAAAATCCCTTCATCCACCCGGTGTCAATTAATTTTCCTTCTCTTTAGTTTAGCAGCCCTAAGGTACAGCCTCTGGTTGTTTCAGTGGTTTCTGCAATTTTATTTCTTTCTTTTGCAATAGCATTTATCTATTCCCTACACTTGCTATTGATTTGTGCTTGAATTTATTCTCTCTGTTGTTTGATATGTCTGATTTGCCATGTTACAAAGTTCAAACCAAATTCCCAAATGGGATAGTAATAGCTTCAACTAAGAACAGAAAAGGTGGAGAAAAAAATGCATGAATCTTTTTTTTTCTTTTTTAAGTTGACCCAAGTCACATGTGTTGTTACTTTGTATCAGTGTTTTGCAGACATGTGACTGCTGTCCACATGACTTTAATTTGTCCATCTTTTTGGACAATCAACGTGACAATGTGAGAGCAAGTGAATAAGACCCGAGTCACACAGGCCAAGAGACCAGTCAGCAATCATCTGGCAACCGCCAGTCATGGGAGACAAATGTGTACACCCCTTCTGGTTGGCAAAAACCATCTTGTGATTGGTCACTAGCATATGAACACCATCCAGCTACTGTAGTGAAACAGTGAAAAGTACAATGCAAACTGGAAACTGAGGACATTAAAAGCATTAGAAGTTATAGAAAGCTCTAAATAGTAGTAATGTAATAGTAGTAAATGTTGATGTTAATATGTTTTAGGAAGAGATTTAAAGGAGGATACAGAATTTTCCTGCAATTCTGTAACCATTAACTTCTGTATCCAAATCAGGCAAGGAATTACAAGGTTGCAGCGCCCAGACAGCAAAGGTTTGACCGCATTTAGCGACTAAACGAGCCTTTGGAACCACTAACAAGGGCATGCTAAGAGCTCTTAGGCAGTGGCCGAGCTCATATGGAGTCAGCATCTCACAGATGTGGGCAGGGGCCAGACTGTGTAGGGCTTAAACCCCAGCGATAAAATCTTAAAATCAATTCAAAGCTAACAGGTAGCCAGTGAAGGCCTGTTAAAAGCATGGCTGCAGGATTTTTAATTAATTGCAGTCTGTGTGTGTTATCACAGCTGATGCCTAAGTAAAGTGCATTACAGTAATCAAGTCTGGATAAAAATGAGAGCATGGATGACCTTTTCGAAATCGAACTGTGACAGTAATGGACAAATTTTTGCTGTTTGTCTAAGCTAAATGAAACAGGACTGCAAGACAGTAGACACCTTTGTATCAAATGAAAGATAGGAATCAAAATTACCCCTAAGCAATGGTTTCCCCAAGTCTTGCAGACATTTAAAAAAAAAAAAGAAAAGAAGAAGAAGAAGAAGCAAAGCCCAGACTAGAAAAGAGGTCAATAATCTTGCTAGTGCTACTGGTTAGCAAGTATTTGCAGACGAGCATGAAAAAGTACCGGCAACCAGAGCAATCACAAGAAGAAATTTTTGTTTTCTTTGCAACCAATTTCACCTCAAGAACCACTGCCAACCAGCTGGGGAGTGGCTGTATCATTTCCAACAAACCTCAATAGCTAGATTGTTAGTTTCCCCTTACTTCCTGTCTGTTAGCTGCAACAGCCATATAGTATCTATTTTTCATTAACTGGATAAAGGCGAAAGGAAAGAAAAAAATATAAATTTGACTGGAAACCTGATGACAGATCATGTAAAATGTCAACATTAATTGGATACAATTAGAACAAGTATTAGCTGGAGTGGTGTGTGTTTAAAAATGTAATGTGTGATTTGAAGCTTGTTGGAGCACCTGTATTTTTTTTCCCCCACCTGCTCATCTAAAAAGGACTGGCAGCAGCAGGTTCACATTTTACCTTGAAGCCAAAGCACGTCCAGCTCTGCACAACGAAGTGGCTCATTATTTAGCCAAAGATCATCTGAAAGTGAAATCAGCTCTGTCATGCTAAATTTAGAACAGAGAACATTTCCCCTTTTGTCAAATTTTGAATTGTCATTAAAACCAAATCGTGTTGATGGTGCCTCTCGGGGTCTTCGTCTGCCTTGCTTTTCAAAGCAGCTCCCCCCCCCCTCAAAAAAAAACCCTTGAATACCACTCCATTATCCAAATGACATTCAAATGCTCTCAAAGTGAGCCTATAGTTTGAGACTTCCATTTTCCTGCTAGTTTTACAGTCAAACAAGAAAAGCCCTAATTGCAGTTAGTCACAATGACTCTCCTTTCTATACTGCTTTCAAGAAGGAACAAGGTGACGTGCTGACTCAATTTATAAAAAGTGTTCTTATTAATTTAGATAATGATCTTTCTTGCCGTTAAAGCACTTTGCACTGTTCATTCACAGTTTTCTGCACATTGGTCGACAGTCCCGATAAGATTACTGCACTACCCCCAAACCTGGAATTCTATTGGTATATTTTCCTGGAGCAAAGTGCCTCTTTTCAGATATTTATTGCTAGCCACCTAATGCTTTGCTATTGTTCATGTACATTACTGGGTAGGATGTGGAAGCAATTTGTGTCTCTGTGTAGTAGAGTGTGGCCATCAAGACTCCTCGTGGATTTGAAAAGGCAGAGAGGAAGAAAAACCCAGAAAATATATTGTTGGCATTGTTGGAGAGAGGGCTGCTTTGCAGAACCTGTATACTGCAATAACAAAGTATTTACTTATAGGCCCCTTTTGTATTCACAATGCACAGGTGACAGATTGAAAGCCACACTTCTCAATCGGAGGATCTCAGTGAGTTTCTATGTTGTGTCCTGTTGTAAATCTGGTTGGAGGAAGGGGGTCCACCTATAAATTCAGATACGTTTGCTGTAGCCCCTGCAAGTGACTTAGTACAATAGCACCACTAAGCTTTTTCGTCTGAGTGTTTAGGCTTTGTTGAATGTAAACAGAAGGCACGCTTTAATTCTGGATGCCATTGTCACCTGCTATATCTCGGTGTATTTGTAGTTTGTTTATTTGTAGATTAACTTTGGAAATGTTATTACATCTTGCCATTTTTAGCATACCACACAGTAAATGATTTTCAATTTCAGAGTGCTGGAAAACAGCCACTGCACAAGTTCAGCATGATAAATTTTTCAAGTGCAATTCGAGTTTACTACAGAACTGAATAATTGCGTTTTAAACAAGGTCTCCGAAGGTAAACATGTAGAAATTCTACACCATCGTGTTGATTCAACCCGCTGCTCTCTTTTTTAAATTAATTTAAATAATAATTGCGCTGATAACTTGAGGGAAGATTGCAGAGACGAAAAAAAAGGGGGGAGAAAAAAAAGGAAATGCTAAAAATTCCAGGCACCTTTTGCACATTGAGAGCTGCTTCCTTGTTATCAGATGGTGCATGTCTTCAGCCCTTATTTGCAGTGAGGTATTATTAGCAGCGTAGCGGCACTGTCCCACCTCATCACATCATCTGTCAGAAGATCATCAGTTGCTGTAACGGCCCAGGAGGAAGTGCCCTGTGTGCTGCTTATCTGGCTCAGGCACAAGGCCCAGTGTGTCTTGTCCTGGCGGATAAGGAAAAGAACTTGGTGTACTTTAATCCAATACTGCTTTGGTTTTGTTATTGTTAAGGTCACATGTTATTTGATCCAGAACTTGACATTCTTGTTCCTCCCCTGTGGAGCTCTATTGTTGTCCAAAAAAGTCTGTCCCAAAGTGATTTGGGTACCAACAAATGTGTATTAGTCTGGAATATAATGAAGTCCCAGACAATGTTATTTCAATAAAATTAGCTAAATCCACCAGTACACATAGTTTATAAGATTATTCTGCTTCTTGTCCTTTTCTATTGCTTGTTTTTGTACAGATTGTTCAAAAAAATGAAAGGGACAAAATTGAATAGAGTATAGCATCAGGTTAATAAACTTCTTGGATATTGCTGTGGTCAGTTAGGTAGCTGGGAGAGTTCAGAATCAGAATCAGAATACTTTATTCATCCCGAGGGAAATTAGAGTTGATAATCAGTTTCAAATCCTTTGTTGTTAATGACATTAAGAATGAGACAACACCCAAAATGTATGTGTGCTACAAAGGTTACATAGGTAGTCCAACCCCTCCAGGTTGGTGTATTAATATGTGCCATTGCTAGAAGGTTTTGCTGTGTCTTCCAGCACAGTCTCAAGAGCATGGAGGACATTCTAGGACAGAGTCAGTTACTCTAGGAGAGCTAAACAGGTCTTTAACCCATCAGCAGGACTAAGCACCACCAGAGCCCTACAAAGTGACCTCCAGGAGGCTGCTGGTGTGAATGTCTCTGAGTATACAATCAGAAACAAACTTCATGAGGGTGCCCTGGGGGTCTGACATCCTCTAGTGGGCACTGTGCTCACTTCTCAGCCCGTGGAGCCCAATTAGCATATGCCATCGAATACCAGAATTGGCAGGTTCAGCACTGGTGCCCTACAATTTTCACGGGTGAGAGCAGGTTCACCCGGAACACATGTGACAAAAAGGGTCTACATAAGCCGTGGGGAATGGTATCCCTGTAGCATTGTTCAACATGACCATTTGGTGGTGGGACAGTGATGGTTTGTGGAGGCATATCTACAAAGGGATGCACATACCTCTACAGGCTAGACAACGGCACCCTGGCTGCAATTAGGTACCAGGACCCAATGCACCAGCATGGGTTCTGGGTTTCTCTGGGTGTGGGACAATGCCTGCACTAAAAAAAATGCAAACAGTTCTGGGAGATGAAGGAACTGATCGTCCTCCAGGAGATCTCCCTGGACACCATCCGTCGTCTCATTAGGAGCACGCCCTAGTATTGTCAGACATGCCACACAAACTGCTGAGGACCATTTTGAGCTGTGGCACTGAAATTTAATCAAAGTAGGCCTGCCTGACGCATCAGTTTTTCACTTTGATTTACATGGTGTCTGTGAATTCAGCTCTCTGTAGGTTGATCCTTTTTATTTCCATCAAACGATGTGGCACTCTTTCATTCTTAACAGATTACCCAGTCCTTATCAGTGTAGATATCCCATTGAGATCTGATGTGCTGATAAAGCCTTCCTTTATTTTATTTTTTTGAGCAGTATAATGTCTAATGTCGTGTGTTTAGGCAAATGAAACATTACAAACCTACTGACATTTTGTATCGTTAAAGCAATTTTCATAAGGTGAAATCACACCTTTATTTTTCTCCAGACAAAGGTGGGAGTTTTGTGTTTAAATTGCATTGTGTAGGCATCACCAGTCAGAGCCTGAAGTAGCTTAAAGCCCACAACATCACATCCGATCTGCAGGGTTAAGGCAGAACAAGCACTGTGCTCAAGTGCGTTACCATCTTTTAGCTCCTTTTATTCGAGTTTCAATGCTGTTAAAGCAAAACAAATTAGACTGTCTGGGAGGAAAAACAAGTAGAAACTCCATTTTTAGGAAGCAGTGATTTCATTTGAATGTGTTGTTGAGCAGCTGGTCATCAGATTTCTTTTTCTTTTTTTCGTTTTTTAAATTTCCTCCATTTGCAGTTTCTTTTACTTTCACCTCACTGATGGCAAATGTTTCGGTGACTGCGCATCAGCCTACGTCATTATTGTTATTAGTCACCTCTAAGTGTACAGGGTCGTACTGCATGTTCTTAGGGCACTATTGCCGTCACTCCTAATGTACATGACTAGGTAGGGAGTCATGTACAAATTACATGAGTGATTACCAATGCACGGTTAAAGGCCAAATAAGATGAGTCAACCTCAAAGAGGAGAATATTCATTTAAGTGAGGAAGCTGAGCTGTCGAGCCAGCTACACTCGCTGGGATTTTGACTGAACATTATCTGTCTTTTGTCTTTTCTTACATGTGGCTGCTGTCACACACTCGGGAATTCATTTTGTTCACTATTGTTAGCACTTCATTTGTAATATAACTTCCTCAAATTGGCTAAGAAAACTCAAATTTTTTTTCTTAGGTAGATTAACCTGAAATGGAATAGACGGTGTGTTCTGAGTAATGAAAGCGGTACTTCTTCCAAAACAGATTTGTATTCATGCATTGCTAAGTCACAGCTGCCAGTGTGTCTTTGCTTTTGGTTGTCATGCCAGGGGGACTGGAAGGAGCTGCCGGAGAGGAAGGAGGGAAAAAAACTTAGAGAATAATCAGAAAGCTGTTCAGGTTGAAATGAGTTTCCCCACTTTGCACGCCGCCGCTGCCTTCGACTGATACCCTAAACACGCGTACAGTTCAGATGCGCTTTGGTTTGCTTTGGGGGAGAAAGTCATATCAGATAACCAGCTCTGCCTTTCATTTCTATACAGGTTCACACTTATCTACATAATTCCCAGTTATATTTCTCTTTCAGGTCCAGATCCTCTGGATTTGAGTCTCTGCTGCTTGTGAACATGTGACATTGTGGTAAATGTGTTTGGGGTTTTTTTGACGGTGCCTCTGCCGCATGTCTGCATTTCTTGCCGTTAGAACATTCGTTAATCTCGTCATAGTCATGGATTATAGAAGCTGGGAGTTGGCATTTGATGTTCCTCTTTGACTTTCCTCATGTATCTGTGTTTATTGGCTCTTCAAGTGAGGGATCGGGGGTGAACAGCCACGCTGGAGGCATGGCTAAAAAGGACAGCAGTTGCTGTCTGTCTGCCACTTTGGTGCAAAATGAAATCTCATAACAATTATTGGACAGACTACCATGAAAATTTGTTCATATATATTGGTGTTCAGAAGACACTGCAAGACCAGCAGTCCTCTGGCCATCGGCACTTGGGATTATTCTTGTTCACAAGGGGTCGCCACAGCGGCCACAGCGAATCAAACAGCGTAGCCTGTTTGATTTGGCTGATCTTTCTGCACTATTGCCTTTCCTAACGCAAACCCAAAGGGATTCATCTCTTCCCAGGACAAAACTGAATCTTTCACTTGTTAGGTAAATGTGTAAACCGCTACACTATGGAAACATTTTTTATTATTTAAGTATATTGTTCCTTTGAATTCCTGTTAGCCATTTGCGCATGCAAAGAAAGAATCAGGCCAATGGTATGACTTGAGACCAATATCAGCTCCACACTGCTGATCACCTACTTTAGATCTTCACTTTAGGCCAGGTCATTCATTCTCATGTCTCTGATTCTTAAGCTTTTTCTCTTTATGACCATTTCCTCACATTTTTTATCACTCATTACTAATTAAAAATGAAAGTTGAATTTCTACTACACACCATCAGCCAACTCTTTCAACTTAGTTTCACTGCAGGCACTTTCCCCTAGACATCCACACATCACCTGCTGCCACAGTTTGAGAACCGCTGCCATATGTGAACAGTGTTAACTGTGATTCAATGCTTTCTTGCTGGCTAGACTGGATCCGGGAGATAAACTCCCCATTTGTAGTGGCATACTCACCAAGTCACTGTTGTCCTTGATGTCACTCAGCTGTCTGTCCTGCAGTCTCAGTGACTCCTGCTACCCTGTCTTTGACTACATCCTACAACTGCTTTTTACAGAGATCTGTATATAACATTGCGGTTTCATGTGTCCCTACTCGTTATGCTGAACTCACCAAGGATGCAGAGCAGATCAAAATGTGCAATCAGGTATTTATTTTAGAATTCTTTCTTTAATGTTTAGTTTAAGAAAGTCTGGGTACTCCTCTACTGTGTGCACATGCATACCCTGTCCCGTACTGCCAAAAATACAGTCTAAACACTGAGCATGTGCTTCCTCCACCCTAATGGTGAGTCATTAGCAGATCCAGTAGCATAGTGTGTCACCTCTACAAGTGCTGGTGGCATGGCAAATTGGAAAGCTGGCTCTGCCATTGTGTTAAGGTTATTAAAGTTGAACAGGTGATGGCTTGTCTTAGCCTCGTTATTGATCATATCTTCGTGTTGTGTTCTAATTTTCTGTCTAATGCCGAGGAGCCTCCGAGCTCCGTCACGGTAATTAGATAGAAGTCACCCTCTATTTGTTTCTAACAGGATCTTTACTGGGAAGGTGGTAAATGATGAGATGAGGAGGAGGAAGAGAAATGAATAGGCGGGTTAAGGTGGTTGGTAAGTGTCACAAGGGTGCGTTTAATATAGTTTGTGTCAAAAAGCCCTTGGAAAAACTTTAAGGAGCTTCTGCAGACATCAGCAAGTGTTTGGTTTGTTGCGTTGCCAACATGTTCTTTTGGACAGACACTAAAGTGATTTTTCTGTGTGTTTTCTGTGAGGACTGGTGCAAGGGCAGCGGAAAGAGAGCACATTTCCATCTAGTTGTAAAAAGGCATTTGCAGTATGAGCATTGAAACATATGACATTATAGCAGTTAGTGCCATTTTTCCAGCATCCTAGCCAACCGTATGTATAAATCACTAATAAACAAACAAAAACTTTTGACTGTTAAAGTGAGGGGAGCATTTTTCTACTATTTTTAGGGGGTCTTGTTGCCTTAGAAGGATAGGTTAGAGCAATAGAATATTGCTCGTATCTTTTCATGAAACATTTCTATTCTGATCAGCACAAAAGGATCATGAATTAATGCTATAATGAGACTGAATGCCGATGGAAGAATTATGTTCCATCAACTCAGCAGGGTTTGAAGCTGGGTGCTAATACACTTTATTTAGTTTTGTCCTCCAGTAGTCGATGTCGCCATTCTGTATTTATTTTTTTATTCTTAAGTTTATAGTTTGGGATAATTATGGCACTCTGGCTCACTTTCCTGATTGTTCTGCCCTTGTAAAATTCAGTGTGTGAAACCATTTTAGCTGTAGGCATACCTGGTAATTAAAGGATTAATTTGGTAATCTAAATTGTCTTTTGTCTTTTTCTTCCTCCTCCCTCTCGTTATTTCCTAACTTCCATTTCAAAGATTTAAGGCCTCCTTTACTTCTCCGTCTGCGTTTCCGTTTCTCCCAATGCCTGCTCCGAGTCCTATAATCAACTTGCTTCTGGATAACCTCGTTTCCGGCTAAGCGCAAGGGGACGACAAATCCGCAAGCGAGTGCGTGCCTCGCATGGCAAAGACTGCGACTGGCTCTGCTCCTCCTGCCAGCGGTGGATGTCTTTACTTCCTTTGAGGATTGTATGCAGTTATTAAGTCAAATGTGTTTAAATCTCCGTGGCTCTTTTGAGAAACATCATGCACCGAAGTGCCAAACAGGTGAAGCTTTGAAGAATCGGGAGGCATTTTACATTGCAAGGCGTTTTGGATGTTCCTCTAAAATGAGCCAAATCTGTCAAGCGTGTCTCGTGTTTGTGAAGACTTTTACAGGAGAGCAATAAAAACCGTTTTTCCTCACTCAGCTTTTTAGTTTTTGAATTTTCCAAAAATATTCAGTAGTTTCTTTTCATTTTCTTTTTAAAGTACTTGATCTTTGGCCTTTCATTGTTTTCTCAGTTGTATGTTTTGCTTGGTTGAAGTGACCTTTTTACTCCAAACACTGAAAAGCAGTTAGATGCTTCTGAATTATGATTTTTTTCCCCCTGCCTTTTATGCTGTTTCGTGGGAGCTCAAGTAATTTTTCGACATAAATGCTCCAAGACGAGCACATTTCTACTCACAGTAATGAGGCAACTTGATATTTGCAATGCTCTGCTTTTGAATTACATATTTTTTAGTAAAAACAAAGGCCTTAATATAAGGTAATGATCAGAAGTTTATTTATTTACTCATTTTCCTACAAAATGGCCAAGTGCTCTCGTGCTTAATTTCCTGTGTACTCGAATTTGTAATCAAAGAGGATCGCATACACACATGAGTAGCACACCCAAGTAAGTGCAGTCGCTAAATAATCTTACTGGGAAGTTACAGCCAGCAATGAAACCACTGATATAAGAAGTGACTGTGTGAGAGGCCGATTCAGCCCAAAGACTGTTTGCATTGTGTGCAGAAACATCTGGAAATGAATGGCCACAAAGCATCAGCTGTGGCACTCGAGCAATGAATATGCATGTTTTCGTCTAATTTGGAGACCCTCAGTCCGCTCCGCCAACGGCACTTGCGACAATAAGAATGTGATTTCGGAATCACCACGGGCCTGTTTAAAATCCCAAACTCTCTCTGCGCACAGATTTCCAGCTCCCAGCTGTGCTGCTCCTTTTTAAGCATCACTTTCAGCCATTTATTCACACACCTTTTGCACAAACTGCACATTTGCAAGGACAAGAAATCCTCGCATCAAGTCGCTCAACTTCCAGCGTGCTCTCACTTACGCTGCGCTCTCAAAATGTCAGCTCTTTTAGCCTGACAGAAAACTTAAAATGGTCTCATAGGTTTCGAGGCAAATGCGCCTTTCATGACTGCGTCGCCTTGAAAGGTGAGCTGAAGCGAGGGGAGGTGGGGGGCTGACGCGGGGTGTCGGTGCTAGACGGCACAGAGTTGCTTCCCTGCCTAGATCCACCGCCACCATCGCCGCCACCACCACAACCCCCGCCGAGGTGTTACTTCAAGGAACAATGACAAGGAAAATTGATAAATAGGAATCAACAAAGCGGAATAAGTAAATGTGTAGGCTCCTGTTCAAAGGTGTAAGGCTCATTAATGGTGTTGTTGTGCACTATATTTACACAACAGCTCCACACTTGTTTTTTCTTCCTCCTCCCTTTCCTTCTACTGACAAACTGTTTAATGACAAAACAAGCAAAAGCATTTAATCACATAAACAAAGAGACGCCTGTTTTTTGAGTAATGATGATTTATGTCTCCGGCTTTTGAAGGCACTTCTCAAAGTTGACGATGAGATTGAAGCTTCAGAAGCGCATCTATTATGGAAATGTCCTCTTCGGGAGCACTGTGGGCAGCACGTTATTAGTATCTAGGATGAATATATGCAAGCACATGTGCAAGGGCCCGCATCACCGCTATATGCTTAGCATCCAATTTTGTATTCAATTAAGGGTGGGGGGTTGTAATAACGTCATACGTGGCATGCGTGAGGACAATTTACATATTCATCCTCCTCGAGGCTCATATTCTCCTTCTGTCCTTCATACTCTTATTTATTAATATAGTTTTAAAGCATCTGCATCCTCTTATATCTGATGCTGATGCAAGTTTGGGTTGCAGTAGGTGCCGGTGCTAGTACATGTTTATTTAATGCATGAAAGCAGTTTCTATACTGGTGGATATCTGCTGACAGTAATTGATTGTTTTGCAGACCGACCTTAATGACCAGGGATATTGCATAGTGTGATTTTGCTTTTTAGCATTTCTGTTTTTTTGCATGCATAATTCTGCACCTCTCATTGATTGAAAGACAAAGCTGTTTGTGAGCAGCTTTTTTTGTTTTCGTCTGCTCTTTTGCATTGTTGTGGTCTTTTTTTTTTTTTTTTTTTTGCATACATGCACTTTTTGGGCGTTCATATATGTGTCTCGGCTCCAGGATGGCATGTAAGTGTACAGTATACGGGGAGCACGCATGCTCCTGATACCAAATGTGCCTGTGTTTGTGGTTCGAGTGCTTGTTGAAGCGTGTTTGTCTCATTGAAAAATGTACTCTGAAGTAAATATTTCTCATCTGGGGACAAACATACATCAGTCAGCCGTGCAGCAGATTATATATGATGGTGGAGGAAGCTTTTTTTTTTTCCTCCACCCCCCTATCACCGCACTCATCCCTTCGTTTTCCTGCATTTTTCACTCTCGATGTAAATGCCGTCACGGGCATATAGATAGCATTTCTAACTCGACCTGATCAGCGCTTCTCTTCCCAGAACCATTATGTACATACGTTACGTTTAGAGCGATCACTGAATAAAGACACTCACTTGTTTAAGAGAGTCCGGAAACCCACTCATACAAACCCAGGCACTCGGACGGAAAACATCAACCAACAAAGCGGTCGAGACACATTTGATCTTAGCTTTGCTGTTAATAGCCAAACAAGAAATTGCATAATATTATGGATTGTAATTTTAATTGAATTAATTTCAGAGGACATCGTAAGGCACTGATGGTGTCATAAAACACTTGTTATAGCTGCTGTTTATCACACTGATGTAAATTATGCCCAGTGATTGCTCAATGATGCTTTACTTCAGGGACATGATGTTGGGAGAAAAAAAATGTAATTGGCTCCAAAGAGCATATGATGTGTTGGTGCTGTGAGGGAGAAACACAAAAGAGGGTTATTTCCTCTCCAGCTACGTTTTTCTTTTCCCTTTTTTTGTTTTGTTTTGTTTTGTTTTTTTCGCCGGCTGACATCGCCGTACTGTGTCGCTTTCTGCTTTTCATGTAGATGGAAGCAAAATTTAAAAAGCGGAGCACATCTACAGTATGTTGGATTTTGTTTAGAAAAGAGACGTGAGCTTTCTGTGTATACGAGGGGGAAAAGAAGCCTGCTCCTGCAAAGTAAATGACACTAGAGTAGAAATCATTACGAAGTATTGAAGATTGTAACGGTCTTGTGTTACCATCAAAGCTGCAAAATCTAATCCTGTGTGATAATATAAAACAAGCATATATAGTTGCAGTCGTTACAGGAATATAATTGTTGTTATTATCATTTCATTTTTTAGATTTTAACATTTATATATTATAAGTGTTTTTTTTCTGACGGCATCATAACAACTTTATCATCTTATCAGCCCCTGACTTGGGAGTTGATGTGGTCAGCAGGACAGATGAGTCATGGGGTCTGTGTGAAGCAAGAAATCTGCCCTGGACATCATGGCTCAGCACACTGACAGCTGGTGCACCCTTGTTGTTGTGTGTGTGCATTTGAGGTTGTGTGTTCTGAATTGTCTCTCAAGAGAAAAGCAGCTGCAGACAAATATCAGGGCAAAACTTGGCGTGTTTCTTTTAAAAAAACGACAAGAATTTTAAAGAAGAAGAAGAAAGAATCCCGGTTTCTTTACAGGAAAATCTGCAGGAGTCCAAACAGTGGCCTGGCCCCAGGAACTCATTCACCATATTGTAGCAATTAAAACAGTGTCATGGCTGTATGATCAACAAGGGAGACGTTTAGCGTCCGCTGTTTGTTGTTTGCGCGCGTACAGAATAATCTGGCAATGGGCTCGGATGCATTTCACAATTAACAGCGGCCCGAGCCAATCACACTCAGCGGAATATAATGCAGGGCTGTACGTCTTGATTTGTGCACTGACCCGCAAGAAGTCAGTTAAGTGGCTGATACTCCCTATGTGTGCGAGCGAGCAAGCGCGTGTGCACGTTGACTTTGAAGTATGTTGTGTCGTGACAATAATCTAAGCCAATTTAGTACGCATCAGCCCTCCATTATGGGTTTGACATAAAGCGGTGCGTGACTTGAATTCTCTTCCGTAAAATGACAATTTGCTTCTCAAAAGAAATTACGTGTTTAACCTCATTAACCTAAAGCACATGCACTAAAACGGAAGGCTAACCGCCCTCCCTTGCACCCCTTGTGACACACTCAAAAACACAAATTGGCAACATCATCAAAAGTTGAGAGTTCGCTCTGAATGTGACCCCTTGCAAATGGGAAGTCGGTGGCGAGTTAACATCGGTAGTTCGTCGAGTCATTTCACAACTTGTCAGCCTTCTCGGGTGGCTTGGGTTTCACTCTGTTTCAACATCATCTGTCCTCTATGAGATGATTAACCTGGCAGGTGCGAGGTGAGTCTCGCCTACTGTTTTAGTGAGCTGTCGTCCTCAGTCTGCAGGGAGTACAGGGGGGTCAGCCCAACCGGCTAATGGCTGTAGTCACAAAGCTGGAATCAGGCCCACTTGAAGAACTGGCCATCATTAGGAACAACACATTTTCAAACAGCCTGACCTGCTGGGCCCACGCTGTTTATTAGCAAAGTTTTTGGCTCTCCTTTAAAGCAATTATATTCTCCATCCAAGATGAACTATGGCCTAAACATACACTCGCATGCGCAGTCAGTAATGTCAGGCGCTCGAATAGAAAGCTGTCTTTTTTTTTTTCCTCTGCAAATGCATGCAATAGGAAAATGTGTTCGGAAAATGAGGAAAACGGGGAAAATGGCAACGTGTCAGCAAGTGATGTATGTCGTTCATTGGACACAGAACATTTAGTTTTCATTAAGAGTTAAACATGTACACGCAACATTAATGGGGTTCAGTGACAGCACCAGGGCCGCGCCTCACTGTATCTCATCCTGATAAATTAGCAACTCAGCACACAGGGGTACAAGGGAAAGAAAGGGAGAAGAAAGAGAGACAATAATATAATGTGTAGCGGGGGAGGAACTGACAGATAATGTCTTCATCTGAAGATTGGTATTTATGATGCAATGTAATATTATCCCTGACCCGGGCATCGGCAAGCTGTAAGGATGAACAAAGGCCGGACGAGGGAGGACGACAGGAGTGGGGGGGGGGAGAGAGGTCAGCACGAGTGCTGGCGTTTTCATTGTGTGAGATGTGGACTGCCGTCCTCTCCCTCCGCACGGGGAGTGATGGAGAAGGTTGTTAATTCCTGGTTTGTCAGCCATATTGGATTCAGGGCAGTAAATTAATATCGCACTCCTTTTAGAGGGGTTTTATTTTGGGATTTACCGGTCTCCCTTGAGTGTCGGTGATGTAAAGAGGTTATTTCCCTCTTTCTACTCCGTTCTGTGTCCTCTCGCTATCTCTCGCGCAAGGCTAATATGTTTAGAGAGAGCGAGAAAGTGTGTTCATGGAGGAAGGATGTGTGCGCTGCAGGCTCTTTTGTGTCACTCAGCATTTGGATAGCACATTTTTCAGCGAGAAGTCTGCCGTAAATTGTGGCATCATCCGAGCAAGGACAGCTCCCTATCTCCGAGGTGTTTCTCTCCCCCTCCCGCCTCCTTCCTTTACATGTCATTTATATGTCATGTGAGATTTTAAAGGAATAAAAAGACATCTACTGGATATAGGAAGTGATTTTAAGTTAACAGGCTGTTTAGCTGTCAGTCATCAACCTTCCCTGCCTCGTGCCCTGTCGTGTTTAATGTGGGTAGAGTTAGAGTCCCGGATGAAGAACCATATAACACAGTGTGAAGTGGCCTAGTCGTTGAGATGGGGATTTATGGCTGCTGGTCCATCAGTGGTGATGTTAAAGGGCTGTGATTAAGAGCTGGAGTAAAGACATGGACTTTGCTATCCCAGCGACCCAGCCAAGAGTACGCGAGGCTGATCTCCATCACTGCCAACTCTGCTCCACGCAGCTCCGTCTCACTTTTTTTTGCTCTTTGTCCATCTGTCTCTCTCTGTCTTCTTCTGCCTCGCTCGTGTGCATATGTATGAGCTCAAATTCACCAAGGACTCCCAATCCCTGCATTAGATATTTTCTTGCGTTTTCGCTCACCAGTCAAGCAGTCACAACAACGAAGTACGACAAGGTTCAGCTCCTGCTTTCATGACAACTTGAAATACTTAGAAAGCTTTTCTTTTTCACTTTTATTTGACATCTCTCTGAATATCTTTTTCCTCCTCCTCTTTATCCTCCAAGGTTCTGAGCACGCTGCCACGGCGACGCTTCCCGCCGCCTTCTCGGACCTGTTACCTCACTTCCTGGTAGAGCCGGAGGACGAGTACATCGTAAAGAACAAGCCGGTGACTCTGACCTGCCGCTCCACCCCGGCCACGCAGATCTACTTCAAGTGCAACGGCGAGTGGGTTCACCAAGATGACCACTTGATTGAACGGACTGTTGACCCAGCAACAGGTACACCAGACGCAAAATCTGTGAACCACATAGATAACCAATTTTCACTGAATTATGCCTCTATTTGGACTCCTTCTGTGCAGTGTTTCAACCCAGATATGAGCCAGTTTTCTTTTCTTTTTTTTTCTTTTTTTTGCATTTTGTCTGCTACAGATGTATGACATGTGCAACTTCATAGAATCATTATGTAAAGTGTTTGTGTGCTGAAACCTGGATTTGCAATTTGCCAGTGATTACTGTGCTCCATCGGGCTCTTGGCTCATCCTCCAGCCTATTTAGCCTGCCAGTCTCATAATAAGCACATTGGTTTCAGTCTCAGAAATCTTCTCGATCACCTTGGAGACCTGTTTGTTTTTCTCTCCGTTGTGCTGCAGTCCCCCGCCTCCACCATCAGTGTCATAAACATGTATGACACTGATGTGGTGTGATTCAGCAGCGATCTGCAAAATTCAAACCACTCATTTACAGCCTGACAACTGATTGGGAATGAGAAACGTGGCCGTGACAGGTTTTTCGGGGGTACACGTGCACACATGCACTTGTGGCTGGCTGTACATAGCAAAGCCATGTTTGAAAAGCGGATGAAGTGCAACAACTGAGAGATGCATGAAAAGATAGGCACATCAGTCGGCTTCCTCACACAGACACAAAGGGAATTCAGGAAACTCTGAAGAGAAATTTAATCAGAAATATATTAATTCATATGCAAACACTGCCGCTTTGTTTTAAGATGAAGAGCTCACAGTTTTAACATTTTATCCATCTGGGCTACAGGGTTCGGAATTAACATTCAGCACCTCGGCAAATGTAGGCACAAAAAAAGGCATGCTCATCTAACTTTAACTGTCTAGATATCAATTCAGCCTGAAACTTCGGTAGGTGAGGACGTCTGATCTAGTCTCCAAAATTTTCCCACAACGAGGCTTTGATTGGTGTACGTGCAGGCTTGTCCCTTCCCGTTCTGCTCTTTTCTTTTTTTCTTAATAAAACAAATCTCCTGTTTTTGTTTTCTAATGAGCATCTTTGAGAAATGTTTGGTGATTTTAAACTTCAAATTCTCCCAGGTACACAGCTTGTTTATAGCTCTTCCTGTCGTGTCTCACAACCTCGCTGTCACTCACACGCCGTCTGTGGATGGCGGGCTGTTTTGGCTTCTTCTGTTTTTTCTTTTTGGCATCAGGGTCTTTAAATAATGGCAACAAAACAAAAAGTATGAAAAGTTGATTGTAGTTCTTTGCTGAAAATGGGAGGGGGAAAACATGAGCACACAAGGGAGCGCTTGTGTGATTTGCATCATTAGGAAGAAATTCTCAGCGAGTCAACAGTGATAAAATTTGATTTCCCTTCTTGTGTTAACAGCTCTGCTCTCACAGTTTGGTACAGTTGTTAATCGGAGTGATACGAATGGAAGTGCTTTTTTTGGTTTGTCAAATAAATGGTCAACATCTACTAGCCACGGGTGAATGCAAACACTTAGCAAGCCGTGACGTGCAGCGGTTTTACTGCTATTCTGTAAACAAACTTCATAATGTCGCAGCCAATAACTGTCCAATAATCTCCTTTTAAAAACATTATTATTGAAAATCAAAATATCAGAGAAACCTGGCTGCAGATTTCTCTCACGTGTGCACTGGTTTCTTTGCAGCTCCTTACCGGCACACGTGCTCGTGACAAAAGAAAGTAGAAAACGGAAAAGTGTGGCAGCAGTGCAGCTGGCAGAAGAAGAGATAATTAATTAGAATAATTACACGAAAATTGCGACTGAAATTGAAATTAACACGAGCGCTCTAGAAACTTTTAAAGTGGCCTCTAGCTTTTGATCACTTTGAAATTCTGGCTTGTTCAAGCCGTTAACACAAGTGTTACACTCTCTGGTTATCACGTCTTTTGTCGCTATCCTTCCATTCATCCGTCCACCCCACTAAATGCTTTTCGAGTGAGGTTGGCGTGGGGCTGGAGTTGAGCCCAGCTGGACAAACAGCCCTATGCGCTCAGACAATCGGCCAATTACAAATCATCAGTTAATTTAACCTTTTGTAAAGCCACTGGGCCAGCGTCTTTAAACAACATAGTCAAAATAAGTATTCATGTAAGCAATGTTCCTGGTTACCTGTATAACCTTGGGTTTCTCTGTTTAATTTATGGTCTGTCCACACTGCATTTCAGACCGTCTGAAACCCCCGCCTGCCAGCCCTCTCAGACGTCTGATAGTGATATCTCTTTAGCTTATTTTAACTCAGTGTCTGGCTGGATGGGTTGTCAGAAAATGTGTTATCACTGTTTTTACACAATATTTGCTCCTGTTTCTCCCTTCCAATTTATAATGGCTGTTCTCCCCCCCCCGGTCCACTTTTATAAGAGCTAGAAAAACACACTTGATCTCAGATCCGTTTTGAACAGTGCATCTTAAGTTGAGAGTGACCTGTTTATTTAAATAGACACGCTGACTGGATGATGTACAGTCGCTGATATGCAGCGAGCACCGGGTGACGTTGTGGAGGCTGCTCCTTAACTTCGATCTGTGGGATATGAATAGTTTTGTCAATAGCTAAAAAGAACATGACGTGCCCCATAAACTGCTGACTTTATGGGGAACAACATTACTAATGCGATGTTGCTCTGCCAACGTTTAATGATGATGGACCATTTGCCATGTCGTTATGAGCCGTTATAGTTGGCATTTATTTGTCTATGAAACAAATCCGTCGTGCTGGGTGCCACAGACCCCCCCGCAGCAAGCGAGGGTCTCGGTCTTTAGAAACCCTGTGAAGTTCCAAGGCTTCCTCGCAGCTCCGAATATCAGTCTGCAGTCCCGCTGCCTTTGATGAGGGATGTTTCATATGTGGAGCTGTGCAGTTATGAAGGACGCGTGGTTGTCCAGAGGTAAGGCTGCTCCAAGGTACCTGCATCGATCTCTCAAACACTTGTGCTGTTTAATGTCAGCACTGCCCCGAGGAGTTTACTGATGGCTCCGTCTAATCCCACTTCTTGCAAGAAATGTGTAAGGTGCACACATCAAACAGTGGTAAAGCGTACGTACATGTGTGTGTGTGTGTGTGTATGTAGCACAGGCTTGTCAGGTTGTTCTTACCCTGGATGTCACACTCACACCGGACTCTAAACTCCTACCTGTTGCCAAGCAACCAGGACTTCTGTCACACCAGAAGCTGCCCGATATCAACATCCTGCCTTAAGGTGGGAGGAATGAGGAGTTTGGACTTGTATCGAACTTGAAAAAAATTGATTGACAATTTATACCTGGTGGAGCAGTGGGAAAAATCACCTTGTCAAAATAACACATTTCTACTAGAGAAATTTTGAACATTTTTCTGCGTGATTGCAGTTTCTCCTGCCCGTGTTTTGCACCCAGTGCTTTTGCTATTAAGAAGGCCAGAGATGTAAATGGTCACATGATCAGCCAAAAGCTGTCAGAAAGCTCCTGAGTTATCAGCCTCGGTTTAAGCTGATTTAGCATTCTTGTCAAGGGTCCTCCTTTCTTTTCTTATGCAAATGAAAAGGATGCTCTTAATTGCAACAATAAATTAATAGAAATTGCACACAAACACATCAAAATCAAGAGTCACTGTCGGAGATGTTGTGCAGATTTATTGCTTATTGTCCTCTATTCAGACGGGATTTTTCTTCCAGTCTTTGATGGATAAGTGGCTGTTCAACAATGAGGCACACATGCAGTTTGAAGTTTTGATTGTGAAAGAAGCAGCAGGCCCGCTGTCGTGGTCTGCACTGTCCGTCGATTTTTCTCCATTCTTTTCTCATGTTTTCGTGCCTCCCTTGTATACTTTGACAGCATGCACAGTGTTGACCACCGATTTGGACTCTTTGATGTATTTATTTTGTTAGCATCAGTGTTGTGTCCTGGTTGCACACGTGTGCACCTGTGTACACGCTCAAAAAGCATGCAGGCTTCTAAGGGTCTCCTCTGCAAACATTTCATATCATTTTATATCATGAGCTGTAATTGAACATTTTAATCAGCTGCCTCTCCTGCGAGTCCTCTTGGACTGCAGCTGGTAGAAGCTGGTTGCTGTGCTGTGCAGGCTCGGTGAGATCTGAGTAGTTTATGTGAAGCAGTTCTTTACCTGCTGGAGATTCTGGTCATAAAGGGAACAGATGCTCAAGCGGCTGAAAATAAGAGTGAGGAGATCGTCCGCTGATGTCAGTTGTTAAAGATGTCATTCTCTCACATCAGCGGAGAAAAAACATGTGTCGGTGTGAGTTTGTGTGGTCAGCAACTCTTCCTGTTATATTTTGAAGGATTACTGCATTTCTTGCTGCTTTATTGTCCCCTCTAGTTTACCTGTGCTTCATTATTACCGCACATCCATCTCTGAGCCTTCCCTCCACATTTTCCTCCACACCTTTGATTCTCCATTTGGTAATTATTTTTCCTACTTTGGCTTTGCCGGCTTTTTCCTGCCTTTTTTCTTTCACTGAAGAACCTTTCGTTAATCTCCAGCACTTGCCTGCCTGAAAAACCACCACCAGTGATATTGGTACAAAAATAAATGAAAGGTAATAATTAAGCTGTTTGTCAGCAAAAGTGTGAAAAATTTATTATTTATTAACCAAGAAAAACACCTCCACCCCCCACCCCCAGATGTTTCTGAGCCCGTTTGAGTATTTTGGAAAATGTTTTAATCTGCAGTGAAACTTATCAGGGTGAAATTAGAGTTAAAACTTAACCTTACTTATTATTGGAGTTTCACTCAGAGCCCTACTGAAACCTTTTTGCAGCATGCTCTGGCTAAGACATGCAGACTTGAATAATTGACTATATATATAACTAATAATAGAGTAATAACACGTTGATAGGCAATAATAGTGTTTGTTATATGGTGTCATTAAGTCCATACAAATAAGTCAAATCTGAAACAATATCTTCTCAATAGCAACTGAGCATTTTAAACTAGCACATTAAATTAAAAGCTAGAAGAGACGGTGCCTGCTTTCTGCAGCCGCGATTTGAACGTGCAGAGACTGGGAGAGAGAGATAACATTTTCCAAAGTTTGAGCAACTGTGGGAGGTTTGAGGCACGTGGAGCCGCGTGCAGAAAGAAGAGATAAGGTTGGATTGCACCAAAAACAATTTGCGTTACAGCTCTAAATCTATTAAACTGGAGAGCAATTCTTATTTGCCAAGCAGGACGGAGCAACATGATTACATTCTGTGCACTAGCATGTAAATTTGACTCAACCTTTTTTTTTTTATACCTATATTGGACTACAACAAGTTGTGATTTACTGTCATCGCTTGATGTCATTGTAAGGTATCACTAGATTATGTCATATATTGATACCGCAGACCTATCCTAGTACTACAGACCTGCGTTTGTGGAATACGGGCAAAACAGTGAGCACCAGGTTGTGTGACATAAGTTAAGTTGAAGCAGACTGCTTGTTCTGAGCATGTCTGTTCACCGAGGCACTCAAAGCATTGAAGCAGCCTGCCGTTGTCTGCTGTGATTACCGCGGAGTGAACATCAAGGGATTCCCTCAGTCCTAATCGCTTTTGGTCATGCTGTTGTTCCTAAAGAATATCAAATGGGAAAACAAAACTGATCAAAGCGAGCCCAAGAAGTGATCGATGAATCCTTCACCTTCACGCAGCCGAACGGAGCAGCAGAAGGAATACGGGATACGTGGCTGTTTCTGACACGAGCTGGTCTGACCCAGCGCAGCAGAGGTAATATTCAGCAAACTCCAAACATGGTCGGTCCCAGCGCTCAGACAAACGTCAAAGCAACTGGAAGGGTTTAAATTAATAACTGACCCAAGTCTGACGTGCCGGCATGTTTCAGTCAGACCGCTCAGTATCCAGGCTCGGGCTGTAGAAAACATGACATGTGGATAACTGTCTACGGGAGATGTGACCTCTGCCCTCATCAGACTGGTCTGCTTATTGAATCTGATTCAGAGCAGGAAAGACAAAAGGAGCGCTCGGCCCGACGCTGTGCTGTTTAGTTACAGTTAGACTTCCTCACGCACCTTTGTGTTTCATAACACACACGTGTACACGGAGCTGCTTTCAGAAACTCCTTTGAACATGGAAAAGAGAAGAGATGTCACAATTTGTCCTTCCTCTCTTGGTTTCAGTGTCCAGTATCGATCCGTCCTCAAGTCTATGGGTTCTCATTACCTGTCCTCAGTAACTTATCTCAATTGTTATGGATGTGGCTGCTTCCGAAGCCTCGGACAGCTCTGTGTCTTTCCCAGGTCGGCGAGAGGAGACGTCTGGCGAGTCCTAATAAAGACATATCCCCTCTGAACAAATCAATGCTGACAGTGTGTTTGCATAGATTAGGAGATTCTCCCACTCTATGATTTCTCATCAGATGCATGATGAGGAGAAGGGAGATTGGCATTTGAGCGGAGGCTTGTTGTATGGGGCCAGGCTGATTTGATTGTGTTTGCATTTCATCTGCCAGCATTGATGGAAACGATTTTGATCCACGCTCCGCGTTGTCACCCAGCAGCGGACCCTCTCAGGTGGAAAATACATGCATTTCACATTCCTATTTCAATAAACCTCTGCAACCGCCTTATAAAGATGGGAGATTATATTTTCTTTGTTGATTGAACCGGATGTCGACAAGGCTCCTGAAAATGAAAAGAGAACATGATGGAGAAAATAGCAAACACTTTCTTTGTACCTTTTGAAATAGTTTATCGTTGAGTCATACGCATGATATTAATAAACTAATATTCTCTTTTTATAACACCGCAAATCATTTAAAAGGCCTTTAGAAAGGGACTATAGCCCATCCCTAAGAGGGTTTATCAGCATCCGCTCTTGTCCTCTGTCAATCCTTTGAAGTCTAAATACCGCGTATGACGTAGTCAGTAAATCTTTTAAAGCCATCTACCAGTTTTGGAAAATAACTAATAATGTTATGACAATACAGGGCTAGCCCTGATGTCTGCAAACCTGAGAGGATTCATTTGTATAAAATATGTTGGGGGGGGTTTGTTTGGTTTTTTTTGACTCACTCCATTGGATTGTGATGTGATGACATATTTAATTTCTGATCTGAGGGGGAGATAAGCTAGGCTAAGCCTAAATGATCTGTAACCTTTATTTTAATACCTGAATACTTATCTGTGGTATTAAAGCAGCCAATCGCCTCCCTAACACCAGCTCCCACCCACTCTCCCCCACTCTCCATGTCTGTGTAATACACATTTTCTTTTCTTTATTCTCTCACATCTGTATAGGTCAACATCACGGATGCCTTAGAGGAGACGAGCTCCTTTTACACAAATGGCATTTATTTGAAAGCGGTAACGAGCAGGCTGTCATTTCAGCGTTGTCAAAATTCGAGTGAAATCAGGACAGAGGTGTCCCAGTGGTGCTGGGGCCACACAAAAGTGATTAAACGTGATCTTTAGCAGAATATCGAAGAACAGTCCTGTTGCAGTTTAAGCAAAGCCCGATTGGTCCGCGAGCCAGGATCTAATGAACAGAAGGAAATAAGAGAATCAGTGGGGAAGAGGACAATATAGTCCTAAATGAACAAAATGGCCTTGTACCACCTGCTAAGCATCGATCAGTAGCCAAAGGGACTAATTGATAATGCATTATTAGCTGCTTCCCCATAATGGGACTTGTATTTCATCCTGCCCTTGATTGCAGGACGGAGGGGAAAGGATTTGGCAATGAAGCACTGAAAAACAGATGGCAAGGTGAATTGTTCCCTTGACACATCTGCCAGTGTGTTCTATTAGACTTCTCAGACAGGTCAGCCTGAGCAAGTGCAAGCGCGGACGTGTTTATGTGCAGGGAAGCAGACCTTTCTCAAAGCACAGCAACACAGCACAGAGTGAGAGGGGAGTCAAAGTGGATTTAATTGAAGCCTGTGTTTGTCTGGCCTTGAGACAACTGCAAGTGTGTTTGCAGCAGTCAGAGTAAAGTGTGGCAGGCTGAATTAAAAACCAGCCAGCTGTGCTGATTGATCCTACCAATAAAATCATACAGGGGCCTAGGGCTGGGCGATATGACCCAAAATTCATATCTCGATATTTTTTAGCTGGATGGCGATATAAGATATATATCTCGATTTTTTTTTTTAAGCCATAAAGTAAGAACAAAAAGAGAGTTCTTAGTCAAAGCTGTGTCCCAGATGTCACACAGGCACTTTTGTTAACATACAGCACAGATGTACATGAAAAATTACTCAAAATTAAATTATGAGCAATCATTAAATAATAATGCTCCATAAATAAAAGAAAACAAGGTTGTTTTTGTGCTAAACAAAGAGCTCACAATTGTGCAGTCAAAATGTAAACTAAAAGACGCTGAGCGTAATAACAAAGACAGACAGATTTCACAGCTGCTCTGTTCCCAAGTTTTACTGTGTGACTGATAGCCTGGAGTTTGAAATCCGCTTCATAACCACGTCTCTTACAGGTGCCATTTATGGTCCTTATACACACACAATACGGTAATATTACGTTGATGCACAGTACATATCACTCCGCGAAGCTCCTCGGTAGCCGTAATGCGCCGACAATCTATCAAGCGGTGCAGCTCCGTAGCTTACCAAAGTCGTACTCAAACATTTTTGACAGATTGCTGAGCGCCGTGTACCACATAAAATCAGTTCGCGGCCATCAAGCACAACCAGAATTCATACATAAGGCGCGCTATCAACTTTTGAGAGAATGAAAGGATTTTAGGGTTAGCGCTGTTAGCTCATTAGCATGTTTAGCTCGTTAGCACGTTGACGCCGTCCAGCCCCACGCATGGGGCGATGCGCAGTAACTCGTTAACGGAGATTTGCCGTGTCCGTCTTGTCGCTGCCTGCACGTGAAGCGATGGGGGAGGAGGGGGAGTTGTCTTCAGTGAAGGCGAGGCGGAGTAACGTTGCGTAGAGACAAAAGTGGACGAAAGAGAGGCAAACTTGCGGCTCCACAACTATAATTATAACGTAACATAGACTATATCGATATAAAGGATATTGTCACACCTTATATCTCGTATAAAAATATATCGATGTTTTAAAAACTCGATATATCGCCCAGCTCTACAGGGGCCGCACTCTCCAACTTTGTGTAAGTAGTAGTTGGGGGTGGAGGGGGGTTCTTAAGTTTCAAATTTGGTTGGGTCTGTATCTTTTGAAGTTGGTCTTGACATGTAGGAATAATAAATTTCAAAATTAACTGCAATTAGTGGAACAAAAGTGGAAAAAAAAAGATAATTACCATTTGTCAAACAACAACACCACTGTTCCTATCTCCCACACGCACAGCCTTTGTCCTCCCACCAAAACATATCCCACGTCAGCTCAGCGCCATGCTTTCTCTAAAGTAATTTTGCATTTGTCAGTCTCACAAAAGCTGTGCCCTTGGTGGAAGTTGGAATGCATTCAGCAGTCTTAGTGCTTCGTTCTTTTTAGAGCCGTTAAAGTTATTTATTTATGCCGTCTGGTAAAGATAGACATGTTATTAATACAGTCCTTCAAGCTCGCATTTGTGCGTGGAGTTTTTGTTTTGGTTTTTTTTGTTATTTTTAAAAGAGAAATCTCTTGTTGTGGTCAGTTCCTCATTTTGAAATGGAAATGCACTGCTGGATATTTTCTCTTGGTCTGGGTGTGTGTGTGTTAAGTATTTTAGTTCTCTGAATGCTTAAGAAAAGGCATTTAAAATACATTTTCAAAGGCTCTCAGTACCTTTGTGGAAAGCAGCTAGGTTCTGAGAGGTAAATGGAAATATTGGCTTGGATCCTTCTTAACTACTTCTGAGCTTTCCCTGCCCTAACCAAGACATCTGGATAAAATGTGCTTTGTATGCTGCAGCACATGCATTACCCAGACCACTCGCACTTCCCTTGTGCCAAGCAAATAGAGGCCAAAGTTGCAAATGTGCTTAGATTCCATAATGTACCTCAGAACTGGACAGAGAGGAGCTGGTAAACTCCATCCGTGACCCGGTGGTTTGGTGTTCGGCAGTAAAGCTTCGCATTTATATATTTATTTTTGCTACTGTAATGTAATTTTATCTCTCAACTTACCTCTGCATCCTTTGGAAAAGGAAAAGAGCTAGTGTTATGCTGACAGAGGGAGACAGAGTGGGAGTTTGCAGTGTCAATCAACATCTGCTTTGCTCAGATTCATTTAAAAATAGTGGAGCTGCAGGTGTAGTGAGGGAGCTTGACAGCTAAATAGTCCTCAGAGATTTTTGATAGGCAGAGAAACTCGGTGGCTGGGAAGTTAATGCTTTGTGTGCTTGGCCCCGAGGAGACTTTCACTATAGGTATTTTACACAGTCCTCAAACAAACATCAAGTCGCAGCTTTTCTCCTTTTTAAACTAAAAGCTGCGGGGTGTCCTGGGTATGGGATAGTGGTGCCGTAGTGAAAGGACTGTTTTGTGCAGCGAGGGGAAGAAGAATAGCTTCAATTTTGTCATGAAGTGCTGCGTAAAATATGAGTGGGAGAGGAGAAAGAAAGTGTCACAAATAGGTATTTCAATGGAGGTGGGATGGTGCTTTTACAAGCAAAGACATCTAAATCTGTCTAGTGTGTATTGTGCTTTAAGAATTTATTTACTCTAAAGCATTAAGTAAACCTACAGTGCATCGCCTGTGTACTTTTTATAGAGGCTGTTGGACTTTGGGTCGGGTGGGTGACAGAGTGAAAAACAAGCAGGCAAACGTTTTCTCCCTCGCGTTTCGGGAAATAAAAACTGGAGTCTGCAGTCAGCGTTTTCCTGCCCACGTGTAACACTTCTAGACTCTGTGTTTGCGGTCAGCGTGCTGACCACACGACACGGGACAAAAAGGGGAATGCTGAAAAAGAGCGTCTGAGGAACCTGAGGAAACCTTTGCATTGAAGCAGGTGTTCAATGAGGCATGCTGACAACAACAGGAGCAGACGTCCCAGTCTGGGAGCCATCAGGAAGCAATCTTGAGGATTTTATGTGATTCAAATGAATAATTCATTTGTGTTGTTTTAGCGTTTTTTCTTCTGAAGATGGTTTTTCTCTTCCTGCGTCTTTCGAGAGATTTCGGAGCCACGTGTATTTAAAGAGCAGTCAAAAGCCAATTACTTTATTATTTAGAGAATTATTTAAATTATTTGTTCATAAATTGGGAGGAGGAAAAAAATGTCTTGCAAGACGGCCCATCACTTCCTCCTTAACATTTGGTTCGCTTCGGTTGTTTTGTGCATCTGTGCTTCATGTCTGCATATTATCCCAACACCACCTTCATAACATCTGCTACCTCTGGTATTAAACAAGGCTCAGGAGGTCCACTCTGTGTTTTCACCCCAGTTTTTTTTTTTTTTTTCAGCGTCAGGTTATTTATAAAGTCCACAATTCTCTTTCTTGCATCCGCAGCATTAATAATTAAAGCAGTTGGTTTCGAACAAAGAAATCAATATTTAAAGGCTCAGTCCGTGCTCGGTCTGCAGCGCTTCATCCCCTCATGCGTCGCATTATACTTGATTGTGGACTCAACAACGCGCTTCATGTTGGAATGAGAGCCTTGTAAGTTCAGCATCATGTGACCGCTGTGGTAGTTGGAGGGGATTTAAACAGATTACACACTGAGGCTGTGAACAGTTTCCAGGTTTAAGTCGGAGCTTCCATTTCTCTCACGACAGGAAATATATGCTCAGACTTTTTTTTACCACCTCCCCATTTTTCCCCACAAAAAAGGGCAAAACACCAAGAACTCTTAAAAGTGCATAAAACCTAAATAAATAAAATTTCAAATAGGTTAGGTGTGGAGCAGACCAGTGGAAGTCTGCTTCTGGTGGTGGACACGCTGTAATGCAGCAGAAGGGTTGGTATTTAGGTCTGTACAGCTCTGTACTAGGGCTGCCACGATTAGTCGACTAGTCACGATTACGTCAACTATCAAAATTGTCGACGACTGATTTAATAGTCGACGCGTCGTTTGAAGCTTTGTAAGATCCCAAAAGACGCAGGAATAAGCAGTACAATTTAAGAGTGTAATAACGGACTGAAACAGAAGATGGCAGCACTGCATGTACAAGGATGCCAGCTGCCGTTAAACCGCAAAGAAGAAGTAGCTCAGCTCAGTTTCCAACAATGGCGGCAGCTAGTTAGTTTTAATATTACTCTTATTATTCTTTCTGGGTCACAAAATAAACGTTTAACATATTTTCAGGTGAGAATGTAGCTGTGTAAACCTCAAATATCTGCTCAGTTTATCAAGACACCACAAAAGCGCTCCGACGTTTTCGGAGGCGTCTGTTACCCACTAGCTCGATAGCTAGCTGAGGGCAAGGCTCACTAGAGCCCGTGAGAGCACCGGACTCCCAGCAAATCGTTTTCAAACCCACCGCTGTCTTTCGCTACTCAGGTTAAACATGATATATGAGTCACTTAGATAACTTTAAAAATTTTATTGTTTGGCCTTTTTTTAGTATTTTATTTGTTCCTGAATAAATCTGTTTGGCTGAAATTAAAGTTATAGTTTTTACACAGCTAAATAAACGTCAAGCAGACAACTGATTATCAGAAGCCTGAGATGCTCGAGAATATACTCCGGTGTCCCGTTATATTTTAGATAGCAAGGAGTTTATTAAACTTCACCGAAACAATCTGCAAATTTCATTAAAATTTAATAAACTGTCATCTTGTCTTTATTTTTAGTTAGCACATATCTTAAACACTTAAAGCTGTAAGCTAATGATAGTCATATAAGAGCAGATGGATGCATGATCTGATTAGTCAACTAATCGCAAAAATAATCGGTGACTAGTCGACTATCAAAATAATCGTTTGTGGCAGCCCTACTCTGTACCAGTCCCTGGTTACACCTTTGGTCTCTTTGTCTCTATTTGCCTCCAACCTGAGACAAGAATTGTCCTGAAGTCACACGGCCCATCGTTGTAACCCTATTGACTGATGTATATCTTGATGCATATGATTGTTCTTATTTTTTTGTATTATATTTTATGACTACTGAAGACCCCAATCCAGAACTCATGGATTCGTGGATATAGTGGACGATATGCAGAGAGTTGGTGTGACTGAGATCGAGGCAGGTGATCCGCTGTGAAGACCCCTGAAGGAACCGTAAGAAGAAGGCCTTTGGTGGACTTTTGTTTTCTGCATTCTCAGTTCCTTCCCCATTCCTCTTGAGAGAAGGTGAACCCTTACCCCCTGTTGTTTTCATTGCTGTGAGGCTCCCTCACACATCCTATTTCAGCTGCTGTTCTCTGGTGCTCTTGTAACACGGAGAAAGGTTAGTAAGAGTTGAGGCTATTATTTGTACCATACGTCTTGAGGCAAAATTGATTCTGTGACAGTTATGTATATCCAACATGGCACAATGTTGACACTCACTCTCCAGTGTTTTCCCCAGTGCTTCACTCCTGGATTTCATGCCAGATGTGATATAATAATAAATGGTTAATGTATCATTTCTTAAGAGCACAGTGCACTCTGGCTTTTGTCTCGACTTAGCTGATTGCCATATGTGAACATTTGGCCAGGACCAGAATTGAGTTTGTGATTTTAATCAAATGTCATTGCTAAGATATTTACAGTTTCTAAAGGATTATGTTGCACATTCAGTGCTGTTTTCCCTTCTTTTTTCCAAATAATTAACCACTTTTAATTACTGAATAAATTACTTGGTATTCACCAGAGAATTTTCCTGCCTGACAGCCTTTTTTTAATGTCACCAAAACTGTCATTATTCAGCTTTTGGCTCCATTACTGGCACAAAGATAAAGAGAAACCGTCATGTGTAAATTAATAATATGGTTCTGTTTAAATGTCTGATGCCACATCTGTAGTATATAATGTGAATTTTAAGTGGAATTGCAACTGTTGTTATTAGGAGTTTTTCCTATAATTCCTGTCAGATTTCTCAGTCCTGAATTTGTCTTTTTTGCCTGAGAATGCAAATCCATCCATTACATCCATGCATTTAGGAATGTAGACATTGGCAAACCGATCAGAATAAGGAAGGAACGCTATATAGAATGGCTGTTGAGCTACAAAACCATCTCTAGGGCTTAAAAAAAGACGAAATATCCATTGAGCAGGGATGAATGCTTCAAGCTGATTGAAAGCAATCAGGCATTTGATGGAAACTGATGCAAAAGAGCACACAACACTTCAAACCTTGAAGCAGATGGGCTACAGCTGCAGAAGACCACATCAGGCCTCACACCTGTAAGCTAAGAACAGGAAACTGAAGCTACAATTTGTACAGGCTCATCAAAATTAGAAAACAGATTGGAAAATTGGAAAAAGTTGCCTGACCTGGTGAGTACTGATTTCTGATAAATGCTACCAGCTGGAAAGCACATCATGTCACAAAGCTCAAATAGTCTCAAACTGGTTTTGAACAAAACAATGAGTTCATTGTGCTCAAATGGCCTTGACAGTCACCAGATCTTAATCCAATAGAGTACCTTTGGGATGTGGTGGAACAGTAGAGTCACATCATGGATGTTAAATCAATAAATCTGCAGCAGCTGTGCGATGCTGTCATGTCAATATTGACCAAAATCTCTGAGGAACATTTCCAGCACCTTGTTCAATGCCGTGAAGACTTACAGCAGTACTGAAGGCAAAAATGGGTCCAACCCAGTACTAGGAAGGTGTACTTCCTGTGGTTGGTGAGTGTGTGTGTATAAGCTTTTTATACAGACAGCTCTCCCCTTTGTGTTCTAAAACTTTTGGACTCCCACAAGAGTTTTGCTCACAAACAGGAAACTGTGAAAGACACGACTGACTGTTATCTTTGTCTCTAGTAATTATAGAAAAACTGTGTGTGTAACTTTGTGTCTGTTTCTGATGATCATGAGTGTCAGTAAAATGTGACTTCCACATAGAGATTTTCATTTGCAGTTTTTATAGAACTGTAAATAATATTTATGTTTAATGAAGCTACATTCTGAGTCATCATCTGCAAAAGCTATAAGTTGATATTAATACAAATTATAATCTTGGTAGTTCTTTCAAGGAAAAATAAAATGTAGAAAGAAATGGAATTAGGTAGAAAGACTTTTAGCCTCTGCTTTTCCCCAGGCTGTTTACTGAACGCTGGATGTTGTGCTCAGTATTTACATTCGCCTACACACCTTCATTGGATTACCAAAAACTCCTGCCTTCTAACTGAAACAACACTGCTGGCCAAAGGCCCGAGAGGGACCAAAAGATCGTCAGGAGGGAGGAGGAAGTCTTAATGTAATTTGTATGGCGCAGAGCACTCAGCAACCAGATGGGAGCTAGGCTGGCTTTACCTGAAGCAGCTTTCCTTATTTACTTCAGCGCCCAAGGCCATGTCAGACAAGGGGGAGAGAAACATGTTAGCCCGAGCAAATTATCACGGCTTTCATGTGGGTAAGCTTCTATCAGATCCTCCCACTCTGCAAAATGTAATGGAAGCAGAAGCAAAGTGCTCAGGGCCTTCACCTCCGACGTGTTCTCATTCGCAGTAGGACAAGGTGTATGTGGGAGATAAAGGAGCAGGTCCCAGTCACTCCCAGCCAGAAGACTGTGGCATCAGGAACATTTTGCTCTTGCCAATCATCGGGGGTTAGGATATTGGATGGAGAGTAATTACAAAAAGGGCACTTTGGTAAGGGCACGGTGGTAAATCACGGCACTGCCTCTGTGCAGTGTGTGTGTACACGATTAAGAAAGGTTAGGCAAACTAATTATGGAGGGACAGTGTAAATAGGAAAATCCATTGCTTTGAATTAATGTCCATTTGATGTAATCAGTTCTGGCTTTTGTACGGTAGCTAGCAACCAGATAAAAATGTGAAATACATTAATGGAAACTCGATTTTAATGTCTGGTTTTTGATGTCTTTGCTCGGGTGCAGAGAAGAGCTATTCTGAAGTTTTTGTAAATCATTATCACGTTCTAAACCCGTGAACACCTGTGCAACTAAAAACAACTTGAGCGTCATTTATTCTGCACTCTGCATTCTTGTGAGAATGTGTGTGCACTTAGCGTAGTGTTGTGTCACTGACGAATATGGCGGTGGACGTTGGGATTTTTTGGGGGTTTTTTCTTGCATTGTGAAGATCTTGCTCTCCTGGGGAATACAGAGTGTGTACATGATTATTCATTACTGGTGAGCTCAAATCATTTTCACTCAAAAATGTCATCTTCTTCCCATTGTGCTGTGGCCTGCTCTGCAGATCTTTTTTGGATTTTTTTTTTTAAATGTGAAATTTTGTTTAAAAAGTAATTGGTTTGAATCTAATTAAGCCGTCTCGCCTTAGCATTCCAAGTAATCATTTTTATTGTGTTTGATTGCAAGTTAACAATGGAAAAGGACACATGAGGAAGAATTATCTTAAGTGGTGTAATAGTTTTGTAACCAGACAGAATACACAATACTAATAACTGCAGTCTGGTGTCATAGTAAGGGACCTGACCTGCTGTTAGGCTACTGCTGTTGAGCTTTTATTACATTACTAGTGGAAACGTGATGGGACACTGAGGGGATTTGGCAAATTGTAATGGTGTAGCTCAATCGGGGTGCGATGATTTTCCCCCTCTATACCCTCCTCTGCTAAATTATTTCTATGCCCCTTGTGGATGGACTGTTCCAATGCCCCTTGACTCAATGTACAAAACAAACGACAGTAATATCAGAAATTAACTTTCACTTTCAGCACTCCCGATCCCATGACAGTTGATGACACTGCATAGATTGCATGCCAATCCAACTTTCCATCATGCAACCAAGCAACTGTTTCAACGTGAAAACTACCACTAACTAAATAAAATAGAAATTAAAAGGATTCATTTAAAAGTGATAATCAAAGCCTTATCACCAAGATCAGAATTACCCACAAAGGTGAGATCTGAAGCTTCTTATTTTAACTTGATGAACTGCAGTTATGCACTGGAGCTGCTGTCTGTGACATCGTACAGTTAAAAAGTGTTGCTATGCACAATTCTGTGAACAAATGTTATGGACAGGGTTGTTGGCTTTGCAGAGGATGGCACAGCTGCTGTCACGGGCTGATGGAGAGAAGCAGCCACGCTCTGTGTGAAAAGATCAGCCATAACCTGGCTGTCATTCAATGCATCAGTCACAAGTTAGAGCTTGCGGTCCGTGATGCTGTAAAACACATTACAAAGCACAGTTACTTTCACATATTTAATGACTTAAACTCAGTCTGTTTTTGATTTCTGTAAAGGGAGCAGTGCCTGCCTCCCTCTCTGGCAGGAGATTTGCACATGGGGGTAAAAGAGGGAACATGGCAACTTGAAGAAATAATCCATTATCACACTGTTTTCTTGTCTATCTACTATATTTAAAGATTGAAGTCAATATCACTGTGTGGAAAGGGAATTTAATTCTGTTTTCATTTTATTGAAAGGTTTGATTGGATCGTCTGAAAAGGGAAAAATGAGATGGAGGAAATTGCAGATATTCATTTCATGAAAAATTGTGTTATATTTGTAAACACTTTTTTCTATTATTTTTTTTAGCATGTTTAGTTGAAGTTTATGATTCTTTAAATGTTATGCAGACAGCAGTAATAAACGGGCCAATCCAACATGATTATGGTCCCTCAATTTAATGGGGGACGGGCATCCCTTAAGCTCTCTACATAAGTAAAGAAAGCATGTATATTAAGAATGGCTGCATTCCACTTATTATTTTTGTGCATGCTATCCAGTCTTTAAGTCTGACATCATTAGCCGTTTCCGGGTCCAAGCTATGCTTCAGGTCCCAACGTCGAACGAACACTGCGGCATCACTGAGAATTACAAACTGTCTAAATTCTTTGATCTTTAATAAAATGGTCAGTGTGGCTGCTCCACCAGGTGTAACAATTAAGTTTAACATCCAGGCATCCTCAAAAACAGAATTTATATAATTCAACTGAGTTAGAAGTTAGCAGGAAGTTAGCTCGCTAGTTTCCACCCAAACATAATATACCATGTTCTGACTGAAAAAAATAAAATGTACAGCTCTGCTAACACTTTCAACATAAATGAAGACAAAAAAACTAAACAGCAGTGACGTTTGTAGGGTTACTGAAGTTGGGCTAGCTGGTATATAATGATGTGCTACGACGTGGTGGCTAGCTACACAGCTATGGTTAGCATATTAAAAACACATTAGCACAGTGAAGCTGGAGGATGAACGCTAACTTTTTTCCCACTCGATAAAAGTTAATGTGAGGGTTTCTGATGGTTAGGGACAAATGTAATCACATGGCAGGATGCTGCTGTAAACAGACCAAACTTTAGGGTGACCAACTGTCCTCTTTTCCCCGGACATGCCTACTTTTCACGTTCTGTCCGGGGGGATTTTGGAGATTGATTAAAATGTGCGGGTTTTTCTATGGGCCTACAGAGGCCAAGAGCACCCGTATGTGTGATGTCATCCCCCTGCGGCATGTGACTGTGGCTCTGCCTCACAGATGGGATGCAGCTAGGGTTGCCAACCATCCCTTAAAAAACGGAATCGTCCCGTATTTAGAAACAAAAGTACACGTCCGGTATTGAGCTAATAAGGGACGCACTTTGTCCCGTAATACAGTGATAATCAAAAGTAGTCTATAAATGTTAATGGAATTAACGCTTTGTTGGAAAACATAATTCCCAGCCCCTCTCCTGCTTTGTGACCAATGAGCTGACAGCACACTTATGACAATTCGAGTATGACAATTCAGATTACCGCATTGGTCGAGGAAAGGTCGCTTACAGAGAAAATACCGGAAGACAACAGATGACCACAACAAGAAGCATGGCCAACAGGGAAACAAACGCAGACATTGCGGTGCAAGTCTCGGACGACAGTACACCTAAAGCTGGACGTACACTGTGCGATTTTCAAACTGCACGATCGACTCACAGGGGTTAGAAGTTTGTAGGTCACGATGCAGGGTCTCACACTATACCGCCCGATGCTCTGATGCGACCTGAGTGCTCACACTGTGCCTCCATAAAATGAAGGTTATAACAGAAATTCTGTCGCTCGCTCTCTCTGTCTCTCACTCACTCACTCACACACACACACACACACACACACACACACACACACACACACACACACACACACACACACACACACACACACACACACACACACACACACACCACCACCACCATCAACTTTGCTAAACTGCTAATGAAAAACATGATCAGGCAGCTGTGATTGAGCAGCAATGTAAATCCAACTATTTTCACGGTTGTTGTGGTCGTGATAATTTTGTGATGCCACATCGAAAAGGCTCGGATGAGCTTTCCAAAGTTCTACAAGTTGTGCCTCCATCGCTTGTGTCCAGATCACACGCTGCACTGCTGTGCTGCACCGTCTTTTTCACCGACGTTTACGTGTTTGCGCGTGAGCAGTGTGAGCAGCTGCGGTGACACCCTCACCAGCGATTGATGATCGGGAGCTGCTCGAGGTGTTAATCGCTTCTCGTTACCCCACGTATACTACACAATGCACGATGAAGGCCAAAATTGGGCCGATCACCAAATCGGTCGCATGACTCAAAAATCGGCTCAAAATGGGCCAAAAATCGCACAGTGTGAGCCCAGAATTAGAGCAGCAATGTTTGTTCGCTCAGAGAAAGAAAAAAAGGCTGCAAAAGTACAGGGAGGAATGGGAAAAGGAAAACACCTGGCTGGAAAAGTGCACGATAACATCTATAAAGCGCACTGCACTGTGTGTCGGCGCACTTTTTCCATAGGCATGCTTCTAATGGTGGGCACATGAAGAACATGAGGGGCGTGAAAGGTCGGGAAACCCTTAACCAATTTCTTGTCCACCAGGCCACGGCAGAAGCAGATATGGTATGTAAACACTGGTTTGTTTTTTTAAACCCTCTGGTTAAGGTTAATATGGGCATGTGCAGTGAATATCAGCGCTATGTGGCCAGAAGTGTGATAATATAATTTATTTTGTGTAATAAACAACTGCAAGGATAGATGATTACAACAAATAGATGACTAATGCATAAAAGTAATACATAGATGAATAATGATGATGAGTTAAGCTCATGGGAACAAGCGGGTTTACAAACAGGAGCAGCTGATTAGCATTAGAAAAGCTGAAATAATACCTCAACTGAAGCCAATTGTACTAAATGCACTATATGTGCACAGTTACAAGAATGATTTTGTTCTATTGTTTTCTATTAATTTATATAATTTTAAGTTAAGCAGGACAGAGTTCTTTTAAAGAAAGATTTACTTGTATTCTCAAAAGTTAAGCATGACAGGCTTCTGTTTAAGAAAGAGACCTGTTTTATCGTGTTAATGTTGTTATTTTGAGCTAAAAATAAATGGCTAAATGATCATTTGTTTCCCATATGGTCATATCACAAAGAATATGCATCTGCTTAAATCAAATTCAAGTCAAATGGTTTAAAAATAATTTCACACACAAAAAAAAGAGCTAGCACACTGGGAAGGGTGAAGACAACTGGGTCGCCCGGCCCTGACCACGAGGTGTCCCTTATTTATTTTTCAGGGAGTTGGCAACCCTAGATGCAGCGCACCTGATGATGTTTAAAACAGCGGTCCCCAACCCCCGGGCCTCGGACCGGTACCGGTCCGTGAGTCGTTTGGTACCGGGCCGCGAGAGTTGAGGCTCAGGTGTGAAATGTATAGTTTTCAGGGTTTTTATCGGTTTTCAGCGTTATTTTGTTATCGTTTTTATCGTTTACTCGGTTTTCCTGGGTCTTTTCACGTGTGTTATGAATAAATTTGCTTTTTTTCGGTACCAGTACTAGTTTTATTTTGTTGTATTTATCCGCGACACCTTAAAGGCCTGTCCATGAAAATATTGTTGGGCATAAACAGGTCCGTGGCACAAAAAAGGTTGGGGACCGCTGGTTTAAAAGATGCCAAAGCGCAAGTGCAGCCTTTCAGACGGACTGCAAAAGAAATTTCCCTCGTACCGTCCCGGTACTGGTAATTTTTCTTATACAGATGAGGCCTTATTTCTTTACCATAATTTAATTTCAGAGGGTTTTGAGTTATTATTTTGCACTTGTTGACTTGTAAAAGCCTATATGACATTTTTTTTATTTCACCATTCGTTAACCGCACAGAGAAGGCATCGTTTAATATGTTAAAAATTTCTTTAAGCAAACAGTATTATTAAAGTTCTTCATGACTGGGCCAAGTGTCCTCTTTTTTTGGAAATCAAAATATGGTCACCCTACCAAACTTCAGTCAGGAGAACAACTGAGAAATTCACAGTTTAACCAAACGTCAGTCTGTTCTCTATTAAAACACTTTTAGTAAATGAAGGTTGTGAAATATATGAAATTTCTTTGTAACTAATTAGCCATACACTCATGTTGCCTTTGCTAATTAACCATGTGACGCTGTGGTTAATCCTTGGTTAAAGCTTTTCAGTCTGATGAAAGCCATCGTGTTTAAAGGTCCTTCAGATAAAGAGTAACCTGGAATTACATCAAAGTAATGGAGGTTATTTTCTTCGTAATCCAATCATTTGCTAAAATCTTTTTTTTTCTCTTTTGTTTTTTTAACAAAAAAATTTAAAAAAAAATGTTATGACTTGAACCGTGGATTTGCAAAATCATTAAACTAATTATCCGGAAATATTATCTTCATAAATGAAGGTAACCTTCAGATAACAATTATTATTATTTGTATTATATTATCTGTCTTTCATCCTGCGTCCTGTACTCTTCCCCCTCTGCTGTCAGATTTCCACCTGAGTCTCCTTGGAGTGGCATTGGACTCAACCTAGCCGGATTGATTGGAGCACTACCTGCTTGCCTGTTTGTCAGCCATGAATAATCTGTAACGACATTCAGAGCATCAGCAGAGGCCTTGCAGCATGCATTCATTGTGAAAAATGGACAGCTCAATCAAAAGAAGCTCTTGAAAAGCTGGTCATAACCGGAGGCAGAGCCTTGACCCAGAACACTGTCCCACTGACTCGAGTCGCAACCTCACCAACATCCCTGAATGGAAGGTCCTAGTGTATTCCTTGTGAACCAAGCTCCCCGCTTCCTTATCCCCTCCCCCAGCTGTTCCCGTCTGTCCTGCTCTTTAATAGAATCATGCTTTATTCGGAAGGCCACGTTATCCTTGTCAGGAGAGGCACGCTTATGGCACCACCTGCCATTTTAAGCTCTCGTCGTCACCTAACGTGGCCCACTCATCACTGGGCTGCTTTACATGATAATGGAAGTTTGAAGACTGGATAAGGCAGTTGTGCCCTTGGTTCAGTGACATGGGGTTGCAGCTGTAAATACTGTATAGGTTGGTAGGTGACTGTGCTTTTGGATTGATTTTGACAGGCTGTTTAGTGAGCTCCAAAGTTGTCTTTTTTGCCAGCCTAGCTTGATGTCTGGACTTCTTTCATGTAGGAGAGGTAAATTGGCCGGCGGAAGAGCACATTGTTGGTTTCGTAAAAGGAAGCTTTGGACACTTGTGGTGCCGTTGATGACACTGATGCCATTTGGTACAAAGAAGAACCACAGGAGGAAATAAAACCCTTAGAGTATGGCTTTGACCGGTTGCCGGGATGTGCAGACAGTGCATTCTTAAAAGCGTTCATCTGTGGTGCCTCCCATCAACCATTGTGAACTCTCTCCCTTGAAATGGTGCATTCCCCTGATGTAGAGTCACCCAACCCTAATCCTCCTATATCCACTGATGAATCCCACCCACACACACTGTAGGGATGCTGCCTAATTGAATTTCCTTGGTCACAATGAGCGCCCACTCAGGACCTGCAAGTTCCAGTCCTTGCCTTTGATAAGCAAATGACCCCTATGGAATTGAGGTCAGAGACTGCGAAAACAAGAGTGAGGGAGAGAAAAATAAAGTCCTGCACTCAGACAAGCCCAATATCGACTCACCCGGGATTGAGTCCAATGATGTTTACCCTGTGTGTGTTGAGCCCCTGTTGGCTCAGGGGGAGATTCATCCTACCTACACACACACGCAGAGAAAGATGTCTGTGCTCTCACAGTGTGACCCCGTCCCTTTTGTTCATCGTTACACTCCTTGCACATTTGAATGGAGTGCATGTGTAAATAATCTTGTCTTCGTTGCAGATTAAAATAAAAACACAATACAGTAATTCTGGATGTGGCCTGTGTGCGTGTCTGTGTGTGTGTGCCAGTGGATCTAGTAATAGCTTGTATTGTACTCTGTTGCCTGAAGACTCCATCATACAATAGTAAGGTCAGTTTATTCATGAACTGAACCACTCTGCATTTGCTTCGGTCTTTTTTATTTCTTCCATTTCATTTTTTTTTTTAAACTCAGGCCTTCTCAAGGCAGAGCCATGTGTGTTTTTTGTTTGGGGTTGGGGGTTTTTGTTTGCTTTATTTGTCTCCGAGCCCGAGCCCGTGGCCTTGATACTTTTCCCAATCCTTCTTTTTGGATAAAAGCATCCTCTCTCTCTCTCCCACTCTCTGCTTTACACAAAAATTGTTGATTACCATAATTGTTTGTGTTCAGGTAAACGAAATCACGGGGAAATAAGGATGCAATTTTCTTTGGGAAATTGGATAATTTTCAAAATCCAATTTGTCTCCTCATATTTTTATGTTTAAGTTTGATTTGGGCACTAAAATCTCTTCAAACACCGCTAACGGTCTGTTTGAGGCTTGAGTTAATACTGTGCACCTTCAACAGCTCAGAAGCAGCAGCAGCAGTATGATTTGCTGACTTTTTCCCCCTCTGGGTTTTGCCTCACTGGCAGCATTACATTGCCCTATTAAATTATTTTAAATTGAGTTTGTAAGCACCCTGTGTGTGCGACTCTGCTAAAAAGGGCACAGTACTCTTCCCTGCATGTATTTCAGGTAAATCTACAAATGTACAAATGATTATTTTACAGTTGTTATGTGTTTAAATTTGAATTTAAATAATTACCAAGGAACAACACTTTGCTATCAAAGATGCTCTGATTGGGTCGGTTTAGTGTTTAATAATTCAAGTTTGCTAAAATTAACTTTAGAATTTATTCAGGTGGCACAAGTCAGTCTGTTTTCAGGATCACTTGACAAAATTCCAAGAAGGATATTGTTATTTAGGCTTTCTAAGAACAAGCTAGACTTCTGGTAGACCAGGCTCCATTTGCACGCCTTAAAAAAATGCAGCTCATCATGCAGAGAATATCTTGTGAGCCATTTAAAGTAGTACAAGTAGTGAAACGATTTGTGAATGCATCAAGCAGAAGATTAGCAGAATTCAAATTTTATATGAAGCCAAAAGTTTAAGATGAAGAGCTATCTGTACTTCTTTTTTATATCTATCTATTGATCAATCGATAGAGATATAGATAAATCTGTCCATACGATAGTCAAACTCGTCCCATACTTTGCAAGCATGTCTGGAGTCACTGCTGTTGTTAAGCTACCTACTGGCAACCACGTGGAACTCACGAATCCCCCCTTTCTGACAGTATGTGTTTCGATCGTTACTAGTGAACATCCATGGAAATAAAGCACGTTGAAGTCGGATGAGTCTTTATGACGATACACCCTGTATATGTTAGTGCACCTTTCTACTACTGGGTCGGACCCCCTTTTGCCTTTAGCACTGCCTTAATTCTTCGTGGCATAGATTCACCAAGATGCTGGATTTGTCAGCTGTGAATCTCCCAAAGGTGCTCTATTGACATGGAGGTGTGGAGGCCGTTGCAGTACAGTGATCTCATTGTCATGTTCAAGAAACCAGTTTGAGATGATTTGAGCATTGTGACAGCTTTGTGCGTTACCCTGCTGGAAGCAGTCATCAAAAAATGTGTACACTGTGGTCATAAAGGCACGGACATGATCAGCAACAGTACTCTGGTAGGCTGCGGTGTTTAAACAATGCTCAGTTGGCGCTAAGGGGCCCAAAGTGTGCCAAGAAATGGTCCCCAGAACAATTACTCCACAAGTGCAAACCTGAAACTCGATACAAGGCAGGATGGATCCGTGTATTGATGTTATGAGAAATTCTGTCCCTGCCAACTCATCGGATCACACAATGCTTTTCCAATTTTGGTGACCCTGTGTGAACTACAGACTCTGTTTCCTGTTCTTAGCTAACAGGAGTGGACCCCAGTGTGGTCTTCAGCTGCTGTAGCCCATCTGCTTCAAGGTTCAACATGGTGTGGATTCATATGCTCTTCTGCATGTTTTGGTTGTAACAAGTGGTTGTCTTAGTTACTGTTAGCTTCTTATAACCTTGTGTGGCCGTTCTCCTCCGACCAATAAGATATCATTTCTGTAAATCTTTGCAGGGAAAATCCCAGTAGATTCCTAAATGCAATGAGTTGCTGCCATGTGATTGGCTGATAACAAGTATTTGAACAGGTACACCTAATGATGTGCCCAGTGAGTGCATATGCTTTTTCTTTGTTTCTGCAGCTTTAAAGCTTGTCAGGCGGGTAGTTGGTGTGAAAAGTGATATTAATTACCACAGGAGAGGACTCCACTGCTGGTGGCATTTGTGTTCATGTTTTATTTTTCTGTTTTTCCCAGTCCAATTTATTCCCATGCAGTGTTACAATAGTGAAGTGTACTTTCCAGAAATTGTATTCAGATGTGGCCTAGTAAGTTATCCCACTGCTCTACAAAAATGTAGAAAGGATCCAGCACTGGATTCACACTGTGTCAATCACATAATCACCCTTTAAAATTTTCTCACTTATTTCACTGAGGTTTGGGTTGTGAGCTCATTTAGAAAATGGGCTGCAGATCAAACCAAAGGCTGCAGGAATCGTGCCATGTTTTAATTATCATTTAACAGGAATGTTAAGTGCACACTTTCAGGCAAGGAAGTGTAAATTTCCTCTTTTCCGTTCCTAACACCTTGAAGGCGGCGAGCATACTATTATAAATCAATATTAATATAATTGAGTCATAAATGTGGCGGTGCTCCACTTTCAGAAGGACAGCTTTCTAGGAATCAATAATGTGGTTTCTCCGTCAGTCGTCTCTGAGTCATTTTCATAAAGTTTTGTTTTACTCATAGCTGTGTTGATGGAGCAGACTTTGGGGAAAACAACAGTAAATAGCAGCCTGTCCGATCGTTATAAACTGCTGTAAAATTACAGACGCATTTTGTCCTCAAAGTGATGAGATTATTTTGTCCTACTTATTAATTGGAGTGAAATTGGACAGAGTGACTCACAGCAGTGTTACTGGAAGGTGTCAGACACAGAAAGCAGGTAATTATGGAGACAGGAAAAGATAAGGAAACAGAATGCAATTACCCTGGCAAGCAGAGCTTCAAATTGCTCTTCTTAGGATTTCTCACCTCAGGTTGCTATTGTTCATGCTTTGCATCTCCATACTGATCTTTATTCCTTTCACCCCCTAGCTCAAAGAAGGAGGAAGGTTTGCATTAATCAAACGAATTGCTACTGTAATTTGAGCCATACCGAGCACTGAATATCACTTTATACCAAATTTCAAATTCATGTATTTAAATATATTTTTCTAGCTTGCGCGCATAAACTGCTTGCTGTGAGCTCAATGTAAGTCAGGACGATCAGATGTTTCTGTACAGATTCCTCAAAATAAACGTTCGTTTAATGTTCAGGTTTTAGTGCATGCTTTACATTAATTTTTTTTTCCCCAGTTTTTGCTCTGCAGCAGGTACTCACCCATATATAATGTGCGTTTCATAGATTTTATTACTTACATGCACAAAAGAACAAGTACACACTTGCTGTGTACACCAGCAAAAATAAAATGTGCAACTTCTCCCTCTCAAAGCGCTTTCTGGCATACAAGATAGAATTTGCACATTACTGCAAAAGTAAATATACATCCAATAAGAAGCGCTGCTCTCCTGAGTTTGACATTTCATTTAGTACTGTGCTTAATTTTTTTTTTCTTTGGAATCTATAAGATGTAGCTGCTGAAATAAGCGTAATCCTTAAGTGATGTATGTAAAGTTAAAGCTACTGCTGTTGCGTACACGTGTACGTGTTTAAGAGGAAAAGCCAAATTTCCCCATGCCGCTTATTTGCAGAAGGAAGGAAGGTTTCTTATGCTCCATTTGTTCATGCTCTGCAGTGCCCATTTTGTTACTTTAGCCATTTCTTTAGCTTTTAGGTGCTCTCTCAGCCTGCGCCGAACACTCTTGCTGCACACACGGAGAACAAACACACATGCTTAATAGAGGTAGTGGACCTTCAGAAAGACAACGAGAAAGAATAAACGAGGATTTCTCAATCCAGTCTCGTGTTGGAATTGAGTCTAACTTTTTTTGACAGTCTCTGGCAGGCTTTGTAAAAAGGCAGAGTAAACATAAGAGGATCACTTTCTCTACTTTTTAAATTAACTGCGAGCGAGCATGTTGGTGAAATGTTGCACACAGCACGAGGTGTTGTTGATGCTCGGAGTGGTGCTTCGGGGCTGGATTCACTGCACATGGACTCACATTTACTGTGATCACATATAGCAAAAAATCCGCCGCATTTAGACACTAATACATGGCGGTCTGCCAGTGACCCTCACAGCTACTTATCACTCTGTGTGGCCTCCGGCGGTGGAGCCCGTCCTCCTCCTCTCGCCGACAGCTCGTGTCATCATTGGGCCAGCCTGGGCTCGTGCAGTCATGTGCAGTACGCCTCAAATTATTTAGCAAAAAAAAATCCCAATTTATGCTTTGCTGGTTTGCTCGGATACTCTTTGCTGTGAAGTCGTGATGGCGTAATGGAGCACGCCTCACTTCAGTCAGGTTCAGTCTGGAGCTGGAAATGATTGTCACCGTCAAATCAAGAGTATGTCAGAGTGCTTTTGTGTGAATGGAAGTTAGAAAGTGGCTTTCCATTGAAATCTGAATATAGTGCACTTTGTATGCGGCTCCTGTTAGTCTCCAGGATGTGTCCTCTGCGACTCTAAAATGTGTTCGTATGAACGCCTCTCTCCAAAAGACAACAAAGAGAACAGATAAGATGGGGTGGGAGGGAGAAAGCTGGAAGCTCAAGGAAAACACGGCAGTCTCTTTATCAGGGCGAAGACAAAGTAAGGCACATGGTAGGGATCAAGGTCGCAGCTCAATATATAAGAATTACCCATGGATTACAAGTCCCAAGTAGAAGGTCAAAAGAAAATGAAATGAAAGATTGCTTCTCAAATATAAGAAAAAAGAAAAGATACGACTCTAACAACGCTGTGTTGTTTGGACGGTTTAGCGGGTTGGATTTTGTCCCAATTTTTCTTTGTTTAAAGAAGGCTTCTGTTTACATTCCTCTAGAAAAGCAATAAAGCCACTTTTGCCCCGTGTTCCAGCGGCGTCACTTATATCAACACGGTTGTGGGGAAATGCTGAACTCGTCCCTCCTCCTGGTTTTAATAATAGAGACGTGGATTATGTTGAGCATTTTTGTTTGTCGAGTGCTTGTTTAGCACTTCCTTGTTCCTTCCTAACTGTTGCTGTATTCATGCCCTCCAAATTACACCAAGGATAGCTGTGAGGCTCTCTTCTCATTTAACAAGCACTCTGTTTATGTATGATTATAGTTCTCTGCTTGTTTATTCTTCCTCTCCTTTTTTTACTTTGCTGGTTTAGTTCAAGGTACAAAATGCACTTAAGGTATCAGTTCAGCTCATTTGTTTCTGTTTTTGTTCTTTTTTTATTTTTTCCTTTGAGAAGTATTTCTGGCCTCTTAGCTCGTTGCTGCTGTCAAAGCCGGGCTTGTCTTGTGTCTAACATTTTGACTCTTCTGGGTTTTTGCTCTCCAGCGCTGCCAGTCATGCAGGTGACAATCGAAATAACCAGGCAGCAGGTGGAGAAGATCTTCGGACTTGATGAGTACTGGTGTCAGTGTGTCGCCTGGAGCACCACCGGAACCCAGAAGAGCCAGAAAGCATACATCAGGATTGCTTGTGAGTGCACTGTCAAATGAGCACTGCATCATTACAAATCCAAAGCCTGCTGCCTAACAAGGTGCTTGTGTATTGCATGTCGGCATGTAATAAGAGAATATTGTGTTTTCACCTTGGGTGGTTGGGAGGGGGAGACTAACTTTCATTTAACAATTAGCCCAGAGAACATTATGATCTGTTGCACCACAGTGCACTACTGTGATTACAATTTAGTTAAATCATCTTCCTGTGATGATACTTGTGAGAAGAAAACATCCAACCCCGACAGGAAGAACCCGAGAATAATGTATCTGCTCGAGGAAGGTCTTAAAAAAGAAAAGGGTGAAGCTCTAAATTTGAGTATTCATGAGCATATTTTCTGCTGGATACAGTATATCAGAAATGATCCCTATGAAAGTAACTGAAATAAAAACAGATTTGAAATTTATTGCTGTGCAGCAATCATAAATCTGTCTGGGGAACGCAGACACATCCCTCGCCGCAGCCTCAGAAGCTTTATTAGAAGAAGCCATTTTACATTTGAGTATTTTAAAACATTCCGCCTATTAATTCCCACATAAATATGTATTATTCCAGACAGAGCCAAACACGGCACCGTCTCCAAACCACCAGACGTTTTGAAAACACACATTCATTATCCATCCGTGTGTGAGAGCTCAGCAAAGTCAGTTAGATGTAAGATAAGGACACGCACATGCTTGAATAACGATGCATAACCAGGCGATCGCATCGGCGAGGTTCCCACGCACGCGCCTGTTCGCTCGCGTAGGTTCGAGCCTTCCAACACTGTTACATCTCAAGTCTCCTCCAGTCCAAATTTATCAGCTTTAATTAAATCGAATGTCGTCAGTTTCTCCCTGCCTCTCTTAATGTTTTCTCTCAGTGTGATTGGTCGGGACAGGCTCAACATCTGTTTAAAGGAATTCTCACAGCTGCACCCTCAGCCTCTTACAACACAATAACGCATTGCTTCGCTCCGAGTTGAAACCCGGGGTGAGCACATCAAATTTGTGCCAGTCCCGCCAGCTATCGGCGGCCTGTCTGGCTCATCTGATACAAATGGATCTACATTTATTTCCCCTGCAAGAAATGACTGTTCCCAGTTTTTACCTGTGTAATTCACAGCTGGGGCTTACAGACAAATATATACTAGGACTTTGTGCAACAGTAAGTATTCAATGAGACGTAATGTGAAGCCCCATGCAGTCAGCCAGGCTTGCAGGAGCTCTTGTCTAGGCGCCTCAGGGCTTTGTTTTCGTGTGGCTGCTCCAAGCCGTCATACAGATGGAAGCTGGAGGCTGGCGGATGCCGGGGAGAGGAGAGTGGGTGGGAGTGAGGGGTAATGCAATTGCTTTTGCTTGATGCCGGGCCCCTCTGGCAGCAGACAAGCATCTCTGAACCAGCCAGGCAGCTTGTAATAAGCAACATGGTTGGTGCCACCGATCCCAGTGTGGCTTAGGGGCCAACTAGAGTGCAACATGCTCGGCGAGGCCACTGACGGACATTTCAAGAGCTGCAAATTTAGACACATCACCAGGCCAAGTTATTTGCAGAGAGAAGTGTTTCTTTCAAACCTTTGCAAGCTTTCACATCCTAATTGGTTGTTTCTCTACTTTTTTTTTCTTCTTTTCTTTCTTGTAAGACCTGAGAAAGAACTTTGAGGAGGAGCCGCAGGGTAAAGAGGTGGCATTGGACCAGGAGGTGTTGCTGCGCTGCCATCCCCCCGAGGGAGTGCCACAAGCCGAGGTGAGACACGGATAGGGGAGATATTTATAGGCCCGAATCTGCCATCCATTTACCCTTTCCTCACCGAGGGGACAAAGACCGCAGAGTAGCTCAAGATCAGCTCCCTGGCATATCCCTCCATTCCACCAGGGGAACAGACAACCCTGTTCGGATAAATTACACCTCTAATTATTTGCCCTTATTGATTTATTATCTCTCTTACATCTCTGGGAAGCTGTATATCACGTCGTCTCGTCACATCACTCAGCATTGGCTTGGAGGCTTCACTCCCCATTTGGCATCTCTAAAGGCCTATGCATAATTAATGGATCTATTTGCCTCACTCTTTCCTTATCTCATTCGGTGTATCTCTCCCGCCTCTCCATGCACTGTATCTCTTGTTCTGCTCAAGTCACACTCGCTCTCTCTCTCTCTGTTTCACCGTGCCGTGCGTGTGTTTAGAGGACCAGACCGGGGCCAGCTGTTTCACTTCATTCGCTGCATCCTCCCGGTCCCAGATAGGCACTAACTGCTCTAATAACAGCACAAGAGGAGCTCAGGCCAGCCGCTCAGACAGCCCAGAGACCAGAAACCGCAGACTAGCCAATCGCAGATCGACAGCGTAGGGACAGTTTGCAGAGAAATAGGAAGGAAGGTGCCAGCCGCAGTTCAGCAGAAAAGAACATCAGAGTAGAAGTCACGACGGGGGGAAAGCGGGGATGGTGCACCAGAGGAAGTAGGCCCAATTATATGCGGTATCACAACTGGCAGTAATACCAACAACAATGCTGCCGCACTGTTGCTCCTCTCGAGACAGAACAAGGTCAAGTGAGAGCAAGAAAACAAGCAAGCCAATCTGAGAGAACACCAAAAAAGAAATAACATCAGTTTTGGCTTCTTGCAAGAGGGCCCGGAAACTTACACAAAGCACGATCAGTCGTGTTCGCGGACAGCTACAGAGACGTCCAGCAGCTACAAAATAAAAGCTGCACTCTTCCCCCACAAGAAGCGAATAAATATTCAAATCAGCAGGGCGTTAAATAAATTGTATCTCAGTACTACACCAGGCCGCGTCTGGTCATCTTTTGTCTGTGTGATTGCATCAGAAAAGAAGTACCTCGCTGCTTCCCCCCTACACACATACACCCGTCGACGTAGAAGTCTCTCATCCACATCATGTCTGGCCACTGTAGAGCTGTATGGGGTGGTGGCGAGCTGCTGTCTGTCGAGTTGCAGTGGATTTTGACCGCTGAAATCTGTTTTCAGGTGGAGTGGCAGAGAAACGAGGATGTGATCGACCCAGCGAGTGACCCCAATTTTGTCATCACGCCCGACCATAATCTCGTCATCAAAAAAGCCCGGCTGGCCGACACCGGCAACTACACGTGCGTGGCCAAAAACATCGTCGCTCGCCGCAAAAGCACCTCTGCCGCGATCCTTGTCTATGGTAGGTGACGACTTCTTTCAGCAGATGTCAAAACTGTGCACAGAGACTAGTGCCGGGGTCCGGGCTCGATTGAGCTTCCAATTATACAAACGCAGAAAACTGCTCGGATGAATCCTTTTAAGCTTGCACGCCGCTTCCCTTGCCCCACATTTCCACATTAACCTTTGCATGCTGCTGCACGGAAGATGTGTGGGCGCAAGTCTCCCGTCAGCTCTTCATACTGTTACATTCAGAGTTTACAGTGTAGTTTTTTATTATTACACTGTGTTTCACATATTTGACATATGGTGACAAATTGCATACATCAGCTCTGTTTTTCAGCAGCGCAAGAATTACACTTTCATAAATCACTACATAAAGAGAGAGTGGTGTATCTGCACATTAATTACCACAACTTAAAATGTTACTGGCAGCCATTCTGCCAAAGCTGGCAGTCTCTGATGTCGAGGCTGCCATCTTCCTCCTCCTCTGTAGTGGATCCAGTATGAGAAGAGAAATTGAATTAACAGCAAACTGTAAATAATGACTTGGCTTGATAAGCAGACTGGCCTTTATTAAAATGCAGAGAAACAGCATATTTACTATCACAGAGGATTCCACGGCTACTGGCACTACAAAAGTTTTGAATACATTACAGCCTGGCGTAATTCTCAGCTCCACGCGAATAGAAGATGGAAATCACGAGGGAACGATTGATGAAAACAACATTGAGAATAATAAATGGATAATGTGACACAATGCCTGACACGGGGTGTGTTTTTTTTTTTTGTTTTTTTTTTAGTTAAGGCTGCCAGAGAAAGATGATACTGCGATGCACTGTAGGGGCAGAGCAGCAGTTCTTGTTTATTATCTGACACATCAGCTCAGAAAACAGTGCATGCCACAAATAAGAGGCACTACCTGTTCATTTTCTATATTTAAATCGTTCTTGTTTTTTGATACCTGTGTAATATTGTAATAGGAAGTTATATAGATTAGGTTTACAAATAAATTCCACAGAATGGGCAACTTGGGATGTACGGTGGGGTTTTTAAAGCCTTTGAATTTGCTGTTTGACCATTCAACCAAAAAATGAAATGTGCCAAACATGGTAACAGCTCCATGATGGTGCCGTTGCAGTTCAAATAAAGCAATATCAAAAATAAAAGGCGGTAAATAGATAAATACTCGTAAATTAAGTAGTGAAGGATAGACGAGGATGGCAATAGTGATCGCTAAACATAATCCACTGACTCATAATAATGCAAAATGAGGACTCTATTCAGTCCTGTGGAAAAACTAAGTACACCCTTAATGCTGTTATAGGGTAATTAGCAGCCAGGTGCTGCTAATCAAATGCACTTAATTAAAGGACCATCAGCAAGTGTGAGCGCCTCAATAAAAGCAGAACCTCTGACAGTTTGCTGGTCTGGAACATGCAGGTGTGTTAACACAGAGTCTTCCTGGGAGTGGACGTCCCAATAAATTTAGCCCAAGGTCAGATTGTGTAATGAGAAGAGAGAAAAACTTCTTCTTTTTTTTTTAAATTCAAGAGCTACATATCAGATTCTGCAGTCAGTATAATTAAAGAAAGACTGGGGAAAAAAGGCTCATAAAAGTGAAAAAGAGTATGGCAGCACGACCAAACCACAAGACCTCTGCAACAATGTTCTTTAGATCAATGATGTTTGGTCATAATGCACAACACCACATATAGTGAAAAGCAAACACAGGTTATCAGCACAAATACCTCCTACTAGCTGTTGAGCACGGTGGTGGAGGGGTAATGTTTTGCACTTGCTTTACAGCCACAGGACCTGAAACCCGTGCAGTCATTGAGGCAAGCAGGAACTTCTCTGTATACCAAAATAATACATACAAGCCATCTGTCTGACAGCTAAAGCTTGGCCTGAATTAGATCATGGCACGGGACAATGATCCAGAGGAGAGCTGCAAGTCTATAACATGTAGGCGAGACTGATGAAGTCGTACAGAAAACAATTATGTAAAGTTACTGCTGCTAAAGGTGTTTCAGTGACTGAATCATTGGGTGTACTTAGTTTTTCACAGGAATTCATGGAGTCCTTTGAATCTGTATCTTTTCATATGACTTTATGTCTTATCATGAAATTATGTTAAGATGAATAGTTGTATAATGTAAACTTGCTGTATGGTGGAAAAATAACATTTGTCTCAAAAGAAAACTATGAGGACTTTTAAAAATATGTGGAAGATGCCCGTCTGTATAAATCCTCATTGAATTTTGGCTTTTAGGATGAAATCCCATTAAGAAAACATGACCTGAATGTGGTTTTAGAGTCTTTGTGCACCAATTTAGATGAATTCGAGTGAGAGAAAAAGTGTTTGCATGATTTTAGTTAATGAACATAATCATCAAATCAATATTTAACAATAAAAGCATAATAAACAGTAAGTGAGCCAAGTGTGTTTCAGATCTTTGTCAAAAAGCTTTCGTTTTATTAGGTTAATTCTCTCTTCTTTTTTGTAATTCAACAAACCCAAAGGGGGTCCGAGCGTTACGGCTTTAAATGCAGCTGCAAATTAAGTCGTGCATTTTCACACAAAAAATGTGTTAATTTGGAGCATGCAGTCAGAACACATTATCATACATTCCTCTAAGCCTCCAGCATAAAACTAAAGAAGCACAATTATTCCTAATTGATTAGCTTGTTGTTAAAAGATGTAAAGAAGCAATCTAGGGCTGAATTAACTGTGAAGGCATGACCATACGCACTCTTTTTTTTTTTGTTTGCCTTTCTTGTGTTGTCAAACAATGATTTCCACGCAAAGACCCAGAAAGTTGGGAACAAATTGCTGAGTTGCTTGCATGTGCAATTTTATTTGTTTCCATCACACTGTTTGCTTGATGACGTTTATTACTGTCGCAGCACTGGTTTAGGATGATAGAGGGTTTTTAGCTAAACAAAAAACCTCAACCAAACAAAAGAAACTCTTGCTGCTTTTCACTTGCGTTGCTCTGAGTTCAAGAGAAAAAAAATCAGTTAGCTGAAGGTACCACAGTCTACTGTGCTAGTTAATCTAGCTATATGTAGCAAGTCATAATAACTGCTACTTTTCAAAGGGGGTTCAACAGGGGGCCAGAGATGCATTTTAACGAGGCCTGGCTGGTGTGACTGCACTCTGTTCTAAGAGGTAATCAGGGGCCGAGTTGCCTGGCAATTTACCTCGCCGTGGCGGGCAATCAATCGCAAAGAGAGGGCAAGGAAATGATTCAGCCACGACGAGCAGAGGGGAGTGTTAGGGGGAAATTAGGAAGGGAGTATGTACAGAGAGAGAACGACAGTGCTGTTCAAGTCAATAAATCAGGAATGTCTGAGGAAACACGGTAGATACAGGATGATTTGATGTAATCGCCTGGCATGATTGAGAGACATAGTACCAATTAAGTTGCAATGGATGGTTAAAGTTTGCTCTGACAAGTGGCGATAATAACAGAAATTCAGAGTTTTTTGAGTTTCTCGTCTTAAAAAAAATAAGAGGAATGAATTATACAGCGGTGGTCTCTCCAATTCAAAGATAAGCCTACTTGATTTCGTTGAATGATATGTTGTGGTGTGAAATCAGTGGCGAACGTCTGAAGGACGCAGTCCGAATATGTGGAACAACCGTGATGCATTTATATCTCAGCAGTGTGTTGGCTGTTCCCAGGAGGAGACGTTGTTGATGGTTTTGTTGCTTTTACGCATGTATGACTGTGACAGTGTGGTTTTAAATTGAATGGCTTTACAATTATGTTATTATATCCTCGTATTATCTCTGTGAAATTCAGAGGGGAGATTCTGATATGTAACGTGCCCACGAGTTATTTCGCAGCCTTCCTCAGAGGGGAAACCGGGAAAGCGCCGTCCGATTTTTCTGCTCCCTGTTGAAGCCATTTTGTTTCCACTGCAGTTCGTGTAGCTCCAGCAACCCTTTTGCTCTCGCGCTTCTGTTTGTTCACCTTGCAAAGAGCGTAACAGCAGTCTTGATTATTCTAGTGCAGCGCGCCTATTTTTCCTTAGTGCATGTCGGGTAATCCTGGCTGCTCTGTCCCTTCATTCATCCAACCCTCCCTCCCTCACAACCTTCCTCCCCCTTTACCTCACCCCTCCATATCCCCCCCTCCTCCCTTGGCACTGGTCTGACAGTCAATGGTGGCTGGTCCACGTGGACCACCTGGTCGTCCTGCAGTGCCGTGTGTGGGCGTGGCTGGCAGAAGAGGAGTCGGAGCTGCACCAACCCCACGCCACTGAATGGAGGCACATCCTGTGAGGGGCAGAACGTCCAGAAAAGTGCCTGTGTGGCCACCTGTCCAGGTAACTCCCAGGCAACCCTGTTTGTCCTGTGGCGCTTGGCTTCCTGTGGCTTCCTTTTTGCATTTTTTTGCATCTAGAAGTCATCACTTCATCTTTATTTTGGCTGCTTTTTTGTACCAACACAGTGTATTTTTTTTTCTTAGATGTCAGGCTTTATTGCTTCCTGCAGTTAGACCGCTTACACCGCAACGTCAGAGCCTATTAGTCTGCACAGTAAGGCTTCATGCTAAAAGTGATTTATTATTATCGCACTTTGTTCACATACCTCTTTATCTTTTGCACTGTATGCAGACACCGCTTTTCTTTCAGAGACCCGTCTGCTTAAGGAGACACGGTTACAGCCACGTTATTTTGTCACTATTGTTTGCTGCTCAAATTATGTAGTAAATACGGACACTAAAAAGCTGAATTATGTCGCCCTTTGTGCGATGTTTGCGTGCGAGGAGTTGAGGGCGTTTCATTTGCTTGGCCATCCTCCCTCGTGAGAGCATCGGAGAGGTAGAGAGTGTCCTGCCTGATAGTGAGCAACACATATTGATCCCTGGTAGCCTGAGATGGAAGTCAAGCTGCTTCATTTGCAGTCCCACATTAGGCCCCTGACAAAGGGAGAGATAGCGAGGGAGAGAGCAAGCTTGGGAGAAAAAAAAAAAAAAACGAGGTGTAAGGTGTAGGCAGGGATAGAGACAGGTGGAATCAGATACAGTGTAAGGAAAGCAAGAACAAAGCCCGGAGTGAGAGAGAGAGAGAACGGGGAAAGCTGAAAAAGAAGTAGAGAAAGCCTGACTGTGTGCGCAGGAGCTGGCTGTTTGTCTGCCAACAGATCAGTGTGCGGACGTATAGCTGGGGCACAGCAGCCATGCTGACCACAGGAGAAATCTCCCACGCGCAGTAAATAGCAGGGAGGGAAATACAACACCCCTGGCACTGGCAGCTTTTCCCTGTCTAAAACAGAGGTTATCTTCCTCAGTGAATCAGGGTGTTGTCTTACACATCTAGCATGTAAAGACATCACTAGATGTCAAGCACGACTGTAAGTAACATGGCCTGCCTGAATACGGCGGGAGGAAGACAAAAGGGAAGCAGGGATTCATAGTCAGAGTGAGGACCTGGGTGGATTTGGAATTACTGGAGTTGGAGCAACCAGTAATTGAATTAGAGAGGTGCCCAGGGATGCTTGACATTCCTCTACAGCAAAGCGGGATACTGACCTTCATGAGCTTAAAGAAATTAATGTCAGTCCAAGCGGCTATTGTTAGGCCAACCCACCCACCCCCTTCCTCCCTCCCTCCATCTTCCTCTTGTTCCACAAAGAGAAAGTGTTTCATTTCAACTATTGGGAGTGCTGTGACAAAAATTACATTGTACTCTGTGAAGACAGTTTATAGAGATTTTGAGGGAGAAAGAACTCAATTTTTTCTCCTTTTGATGGGAGACATCCGAGCACCGCAACCCCGCTCGCACCCCTATCAGCCCTGTTGTTTGGCAACAGATGCTCGTCTCTGCCCCCTTTTGTCACTCGTTACCTGTCTGCTGTGGGGAACATCAGTGAAGCCCCCAGCTGTCTGCTGGGGAGAGGGGTTCCCCCTTCACTCTCTCCCCCCACTCAAGGCCAAGAAGTCCACCGTAGCAAAGCTTGGGGAATGATGAGCTGTTGTTTCCCATCACAAGTGGCACCGCCACTTTTGTGTACTCACAGACGTGCCTTTGAAGTTAGTCGAAGGTGAACCGACAGACAGCTCCTGTCGCTTTTGCCACCCAGCACGCACACACAAACGGATTCACTGCCCCTATGTACGCGTTTGTGTGTCTACCTCTCTTTAATTAATAAAGAGCATGATTAACACACCTGCCTCAGGAAGGGGCGACAGGACAGAGCAGCCTGGCAGATGCATCACTTGTTACCGGATGAGAACTTTATTCATCCCCGTGCTTATAGCTCAGTCCGTTTTAGGAGAAGGCAACTTGAGAAAAATGAATTACATGGGAAGCTGTGACACTGCAGATAGACATGATGTTACTTATTTAGACGTAGCTGACATTTGGAGTCAGAAGTAGTGGGATTTTTTTTTTTTAAAGTCGGCCTTAAAAGGCAACTTTTTTTACTACACCGGCTTTGTTTTTGAGCTATGACTTAAAAATTTCATGATTTAATGCTGGTCTTGTTTCAAGAGTTCATTAATTATCTAGACAAAGTTTTTTTTCATCATTAGTTCTCTCTAGTGCATTTAGCTCTCAGCATTAGGTCTTTGAAATGGTTTATAGAAAAAATATATTGAGTTTTTAGGTGCTTATACTGTGAAAGCCTATTATGAAGTGCAGAGATGGCTTCTTAAATTTGCTTAACTCGTCCTTTAGGGATAAGAGCCGCATGAATATTGGCTGGAAACAAATCAGTTTTAATTTGGAACCGACGGCATGCGAAGGCTTTAATTTGTCTCTGCATCCTCCAGCCGAGCCTTTATGTATTTATTGGTAAAATGCTGATGGCCATGTATTGTTCCACATTCAAAAAGTAGCACGACTCCTTCAGAGTATAGTTGCTGAGGCATATTTCACCCATGGATTATATCGACCTCCGCGGACCGACACAGACGGCCTCTTCAGTAATAAAACCCTCCACGTATCTGTTCACAATGACTCTTGTATCCGAGCTCCCACCTCTCGTCAGGAAAGTGTGAAGCTCGAGAGGCTCATCTGTATTTTTGTCTAAGTCTCCAAAGTGTTTAATGAGAGTTGGCGGAGGCCTGTGTGGCAGATCAGATGGGCTCCATGCTGAGAGAGACACAGGGAGCTGTGGAGGAGGAGGCGGCTGAGGCTGAAGCCTGAGGCTCAGAGCAGAGCATATCAACACTTGAGACAGCGAGTAGCCAAGCTATGCAAAGGCTTATCTCCATTTCGCTTTCCTCTCGCTGCCTCCTTCATTTCTTTTGTCTCCATCCCAGCATATCCCTGCAGAAGTATCCCACATAATTCTGCAGTCCATCCGTCCCCCTCTCATCGACTGCCCTGCGCTGACTTGTGGTCAGAGCCAATAGTCATGGCAAAATGTCAGATCACGCCAACATTTCCAGCAAAGACAAACATTAAACCTGAGCCAACAGCAAATAGTTAAGTCCCCGGTTTTGGAAGCGATTCAGTGACGCCCACCACGCACGAATGAACTAAACTGTTGCTTGATTTGCGTTTGAACACCAAACAACCTGAAGAGATTTCGAACTCCTGTGAATTATTTAAATATAGCACAGATCCCTCAGGCTTGCCACAGGAGTCGTGAGAATTGAGCGAGATGGAAAATAAACAGACTCGGAGGGCTGGCGTATCCGTGCGCATTTCCGTGCACGTACGCGTCGTAGACATCCGAGTTAGCGCCCGTATGTCTGCTGTCTGCACTGCAGGCAAAAGTCTAATTCTACTCTGGGAGTAAACAGTCGTGTTTTTCTTCGTGTTTTATCATTGATTGTTGAGGCAACTCCATATTTTATCCGCGGAATAAATAAAGGCAACGGAAAATAAATGTTGCAGAAAAACACATTATTTCAGTGTGAAAAGATGGTGGCCATCTGGTGACAGCCTTGCATCATTTTTAATCACTTGGTGCCATTTGGTTTCTTTGTGTTCTTTGGCGCACCCTCTTCATATCTCACTCTGTCGCTTTTTCGTCAGTTTTTGGTGGTTTCGTCAAAATCGGGGGTAAATGTTGCTTTTCTCAGTTATTGATTGCACACTACTCCTAAATAAGCAAGCAAGAAACATCTAATGTTAAGATTTCATTTTTATTACGTTTATCAGAAATACGGGCCTCCTGGCGGGCGATTAATCTCTGTTGCGTCACCCACTTCTGTGGCTGAGCTATCAAAGCCATCTGTGGCTGTTTTGTGGTTGTTTTTTGTCCCCCCCCCGCCACCATCAGCTTGTGAGCACTGGGATTAGTGGTGCTTACACACATGTGTGTTGACAGGACAGTGGAAGCAGAGGCCTGCTGGTCTCGGTGATAGTTGTCTACCTCCTCGGGTTCCCTCAAGGACACAGAAACCGTGGGTGCTTGATGATCTCGGACTGTGTCCATCAGCGGTGATTGTCATTTTTGAACAGCGACGCTTTAAACAGGCCCTCCCACTGACCTTTAAAAAATGGTTAGATTCCTTTTGCTTCTCCCCTTGGCAACATGTCCAAACGGGCGCTTGCCACTGGGTTATTGTATTACTGTCCCTCCTCGGCGACCTGGCTGACCTGAAACCTGCGGTGCCAGATGATTGAAAATCGGCTGCGGTGCCTTTTGCAGGAGTGCTAACAATCTCTTTCTGGGGATTTGATAAGGAAAACTGTCTCTGTGGAGAACCATTTTCTTATGTGGATTCTGAGAAGAAACGAAGTATGAGGTGTGGCTCTAATTTTAGCGTTAAATCTTGACTTTGTTGTTGTTTCTCGTTGCATTGTTCTAGGAGAAAACTGTGCGCAGAGTCGGCGTTCAGAGCCAGGCCATCAAGGACTGTTTATGCATCTTCATTTTTCTTTGATTTGCCTTAGCCTTGGGCCACAGTGCTTCTGTCTCATCCACATTCTCACTTTGTTGCCACGCCAATCCTCTTGTTTGAAAATGTCATTTGCATGGCGATTAGTCTTGCTTTTGTGGTGGGGATAAGAGAAGTAGAATTTCATCACCTCATCAGGGCAGATGTTGATCTCATCCCTTTATTTCACCGTGGTGTGGATAAACTGAGGGGCGACATAATATATTCATTAGGATGTAATTCGCTATTCAATCATTCTCATTCCCAGCCTGGATAATCAGCCCACTGGCCCACGGATGGGTCCACTCAATGCCAAACAAGGACAATTATCTGATTGGTTCTGCGCTCTCTGCCAAATGGATCTGAATGCAAAAAAAAAAGGACCCAAGCTGTGTCAGCATCCTACCACACACATATGCTCTTGCACAAAAATAGTCTCTCATTCTGTGGTTGTCATTTCCGGACACGCACTCGGACCGACACATAGACTTGTGTGGGAGCAGGGTTTAATTCACCCTGTGCGCTCGCGGTGTTTTTCTATCTCATTTCTCCAATTGGGGATTTGCTTGCGAAGCAAATAAAATCATTAGTTGATACAGTTATGCAGTAACAGGTACCCTCGCCCTCAGTAACATCTCACTTATGTTTTATTAACCAAAGCTTCATGACCTGCAGTGGGTCAGAGCTGCTTTCTGCAGGTCATGCCCCCTGCACTCTTTATTGCTAGGATTAATGAGCACTAAGGTTTCCTTGCCCTTAGGTCAGCCAGGGGAAGGGTTGCTGCTGTCATAGAGGTGTGCATTTACTGCGTGTGTGTGTGTTCAGGTAATTCTCGTCTGGTCCCCTTCACCCTTACATTTGGGAGAGAGAGAAAGAGTGAGACAGTGGTGTTTTTTTTCCTTTTTTTCCCCCATGAGAGCTCATTATTGCTCTTTTTCCCATTAGCCCTATAGTAACCTTCCCCAGACCTGGCGCTGTGTCACTCTCAATATTACTCCCGGCCACCGCCCGCACCAGCCGCAATGCCAAATTACCCCCACCTTTGCAAAATGGCCTTCCTCTCTGTATGTGGTAAAGCTGCTGATATTTCTTACAGCCAAGCGTGCTCCGAACTATTACGGGCCCATTTCCATTGTGCTCATTGTGGGCTGTTTGAAGTTATGGTCAGGCTGCAGGTGTAATGTACTTTCTCTTCTTTTCAGAGTAATACCACATGTATTTTGTCATGCATTCGGATGCACTTCAGGCAACACCGCAGGCGCTATATTAGCATCTTGACAAAGAAATCAAACAAGGGTGAGATGGTTCCTTCTCTCAAATGTTATATTATGTTGTGCTGGGTGTATGAGAAATCTGAAACGTATATTCTTGCGTATGTATGGACCGCTTGCTCAGAGGTTACTTTTTTCCCTTTGGTTTGTTGGCAGCTTGGTTTACCAGGCCGCACTTGCACCAGTGGGGTTAAACTTAGTTGCATCTGATTTCCATGCTGAAAATAAACAAAGAAAACAGAATAGAGACAATATGGCTCTCCTCAGCAGCTCTACACGCTTTGGTTTCTCTGTGCAGCTGCTGGATTTGAGTGTGTGCAAGTGGATTTGCATGTCTTTAAAAGGTTTTCATTACCAGGTTTCCATTTTAGATTTACACAGGATGGCAACAGAGTGTTGAACCACTTGTTCTCGTCTCGCACGCAAATACACAGATAGTTTGGCGCCACCGTTTCCACCAGTTCATGTTGTTGCTGAAAAAAGGGGAGTTATGGCCCGGTTTATTGTTGAAATAAATTGTTTGAAGAGAATTCGTTTGAGTTTTAGCTGCTGTGCATGTGTTTCACCACTGTTATTTTTATTTTTTTATATTGTTTTTTTCTAGTGGACGGAGGCTGGAGCGAGTGGAGCAAGTGGTCAGCATGTGGCGCAGACTGTTCGATGTGGAGGAGCAGAGAGTGCACCCAGCCCTCACCTGGCACAGGGGGCAAAGACTGCCAGGGGCTTGATCTCCAGTCTCTCAACTGTACCAGCGAGCAGTGTCCACAGAGTGAGTGCACCACCACCCACGCACCACAAGATAACTCTCACTCTTCAACTCAGTGAAACAATACAAAACATTTACTTTAGATATGTTTTTTTTAGCCAGTTTCTGGCACAAGGATCAGTAGATGGTTGTTTTGTTATGTATTTGTGTATTAAAACTGAGCTGATGAGTGGCAAATGAACATTGTGTACAACATTAGCATCAATTAGCCCCTCAGGTAAATGCTAGAAGGGAATAGGAGGGAAAGGCTTTTTACTTGATTTTTTAAAAAACATTTTCCATTTTGGGGGGAAAAAAGGATCCTCTTCCTCACCCTCTTCCTTTTATCCGATCAAACGCTTGAAGCCTCCTTTTTGTCATAGATGTTGAGTTCATCTTACAAAGAGTTCGTGAAGGAAAGGTGTCCATCTCATTAAACACTCGTACAGACAAAAGATTAATCTGCAGCCCACTGCTGGCTCATCCCCACCTGTGTGACCTTTTCAGATGATCATTTCTAATTATCATTGGGTAATGTACCTTCTTTCCTACCTTGCATATTGGTGCCGTGTTGCTCTATGACCTGTTAATAAAACCAGGAATAAAAGCATCTCTCCTCTGATTACAACACAACCTATCAATTACACTGGTGCATTTAAAATTGTGATTAATCTCATATTGTGCGTATATTAAAGCGTAGGGGAATGCATGTGCACTTTTCTGTTTAATTCAAGCCAGATTATACTGTGGTGCCACTCCCCTGCGTGTCATTAATAGGGCATGTGCATACTGTCAGGATGAGAAAGGGCAAGGCTCATATGGCCGGAGACGGCAGCTGAGTGGAAAAGTGACACCACGGGGTCCTCTGCAGAACAGATGGACATGAAGGGAGAGCTCTGTCACTTCCTACAGATATCAAAGACAGAAAGATACTGCATGTTGCCCACAATGAGTCTCTGGGTGGCGTCTCATAGAGAAAATGTTATAAATAGTGTGCTCTCTGGCTGATCTGCATGGTAAACTCTGAGTTTTAATGGGGATTCAGTTGACATGGGCCACTGAATTAATAAACTGAATTATGTATTTTGCTGTGATTGATGTGATCAAATAGACCGATGCTTGGCTGGCGAGGATTGTTTGGAATTGCATGCGAATCCTGCATTGTGTGCTGCATGTGTTAGTGCAACGCAAGCAAGTGCACGTATGTGCGAGTGTCCACCGATAGCCGGGTTTGGCTGGTGCAGTGAACCAGGGAGTTCAGTCAGCCCATCATCAAAGGTCAGCAGCTCCTCCCAAGAGAAGCAAGATATATACACAAAGATGCCAGTCATTGTTCTTCACACACACACACACACACACAGTCGAGCAAACGCACACACAGAGTCACTCAGTATTTACACTGACAGAGCAGAGCGGAGCGCCGGCCTCTGAAGAATGCCTGTCCCAATCTGTTCCCAGCAGATGTGTTTCCATAGACAATTGCTGTGTGAAGTATTATAATAAGCAAAATAGCAAGATGGTTTTGGCTTGTCAGCAACTCCCATACTTCAACCATGTCTGCAGGCTATTCGCTGAGATGGAAAACTCCCCCTCCTTGAAACAAAAGGCACCCTGCTCTCCCAGCGCAATCTAACACAACAACTGCACAGTGAACCACAGTCACTCTGCGTCTGAGGACCTCACAGACACGTCTAATCTCCCTCATTAAGCTAGAAATGAAACGCGTTCGATGAGGTTATTGTTTTTAGATGTACATGAGAATAAATGTGCAACACAAAGCTGGAAAAGCAATCTGACCCAGGAAGGATCATTTTCATAAAACAAACAAGTGAAGCCCAAACATATACTCTATGCAAAATCTACGCAGGGGGAATAATAAATATGCGGGCAGCATGGCAGAACCAAAATGGGAGACAGGTGTTAGAGGGCAGAGAAAGGATAGTGGAGGGAAAATAATGGTGCTCGTTTTCTCAGGCGCAGGGAATTAGGACAACATAAAAACAATTATTCGGCTTAATGTGTGTAATGAAGGTAATGAACTTAATTTGCAGCAGCATCCCATTTTGGGATGTGTCACAAATTATTGAGCAAAACACATCAAACTGTTAATTTATCTTCAGCCTGTTCTTGTTTTTTTGGGTTTTTTTGCATTTATTTATTTTTATTTCAGAGCTAATTTGGCGGCGCGGAGGCTGAGATTTTCCGTCACCGCTCTGTTTGTCAGAGCAGGGTCACGGTGCTTTGTGAAAAATAGCCGGACATTTATTTTGGGCCATATTTCACCAGAGCCTGCTGAGGGATGGGACGACTGTATTGTGGAGATAGTAATAGTCACGTTCGCGTTGAGAGTTTTAGTAGCCATATTTCCCTGACCTTAAGAACTCCTGTGTTATTCATCTTCGGGCGAGTGACTAGGATTGGCCATGGGATGAAATATATTCTCAGGTGTCCTGATAAATGCCCGGGAAAGAGGCGCAGGAGGCTCCAAAACTCTTATTTATCAATGCAGGAGAGAGGGGGGGAAAAAAGCAGGCAGAGAGAGTGGAGGACTATCAGGTGCGGTCATTGTGCTGACTGTCAATACAGCCAGAGTCCAAACTTCAACAGGAGCCAGATACACCGCCTTAGAGGAGATGAATTATACCGGCCCATCTCGAGTCAGAAACTGATCCCCTACCAGCCAGCCCCGGAGCGAATCTGAGGAGCTGAAGCAAAAGCTCGTGGAGACGGGCGCAAAGAGAGATTGGCCTGAGGTCAACTCTGAAAAAAGCTCATCTCATCCACAGATTATCCTCAGGCGGGTGTCACTCATGACGAGAGGTCACACACAAAGAGAATCAAAAGTTTTTGCCAGCAATTAAGGCAAGTGGAAATGAAAGATGGAATGACTGATGGCGGAGAGGAAGAGAGGTAAATTGGTGTGGAGTGCGATTGGAAAGAGAGAGTGTGAGAGAGGGACTAAAGTAAAGCCCATCCAATTATAAAACCTGATTAGCTATGTCAATTAAACTGTGATGGATGTCCTTTCAATTATTGGCTGGCATCATGAAAATCAATGAGTGGGGCCAGGAGGAGCTGAGAGCAGTTGTTGGTCAGGGTTGTTGTGAGCATCGGGATCGTTTCGCTAGGACACCTGGCGGGTCAGATAAAACTTCACTCAGCGATGCTCTGATAAGCCACCAGAGATTACAGCCAGAATAGAGAGAAAGGAAAGAAGGAAGAGCTGTTTGATTGACTGGCTGGCTTTATTGTCTGGGCGCGAGGATGCTGGGAAAAGGGAAGAGTCGAGATACTGGATCTTTGCATCTGAGGTTAGCCAGTTGTCTTTGGTGTGCCCTTAGCAAGTAAACAGCAACCGGCCAATCTAAGGCTATGTTTATCCAATCAGCGGAAACCAGCTGGCTCGTCTCCTCACTGACGGGTGTTGCTTTGTCTTTAGTCAAACTACACATCTCCCAGCGGACTGCAGCACAAGAAGTTCAAATATCACGGCATCATCTGGCCTTTGGCTCGCCAAGACAATTGGATTTGGGAACTCTAATGAGAAGTTCAGCCAGAGTCTCTCTCATCCTTTTGTTCTTTCTTTCTTTTTTCTTTTTTTGGAGCTCATTGTGAAAGGGAGGGAAAGTTTAGCCAGGCTTCTAAGGAGAGCGAGGCAAAGGCAGGTAAATGGACAAGAGGAGAGGTGGAGGAAGGTTGAATGCATCAGATAAGAGTCCTCATGCTTTAAGTGTGTTATGTGCAGGTGTGCTACGTAGCATCACGAACAAAACACACAGTCTCGTGTTTATCTTCAGCCAGTCATTCGCGATCGATTACATGTCAAGAGATCTCTGGCATTACGAAGAGCTGCCATAGAGGTTGGCTACATATAATCCGCTACTTAAAGTATCAGATTGTACTGAGATAATCACCCATGAAATAGATTCTGGCATTTCTCTTAAACACTTGGGTATGTCAGGCAGCTTTGTCCAAAGATGGATTTTTCAAGGCAAAAGGAGAGGCAAGGACAAATTGATGTAAAGAGATGAATAGAAATGAGAGCTGCAGACAGAAAGGGAGCTTATTTTTTTCTCCCTTTCTCTCTCTCGTCAACTTTTAGCGCTCCGCTAATTCAATTGTGGCGTTCTCGTGTCACAGATTTACAAACACCAATTAAAACTTGTCAAATCTGCGTTTCTGAGGTTGAGCGCGGCTCCTGTCATGCAGTAGGATTACACAGTGGTGACAGCCTGGAGATATTTATCAAAAGATGACAAACCTAATGGTAATCAGGTTGATTTTGACACAAACCTTTTGGACGTGTTACTGCTGCTCATTGCTGAAATGCAAATCCCACATGCTGTCAGTCGCAGGCACACGCTGTCTTCGCTTTAGTCTTCTTTAATTCTGCGTTTTCTTTCTTGTACACTTGCTCCCCTCGCGCTCCCTGCTCCTGTTCTCCTCCTTTTGTTGTCAACTCACCACATGCCAGCCTGCAGTGCTTTAACCTTTGCTGTTGTTCTCCATCCCTCAAAGCTGCGCTGTTCAGCGCGTCCCCTCCTTGACTGTGTTCAGTTGACAGCGCTACGCCCCCGTGGCTCACCAGCACAATGGCCCTCCACAAAGGCCCCAGGAGCATCCTCCACCTCCACCACCAAATTCCCCCAGCCCCGGGAGACAGCCGTGGCAAATCCCATTCTGCTGCAAAACACATACTTGCACACAAACACACACACACACACACACACACACAAGTGCATAGACAGAAACAAGCAGACACATTGATGTTTGTCTCAGCTTGGCTGTCAGCTTCATACTGTACTTTCGGGAGAAAGACACTCCTGTGCATTTGTGAGACAGGCAGTCAATACGAGGAGTTAGAATTTCATAAGCAAATGCTTCATTTTTTCCCCTCTCTGTTTCTCTTGGGGTGTTGTGTGCTTAGAGAAAGAGAGGTAAAAGAACATGCTGGCCTAAGATATATTTATCCGGTGCAGAAATGAAAAAATGTGACAGTGAAACGGTGAAAATCTGCTTCAGAAACTGCTTTTTCCTGTTTAGCTTTTTTCCCCCACAGCTTGACATCGAGATCTCAGAGTTTTAGAAATTCTGGCCTGCAGTATTTGATAATGTTGGCTCCCTTAACTTTTTATGAAGGCGTCAAGCAACATTAGGTGGCAGCGAAGGAATGCTTCATGCTATTAAACAGGTCCTCGAGTGAGACCTTTGCACAGAACATGTTGCAGCAGCTCAAAATGACATTAACACTGAACACCAGAGGGCATCCTCCAGTCTTGATTAGTAATTTTTCCTCCTCTTCTTTCTTTCCTCTTTTTGTCCTCCCCTTTGCAGCCGTGAGCGGAGCTGAGGATGTGGCGCTCTACGTGGGCATGGTGGCCGTGGCCCTGTGTCTGACCCTGCTGCTTATTGTGGTCGTCCTGGTCTACAGGCGCAAGAAGGAAGGCCTGGATGCCGACGTGGCCGACTCCTCCATCCTCACCACTGGCTTCCAGCCCATGGGCATCAAGCCCAGCAAGCCAGGTGTGTGGGCGCCGCGGTCACGCAGGCCTCCCCCCCACAGCAGTAGGACACTGTTCTTTGTTCCGCTTTCGTCTGTCCGTCTTCGCCACAGTGACTGTGCCGCACTCATCTACATGTACCACCGGTGCTGTTTGTTTGTGGTTGTGGAGGTGGCGCGAATTTGTTTTCAGTGGATTGTGGTCTAAGCGAGATTTATGTTGCGTGTGTGTGGTGCACGAGCTGTTTATTTGCCTGCCTGACACATTATGTTTCGCCAGCACCTTATTGTCAGGAAATGTACCCACTCTGTTTACTGCCTGTGTGGAGCCTCAGAGGTTTAACAGCGAGTAATAGAAATACAACTGTCTGAGTTGGATGGAGATGGGGGACTGGGTTGCTGTGTCTGTGATTCAGTGTGAGAGGGGGGAAAAAAGCCTTTATATATTCTGGATGCTAAGCTGCATCTGAGTTCTGTTTGGAATTGATTGTGTGGTTGCTAAAGAGACAGACAGTGATAGAGAAATGGAGAGAGAGAGAAGATGGGAATTGACTGGCTTTGACTGGAATTTGTGTTTGTGTATTGTCGAGAGTGTGCGCGCGCGTGCGAGTGCTCTTGTTTTCTGCGCCATGTGTCTTCTTTTCTGTGTTTGTTTCGGTTTTCTGTGCAGCTCGCAACAGCTTTAGAGAGTGCGAGGTCTGTCTCTGTGATGTAGGGACCCCTTCCCTCCACTCCCCTCCCCAGCCTTCCTCCCACCACTCTTTGAGATTCACACGTTTGCTTTTGTCTTTTGCTGTTTTTGCTTTTTTTTTTTTTATCATCTAAACAGAGAACTCCCATTTACTCACCATCCAGCCTGATCTAACTACCACCACCACCAGTTATCAAGGCACCCTGCGCTCTCGCCACGATGCCACCGGGAAGTTTTCGATGACCAACGGGCCTCTGCTGGACCCGCTTCCCAACGGCTCACACACCTTGCACAACGGCAAGCTCAACTCTGACGCTGCTGCCGAGTTTGTAAGCAGGCTCTCCACCCAGAGCTACTTTAAAACGCTGCCCCGCGATGTGGCCAACACCTCCTATGGGACCTTCAACTTCCTAGGCGGCAGGCTGACTATCCCCAACACAGGTAGGTTCTTCATTAAGGTCTATTTAGGTTTCATTCCAACTCTCACACTGTTCAGATCAATTGTTTTGGCTTAGAAAACAAAAACAAAAAAAACTTCCACTTAAGCTTTTGTTCACATATTGTAATCACCTGTAAACAAAAAGCTCACTGTTGCTACATGTCTGTTATTGTTGTAAACAGAAAGTCATATTTATTGGCTATTTATTGGAGGCTTTGGTTGATGTCATATTGCATCATAATGCTCCCTTTTCTGAGACCAAATAACACCAGTGCAGTACATTACTGGGCCTTAATGTGTGTTTTCAGAAGAAATAATAAGGTTAACATCAGGAGGAAGTATTTACTACCCGGGGCAAGTAGTGTGGGGTTACCAAACAGTTTTCTACCCACCTGAGGCTCTGCTGCTAACTAGGGTGGTCCCCCTGAGAACCTCGTACCCTCAGGGGATCTTTTTCTGTTTGCTTTCCAACCACCGAACATGATGTATTATCCTGACTAACAAATCCTTCGTGCCCACATTACCAGCGCGTGCAGGCCTGTGGCTAATGGTTTTCAGTAAACCATAGCCACACTGCAGCCAATTTGACATAAAATGGCAGGGAAACACAGGTGTTACTAATCACATTAATAAAGGCTTTGTGCCTGAATAAAACAGAACCTCTGTTAATGGCATTAGTATGTGTGTTTCGCCAACATTTTATGGAAAAAAGCTGCTGTGAAATAGGCCTATTTGGATCCGCTTTGGTTGTTGTGGCCTTTTGCTTTCTTGTAATCCTATTCCAGCCTCTCTGCATTTTCTCTCTACATTGCTGCACTGTTTGTTTGGATGCCCTAGGTAGCTGAGAGGAAATGCTAGGGAAGATTTTTTTATATTTTGCTTTGCTGAGTCAAAATTCCATTATATTTCCTCTGCTGCATATAAAGGCTTAAAGCCTGGACCAATTTCCCTGTTTCTATCATTTTTAAAGCTAACATCAAAGTTCTACTATAATTTCTATGCTGGTTTATTTATATATCTATATATATATAGATATATAAATATTATGTATACATTTCCAAATTGCTGTGCCACTCACCACATGAGGGGCATACAAGGCATAGACCAATAAATGTACATTTGAGTCACTCAAAGGTTCCCCTTATGTGCTTGTGAGAACTTGGCTAAAATAGGAGCTAAAAGGACACAAATGGTGGACCCTGAGAACTTTGATACTTTCTTATTCCTTAAGTGTAAAAGTGCAAAAAAAAATGGGGAATTACATCAAAATAAATGAAAGTTATGACAAGAAAAAAAAAGTGAGTGCAAAAAGTAACATTGAAGAATTTAAAATGCATGCAAGCTGCAAGTTCTGCAGATATGCAGCTTGCATTTTATTTAAAGGTTGCTCTAGAAATTGATCTTCACCTCAGTTCAGTGTTATTTATATAGCACCAAGTCACAACAGCAGTCATCTCAAGGCAATTTATACTGTAAGGTGACGACACTACAGTAATACAGAGAAAACACCAGTATTAAAATATCACCCTATGAGCAAGCACTTAGCAACAGTGGGAAGGAAAGATTTCCTTTTAACAGGAAGAAATGTCCAACAGAAGAAGGCTCAGATAATGGCAGCCATCTGCTGTGACCAGTTGGGGATGACGGGAGACGGGACCTTCACAAACCTACTATTATTTTTCAATAGCTCAGTTTAAACAGTAATTAATGTTTTGAATTTATCCTAAAATCAAATGTCAGGTGTTGGAAATGATCAGAAGGTCTGATCAGAAACCCGTTGTGATGTGGTTGCTGCCTCTCTATAGTCTGTGTTATTACGTCTCTTTGGTAACATCATTTGGATGGATGAAGGCTCACGCTATCGTCTATTATTATTTATTACCAAAGATGCAGTTGCTGGCTGAACTAATAGCACTCCATACATTATTTCTTTGTTAGCTCTTTGTGACAACAGGCAACTGTGCTGCAGACATAAGGTGCAGCAGACTATCTGTCAGTCTCGAGAAGTTGATTTTGCCCTGGAGGTCCATATAGCGGCTGATGCAGAATGACAGTCACAAACACTGCACAGAGAACAGCTAACCCACCACTCCGTATGTTTCTCTGTTTACAGCTCTTGGCTTCTTCGTAATAAGAAGTGAAACCTCAAACTTGAAAGCAATTTCCACTTTACTGCTCCCAAACTTATAAACGTGATTCATAAAAGTGGAATAAAAAAACAACAACTTTGGACTGTAAAAACAGTTGTTTTATTCGGGCCCTGTATTGTAAGTTTGTGTCATGCAATGGCATCTTTAATCCTCTGTAGGATGTTCCTCTGTTTACAGCTATACTTTAAGCTCACAAAGAAACATGATCTAAACAATTTAACATCTGCTCTGTGTTTGGAAATGCTGCGGGAGCGAGTTGGCTTTATATGTTTTATTACACCTGCTTTAGTGTCTGTGACTGGACATTTGCAAGGAGAATTGAACAATAACGGCTCAGTCCCATAAACATTACTGTCTTGTTGAAACCCACTGCAGACTATTCAGCCTTAAAACTCATGTTTCCTAATAGGTTCATGCCAGGACAGCCATGAAGTGCACAGGCTGTATTTCTGTATGGGATACAAATTAGTTTCCATCAGTTATGAGGGAAATAAGACGGGACACCGAAAAAGTCACTAATCCAACATTAAATCACACAAAAAAAACAGCGATTCTGCTTATATTTGTCAACAAGCCACATCTACACAGCAATGCATGAATAACTAAAAAGAACATTCAGTGCAGTGACAAGATGAGATATAATGAGTGTGTGCCGAAGACGCCGTGCCCCGAAAGAGATGTGGAATAAAATCTATAACAAATTATTCCAATTATTTCCTTGGCTAATGACAGAGCTGGTTGGGGGTTGTAGCCAATGTCCACAAGTGTCAGTTTTATGCTAAGAGAACAGACAGAAGGGGGAAAAAGACGGCAAAGATCAGCCTTATAAAAGATATAAAAAGTCCACCGCGTCATCATTAAGTCCCTATTTTGCTTCCCCTCTTCACATTAGCCGACTAGAGCTTATATAATTATACTGGAAGACAGTGTTTTCATTTGGCTCATTGTAAACTGTCCAGATTAGCCGATGCTGGTACGTCTTGTGGAAGAAAGGGGCCTTTTTTTCCTTCCTGTTTCCTTGCCACCACTCTCTCTCTCTCTGTGCCTCTCTTCCACTCTCTTGAAGATGTTTTATGCATGGATTAACTCAAAGCCATGTTGACTATACCACGCATTGGCACCCATCTTCTCAGTGGGACACAGAGGGGGGGGAAAAAAATCTCACCACTTTTATGCTTCAACTCAAAGCAGATATACTGTCATTTAGCACAGTTTCAGAGTGGGCACATGGAAGACATGGTTTATAGATTCAGACAAGGCTGTGAGCATTTAGGCACCTTCGCCTTATTCAAACAGATGTTTTATGGTGAATAGAGGCCCAGTTTTACCATGCAGAGACTGTTGAGATTGTGTCACACAGTCTCTATTTGTACAACATTTAAAATGGGATTCTAAGTGGATGATTTTGGCACCGGAAACACAGCTCAAATGCCACAACACTCAAGCTATTTCAATAGCTCTGCCTATTCTCCGGTGTGCATTCCTACACTCTCCTGGGGAAGTGCAATTTTCCTGGAGTAGTCTGTTCCATGGTCTCAATTATCTACTTGGTGGCAGACGGAGGACATTTAAACTGCGATGCAGCGTGCGCTTTTGTCTCAGCTAATTGTTGACCGTGGGGACGTGTGCCGCCTCGGCTGCCGGTGCAGAGATTTGCATCTACTGTACCTGAAGGAGGCTGCCTCTGACCTTCAGAATAGATTTGTTTTTTGTTTTTGCAGCCTTACAGTTTTGTCGAGTAGGCTGGCTTCCTTTGTGGGATGACAAAAGCGTTGTTCACTCTGAACAAATGAGCCTGTCCCCCTCCCTCCCTCCTGCTCACCCCCCTCCTCTCTTCTCTCCCTTTGTTGTTATTTGCATTAGGAATCAGTCTGCTCATTCCTCCCGAGGCCATCCCCAGAGGAAAGATCTATGAGATTTATCTCACTGTTCAGAGGAAGGAAGATTTAAGGTGGGTCTCTTTAACGCTGTCTAACTGGCAGTCTTCCCTGCCACTAGGCTGTTTGTTTTGATGCTCTACTGTTCCATTAGGAACGGCTTAGCAGTCTGTGCCAGTACTGTGGAGAAAGGATGTAAATAAATAACGTAGCCTTTTACCGGGATGTGCACTATTTAAGTTAAATGAATTGTTTGGGAAAACACTGTTTATCTGGCTTGCTGCACTTCAGTCTCTCGTGGCACAGCCACTGCAGCATGCCGCGGTAGTGTCATGTTATTACTCAGTCATCACAGCTTGGTGCGACAAGTCAGCGAGTCCAGCAGGCTTTTATGATTCTCTGTTACAGCTGCTAGATAATTTGCAGAGGTGACAGTATCATATCCTGCTTACAAGAGACCGATAAATTCTCACTTATATCTCAATGAGGAAAAGCATCCATTGCTCTCTCTTGCTCCTCTCCCCGGTGTAGGTTACCCGTGGCTGGCTGCCAGACCCTTCTCAGCCCCATTGTGAGTTGTGGCCCTCCGGGGGTGGTCCTGAGCCGGCCAGTTATCCTCAGCATGGACCACTGCTTTGATGCATGCCTGGATAACTGGGCCGTGCGCCTTAAGAAGCAGAATTATGAGGGCGCTTGGGAGGTAAGACGGCACTATCATTCCAGCACAAATCCTTTGGAGAAAGACAAAGTTGCCATCCAGTGAATTTGTAAAGTCTTCTAAACTTATTCAGAGCTTTTCTCCCCAAAAAAGTACAAACTTGCTCAGCAGTGACTTGAAAGGCACTCAGTGGTATATAGCGGAGATAGTTCTGACCCGGCACTCATCTACTCCATCAGGTTTAAATTATTGACCATCAGGTGTTTTCTCATCGGGGCTTGAACAAAAGCCTGGAAGCGCTGGCTCTCTAGCTGATGAGTTGCTAAGCAACATGTTTCTCAAAACAGACATTCTCTAAGCAAATTACTGATCCTCAAAGTACTCCTCTGAGTGCTCCTTGACCATTTCTGACCGCGGCTTCCAATTACAGAGTTCCCTCCCCATTTTTCTATCCATGAAATTTGAAAGTAACCAGAAGTGCCAGACTCCAATAGGATGCAGTTGGGAAGAACCTGCCTACACACACACACACACACACACAGGTACACGCACACAAACGAGCAGTTTGAGGTAGTGTAACCATCTCGACAATCCAGAGAGATTGGAAAGGGTGCTGGTGGGCTTCAGAGTGTTACTAGGTCTTCTTTCATGTTCGATATTGTGCATAAATTATTCAGCCTCCCTCCCCCCCCCCCTGTGTGGCAGCGGTGGGGTGTCTGTGGGATGGATTGGCCTGTCTGGGGCAGAGGTTAGACCAGCCCTTTTAATCATCGGCCGGACCAAATATAGCCCAGCGGCCTGGCTTGCGTGGACACCAAAGGGGATAAAAGTGCCAGGTGGACAAAAGAATAGAAGGCGAGAGGGTGGAAATAACTGCGGAGTGTGACGGAAAGTGGAAGGGGGGGAAAAGAAATAAGATCGAGAGAGAGAGGAAAAGTAGACAGGCAGGTAATGCAGATCTAGAGGAACGCCATGCAGGCGAGGACGACGCAAGGCGAGAGAGTGAAAATGGATAACAGGCTTGCAGAGGGAGAAAGAGGAATGAATTGCTCGTAGAGCGAGCGCTTAGTGGCGTAATTGAGCCACCTCGGTCTCTGTTCCACTCTGTAGAAATATTAAGATGATGAAAAAGTGAGACTCCATTGTGGTTGCATAGCAAATGAATTGTGTCAATACTAATTCTATTGATGTAGATGGTGTCTGGTTGAATCGATCCTACAGGGGCTCGCTGGGCATTTGGCAGGCAGAATGCTCTCTTCAGCTTGATTGGCTAATGGGTAGAGTCAGTCAACTGGCATGAAGGGATTTTAGAGAAAATGTTGTCACCTTGGGTCCAATTTGTCTCCATCAAATTATCTCAGAGAGCAGTGGAATTATCTCATGAAAAATATCCCGTACTGTGATGGAATGGGATATTTTCATAGGTACCTCATCCTTGTTAAGGATGGATTTGCGATGCAGGATTTCAGCTCTGTAACGACGATGAAAAATGCAAGGTGTTGTTTCTGAGGGGTTTTTTTCTGTTTTTGTTTTAAACCTGTCATTTTTTTTGTTCTCCGTGGCAAATTAAAGCACCAATTAATTCTTGTACTGCCTGTTAGTGTTTTTCAGCACTTTTCACCATCAGGCAAGACTGTTGTTTTGCAGATAAATTGGCAAGTTGTTTTCACCTTTCTTAACAAATCTGAAACAATCGTTGTAGGAGATTCCAGCAATCCCGATAATCCAATATTCAGTGCACCTCCAGTCTTTCCTTTCTGCAGAAGCGTCTGTTCTTGCCAGGAATCTGTTCGAGTCTCCTTTCATGTTAACTGAATACCTCGTTCATGCATTATTAAGGAAACTGATGGTGTTCTATAGGATGTATGTCTTTGTATGAGGAGGTGTGTGTCTTTATGTCAGGATGTAGTAAGTCGTAGTGCGGCGAAAAAGGAATCTGAAGCGAGATCAAAGAAGACCTTTTTCCCCCTGATCTAAACATTACCTAAAGACCTTTTACCTTTGATGTTACTCTGTCACACAGCACGAACAATAGAGTTTGATGCCCTTCTACTGCGCCAGTCTGCTTTCCTAAAAGCCTTTTGCAAACACACATACACACCAGATATCCAGGCAAACACATTGCCCTTGCCTCCTACATAAATTGGGTGCCTGACCTTCTATCCACACTTTGTTTTTTCTTCCTCCCCCACCCCTGCCTCTTCCAGGACGTCCTGTTGATGGGAGAGGAGCTGGTGTCAGACCCTTATTACTGCCAGCTCGAGGCCGAGACGTGCCGGCTCTTCTCGGAGCAGCTGGGTACATTCGCCCTGGTGGGCGAGTCCCTGCACATGGGCGCCGCCAAGCGCCTGAGGTTGGTGCTCTTCTCGGACGCTTACTGCTCCACGCTGGAATACAACATCAGGGTATACTGCATGGACGACACGCAGGACGTCTTCAAGGTAAACTTGTGAAAATTGTGGCGCTGCCTGTTATTGTGTGTGACGGGCAGTTTGTGAGGCCTGAGATTGGCCGGTTTCGAATCAGCTGAGCGATAGGTGGACTATTATGTCTAACAGCTTCGTCTGTCACATTGAAAGGTTAGCAGAAACTGGCACAGACGTGTAGGAGGTAGGCACAGCCATGATAAATTGAATGATATCGCAGGCCTGATTACACCATGTACAGTTCGGGATTGTGCCATTTGTTCAGATGATGGTTGCCCCCCCGCCACCACACACACACACTGACCCTAAGTCAGTTGAAACAATCCACACATCCAGCTTAAACACATAATATATATTGTATGTGTTTTGGGTTGTTGTTCTTGTTTGTTTTTTTTTTCTTTTCTTTTTCCATCCATGTCAACGGAGACATCTCACTCCCTTCAGCCAAGCTGCGGTTCTGCTTGGCTGCCACAGGCCGAGAAGTTTCCCATCACTTTGTTCAACAGCATATTTCAACTTCGCTTTTTTTCCCCCCCTCCACATGGACAGAGTATAATCAAGCACTAATGCCTTCCTCCCTCCCCTGAGGACTGCCTCTGAGTAGCCTGTTAAGATTTCATTTGCATGGTTAATTAGTAAATTAAAAGGAGAGCCTGTCCCAATCTTTTCCCAGCAACCCCTGTGCGCTCGCTCTTTTCTCTCTCTTGCTCTTTCTCTCCACACCTCTTTTTTTCCCCCCCTCCCTCTGAGCTCTTCCTCTTCTTCTGACACCACCCACAGCCACAAGTGCCACTTCCCGCTAGAGTCCACTTTTGCTGGCTTTAATGGCTAACCTCCCCTCCACAAGCGCAATCTACGGACGTCTGCGGGACATCGGCAAACGAAAGTCAATGGGAGCTTGCACTGAAATTAGCGCTCTCACAGTCAGGGAGTTGAAGATGAGATGGAAACTGTGTACAGACTCTCATGCCTTACGTCTATCCGTTTGTGCTTCAGTTTTGCCCCTGCTGCTATCACATGATAGCTGGCACACTCAGGGAAAGTCCTGGCGAAAAATCTCATGAACTGTGTATAAAAGAATGTGACACGGGAGCTAAAGAGTGTTTTTCCTCAGATGCATTTCAGCCCATATGTTTACTTGACATTAGAGTAGCTCTAACAGTAGCGTGCTCTCTTTATTCAGCTCATCCGATGACCCAGTAGTGTGCGACTGTTGAAATGACCTTGTGTGTCTGCGTTGGATGCAGGAAGGCTGCTGGTGCACAAAAACTCTCTCTCTCTCTCTCCCTCTCCCTCTGGCTAGCTCTTGTTCTGCTATTCTCCGGCTCTCTTAGCCAAGAAAAGGACATCTGAGCTTGTTGACTCCAGCACTTGTGCTGCCATACTCTGCAGCTCCCTCGACGCCCTTGAGTGCATTAGCTCCCCGTCTCTCACACAACCTGGTGCTGTGGTAAGCCACGGCGTCTCCAGGGTTTTGTAGTTTTTAGTGAGTGATTTAGAACGTTGCCCACGCTGCTTAGTAATCTCGACTCCACACTGCTCTTGGTGCTATTATGGAGGGAGCAGTTCATTTAGCAAGTACATTAACTACTTTGAGTGGAGATTAAACTTCCCTGGAGAGGTTCAGACTAATCACCAATCACTATCTTTAAAATGCACCATTTATGATTAGACTTTCACTATGGCTACCATTAGAGTTAATTGTAGTGCATGAGAGTGGTGGACCAGCGGGAGGTGGTGCAGTGAAGAGTGTATGTACTGTACACCTTCAGCACATGTGACTTTTATGACCACACTTGCAACCTGCTAATCCACCGCAGATGTTAACTTTCCATGCATTAAACAGGCTGCTCAATGACGAGAGATAAAATGGATGCTCAGTGGCGAGAGGAAAGTGTAGAAACCAGAAGGGATGCTGAGCTTTTCTGACTAGTCCCATTGCTGGCTGTCACTCTGAGCTGACAAGCCTCCATCAGGGAGAATGACAGACACGCACACGCACAAACACAAATGCATTCAGCTACACTTATGCATGCTGTACCATTGAATCTCTTATCTCCCAATTACAGCAGATTAGAACCAATGTTATTGTCTTTGATCCTAAGTGTGCGGGGGCTCTGGGGAAACAGTGACATTTTCGTCTGATGCTTGCCGTATGTTAGCACAGCTCTGCTGGGACCAATTAAGTTAATATTTAATGTGTGTCCCACTCTTGATCGGCCCAGCCAAGGCTGGCACAGCAGCAGAAGCGACATAATCAGCGTTTGGTAGCGCCCTCGCTGTGCGCTCGCTTGTTCCAGCTAAACCTGTGGGAGAGCATCACTGAGGTTCTGCCATTCCACAACTGCAGTGAAGCAAGCCTCCAACTCGGAGGAGAGATACACCTAACACCTTTATCTAATTAACTGTAAGGGTGTCTTCCAGGACTGGAATATGGTGCAGCTGCTTTTCTATATATTGTAACGTTCACAAGAACCAGACGGTTGGGGTCTCAGTTTGTCCGTTTATTCGGCACATAAGCCAGCGGGTTGTTAACTCAGGGGGAAGCGCTCTCGAACTACACCTCTCTTCAGCCTGGCACACACACAGAACAACCAGGTCCCCCCCACCCCTTCCTGTACACCACCCTCACTACTTCCTGCAGCCCAACCAAACATGAATCTTAAAGGAACAACAACAGTGTGCAGAGAAAACCAACATGTCACTGTCCAGTAACACTTAACCATCGTTACACTGCCCCCCCAGCAATAAGTTCCTCGTCCCCGAGGGAACGACACAGTCTCTGAGGCGGGGCGGTAGCCTACGTTCCCTCCTTGACCTCCTGAGCCCCTGAGGAGGACGCGGAGCTTCGGGGCTTTGGGGTGAAGAGTCCGAGGGGGGGGAACGCAGCCCCAGTCGGGGGCCCCTCTGAGCAGGGTCATGGACGCTCTGTACACGTCCCTCTGGAAAGGAGGGGAGGGACTGTCCTCTGTAGGGGGCCATCCGGTCTCTGTGCAGCGCTACTATCCTCCCCCTAGGAGGCAACTGCACCCTGTAAACAACCTCCCCCACCCAGCTGCTATCCAGTTTAGGACACCGTCCCTTCTTCCTCTTTGGGCTGTAGACCCACACCAGCTCCCCAGCACGGAAGTGCCTCCCTTTAGTGGTGATGTCGTAATTCCTCTTTTGGCGCAGGCCTGCCTTCGCCAGCTGCTCTCGGGCGTAGGAATGTGCAGAATCCAGCCGGTCCTGCAGCTTCCTTGCGTAGTCCCGGCCCGGTGGTGCCTCTGGCGCGTCCGGGGGTTTCCCAAAAGCCAACTCTGCAGGAGTTCTCAGCTCTCTCCCTAACATGAGCAGGGCAGGCGTACATTGGGTGGAGTCCTGCACTGCCGACCTGTAGGCCATGAGGGTAAGGGGAAGATGGTAATCCCAGTCCCGTTGGTGTTCTGAGGTAAGGATGGCTAGCTGCTGGGCCAGCGTCCTGTTAAACCTTTCCACCAGCCCATCGCTTTGGGGGTGAAGTGGGGTGGTGCGGGTTTTCTTAGTCCCAAGGCGTTCACACATGGCAGCAAATACCTTGGACTCAAAGTTACGCCCCTGGTCACTGTGGAGGGTCTCTGCTGTTCCAAAGCGGCTGAACATCCCCTCCACTAATACATCAGCGACCGTCTCAGCCTCCTGATCTGGGATGGCGTATGCTTCCGGCCACTTGGTAAAATAGTCCATGGCCACAAGAACATAGCGGTTTCCTCTGTCTGTGCGAGGAAATGGGCCCATGACGTCCACAGCTACTCGCTCCATTGGGGCTCCTGCTGGTTGTTGCTGAAGCTGAGCCCGGGACTGGTCTTGTGGCCCTTTGTGTGAGGAACATGCATCACAGCTGCGGCAAAAGTCCTCCACATCCCTCCGCTGTTGACCCCAGTAATAGCCCTGGCGGAGGCGGCGAAGAGTCTTGGAGACCCCAAAGTGGCCAGAGCCAGTGCTCCCATGGCAGGCTCCCAGCACAGCTGACCTCAGCGACCTTGGCACCACAACCTGCCACCTCTCCTCCCCCGTGGCAGGATCCTTCCAGGCACGCTCCAACACCCCCTCCTTCAGCCTGAGAGCTGCAAACTTGGCCCACAGCCCCCTGGTACAGATGGAAAACCCAGTGACCTCATCCCAAAGGGGTTGCTCCCCCTTCTCCAGCCACTGCAGGACCGGCAGCAGGTCTGTGTCTTGTTCCTGCCGTGCCCTCCACTCCGCTGCATCCACCACCAGAAGAACCCTGCAGGCGAGCTGTGCTGCTCCGTCTATTGTCGTGAGTTCCCGCTCTATTTCCTCTCGCTTCTCACAATAACGGCAGCCAGCTGCAGCACATGGGCGGCGAGAGAGGGCGTCTGCGTTAGAATGGTGCGTCCCTGCTCTGTGCTCCACGGTGAAATTGAAGGCTTGGAGCTCCTCCAGCCAGCGAGCCACCTGTCCCTCTGGCTCCCTGAAAGACATCAGCCACTGAAGGGCAGCATGATCAGTTCTGACAACAAATGCTGTGCCGCACAGGTAGTACTTAAAGTGTCTCACCCCCGCCACCACAGCCAACAGCTCTCGTCGTGTGACACAGTAGCGCCGCTCGCTCCTGTTCAGGACCCGGCTGAAGTACGCCACCACCTTCTCCCCTTCCGGTCCAACCTGCGACAACACCGCTCCCAGCCCCACATTACTTGCGTCAGTGTCCAGGACAAAAGGCAGGGCGGGGTCAGGGGGGGCAAGGACTGGGGACTCTGTCAGCGATCTGCGGAGGGTGTCGAACGCCTGCTGACAGTCCTGGGTCCAGATGAAGTCACGGTCCTTCTGCAGCAGGTGGAAGAGTGGTGCAGCTATGGAGGAAAAGCCCTTCACAAACCTCCTGTAATAAGACGCCAGTCCTAGGAAGCTTTTGAGCTGTTTCTGGTCTGCTGGTGTGGGCCACTCGGTAATGGTGTGAATTTTTTCCTCCAAAGTGCTGATGCCCTCACGACCCAGCTTGTGGCCCAGAAACTCCACCTCCCTCCTCATGAAGTGGCACTTGTCGGGATGCAGCTTCAGGCCTGCAGCCGCCACCCTCTCCAACACTTGTCTCAGGGCATCCAGGGCAGCATCAAAGGAGCTCCCGTGCACTAGAAGATCATCCAGGTAAACCAGACACCGTTGCCGTGGGACGCCAGCCAGCACACTGTCCATGAGCCTCTCGAAGGTCGCAGGAGCGTTGCAAAGGCCAAAACTCAGGACTTTGAACTGCCATAGTCCCCTGTTAGTGCAGAAGGCTGTCTTCGGTCTGGATTCCGGGGACAGTGGCACCTGCCAGTAGCCACTCCGCAGGTCCAGGGTGGAAAACCAGGAGGACCCGGCTACTAAGTCGAGGGACTCATCAATCCTGGGAAGGGGGTAAGAGTCTTTCTTCGTCACTTTGTTGAGTGGTCTGTAGTCCACACAGAAACGCATCCTAGGACTTTTTTTCTTAGGCACCATCACCACCGCGGAGGCCCACGGGCTATCAGATGGTTCTATGATGCCCGCCTTCATCATTTCACACAGCTCCCTGTCTGCAGCCTCCTGATGAGCCAGGGGCAGGCGGCGGGGGCGCACTTTAATAGGCTGGGCATCCCCGGTCTCAATGACGTGCTCTACCAAGTGTGTCAAGCCAACATCACTTTCTTTCAGGGCAAAAATGTCACTAAACTCTTTTAGTACCTGCCATAGACTCTCTTGCTGCTGTGGAGTCAGCCCCTCACAGTTCTTTGACCAGATACTCCTCACTGCTGAGAGCCTCTCCTCCTCCTCCTCCTCCGCTCGCTGTTCTGCTGGCGGGTCTGCAGGGGTCTCTGCGGTGGAGGTGGACGCCGCGGCAGATGCTGTGCAGACCGGGGGAGGAATAAGCGGCACCTTCTTCCCATCAGGGAGTACGAGGAGGCCTTTGCCTAAGTCCAGTACACCACCAATGGCTCGTAAAAAATCCAGCCCAAGGATGCAGGCGTCCTGCACGTCAGCCACCCAGGCAGCATAAGACACACCGAGGTCCCCCACCTTGAACTGGAACACTCCCTTCCCTCTCATTGGGGCCAGATCACCGGTCACAGTCTTAAGTTGCACGTTAGTCGGTTGTACAGCAGCTCCGGTTGGGACAATATCGGGTCGGACCAGCGTTGCATTGGATCCCGTGTCCAGCAGGGCCGTACAGGACACCCCCGCAATCGTCACTGGAACATGGCAAAAGCCGCCAACCTGGGTCCAGCCCACAGTGATGGCCGCACCGGGTGGAGGTGGCGGTGGTGTGGGGATGTCGTTCTCCCAGGCCCGTGTACTCCTGCCTACACGGGCCCGTGGGCGTTTCCCTGAACCGCTGCAAGCTTGGGGCACTGCCTGATGAGGTGTCCGACTTGTCCACATCCCCAGCAGCTCTGAGGTCGGCGGTGTGGGCCAGCCCGAGGGGAAGGCGACTGCAGCGAAGCTGTCTGCACCAAACTGCACAGGCCCGCTGGCGTCTCCATCTGTTCCACAGGTGCTGACACAGCCCTCACCACGTGTGCGTCGTCAGCGCCCCCAGAGGATCCTGCAAGCATCTCCCTCTCCAACGCTAGCTCCAGGGCTGCACTGAGTGTGGCCGGCCGAGCAAGCTGAGTTTGCATGCGGAGCTCTTTAGGGCTCAGGGCCTGCAGGAACTGGTCCCGAGCTAACTCCGCCTGCACTGATGGTGGCATGCTGTCATACGCCCTCCGGCAAAGGCACTCGACTTCATGGGCCAAAATGCGGAGGGGCTCACCTGGCAATCTGCGTCTGTTGTGGAACTCCGACCTCAGCAGCACTGGTTGGTTATACTGCCCGAAGCGCCTCTGAAGTGCTCCGACCAGAGCATTATAATCTCCCCTCTGCTCCTCGGTCAGCAGCAGCAGGCATGCAGCTGCATCCTCACACAGGCACAAAGCCAATTGGAGAGCTTTATGTTCCTCAGACCAGCCAGCTGCAACAGCTAACAGCTCGAACTGTGCGATAAACACTTCCCATGGCGTCTTGCCGCTGAACTTAGGCGTTTTTATATTCGCTGCAGCTTGCTGGGCGCCGCCATGTTTGTTTACATCACGTGACGGCGCGCCAAGCGAGGTCGACTCCTTCCCGCCGGAATCGCGGCCGCTGTGCGAACAGTTCCCGAGCCTAGTCAAACCTGGAGAAAATCCAGCCTCTGCAGACAGCCGCAGCGCCGTTTCCCTCACTCCATGGGCGGGCGAGCGCGGACGAACCTCCCTCTCCTCCCTCTCCTCCGTCTCCTTCTTAATCCTGCCCGGCAACATCCTCGTCTCGTAACGGCAAGCGTCGCCGGCAACAGGGTCTCGGGCGTTCTGGGGTTCTTTTTTCTTTCTTCACTTCTGACACCAATGTAACGTTCACAAGAACCAGACGGTTGGGGTCTCAGTTTGTCCGTTTATTCGGCACATAAGCCAGCGGGTTGTTAACTCAGGGGGAAGCGCTCTCGAACTACACCTCTCTTCAGCCTGGCACACACACAGAACAACCAGGTCCCCCCCACCCCTTCCTGTACACCACCCTCACTACTTCCTGCAGCCCAACCAAACATGAATCTTAAAGGAACAACAACAGTGTGCAGAGAAAACCAACATGTCACTGTCCAGTAACACTTAACCATCGTTACAATATATATATGTTTAGCTGTGATATTCTTCACAATCTGACAGCTTTTGAAAGTCTGTATGTTTTTCTACTGAGCATAATCCAAATTTGAATAGCGGAACATTAATGAAAAATCTGTGTTTATTGATAAGTAAATGTGCTTCCTTTACACCCACATGTCTGTGTTTGTGAGGCCAGTGTTTTTTGTACAGTTAAAAAAAACATTTAAAAAATGATTTACAAACCACCCACTCCCTGTCAGATTTTTTTTTTTTTTTTTTTTACTGAGGTTGAAGCACAGATTTTTTTTTCCCCGTATTAACCAGTACATTGTAAAAGAAACCATAATAAATACTGATGCAGTAGTGTTTCTAATAAATATCTGGATTGGATTCATTTGCTTGCTTTGGCAGTACTTGTCAGATTGAGCCACCATTTCAATTCACTCTGACTACTTGACAGATTTAAATGACATTTTATACAGCTAGGCATGATGCTCAGGTAGATTGTACGATAGCACCGTAATGTTGTCACAATTCAAATAATTTGTCCAATAATTTAAACTTAATATTCTCAGTGGCTTTGATTTTAATACTAATTAGCAAGTGATAGCATTAGCATTGCCAGTGACCGTTGTTAGCATGCTAATGGTGAAACATTGTGAAACGCAGGCTCATAGAGCATATAGTAAAGGTTTCTTGTTTAATTATTGTTGTAGCAGAAATAGTACAATTTTGTTCTGTGTTCGACTTTTGAAAGAGCTCTTTATATGCTCCCACTGACATGCTTATCGGGTTTTAGCTAACATTGCTAACAAGCGATAAGTATACGTGTGTCCCAATTCCTTCAAAGACCACAAAGGCTGGAGCAGCTGTTAATTGGGACAGTCCTGCCGACAACATGCTGCTTAGGTTGTGTATGTTAGCATGCCAATAGACAGTATAAAAAATGGACCCAGGTGCCTTGATAATCACCCATTAGTTTCTGAAATCCCGTGATGTGATAAGATGGGGTGGGACTGACTGTGAGACTGCTTATTAGTTGATTAACAATAACCAATGATTAAATGCAAAGTGGTGTATCTATGCATAGAATGAAAAATGTAAATGAAGAAGAAAATCTCTTCCCTCTGCAATAAACCTAGACCTACTACAGGGTAAGTAATGGAGGATTCATGGCCACTTGATACTGCCCTAACTGTATGCTTTATCAAATAGGAAAGTTTTAATTTAAGCCTAATCTTAAAAGTAGAGCGAGTATGCCACCTGCGGTTAAACTGACCATCTTCCACATGAAAAACTGGGACCTACCCTATATCTACACAAAAAAGGTCACCACCTGGATTTAAGCAAATAGGCAACAGCCTTCCATTGCACTCAAGGTTTAGCAAGATGACAGTGACAGGATTTATTGGACAGAAATCTTGAGAGGGCTGTTCAGGGAGCATGAGACATCATTTTCACACATGGATTGGCCACCACAGAGTCCAGACCTTAACCCCATTGAGAATCTTTGGCGTGGGCTAGAGAAGACTTTACGCAACAGTCTGACTCTCGCAGCATTAATACAAGATCTTGGCACAAGAGTAATGCATCTCTAGACAGAAATAAATGTTGTAAATAACTCAAGTCTAAACATGATCCAGGGAAATATTAGTGGGACTTGTTTCTTCGAGCAGGGCAGTGTATATGATTATAATCTAGTGCAAGGTTCTCATCAGAGATGATTTTGGTGTACTTGTACACTTTCCCTATTAAAAATACTTAGTAGCTAAAATAAATTTGTGATAAACTAAACACGTGTAATATTGCACTGAAATACAAGATGGAGTGAAGAGATTTAAAATAACTTCAGTATCTTATGGTAGGGTAACTTGGCTGGCTCAGTTTAACTCCTGGCATGATGCTTACTTTTTCCCATAACCACTATCAATTCAGACTGATATTGAGCTTAACAGTTTGCATTGTTTTGTAGTAATTGCCTGTTATAATAGGCCTATGCTGCTAGGCAATTCACATGATGCACTAAGCATCTCTTCTTCTCTTATCTCTTTTCACACTCTGTGTTTATACACCACTTTAATCATTAGTAATTATTAATCTCTGGCTCTCGTCCACAGCGTGTCACCCCTAACTGTTTACAGAAGATGACTTCCCCTTCCATGAGCCTGGTTCTGCTGGAGGTTTATTCCTGTTAAAAGGGAGTTTTTACTTCCCACTTTCACCAAGTGCTTGCTCAAAGGGGGTCATCTGACTATTGGGGTTTTCTCTTAACCTTACAATATAAAGTGCCTTGAGGCAACTGTTGTTGGCACCGTGCAAATATAATTGAAGTAAATAGTTGACAGATCACCAACATAAAAGATCATCTTAAAAAACAAAGCATCATAAATACTTTTTGACTCGGATAAATTTGCTTAGATGTAGCAGCCATTAAAACTGGTGCCAAAAGGAATGGCTGCCTGGCAATAAAAGGGCACGGTTGCCAAGATACAAGGGGTGGCTTATCTTGTGTGTCACGTGTATACAGGTGTTTGTCTAATTAATCATTGTTGTACCTTTATGTGGTTTTTAGATGCTGAGGTAAAAGTGAACTCTCTTTGTACTCCTGGTGTTTTATTTCCAACTGCAGATTTACTCCCTCATCAGTAACACCTTACGAGTCCAATACATTTAGCTTCTCTGTCTCCCTGTTGTAGAAATGTATGTTCCAGGATTTAAATGGGTGTTTAATTGATGTCTTGCTGGTTAAATAGTGGCCCCTGGATTCTTTTTGTACAGTGTTTGACCTCGAGCAATGATTCTTATTTGCGTTAAAAAGGGCTCATAAACTGTTTATGTGCTCCCACTATGACGTTTCCTTGCTAGCTGCTGAGCAGCGAGCCATGTTTGAGCGGAAACTTTTTAGCTTTTCTGTAACAGAGAAGAGAAAAGCAGCATGTACGGAGTGAAATACAAACTGTTTTTTTTTTCTGATCCCTCCATTACAAAAGTTACTGGCAACAAATTCTAGAAGAAAAACAGAAGAGCATAGCCCAGTAATTGCTGGCATTAAGTTAAACAAGACAGTCAGCTTTATCACTGAGCCCAGCTGAGAAATTGTTTCCATATTATATTTCTGTGTTCCTGTGTGCTTTTTTTCTCCCGTCCTGCTCTGTGATTTATTAAGCAGAATGCACATCTTTTCCCTTGCAAACACAGTCCCCATTTATAACTGAGCAGACAAGTCCCTTCTATTTGTAGTTATTAATCAGAGTTGACTGTAGCGGGCACGGCCACTGGAGCTCAGACCGATAGACTCTCAGTCAGAGAGGAAAAGCCTGTCACATCCTGCTGACAAATACACAGATTTATGGAGCCCACATAGCCAGGCTACTCTCTATAAACAAATGCATTTGCCTGAAAAGAGCAGCTCTGAAAATGGATATTCACTATGAATGCACATTTTTAAACACGATGACACCGTGTCGCCGAGAGTGAGGGGCTGAGGACGAGTTTATGAGGATCTTACCGCCCGTGTGCATGTATAGCTCCATGTTTCGGATGACATGTAGCTTGACTAATTAACTGATCAAAGGCTACTCATAATCTCCATTAGAGCTGGTTGTGTTAATCAGTTTGCTACACACAAAGCCGGCACAACACAAGGCCACAAGAAGCAGCTTGGCCTTGCTGTGAGGGGAAAGTCTGCAGCTTCGTGCCAGTCCGGTTCTTAATATATACGCCTCTGCTAATACTTTGATTTGTTTCGTTTGTGTTTCCACCCGGCATCCAAGGCTGGCTGTTCTTTTCTGTCGCAGGAGAGCGTTCGGTGCAGCCACTAACCTCTTTCTGTCATCACCAGCCCGGAGAGATTAGCTGTATGAGTGTCTCTTGTTTCCTGGTGGAGCCCGGCCCCCAGTCCATTACAGTCCCAGCTCTGGTCCATGCCGAAGGGATGGGTGGAGAGTGGGGTGAGGGGACATGAGTGAGCGTATAAAGGGGGTTGAAGTCATAGAAAACTGTGGCCATGATTGCAGTAATCCTGTTATATCTCTTGCTAAAGCTGGCCACTCTAGTGACCTGGAGACACAAATGTTAAGCTGCCTCTGTCTCTCTCCTCTCCTGCTCCTGCTCTTTTCACTCCTCCCTGCTCTATCTCACTCTCTTTAGCCAGCCTCATTGAATGTCAGGGGGTGGTCTTGGCTTTGCCTGACTCTAAATTCACAGTCTTCACACACACCCCAGGCTATCTCGAATTCCGTCAGAACAAAAGGGGTTTTTCTCCTGCGGTACTTGAACTTCTTGCCCATCTCATGCATCTTAATGTTCCCATAGCTGTACAGGTTCAGGGCGCCTTAGGAGAAAACAGCTCTTATTATATTCCCCTGAATTGGGGGAAACAAAACTGAGCTGGTGCAATCATGATTAATATGTGATTTGATAAACTAATTCCAAACCTTGCATTGTTTTCCTCCCAGAAAGAGTAAATAATACGGTCAAATTTAGCTTCTCATCTATTAGCTCGCTCACACTGTCATTTGTTAACAGGATAATGGGGCGTAAAGAGGGCCATTATTCTCTCAGTCCAGAACATATGCTGAAATCCTGCAGAAAAAAGCCACTCTGCAACACACACAGTCACAGCCACTCGGACGCACACAAACAACATGCGGGCAAGACGGTGTCATTTTGAAAGCGAGGACATGAGCACACTTTAAAGGAGCAAATGCATCATCCCGTGTTGTTCAACCCCCCCCCCCCCTCAGTGTCCCTGTCAGGTAGCAAGAGAATCATGTCCCAGACCCTGTTTTGATTGTAATAAAGTGTGCCGGCCTTGAACCTGACGTGCTGCTAGGCGGCTCGAGTTAGTATTCATTCTAGTCGCCACATTTGATAATAGGATAATTGGCATTCTGCACTCGTTCTGCTGCTAGCGGGGCTATAGATCTGTTCTATAGGTCAAAACCTGATCAAAGTCCAACACCCAATTTGCAATGCTAATCGCCGCCCAACAAATAATTGTGCTTAAGAACTGTTTAAATGAACCTCTCTGGAAGCCCACATAATGTGGCTTTTGTATCTGTAAGAGACATAATAGCAGAGGGCTTTTCTGTGGAGAACGCGCTGCCCTCTGTTATTAACTCATTAGACCTCGACGCTTTGATTCAGCGCCATTGTCTGACCTTCCCTCTCTGAGTAAGTGGACTGGGTAACATCACAAGACTCTTGTCTGGCAGAGCATGGAGGAGTATATTCCAGCTAGATGCATACATTCAGATCATTTTAGATTTTTTTTTTTTTTTTTTTATGGTTTAAAATAAAAAAAAAAGGTAAACCGATGCAAATTCGGGAATCAATCTAGATAATCACAAGGGGCATAATAATCATGTTAACAAGAAGATAAGCACAAAGCAAACATGGAAATTAACAATGCGGCGAACAAACAGTGAAATTCAATTGTCGGCCTGAACCAAAAATTGCTCATTCGTCAAAGGGGAGCGCACATGAAATAACACAGGTAGAGATTCCAAATGGATAATTAACAGCTTTCTTTCCATTATAATTGGAATCAGTTCAGCCTGTTCCTGGGAAAGAAGGCAGAAAATTGAATCAGTGTTGTGCAGATAGAAATTACCACCATTCTCCACCTTAATTGGATGTCTTTGCTGAACTCATATCATGGGCAACCATGCTGGCATGCAGCGTTCAACATATGGCAGCCATCTATACGCACTTCGCCCTCTCGGAGCTGTTGTCTTTGAGGTACGACTCCGAGGAGCGCCCGGGCTGACTGTTTTCCTTCTGCTGCCATCTTGTTTCCCCTCCTCAGACAGATTAAAAGAACATGTCTTATTTTGGAGGTCTTTTCACACCACTAATTTCAGAGGCCTGTTTTCTCTGTTGTAGTATGCTCCTGTGATTGGAGTATGAGGCAGCACATGTGAATGGCAACCAAAGCGCTGGATTTCTGAGGACATGTTCAGCACAAAGCATCCAGCTCAAAGCGAATTGATAAATCAGAGGCAAATGTGCCGGATATTATCATCCCATTCCAGATGGTCATTTGGATGGCAACAAATGGTCCACTGAGCAAGTCCCACAGAGATTAAAATATTAAGCATGCATTTACAAATCTCTACTGGCACAAAAACAAAAATGAAATTAAGGAGATTCGCCATGCGAGAACAATGAGCAGTTGACTAATGGCTCGTTCACTTACTTCATCACAGCCCAGGTAGCCAGTAGGCTGGGAATGGCTACAGTTCCTGCATGCTAATGCAGATGCAGAAAACACTGGCATATACAAACCGAGGCAGAGGATCAACCTTGCGATGACATTAAAGCACCGTGGAGACGAGTCGGTCCAGTCCTTTGTGGCCGCACGCAGAGACACTATCTTCTTTTCCTCAGATGTACTGTACCCCTGCCTCATGCTCATGCTGTGTGTGTGTGTGTGTGTGTGTGTGTGTGTGTGTGTGTGTGTGTGTGTGTGTGTGTGTGTGTGTGTGTGTGTGTGTGTGCGCGCAAACAGGCCTTTGTGTGTATCTCTCTGTTTGAGTTAAATCTATTCAGTGTCTCCACCATGTCTTTGTGTATTTCTTTGGACGTGCACCCGTGTGTGTGTGTGTGTGTGTGTGTGTGTGTGTGTGTGTGTGCGCTGATACATTTTTATTCCAAAGCGGTACCGTTTTGTGTGCGTGAGTGATGCACCAGACAAAGTGTAAACAGCAAACAGTTATGGATTGTTTTTACACGTTTTCACTTACCTCTGCGAGTGTGTTGGTAAATGTACCTCCCCCTCTCATCCCCGAGCCCTGACACCTTTTCTCGCCTCTTTCTCTTTGATCAGGAGGTGATGCAGATGGAGCGGCAGCTCGGGGGTCGGCTGATTGACGAGCCTCACGTCCTGCTTTTCAAAGACAGTTACCACAACCTGCGCCTGTCCATCCATGACATGCCCCAGGCGCACTGGAGGAGCAAGCTGCTAGCCGGCTACCAGGTGCGTTGGGCTGCCCTTGAGGGGCTGCAGGGGCAGGGAGTCGCTCTGGATCAGTGCGGGAGTAAGGAGATTTAATACAAGTGCCTGGCCGAATCTGTTAAATTTGTTTACCGGCAGTAATAAGGCCGTCAAATGTGTTTGTTTATGAGCTCAATTTAAAATCTATGCCGTTTGTTAGTTTAAATTAGCCATCCAGAAAAGTAAAAAATGAATTGAACGCATGTTAACAAAAGTTAAAAAGTTACTGACTATTCAGAAGCTATTTGGGAGAAACTTTTTTTATTGTTAATGAGGCTTCGTGGTCTCCTAATGTCTCTGGAAAGTTGTTTTTCATTAGAGTTGGGCCAGACTTGTTAATTAAGCATGTTTTGGTTTGGCTTCAGTTGATCACTTTAAAGATTCACACAAAGGAGTGTTTCTAAGTCTGTTACTGCAGGACTCTGCTGTCCAATAACCTTTTCTGTTCTTGGCACACTTTGGAACTTAGTCATTTGTCAGAGTAGAGGGAACCTTTTTACTTTTTTTTGGGGGGGGTGTGTGCACCCCTGTGCCTAGACCGCGAGTGTGCACGTAGTGTATACATGTGCATAGAGGAGCTGAATTGCGTGCACTAACTCAGGGCTGCAAGCTGATTGATTATACTAGCTGTCGCTCTCTCAAAGGGGGCTCGTATGAAATATAGAGCGGTATGTAAATATCTCGAACTTTGCAACCTGAATTTTGGATCGGCTCCACCTTACTGCACTCCCCGCACCTGCGCGTGGCCAGTTACACTGCAGCCCGACGTATGCACACACAAGGGATGTTCCAGGACTAGAAAATGTTCTGGCTGTAACTATGTGAGCATTGAGTACCGGGTCCCCAATGAGAGCATGCAGACTGTGCCAAGCAAGCAAGGCGGCAACAATGCACCCAGAACAGAGGCTTATTCCTCTGGACTGTGCCTGTTCATTTGGAAGTGTTATTCCCCTCTCAGCAGTGCAGTCAAAAAGGCCTTTAGTCTCCCTGGGGCCCATGAAGACTTCTGTGTGTTTCACTCGGCTGCTCTGTTGCCAGTCTGCCTGGGTAACAGTGCCCCCATTTGGTTAGTAGGATGTGCTGCAGGCCACACTTCTTTTCGACTGAGAACCCTGGTAGCCGTTGAACTCTGGTAAAGCGAGGAGTTAGTGTGCACTTTTTTCCCCCCCTCTTTCTCCAGCATTACAACAGTGCTTCTCCTGGGTTATGCAAACAAGTCATGAATATGCAGCAGACGAGAGAGGGGGTAGAAATTGCAAAGACTCCCTGGTATCCGTTTGCTAGACAGAAGCTGAAGCCGATACAGCAGCTATTGAGTATGCTTATGCATTCGCCGCGTGATGTGCTTTAGCTTTAAAGTAGTGGTGTGATATTTCAGCATTTACACTAACGCCACCATTTATATATCTGCCTGAAAGTTAGTACAAAGCTAAAGCAAGTTAATGAAAATAGATGAAAAGGAAAAAAAAAAATGCTTCCATTGCCAGCGTGACAGATTGCGCGTGTAATCTATTAAAATCCAAAGTTTGATTTCTTCTGTTATCAGCAGAGTCGGGCTGGCAGCTCTTAACTCCTATTAAAGATTCTATTTGTCAGTAACAGCGCATTTATTCCCTTTAACTTAATTGAACGTTGTCATTCCGCTGCCTCAGATATACTTAGCCATAATGATGACAGCTTATGTCAGTGTAATTAATGATAATCTCAGTGTATTCTAGGCAGGCGGTCGTGTTGTGGCGCGTTTCAGACATGCAGTTCTGACTGTGCTGCTGCATGTGCTTCTTTTTTTCCTTCTTCTTCTACTGCAGGAGATCCCGTTCTACCACATCTGGAACGGTTCCCAGCGGTACCTGCACTGCACGTTCACTCTGGAGCGGCTCAGCCTCAGCACCTGCGAGCTCACCTGCCAGCTGTGTGTGTGGCAGGTGGAGGGGGAGGGACAGAGCTTTAGCCTGGACTTTAACATTGCCAAGGTAACGTTCGTTCTGCTCACTTAAAAGCTGCGGTTGATTATGCCGCAGCTACTATTTATCATTTTGGGTATTTGTAAAGGAGATGATTTTTCTGCTGAGCTCAGAAAACCTGTGTGGCTTTTTGTCCCCCCTTTCCAGGACACTCGAGCGTTGGACTCTGAGTTTCTGTTAATGGACAGTAACGCCACAGCTCTGGCGGGACCCAGCGCCTTTCAGATCCCGTACCTCATCAGGCAGAAGATCTGCAGCAGCCTGGACGCCCCCTGTCCCAACGGAGCCGACTGGAGAATGCTAGCACAAAGACTTAAACTCGAGAGGTAAAGATCAGCTTTACAATAACGCCTTATCTGATTGCTGATCTGATCGTTGTCAAGGCATGTCGGAGCCGGCGGCTTAGCTTTGAAAGCTCTGAAGAAATTCTGATGAGCCTTATTTATCCAAACCTCTTGGAAGTGAGGTTTCACAGCAGAGTTATGCACAATATGTGAATACAGCTCACTCAAAATAATGATAGTAAAGAGGTGTACTAATACAGATGTTGGCAGAAAAACTGTGAAATTTCAGTAATCAAGCACAATCGGTGTGGAGTGATTCACCTCAGCGGAGTGTTTTTCCTAAAGTTCAGGTAAACAGAGTAATGCTTTAGCAAGCTAATCCTCTTTTGACACAGCTAGTATTATAGGATTAATGCAGACTTGATGGATACAGCTATCATTTCTGCAAGAAAACATGACCCCCTTCTTCATTTCTCCCTCAGAAACAGGTAAGAAGCTTAAAGTCTGCAGCTAAACTTCTACCTGCTACATTCTGCTTAACAGCTGTAATTGGAAATGCAGCGAGCTAGCTGCCCATCAGCGGCAGGGAGGGGAGGGGGGGGGGGATAAAGTTGGAATAGGTTTGGATCTGTGCCGACCACTTCGTTCTCACAGCTACTGTACTCTATCACCAAAGCACCTGTAACAAGAGCGTAGTCGGGCATTGATCTCTTATCCTCCAATTTAATTTCTACCTGGTAATGAAATCAAATAGGTACACTTAATTTGTCCAATCAACTTTTATTTACCCCAATTAATCACAAATTGAATTGATGCACTACAGGTTTAATTAGCAATGTTTTGCTCAACATAATCAATTCTCATTTAGACCTCAGGAAGGAACAACTGCTCCGTTGTTTGATCTGTCCTTAACAACGTGTTTTCCTCAAAAGGCTGCAGCTCCTTGGCATTCTGTCATGCTGCATTTCTGTGTTTGTTTCTGCGCGTGTAAAGTGTTCAGACCGAGCGGAACGGGACCAATCAATAAAACTTAAAATGCCAAGAACCTTTTATTTGATCTTTCTTTCCCAGGACGGTACGAGCGGCTGCGTCTGAGCCATACAAGATAAGCTCTTGTTTCACGCGGCGAGGTGAATAAGCAGGGTTGACACATTTGTTTCTTTTTTTTAAACTTTAATAATGACACAGAGGTTCATTCCCAAAAGATTTTTTTTTTTTTGACCAACGCTCCTCTTTGTTGCGTTGTCCTGATGCAGAGCCAGAGCCGTTCACGTTCTATAAAATCCAATTGACTTAAAATAGCACGGTGACGATGTGTTCCCGGTGCTTGTGTCCTACCGCTGCACTCACGTGTTTATAACCTCCACATAATGCTTCACCAGACAAACAGAAACACACGAGGAAGTCTGACTCCGTCTGACCTTTCTCAAGGTGAAAAAGGCTCGGTGGCATTTTCCTGTCTCCCCTTTCCCCCCTCACCGAAACACCCACACGGCACGGTGATTCTTTGTGCTTTACATCGTTCTCCTTTTTAATGTCATGTGGGTTCTACATAAGAGTTAAAGCCCCGGACATTTGGAAAAACAGAGAAATGCCATTTAATCAAACAAGCATCTTCGGCTACCGCGGGGATAAGGTCCCACTCAACATCAAATATCCAGCTGACTCGGGCCACTGCTTTGTTGTCATTGATTGGGTTTGATCATAAAGGTTCTGCTCCCAAAATAGAAAAGGTCACTTCCGACTTAACTGTGAAAGTCTATATAGGATTTACTATATGGGATTTTGGGGCCAATTTCAACATCAAATAAAGAGGGAATGAGGGTTGTGGAGTTAAGCTTCAAATGAGAATTGTTAGAGAGTCTGTACGTAACGGCAGTTTCGAGAGCTCCGACTGTGTTCTTGTAGCTTTTATCATTTTTTTACTTAGTGCGCCGACACTAGATATCAGGATGTAGCAATATAACCCACAATAAAACCTGACATTGACAGAGTTAGAAGAAGAGGCAGCACAATAAAATACCCGGTGAAAGGTTTTCCTGACACTCTTTAGGTGGAGAGAAAATGAGAGGCTCTGCTTTCTGATGTGTGCGCGTTGCTTGATTTAATTAATTTTCTGTGTTCTCTGCTCTCTCTCACCCCGCAGACACATGAGTTTCTTTGCATCCAAAGCAAGCCCAACCTCTGTGATCCTGGACCTATGGGAGGCGCAACATTTCCACAGCGGCAACATCAACCAGCTGGCCACGGTCATGGCCGACATCGGCAAACAGGAAGCCATGATATTCCTGGTCTCCGATGGCGAGTGCTAACCTAGAAAAGAGGGACAGACTGGTGCCGAGGAAAAGTACACAACGTGATACACTAATACGCATTCTTACACACATAAAAAAACAATAACTGCAGCGGGAATCGAAGAACAGAGCTGTCCCAGCGTTCCTTTTCTTCACTTTAGAAGATAAGAAAGTGTTTATGTAGGATTGAGTCCCTATTTCCCATGAAACACAGTAAAAATCTTTAAATGACAGACCAAATGAGGAACAAGGGGGTAGAGTTTGGGTGTGTGTGTGTTTAGGAAAACGTATTCACAGACTCAGTAGAGAAAGTACCTTTTATTTCCCATCAAAGACCCAAGTTAAATTAGTCCATACCCTAGTTCTGCTGCAAAGGTAACATCAAATTAACTCTTCTAAACAGGCCGCGTACGGCTTAACAAGGAGCAATATGCAAATGTAACGCTATTAGTAATGGCCAATATTGCAAATTCAGTCGTTAATTTTTGAACTTGGATTCAAAAACCGTGTGTTTTTAAACAGTCAGTTAAAAGGAAGGTGGCAAAAAAGGGTGCAGGTCATTTCAGGTTAAAGAGAACCAGCAACATATGCAATTGGCAGGTTCGTCACATGACATCAACTCAGAAGATTAGCCCACTTTTTTTTTTTCTTTACCTTTTTTATTTTATTTTAAAGCAACCTAGTGAGACTGTGTGCGTGTGTGAGTCACATAATCTGTTTAACACACAGACGGCTTGTAGCAGATTCTGGACTTGCTGGTTTAAAAACAGATTGTGTGTCTGAGCCCCCCAAAAACCCATCTCATGTAGTTTGTGTGTGCGTTTGTGTGTGTTGTAGTCCAGCCGGTATCACTATTGTGAATCTAACATCTTGAGACGCAGTGAGACGCTTTGGAGCTTTTCCTCCTTTTAAATCGATATATGTGAGGTTTGAGTTCTCTGGATCCCTTTTTTTTTTTTTTTTTTTTGAAGTGATTAATATCTTGACTTAAAGTCATATTTTAAAGGAAATTTCTATTTAAAGCCTTCTGATTTTGATCCATAAGGTTTCCACATTTTATATTACCCCAATCGTTCATCGTGGCGTTTCTCTGTTTTAAATTCCACAGCTTAATGAAGAGGCCATAGGGCCGAGAGGCACGCCGACTGCACGTGTGCAAACGCTGAATGTCGTCAAAGCTCATTTCTAAAATGACATTTTCCTCTTGATTACATTGATTTTTGTAGTCTAAAAACATGGCCCGAAGGGTTATTATTCCATATGAATTATGTAGAGCACTTTCCCTCAGAAAAATCTGACAACAAATTCTTCAAAATCATCACAAGATTACTCATGTTGAAAGGGTAATTGTGCAGCTTTGTTTGTATTATTCATAAAGCAATGTTGGTGGGAATTCTGCATTTGCTGTGTGGCAAACAGTATTTCCACATCAGAGAGAAGCCCATCTCTCAGATAAAATAAAGAGCAGCTTTTTCATAATGTCACCCCCTCTGCTCACAAATAGATGCTTTGAAAGGAATTTTTTTTTGGCTATCTGTATCCAGACAGCAACAATTATCCAATAGATTCATGCAAAAATCCATAAACTGCAGCGGCGCATTTGCATTCTGTCGTATTTCACTAACAGTATTTTTCTTTTTCTCGTAACGAATCTGTCAAACAAACACAAAAATTTCTCGTTTAGCAATTTTCCTTCGGTGAGGTGTGAGCAGTCCCAAACTAGCCATAGGTTCTCTCTATGTCTGCCTCAGGGTTGCATGTGAAGTTGTCTGTTCAAAGCTATAATGAAAACCCCGCCCCTTTTCATTCAAACAGCGAGGCCCAATCCTGCGGGCTCGAATGGTTTTTAACCTTTAAGATGAAATGATTGTCAGATTTTTTGGAATGTACATTAGTTTCCTTGTAGCAGGCAGAAAGTTTGACTTTCTTTTTATACCGTCGCCCATCGCCTTGCTCGTTTAACCCATCTCGTTAAACCACATCTCCCCTCAGAGTCCCGTTACCAGTTTATATAAAGATGCCGTGAAAATGATCCGAAACTCAAAATCTTTTCACGTTGAATCAGATCGCCGTGCATAATTTGTAAATACTTTTCTATACCAGCCGTGTGCTGTCACTTTGCATACTGTATATCAGCAGAATTGTTAACCAAAGTTTTCTGAATATCATTTCGAGGGCCACCGCATCCTCACGCTGTGTCCACGAATCCACTGTTTTCTAGAGTAGTTGTCTCTTTCATTGTCTTTCCTTTTTCCCTCATTTTAAGGCATCTCAATGCAGTTTGTTTACGCAGTACTCTGTGTCACCTTATCACTTTGTAAACAAATGTAAATTATATTTTAATATGAAGCCAAAAAAGACACTTAACTGGCGCAGCATTTGTCAAGTCTAAAACCGTGACGTGTTTGCCTATATACTGTTGTTTGGCGATCTAGCAGACTATTTGCAGTGTTAAGGGTTTCGAGACTGTTTCACAGGAAAGCTTTCTGTCGACGTTTTGTTCGTCCTTAACTCTGCGCACCTGATGATTTCTGTAACTAAGCATTTAAAAATCCAAGGTGGAAACTGTCACTTGTGCTTAACGAGTCACCGCGCGGGCTGCGTGGCTAATTGGAGAGTGAGGGCGTCGGTTAGGCACGTTTAGATGAGCCACGGCAGCTGTACAGTCAGAGCGCATGTGTGTGTTTCTTCATCCCCCTCCGTCATCGTCTTGGATATGTTGCCTAAGCACATTTCAGTAATGTAATTCACCAGCCGCCAGGATGTTGAGCATCTTATCTTCACATCTAGCTCATCCGACAAATCTAACAATTCTGCTATGACTCAGTGTGTGTGCGTGTGTGTGCGATGAATACAGTTTGAGAGAAAACCCAGGCCTGATAATTCTGTGTAAGTAACATACAAGCTTTGTTCAAGGGTTTATACTGTCAGTTCACCCCTGTGTTATGGGGAGAAATGTAACATCTCAGCACTGTACTTTTTGTGTCACTCATTACTATTCAGTGTCAAGGATGTATTTGAGTGTGTGTGTGAGAGAGATTGGGTGTGTGCATACCTCCCCGTCACTCTTACTAAACTGTTTTCTTTTTGAAGTAAGAACAATAGCCTTCTGTACTTGTGAATGGTTTTTTCTCTTTAGTTCCTTGATTCAATGTTCCTTGCCTTTCTGCAAGTCAAAAATGCTGTATTTATTACATGCCACAGCGCTTATGCAATTGTATAATCCTCCTTTATGTTCCTTTGTTTTTAACCTTTTTTTGTGTTCCCTATCGTTAATGTAAATTGTTGTCGAAACTTTTGTGGCGATGGAAAAACTTCTGCTAAGGGAGATTTTCTGTACTTTTTTGGACAATGATATGGATTTGTGGGTAGAATTTTGGAAATTCGTTTCTAAGTGCTTTCAAGTATTTACTTGGCCTTATGTATATATATATATATCTATCTATGACATTTCAGAAAGGTATGTATAGTAATTCAATCCGAAAATTGTTGTAAATAAATTATATATTGTTAAATCAAGGCCTGGATCTTTTACTTGAAAAGGTGTCTCTAGTTTGAGAGTTGGATCTTTTATGAAATGCGTCTGTTGTTCTTCTTGCCATGGGATTAAATGCAAAGCTTTTTGGCTGATTAACCTGGAGCCTTTCCTGCTACGGTGAAGGGATCCAGTGGTTCTGTGTGGGAAATTTTGCTGTCATAGTTTGGATCATCTTGTCCCCTGAGATGGAAATGTCAATGTCAATCACTACTGAGTCATCATTTTTACCTTATGATGAAACATTTCTGTCCTGATGGGCTCTTCCAGGATGACTGTGCTCCCACTCATAGCACACAAGGGCTCACTGAATAGTATGACTCATTGAGTATGACCTTCGTACATCACCTTTTTATTAAACTTACTCCGGAGCTTGTCATCGGAGGAAAGGGTACGCTGAGGGCAGGTCGCCAGTCTATTGCATAGCTAACACAGATGACTATTCACACCTAAGGTCAAATAAGCTAACAAGCATGGCTTTAGACTGTGGAAGGAAACTGGAGTAGTTGGAGAAAATCCTTATGTTGTGAAATGGTGCTGATTTTACTAGATTTGAGAAATACCCTCCTTATAGCTCATAACACTGAAAGTTCAAACTAAACCAGGAAAAAAGAAAACTCCAAACAAAATAAGTAGAAAACAGAACTATAATGACTCTGTTCAAAAGCCAAGAGTTTCAGAGCAAATAAGTTATTTGCCCTACAAAAATTATTTATTCAGTTTATTTTCAATCTGTATATTTCCCCCTGGTTATCTACACCCCACCAGCAATAATCCTATGTCTTCCAGTTTGAGGAACCACTGGTCTACTGCCTCATCCTGCATTGAAGTTGAGCCAGAAAAGCTGATTAAAATATTCAAACTAAAATGTTTCGTAGACTGAACTTGCTCACTTGATCAAAGATACATTTTTGGCACATGTCATAATCAATGCATGGTTCAGACAAAGAAGCAGGTTTTACAGCTTGGCATCCATTTTTAAAACACCTCTGGGCATAGCTGGGGATTTACTTTAAAGCTGTATCTAAACTCACTAATTTCTGTGGTGACCAGGATATAAACAAACAGAATCACCAATTGAATCTGATGGAAAAAAAATATATATATATATATATATTGCAAGGGAAATCTTTTTCCCTGACAGATTTTGCTGTAAAATTTCAGGACGCTGTTAGAGGATTCCTCTCTAAATGGTAATGGTCCAAAATGGGGTCTCAAACTCCAGTCCTTGAGCTTCTATTTGTCCCTGTTCCAACACACCTGAGTAAAATCAGTAGGTCATTAGTAAGACTCTAGAACTTGACTGCATGCTGAGGTGGCAGCCCCTAACTCAACTCAATTTAAATAAGGGTTTTGAAAAAAAGTACTTCTAAAAGTACATTTTTTGCACCATGTTCATTCACTCATGAGCTGCTGTAACATGAATCAAATGGCTGAAATGGCACCTCAGCATGCAGTTTCATAGTCTTGTGAATGACCTAATTGTATTCAGGTGTGTTGCAACAGGCACACAAGGAAAAGTTTCAGGACACTGGCCCTCAAGGACTGGAGTTTGAGACCACTGGTCTTAGAAAATAAAAAAATAAATTAAGTGTGCAACATTTCATGAACTGTAAAACCTGATCATCTCAGGACCCTCATCTTGCATCTCCATGACACATAACCATTGAGCTAAAGTCTGTAACAATTAGCCTAGCTTAAGGTACAAATGGCTAGCTTAGCGCTCTCCAATGGTTAAAGATTAAAAGAAGATAATACGCTTTGGAGTTGCAGATATGCCTCATTATACCAAGGAGTGTTTAAAAACAACAACAAGAAACATTCATTTGTGAGCTTCACCTTTGGCGTCAGTTTTTTGTTTTTTAAACTCTGGACTGCAGGCTAGCTGCTGACCCACTGCTACCACTGCTGATGCTAAGCTTTTAATTCGACACCACAGTGTCTGCTCCCACCCCCACAACCTCACCTGCAGTCAGCCTGGAATCCAGAGCCACACCACTGTGCCAGCCTCTCTCTTCACATGTTGCCTCCTGTGAGATTCCTGACACCCCTCCCCCACCCATCACCTTCACTCAATACCAGGTTGAGATGCAAATGAGGAGACTTCACTCAGGCAAGTCTGCTGGACCAGACGGAGTGAGTCCCCTTGTCCTCAAGGCCTGTGCCCCCCAGCTGTGTGGAGTCTTTCATAAACTGTTTATGCTGAGTCTGAGTCTGCAGAGGGTCCCGGTGATGTGGAAGACATCATGCCTCGTCCCTGTACCAAAGACGCCTCGTCCCAGTGGCCCCCAGGATTACAGGCCCGTGGCACTGACCTCCCACATCATGAAGACCCTGGAAAGGCTCATCCTGGACCAGCTGCGACCCATAGTAAGACCACATCTGGATCCCCTTCAGTTCGCTTATCAGCCTCGTCTCGGAACAGAGGACGCCATCATCTACCTGCTCAATCGTGTCTACACCCATCTGGACCAGCCGGCGAGCACTGTGAGGGTCATGTTTTTTGACTTTTCCAGTGCTTTCAACACCATCAGGCCGACCCTCCTGGGTGATAAGTTAGCAGCGATGCAGGTGGATGCTTCTCTGGTGTCCTGGATTGTTGATTACCTGACAGGAAGACCACAATATGTACGTCTCCCACAGTGTGTGTCTGACAAGGTGATTAGCAACACAGGGGCACCACAGGGGACTGTCCTCTCCCCCTTCCTCTTCACCCTCTACACCACAGACTTCAGCCACTGCACAGAGACATGCCATCTTCAGAAGTTTTCTGATGACTCTGCGGTGGTTGGATGCATCAGCAGGGATGATGAGACAGAGTACCGGGCTGTGGTCGACTCCTTTGTCACGTGGTGTGAGCAGAATCATCTGCAGCTCAACGTGGCAAAGACCAAGGAACTGATCGTGGACTTCAGGAAGACCAGGAAACACTTGACCCCTGTTTCAATCCAGGGGGTCAGTGTTGACATTGTGGAGGACTATAAATACCTTGGAGTACACATTGACAATAAACTGGACTGGGCTAAAAACACCACAGCACTTTACAGGAAGGGCCAGAGTCGTCTCTATTTTTTGAGGCGACTGAGGTCCTTCAACATCTGCCAGAAAATGCTGAGGATTTTCTATGAGTCTGTGGTGGCCAGTGCGATCCTCTATGCTGTTGCATGCTGGGGGAGCAGGCTGAGGGTCGCAGATGCCAACAGACTTAATAAACTGATCCGTAAGGCCAGCAATGTTGTGGGGATGGAGCTGGACTCCCTCAAGGTGGTGTCGGAGAGGCGGATGCTGTCCAAGATAAAGACAATGTTGGATAACACCTCCCACCCACTCCATGACATGTTGGTCAGTCACAGGAGCTCGTTCAGTGAGAGACTGAGATTACCGAAAAGCACCACTGAACGACACAGGAAATCATTCCTGCCTGTGGCCATCTCCCTGTACAACGCATCCACTTAACACACTGTTTGCTGCTACAACTACACATGTTTCTTTTCCAAATATTTATTTATAAGTGACTTATGTATGTATGTATATATATGTATATATTGTACTATTCTTAGTTAGCGTATTGTCTGTCTTGTCTTAATGTTGGTTTAAAATGGAGCACTGTAACAAAAAATAATTTCCCCCAGGGATCAATAAAGTATTCTGATTCTGATTCTGATTAAGAGGAGCTTCTCACCCAAACAAAATGTAGCTATTCCAGCAAGAATGATGTTTTAAGCACCTGGCTACCTACCAGTTAAGATAAAATGCCACTTATTTCAGTATCACTTCGTTGATTATATTTATAGGGAGCATACAAAGGCTTCAGCAGGGTTTTGGAAAAAAGAGCAAAGATGGCAATTGACAATTTTAAAAATTGTTACAGATGGGAGTGTTTCCAAGAGAAACAAAATGACCTGGCACATGGAATTACTAAATAATTTTATTTGAAACTTTCAGCTGCAATAAAAACAACACTTACAGGCCACTTTTGAAGCAATATAAATACAGATTCAGTGACTTGAAAGTACTCTAAGGAAGAATATCACAGTGACATGGGGAACACTTAAAGACTTAGTTTGTCTCATTTAAAAAAAAAAAAAAGTCAAATCAAAGGGAAAGTTAAAAATCAATCTCCATCACCCGCGTGTATGACGATTAAAAATGGGTTAATTACTACATCATTCTAAATGACTCTTCAAGCTGGAGTATGCGCTCTGACTTGCCAGAGTCAAAGTAATAAGTAGTTAGTGATTCTGTGGAGGAGATCCAGTCAAGCAGAAATGGACACCTCCTTTTCTGCTTGACTGGCCCCCCATTACATTAAAGGGTGCTGCAGTGAGAGCCGATGAGTGGGCTGGGGTCCTGTATGGGGCCAGAACTTCACTACACTTAGTGCAAGAGAATTGCTTGATCATTACTGCAATATGAGAGATTATTAGAGGCTCAATGACTCCTTCAAGTTGGTGACTTGAATTAACAAGGACGAGGAGAACAGAGGCAGGAGATTACTCCGCTAACAACTACAAATCGACGTGACCTGCGGTGACATTTTTTTTCATGACCTAAAAACAACTTGGAAGTCAAAAAGTTACCGATGGCGTGACATAATTCCTCGACTCCTTCCAGTTATGCAACACAGCATTTGGCATTAGAGGCAGTGCCATCAGAAGTCTCCTAACAGCAGAGTAAAGTGACGGTACGTGCAGCCAGCATTAAGCCTCGAGAACAAAAAGTCTGCAGCACAGAGAGAAAGGACTTAGTTTAACAAGGTGTGTGGCAAGAAGGGATGTGGTGCGTCTACGGAAGTGTCAGGGGGTAAAGAGAAGGGAGAGAGCAGTGCTCCTTCTTCTGAAGATGCGCCTCGCTCTCTCACACTGGAGCAAAAGCATGGCCTTTGCACAGGGGCTTATCCTTCTTCGAGTAGAACGTCTTCCCCTCCAGGTTGATTTGGCAGAGCTTTAAAGATGAAAGGAGACACACAAAGTGAGAGAGACGGATTGGGAAACGAGGGCAGAGTAGATATCAGACTTCAACACTGCTGATGTGAATTTACACAGTTTCTAGTGGCCAGAGCAAGCTTTACTTGACTGCATTTGCTTTCAGTTTTCTTCACAGAATGAGAGAGATATAGAGAGTGATAGACTGCAGGTGACAGGCTGAGAGAGAGAGAAAGCTTGAGGTCCAGACATGGAGGCAAATTTTTTTCTCCAGGTACCATTGTACTGGGACAGCTGCGAGATACGGGGGCAAAGAGAGCCCACAAGGAGCTATATCCATCAAAATGACTTACAGCACAGACGAAGCACGTATCGTGCCAGCTGTAGCCCAAGGCCTCCAGAAACCGATCCCCGGCATCAATCTTGAAGTCACAGCCATGGCATTTGGTGCCAAACATCTTCTCATAGTCTGGAGAGGAGGGGGAGGAGGGGTGGCGAGCAGAAGAAATGTAAGATAAGGTGAATATAAGATTACATTTTTAACTCAAAAGAGCTTTTATCGTTGCCCGCATCAGGCCAAGGAATCGCCCCGGCCTCCGCAATCGCCGTTTGTAAACATCGCTTAACCTTTACGGGATCCGTAGAGACTGAAATCCTTTTCCACATCTTTCATCTTTAGAAGAAGTGGAGGCTGTTTGCCGCTCCGAGATGAGCAATCCTCACTACACGCTACACGCAACCACTTAAGGGACTGAACGGTGTAAAATAAAGACGTATAGAGCTGCTTTGATGCCAAATGCCGGCTCCTCTTCTTATTGGCCATTTGATATCTATACTGTTTGTGTTATTGTGTCCACCCACTGTACATTAGTGCCTTTCCAGAGTGTAGGGGTGGGATTAGGATGAGGTGGAAATTGCTCCAGATACTTGACTGGATTTGCCAGTCTCTTTCATCACAAGGACTCGGGGGGGGGGGGTGTCAGGTTATAATGCTGCTTCTCAAGAGTGAGTGGGTGAGAGCTGTACAATCCCTGAAAGATGCTGAGGCAGCAGAATGTTTATCAGAGCTGAAGGCATTATTCAGAATATGAGTACCCAGGTTCTGGCTTCGCCTCTGATAAAGCAGCAATCCACGTCAGATGCCCCGCTAACTCATTTATATCATAATAGAAGAGCACGCACCATTCATAAAACCCAATAGAGGTATGTATGAAGTAAACTGGAGCTAAATAGATTACAGCAGATGAAAACATCACACTTTATGATTGACTGCGGCATGTGCCAGGAGACTCTCGATGTAGGTTTCTGCCAAACCCCACAGCAATACTACAATGTTTGACAAAACGTGTCAGAAATAGTTTGATTTTTACAAAGAAAATAATCACAATTATTTCAGATAGACTGGAGAGGATGCACTGTAGAGAGGAAACAATTTTATCACAAAATGCACGCTACACCCGATTCATGCACTGGCTGAATTTAAAGATTTTGTACCCCGACGTCTATGACGTGGGCCGAGCTGTAGCATCCATTTAAAACGTGCTTCGTGGGTGTCAGCCTGCTCTGTCTCATCTGTGGACTTGAGGCCAGTGCAGATTTATAATCGGGCTCGATCCACGTGTGAAGTCGCGGGGCGTCTTACATGAGTCGAGATGTTCTCAGTCGGCGCTGGAACTAATTGATCGGCACACTCGGATTTTCAGCACGCTCAGGCAAATGCTATCTGGCTTGGACTCGAGTTTAGAATTAAACTTTTTATTAAAGCACAGGTTTCTGTGGGTGCTTCCATCTGCTCAGCAGAACTGACTACTGTCATTGTTGCAGTTATTAGTAGTAGTAGCAACTATTCCTTAGAACGACATAAATGCGACTGCTTTTATTTCCAGCAGAGGATTTTTCACCACGGTGACGCCTTTATGTTTTGTGAAGCCTTCAGTGTTGTATTGTTTGAATGAATGAACAGAGTCCTTGAGAGAAAACACAGTCGAACTACACATTTGGTCATGACTGAGGTCTTTATTATAAGTAAACTATCCTTTTCTCACCAGACACGCAAGTCTGGAACCAAACTGTCCTAAAGAGTGATGAAATCGTAAAAGAAAGGCGGACATTTACCATCTTTTGGAGCACAGTTGAAGCACAGACTGCATGTTATGGTTTTTGGATCAGACTCAAACTCAGGATACTGCACGCTCGTATGGTAGCGACTTGTTAATGGTGAAATAGTGATGCCCTAAAGCTTGCCCTGCTTTATCGTCTATTTTACTCTAAATGGAACCATAATTTACAAAGTGAACACTGAGCTGTATTAAATAAGACTTGAAACTAGCAATTCAGAAGAAAAACTCATTAGGAAAGTGGTTACAGAGCTCATTAATCAAGACAGAAGTACACTCATTTTTTTCCATGCACTTCTACAGAAACTGACTTCTTTGTCAAGCTGAGAGACGTCGCCCCCTGCTGGCCTATAGGGGAAATGGATGTGTAAAATCACACTAGCTTCAATTGGAATTCAGCTTTTTATACTAGGTGTGAGTTCACCCCATATTTTACACAACAGAGGACGACATAGCCATCACTACCAATCAGAATAGTTGTATGTATCCTCCCCTGGCCCTTGGAAGACAATCGACTGTGTCACAGCATTGGTGTTGTTTCATGTAGGATGTGAAGCAGTAGCATCAGTTTGTGAATGTGGCTCCAAAAAAAGCCGTTTCGGTCTTTGTTTTTTGTACCTTCTCCAACTCTTACACAATAACCATTTGCATTTAGATTGCTCAGGTATGCAATATAGGAAGTATAGTACGTCTGGACTGCAATGGTTCAGTTACTCACCTCTCTCACAGTAGGGTTCACCCTCCTCCATGTAAAAGGCTTGATTCCTGATAGGATTCTTGCAGGCTGCACACTTGAAACACTGAACATGGTAAGTCATCTTCAGTGCATGCATGATTTCCTGATGGGGGGGGGGAAGAAAAAGGTTAACTTTTTTTAAAAACTTTGAAACGGCTGTTTTGATTTTGCTGGATACGACAGAAGCTCGTACCCCTATGATCTTCTTTTTGCACTTGGCACAGTTCGGAGCGTATCGGTTATCGTGGCACTTGGTACAATAGACGGCTCCCCTTTCTTCAAAGAAGCCCCCCTCCTCCAGGACCGCCTTACACTGCGAGCATGTAAACTCTTCCGGGTGCCAAGACCGTCCCAGTGCCACCAGGTACCGTCCCCTGGAGAAAAGAAAAAAAAAAAAAGACTTAGTAACACATAAATAGGGGTTTTGTTTTTTTAAATATAAATTGGCTAAATAATCCAAAGCTTCAACAGAGGACTGAAAAAAGATCCAAAGGCACTCAGCAAAAATACACTAGACTGTGTGAAATGTGAGCAAACGCTGAAAACAAATTTTAGGTTTTCCAGAATTTGAATCTTCACTCAAAAATTAATGAATAAAAGCTCTTTGTTTGCAATGGTGACCAGAATATCAACCAGAGTTTCTTTGTTATTCTGAGTGATAACAAGATGTCTCCACACTCTGTGAAATATGCTGACTGGCTTAATTTGCTGCAGACAGGCAGTGTGTCGCGAATATTAAGAGTCTTAAATTGTCATCTCTAACAGGAGCCTCCAAGGAGCAAACACAGAGAGCCTCGCTCGAGTTAAAAAGAATCTGTACCTGTAAGAATTCCTTTACACGTATTTAGTCAATTTGAGAAGTTAATTAAAGATTTTTTGTGGAATAACAAGAAGCCAAGAGTGAATATAAAGAAAATGTGGGCCTCTAAAGACATTGGGGGAATGGCCCTCCCAAATGTGAAGTTGTGTAATTTAGCTTTTGAAATGTCAAGACTGGCCAAGCACTGGACAGGTTCGGACTCTGAGCTGAGCTGGATGAAGATCGAACAGGAACTAGTGAGCCCTTTTACACCCTTGGATGTTCTCTCACAGGGCTCAGCAATTAATGGACAAGACTTTCATAATAACCCAGTGCTTGGGTATTCTAAAGCTGTCTGGGTAGAGGTGCACAAGATGTGTGGAGCATCTCATTTAAGACAACCTTATACCTCGCTATGGAACAACACTGCTGTACAGATTGGGCGAAAAACAGTGTTCTGGAAGGAATGGCTTGTCAAAGGCAAACACGGGATAAGTGATCTTTACTCAGGGGGAGTGTTTATGTCATTCGTTGAAATAACCCAAAAATATGGTTTGATAAGAGAAAATAATTTTTGGAAATATTTACAAATAAGGGATTGTATTACCAAAGGAAAATTTACTCAAAGCTCAAATATGGTTGTGGAGTTTTTAGAATTGTCCAGTACAGCACATAGAGCAGCTGTTTTCTATAAACTGTTTAACAATCCAAAAAAAGAGATATGTGAAAACTTGAGGATTATATGGCAGACAGATCTGAGTTGTGCAATTTCTAAAGAAGACTGGTGTAGAATCTTGTCATTCTCTGATAAATATATAAGAGAGGCCAGGGGTAAATTTACTCAGTATAAATTAATACACAGATGGTACTTCACTCCGTCCAAACTTTATAGAATGGGAATCAGTCCCAGTAATATATGCTGGAAATGTAGTTCAGATCCAGGGACATTTATGCATGCTATTTGGGAATGTGGGAAAGTTTATCCCTTTTGGCAAAAAGTATTGGACAAAATAGGAAGGTGGATTGGTTTGATGATACCCTTGTCACCAAGACTGTGCTTATTAGGGGATCGGTCGGTGTTACCTGGGGTTTCAAAATATGACTTTGTGGTTATAAAGGTGGGGGTGATCGCAGCGGCTCGAGTTATTCTCAGTGTATGGAAGGAACCATCTCCTCCAGAATATAATAGGTGGGAAGAAAATATGCTGAAAATGGTGTCGTATGAAAAATTCTTGGCTAGGATTAATGATGATAGGGAGGGTTTTGACAAATCATGGGGATGCGTTTTTGGCTGAGATGGTTGGAATTTATTTGGTCAGGGCAATTATCTTTAGTTAAATTTTATGCTTGCTGCATTGTATGTTTGTGTAGGCACTCAGTAATGGAATAACTTAAGAATTTGATTTTATTGTCCTTTTTTTTTTGCGGGTATACCGATAGTAAGTATTGAAAATAGACCCAAAATACAAAGGTGAATTAACCATGGGATTGGAAGCTGTCTTTTCTTGTTTCTTTTCTGTTGTTTTGTTTATGTTTTCATGTTGTTAAATGTTAAAAACTACGGAGCCCCGCAGGGGACATGGGAGAAAAAAAAAAATTAGGGAGAAAAAAAAAATTAAGACGGACTTTTGCGAGATCTCGCAAAACAAACTCGGGATCTCGCAAAACTCCAACAATGGCGGCAGCTACTTAGTTGTTACTCTTTCTGGGTCACAAAATACACTTTTAAGATATTTTGAGGCGTGAATGTAGTTGTGTAAACGTCAGATACCTGCTCGGTTTACAAGACATCACATATTTGCAAAAGTGCTCCGACGTTTTTGGAGATCTGACACCCACTAGCTCGAAGCTAACGGGAGGTCGAGACCTACTACAGCCGGGAGGAACACCGCTTTCCCGGCACATCGTGCCTCGACCTCCCGGTCGGCTTCGAGCTGGCGGCCACTAGCTCGAAGCTAACGGGCGGTCGAGACCTACTACAGCCGGGAGGAACACCGCTTTCCCGGCACATCGTGCCTCGACCTCCCAGTCGGCTTCGAGCTGGCGGCCTCCGAAGAATGCGGCTAAAACTTTTGCGAGATCTCGCAAAAGTCAGTCTTAATTTTTTTTTTCTCCCATGTCCCCTGCGGGGCTCCGTAAAAAACAAATAAAGACTTCAATTACAAAAAAAAAAAAAAGAAAAAAAAGAATCAGCCTGTGTGTAGCAGCGGTGCAGCCTCACCTGATGATTTTGTTGCAGGCACCACATATGGGGGTCCTCCCGCTGTCTTCCGGCGCCTGCTGTGCAGCCTGCAGGATGGAACTGCGGCTCTGCATAGGCGTGGGCTGGGCTGGCTTCTGGTGCTGGGTCACGACGGTGCTGACCTTGTCTGGGTGAAAGCGGTCGGCAAAATTGGGGTCCGAGACCCACGGCGGTCGGCAGGAAGGAGCAGAACTCTTTGGTGCGGCGGCGGCACTTGTCGATTCTGCACACCACAAAAAAAAATCCCATAACAATCCACCCTTCAAACAGATGTCTGTGGTGACAACTTTGAGTGTCGCGTTGTTGCTGCTGTATTGACACTTAAGACTTAGAATCGATTAGCGCAGCCTCTCCCGGAGGCTGCTGGGGCTCTTTTTAACGCATCAGCAGGAGAAGAAACTCACCATCTGGTTTATTTGCTGCTTGGGCCTTGGCAGGTGAGGGAGTTGGCTCAAGGCTGTGGGGAGAAAATTACTAATTAGAAAAGGTAGACATGCGCGCACACACACACACACCTACTATAGTTACTTCTCAATGGATGCCATGTTTGGATATCTCCTGCCATGGCTAAGCTGTCACCATTATGCTGTGCCACGGATTACCTTGTGTGTGAATGATTCCAAGCATCATTATTAATATTAATTGGGATTAACAGGGTAGCGTGGTGCCCCCACCTGTTGTGATCACACATTCTGATTCAGTGTATTAGATTTAACTGAAAGCAGCACAATAATTGAAATTTCACCAGTATCAAAGAGCAACAGTGAGCAGTTTCTATCATGACTCAAAAATCAATCAAGTCGAACGTGATTTCAGCGTCATCGCCCTGCTGTTCAAGAGCCGCAGCCTCTCATGAAAGCATAAGAAACACCAACATCTCCTCAGGCGGCTGACGTCGCTCAAAGTTAGGCAAAAGTTAGATGACTGGAAACTCAGTCGCTTTCAGATTTGGGTGCGGAAGAGTTTCGCTTAGAGCTTGCATGTGCAGGAGTGTTGAAATAAAGCGTTTTCTACATTTCAAAGATCTGTTACCCGCAGCAAGCGTCACTATATTCAGAAAAAGCTTCAAATCTTGACGGAAGACAGAAAAACAACTTCTGAGCCAAGACAGTGAGCTCTGGAGACTTTTATCTTGAGAAAAAGAACCGGGCGGGGATTGTAAAAGCACCTTAGGCATCTATCGTGTTTACATCATCAACTGTGCCATCTAAAACACACTAATGAAAGGAGATGAAATCCCCTTTCATTAGCGTAAAGAAAATGAAAGATGGTGTAGGGTAATTGATTTCACAAACCTCATCCCATAGTTGTGCCTTTATCAGGTTAAGTCTGTATATGAAAGAATGTTATTTATGTCGCCAAACAAATACACGAGGAAAAAAAAAAAAAAAAAAACTGTAGCTACAGAGGCAGAAGTTACAGCTAGGAGCAATCTAGCAAGAAAAAAAAAGCCTAAAAGCCGTCTGCTATTTCTGGAATAATAAAGAACATTAAATCCCTTTGCAATACCAAGAATCTGGCTTATAGGACTAGTGACAGTAAGGAAGCTAAATCTTTCTAAATTAAGGATCGCAAGACCTCCTACCATGAGATTTTTGCAAAGAACCCGCAGAAAGAAAGAAAAATGCGTAAGAGGAAGTCAGAAGGCTGGATGAGCAGGATGTCTGCTGATGGAGTCAAACAAAGGACAGAGGCTGTTTCTGCCCGTGTGTGACTCACAGACCATGGGTCAGCTGCCCTCCACTCCACAGACACACTGACAAGCCTCACATCTGGGACCTCACCTAACAACTGACAAAACAAACTCCTATTCAACACCGCTGCCCCGGCTACATTCCCTTGCCAGGCTGCCCGTAGGTGTTGAAAGGCCGATGGCTCGGCTGTCTCGCAACCATGAGGTTTCTTTCTTCTCTCTGCTGCACCTCACTATGATGAATGTTGCAGGTGCAAATTGCACTACACCTCTATGTCGGCTTCTTCCCACCTGGAGCAGCCTAGATTGCGTTATCCTTGACATTTTCCCTGCTTTCAAACCCCCTCCTCCTCCTCCTCCCTGCTCAGCAAGAGGCTTGATATGATGCAGGTGCACATTTTCTCTATCAGAGGCTGTGCAGACGGGATTTTTTATTTATTTATTTAGCTTTTGACTGGAGCATTTCCTTTCACTTTTCTTGTTCATCCTTTGCAGCTCTGATTTTAGATTCATCTGTACCGGTTTCTCTTTTTTCTCTCCCCCCTTTTTGGGTATCCACTCCTGTGGGATGCATCAACCTGAGCAACGAGGAAAGCAGAGAACTTTGCTGGCAGCTCAGCATCCGGCAAAGGAAATAGCAGGTTTTGATTTTTCATGGAGCAACAAGCCTCTGACATGTGTCACCCCTCCACCCAGTGAGGAGGTAAAGGTGATGCAGCTTTGCAAGAAGTCGAATGTGACTAAAAACCATGTGCGACAGTGGTGGCACATGCCTAGGAGGGCCTAATGAGAAACCTCATTCCTATTGGCTCTTCACATCTAAGCTTTGCACAAAGCTTTCTTCAGTATCTTCCTGCTTACTGTTATTTCTACAGATATAAAGTAATATTTTTACACATTGATTTTTTTCCCCTCTGAAATCCTCTCTTACAGTTGAAATTTCTCTACAAGTTGATGCTTGACTCGATTAACTTGTCTAATTTAGCACATTGGTCTGGATACATTCCTACTCTAGCTAGTTTTCCACTAATTTTTCTTAATTAGTCACTTAGTAATACCTCCAACTTCACTATACATTAAAACACATTTGTCAGCCATTTCATTTGATACACCTGCTTCTCTTTAATCCAGATAACTAACCAGCCAATCACATGGAAGCACCGGAATGTATTTACCCTTGTAGACATGGTCAGGATGACCCGCTGAAGTTCAAACTGAGCATCGGAAAGAGAAAGAAAGGCAATTTAGATTTCTTTGAATTCATCATGGTCGTTTGTGCTAGACAGCACGGTCTGAGTATTTCAGATCTACCAGAATTTCCCACAAAACCATCTCTGAGGTTTACAGAAGATGGTCTGAAAGATAAAATATCCAGTAAGCAGCAGTTCTCTGCATCAAAAATGTTTTGTTGAAGGCAACAAGCAACTTAAACAGGCACTTTTACAAAAGTATGCACGTGTTGCCAAAAATTGGAAACAAAAGACCGGTAAAATGTTGCCAGGACTGATCAGTCTCTGACTATGCTGCGTAGAGTTGCAAAGGGGCGGAAAATTTCCGGTAAATTTCCGAAAAGTTTCCGGTAAATTTCCATGGTAAGTTAAGCTTGGGAATTTTGGAAATATTCCATATTGGAAACTGTCCATGGAAATAATGGGAATTATGGAAATTAATGGGAATTTAGGAGAACTAACTGGGAATATATTATTTCCAAGCATAAATATAAACAGAAATCATAAGAAAACCTCCATGCAAAATCTTTTCAACAGATATTTCAACAGATTTATTTGTAAGTACAGTAGAATAGAACACGTTTCAATAACTTGTTTCATGGATGAATAAAAACAGAAATGTTGAGTTCAATATTACCATCCCCTAACCCCGTTCATTCAAAAATGCCCCCTGTCCAAAAATCTCCACAAAGTCCCATTCAAAAGGTTAAATGAAAAATGCCACTTATCCTCCAAAACGTCCCATTAAACATGCAAATCTTCCTTCAAGCAATCCTCTTTTCTCATTTTTGCTCAGTCAATAGACTCTTCCTGGACCTCATCATCATCCAACAACATGTCCACTTCCTCAGCATCCAACTCTGAGTCTTCCTCTTCAGTGTCACTTTCCAGCCTTGTTGAGGATGGCTCTGTGTCAGGCTCAAAGAGCCGTAGGCTTGCCCGAATGCCGACCAGCTTTTCCACTCTCACATTTGTGAGCCTGTTGCGAACCTTTGTGTGGGTGTTTCCAAACAGTGACCAGTTGCGCTCAGAGGCGGCTGATGATGGTAGGATTTGGAGGAGGATGGAGACTACAGGTGCAAGGGCCTCAGATTCACATAGTCCCTTCCACCAGGTGGCTGCAGATATGTGCTGGCATGACTGCCATATTCCATCCCCTTTCCAAAGGCCTTGCTTTGTTCGATACTTTGCCAAACTGCCTAGAACTTTGCCTTTATCGAGACCCAGGTGGTCAGACATGGCTGTAATGACCGCATAGGCACCGTTGATCTCTTCCCCAGAAAGTATGCCCTTCTCATATTTGGGGTCCAGCATGTAGGCTGCTGCATGCACTGGCTTCATGCAGAACGCCCTCCGCTGTTCCAATGACTTGACCACAGCCATTTCCTCTGCTTTCAGTAGTAGGGAAGTGGGCAGAATTGTCTGGATTTCTTCTTTGAGTTCTGCAAAAAGGCACTGGACATCTGACAAGATGGCACCATCCCCCTCTATCTTTGCTATTGCTGCTGCAATAGGTTTGAGGATTTTCAGACTGCTAGATACTCTTTCCCAGAACACATCATCCAAGATGACCTTCTTGATGTCACTGTCGATGCCTACAGACTGGGATATGGCCATCTCTTGCAGAGACTCCTTTCCCTCCAGAAGGCTGTCAAACATGATAACAACACCACCCCATCGCGTTATGCTGGGAAGCTTCAGTGTAGTACTCTTGTTCTTTTCCTTTTGCTTTGACAGAAATGTAGCGGAAGTTACTTGTTTGCCTTTAACATATTTCAGAACTTGCTTCGCTCTCTTATTCAGAGTGTCCATTGTTTTTAGTGCCATTATGTCTTTTAGGAGAAGGTTTAGTATATGGGCAGCACAGCCAATAGTAGTTATATGAGGGTAGGTCTCCTCCACATGTGCCCAGGCAACCTTCATGTTGGCTGCGTTGTCAGTGACCAGTGCAAAAACCTTATCTGGTCCAAGGTCATTGATGATCACTTTTAGCTCATCTGCAATGTATTGGCCTGTGTGTCTGTTTTCCTTTGTGTCTACACTCTTGTAGAACACAGGCATAATACATAATCACATAATACATAATACATAATCACATAACTACATAATCACCACTCTGTGGTGATTATGTAGTTAATAATTCCTTGTCCCCTGATATTGGACCATCCATCAGAGATGACTGAAATACAGTCAGCTTGGTCAATGGTCTGTTTCACCTTTGCTTGAACTCGACTGAACTCTTCATCCAGTAGATGAGTAGACAATGCATGTCTGGTTGGGGGAATGTATGCTGGTCGGAGAACATTCAAAAATCTCTTCCAGTTCACATTGGATGTCAGCATCAGGGGTGAGCCAGTTGCATAGATTGCACGAGCGAAACACTCATCTGCGTTTTTCTGGCTAGTGTCATCCATAAAATCAAAGAATCCTCTGATGCCAGAGGGACCAGGAGCTGATGAGTGGGTATCTGAGTCTGATACAGCTGAAACAGATTCATTTTCCCCTTGAGTGGAACTCCTGGCTGCTGCATGTGTTGGGCCTTGAGGAATTTTTTTGCACTTTGCAGTGTGCTGCTGCATTTTTGTGGCATTCTTCACATACGTCTTATCACAATACTTACACATATATACAGATTTCCCTTGTACATTAGCTGGTGTAAAATGTCTCCACACATCAGATTTTTCTGTAAAATAAAACAAGAGCTTGTAAAAATGCTAATGCAATGCAAGAGATCGTAATAATACAATTGCAATATGATAATAAACAGATATAAATAGTAAGGCTAGCTAAACAACTGGAATGATCTTCAAAACAAAAAAGCCAAATGAGGAAGCTAGCATCTTCTTTATGTTATACTAGCTATGGCTTATTTAGCATCTAACAGATGCTAGCATTTTATTTAGCATCTTATCAGATTGCTATCTACCAGATTAATACATTTTATGTGATATTCACAATTTAAACATTTAATGAATATATTTTCCCATAAAATCATCAAAACTTACCTCACTTGTTAAGTCCACAGGCTCAAATGTGTGCCTTCAATACTCTTTGTCCTTCAGGCTCAAAAGTGTGGTCCATGTGTACATGTGATGGAGGCATGCACAGTGCCAGTAGGTGGTCTCAATAGCCAGTGATTAATAGTAAATGTGATTAAGGAATGGCATGGATATTCAAGTGTATTTGAATTGCATTTGTTTGTTTTTGTCAATATTATGCTAAAATATGCTTTGCTCAACTATATTTAAGTTCCCTAAGAAGAGCCAACCTTCAATTTTGAAAATTCCCAGTTTACTCCCATAAATTCCCGTTAATTCCCGTTTATTCCCATGGAAAGTTTCCATCTTTGAAAATTCCGGGAATTTTGCAACCCTAATGCTGCGACATGAAAACATGGATCCATCCAGTCTTGTATGCTTCAGCCGAGTGGTGGCGTAACAGTGTGGAGGACATTTTCTTAGAGGCCTTTAGCACAGCCTACCTGATCATTGTTGCTGACCATGTCCTGTATGAACAAACTATTCATCTTCCAATGGTTCATATCCATCTCAAACTGCTTTCTCCTTGTACTCACACGGCCAGATCACCTGACCTCCAGATCTCAAACCAACAGAGCACCTTCAAGGTGCGATGAAAAAGGAGATTCACGTCATAGATTTGCAGCCAAAAGAAAAATCTGCAGCAACTGTGTGATGCTGTCATGTCAGTATGGACCAAGATTTCCCAGGAATGTTTCCAGCACCTTGTTGAGTCTATAAGCACAAAGTAGTAAGGATCTGAAGGAAAACACTGGGTCCAATCAGGTACCAGGAAGGCATTTCCAGTGAGTGTGTTACAAGCTCATTACATAAATCTGCTCTCCTCACTACTGCTGCATTTGTTAAACGAATTATTTGCCAAATTATAAAAACTGTCAGTATGTGCTAATAATTTATCTTCGTCTTCCACCTGGGTCTGTGCGCTTCAGACCAATCAAGCTGAATTTCGATGTTTATGGACCAGCGTTGGTTAACCAACCATTTCCCCCTCATCAAGCAGCAGTTATAATGTTATATAACACCCCTTACATGACATGAGATTTGTTTGGACAGCACGAGAAACAAAGTATAAGCATGAGTCAGATGTGCGAGTGTGAGCACAGCTAAAGGGTTTAAAGCTGTATCCTCAAGCTCTAAATCATCTCATCTGTGGACATTTTTAAAATGGGATTTATAGACGTCCTTCACTATAGATGTTATGGATTTTATACATCCAGAAACATTACTACAAGAAATACTACTGATGAAAAGTCATTACCTACCAAACCTATTTGTTTTAGTCTGGTGTCAAAACCTATAGCGTTTCAGGATTACATTTTTTTTTTCCGCATTTCAGGAAAATGCAAATAACTCGAGACAGACTTTCCTCACAGTTCATCTCAGCACTTTATAAATGAGTATGCACATTTGTTGGGTTTTTTTATGCCCGAATGCACAACAATTTTCTCTCAGGGGCAATAAAAGTAAACCTTGAACCTGGCTCTTTAAGACATCCCATTAATTCCAACCTGCATAAATACTGAATAAAGCCTCGCTTCTATATAATCACTTTTTGTCCAGCACACTATAAGTAAAGCAATTGTGACTTAGCAGCAGGGGAAAAAAAGAAAAGAACTGTTAGAGAGATATGCCCTTGTAAGCTTAAAGTAAACAAGAAAAGAAACACAGAAGGACAGAGAACAAGAGTTGCTTTTTTTCCCAGATGTTTTATATATTTTTGATGACAGCAGGAAAGAAAAAAAAAAAAAAAAAAAAAGTACAGTTTTTTTTCTTTAAATTGTGCGAGAAGCCTATTAGAAGAGGGGATCAAAACTGAGAACTCTAAAAGATGAAAACTCAATAAATGTAAACAGGCAGCAAAAGAGACAGACAGAGATCAAAAGGAGGGTCTGAACTTCACAATCAAAGAAGAAAGAACAGTGCTTCCCACCGCCGAGACCCCCTCCCCACCTTTCCACCAGTTTACTCCGAGTAACGCAGTGTGAAATGGAAAATAGGGCTACAGACACAATGGTCCACAGTGTTGTCAACAATCATCAAGTCAGAATTTCAGAGGGAGATCTTATGCTTAGGCTCAGTATGCAAGGTTCCACTTTAGGTTTTTGTCATCTAGGATACGTTTCTAATATTTTTGCTTTTCTTCGCTTCCCCAGATTTCTTTGTCAGTCCATCTGCATCTAAGGAGGTGAATTTGTTAACTGCCAGGAGACAGTCCACTATCTTCGTCGTCTTTATCACGTAGTCGTTGCAGTGTAGATATCGCTAGCCGGCTCTGGCTGGGCTCTGCGTCCCAGGGCGTCTAGGATGTCGCTCAGGATTTAATATTGAGGGCGCGAGCAGACCTGTCGTGGTGCCAATCCCTCAGACGGGCATAGCGGGGACTCTGAATCTCAGTGAGGAACTTTTCCCTGACCGCAGGCAAAAACAGATATGAAAGAGAGATAGACAGGAAGGAAACAGATTGCAGGGGAGAGAATAAATGAGATGAGAGGGATGGAGCAGAAAAGGGAGTAAAGTGCACAAAGTGAAAAGTTGAAGAAGAAAAAAGCAGAGGGATGTAGTAGTAACATTTATGACATGTAGTACTCTTAAATATAACGATTAGAAAAGTATGGAAACAGAAGGAACCTGCTAATCTACTAATTAAAATAAAAGGGGACTTTTGAGGAATAGCATACTGCTGCTGCATGCACCAAGGTAATTGGACGATGGCTCCAGAAATTAAAATACTATCAACTCTTCCCATCTGCATTTTAGCAACACAGCAAAAAAGTTAATATGTTATGCTACTGAGCAGACTCAAAACAACAACAAAACCACACTATGAACAAAAACACACCGGGCATGCTGATGTTCAAAGCAGCAAAATTATGGTTGCTATATCTGTACAACACCACCATGGATACAGTCAGGATGTGCAGACTTTTAGCTTTAATTCAACGAGTTTAACAGACTCTGATCAGAAACCTTTTTTTTCATTATTAATTAGTGCTGTTGTGTTAATCTCGTTAAAATGACGTTAACGCCATAACCGCAGATCTCCGTTAGCAATTTAGCGGGAATCGCCCCGTGAGTGGGGCTGGACGGTGCTAACGCGTTAACGAGCTAACCCGTTGACACCTGGCTAACGGAGATTTGCGGCGTTAATGCGGTTGTGACGTCATTTTAACGTGATTAACGCTAAAATCACTAATATAAATATAATGCCTCAGTACCATCCCTTTACAGGCCCAAAGGTATGTGTACAAATTGAGAAGCATCATTTTTAAGGCAGGATCTGGAAACCATAAACATCCCCGAATGCCACGTTTCCGCCTTTGAGATGCTTTTCTGGGCCTTTACTACAACTGCCTTCAGTCGCTGCAGCTTTGTGGGGTTTTCTACTTTTAGTTTTGTCTACAGTAAGAGAGCAGCATGTTTAGTCGAGGTCAGGTGACCTAACTTGGCCATTCATGAACAGTTATGCAGCATTTGACTGAATCTCAGCAGAAAACACAGCTCTGCGCACATAAATTGTATCCTGCTACTTTCTAATGAATAAACTCACATTTATAATGATGATCCCATCTCACTGTAAACATTGCAAAAAGTCTAATTATTGAATGATCAGTGTAATGATTCTGTTAAACCAGTTTAAGTTGATCTTCAGGTCTACACTTAAATCAGATTGTGGTGGTACACAGAGGCAGAGCTGCACGATTTAAACTACACTGACAGGAGAGATTTTTTGTTCCTTTTCTTTTTTCAAAGTAGCTGCCAAGCTGAGGCTTCCACATATGCAAGTGTACAAACACAAACACGTGACCGGTCACATTAATGACAATCCGTTTACCTGGACCTCTTCATGTTTTCATCATCTGGGTCCTGCACTGAGAGATCCAGGAGAGACACACATCAGAATGCCTCACTAATACAAATGTTGACAAACACCTCAGAATAAGTAATGATATTCCTTATATTTAGCTATGCAGTTTCTTCCTTTGTCAGACTGGTTACAGTCAGGGTAGAAAAAAAACAAACAAAAAAAAAAAAAAAAAAAAAAACATGAAAACATGTCAGTGAAAACACCAGCCACCTCTCTTCAGCTGAAAAATGAAGAAACCCCTTATCCACCTTTTCTGTGTCACTCATTCTTGCTGTCACACTCAGTCCCAGAGATCAAATCACATCAACCGTTTAGTAACAGCCCCCCATCCTACACCTTATCTTGACTAACAGAGAGGCCCACCCCTCAAACCCATTACTCTCTGCTGTAACAGTCCATCACTTCTGTCTTAGGCCCTGACTTACTGAAGTCGGTGCCTGTGAGCTGAGCCAGGATGCGGAAGGAACGAGACTGGGTGGTGCCAGTGCGGGGCTGCCAGTCCTCAGTGTCCTCAATCAGCCTCTTCTTGCTGCGGTCGTTGGGAATAAAACAGGGGATGCTCTCCACCCTGAGGCCGTGCCTGCCGCGCACACACACCCAGGAGCAGGAGCACACAGCAGGTGTGGTTAACACAATCACATCCAGGGACTACCCACTCACACAAACGCATGGAGGAACGCTTAGTATCAGAGTCACGCAATAACAGCACTAATGGACACCCATTACTAAGATTTCTCATGGGGACACGGCAGAAGCTCATAAACGGAAGATACTCATAAATGTCATTAGAATCAGCGCAAGAAAAGCCACTTCACTTCAGTACCTGGCTTTATGTGAAGAGGAAAAAAAGCTAAAAGGAGAGGCATTTATTTTTCATAAACAACTTAATCACTCAAATGAAATGCTTTTTAAGCTGCTCATTTTAAGCACAGCTGTAGGTCAACTGCAGCATGCGTTCGTAAACAAGCGAGAGAAATATCAAAAGACACAGTCATTAATGAACTGCCATCCTCGCTCTGTAAACACAGTCACTCAGTCTAACAAAAGGGCATCAGCATTTTCTCGCTTTTACATAAACAGCCAGATTAGCCTACAAAGCCGACCGCACAGCCACCATGCAGCTGCCCCTTACTTGGACTGTTGGTAGATATCATCATAGTAAGTTGCTTCACCCCTGTGGATTAGACCAAAGAGCACGTAAACACTAGGCTCGTGAAGTTACCATAGGAACGAGAAGATGGAAGGCGATATTTGACAATATTTCTTATTTTGCACAGACTGCAATCTAATAAGAAATAGTTTAACTGTGAAGTAGGAGATAAACTGCAACTTCATTCTCCTTTTTGGGGTCTCTGACTTTAAGGCTAATTAAAAATGTGCACAATATTAGTCTCGCATTCTTCTTTTAAATTAAGTTATTCTAATACAATAGTTTTGTGAAGTCACACCCAGTAAAGACATGCAACCGAACTACTATCAGGCTGTGCACAGCTTTGTCATGAGACAAAGTGTGAATGCCAATTTATAAAAGAGTGTGTGTGTGTGTGTGTGTGTGTGTGTGTGTGTGTGTGTGTGTGTATATATATATATATATATATATATATACATATACATATATACATACATATACACACATATACACACACACACACTTGACTGCAAATGAAAACAAGAAAAGAAACATACTAACTTGTAATGAGCTTCCATCTGTGGAGTTAAAAGAAGAAAAGAGTGGGAAAAAGGTTAGAGTTAAGATTTCAGGGGGAGGAGAAACTGAGCACGTCTATACACGACAAAGGTTTCACACAACAGACGATCAAAAACATTGCAAAATGCAGAAACCATGCGAGAGGTGTGTAGAGATATGCTGCTATTGTCAGCAGGCTCTGTGAGAGGAGGAAGAAGGACGGCATTGTTTGACTGTCAAATCATCCATTGTCACCCTGACCCAAAAGGACTCAGCAGACTGGCACAAAACATTTGCTTTCCTGCTCCTCTCATCCCCGTACACAAACGCCTCACAGAGGTACGTACACAGCTGTAGCCTTTTGAAAGGAAAATTAAACCTAATTTCTGTGCCATTCGGCTTCATTCACGGGCAACAGGAGCACAAGAGGGATCTGCTCATCATAAATGCTACAGCAGTGATGTATTACTGGTAACTCTGTCCAAACACAATGCTAAACCTGTTCTAACACGTCGGGCTTAGACAGCTTTTTGGATCCAACTATTAACTGTGGAGAATCAAAGAATAGATGACGTCCTCACCAGATTAACCTGGTGGTTTTGATTACGCTCAACTCTTTTCAAACATGACAAGAGGAATTAGTGTTGCAGAGTAACAAGAAAAGTTGATTTTACAAAGAAGAAGAAAAGCAGAGCAGGAAAAGCTTGGGAAACCAACAGAATGTATGAGGCTAAATACAGCAACAGACCACATCTCACCAGCGGCTGGAGACGGAGCGCTGCCATGACCCAAATTAAAAGGAACTGGACCGGCCTATCCTTACAGACCATTTCATGCCAAACTTCTACTTTCCAGATCATTTAAAACACATTTCTTGCAGGAATACTTGGAAAAAAATATTAAAAACTCAGCGGGTTAAAGAAAGAAAAAAAAGCAATGAACATTTCAAGGTCAAAGGCTCACTTTTACAGCAAACTACATCAAATTGTTTCTGGGAATCTGCGTCTCAGGCGGTACAGCAGATTATCCCGTAAATGCAGAGGCCGGCGTTCATTCCCCGGCTATTCCACGTACCGAAGTGTCCTTGAGCAGGACTCGGTGACAGCTCGATCAGCATTAGCGTGTGAGATTTGTGCATCAGAATCATAATGTCAAGCGCCACACTGCATCTGTCAAACATTACATATTTCATTCTGCTAACTGTAGATGCAAGAGACGAGTAATAATCACGCTCTATCAATAACCCATCTGCTGAAATGGAAAATCTGTTATAAGAAAGAAATGATTTAGCAAGAAATATTTCACATCTTCTTTTCAGTTCCCACTATTAAAAACAACATCAATGCTTTTCTCTCCCACACATTACACCGACTTGCAATCATTTTCTAAAGACTCACCTCCACTGTCGCTTACTCATTCTAATCTATACTCGAATCCAGCCTTAAACAAAGTCTTTGTATAAATCTTAAAGATTTAAATCATGATGTTCGTTTTTTCCCCCCGTCCTAAGGTTAGAGAAGACGTAAAAAGGAAAGTGACTGAGTAAACAGATTAAGTTAAACACACAAAATGAGGATGATGGGAACAAAGATTAAACAATGCAGAAAAAGAAAAAACCCGTGACAGCATCTACAGTGTCCAAAGAACACAGAGTTTAACATGGCTGTAAAACTGTGACTGATTGTTGGCACATATAACCAATCCCAATACTTCTCTGTCATCTTGATAGATTTCACTGCAGCTGTCTTTCATCCACAGCTGGAACTGCATATTTCAGCTAAACATTTCCTGCTATACAAACACCACCAGACTTAATCAGGACACAATCTACAACAGCAACTACTACTGCTGTGTTTAGCATTAGCCTAAGTTTAGACAAATTATTGGCACAGTTAATAATTGGATTTCCACAGTGAGTCAGCTTGCATTTGCCCTCCTCTCTTTTCTCTAACATGCCCTAAAAGAAAATGTAAAAAATCTGTGACTTCACTTTGGCACCACACGGCAGCACTGATTGGACTAAATTCTTTAAATTCCTAAAGGCATTATTTTCTTTTTAAGTTTAAAACAAGAATAATGAGACTTCAGAAAAATGCCATTAAAACCACATTAGTCACGTTGCGGTTCCAATGGTAATAGCGTTTATTCATCCACCTACCCATTCTGTGGCTGGGGTGTACTGGCATGCCCCTGCGAGCACGGGGTGTTGAGTTTAGGAGAGTAGGCCACAGGTTTAATAGCAGGTCCTGAGTTGGCACTAGCACCACCTGCTGCAAATGGCCTCGCCATCTTGTTAATGGTCGTGCTCGGGGCAAAGGAGTACTTTGGCGGAACAGAAGCTGTAGCAAGCGAGTCCTGTGAGGGTGTGGGAGAAGGAGACAATGCAGCACAGTGCACGACATGCAGTTAGACGTTTGTGACACGCACAGAGAACTCCATCTGCCGTCGCACAAGCCCAAGCTTTTCCAGCACAGTCCCAATATTTCATTATAGCAAAAAGATTACTCTGTACTGCGACGGCGGCTCTGTCAAAAGCCTCCGGGCTTTTCTCTACACATGGGAAAAAAATGCTTAAGAAGTGTGAACACAGATTTTATTTGTGTTGGCAGTCGGCCAATTGCTGGCCAATGTAATCTGCTACTGCTGCTAAAGTGAAAATGCTCAAATTGTCGTCTATAACTGACGTGTCTCACTAATGAGATTTCCTCTTTGAGTATTGTGCATGGACTGCAGCAAGAAAATAAACAACTATTAAAATAGAACAGTGACTCTGCGTTTGTGTCATGTGCCGGCTGCTTTTCTAAAAACCGTTCAGTTTGATCAGCTGACCGGGTGACTCCACAGACTTAAAGCGTCAGTATTTATCTGGTATCAGGGACTGTGCGGGAAATCCCAAATGCATCAGCGACAACTGCCCAGCAAACTGCTAATTTTGCAACCTGCTGATGCTTGGCTAATGCAGAGTGCATGGACTCTGTGAGAGCTTGACAAGGCAGGTGATTCAGATGAAATTGAAGAACACAAAGTGACACGAAAAACTGTGAGTAACAATTAAGTTTGAATTTAACTGTCACAGCACAGCACACCATGCCAAACCATCCAGAGTGTCCACGCTGAGGTGAGCTCGGCGAGTCAGATAAATGCAGGCTTACCTTCTGGTCTCCACCCGCTTTGGAGGGTCTAAAGAGAAAGAGGGGGGAAAAAAATCAACACGTCAGAAAAAATGTGCTTATTGTTCATTATATTTCCACTAGTTTTACTTCACATTATCGTAAGAGGTAACTTGGAAAAATGTGTTTAATTTTTTACAGTTTGTGTGCTGTACTTTGTTTTAAGGTTCACAAAGAAAAAAAAAAAAAAAGGATTTTCATTTTAATAAACTTATTAAGAGAGCTGAGAATACAGCGGGTCAATCAGTCCTGTTCAGGTCTTAAAGCTTCTCCCAGGATTAACATCCCTGCGGTGTCCCCCGCCCCCGACAGAGCACACGATTATTAGAATATATCTTTACGCATTAAACATGGAGGCGGCCGGCTTTACACTTCTGTTTCCTCCTGAAATAATTGAACATAAATCACCGCCACCCTTTGACCAGCGCTTACACGCTGCACAAAGCTCAAATAGGGTTAAGCCAGAATGAATCCACCCTGCAGTTACTCATTGTTTGAGGCTATAATCACCAACAAAAACAATGGGCCGCGCTTCCTGTGACACAGAAAATAATAACCGCTCATGCTGTTGCCTGCTCAGCCGCTAATAGAGCAGTGTTTAAGACAGAATGACAACAGGGCTGAGCAGATAGACAGGGCAGCGAGGGGAAGGCATACTGACATGTCTGCTCATGTCACATTTCTGGAAGACAAATCGATGTGACACAGTGCTTGAGCTCACCTTAGCTAGGCTGACAAGTTAATGAGACACATTTGAAATCTGGGACATAGGGAATTCGTGCCATGACCCTTTTGTTACCGCGTTTAATTTGGCAAGGTGGACTAAAATGAACAAATATGAAGATGATTTCCATCTGTGTTTTTGGAAGTTTGCTTGTGCTGAAACCGAATACGCACGGTGTATGAGATCATTTCCCACCTCATTTCATGGGTCACTTATCTTAGCTGATGCACGTTTAGCTTTCAAGCTGATCTTAGATAAAGTTATAAATAACAAAAACCTCCCATGATACTGTAATCAACTTTGCACACTTCACCAACATTCTCCAAACACAAGCCTCCAGTCCAGCGGCCGGCTAAAATATGAGTCGAATGTGTCCCCGTGGATGCTGTGGGATGTTTTTCCTGTGAAGGTGAAACTCTACTGGAGATATTTTTTGGAGGATTCCAGTCCCCATAAAAAGGCTCAGGATAAAGCTAAAACCTTTTCTATTAAACAAGATGATCATTGGTGTCGAACAAAATGAGACGCCAAACCAAACAATAGACCGTATCTCATCATCGCGCAGCTGTCCTCCTCTTTAGGCATAAAAAGAAACCGTGGATGGCAGCCAAGATACGAATAAATAAGACTGACAATAGCTCCTCTCTGAAAAGAGTTTCAGGAAAACAATATTTGCTTGTCTTACAATATAATAACAATCGGACGGGGTGAGATGAAGAGAGGAGACTGGGGAGTCATGGGAAGAAGAATGTTTACAAAAGCCGGACTCCACAAGGAGACGAGAAATGTAGGAGGAAAAACCACAGAGTGCAAGAAAAGTAAACACGCTGACCTGTTACTGTTCTGTCGAAATATTACACCATTTCCTGTGAAGCCACATATTTAAATTAAACAGATATTTTTCAAATACAAAGCAACGTTATATTTTGACATCCATATCCACAGTGCAATACCGCTTACATTCACTGGCCACTTTATTAGGCACACCTGTTCAACCGCACCATAATGCAAATATCTAATTAGCCAATCAGACGGCGACAACTTGGTACATTTGGGCAAGTAGACATGGTCAAAACGACCTGTTGGAGTTAAAACCGAGCACCAACACGGAGGAGAAAGGTGATTTAAGTGACTTTGAAAGCAGAAAGAGAAAATATCCACTGAGCAGCAGTGTAGACATCGTGAATGTGCAGCCAAAAAAAAAAAAGTATTCCAGAAACTGTGTGATGGCATCATGTCAATATGGAGCAAAATCTGAGGAATGTGTCCAGCACCTTGTTGAACCATGAACTATTGTTCAAGGCATATCTGGCCCAACCCAGTACGACCAAAGTATACCAAATAAAGTGCCAGGAGAATGTAATGTACATTATAATTTAATGAATGATAAGACTGATCTGATAACACATCAACAGGATGTAGCAAGTCTTTTTATTCCTGGACATTATACCCTGTTTTAAGTGGTTGTCCAATTAAGGAAAGAGAGCTTAAAATGCTTAGAAATACAGGTTAATGTCCAGCAACACGCTGATCAACATTATAAAAAGGGAAACAAGAGCGGGAAAGCCAAGTACCCAAATCTATTATGTTGTACGAATGAAAGAAAACCTGGAATATTTGAAAGAAAAAAAAAAAAAAAAATGCCATAAACATATCTCCAAATCTCCCTTCTATTCATTCACGTAATGGCTCTGCCTTCTGAGCAGCCTGATAAATGACCTGTGGCTGCTCGGATTCAACTAAACGCACAAAGAAGATTTGTAAGAATTAAAGAGTCGAGTCTCTTGGTAGGAACAATAAAGCGAAGACGTTAACACAGCCATTTTCATCTTACTTATGAGGATCACAAAATCAAAATGAGTCCCATGACAGCAGCCGGCCCATCGTTGTTACTTAACAAGTCAATACTTCTCATTTTCTGAAGGTTTTAGGTCCTTGAATGATTACGTTTGATCCTTCATTGGGAGGGATTTTTTTCCCCCCCACCTTCCCCTCGCTGTCTTATAATTAAGCTCTTGATGAAACATTCTGGCTTCGACTCTACTGAGAGACTTTGTCAAGTATTTCTGGCAGGAAGTATGTGAGCAGGTATAAGTGCTGCCTATAGAAGGTTACGCAGTGCTAATTAAAAATTACTGAAGCAAAATAAAAAGATTTTCTTGCCGCACATTTAACAACAAAGTGTTGCATCTGAAAAAAATAAAAGTTTCTCTAATTTCATTATGGAACTGAGGCAAGTATGGTGCCCAAGGTTCCTCTGAAGATGGTGTATTTGAACAGAACAAAGGCCGGTACATCCACCCGACGGCACTCATCGCTGCGTTTCCTTCTTCATGATGTGAAGGACAGAATATTACTGTTAGAAGTAAGCCAGGACGGATTCAGACAGGCTGTACCTCTGCCAAATCCACGACATTCCCCTGCTTTAATAAGTGAGAATGGCGCACCTAGCATTACTATTAAAATACATGCAGTGAATAATTCATTTGTATCAAGTTTAATTTCAGACCGACAGGCACAAAGTTAGTCTTTTAAACTGCCTGCAAGCAAAAAGGCCATCATATTTTAATAGGGTGAAGTCAAGGCTGAAGTCTCTTATGAATGAGGCTGGTAATGAGGCCGTTTATTTCAAAAAAATAAAATAAAAAAAGCTTCGAATTGAGCACCTGAATACGGCTTCCACAACCCCAATTCTGTGAATCCAAGTGCAGCAGAAATGTCATAGCATTTCAATTGAATACACATGTGCAAAAAACAAAATGCCAGAATTCAATGTTGCTGAGAAGAAAGGAAGGAAAAAAAAAGAAAAAAAAAAAAAAAGGATCAAATCCTTTATAAATGTGCCTGAAGGTTTTTTTTGTTCGATGCTAATGAAATCTTCTGAATTATTCTCCAGATATCCTGTTAACTCCTCATTAATAACACCTTTCTGCCAATAAATATTTACTTTGCTTTATTTGAGCCGTGCCCGAATCTAAAAACCAATTTAAAATCCGTCACGTTGGATCAAGTTTCACTCAAAGTATGTCGTCCTATTTTGTCAAAGTAAGGATGAAATCGGGCATTTGTTTTGTGGGGATTTGTGCTTCTGTTTGAATGAGATAAGCGTATCATTTCGTTACATCGCGCGATGTCGGACGGCTAACCTGCTGAGGGTGAGGGTGAGGGAGCCTGACGCTTCTCTGATCTTGTTTTGTGCCTCCACATGGGTCATCTCCTCTGCGTTGGCGTCACCGATCGCCACCACCCAGTCTCCAACATCGATGGCAGCCTGAGCTGCCTTTCCGCCCGGCGTCAGCTGGAGGATAAGAAACAAATTCAGACAGGAGGTTAGACAGCTATGGTAATGTGAAGCGTACATGGTAACATCAAGGCAGAGAGGACGGTTTCTGTCCGTGTTCAGACAGCAGTACCTTGTGAATGCCTTGCACTACCATGACACACCAAATATCCCTGTAAAGATCACCTTCTCCTTCTTCTGAAACCATTTGAGTTTCCCATCTAGCACAAACGTTAATGGAGTTACAATCATTTAAAGGTGCTTGTAAAATGGGACCGCAAGTGGGCCCGTGGTAAACAAAGGGTTAATGTGAGAAACAGAAGAGCCGTTTAAAACAGTGTGTCTCAGTTTTTCTACATAACAAAGAAACACTGCTGTAATAAATGACAGAAATCTATCAGCATGACTCTCTGGGCTTAAACTGTAACAAATAAATGTGTAAAATTACTGAAGAAGGAAAAAACCTTTCATTTAAAACAGGGGAGCTTTTTCTCAGTAGGAAAAGCCCTCCTTCAGATTTTACAGGGACCATCTAGTGGGCCACATTGAAGTCTTTGCTAGGCCTATTCTGGCCCCTATGCCTTATGTTTGACACCCCTGCTTTAGAGAGCATTTTAAGTTTGCTTTTAGAGATAACGTCAAAGAAAGCTTAATAAATCCCCCTTTAAAGATCGAGCTGTGTGACTTCCATGTTCAGCTCAGCCCCCCTTCACGCATGTCAAATAAAAACAACAACCTAAACATAAAAAGTCATTAACAGGCTGCTTTAGTATGCCACTTTCTAGACTTAACTCTGAACGCTTTACGCCGTGAGCCACATTCAGACACACACACACACACACACAGACTTAGACAGCGCTTTATGCATCTCACACATGCTGACGCATTGGGGGCAATTTGGTGTTCAGTATCTTGCCCCAGGACATCTCAACAAGCAGCTCAGAAAAACCCAGGAATCCAACCTTCAACTTCGTGATTAGGGACAACCCCCTACACCTCCTGAGCCAAAACTGATTTTGCTGTGTTGATCATTAAAACTCGATGATCCGCTCACAGAGTCTGCGCTTCTGGGTCCATTTTACCAGCAGAGACAGGCATTATGGGTCATCATGACGTTATCAGTCAGCAGCTTATGATTTACCGCAGACTGCCAGAGACATACTTGATAGCTGCAGACAAGGACCGTGTGTTACCAATAGTCACATCATTTACTGGAAAGAACCATCTACCTTTTCCCACGCAGGCAGGTAAATCACTTACTGACAGGAGTATGACATCATCCTCTCGGGCTGTCACACAGAACGCGGGCTTATTGAGTCAGAGCTTGAGTCAAGGATATGGTCCTGTTACAACAGGAAAAACTTGACAGAATTTAGAGAGGCAGTAATGGTATTCTACATGTGCACGGCGCGTCTGGCAACACCTCTACAGAAGAGAGATGACCCGCCGTGTTCAGTAAAGGCTTAGTCAGCTTTTCCAATGGAAAGACGTGTCATATTCTAAATAAATGAAGAACCAAGTGTTTAGCGTTAGATAAGTGAGGGAGTGCCAAGATTTGTAACAAAGAATAAAATTTTTTTTTTTAAAAAAAGGCCCCACAAGGGTTACTCTCTGATGTCATGGATCCCTGTAAATGTTAGCTCATCAAAAGCTCAGAGGAGTGGTGCAATCAATAGCTTTCTGGCATGTTCGGCTAAGCTGTCGCACTCGCCGCTTTGATTGCACGCTTTAAACATAAACAGCGATGTCGGTGGGGGTGGGGTGTAAATATGCATCATAAACAGATGACGGTTAAGGCTGAAAAATGACTGCGCCCCACAAAGACAACGCAAGTTAAAGCCAGTCTGGCATCAAAACACGGCAAAGCTAAAAATAGGAAGACATGCATTCCTAAGGGGCAATCCGAGTTACACTTATTTTACAGCCAAGTTCAAGCATCACTTTAATTGCCTTTGATTTTCACTCACTGGAAGCAATTAGAGGGGTTAAGAAAGATTTTTCTTAGTTTAGAAAGAACTTCAAAAAAGGCCTTTAACAGCTTACATTAGGGAAAAACAACTGTGACATGTGACGTGTTCGGAAAAAAGGGCCACATCCTGGCATAATGCCATGGAGGTTCACTACAGAGAGCTGCAGTCCTGCTTCCCTGCTACACTGCGTAGTAAAACTCCAGCATCTCGTCGCTGTGCCAGAGCAAAACAATTATTTGATTACTGTTAAACAGCATGTCCTTTTAGTTTTTGGCCACAGAAAAGCTGGCAAAGCCACTTGGGAGCTGTATCTTTAATCTCCCTTAAATCAAAAGGGGTTTTAAAATGTTAACCAACACAGTAAATATCCACGAACCATAGAATATGGACAGAAAACCCCAGGAATTTTGGAAGCTTTTAACAACGAAGCTCCTAACAAGGGGTATATTAAGAAATTAAGGAAGCCCATACAACGGAAAAGCCAGCAGCTTTCCCCAACCAACAACTACAAAGCAATAAATGGCCATCTTCTTTAACCCTAGAACTCTAAGGTTGGGGATTTTTACCCACGTGATTACAGTCATGTGATTATCATGAAGCTCACTTAGTGGTAATTTCCAAGAGAATTCATATGATGGTCAGAGTTTAGGGTCATTTGGCCATTTCCCCTCTCAAATAAAAACAAAAATGAATCCATCTCCGACAACTGTCAGCGATGCAGGACAACTGCGCCTTGACTAGACGAGGCTCGCGTATCCCAGGAATGGGTGGACCGACTTCCATCAAGTCCATAATTTGTCTCTAATTAGAGCCTTTTTATAGTGTCGCCACATAATACATTTTTTCCATTTTATAGGAGGAAATAAAACAAGAGTACTTCGATTCACCTTGCTGATGTGAAAAATGTTTTATCGGGTAAAATATATTACTGACTTTAGTGATAGTGTTACAAAACTGCCTGCAGGTGTTCTAGGACAGCGGTCCCCAACCCCTGGGCCACGGACCGGAGTCGTTTGGTACTGGGCCGCAAGAGTTGTGGCTTTATGGTTTTCAGGGTTTTTATCGTTATTTTTTTTTTAATGTTTTTATCGTTAACTCTGTTTTCCTGGGTCTTTTCCCATGTGTTATGAATAAATCTTCCCTTTTTTGGTACCTATACTGGTTTTATTTTGTTGTATTTATCCACGACACCTTAAAGGCCGGTCTGTGAAAATATGGTCAGACATAAACCGGTCCGTGGCGCAAAAAAGGTTGGGGACCGCTGTTCTAGGAGGAATAAAAAGAACCAATGACATTGTTTGGGATGGTCATGGTGCTCCTCCTGAACTGGTTTTGCTTTTAAAAAGATGATGTAGATAAAGTTCTAACGCTGTGGACTGCATTAGGCGAATATGTGTGTGTGAGAGAGAGTTGGTTATTGATGGACACGGACACCTGTGCTTCTGGCTCAGGTTCAGAGTGCAGCTGCTCCCTTACTTGAGAGGACAGCAGTTAAAGTTGCTGTGCTCAGACCTTCGGTTGGTGGGGGGCAGACAGAAACCCTACACCCACCTCGTTCACTTTGCAGCAGTTTGTCAATACAGTTAACGTCAGTAGAAAACATGTTCTTGAAACGCACTCCACTGTTCCCCACAACAGCCCGGGCGCGGCACAAAGACGGCTGCGGGACAAGGCCAGCTCTTATCATATACGTTTATTTACGCTCTACGTGTTACACATGATTTTGTGCAAATGCGATCATGCCAATGACACGACGTTTCTCCAGCTTCAAGTATTTGCAACTGCGAGGCTAGCCGAAGAGTTTGTAGCCAGTTTCAAGGCTTTTTGGCAGAGCAGCAAAGCTGTTTTGGAATGCTATTGAATTTCAAAGCATTCGCCAGCCTCTCAAAATGCAGCTTTTTGAATTCAACTTTGAAGTTCTTTCCTTGGGTAACCTCACAGGTGATCCAGGGCCCCCCACACTTGCTCTCAGCCTTTCTTTTTTTGGTTAAACTAATAATGCCCTCAAGTTTATCTGCAACTTCTGATATACTGACTGTGTAACTCTGCACCAGCTCACTTTTATTCTTTCCAGGGCTATTTGGAGGCTAAGAGACAGTCTGTCCTTACATCACTCACTCAAAAACACACACACACACACACACACACACACACACACACACACACACAGCTGATGCCAAGCCATAAATATTACTCTGAGAAATGGAAACTCAAACCTGTAAGTATGTGGTCACCCCCCCAACATGACTGCAACTGAACACCTAGTACCAACTCACCTTAAAAACACTGCATCATAAGACATTTATTTATCCAACTAGGAGAAATGCCCCCTGCAGCCGATGTATCAGCAAGTTCTGAATTATTAAATCACCCCTCTAACAAGGCCTCTCTTCCCGGAGTTTGTGTGAGAGTGAGAAAGAAAGAGTGTTTAAGAAGATACAAGAGATAAAGCAACAGATGGCCTACTAGTCAGACTGGGACCCAGAAACCGGAATATAAGAGCCGATGACTCATCCAGCTGTGGTGGTGGATGGGTGTTGGTGGTGGAGAGACGGTTACAAATCTCTCTACTTGCTTATTGACATGACATCATTAGTAATTTCCTATGAACATCTGATTTCAGTGGTATGGCATGTGTTTGTCAAAAGAAACCAGATGGCACTCAGAAGCCTCGGTTATGCTATCATAATGTTTCTGGAATCGCACTGGCACGAGATCTGGGTCAGATATATGGACAAACTCCTCGGAAGAGTTGCGGGGCTGCACCAGAGCGCGTTGCAGTCGACATGGAAAGTGACAAAACTGCATTACCACAACATCTTGCTTCCTATATTTCATGCCTTTCCTGTTGAAACAGGATACTGGCGTCAATATGCGGAGCGAGATACAAGTTGAGTCAAGAAGACGGCCTACTTCAAGGTCATCACAGTCTTACATTCAAAAAGCAAACAGAATTTTGCACAATACCACCATGGTTAAAGAATTACATTATGCTAGTAAGTGAAGTTTGGCATTTTTCATCATAGACAAGCGTTTCCTTAAATACCAACAATCCTCTGCAGCTTTAGGGGAATTCTTAGGAAACTTTAGTACGTCTGAGAAAATAATTCTGATGTTGTCACGGGGAGAGACTACATATTTATACTGGAAATTCTTCATTACAGTCTAGAGCTGTAAAGTATTAAAAAATGAACACACTACAAGGCAGGAAGGATGTAATAAAAGGAACCATCAAACAGATTTATGGAAAATTCAGGACTCTGTCTTTCTAGAGTTTGACTCATACTTGGGAGTAAAGGTGGAGGTCTCTGAGCCTCTGGTGCTTCAGCCGTCTCTTGTAAGTCCTTTAAGTTAATGGATATGAAATAAGAAATAGCTGTCCCTTTAAAACCCACTTAAACTCAAGTAACGCTCAGGTCTGAACCAAAAAAGAAACCAAAGCCAAGCACCACTCAGATCCTAGTTGTTGAGAGGGCGAAGCAAAGTCCACTGGGCATGGCTGCGACTAGCATAATCTTGTCAGGTTTTATGGCTTATAATGACATGCTTTATAGATAATTCTTTAGCGGTATGGTGAAGAGTCACGCGAACTAATGACTTTACTAGCTAGAAATGCTTAAGCATCTATTACCACGAGGAAGAAAATTAGAACAGCTAGAAGAAAATCAGCTGTGTCCCAAGAGCTGAACATTGATTGAGCAAAATAAAAGCCCTGCACATATTTCTTTCAGGATTAAATCAATGTGTACCTATTAATCCAAGGTGAAAAAGTTATTCTTCCTTTTCCCTTCACTGTGACTTAAAAGTAATGGCCATCATTCCTCTGATCTCACTGGGAAAGTATCCCTTTGAGACCGGAGGAGTCCACCACGTGAATGAGAAAAGTGAGTGTGCAAGACGTATTAGACACAGAAAGGAGACAACGGGATTGTCTGTTGGCAGCAACAGAGTGGATATGAGAAAAATCCCTGGAATGCTGAGAAAGCATAGCCTTCCACGCCTGCAGACAGAGGAAGGAAACAACCATATTTGTCTAGCATGGAAACCAATAAAACCGAGCGCCAAACACGGGGAGGTAGCAAGTCAAAGCCGCAACTTTACAAATCGATAATTGGAATATCCACGTGCAGTACAAGAAACAATATCACCATCTGCCACAGCACGATCAAGCTCGAGTGGCCTAAATAACCATCGGCTTCAACAAATCCACTCCCAAACAATGGCAACTGTCATCTGGTGTTTACCAAAAAAACAAAACAAAAACCACTTGGACATATGGATCCTTCGGGAGTTGCAATCTCATCACCTCACAGAGACTCCAAGAGCCTTTTGTTCCATCAATCTACACTCTCTTCATTTTGTAATCACTTAACCGTCCGTCTGGGTTCACATACTCATCAGCTACAAGCCAGTAAACACAGACCACCCACCACATCCATCTAATGCGAACCCAGTAAGTGTAGGTCTGACTTCTCTTCCTGTTACTAAGGGATACTGTAGATCATTGGGGTTTACGGCCCCTTGTTGGGCTGTTTTCAACCTCTGCGACTGTGGGACTCGCTGTCCCTACTTTTATGACAATCACGATGAGAGCAAACAGTCCCCAAGAGGTGAAAAGAAAGAAAAAAGAAAAAAAAAGAGAGAGAAAATCTGTCACATCTTTATAACTTGTGAACCCCGAGGCCCAGTGCTGGAGCAAACAGAGATATTGGCCGCTGACCAGTCGTTACAGCTCCAAGCTTAGAGATACTAAGGGGTTTTTGTTCCTCGGCTAGGAGCGATTAGCTTAGACCAACCTGAGGGAAGGATATTGCTATACTATAAATCATAAACTATAAAATATCACACAAGTTTTTGTAGTAGGGAAAAATCACCAGCGTGTGATATGTACCTGGAATGCAGACAAACTGGGCTCTTGCGCCAATTCAGTAATCAGTCAACACATTTAGATGAGAACTCGTTTGATAGCCGTCTAGATCTACTGACTCACACATTGATATTCACCCTGCAGTACGCCCCGTCTGCCTGGACTGAAATTCCTCCAAGTTAACAGCTATGTCTCAGTTTGTTTGTGGCCGTACGTCAAAAGAGGTTTCTACATCTGTTCGGTCTTTTATGGGTACAAGTAAAATGCTTCTTGTCATAAATCCAAGGGGAACATTGTGTTTCTGACTGAAATGCCTGGCAGTAAGTAGAGCAAATACAAGACAAGTACTGACAGGGTTGGCGATAACGTTTGCCTTCGCCACAGGATTAGATGAGCTCTACATGCACCTCAGTGTGATGCTACTCACAATACCCTGCAGTTCATGGGAACCTGCATTTGTCTGTTTTAAGTATGCAATCTTTTTTTTTTTTTTTGCACCTACAAAGACAAAGAAAGCTCAATTCAATAATTACACCAGGGTCCAAACCTATTAACTCCTAATCATCTCTGAAATAATAAACTGCAAATATTGAACATAACTACAGAATTAATACCTGTTAAGTCAGACTGACACTTACAGATCACCCGGTTTATTTGGATAGCAGTGCAATAATGCAATAAAACCAGCGAGCGCATAGTAGAAAACTAGATCTGTGTGAGCAATAGCTGGCAGGAAAGCTGGAATGATTTTATGTGTGTGCAATGTGCAGGCGTCTGTGTGCGTAGCTGCAAGTGCGAGTCTGTATGTTTGTCAGGCAAAGCAGCTCTGCACTTATATGGGCTGGAAAGTGGTCGCCGCTTTCGTCAATAGCAACAGAAGTTTATAAAAGAGTATCTGAAAATTTGTCCAGGGAAGGAGGAGGGCAGCGAACACACAGAGTACAAAGCACACAGCAGGAGTGTCATGCAAAGAAACTGCATGTTAGAACAGATCGGGAAGGGTTACCAAAATGAGCCATAAAAACATTTGAATAGTATGGAAATGCTTCTGTAGACAAAACCCTTTACTATCCGTGCCTAATAAAAAGAAAAAGAAAAAAAGTGATGTGACACATGCATATGCTGAGGCAGGGTAAGCCCTGATGACTGAGGTGGCCAAGCTGGTACTTAAAACCAACAGACTCTTGTTAACAGGCCGAGGCTTTCATAGAAGCTTAGAGGAAATCTCCGAGGAGAGTGCAAACACCTCAACTGCTGCTCTGCACAGATGCAAAAAAAGTACAAAAGCTGATTCCATGTGCACTTTCTTACCCTTGACACGGTGAGAGGCATGTTGAAGTCCTTGCCACCCTGCAGCCTGAAGCCCCAAGGCGGCGAGCCGCTGAGGGTTACAGAGTACGTATTCATACCCTTGAGGAAAGAAAAAAAAAAAAAGGGGGAAAGGAAACATCTTAATTAGCCAGAAAGCCCGGAAAAGGTTCTCAAGGTCCTTTATTATTTTGCTTTATCTGAAACAGTCTATCTGCTGGCTCTCAGCACCACCAGCCCACAAGAGCACACATACACACAGCATACAGAAAATAACACTCAAGTTGTTTTCTTTTACAGCAGATAATGTCACGTCTTAGTTTTAGGAATAACCATGTTACGGCACGTCAAAATTAGGCAATAAAGAGGGAGCGGTGCCGGTTGGACGTGCCATTTTTACACATTTCAAAACACACAAATAGCCTGGTGTCATAATCTAAAGCTAAACTCTAAGGTGAAGTTAGAGTTTAACTCATTTCAGTCTACTGCAGCACCAATGTGCAGCATTTAGAAGATCTACTGCACAACAATAGCAGCAACAACTCCTCCTTCGGGGGGGATAATGTGCCACTTGCTGTATTCAGCCAGGTAACAGGTATCGTGGCTTCAACGCAATTAATTACTGCCAGTCTGCGGCAAGGCACTAAATAACTAGGTAGTTTTAAGAACCAAAGGGCAACATGAGATGCAGCCCTCTGTTAGTGGCTTACACAGAGTTAGGGTTTGACCACTGACCTCTGTGCTCACACGGCTACTCTAGCCCTGCTCCTCCTCCTCTTCCACAAACCTACCAGGTGTCACAGGTCTCCGTGACACACAGCTATGCCACCTACCTTGTCCTCAAAGGTCAGCTGGTAGCCCAAACCTGGGAGAAAGCTAAAGAGTCAGTAAGCTGGAGCAAGCAGATTCCCTCTCTGTTGGCAAACCCTACCCCCTCGATCCTGACTGTGACACAGGCAAGCCGTAGCCTCTCCTCACTCCTCAGAGGCTATATAAGGAATGTAAAACTACACCAAACTATTTCAGCCCAACACCCACATGAGTCACAGGGAGAGAAGGAGGAGGAGGAGGGGGGCAGAGGAGGATGGAGAGAGGTAACGTCAACGACCCATGGATTCTGGCACGGGCCAGGAGATTTTTTTTTCTCCTCCTCTAAGTTCATTGCACTTGGGAAACGGCAGACGGCCACAAATGAAGCAAAGCACACAACCCTCTACATTCTTTCTGTAGGGCATGAAACATAGTACAAGCAAGAAAAAAAAAAAAAACCCTCAGCAATTATACTTTAACATCAAGCTCTTAAAGCAACAGAGCCGCTCACACACACTGTAAAGGCTGGTGAGACAGTGGTGTGCTCACAGATAAGGAAAATCTAGCCTTTAATCCAGCCTAGCACCCCAAATAATCCCACTAAGAAAACCTGCAAATCTGCTAAAGTTAATGGAAATCCTTAAAATAAAAAAAGACTTGCATTCGCATTCATTCACTGTCAATGCAGCCTCTAGATCTGTACAAACCTGACTCTTTATTGGCAAAGCTTAAATTAGTTTTTCTCAGAGCCAGGGAAATGAACTATGATACAGAGGAGCATAAGGCGACAGAGAAAGACCTGCAGCAGGAGCAGCAGGTAATGGAGGCTAGATTTCACTGGTGACAAACACCACACTGAAAGCTGATTACTCAGACTGTATTAAAGCGGAGGAAGTTACAGCATTAATGTGACTGCACTCTACTTAATTAAACACCACCCTGTATGATAGGCAAGAGAATAAAAGCATCAGTTTTAAGCCAATAAATGTGTGGCACTCATCCCCATGCTTATGGTGTTGCTATTTATAATCTTCTATATTATTGCTGCTGCTGCATTAGTTCTATAGGAACTCGTGTTGCTCTTAATGAGAGCTCAAATACAGGGAATTTTTGGTTAACACGCTACGCAATTACGAGCTTACACGGGTTTCTTCAATGCGTCTAGCACACTAATTTCCCAGCGGTAATTAAAGGCCACGCTGTGAACGCTGTACCCCGGTTAACACCGCCGCAGACAGCCAGGTTTCCACTCGCGACAACACGGGACACGAAAACCGGACAAAACTCTCGGCTCTGACAAAGTAGTTAGCACAGCTACAGAGCAGCAGGGGCTCGGGGAAGATGGCCAGAAGCATGAGCCTGCACAGTTTGGAGCACCAGCTTAACCCATACAAACCTCCTCTGTGGGGAAAAAGCTGGTTTGAAGAAGTTACACAAACACACAAAGATGCATTAGCTTACCTCTTGTGTCTCTCTGTGCTCGCCGGACATCACGAGTGTACCGGATTAAAAATAATTTAAAAATATGATAATAAGTGGGTTGGCAAGCAGGCAACTTTTCAGACTTCCTTGAAGCAAACGTCAGGAAGCCGCCGTGGATCCCCCTGGTGAGCAGCAAACTCATTCCCTCAAATTCTTTTTAGCAGGACTCTGCTGAGACGTCAGAAGTCACATGGGCGGAGGCTTCATTTCACTCAGAGGCCGAGTTGCACTCATCAGCTGCTACTACTAAAGCCATTCATCATAGCCGCCCTGAAACAGCTTTTCTCAATCACTCCGTCGGTTTTAACTAAAGGAACATAAATAAATAAGACTATGCCTCAGGGATAAACATGAACTAATCCAGGACACCGCCCCTGAAGAATAACTTTTTACACACGCTGTTTACTGTACTTACTATAGTAAGTACAGTAAATAATAATGGCTTAGCTATAGCTAAGCCATTATTATTTAATAGTAATAGGTAACTTAATTTGACATGACTTATCCTAGATGGAGAGAGAAACAGATATATACGTGTTACAGGCATGGTCCTTTAAGGGTGAAGCCTGATGGGAAATGTATGCGGGTGTGTGAGGGTGAGCGGAGAAGGAAAAGAAAAGTAACGGTTAACTACAGAAGAGACGAAGAGAAAGTAAATAAAAGGAATATAATAACTCCCTCGGCAGCCAAAGTTGTATCGGCGATGCCCGCTGTGAGTAAACTGTTTCAGCCCACTGTACGCGGTGTTCGTGCCTTGGAGGAGAAATAAAGGTTCGGTAAAGCAGTTTCCTACGCCTCCCTCGATCTTCTTGCTAGCGGAGTTGACCTGTATAGTAAGCTGTTGCCGGCTGCGAGTCAAGTAACTGCCAGAGGTTTCCTTACTACGGTTCGGGGCCGCGGATCTGGCGCGGTAACACTGGGGGCTCTTTTCCGGGATAAAACTCCGCAAAGCGCCGAGAGAGAGGGAGCGAACTTTCTTTTTCTCTTTTCCGTCGGACGACAGAGAAAATGGCGGCTCCGAGAGATGCTGAAGGGGATGGCATGGGAATGTACTTCAGTAAGAGCAGCAACCCATTTTTGCCAGAAACCCCAGAGAGTGGCACAGCTAATGTGGACCGTGCCACTTATGTAAACAATAGAATCCACAGCAGCAACCCCTTCATCACGGACATAGAGTTAACGCCAGCGGCGAGCATAGCAGCAGTCTATACGACGGAGTTTGAGGCTGCATGGCATCTCACCCCGCCACCTTCAGCTCACACCAACCCTTTCTTAACACCAATAGCGAAGCAGAATGCAGTGTGCAGTGAGTTTAAGCAGTTGCAGTGCTCAGACTGCGAAGGCCCTGGTAACACTGCATCTACACCCCTCACAGTGGGACAGCATGGCTCGCATGATCACCCACCTCGGATTGTTACATCTCGGCCATGCAGCCAGCCATTCACCGCCATGAACTGTACCTGCAGTGTCCCTAGAAAAACGCAGTTTACTGAGCCAGCGAAGCTACACATTATGCCGGGTATACCCCAACCTGCGCAGTACAGCTATGAAATGCCAGCTCAGGGCTATTTTTCCCCAACAACTCGCATGGCAATACCAGCACCAGATGGGGGGTGTGGGCTTTGCAAGCATGACCAGGGTCACAGTTCAAAACAAGCCATGCCAGGGCCACGCGGCTGTTTTCCTGGTGTAGTGCAAGACGGGGGTTTTGCAGATTGTAGTGCTGATGGACAGACGAGGGGCAAGGAGAAAATTCCCACATTACAACCAGACCATTTCGATGGGTCAGGGTCATGGAAAGACTTTCTCTATCAGTTCGAGACCTGTGCAAAGGCCAACTGCTGGACGGAGAACACCATGGCTGTCCAACTGAGATTCAGCCTGAGGGGCGCAGCTGGAGCCATAATCCACAAAAACCCCAAATCTGCTCGCTGGAGTTACCAGAGGATTGTGGAGGAGGTGGAGGCTGCCTATGGGCCGTGTTCAGAGCATGCAGCAGCCATTGGCATTGAGCTACGGCAGAGAATCCGGAAACCAGGTGAGGCCCTGCACACCCTCAGAGATGATATATACGAGAAGGTTTCCATTGTGTATGCCAACCGCTCCGAGCTGGAGCAGGACTGCATTGCTGTAGAGATCTTCACTAATGCTTTGGCAGATGCTGAAATGGTCCAGAAATTGTTGGAAGAACAACCACGCACCCTGGCAAGAGCCTATGAAATCGCCCACAGGTTCGAGACAACGAAAAGGGCCGCCAGGGCAGTCACACAGCTTATGCAGCCAGGGCCACGAGTCTCTACAGCACAGGGGACCCGAACAGCTGTATTACGGGAGAGTGTTCATATGCTAAGTTATGAACCACCGGAGAGGGCCCAAAGACCTATCCAGCGTGGGCGCCAAAGCTGGAGCACATCTAACAGGTCAAGCAGGAAGGAGGCTGTTTGCCATAACTGCTCCGGCATAGGACATCTACAGAGGAACTGCCCCTCTCCTCGCTCCCCTGCCCAAAAGCCTGTAAAAGCTGCTAGAGGCCCAGCCCCTGACCCAGGCACAGTGTTCCACAACGGAGGCCAAGATGTGATGTGTGTCCAGATAGCAATACAGGGACGGGAAATACGGGCCTTACTGGATTCTGGTGCACGGCGGAATGTGCTGCCCCTCCACTATTTTAACACCATCCCCGCAGAGTCAAGACCTCAGGTGCAGGCATCCATTGCTCAGACTCTACAAGGCATTGGTCCAGAGGGATTGGCCGTTCTGGGCGAGGTCATCCTGCCTGTACAGGTGGGGAGCGGTGTTGAAAATGTAGACTTTCTTTTGGCCGACATGGCTGAAGGCACTGAAGTTATTCTGGGGCACCCTTTCCTGCAACAATCGTGCGCTTGCTTAGACTACGGCCGCCAAGAGATAACCCTGTTTAATGAAAAGATACCATGTTCTGGCGTGGGCCCTCGACCCCAGGTGCTTGTTGTTAGGGTGGCACGCACTACGGTTTTGGAACCAGGCTGCGAGTATGTGGTCCCCGGGTTTTCCAGCTCCCACTGTGCCGCCCATAGAGACATGATGCTAAGCCCTACAAAGGGCTTTGTGGAGAAGCACCAAGTACTGGTAGCTCACGCAGTTGTGCAACCTAGTAAACCCTCTAGCATCCCAATCAGAGTCTTTAACCCTGGGGCCGCAGCTGTCACCTTAAAGCGTGGTGCCGTGGCAGGGGTTCTTCAGCCCGTGCAGGTCCTGGAGGGGTCGGGGGGTCGCCCACCAAGGGTCCTGGCATCCCTCGAACTTAATGGTACTCCCCCTGCTTCTGTACCAAGCCATTTGCAGGCCCTTTACGCCGAGAGCAGCCCCGGTTTGACTCACGTTGCCCGCTACGATCTGGCAGGCCTGCTGAGGTCCTACAGTGATGTCTTCTCCACTGGCCCAAATGACCTTGGTTGCACTGGTGTTGTCCAGCATGACATCCTGACCACGCCAGGGCCACCAGTTAAGCACCCGCCGCGCAGGATGGCAGGGGACAAACAAATAGCGGCTGACCAGCAAGTACAGCAGAGCTTGGAGGCTGGGCTAGCTCAACCTAGCAATAGCGGCTGGGCTGCTCCAATTGTGATGGTGAAGAAGAAGGACCAGAGTCCCAGACTATGCGTGGACTATAGACCACTAAATGAGCGAACCCTTAAAGACGCTTATCCCCTGCCACGCATCCAGGACACCCTTGACACGCTTTCTACTGCCAAGTACTTCAGTACACTAGACCTGACTTCAGGGTACTGGCAGGTAGAGATGACCCCCAGAGCCCGAAAAGCAGCTGCATTTTGTACCCGTAAGGGATTGTTCGAGTGGAATGTGATGCCGTTTGGACTGTGCAACGCACCGGCCACATTCCAAAGGCTTATGGACAGAGTCCTGGCTGGGCTGCAGTGGGAGACATGCCTAGTGTACCTAGATGACATCATTGTCCTGGGCCAGGATAGCACCCAGATGCTGGAGCGGCTCGAGCAAGTGTTCATCAGATTGCGTGGAGCCAACCTAAAACTGAAGCCATCTAAATGCTGCCTGTTTCGGGAGCAGGTGGCCTATCTGGGCCATATCATCTCTGCTGGAGGTATTTCCACGGACCCCCAGAAAGTCCAGCAGGTGACGGACTGGCCTGCACCGCGGACCGTCACAGAAGTGCGTCAGTTTGTTGGCTTAGCCTCATACTACCGCCGGTTCGTGGAGGACTTTGCCACAGTGGCTAAACCCCTCCACGAACTCACTAAGAAGTATGCCCGTTTTAACTGGACTGCCGACTGCCAGGGAGCATTCCAGGAATTAAAAAGACAGCTTACGGCAGCCCCTGTCCTGGGTTACCCACTGGACCAGGGTGACTTCTTCCTCGACACTGATGCCAGCAATTGTGGGATTGGAGCGATTCTCTCCCAAGTGCAAGGGGGCGAAGAGCGGGTCTTGGCCTATGGGAGCAGGCGGCTGTCGGCTACCGAACAAAACTATTGTACGACCAGGCGAGAGCTTCTGGCGGTTGTGGCGTTCACTTCCCACTTCAGACAGTACCTGCTGGGTAGGCCGTTCACTGTCCGGACTGACCATAGCAGCCTCCGCTGGCTGACCAGGCTGAGGGAGCCCGAGGGCCAGCTGGCCCGCTGGTTGGAGAAGCTGGCAGAGTATAACTTCCAGGTGCTGCACCGACCTGGGAAAAACCACCAGAATGCGGATGCACTTTCCAGGAGACCCTGCCGCGCTTCATGCCCGTGCACACTCCCAGAGCCCACCATCAACAGCGACCGGTTCGAGCATAAAGGTGTGCAATGTAACTTAGAGGACTGTGGTACCAGCATGACCCCCCCAGGGCAGCCCCCAGTGGGCAATGGCGTGTCCAGCGGGGTGGCCTGGGGGGGCACAGGCCACCCCCCAAACCAGACTGGCCACCCCAGGTGCCACCCCAAAGGCAAAACAATAAAATTCAATCAAATATCAAATGTCCGATTATGTTTTCACGGTGACGCTCAGATATCCGAGTGTAAGTGAATGCAGCATCGCTTCTGCGCTATGCGCATCACGTTAGCAAAGGTAGGAGAGCCAAGCGCGAAAGATGGCACTGCAGGAAACAATTTTTCGGTGAAAGAAAATGAGGACAGAATAAATGTCCCGGTAAGTAATATCAAGTTTGTTGAGTTTAGTAAACTTCGGTGAAATTAGAATCCCAAGGAAAAAAATAACACTTAAAGAATTATTGCAGCTGTGGAATATTTCAGACAGTATGCTACTGAGGGCAGTTAACATAAGAGTTATGAGTTATAAGATATAATCTAAGTCGTAACATTGCTGTATGGAGCTGCAAATTTGGTTGCAGGTTAACATAGCTGGACTGGCCATCGGGCATATCCCCAGCGACTTATTTTTTATTTTTTTTGTAATGGCATGAACAATGAGAGGTGGTGGATTGGCCAGATGCAGGTCGATGTGTAGAAATAACTCCGTTGTTTGGTGGTGGCTATGACGGGGCTTCCACAGAGGCAACAGGTGGATGAGGGAAGGGGAGGCAGGAGGAGAGACCCGAAGCAGCCGCCAGTCCGAGTGTCAGGTGAACTGAACTTCAGGTAAGAAGTTATGACCTGCAGTCTATCTGGGTCAGATATAAACCAAGTTTAGGTGGAGTTTATTTTCATGTTGCTGACTTTTTACTGTCAGTTGCAATAACTCATACTGCGTTCTAGCCAGTTTGACGGAGTTTTTATACAGCTGGGTGGGTGCTATGATGTTACTGATAGTGAACTTTATTTTATTCATAAGGTTAGTAGAGTTGCCAACGGCTCCTTAAAAAAATGGAATGGTCCCTCATTCAGAGAAAATATTACACTTTTCGTATTGAGCTGAGAAGAGACGCAGTTTGTCCCGGACTTTAGCTAGAATGGAAAAAAGACACAAAGCTGGATTTATTCTGTCTTTATGCTGCACAGCTGCCTCTTCTCTCATTCTCTCCCCCTCCCTCTCCTGTTGCTACTTCAATCATGAAACTGATCAATGATCAGCTGATCGGCTTTTCTCTCTTGTTTGTTTATCGCCCACTTTGCGCCAGAAAGAGGAAACCAGCAGATATTGCGCTAAACAACAGCAGCACATTTAAGCTTGATCAGCTGTTGTTAGAATGTATTTAATATTAATTTCTAGTATCAGCTGATGTTTGCTGGAGCCACAGCTGTAAAGCTGCTGGTCATGATGTCTGTTTAGATATGTGGTGAGAAGGAAACATGAAGATGAAACCAGGAGATGTCCTTACTGAATCATCAGAGCTGAACAGGTGATGGAGAAACAGGTTTACCTTTTAGGTGACATGAATGAGTTGAAGTTATCAACTGTTTCTGAGAGATAAATAACACCAGGATCCTTTTTTATGTAGCTGACAGCTGGTAACTGTGCAGGGGCGGGTCTAGCAAAGTTTTGCCAGGGGGCCAGGTAGGGCATTAACAGGGAAAGGTGGGCACAAAGAAATACTTTTCTTTCTTATTCTCATTTAAAATACCTAGTTTTTATTAAATAATTATCTAAATCTTACAACCAAAGTTTTTATCTGACGTAAAATATAGAAATCATACATATACCAACAAGACTGTACATCACTGTCACAACAGCATTTGTTTTCATTCAAAGTCTTTATGGCTTTACTACCTGGTGGGTCGGTCTGTAGTAAAAATGCCCAATTTTTTTGTCCCAGTCCAGCCCTGCAGGTTAATACTGGCAGTGTCACCATGCCAGCTGACTGGATTTTATCATCAGCCAGTGTTGTTCTTTATCAATATTACCAAAGTTTACCATAAGGCAGCATAGAAAGTATTTACTTGCTTTCAGGTTTTATTCAAATGTTAGTCTTTTCATTTGTTTCCCCACTTTTTTCCTGTTTCAAAATCAAACACCAGTTTGTGAGAAGATTATCTTCTTTTTTTAACAGGCAGATAAAGTTTTGCATTGGCATTGGCTAATTTGTCAATTGTTTGTTACAAATGTTCGTATTTTAATTTTCAAAAATGTTTTTGCCCAAAACATATGTGCACTATATGTCAGTAAAAATACTATGCAAATATTGATGTCCTTGAATGCTGAGTAAACACTGACAAAGCACTGATTGTATCTCTTGTACTTTATCAACGCAGTATCTAAAAACTTTGCACCGTAGTGGTTAAAATCTCATTCTAATAAGAGTTAAAAGTGCATTTGGTTATTAGGTTTATAGGATTATTGAATTATGGTTAAGGGTTGGTAGAATTTTTTTTTTAAACATTATCTGCCAATTAAATCTGCCACCCTTCTCCAAATCTGTGCCCCTACCTGGCCCCCCCAACAAAAATTTTCTAGACACGCCACTGCCAGTGGGGGTAGTGGGGCCTGATGGTACCGATGGGAAAAGCCGGGTAGCAGAACCAGAGTGTGCACCCGTAGCAGCAGTGGACTGTTGTTCCAGTAGTAGCCACGACACCTGCCCAAATATCCACCGGGTGGATGAGTCCCATCACACTAGCTTGTTCAGTGGCTGGACCCCAGAACAGCTCTTGGCTAGCCAGAAGAACGATGTGGATATAGGCCCAGTTTGGGAATGGAAGGAAAAAGGGGAAGGTCGGCCCGTCTGGGCCGATGTAGCGGCATGCAGCCCCGCAACCAAAGCCTACTGGGCGCAGTGGAAGAGACTGTACCTAAAAGATGGAGTGCTGGTGAGGAAATTCCACTGTACAGAAAGTAATGTGTTTTTCCCCCAAATCCTTCTGCCTCACGCCTATCGTCACTCCGTAATGCAGCAGATGCACGATGGCCCAGTGGGTGGCCACTTTGGGGCAGAAAGGACCCTGGCACGCTTGAAGAATAGGTACTACTGGTACAACATGAAAGATGATGTGACCCTGTGGTGCCGCACTTGCACCAGTTGTGCTGAAAGGGCGCGGCCCCCAAAAACCCCCCAGGCAGCGATGGGCACGGTACGTGTTGGCGCCCCCATGGAGAGGATTGCAGTCGATCTGATGGGACCGTTGAACGAAACAGAAAGGCATAACCGATTCATATTGGTGGTACAAGACTACTTCAGCAAGTGGGTGGAGGCTTATCCAGTCCCCGATGCACAAGCGCCCACGGTGGCAGGAAAGGTTGTTGCGGAGTGGGTATGTAGATATGGAGCCCCACAGTCTCTGCATAGCGACCAGGGCACCAACTTTGAGTCGGCTGTGTTCCAGGGGATGTGTGAACTGTTCGGAATCAAAAAGACACGCACCACGCCCTTTCATCCACAGTCCGATGGCCAGGTAGAGCGTTTTAATGCTACCCTGCAGAAGGCCTTAGCCACCACCGCGGAGCGCTGCCACTGGGACTGGGATATAATGATCCCCTATGCTGTCATGGCTTATCGGGCAACTAAGCACAGTTCCACAGGATTGACCCCAAACATGATGCTTCTGGGCCGAGAGATAACCGAGCCTATTGACCTGGTCGCGGGTCTGCCGGCCGACGACACCCCCAACTGCACTACACCACAGTATGTGGTGCAACTCAGGGAAAGGCTGGAGCTTTCCCACCAACTGGCACGGGAGGCTCTCGGGAAATCTGTTGAGCGCGCTAAGAAACAGTACGATAAGAATATCTGCCAAGTTCAGTATCCAGTCGGCGCTGCAGTGTGGCATCTGATCAAAGGGACCAAGAGAGTGCGGCACAAGGTTCGCAAGTTTCTGCCTTCCTATGAGGGCCCCTACTTCGTAGTGGGCCTGTTGGATGATTTAGTCTACTGCATTAAAAAGGGGCCCCGAGCAAAGGCTAAAGTGGTTCATCACGACAGACTCAAGCCTTATCACTCAAGAACGCCGCTGGACAACAGCTGGGTCTTCCAAGACTCCGACCAGGCAGCACCCACCGAGGTGCCTCCTCCAGCGCTCGACGAAAGCAATTCTGACATTGATTTCGGCCCCTTCGACTTGTGGGAGACCCCAGCTGGGGCAGATCAACCAGATACTGGTGCTTCCCTGAGAGCTGGCTCTCCGCCACCCGCTCAAGGAGATGGTAGTGGGTTGCCAGCCAGCCCTGTTCAGCCTTACGTGGATGGGGCTGAAGGACCAGAACAGCACCCTTCCTTCAGGTCCACACCCCGTTCCAGACCACAGCGTGTGCGGCGGGCGCCGGACATGTTTGGTGACTGGGTCAGTCACTAGGCTAGTATGTCCTAACTGAGTCGGGGTGTAGGCGGATCGCTGCCCTGCTCAGTAGTTCAAAAAAAAAAAAAAAATTGTTCATGTTACATATGTTAAGTGATATGACTGTTGTAAATTGAGTTGTTACAGGGGGCTATTCTTACGTGTACTGTTGGGCTTGTTTGTCTTGCTGTTTCCTGGCAACATGGCTGTCGACGGGCTGCAAGTTATTGTTTGAACTGTTTATACTAATGAGGTAAAGCTGGATATAGGGGTAAACGTTCAGCTGTAGTGCCTTAATGTCTTTCTTTATGAATACTGTCTATGTGAAGGGCGGGATATGGACATTGACTTGCACCCTCCTCAAAGTGAACCCTGTACATCCTATGTTTTCTTGTGCTTAAAATATGGACAGTTGTCTACTTCAAGATTGTTCCATCCTAAGGATCGCCATTTTTGGACTGGGGGCACGACTGCTGTCCCGCATTGAATGCTGTATGTTTCCTTGTTAATGGGGGGTTCATGTGCTGGAATGATGTTAAGGGTTTAATTATCATCCAGAGTGGGGGTAGTGTTACAGGCATGGTCCTTTAAGGGTGAAGCCTGATGGGAAATGTATGCGGGTGTGTGTAGCGGAACTGCCTGTCGGGTGTGTGAGGGTGAGCGGAGAAGGAAAAGAAAAGTAACGGTTAACTACAGAAGAGACGAAGAGAAAGTAAATAAAAGGAATATAATAACTCCCTCGGCAGCCAAAGTTGTATCGGCGATGCCCGCTGTGAGTAAACTGTTTCAGCCCACTGTACGCGGTGTTCGTGCCTTGGAGGAGAAATAAAGGTTCGGTAAAGCAGTTTCCTACGCCTCCCTCAATCTTCTTGCTAGCGGAGTTGACCTGTATAGTAAGCTGTTGCCGGCTGCGAGTCAAGTAACTGCCAGAGGTTTCCTTACTACGGTTCGGGGCCGCGGATCTGGCGCGGTAACATACGTCTACAATAAACAACACAATTAAAATGAAAGTTTCACTGGTGCCTGCATGGTAAGAGCCTTATACTATGAAATAGCGCAAGAGTCTGTAAAATAAAAAAGAAAAGTGAAGTTAGTTTAAAAAAAAAAAGAAAGAAGAAGCAGTATTTGCTTCTACTGCAAGTGCTACTATGTTTGGCTTTATAATTTCCCTAATTTCCTTCGGGATTAATAAAGTATTCTGATTCTGGTTTATATTTTCTTTGAAAATGCTTTTGTGAAACATTTTTGAGGGAAGCTCCTTGGTAGGAAAACGGATAAGTGGATAAACGTCTCACCAAAAAACAAAACAAAAAAAGTTAAGAAAGTGCGCAGATACGGTCAGCTGCAATCAACACTCTTTATTATCATGCGCATGTCATCAATCGCAGTCCCTGGAACAGAAGTGGAGCTCTCGCTCTTTTGTACCTTTGTACATTCCAAAGAAAGGGGAGGAAGTCACAAAACGATCATACACATCGCTCGCTGTGAAACCTAACGGAACTTCCACTACAATGGGTATGCTGTTTCGTGCCCTTGGCGCTATCAGCACCTGCAAATGGAGTTGTTTTCTTTTGCTTAACGTAACAGTTAAGAAAAACAACAACAAAAAAACCGTAATTCTTTCTGTTCACAAACAAAAACAGGTGTTAAAAAAGGATTCTTTTGAACAATTGAGGAGGGTAATATTTATTATTAACATTCATATGACAGACACTATATCAGTTCTAGCCAGATTTATGCAATAATTAATGTGTATCTTCTTTTTTCAGCTGCTTCCTCTAGGGGTCGCTACAACTTTCGTCTCATCCTATCGCCAGCATCCTCTTCTGCCACACCAACCCTCTGCATGTTCTCCTTCACTACATCCATGAATCTCCTCTGTGGTCTTTTCCTCCTGCCTGACAGCTCCATCTTCAATATCCTTTGTCCACTATATCTACTATCACTCCTCAAATCAAATCAAATCAAATCACTTTTTATTGTCACATCACATGTGCAGGCACACTGGCACAGCACATGCGAGTGAAATTCTTGTGTGCGAGCCCCACAAGCAACAGAGATGTGCAAACACAACAACACAAACGAGCAAAATACAAGAATGGCCAACCTGAAACTAATAAATATATGTACAATATATAATAGTGTATGCATTTCTGGATGTGTATACTAAATATTTTCCTACGTGTGTGTGTGTGTGTGTGTGTGTGTGTGTGTGTATACACATTTTTACAAATTAAATAGTAAAAAAAAAAAAAAAAAAATAATAATAATAATAATAAAATATATAAAATATACAGAGTTGAATATGTGCAAAACAGTGGCATTACTGTACAGTATCCTCTGCATGTATCCAAACCATATCAGCCTCGTCTCTTTAACTTTGTCCCCAAACTGTTTATCCAGTGCTGTTTTTTCCAATTATGGATTTTTAAATGGTACAAAACTCCACTAACACTAACCACATCGACCATTACTGAAAGGTCATTACTAATGATCATAAATGCAAAGCATAGGCCGTTAATAAGATCCGTAGCAGGAGTAAATAGCAAACAGGAGAAATATATAGAGTCAAGAGGGGTATATACAAAAATAAGAGAAAGGCACACTTTAGAGAACAAGTTCCAAAGTGCTTGGAAGCAGTGTAAAGAAAATACATGGTCTGAATAGACAGTGTGTGAGTCACCTGAGTGATGAGGATTACTCAAACCATGGTGAGGTGAGTGGGCAGGTGTGGGGTGTGGGTGTTTGTTGAGTGTTTAACAGTCCGAATGGCCCAGGAGAAGAAGCTGTTTGTGAGTCTGGAGGTGTAGGACCTGACTGACCGGAGATCTTGACCTGGCCTCCAGGGTTGGCAGAGGACAGTCAATGGTTTTTTGGGCGATGTTAATTACATTTGCACATCCTTCCTGCTCTCAGCTGTGGCCCCTGCGTACCCAACACCCAGGCAGTAGGAGAGCATGCTCCACTGTGGAGCAGTAGAAGGCCAGCGGAGGACAAGGTGAGCTCTTTTGTTTTAAGGACCTTCAGCTTTAGGTTATTTTCTGAGCACCAGTGTGACAAGTTTCTCTACCTCTGCCCTGTACGCCTCCATCAGAGATGAACCCAGTATGTCATCAGCATATTTGACGACTATGTTGGTTGGGTGGGTTGAGATCAGTGTAGAGGGCATACAATAGGGGGATCTGGTGCAGAGTGACAGCGAGTGGGGGGAGAGGTGGGGGCAAAGTCGGACTGATTGGGGGCGGTTAGTGAGGAAATCTTTGATCCAGAAGCAGGTGGCAGGGAGGATCTGAAGGTGTTCCAGTTAAGTGGTGAGGATGTCTGCTGCGTCTCCCTTTTAATGATCCACTCATGTAGATTTTGCTGAGGATATTCATTTTCCTGCAGGGGGGGTGAATGCATAACCTTTATGCTTTTACGAACCATTTTCCATTTCTGTTTATAAATTGTGCTATATAAGGTTTGTATATATTTTTTTATTACTGTCACTGCATTAGCACTACAACCCTTGAGATGACAGTGCTGTGCTGCAGATGGCCAGCAGATGGCGACAAACTCCAACAAAATGTAAAGGTCCCCTCGGGGTGCTGCCCCTGCTCTATCATCATACACATACTGGTTGAACAAGTGAAGAAATAATGAATCATCAGTTACGGCCTTTAATCGACGCGTAGATTGTTTGTTCCGTATGCTTTACTAGCTGACTCTATTTTTCCAAGCGATATTTAGAATAGATAACACTCTAATCGAATTTTTAAGTTGTTACTATTAACGTTGCAGAGCTCGGTGGCCTGATTTTTTGTGGCTTTAACGTTTAGCAAGCTAAGCAAGCTCAGTCAAACTTCTACACTTTTTGTGAAAGATGGCTGACAACGGAGCGCACCCGACTGAAGAGGACCCGGCCGCCGCTTTCCTGGCTCAACAGGAGAATGAGATAGCGGGGATAGAAAACGATGGCGACGCATTTGGGATCCTAGAAGGAGCCGGTGTTCAGCAGCCGCAGACCGACAACTATGGCAAGCTTGTCCCTGAGCTAACGTCAGCTAACGAGCAAACAAAGCTAACTAGAGCTAGCTAATACTAATACAGGAACTTGCATCGGTAACTTGCTTAGTAGTTAGCCAACAAAGGCCCCACCGCCATATGTTAACAACACCGCTGTCTGATATAAGTGGTTAACACTCTTATTGCTTCCTATTTAGATTCAAACTAACAGTACGTTAGCCTTGTAGCTTAGCTAGCTGCGACAACGTAGGTTTTGTTTAACGCTATCCCACATAACATTAGCTATGTGACACTAGCACCTTAAAACTAAGCAAGCGAACAAGTGCTACTGGCCTTCTAACCGACAAAGCAGCCCAGACAATATTAAGCAGGTAACCAAACAGGTGTTGCTGCATTTCTGAAGTCTTATCCGTTTCGAGACCAAAAGTTACACCACGGTAGTAGTAGCAGCGAGCATAAGTCGCTCCAGATAGCAAGGAAGTATAAGCGGATAAACTCCAAGAAGTTCATCTAAACTTATATCTGTATTTTTTTGTTTTGTTTTTTAAAAAAAAAATGCTAGACGGGTTTGAAGAGCCTGCCACGTTGAATGGAGACCTGTTTCAGGTGAGCTTCAGTCTTGTCTGTCTCTTTATATAACCTATGTGTGGTTGAGTTTTATTCCGAACACCGTAATCATGTGATGAAGGAGTGGGTTTGCTGTGGCGTTCACGCATAAATGAACCGAATAGCTGCTTCTAATGGTGTACATGTTTTGCGTACCCCAACAGGAGTCCAATGGCCCAACAGACAGCTACGCAGCCATCGCCCAGGTGGATATTCAAAGGCAAGAACCTGAAAGTTTACGCAAATGGAGGGAGGAGCAGAAGGCACGCCTTGAAGCATTAGGTTGGTAACAATGTTTCCCTGCCGCTGTCAGTGATTGTGTGTAATGCACTTAGTGCTGTGTAGCTCTTATGATTCTTCTTATTTTCCTTACAAGGTCCCTGGTTCATTTCACACGTATTTACTAACACTTCACTGTACTGCTATTTGCCCTTCTGTTAGAGGCTAAACTGGCTTTCAACACACTGGTGATAAAGTTTAAACTAATCAGAAAAGATCTGTGTCACACATAGAAACAGAAGAAATTAAATGTAATACAACTGTGTGACGTTTCTGCTTTCTTGCGTCCTAATAAGACTCTGCATCCAAGGCAGCAGAGGAAGAATGGAGAGTGAAAGCGAAGAAGGAGCTTGAAGACTGGCACGTACACCAAAGTGAGCAGATGGAGAAGAATAAGACCAACAACAGGTTAGGATCTGACCCCCCCCACCCCACCGCTAATGTGCAGAGAAGTAATCGATGATGGTGATGTTGTAATCACTCTACTACCTTTGTTTTGAATTTTATATTGGTAGTTAGAGGTAGTTGTTCTTGGTAAAACAAACATTGTGGTTCAGTTAGCAAACATGCCTCGCTCTAAACTATAAGTTCAGTGGAGGTTCAGTGGAGGTCCTTATAGGTTCTTCCGAGGTGTGGGAAACTGTGCCTTTCTCTACAAGATTACATCCTAGACCTGTGTATGTTTTACAGCTGACTGATAAATTGACACGGTTGTGGTATATGTGTTGAATTTACTGCACCAAGGTGATCACAACAGATTACAACACTATAATACTTAGTACTTCATTTAGCCTGGTTCCCCTCAGTGTCATAAACTGTGCAGTCTCTCTTTTCTTGACCAAGCTAACCAGTTATTCTCTCACACTTCCCAACAGACTCTATCCAAGTCTGGCACGGTACCGCTCTGCATCTGTAGCTCTTTTCTTTTTTTCTTCTATTTTTTTATAAAGGACTGAGAGGCAATACTCTGATGAGATATTAGTCTACAGCTGTGTGTCCAGTTCAAGTGCCCAGAAAGCAAAACAGGAAACTAGCTAGCTGAAAAGAATGCAGACAGCAGAAAGAAAATGCTGCAGTCGCCCCCTCCCCATGCTAGAGCAAAGACCATCCTAGATTGTTTATGACACTAGTGCGAGATGTTTAGTCACTGTTTCCACCTCATTAGAAATGTTTCTCAGTTGCTTACAATAACCCAGACTCTAACACTTTTCTGCTTGTTGACTGACACTGAAACTGTTCTCCTCTCCTTCTTTTTTCCTGCTTTCTTGGCCTTGCTCTGCACGCTAGGATTGCTGATAAGGCTTTCTACAAACAGCCCAACTCTGATGTTATAGGCTTTGTGTACGTTTAGAATTCTTCTGCCTTCTAATATTGTATGATCTGCCCCCTGAATGACCTCTTTTGCCCACGATGCATGACCCAACACTGGAATTGTGTTTTGTTTTGTTTTTTCTTTTTTGTCAAAGGCTTCATTTGGCATTATTTGTGTTCTTTTTGACTGATTTGTGCCCTGGATGTTTTTATATACCAAAAATAAATATTAAATATGTCAACAATGAAGTGTATGTTGGGTATAAAGTATAGACTGTATGAAAGATGGATGTAGCTAGTAGAGCAGGGCGATATGGCCAAAAATATTTATCACGATATATATTTGAAAATTTGCGATAACGATATAACCGACGATATAATTGATGCGAGACAAAATACAACTCCACAAAATTACTAGCGCAAAAAGACAACCTTCCATTTATTTTCACTTAAACAAGAAGCTGGTTTTTATGTACATTAAAGCTTTATAAAAATGTAACAGTGCAAATGCAAATTCCTTGCTGAAAGTTTAACCAAAAGGCATTTCCAGTAGAAATGGGCTGACATATCCTGAGCATAACCATGTATAATTTCCACTGAAGTTGAAAAGAGGTGCTTTGCAACATTAAACTGCAGTGTGCAGTACGTATTTTTCGGACCATAAAGTGCACGGGATTATAAGGCACATTAAGCGAAACAAAGCAGTCAGATAAATCAAACTTTATTAAACTCATTCTTCTTGCTTCCTCCACTTCTGTACCATTGATTCATTAATGTTGAATTCTCTGGCAGCTGCTCTATTCCCATGTTGTTGCAGTATATTAATGACTAACCTCGTATTGTGGATGGATTATCTCAGTTGTTCTCCTGACTGAAGTTTGGTCCGTTTACAGTATCCTGCCATGCGATTGCATTTGTCTCTAACCATCTGGAACCTTCACGTTAACTTTTATAAGTGGAAAAGTGTTAGTGTTCGTCCTCCAGCTTCACTGTTTATGTTATGCTAACATAGCTGTGTCGCTAGCGATCACGTAGCACATCATTATATACCAGCTAGCCCAACTTCAGTAACCCTACAAACGTCACTGCTGTTTAGTTTCCTGTCTTCATTTATGTTGGAAGTGATAGCAGAGCTGTACGTTTGATTTTTTTCAGAAATCTCTCAGTCCGAACATGCAATATCATGCTTAGGTAACTAGCGAAACTAGCGAGCTAACTTCCGCTAGCTTCCTGCTAACGTCTAACTCCGTTAAATGTAATAACTTTAGTTTTCATGGATGCCTGGAAGTTAAACTTCATAGTTACACCTGGTAAAGCAGCAATGCTGATCGTTTTATTAAAGATGAAAGAATTTAGACAGTTTTTAACTCTAAGTGATGCTGCAGTGTTGTTTGACCTGAAGTATACGGAGTTTAGGACCCAGATTACTCCCAGATTTAAGAGCATCTTAGTCCGACAAATATGACAATAACAACGGCCGCTTGCATGTTCTGCAAAAAAATGTGCTTTGTTGTGTATCTGACGAACAAACACCAAACCAGTTCCACATCACTGAAGTTGCACCATTTTTACAAACCAATTCTGGTTCATCTGTTTCACTCAACAATCGGCCATGTGCGTATGAAAACAAAGGCACTGCGCATGCGCGTTTTACTCCCATTCTATCGCGATATTTCATTTTCCTATCATTGCCTAACATTATACCGGTATTACCGTGAACGGTATAATATGGCCCAGCCCTAGTAGCTACCCTTAAGTCCAATTATGCTTTTCCATGATTTGATATTGACAAATTGTTAGCCAATGAGCTGCTTCAATCTGACCCTTAGAATAATCAGGGGTTTTTTTTAGTTTGTTTATTTTTTTTGTTTTTTAAATGGACCAAAATCTTCTGAGCCCATAAAGTCCTCGTGAAAAATTCTACTGATGTCAAAGAGTGAGGCAGCCGAGGATCTTTTTCAGCCACGTCTATTTACTTTCAAGTCCTTTATTAGTCTGGGATGTCGCCCCCTGCTGGCCATTAAAACAAAAGCAGGATTCGGGTTTTAGATCTGGAAGCTACATCTATCTTCTACACCATCTGCGGCATAAAGACATGCATGAGGTATTTTTTGCTTTTACTATCTCGTGAGCACGTGCTCTTGGTGTGATTGAACTTTGTGGTTGGGAACCGTGTTTGGCTCAGGCTGCGTTTGCTTTCGTGAAATCCCTCTGATAACCTCCAGCTCACCGACACCTTTCTGTGCTTCCCTTCACATCCACAGAGCATCTGAGGAGGCTTTCCTGGCAGAGACGGACAGCAACAGCCCCGGGTCTGAATGGGAGAGAGTAGCTCGTCTCTGTGACTTCAATCCAAAAACCAACAAGCAGGCGAAGGATGTTTCCCGAATGCGCTCTGTGCTGATCTCTCTCAAACAGACACCTCTAGTTCGCTAGAGCATGTCGCTGGGGGGAGCTAGAAACATTGCCTTTTAATCTCACTTTGCATCAGAAGGATTTGTATGCCCTTTTGTGTACGAAAAACACCCTGGTATGTTTATAACCTTTAAACACTTCCTGCCTTTAACGATACCTGTTAGAGTCAAATAATATACTTAAACCTGTGAGAGGAGGGATTACTGTTACAACATCCTTTAGTTGGTCAGCTTCATCACTGCTATATTAAGAAAATATTGTTACTGTAAATTCAGTAATTTCCCTTTCTCCTTTAACTTATAAATTGTTACTAGGTCAACTTTATTGCATGACTTCCTGATATTTTGGATGCACATTTTTAGTTGAATTTATAAATTAGCATTACGGTCAAACACTTAGCGATTAAGCACTGTTACAGATTAGATTGTAACCAGTTTTGCCTCATCAACTATAAACCATTAACCGAAGCACATTAATGTTCACTGTATTATATTATATCCCTAATTACTGTTTTTAAGTTAGCATATTTTTCACTATAACATACCCAAGCTCGTGGCCTTTTTTGATCAACCTCTTTCTACAATTTGAGCACTTAGCTGGATGAATTTCTCTTCAATTTGGCAAGATTTCAGCTAAATTAAGAAACATTGAACTACAACCAAAGATTTCATTGAAATTTTCAGAGTTCACACATTTTACGGCTTGTTTCTTATTTTGCTATATTATACCATTTTCTGTTACGCCAACAAATTTTAATTTTTTTTTTTAAAGAAATGATGCACGGGGTCATTTACAACAGCGATGTCTTCACACTGTTTCACATGCTGCCTATTTGGATTTAAGGAATAGTGAAAAAGTGAATGTTAAAAGGGAACTGGAAAATAAAAACAGTGTAGTATGATCACTTCAAACGATTTGTCTTCAATTCTTAGCTGTGATAATTGCTTACTTATGCCCTTGTATTTTGACATACAAGCAACTTTGATAGGTGGTTCAAACAGAGCATCAGAATGGAGAAGAAAGGTGATTTAAGTGACTTTGAATGTGGCATGGTTGTTAGTGCTGGAGTGGCTGCTCTGGGTATTTCAGAAACTGCTGATCTACTGAGATTTCCCCACACAAACAACTCTGAGGTTTACAGAGAATGACCAGAGTAGTTCAAGCTGATTGGAAGGCAACAGTAACCTGAATAACTGTTTGGTACAACCAAGGTATGCAGAAGAGCATCTCTGAATGCAGATCAGAAGACCACATCTGCTCTAGTCTCTGAGGAATGTTTCCAGCACCATATGTGCGACAAATAATTAAGGTAGCTCTAAAGTCAGTGCTAATATTATGACCACGTTTGGGTTATTTACAGATATTTTAAATCTTTTAAGCATAATTTTTTATACATATCATGCTTAACTTGGCTAGCACAATTCTCTGAGAGGTGACTTTATAAAGTGTATAATTTACACTATTACACTACACATAACACCTGAAGGTCTTCTTAGGAGGATTTTATTCTGTTGAGTGTTTTAAGGTGGACTTGGGCCTAACTCAAGTCATTAACAACGAATTTCCACACTGAGTTTGTCAATATAACCTTATAGGTTAGCACACCAGGAAACTCAAACACAAGATATGGTGCTTTATCTTAAATATGACACCAGGTTCAAATGTGACATTTTATTAGAATATAATAATAACAGTATGGGGGATACATTTGAAGCCGAGCTCACCAAATGAGCAAGAAAACAATTTACATTTATCAGCAATTTGCTTCAACACAATTTTAGTAGTGTTAAAGAAGTCCAGCCTGCTTACTGGTAACAAGCCGATTCAACTTTGCTGTTCCACACTGTCAGCAAGAAGCGAAAATAATCATTTTTTGTGAGTGATTCACAGTTTTTAAACAGCAATAAATAATGCTGACATTTACATATGTGTCTGAAGAATGTTAAAGACCCAGTACATTATTCAGTTCATTTAAAGAAGTCCAGAGTCTGCTGCGATTTCACACACTGAATGGACAATGGCAGAGATGTGGGATCGATCCATTTCACTGCTTGGGTTTCAGAGCCGTGGCAAAAACACCAACAATAATGGCAACTACAGTGAAGCCTTGAGCAAAGATGCGTCCCCTCATCAAGAGCTGGGACTGTCTGGTTTTCCCTTGATGGAAGGCACGGAGACCATAAATCAGCGCTCCCGCTGTTCCCAAACAACCTGGAAAATAAAGAAATTATAGCTTATAAACCCAGTTTATTAGGACAGTTAACTGGATCCACAGACAAGGAAAAACTCATGGCTGAATAGTGTAACTAATATCAAGTAGAACGGGGTGATGGAGATATAAAAGCTGCACTTTCCTTTGGCACAGACACTTTTTAGTTATCAGGGTGGCTGCAGTCAACGGTAAAATAAAAGGAGACTGTTCATTTCTAATGACAGCATTATTGCTACAGATGTCAACAACAGATGACCTCAGCGTAAACAGCTTCTAAATTAGAATCTTAAACGCTTCAGGGAACACAAAACAAGAATCAGCAATAATATCATAGGCATCAACGGACTATATGTATGATTTTGGGAGTAACAATGAAAGAAAACAGCACAGGCTATTTTAATAAAGCACTCGTGAAGCAACAGTAAGTAGTATATCAGATACAGAATTGCGTAAATAACTGTTGACAGATGAACAAGAATGTGAGATACAGTCCAATTATATCCCAAACATGTTTGTCCGGTTTTACATTATCCACTTAAAACGGCTTTTAATACGCTTTGATGTATTGAAGGTTTTATTGTGCAGACCACGAGTTACAAAATATATGAAGAATGACCACAATGACCTCCGGGGGTTGAGAGGACGCTGCCGCACAGCTGGAGGAGCAGCTCCGGGAATATTTCCGGTACCGAAAGCAGATCGTTGGGAAATATGTCATCGGTTACGTCGATCTAGCCACACACCTCTGCTGTGTTATCAGCTGATGTCGTGCCCACCACTCACCCAAGCCTTTATGTTTTATATTTAAGCGCTAACATAGTTGTGTGAAGTAGAGGACATAACAGACCGCAGTTGTGACTTTACGGTGCAGCGCTTTTCTCCGCTTGTGTAACTCACCTATCGGGACGAATGGGTTCTCCTTGGTTTTCCTCGCAAACTTTTCCTTGAAAGTCTCATCTTTGACTTTAGGCAAAGGGTTGAAGCCTTCGATGTTTGGAGCCTGGGATAAATCAAACGGCACAGCTCTCTGCGGAGCTGCTCCGGGTGTTTGCTCTGCAACTCCGGGTGTTGCTGCTGCCGCCATGCTTACCTTGGGTATGACAACCAGGAAATCCCAAGAACTACATTTCCGGTTAAAATTTTCCACGGCGTCACAATAAAGGTCCAAATATTTTAAATAAAAAAAAAAAAAAAAAGTCTACCTTGATTAGAGAGGAATGCCTTGGACAAATTCATCAATCTTTCACTTCAGAAATATAAAACAGAAATATAAATTAGACTAAACACTGACCACGGCCTCTTAGTGCAGATATTCAAGTATTTTAGTATACAAGTATTTAAAAGCATACCCAGCTGCAGCAATATTATGATCCAATATCTGATTGTGCGCAGTAAGTGCTTTTTCTTTAGATATAATTGCGCTTTTTCTTTTTACTTTAGAGTACACTTTATTGCAGCTTCTCAATGCACAACTTTCAACTCAAAGCTAAACTCTCCCCCCACCTATTTGCAGGTGTGTTAAATGTGCAGTTTTTTTAAACTTTAACAGAAATTAAAAAGTCAGATTTGTTTTAGAATAAAGTTCAGCGGATGTTAAATTCAATTTAGGTCATTTACTGTCCAGTGATGTAACTGGATACTTACCACAAACAATCAAGATTGAGGTTCTATATACACAGCAGGATGGTTCCATTTTGATAATTAAAATGTCATGACTTGTAATTACTTGAAATTGAATCCCATATTTAAAAAAAAAAAAAAAAAAGTGGCCTAATAAATATTTGTAGCAACTGCTGGACGTTCTAATTTTCCTGAATGTGAGGTTTCACTTTCCAGTGGCACATTCCTTATGTGCTGTACAATGCATCAATGAAACAGCTACACATTAAATCTAAACGAATCTTCAGGTGCCACATTTTATTTTAAATCACAAATTGTTTGCTATAGGGAGGAAAGCTACACGGTATATTGGGATTTTCACATAGCTCTCAATTTTTCACAAAATAAACCCCACTCTTACCACTGAGTGGCAGTATTGTACAACCTTCACTGATTCTCAAACATGAAATCACTTTTCCCCCTCAGTGAAGCACTTAGAATGAAATACTTTAATGTCTGCCTAAGAAATCATGCAGTCAGGAAGCTTGAGCCCAAAGAGGAATAAAAAAAATCAAAATCTAGTGGATAAAAAAACAAAAAAAAAAACAAAACTTAACTGAAGACTCAGGAGTCATATGCATCAACAAAGATAAACAAAAAAGCTTCAGCACAAATATTTTTCAATCTTTTTATTGAATATTAAGGTAAATATTTCACATTAATACAGGCTACATAAAGTAGAGCCACTATACGACATGAAATTTACTCTCATTTTAACCCTTTTTAGTATGTAAACAATTATACATGTATTTACCACTCTAAAAGGTTCTGATTTCGCTCTTCAGGTAATCATCATCTAGTTCTGGGCCAAGTTTAAATAGCTACTTCATGTTGAGCCCCCCCCACCCCACCCCGCAGCCCAAGAACGGTGTACGCGGGTTTAAAGTCAAAAATCGCTAAACTACGCAGAGAATGGATCCTGTTGAACAGGTGATCGCGCGCGTGTGTGTTTGCATCATTGGGACACTGATAACAGCTCTGGCCCAATTTCCTCTTTCCTCGTTAGATAGGCACATCAAAGAATGGTGTCAAAGAGAACTTCCAATTCTTCAACCTTTACTCTGCATTTCAGGTCTCTACTAAAGTTTAAAAGTTTACGCGTTAATTTTTTCGTCGTCTTATTCGGTCGTGTCGGTCAGTTGGTATTACATGTTTGCACTGTGGGTCATGCTGTGTGTGTTTGATTGCTGTAGGATGCCGTCTAATTGACATGGTTCAGGTGCACATTGCCCACATGAGGTGCCCAGGTACCGGTCCACACCTGAAGGAGAGAGGAGAAAGGTCAGGGGGGTTATTAGTCAAATGCTGCTCCTTATAAAACGGCATAAATCTGCACAAGTGTCGCAAGTCTGATTTTAATAAAGGCCAACTTTACCTGCTGTTGTGGGTCAGAGTTATCTGCATTGTTTGGGACCACTTTAATGATGGGGCTCCATGCAGGGTCACCAGCGTGACCAGCGTGCAAACCATTGTACATCGGCCCCCCTGGGCCTTCTGCCATGGTAGGATGAGGGGGCAGCATGGTTCCTCCATACATAGACATTGGCATCCCCTGGACAAAATGGACACAGATAGCCGTTAAAACACAAGTACACAGACAAATGGGCATTGAAAGTCCGTCAGAGCTGTTACTCTGAGTTACCTTTGGGAAATCCATGTAACTGTTGGGCAAATGCTGCGGCTGGTGGTAGTTGTTAGCAGGGTTTGCGATGCCCGTGTCGTCCTGCTCCATGGGCTGGTGCTGAGAGAAGGCCGATTGCTCCGCGTGCATCTGCGGGTGCATCATGTGGCTGTTCATCAAGGGCTGGGACCAACCAGACATGGCCTCTGTACCAAAACAACACAAGGCGGTTTTATCGCTGGACGCCAAAGTTACTGAGAACCCATTTCTGTATATGGCTGTGTTCAACTCTCACACGGGCCCAATTTGCTCTTACCTGAACCACTGCCAACCCCGAATGACCAAATGCCTCCCTGTCCAACTGATGCCGTGTAGCTGGTTGTGAGCAGAGGTGGGTTTACAGACCCCGTCTGTCTGATCCTGGCCAACCGCTCTGTGCCGATGGGTGGGGGAACCTTCCGGTCCTGTTGCGAGGAGCTGCCTGGCTTAGGCTGAGGAGGTGAAGCAACCGCTGAGGTGGAAAGGGCAGAGGAGGACACCGTGGAGGGAGGTGGGACAGGAGATTCACCTGGTGGGAAAAGACAAAGCCTAGGTTAGAGCACTTCCAAATAATTTTTAAGAGACTGATTTGTTTTTGTTTTTAAACAAGCATGGAAAAATGCTATTAAACTCTCTAATATTAAATTAATGTTAAAGGGATTATAAAAGGGGTCAGGGGTACATTTAAGGCCTAAAATGTAAAAGAATTAAAGAGAAGCGGTCTGTGAGCCTGGTACCTGATGTGGATGCACTCCATGGGTGGGGGGAAAAGTGCTGTCTGCTGAATGAGGGTGTGCCAGCTGTATGACCAGGTAGAAAAACAGCACTGCCAGAGATCCCGGTGGCAAAGTTAGGCAACGCTAAGGACACAGACAATAGAAGGAGACTGTCAGCTTTACAGTACTAAATATAAATAAGACCTTACATGTCAACATAGATTCACCACATCCGGTTGCATGTGTACTGTAATCACCACCTTCTTTATTTCTCCTGAAATTATTCTGATAATTATTTTGATTATTAAACCCAAAGAACTGGAATTAAACAAAAATGCAGCCATACCGATGGGGCTGTTGACCATCCTCTGGGTGGTGGAACGGTAGCCAGGGGCTTTTGAGCTGTCTGGAGGAGGTGGGGGCATCATATTCTCCATCTGGCCCATGCTCATGTACGCTTGCTGAGCCGAGAAAGACTGCTCTGGGGGTGATCGAGTAGGCAAATGGCATGCACCCCACACTGGATTGTTTCCCACCTGCTAAGGCAAGCACAACTGATTACTATCACAATCCAGCTGAATGGTGCCCTTACCAAAGTAAATGCACGGTCAAGTAAAGTTGTAGTTGTGAAGATTTATTTACGCCTACCTGGTTGCTGTTATCAAAGATGCTGCTGAAACTGAAGAGACCTGTATGACCGAGGTTGGCGTGCATCTGCTGAGGCTTGCCTGCACTGGCGACATGCTGCATTTGAGAACCGTTCATCATTCCAAGATTACCAGAGACCTGAAGGGAGCCTGGGATCTGGGCTTGAGCTTGGGTCTGAGCTTGTGGAGGCAAACTTGTTGGCTGGGAAGTTGGGTTTTGGGTTTGTTTTGGGACTTCTTGGTGAGTGCTGAAGGGTACAAATACAGACTGTTGTTGCTGCTGTGTTTGCTGCTGCTGCTGCTCAGAAAGGGAATAATAAGGCCCTGGTGGCTGCATACGATGGGAGACTCTGGGCGCAGGTGCTGAGAAGTGGGGTACTGTGTTGTTGGGGTGCACGACGTTGTGCGAGAAAACAGCAGCAGGTGCTGTGGGTAGGTGAGAACTGGGCTGTGGGTTGAGGTGAGGCTGTGGAACATCTGTGGATGGTACAGAGGAGGGAGGGGGAGGTAACTGCTGGCGGGGTTCTGGCTTTGGAGCTAAGGACATGGCAGGGGCCGCGAAACTCACAGAGTTGCCGCTCTCGCTGACAGCAGCGGGCTGGCTCTCTACGGGCAGAGACGACTTGTCTTTTCCAGCAGGGGGAGCAGCACTGGGCTCTGTTTTAACTGGCTGGATGGGGGGCTGTGAAATGGGTCCCACTGGCTGCTGAGGAGCATTTGCCGTAGTTGTAGTGGAACTGTGATGTGCGGGAGAGCCGGTGCCTCGTACTGTACTACTGCCACTGGAAGGCAACGAAACAGAAACGGGTGTGACACCGGCAGGCTTGGGGTCTGGGGCAAAGAGCTGTTTTCTGACAGAGGAAGGCGTAGCGACACTCTGTTGGGGATTATATGGAGTAGGGTTAGGCGTAAGAGGTGTAGCTATAGCAGCGGATGTGTTGGGAGCACTGGTGGTGGCGGTATTGGTGGTCGTGACTGGGACTCCTGAGCTTGCGGTGCTGCTGTGTTCACTGTGATTCGAGTTGGGTCTGGCCTGTGGTCCTGTGTTACTGGATCCTCCGCTGTGTTTGGGGGAGCTGTTAGCACTGCCGGGACTCACAGGGCGCACGGGGAAAGGTCCCCAGGTGCTAGCAGCAGGAGAGAAGGTGCCACCAAACTGCGCCATGGGTAGACGAGGGTGCCTGATCTGGTGCATGGTCTGAGCAGCCAGGAGCGCCAGCTGAGGGTGGGTGTATGCCAGGGACAGGGACACTGGGAAAGGCTGCCTGACGTTTGACGACAGCCCTTTCCCGATCTTTCCCCCAGCCTGAGAAGAGGATGAAGACGAGGATGAGGGAGGCTGGAACGAGACGCCTGTTGACGTGGGCAATGAGCTTAGAGCCTTTGGCCCAGTGGTTGAACCACTGGTGGCCCCCATGGTACTGGGGAAGGAAGCTGAGGTCGTTTTCGAGCCCGGTGCTCTGATGTGAATCCGGGGAATCAGATCCTCAAGCTCTTTGGCCGGGTCCTGGATCAGAGCATTGATCAGCTGGACTGCATGCCTTGTAGACTCCGTGCCTCCTCTGAAACCAAACACCAGAATATGCTTATTCAAAAATATGTCCTTAAAAAAAATCTGGCAAAAAAAAAGGGTTTTAAAAATATGTCATTTATTATTTTGCCAAATAACTGCCCACCAACTGTAGCTCTAGGTTCTGCACCTCATACAAAACACCAAACCCAGAAAAGCTCAATACACAACATTAAGCTGCAAAACTACACCAAAGAGGAAGTAAAGTTTCTAGATGTGATTATTTTCCCTCTACACACTGAATATAGTATAGCTCGCCGCAATTTCGTAAGTCATTTTAATCACTCATTTTCATTTCAGCCTTAAGCATCCATGATGTGAATAAAGAGCAGTAAACCTATTAAAGAGGCTGACCCATACTTTCAAAATAGCATGGATGTTCATATGTAGCAATAGAGGCAAAGCTGTTTTGCAGGCTATGTAGAGGTATACAGGCAAGCTTTGCATACGTTCAATCCCAAAATATGCTTCTTGCCTTTATTCTGAAAAAACGCAATGTCTTGCAAAGACTCCTTATATGATATCTCACTCTTCCACCTCCGCTTTGTGAACTGGGAGTATCTTGAGGAAAATACTAGCAAAAGAAAATCTGCATATTTCGCACATTAAATGTCAGATCTGTATTTTGTCATGCCCCCCCCCCAAAAAAAAATAAAAAAATAAAAAAATAAAAAGGCTTCATATACCAGTCCATCTGATATAATTTAGCTGTAATGGCTTTGTAGTCCAGCAGAGGGTGCTGCTTTTACCTTATAGTGATCATCCTCTCTCCATTCTTGTCCTTCTGCTTGTCCACGTCAATGTGAGCTCCTGTCACATCTTGGATGGCTGTTATGTTGCAGCCTCCTCGACCCATGATCCGAGACACAACGGACGCTGGTACAGAAAGCTTCTTTGATCTTCAAAAGAACACGTGAAATGATGATATTAATGTTTGTACTATAGCTGTCTCTTAATTCAATCAAAAAACATGCAATCATTGGCTTTGTGTGCAAGCAATGCCTTGCCTTAAGATGTATACATAATAATATAATAAAAGTAAAATTTGACAATGGGGAGAACAAAAAAGTAAGTATTGCTATTGATAATTTGCACACGTCGAGTCAAACTCATAAACTGACCTTCTGACGACTTCCTTCCAACCTTCTTCTCTTTTCTGGCCTCTCTTTGGACTCGTGAGGCTGAGCTTACTGTTGGGTGAGGTGACAGGAAGAGCCATGGTCTTGAACGGGGAGGGCAGGGAGTTGGTGGTGGAGTCGCTTGCATCTGCAGCTCTGGAACCAGACAGACTGTTTGCTTACAGACATGATAGGACGCAACAAAGTAGTAGTTGTTATGTCTAAAGATCCAAAGTTACACACAAAAGTACATGTCAAACAACAAACGTGCCCGCTCGATCAGAGACTCACTTTTGCGTTGGTTTTGAGATGGAGACTGTGACTTTGTTTTCCACTTTGCCGTCACTCTGCGTCTGGGAACTGTGTCTCTTCTCTGGGCCGGACAGGAGGGCCTGGACTGCTCCTGAGGAGGGGGCAGAGGAAGAAGAGGACGACGAGGAAGAGGAGGAGGAGGTGCCGGAGGAGGTGAGGTCAGGGAGGTAGTTGAGCTCCTGACTCTTGCTCCCACTGCTGCTGCTCTCACTGGCACAGTCGGTGCTATCCAAGGGGTCAGAATCACTGTTGCCGCCTGCCACTCCCCCACCCCCACCCCGTGGCTCGCCGTGGATCTTGTTCTTGTCAGCTTTGTGCTGTGCTAGTGCAACCTGTTAAGAAATGCATACATTTGGTCATTTCCCCCTCTTCAATCTTTAGGATAAGCTGGAGATGAAAACAGGGCAGATTAAAAAGAGTAGTGCTCACCTGCGGATCTTGCAATATGATGGGTTCATTGGGCACCGAATCCTTGGTCTTGTTCTTTTTGTTCTTCCGATTGGTGCTTGGGGTAGTGGCCACACTCGCTCGCTTCTTACTAAAAGCTGTAGTGAAAGTGGTGGAGGTGGCAGATATACCAATGGTGGTGGTGGTAGTTGCACTCGGAGGTTCAATTGGAACCTCTGCTTCTGAGGAAGGCGAAGGGTAAAATTCAGGCATTAGGAAGAATCGGGCCACAAGATTCTAGTTAAAATGTATCCAAGTCATGAAAATACTTTTGAGTTAAAAGTTTCAATGAAACAATACCTTCAGCGGAATCCTCCTTCTGCTCCTGCATCTCAAATGTCTCCTCCTTGGTTTTCTGCCCCTCCTCTTCCTCCTGTTTCCTCTTCTGCTCCTCCTTCTTCTTCTTGCGTTTCTCCTTCCTCTTCTCACGCTTGGCAGCCAGAGCCTGCTTCTTGCTCTCCTCTCGAGACTGCAAGAGTCATAAAATCTCTTTTTATCTATGCCTTTTATTCAAAATGCTTTTACCTCCTAAAACACTATCACATGTGACTGAAATTACCTTCTCCAAGTCTAACTCCTTGAGGAGAATGGTAGCGTTCTTGTTGGCCTCGGCAGCCTGCTGGTCTTTAGCTTTGACAATGGTCTCCATGCACTGGTGACACTTCTTCAGCAGCTCCTGCAGGGTCACATTTGGAGTTTTAGCTCTGCATATTCCTCTAAAGGTTCTGTAGGTGACTACTGACTGAAATGCAAACAATACCTACCTTGTCAGCAATGGTGGCGATATATCTCATGCACTCAATATCTGACGGGAACTGGTTGACCTCCTTCACAAGATACTGCACCACCTTCACGTGACCCTGAAATTTTAAGTAAAGAATTAGTAACTGCAGTCGTCCTAAAGTGGAGCAGAACAAAGCAACGTTCTTAGGTCTTCTTCAACTGCGCACCTTACGAAAAGCAGCCATGAGCGGGGTGATCTTTCGGTTGTCAGCAGCATCTACATCAGCACTGGCGTGCACCAGGAGCTGGACCACGTCAAAATGACCACCATTCGCTGCCAGCCAGAGGGGAGTGTTCCCTTTCTTGTTTCGTACGTCAATATGCGCACCTCTGAAATAAGACAGAATTGTTGCCTTCATCAGTTAATGAAAGCCACCTTGCTAATGAGGTTAGAAGACAGAACACAATTTATGGCAAGCATCTGGTTTTTAAAAGCAAAAACAAGAAAGAAAAAAAAACAAAACAGAAAGAGCGTGGCTTAAAACATCTGCTTCACTAAGAAATAAACTTGCATTCAACCCAATTCCCTTAAATGATGAATCACAGTGAGATTTAACTCAAAACAGTCCTCACCTGTTGATGAGCAGCTCACAGAACTTGTAGTGGCCCTTGTCGGCAGCAATGGTGAGAGCAGTATCTCTGGATGAAGGAACAGGGGGAGCGTTGACATCGGCGCCTTTGTCCAGCAGCACTCGGCCCACCTCTGCATAACCTCCTGATGCTGCCTCCATCAGCGGGGTAAGACCAGTCTGTTTAAACCGATCAGTTATTAAGAAGGCCAAGAGGGTAACCCGAAAGGATAAAAATAGTGTTTGTATCGTCCAATAATTCATACATGACACGGAGTCAGTGGGAGAAGTTAGGGGGCTTAAGGTTGTATAATAAACAGGTTGTGTAGTCAGCACACACCATTATGTCAAGCTCTGTAAAAGGATGGATATAAGTATAATAAGTAAATCCTAGCTCAACCATGGTGAAGATAATTGGTGGGTCAACCAGTCCCAAAAAATTACTTCCCACCTTCTTTTGTAATTATTTTTTACTATTTTACAAACATCATAGGATAAGGAAAAGAAGAATTTAAGGATTTAACAAAAGAAACGTGTACTGGTGCCGGGACTGAGTCTGCTATGATGAAACTCAGGTCCTGAAATGGGACCAAAAACTCATCCCAAATAGTTTAATCAGTCTATTCTTATTGGATTGTTTAATCCATTTTACATACAAAGAAAAATGTCACTTCATTGCTCAGATTTTAAACAAACAGGAACATAAATGGTGAAATGCTTGTGATGGTTGATTTTTGTTCCATCTACTCCTAGTTCCTCAACTCTGCCTTTAGATAATCTGTAATTGAAGTAAAATATATATAGATGATTTCTTTTGTTGTCTCATTTCCATTCTTAAACCATGTTCATTTTGCTAAAGAAGGCAATGAAGGAAGCACTAAATAACTTCTCTTATTATTAAGCTAATTCAACCAGCTCTTATTAAGGTGTCCCTGCAGATACTTCACAGTGCACTCGACTCAGAAACCTCCCTGAGATATTTGACTTTCTGAATGTGGCAGCAGAGTCCTGCTATATGTGATCACGAGTCTTCACCTTAGCACGATGCTCTACGTTGGCCTTGCGATCTAGCAGCAGACTGACGACCTCAGCCCGCCCCTGAAAGCAGGCTAGGGTCAGAGCTGTGTTTCTGTTGGTCTCAATCTGGGCATTGATGTCTGAACCCATATCCAGCAACAGCTTCACTGCTGGCACATGACCGTTCATAGCTGCCAGCATCAAAGGAGAGATTCCCAGCTTACTGCCAGTCCTGAAAAGAGTGAAATAGAGTCTTTAGAAAAGAAGCGTAAAACAGAGAAAATGCTACATGTATGGTATCAGTTGTTGCTCACCTGGAGTTAATCTCGGCACCAGCATTGAGGAGTATTTTGATGATGTTGACATAACCCCCAGATGCAGCCAGGCTGAGAGGCGTGTAGTCTGAGACATTGCGGTGTTCCTTATTGGCTCCCCGCAGCAGCAGCAACTCAACAACCTTACCAACATGGATGATAATGGTGTTAGCGGCAGGAGTATAGGAATGTCATGACTGTGAGAGTAAACTGAAACAGTTTTATACCTCCTGGCGTCCCCCAGAGCAGGCCAGGGAGAGGGGTGTGTCTTTGGTTCTCTCTGATTGAGCCTCAATATCACCCCCTTTGTCCAGGAGTACCTCAACCACGCCTACATGGCCAGCAGTGGCGGCCAGGATCAGCGGCGTAAAGCCTGTAGAGAACAGAAATAATGAGTCCTTTGTTAAATGAAACTATTTTGAATTAAAATTAAACTCTAACCCTCCAGACTGCCATACTATCAGAAGACTAATCATCTTTCTAAGATACCTTTTTTATCCCGGTGCTCAATGTTGGCTCCCCGTGAAATCAGGACAGACACAAGCTCCTCGTGTCCTCCTGCACACGCCAGCGTCAGGGCCGTATCATGATTACTCTCCGTCTGTGAAGAAAACACTCTCTCTTAACAGGGCATATTACTTTTTACATAAATGTATTAACTTGGATTATCACAATATGTATACTGTCGTGTCAAACTGGCTTACATGTGCGTCTATGTCAACAGAGGGGTAAAGGGGTAGGACTGAAGGGGGAGAGGCGATGTTTGCGGGCGTCTGTGTGGGCGGCTGGGAAAGGGGTGTGGGTGAAGATGTAGTGTTCAGCATGGGCACGCGGCTGCTCACAGCTGCAAGAAAGAAACAAAAACAAATGTAAGCACCACCTCCAAAAAAAAGGAAAAACAAAACTTTGTAGAGCACAGTCTCGCATCTCACACCCAACAGTTAAACTTCTGAGTACTTGCCTGCCATGATGTCGTCCAGTGTGTCTGTGAGCGTCTGTGCAGGTGTAGCTACCAAGAGCCCATCTGGAGCCTGTTGAGGTATCATTCCTGGGCTTAACCCAGCCAGCTGCTGACCCTGCTGCTGCCCCAACATCTGCTGCCCTACTAGTACCCTCTGCAGCTCTGGACTGGTACTTCCTGGGTAGTCTGCAGGGTTGTAGTCTGGCAGAGGTTGGATAGGAACGAAGGCTGCCTGAAGAGGGGGAGGAGGCGGCTGGGGCTGGGTCTGTGGCGAAGGGGGAAGAGGCGGCTGCTGTCGTGACTGCGACCCATCCCTGTGACCCATGATTGTGTCCACCTGAGGAAGCTTGGGGTAATCATCCTCTTCTCCATCTGGTTCTTCCTCTGAGCCCTCTTCATCATCATCTTCCTCTTCCTGAAAGAATACAGAGAGCATATTAAGTCTCTCGGATCTGTTAGGACAGTGCTAGGGAACAAACATTATTCAAACAAAGAAAACAAATACAAAAAAAATTCACCTCTTCGACGTCATCCTCCGGCTCTTCCTGTTCCCCATCTTTGCTTGTCTCCTCGTCCTTGTCAGAGCCACTGTGTACTTGTGCACCCGGTGTGGTGAGAAGAGGCACTGGAACAGACGATGCACATCCAGGCCCCGGGCCCGGACCCTGGCTCTGTCCAGCCTCCTGCTGCTCTAAGCCCTTTGCCTCCATGTACTCTTTGGTGAACTGTTGCTGTGTTTTCAGCTGCAGCTGACGCTCCACCTTCTGCAGCTCCTTCAAGATTTTCTTTTTCTTCTGAACCTAAGGAAGAGTCACATCCTTGTTTGACTAACTTGTGATATGTTGCTATGCATACGGGGGGGGAGCACTGAAGGGTCAATTAGCTTACAAGTTAAAGGCTACCTAACTTAAGATCAAAATGAGACCAGATCTTAAGTGGATGATGGATTATACCTGCTCCTCTCGGCTCTTCTTCAGCTCCTCAATCTTGTCTTTGGTGAGCGGCTCCCCCTGAATGAGTTCTAGCGACTCTAGCTGGGCTTTCTCAATAGCGCTAATTCTCTGGCCCAGTTCATTCAGCTTTCCCTCCGTCTCCTCCACAATGCACTCTAGGGGCTGGCACAAGTGGAAGGGTGGCAGAGGCTCTGCTTCAGGTCCCCGGCCAACAGAGCTGGGGACACCGGGCTGAAGGGCTGCTTGTCTCTGTTTGGACACGCCTGAATTTGAACAAAACACATCAAAGATGTTGAGATTTAAAAATGGCAAAATAAATATATCTACAGCTCAGTGAAGTGTGCACTTTGTAAGTAGAACCTTTTAAGTATACCGAGCGGGTACCTAGGACAGTTTACCTTTACTAGAGACGGGAGGGGGCGTAGCGATGTTTGATGGGGTTCTGTCTGGCTCCTGAGGGGGCACTACCATGGCGAGAGCTTGGAATGGGACACGAGGAACCTGTTATGACAGAGGATATGTTGTGTTAAAGCAATGGAAAAAAGAAAGAAAACAGCCATGCTTGCAAAAATGTTAGTTAAAAAAGAAAATAAAATTAAGAGGGGGGGGGGGGTTATCATGTTGCTGCATATACCTGAGAGGCATCTTGCGATGGGGGAGTGAGTTGGGAGAGGTCCGGGGCTGGGACAGACAGGATGTTGTTGGGGTAATCCAACAGGTAGGAAACCACATTGGTGTGGCCACCCTTAGCAGCTTCTATCAACATGGTTGAGCCATCCTACAAAGAAAAAACATGGCATGTTTTTCTCTATCAGCATTATCATTAAACACATGCAAATGAGCATAATCGTTATTAAAGCAGCTGGTGTTAATCCAGACTGGGTGCATTACTTTGAGTCTGTGAGTAGGATCCGCCCCATGCGCCAGCAGCAGCTCCACCACAGCCAAATGTCCTCCAGCACAGGCCAGAGAAACCACCGTGTGATCATTATTGGCAGTGGCTCTGTTCACATTAGCACCTAACACAGACAAAGACAAATGTATATATTATAAGAGTAATGATAATGCATATCTACAGCCAGATATTCAATAATGGGGTTCATCATTAACCTGGACACAATAACAATTGCTGGTCTTCCACTTTAAGCGTAATGGTGGAAAAAACAATTTTCAGGTGAAATTTTAAACTTCTCATACCTTCATGCAATGAAATAAACTATGATTAATTGAAGTGAATAAATTAAGTGACAGATGTGCAGAAAAAAAACAAACAAAACAAAACCCTCCCATATAAACGATCTACTTCCCCTTTCAAGAGAGGCAATTCTCTGACTCTACAGGTTAGATATGCATTTTTCCCCCCTCAAATACCTGTATTTAAATCCAAGAGCTACTCAGTTACGCACCTTTGCTGATAAGAAACTGCACTGTACAGAGATGCCCTGCCCTCGCTGCCTTCATTAAGGGCGTCCGTCCCCCTTCAGACTCATGCTCCTAAAGGAAAAAGATGAAGTGGATTTGTTGAGTTCAACACAGAAGTTAAACAAAATGGCTATAATCTGTATTCATCTTGAAAACTGCTGCTGTAGGTGCAGGTTCTACAAGGTCAAGGTCTTGCTTCACACAATAGAAGATGCTCAGTTCAATCAATATACATTTACACACAAAAAACTTTTACACATCTTTTCTTGCCCCGCTGTCACTTGAACCAATGTAAATACTTTTTTTTTTAAAAGCAGGGCAAATCATAAGTGACTAAGAGGATTTAAGAGTACGGCGTACCAAATTGGCTCCAGCCTGCAGTAGCACGTCTGCCACATCAGTGTGTCCGTTCTCACACGCATACGTCAGTGCTGTATCGCCAGTTGCCGTCGTGGCATGAACGTTTGCTCCTGAACGAGAAAAAGTTACAGGAGTGTGAGCTCAAGAGTCTAAGACATTTTTGATGTGTCTTTTCTTTCTACCATTGCTGCATCTTCTTCCTTGCCCACCTGCAGCCAGTAGGTACTTCACCAATTCCAGATGGCCTTCTTGTGCAGCTTCCATTAGCGGGGTAGAGCAGCCCAGCTCAATGTCTGCCCCTGCCTTAATGAGGAAGTCAGCCACTTCTAAAAAGCCTCCACAACATGCTAGGGTCAAAGCGGTCTCCTGGGTTTCCTCTGTCTGGGCATTGATGTTAGCACCTAGACGACAGAGCAAGACCAGTTTTGTTATATTCAGCTACTAAAATGGGAAAACATAATGATAACAGACTGTGATCATGTCAAAATTGTTAGTTGTTTTTGTTTTTTTTATGGTGTTTCAGAGATGCAAGAACAAATGCTGCTACCTTGAGCCAGCAGCAGTGCTACCATCTCCTCATGGCCTTCTCTGGCTGCCTCCATCAGGGGAGTGTAGCCCTCATCATTAACCTGGACACAAACAGAAGCATCATCAGATCAGAAAACATAAGGGTGAAAATGACTCGCAGGTTACACGGACACAACCCTGACTTGTGTTTATGTGGATAGAAATTGTCATCCAACTGCATTTAGCCAGTTACATCAATGTTGTCATTTACATTTTAGATAACAGTGAAAAATTAGCCGTTTTCCAATTTTGGAAGCAAACACTTTTGTTTAAAAAGGACCGACACTTTTTGGTTTGGAACATTTATAGTATATCTTCACAGCAAATGTATCTACAGCTATACAATTTTTTTTCCATTTTGTTTTAGTGTATCTTTGCATACCTCCTCCAAGTTGGCTCCTCTCTCTATAAGCAAGGCTGCCAGCTCCACATGTCCTCCACAAGCTGCCAGGGTAAGGGGCGACTCAAAGGAATCAGCTGGCATGTTGACTTGCGCGCCGCTGTCCAACAGCAGCCGTGCCACCTCCACATGGCCATCCTGGGACAGCGAGACACACAGAGAATATAGAGATAAGCACCTGAATAAATACACGTATCAATTTCTAGTCAAGCTACATGAATTTAAACCATCAATTTGAAAAAGTGTTTAAAACGAGAAAGTAGTGACATTTTAGCAGACTGATGAAAGAGGCATCTAAAAACATTGCTGTACATTTCCATCGACAATAGCACAATTAATGTTTACAGAAAACTGCACACCCCTTCCACAATTATTTAGCACGACTGATCTGCAAACAAGATAAAAACCAATTAGCACAGGGGAGATGGTGTAAATTATTAAAATCTTCTTTCAGTCCACTTTTCTCCCACTTAACCATGCGAGTACCCAACCATTAGCAGAACTCTGTTGGGTTTGGACACTGAATAAGACCCGCTGTTATGTTTCTGATGTTATTTTTTTTCAAATTTAATATTAAAGTTTATTTTGTTTGAGCTGTACTGAGACACAAAAGGGAGTCTAAGATATATAAAGCAATTCATTCTTGACCATGCCGATTACTTCAACGTATGTACTGTCTGTTTATAGTTACAAATACAAAGTCATAACAAGTGGTTTGAGGTGTGAAATGTGAAGTGAGGTTTTAGGTCAGATGCTTACCATGCAGGCCTCCATCAGTGCCGTATGCATCTCATCCGTTTTGTGTTCCTGGTCTGCTCCGGCCTCCAAGAGAAAACGCACCATATCCAAGTGACCTGCAGAGGACAAACAAAATCAATGTAATTAATCTTTTACAGGCCTTTGGACAAGGTTATGGGAGTAGCCTGCCACTGGGGGAAAGTAACAAGTTAGATCAGTTCAGAGTCGACTGCAAGTACGCCAATTTTACTGATCTTAAGATGTAGACTTTTTTTAAAAAACATTTCATTAAAATGAAAAATAAAATAACCAGCTGAATTTTAAAGAGTAGCTGACTGTTAGGATAGCTAACAGAACTTATGTAAGAGCTTTATTTTACAACAGTATTAGCCCAAGTCTTTGTAACGAGGGCGCTAAATTGCATAACAACTAAAAAAAAAGTAAAAGGACAATGCGCATTTATTCCTTTCTAAAAATAAACCCTCAACATAAAAACTAACCTAGGGATACAAGTTCCATACTTAAGTACTGACCTTTGTAGCATGCAAGTGTGAGAGCACTCTCCTTGAACTCATTGGAGTGTGTGTTGATGCCAGCGCCATACTCCAATAGTACCCTGGCCACTTCTACGTGGCCAGCACTGGCCGCCTCCATGAGAGGTGTGTGTCCGTTCTCGTTGTGGTCCTCAATGTTAGCACCCTCTTTGAGCAGCACCTTCACCACATCCACGAAGCCACCGGCACATGCATACGTCAAAGCTGTGTTGCCTGAAAGACAAAAGTGAGATTATACCGTGTGTTTTGAAGTCACATTAAATGGTTTATAAATAGAGAAGTTAAAGTAGTCTTACCAGTAGAGGACTGGGCATTGACATCTGCCCCATGGACAAGTAGTAGTTTGACAATGTCCACATAACCTCCACTGGCAGCAGCCATGAGTGGTGTTATATCCCCCTTGATGCCCCTGTCCTCCACATTGGCATGCATAGCCAACAAAACCTAAGAATAGAAAACAGAAGAAGAAAAAAAACGTAAATATATATTCATAGGCTTGTCAAAGGAATACAGCCCCTTAAGTATTTAGCAGGAACTTAATCTGGACACCAATCTAACCTCTTCCATACCTGTGCAAGTTCATAATAGCCAGCCGAGCAGGCGAGACACAGCAAGCTCTCCCCTTCCTCCGTGTGCTCATTGACGCTCCGGCCCTCATCCAGCAATTTGCGCACGGCGTTGACATCCCCATCCGAACACGCCTCTGCTAAACTACGGCTGAAAATAACCAGACTGCTACAATTACTGCCACTGTGGCAGGTGAACACACGCACCCCTCACAACAACACAATTACTTCCAGGCAGCAAAGAGACACACACGCATGCTCATAGGTATTGTTTATGAAGCAGTGAGTTGATGGTGTGAGCGAGATACATACTTGTCTGCTTGGCCGGCATTGAGTGTGTTTTCAGCTCTCATCCGGGTGAGGGCGGCTGCGGCCTCGTCCAGGGCACAACTCACAGATGACGTCAGTCGCCGTAGCACCTCGGGGTCTGCAAAAGCTTTACCATCGGCAGTGGACAGTTTACCGATGCCTGCCGAACACCAAAAGGGCAGAGGTGCATAGGGCAATGCAAACCACAGGGGAGCACAACCACACCAGACCAGATGAAGAAGCAAGTCCAGTCCAGCAAATCCAATCCAGGGTTAGTAGCAGCAAACACAAAGAGGGAAAAAAATCAATAAAGAAAAAAATAAAATAAAAATTTAAAAATGAATAGGGAAGGAAAAAAAAAAAAAAAAAAAAAAAAAAAAAAAATCACACAGAAAACACAAGCATTTGTTAATGTGGCTTAATATATCTTTTTTCAATAAACCACCTAAGAGTAGCAATTTCTTTATCAAATAGTAAGGTACACAATAAAAGGGGAATATTGGGAGTATCTACTGTGCTGTGCAAAAGTCTCAAGTCAGTCTTCATTTCTTTATGTTGGGCTAGAAAAACGGGAAAAAAGGTGCAGCGATTTATTGAGATGTACAAACATAAATAGTTTTGTACAAATCTAACGAGTTTTTAAGTCAGTATTTGCCATTTTTTCCCCCAACACAGCCGGAACCCTTAGTCAGGCTTTCCGTAAGTAGTCTTCATTAATAGTTCTTGAAGGACATTCAAATCTCTTCTTTGGAGGAAAACAAATCCTCTGTAAAACAATCAGGTACAAGTACTGGCCAATGTCAAACGGAGCCATTTAGAAAGCCTGGAGACCTATTGCTCAAGATTATTTAAAAATAAAATATATTTAAAAAAATTTTTTTTTTAAAAATGACACGACACTTTGGCTCATTGGAAACAAAATAAAAAGAAATGACTTGAGACGTTTGCACAGTACTTCAGTAGTTCAGAACAATAATACCAGTGAAATGAAGCTGTTGTATACACCAAGGCTCAAAGGTTTGGAGTCAAAATTTTGCAGTTTTCCTTAAGTCATTAAATGAACTGCAATGTAACACTGCTGAGAAATTCTGATATTTACTGAATATAATTTTGCCGTAAAGACAAGCTTCTTGAAAATGACTTCAAGTTAAATTAGTTTAATATTAATGTGCACTTCCTGTATGTTACAGTCTAGCGTCCTACAATAGGACTGACAATTAGCATTACTTTGGTGGTGATTTCATTATAACAATACCAGCAAACTGGTGTTTTATTAAAACAAGTAGTTTGGAAATAAAACTTTTCTTGTTCAAATCTCACACTTTCCTAGACACATTTCCTCTGCCTTGACTGACAGATGGACCGATCTCAGAATTGATGTGCTTCAATACTTCAAGGTTAAATAATGAACATGAAAATAAGATCCTTTCTCTTCTTTTCATGCTTATTTAAATATTTTAGCACGTTCAGATTCGTTCCAAACTTTTGATCAGTAGTGTATACGAACCAATGTAGATTCAAGCTGTTAATGTTCGAAGAGAAAACTGTCTCATCCTGTGTGAATTATAGATGGGTAAAAAGCAGTGACCATGAGAGAAAATGATGTGTTAGGAACAGTGGCCAGCAAGCAAGAGAAGAACTGAAGAAAACAATGCAATATGACAGGAAAAAAAAAAGTCTGTGTGTCTATTTTGTCATGAAAAAGAAGAAAAGTCAATGACCAGAGTGAAAGGCAAGCAGCAGCAAAATGAAAACAACTGCTTTTGCTAATGACCTACAGAGGAAGATCTCTCAAAGGAAAACAATGAACATTTCCAAACCAGCAAACCACTTGTGAGAGGAGTAACAGTGTGCATTTTACAGACGTGTGTAAAAATGAAGGGAAAGAAAAAAAAAAAAAAAAAAAAAAAAAAAAAAGGGAAAAAAATAAATAAAGTTGGCTTTAAACCTTTCGGCCTCAACTTCAACCCATCCATTAACCAGGCACAAGACAGCTTCAGTCCTTAAGGTTGTGTTTTCTCACCACTGACTCGGGCTAAACTTAGCACTGCTCTCAGACAAAGATTTCACAACAGTCTCATATGCACAAGCAAAGAGGTCAAGGAAGTTGATCATTAATGTTTTACTTTATCGTGTTTTTCCTCAGAGAACACAAGCACTTCATTCACTAAACAGGAATAAATAGGTTAGATATCAGCCGTCACCAAATCCCCTCTCCTGTGTATAATCCTCTACATATAACTACTAAACAGAGCAGGAAGTAGTGAATGAGTCAAGAATTTCAGTCACAACATCAATTTAAAAGACCTTCACTGTGTTTACACATAAGCACTTGTTCCTGCTCAGCTCCACCTACAACGCTGCCATGTTTACACGTACAACACCATCTATCTTTTATCGTGTTAAACTAAAATAAAATTTATCAGGACAAGTGTATATACACCAAATGCCTACTGAAAACATAACTGGCACCGACACCAGTCTAACAGGAATCATTCTTGAAGCATTTACGTGCAATGAAATGAACAACTAGATCAAAATGTAAGCTATCCTAACAATACGTCAGACGAAACCATTAGTACCATTTCAGAGAAAATGAGTTGCCTTCTAGGTAAAAACCAACCAATAATACTGCTGGTAAGCGCTGGCTAATAACTTAGTGTAATATTTTGTGGCCATTAATTACATGTGAGCAACCCGCCCTTCCCCTCATTTAAGAGGTCTTAATGTAGAATTAAACTAGCTAGTGAGAGCCAGAGATCTTAAAAATCTCAGAATGGGATGAGCATGAGCTCATCTTAATGTTGTTAAACTAAGCAGACACTCTAGTTTAGACCACTTATTTCTTTGTGTGTTTAGGTACGTAAACTTTAAGTCAACTTACTTCAAATGAACATTTAAATGCATGTCATTCGTTATTTCATGAACTTTCATTTGCAGTACCAGTAAAGTCTCTGGTGTCTGGGTAATGTGGAATAAGAGCAGCCACTAATCTATTAAAACCAGTTTTTCAGTATAATGCTTGAGTGCAAAATCATGGTGGCTCTCGTGTAGGAGGGGGAAAAAAGGATCAAGTAACTGCCAAGACATGACAAAGGGGCAGGAACTGAATCTGAGGATGTAACTGTAATAAACTAGGCTTTGTATTTGCAACAGCATCATGAAAGCAAGCTCTTTTGATATAATTTTCCCCACACAGAGCAACAAGGAAACCCCAGACAGAAAATGAAAGGGTTTCAACTCTTAAAAAGTACACAACGGGATAATTGCTAGAAACAATTATGTTTTGATAAACTGGTGATCCCAAAAGTGCTGCTGCAATCCTGAGACTTTCCAACAGGAGCGCTCTGGAAAAAAAAGGTCTACACACATTTAGTTCTAAGGAATAATTTAATTTAAAATCTAACTTTATTATAAAAGAATTTGATAAACAGTTTTAAATGATTCTTATGTGATATGTGTATCATGTATAATATTTATTGTAACCTTTTGTCCACTAGACAACTTTCACCATTCACCAACTGACTTTTCCCCCTCTACAATGGATTTAAAAAAAAAAAAAAAAAAAAATTGGTGCATTCCTACGTGGTCACTTCACTTTCATTTGCTAAGCTCAACCACTGCCACCACTCATGAAATAGTAGATGTGCAAGTCAATTTTTGATAAAAAATACTGACACTTAGGACTAAGGCTGTTCGATATAACAATATATATCGGATGACGATATAAAAACGTCTATCGTTTCATTTTACGCTATGGTTTGTTTCGTGGTGTCGCAAAATAAACTGTTTACGGCAATATATTTTCATCGTTTTGATGGTCACTGTAGTGGCTATATTAAGTTCTCTCTTTCTCTTGTATTTAATATAACCACACTAAGGACGGACAAGGGCCTGTTTTTATGGGTCGTCATTAGTAACAACGACGGTAAAACCATCGCATGTCCGCTTGTTTATTTTCCCCATAAACCTTTCACAATAAAGCTCAAGATCCTGTTGACACTTTTCAAAATAAATGGAATCACGTGAAAAAGTATTGACGGATGAAAAGCCAAAACAAACCTTAGACTCAAACGTTAGAACAGGCTTTTCCCTGCAGCACGCCGTGTAATAAATACAAAGAAAACGGGGGCCGTTACAACCTATGTCTACAAATGTGTAGTTTCATGCATCGGTTAAAACACTCGACTCCAGGTACATGACGCCCAGCTGGAAACACTTCACCTACCAGAGATTCACAGAATTTACAGAAAATATAATATTTGTGATTTATATCGTTATCGGACGATAGAGGTTTTATATCGGGATATGAGATTTTGGTCATATCGCACAGCCCTACTTAGGACTTGCATAATTCACAATACATGTAGTTCCAATATTCATGGTCTGTGTTTGATGGCACAGTGTGGGGTGGAGAAGATTTTTGAGGATTATGCAGTTTTGCAGACAAAGACAACTGGAGAGCCAACATTCCTGTTATACTTCTTCAAAGTCTGCCGCCTGGGGCGCATGCGCAGTCGTTGCATTGTAATGTAAATTCAACAAGTTGCCGTAATCACAAAAACCTCAGGTAGGCACATAGACGTTTAGATAGACCCTCATGCAACTTACTCATGCCAAAGTTTATGACACTGGGACCTGGGTGGACCCCAGAGTATCAAAATAAAAGTATAATTTCTGCTTTAATCTATGTAGATCCAGAGTTCCATAACAACCTGGTCTTTTTAACAATCATCATCCGTCATTTTGTAGGAATGGGACAGTCACAGATGTTGATATATTCTATACATGTATACTGCATGTGAAAAGAGACTGAGAATCCTGGCTGCCAACACAGCCAAGCAAAAACGCGCCATTCCAATATTGCCAGTTTTTGTTGTCTCAACTGTCTGCAAATCTCAAAACTGTCTGAAAAATTGTGGCTTATTGAACAGTTTCGAATGCTTAAGTTGCCAATATTAACTGACAACATTGCCCCAAACCCTCTCCCAGTAACCCTCTGTGCCACAACTGAAAACTAGAAAAACTAAACACAACTAAACTGTTCTGCACAGACACACAGCACCAGAGTACCCTCCACACTGCTGAAACATTCTACATTCCCTTTATTTATTTTTATTTATTTACACTTGCCAGAAAGCACAGGAAGCTGCTGTAGTATTCTCCTGAACAACAGGTGTCACCTGACATAATGACATAAAGGTGATTTCTTGGTTTTAGATTTATTTAGTAGAAGACATACACATAGTCTCAGTGAGCGTCTGGTCTAGTGAAAGGTCAGAAGTGCAACAGGTGAATTGAGAAAGAGCATTTGAGGACGAGACACAGACAGTAGGAGGTGAAGAGGTGACACCAAGAGCATGTGAGGTCAACACATACACACATATTAGTTAGACTTATTTAGAGGAGAGATTAGTTATGTCTCGACAAGAAAGAGGAACAATTCACTTTGAGACAAAGAACGGAAAGTACAAGCCATGAAAATAGAAGATGATTTTCTGGGTGAAAAGTCATGGTGATGTTGATCTGATCTATGTATAAAATGTACCGGTGACGCATGAAGGGGCGTCAGTAAACAAACCCTGATGTTATAAAATAATTGTTTGTGCCTTAGTAAGTCGAAGATCAATTGCTGTTTCCAGTGATCTTCCCACGTGTGAATTAAAATCTTCGTTTGACTTCACCCGGCCGGACCAGTGTGGTTATTTTTCGATCACCTCTTGTACCCTTTCTCAATTTTTGAATCTTAACATTTCCTTATTTATTTACTATATGTAACCTGAATTTTTCTCTCTCTTATCAAATAACAAAGGTTATCTTTAAAATTTGTTACACCACCAGAACAGCACCAATGTAGGAGGAGAAGAGGTCAAAGCCAAAAGCAAAGACATTTTTTTTTTTTTTTTTTTTGGGGGGGGGGGGGGGGGGGGGGAATCTTGGCAGAGTCTGTCAACCGACAGAGATACAACATGCCAAGCTACAAAAATTGAGGGGTGCACGACCAGCTGACCTGATACAAAAACAGTGGCAGACACCAGAGGATATGACATCATTTTTCAATGACACCCCCATGCAACAGGGATAAGCATAAAGTGGTATACATCTGGGCAGTCTGCTAGAATAAAAATTTGCCCCTTTAGTGATGCTGGCTAAAGGGCAGAAATAGCACTGTGTAGACTGTGATGGTTAACAGTTTCTTGTAATCCTAATCAAGTTTTTAAATGTTATGTTAAATCACTTATGTAGATGCTACAATGACTAAACATCGTTACTAAATCATCACCTCCTCAAGTTAAAAATTGAAAATAAACAAAAGAAATAAAATCAGCTTTTGTGGGCTAATCTAGAAGTTTTGAAAGTTTTAGGAAAATGGCAAAAAAAAAAAAAAATAAAAAAAAAAAATTTGGACTTGTGTCCAAATCCACTTAGCAGTCAAAGATCACATTAATCCCACAGCATATTAGCTATTATCCCAATACCTGGTGCGTGCGTTAGAGCAGGGCGATATGGCCAAAAATATTTATCACGATATATATTTGAAAATTTGCGATAACGATATAACTGACGATATAATTGATACGAGACAAACTACAACTCCACAACATTACTAGCGCAAAAAGACAACCTATCATTTATTTTCACTTAAACAAGAAGCTGGTTTTTATGTACATTAAAGCTTTATAAAAATGTAACAGTGCAAATGCAAATTCCTTGCTGAAAGTTTAACCAAAAGGCATTTCCAGTAGAAATGGGCTGACATATCCTGAGCATAACCATGTATAATATCCACTGAAGTTAAAAAGAGGTGCTTTGCAACATTAAACTGCAGTGTGCAGTACGTATTTTTCGGACCATAAGGTGCACGGGATTATAAGGCACATTAAGCGAAACAAAGCAGTCAGATAAATCAAACTTTATTAAACTCATTCTTCTTGCTTCCTCCACTTCTGTACCATTGATTCATTAATGTTGAATTCTCTGGCAGCTGCTCTATTCCCATGTTGTTGCAGTATATTAATGACTAACCTCGTATTGTGGATGGATTATCTCAGTTGTTCTCCTGACTGAAGTTTGGTCCGTTTACAGCATCCTGCCATGCGATTGCATTTGTCTCTAACCATGAGGAACCTTAACGTTAACTTTTATAAGTGGAAAAGTGTTAGTGTTCGTCCTCCAGCTTCACTGTTTATGTTATGCTAACATAGCTGTGTCGCTAGCGATCACGTAGCACATAATTATATACCAGCTAGCCCAACTTCAGTAACCCTACAAACGTCACTGCTGTTTAGTTTCCTGTCTTCATTTATGTTGGAAGTGATAGCAGAGCTGTACGTTTGATTTTTTTCAGAAATCTCTCAGTCCGAACATGCAATATCATGCTTAGGTAACTAGCGAAACTAGCGAGCTAACTTCCGCTAGCTTCCTGCTAGCTTCTAACTCCGTTAAATGTAATACATTTTGTTTTCATGGATGCCTGGAAGTTAAACTTCATAGTTACACCTGGTAAAGCAGCAATGCTGATCGTTTTATTAAAGATGAAAGAATTTAGACAGTTTTTAACTCTTAGTGATGCTGCAGTGTTGTTTGACCTGAAGTATACGGAGTTTAGGACCCAGATTACTCCCAGATTTAAGGGCATCTTAGTCCGACGGCCGCTTGCATGTTCTGCAAAAAAATGTGCTTTGTCGTGTATCTGACGGACAAACACCAAACCAGTTCCACATCACTGAAGTTGCACCATTTTTACAAACCAATTCTGGTTCATCTGTTTCACTCAACAATCGGCCATGTGCGTATGAAAACAAAGGCACTGCGCATGCGCGTTTTACTCATATTCTATCGCGATATTTCATTTTCCTATCGTAGCCTAACATTATACCGGTATTACCATGAACGGTATAATATGGCCCAGCCCTAGCGTGCGTGCATGCACGCATAGACGCAACCCTCTAGACCTGTGGCTACTAACTGTGATAGGCAGAACCTACCTCTGATTTTAGACCAAGTGTGCACTCAGCAAAGTAATTCATAATGTGCCTGAGCACATTTTACCCCTTGATTCCAGTTCATTTGTCTAGTGTGCCTGCTGTGTAGTGGGCTGACTCAAGGTATACATGTAGTAACCAAGCCCAAACTTGGAGCACCAACACCCTCCTCAACAACAGCTGCCTCCATGTAAAATCAGTTCTATTAAATCTAAAAGTTCTATAAGAGAACAGCAGTCCAAAAGAAAATGCCCCACTTTAGCCCTGAAATACATTCCTTAGTTGCCATCTTTGTGCTTTGCAGCAGTGTTTCTTTTAGGCTGTGTGCATAAAAGAAGAAATGCAAGAGGTGGGAACTGAAATGCTGAGAAAAAGTGAAGTGTACTTGGGACCCAGATTGTTAAACACTGTGTGAGGGCAGGCCTGTAGGGGGGTTGGGAGGGGTTGACAATCTTGTCCTGGCACAGTACAAGAAAACCACAACTGATGTAAGTAAACCCTGTTTAATCTAGCCTGACTCATAACTAGCAACTCCTATTTAAACTCTGGACCCAACTACAGTGATGACTTTACAGAGGCTGTGGCTTCATGCGGTTAAAGGTACTTCTGACACAGACATTTCCACATTAAGGGGCCACAAGGCCATCTTCTTAAAGGAAAAGGCTGAGCTGGTAGCATGAATCACTGTCACCACACACATTCAGAGGCCACAATTTCTACTGCACATCATGTTTGTTACTTTTACACCAAGCTTTGTTCAAGTTTTCAACATACAGTGTGTTACCTTGACTCTCTGAAGGATACAGGAACAATTTTTCCTACCCATATAAGACAGCCCAAGTTACATTTTTGCAGCAGTACTGATGGTTATCAAAGCCAAGCACAGCCAGTGCATGCAAGCGTGCATGACTGCTGAATGCTTATTAGAGCACTTCAATCAAGGCTTGAGCATCCGTTTTCCTCATTGGAGCCAGCTTATGCTATACTGAATTCACATCAAATTCAAAATAAAGGTATCCATCATTATTTCGTCATATGTAACAGATAGGCCTTAGTCTAACAATGCGCCTCATTCAGTTTAATACACTGTAAAATTACAGTCAATAGATTTGCATCTTTAAAAAAAACAAAAAACAAAACAAAATAAGAGACAACAAATAAAGCAGCTCATTATCTTGCTGCTTAAACAGAAGTCAGCCTAAGCACTTCAAACTTGGGCATCGCTGTAAACAAACTCAAGGTAACCTTCACACATTGCAGCCCGTCCCATGTTCCAAATGGTTTTCCACATAATCCACATTTTTTGCATAGCCTTTCCAGAGAACTCCAGATGTGACATAACTACAACGCCACAGGATGAACTGATCTTGATCCCATCCTGAGTCAAACAACTGGATCAGGTATCTGTGTCAGCAGGTAAATAAATGTGGACGATTTATTAAGTTCAGCTATATGCTCTGTTTACTATGTCACGGGTCAGAAGCAGTGTATGGGGCGCTAGCAAAAGAGCTAACATAGCATAGAAGAAGCCAAGAACAAAGCTTTAGGATTTTGAAGGCATTTCACAACAGCTACCTATACAGATTTCCTCTGTTTATTAATAACAGACTTTGAATTAACCACAAACTGGAGTCAAGACCTACATCCAACAGTAACAATACATTCCTGCTACTCACCTGTTCTCACTTTTAGTGTCTTAATGTTCAGTTTAACATTTGCTAATAAGGTTTTATTGCCACCCAATTATCATTGGGTGGCATGATAATTTTTTATTTTTATTAAAAGGCACAATGGTTATTTAAGAGTCTGGCAGTTTCACAGTAACCTGGTATCATTGTTATTAAATATTTCTGCGCAAGTAGATATTAATAGTTTTTATATATAATAAGATATATAATAAACAAAATAACATTAAAAACTTTAATGCCATAACAGCCGAATTAAACAGAACAGGAATATCAAACCTTTTATTCCTGGCTTTAGAGTCAGTTATATGTACGGACACTTTTGTTGCCTCCGTTTCTAAACAAAGCCGACACATGCCTCCTTAGCATTCACTTCCACTGCAACACCAAAGTGTAGCTTTGAAACAATTACCATGTGAACTTATACTTCCAGATTTTGTTGCACAAACTATTCGATTGTTTGAAAAAAAAAAAAAAAAAACAAAAAAAAAAAAACACAACACCTGTTAGGTTCATGTAATGTGTTATCTTTACCTCACCTAGTACCCTGTTGCTGTGACATCAAAAACATAGCAAAATATTTTTCTTTACTGAAAAAGTCTGAGTGTTGTGGGGTTTTTTGTTTGTTTGTTTTTTAAACTTCACTTGCAGTCCCTCTTCATCTGCCGTTACTTTTCTAAAAAGAGCAAACCTTTAAACTGCTAGCAAACTGATGCTACCTAGCATGTTACTTGTGCAGTTCTTCAAATTATGTTACCAAATTGTTGTACTGGCTGCCCTGTTAAAGATTCTGCCACCCAGTAGTTATTATTTGAACAATTTCTTACATCATGTGACTCAAACAGTGAGAAACAAGGGTGAATTTTAAATTTTATGCAGGCAAGAAGAAAAGCTGGGGAAAGTTGAGTTGGGCTTCAAAAACACTTTTCTTTTTTTTACATCTAGCATTAAGATCAACTTGCAAAAGGTCAGTGAGCTGATTTGATAGAAAACAAACAATAGCATGCCACTGACACTTAACTTTGCAGGAATAAAAATTCTGTGTAATTAAAAATTCAAAATAAAATTAAAAAAAATATAAAGTATTTGAAATGACTCAACATTCACTGGAAACTAAAGAAATATCTTACTTTGACAATTTATCAGTTAGGTTTGTCAATGTACAACTGCTATGAATTTAGGGGATTTTATGACATGTAGTACAGAAATGTTTCTTTGAGTTGTGCCAAGACTGGGAAAAAAAAAAACAACAACAACAACAACAACTACTGAACATTACAAACATGAAACAACATTGTTGTAGAAATCATTACTTGGGTTTAGGAAAACTTCAGAAAACGTGTCACTATGAACTCAGTTCAGTTCATTGCAAATTCGAATTAAAGCACTATTGTGCTTCTATTCATTTAAGATGGACTATATGAATGAAGTGAATATCAAGGAATCTGCCCCACAGTCTGCAAAATCAAAGTGTGGAAATAGAGGACATATCATTTGGGCTGAAGACAAGAGGGTCTCTAAGGTTGCAGTAGTGCCCATCTGTAAACATCCTGCTTCCCTAACTACGACTCTGTTTTCTCAGGTTACAATTGTTTGGTTGTTGTTGTTGTTTATTTTTTCACTACATCTACATTAAGAAGTAAAGAGAAAGGGAGATATTACGCAAGTACATACAAGTATGGCTACTGGTAACAGTAGCCTTCATTTATAATCCATGTGCAACTTGTCTTACACCATGCATTTCTTGTAATTAAGTCTGAGCATTTACAGTCTCTATAAAACATAACACAAAACAAGGAACATTTAATTAAAACTACAGAAACAATTGTTAATGTAGTTATTAAAATAATCCGAATTTGCCAGCAAGATATTTAACCTGATCAAACATTTATTTCATGTTTGCATATGACATCCCTGCAGGACTCAACCATGTATGCTTAGCATAAATTATTACTATGTCACAACTAGTAAAGCTAGTTCAATTTACTTAGGAGGGGTGTAAAATTCTCCTGATCAACAGCTCGGTTCAACTCATTTTTAGGCTATGGTTTGGTTTACAGTTTGCTAAACGTTAGAAAAGTGGGTAATATTTTAACTGCTGAACGATAACAGAAGTCATATGTCCAGTTCACTCTTTAACTGTTTACATTTACTACAACGTTTTAACAGCTCCAAAAGGCAAACTTGCATACCATTATACTGTGGACACTTTTGAAGCCATTTCTCATATGCAATCACTAATTTACCAAACCACAAAAAATCCTTTTTTTTTTTCTTTTTTTTTTTTTAAAGTATGTATGTATGTATGTATGTATGTATGTATGTATAAATAAAGTTATATTTGGCCAAAATTAATTAGGGGTAAGATTACGGTTGTCAAAATGATACTCAGATATTAAATCAATACTAAAACTATTATCAAATTACAACATTTATTTGTAACTATATCAATACAGACAGTGGTGTTTTGTCTCCAGCTGACACACGACGCCACTGTGGCCAGATAGACACACAGCTCCTCCCCTCACTAATAGCTGAAGAAGTTAACTTTCACAACGCTTTAGGAGGACTTTAAAGGGGTCAATAAAGCTCCTGTTTCACCAACATGTAAGCAGTAAACAGTGATCTTAAATCTTAACCTGGCCAAGGCACATATTAGCCACATAACTATTAGCAATTACCCAATAACCACATTGGCCATCTGCTGTCATTAATTCAGCAGCTAGAAAACCGTGGGTTACGGATGGAATATTGAGCCTTGACAGAGCTAATTAAGGACACGTGCAGAATTTGGGTTGCTGAATGTGCAGAGCATTTTTGCAGAGTGTGGAGAACTAATCTGAGCAAATAAAGAGCAGCTAAATTAGATGGGTTTCAATTCTGGAGCGCAGAGCTGAGGATGTAAGGAGATCCAGACTAACGCAGAGCAGTGTGAACAGTGAATGAGAGAGAGGCTGGAGGCAGATGTTTGACATAATGGAAAAAAATACAGCAACATAACTTGACCCCCCACCCCCCTCCTAAAATAGAATTAAAATGTTTTTAAAAAAATAAATTAAAAAAAAAAAAAACCCAGTATGGTGACCGCCATATTTTTTGATGGTAAGGTAGACTGTCACTGTTTGTCTACTTAATAGAACACTTTTCTTCGCCTCAATTTAAGCAAGCAGAACTGATAACATTTGCTGCCTAGCTCCAACATTGACATTATTGTTTTATAATTAACCATAGCCAGTCTTAATGACAACAGATGGCTAAGGTGACTATCAGAAAATACCTAACAGTTTAACAGTTAATGTTAAAATGTGAGCTGACCAGGTTAACATTTATGGCAACTGTTTCATACATCAATATTAATGAAATGGGAGCTTTATTGACCTCTCAAAATTCCTCCAAAAGAATTGGGAACATCCACTATTTCAGCTACTTGCGATAAGAGGTCCTGTGTGCAGGTGTCAACAAGAGGTGGCAAAGATGGCACTGTAGGCATCGATGCTTTTGCAACTAAGTATCAATTCTGACAGCTTTGTTTAGTCTCCATCCAGATGGCTACAGCGGTGAAACAAAGTTTGGCTTCTTTTTTTTTTTTAAATGTTATATCAATCCCTTTGTTAGGAACGTAATAAAACCTTGACAACGGCAGCAGTAGTTTTAGGCACAACACCAGGGCTATTTTTTTAGGTTTTGCTCTACATGGTATAATTTATATACCTGAAATCTTTGGTACCAGATTTGTTGAAAAAGTTATACCAGACTGTTTGGGCACATTACAAAAAAAAAAAAAAAAAAAACCACAAGCTAAGGAAGATAAGGTCATATCTATTAAATAATTTAATTTGTTATCACAATCCACAGCAATGGACTGGAAAATAAGAATATTAATTCCCATATATCAGACTTAGTTTCAAAGTGCATATATCTTTATCAAACACTGTGCAAACTGCTGCTCTTTTCTCCCCATTTAGGGCATTTCAGACTATATCCAAACAAATGTATTTTCAATTCAAAACTTAACAGCTGTCAGTGAACACCGTTGTGTTTGCGGTATCCTATCTTGTTTACACTTGGAAGAGCTTTCCAAAAATTCCACTTCTAGTGAGCCGAGTTTCCGTGTGAGTGACATAGCAAAATGCATTGAAAATGCTACATATACCTTCCTATGTGTGGACAACATGTAAAACAAATAGGAAAAACTCCAAATAAGCCCAAATAATAAATCCATACCAACATATTTAGATATATTTTGCAATAAACAACAGCCTAAGTCAATATTCCACCAATCTCACCAGACACTTGGCATCTTTGTGGATGGTCTTGACAGGTTTGGTATTTGGCTAGTTTGCTCATGCAGGGAATGAAAGGAGGCTGTACAGATCTTTATGCCACAATCATTTCACATAAACGCTACTCCTCTCAGCTAATCTATATAAAAACAATACAAATAAGCTAACAAATCAATGAAAACATAAATAAACAACTTATTTTTCATTATTGTACATGGTTGTAGAGATCTCAAGTAAACCAGTAACGCGAGTTACTAGCTGTACTGTTTAGACCGGCCAGAGAGAAAGGGGAATAGAATGAGATTAGCCATTAGCCGTTCAACACAAGCTCTGTGCATGCTGTGGAGGCTCAAGCGTGTTCCAGTGTTAATCTGCATGGTAATGTTCACGTGCCCAAACGAAGCCAGGACACCCAGCCCTAATGGATTAATCTACACAGACCTTCTTACTCTGAGATTACAAGTTCTAATTGAACTAATTTATCCAAATCACTTTCAAACTATCTGCTGATATGACACTTACAGAACCGACAGTTTCTCCTTATTACAATTTCAGGCCTTAAAAAAAACAAACAAACAAACATTTAAAAAACATAAGGCCTCCACTTTTAAATGCCTGGGAATGGATTATGGAAAAAGACTGAGGTAGAAAGGTGTGGTTTGCTGGTTCTGTATGTTGAAGCACAAATTAAAACAGGTTGTATAAAAATGGGTGTGGTTAATGACATACTGATTGATTACATATTAATATTTGTCAAGAATTATGGCGAGCTGAGTTCAGACAATGCAGTCATACCTGCAGCTTCCAGTAAAGCTTCAAGTCTGGCCTGTGTCTCTGGATCAACTGTTCTCAAATCTACTCCATCTGTAGCGCTGGACAAAAGTAACTCTGACGCTGTCTTCATAATGGGGTTATCCAGGTCCTCCTGGTCCAGAATGAATGACTCCACCTGGGAGAGACAGGTAAGGGTCAGCAACAAAATCTTTTCCCCACTGAGAGCTAGTTTATGATACCATTTGGATTGCAGGCCATTAATTAAAGAGTATCAAATCTATATCAGGTTAGTATTTATAAAAATACAAAAAGGCAAAAGGAAAATAATTACACTACTGAAAACATTATTTACATTACTCTGTATAAAAAGCGGCCATACGCATACAAATGCACCACCTATAAAAAGACCAGGCATGTGGCTCTTGTTTATTTATGGTTTCTCTCAACAGAGGGAAAGCAAAAAGGAGCACAAGGATAAGAGTCAAAGCACAGGAAGTGCTACGGCCGGGAATTACAGCCCCTAAACACACACACGGATTCAGCTGAGAGTCAGCTGCCCAAGCAGAGCTCTACAACCTCATACCTGAGCTTTGGCTCTCAGATATCATAGTCTGTACTACAGAGTTTCTTTCACAAAATAAAAAAAGTTTTTGTTTTAAAAAAGAAGGGGATCAATGAAATATTTTTGTAAATGTGACTACAGCACAAGGCTAAATTGGATCTACAGTCACATATATTACTGAAAAATAGAAATTAAAGGTCAAAATGAAAAAAAGATTGTTTTTCATCTGCTCACATTTGAAAATGTATACTCCTCTATCCATAACCATTAATGAGTATGACAAATCACAGATATAAACAAATAACCTATACAAATAACTAAGAAAAAAATAATAAAGCGTCTTTTTTTAAGTCAGACTTTGACAGCTGGATGTTTAATTCTGTTTGCATCTTCAAAGTAACATCTTAACTGTATCCAGATAGCTGTGGAAATGATTTTGTTAAAAAGCAGGTGAAGTAAACAAAACTGTCTGAACACCAACATGGGATATATAAATAATCTGTGCAGGGCTTCATGCAAGGGGATTCATTGCATTTGATCAAGTATTTATGGTACAGTAGGTCTGGTATACAGATTACCTACTAACCAATATAAATACCACAAACATTACCTCAGACAGAGAGACTACCAGGAAAGGTATGATTCTAAATATGATCTTGAATAAATTACTGGTCATTTTCAAACAACCCCCAGCAAAACCTGAGAAAGAACCAATATCTCTATGTCCACACACACAAGCTGCAGCAGACTTTCGGGGTCTGGTCCAGAGAGAAACTGTTGTGAGGGAGTCAGCATTCAGCAATGTGGAGGAATTCAGCTATATGAAAGGAGTGCAGTGCACAACAGTCCATGGGGGATGTAGTTCTACAGAGGCCTTTATCATCAACAATGGGTATCACTCTTCAGTATTAATGAACTACAGTTCCCAGTGTTGGTATCCACAGAGCTGGAAAGGCCTAGAATGGCATCTACTTAATCCTGGGGCTCAGATTTTTGCTACTACCCAGTGCAGCGTGTTCTCCACAGGAGTGAAACACCACAACAAATGCTCCCTTTCAGCCTTATAAAGTAGACTGGGTGAGCAAGAAAACATGATTGCAATGACATGCCTTTGCAATTTGAGGCAAGTGACAAATTAAATATTTTTTTCTGCCGCTGCTACACAGCTGAGCTAATGTTCAGGCAAAAACAGCAGGATATATTGACAGCTGGATGAGCTAACACCCTCACTTGTCTATCAAAGGTGTAGCAGTGTGTCTTAGACAGAGAATCCACTGGTCACATACTAGCCATCCATAAACAAGACAGCTCCACAGGTCCAGTGCTCCTTGGTGCAGGTTCATTGAACACCAAGAACTTTTCAATGGAAGCGTTTTTTTAAATAGTACAAACTACCGTACACTAACCCTCAAGTTGCCATGAAAAAAGTCACATGGACATCTGACAAGTTTGTGCAAATCAAGCAGTCTAACAACTTCCATTTCAGTGTCTGCTGCTGTCATACGATATGGTAAACTCAATTATATGGGAACAGTAAAGCTGCAAAGTCTCATAACGTTCAAACGGACGCTGTAAAAAAATAATAAAATAGCGAGGCATTTGATGAGTGACTATAGCTCTGAAGATTTTGACAAAAATCCCCTAAGATGTGGCTCTGCCACACGTGCATTTGAAATGCATATATGACAGGGTGACTGAGGGTTTTACACACAATTTAAACTATGTCATCCCAGATGACAAAACATGTCTAAAGTGCGTTTAGCTGACGGGATGCAGTCACACCTGTCCGCCGTGTGTGACATTGAAAGTTGGACACCTCTCAACGTGAACTCAAATCGCCCTCAAAATGTGACAACGCAAATAAAGCTGACAGTCACCGTGGCCATCTGAACGACCTAGGTGAACGGCTGGAAGACCAGTTAGCTAATTAGTCGACACCGACTGTGGAAATACGAGCAGCAAAATAATTATATTTTTAAAAATCCGAATCTAAGCCTATCGAAAAGTTAGCCTAAGGGACAATCGGTGTTGATTTACATGGTGTGGTGGGAAAAGTGACGTAATTGCACCACAACTATGAAATGGTAGATATTTAGCTGGCCGTGTACGTCCGTGGGTTTGTGGGCATCATCCATTTGCCGTGGCTGGAAAGCTGCTGGATAGCTTGCAAACTTGTGATGGGTGTTGCGAGACGACAGCTCCAAACGAGGCCGTCGTCGCTTACACCCGAACTAGGCCGTGGCCACAGCCTGCGCTGCATAAATAAAACATTTCAGCCGGTTGGCGTGAACAACTGCTCCTGTCTCACCAAACATGATCGACAGTAAACTGTCCATAAGCGTCTCAACTGACGAGGGGTGTTATTCTGTTGACGGGTTGGTTAATTTTACGTAATTTTAGCGGCCTGGGAGGGGGTGGCTGCCAACTGCGAGCTAATGTGCTAGCTAGGAGCCAGCTCGCGCTAGGAGAGGAATGTTGCCTAGCTCTATGGTTAGGCTTAGCTAACTAGCTTAGCGTAGCTACCTCTGAAACCTCGTCTTCGTCGCTGCCGGATCCTGGACCCGAAGAGAGGACGGCTGCGGCCGCTAGTTTGAAATCCAGTCTTTCGGCAGCAGGCCCGCCTGGCTCGCCGTACAAACGTACTTTCTTTCCACCTACACCAATCCCAATGCCCCCTAGTCCGACTCCTCCTGGTGTCGCTCCTACCCCCATCCCTGCCACTGGGGAGCGAGGAGTCACCGAGTCAATCTCGTCCTCGAAGCCGTCCGTCAGCATTGCCGTCCCGGCTACTGCATCCTGCATACTTGTGTTCACGATACGTGCGTTAACGTGCTAGTTGTTGACTTAAATGTCTGTCCAGGCGCGTTCTTGTGGAATATTCGCGTGATTTTACTTCAGGGAATCCAGAAACTCTCCCGAAGCGAGGGTTGAGGAGGATCTCTTTCCCCCAGCCATTAACTTTCTAACAACCTAACCCGATACGCACAGTTTCTGAGAAACGCCGCCCTTGTGGAAAATCCTCTCGACCGTATTGGTTCATCAGGAGAGACATGTCTCTTCTATTGGTTAAAGCTGATGCTTGTCAAAATGAGCCCGCGACGTCATGTTAGGTTTACCAATATCACGAGGCAGTAGAACGAACGTCAAGACATGACATGGTAGGCCAACTTAACTAGTTGCTAGTTTTACTAGTTGATGTAAACTCATGTTGGGATACCGTTTGCACATAAGGACTACTTCGAAAGTGTACTGACACTCTTTGTAAATTATAATGAATCATTTAGTGTGATTTTTTAAATGTGAAATAACGGGTATCAAGTCATTATTGAGTGCTTCCAATTAAATATAATGCAGTTAAATAATTTATTGGTAATCATACATAATAATTTAAAGAAACAAAAAAATATTTTTTTAGCAAAAATACGCACACAAAAACAACAAAAATTAACAAACAATGCTGTATGATGAACAAACTTTTCATTCACAGATAAGTTAACAATGTAATTGATGCTCTGAAACTATAACCTCCAAAATGAGTGGTTCTCATTGTGGGGTTTTATGGGGTGGGACATTTTGCTGGTCCACTTATTTAATTTGGGTAAATTGTCTGCACAAATACATGTAAAGTAGTTCTGAGTGGTCATCTAACGGGAATGATGTCTTCCAGAGAAGAGATCTGAGAATTTGTTCTGTTTTCAGTGTGTCCCGATAAGTCCTGAAAGTGAAACACCACGCATGAAAACAGTACCTTCCCTCCCATGAGAGGAATGCAGCCAACATTAATACACCTGTATACCACTATACCCTAACAAGTCCAAATGTCTACTGTGAAAGAAAGTCCATTTGTCACAAGATATCCTTGAGGCTTATTGAACTGTGCGTGCTTTGGCGACTTTTGTACAAGATTAAATACACAATGGTGACTTCAGTGATGAATAAATACTTCACTTGGACTGCCCTCTAGTCCAAAAGATCACTGTAATGTACTCGTAAAGTCAAAAGCCTACCTGGAGCCTTGTTTGTGTTTGATGTAATCTTACAGAACTACCAGTGAATTCAGGGTTGTCACCACCATGAACCAAGACATCTGAACTACACAAAGGTCCTAGATTGTGTTTACACCTTACCTTATAGATCACATTTGATTCAGTAAGGACTGAGTGTGGTTAAAAACAGTGTATTTCATTCCCTTTGGTTAAACCCCATGTGACTGTGTTTGATTATTGTGTGACTATTCATACATTTTTTGAAAGCATTTATTTCCAGAATTGTGTGCTTTATATGTTTTAACTAGCAGTGTACACCAATACTAGATGAGTGTAACCTTGAATAAGCAGCATTACTGAAATAATGATAATAAGTTAACAAACACTCTTCATTTACTCCACATATTTTTTAATGGTGTCACTGATTTGCAACCAACTCCCTGCTGCAGGTCTGGGTCACTTGTGGTCTATATCTGGATTACTTGGGGCTGCTGACCCCGTGGCTAATTTCCCAGACTTGGATTAAGCCTAGTCCTATCTTAAAAGAAAACTCTGACAATGCTTATAATTGGGGGAAAAAAGTTTTTACTTCAGGGATAAGCTCAATCCAAGTCTGGGAAACAGTCCCTATTGTATATAAACATGGTCTTTCAGGCATAGTAGTCACCAAAACCGGTAACTGAGGCTTGTATTATCATTTAGTTCCAATAATCAAAATAAGCCTCATCGAACTAGGTTACTATTACAAACTACCCTAGCACGAAATTAATATCTGTTGAGGCTTGTAGCTAAATGGGTTGTTTTTAGTGATGTAGTGTGGTACTTTGAGCTGGCATTGATAAACATGAACTCTTTGGCCTTGCCATAAAAAGTAGCTCATTCATATACACTAACTCAAAAAAGAAAAGAAAAAAGCTGAAAAGGATTACTGACGAATGTAAACAGGGTTACTTGGATTTGTAGGCCAGGAGAAGTCGCCAAGACCTCAAGCAGAAACGTCATCGGTTTTGGGCGTGGACACAGGCCAGTTGGAGGCGTTTGGTTATTTCGTCAGGATTGCCAGGTGTGTTTAAAAATCCACCCTTTCTGTCACGTTATTTATTACACACCCTTTCACAAACTATACATTCTTCGGTTTTGATACAATTAAAAACACAAATAAATAATAAAATTTGTTATAAACGTATTTTATTTGCGTCATTTTTTGGCCTTTTGAAGCAGATGCCATGATGAGGCGCGCCGTTTTGGTTCCTGAAGGGGGGATGGTTGGAGAATTCTGGCAACCCAGTGGAGAGTTTCAGCCGCACCACGCAGGTCTGATTACACACACTCCGGCGTGTTGCATCTGCGTTTGTATCAGGTATATTGATAAATGTATCTCTCGTTTTACTTGGTTATATCATGGTTTGAACAACTTTTCTCATAATGTACATAGGTACAGGTTTGAATGTGTGAATCAGCTTTAATACAGGTAGCTTAGTTAACGGTACTAGCTTAAGAGCTAACTGCCGATGCTAATAACATGGCGCAGGCCAAGAGGGCCGCTTTTGTTCTATTGTGTGGGTGCGGTAGTTAATATGCTAAGGGCCGTGCACTGCGTTTAAAGTAAGTGAGATATTTCGTAACAAATCAACAACATGGCTCTTTCGAACTCTTAAGTAGTTGACGAAAGCCAACAATCGCGGAAATATTGTCGAATGAAAGTGGCTGGCTACTGATTTTGTGCTGCTAGCGGGCACCGACTCGGAGCTCCCGCTTTTTGTTACGTGGATGCCGGTAGTTCGCTAGCGAGTACTGATAGATAAGGAAATTGTGACGACTGCTCTGGACTTACGTTTGGACAACAACAACCTTTGTTCCGCGGAAGAGTATGAGCAGTAAAGCAATTTTTCTTAAATATCTGTCGAAACTGTCTCAAGATGGCGCTGCTACATAGGCCCCTTTTTCTTGAAATAACTCAGAGTAAATCAAGGAAAGCTTTTATGGCGTATTGTAGTCAATGTATATGTATAAACCAGCCAGTCGGATTTTTTTAATGCAGTTGTATTCAGAATTAGTCGTGTCCCCATTAGAGAGACAGTGTCAGTTCTTGTGAAGAGGGGATCAACGAAAATAAAAGAGTAAACGAAGCACCAGGGTATTGACTTCTGTATTATTGTATCTTTGTTAGTTTGTATTGGTTAATCACATTAAAAGAAGCGTTTATTCATAATCTTCAGGGATCGTGACCAGTCATGGCTGATGAGGGATATGTAGTGCGAATCCGGGGACTTCCTTGGTCCTGTTCAGTGGATGAAGTTCAGAGGTTTTTCTCAGGTATTTATGCATTATTGTTTTTCAAAAGAATACTTAAGCACGTAACACAGTTAGAAATGATCTGATAATGCATTTTGATTGCAGAGTGCAAAATCCTAAACAATGGAAGTGGCATCCATTTCACCTACACAAGAGAGGGGCGTCCCAGCGGAGAGGCATTCGTTGAATTTGAGACAGAAGAAGACCTGAAGATTGCAGTGAAAAAGGACAGAGAAACGATGGGTCACAGATATGTAGAAGGTGCGTATAACAGCATACAGCTGAGTTAATGTCTGATAAATGCTATATAAGTTACCAGTTTGAGCGAAGTAATTTCTCTCTTCTCTGATATAGTGTTTAAATCAAACAATGTGGAAATGGACTGGGTCATGAAGCACACTGGCCCAAACTGTCCAGAGACAGCTGGGGACGGGCTTGTGCGGCTTCGGGGCCTTCCCTTCGGGTGCAGCAAGGAGGAAATTGTGCAGTTTTTCTCAGGTAACAACAAACCTTGTTCGCTGGTTAAATATAAACCCCCTTAATGCTGGTAATTTAAACTTCTCCCCTCCGATCTTCCTTTTCTTGTTTCTGGTTACCGACACCAAAACTTGTTGCATCTAATTTACGAAGAAGTCAGTATGCCATTGTAAATGACAATCTAATGTGGTTACACTTAAAAACAATGAATGAAGGAAATGATGCTGGAAAAGGAAGCCAGTTGAAGTTTAAATAGAGAATTTATTTGAAGACCTGATGTTTTGTACAAGGGCAGGGATCTGTTATGCAAACACCCTTTCCTATCTTTGCCCCTCATTTTCATCTTCAGCCTTCTTCACATTTTCCCCCCATTATGTGGAAACATTTTAAAATAGTCTCAGCCTAATGGTAATACACTAGTTATTGAGTGGGTCCCGCTCATCACTGATATAGCCTCTGTCTTCAATTTTTTTTTTTTAAACTTTTTTTTTCTTCCCCACCATGTATTAATAATTTTATCTTTAAAAGTTGTTTTTTTTTTAAACCCAGTATATCCTCCTGAGCACCAGCCTATTCACTCATGCCCTCTGGTCTATATCTTTGACTTATTTGAGCTATCATATTAAGTCCTGATGTACTTAATAGAGGACATTGTGGGCTTTCCATTGATATCCCATGTGTTTGGGTGGCCTCTTTCAGCTCCAAAGAGGAAGGAAATCACCAAAAAAGTTCAATAGGAAGATTCCTGTTTCCTCAGTTCTCAGGAGGATATGCCAATTCTTAGATTTAACGAAAGAGCAACCACGAATTTTCCTCATGTCACCCACCTAGACCCTCCTCATCAGCACATTAATACTAGCCCGATATCCCCCACACAGTGCCCTTCTTCATAGTCTTCCTCTATCCTGCCATTTCTATCTTATCCCCTAGAATACAGTAAATGTAACTAAATTAAATGGAAAGTCACTGGTTTAAAAAAAGAAAAAGAAAAAAGACACAAAAAAGGAATGAATTGGTATGTGTGATGATGTATAGAGTTTTCCATAAGTCTAATATCTCTCTCTTTAGAGAAAGTTCTCTCTGTGATTGGGCATGTGATTTAATATGTCCCCTGCTGGGGTTATCTGTCCTTGGGTTGAAGGGTTGGAAATCGTGCCAAATGGGATAACATTGCCGGTGGACATCCAGGGGAGGAGTACGGGGGAGGCCTTCGTGCAGTTTGCTTCACAGGATATAGCTGAAAAGGCTCTAAAGAAACACAAGGAAAGAATAGGGCACAGGTGGGGATGGTTGGTTGGTTGGCTGGATAAGTTGCTTTTCTTATGGTGTGCACCTTCAACATCTGAACCAAATGCAAAACTGACACATTTATCTTGGCTACTTGAAGCATATTTGTCATATTTACCACACACACACATACACACAAGTTGCTATCTTAGATCCACGTTTTAAAAAATATATATATATTCACAATGTTCAGGGGGAAGATTAGTGCTTGGTCACCATTCAAAAATATGAGGCGAATCCTGAAATGGAGTGCATGCCCGATTTGGAGAACAAATGGTGTCTCAGCACTAAAAATGAGTCCAGGTTGATAAATGGTAAGGAGTCTCCCTGCTAGTAAAAATCAGAGGGCCACTGTACACAAGGATCTGGAGCCCACTGTCACAGGTAATGCTTAGTGGGTTGCAGAAGGGCTGGAGCTCTCTTTGTGCCTCTAAAACCAGGACAAAAGCTGTCATGGCAACGACACATACCACTATTGAAACACTGAAACAGATCTGAGTCGCTTCAGGTAACCATAAGAAAAGTGTAAAACTCACTGAGGCCCTTATCAATTTGGACAACTTCCTTATTGATCAGTAAATAAGTTATTTTTAATCTTCTTTATTAACGACTAGCAATAAGTACTTAAATCTATTACTACCTATGGACTACACCATGACAGCATCTGCATAGCCCAGTTTCACCAGTATTAAGCAAATGCAGTTTCTCACCCATTCTCCATGCCCTCACTGTGGTATCTGTATGCTCTCAGGTACATTGAGATCTTCAAGAGTAGCCGTGCTGAGGTGCGGACCCATTACGAACCCCAGAGGAAGCCTATGGGCATGCAGAGACCCGGCCCCTATGACCGGCCCTCTAGTGGACGCGGCTACAACATGATGGGCCGAGGGGGGTCCTATGACAGAATGCGCAGAGGAGGCTACGGAGGAGGTGGGTCCAAGTGGGACTGGAGAGCAGGTGAAATCAGATTTACTGGTCTTTACCCATGAAGTTTCTTTTAAATAAACACCCCCTCATGTCTCTTCATGCTTAACAATTCATATAACAATTAATAAGATTAGGATAAAATCCTCATAAGACCTTGTGTTAATTCCATTTATGTATGTTCAGGTGTATCGGATGGACGGTATGGCGATGGCGGCTCTTCCTTTCAGAGCACAACAGGCCACTGTGTACATATGAGGGGCCTGCCATACAGAGCCACAGAAACAGACATCTACAATGTAAGTTGTTGAGAGATCACTGACAGTCCTTTGTTATCTTTTGTGTCGCCGCAGGGGCTTAAAAGCAGACAACACTTGTGATTTGTGCATTTATTTATTTTTCGTCTTTTTTAGTTCTTTTCACCTTTGAATCCGGTGCGGGTCCATATTGAGATTGGCCCAGATGGCAGAGTTACCGGGGAGGCAGATGTAGAGTTTGCAACACACGAAGATGCTGTAGCAGCCATGTCCAAAGATAAAGCTAACATGCGTGAGTTTGCTTTAAAAAATAACTTGAGCACCCCACCCTTTTAAAGCTGCGTGTTAATTCTTATGATTTTTGTTCCTGTTCTGCAGAGCACCGCTACGTGGAGCTGTTTTTGAACTCAACAGCAGGTGGCAGTAATGGAGCATACAGCAGCCAGATGATGGGGGGCATGGGTGAGTCAAAGTTTTAGTGATATTGAAAATAGGGCCCTGTGTTATTTCCCTTAAAATGCTTGTGTATCTGTTGGTTTACTCATACAGCCCAATGGGATTTGTTTCCACAGGGAGCCAGTCATCCTATAGTGGAGGCCAGCTGAGCTCAGGGTACTCTGGTGGATACAGCAGCCAAGGAAACATGGGTGGCTACAGTGACTATAGTGAGTGTCAGCTCTGTTGTATTTCCTAAAATATATTTCTTTACAGAACCTTTAAAGGTTTGAGCAAAGACTTATAGTCTAACCCTTTTCTCTGATAAGTGAAATTGAAGTTGTCCTAGGTGAAGGTGCCATAAAACCTTATTTGTGTACTGTGACTGTTTTGTTTATATTTAAACTCGTGACAGCTGTAAGTGTTTGCTGTCTGGCACCAAATGAGATGCTACTAAGTTGTTTTTTGTTTTGTTTTGTTTTGTTTTTTTTAAGTCATAAATATTCAGTAACACCTTAAACTGGCCTTGTAAAACACCTTTCTTTTATTAGCTGGCTAATTCTGAAGCACACTTTGAAATAAATAATAGTTATATTGTTACTTAACATATGGTAGTAACAGTAAAGAAAAATCTGCAGCTAAAAAGTGTCCTAAAGTTGGGTTGTTACAGTGTTGCAAAGGGTGGAAACAGTGGTTAATTACCAGAGGAGTGCTGTTATTCCCCATCATTTAAAAAAAAAAAAAAAAAAAAAATTGAAGCAGCTGCTTCCAAAACTGCTGTGTAATGTATTTAATGACACTGGGTTCTAAGGAAGAAGGTGCTGTGTAGTTCTGTCATCTTGGATCCAGGCTAATTCAGCCCTTTAAACTTGGAAAGCTTTTGTCGTTCTATGCGTGACTCCTTGATGAACTCCTCGGTCCTATAGTGTGTATTTTCTCTCTCTTGTTAGGTAACCAGGGCGGAATGGGAAGCAGTTACTATGGCGGCGGTGGAGGAGGAAGCAGAGGCTCAATGAATGGACTGGGTGGGGGATGGGGAATGTAGTTTTTTCTTTTTGCATTTAGTTTTTTTTTTTTTTTTTTTTTTTTTAATTCAGCATTTTGCTGAAAGGACTGGAAATGCAAGTCTCTCGTAATAATTCAGATAGGGTCTGGCGGGGTTGTTTTGGGGGAAAACAAAGGGTAGGGTTTGTATTATTATCGTTTTGTTTTTTTTAAGTGGGTGATCTTCAGAGAGCAGTGAGATCATATGTTCGTCACAATAAATGTGTCAAAGTGATGTTTGTCTTCCCCATTCCTCACAGATTTACAAATAACATAAACTGTGCTTTAAGTTTATCTTTCCCTGAAAGCGTGCCGTTTTGTGTTACCGTTCTTTAAGCACGGTTAACTCATCCTGTGCTGGTGGATTTAACAAAACGTTTTAGTGTCCGAGTGCATGAACAGAAACTGAAAATGTCCGGTATCTTCTAATGTTTGGACCTTGTTTCACCTTTTACATAGTGTTCAGCTTCATTTTAAATTCCTGTACAAAATGTTAATCTAGGTTTGGGACTTAACATGGTCAAAGCATGTTTTGTTTTCTTATGGTGTGACTGTTAGTGCTCTTTTTCTGTTCCTGGATGAGGGCTATACAGAGAGCAAGTTCATTTCAAATCTGCTACCATGAAGGTTTCTACTGCTTCAGATGCTGTTTGTATTTCTTGTGCACAAAGTGAATAAACTAGTCTGGAATATCTAATTGACACAAGTGGTGGAAAAACAGGAGGCTTTATTCATTTATCAAATATCTAAAGTTAAAAGAAGTCAAATTAAGAAAATGGCGTTGTAGCAGTTGACGTGATCCATAAAATCCTGATAGAATACATTCTAAAATAGTGTTGCTGTTGCCAACATTCTACAGTCATTTACACAATTCTGCCTGCATCCAGCAGTGGGGTTAGAGCTGATCTTAAAAAGGGGGAGGGGGGAAAGTGCATAACAAGGCTGAATATCAAAGTCACTTCCAGAATTAAAAATGCACCCCTCTAATTCAGGATTTTCACAAAGGTTTAAATATAATCTTTTAAGACAAAAGTAAAATATTCAGGTTATTTCTGTTAAATTTATTTTGAAAATCATCCTAAATAAAGAAAGCAGTGTGCCTTTACATTCTGTGAGTACACAAACCTGCAAACAGCAGAGATTCTCAGCTCAAGCTGAAATCCCAACAGTACATCCACAGTTTGAATTAGAAAAACTGCACATATCAAAAGGCCAGTTTATCAAGAGATTACCACATTTGTTAAACTCTGTTAATCCAACCCAGGGAAACATTGGTGGCAGATACTCAAGCCTTTCCATGTCTATGCAAAGTCTCGTTAGCATAAAGTCTGCATAAACTACTTTTTATTAAAATCCATCCTGTCAACGTTAAAGGCGACCATTGTCAGTACAAATAAAATGCCTGAATTTCAGGTAACTGCATCAATGGAACACCAAATCACATTCCCGCCTTTTTTTTCTTTTTCCTTTTCATAACAAGTATTTAAATTCATTAAATGAGTATATTCAGTGTTGGAGCGTGTGGAGAAAACATTAAAGCCTGTGGGTATGTCGTCAGGAACCTGTGGAGGAGCTTCTCTGCAGCAGCAGGGAGTGGCACACGTCGCACACTCGCACAGGCCGTGGATACGAAGGCAAGGCCAGCTCGTTACTGGAGCAGCTGTTGCAGTAGATGTCTCCGCAGTTTCTGCAGTGGTGCTGCGCATGCAAAACATACAGCGTGACGTGGCAACATTTATGTGACTGCGGACGTTAACGGAAGCGGCTCTCAAGTGAAATGTAATGGGGGTGGGCGGAACGTACCTTTCTGCGTGAGATGGAGAACTCCTTCTGGCATTGTTTGCACTGAGTGGCTTCATCATCTTTCAGCCAAGCGTGGCCCTGAGAAGAGCAATGGTTTCTCATTCCAAGTCTTACAGCGTCAACAATAAAAGTAAACCACCCTCGACTCTTTAACATTTTACCTTCAGGGCCTTGTTGACCTCCTTGAAATCTTCCATCTTCAGTTTAGACCTTTGAGAAAGATGAAAGTGGCATAAATTCTCCTACGTGAAATGGCATTCCTTAGTAAGAAAAAAAAAAGAAAAACATCGCAGTTACTGACTGGCTGAGATGCAGTCCCATTTCTTGTAGAGCCTGTTCCTGCTGCTCGCACTTCTGCTGCAGTTGCTGCTTCTCCTGCTTCAACTCCTGCAGCTCCTGCAAAGTCGATCCATAAGAAGCAAAAGAAAAAAAGGTCATAACATCCCATTTATGTTCAAGAATTTGTAATATGCTCTTACACCGCTTACAAGAGGATGAAACAGGAGGGAGGCTTTGTTAAAGCTGTCATACAAATAATATTTTTGTAAAATAAACTATTTCTTTAAGGTAATGTCATCTGGCATAAATATATAATTCGCTGGTGATGAAGCTGAAAGGTACAGTTTCTAAATTCCTGTGTTTAAAATATGAAACGTTACCAGCAGACTTGAAGAAATAACCAACAACAAACCGCATAACTTTTAATCTAAAACATCTATGTACTGTGTTGATGACATTCAGTGAAGTTGGATTGGGGCTGCACAGTACTTTCTTGTAATACCACCTTGTACCACAAGATGGTACATCAAGCCAATTGAATTAATAACCAGGTAAGTCAGGATGAGCACGTTCTCTTTTACAAAAGGAAAAGCTTCTTAAGAACCTTGGACACAAAGGAGTATCTAAAGTTAAAAGAATAGCACCACACATTCAAAAACATCTCAACACACCCACTGGTAAAACACTGCTCCCTGGTGGTGAAAGGCGTTGCTGCATTTTGAAGGCCATAATTACAAAAGGTACTTTTTAATGAACATAAGAATAAAAAAAAAAAGCTCTTATTCTGACTTGTAGCCAACTCTAGCAATGTAGCTTCATTGCTAGAGTCTAGAAGCAGTCTCTACAAAGCCAATCACACATTTTAAATGTTGGCATTGGATTACAGTATTTTATGCCTGTGTGTAGGAGTAATCTTAGCTGCAGCTGTAGGTTGCCTTTCACTTTGAAAATAAAACTTCATTTGTCAAGAGCGCACACATTTTTTTCCATCGCTATAATTCGCCTATTTAGATCCGAGCAAGTGTAACGTGACACAGGTTGTGTGTGTGTTTGAGAGATGCTGACCGAGTGCAGGCCCTGGAGCTGCTGCAGCTGTGTGCGCAGTTCGGTGCTGTTGTCCTGCTCCCTCTGGAGAGCTTTTTGCAAGTTCTGTCTCTGTTCCCTCTCACTGCGCAGCTCGTTCTCCAACCCCAGCCTGTGCTCCGAAAACACAAAAATGTGACTCAAGTCATCAAACTGCAAACTACTGCATGGACTCGATCTACACAATGTTTGAAAAGTTTGAGAACAAACATTTTAGGTGAATCACATTTGCAACTTTGCCCTTTTATGAACCTTTTCTCTACATACTGCTTAATACCACACTCAACCCCCCCGCCCCACCCACAATTGTATTTCTTCACCTTAGCGTATCGAGATCTGTTAGCTGTTTCTGCAGAGCATCGACTTTTCCCTGCAGCTCCACCTTCATGTCTTCGTCCGACTGGTCGTTCTGCTTGCGCTCCTGCTCCGATCTCTGTAGTCTATGAGTCACAAAATATGAAGAGGAGCGTCAATTTAAAGGAATGTAAATGCGAAACTGAATCTCAACCTAGGCAAGCACGCATACCTCTGCTCAAGTTCCTTCATGGTGTTCTCCATTTCATTCATCCTCTGCTCAAGCTGCACGGCCTCTGCCTGCTTTTTTTCTGCTTGGCGGTCCGAGTCCTGAGAAACCACGCGATTTGGACAAATGCGCAATCTGTGTGTGTGTGTGTGTGTGTGTGTGTGTGTGTGTGTGTGTGTGTGTAAGTGCGAAAGACAAAGTTATAATCATGCTCATCTATTTATACCTGAGCTTTGTGGAACATCTGCACATTGAGAGTCTTGACTTGGTCAAGCTGGAGCCGTAGGGCTGCCAGCGTGTCCTGTTTCTCATGCGTATCCTTCTCCAGCAGTTTCATGGCCACCTCCATCTCCTGCTTCATCCCCACCTGCAGCTCCAGTTCACGCTCCAGCTCCTAATACACAAGGGAGTCAAATTCAGTTAGAGTTGAGTCAAAACCCAAAAACACCAGGTGTGGAGTGTTGGTTCAGTCTGTCCTGGAGGTCACTGATACTTGACCTGGCGAATGCGCTTTTCCTCCTTGTACTGCTTCCACACCACATTGTACATCTCATCCAGGCCTTGTCTAGTCTGTTTGTATGTCTCCAGCTCTGCCTGGCTGTCCTGAAGCACTGCCTGAAAAATAAAAACATGGCATTTTTCATTCCTTCTTAAAATCTGGAGGGGCTTCAGCTGCAGTTAGTCCTAGACACTTTTCCCCCCCCCCACACCTCCTCTTTTCTCTGGCTGGACTGCAAGATCGTCTCGTTCTCCTTTTTCAGCTGTTCCTGTTCTTCCCGTAGAGAGTTGATTCTGTCTGTGGCAGCTGTCAGCTGAAGAAGAGGAGAAAACACACACACACACACACAAGCTGATGTTAAAGAGGATCAATCCAGTGCGAACACAGTCCCACAGCTGCACACACAAAGCACGCCTAACCTCCTCTACAAGCTTGCTATTAGTCTTCTCTAGAGAGTCCATCTTAGCCTGAAGGTCAGTGACGGTGCCGCTTAGGTGACGATTTAGCTCCTCAATGTAGTGCTTCTGATCCAATATGGCTGTCATCTTCGAATCACTAAGGAAGGGAGCGATACAATTACCATCTTATAGTTGTGAGACATATCTAACCAAAGTTTAGTAAGGATTTTTTAATATGGGGTCATGCTTTAAACAGTACTAACAATATAGAACAGTCCAGATTAAAAAAATAATGTAAAGCAGTGTAGATGCTTACTCTTTTGGAGTCTCATTGCTAGCAGAGTCTTTCAGATAAAGTGAGAAGTCGATGACTGCTACCTAAACGGGAAAGAAGAGCAGATCACTCTGTATCTCGATCCAACTCTTCCTCAGAGTGAAACTGATTCTTACAAAACAGCATCACTAACCTGTGAATCAAGGTCCTCCCCTTTAATGCAAAGGTTAGCATCAATTACGTTGAGGCCCACCAGCAGCCCCACCATTACCGACCCTTCGTCTTCCAACATCAGTGCTCCAAAGTCATAAAACTCACTAAGGGATTTAAAAGGTAAAGTGGATGCTAGGAAGAAACCCATGTTTATAATGCACTATAAAACAAGTGTAACTGACCTCAGGAGGTCCTTGTGGTCCAGCAGGGCCTTCATATAGTCGGCTACTTTCTTCTGCATAAGCGCCAAATGCAGCCAAGCCCTTCCTCTCCCCAAACCAGTCCTAAGAAAAACAAAAACAAGAATGACAGTATAAGTACAATTAAACTCAGTTGCGATGCAGTTTTATTATAGAAATAATATAATGGCATTTAATGGCATACTTAATGCCAGGCATGTCTCTGGCACTGGTGGCGATGTTGACAGACTCCGTGCATAACTTTTCTACCAGCTCCAGTGGTCCCCATATAGACTTGTTGTAACCAATGAAGGATTTCTTGGCTGAATCAGACAACATGCAGAATTAACTTCAGCATGCAGGCAGCTAAATATAGCACAACAGCAAAAGTCAGATTTATTTACGTCTAACCTTTAAGACCGTGTTTGAGGCAGTGCTCCAGGACAACAAAAAACTGCTGCAGAGGAGGGTACTCCGAGTCAAGCGTCCTGCCCAGACTCATAGAAGACTGAATCAACACTCTGATGCTGAGCTTCAGCATGCTGAGCAGGTTGGATCTTTCTATTGCCATTGAGTCTTTGGGGGGAACAACTGTACAGAAAGCATGAAAAAAAGGAGAAGCTCTGAGGTTAATTCTGTCAGATGACATAGCCGGAAAAGGAGCACTTCACTAACCAAAAAAACCAAGAGTCTGATCTTGGAGTCATGTGATGTGACAGCTGACACTTATACAGTGTTTCAAGTGCCTGTGACAGCCGCAATGGTTCGATCTTAAAGTGCATTAACTAGCAGGCATCAGAAAAATCAAAGTCTACCTGGAAGCTTTTTCGCTGAGTTACTGAGGTCACTTTCGGCCTCATTCTCGGTCGGGGAGCTCGCCGCGTATCCCTGTGAGGGCTTTCTCTGGATGGCAGCGTAGCTGATCCCGCTGCTAATCGTCTCTGTGGCCTTACGAGCCAGAGACAGGAGAGGAGCCGACCAGCTGTTCTCCTCTGCGACCTGGGAAGCCTGCCTCTCGGTCCAGTCCTGCTCGCTGCCCCCATCCGGTTCGCCATTAGTCGCTGGTCGTAAAACTTTGGGCTCATCTTGTTCTTGTTTTTCGTCGCGCTCTGTAACAGCTGTGTTTACTTCCCCTGCTTCGTCAGCCATGTTTGCCCTCCCCCCGTCCCCCTTTCTCGCGTATAATTCACGTGATCGCCTTAAACCAATAAGCGACGCTTGTGAGGCCTGACGTTCTTTTACTTTTGATTCATTGGCGGTTAGCAAAACACACTGGAGTTAAATCACTGCCACCTGTTGGACTTGGCTGGAGAGTGGCGGACTGACAAATATCTAATAACTAAAGATCGCGTTTTTATTTATTCACAGTCAATGAAATTTTAGTTTTGCCTTTCAGGTTAGTGTGTTGGGTTCGTGTGGGTCACAGGACAGGAGCCAGAACTAAAGATAAAGATTTTCATTGGGAGTGACCAGTAGGGACAAACAATTACTTTCGAGGGACACCTTGAGTTGAGAGGGTTGAAGACAGAGTTAGAGAGGCAGGCTGAGATGGTTTGGAGAAGGGATAGTGGACATATGGGACAAAGGATGCTAAATGCAGCTGCCAGGCAGGAAAGAATAAAAGAGAAACGAGGAAGACCTTAGAGGAGGTTTGTGGATGTAGTGAAGGAGGAGATGCAGAGGGCTGACAGAGGAGGATGGTAAGGATGGAGTGAGATGGGTGCAGATCATTTGCTGTGGAAGCGGAAGGAAGCAGATGACAGAAGAAGATAGAGAAGAAGAAAAAGTCATGTTACTTAAGATTGAATGTTCATGTCACACAGAGGAAATTTGTATTTATCTTTTATATTGGTTTTATTCTGTTTTTTAGTCTTTATTTGTGAGTTTAGTTTTTATTTGCATGATTTTATTCTGTTTGTATTGCATGGTTTTTACTGGCTTATTTGACATTGTTTTAATCCACTGTGGACTGGCTGGGCATGGGACAAATTAGCTGATAGTGATCACCTGAGACATGGGTGTGTCCAGAGGTGGCCTATCAGCTGTTTAAGGGACCCTTTAAAAGGAAGCTGACTGGGGCTTGGGATGACAGAGGCACACGATATGAAAAGGAACACAAGAAGACCAGGTCATTCATTCATAGATAGATAGATAGATAGATAGATAGATAGATAGATAGATGGATGGAATCACTGCCTGATCGCGGGGGTGCGGCGCCTCATCTGGAGACGGACAGGTGAGTGTGACGTAGCGACGCAGTCCCGACAGCAGGAACGGCGACAATAGGAGACAACGCCTGTGATTGACAGCATTTGTGAGTAGCGTCTCCACTGTTGTTCACCGGGTGCAGCCGTGTTGGGAGAGGGTCGCCATGGCTATAAGCCAGGGCAGCTTCCAGGACGATGGTTGTGGCCCCTATTTGTTTACTTACAGGGCGATGACGCGAGGGGAGGCGATCGAGCAACGGACTCAGTGCAGAATGCGAGCTGAGCTGGGATGTGATGGGCCCAGTAAAGGGACGAGAAGGGGATAGCAGGCTCATCCTCGTCTGCCTGGGACGAGGCTGCCATGCACGCAGCATGGCAGCCTGTGGATTTTTGAAATTTGGCCATCAATTTCTGGAGCAAAGACTACTCACATTGTTGGAACTTTTGGTACAACCCTGTCTGGATTACGACTTTGATACAGGATATTGGACTGGACTAACGGAGTTAACGAGGTAATTGCAGGCTAGCCAACGCGTTACCAGGCTAACAGCTGACTGAGGAATCAGCTGACCGAACCTGCTACCAGGGTAACCAGATAAAATGGGGCCGAAGAGGACACCGACAGCTGAGGAAGTCGAGGACATTAAAAAGTCCCTTGACTTCATAATGGAGGAAATTTCTACTATCAGGTTGCTGCAGAAAAATATCATTGAAATTGTGGAGGAGGTAAAGCTCCTCCGCATCCAAAATGCCGAAAAAGATAAAAAGATTGCATACCTGGAAAGTAAGGTCGCTGACCTGGAACAATACTCCAGGATAAACGACGTCATCATCACTGGGCTCCATATTAAACCCCGGTCATACGCTCAGGCGGTGACCGCTGACAGCAACGAGGAACCTGGAGAGCTTGACATTAGCTCCACGGAACAACAGGTGGCTGCTTTCCTGCGGTCCAAAGGGATTGCCCTGGACTGTAACTCTGTCGAAGCATGCCACCCTCTTCCCAGGAGGAACGGCAACATACCGGCTATTATATTAAGGTTTGTAAATCGAAAGCACAAGATTACGCTGCTGAAACAAGGAAGAAAATTAAAAGGATCTAATGTCTTTATCAATGAACATCTAACCAAACACAACGCTGAAATAGCCAAAAAAGCGCGACACCTTAAGAAGCTGGGAAAAATCCAAGGCACTTGGACGACGAACTGCAAAATATTCATTAAACTAAACGGATCACCAGAGGAAGCCAAAGTTCTGACCATTAAAAATATGGCGGATCTCGAAAAATATCAGTGAGCAACACGATCTGGACGGCAAACAAGGTAACAGACAACCACACACTCACTTATGACACACACTGGAAGGAAGAACTCAGATACATCTGGAAGAATCAGCTGCATCAGTCAGACAGTTGCGGAATATGATAAATTGGAACTGAAAACATTTAACTATATGGATCACAATACACACGACTTGGAATATGAAATAGATCCAGACAACAACTTTTTCTCATCTAACAATAACAATTGCTGCTACTATACAAATAAAGACTACAGTCAGAGGATTAAAACTGAGAATAAATTATCAATTATCCACTTTAACTGTAGAAGTCTCTATGCTAATTTTAGTCATATCAAAGAATATCTTAACCAGTTTTCACATCCATTTAGTGTCATTGCCTTATCAGAAACTTGGATCAATATGGAAAAAGGAACAGACTTTGAACTGGAGGGTTATGAATTCACATTTATAACTAGGCGAAACAAAGGAGGAGGAGGAGTGGCCTTGTATGTGGACAAATCCTTGAAATTTAATGTGGTGGAAAAGATGACGATGGTGATTGATAATGTACTAGAATGTATTACAGTTGAAATTTGTAAAGAAAAAAGTAAAAATGTAATCATTAGCTGTATATACAGAGCTCCAGGTAGTAGTATTGAGACATTTAAAGACTGGATAGAAGAAACATTTATTGAAATAGCTCGGAAAAAAGTTTTCATTTGTGGAGACTTCAATATTGATTTGCTAAACCCAAATAAACATAAAACCACTGAGGAATTTATAAACACAATGCACTGTATGAATCTATTCCCTAAAATTACTAGACCTACCAGGATTACATCACAATGTGCAACTCTCATAGACAACATTTTTGCAAATGACATTGAAAATAAGACTGTAAGTGGACTCCTGATTAACGACATAAGTGACCATCTTCCAATTTTTACAATCTATGATAGGAATTACAAGATCAATAAAATGGACAGTAAAAAAGAGTACAGACGAGTAAGAACAGAAAGAATGAATGCATTTAAAAAAGATTTATTGAAGGAAAACTGGGGTGAAGTATATCAGGAACAGGACGTTAATAGTGCTTATAATAAATTCCTTAGAATATTTACATTACTGTACAATACCAACTGTCCAATAAAGCAATATAGTAGGAAACAGAAATATATGGACTGTCCATGGATAACAAAAGGTCTGCAAAATGCATGTATAAAGAAAAATGCTCTATACAGAGAGTTCTTAAGAACGAGAACTAAAGATGCTGAAATCAGATACAAAAGATATAAAAATAGGTTAACTAATATACTTAGATTTAGTAAAAAGGAATACTATAAGAAGCAATTAGATATAAATAGAAATAATAATAAAAGATTATGGGAAATCCTGAACAGTGTTATAAAATGTGGGACTGGACAAAAGAACTATCCCAAGTATTTCATTTGTAATGACCATGAAGAATACAATATGGATGTTGTGGCAAATAGTCTCAATGAATTCTTTGTAACTGCTGGACCAAATTTAGCAAGAACAATCACTCATCCTGGGAAAGCACAGGAAAAACCCGATACACTGATTGACAGAAATCCATATTCTATGTTTCTCACAGCCGTTGATGAAAATGAAGTTCTTGAAATTGTCAAATGTAAAAATCACAAATCTTTGGATTGTAATGATATTGATATGATAGTGGTTAAAAGAGTCATTGAGGCTATTATAAAACCATTTACATACATCTGTAATTTATCATTTCAAACTGGTCGATTTCCAGACAGAATGAAAATAGCAAAAGTTATACCTCTATACAAATCTGGAAACAAACACCATTTCACAAACTACAGGCCTGTCTCTTTACTACCTCAATTCTCAAAAGTTCTTGAAAAACTGTTTAAAAACAGACTGGAAAAATTTATAGATAAACATAAACTACTCACTGAGAGTCAGTACGGATTCAGATCAAGCAGATCAACATCATCGGCACTATTAGATTCAATAGAATACATCACAAATTCCATAGACAAAAAGCAATATGTGGCTGGGTTATTCATAGACTTGACAAAGGCATTTGACACTATAGATCATGATATATTAATAAGAAAACTGGAACGTTATGGTGTCAGAGGGGTAGTTTTAGATTGGGTCCGGAGTTATTTAAGTGACAGAAAGCAGTTTGTGAAAATAAATGGTGGTTGCTCCTTATGTATGGACATTGCTTGTGGTGTACCCCAAGGGTCAGTTTTGGGTCCAAAATTCTTCAACTTGTACATTAACGACATCTGTAAAGTGTCCAAAGTATTAAAAATGGTTCTCTTTGCTGACGATACAAACATTTTTTGCTCTGGTGATGATCTGCAGAATTTATTGGAGGATATGACTAATGAAATAAGTAAAGTGAAGTTCTGGCTTGATAAAAACAAATTATCATTAAATTTGAATAAATCTAAACTTATGTTATTTGGAAATAGTAGTTTAAATACAAATGCAAAGATTCAAATAAATGGTGTTGATATTGAAAGAGTCAGTGAAAATAAATTTCTGGGGGTAATAATAGATGAAAAACTTAACTGGAGAGCTCACGTAAGATATATTCATTCCAAAGTATCACGAAGCATTACAGTACTAAACAAGGCAAAACAGGTATTCGACAGAACATCACTTCATATTCTCTACTGTTCACTGGTTTCACCATACTTAAGCTATTGTGCAGAGGTCTGGGGCAATAACTATAAAACCACATTACATTCACTTTTTACTCTTCAAAAGAAAGCAATTCGAATCATCCACAATGCAGGTTATAGTGAACATACAAACTCACTATTTTTGCAGTCTGAAATATTGAAAATTGACGATATAGTGAAATTCCAAACAGCACAAATTCTATTCAAAGCAAAAAATAAAGAACTGCCAGGTAATATTCAGAGTATGTTGTTTTTTTTTTTTTTGTTTTTTTTTTGAAAGAAGGAAGTTATAATTTAAGGGGTTTTTGTAACTTCAAAACAATGAAGGTACGTACTACAAGAAAAGGCTTTTGTGTTTCTGTTCAAGGAGTGAAACTATGGAACAAACTGAATATGGAATTAAAGCAATGTCCAAACATAAAACTGTTCAAAAAGAGTTATAAAAATATGATCTTCTCGATCTATAAAGAAAAGGAAAATATTTAAATTAAGTGAATGTCTCTATTTAAAAACAAACAAACAAAAAATTCATGATGTGATATTATAGTATATAGTATATCAGAAATCTGTTCACTATTTTTATTACAAATTATATCAGTAAGGAAGCTGACTAAATATTCACTGATAATTTATGGGACAGGGGTGGGATTAAATAAGTGTATACTTCTTCCCACTCCGTTTCAACATGTAAATTAATCAGAATGTTTTTTTGTATGTAATTTGTATAGTATATTTTTTTTTCTCTCATTTCTTTTCTAAATGTACTTGTATATTGTTCACATGTTGAAATAAATTACCTATCAATCAGCTCCGCAAGAGGAATTTCTGGCCTGTGAACCCATAACGAACATTTGTCCTGGGTTGTGGGACTGGGTGGGATTTTTAGTGCATACAGAAAATTGCATTCTTACCAGTTTTAGAATTGTTTTATCTAGGCTCGGTGGTAATTTTATTATGTTTTTAGAATTGTTTCTCATTCTTGCTCCCTGGCCTGGAAATAAACGGTTTCTGATCAGACTTGCATCATCACTGTGCGTGTATTTAAAAGAATCTCATTAGTATGACATTCTGGCGCACCAGATTTATTGTCTACGGTCACATCAGAGTTAGTCTATGCCTAAGAGTACAAAGGGCAGACATATTCATTACCCCCATACGTGGTGAGCAGCCGACCTACATGTGACCTCAACACACACTACAACGTAGTTAAGCTTTAGCCAAAGAGGCTTTACTGTGACGGGAATCGTAAGAATATGCACTTAGAAGTAAAGCCCATAAATCTCTAGAAAACCAGCAGTAGTAATAACATCAAAAGCTGTGATACTGATGTATTGTGTATCTATTTTATCTTTATTTGATCCGTTTTGTGTTGCTTTAAATTGACTCCAACTTTAATTATTAATTCTAAGAATGTTGTTAACACAGCCATCCATGAAGTCAGACTATACTTTAATCCAGTTGAAGCACTTGTGCTATTAACCTATTGATGGTATTTTTTGCACTTGAGAGCTGAAGGGAGAATTTCACATTGCAATCAAAAGATAATTTTCTTGTGAATAATTGTTGTTACCTCAGAACTGCATGACACCAGTAGTAAAAAGATCAACTGGCAGTGAATAAACGTATTAGGAGCTTGCCGTCCTTCCTTTTGCACTTAGAGGAGTAATGGTAGATTTTCTATGTAATGTAATGCACTTGCATTTATACAACACTTTTCTAGACTTACTGACCATTCAAAGCAATTTGAAACATACATTTATGCAGCACTATGCTATACACTTATCCATGGTCGATTTAAAATCATCAATTAACCCTAAATTGCACATCTGTGGACTGCGGAAGAAGCTGGAGTACATGGAGAGAAGTAAGACAGACAAGAAGCCCTGGGAACCAAGAACCTTCACGTTGTGAGTTGACAGTTTTAACCACCTCATCACCTCGCTTCTCAAATTACCCAAGTCTGTGTGGAAAAACATTGTAGTTGATTGCAGTTACCTGAAATAAAAAAAACAAGAGGGGAAGGCAGGGAGATAACTGAAAAGAACGTGTGTTATCACAAAACAAAGTGAAAATAGAAACGCACAGGAAAGGCCTTAAGTTTTAGTAACCTTTGGCATCACAGTGGCCTGATGATGCTTTGTAGCCTTTCTTTATTTAGATTTGGGAGGTCTACATTACTGTGAACCAGCTGCCCTTCAAGAAGTGGTGTTTGTATTGAAATGTCTGTTGTGAAATTTTGAAAACACGACTAACTGTAAAGCTGATAAAAAAAGTAAGTCAAAGTTAAACATTTTTCAAATAAATAGTTAATTTCGCTTGTTTCTAACTCTGGAAACTACCTGAACCTAAACAGTAAAACAGTGTAGTGTAATCCTTGACCACGTGGTGGCGCTCACATTTCGTACCCGTTAAAGGCGCTTTTAATACTTGGAGCCAAAGTGAAGCCCATCATCTGATCTCCAGTTTTTACTGCAGAGTTGTATATTTTGTCATGTATTACTACGTTTCCTGTCCTCCTCTTCAACAGCTTCGCTGTTGAATTATCTTGCTTAAATGTAAGTATGGACTGTTAATGTATCTTACTTAATATTTGGACTTCTGATTCTGTGACACGCATACTTTAAATCTGTGACTGCTTTAACCACCGGATTTACCTGGATTAAACACAACCAAACCCTATGACGGCACTCAGACAGAAAGAATGAGTCAATATGTACAAAAGGAACCAAGGATTAGTTTTTTTTTTGTTTTTGTTTTTTTAAATTAAGTTTCAGTTTCCTGTTTCTTTTAATTTCCCGACAGTTTTTGTATTTTATTTTCTATCTTTGGGAGTACCAAGTAACATGATGGATAATTTGAGTTAAAATACGAATTAATTGCCGCAACATGCTCTTGTGGTTATTGGCAACACCCAGGAGGCGGGGATATCTATCTAGGCTAAAAGGCTCGTGAGCTTCAGTCGCCAGTCTTTCTGGAGAGGAGACAGCGGCAGCAGGGACGCGAGGAGAAGAGAGGAGTTCTATTAACAAAAAAGAAAAAGCATATAAAAAAAAAAAAAAAAGAAGGAATACTGAGAGGTGGACGGAATATAACTTTTAGATTTTTTTTGTTAATTTAAATAATTTTTCTACTTAAAGCTACTGGAAGCCATGAGGATTTTCGCTGTTGCGCTGTTGCTGGCTCACGCGTTGGGTACGTTTCATGTGCCTGTGCAACTTAACCAGTGTTTCTTCTGTGTTCATTAATGGATCACTTAGAGCGCGCGCGCGTGTGTGTGTGTGTGTGTGTGTGTCTCTCTCTTTCTTGGCTGTCAGTGTAATCCTCTCTATAATAACCGAGCTATAACATGTCGTGTAAACTTAATCTTTTAGGCAACAGTTTTCATGATGCCAGCCTATTCAGGAGCTAATGGGGTCATCTCTCTTATTTTAGAGCATGCTTTATGTAACTGGATACATTTATTTTTAACTCATATTCTTGCCTGACATTAGCTAACTGTCTGCCCATGCATTTTGTGCGTGTGTTATGAGATACAGAGGGGGGAAGGCTGTGTGCCAGGCCGATATCTCAAGGTCCACGAATTTGAGGACAGTAACTCAGAAAGTCTGTTTGACATTAAACATGCGGGTCAAACTCAGTCACTCAGTTTAAAATTTGGCGTCCTTTTGAGTGCATCCTGAGCTGGGCATTGACTCAATCAATCCCTAAGGACAATGTCTGATCCGGTGTATTTCCTAAGAGAGAACAGCAGGGTAATTACTGCATCCCTAAAAAATCCTGCCTGAAGCTTCTTCCTGTACAACATGTTTCAACTTGCCCGAGAAGGCTCACCCAGCTTGATGCACTAACCTGTCTGCTGGTTGTCCCCTAGAGGAAGAGTTTTCTGATTGTGATTTTTTTGTTGTTTGTTTTTGTGGTGTATATATGTTCAAAAGAGGACCTCATTCATAACGTTTGATTTTCCTGCTCCTTCAGTGATGTCCAGACTGGCCAGCGGTGCTGCAGTAGACCGTTACCAGAGCAACAAGCAGCAGCACACCTCTGTTATCAGCCTCCTGGACACAACCAGAGACAGGAGAGCAGAGGAGGAGGAGAACCGGGGCGTGAGGGCGACAACAGCAGATTACAGCAAGGATGGCGAGGCGGAGGAGTACGATGATGACTACTACTATTATGAAGAGTATGAAGATGGCACATCTGGAGACTATGAACTGCAGCTGCCAAGAGGTAAGGCACTTAAAAAATGTCTTAAATTGGTGCTTTTAAGTGGCTTTTAACAAAGACAGTACATGTAATTGTTGGTCTTGTTTTTTTTTTCTCACTTTAGTTGCCATGTCAAGCAAACCCAAAGATCCTTCTACCATCCTGGAAGCTGAAAACACTGAGGGAAAAACAACGAGAGGAAAGGGAAAGAAGAGGGGAAAAGGAAAGGGAAGGAAGAGGAATCCTTGCCTGAAGAAGTACAAAGATTACTGCATTCACGGGACCTGCACTTACCTGAAAGACCTCCGTGAACCATCATGCGTGTGAGTATTTAGCTCTCTGTTTACCTGCACATCATGCGCACCTCAAGTCGATCAATTATTAACAGTTTTCCCTTCACCGTCCTCTTCGCAGGTGCCACCATAATTACTCCGGCGATAGGTGTCAGTTTATCCTGCTGCCATCGCAGTCCCGAGAGGGCTACGACCGCACCACAGCTCTGGCGGTGGTGGCGGTGGTGCTGTCGTCTCTGTGCCTCACCATCATCGGACTTTTGTTAATGCTCAGGTGAGCGAAACACACGCCCGGCACGCACTCGCAGCCATGCACAGGTTAGGATCTTAGCTAATAACGAGGCGATACGTAGAAGACTGAACGAGCTTCCTTTCGTTTATTCCAGGTTTCACAAGCGGGGAGAGTATGATGTAGAGAATGAGGAGAAGGTGAAGCTAGGGTCAGCATCCAACCACTGAAGCAACAAAGAGAGGTGAGTGGTTAGGGAAAGGGCTACAAACACGTACACCGACTGACATCAGCCGCTATCAAGTGCGACTAGATTTCACTCATTTCCCCCCCCCCCCCCCCTTTTTTTTTTTTTTTTAAATTTTAGGCAAAGATGTAGAAATTCTACCTCAGCTGAAAATGAAAAGTGAACAGCAACAGGAGGTCCCGGAGGAAAAGAAAAGGAAAATAAATTGAACGTACGCAAAGAAGAGAACAGAAGGACGTCTGCCCAATGTTCTGCTGGCCGTTCAAATAAAGAGTGGGCACGTGAATGTATTCCTGATGGCTTCAGAAGAAGAAACTCCCGGTCTGGAACTGGAATATTAAACCGCTCAGAGGAGGTGTGTCGAGAATCAGGCGACGAGGAACGGGAAGAAGGAGGAATGCGTCTTGACTCTGTCTCTGAAATTATTTGAGATTTTTAACAACAATCAGAGCTCAATCTGGATTCTCTTTCTCTCAAAAGACAACATTTTGTATTTTCCTGCTCAATGCCGTCACGTGTTTTTTTTTTTTTTTTTTTTTTTTTTTTGTTGATTTGTTTTTTCTTGTGTGTGTACAGTAAACGGTATATTTATAATTTTAATTTATTTATTTAAGCTAACTGTATTTATGGAGATTTTTAACCACCTTTTAGCAGTTTTTAAAATAAAACAAAAAAAAGTGTTTTTATATTTCTTATTCGAGGCTATTTATTTATGAAACAGAAGCAAACGAAGCAAAAGCTCAGTATTTCATGAAAAATATGGCATAAACTTTAATTCTGGCACTCACTAGATGATCAATAGCACTGTGGTTAATAAATTGATCATTGAATACGCGAGATTTTATTTTATTTGATATTATTTTTAATGATCCAATGGTTCAGATGATTTCCAACACTGACCACACTCACGATTACTCATAGTCACACCTGGAAACTGCCCCTGGGGCAACCAGTCTCTTCTGTCAGCCACTAAGTGGCTCCAATGTGGGTTCAGTGAATTGCTCAAAGGCACATCAGTATTGGTAATGAGGGAGGGCAAAGCCCTACTCTCTCCCATCCCCCCCACCCGGCTTTATCCTGCAGGTTCGGGGACCGTTACTTCACGTTAGGTTTCAGTTTCAGAGGTAACGCTGATCATTAGGCACACTGCTATGTACTGATTATAAGCACCACAAGAACTGTGCTCTCAACATCTGTATTTCTTTCTTTTCTTTTTTTTAGAAGGGAGTCACATATGAAATGCACTGTAGAAAGAATTGGGTATAAATATGTTGTGTTTATGTCTTATCATTGTTAGAGGAGAAACTGTTAAGCTGTCAAGAAAAAAGGAAAAACAATGTGAATTCAAGTGCTTTATCCATTCAAATCCTGCAATTTTGAAGTGATTTATATTTGTGATTTTCTTTTCAGAGCAGAATAAAAAATAAATAAATAAACATCTCAATATGTGAGTTCTGGAGTTTCTCTGTTATTTCTCCATCCATCCATCCATCCATCCATCCACCCGCTTTCTTATCCGATTCAGGATCATGGTGGGGCTGGAGCCAATCCCAGATGTCACAGGGCAAGAGGCGGGTACACCCTGGACAGATAGCTAGTCTATCGCAGGGTTAAATCTTTATTATTCCAAACTTATAGTCATTCATTTGCTTCCTGAGTTGGACCGTGCATTAATGCCTGTCTTAATAACGATAACACCGCTGTTGCTCTTCTAGCTCGTTCAGGATCTGCAATTAAAGCAAACATCATGTTTTTATTTCCCGTCTCTGGCGTGTGAGCAGTCGCTTTAAACTGAGACACCTGTATCCTGCACATTGGTGCTGTTATTATTTTTAGCCAGTGCTCATAGATCTTGAATCAAAAATCCTTCCTCAGTTATTATATGTAATTGGGGTTATCTGTGCGTGCCACCGTTTACAATTCAACAAATAACTGATGCCAGACTGTCTAAGCGAGCCGTGAGGAAAGTGAAGACGTTAGTCGTTTTTTTTATGTGATGACAACAGCATCGTCAGACTCACTGACAGATCAATCATGATACATACAGGACTCATTCCAGCTGTGGGGGGGAGGAGAAAGGCAACAGATCTGAGATGTGCAAGACGGCAAACACCTGATGTTTAGCCACTGCCTCACACACCATTACTCACGCAGCTGAAACAGATGTCGCACTCAAAGACACGCGATTGAGCACAACATCTGAGGCCTCGACCAGCCCCCGAATACCACAGTATTCAGAGAGACCACATACAGCAAATAGCAGGATGCAGCAATGCTGTCATGTATGCCGCACACAGGTTTAATGGAGGTAAGGACGGTCAAAAGACCCAGCTGGACTCAAAGGCAGGTTGAGGCCCCGCCAAATGTTAGTCACTCCCTTGAAGTCACCTCCTACACAGATGTTGTTACACTGGCAGTGTGTGTGTCTGTGTAAGTGGGAATGTGGTACAGTCATGCTTCAGAGCTGACTCTGAGTGGGTTGAAGGGTTAACCGAACCATTACCAAGAAAAGAATCCACAGCAAAACATGCATGTTTGTTATGTGATCTTTTTCAGCACCGTTTGTGGGTCTGATTCCCATACGTTCCATATAGACTGAATAAGCAGCATACTGTGGGGAGCTCATGTTCGCACAAGGGGGTGGTGGTGGCTGACAGATGTTCAACTGAACCACCGAGGGCATGGTACCTGATTCAGAATGCAACTTTCTTCATACCGCTTGTTGAGAAACTGAAAAACAGCACTTCAGCTTTCATCATCCTCACGTGGCGTTTACAGGAAGGTGAAAATGTGCAGAAAACTCCAGTTTCTCAGTCACATTTTTTTATGTTCAGGGGGATTCATATGTGTATTTACAAAGCACACACATGTGTTTGTGTGCGTGTGTGAGTGACGGGAGCTATTCATTTACAGTAGTGGGGGGCCACCTAATCCCGGCCTCTCAATGTCAAGTAGCAGAGCGCACAGAAATAGTGTCGTGCAGTCATGCTCACATAGCTGCTATTCCCGGGCCTGATCGCAGGCGGGAGAGCCAGAATGCTGAGAGAGAAGAAGAAGGGAGTTCACTGCGTTCTGTTTCTCGGTGGCCTCGTGGACCCCAGCCAGGAAATAATGGCCAGGATGGTGGCCCATCATCAGCCATCAGCACTGCACTTCTCATGAATTTTCCTTGTTGGGCTTGAGAAACAGCTCCGCAGAGTCTACACTTTGAGCTTGTCCTGCCCTTAGAAGTTATTTTTTATTCCTAGAGAGTCGAGGAGATTATTTTTCCACAGAGCTTTAAGGCATTTCCTCGCAGGTTGGCCGAGATTCTTTAGAAGTGGCAAAATTTATTGCATGCCAGACGCTTGTGGGAAATACCAGCAAGCCTATTGTGTTTGATATTGTTTTTGGGGGCTGTGATTTTCCTAGAGTAAGTTTGGTTCACACACACATGTAAGACTTCCGCTTTATTCTGAGGTACACATGAAAAACAGTAGCATTAAAAAGTAGCCAAATCAAAGGCTGTGGAGCGGACTACTATGCTCATTTATCGAAACATTCAAACATTAAATATTAGTTATTTCTAACTTTTGCCAAAATGATCTAAAGCTAATAAGTAAACTGCTCCATTGCCTTCTTGTCATTGCCAAATAGACTGAAGTAATCAGATGCTACGGCAGCTGCACTGGATTTAATCGGTATAAGGAGGGTAGGTTTGTTGTGAAAGGTGCTTCCTGCTCTGCTGAGAGGCAACAATGGGTAGTTTCCACACTAATATGGAAGTGCGCACGCCAGCAGTTGGAAATGTAATCATTCTCTTGCCAGATATCATCAACAGGAACACATTATTACCTGAAATTGATTACTTTGTGCATGTCAGAGGTTGTTTTAGGTGTATATGCTTTTCACAGGCCCGTGAAGTCAACCTGAAATGCTGGCCCAAATGTCAGCGTGCCACTCCTGGTGGATGAAGCGATGACAGGGAGGGAGTGATTGTTGAGCAACAATAAAAAGCTGCAAAGGATCAACGTGTTGCACGCAGTCTGTGTCGGCCCATTTGCACAGCACATAGGGCAAAAGAGGAGGAGGAGGAGGAGGGAGGGGAGGATGACAGAAATGAAGAGAAGGAATGAGAGATTAGGGCAAAGGGGTAACGTGAGAAAGAGGGATAGACGGGAGGACAAAGAATGGGTCAAGGTGACAACTTCTGCTCTGGAGGATGCGTTCGCCTACAAAAGATTAAGAGTCACTCTGTCACTACCTGTCATTAAGTGGATTAGTCTCTTTTTTGTTATTCCGTCCTGTCATGCAGCCTTGTCTTCTCCATTTCCTCATCCTTTTCCTGTCTGCTCTTTCTCTTCCTCCTTAGGCTTCTAAAATTGACACGTGCAGCCAAAGGCAGGACCTTTGGCGAAGGCAAACATGACGGTCTGTGTAAGCAGAGCGGCCCTCAAGAGGCTGAAATATTAAGTAATAAAATCTCATTTTTCATCAACTTTGATGGCGTTTACTTTTTGACCAACACCCCTCATTTGTTAGATGAAAAACGAGTCATTCTTGACTCATGCCTACTCTCTCCACTACTTCATCAGGCCCAGCTATTTTTCTTACAACTGCCCCCAAAAGCTGCAAAGATTGAGAGCAAACTGGGTTTTTTTTAGGTCTCAGTCTTGCCAGTAAACTCAATGTTGTCCCAGTGTGGGGCAAGTAAATAAGGTGTTATTCACCTTCTCATCTAATCCAGCCATGGGGAGCCAGTATACTCCGAGTACCAATCCCAAGCCTGGATAAATGCCAAGGGTTGCATCAGAAAGGGCATCTAGCTCAAATCATTGCCAAATCAAACATACAGATCACAACTGAATAACACTTTCTTTATATGGACTAGGCTGGGTGCAAGAACCTTGAGAGATTTGTCTTTTCTCTCCTTAAAGGACATTTTTTCAGGCGTCTTCAAGCTCGATATTATGTTCCTAGATCATTTCCTGGCTCTTGCTATATTTGTATCAGTGTTGGGCAAGTTACTTTGAAAACTAGTTACTTCTAGTTACTAGTTACTTCTTCAAAAAAAGTAACCGAGTTAGTAACTGAGTCACAATATTCTAAAACGAACTAATTACTAGGTAAAGTAACTTTAGGGTATAATTGGCTGTTTTTGACTACTTTTCATGTTTAAAAACTATCTTGCCTTGTTTGGTATCATTCTTTTCAGCACAACCTCACATGTCTAAACTTACAGTTATTTTTTCATCTTGACATACTGTATTAACACAATTGATCTAAAATCAGACAAAAAACATAAATTCCGAGTAGAAAAAAAGTTGTATTTTTTACTGTAACAACCGCAAACATGTTTAATGAATCATTTTCATAACTTCAAATTCAATTAGAAATTGTAGATTTTAAAAACCTATACACAAGTTTTGCAAACAACAAAGTTATATGTAGCCATTTACCTAAAATGCAGCCAAGGTGGGTTTTTTTAAAATAACCATTTCAAACTATTTACAGCACAATCAGGTGTTCTGCATCAAATAAGATCCCACACAAATTAGCCATGCCACTCCAGAAAAATAATTTCAGTCCACTATCAGATAAAGGAGAACATCACAAGCCCAATACCCGCAGGCCTAACAACAGGAGGCATATCAACCCTCCTGTTTTCCCACCTGGAGACAGCGTTTACATTGCAATCTGCCTCTGGTGGCTTTCTGGGAGCATCTGTGACATTCACCTGTCGCCTCATAGTTCTGACACACTAAAGAAAACTCTCCACTACACTAGACACTTACTACAAAAGACAAAACACTACACTACGCACTCCAAACATGCTAAACGTTACAAATCTCTCACATCTCAAAACTTTCTCTTGCCGTCACTCCCAAAACTTACCCCTCTTGCTAAACATCCAAATGCCACGTTGCCATATAATTTTTTGATTGGTCGATATGGTACATTTTTCCACCAATATGAAAGGGGTGTTTTTTTGTTTCGTTTTCTTTTGGTCTTCAGCAGAGAATGGGGGCTAGCGCTGTCCTTAGACAGTAAACGTGACGATAGTATTCAGGAAAAAACAACGTGTATATTTTTATTATCATGACTGTGGTTTTACGTGGCCTATCAACACAATTTAAAAACTGGTATATAGCATCTTGTTGCTATGTCATCTTAAATTGGTCATGTGATTGGTTTACCACAACTACTTCATTCTTCCTCAGCCAATCAGCAGGACTTGTGCGATTGTTTCGCCCCCTAGCTCCGGTAAGAAGATGACAGCTGTCTGAGGTGAAAAATGGTAATGTGTCCGCACCGCATTTTCTTGTTAGTAACGGTAACAGCGTTGCAACGATAGAAATAGTAATTAGTTAGATTACTCGTTACTAAGAAAAAGTCAGTAGGTACCGCTGTTATTTGCATCACTGATTTCTATATATTGAATTTCTTTTTTAACTTCAGGCTTTTCTTCTGTTCTTGAAACTATGAGGGACGCGGATCTGGGAGTGCTGATTCAAGATGATAAGGATGGGAAGGTCCTAAAGAGGGTGCATAAGTCTTCGTATATCTTTGTTGTTGACTTAAAAAGAACCAACATTTGTAACAATTAGATGAATAAAGTAAGTATTGTTATTCCACAAGCAAAAATTTGTGTTTTTCCTTCCCATTGTCGCCAAGTGCTTGCTCAAAGGAGGTTGTCTTAGGGTTTGGGTTTTCTCTCCATTACTGTAGGGTCTTTACCTTCCAGTGCCTTGAGACAATTGTTAGTATCCTTGGGCAAGATACTAACCCCATGTTTGCCTACTGGTGGTGGTCATAGGGCCCGGTGGCGCCTGTGTCCGGCAGCCTCGCCTCTGTCAGTGCGCCCCAGGGCAGCTGTGGCTACAACGTAGCTTACCATTGCCAGTGTGTGAATGTGTGTGTGTGAATGGGTGAATGACTGAATGTAGTGTAAAGCGCTTTGGGGTCCTTAGAGACTGAGTAAAGCGCTATACAAATGCAGGCCATTTGTTGTTGTTATTTGGTGCTATATAAATAAAACTGAATTAAATGGAAATGAATGGTCTCAGTTACTGGTTTTAAGTCTATTTAAATACAACATAATGATAATTTTGTAAATGATAGTCCTATTTTGAGTAAAGCAGATGATAAAACAGCGTATGATTTAGGACATGGCGACACTGTGATGCTGAAAACAGTGCCGAACACGAGGCTTCAGAACGGGAGCCAACAAACCAGTGGATGATGTCATGGTGGCTGTGTCCATCTCTTCTACTTTATGCTTATTTGGTAAAACACGCAGTCAAGTCGACTTCCCAGAACTCCTTTCAAAATCACCTTGGAAAAGACAGTTGACAATGAGTTTTAATGTTGACTCATCCCGCAATTGTTCACTGTAATTCGCCTGTGCATGTGTGACAAATGCAAAAACTAATTGTTTTGCAGAAATCAAACACATTAGTTGCTGCTGACCAAAGGCATACCTTACCACAGAATCACAGCTTGGTGTGATTTTAAAAGTTATTAAGGTAAAAAAAAGAAGAAAAAAAAGCCATGTTCACAGTTGGCTTCCACTCATATTGCTGCTTTCTATGTCCGTCATGTTGAAAAAAGCAGCTCGGTTCACTTCTGCCCCTCTCCTCTTGCCCCCAAAGCTAGCTGGAGCTCAGCAGGGATACCAGCAGATTCCCCGCTGCTGATGTCACCCTGCTGGACAGACACTTGTTATGTATCATGGTCACACTATTAAATTCTCACTGTGGTCTATTTAGGCCCAGAGGAGGCTGATGGCAGCATCACATTACCTACTGGTTAAAATGAGAGGAGAGAGAGCCAGAGGAGATGGGTTAAGAGGGGACAAGGAAGGGAGGCAGGCGAAAGGAAGGAACAGGAGAATAGAAAAAGACATGAGGAGAAAGCATACTCAGTCGCTATTGTCGTCTAATACACACACACACACACACACACACACACAAATAACTTGAACAAACAAGGGCAAATAGACCGGAAGACCGGATGACTGCATGCTTGACTCATCTGTTTTCTCTACCCCTTACAGTATGACCTGAAGCTCTCTGAAAGAAAATAACTAGAAATCTCTCCGCCCATATCCGCCCAGCATTCATGTGTGTATGTGTGGATAAGCAGGCACCTAAGGATGGTTTTAGAGGATCAGCTCAATGCGTGCTGGCTAGCTGAGCTGGCTGACACCGCAGCGTATGACAAAGGAGGAGCGGATGGCTGTCATAGAGGCTGGAAGCCCGTTGTGGTTACCGCAAGGATTGGGCTCCAGGGATTCTTATTGGCTGTTTCCCCTTTGTGGCTGGCTGCTGTTGAAACCGAAAGAACACCTCACCCTTCCACTACAACTTAAACCTTCCCCACTCCCCACAGAAAACACACACTTTAAGCAATCATCATTGTTACAGATTCCTGTATGGATTGTAGGAAATGAGGGAAGGGGTTTTCCTTGTGGAGAAATACCTGCGCATTCCTAAGATACGTATGTGGTGGAGTGGAGTGTTGACAGTTACTGTCCCTCTGACAAATTGCTACAAAAACAAGAAGGGTATTTTCCATGAAGTGGTTCAGATACAATCACAAAACTCTGATGCCTAATAAAGAAGCTCCAAACTGCTCAGCAGGTGAACTGTTGTTGCAGTGTTCACTACCTCCAAATTCATGGAGGTCCATTCAGTAACTGTTGGGATATTTCCTTTGATCAAAGGGCAAGGTGTCAAGCTGCCTTATAATGGAACCAAAGACCAGTGAATTAAAGCAAGTGACTGAATAAGTTAGCCTCTTTTGAATTTCTTCATTTATGTGCTTTCATCTGTCTGACTGTCTAACAAATTGCCATTCCTTTGGAGGCCGTCTGAACTGCCCACAGACTATTAGTGGGGTCCATGACCTCAGCAAGACTTTCCCCTCTGCTGTTCTCCGTCTAACCATCAGCCCACTGTTCCCCTGTGTGTTCCCTCTCTCCTGCCACAGTTTGGAGACAGTGTGGGAGCTGTTCGGAGAGCAGGAATGCAGAAGCAGAGCTCAGCTCCTTGAGAGAAAAGGGAGGAGAGAAAGGCAGGAGAGGGGGATTTTTCCTTAGATGAGGTCATGGGTGATGTCGCTTTCAGAGCCAAAGCTGAGCTCGTGGCAGACGCGCCCCTGACCTCCCTCTGCCAGTTCTCGCTCACAATTACACATGCTGAGAAGGGCTGAGCCCGTGGAAGCAGAGATGACATCTAGTTTTCATCTCGCCCCATTACACCACAGCTAATCTTCCAGATTGCTCTGTCTTTATCAACACACCACACAGCCGGCTTTGCATAAGGCAGTAAAGTCAAGCCCCAGAAGACCACTTTAGAGAGCTTAGCCATGTGAAAAGCCCTACTAAAATGTGCCCCATTACTGGCTGAGAGACAGAGGTGACTAGTAACACGCTACAATTAGCATGCTCAGCACAGACATATGCACTGACACAGCTGATTCAACAGCAATACTGTCTCATCTTGAGGAGTGATCTGAATTGTGTTATCGCGCTGATTGAGTGAGGAGAAGCAACTGTCGAGACGGCAGGATGATGATGGTTATTATTGTGATTAGTCAGCTCCTTTTTCTCCCTGTGCATGAGTCATGAGGGGAGACCGCCGCTCTGTGGCTTTATGCCTGTGTGTGAAAAATAATAACCTTCCCTGAGCCCCTTACTCCAGCGTGGATTATGGGAATGTGACATAGCACTGAAGCTTTGTCAGGCGACAATGGGGCCACCATCCGAATGTGACACATCAATGTGGGAGCAGATGTTTTTTAGGTCTCCTCCCGTGAGCTGGAATAGTTGGAGTCATTTTTGATGGTTGATTGATATCCTAACAGTTCATCGTCAGCTCAATGTATAAACTGTATGAACATCACCCATATCTTATGTAGTGTGTCTGTCACTGTTCAGTAGTTTTCACTTTAATTTGGCCGACTAAGCATGTTTAATTGTTGACTTGGGTGGTCAGATGTTAGTACTCCAGCTGTGGTGATCATTTTTTGTGCAGCTGAACTCATTGTTATGTTATCTGTGATTCAAGTAAAGTGGAAGTGATACTGACTGATTTGCTAAGACAAATGAAGCAATATCAAATGATGTAATGGTAGAATACTGTGGAAGATCCCATTTCACCAAATCTGTACAAAAGTCTTAAAACCAACCAAGAAACCAGCCTTGTACCTGATCGTTTTTGTTTTCATTTATTTATTCAAAGTCAGATCTTTAAGAAACAGAAAAAATGCGGCAAAGACCCGACACAAGATCTGAGAGATCCATTTAGCTTTTCAGTTGATCCATTACTCTTCACTGAAGCCTCATCAGAAATAGCCACAGTATTGAATTGTATTGAAAATCAGTCGTCATTATGTACAGAGGAGATCAGGGAGGCAGCCAACATCCAAAAAAGATATTTGAATGTCCTTCATGAATCTTGGAGAACTATTCCTGAAGATTACTGAAAGCTTGTCTAAGAGAGTTCAGGCTATGTTGATTAATAAAGGTGGCCATACTAAATAATAACTTTCAAGCTTATTAGAATTGTACAAATGTTATTTTTTGCCTACGATTACATGTTTGTTTGCACATTTCCTAGCAAAATATAAAGGCAGAAGTCTTGGACAGTATGGAGTCCTTGTAAATAATGCAGTTCCTCAAGTGGTCCTTTGAATCTGTCTCCTGAATGCAAGCCATCTTCATGCTAGCAATGCTAATTATTACAACTGTCCACTTTGAGTGACAAATTTAATATTTTTCAGTGTTGCACTAAAAGAATGAGTCAGTTGTTCACTAAGTAAATTATTTAAAGCCTGATTTTCACTAACTAAAATAACCATCCATTTATTTATAACAACAAATTGACAATACTGTCTCTAACTTAGCTAGCTAGCCAGTGCTGACTTTAGCTGATGACTCTCCAGCACTGGTCTTTTATCCAAAAATGGTCACGTCTGGGTTAAAACTCCCCAATGTTAAACAAGATGGCCATGGCCAAAAACTCTCTAGGTGACTTTACCGTGACATTGACCATTTTTCAAATAGAGTCAATTGAAAAGATAACCAGCAGCACATTTTGTGCTTCTACAGAGTCTTTTAAATTCTTCCTCCAAAAGATCACTTCCTGAAAACACCAGTTAAAGTCTTTATCAGATATACTTCCTGTTGGTTTTCTGAGCATGAAGCACATCCTTTTAAACAAACTTGCAGTAGGATAATTACAGGGACGAAACCTTGAATATTACATGCTCTTCTTTGTGGTGTAACTTAAACAGAAGACACAAGGTCAGCCTTTGTTGCGTTTTCTCTTTGTGTGTTATGGCTTTAGGCAGAAAATGCTGTCTGAGATCACTGAATTGGCCCGGACCTTGTTGGGTTGTCCTTGAAATCAAACAGGCTGAGCTGGTGTATGAGTGTGTGCGTGTGTGCGTGCCCAAGTGTGTGTTTTCATGCTATTTTTGTTTCTGATGATGGAATTCAATCACTGTCCTTCCCACCTGTTTTCATTTTCTCCTCTGTCCCGCTCTCACATACACACACAGTAACACGTGCGCACAAACACACGTTGTCTTCTTGTAAAGCCTCGCTTCTCTTTTCTAAGACAGTGGTGTGATTGTTTGAGGCTGCAGGTGTGTTTTCAGCTATGGGAGTTCCCTGACACTAATTATAGGGTCTACACTGTCATCTTTATTGGCACTAAATTCTCTCACTGTCTCTCTTCAGACACTCCCTCCATATCTGTGTGTTGTTATATTACTTTCTGACCTAACGCTCAAGTCAGAGGCCGGTGAGCAATTATGTCTGGTTGCTGCGGAAGCCCCAGATTGAACTGACTTTGGTCAACCAAGCAGCTGCTATGACCAACCACAACATCCTCCTGCTTCTGTGCTTATTAGCTGCCCCGTTTCCTTTCTGGTTTCTTTCAGCTTACGTCCATCCCAGTGGGGTATCACCTCGCCCCCTCAAGCACCAACAAAGGCCCCACTTCAAACAGAGTTGCCAGGAAGTGACATTACCACATCACAAGTGTTTGCTCAAGAGGCTTGCTTTCAGCATGGACTCGCTTCAGTCCTACCAAGATCGAAGAGTGAGTAGGTCCTGGCTACCGTCCAGGATGACTATCAAATCCGTCTTGTGTGTAACTGAGTGTGTAAGTCCTCATTATGGCACATTATATAGTGAAAAACAGGGAGGGTGAATCAACAGTTGGGCCTTCAGTGAAGTCAGTAATGGTGCACCTATTTTTCACCCGGTGACCACCCAATTCTCTCAAGTCAGTGCCAGCCGTTGCTGTGCATCCCTATAGTTACCGAAAGCAATGCCAAGCAGGGAAAACAACATCATAAAAGAAAATTGCTGTTGTGCTTTAGTGTCATTATTGGATTCTATAGCTGGGTGGGTGGGAGTAATTGATTGCAGATGTTGCTCTGTGAGGCTGAAAGAAATGTTTTGTGCGCTTGTGAGTTACTGTAGGATTACAGGAGACAGTGAAGATTATACACATTTTTCCTCGCCAAGGTTAGTCAGTCATCTTCAGGGGATCCCACACCCAGTTTCCAAAAGACTGTCTCTTATCATTTGAGAAACTTCAAATATTTTCTTTGTCCTGCATTTTTTTTTAAATTTATTTATTTATTTTAAACTTTTGTCATGTATTGTATGTGAGTGAGTGTAGGAGTTTTTTGTTTTGCCTAGGTATGTCCAGTGTAGGATGGTTTTTCAATCAAATTCAATGTAAGTTTTCTCAGGTAATGTTAACCGAGATGGACCCTCCTGTTCTTTTTTAAATTAATCAAAGTTTTTTAATTTAAGTAATTCAATATAAATATTTGGTCTCCCTGTATTGAAATGCAAAATATCGAAATATTATGCTGTATCAGTACTATATTAATCACTCAAAACTAAAAGGACAGGGGTAATTAACTTACAGTTATAGCTAGTGGCCACTAACAAAGAAATGCCAGTGTGTCTCCATGTCTACAAAATGTGTAAGTAGTCAAGTATTTCTCAGCAATTTAAATGGTACTAAGGACGCACCACAGCAGGTAGATCTGCATCTTCTGATTTGGCAAATTTTTACATTGGATACTGGTCCTGATACAACCCCAGATGAATCTGTATCTCCTCCCAGGTCTGAGGACCAAGGATCTTCGGCTTAAGTGTAAACCACTACTATGAAGCCTCTATTTTAGCCTCTACACACACACGTACGTGTGTGTGTGTGTGTGTGTGTGTGTGTGTGTGTGTGTGTGTGTGTGTGTGTGTGTGTGTGTCAGAATACTTTATTAATCCCGAAGGAATTGGGTTTAATTCCTTTGGGATATGGGTTTATTGTGAGGTTGTACCCCAAGAGGCACCCCTTTTGTCCCACAAAATTTTTTTTCTGCAGCTGTAAATAGTTACCTGTGACTGACAGCACTGACAGTTATTTAACCTCCAAGGACCTGGCGTCCACATATGTGGACATCACATTTTGGGTTATTTAGACCAAAATACTCAATTTTGCTCTACAAGGGCCTGATATCCACTTACGAGGACATTATACTGCTAATGTTCCATCAAAATTTTAAATGAATATCCTCATATGTGGCTCTTATTTTTCTTAAAAACAAAAATAAGGTAAAAAAAAAAATAAAAAAAAATAATTCTGGTAATTCTTTGTTTTTACATTCATCAGGTCCCAATCAGCCTAAATATCAAAGAGAAATTAAAAATGCATGCCGTGGAAGAGTTCGGGTCTTAGGAGGTTAAAGCAACAGTTAAATACATTTCAGATATGATTGCCAATAATGTCTGTAGGTAACAGCTCCAAACTACTGAAAAACAGATAAAAAGCAGATTATATCTTAATCACAAAAACATGCTTAAGCCTCTACAGTAAAAACCCTAGAAATGATTTAGGGCAACTCTTGGCCCTAAAGCAGAAGCAGGAATTATTTTAGTTCATGTTTTTCTGACATTTGTGTCACCCCTCCCAAGCCCTGCACAGTTCTCCATTCCATTCTTCCTAACACAGTTTTCCACCCTCTTATCTTGATATGTCGTTAAAAATAGGCCTTCTGTCAATACAATTGTCTCTATTTATAGCATACAAACAGCACTTCACTGTTGTCTTTCTGTTGCCCATTCTGTTTTGTTAAAAGTTTTTTTAATAGTGTTTTCCGGCTGTTTTTGTAACACTTTTGTAATCTAATTCCTCACGTTGCTGTCTACAGTCTGTCAAATGGTGCTACCCATGCACAAGTGTGTTTTTAGACTTGTGTGTTAATAGTATGTCAAAACGAGTGGATGCACGCAAAAGGGAGATACGCCGTCTGCACTTGGACAGGCTCTTCCCCTTGGCTGATTACTGCACTGTCATAAACGGAAATACAACCAGGCACAGGGGCACACAAGCACCAAAACACATACACATATAAAGACACACACTGATGACACACCGCTGACCCTACACGCCCAAGAAAAGGCCTGTCTTGCATAAACAGAAATTCTTCTTTATCTTTCTGTTTTTCCAGCAGGCTGTCCCTCACCAGGGTTTTCTTCCATCTGTCTGTCAGTAGTGCTATTTTCAGGAGCTTTCTTTAGAAACTGGTGTTACTTTAGCAGCAAACACACTAAAAATATGAATTTCTAAAGGACCTAAAAATACACAAAAGAAGGAACCAGTGGGAGAAGAGGATGTGGAGGAATAGAAACAAATGTCTGAACACTGAGTTTGTGTTTATGATTAGGGTCACAGCTTTCATCTGCCTTTCATATTCACAGAAACAAACACAGATATGCTTTGAATAAAAGCTGTACACAGGTTCTTTTGGTGGATTTACAACCTCAAATCCAAAACAGTTGGGAGGCTGTATAAAATTCAAATAGAAACAGAATGGAGTGATTTTACATTTGTCATAAACCCATATTTTATTCACAATAAAATACACAGAAATACAAAAAAAAGAGATATTACTAGTTCATTAAAAATATTAGTTTGTGTTGAATTTGATGGGAGCAATGTGTCAAAAACATTGGGATGGGGAAAAAAGCTAAAAAAGTCAGGGGGTACTAAAAATAAAACAGCTGTAGGAACATTTTTCAACTAATTACCTTTATTGACAACAGGCCAGTAGCATGAATGAGTATAGAAACAGCATTTAGAGAGGCTCAGTTTCTTAGAAGTAAAGATGGTCAGAAGTTCAACAATCTGCAAAAAAAGCGCATCTATAAATTGTGGAACAATTTCAGAATAGTGCTCCTCAATGCAAAATTATGAAGGCTTTGAATATCTTGTTATCTACAGTACATAATATCATCAAAAGACTGAAAGAATCTGGAAGAACTCTGATTAATGTAAAAAAATGTGATCTTTGGGCCCTTTAGGCTGTACCGTCTTAAAAACAGGCATGATTTTGACATGGAATGACTGCATTGGCTCAGGAACACTCCCAGTAAATCCCAGTCTGTGATCCACAGACTGGGATCAGCCATCCACAAACGTAGGTTAAAGCTCTGTGATGCAAAGAGGAAGTCATATGTGAACATGATCCAGAAATGCTGTATAAAATCGATCTAACAGCAAATAATTCATGGTTATTCATGATTTAAAACCCATAAAACTACAAAATAAAGTGTCATTGTCTAAACACATATGGACCTACCTGTAGTCCAGCAGAGGTGTTGAAATGATCTTGTTTATTCCCCAGACAGCTACCTGCTCTGTTCTCACTTGGGTGCAATCAAACATCACAACGTTGTACTTGAAAGCTAGCAAACTAATGTTTGTGATCTCACATTCAGCTCCACTACGATCTCTAAAACATACACAAAACAACTGATTGTCCAGTTATTGCCATTGTTATTGGTTTCCATGCTTTTGTATAGTACAGGGGGAAAAGTAGATGTAGATAAAAGGTTCAGTGCAGCTAGCGTCATTATGTCAGGTGTCTTCTACACGTACACATGTCTGTTTCCATCCGTGTCATGAGATCACAATGTGACCAAAATCCTCTTTGAAAATAGTGCGACGTGCACAAATTATACACCTCGGTGTGACTAGATGACAGCTTAAGCTACATGGTGACCACATGACACTCTTTATCCAACTTATATGGGACATTATTACTCCTAAACACAAGTGCAGTGCCAAGTAGAGACCACCAGGAGCAAAATATAAGCTTTTTCTCACCCAGAGAACAGTTTAGCTTTTCAGCAGCCCTCCTACGACGTGTGGGATTTTGACTGTGCGATACAAAAACACTGCAAAAACGGTCTCACGTTTCTTCCTGTAAGTGTAAAGACCATGAAAAACCTTCATATTTCACTGATTAAGTGTGGGACAATGTGAGTTCATGTTCCTCTGATAAATAACAACTGGAGTTGAAACCACACACACTGACCACTTCCTTGCCTTATTTGAACCATTGTGGTCACATTAACGTCTTGACTTCCGAATACTGTAGTCTCACTGACTACAACACCTTTTTCTCACTCTTTCCCCTTCCTTCTTGTTCTAATTTGGTTTGTTTCTGTGTGGGAGCTCCGGCTGTGTCATGCCACTGTGCCACCACATTCTTCCCTGACCAGTTCCGGTCCTGTCTCATAACAGAGAACGAAAGAGAGGAGAACAGAGCCAAGGGCTGAGGCTGGCTGCAGTGACAAATGGAGAGACGTCAAGAGAGGGTGGCCCAGTGAGATCACTGCGCCTCTGTGATGCCATGGAAATGCCGGTGGCCTCCGCTGGCCCCTGCGTGATAATTTTCAGTGAAAAACCTAAATACATGTGACATGGCCAGTGTTCATACACTTATTGAGCTAATAGCAGAGCACAGTTTTAAGAGGAAATTGCCTCACAAGCTCCCCATTAAACAGTAGAGCTTCAGTCTATCTTCCATAAACACAGGGAAGCTGAAATAACAGTGTTTGATGTGAGGAAGTTTAATTGTTGTGAGGATAAAAGAGCAGAAGTAGGCCCTTTTTTTTCTTTTCGAAATAGCTTTTTGTTTTGTATTCCTTATGGAAGAAATTTTTGTGTTTTGCTGTTAAAGTCTTGACCTTCAAGTGAATAAATGGGGAAAAAAATGCCCTGGCTGGACACAATTCACAGACAGGCAAAAACACAATACCACAATGGGGAGCCCTTTGCGGAGTGGTAGCACTTTCACATTTTCCCCTCAGGTTTGGGCTATTTCAGTTTCATGTTAGTATTTTTACGCACACAGTCAAAAACCCACTTCCTGGTTGTTTTTGGCCTTCTTAGTATCTATTAAAAAAGGCTATTCATTTTTAAAGGTTTAAAAGCTGAGCTTCCCGTTAAAGAGAACTGCCTTCATGAGCTTTTGTGTTGTTTCTATGGAATGTGTGTAAAATTATGCGAGACCCTTACTCGTTTATAACTAAAGTAAGTGTCCACCTCAGCCAGTGGACAAGGCCGGCATGCCAAGCATTACTAAGCAGCATTACTCTTTAACATTGCTATGTTAGGAGACAGCCAGGCACCAGGCCTTTTAAACCTGGATATATTATGCAGCCATGTTCAAGCTGCTGTGCTATGATTAGATCATTTCAAACACTCACTGATGGAAAAAAGTGTAATGGAGTCTATTAAACATTGTCATAACGGAAGTTATATTGCAATTGTTCTTTCATGGCTTCAGTTTATGACTTTATTTTGATACCAAACTGCAGACAATCAAAAATATGCTTTACAAGCAGAGAATGATCAACAACCTCTGTTTAGATGCAATTCAATTCACCCATATGGTGCCAAATCACAACAACAATGACCTCAATGCAATTTTTATTGCAAGGTAAAGACCCTATATTAATAATAATAATGATAACAATAATAATAACAGTAGAGAGAAAACCCCAGCAATCAGACAACCTCCTGTGACAAGCAGTGGGCAACATGATGATAAGTTGAGTGTTTTACAAATGGTCTTTCAAGAATTTTTGGAGATTGGTCTGTGAGACAGCTGGGTGTGATGATGGCTTTTTAAAGTAATAGTTTAATTCCTACCATCTAAAAGGCCTGTGGTATGTAGCCCAATACAGATAGATTGATAATATTTAATACTAAATCACTGATCAGTGGAAGGACTTCTTTGAGTATTCTTGTAGGAATGGAGGCTGATAGACACACTGACAGTTTTACTAAAGATAACTGAGAAAGATCGCTCTGAGAGAAAGAGTCAGAGCAACTATTAATAGTACTGAAAGTAGTGTCTTTGAGATAGTTATTAATAATTTCTCTCTCTTTGTTAAAGATTTGTTTATGAAAAGAATCATTAAGTCATTACTAGGTAAGGTTAAAGGAATGTTTGGCTGAACAGAGCTCTAACTCTTTGTCAGTCTGGCTACGGTGCTGAAAAGGTTTTTTTTATATTCTTCAGTTAGCTATGAATAGTTTTACATAGGGCTTTTTTTTAAATACAGAGGACAGAGTCAAATGCTCTTGGTGCAACCTAGGTCCCGGCTGAAAACCAGAGGTGATTGTGCCTTTGCCATTGCTGCACCTAACCTCTGGAACAGTCTTCCAGCTGATATTCGCGCGTCTGGATCTATTCAAACTTTTAAAACACGATTGAAAACGTATTTATTTGATCTTGCATTTTAGATTAGTTAGTGATTTATCGGATGTACATTTTGTACTTTTATTGCATTTGTATGTAATTTTAACCTATTGTGTTGCTGGGGTTTTCTAGTTGATATTTCCGTGTTGATTTTACCTAACTTTTACACTAGGTGTGAAATATTTCTTTTAACATAGTACTCACGGGTTAATTAGTGCTTTGTTTAATCTGGGAATGTATTTGTACTTTATGTATCTGTATCCATATCTAATTAATTTTATTTCATATTTTATTATTGAGAAGCACTTTGGAGTACACTGAAAAAAATATGTTGTTGGATTTACTTAATTCAATGGTGGACATTTGTTGCACACAGATGTTTTGCTTTGGCAGCAACTTAAACAATTGAGTTAAATTAACACAATTTATTCATGTTCAATAAACTTGTGCAATTTGTGTTGATAAAATGTGACTTAAACATGTTTTGATGAAGTAATTTGAGCTCTTGGAATATTTTAATCCTTCACAATTTTCTCACGTTATCCCAACACGATTCAATAACTTTTACCCAATACTACTTGGTCACTTAAATACTACATGTTATCTTCAAATTACATTTTGCTATTATATTCTAGTATCAAATACACAATTTTCAAATGGAGGCCTTATAACAGATTGTATTGTTCTCTTCCAAGATGGTTGCTGGCATCCACCAGTAACCTTTCAAAACAAAATGTCTAATTTCACTGCAGTAGGTAAAGAATTAAACTGACATTACTCCTCTACTGAATCTATATAAATCAACAGTTAAATAATGTCAGTTCTTCCGTGTTCTCTGGAATCAATCACAGCAAAGAAATTGGACTGTTTCTTTTGAAAAATGTTGGGAAAGAACAAATCAAAACATTCTATTTAAGGCCTCTAACGTCAAGATTCAGTTAAACAACAATTATGACTAAACAATTTGAGGTAATGTTAGTTTCCATTAACATTAAATTAGGTTACTGAATTGGCAAACACCTTCCTATTAACACTACCCATTTTACCCCAATAACTAAAGAAATTAGCACTTGCAGGTCAAAACCTTTATTCATGGACTTCCGGTTTATGTGACTATGGCGTAGGTCGCACCGAGCGTAGCTCCTGCAGAGTCTAGTTATTATCTAGCATTTCCAGGCACTTTTTGACGGGTTTTTTCTTTTTGTATAGTTCCGAGACAAGACTGTTTTTGCCTTTTGTGTTTACAATGTCGCGTAAGGTTAATAAGAGCGCAAGCACCTCTCAGCCGAACTTGCGGCCTGCTGCTAACACTGCATCCCCGCCTCGTGGTAAAACTTCGCCACGGCCTGGGTCACCCGACACGCCGCTCGTCGATACGGAAAAATTCACGAAGGCTGAACTCCTCTCTGAACTTCGTGAAGAAATTTCATCACTGTTTAAAAAGGAACTGACGGCAGCGTTTGCGGAGAATCTCACGTCTATCAGGTCCGACATACAGCAACTAAAAACGGACCTTTCCTCAGATATAACTACCATGCGGCAGGAATTCGCTGGCCTCAGGAGCACGGTTACGGGGATGGAGCAGTCTCTCTCCACATGTACAGATGATATTGTCCACCTCCAAGCCAAAGTTGATGCGATGTCAAAGGAGTTGGCCAAATTGGAGAATAAATGCGAGGATTTGGAGTCCAGGTCTCGCCGCAATAATATACGCATTGTTGGTGTGCCAGAGGAGAACGTCCTGTCCGCTACAGATGTGTCCGTGCTGTTGATGGAGGCATTTCAGCTTGGGAAGGAGCCGCTTGTAGACAGAGCCCACCGAACTTTGGCCCCCAAACCTAACACCGGTGAACGTCCCCGTGCTGTGGTTGTGAGGCTGCACTATTACGCGGACTGTGCTAGGATTCTCCAGAAGGCCAGGGAGCTGCAGAGAGTGCAGATAAATAATATGACCATTTCTGTGTTCCCCGACCACACCGCTAAGACAGCGCGGGCCCGTGCGGCTTTCAATGAGGTCCGTCGCCAGCTTCGCGGCATCCAGGGAGTCCGATTTGGGATCCTCTATCCGGCAAGACTACGGATCACTTATCAAGGAATGCAGCGCGACTTCGTCTCGCCAGATGAGGCCAAGGAATATATTAAGACAATAACCACAAGATAAAAGATATAGCAGGACAATGTTTGTCTGTTTGAAATAGCGTATGATCCTAATCCAAACATCATTGTGGTAAGCTAAGTTTGTTACTCTGCCAAACACTTGTTTTGTTTTACCTGTCTAATAGTAAAATATAATTGGGTTATTTTTATTTTATTTGTGCCTTTTAATCTATTGAGAAAAGACTCTGTTGGAGCTTTGGTTTGACACGGTTCGTTTCGTAGTCGGGAGCGTTTTTGTTCAGATTGCTCCGGGTGGGAGCGTGCACTGCCGTCTCCGTCGTTTGGGGATGGGGGCTTTTGCTGTGCAGGGGGGAGGCGGGTGGGTGTGTTTGACGTGTTATTATTATTTTTATTCTGAAGCTGTACTTTTGTTGTTGTGGGTTTGCGTTGTGTGTTTGTGTGAGTGTGTTTTTCCCACTTGTTCTTTCTTTGGGGGTGAAGAAATAAGTATTTTCTCTTTTGTCTTTCTGCAATGATCAGCACTTCAGGTCAGTCCTTAGGCAATAGTGGTATTAGATTTTTAACTTGGAATGTCAAAGGTATGAATAGCCCAATTAAACGATCTAAAATATTTACGCATCTTAAACGTTTAAAGAGTGATGTAATGTTTTTGCAAGAGACCCATTTGCGAGATCGGGATCATCTTAGGCTCAGGTGCCCATGGGTGGGTCATACTTTCCATTCAATGTTTAATTCAAAAGCCAGGGGGGTGGCGATCTTAATAAACAGAAGGGTACAGTTTACAGCCTCTGAGATTAAAGCTGACAAAAACGGGAGGTATTTGGTTGTTGTAGGCACCATGTACAATGTACCCGTCCTCTTAGTCAATGTGTATGCGCCAAATTTTGATAATCCAGGTTTTACAGATGCACTTTTGAGTAGTCTCCCTTCCCTTGATACTCATCTTTTGATATTGGGTGGTGACCTAAACTGTGTTATTGATCCTGCCTTAGATCGTTCGAATCCTCGGACCCTGACCCAATCCTCTATGTCCAAGTCTATTTCTGAGTTTATGTCTCAGAATGGTTTTGTAGATCCCTGGAGGTTTTCTAACCCTACTGCCAGAGCGTACTCTTTCTTTTCTCAGGTACATCAGTCCTTTTCGCGGATTGATTATTTTTTTGTGGACGGTTCCCTTATTCCAAAAGTACTGTCATCTACATATCATCCTATTGTCATTTCCGATCACGCACCACTTAGCGTTGACATCAAGCTCTTTTTCCTCACCCTGGAGATTTAACTCTTTGTTGCTTTCGGATGAGGGGTTTGTTACCTTTATCAAATCCGCAATTGATGAATTTATGGTGTTTAACGACAGCAATACTGTTACGAGGTCATTGCTTTGGGAATCTCTTAAGGCATATGTGCGTGGGCAAATAATTTCTTTCTCTGCCCATTCCACTAAAAGCCACAAAGCCAAACTTCAAACTTTGACTACACAAATTTGTGACATAGATAGACAGGTTGTTAACAGTCCCACTCCCGATTTGCATAAAAGACGACTTGACTTGCAGACTGAATTTGATTTACTTTCTACGGCAGATGCTGAACGTCTTTTACTTCGTGCGCGTGCGACTTATTATGAATATGGTGATAAGCCCAGAAGGCTTTTGGCCCATCAGTTAAAACGTCAGGCCTCGTCTCGATTAATTTCCCAGATTAAAGATGCGGCAGGCAACTCGGTCTCTGATTCAAAGGAAGTAAACGAGGTGTTTAAGACGTACTATTCCTCCCTATATGAATCTGAATCTGCTGCTGACGCCTCAGAGATGGATTCTTTTTTTAACGGTCTTACAATGCCCACTGTCGATCCTGTTATAGCTGAACAATTAGATGCCCCTCTTAGGCTGGATGAAATTGTGCATGCAATCAAGACCATGCACAATGGTAAGGCACCAGGACCTGACGGGTTTTCAGTTGAATTTTTAAAAACTTTTATAGACAAGTTAGCCCCACTACTTCTTTCAGTGTATAATGAATCTTTTGAACGTGGTCTATTGCCCCCTACATTGTCTCAAGCACTAATTACTGTTCTCTTAAAGAAGGGTAAGGATCCTACGTCTTGCACCTCGTATAGGCCTATTTCACTGCTGAATGTTGATGTTAAAGTCTTGGCTAAAATTTTAGCAATTCGCCTTGAAAAGGTTCTTCCTACTATTATTTCAGATGAACAGAATGGCTTTATTAAAGGCCGCCAGCTGTTCTTTAATGTCCGCACGCTTTTGAATGTCATTCTTTCCCAACACTCAACCACTAATCCAGAAGTAGTTATCTCACTTGATGCTGAGAAAGCTTTCGATCGTGTAGAGTGGAGCTTTCTCTTTGCGGTCTTGCAAAGATTTGGTTTCAAGGACAGATTCATTTCATGGATTCGACTGTTGTACAGGGCACCCCAAGCCAGTGTCTATGCAAATGGTGTTTCCTCTGGCTACTTCTCATTGTCACGCGGGACGAGACAGGGTTGCCCCCTGTCCCCCCTACTTTTTGCTATTGTAATTGAACCCCTATCTGTAGCTTTGAAGGCCCTTCCTCATTTTCGTGGTATTTCCCGGTCAGGCCTTGACGTAAAATTGTCTTTATATGCAGATGACCTGCTTCTATATGTTTCTGATCCCTTATCTAGCATACCATCGATTGTGTCTCTACTAAACAAGTTCGGCTCTCTGTCAGGTTACAAAATAAATCTTCTTAAAAGTGAATGTTTCCCCATAAATTCTTTAAGTCTTACACTTAAACAATCTGACATTCCTTTTAGACTTAGCCCTGCTGGCTTTAAATATTTGGGAGTTAACATGACTCGTACTTTGTCTTCTCTATACTCTTCCAATTTCTCCCCTTTAATGACTCAAATTCAATCAGATTTTCAGAGATGGAAATCGCTACCTTTGTCCCTAATTGGTCGGATCAATGCTGTAAAGATGAACATTTTGCCTCGATTGTTATTTCTGTTTCAGAGTATTCCTATATTTTTACCTAAAGCTTTTTTCAAAAAGTTAGACTAGCTAGTTACATCGTTTTTGTGGGGAGGGAAACACCCCAGGGTGAGGAAATCATTATTACAGAGACTGACATTTGATGGTGGTCTTGCCTTGCCTAACTTTTTATTTTACTATTGGTCCTCTCATGTTCACAAATTGACCCATTGGCTTGAATCTCAAGACCTGCTGTGGTGCAAACTGGAACGCCTGTCGTGCACTTCCTCATCCTTAGAAGCTTTATTATTCTCTCCACTACCACTTAAGCCTTCTCATTTCACCCAAAATCCCGTGGTACAGTCTAGTCTAAGGGTCTGGTCACAATTCAGGAGTCATTTTAAGTACATCTCTGCGTCAGTACACATGCCCATCACGCAGAACCATCTGTTTACTCCTGGCCTCATTGATGGTACCTATGTACAGTGGAAGCGTCATGGTATTAATACATTTAAGGATCTCTATAAAGATGGCACTTTCTTAACTTTTTTAGACCTGTGTTCAGAAACAAATCTTCCGGCTACCAATCTATTCCGTTATTTTCAGGCACGGCATTGCACTTCTGCTCTCTTCCCCTCCTACCCTCTTCTCCCAAATGTCCAACCATGGGAGGAATTCTTATCCCTTAAACCCAATAAGAAGTCAATTATATCTTTAATATATAAACAACTTATGGATTTAAATGTCCATTCCGTTGCTAAAATTAGGGGGGCTTGGGAGCAGGAGTTAGGAATAATTTTTTCGGATCAGCAATGGGAGAAAGCAGTATCCAATGTCCGTTATAGTACGTCCTGTGCCAGGTTACAACTCATCCAGTTCAAGGTGTTGTACAGGGTTTACTATTCAAAGTCTCGTCTGTCTGAGATTTACCCACAAGTGATGGATCAGTGTGAGAGATGTCATGCCACCCCATGTGACCTAGGCCATATGTTCTTTCTGTGCCCAAGACTCCATGGCTTCTGGAGTCAGTATTCAGTTATTCTTTCCAAAGCTCTTGGGACCCAAATCTGCATGGACCCTTTTCTAGCTGTTTTTGGGCTTCCAGTCAACACTGGTCTAACCGACCCTACACACTTCAAAATATTAGCCTTTACATCACTTTTGGCTAGACGTTGCATCTTACTCCTTTGGAAATCTTCAAAGCCACCTTCAGTTTCTTTTTGGTTTAGAGATGTGATGTCATCTCTTAAATTGCAAAAGATAGGCCTTGTGGCGAAGGGCAAATACAGAGAATTTTATTCTATCTGGGGCCCCTTCGTGGACTATTGCAAGTCATTAAACGCTCTACCAGCTGATTAATATCATGTCTCTTCCCCCCCCCTTTTTTTTTTTTTCCTCTTTCCCCCCTTTTGGGGTTTGTGTTTGTTTTGGGTTTCTTATTAGGTTTTGTTTTGTTTGTTTACTTAAGCGTGTGTGTAGGTGTGCCTGTGTGTGTGTTATTGTGTCTGTTCATGTAAGAAAAACTAAAAAATATGTGAGGGGAACAGATTGTGTTGTCATTGTAAACTACTGTACACTTGTCTCTCAATAAAAATATTAAAAAAAAAAAAAAAAAACCTTTATTCAAGAGACGCAAAAATAACATTGATACAGTGACTGTCAAAAATTACAGCACTGATCATACTGTGACATCTTGGTTCAAAACAGCACACTTAGAAATATTCAACGTTCTTTACTTCAACTGAATGAAACTGAAAATACCATTTCACACGACCCATATGGGATATTTAGACTGTATAACTGTTCACGCTACATCTCTTCACTAGTAAAAGAAAGAAAAAATACAAAGAGAAATTTAAAAATGCTGCCAAACAGACAAACAGAACTTGTACAGAGCAAAAGGAAAAACAAACAACAACAAAAAACGGCTCGTCCTCATGGCAGTTGCAGAGTATATAAAAATGAACCCTGCGATCCGTTCCTGGAATTGAGCTTCAAAAATGCAGCAGAACAAGTGTGAGATTTAAATGTCCTCTCACCTAGAGCTGGTCACCTCACATGCATAACAGTGAGCTTCGTTGCAGGAGCAGTTTTGTCTTAGTTGTGAGCTTTTCTTGAGAGCTGAGTTGCATCCAACTCCATTACCACCCATTGAATCACCTCAAAAGTGTAGCAGAGTTGTGATGGGTAACTCATGTTGAAGGAATAAAAAAGGTCCAAACAGCATGGCTACTGCAAAGGTCACGTTATCCAGATCTTGAAGAACAACATCAGAAAAGTCATTGCCTGGCGCATCTCTGGAGACAGATGTTCATTGTGGTTTTCTCAATCTGTGCAGTGGCCTCAGTCAAGTCCTGGTTAAACACAAAACATTTCTTTAAGATTCCTTTTTAAACTCATCTCTTTTGAATCTACCAGTTCTAATGTTAGAGTAATTTAAACCAATGCAAGCAACATAGTAAATAGCTATAGCCAAAGAGTGGCCTGCCATGCTGCCATTCATGGTCTAACAGAGTTTCTAAGAGAGGGTGAAAAACATAATAATTTCAAATGCTTTACATTAGTTTTTGTTAGAAAGACACCGGCCCATCAGAAATCCAGGTTATGTCACTCAGAAGATGTTAGAATTTAGACTTTCAGCCCCACAATTTGGTTAGCTGTTGGTCATTTTTTCAAACAAAAGCTAATATAAATATTGGTGGGATTTTCCTTTGTTCATTAGAATGACAAATTTAAAGTTTTTTCACACTGATGTGACCCCTAATACAGGGGTGGGGATGGGGCCTCAAGGGCCGGCGGCCGAGTTCACTACCAGGCCTCATGTGAACTTCAAATTATTAAAGAGGACTACTGGTCCTAACCAGTCCAATGAGGATCAAGTGGATAACTAAATGCATTTTTAAATGTTGCAAAGCCACAATCTACTCATAAAACACTCACCATGAACTCCTGCACCAAGATGTTGCAATTGTCTTTCACACAGATGCGGAGCACTTTGATGAGGGACTCCGAGCATTAATGTCATCCTTGACTATTATAACAAAGAAAACAGAGATTTGTGAACTTTTCAGTAGCACAGAAGAAAATGATCCCAGACAAAAACTCTTGACTTTTTAAACCAGTCAACATGCAACACCAGCATCTACAAAGCAATATCAAAAGTTCCTGTTTGACATCAACTTTATGGATATATAGTTTCCAGAACATTTATTTTTAAAAAAAGATAATTTTTTCTCAGTGGGCCAGTAAATGCATGACGAAAATTATGGCATCCTTTTAGTGGAATCATTACTCACAGGTAATAGTTGACTGTTTCAATGGATGTAGCATAAAAATCTTTTACTGACCTAATGCAATACATATACACTTTGTAGTTAAAGAATTTTAAAGTTCTTACTGTCATTATGGCAGCTACATCCTTTAGCTTTGTGCCCTGTTCCCCCGATCACTTTGCAAACACTTTCAGCAGACTGTCAGAGAAAAACTCAGCTCCGTCAGAAACCTTGACTGTAAAGGCATGGTTGGGATGCACTGGAATGCTGCATTTTATCTGAAATGACATAAAATTATTTTGAAATAACAGCAGGCACTGTGCTTGGTTAATCAGTAATGTTTTGTTGAATAAAAACTGTGTTTCCAGATCTTATGGGATTAAAAAAAAATCCAAAGATGTTTGTTTCTGATTTGCAACCCAACAACCCACAAGTTACAACCTCATTTCAGTTCAAGTGTGCATTAATGAGAGTCCAGTAATCACCTTTCTGGCAATACATACAGGTATAAGTTAAACCTATGGCAGATTTTGTGTAAATAATCATTCTGTACATTCGATAATCTTTAATCCTACAACTGTTTACAACTTGCATAGTTCCCATTTCTGTATAGCTGTATATCCCAGATTCTGTAAAGTTATTTATTTCATATTCTGTATAGTTTTTCATATTTATATCCTGTTCATATCCTGTACATAGCTTGTACTCACTACAGCCTGTACATACTTATAGTTATAGAATATTCACAACATACTTCATACCGTGTACATTATAACATACCATAATAGACCCATTTCTGTAATATACTCACATATCTATATTATTGCTAATATATATTGTAATATATCTATATCACTAAAGCACTTCTGGATGGATGCAAACTGCATTTCGTTGCCCTGTACCTGTGCATGTGCAATGACAATAAAGTTGAATTCTATTCTATTCTATTTTGGATCTCTCAGTTGTATTAATAGGGTGAGTATGCATGCACCTAATAATTATAAAAAACCTATTATAATTAAGTTACAGAAACGAAAATAGAATATACTTTCTTACCATAACACCTTGAACCCACAATCCATCAGCTGACTCCTGGTGAAATGCAGAATAGAGGTCATCTCTCAATGTGCAGCAAAAAAAACAAAAACAAAAACAAAAGGACAGCAGGTGAGGGCAGGAGGGGTAGGGATGTAAGCTAGCATAATGCCGCTGATGATATTAGCTAAAGCTGTTCAATGTCCAAAATCTCACTAACACCACGGTGCAGTAAATACACAATGTAACTGAAGAGTCAGTTGACAAATCTATTCACACAGAAAACCAAATATGCCCTATCATATATGTATGTGCTCTTAACCTGAAAGGTATAAATACGGAAGTGTGTGTGCAATAAATGATGGCGCAGAGGAAGGTGTGTCCCTCTGATGTAAAACTCTAAACAACGTGTGTATGGTTTATTCCTCCGTGAGATATGCGAGTAACCCCGGTATTTCTGCCCTAAAAAATGGAACCTCCAACAGGTTATGGGCCCAGAAGGGATGTGGGAAGCCGGTGGAACCGTCTATGCTTCGACGGAGACGAGAGAAACTATGAACTGTGGGAAACAAAGTTCCTGGGATACCTGCGGCTACTTGGGCTAAAGGCTGCCATTCTGAACGAGCCCGGCGAGTCGGAGGAAGAAGACAAGGACTTGGATGAAAAGAATGAAGTAGCTTATGCAGAGCTAATCCAAGTATTGGATGATAGAAGTCTTTCACTCGTGATGAGAGATGCCAAGGATGACGGACGAAAAGCGTTGGAGATTCTGAGAGAGCACTACGCCGGTAAGGGGACACCACGTGTGATTAGCCTGTACACGGAGCTAACGTCGCTACAGAAAACTCCCAGTGAGAGCGTCACAGACTATATGATAAGGGCTGAGACTGCCATTACAGCTCTGAGGAATGCAGAAGAGACATTAAGTGATGGACTGCTTATTGCAATGGTGCTAAAAGGGTTGCCTGAATCTTTCAAGCCGTTTGCCATACATGTAACCCACAGTGACAAAGCAATGACATTTAGTGAATTCAAAGCTAAATTAAGAAGCTACGAGAGCACCGAAAAGGCCACATGTTCTGAAGACAATGTGATGAAGGCAAATAACTGGAAGAAAGAGAGAGACAATGCAGAAATAATATGTTACAGCTGTGGAAAAGAGGGTCATATAGCACGTGAGTGTTACACAAAGACCGAAAGGAAAGAACAAAAAGTGAAGCAGTGGTGCGGTTACTGTAAAAGCTCAACGCATAAGGACAGCGACTGTCGCCGACGAAAGAAGATTACTGCTAAACACGTAACTGATGCAGAAGATCATAGTTTCGCGTTCAAAGCCAAAGACTGTGGAAATCAAGGGCTGAAACAGAGAGGCCTAATGGTTGATACAGGGGCCACTTCTCACATTATTACGGACATTCAGAGATTTAAGAGTTTTGATGAGACATTCACACCTGGAAGACACTTCATGGAATTAGCTGACGGAACGAGGACGAGTGGGGTCGCACTGAAGAGGGGAGATGTGGAGGTCTATCTACAAGACAGCGAGGGACGAAAGGTGAAGGCGACACTGGAGGGAGCACTTTACATTCCCTCTTACCCGCAAGATATCTTCTCGATAGAACCAGAAGCTAAAGACGGGTTCAGGTACACGTTAGCATTTACTGATGATTACTCAGGCACAATGTTTGTGTACTTTCTAAAGGCTAAAAGTGACACCGTAAAAGCAACTGAAAAGTTTTTGGCAGACGTCGCCCCCTATGGGCAAGTAAAGAGAATCAGATCAGACAATGGAACTGAATTTACATCTAAAGAGTTTCAGACATTGTTAAATAAAAACACGATAAGGCATGAGACATCAGCGCCGTATTCACCTCATCAGAATGGGACTGCCGAGAGACAATGGCGAACACTTTTTGAAATGGCACGGTGTATGTTGATCGAAAGTAACCTGCCAAAAAGATTATGGACTTATGCTGTTATGACTGCCGCAGTAATTCGTAATAGGTGTTACAACAGACGCACAAAGCAAACCCCTTATTACATGCTGACAGGAAAGAAGCCAGACATGTCGAGGATGGGGATTTTTGGATCAGTTTGCTATGGTTACGGGCACAACAAAAAAAAGTTAGACGCAAGATGTGACGAAGGAGTTTTTGTGGGTTACGATAAAAACAGTCCGTCGTATCTAATCTACTACCCTAAAACAGGACGAGTTCTTAGACATAGGTTGGTCAAGTTCCTCACTAAAAGTGTAGTTGAGCACCAAACCCAGACCACTCAGGTTGATGACAATGGAGATGATGATTTGACTCCAGGGGACATCTTGAAGTACCCCGCTAGAAAGGACAAAACAGGGAATGACCAGAGATCAGATGAAAGTATGATCCTGGAACCTGAAAGTGACATTCAGGACAATGGCATAAATGATGCACAAAACTCAGACAAACAGAGTGATAGAACAGAGTCTGAACGATATCCCAAACGAAACAGGAGAAGGCCAGATTACCTGAAAGACTATGTCCAAACTGCAGAAGACGACCAAACATCACTGACTGTAGATTACTGTTACAGGGTGATGTACGACATACCAAAGACTTTTGAAGAAGCTATGCAGTCATCGAACTCTAAGTGTTGGTCAGATGCTATGGAAGATGAAATAAGATCCTTGAAAGACAATAATACGTTTACTTTAACCACGCTGCCAGAAGGTAAAAATGCAGTGGGGGGGAGATGGGTGTATGTGATAAAAGAGAACCCAAATCAGACTAAAACATTTAAAGCAAGATATGTTGCTAAAGGCTATAGCCAAGTTCAAGGCATTGATTACAAAGAAACCTTTTCGCCGACTGCAGATATGACGTCAGTGCGTACGCTGATGCAATTAGCAGTACAGCACAACTTTAAACTCCATCAAATGGACGTGAAGACTGCTTATTTGCACGCCCCAATCGATTGTGAGGTGTATATGCAGCAACCAGAAGGTTTTGAAGTAAAGTCAGACACAGGTGAAAAACTGGTCTGTAAACTAAACAAATCACTATATGGTTTGAAACAATCTGGCAGGAACTGGAATAAGATGTTACATGACCATTTATGTGAAAAAGGTTACAAACAAAATCCTGTAGACCATTGTGTATATTCCAGACAGACAGCGAGTGAGACAGTGATTCTTATCATCTGGGTTGATGATGTAATCATAGCTGCCAACGGTGAGGACGCTATCAGAAACGTGAAACAAATGTTGGATGAGAAATTTAAAATGAAGGATCTTGGTGAGCTCAAACATTTCTTGGGTATTGACTGTATACAAGAGAACCATGAGATAAGACTAAATCAGACACGGTACATCACAAAAATCCTGGAAAAGTTCAAAATGTCTGACTGTAAGCCACGTTCTACTCCTTGTGAACTCAAAAATGATTTTGGTGCACATGGTGAATCAGTTGATTCAGGAAAATATAGAGAATTAGTGGGCAGTTTGATTTACTTAATGACATGTACAAGACCAGATTTGAGTTGGATAGTGAGCAAACTGTCACAATCCCTGTCTGAGCCAAAAGAGCATCATTGGACAGCAGCAAAACATGTATTACGTTACCTTAAGGGGACACTAAACAAAGAGCTGTGCTATAAAAGGATAGAAGGAAACCTAAATCTTATAGCATACAGCGATGCAGATTGGGCCACAGACTTGAGTGACAGGAGAAGTACAACGGGTTATTGTTTTGTACTATCCAAAAATGGGCCAGTGATCTGCTGGAAAACCAGGAAGCAAGCTACAGTAGCTTTGTCAACGTGCGAGGCAGAGTACATGGCGATGGCCGCCACAGTACAAGAAAGCTTATACCTCTCACAGCTACTTAATGGCATGGACATTAAAAGGCAATATTCACCAGTTACCATTCTTGCAGACAATCAAGGTGCAATTGCATTGTCCAAAAATCCTATAAACCGTCAAAGATGTAAACACATCGATATCAAGTATCACTTTATTAGGTCTGCTATAACTGAGAAGGAAGTACAAGTTAAGTATTGTGCAACAGAAGACATGGTAGCAGACATCATGACTAAGTCTGTAAGTAAAGTGAAAATAGATAAATTTACGCATATTTTGTTTGGAACATAAAACGTTGATATGTGAATATCATGTAAATATGTAATGTATAGTGTTAAGAGCAAGTGGGGGTGTTGCCCTATCATATATGTATGTGCTCTTAACCTGAAAGGTATAAATACGGAAGTGTGTGTGCAATAAATGATGGCGCAGAGGAAGGTGTGTCCCTCTGATGTAAAACTCTAAACAACGTGTGTATGGTTTATTCCTCCGTGAGATATGCGAGTAACCCCGGTATTTCTGCCCTAAAAAATGGAACCTCCAACAATGTTATGAGTGCCTCGTAATTAGGTTTAATGTGATATTACGGCTCTTGTGCCAAAGACAAATTCAAATGAAAAAGCGCCAATTCTTTGACAACAGATAAAACAGCAAATAAGCTAACGGCTCTTTTTTAGCTTGTTACATGGCGACACTCTAGACGTTTAACTACATTTGGCTGAAATATGGTAAAAATGAATTCAAAAAATCAAGACATACCAAAAACGTAGAGTTGGCTGCTCGACTTGACTGAGATGGATGCCTTTTTTAAACCACGATCCAAAGCCCGCGAGATGAAATCACGCGTGGTTTCACGAGATTTAACGTTGCTATCTTATTGACGACTTCACCTGAACATGATATGAACAATTTAATACACCCTTTCTGCATATCATGTAGTTTTTACACTATATAGTTACATTTAACTTTAAAACATGAGGCAATTGTGTTAAATGCATGCAAGATGCTTACATAAATCCAAGAGATGGCCAGTCCCTTTTTTTCAGTGTACCTCTGGCCTTTTAAATGTGCTATATAAATAAAGTGTTGATTGATTGAGAGGAACAAACTCTTTTTGTAGATATAATGAAGACCGTATTTGTAGTGAGGATGTAGGACTATTAACAAGGCAAGGGAGCTGGGCTTTGTGCTGTGTGGCATATGCCAAGATAACTTGAACTTAGTTACAGCACTTTCAGAGACATCTGCTAATGACGTTTATTCCCCACACGCGGTTCATTCCATAATTGTAAATTGAAATGTTATTAAGAAATGATCAGAGAATAGGAAATACTGTCAAGTGTTCAGTTTCTGTACCATATGTCAGAACAAAAATTCATGTCAGCAGTAATGACACCCTGTGACATCAATGGAGCTTGCTAAAATTAATTTTGAATGAGTGTGTAACTTTGCCAGAATGAGAAGTGTGGAAAGCACTGATGAAGAAGCCATGCTGCTAGTGATTTAGCTAAGAGTTAACTGAATTGCCACAGTAAGCTAGGAAATCTTTATAGATACACTGAGTGAATAATATGAATAAATAAAAAGGTTTACTCTGGAATTCCTTTGAAACCAACTACTACACTTTAAAAGGTACAGAGACAAGAGACAAGGTACAATAGGCATCGCAGTGTGGTTAGCACTGCTGCCACACTGTCAGGTTTTGGCGCGATGAACCAAACGCAGGCATGTAGAGGCAGAGGGTAAAATGAAAGACAAGCCTTTTATCCCAGCTAAAGACAGGGATGCAACAATGAGCAACACATAAAATACAAAAGGTAAACTAGAAACAAAGTGCCAGGAACATAAACAGAGAAGAGCACTTAGGCTTGAAAACACAAGGGGAGACTGACTTGACATTGCAACAAGAAACTAAAGGTAGGCTCAGACATTATAAGCACAATAGGGTGATCAGGAAAGTGGAGACAGCTGGGAACACAGCAGGGACAAATCAGAAGTAATGAGTAAAGAGGCAATGCCTATAATGTGCATAAGACAAGGACTATGAAAATAAGACAGGAAACATGACAAATACAGAGACTCATAATCATGACACAGAAACTGACGCAGAACGAGAGTAAGAAACACCCGATAGACAGAAAGAGAGTCAGACAGAGATTGAGGGGTGTGTTGGGTTGGGGAGACCAAAGATAAGCAAGCAGCGAGACATGACATGATAAACTTAACTTGATAAGAATAAGGGAACAGGATGTAAACTGGAGATCTCAAATATAGTAGCAAACTGACAGGGAATAGAAAAACTCAAACACAAGGAAATGAAACATAATAAATATAATCTAGAAACAATCGCACTTCTCAAAATCCAAACCATAATGAAACAATAAGTGTCAAAAAGACTAGAAAACCAAAAACAAGAATCATGACACTTACAGCAAGAAGGTTCTGCCTTCTCTGGGGCCTCTGAGCTCAGTCTGCATATTCTCACTGGGCGTGCAAAGACAAGCATTAGGTTCACTGCTGATTTTAAATTGACTGTAGGTGTGACCGTGAGAATGAATGGTTGCCTGCGTCTTTGTGCTGGCAATGTTAACTAGCGACTGGTCCCAGGGTGTACCATGTCTTCCATCCTATGGCAGATGCTCCAGCTCTACTATGACCCTAAATTGGACAAGAGGAAGTAAATATGTAAACATAAAAACATCATTTTTAGACAGAGACGATACGTACTATAATTCTCTGCATCAAGTTTTATTTCCAGACTATAAGCTGCGAGATTTCCGATTATGTCTATGATTGTCTTCATTGCCTCGTCACTCCTTTTTCCTTCCCTCCCCTAAAATCAGTGTCCCCCCTGCTTTGAGATTTTGACTTGATTGTGGTGGGAAGTTCAATGTCCAGTGAGCATTCACAGAGTAACTGCTGTTTGATGTTCAAGATGTTGCATCACGGTTGAAAAATTGTTCAGCAACAGAGTGGAGTGGCTGTTTCGGCCATTTCACAAACCAATAAACTGTCACTCAAATGTTGCTACATTAAAAATGCCATGCATTCACTTTTATTAGGGCATTATGACTAATATCAGTCCATATCAGAAAGAGGGTGACACGGGCACTATTGGATTGGGAAACACTGTCTCCTCTGACCAACTACCTGACAACCACCTTGTATTTTTTGACCGCTGTCGGCCAGGTTTTATGAAGTCACTATTTCAACAATGTTTGCCAACAGCAGATCGCGATAGCAACTGTACATGTGTTTGATCTCAAAATGTACTGGCAGGATTTCTGTGTGATATTGTCATATGGTGGCTCACGTGTGATACATAAAGCACACAGACAGTTCAAATGCAGGTTCTGCCAGGAAATAGGAAAGCAATAAATAAGGTGTGCCAGCAAAGTAGTATAAGGAAGGCAAGGAGGGGCGGAAGTAATAAATGTAACCTGGGGCCAGCTTCTTCTTGTAACTCGACACAGGTAAGACCAGAACAGGACATGATTTACAGAAGGAGGTCATACTATGGGCTCAAAATGTGGTCATAAATATTTTGTACTTGTAAATCAGGATTTGTATGTGTAGAAAAAATTTGTGTGTGCGTAAAAAAAATTTGTATGTATAAAAAAGATTTGTGCGTGCGTAAAAAAGATTACAAGTTACAAGTAGGAATTTTGACCCTATTTTTCTTCCTTTGATCTGATTGGTCAATGTCATGTCAATCACAAATGTAACAATCCAATCAGAGAACAGATGGGTTTGGCTGTCGGAGGGGCGCTTTTTTGAACTGCAGCCTGCAGTGTTGCTAACTTAGCGACTTTGTCGCTATATTTAGCGAGTTTTCAGACCCCCTTAGTGACTTTTTTTCTAAAAGGCGACTAGCGACAAATCTGGCGACTTTTTCTGGTATTATTGGAGACTTATTTATGACGACTTTTTGACGTGAAACGCGTATCGCTCTTACTCTCAACAAGCAGCGGTGCTGCCGTGGGCACCTCACCCGTGCCAAAGCGCTCACAAGCGGAGGATAGTCCTCCCCCAGCAGCTATCGGGGCAGGAGACGTTCACACCCGTGCGTCCAAACGCCGCTCCCGCACTGACTGTAACACAGTCAGTTCTTCCTTTACTGTTATGCTGTTTTGTGGATCACAAGGTTTAAAACTACTTATAAACACACACTCTCACACACAAAGTAACTCCACCAGAGTGCCAATTTCGGGTCACTTTTGCCAGTCCAGGCCTGGATAAAGGAGCAGGGTTGGAATTGTGACATTAAAAAACAATAATTGCTAAAAGAAATGTAATTTGTAGTTCTAAATAAATTCTAACTGCATTTAGGATGTTTTTTTACTCACTTTATGTCTCTTCCACGATGTTATTTCTCTCTTCAACAATGTAGGTTATAATTACATTAGCATGGCAAATTATGCAAATTAGGTGATGACGTCATTTGGGGACTTCTAGCGACTTTTAGTTTTCAGTTTTCAGTTTTATTTGTCATATGCAAGTTAGCACAGGGTCAACATTGCAATGAAATCTGTTTAGGACAGTTTTAGGACAGTTTTAGTGTTTTAGGACAGCCAATAGCGACTGCCCGCCCCCACCCCGCGGTCCGCAGCGCTGTTGAAAAGGCTGTGGAAGTCCCTGTATTAAACACGTAGACCTGTGACACAAAAATCACCAAACTCGGACGACCACAGACTGTTTTCCTTCGTGGTGATGAAGGAAAACGCTGGGTTGGCATGTAAAAGGGCATTTATTCCCTTGAAAGACCTGCAGTTCAAAAAAAGCGTCCCTCCACAGCCAAACCCATCTGTTCTCTGATTGGATTGTTACATTTGTGATTGACATGACATTGACCAATCAGATGAAAGGAAGAAAAATAGGGTCAGAATTCGTACTTGTAACTTGCACGTTTTTTTTTGGCCAAGTCCACACACAAATCTTTTTTACGCACGCACAAATCTTTTTTACACATACAAATCTTTTTTACGCACACACAAAAATTTTTTACACATACAAATCTTTTTTACACATACAATTTTTTTTTACACATACAAATCTTTTTTACACATACAAATCCTGATTTACAAGTACAAAACTGATTTACAAGTACAAAATATTTATGACCATATTTTGAGCCCATAGGAGGTCTGACTCACAAAGATAACACTGTTTTACAACCATGTTCCTTGCTTGCTTAATCTCTCTCTCTTTAAAAGCAGAGCTCTAGGGCCAGCTGTTGTAACCCGAGTAAACGTATGACGACGCAGCAATGCTCAGGTAGCTTCAAAGCTCCTGCACAGTCAAACGTATCACATTGCTCCCATGGAATGTTCCACTGCCACAGAAATGGGCCTGTGTTTGATTGCTTTTATTGGAAAAGACAGAGAATCCCTTTGTTCGCCGCCGACCCATCTCATTGGGTTCAGGCTTCAAGCCACGTGAAGAACTTGTTCGTATGCTGGGCTTTATTGAAGTTTCAGTTGCATAGTAGTACCTAGTCAGTGTATATGGAAACAAATGGTATGTTAGCTTTCCTTCAGGACAATGAGCACTATGTCTGAGGTTTCACAGCATTCCTCTAGCAGAGCAATCCAGGGATTATCTAAATTGTTTCCATACTTTGTTTACTCTAGGCCTTGTAAATGCATTTCAGAGACGGTTGAAATTTACATTCTTATCACTGAAACTCTGAAGGGACACGTAATGATCTTGGACCAGGGTTCCTGGTCGTGCTGGCAAATGCTCTCGTCATATTACATCAGCAACAGCAGCAGCAGAGGGGATGTTATGCAACACAGTGACTACTGAGAAGTCACTGCATTGCAGTGCAAAATGAAATGTGCTTTTTTGTTGTTTTTTCTTCTTCTTTTTTTTCTTTTTTAAAAATTACACCATAAGGAAAATACTAGGCCGTATTGTATGCATGCGGGATCATGAATGTTCCTCAACACAGAAATTGAATGTGAAATAATATAAGACCTGTAACCTAGCCAGGAGTTTCACCGAAAAAGAATGTTAAACCTTTCATTGTTGCCACTGGGACCAGTGAGGTCATCCAACAGTGAGCTAGAAACTTCTAAATCTGTTCTTTTCCGTGTTATTAAACACGCACAAAACTGATCTTTAAGCTACTTAAAGGAAATTTTGGTGAATTAATGGCCAAATTCTCAGTACCCTAGTCAATGACACAACACGGTACATTCCTTGCATTTTTAAAGTAAAAAATTACTTGATAGCAAAAACACGATCCGGTTAATGTGCAGCCATATTAACTTCCGCTTGTCATATGCCGTGGGAGTGTCTGGTTGGGTGTGGTCCAGGTTCTGTTGCCCATCCCCTGGGGTGGAGTTGGCCAGCTGTGATGGCTGCCCTTACAGCCACACAGCGGTAATATCCACCATGTTAGTGTAGAGGCTTATACATAACAATTGCATTCACATTTGTCTGTCTTTAAATATAGGAATTAATTTACAGGACAATAAATAACTGGTTTTGGTTTAGAATTAATTCACATATCCACATAACACTGCATTCTAAAATAAGTGCGCACATTTTAGTTTACCCTGTTATGTATGATTAATCTTTTGTTTTCTGAGTTACCTTAGTTTCAGCTGTTGCAGTCCCTTGGTTAAGGAGCCAAGAGGTGGAAAAGGGGCGGAGCGAGCTTTAAAGGAAGACTGCAAATTGGTTCATGCCATAACTCGGGACCATGGTAAACTTGGCCTCCACTGTGTTTGGCATCCGTCTGCCTGGATCTTGGATTAATGTGTTCTCTGTCTCCAGTGTTCTCCAGATACATCACCTGTCGTGCTAATCAGCAGCGCTGGTTCTGTTTTCACTGCGTTCTCCAGTCTACCTAGAACCCTAGGACTATCCCTATCTCCTCGGCCTGCCCTCCTGGCAGCTGTAATTGCAGCAAAAGGTTGTTCGACAAAGTATTGACTCAGGGGGCTGAATAATTACGCACACCCCACTTTTCAGTTATTTATTTGTAAAAAATGTTTGGAATCATGTATGATTTTCGTTCCACTTCTCACGTGTACACCACTTTGTGTTGGTCTTTCATGTGAAATTCCAATAAAATGGATTCATGTTTGTGGCTGTAATGGGACAAAGTTCAAGGGGGCTGAGTACTTTTGCAAGCCACTGTAGTTCGAGGAATTGAGTCTGCTCTTGAGTCCACAGTATTCTTGTTTGTGACACCGCTAAGTCCTAGATTACGTCACGTGACCTCCCAGAAAACTAGTCTCAAAACCTGCTCGAAGGTTGGTGATAGAGCCATCTTCACTCTCTTTTCCTGCAGTTTTTTACTGTTTAGGGTTGGGCATCGCTGAGCAGGATGACCCAGTGATTCAGGTAGGGCTGAGTGGATTTAGACACACCTGCAGGAAGCTTTGCTGTCCATGCCTGTGTCACTGCCATTATTCCCAACTTGCAAAACTCCCAAATCTAGATGACTGCTGTTAGGTGTTTTATTTCATCATTTTCAGACAGTATGGTGATGGCGATCCTGATAAGACGTGCAGGCCAGAAAAACAAGTTAGCTGCTGTCAGAAAAGAAGCATTCCAGCAATTAATTATTTGCTTGGTTGTAGATGGTTAAACCATTTTATACAGAAATAGAAAGCATAACTCCGCCTCTGTGAGAGATCGATACTGTCAGCAGTCTCATATTCATACTTGGCAGGCTTCCTGCTGCTCAAGTCATTCCCGTAAATTAGTGTTGAGGCATTCTTCAGCGATGCTTTATAGTTTACGTGCGGCCAACAGAAGGAGCCATATGACGGTTAGGGTGGGAGACAAAAAGAGGAAGACGCAGAGGAAGTAAAAATTGCACTTCCTTTGTATTGCCTGCCTTGCCCTCCCTGTGGTTAATTTCTCAAGAAAGTTGAAGCAGTTCTTTTCTGTTCTGCTTGCAATCTAATGGCATCATCCGTATTACCTCGAGGTTTGATCAGGTGAAACTCCAGTTACGAATCACTGAAACTGAACCTCTTCCCCACTTTCATTTTAAATTCAACAGAACCAGTTGTGTGTGTTTGTTGAGCACGTGTACACAGCCTTTGTGAGAAAGAAATCAGAGATACACCTGCGTCTTACTCATTTGTCGAATAAAACGAGAATCCCTGTCTACCTTACATTCTGTGGCTCCAGCATTCACACACATGCGCGCACACAGACACAGACACCAACACAGTATTAGGCCGCTTGCTTTTTATCCAGCTCTCCTCTGGTGCCTGTGTAACAGGATCCGACTGACCAGCCTTTCTCACTGAATGGAGAATGTCACAACGATAGATCTCCACTCCACAGACTCTCCTGACCTTCACACAATGCTGCTTTTGAAACTAAATGTCTCTACACACAATGTAAATGAATGTGTGTGTGTGCGCAGTAGGCTATGAGAGGGGGAATCCCTGAGAAAAACAGATTTTTTTTCCTTTTTACAGGCGCAGCAATTATATGGTGCGTTTTGCCAGCATAAGCGTATGGAGCAGAAGTGTGTAAGTAAGACTGTCTGCCCTGGGTTTCCTTGACTAAGTGTTGCCTCCCGTGATGCCTTGTTTATTTTTCTGTCGTGGGCCACACTCACGTCCTTCATCGAGGGAGTCTGCACACAGCCTCAGCTGCTCCCTGTGGATTATGTGAAATATGCAGAGGATGTGTGGGAGACAGACATATTCTGTTTGATACTGGAAATGAAACCAGTCTAAGCAGACAGACAGTCTGATGACTTGGCTGAAACACTGAGCTGACTGCGATGAAATGACATAGCTCACCCCGCGAAACAGATATCAACACTTGCACACGCCCAATTCCAACAAAGTTGGGAGATTGTGTAAAATATAAATAAGGACTCATATGGATTTATGAGAGGCTCATAAATCCATTTTGTAGTCACGATAGAACATAGAAAAAAATTGAATGTTTGAAGTAAGAAAACCTTTTATTTTGTGAATGTCTGGGAATTGAGGAAACCAGCTGCTGGAGTTTTGGGAAACAAATGTTATCTGTTACAGGATTCTAGCTTCTCCACAGTCCTGAGTCTGATTCGACATATTTCTAATTTTAAAGGTCTGGACTGCGGGGAGGCCACTTCAGCACCACGACAGATGGAGTGTGCCATTTAGCACTGTCATGATGAAAAATGCAAGATATGGATGGGAGCATTTTTTTTTCTTTTCTTTTTTTTTTTGTGTCCCGTTTGGATCTTTAACCATCAGAATTGTTGTCTTAAGGCCAAGAAAGATGCCAAGCGGATTTATTTTACCAAGTGAATCATCATGGCCTTGCCATATTGGTCCATTTGATTGACCTTTATTATAATTATGAAAAAATTTTTTTCAGTTGCTACAAACGGGACAGACATGATTGGGGGATAGGACAGGGAGAAAGAATGAAAGAAAGAGAGGGAGAGAAAGAAAACCAAAGGGGAGAAGAGACGGTGAGAAGGGGGGGAAGTAAGAAAAAAAACAAACAAACAAAAAACAAAACACCTGGGTCACCTGTATGGAGAAAAAAAACAGAAGAGAAAGCAAACAACAAAGAGCAACATAATAAAAAAAAAAACAGCACTATCACAATAAACTAGCTAGCAGTAAATATAAGTAGATACTAAGTAATAAACGATATTGTGCAGCACGCAAGATAGACAGCGCACAATGTGCTTTGAGGCAGCAGCCAAGAAAGCTGTAGTCCGCGTCTGTGAACACCCGTGTGTACACCTGTGTGCATACCTGTGTGGATCAGCATGCTTGCATTCCAAAGGTTTCTCCATGTAACGATCTGCTAGGGAGTGTGGGGAGCCACAGCCCCGTCCTCCAGGGTATGAAGCAGGTATGGAGGAGATCAAAACTCCAGACATCCAGAGGCCCCCAGAACACAAGAGACCAAGGAAGACCAACAGAGGGGCAGCCGCGCCACTGTCCCAGTAAGAGCTGAGGAGAGTCCCAGATGAGGGCTCACTCAGCAGCCGCGGAGCAGAAGCCAGGGGGAGTTGCAGTGACGCGCCCGTGAGCTCCGCCGGCAGCCAGCTGTGCCTGAGTGACCGAGCCCCAGGCCGAGAGGCCGGGGGCACCCCACCTCCGAAGTGGCCCGAGCGAGCCCCAGGCTCCAGGCCCCGATAAGCGGCCGCCAAGGAGTGAGCCGGTGTGTACCCGGACGCCCATCCCCAGACACAAAGAACCACCAACGCACCGACACCTGAGGGAGTCCGCCACTGGCAGGGGAAGTGGTGGTGGGTGGAGATAGGCCTCCAAACCTTGGAGGGCCTGAGATGTCCCCAGAGAGGTGGCGTCTGATACCCAACCTGACATATAGACACAGACATACAGGCACACACAGACACAAACATCCATTCCCACCCTCATGCTCTCATATGCACTTACTCCACACTCAACCAACGTGGAGACAGACATAAAGAGACGCTGTACACACGATCACACTCCCCAAGCGTACTCTACGAACCGGGTCTAGGTACCCTTGCCCCTGGAGGGGGGAACTGCACCCAGACCCAGGTGGTGTTACCCTTTTCCCTGCGGTGGGGAGAGGCAGACTGCCCCGACTCCGCAGCAGCAGGGAGGCCCCACACTCCAGACCGCAGTCGGACGGCCAACTCCTCCTAGCCCCCCTGCTCCAGCAGGCCGCAGAGAATGGGGGTGAGAGAAGACTCCAAACCTCCCTCCACCCGCTCATTGTAGTGTTGATGCATGTGTGTTCTAAGGTGCAATTAAAACCCAGGAGGGCATGGAGCTACCTGCCAGAGAGCAGCAGGTAAGCGCATAGTCCCTCCTGCTAGCCCTCAATGTCTACGTGTATTTAAAATTGAGAGGTGGGCAACGACGCCAGGGGTGAGGTGTACACCCTGATGGTAATTTGGACCCCGTGTATCGTGCCCACCCCCAAGATCCTATATGTATGTGTAATGAGAGTGTGAGTAATGTGAATGTCTAAGTTGTGGGATAAAATTGAGGCAGAGGCAGCCAGAAGGGGACAGGGGGGGGGGGTAGCCTCCTCTGCACCCTGGTGACATACCCCTACTGGGAGCTAGATGGGAGCATATGTTGCTCCAAAATCTGTATAAACCTTTTATGATTGATAGAGCCTTTCCAGATGCTCGAGCTGCCAATTTCATAGGCGCTGATGCACTCCTGTACGATCAGAGATGCAGGCTTTTCAACTGAATTTGAATTTGTCTGACCACAGAACAGTTTTTACTTTGCCTCTGTCCATTTTGAATGAGCTTTGGTCCACTGAAGAGAGCAGCGGTTTGGACCGTGTTCACACATGGCTTATACTTTGCACGATGGAGCTTTAACCTTGGTTTGCAAATGCCGCCCGTTCAGAGACAGGGATTTCTGGAATTGTTCCTGAGCTCATGGTGTCTTTTCCATGGCAGGATCATGCCTGTTTTCAAAACAGTGCTGCCTGAGGGTCCAAAGATCACAGGCGTCCAATACTGATTACTGACTATTTGAACCTGCTAATGTCACCGACAATGTTGCCATTTAACCTAATTAGTTGCAAAATGTCAAAAATGGGTTTATGACATTTACTAATCATTTACGATTTATACAGTGTCTCAACTTTTCACTTTATGGGTTTGACATTTGAGATACTTTGACAACCAGCTTGTTGAAAAGCCATAAATATGATATAGTAGGTTTATCACCGTTAAAAAATCCACCCAGTGAAAGCTAGTTTTACATGTTACGTAACACCTGTAGCAACTGCAGGTCAAGTGCTTTCCCACTGTTGGTTTAAACAAGACTCTACAGCCATGTGAGCTGTGAACTAGAGAATTTGAACATCTGGGAAACATACCATGTTTTTGTTTTTTTTGTTTTTTTTAATTTAAGCCTATTAACATGTAGCTTAGACAGGATCAGAATGGGATCAACTCAAAAAAGACCTTTATATGTGGGCAAGATTTCAGGTTTTCAGAACTGGAAGGTTTCTAGGCTGCATGCATGTAAATAGTCTGCGTGGGAAAATAGAAGAGGTTTGGCGAACTCCATCAGAAACTCTTATTCATTATTTAGAGATTATTGGATTATTGTCCTGTGGAACTTGTTTTACCATATTACCTGGTGGGAACCATCCATAAAGTTTTTCTTTATGTTGGTGGAGGTTTATCTGTGAACACATAATTTAGAAAGACATCCAAAACTCAAAATCCCTTCAAGATCAGAGGAGAGGTCTGCTGAAATGTGCATGACTGTAATGTTAAAGAGAAATCACAAGAAAAAAAAAAATCACAAAAAGATTTGAATATGAATCCAGAGGACAGCATGAACGTTACATGTTACATTCCATCTAATAGCTGATGGCTTATTTCAGTCTAGACCAAACCGATGGATTGACCACAGTTAAGGTTTACCGGTAACCTAATGATGTCAACTGCTGCAGTAATGCATCTTGGGAAACAAAGCTGTTACAATACTCAAGTAGAGAGAATAAAATGTTCTCTCCTGGAGAAGGTGTGTAGGGAAGTGTTGAAACCGGTGTCTGTCTGGGCATGTACACGAGCGCAACCTATGAACCTGCCGTGACATCACCAGGTAATTTCGCGAGTCAGGAATGCAGTATAGGCTTCCCCCGTCTTCCAGGAGTCTCCTTGTGGTACTTTTCCAAAGAAGAGCTTAATTACTTTTCCAAAACAACAGGAGAGACACAGCAACCTGCTTAACAGTTTATTACAGGAGACTTTGTTTAGTGGTCACTACATCCACTTTTACTTTTCTCCCTTTTACCTGCTGGGTTTTGTTTTTCCCCTGAATTTTCGGTTTCTTAAACGTGCAGCACCATCGATACCAACAAAAACACACGTCACCGTTTACAACAGTCAACAGATTCACAATTTATTGCACCGCTGCATCTGAGCCACTGTATCTGGGGAGCCTGTTCAGAGCCCAGAGGTTATAAAACACAGGGCTTGCTGAATGTGGCGGCTTAGAGTCCGGTTTACTCCACAACAGTTTTAGGTTTTTACGATAGGTCCACCTTTTTAAGACCTTTTTATTTTTAAGATCTCTGCAGCCTAGCAACCTGCAGCTTCCAAACAATGCGTGCAGGTGTGGCGAGAGACTCTAAAGATTAAAAAAGTCGAGATAGGGAAACCAAACATAGTAGCTATACAGTGCACTGTGTTTTCATAGCCAGAATCCCCACACCACCACCCCTACCCACCCTTACTCTGTATTTAGCACCCGACCCCCGCCTACATGACGGGGATCTACAGATCACCATGACCTCACCATGTAGGAGGCTTGTGCATCCACAGGATCGGGGGATGACATGATGTCATTAAACTGAACACGTACACCCCCCACTGATCACGACCTAGACTTGACCCCAACGTTAACACGAACCTCATGTTTGGTCTTCAGTAGGAGGGTATTTTTTCCCCAGAAATACACATGCTATTTAATGTTCTATATAAGGACTTTGATGAGAAAATGATTCTTCTTGAACTGACAGCAAAAAACTTTCCTTGCTATCAGTGTTGATCAGTAGGTGGATGCAAGGGTGTATATGGTTGTGTGTTATTAATACCTCAAAGCTAGTCAGTTGGGGCTGATTCGAGAGGCTTCTTGGGTTTCAGTGTTTCTGAGCTCACAGACAAATGTCCCTACATGGATGGTTTCTTCTCCAACGTGCTAACGACTTGGCCGCCTTGCTGGAGATGCCAGCCTAGTCCTGCAGGGCATTTCATGCAATCTATGCATTGTGCTGCCTGAGTAAGCACACATGCATGCCCACGCGTAGGGCAGCAGGAAACTTGTGACTGGGGTGTCATAGGTTTACTATTAATGTGATTTAATTACCAGGTTATTCGAGGGAAATCTATGTGGGATGGATGACAACCAGTGTCAACGGTAGTTCAAATTTACAATTGTTAAACAGGGTGCTGGAGCCCAAATTGTTCCCCTGGGGCTGTTTAGTGGTCAGCTAATCAAATGATTCTGATTCTGAGTCAAATGATAAAATTTGACTCAGAATCAGAAATATATCATCTTTCTGTATATTAAAGTTAATGCTTGTAATGATAATTGTAATGTAAAGGAAAAAAAACACCAAAAAACCTGCATGATGTGTGCACAAAAACTCTTGAGCGGTGACACAGCATGCCTATCTGTCAGCCACTCTCTGACCTTGTCTGTCTGTCTGTCTGCTTTAACACCATCATTGCAGGCAGCGCGCCTGCCTATCTGTCTAGCTGTCTATTTGCAGCTGCAGTCCTGTTTGTGTTTGACAGTTGATGTGCTATTTCATCCGCGCTTTTAGGTGATGTCATTCAGGTGCACTGTGCCAGGGCAGAAAGCTCAGGTGTCCATCAGCTTTTTTCAGACTGGACTGGAGCTTTCTGCTCTGATGCATGTGCAGCAAGTCTGATTTTGTGTTCCTGAGAGGTGAAGACACCTTCCAGGACTTGTAGAGACTTTTTTTTTAAAACAATGCAAATGCTAATTGTGAAGATATAAATCATGGACGCTCTTGCCTAATGCATTGTGCAAATTCAGAGGAAAGTCTGTTACCATAAAAGATATTGGATTGCACATTAATGTCACAGATTTAGTTTGATAAAATAAATAGTGAGTAAAAGCAGTAATGCATAAAATCACATTACTGTAGCCTTTAGGAGACAAGACATTCACAGTGTTGCTCTTTCAGTACGAGCTCTGCAAACTACTTTGCGGCCCTCCTGCACATGTGCCTTCATTAATTTCTCCCCTAATTAGGAGATTTATGCATAAATGACTTAAAACATGAAATCATGGAAAGACAAATAAGAATTATGACATTAAATATGCCAACTTGTACCACCCACAATATGGCTTTGCTTAGTCTGGGGAGAATTTTAGGGGCAATGCCTACAACTCCAATGCATTTGTGCATACTAGGTGGCATGTTGTAAGGATGCAGATGTTTAACACTGTGCTGTGGGTCCGATAGCACAGCGTGACCTGTGGCACTGTTGTGGTCAAATTGTGTTTGAGTTTTAAATAGACAAACCCTTAGATTGGACTGTGGTGACTGATGGGCCACACTTTCCCTTCCTTGCTCTCTGGATGTCTGTGCATTTGCACCGCTATGATGGATGCCCATCCCTCAGTAAATATAGCCCTGCCGCAGCTAGTTAGCATGGCTGGCATGTTCCAGGCTGGCGGTCATAAGTTAAATATATATCCAAAATAAATACTTCCAGATTCAATTTTCAACTGTTGTTTAGACTAACTATAGTATAAATGTGAGAGAGAAAAGGGGTAAGAGAACCATTTCGTAACAAAGCAAAGTGCATGGTTTTAGCTTTGGAGCAATAAAAAGCTCTGAAGCCCACAGAGGGTTGCATTTTTTTTAGAGAGCAGTGGAGGAAAACGCTGTGGTTCTGCAGCAGCCTACAGGAGCTGAGCCCAGAGCTGTGGCCACTGTGGTGACGAGTCACTGCAATGGTAACAAGTCATTGCCATGGTTTCCATCCAAACTCCGATTCTGTGTTCGAACGCACTGATACTGTGGAATGGATGCTGTGGGTGGGGAATAGGAGACAGCCAGCCAGCAGAGACCGCAGCAAGTGACGTGAAATGAGAGACTGTGATGTTAGTGTTTCATTCAGGTGCTAAATGTAGATGGAAAACTACACCTGCTTCATGCAGTTGCTTCTTGGTACTGACAGAAGAACAATGGCACATCCCAAAGGTGCCCTCCCGAAGGATCAGATCAAACAGCCAACACTGAACACATTCATCACCATCATCAAATCTGTAAGCTGCCGTCTGCATACACACCACAGAGGTATTCAAAGGGGGAGATTTTTTTGATATGGCTCACAACAGAGTCTTTGAGATCTCTTCAGATGAAGCTTATCACGCTCCCATTGTGACCACACTGGTAGGATGGAATGTCACTGTGTGAGAGCTTCTTTTCTCTCTGCAACAATAGAAGGCCTTCTCTGCTTGTTTCCACCCTGCATGACTCGCTGCGCTACAGTCACTCATACATATCTTGTTTTTTCCTTTCTGCTGTTTTTCTTTTATCTTTCAGACTATTGTGCATTATCACTTATGAAGCAGATTACACGGGAAAGCAAATGATAACAGTGTTAATAAACCGACCTTCCTTAAACCACTTGCCTAATGCTGTGTCGGCCAATCTCATGTTGCTACAAGTGGTGTTGGCATGGAACCTGTGTAGAGGTCCTTTCCATCTGGGACGTTTGGAGACCAGGTGGTGTCTTTGTTCCATTGACTGTTCCTGAGGAGTTTTTGCAATGCTGCAGGGTCCTGAGGTTCGGTAGAGAAAGCTACTGTGGTTGGGGAGTGCTATTAGCAAGCTGGTTTTGACTGGGGCATCCCTCTCAGTGCAATCAATACAAATATAACTATATAATGTTAAATAATATAATATTGTACTCTGAAAGCTTTACTTTATTCTAATTATATTATTCCTAACATGTTTTCTTTTCAATAAAGAACTTGAAACAAAGATGTGTGAGGCATTGTTCTTCACTTCTCAACAGGATAACAGTCTTACATTTGTAACCAGACTGCATTGTGTTAACGCCATCACCTCGTTGCTGAATGTTGCGTTTCATTGCTGCTGTCATATAGTTACTTCTAAATTATGCTTCTGCGGTGAATCTATTTAGAGATTACAATGTAGCCCATGCAAGTGGCTGATGCCTTCGCCAACATTTATACCTGTGTGGGCTGCGTCGATGGCAACATGTAGTTATTTTTCTAGGGAGGTGCATGTCAGGCCATGGTGTAGGTGACGGTGTTGGGTTTCAGAAGGGTTTGTGCTTATGGCCTGTGGCACAGATTTAACACAGAGGTATAACTCTACTGTCACAGGGCCTAAAAATATTTGGAAGGTGCATTGTCTCTCCACATCTGCTGCTTTTAGTGATATTTATTTCTAATTTCAGACTTTTCTGATTTCCAGTGAGTCCTCCCTGACATCACCAGTGGCTGTTGGTCCCTGGCTGTGCCACCCCATTTTAAAAAATCCATGTAACATGCCTGGGCGAAATCAGCTTTTCCAGCACTTTAACAAGATGGTGACCTGTCAGTGTTTTTAATGTTGTGGCTAACTGCTGTGGGCACACTTTATCTCACAGGGCTGCGGTCGTTTCCTGTGTCCCAGCATGGTATTACTATGTGTTTATCCTATCTTGGTTTTGAACATGGACACTGGTAAAAACTACAAATATGTACCGTTTTAAGTTTTTAAAAACACACTGGTTTGGACATCAACTTTCTTTTCATGTATTTGATTTCTTCTTAGACATATGTATTTTTTAAAGCCTAATAAATTCTAAAATTATCACTGGATTTGCACTAAAAACTGACTGCCATCTACACTGTGTGTGGCAGGAAAAGTTTCTGCAGGACCCAGCAGCAGCTTTATTGCTGAACTTGCAAGAATACACAGAACTTAAACCAGGCACGTACTGGAGAATGCTAACTGGGAAACACTGACCAGGCAGAACACGCAGCATTGAGGAATGAGGAAAAAGAGGGGCTTAAATACACACAAGTTAATCAAGGAGATGGAATACATTACATAACACAGGTGAGCTAAGTCAGGAGTTAAAAGGGAGTTTTTCTTTCTTACTGTCACCAAATGTTTGGTCAAAGCCGGTTGTGTAATTGATAGGATTGCTATGAATTGGCGCTATATAAATAAAATGTAATTGAATTAAAAACCTTGAAAAATAAAGAGCAAAGGCTTTTTTTACAGCACAAATTTTGACATGTCAAAAGAACGAAGGTGTTTAAAATACCTTTAACAATGACTCTGAGGTATTCAAGTGGCGTAATACACCAACTGTGATGAGAATATGCGCAACAGCAGCATGCTGTAACAATGAGTGAGAAAAAGAAGTGCTAAGAATGTATCATTTTCACCGCTGCTTCTCCTTTTGTTGGAGATCAAAAGCCATGAAACCTATCTATTGTTTGTCACTAAAGCGTCAGGCTGCATTTTCTTTTCAACACTGGGTACACCCACCTGAAGTTGTGTAAAATTTTCCAATACATACCTGCATGTTTGTATGTCCTTTCAGTTATATGCGAAAAATGCAAAGCTGTGCGACACAGAGCTCGTTTATCTGTTATCTCACTGTACCTCCACCCATCAGCTTAGCAGCGTAACATGTGTCTGACCTCATATCCTGATATGACAAGTTTCACATTCAGCCTTATTTGATTCTAGAGAAAATCACTGTTAATCTCAGGAAAACTTATGAAAATATTTTTAAAAAAGCATGCTTTGGATTTTCTTGGCAATCTGCTAATGTGTGGCCCAAATAAAATAAAACACTGGATGGAAAAAAAAAACATTAGCTGGAACACGATACATAGCACCTCTCTGACACTTACCACGAACAATCTGGGGGCAGTTTGCTTGGCAGTTTATCCAATCAGTGCAGTAAGTTGGATCTCCTGCTGATCCTGTTTACCGCTTATTCTGCTTGTCTTCTCAGTGTTATCATCAGTCCAGATGTAATCTTTATAATTACAAAAAAAAGCTTTGTTGCTCATGTTAAACGTAAACAGTTTTTAAGGTCACATATGTACTTCGTGGGGAAAACTTGAGGGCCTACTTTACACTGCATTCATCCCATTGGAGGGCACTGCTACTTCACTGGCAGTTGTAATTTTGAGCCCTTATTGAGCCCCACTTTTTCTCTTTTACTTCAAAATACCAAAAAAAAAAAAAAAGAGGCTACAACATTCGGATGTTTCAGTCAAGCTTCGAAATCATGATTAATAATCAAACAAATTCATCAAAATACTACTTGATCAATGGTGACGTTTAATCGCTTTATATAATATAAAAACCTTACAAAGCTGGAAGCTAGAAAACCAAAAATAAAACCAAAAATTTTTTAACAGGAAGAGACCTTTGACAGGCTTGTGGCAAACAGCCATCAGCTGCCGCTGGTTATGGAGTGAAGGGAAAATGATGAAGGGAACGGCACAGACAGATGTCAAACAACAAACTACAGGAGACATATGTGCAAATTAAAGCCCGTGGAGAGAAAGTGAGGAGAATGGAGGGGAGACGGAGATCATCACAGGAGATCCCCTCTGCAGTCTGGGCCTAAAGTAGCAATAGAAAGGGTTGGATAACTCGACCCAGCCTTAACTATACCTATTGCTTTATTGGCTTTGATATGTTTATATTTAGTTGCCACTGCAACCTGTTACCTTTCACCTATTTACTCAATGATTATTAAATATGACAAAGAGGGCAAAGTGCAAGTGTTGCGTTCATCTCTTTGCCTTTGTAGGTGCATGGAAAATTTTTTTCTTAACTCTTACGTTTGCTACTCCCGCATATCTCCATCCCAGCGGCTTGATGCCAAAGTGAAATTAACTCTGATAACGATACACAGTTCCCTTTAGTCTATTGTGCTTAACAGTCATGGCAGTGTTTCTGGTTAGTAAGAGGGATTAATAAAACCTGTATATTTGTTTTTAATGACACAGATGGTCCCCATCTGCACATAGGCGCTTTGTTCATTTGTTTTTAGAGGAAATTCATTTGTTGGGCCTTTAGCCATGGATTATAGACTTCCTGTCTTCTCCAAATCCAACTTGGAAATCCTTGCTAGACTATTATGATGACCTTGTTTGAGATTCCTTGCCCATGATGACATACCAGTGGAGCAACAAGTTCCTAAGTGAGAGCAGTGAAACATAAATATTTCTTTAACTGATGTATTAGTGTTAATGGCTGCAGCTTTAATGTCTGATACTTATATTATTAAATGTCTAATGCCCACAGTCTGCGAGGCCAGGCCACCTTTTTTTTTGACTCATTCTTTTTACTTCATACTCAAAGAATCCACTGATCCACTCAGATGACCCCACAGTGAAGGAGTTCCCCCAACATTAATGTTTAGCAGAGCTCTCTGCAGATGGTCTCAGACCACGTGGGATGTCCATCCCCCTGTGTGAAGCTCTAAGGAGCAAATAGCTGAGATGGCATGGTATCAATAAAAATTTAGACATGTCATCAGCCCTGAGTGATTCAGAATGGAGGCAGCAAAGAGCCCATTCCTGCCTATAACTCATGTGCCTCTTGTTCTCACCAAGCACTTAAACACACACACACACACACACACACACACACACACACACACACACACACACACACACACACACACACACACACACACACACACACACACACACACACACACACACATTCACTCAGTGCCTCTTTTCTCATTCCTTCCATTCCTCATTGATCTGCCATCCAGGTCCTTGGAGAAAGAGGAGGGAGAGGACGGGTAAAGTGATCAGGCCATGACATCATCTTCTGGCTACCTCATCCTCAACACTAGATCCTGCAAGTGTGTTTGTGTGTATGTATGCGTATGTGTGTTTCAGCCATGGAGACAAGGATAGACTCATACTTTCAACAACACTTTCCTCTCTAGACATGAGGGGTCTGGGGATTAAAAAGAGAGAGAGAGAGAGACTAGACTAGTCTACAGTAATGATTTCCACTATGAATGAAAACATAGTACTTTTTCTTTTTTGGTCATAGTCCATCATAAGTAGCTGTTGTAGCGCAGTGTAAGCTTGCCCAAATCAGATGCAGCGGTTACTGTACAAGATGACTCAGCCTGCCTCATGAATACGATCACTGAGGCTGTGGCTGAAGCAACCACAGGATGTGACATAAACAGACAGGTAGGGACACCACCTGGTGGAGAGAAGGTGGTCTGTCTGACACGCACAGGCAAGTGGGCGACTTGCAACACCCATCCATTATTAGTTGTGTGGTTGCTAGGCTACTTGGTTAATGCTGGAGGGTGAGGTTTTAAGTGTTTGTCAGCTTCTCGCCCTCCCTTTTCTTATCTTCCCTCATTTTCTCACCGTCAAAGATCACACGTGCTTGCATAGTTGTAACCGCGCCCACTTCCTACAGGAACAGCCTTTTATGGGCATACAGGTAAGACGACCATAGGGATGTGACTTTCCCTCACCTTGTTTCTTGTCCTTTTTCAGGATTAATAAAAACAAAGTTTTTGGTGTCACGCAGCAAGATTCCGCAGAGCAAATGGAAAAATTGGTGTTGTAAGCAGACATCAAAAGGATGAAACATCTTTTGACACGTTGTGGCTTCTCACGGATGAAAGTGTGCGTACGTGAAGCAGGCACATCGCAGCGGTTCACGGTGCTGGGGTTGAGCTTCCTCCAGTAGGTCAGAAATCCGTAAAGGGTTTAATAACAGTAGTCACATATAAAATCATCAGTGGATTTTAAACGTCTTCTCTTTTAATCTAAAAATACTTGATTACCTTACTTGTTCATTTATAACTATGCAAATTATATAAATGACTCATAGTTCTCAGATAAGACTGCCTTCTCTTCTGACACGGGTTAATTCAGGTCAATGCAGTTCCGTTATTTTCAATTTTATTCGTATATCACCAAAGCCTCAGGGGGCTTTATACTGTAAGGAAGAGACCCTACAGAGAAAAACACAACAATCAAACAACCAAGTGTGAGCAAGCACTTGGTGACAGTGGGAAGGAAAAATGTATTTTTAATAGGGAGAAACCTCAGGTAAGGGCAGACATCTGATGCAACTGGATTAGACATTCATTTCTCCTTCTTGATTGATACATTTCACACACACACACAGTCATGGCCAAGAACCGCTCCATTTTATTGTGTCATGACTCAGATATACTATTAGTCACTGTTAATCAATTCTTGGAGGCTGCTGACATCCACTAATATCAGTGACTGCACATTCAGGGGGCACTTTGTGGAAAATGTCAGCACACGGCACAATTTATTCCCAAAGACTTCACGTGTCATCACCTAAACCTCTATCTCTTATCAGGCTGACCAAGCCTCCATGCCACCCACTCTTTTAAACATTCTTCATATTAGGCCCTGCAGAGAGGACTTTTCCAGTGGTCAATCAGTGACCTCCGGTAGGTCTACATCAAAGAGACAATGTAGGTGGTTCTTGGGTGGGGTGAGGATGATGGAACTCCAACAGTTTGTGCGTGTGTGTATGTGTATATCTCTGCATGTGTCGACACACTGTGGGCTACAAAAGTGCCCACAGAACCATAACAATAACAGACACAATGGAAAGAACCCAGAGCACTAATAATGATGTCATGGTGTCTGTTTTGTGTGTACCCACGATTGGAATTCACCTCAGTCAAACACAACGTGGAGGACGTGTCTGGAAAAAGCTGATTAATGTTAAAAGATCATTAACAACCTAAAATATTAGTGAATTTATAAAATGCATTATCACTTTATTAAATGTCCCGACCACTGGCCGTCTCACCGATACCATAAGCGGTCTTGATTTTGCGTAATATTTGATACATTAAAGGTGTTAAGAGAAAATGTGCAGGATCATCCAACAAAAAGAAAAAATGTTGCAAACCTTGGATTTTATGTAACCAAATGTAGGTGGAAGTATTTGTGTTTGTCTGGAAGTCATTTTGTACGAGGCGCGTCCGGAGGTTTACATAGATGAGTGTGTGTTCCCAAGGTGTGTCTTTAATAGTTATCCAGGTTGTGGTAGTGTGGAATCATGGCAATAAACTTAGATGTATGACATTTCAGTGACTAGTTCATAAAAGAGGAAGTCATAAGAATGCAGACTGGCACGTAATTTATTTGCTGTGAACAGTAAAGATTCGCTGTGCAGCTCTTACTCACGGATTTTGTAGACACTCTCTTTCTGAGTTATACATCTTCAGTGTCTTCCTTAGTGACATCCGTGGGAGGAATTAAGCCAATCTTATTTAAGTCAGTCACCCTCTAGATGTGAATGCACGCAGTCTTAGGATAAACAGGTATTTTTCTCAGTCATTCGAGCATATCTGTAGCTCAAATGATTGAGTGTCTGCAGCTGTCAGAGGGCTAGAGTACCACCTGGACTGACTGTCAGTGTATTTCAGGGCTAGAACAGAGATACAGACAGCCATTCACACTCACATCCACATCTACAGCCAATTTAGAATCACCAGTAAATCTAACATGCATGTGAGAGAAAGCATGGTAGAGAAACACACAAGTAAAGGGAGACTATGCCTCTCTCTGTGGACCCTCTTTTGCTCTGAGGCCACAGTGTTGACCATGTAGCACCAACAGATCATCCAATGAAAGTCTCAGTGTCTCGCCTGGCCCTCTCACAAAAGGTTAGTAGATGTTCACATACCTTCAGGATGTGAGAAAGAGTCTGTAAAGCTGTAGTGGTCTGTGGCGCCCCCCAGTGGTCACAGTGTGATCTTACAAATTCAGACTGGGTACATTTTTTTGTTTTCTACGACTTACCAAAAATCATAGTGAGTTAATAATTTGTTTAAAAAATTTACACACTATAAGACCTTCTTAATCCAAATGAACACATTAATGGATCACTATCATATATAAAGGTTTATATAATCTGTTGTATCTTATGAGCTTAAGTGGTGTCCAAAGTTTCTGTGTTTTTTGGATCTCTTTAATTGTTTTTTAGACTATGAACTATCAAAATATATTTTAAATAAGTCTATATTTTTTAATGTTTCATCCTAAAACAAAGCACTTTAAAACGAAGCTACTGATATCAGGAAATAACCTGTGAATCAGATTGCTACGATGCGCGAAATTAAAGGTTGCATGACCAAAGATTTCCAGTATTTTAAAACAGCTTCAAGATAAAGGCTAAAGTATTGCATCAGAACAAAAAATACAAAGAAAGAAAGAAAAGAAAATTTTGTATGAGACATTTTATTGGCATTGATGTGTTGTTTTACAGCCATCGCGTGCACCAACTTAATCAAATTAAGAGAAACACAATCATAAAATAAATATGAGGTTCTTTTAAAACACTATTTCCAAGTTTGTTTTGTTTTTCGAGATATTTGTAGAGAAAATACACACCTCAATTTATCAATAAACTTATGGATTTATAGTGTCTGCACATTACTAGTGACTTTAGAGTACGACCTGATTATCCTACATACACATTTTTGTTAGTACTTTTAAAGAGCGCCTCAAACACAAGGCCTTCTTGTTTGCATTTTGAATACCCAAGAGTCATCTATTTGGCATAGCACATAGTAGCAAATAAAAAATAAAACAACCAAAGACTTGCTGTCTTCAGTTGCAATGTGAAAACATTACAGGCTAACATTGGACACTCCATTTATACATTGTATATTTTAAACCTAACAGGCTCCAGGAAGTCGGCCTCTACCCTCTATTTCAGGACCTTTTCCCCCCTGTTGGGGGTAAGTTGGGGGGATGTTTGTGGTAATAGTCTGGTGGGGTGGGATTGGGGCTTGTATTCATCCCTGTAGGGACATAATACATGCTCTCCAGGTAGCTGTGGTCCACTGAGGGATGATTCTGAGGCTCGGGCTTTGAACCCTGACCAGAGGGATTTCTGTAGCCGACCCCGGAGCCGCTTGGGTGCATTGTTGCTGCAGCTGATGCTTCGGGGTACCGGGGTGGCTGGGGCTGGGCTGGGGGAGCAGGAGCTGCATAGGGCATGTACTGTGGAGCAGGGGCGTACATGCTGGGGTTAGGGAGGGGTGGGTAGGGGGCTGCGGAGGGCGGATACAGGCCTGAATGTGATATTGTTTGCTGTGGGATGAGCACTTCCACATATTGGCCAGTCTCTGGGTCAAACAGCATCTTCCTCAGAGGCTGAACAGGCACCTCAATATAAAAGTACTTCCCTGTTTCAGGATCCAGGAGCACTCTGCGAGGCGTCTGCCCATAGCTGCTTTCTGAGTACAAACTGGAGCTGTCACCCCCGTATTCAGAGCCATAGGAAGGCCCTGCCATGCTTTGAGTGCCACATAGAAACTGAGGATCCATAGAGGGAAGGCCAGGGGAGTGGTTGTGGCTGGGATCGCTGTAAGGAGCCCCAGTTATCAGCCCCGGTGGCTGCTGGTGGGGGGATCTGTGCACAGGAGGCCGTCGAGGGTCAATGTGCTGGGGTGGGGGCAACGAGCGGTCCACAGAGCAGGCCTGCATGAGTGAGGGGTGAGGAGCGCAGGGAGCAGGCTGGTGGAGAGGCTGGTATATTGTTGGCTGCTGGCTTGGACCAAAAGGGTTTGATTTGGGAGAGCCTGGCTGGTAGCTCATTGGCTGAGCATCGGGTCTGCACTGGTGGGGCCGAAGAGGAGGCTGTGCCACTGCGTATGGTAGAGCCTGGCCCGGAGAATGCGTGGGGGCCGGTGGGGTGAGGTTATGGGGACTTCGGTGATGGTGAGGAGGGTGGAGACCAATGTGAGTGGGGCAACCAGCTGTGCAGGGGCAGGCAGGAGGACGGGAGGAGGGTTGAAAGCGATTTGATCTCAAGGGTGTCAAATCCGGGAGCGTCAGTGGACTGAAGCTCTCTCGTTCATCATAGCTTGGAGGGTCATCAGAGGCATAAAAATGCAGGTCGTCGGTCCTCTGTGAGCGCTCACTGGAGAGAGATCTGTGGCATGGCTGGTGCGTATATCTTGGCAGTTGTGTTGTGGAAACAGCAGTGGGCTGTGTTGTATTGTTTGAAGTCAGTGGCACAGTTTGTTGTTGATGAAGGTTTGCTGCCCTAGGATACTGCAGCTGGCTGTCGCGATCCATAACAGCCGGCTGGCTTGGCTGGCTTGGCTTGCTGACTCCTGCTGAGGCGGGTGCGGTAGTTTGGCTTGCAATCGGGTCAGAAACCGAACCTGCAGCTGAGGTTACACTTGAGCTGGTGGTTGATGTTGGAACTGAGGTTAAAGCTTTTTGTGCACATCTGGCAGTCTGAGGAGAGGCAGCTGGTTGCTGCATCTGCCCTCTGTCACAAGTAGCCTCTGAGTCTGGAGGTTCTGCTGACTGGTTTGAGAGACTGGAGCTGGCAGTTGAAGTTGTTTTGCTGGGCGGAGGTTTGAGGCTGGACACCGCTGACACGGCTAGTTTTCTTGAATAATTAGATGTTGCTGTGGAGTCAGTGGAAATCTTCCTGTAGATTGTTGGCGAGCTCACTACAATCGTCTGAGTCCTCTCGTCACTTTGTGACTTTGCAGTCGATGTTGCTGCCGACGATCTATGTGCTTCATTTGATGTCACACCAAAATCTGCAGGTTTAAATTTGCAGTTCGGCTTTGGAGGCACGACTGGCTTTTGGGAATTTTTAGCTATGGATTTAACTTCAATGATTTGAGGCCTGCTGTTTCCACTAGAGTTTCCAGTAGAGCTTCCAGTAGAGCTTGTGGGAATGTCTTTTTTCTGTGGTTCTTTAGACATTGATTTCACCTGAATCGGCTGTGGTTTGAATCTCCTTATTGCAGGTGACCGCGGGGGGAAAGTGGGATCTAATCTCTTCACAGCTTCAAAATCTGACACGTCCCTCTGCTTGGTAGGGAGTGGGTCTTGTTCCCGAGAAAAACTCCTTAGTTTTGCAGTGTCTTTTTCTGCAGGATTTATGCTACTTCCCTCGTCTTCCCTGGTTTTTGTGGTTGCATCTGTGCTGTCAGACACTGCTGAGGGGACGGAAGTGGTAGATGAGGAGGAGAATGTCCTCTCTCTATGAGACTCATTCCAACCTCCGTCAGAAGGAGCAACGGTCTGAAGGGGGATCTCCAGAGAGTTCACATGCTTGCGGGGAACTCCTTTAACTCCAGATACATTCTGGCTGTCACCCACAACTGCTCCAATGTCAGCTTGGTAGCCTTTCTCCTTTAATAACATGGACACAGAGTGGCCACTAGTAGCAGGGGCACTACCAGGGGTAGTGGGCTTAGGTGAAATTGAAGCAGGCCTTGCTAGGATTGGGGTTTGGATCTCCATCTCCTGGGCGGGAGATGCAGATGTCCTGGTCTTGCTCGGTCCTTCCCTGATTAACACTACAGCAGTGGACACCTCTCTTTCCTTACTGGGCATTTTAGGGAGGTTTCCAAGCATGTGATGCTTCCTGTCTGTTCTTACAGCAGCAGGTTTATCCTCACTGTCTGGAACTTTGTGGATTTCTGGCAGCGTCTCTCGTGGTTCTGCTGTAATGTTTACACCAGGCTCACATGGTCTGGATATTTCAGTATCTGACGCTGTGTTGTTTGGTGCATTCAAAGACTGCAATTCTCTGCTCACATCGGTGATGGGCTTTGAAAAAACCTGGGATTTGTCACCTAGGTTCTCTGAGTCTTTTTTGACACGCGATGTTTTATTCTTGTCTTCTTTCAAGCAAACAGCTTTGTATTCTATTTGGATTGGCTGTGGACCAGACAGAGGCTTTCCTTTGCTGTGAGGTGGTGGAGATGGGGTTAACATTTTTGAGTCTTTTGCCTCCTCCTTCTCTTCCTCCGTCCTCTCCGCCATGAACTCCTCTGCTCTTTCCTCCCTCCTCTCCTCCCTCCTTATCCCTTGTCTTAAATCCATCTCCTCTGCTGCTATGGCCTCTTCTTTATGTTTTTCATCAGCAGTTTCTACACTTTCTTCAGCACTAGATGCTTTAAAGGACAGATTATAAGTATTCTTCACGAGCCGCCTCACATCTCTAACTTTGTGAAGCGGGCCTTTTGCTTTATTGTTCTCGTCTCCGTCTTCTTCTTCTGTTTTCTCATCCATGTTTTGTCTAAAAAATATATCTGGTGAAGTACTCTCAGATTTGCTTTCTGCTTCAGGTGTAAGACACACATTTAAAGAGGCTTTCTTTTTCCCCACAGCTTTCAGTTTGATCTCTTGCGTTTTAGACATGAAGGCGCCGTTGTCACCCTGTTGCAACTGTTTCGGTTCCTCCCGGCTTTCACACACGCCCCCTCTCATTGTTGGTCTGAACTGTGCGCTGTGGGCTGCGTCGGCAGAAGGAGTTTCTGTGGCATTTGCTGAGTCGTCACCCTCCCTTTTGTATGTTTTGCTGTAGTCTGCTTGTTGTTCTCCACTTCTGCGCTGCTTACTATCGAATGGCACCTTCAGTTCTGATCGCATTTCAGATCGCGACAGCACTGCATTCCTGCTTTGAGAATCGGCCTCTTCACTGTCAGTAAGGGAAAAGGTAACACTCCTGCAGCTGCTGGATGAGCTCGGCCTGTTACTAGGTCTCACACCAAAGCTTCTGGGTGGTTTAGCTTCATCCTTGGCGCTTGGTTCCCCTCTCATGGGAATACTCTCCGATGAAAGGCTATAATCCGATTGAAAACTGGAACTTAGGTCATGTATGTCTGGTCTTGGTGATTCTTTAAGTGGTGCCACTTGACTCTCAGCTGGTGGACTGCTCTTCTCAAATGTGGGGCTCAATCCTTCGCCTGCTTGTTCATCAGGTTGTTTATCAGCACTTTGCATCTTTTTGGACAACACATTCTTGATCAGGCAAGAAGCCATCTGAGTTTTCGTGCATGTTTCATCCATAGAAGCAGATTTCTGGAGTTGGGATTTTCTGACATTGGGAAGATGGGGCTCAGGGCTGTGGTCAGAGGGGTAGTGCTCGTGCATTGCTGCTGGTGTACTCTGTTGCCTCACAAACGTCCCTCTCGATTGACTTGCCTGGGAGTAGCTTTCCACCATGCTTGCTAGCCCAGGACTGCTATTTCCACTGCTTCCGTCTTGCTTCCCATCAGCATCATTCCTCTTTTTCAGCTGGATCTGTCTCTTTGGGACTCCTCTCCTCAGCTTCCTGGAGTCCTCCCTTTCCACAGCCACATCTACGCATTCAAAGCTGCCCAGTTCATAGCGCCTAGATGGATCTAAGCCATCTGAGAAGTATGCAGATGGTTGCTGGGAGGAGAGTTCATCATGGTCCAACTTTGGCACAGAACCTCTGAAGTCAGCATAGGCTTGCCAGGCAGTGCCGATCCCTGCCGGGCTCTCCTGGGTAGATGGCTGGGAGATGTTTGCGGATGAGTGGTGGCTTGAGTTGTACATGTCAAGGTAATCTATATCAGGGCTTGACAGGCTGCGGAAAGCCACATCTGTAAACCACTTCACCTCATCGTCTGCCTCATCAAGTTCACTCCCCATGCTGGAGCTGGAACTTCGGCCGGGCCTGTATGAGGCCGCATGTCCGGGAGCACTGCTCTTTGTTCGGGGTGCAGGAGGTTGAGGTCGTCTGCTGGCAGCACAACCCCTGGTGGCTTGTTGTGAAGCGAGTCTATGAACACTCTGTTGTTGCTGTAGCTGTCTTGTGGCAGACGAGCTCTCCGAATAGGAATGCGCTGTTGGCAACCCTTGTCGGGTCTCTCTGCTTGTGGGAGCTGCACCGCGACTCGCAGGTCCTTTTCTATTCCTGGCACTGAATGACAGCTCAACCTGTTCCCCTCTGTAACTGGTGTCCCCCTGCGACCCCTCCTCTTCCGTTTCAGGAACCTGCTCCTCCCTCTTCCTATTTCTTTCCATCTCCCTATCCTTTTGCCTCTCTCTGCCTCTCTGCCTCTCCTGCTCCAGTGGCATTCCCCTTTCCATTCCCAATTGCCTTCCTGGGCTGACCCAGTGGGCCTGGCTATTATTGTCGGGGCTTTCCCTATTTGTCACCGCCTTCTTTAAATTGCCTCTAGGTGAGGATGCGCCAACATGAGTGGGACTGCGGCTTCTGTTCTGCCACTGTCTGTATGGTTTCTCAGGAGCGATGATGTGGACAGGTGTAAACCTGGTGAGTGGCGGAGAGGGGGTCCGCCTTCTGTTTGCATGATGGGACATGTCCTCTGTGAACCTCTCTCTGTTTTCAGGCCTAACTTTGGTTAACAGCTGTCCTCCCGAGGTCTCAGATGTAGATTTTAAAGAGCTGCTACTGTCAGAAGTTGGGGAATGAGCAGCAAACAGAGGCTGCGCAGGTGAATTTGATTTAACCCCGTGAACAGGTGAGAGGTTTGGACTTCTCTTCTTGGGAACTAGAAGATTAGGAGAAGGACAGTTGATTTCAGAAGGGAGATTATTATCAGTGTCTTCTCTCTGAAAAAAGAGGGGATGAATATCTGTTTTTTCCTGAGGGGAAGAAGCTGCGCCTGATTTATCCTTTATATTTACTTCCTCTGGTGTTTCTTCTCTCTCTTCCCTTTGCAGTTTTAGAGGGCAATCTAACTTTCCCTCTGGTAAAATAGGTAAAGGAGGTAAAGGCAGAGGAGCTGGTGAACTGCCTTTGATTTCAGCAACCAAAGGTGGAGATTTGTCCCTTGTTACTGTCTCAAATGAGGGTGGCACACTCTCTTTTCTCAAATATGTGGGAGACTGTGTTTCTGCGATAACTGCTGAAGAAGAGTCCCTATCACTCAAAAGGGTATTTAATCCAAGGGGAGGGTTGCAGTCTGCAGAGAGGGTTGCTGGTGATAGCTGACACCTGTGCGGAGAGGCAGCAGGTGATGGATCTCTACTTTTGTGCTGAGGTGAAGGACTTTGAAATCTTGGTTCAGGTGAGGGAGTTTGATGATTTGGCTGAGGTGAAGGTGTTTGGTGCTTGGGATGATGTAGCAGAATTTTTTCAGTCTCTGGGGCAGAGCTTGTGAAGCAGCCAATGGACTCTGCTATATCGTCTCTGCTTGTGGTGAGGCTCCTTTCTTCAGAGGGGATGGGTGTATTATCTGGCTCTGGGACGGGGAGATGAGAGAGTTCAGGAAATGGGGGACTGCTCCTGTCCTCGGGTTGAACAACAGAGTAAGAAATTCCTGTGATGTGAGGGGAGGAAGTGAGGCTTCTTGATGGGGATGTGTCGAAGAGAGGCTCCAGCAGAGGAGAAGCTGATACAGGTTGCTCTTTCCTGCCAACCTCAGGAGAGGATGCTGTAATCCTGATTTCAGGTGAGGGAGAAGTATATCTGTGCTCGATGGGAGAGCAGCTGTCTCTAAAAGCAGGTGAGGGAGATAAACTATAACTTACCACAGGGGAAGTCGCCTGTCTTATTTCTGGTGAGCGTTCAGGAGAGGGAGTTGTTGACCCAGGTCTGGTCAGAGAGGCAGCGCTGAGCAAGCCAGGTGAGGGAGCTGTGTTTCTGAAATCAGGTGAGACCGAACCCTCCACAAGTTCAGGGGATGATGCTTTTGAAATGACAGGTGAGGGAGGGGTGTATCGTGGGCCAGGAGTGGAAACAGAACTGCCTGCTTCCACTGATAACCTTTGGCTTTCAGGAGTAGCTGCTGTTTCTCTTTCTGCAGTAGAGGGACCTGATGTGTGGGGAGAATCTTTTATCTCAGGCGTAGAGCATCTGCTGAAGAGATCAGGTAAAGAGATCCTCCCTCTTAGGTCAGGGAAAGGAGATGAAGCCTGAGTGTCAGAGGAGGAGGACCTATGACTAAGCTCAGGGGAGTCCGGTGTTTCTCTTAAATTAGATAATAAATCTGTGGGTGAAGGTGAAGGGGATAAATGAGAGGTTCTTAATTCAAAGGCTGATTCTGTAAAATCCTGAGAAAAGTCTTTGGATGGGAGCTCAGCTGGACTGCTGTTTTGATTTAAGTTAGCAGCTTTTGGCTCAGGTGTGTCTTGTGCTACTCCAAACTCAGGTAAAAAATGAGGGTTCACCGATTCACAGCACGACTGGCTGATACAGTTTCTGGGTTCAAGAGAGGGACTTGGAGTTAGAGACTGATGTGACGGGCTGCTGTTGCTGTCTTTGAATGAAGGAGTTGTTCTTATTGGTTCAGGTTCTGAAAGCGTTTGTTTTGGATCAGGTGAGGACGATGAAGGCCTTTTTTCAGCTGAGGAGGAGGACAAAGATGATAGTCTTCTCTCTGGACTGAAGATACAGGGGCTGTTATGTTCAGGAGAAGGTGTCCTCTCACCAGTGCTGGGATTTTGGAAAGAAGGGCTTGCTGTGCTAAGCTGAGGTGCTGGTGATTGCCTTCTTGGTTGTGAATTTGCGCTGCTGTCCTCAGAAACTTCTGGATGACTAGAGCTCAGCCCTTTGGCCTCCAGAAGCCTCTGCAGTGGAGGACTGTAAAGCTTGTCTCTCGAATCTTCAAAGCCTTCCTCGCCTTCACTGGAGCCCTGTGCTGTGTGGTAAGAGCCAGAGGAATCGTTCAGCTCGTCCAACAGAGGTGACGCAGCAGCCGTCCCATCCACCTCCCTCTGGGAAGGGACAAAGGGCCCTACAGCGGGGCCGCTTGAGAGAGACGCCGACTCACAGTCGTCTCCGAAAATGTCACACAGGCAAGTGGTCTCGGAGATGGCGCTGCGCTGAGAAGGGATGTTGATAATGTCGAATATTTCAACGTGGTTGGGGGTGCCGTCACGATGGCAAAGGGAAAAGGTGCGGGGGGCACTACGCAGGAAGGAGTAGCTGTCCCCCTGGAGAGTCCAGCTGTCCATTGCTAGTCCACAAGCTCCAAATTCTCACTGTGGCCAGTCCAGTCTGCTCCTCTTGCCTGTTCTGGGCTCCGTTCCTGGACTAGAAATAAGATACAGTCATCTGCACATTGTGTAGCTCATTCATTTGTAGCACCAGTAATAGCTGATAAATATCTGTGAGAGGCAAAAGTATAGAAATTACAAATGTAGAACCTAGAATTGGATTGATTCCTTTTACTTAACTTCCCTAGAGTGAAATTATCTTTCGGTGCCCTAATGTTCTAATAATAACTCCATCTACAATACCTTTGTTATGTAACTTGTAATTAAACCAATACAGCAAGCTATATGAACATTTATTTTGACTCCAGATCTTTTTGTGCTACAGACTCAAAATCTCACAAGAAGAGATTTTGAATCTCACAAAGAGATTATCCTAGATACATAGAGTAACAATATTTAAATTAACTTTCACCAACACATATCCCTTATCCAAACTTTAGAAAAAGCCCTCTCCTTGTGCAAGTAGACAGAGAAAGGCTGATACTCTACCTTTAGCCACTGATGAAGACTTCCCAGGGACATTGAATTCTTCTTTGTTTGTGGTATCCGTCCCAAATCGGACAAACTACCCGTTCAATCCACAAAACACCCCAAGCTGACAAAACCTCTCTTCATAAGCTGAATCCAGGACTGAGAAGATCCGTCCAGCTCTGTCTGCCGGTGGCCCACTGACAGCACAGTGTCAGAGGCACTGCCATGTATCAGACTTGAATAGAAAAAGCAAAGAGGGGCATCTAACTCAGACATATTACATCTCCTGGACTGTATTTCTGCTCCTCCCTTCTGCACTGGCAACAGGGAAAGTGCTTACTGTATCTAATGTGGATCTCTTTTCTTTTGCAGACTGGGGTTTGGTTGGGCACAGACTTTCCTGTGTGAGCTGGGATGGGGTGCGGCACAGGGGTGGGTGGGTGTATAGTTAGCAGCAGGTGCTGATCCAGCCAGGACGGATGAGTGCGCCTGGAATCTGACACTTATAGCCAGCTCAGTCACAGGGCTCCTCTATATATAGACCCATACTATCGGGGCCAGATAGCCATAGTCATTTCACTGTGTGCTGGAGGAGAAAAAAAAGGGAAAAGTGGAATTTGAAGTACAGCACACACATTGTCCAGGTGTTAAATACATGCAACTTAACTTACACCTTTGCTTATCTGTGTGTATCTGGGGAAAAGTGCTGAATTGCATTTTTGCGGCATGCAACAATTAAAGGTCTTAAACTTTCTACATCCTGCTGTTTTCCCCTAATAATATTGTTAAATATTAAGAGCCATGATTTTCGTAGCCTATGAACATCCTTAGCTTTAATTAAACATTCACGAGTGCCCATCAATCAAATGCATGTAAAGTGTTAAGCCAAACCTACCAAACAAAAAGGGGTCATGTCATTTTACTGTTCTTATTACTGTTGCTACAACTGTATTGCCCAATGAGTCTCAGGTTGCCTAAACATGTTGGTTGGTAGTGAGTGTGGATAAGCCCTCTGTCCCATACCTAATACCTCATAAGATTATCATTCAATCTCAGTCATTAAGTCATCCGTAGGAAGTGGAAAATGTTTGAGCACACAGGACTGTGATTATGTTTGTACAGTGGAACGTTAATGACAGGTTTTGTGTATGGTATTGTAATTTCCACTAAGCCTATTCTATTGTATTAAGCGACACACATTGCTAAATTAAATTTTATGGTTGACTGTGGAATTTGGAGTCACTGACCTCTGTGGAGCTGTTTACTGTGGCTCTAATCACAAAATATAAATACAGATATATGCTTTTTTTCCAACAGTCATTGCGAAGATATCATGTGATTTTATGTGCAATGGGTTGCTGTAAAAAACAAACAAAACAAAACTGGGAATATCACTAGGGAAATGTGTAAAATATGGCTGTTCAGACCCATAAAGTATAAACCGCTGGACAGAAATGCATGCATACTTGCATCAATGCGTAAGGGTGCACTGGGTGTGAGATAAAGGGTAAAGGAGGGCTGATAAATTTGAACCTCTGCGGTTATGGCAGTGCAGCAGACTGGAGGAGGACTCAGAGGGAAAGAATGATGAGCACCTCGGCAATGGGGAGCTTTGGTCTACATCACTGATAGATTAGTCACGCCACACTGCTCAAGTCCAAAGACCTCACCCACCCTTGCCCTCATAAGTTGGGCATGAACAATAAGCTCCAGTTGTGCTCAGATGTTTACAGGCATTCATCACGGGCATGGATGTCGTGGGAATTTGGGTTTTTTAAAGATTTCTTTGAACTGTTCTTTTTCCAGGTTGGAATGATTGTACAAATTGCATCTTTAATGGCTTAAAAAACATGAATTTAGTGCACCAGTTTGAATATATTTTGGATTTCCTCTCATTTGCATGGGGTCAAAGCATACATGCTCAATTCACTAATATTTGGTTAATTGTCCAGTATCAAGTTGCACCTCCATTAGATGCTTTTGGTAGCTATCAACAAGCTTTTGGCATAATTGTGCCTGGATATTTGACCACTCTTCTCAGCATGTTTGGTATACTTCATCTAAATCGGTTAGTTAACTGGCAAAGACTCTGCTTTCAAGCTTATTCCACAACCTGTCAATAGGGTTGCAATCAGGGCTTTGGGAAGGCCATTCCAGAAGCTCTAATCAGCCTGTTTATCCATTTGATGTGTGTTTGTTATCACTGTCCTGTTACAACACCCAGTTGTTTTCAGGTTTCAACCATCCAGCTGTTGATTTAAGGTGGAGTTAAAGAATTTAGAGGCAGTCCTCCTCCTTCATTAATCTAACCATTTTGTGTAATATACCAGCCCGTGGCAGCAAAATAGCCCCAGAGCATGATGCTAACACTACCATGCTTGACAGCTGGTACAGTGTTCTTAGATTGAAAGCCTCACCTTAACTCATCCAAACATACCCCTTCTCACTGTGGCCCAGTAGCTCATTATCTTTCTCGCCTGACCATAAAACTTTCCTTCAGAAGGATTTGACTTGTCCATGAGAGCAAACGTCAGTCAAGCTTGAAGGTGTCATTTTTGGAGGAAGGGCCTTTTTCTTGGTGGGTACCCTCTCATTACACGAAAATTCAAAATAAATATAAAATTTAAGCACCCAAATCTTGTGGGGTTTTTTTTAAGTATTTAAAGATGCTTTCTGTACAATATTCCACCCCTAAAAAAGAATAACTCAAAGAAATCATTAAAAGCCCAAAATTACCATGATATTCATGCCCAAATTGAGTGCATGTAAACTTCTGACCTCAACTGTACATGCATAAAAAAAAACTAGAACCTTGCACAGAGCTTGGTACGGAGGTTGATGTTCAGTGTTCACATGCAGAGCAAATGCCAAATGCTGTCTGCTCACAGCACTCCCTTGTGTGTGAAGATAAACACGAATTACTTAAAAAAATCATTACAGGTAGGATACTTTTGCTGCTGGTGTTCTAACTGAGGGATATGATGTTAAACAAGGCTCTAGTCTCATGATGGGCTATTTAAGTGCCAGTATTTATGACAAACAGAAAGAATATAAACATATATATCACATTTCAAATCTATCTTTTTTGAACTGACCTAGTTGCTCTTTTAGGATGTGATTAACTTTGCACAGGCAGGGGCAACAGTAGCCACACTTCCAGCCCTCTCTCTCATTATTATTTGTTTTAATTATAACTGATTTATTAAAGCTTCGCCAGAACTAAATGACACTAAAGGTTGAGACATAATATTTAAAAGGTGATATGATAAATTTTCTACAAATAAACTCAGAAACTAAAATTGGGTTAACTATTTAGATTTGTTAATATAGATCTAAATAATAATATAGTATGCCGTGCTAACCACTTAACCTATGAACAGCATACAAGTATTAAAGTCTTGTACCCTTGAAGTCGTGCTTGAATTAGTCTGTCGCAGAGACACTGACTTTTATTTTGAAACGATACGTTAGCGTAGGATGCGACGCAGGAAGATCCGCATTACGGTGCTGCCGAAGTGTTGTCATAACACAGAAGTGGCTAACGCTAATGTTTGCTAAGTAATTAGCACGGCAGGTGAGTGCATTTTTTTTATTTAAAAAATATCTGTCAAAATTCAGTTGAACCGCGACGTGTGTGTTGACTGTTAGGATAAGGCAAAATAGTGCAGACAAGCGGGTTGACATTCTCTCCTGAAATTATTTGGGCCTTGTCAGTTAGCAGATCGCTAACATCTACTAGTTAACTAGCTGCTAGCAATGACGAGCTTTTGTAGCCAGCTAGCGACTGCGATTCCGTTTGTTTATGTTAGCTGTGCAGCGGCTTGTGTTTTTTTTTTTCTTAGTTAACATAATAATTAATTACGTAATAATTTATGGTACTTAAAAAGAGTAATTTTGAGTAAAAAATAACAACGTAGGAAACTTGTCATTAAAACGTTAAAAGAGAAGTCCGTTTGAGCCTTAATATTAGCTAGCTCCTTTACGGTAGGTGGACATGTTCTGTTGTCGGCTTACTAGCGGTGAGCTACGGCAAAGCGTTACCATTAAGTAAAGCTTTTCTATTTAAAAATTCTTAATTTCAGCATGCAGACATGTAATGTTTAATATCATCACTTGGTTGTTAAATTACAGTTACAGATGAGACGTAAATAGTAGGCCGCAGCATACATTGTGTGCTTGTTTGTGATGTTGTTAGGCCTTGCTAATGTTATCACGTAGGCCAAACTTTGAATCGGGGTAGGACCGAACAGCTGTTGGAGGTATTTTAAGACATTATTACTGATCGGGCATACTTGTTTTAGAGGCAGCTGTGAGATAGTCATGGTATTGTCAGTGTGAAATAAAAGTTGTTAATATCTCTGTCATTAAAAACCTGTAGTGTTTTATCCTAAATCTTGTGTTTACCTCTTAAAATGTCAGATTAAAAAAAAAAAAATCTTTGTTCGGCTTATTTAATTACAAATGTTATTTGTTAAAACGTGCCTTTATAGAAATGCACATTTGTGTTCACTGAGAATCCCAAAGATTCTTTAGAACTTTTAAATAACTTAAAATTAATTTAACTTGGGGATTCCCAGTATGCAGCCATTCTCCAATTTTCTGTAAATGGTACTATTTATCGATGGTCATGGCAATTTGCACATTAAAGAACATGAAACTGACCTCAGGTAATTGTGCCAGTTTTGTAAGTATGCAAATGCTTTGTTATAAGGCTGGGGAACCCTGTAGTCAGTCTTAAGAGACTGAAGAAGAGACGTGGATGAGTGACAAAACATTTCTCTCATTGAAGATGCAACTTCCAGATGATATGCAGTGCTGTGCAAGAGCTACCCCTCATTCCATTAGAATCATGTCATTTTTTTTTTCAATTAGTCTAGTTCTCCAAGTTTTCTAAAGGGCATCTTTTACACTCATTTTTACATTTCTTTTTGTTGTTGTTGTTGTTAGCTAACAGTGACCTACGAATGACTCGAGTGTAAAAAGGCACCAACAGAATCAGTATCAACAAGGTTTTTTCAGTGTTGTATCTCCACACGAGTGAAAATTTGGCAATGAACCAATTTAGGATTGCATCTTTAAGCACTTTGTTAGTAGGAGCTTGTTGCAGAAACACATAAGTTGTTGAATCAAAGTTAGATTTTTTTTTTTGGTTCAAATCATGGTTGGTATTTACAGAGTAGGTAGGGTGAGAATTTCAACTGTCTGTAAAACATGGTGGAGGCTATCTGGGTTTGCATTTCACCCAGTGGTGTTGGAGATCATGTCAAAATTGCTGGAATTTGAACCACCGTGAAATAACATGCGATTGGAAGAACTTAATTTTTCACCATGACAATGATCCCAAACACACTGCCAGTACAGTAAAAGCACACCTAGATAGAGAATACCAACATCCAAAGAAGAACTTTAAATATTCCTTCAAGAAGCCTGGAGAACTATTCCTGGAGACCACACAGAATAAATTACAAGAAAGCTGCTTAAGAGAGTTCAGGCTGTTTTATTATAAGTAGGCATATCAAATATTTCGTGTAAAATGTAAACAAATGATTGGTGGCTCAATACTGCATGCTACTGTATCATCACTACAGTTTCAAAAGCCTTTAAAATAAATATCAAAACATTTAGTTAATAACATATTTCTGTTTTTCTAGGTGTTATTGTTATTGTGTGTGCGGGTTCCAGCCTGAACCATGGAACAGTGTGCATGTGTGGAGCGGGAGCTGGAGAAGGTGCTCCATCGCTTTGTAATGTACGGCCACCAGTCTGAGGAGAGGCTAGATGAACTCCTGCGCAGCGTCTGTGAGATACGAGGACAGCTAGTTGCTTTTGGTAAGATCATGTATCAATGATTGAAATTGTATGGAAGGTTCGTGGTCTCTCTGTGCTCCATCTTCTCTGGTTTGGCACATTAAACCTTTACCTTTTTTCTCCAACAGGAGTACAAGATGCAGATTTATCGGTCCTATCACAGACTATGGCGCAGTGTTGTAAAAATATCAAAGAAACAGTGCAGATGCTAGCCTCCCGACACAAGGACATCCACGGCAGTGTGTCTAAAGTTGGCAAAGCCATCGACAGGGTGAGGAACGGCTACAGGTTTCTCTTCAACTTTCCTTGAAAATGTTTTAGAACATGTACGTCACCTCTGGCATGCTTTTCTGTAGAATTTCGATGCAGAGATCAGTGCTGTTGTGGCAGAGACCGTGTGGGACTCCCCAGAGAGACAGAAATACCTGAGTGAATCCATTGTGGAACACCTTTACAGACAAGGGATGCTTAGTGTAGCAGAAGACCTTTGTCAGGTAAAGAGCTGAAACCTCCAACCTTTATTTTTTATTTATCTATTTATTGCAAAATATTTGCCTGAATAGCTTTGATGTGATTCTTTATGAAATGCTGATGAGTGAAGAAATAGTTTTGGCTGAAATGTTGTGTTAATGCTGTTTTTGTGAAGATAAGTCTTAGAAATTCTTAAAAGTAGTTTTATTTTCTAGGAGTCTGGTGTAGTTATAGACATGAGCATGAAGCAGCCTTTCCTGGAGCTAAACAGGATCCTTGAAGCTCTGAGGATGCAGGACCTTAGGCCAGCACTAGAGTATGTGGTCTTTCTGTATCTATTGTTTTAATTATCTGCTTCCTTCTAACACAACTGATAAATCTTTAGTTGAGGAGTGTTTACGTTCAGTAGCTGAGTGTTTCTTCCGTGTCTTTGCAGGTGGGCTGTGACGAATCGGCAGCGTCTTCTGGACCTGAACAGCAGTTTAGAGTTCAAGTTGCACCGCTTGTACTTCATCAGCTTGCTCAGTGGAGGAATCAGCAACCAAATGGAGGCCTTGCAGTATGCCAGGCACTTCCAGCCCTTTGCTTCACAGCACCAGAGAGGTAAGCATTATAGTATCTCCATGTAACAAGAATTTAGATATTTTCTTTTTCTTTTTGTGTGTGTGTATTTTCACCACTTTTATTTATTCATTTTTGCAGACATCCAGATTCTGATGGGCAGCTTGGTGTACCTGCGTCATGGCATTGAAAACTCACCGTACCGCAGCTTGCTGGAGACAAATCAGTGGGCTGAGATCTGCAACATCTTCACCCGGGACGCCTGCGCTTTGCTGGGCCTCTCTGTAGAATCGCCACTAAGTGTTAGGTTAGGAAAAACATGAACAGTGAACTAGATCACCTGTCATCAAGTTTAACACTGGAAGTGGAACAGTTTTTAGTAATTATTAGACATTTGTCATCTTTATGCTGTCTTATCAACAATGCCATATCTGTTTCTCTGCAGTTTTGCATCTGGATGTATGGCCTTGCCTGTGCTGATGAACATCAAACAGGTGATAGAGCAGAGACAGTGCAGTGGAGTGTGGACACACAAAGACGAGCTGCCTGTAAGTCCTTTTAGAGTTTTTAAAATGCAGTTATCCCTCCTCAGAATAATTTCTGAGCCGTTAGCTCACTCGTGTCCTGTCTGTACCTGACAGATTGAAATTGACCTCGGGAAGAAGTGCTGGTACCACTCTGTGTTTGCCTGCCCAATTCTTCGACAGCAAACGTCAGAGAGCAATCCTCCCATGAAGCTCATCTGTGGACACGTCATCTCCAGAGATGCTCTCAACAAACTAACCAATGCTGGGAAGTAAGTCAGCAAAAAAGGAATTTATCTATTTTGGAAGTTGGTGTTGGTTTGAAAGCACTTTTACTATTTTCCAGGATCAAAATGTTCAGTTTTACTAGTCACCCAGATGCAAAGAAATGAAGACTTATAAGTTACATGCTGAGTCTGATGTTGACTGTAATTTCAGTCACTGCTTTCCCAAAAGATTTATTCCTGAACAAAATTGTAATTGCAGTTAGAAAATAAAATGCAAGTGGTTCACTGAAAGGTACAAATGTAGGATAAAAGAATTCAAAGATGGTAACACCTTGACTCTTGTCCTCCTCAGGTTGAAATGCCCGTACTGCCCCATGGAGCAGAATCCGTCACACGCCAAGCAGATCTACTTTTGATACGCTACTCTCTCCTCATCAAGGATGAAGTTGCCTGGAGCTGTTTGCGTCTTCAGGACCTTTTGCTCTGACCCTTTTCCTCTGTCTCTGGCCTTCTGGCCTGTTATGGTAAGCATTAAGGTTTTTTTCCCCAGTGCTCCTCTGGACTGCCTTGGGCATCCCGTCACCCACCTCGGACCCTCTAACTTTGCATAATATAAGGAGTCCAGAAAGGGATGGTCCATTGACAAACCTGTAGTAGAGTGAGGAGTCAGTCGGTAATGGGAACATCCTCACGAAGCAGCACCTATGAGAAAGGATCATCTATTGGAAGTCATTTGCAAATACCTGCAGAGTTATATGCTTATCTTTTTCAAGTATGTAATACTTGCTAGTGTTTGCTTTCTTGGCTTTATCAACTTAATTTGAGTTTGATGACTGCTTTTTTTTTTTTCTTTTTATTTTGTTGGACAAAAGCAGAATGATAATGAATGGGTGTAGAGTGTGGGTACATGGTGTAGATAAGCAGTTTCTGATTTCAGGTTGGTAATAAACTTCCGTTATACATGAAAGCAACACGCTGAGTTACAAACTATTGAAGGTGTATTATTTGCTGGTGAGGGGAAACTGAAGGTCTCTCTCGAGCCGAACTCTGATTGTGATCCATTAGTCCTCCATAGTGTAATAAAGTCCTCACGTAGCTTAAAACTCACTGTCAGCTGATGCATCTGTTCAGATCAGATTATCCATCGACGGTGGGAACAGCTTTTCTTTTGTGTATGACCACACCAGCAAAACTTTCCTCATTATAGAAGCCATTTGTCTTGTTCTATGTATGTATTTAACAAATACTGAAAAAGCAAACAAAAAAAAATATATATATATATATATATATCTATATATACTACTGTGAAATGTGTTTTGTTCCTGTTTTCTTTTGTTTTGTTTTTTTAATCACAATCACTGCAGTGGCTTGTGTAAAATAGTAAACAGAAGAGCAACAGGCACATTTAACACTACTACTGCATAACTTTGAGATCTGACGGCTCCACAGTTCACATCACGGCTGCGCCATCGCTTTACTGTGCCCCCTTGTCGTATGTCCTGAGCTTGCACGCCATGTGATTTGGAGATGTAAATTGGTGTGATGGTAGCCGCATGGTCTGGCTTGCAGTGACTGTAGGCTTGTGGTTAAGCTTTACTTTTTGTGGATACAGAAGCCCTCTGGTCACTGTGGCTGTTGTTTAATATATAGAAAACGCCTCTGCTGCGTAGGGTTGGCTTTTATTTGAGATAGTCCGAATAAGTGACATTTAAAAACCCCCTACATTTCCTCAGGGCTCATTGTAACAGTTCATACCACACTTTGCATTTAGTATTAAAGTTGTACATTTATAAAAGGAGTCTTGAACAAAGATTATACATCTATAGATGCAGATTGCTTTGAAGGTTGTGGAACGTGTGCGTGCGTGCGTGCGTGCGTGCGTGCGTGCGTGTGTGTGTGTGGATATACAGTCAATTTCTGCAGTCTCACAACATCCAAGGCAGTGTTTACCATGTTTAGATGTTAATAGTGCAAGTTTCTAGTGATGTCACCTCGCACATTACCGAGGCTTTTTTTTTTTTCTCTCAGCAAGCACTGCACCAGCATTACTCAGCTTTAGGTTTGATTTTGAATCAGTTCGGCTTTGTGTGGAGTTTCCTCTCCGCTTTCCTCCTCTTTGGTTGACAATCATTCTCTGCTTCTTTGACTGTCCCTGCAGATAGACCCCTAGCGCTTCGTACTACATGTATTAACTTTTTTTTTTTAAATTTTTTTTAGCTGAATGTGTGTGTTTCCTGCTTTTGTGTTATGCGACTTTTATTGTAAATATTTATCCTCTAACATGTTTCATATACTTGCATCTGAAATTAAAATAAAAATTTATACTCCAGTTGGTTTATGGAGGCTTGTACTGGGACTTGGTGATGGACTGCTCCTACCACACGGGGAGGGATTTGTGTAGCTACCACTTGGTGGCACTAGTGTCAATCTAAATAGCGTTTATGTGTTTGAGAAAACAGATTTGTATTCCAGTTTCACAGCTAGAAATGTTATCTTCTGAAATAATTCACTAATATTTAACCAGCACATTAATTTATTAGATAAACTGTGGTGCTGCCTTGCAGCGCTGCAGTACTCCCACAGACTGACAGCATGTGAGAGGTAAGAATCTTTCCTCATCCCACTTCAGTAAATCAATCAGCCTCTCTGGAGCTGCACGGTTATATTAAGCCTTAGTTTATATAATGTTTTAAATGCCAAGGTAAGGGCCTGTGAGTCAGCTGCAGCTCGTATCTATTCAGATTATCACCCTGCATTATGGACTTACATGTGCTCTGCCTTTTTCTCACTTTTGTGTTTCCATTGCACATTTTTTTTTTTCACCTGGAAAACAGTCAGGTGTTAAACCTTCATTCCTGCCAACATTTTCTTGGCATTCAGTTCAGGCTTGTGCATTTGTTGGTTTCTACAGAGGCCCCCCCCACCACCACCAATCAGGGATCCTCCTATGTTTCCATCTGAGCTGACCTTCCACCTCTTTCCTGTCTGTACTGCAGGCGATGGTATGTGAGGGCTGGCTGAGGTAGAACAGGGAGGGCCTCAGGGAGAGGGTGAGATAAGGATCCAAGGATAAACCCCTAAAAGCCATATTAGTCCCAAAAGCCTGCACAACTCTGTCATAAAGCTCCTATTAGTGGGCTTTATTGGTATACTCTCTGTGGATTTTAAGCCCCTTCAAAGCAGGCAGGTCAAGTCCTTGAGCAAATACCATCAGTCACCCTTCTAACGTTTTCTCAAGTGATTTCTAGCCGTTCAGTTTGGGCTACGCTGTATAGAAAAGGGTTATTGTAACACTTTTTTGCAGCCCAGATTTACAAAAAGGGATCTGAGCTGATTTTGCTCTTCTTCAGGAATAATTCACAAACAGAAAACAAATCTTTATACTGTACAGTTTTATTTCCAGTAAATAGATGTGAATCACAGTATGCGGAAAAGGTCAAATGAGAGCTGGTTTTTGAATGTTTATAATATCAATAATAACAATACCAGAGGACATATTTTCACTACGGGCATGCATTTGATGTTATGTGCTGGGTTTGTGCAACAAATCGCACCATATAAGCATGGCAATCATAAATGCATCTACCGATTGATTTTGTTAAAGTATGCATATTTAAGACGACAGTGCTCTTGAAGTACCATGGCAAATAAAAATTACAGTTATGTACAAAATACATATTTATATATAAACCTCATCTGTCTGGAAACTGAAGAAAGTAAGGTGAGTATTTCCAGTTTACTATGCACCGTTTTCTCTGCCTTGGCACCATTCTTCATAATTAACCCGAAGAAGCTGTTTGCTCCAAAGGTCCAGGTGAACCCTGAATTTATAGATAGTCTGCAAACACTGAAGAGGCTGTGAGATGTTAACTACTGTATAATCCAAGGGTCCCCAATCCCAGTCCACAAGGCCCAGTGTCCCTGCAGGTTTTAGATCTCACCCTGGGTCAACACACCTGAATCACATGATTAGTTCATTACCACACCTCTGGAGAACTTCGGTACATGTTGAGGAGGTAATTTATCCATGTAATCAGCTGTGATGGATCGAGGACACATCTAAAACCTGCAGGGCCCTCGTGGACTTGGATTGGAGACCCCTGGTATAATCGGTCAGGCTCAACCCAAATCAACACAAAGCAGTCACAATCATCATGTCAATTTTCTCATTTACAGGTTTATCAATAACAAGAAGTCTTAAGTTGGACCGTTTAGGTGCTTGGCTGTATTTTTTCTTTTTACAGCGTTAACGCAACAAGGATAGAGGAACCTCAATATCACTTGGCTCTGTGTGAGGTTGGGGGTCCAGCTTTAGCAGGAAAAGGGTTTTAATTAAACAAGGGTGGAGTGGAAGAGATGGAAGAAGGGTGAGCAGTCTGTGGAAGTCCTTCTGTACCATGAAAAGAAGAAAAAAATCAAAGAAAAGCTAATTATGCTAAAAATAAATACTCTTCAGTAAGTCCAGGTTCACTTACTTAATTTGGGATAATAGATATAAAGTTTGATGTGATAATTAAAAAAATGTAGCACATTAAAGTTTGACCTATTTTTGTCTTTTTTATGGTCATCACTTGGAGTAGCGTATGATAGCGTATGATGCTTGTTTTTGGACTGAATGTTTGGTATCACATGTTTTTGGACTTACGGTTCAAGTCAAGAATTGGATTACACACAAAGTATAAAATCTGACTAATTTACAGTTTTGACTTGTTAAATCAAAATTTTTAATCATTTATCCTTTATTTTGACACAAGTCTTTTAGTTTTTATTATTATTATTATTATTATTATTATCATCAGTAAATATTTGCTTGTTATCTCACAATTCTTTACAGCAACATCAATTCATTAGATTTTTTTTCCCTTGTCCTGGCAGATATGGTCTTCCATAGACACACTTTCCATTGCAAACAAGTAGGTCACAGTCAAATTTCCGATGATTCGATCCGCTCTATCCACGGCAGACCAGGGGAAGGTGTGTCCTCTTGTTTGTCACCTGCTCTCTCTTTCCTAAGCTCTGGCGCTTCTTTTTCCAAAGTGCCATCTCTGCTTCCTCCGCCTGCTCCTCCACCTTGTTGCTCTCTGCTTGCCCTCAGCTGCTGCGCTTCCCTTTCGAGCGCTTCGTTGCGGTGGTACATGTCTAAGTAGCTGGCCTGCAGCTCCTTCTGGTAGCGGATGACCTTGTCCTTTTCCATCTGCCACGTGTGCCTCTCTTCCTCGAAAGCCATGGCCTGGGCCTCGCTCTGGCGTCGCTCCAGCAGCAGTTCTGCGCGCAGACGCTCCTCTGTGGGGCCCCCGCACCCTCCTGCAGAGAAAGTGGTTCACATGGCTTCAGCTAGAGCCGTCAGGGGATGGGAGGGGGGGGGCTATGATGAAAAACACTGTCTGATTTTAAATTCCTGCCCCGGTTACTCAAACGACCTGATTTTTGGGTTGACACATTGAAATGTCAGAACTGAAAATAAGCCAATCATCTGTCGGAGACGACTCGCTTAGTTTAATTTTAAAAACACATCTGTGGCCTACAAACACTGTGGTGTGAAACAGCTGCTGTGCCCAAAAGTGCAACTAACCCAAATATATGAAGACATGAGAGATGTAACTCTACCTATCGCCCGAGCAGATGGATTCTCTTCAGCTTCTTTTTCGTCTTCGTGTGCGGCCTGAGAAGGTCGTCTGTGACGCTGTGTCCCCTGCAGGACAAGCTTTAAAGCATCTATCTGGCGTTCCCTGTTGCGCAGCTCTGTTCGCGTCTCCCTGAGCTCTGTCTTCACCTGGAAGATCTCACTCAGCTTCTGAGTTACCTCTGCCTGGGAGTCCCTCAGCTGCTGCTTCAACAAGGAGATCTCCCCCGACTTCTGGCAAACCTGAGAGGGAGAGAGTCAAAGGGAAATGAAGGAGGCTAGGGGTCGCCACGATTCAAAAAGGACAAACAAGGAATCCAGATATCTTGTCTCTTCCCTGTAGTTACTTTTATGTGCTTCTCCCTGCCATGAGCTGTGACTGCCCTGGCCTTCCACGGCCTCACCTCCCATTGTGTCTCCTCCAGAGTCGGACTGGTTTGCCTGGGCACTGCTCCAGCCTCCCGGCACATTTCCTTTCTCATACCGTCGAGCTCCTCTTGCAGCCGGTTCTTCTCCTGCTGGACCTTAAACAGCTGCAACTGCAGGCTGCGCTGGGAACGCTGGGCATGCTGGGAAACCTGACGCAGTTTAGCAGCATACAGGCGCTTCAGCTCCTCCACCTCCTTCTCCCACAGACGCTGCTTCCCTTCAAACACCTGAATGCGGTGGAGGAGATGAAAAGGTCAGATGTTAAAGGGTGATGAAGACGGGTGCGTAGACTGATTCTGAAGAAGAAGATGATTAGAGTCACCTGTGCGATGGCGCCCTCGCTCTCATCCAGGTTTCTCTTCATTTGCTTGAGTTCATGCTCTTTCTCCACCAGGCGCTCCTCCAGATCCCGCACCTGGAAAAGACAACAGCATGAAGCATTTAGGAATCTTTAAATCACACCCACCACTCATCCCCCCCAGCACTCACCACCTCCTCCACAGACAGGGAGAGCGTCCATTCATAAGGAGGTGGAGCCTCCGCGCTATATGGAGCAATACGGCTCAGAGTAGCCATGCTTCGACATGCCATCTCCCCAATAGGCACGCCCCCTGACCCCACAGCCTTCATTCCCAGAGAGGTGCGGTCCAGGGAACCGATGGTATTGATGTGGCCCATAGATGCACTATTTTAAAAAAAAAATAAAAAAAAAAAAAAGAAGAAGAAAAGAACCCACAAAGGCCATTAAAATCTCTTCTATTATCACAACCCACACAGTCATTAACCATAAAAAAAAATCAAATATAGCAACACTGCTTTTCAGCTCAAAGTATAGTTAAGACTAATACTGCAGCAGACCTGATGTGAGACAGGTGTGGGCGGAAGGGAGGTCGGTACGGCGGCAGGCTGCTCATGGAGTTATGGCCCGAGTCTGACAAGTTGTCATCTTCCTGGCCCATCCCACACACCGAGGAGAGGGCCTACACAGTCATAATTATACAGCTGTTCATCAGTGTAGCATTAATGAGCTGAAAAAAGTTTAATTTTAGCCATAAATAATGGATGGAAATGAATTTTATAATAAGTCGCGCATAGTTAATTGTTGTGCACCTATGATCTCGCTCCCCCGGCTCGCAACTCGCAGCTTTCCGCCAAGATTAACAAAGGTAAACGAGATAATAATAACAGGATGGATGAAGGTTGTAGCGTTAGCTCACCTTGTTGCCGGCTGACGTCGGTCCTCCGTGACGTGACGGTGAGGAAGAAGAAGACGAGGTGGAGACGGCTTTGGGAACATGGGCGTACGCTCTGTGCAAGCCGTTAGAGAGGCCATGATCCACGTCCTCTGATTTGGAAGACGGGTAGAGGTTTTGCATTGAGCTAAAATTCTTGGGGGTCACAGGCTTAAAGGCCGAAGACCTCAAACGTGCCTAAAGGAGAGGAAGCAAGATAGTAGCGAGAGGTGGCAAGGCTACGAAACATGAATCACGATGTCTCTTTTAAATCAATAGCGTTGATTAATTCAAGCAGGGAAATAAAGGTGATATTTGATTGGTGCAATAAATTCAGAGCAGGTTGTCAATCTGTGCCAGTGAGGTGGAAGATGTTTACAGCTAGGTGACAACGCCATGGGGGTATTTCAGCATGCTGCCAGTGATGTATAAATGTGATATGGATCAATTTACCACAGCCCTAGAAGTATTTCACTGACTGTAAATCATTTCTAAAAAGGAAACAATGGGAAGTCATTCATCTGCATTTGTGCAGATCTGTGCAGAACGCCTCATATTGACTGTTGTATTGACCGTTGTAGAGAATGCTATAGGTAGTTTTACTCAAATTACTCAAAATATTGAGTTTTTTCTTATATTTACTGAGTCTCCTTGGTCATGAAGTTAACATTTTTACTCTTACATTTAAAGTTTTAGTTGTATTTTGCAGCCATGTAATAAACTTGCTGAAAATGAGAATATCCTCCTTTGAGTTTCTTTGATACATCAAGAAATAAAACTTCTGAACGGATCTATTCGCAGTACTTTAAAGAAACATATTCACCTTTTCGTTCTTGCCCGCGCTTGGCAGTGAGTTCTTTGTAAGATCTACCTCAGTGCCATCCTTATGGTAAACCTTAGCATAAACGTTATCCTCCTCCCGTGCACTGACAGCGCTGAGGCCCGGGATAATATCCTCCTTGCCGTCGTTGCTCGGGCTCGCTTTAGGCTCTTTTCTGTTTGGAAGCAAAGTAAGCCTGCTTAGGTCAAGTTCTATCATTTTTATACCACCTTGCAGACTTTTTCACCTTCAAAAACCTGATGTTTCGAATTCCTACGAGGGAACTTTTTCCTCATCAGAACCCACCTGTTGATGTTGAGGTAGTTGAGCAGCTCTCTCTGGGTGAAGCCTTTCTTCAAGAGCCCGTTGCTGTGTTTCGGTCTCACCTGGGGCACTGCTCGGTTGCCTTTAGTCGGAGAAACATCCGGCCTCTCCACCAGACTGCCTACACTTCCCATGCCGCAACGCGGGGACAGGGGCGGGGCTGGGCAGGGGTCGCGGAAGTTTTTGCTGGGGCCACGAGTCAAAGGAAGAGTCTGGACCGAGGTTGCCATTGATTACAGGTCACAGTGGGGAGAGAAGGTGCTCTGTAAAAAAGAGAAAAACAAAGAATTAGTTAATTTGATGTTTGTCCATAGCGTTTTCACTGTGGCCTCAAATGCTTTGTTGACCTAGAGTGTCAGAGTTTTGTCATTCTTTAGTAAATAAACTGATCACAAATATTGCTAGTGGTAAATTTTATACATGTCAAACTATAGAAAAGGAGTCTGTGACTGTGGTAGCAGCTCTGCAGAGCTGCAAAGTCGAGCTTCCACTGTCATGCCAATAGGCTGATGTTTACCACCAGCACTGTAGAAGGCATGCATTTACAAGGCATCTTTTGCATTGCGATGCAAATGCATGCAAACCAAAACACTGGGAGTAAATAGGAAGTAGAGGTCAGAGAATGAGTCACTGGATTAATACAATGGAAACTGCAGGGGTGGCTGTAGCTCAGGGGGCAGAGCAGGTCGGAAGGTTGGTGGTTTGATTCCTGGCTTCCCCTTGTCTGCATGCCAAATATCCTTGGGCAAGATACTAACCTAAAATACTAAAATTGCTCTCTGATGCATCCAATGTGCTTGTGCAAATGGGTGAAGGCACAAGTTGTGTAAAGCGCTTTGAGTGCTCAGAAGAGTAGAAAAGCGCAATATAAGAACCAGTCCATTTACCAAACCATGAATATCTGTATAACAACAGTTCCAACAAAGGGATGCTGAATGGTTCTCTTAAAAGCTAAAGCTATAACTGCCAATCACACAGGCACTGATACACTCATATACCATCAGAGATGCAAGCTTTAGAACAGAGCGATAACAAACCGGATGGTCCCTCTCTGTGTCTGGAGGTCATGACATCTATGTTTTCCAAAAGCAATTTCAAATTCCGGTTCTTCTGACCACATAACAGTTTTCTGCTTTTCCTATTTTAAATGAGCTTTGGCCCAGAGAAGAAGGCAGTGTTTCTGGATCACATTCACATACAGCTTCTTCTTGATAGAGCTTTAACCTATACTTGTGGATATAATTTCGATGATATCATGTACTGTTGATAATGACATATTCATGGTCTTTGCAATTTCATGTTGAGGAACATTATAATGAATTTGATAAACTATTTGTAGACCCAGTTTTGTGCAGACTTGTGAATACTCTTTTTATGCCCAGTCATGTTACTGAACTGCTGCCAGTTAACCTAATTAGTTATAAAAGTGTTCCTCCAGCTTTTTTCTTTTTAGTACCACTTGTTTTTCCATCTTTTAACTGCCCATGTTCCAATATTGGGGGGAATTGGGGTTGTAATAAATGTGCCAATCCATTTATAATGTCCTGACATATTTTACTGGAAAGATTCACATCCAGTATTTTTTTAGATTTTCACTGTGGACCAAAATGTTGGAGCGACTGACACTGGCTTTTCTCCTTTGCTGAAATAAACCCCACCTCTTGCCCCTCTTACTACTGTTAGTGGATGTTAATCCTCTGAGGACGCGGTTGAGCTGACACGCGTTTCATCAGCTGTGTTTGTCTGTACCGACAGCTGTCCAACAGCACAGCTAGAACAACGCAGCCTCCCACTGCAGCCGAGCACAGCACCGCACTAGAAAACAAACTCGTAAAAGCTGAGCTCAATGCGCGTTAGACAACAGCAATGAAACCGAAATGATGTCAAAAGCGGGCAAATCCCCAAACGTGTTATCACGGTTATCTTTCTATCTCTGAGGCTTGAGTTATGTTTCCCCACAGGGAAAAGACCACAGGATTATGTGAAACTTGTACCCTGTCAGGGTAATGCTGTTTTCCTCTGAGGTCGGACAGCATATGTCCCATCGTAAGCCTGTTATGCAACTCTGATCCAGCTAGGTTACTACAACTCATTTCCTTAAAAAAGGCAGAGTGAGGTGCTTTTTGGTTGACAATGCACATTATGGAAAATCAAGTCCTGTGGCAGCTCATTTTCTTTGCAAATTTTCCTACCTTTCATGAAAGCCTGTCACACCGTGTGTTGTTTTATGACACTAGATTTACTGTTGGAAATACACTCATTTGCATTATCTGTTGCCAAAACGAAACAAGCTGTTAAATCACCAGAATACCCAAGTAAGAGGCCTGATTACTCTGTCAGCGTGTTCACCATACAGCCTCTCTCTCACTGCCGACATATCCGCTCCTTTCCTTCTTTTCAGCAACCTCATTAAGGATCACTATTGATTTCACCCTTTTGACCCTCTCTCTTCCCGTGCATAAACACCCCCAGCAGCCATAAAACGTTCTCGAGACCATAAAACATGCAAGTACGCCGCAGCCTTTCCGACTATAAACAGGACCCGAGGGAGGAGGGGGTTCCCTTCATGTTCAGCCAACTGATGTGGCACCTAAAGAACAGTTAGACTTCAAAGAGGCCATATAGGGACCTTTTACTTGTTTTAGCCCATTTACTACCAATCTCGAATACTTAGCATCGGTCCTGACCACACTTACTTGTCAGCAACTAGTTCTATTTACATTATACATTAACAGACAGCCTGGGTGGAGGGGGGTGATAAATTTGCCTTCTTTGTGCAATTTGTCACTATTTGAGACGCAGCTGCCAAAAAACACTAAGGTAAAAGTATGCCAGCATGAGACTGAACCTGACAGAGTAAGCTTCTCTAAGAGAAGTGTGGGTATTTGATTATTTCTCTCCCAGGATGCTGCTTAGCAGGTGACTCATAAATCTCACAAGAGTCCCTAAAAGCATTGTAAAATTAGAGTTTTCTTGCTCCTACTGAAGCCTGCGTTAGTAAGAGCAATAATGGGAAAATGAGCAAAGACTAGTCAGTGGAACTGACTGCTAATAAGCAGCACATTTCCAGTTATGCAACAGCAAAATGCCATCAAAGTCAACACTATGTGCATTACTATGTGCATTACTTAGCAGGCACAAGCATGAAGAAACAGCCTGTACTTATTAAAGAGAAACTGCATGTGCAATTTCCATTTATAATGTTGTGTTGCTTAACGATTTAAATGAATCTTGAAATTAGAAAAAAAAGTCAGCGTGCCAGGCAGGAATATATTGGAGATCAGACCTAGGATCATCCCAGCTGATGACTGGGCCTTCCAGCTGTCGATTCACGCACGTGACATACTCGCATCCTTATTTTATTCTTACTTTCTACCACATTTGAGAACAGACACCCACAGTGGCACTCCGGCATTTCCTCTCGCTTCTAATACAATCCACATTTATCAAGTGTTTTGCACCGCTGGCCTCGACAGTTATGGCAATTATGCAAATGGTTAAAATGGGCAGAGAGAGCTGTGCAAAGGCAGCTCCAGCCCACTCCATTTGGGGCTCTCAGCCAGGCCCAGATCAGAGCAGACCAAGCTACTCATGTTTATGTTCATGAGATACTACCCCCCCCCCCCCCCCCCCCCGAAAAGTTAAAAAACAAAACAAAATTTCCACTAAAACATCCGCTTCCTAATAAGCCGATATAACATGCTGAGCTCAGGCTGAGGAAAGAAACCCGATAATCACTGATAACTAATATCAGACGCTTTGTTAACAAGTCTGCTTCTCTGCTGCTGTCCATCTGAGACCTGGGTCAGAGAGCGACATGAACTATGTGTGTGAGCCTAAATGAGTGTGTGTGTTTGACACCAAATGAATAAATCATGAGTGTGCCAAACCTAATGGGCACTGGTCAAGGTCTGACTCAGTATTTTTAGCCCGACTACTTTACTCGGCACGTGCCTTCTATCTACCAAATATACGAGAGCCCAATCGATTCTTGATGGGAAGCCGAGCTCGGGGTGAGGGGGTGGGCGAGGCAATGCTATTCCTTTTGGGTAGATAAGAGGATAAAAATCCTTTCAGCAGGCAACCACAAGTCTTTAAGGACGGAAGAAATCTTGCATCCAGTTGTTTTCCATAATTGCTTTCTAGTTTATGGGCCCGAGTAAACTGGGAGACAAGGCCAGATTTACGGCCCAGCCCCGACTAGCCAAAGGGCCCTGAAATGCAACACTCCCCCTTAAATCGCACACGTGCGTGCGTGCACATCAAAGCAGCACCTTCAACCAGCCTTGAACAGTTATAGTCCGATTCAAAGTAGTCTGCTCTTGATTTATGCTTCCTTTAAAGCAGCGATCAGCTTTTTTTAAACCTTTTTTTTAATTCAAGCCTTGTGAAGATAACAGATGCTTCTTATGCTTTACACTTTCACATGCACACGCATTCTTCTGATGTGTTTCTTTGCAAGAGATGCACAGGGGCTATGTTTTGCTAGCACCACTTGTCAACTTTGTTGTACAGAGCTGACCATCACGTCCTGTCTTCAAACAACACCATAATTGCAATTTCCAAAATTAGAAAATATTTGTCAGGAAACACATACTTCACACATCTTGCTAAACGAAAAAAAAAACCCTGCATGTGCCTTTCTCCGTGTCCTCTAGAAAACCATACCCTTACCACTTTACTGCAGTCACAAAGAAAACAAAACACGCCTTGAAGAAGAGCACTTCAAGGACGATCCCTCCTGAGATCTTGTAATCAGACCTCCTGTATGCTTTTCAATGAAATGCTCGAGTTTGAAGAGGGAACATTTCAAACCCTTACAACGGGTCTCCGACAGAGGAGAGAGTCGCGGTGCAGCCAAATTCCAAAGATGCTTAGCAGAACACAAGCTCGGGCTCGTCAGTGTTTGATGCACTAAAGGCTCACTCCCACGGACATTCACTCACACTTGTGTGTGCGCCGGTCACTCAGCGCACTCCCGAAAAAAAAGAAAAGAAAGAAAGGCATGTGCACAACTCGCAGATCCTCTGCCCTCTTCCCTCGACACTCACTCTCTCGCTCCCCTGCTCACCATCAAAGTTTGTTTACATTTGTGGGGTAAGTTTTACAGGTTACATCTAAAACTCCCACACAGCACGCACTCTCTGTTTCATTATATAAGCTCTATCAAAGCTGCACTCGCTAGATTTTCTGTCAGTTGTGGAAAATGCAGCTGCTACCATTAGGCCGAGTTCTTTTATTCTACAGAGAATTCTGCAACTATATTTAACACCTACTCTGTCAGCCTGTCCTGAGGGACACTTCCCATCAAAAAATAAGGCTGTGACAGCATCTTGTGGTAGTCATAATGCACAGTGCAAACACCTTATAGGAGCTGCTGAGCACGGTGGTGGAGATGTGATTATTTGGGCTCGTTTTGCAGCCACAGGACCCGGGCACCTTGCAGTTGTTGAACTGACCATGAATGCCTCTGTATACCAAAGCATTCTGAAGTCTGACAGCTGAAGCTTGACTAAAATTGGGTCATGGTACAGGATAGTGATCCAGGCATGGCAGCAGATCTACAACAGAATGACTGAAAAAGAGAGTGTCGCAAAGGCCCAGCCAAAAGTCCAGTGTTCAACCTGCCTGAAATGCTGTGGTGGGACCTTCAGAGAGCGGTGCACAAATAAATTCCTGCACATGATAATAAACTGAAACAACATCCGAAAGAAGAGTGAGAGACTGATAAAGTCACACATTAAACGATTACTTCAAGTTAATGCTGCTAACGGTGATTTTTCAAGCTAATGAGTCACGGCGTTTACTTAAGGATATACCTTGATATACCCACCACACTGGTCACTTTGCATATGGCCAGCAACGTCATCGTTACAAAAATCAAGAGGTGCACTTTGTCCTACGGTGCCGTTCGGCAGGCAGCGCACACCAGATGTAACAGAGTCCTGGGTGAATTTCCAGCACAAGCTCTATTCTTGTGTTAGTTATTCACTTAATTATAAATTGTTTAAATAATTACTGTAATATACAGTAATTATTAATGTCCTACGTTAAAAACAGAGTTTAAGATGGAACTGATGTAAGTGAATGTGAGTCTTGTTTTATATGAGGGTGCTTTGAGAGTCTAAATGTGTCAGCAGCAGGAGCAGCAGCAGTGTGGTAAGCTGTGCCTGAGGCCGATAGGGAAGGTACCTTATACTACACGTGAAGCAAAGAAGAGCTCCGCTCTGTGATTGACTGTTACATGCTAGCCTGTAATGAGTGAGTGTGAGAGTGTCTCTCTGGCTTTGGGGCATGACAGCACAGGAGTGCTACGCAGCAGTCTCTAATTGTTAGCAGGTTATTCATTACAGACGGGGGATGTAGTTCCTCTCCACAGGCCCAGAGGCCATTCAGAAGAAACTAGACACTAAAGAGCAGGCTCATTAAATGTTATTTCTTCTGCGTCTCCGATGGTAGCTTTTATGTCATTTAGCATCTGTGAAGTCCAAACGGATGCAACTGGAAATGCCGCCTCAAGCACAAGTGCTTCTGGGTGATTCTTGTCTGTTTTCTAACTGAGGGACAGGGAGGGTGTCGCATGAAAGGTTAAACTTCATGTCACGAAACCCACGATGACAACTGGTCTGTCTGTGAAACATGGGCTATAATTTGCCTGATGATTGGACGTGGCACTGCCCAGTGTTTGGTTTCACACTGCCCCTATTCATGATGAATACGCCAGAGGTTAACAGAGGTTGTTGAGGAGTACTTGGTGAGGGCTAGTTCTTTTAGGTTCAGCAGCTAACAAGATGGTGTATCGGTCAGGATACAGGAAGGAGGACAACAGGCTTCCACTTTGCTGGATTGTCACCGCCAGCTGTTTTATTGCCACCTAGATGCTCAGTGTTGCCAGCAGTCTGTAGTAACAAACAAGTTGCCATGAGTATATAAATATATACAGCAACAGCTTCACTAAGATAAATATAAAGGATTACATGAAATAAACCAACACATCCATCTGAATATACACATAACAGGACATATATAATTTGAACTACGCCAATCTTACATCTCTTGCTCCAAACACAGAAAGGACACAATTAAACACAGTGAGAATGTCATACATAGCCGAAACATCCACTCTAACTGTAAACAAAGGACTTTGGCGCCATCGTGTGGCCGAATAAAATTACTACATAATGGCGGCGGCCGGCGGCACATGCTTCGAGTCACGAGATGAAAAAATGCGGTGCTACAATGCGGTAGAATGTAACTAAAGCCGCGGCCAACATCAGAATCGGAAAATGAACATATTTAAGGAAACTTACTTCCAGTCATGAACTTAACACTCGGAGCATCACGTGAAGGATGGCAACCAGGAACACAGCTTACGAGGTAACAGAACTAACACAGAAAAAATCTCCTCTTCTCAAGTAGCATCGCGATACCCCCAACTTCTGCCTACGTCATTTCCTACGACTCCACCCCACACAATATTGCAGAACATAGACATAAAATCCCAGAGCCTTTTATACAGCCGCCCCCAAATGTGGTTACACATTTGCTCCCCGAAAAAAGGCTCCCTAATCAGTTGAGGGAGGCGACTTGCTATTCTGCTTAGTATCGCTGTCTTCCGATGGCACGGCAGGTAAAACTACCAACCGAGCAACTGGTCTGGTGTAAACACGTCCATTAACGTTCACATCAGCAGATCGGACAAGTCCATCATCACTACGATGAACCTTAATCACATGGCCTATTGGCCACAAGGCTCGAGGCAGCTGTGGATCTGCAACCATAATAACTGCCTTTTCCAGAAGTTCAGGAGGAGTTGACTGCCACTTCTGCCTTGCCTGTAAGCCAGGCAAGTATTCCCTGATGAATCTTGCCCAGAACTGATCAGCAAGAATCTGTGAGTGCCTCCAACGTCGCCGACTGAGGTTCTCTGTCTCAGAGTAGACCACCTGGGGTAGTGATCCATCAGGCCGCCCCATGAGGAGACTATTGGGTGTCACAGGGTCCACATCGGCTACGTCGGTGGAAACGTAGCCTAAGGGCTTTGCGTTAAGGATCAATTCAACCTCAAGCAGAACTGTACGGAGTACCTCCTCGTGAAGAGGTTGGGAACCCACACAGGTGCGCAGAGCTGTCTTCACTGAACGGATTTCCCTCTCCCATACACCTCCGAAATGTGGGGCTGCCGGGGGGTTGAACTGGAATCTGATCTTCTGACGGGCGAGCCTCCCTTGCAATGTCTCTGACATGTTGGCAAAGGCTTCTCTGAGTTCTCGTTCTCCCCCTTTGAAATTGGTCCCACAGTCAGACCATAACTCTGCCGGTGTCCCTCTTCTGGCTATGAATCGCCTCAGGGCCATGAGGAACGCATCCGCGTCTAAGCTACTTAGGAGATCAAGATGTACCGCCCTCGTCGTCAAACACTTGAAAATGATTCCCCAGCGTTTCTCATGACGTCTTCCTACCTTCACAAACATAGGCCCGAAACAGTCAACACCGGTTGAGTAAAAGGCTGGTTTGTACAGTCTAAGCCGAGCAGCTGGAAGGTCAGCCATCTTGGGAACAGAGGGTTGTGCCCACCTTCTAGGCGTCGCAACCGACCCCCTACTCTGATGAGGCCCACTGAGGTATCCAGTTCAGGTGCCAGGGTAAGCAAGCGGCTTCTGGATGAGACAGGTTTCCTTTCTGAAAGCAATCTGCACTCCTCAGGAAATGACTCCTGTTGAGCCTGCCGGAGAATGGCCTGTTCAGCATTCTGATAGTCCTCAGCCCTAGATGGCGCAGTCGAGAGTCCCTGACCACAAAGCTCTTTAACAGTAATATCCAAGAGCTCCTGCCAAGTCTTGCACGCCATTCCATCCTGACAGGTAGGTGTGGAGGTGATAGAGGTTCCACAGAAGACTGTTTTCCGGAGCTCAAGTTCGTCATTACTGGCCATGTGTCAGGACTGTTGAGCAGAAAGGGGGGTCCATTCGACCACCGATTAGGCACTTTGAGCTCGGCCAGAGCCTTCCCTCTCGTCAGGTCATCCGCTGGATTACTCTCTGAGTCTATGTAGCGCCAGGTACAGTGTTCCGTCAACTCCTGTATCTCAGCTACCCTGGCTCCTACAAAAACCTTGTAGCGGCAGGACTGTGAGCTCAACCAGGTAAGAACAGTGGTCGAATCAGACCACAGGACTGTTCTTTCAATCGCTGAGGTGAGTTCCTTATTCAGGGTACTGGCCAGCTGCGCTGCCAGCAAAGCTCCACAGAGCTCGAGGCGGGGAATAGAGAGAGCTCGTTTGGGGGCTACCCGGGAGCGAGCTAGGATGAAGGTGAGGTGAACTTGCCCATCCTGTTCTACAGTCCTCATATAGGACACCGCTCCATAAGCTTTCTCAGAAGCATCCCCAAAAATGTGCACCTCACGAATGGCCCCCTTTAAGTTAGCACTGGCAGGAACATAGGTACGTGGGAAGGTAAGGTGAGGTAAAAACTGAAGCTCCACCTCCCAGTCAGATCAAGCTTGCAGGAGGGTGGAGGGAAGATTCGAGTCGTCCCAACCATGCTTCTTATCCCATAACTGCCTGAGAAGGAGCTTGGCCCGAGTGGTGAAGGGTAACAGATAGCCCAAAGGGTCGTACTGTGAGGCTAGGACTCTATAGATGTTTCTGAGGGTTGGCACCTCATAGGACACGGGCCTGTGCTTATAACCCAAGGAGTCGGTATTCCAGTCCCAGCTGAGCCCGAGCGTGGTCTCTAGCGGGTTGGATTTGTCCTCGGCTAGCCACAGATCCAGACTCTGTGATCTAGCTTCTGGAGGCAAATGGCTCAGGACACTTGGATCATTACAAGCCCACTGACGTAGCTCGAAGCCAGCTGATTTCAGCAACTCTCTTAGCCGATCCACCAGATCTCTCGCTTCTTCCGGTGAGCCAACACTCTGTAGGCAGTTGTCTACGTAGAAACACCTCTCGATGGAGAATCTCAGGCTGTCGTCAGGCTGTGTGTGCTCCATCACGTGATGCTGCAGGGCGAAGGTGGCGCAGCAGGGGCTTGAAGTTGTCCCAAATGGCAGGACCTGCCACTCGAAGATTTTAGGGGGTTCATTCACCTTTAAGTCCCGCCAAAGGAACTTCAACAGGGGCCGGTCTTCAGGGAGGAGCAGTACCTGATGGAACATCCCCTTGATGTCTCCACTCACAGCTATGGGGTGTTCACGAAACCTGACCAGCACCCCCAGCAGGGAAGCTCCAAGAGTAGGGCCAGGCAACAGGAACTGGTTCAGGGACTGTCCAAGGTATTTATGGGAACAGTTAAACACCAGGCGATTCTTCCCGTTATGACTGACAAGATGATGCGGTATGTACCAGTTCTCCTTGGGCGAAGTCTCATACGTAACTTCCTTCACGGCTCCTGATTGGATCAGCTTCTGCATTTCTGCCCTGTAGGCATCAGCCCGACTGGGATCCTTTAACAGGCGCCTTTCTGTGCTTTGAAGCATGGGCATGACTGATTCCTTTGGTGCATTCAGTGGCGGCATCTGTGGGTGACGGAGTAGAGGTGTAGCATACCTGAAGACTCCATCAACCATCCTGTGAGTTGTTCTTGCCTCGAGCAGGGCCACAGCCTGCTGATCCTGTTTCGACCGAGTGACCTCTTTCTCGGATCGGTAAGGCACCACGTCCACCTGCCAGAGCCGCTCCACATGTTTGAGCAACTCGTCTGATTGGGCGGATGTATACAGGGATAGGACAGGCTGGGTCTGCCGCCCCATGAAAAGATTTGGCCCTTGAAGGGTCCAGCCAAGCCGGGTGTGGACTGCTGCTGGGCCTCCAGGTGGGCCGAGGCGGACTGGTTCTATGGGGGTGATCAGGTGTGGCTGGTCTGAACCAATGAGAAGCAGAGGCTTGGCTTCCTTCAGGGCAGGGACCGGGATCCCATGCAGGTATTTGTACTTCCTTCTCAGCTGGTCGATAGGATAAGTATGGTGAGCTAAGTTGAGACGATCAGCTGTAAACGCTCCATCAATCTTGTAGTAGGATCCGGGGTTGGTAGCAGCAGAGACGCTGAAGGATACGGTATGTCCATGAAGCATCTGAATATCTTGGCGGACGGTTCGTAATGGCAGGTCCTCCGGGATGCCTGCCAGACCAAGAGTCTTTGCAGCAGCAGGGAGCAGCATGGTCCTCTCTGAACCGTCATCAAGTATAGCATAGGTGTCTAGAGTCCGCTCTCCATGGCTCAAAAGCACAGGTACAATCTTCAGCATGACACGATTGCCAGCCCCATGGCGATCAAGGTAGAGTGAGCCCGAAGCCGAACTGGTTAGGCAGCTTTCCTCCTTTGCAGCCATGCCAGCGTTGTTTCCTTCTGTCCTGGCATTTACCTCGTGAAGAGCCAGCAGATGTTTACCCTGGCAGCGGCTGCAGGGTTTCTTTAGTGTGCACTGAGCAGCTAAATGAGTTCGGGCACAGCGCCAGCATCGTTTGTTGACCTGTATCCAGTCCTTTATTTCCTCTTTGGAGAGCTTGGCTACATCATCACATTGGCTGAAATAGTGTTCTGTGCTCTCACAGTAGGCACAGTAGGCTTTGTTCTTAACCTTCCCTCTAGCTCGACTCTCCTTCACTGGTGAAAAAGTGTGTTCTGATGGCCCCTTTAGGTTATGTAGGACTGTCACGGTTTGTCGGCCTGGACGGGCCTCAGCCTTTACACTGGTCCTTTCTCTACTGCTTCTTACACCTGCTTGGCCGTCAAATCCTTGACACCAGGACTCCTGACGAAGCCATGCAGATAGGTCGTACAGAGTGTAGGAGCTCCCGGGCTGTTTAAACTGGTGTCGACGAAAATCAGCTCTCTGTTCGGCAGGAAGCTTACTTATTAGTCGGGCAACGTGGGACCCACAGTTCAACTCTGCTTCTCCTTCCAGTCCTAATGTTTGTAACAGCCCAACTAGTGACTGCACCTGAAGGGAGAACCTTTGGAAGGCTACTGTGTCACCTCGCCTTATTTCAGGACCATCCAGGACACTTGCTATCTTTCTCAAGGCGAGCTGATGAGGTTGTCCAAATTTGTCGTGGAGGGCTGCCATGGTGTCAGTATAAGGCTTGGGTGAGTTCAGGTAAGCATCGGCAATAAGTCGAGCTTCATCTAGTTTGAGGTGGTCCACAAGTATCTGATACTTGAAGAGCTCAGTAGCATTAGGAGGGAGTAGGTTCTCTAAAGCCATGCGGAGCCTAGCAAACTCAGAGGGATCAGAATGAATGAACCTTGGAATGGTTGGTTTGGGCCCCCTGTACACTAGCTCAGCCGAAAGAGGAGCAGATGGGTTGCTGCCGTGCCCACTGGTTACTCCAGTGACAAGAGAGGGGGAACTGGCTGGAACAGGCTTGGTTGGGAGCAAACCTGTCTTACTTGGTGCCCAGCAGGGGGGTGGCACAGAGTGTTGTGGAGGGGCATGAAACGTGTTTCCATCCTTAACCACAGGGTCCTGATATAGGGTGCAGCGATGACTAGGCAGCGAAGGCTCACCAGCGAAATATGGTGTGTGGGGTAGAGGGTGGTACTGTACACCATCATTGGAGTATTGTTCGTCAACCTTCATTTGGGAGAATCCTGTGTGCAACTCTTCCATCGGTTCAGGCCATGGCGGTGGGTCAGGCCACACCTCCTCATCCTCCTCCTGTGGCATTGTCTCAGGGGTGGTGTATACCTCTCCTGAACCGCGCTTGGGGGGATGATTGGTGCTAGGCTGTGAGGCAGTCAGGTGAGCCATATCCTTCCTCAGCAGGTGAGCCACTTCAATCAGCTCTCTGAGGTCACTCTTTGCTTCCTTCAGTTCTTTGAGGCCCTCCTGTAAAACTTGCTGTGATTGGAGTAGCTGCTCTCTTTCGGCCTGCAAGGCTCTGAATTCTGTATGAAATGTGTGTATTGAAGACCCTAGCAAATTAGAAGGTGCAAATTCAGGTGAGAGGCTCCTATTAAGGTCCACATCTTGTTCACTTCTTCCCAGTGGAGGGGGTGTATTGTAATAGGCCCCATCCCTGTCGCTGTAGAGGGGTGGCGTATGACTATACTGAGGCTGAACTCTGTCGCTTCTTGTGTGAGGCTGTGGGGTATCCCACTGCAGCATTTCCCTAAAGAGGTGGCCTGTATAGTTAACATCAAAGTCCTCAAACCGGCTTGGTCGACGTGTATGGCGTTTAGGCCTTGCATCAGGACATGTCGCTCCATCTGGCTCCATCTTGATAACTCATCCGGCTCGAAGGACCAATGTTGAGGAGTACTTGGTGAGGGCTAGTTCTTTTAGGTTCAGCAGCTAACAAGATGGTGTATCGGTCAGGATACAGGAAGGAGGACAACAGGCTTCCACTTTGCTGGATTGTCACCGCCAGCTGTTTTATTGCCACCTAGATGCTCAGTGTTGCCAGCAGTCTGTAGTAACAAACAAGTTGCCATGAGTATATAAATATATACAGCAACAGCTTCACTAAGATAAATATAAAGGATTACATGAAATAAACCAACACATCCATCTGAATATACACATAACAGGACATATATAATTTGAACTACGCCAATCTTACATCTCTTGCTCCAAACACAGAAAGGACACAATTAAACACAGTGAGAATGTCATACATAGCCGAAACATCCACTCTAACTGTAAACAAAGGACTTTGGCGCCATCGTGTGGCCGAATAAAATTACTACATAATGGCGGCGGCCGGCGGCACATGCTTCGAGTCACGAGATGAAAAAATGCGGTGCTACAATGCGGTAGAATGTAACTAAAGCCGCGGCCAACATCAGAATCGGAAAATGAACATATTTAAGGAAACTTACTTCCAGTCATGAACTTAACACTCGGAGCATCACGTGAAGGATGGCAACCAGGAACACAGCTTACGAGGTAACAGAACTAACACAGAAAAAATCTCCTCTTCTCAAGTAGCATCGCGATACCCCCAACTTCTGCCTACGTCATTTCCTACGACTCCACCCCACACAATATTGCAGAACATAGACATAAAATCCCAGAGCCTTTTATACAGAGGTTAAAGGTCATATTTTGTCATGGCTATAGATACATGCTACTGAGCAGTTAGCTGAGAGCAGACACAGACATTTCATTCTGCAATTTCCACGAAGCAAGTGCCGATGGATTTTAGGAACCCTCGTCTGTAAACCCTACTATTACTGCACATGTTCGTTCATTATACGCTAAGCGGAAGGAAGGAGGCCAGGGACTGGTGAGTGTCAGTACCACAGTCTTGGATGAGACAACAAAGATCCACGAATACATCAGGAAGATTACCTCAACCGACCGCGTGCTCAGTGAATACCTCAGGCAGCAAAAACCCAAGAAAGAGGAGGAAGGAGAGGAACCATCATGGAAGGATGGGAAGTGGCTAACATCCAGAAGTCCTACCAGTGGCTGGACAAAGCTGGACTGAAAGACAGCACAGACAGCACTAATCATGGCAGCACAGGAACAAGCTCTGAGCACAAGATCCATAGAGGCTGGGGTCTATCACACCAGGTAAGACCCCAGGTGCAGGCTGTGTAAAGATGCCCCTGAAACAATTCAGCATATAATAGCAGACTGCAAGATGCTAGCAGGCAGGGCATACATTGAACGCCATAACCAAGTGGCCGGCATAGTGTACAGAAACATCTGTGCCGAGCATGGCCTGGAAGTCCCCAGGTCAAAATGGGAGACGCCCCCTATGGTGGTGGAGAATGACCAAGCTAAGATCCTGTGGGACTTCCAGATACAGACGGACAAAATGGTGGTGGCTGACCAACCAGACATAGTGGTGGTAGATGGCCGTGGTGATAGACGTAGTGATACCGAATGACAGCAACATCAGGAAGAAGGAACATGAGAAGCTGGAGAAGTACCAAGGGCTCAGAGAAGAGCTTAAGAAGTGTGGAAAGTGAAGATAACAGTGGTCCCAGTGGTAATCGGAGCACTAGGTGCGGTGGCTCCCAGGCTAGACGAGTGGCTCCAGCAGATCCCAGGAACAACATTCGAGATGTCTGTTCAGAAGAGTGCTGTCCTAGGAACAGCTAAGATACTGTGCAGGACCCTCAACCTCACAGGCCTCTGGTAGAGGACCCGAGCTTGAAGGACAGACCACCCGCAGTGGCGAGAGGGGAATTATTTTTAATGATATCAGTGGCTGTTGTTTGATTTTAATTCATAAACTGTACCTATGGGGTCTGAAAAGCTGCAAAGCCAATGTGTCTATTAGCACCTGTGTTTTAAAAGGAGGCTCCTCTGCCTTAAAATTGAAGTTTGACTGTATAGAAACCTACAAGAAAGAAATTGTTAGAATCTCGCTTGATTTATGACCTCGGCAAACACTTTCCTACTGAGCTTATGGTCTTAATCACTGGTTACAGCATGATATCCATTTTGTAAATTATAGTTTCATTTAGAGGAAAATGAATGATTACGTAGGGTATGATTTAGGACTGGCGTACTGTGTGATGGCAAGTTTCCACCATGCGCTTAGATCCCAAATTTGTTTGGAAAAAAACGCCCCACAACTTTATAATTTTGCCACCGCAGCAGTTTTGAAGTCAAACAATCAATATGTGATTGAAGTGAAGACTTTTAGTCGTAAATCAAAGGCTTTAGCAACAGTTTTGCATTGACTGTCTAGGAATTAAAGCCACTTGTATACACAGTTGCCAATTTTCAGACTAAAAATTAATGGACAACTAACTGATAAGCGGTTTTATGGCAAAGTGAGGCCTGTTGCCTTATTATTTCACAAGCAGCAGCATATCTAAAGCTGATTCAGAGTGTTGAATTTGCAGTTTAGGTCTTTCACTGTTGCATTTCAGCCTCAGACAGTGCGAGTGATGGAGGCCATTATTAGGCTGGAGAAGCAAAATAACACTAGGAACACTAGGAATAACCAAATCAACAGTCTGATGCATTCTTAAAAGGTAGGAATGCACTGGCCTGCTCAGCAACACCAAAAGACCTGGACGACCACAGGAGACAACTAAAATGTATCATTGTCAAAGTCTACAATCAAGAGACAGAGAGGGTTTAGACGAGGCGCAAACCACTGCTTACACTCAAGAGTGAGAGGACCAGATAAGACTTTGCCAGAAATAACCTGAAAGAACCTGCTTTAAAAAAGTATTTGAACAGATGAAACCAAAACACATGGTGTTATCTGTCAAATGTGGCAGGATAAATGTTACTGCATGTGCACACATGTCTGCCTGTGGACCCTGGTCACTGGTGTTTATTGGTGATGTCACTGCTGACTGAAGTGCACAGGGCCATACGCTCTGCTCAGATTCAGACAAATGTTGCAAGACTCAAGGCAAAGCAATCTGACATTATCAATGGACAAGTCTGTCACCTGATCTCAGCTCAGAAGAGCATGCTTTTCAGTTATTACACACAAAATTGAAGGCTGAGAGACCCACAAACAAGCAGCAACTGAAGGTGGCTGCTGTAAAGGCCTGGCAGACGCATCTCAAGGGAGGAAACGGAAGAATGGGTGACGCCTGTGGGTTCCAGATTTCAGGCAGTCACTTGTAGAGGGTTCATCCAAAAGAATCATCTGATTTTAAAGTGCTTTCTGCAGCTGTTCTTTGGTAATGGTTGAAACACATAGTGTGCGAAACAGTGGATTTGTAAGTTTCAACACCACATCTTTTATGTACTTTCATGTGGTGCAGTGCTTTACTTGAAATACCTCAAGGTCTCAATACCTCTTTTAGATTCAATTTAGCCAGTGAAGAGAAACTAATATGGTAGAAAAATGCTCTTCACATAAAAACAGAAGCCACTGAGCACCAGTACCAGTATCAGCTGCATGTGGCATGTCACATATATTTATTACAAAATCCTGACATGCATATCATTCATCTTGTTTTCCTTTTACTCTCAAAATTGATGTTGTCAGTGGATGTGAGCTGGCAACTTAATCGCTCTGATCCCTGAGTAGATGAGACCTCGAACTAATAATTTCCACAGCTGGATCAACAATTACTGACCCAGAAAAGAAAACCACGAAACTTACGTGAGACTCAAAGTTCAGCAGGGTTTTTTTTTTCTTTTAAAGAAACCTGCAGGATTACTCTTAAGAGAGCTTCAGCTCGATACAGAAGTCTAACGTTTGTGATCTGACTGGCTGCGTCTGCCTTTCAGTAAATCAGGTGATGACTTCCTCTCAGGCTGATGTGGGTTTCCTCACTTTGCATCAGTTTGCCTATCGACGCAGGCCTGCACAGTGTGCTTTGGCTATAATGCCTCTGTTGACTTCGCAGTATTTCTGCAAAGAATCCAATGACCACAGCAGCCATGTTGGTGTTATCTGGATTGACCGGCTGCACCATATTGATCTGTAGCTGACTGATGTTACATAAATCAGTTTGATTTGGCAAGACAGCACAAGGGAGAGCCCTCGCAGGCACCTGCTCTCACAGCGCCATGGGTATTATTTGTGTTATTTATGGGGGGAATTTATGCACCAACATCCCTTCTGTGGTTTTTATGTAACTGTGACTCAGTAATAAGAGCAGGTTTTGTTAAAATATGATCAATTTGCAGTGTGAAAAGAATTGCACAAGTTTGTTTGGACAAATGCCTGCGTTGCTCCATCTGTGAGGTTATAAGTTCAACCTCTACATGTGGGTTTGTCTACGTTCGTCTAGTCCTGATATGACTCATGTTTCGGGGACCCTCCCTTACGAGGACAAAAAAAATATTTATAGGTGTTTTAGGATTAGGGAAGTTATGATTGTGTGGATTTGTTCTGCTGAGGTGTAGATACACAGCTGTGTGGAGCAGCTGACCTCACTGTTGTTTTAGGTTGCCCCTTTCACTCCTTTACAGATCACACTTCCACAAAGCATACATGCTTATCCATCCCACAGAGCAACTGCATGTCGCACCAGATCATCAACATCCAGCCCCTCTGTGACCCTGATGAGGACAATCTAAAGAGGATGGATGGAATATTTAATTATTTCAAAAAAAAATAATTAATTATGTGTAAAACCTTTTTTAAATTATTTCATAGTTCAGACTTTAAAAGGTTAAAGTATTGTTTTGCGTTTGTGGTCATTTCCATCTTTATTTTTATCCTTACAATCAGTTGATTTTATTGATATTAATGGGAAGGTTAACGTGTTCAAAGTTGTTTCCTCTTTTAGTGTCTGTGTAAACGTGTCGCTTTTAAACACTGCTCAAATGAGTATGATTATGACTTACAGGTAGATCAAGGCTCGCAAACAACATAAAAGAAATGTATAACAATCAATGTAAATAGCTGATGATGATATAAGCTGTATGACATACAGGATGGGGCTGTTGCTATTCCATCTTTTCCCATAACTTACACGTTCCTATTGGATTTCTGATGGTGCTAAATTGTTAGCATTTCCATATGTTCACAAATATAACTGTACAAATTCTGACTCAGGCTTTGGCTTGCATCTAATAAAAAATAGAAATGATACAGGACGACACGACTAGTTCCACAAGACGCTTTAAACGAAGCTTTAGAAAAACATGTGGGTCCGCTATTCAAAACAAAAACTGCTCTTCAGCCACAAGAGACGATGAGTTAGATAGTAGCGTGGGAGCCGAGATGAAGGCCTTAATCTCTGAACAAACTAAACAACGTATTGTTCCATAAGCCCTTCCTATTACAGTACTTGTTGCTACAACAGTCGGGATTTCTTCTCCCATGTGAAATGCATCATAGTTTGCAATTACAGCAGTATCAGGTTTAGCAATCAGAAGTCCGGAGTTTACTGACAACTCTATGATGGGAAAAGAATTTGACGCTAATCAGGAATCAAAGAGTTGCCAAGAAATTTTGCTGATTGTAGGTGTTGTTTTTAAAGCAACTTTTTAGCTAAGGTCTTAAATATGAAAATGACACACGTGGAGGATATGAAAATAAAGAATGTAGCACACTAAAGAGCGCTGCTATTTTTTTGGTAGCCGAACTCATTAAAAATGCTAAGATTTACTAGAGAATTGTTTTTTGAAATGGTGTAAAAACAAAAAAAAGGACAAAAAAACAGAGGGAGAGAAATCTTATTTTCCTGAAACCAATAATATGCAGAGAAAGCCTTTTTTAGGCGATGCACTACGGAGGAAAAACTGAATCCTTGACCCCTTCAGTGATAGGATCCAGCAGCAGCTCTTCTTTGTTGGTAGGAGGCAGGTCACTTCAAATCAATACAGAGAAGAGAGTTGCTCTTTGTTCTAATAATATGCTTTTGACTTTTACAGTCCAGATTTACACCAAACTGAACATTTTATGGGAGAATTTGGACGTGTTGGATGTGTTAGTCAGCGCTCTCCACCGCCATCATCAAAACACAGAGTGCAGAAATATGGGGGAGAATGCTGCTCCCACCCTACAGCAGCGCTTTAGAGGAATAGAGAATAAAAGCCACGAAGAACTGAAGCTGTTCAATTCAGTGCAGTTTCATTTGTACTGAACAATAACCTCAAAGATATCTGACTTTATAAAGGGAAACCCAACAGTGCCTCACCGAGCAAGCTCCTGATGACACGTGCCATTGTTATACTGTTTTTTCATTTTATCTATCAAGATAAACTTATTATGGTGATTTTCATGGTTCATTTCTCACTTTTTGCCTTCTAAATATAAGGTTCGCTGCTCATGAACTGGTCAGAATTTCGCATCGTTTACTCTTTAGCTTGTGCAATTTCAACTAACCAAGAATGACACAATTTGGCGCTGGATTATAATTTTCTTACTTTCATACTTAAATCTAATCTGCGTGATAATTTTGTATTAATATGCAGTTTATGATGCCTGACATGCTGAGAAAATGCATGTCCGGCATTCTGTAAAAGGAAAATATAGATTTTTTTTCTGTATTTTCTGTATTTTAAAAAGAAAACCAACAGCTATAAAACCAGCAACATGCTAAAATATTTCTTTACTCACCTTCGCTGGCATTTGTAACAACGGCATGATATTTATTACACTTGATTCTGAATCCAGTTCAAGTTCTGCTTGGTTTCTGTGGATAACAGGTAAAGCCTGTATAGTGTTTGCCAACTGCTGCTATCAGCAGAGCCATGTTCAGCGCAGAGCATAAGTCCACCGAGAGCAGTGTGAGGAAACAAACCCACATTCCTTACATTTCTCACTGGGTAATGATTAAATGTGCCATGCCGTTACTTAACACGTGGAGCTCTGATGTGGCTGATGTTGTCCGTTTCCCCTGCTGGAGGACTTTGAGGGCTTTGGGACATTTTTAATCTGTTATCAAAAGTAACTTTATTCCCATGAGAACCTGGTAACGGCAGCCCAACAACAACAACTCAGTGACCGATTATTCAGCCACATAATCATAGGCTGCAGGTAACATAATGTTAAACTGAGCTGATAAAGGCTTTTTATTAAATTCTTTACAGTAAGGAGGGGTGAGCAGAGACTCACTGTGGCTTCTTTGTTTCCTGGAGCGGTTCACGCAGGAGTCACCGTTCTGTGATTACATCGATGGAAATTGAGTGGTTCCCACATCGACCTACACCTGAATCAATTCCACTTAACAGCTGCAAAGAGTGTGCAAGCATCCATCGGGACGCCCTGGATGTTAGGCCACACACTCGGCACAATCAACATGGGAAAACGGATGCACCGCAGCTAAAAATTGGTTTGGACTCAGAAGCTAACAGGCACACGTGGAGTGACCCGTGTGCAGGTGAAACTGCTCTGCCGATCACATCCCAGCAAATCCTTCTGATCTCATTTGCACCAGAGAGAGAGAGAACTGAAGAGGGATGATGTCGGGTAGTAAACACTGATGCTGACGAAGGCCGATGCCCAGTCAGAAGATCAGTGTCCCCCCCCTTCCTGGCTGAAGTTTCCCTGTAAATGAATTGAGTGCTACTGGAAAACACCTTATTCAGCCAAATGAGGTCATAAGTTTACTGTAGAGAGTTTACACTAACAACAAAAGCCGCAAGAAAAACTATGATATGCGAAATATCACCTAGATGAGGTTGTTTTGTTTTGATTGCTGTTGCAAAAATAAAAAAATCTCAAAAACAATTAGATTTAATTTAATTGACTGGGGAACACAGTCAGTTAAATTAAATCTAATTGCTCAGCCTGGGTACAGAATTCATGAATAGACCTCAGGGGGAATTCCAGAGACACAAATAGACCATCAGACCAGAGATAATTCAGATATAACAGAAAAAGAAAGCGTGATATTATTAATGAGCTCTCAATGCAACGCTCGCTGGAAGGCAAGTACCCCCGTTTATTATTATTTGAAGACCGTACGGCTTCATTCTGGACCATTCAATAATTAACCGTTAATTAGCACATCACTTCCAAGCTGGAAGGCTGATTCTGCTGCTCCGAGTGACGTCACATCCCCGTAGGGAAAAGATTCAGTTATAAAGTTAGCTAATTCCAAATCAGCTTCACTGCAAACAAGAATTCCTCGTGGGCAAAGTGATTAACAATCAGGATGCTTCCCTCTTCTCTCTGCAGCTTAGGCTGCTCTTTGACAGCGCTGCCTTAAATCTCAGTGCATTAGAGAGCATTTTAAGGTTACTGGCATGCAAATTAGTCAAGTTTTCCCTGGAGAAATCGGGGCTGCGTATTAAATGCTAGTAGATACACGGATCTTTGAGCTGAAACCAGAATTGAGGTACTTTCACTTTTATAAAAGGAACATTGTAAACAAATCTAAACCCAAATCATAAGCAGACATGAGGTGAACAGAGAGGCAAAGTTAACTTTTTTACACTAAGAGTGTCTTTAAATAGTAGGAAATGTAGAAGGAAAAAACACTTCTTTACCTGTGTTTGTCCACCTGAAACTTCACTTCTCTGCTCCTGATCCCATGCACGCCCTGTTTCTCTCTGTCACCCTCGCTACTGATGATGACATCACATGACTCGTGTTTCCCAGCCTGCGATGGCAGCTGGGAGGTGCGTGGATAAAGAGGAAACTGCTTCAGCCACTGACCTGCAGGAAGACTTTACACTGGTCTAAACAGATGGTTTGGGCCCATATCAACATTTTGGACTAAGCTAAGCGAGCTCTGTATGTTCCTAGTTACACTACACCCTTCCCTCCTGCTCACTTCTTTGTGCACTGTGAGCCCTCTCAAAGGCCAGTGTGGTCAGACTGGTTCTTCCAGTTCCAGAAACAAAAGCCCCTGCATGTGAAAACGCTTTGAAGCCTTCAATGCAGACCTTAAATAAAACTCCCAGCTTCACTGGACAACGGCAACGCAGTGCGTCTGTTTGCTCGAGGATAATAAGACAATCAGGAGGGATTTGACTTAGGTTACAAAGCAGACAGCATAAATGGGGAAAGAAGGATGAATGTATGAAAAGAAAATAAGAGGAAGATGGGAATGAGGAAGAAGTGGAAAATGAGGGCATGCGGAGGGGGATGAGTCTGAGTGGACTGTCTGGACAAGAGTCTGAGTGTACGTCTCCCTTCCTGAGAGGCTAAGTTACTGGACGGGTTCGACACCATATCAAGTTACACATCTCAAACTAAAGATGCTGGGATCTGAGAAGGAAGAAGAGAGAAGACATTGTTCTCTGCTCTGTAACCAGGAGAGAGTGGCTCCTTTCTTCTGTCCTCACCATCCGATGTGGGCCAATGAGCTGAGGTGGGTATCTGGACCAACGGGTGGGCACACAAGAATCTCAGCTCATAAAAGCACCTTGCCAGCCAGGGATGCACTATGTTGAGACTGGCAAACTATTAAAGGCATTCCAGTGGAGTATGATGTTTTATGGTGCCCCTTGGCCTGCTGAGAGTAATCTGAAGAAAATCAGCAGTAAAATGAAAGGAGGGCCTAACCCCATCAAAGCTGGACAGCCCAGCCCAAAACCTGAGCAGGTGCTCCAGTACCCCTGTCATTACTGTATGTGTGGGCCCCCAGAGGGCCTCAGATTTCAAAGGCAGTCACTCCCAGCTGGCTGATAGAGAAGTTCAACCAAAAAGAAGAAAAAGAAAAGAAAGAAAAACAAAGTAAGAGATGGAGGATCCTAAAAAATGAAGGCGGTGCATCCATGTGATTGGCAGCAAGCATTGCAGAAGGAGAGGAGACAAAGAAGAGAAGATAGGAACGTGTCAGAGCCTGCTTACAGTTACTGTACCTGTATGACCAATCAACTAAACAACAAACTCATTGTCAGCTAGACTCATTTCCTCTGGCTTATCTCTTCTGGACAATGTCATCACTGGAAAGTGCTATGGGAGGTATGCTGGCTGTCTGGTTCTTGAGAAATACCATTATCCTGTTTTAGACCGGAGCTTACTGTGTCTGCCACACAGGAGTTAGCTCTTGTAAACAAATTTTGCAACTCTGTCTGTAAGGATCAGGAGATGTTAATGCGATTAGTTAACGCAACTTTAAAAACTGAAGAGTCACAAGTGTTAGACTGTTAGATGACAACACCGATGCCAGTCTCAGATCTGTACAGCAAACATACACAGCATTCAGTTAGATTAGCGTAAAAAACAGGAAACCATTATTCTGGTTCTGTCCGAAGGTCACATAATCCACTCACCAGCTCCTGTAAAGCTCACGCGCTGGCACACAATGTCTCATTTCTTTAATTTGTACCAAAATATAAGCTTTTGGCAGGGCTGTATTACCGACTCTTCCCTGTTTCAAGCATGCGGCAACTGCTGGGATAAAAAATGAAGCCAATGCAACAGTGTAGCCACTTGAGGTTATAAGCAGATAGGTGTATATATATATATATATATATATATATATATATATATATATATATATATATATATATATATATATATATATAGGTATATATATATATAGGTATATATAGGTATATATATATAGGTATATATAGGTATATATATATATATATATATATATATATATATATATATATATATATATATATAGGTATATATAGGTATATATAGGTGTAAGAATGTCCATGATTTTTTTTTTTATCCATGACCCGTCTCTAACGTTTCTTGTAGTCACTTTCTTTTGTTGTTGAATGTATCAATAAAACAATAAAGAAGAAAGGGAATAGAAGCATTTTATAACACAATTTCAGCCTTGCTTGTTTAGTTGGCTATATTATAAAAGAAGTTATGTGTGTACAGATTACACATGTTAGACCTCAAAGTCTTTGTTATGTTAAATTAAGCGAAACTTAAAATTAAAAACAATAAGGGCTCCATATCTTTCAATATTTGGTTTACAGAGTGAAATAATTATGAAAAGCTGGTACGCAATCGTGAAGCAATATTAAATGGAATAATGTTGGACCTCCTTTTGCCTTCAGTGATGCCTTAATTCTTCATTCACAGATTGAACAAGGTGCTGGAAACATTCCTCAGAGATTTTGGTCAATATTGAGAGGACATGCAGTTTGTTTGTTGGCTGCACATCCACAATGTCGCTCTATTGGATTGAGGTCTGCTGACTGTGGAGGCCAACTGAGTACAGTGATCTCATTGTCATGTTCAAGAAACTAGTTTGAGATGATCTGAGCTTTGTGGCATGCTTTCATGTTGTTTACATCAGCAGTCCCCAACCCCCGGGCCACGGACCGGTACCGGTCCTTGAGTCGTTTGGTATCGGGCCGCGAGAGTTGAGGGCGGCTCGGGTGTAAAATTTTATGATTTTTCAGGGTTTTTTATCATTGACTCAGTTTCCCTGGGTCTTTTCTCGTGTTGCAGTTGTACAGCTCATTTTAAAAGAAATAGTTACACGTTACTATAGCGGCCAGAATGCATTAAGGGGTAGATGTTGTTGGCGGTTTTCAGGAGGACGCTGCTAATAAAGTTAAACATTTACACAGGGAATTTGCGTTTCTTATTATATTTGCAAAATACCACAGTTTTTGTCTTGGTCGTATCATTTTATTTTGTTGCATTTATTTGGACGGTCTGTGAAAATATTGTCTGACATTAAACCGGTCCGTGGCGCAAAAAAGGTTGGGGACTGCTGATTTAGATCACGTTCTGACTCCACCATCAAAACGTTGCAGTAAAAAATTGAGACCCATCAGACCAGGCAACTTTGTTCCAGTTCTCTATTGTGCAATTTTGGTGTCCCAGTGCGAATTGTACCCTCAGTTTTCCGTTCTTAGCTGTGGCGTTTGGTGCAGTCTTCTGCTGCTCTGACCCATCTGCTTCAAAGTTTGACGTGTTGTGCACTCAGAAATGCTCTTCTGCATAGCTCGGTTGTAATAAGTAGTAATTAGAGTTACTGTTGCTATTGTTCTCCGACCTCTGATTTCAACAAGACATTTTCTCCAGAGATCTGCTACTACCTAGGTATCTTCCCTTTTTCAGATAATTCCTCAGAGATGGTTCTGTGGGGAATCCCAGTAGATCTACAATTTTTAAAATACTCAGCCAATCACGCCAGATTCAAAGTCACTTAAATCACCTTTCTTCCCCATTCTGCTGCTTGGTTTAAACTTCGGCAGGTCGTCTTGACCACGTCTATATGCCTAAATACAATGAGGTGCTGCCATGTGATTGGCTAGATATTTACATTAGATATTTGCAATGAGGGGCAGTTGATAAAGTGACTGCTGAGTGTATATCAATAGCTGTCTGCTTGTGTTTGGTCTTCCAAACACTATACAGGGAGTGAATAAGTGTAAAAGCCAAATACAGCTTTAGCACTTCACCCTCCTGCCCCCACATATCTGGTTCCAAAAATTAAAAAAGCTAAAATCGAACCATAAAAACAGGAGTTCACTAACCATTGGGTGACATTACAGCGGCTATATTCATACTTTCATACAAGCTCCTGGTTTTAAATGACATAATAAAAAAAGAGAAATACAGCCTCAACAAGTCTTCACCGCTGATCCACTTAACTACCTGTGAGACATAAGGGAGACACTAGGAGGTCATGGAAGCTCACTGTAACCTTTAAAACCACCACGTTGATTTCTTTTGAGAGCACACGATGTGACAGCAAACTGAAATGCCGTTGGAGAGAGCAGAGCCGCGGCTACCTCGACGACCGCTACTTGTACACGCGGATATGAATACAACAATGCCCACTCACAGAGGAGGGCTTTGACTCATGGCCTTTTGTTCTGCAACACTACAATTCCTCAGAATAAATAGGAGACACGGGCTGAGCGCAACGCAACAGACACACACAGAAGGTAACCGCTGCTGCTGATAACTACAGGGAGGAGGTGAGTGTGAGCGCTTCTCACAGGGAGATAAGCCCGATCAATAAAAACACAAGCAAGCGATAAGGCTGAGATGAGGTAAACAGGTTGCATTTGACTCACGGGAAAATGTTGCGTTCTATAAACGAGTGTGTAGTCCCAGGATGAGGCGATGCCAGAGTGAGCGGCGGAGCTATTCACGTCATCCTTCTGAGTTGGTGACATTTAAAGACAAAAGGGTCTGTCCGGCCTCCTACACTCTCAGACCTTTCCCCTCTGAAGGTCAAAGGGTTCAGTCTGTCTCATGAGGATGAGGTAATTGTTAAGCAGTCAGTTGGGAGGTCAACTCACCACGCAGTCAGTTATATACCACCAAATAATGGGCAAAGTACACTTTTGCAGGGATTAAATGTCAAAAAGTGAGTCTGGCAGTTAAACTGATTTTGATTGACAGAAATGAGTGTGGGCCACCAAGCCAACTCCCGATGATGCCAAATCCACCCATGCTCACTCACACTTACACTTAAACCTGTTATACATCATGAATCTGTGATGTTCTGTACTTTGCAGTACTTATGTGAAAGTGTGAAAGTTGGGGACTTTCAGAATATCTCTGGCAGATAGCGCTGGACAACTTTAGGATTAAACCTGCATAGCAGCCATGTTACCTCATAGATAAACAATCGGAATCAGTGTTAGCCAACTGACACAACCACTGCTCTGCAGGTTTAATTTGCGAAGTTGTGACTTTGCTGCATTTAAGTTTCAAAATCTGTTAAGAGGAAGTGGCAGGAACGGTAAAATACTCCCAAAGATTAATCTCCAGCTATAAGGAAACACCTGCCACTCGGGGCCAATGATTAACTTGGGTGTGTTCTCTGTATGGGCACTTGTAACCTGTGAGTGAGAACAGGGGCCATGCTAATGCAGCAAGCATTGTGGTTCACATGGTTAACACACTGGTTAGAAATTACACAGAACTTGCTGCCAGTTACTTACACAGTTCCTGATAGAAACTACTCTTGACTGTGGTGGGTTCGAAAGCTAAACAGCATTAAATCAAACCGTGGCAGAATAAAGGCTGGCAGCCCTGCACGCTTGGCCAGGTCCTGCAGTGATTTTCTTAACCTGGCCTGGCTTTAATTGCAGTGACAGACGGCCTTGAGTGCAGATCAGGCCAAGCCACGGGGAGAGGGATGAGCGAAGGGGAGGAGTGTTGAGTGTAAGAACATGACACTTTCACCTTAGTGCAATCAGACATGGAGTTTTGGGGATGACCGCACACAAAACGCACAAGGAGAATAGGGTACGGGATAAGCTCGGGATCAGGAGAAGTAGAACAGAGGTTGGAGGAAAGGGGAAATCTGTGGAACGCTGAGGCGGAGCAAAACCAGTGAGTGGAAGGAGAGCTGATTAGTGTTTGATTAGGTGGCTAGCCTGAGGGGAAATATCACATGAGGAGGACTGTGCCATTACTGCTGTGCTCTCCCCATTCCACCATCTGCTTGAGTGTAGTACACATGATTGGCTTTCTGTGCACTTTTGTGCCACAAAATAATATCAAGATAAACAGCATATTGCATCGTATGGAGCACATTTGGGGGGGAGGACATTCAGTTGCACCTTTGGTGCCTGCATTAAAACAAGCAAAGTATGAGAGTGCAGAGCTGGGAGAGCCCACTAAACATCAGTCTGATTGATGGACCACAATCTGGATCCTCTAATCTTTACTACGCTCACCAAATAGTCAGCAGAATATGTGTTTCATCAGCTGCTTGTGGTTTAGGGAGACAGACACAGAGGCACACTCACAAACGCACACTCACCGGGGGGGAGCATCAGTCCCCCAGAGCTCAAACAGCTGAACGAGGAGCTCTCATCAGCTGTTTGGCTGATTCTGCTGAGAGAAGAGCACCAAAGACTGACTGTGTCAAAAGAAATAAATAAAAAGCCCTAAAAAAAATCCAACAATCTCCCGCATAGAGCTTAGATTTAATATTCTAGAGTGTACAATGTGCCTATAAATAGTGTCACAGCCTTTTTTTTCTTTAATAGATCGAGAGCACATGATCATTTGGGATTATTTGAGCTTAAATCAATATACAGTGTGACAGCCAAGGTATTAGTTTTACACTGATACAAAAGAGAGATCGTTATATTTGCTCTGCAGATTCTTAAAATAGTTATCAAATTATTACTTCTCTTTACTGATTGGCGTAACAAGTTTCTGCACACACACAAAAAACAAACTACATGAAAGCAATCTGCTGTCACAGACACAGAGGTTAAAGCTCTGATTGCAGAATTTTATCTCCTGGGTGATCACATGGAGGAATGTGTTTTTATGTGGCGACTTGAAGCCTAAACAGCACTTAAGCTGTCTGGGTGATTGCCATGCAGTGACGAGCGCAATCTCACAGCAGCAGAGACAGCAGCATCACCCCGCCATCACCTCCAATCCTAAATTACAGGAATGGTTAGCGCGCAGTCTCCAACAACAGCCTGCACTTGTCTCTCTGATGTGCGCTTGCTCTTGCGTCAGCATACGCCCATAACCACGGCAGTCAAAGGACTCCTTCTGCAACGCTCCGCGACTTCTCGGGTCAGAGGTCACCTGTGGCCTCTGGTCTCCACGACGACAGCCTGGCAGTCCCCAAGACATCCCCCCACAGGCACCAACCTCCTTCCCCCTCCCACGCCATCCAAACACAGACGCTCACAGAGAAACAGCTTTTGTCCCCAAACTCCTGGGCATCAAACAGAGAGCCAAACATTTACAACCGTGCAGGCCCAACAGTAGAAGTGCAGGAGACCACCAAAGCTGCAAAGTGACCAGAGTTAAAGGCTAAAAAGAACAAAAATATATGGGTCCACCAACCCCCCTTCTCTTTAACATACTCACTGACAGGGTGAAAGCACTGCAGACGGCTGGGTAGCCGTAAGGATTAACCCTGATTTAGGAGCTAAAAACTTTGGGAGAGCGACACTGTGTCACTTTAAAGGCTTTAATCTGCACAGGCAAGCTTATCAAGCGCGGTCCTTTCACGTCTTAAGTTTTTATTTATTGATTGATTTATTGGATCATCATTGACCACAACGCACCATGCACTGACACAATTTCCAGCTGCAGCTCTGCATGCGCAGCAGTGGAAGCAGATAACGGCAAGATTGGGAAAAACAAACTGGCACTCACCATATTCCGCATGCAGGACATCTCTGGAACCAGCACGGCCACTCTGCTGCAGTTCTGTATCCCGGTGCTTATAAGCAGGGAGGAAAAAAAGATTTTAAAAAAAAGTAGAAGAAAAAAGGTGGCTCCCCGGGGGTATTTTCCAGTACTTTGGCGATCGACCGGCGTGGAGAGAGTGGAGTTCAGACTGGGACTGTGTGGTTTCCCTCTCAGAGGTTTGAATAGCGGAGAGCAGAATGAGGGAAAACACGAGAGGCAGGGAAACATGCGCCTGTCCTGTCCCCCGGTAACGCTGACACACTTAGCTGAGAGGAGGAGAGGCAGCGACATCTACCGACAGTAGAAGTTCATGCAAGAAAATCAGAAGCAGCGTGGATAATATGATTAATAATAGCAATAAAACAATAAAGTAATAATAAAAATAAATAGAAATATTTTAGGTGATACCAGAGCTAGACTATTAGCAGGCAAAGAGGGCGAACACTACTGGAGTACTCACTTTTAGTAGTTTTAATCTATACAAATTTGTAAGAGAAAAATCAGCTGATTCATACGGAGCCCCTCTGATGACATGGTCCAAAAAATAAATAAATTGTGGCCACGAAATATCATTTCGAGGCCACGAAATAGGTATAACGTGCCCTCGAAATACTTATTTGTGGCCACGAAACACTTGATGAGATATATATATATATATATATATATATATATATATATATATATATATATACCGCTTGAGGAGGTACACCAGAGAAATAGAAGGCAGGAGAATAAACCAGCTGTTCTCCACAGAACCAGCAAAGGTGTACTCTCAGTGGCAAGGGAACAATAAGAGAACAGCACCACCAAGGCTGGAGACGGAGCAATACTGGAAGAGCATATGGGAGAAGGATGCAACCCATAACGGCAATGCTCAGTGGCTAGTGGATCTGAGGGCAGACCACAGCGACCTCCCTGAACAGGGTCCAGTAACCATCACAGTGGCAGATATCCAAGAAAGGGTCTCCAGTATGAAGAGTTGGACAGCACCAGGGCCCGACATGGTTCACGCCTACTGGCTGAAGAAGCTGACTGCACTCCACGAGCGTCTGGCAGCACAAATGAACCAGCTGCTAGTTAACGAGAGACACCCGGAATGGCTAACTGAAGGCCGGACGGTCCTGATCCCCAAGGACCCCAAGAAGGGACCGGTCCCCTCCAACTACCGACCAATAACCTGCCTCAGTACTACATGGAAGCTCCTGTCAGGCATCATATCGGCTAAGATGAACAGGCACATGGGTCAATACATGAGCGGGACACAGAAAGGAATTGGCAAGAATACCAGAGGTGCAAAACACCAGCTACTGGTAGACAGAACAATCAGCCGAGACTGCAAGACCAGACTGACCAACCTGTGCACTGCCTGGATTGATTACAAGAAGGCCTATGACTCAATGCCCCACAGCTGGATACTGGAATGCCTAGAATTGTACAAGATCAATGGGACCCTAAGAGCCTTCATCAGGAACTCAATGGGGATGTGGCGTACAACACTAGAGGCCAACTCCAAGCCCATAGCACAAGTTACCATCAAGTGCGGGATCTACCAAGGAGATGCTCTGTCCCCACTGCTGTTCTGCATAGGCCTGAACCCCCTCAGTGAGATCATTAACAAGACTGGCTACGGATACCGACTATGGAACGGAGCAGTTGTCAGCCACCTCCTGTACATGGATGACATCAAGCTGTATGCCAAGAGTGAACGAGACATCGATTCACTGATCCACACTACCAGGCTATACAGCAATGACATTGGAATGTCGTTCGGACTGGAGAAGTGTAGTCGGATGGTAACAAAGAGAGGGAAGGTAGTCAGAACTGAGGGGATTGAACTACCAGAAGGCAACATTGCAGACATAGAGGACAGTTACAAGTACCTGGGGATCCCGCAGGCAAATGGGAACCATGAAGAGGCCGCTAGAAAGGCTGCAACCACCAAGTACCTGCAGAGGGTCAGGCAAGTCCTGAGGAGTCAGCTGAATGGTAAGAACAAGATCCGGGCCATCAACACATACGCCCTGCCCGTGATCAGGTACCCTGCTGGGGTAATAGGCTGGCCAAAGGAGGAGATAGAAGCCACTGACATAAAGACAAGAAAGCTCCTGACCATGCATGGAGGGTTTCACCCCAAGTCCAGCACCCTGAGGCTGTACGCTAAGCGGAAGGAAGGGGGCCGGGGACTGGTGAGTGTCAGCACCACAGTCCAGGATGAGACAAGGAACATCCAAGAATACATTGGGAAGATGGCCCCAACTGACCGAGTGCTCAGTGAATACCTCAGGCAGCAGAAACCCAAGAAAGAGGAGGGAGACGAGGAACCATCATGGAAGGACAGGCCCCTGCACGGTATGTACCACCGGCAGATAGAGGAGGTGGCTGATATCCAGAAATCCTACCAGTGGCTGGACAAAGCTGGACTGAAAGACAGCACAGAGGCACTAATCATGGCAGCACAAGAACAAGCTCTGAGCACAAGATCCATAGAGGCTGGGGTCTATCACACCAGGCAAGACCCCAGGTGCAGGCTGTGTAAAGATGCCCCAGAGACAATCCAGCACATAACAGCAGGGTGCAAGATGCTAGCAGGCAAGGCATACATGGAACGCCATAACCAAGTGGCCGGCATAGTGTACAGGAACATCTGTGCCGAGTATAACCTAGAAGTCCCGAGGTCAAAATGGGAGATGCCCCCAAGGGTGGTGGAGAATGACCGAGCTAAGATCCTGTGGGACTTCCAGATACAGACGGACAAAATGGTGGTGGCTAACCAACCGGACATAGTGGTGGTAGACAAACAGAAGAAGACGGCCGTAGTGATCGATGTAGCGGTTCCGAATGACAGCAATATCAGGAAGAAGGAACACGAGAAGCTGGAGAAATACCAAGGGCTCAGAGAAGAGCTCGAGAGGATGTGGAGGGTGAAGGTAACGGTGGTCCCCGTGGTAATCGGAGCACTAGGTGCGGTGACTCCCAAGCTAGGCGAGTGGCTCCAGCAGATCCCGGGAATAACATCGGAGATCTCTGTCCAGAAGAGCGCAGTCCTGGGAACAGCTAAGATACTGCGCAGGACCCTCAAGCTCCCAGGCCTCTGGTAGAGGACCCGAGCTTGAAGGATAAACCGCCCGCAGGGGCGTGCTGGGTGTTTTTTTATATATATATATATATATATATATATATATATATATATATATATATATATATATATCATCCCAGGGCACATTCACTAGAACCTGCGTCAGCCATAGTACGGAGTCCTTGCTGTTGGTGATGTCCTTAAGGTGAGTGTATTATATTTTATATTTATTTCATATTGTTATCCCGCAATTCGGCAGTTATTTATTCAGACCTATATTGTTACTATGTTCTAAAGGGTATCTGCTGACGTTTCAAATGTTGTATCCTCATGTTGTTACTACACGTTGTTTTGTTGTGCTAATATGTAGCCGTAAACTCATTTTTAACTGTAGGACGTGCGGCGGCCCCGCAGCACACTTTCAAAGTAGAGCAAGGCTGAAGGCTACTAATAAACGAGGTATGTTCAACATAAAACCTTAGTTCTCTGTGTCACGAAGGTGTCTCTCTTTTACCCTGGCCACATCACCATACTAGCTGGTGCAACTAATCTGGTCTGGACAATAATAACAGTTTTAGATGGAAAGCATCTTAAAATTGCCTTTTTTTTGCTGAACATCTCCTTTGAAAGTAGCATCATGTGAGTCACACTTGTTAAGGTAATACATGCTAAATGAGCCGTAGCTTTCAATGCATCACCGGATGATGATGATGATGCCTTGCAGTTACAGTAGCTCACTGCGGGTATCACGTTGCCAAGGGAACTAATAAAGCATACAGTGATCGGAATGATTTTGTATTGATGCAGGTTGTCATTGCTCATGCTGAACTACTTAAACTCCAAGTAGACGATCGCTCCATTCCTCATTACCATAGATAATATCTAAGTAATAAAACAATCATTATCAAATTCTGATTTGCCATAGATAAAGTGATTTTATAGGTAGGCTATCATGTAAAAATCTGCTACATAAAATTTATAACTGAGTGTAAAAATACTTATTTCATTTTCATGTGGTTTAGAGGTCTCGGCTGCGAGAATTCTTAACAGAGCGTAAAGCTGAAGAAGATGTGATCAAGAAACTTGAAGATGAGAATGTAAGCCACTGCAGCTGTTGCTGTGTGCGTGCGTGTGTGTCTGTGTGTTTGTTTTTGAACGGAGAGCCGCAATCCACAATTTGCTATGCACATTCTAAAAATATTTATTGAATTTCATATTTTTGTTTAATCAGTGACATTAATTAATGACGTGATATGTTTAAAGAGTAATTTTAAAAGTAATTTTTGTTCATCTTATGTTGGACAAATGTGTACCACATTACCAAAAGTATCTGTTATCAAAAGTAGATAGCAAAAAACAACTCTAAAATATGCAGTTGTATGTATTCATTGTTTTTTTTTAATATTGACAATTTTATTAATTTGTTATTTATATTTTTCAGATTGATGAAACTGTCATTCCCTTAATGACAGACAATGACCTGGCAAAGTACATCCCCAAAGTTGGCGATAGAGTCTCCACTGTGGCCTTCTGCTGACAAGCAACACTGTCACGGACGTCACCATCCAGGAAAGAATCTATACTCTCAAGGCTACGACATAGACTGACAGGAGCTGAGGGAATGCCTCCTAAAAAGAAATTGTCTCAGTGGGCAGAAAATACAAATGCAAAACGAACAGTGAGACGAATTGAGGTTGGCTGGATGGATTTTGATGAGGAGAAGGGTGGGTTCAAACAGGTGAAGTCTGTAAGTGGTGGTGGAACAAGGCATTTATCTGTAGATAAAAATGAAACAGTGTCAAATATCAAACTTATGGCTGAAAATCTGTTTTTTCCCAATGGCACCTCAAAAAAACCCAAAAGTCTTTCACACTATTCAACTCATATTGAGAGCTCACAGATGCATGTGGATGCTTCCAGTACAGTTGATGAGTTGTATAAGCAAAGTAAAGTCAAAATTCTGCGACTTTATCTGTGTACCAGAAAGAAAACACAACAGCATCCCCAAGACGTAGAGGCCGATCATGCAATAACCCAGCCCTCTGTGGTAGATCTCACTGGCAATGAACCTAATCAGGCCGCTGATGATCTGTTGGTGGAAAACATAAATTCAGAACCATCAAACTTTGTAATTAATGATGGAGCTTCCATAAGTGGATATTTGGAACTGAATGACACATTACCATGGGATGGTCTGCCAAATGTAGGTGAAAGTGAAGATTCTGATGCAGTTGTTATTATTAGTGGGGATAACATGGTGGATATTAGTGTGGTTGAACTAAACCCTGAAACACTGTTTACAGAAAAAGAGTCGGATCCACCTCATCACACATTGTCTCTCTCACCGGGGCTGACAGGAGAGGCCAATATTCCTGACCAAGCAACCCCTGAACCACGATCTTGTCCCGTAATACTGACTGTTAGAAGAGGTCATTGTCTTACTGATTTGATCAGTGCCTTTAAGGACTCAAACATTATTTCATCTGAGGTCAATATCAAAATGTTGTCACCAAATGGAGAGCTTGAACAGGGGGTGGTGTTTTGCGGGACTGCCTGACAGAATTTTGGATGGATTTCTTTTTTTTTATTATTTTCTTTTTTATTTTCTTTTTTTTTCATCAATGTGATATTTTTTCCTCAGATATTTTTATTAAAGTTTCTGCATCCATTTTTACAAAAGACAAATTGAACAATATGCCGTTTTCTTTTTGAAGAACATAAAACAATATGAAACATACACTCCCACCTCATAATTATAGGAGTACCAGTGGGTGTACAAAAAGAAAAAAGAAAGGGTCCAATCTAATAATACGAGTAGCAAACCCTGGAGTACAAGATAACAGTTCCTGAGTGTACAAGAGAGATGTGGAGAGTTTCAAAGCCCACACCCCCACACAGACACAGAAAAAACAAAACACACAAACCAAGAAAAACAAAAAAAACAAAAAAAAAACAAAACACAAACATAATGAGTGGTCAGCTTAGTTGTAGAGATTTCTATGACAGCTGCACATTGGGAGTTGAGGTGAAAGTCCCATTCACCCGGCATGACTTTCAGTGTGAAGAATGGCAGGCTATAGCTAGAGTGTTTGTTGTAGGGTGGAAACAAGCTGGTTACTTCCCAGTGAAGCTTGCAATACCCTTTCTGGAGGAGATATTGTACGGCTCGACAACCAGTAGTTTAAAAGATTCCTTTCTTTTGTACGTCTCACAAGAAGAGCGATCTGTTCTCCTGAAGGCTTTGGATGACTTCAATTCAGTGGATACAGATGAATTGCTGGAAGTACTTGATGCACATGAGTGCAAGCAGGTTCCTACCAAGGACACACTGCTCCCTGTTTTGGCACAGATAGGACACAAAGTACTTATTCAGGCCCCAATGTTTGTAATCAAGTGCTGGCGTCCCGTTGTGGGTTCTGTAGCTGGTTTACTCCCACCAGAAGGACTGCATCATTTCATAGCAGAAAAAAAACCGACTGTAAAAACAGTGAAGGAGCTTCTAATCTTTCCAGAGGAGATGACAGCTGCCCAGTCAACAGTTTCTCGTTACCCGAAAAGACACATTGGAGAAATTGATTTCAATTATCTTCAGCTTTTCCTGCGGTTCTGTACAGGATCCAATCTGTTGGATAAAGCCATATTAATTGAGTTCATAGAAACTACAGATTTCCTCCGCAGACCACAATCCCACACATGTGAATGTGTACTAAAGCTGCCCCTTGGTTATCACAGCTATCCAGACTTTCGCAGTGAATTTAACAGCATTCTCGCAAGCTCTATGTGGGTGATGGATGTGGTGTAGGTCAGTGTTACCCAACCTTGGTCCTCAAGGCACTCTGCCCTACACGTTTTAGGTTTTCCACCCTAACAGTTCATAGAAACACGGGTGTAGTTAACAGTAACATGAAGGAATGAATGTGAATGTTCAATAGACTGGGTGGTTAAGTTCTCTTAACAGTGTAGCCCGTTGTGCCTTTTTCATGTGCAGCCTTTTTTTTTCATCTGGTCAGTAATTGCTTTCTTAGTTTCTCCCCCCAATTAAAATAGTAAGCTAAAGGGAATGTTCAGGTTTTTTGAAGTGGAGTTACCTGTAGTAGACAGCACTTAGCACTCTGATTTTGCAGAAGCAGCAGTGAGTGTTGGGGACAAAATAAGGCAACAAATTGCTTGGGGAATGAGACCACAAAACAACACCAGTTGAAAATACATATACATATTTAAATAACATTTTCAGTGCTTCACCTGGTAGGAATCCGTACACTAAACATAGAAGTGCATCTGTTCCTGCTGCACACATTGTTACTGTGTTTCTGGTTAGTGCCAAAATAAATGACTAATTTTAACATTCTAATACTTTTTTACTACAGGAAGAGTAACAAATATTTCCAATATAGCATACAGTAACAGTTCTACAAACTGGAAGATTGCTGAGTGCTGTCTACTGTATATACATACATAAGTACAACACCATTACAAATACCATATTCCAACTGATTAAGCATGTTCTATATTAAAGTATTTCAGATGTTTGCAGAAATCTTAATAGAAACAAGAATGTGAACCTTTATGTTCCTAATGGGTTTAGAAGAAAAGTTGTCAATTACAGAGATTGGTTACATTGTAAAGAGGTTTGTATAACATTTTAGAAATAACTGTTATTTTATCCTGTTATTATATGCAAAATACAACCTGTTTTTGAGTATGGTGTATTTTGAAAGACACCAGTAAACCATTCTCATTTGTACAAAACTTTGTCCTCTCTGTTACATTCTATACATCTTTAAACATGAACATGTCTAATGACACCGCTGAAAGTTATTTAACTACTCATTCTATAATGTCATACACGTGCTGTGATTTTTAAGAAAAGAAGCCGTTCTTTATCAAACATGGGATTGCTTTAATCTATTCCACAATAACAAAATTATAGGCTCAAGAAACATTTGGAGCATTGGTGACACAACTATGATTCTACACTTTAGCCTACTTGGTCTTCTTGTCTAATTGATCACAACATTAGATATATTGCCAGTCTATGTGGTTGTTATCCAAGGTGCTCTTGTTTTTGTTAGAAATGAACACATTTTTGGTACCAAAAACTATTATGAACAACTTTTGATGCTTTAACAGTGTGATAAGTTTAACTCAATCCCAAAAGGATTTATTTTTTTCTAACCTGTATCATATTTTAGTTTAATACTCCACGCTTTGTAGCTACCAAGAGCAAGCAACACTTCATGATGAGTTAATTTACTGACATGGATAAAATGAAAATTATGTTATACAGTCTTTTCTGATAATTTTGATACAAAGACAAGATAAGTACACACTGGAGAAAAATAATTACTTAATAATAAGTACATTAAGCTGTAGGAATACGTACTGAAGTACAAAATGTACTACATTTGTATGTTTGTGTCCATTTAAGTAGCCTCAAATAACTGTGAACGAACTGTATCCCTGAGATGAAAATATAAATCAAGGGCCTGGGACATGGTAGATGGGAATTCCAAGCTTGATTCCTCCATTATTATTGTGCACAAATCAAACACTTGCACATCACATGGGACTGAACTAACAAAAGTGCAGCTATTTTTACACAAGGTCAAATCTTCTGTCAGTGGAACGAGACAGTCTTCTGCACCCCAAAGGTGAGGGGCCATGTACATGACATCAGGTATCCCACAGGGCACGTTGTTATTCTTTGAGGGCCTTATACGGTGAGCATTCCAAACACTCCGGATGTCATTCAATACCTCCTGATGAAGAAACAAGAATTGGGTCAGAGCTGTAATACAAGGCATTTGTAAAATGGTCGAAAATAAGTGTGGTGCATCCTTAAATGAATTGAAAAGCAGCAATGTTTGGATGCAGTTTAATGAAAACCAAAGGAAGAGGGAGTGATTGCAAAAAAGAAAAGAAAGAACCACACCAGGCAAACCACTGAGTTGTGGGATCTGGGCTTTATACTAATACTAATCTTGGTCCGGATGCGCAAAGCTTTTCAACTTTATGCGCATAATACAGGTGACAAAATCAATATTTTTCAATCCCATGAGGGGATCCAATATCACCTCAGACCTGAATGTACCAATGATAGAGCGCTGAAGAGTTACTGATGCGTGAAGCCTCTGACTGCTTTTGACAGACTGGCAGTGACAGATCGGTAGCTGCAGCATAACTGCTGCAGAATGAGCGCAGACAAGGATAATGTCCTCCGATCAGAAAAAAACAACATTTAAGTCGTGCTGACTTCTGATCAGTTCAATTGGCAAAGTGTTCCCTGATTTAAAAACTTTGGCTGGGTTGATGCTTCAGCCTCCATTACGCACATACAGAGCGCAGTTGACCTACTTCAACAACGTTAGGAATACATTGCATTTACCGTTCGGTAAAGGTAATGTTGTTTTAACTATGTAAACGATTATTTTGTTACCCTTACTGCTAAAACAGCGTAATTTAATGTAATTAATTACCACCACTGGTTATCATAATATGGGCCATTTACCTGAATGATTGGCATGAAGCAGAACTGTGACAGATGAATCAAATCCCCAAAGAAGAATCCTTCGTCCTTCAGTTCTCATAGAAGCTTGATCCATGACTCGACTCCTTCTTTTCTCATCACTCCCCACCAGCTCTCAATTCTCTGGTTTGCGGTACTTGCGCCTGTGATGTAGCTTCTGTCTCCTGCTCTATCATCCCCGTCACTTCTCCGTAAATAACGCTGGAGGTCTCTGACCAACAGAGATGGGCAGTAACGCGTTAACGCGTTACTTGTAATGCGTTACTGTAATCTGATTACTTTTTTCAAGTAACGAGTAAAGTAAGGGATTACTATTGCAAAATCGTAATTAGATTACCGTTACTTTCCCGTAGTAACGCTGCGTTACTGCGTTACTAAAACCGTGATTTTTTGCGAGAATGTCTCACGACAGTGACGGAAGCGAGTGCACCGTTAGTGACAACAGCTGTGTGCAGATCAACAATGGATCACATATCGATTGTGGGAGAGAGTATGAGCGTGCAGCGTTTAAAGCATGGAAGTACTGACCTTACTTTGAGTTTGATTCCATAAAAAGTGACAAAAACATTAGCGTCCATCGTGCGTGGGAAGAAAACTTCTTTTTACAGCGAAAAAAAACCCTAAACTTCCAAGCAAGCACCGAGTGCACAACGAGGTAATGGGAAACTCACAGAGAAACTCGCGGATTCTTCAACTGACCGCGGCACACCTGCACCAGGGTAAACCTCCGCCTACCGCAGTCCTGCTTTACAGGTGAAAATAGAGCAACAGGACCGCTGAGTCTTTGACTTTATTTATTTTCTGCTGTGTTTTACTTACATCTATTTGAAAGAGTGAGTGTAAACACAAAAAATATTTTATTTTATGTGCTGGAATGTGTAGACAATAGGTTTAAATGTTAAACTAATTTATTCAAGTCAGAGAATGTTGCATATAATTAAATTTTTGCTTGATGCATAAAGTTAAAAGATTAAAACTAACAAAACAAGTTAAAAAAAAAGAGACTTTTCCATTTGATTACATTTTGTATGATGGATTATGTAGAAAAAGTAGAATTGGGCTGAAAGATCTATCGCTTTATCACCTCTTCAGGTTGTAAATCGTGTTTTTAAAAAGTAACTAAGTAACTAAGTAATTAATTACTTTTGAAAATAAGTAATCAGTAAAGTAACGGGATTACTTTTTTGGGGAAGTAATCAGTAATTAGTTACTGATGACTTTTTTCAAGTAACTTGACCAACACTGCTGACCAACACGTTCTCAGTGCCCATGTCAGTTCGTACGAGCCTGGGGATGATGTTTTTAACGAACACCTTTTATTGCTTGTAATGCACAGACACACCAACAGAGGGCAGTAATATCTCTTCAACATACATTGTAAAATTACTATTACAACACTCCCACTTAATTTTACCATGGAGTTCACTTACTTGACTGCCATTGCTTATTTCTTTCAAAAAACAACATTATGCACCTATATCACGGTATTACTAGAAAATAAACATTTTCTCTTTTGTTTTGAACTCACACAAAAAATGTACTGTGTCCATCTTAGACAAAACTATTATTCTTCATTACAGTTAAATGCTCACCATCTTAACATAAGCATAGTATAGGCATGTTAAGCATATGATAACCCTTTTAAACTGAACACAGTCCAATCTTCCCTCTGAGATACTCAAACTTTTGTCTAGGCAGCGGTTTGGTTAACATATCAGCCTTCATGTTTTCTGTACAGCAGTACTTCAGCTGGATTTGTCCATTTTGCACACATTCACGAATGTAGTGGTAACGAATGTCTATGTGCTTTGTTCTTGCATGATCGACTGGATTTTTTGCGATTGCAATTGCTCCTTGATTGTCCTCCAGGATCACTGTTGCTGTGGTTTCCATTCCAAGCTCAGTTAGTAGTTGTCTTAACCAAACTCCTTCTTGTGCAGCTTGGCTCAAAGCAATATACTCAGCCTCTGCAGTTGAAAGTGCAACTGTTGCTTGTTTCTTGCTAAGCCAACTGACTGCACCTCCTGCAAGTAGAAAGATGTTTCCAGTTGTAGAACGTCGATCGTCCTGATCACCTGCCCAATCAGCATCTGAATACCCAACCTGTCATGGTCCTGGGTCGGTGACCCAGCGCTTTTAGTTATCATTTTCTAGTTTATGATGATGATTATTATTGTTTGAGTTCTGTGTGTTATATTTGATCTGCCTTTGAGTCTGTGTCTCTGTCTATGGTGTCACCCCATCTGTTTGTGAATCTGTCTGTTTAGTTCAATGTCTTGTCTGGTTCCATGTGTCTGAGTTTCCTGTTTTATTGTGAAGGTCCGCGTCGTATGTGAGTGTGATCAGTTTACGTTTCCCCTGTCCCGTCAGCCCAGATTCCTCCCAGCTGTGTTGCCCTCCTGTCTCTCATCCCCTGATTACTGGTGTGTGTATTTAAGCCCTGTGTGTTCTCCTGCCTGTTGCCGGTTCGTCTGTGTCAGTCTGTTACCCTGTGTTCCACGGTGTCCTGTTCCTCGTCTCTCTGCTATTCATCATCCGTTGTCATATGCTCCCAGGTCTGTTATTTTTAGTTCTCCCAGTTTAGGTGTCTTTAGTTGTTTGTTATGCCCCACTGTTTGTTTGCCACTACACCTCTGTAAATAAAACCACCGGTATCTCATCCACTGCCTGCATCTTGGGTCCTCCTTCTAAATCCACACGGCTCGCCTCGGCAGCCGTGACACAACCAAGGTTCCTGTTTCTGTTCTTTGATATTTGAGCCCCAGGTTTAGAGTTCCTTTCAAATATCTCAGGATTCTTTTCACAGCTGTCAGGTGTGTAGTGTTTGGATTTGCATTGAACCTTGACACCACACTCACTGCTTGTGCAATATCTGGTCTTGCGGCCATGGCAGCATACAATAAACTTCCAACCATTGACTGATACATGCTTGGGTTTACAGGTTGACTGACATTATCACTCTTTCTTAATTTGACATTTGTGTCAGCTGGAGTTGCTACTGGATTGGCACTGTCCATTCCATACTTTTGTAGTATGTTTTCAATATACTGCCTCTGATGAAGCATAACATGGTTTTTGTCCTTGTCTTGGACCACTGAGATGCCCAGAATGTAGGATAGCTCACCCATGTCCTTCATTTTGTAGTGTTTCTTCAGAGTGTCCTTTAAGGTCTTCATGCTCTCTGCTGATTCTGTAATCAAAATCAGATCATCAACATACACAGCCAATATTTCCAACTCCTGACCTGTTCTAACAAACACACACTGATCTGAAGTACTCTGTGTGAAGGAAACGGTTTCCAAGGCCTAATCCGTGGATCGACTTCCTTCGAGGCGTGGACATCTATCAGCAGAGAATGTACCTTCACCTATCAGCAGAGAATGTCCCTTAGTCTGTAACACAGTCAAATATATTCTCAAGCAATATTCAAGCATGCCATTCAGCGTGTTAGTACGAGCTCGGGAGCAGCTTGGGAGAACAAGAAAACAGAGACTGCTTCAGATTGTCTTCCCAAATTGACTCAACTTTATTCACAAGTATAACAGTTTATATAGAGGGTAAAATTCATGAGACAGCAGATTATCAGTTTAAACCAGTACAGACCAAGATAAGGGAGCGTCTTCCTGCCCTTGGGTGAAGAAGCATCCTTTGTGTAGTTTATTAGTTCAGCTACAATTGTGATTATCTCAGCGACATATTTTCAAGGCACAAAACAAAGAGTTCTTACATTAGTGAAATCTGAAACAAACCATTTGGCCTTCAACAGGCGTCTAAAAGATTAAGAAACTAATGTAGCTGAGGGAGTGATCTCTGTGGTATTTCAACCTTGTACCAGCCTGTGATTCTCACACATCAATTCTTGGGTCAAAGAGAAAAATAACTAAAACAAAGGGGCCTTATTGAATGACAGAGTTTTCCTGCATAATGTCACTATAAAACAATATCCAGTAAATGCTACCATGGTACTAAAATACCTAACACTGTGTAAAACCAATACTTTTCATGAACTCTGTAAAAGCTTTGCTCCAGCAACGTGGAGACTGCTTCAGTCCATATATTGACTTGTTTAGTTTGCACACTAGATGTTCCTGCCCAGGTTTGATGTAACCCTCTGGCTGCTCCATGTAGATTTCCTCTTCCAGGTGTCCATTCAAGAATGCAGTCACAACATCCATTTGATGCACATTTAGATTGTTTTGCACAACAAATGACAACAATGTACGAATTGAACCAAATCGTACAACTGGAGAGAATGTTTCATCATAGTCTGCACCATAAATCTGTGAATAGCCTTTGGCAACAAGTCTGCACTTGTATCTTTCCACTTGTCCATCACTGTGATGCTTAACTTTAAAGACCCATTTTGATCCAACTGCTTTGCGATCCTTTGGTAGATCCACTAAATCCCATGTGCCATTTTCTAGCAGTGACTCATATTCCAAATCAGCTGCTTCTTTCCACTCCTTTGCATTTGGACTTGACATAGCCTCTTCTAGTGTATTTGGTTCTGTGACACAACAGATGTTTGCATAATGATCAACTGTAGCTGCATCAGCAAACTCCTCAAATCCATATCTCTTTGGAGGTCTTCTGATCCGCTGATCTCCTTTTGCAGCCTCACTGGTGACAGTCTCCTCAGTACTTGTTTGTCTTTCACCCGTGTGTAGTGTCACCTCATTCCCCAAACCGAGATCTTTTTCACTTTGTTTGCATTTAAACTCTGTTTCATTGAAGACCACATCTCGTCGAATCAGTGTTTTTCCTTTTTCCTCATCCCACAGTCGTAGCCTTTTGCATTGGTTGCATATCCCAGGAAACGAACTTTCACTGCCTTTTTGTCCAGCTTCTTTCTCTCTGTGTCTGGAACATGAGCATGAGCAACACAACCAAATACTTTCATATGGCTAATGTCTGGGTTTTTTTCATACCATCTCTGATAGGGTGTTTCGTTCTTTAAAGCAGATGTTGGGAGCCTATTCTGTATGTAAGCTGCAGTAGCAACAGCTTCTGCCCAGAATGTGTTTGGCAACTTTGCATGTGATAGCATGCTTCTAGCTGATTCCACTAGAGTTCTGTTTTTTCTTTCTGCAACACCATTTTGCTGTGGTGTGTGTGGTACAGTCATTTCATGGTGGATGCCTTGAGCTTTCAAATATTCTTGAAACTCTTTAGATGTGTATTCCCCACCATTGTCAGTTCTGAGTCTTATTACTCCCTGTCCACATTCATTTGAGAAGATTCTTTCAAACTCTTTGAACTTGCTCAGGACTTCCGTTTTTTCTCTTATGAAATACACTTTACAACATCTGGAGTAGTCATCAATGAAAGTCACAAAGTACTTTTTTCCTCCAAGTGACTCAGTTTGAAAAGGACCATAAACGTCACTATGCACTAATTGCAACTTGCGTTTTGTTCGTATTTCTCCCACTGATTCTTGATAATTTGCCCTCAACACAAGCTTCACAAAAAATGTCCTCCTCTTCATTTGTAAAGCTAACTCCTTTTACCAAGTTTTTGACTTTTTTCAGATTTGTAGTGTGACCTAGACGCTGATGCCACATACTTGCTGGAACTGAAGCAGTTGACGCTCCATGACAGGTTGTGCAGTTACCCTCAATATCCAGCTGATACAATCCGTCAGATCTTTGTGTTCCCATTCCATGGAGAGCTCCATTCTTTCCTCTTATGTAGCAATGAGTCCTTTTGAACTTCACTGTGTTTCCCTTCTTGGCAGCAGCTCCCACTGAGAAAAGGTTCATTGATAATTTGGGAACATACAGCACATCATACATTGTGACATCTTTTCCATTACTAACTCTGAATGACATTTTCATTGTTATGTTGTCCAGACCTAAAGCCTCAACTACTCTGCCATCACCGAGTTTGACTGTTTGTGGTTCTGAAAACTCTTGGTAGTTTTGTAGAGCTTCTTTATTCCATGTCATGTGTTTTGACGCTCCTGAATCGATTAACCATTCTTCTTGTTGTGCATCACTTTTACATGACTCATTTACAACAAAAGCTCCCTCATATGAGTCCTCTTTGTCCTTATACACCATGCTTTTAGCCTTGTGGGCCTTGTATTTCTTTTTACTGCTTGGACAATCACGCTTGATATGTCCTTCCTTCCCACATTTGTAACATCTCCATGAGTCGGAGCTGTTTGCTCCCACTGTTTTTGATACACTCTGTTCATTTCTATGCATCTGAGATGACATCGCTGATACACTACTGGACACAGTGGTGTTGTCAGTAAGCACTCGCTTTTGTTCCTCATTTATCAAGGCTTGTTGAACGAACTGTAGTCTCAGACTGTCCATCTTTGTCTCCAAAGCAGTAACAACAGTTGCATAGCTGGGTGGCAAACTACCTAGAAGGGTGACAATTTGATCTTCCTCTTCAATTACAGAACCTATTGCCCCTAGCTGATCAGTAAGTTCCTTCATCCTCTTTAAATGATCATTGAGATGTTCTCCTTCCTTCATTTCACACCGGAAGTACTTCTTCTTCAGAAATAGCTTGTTAGCAACAGTATCTCTTTCAAACTGTGCTTTTAGCATCTCCCATGCTTCTTTGGGGGGTCTTACAGTTTGTTATCAAGTACAATTGGGGTGTACTTACATTCAGTACCAGCACTGAAAATGCCTTTTCTTTCTTCCGTTCAAATTCAGCTCGCGCTTGGGCATTAGCATCCGCAGCTAACTGCTCCGTCTCCTGTACCATACCCCCACAGTCCTTTTGCCTTCAACAGGTGCTCCAGTTGAAATTTCCACGTTGCCCAATTCTCCGGTCCGCTCAGCTTGTCAATAAACAGTCTATCTTCTATTGTGAATCCCACAATTCTGTTTATGACTCCCAAAAGAAAACGTGTTAGCAGCTTCCCTTGGCGACCTCTGGGCCCATAACCTGATGTTTTTAACGAACACCTTTTATTGCTTGTAATGCACAGACACACCAACAGAGGGCAGTAATATCTCTTCAACATACATTGTAAAATTACTATTACAACAGGGGAAACCCCCACGACTCTCCACTGCTTCCACAAAGTAACCTCCGATAACCTTTGGGTCACTGTTAGTGTGTGCGGCCCGCAGCCAAATGATGTTGCGTGAGAAACCGTCGATGCATCCATTAATACATATCCCATATGGCTTTAGTTTGTCATAAGAGTCTATGTGCCACACAAAGTTAGGCCCCTGAGCAAAATATTGCCTCCTTCTGAGACGTCTGGTCTGGCGAACCTGGGAACCTACTGGGTCCAGTAAAGAGATGAGGATCCTGACGTCTTCTTTCCTGATCGCAATGCCGTGTTGTTTGCACTTTGTAAACATCCACCGATAACCGTGATCCTTCCCAGGCCCTTGCAGTTGGTTCACAATAAAATCTATCCCGGCGTCCAGGTCGTACTTACGTCTGTAAAGCGACTTGGCTCTCAATATCCGGTTTAAATGTCTCTCCGTAATGATGGTTCCTTGCATTGCCAGGCTTTTCAAAATGCATTTGTAGCTCATTCCCAGCCTGAAATAAAACTCAATCAGACTGTCTCTGTCCATGGTGTATTTAGCCTACTCTTATGCTTATGTCTCTACGCAGCTGTCCAGGAATTCTATCAATAAGATGTGCGCACGTTATCTATTTCGTGGCCACAAATGCGTAATTCGTTGCCACGTTATACCCAATTCGTGCCCACAAATGAGCATTTCGTGCGCACCTTATACCTATTTCGTGCCCTCGAAATAGTATTTCGTGGCCACAATTTATTTATTTTTTGGACTATGTCATCAGAGGGGCTCCGTAGATTCAAGTCTAACCAGAAACTAACCTCTCATGTGGTATCGCTAAAACACTGGAGTGTTGACTTTTCTGTGGGACTCTGTACAATAATAAAACGGTTATCTACAACTTTATTGTACACACATGAATAATACTTTGGGGTTAATGGGGAACAAAATGGGTAGAAAAGGAAGTCATAGTGAGGGCCAGTTTCCACTTTTTATCTCTGAAGTGCTTGTTAATTTATCACAACATCCATCCATCTTCTTCTACTTGTGTAATTCAACAAGGAGAGCTGGACGCCAATCCAAGCTAGTGAGAAGTGAGGTGCACAGGGTGACAGCACATCACAATACACCCGTTTATAAGGGAAACCTAGATAGTACTGGGTTGTTGCTGCACAGCCACGACGTGAATCCTCTGTTCTGCCACATCTCAAAGGTGCTCTGTTTGATTGTGACTGCAGAGGCCGTTTGAGTACAGTGAACTCATTGACAAGCTTCATGATAAGGTCAATGGTCATAGAGGGAAAGAGGAATAGATATGGTCAGCAACATTACTCAGGTAGACTATGCTCAGTTGCTACTAGAAAACATCCCACATACCATTAAATCACTGCCAGCTTGAACTGTTAATTCAAGGCGGGATGGATCCATGCTTTAAACAGCATAAACAGCATGCTGTTTATGCCACCAGAAATCAAAATTTATCAGGGCAGTTAACCTTCTCCTAACCTTCTATTGAGCAGTTTAGCCTCAGTTTCCTGTTGACATTAGCCACACCCGGCGTGGTCTTCTGCTGCTGTAGTCCATCCGCTTCGAGTTCTGAAGTGTTGTACCTTCAGATATGCTCATCTGCATACTTTGGGTTTAACACGCGAATATTTGAATTACTGTTGCCTTCCCAGCTTAAAGCAGTCTGACCATTCCCCTATATCACCAATAAGACATTTTTTCCTCCAGAGAAATTTGAGATATTTTATCTTTTTCTAGGGATGGCCGTGCAGGAAAATCCCAGTAGATCAGCAGTTTCTGAAGTACTCAGACCACATTCGAAGTCACTTAAATCACCTTTTCCCCCCTCTTATCCTGCGTTTACCTTTGGGAGGATCTTTCACAATGACACGACTGTCAGGCTTGTGAGTGTATGGAAATAAAAGTTTAATATACAAGCATTTACCTAAACAAACACATTTCTCTTCTTGAGCAATACAGTTTGGAGAGCATAATGTTTTGTTGTGATCATATAGTCTTTAAAAAGAAGAAAAAACATTTAATGCTCAGACAGGGTCAAATCCCAGCTGTGATCTCTCGCCACGACTTTCTGTCTGTAATGTCATCCAACTTATGGTTTCTTAGGTTTGGCTTTAGGGACCACTTTAATGGTTGTGGATGCTGATTTGGCTCCTTGCATGTTCTGAGCAGTGCAGGTGTACGTTCCTTGGTCCACGTCTCTAACTTCATCCACGAGGAGCACAGACTGAGACTGCTGCTGAGCAGTTCCTCCACTGACCGGAATAACACTCTCCTGTGTGTATGGAGGTCTCCCAATCTGGACCAAGCACACACACACACACACACACACACACACACACACACACACACACACACACACACACACACACACACACACACACACACACACACATCATGTTGCAGTTTATTTCCTCATGGCTCACCAATAAAGACATATCTATTATATTCCTGTTTAAAGGGGATAAGGTTCAGGCAGTCCATAGGTTGAATACTTTTTGACTAATAATAAACTCGCTAAAAAGGCAACGCAAGCTAAACCGACTGAAGATATTTGCCAACTGCAGGACTTTTTTTGAGTAGTATTTCAGTTCACAACCTAGAATTCATGTTCATACTATTTCAGAAAGAAAGCTTATTAGAATTAATACAAAAGCCATACAGAACTAAGCTAAGTTTGTATTAAAGCATACAAGCCCTGTTTCCACGAGTGTCTGACCTCTTGTCCTGGGTAATCCCAGGTGAACTCTATGGCCACGTCTTGTTCTCCCATCGCAGAGCAGGTGACACGTAGATTCTCCCCCACAGTCACTGTGCTCGGTGACGCTTGGATCACTGGAGCGGGAGGAGCCCTAGGATCTGAGAGCAAATGTGATGTATTAGTAAGTAAAATGTTGTGTCGTCACCAGTAATCCTGTAATTAAGGGTAATTTTCATCCTTAATTTTCAAAAGTTTTCATTGATTTACAATAAAAAAAAAACCATAAATTCTAAAATTCTGAAAAAATTTCTAAAATTTTGAAAACGTGAACTCACAGTTAACATAGATGAGCATGTACTTCATAGAGCTCTGCCGCAGGTTTCCCAGACTGGCAACACAGTACAAAGCTCCGGCATGATATGGCCGAGGTCGATGGATTGTGAAGCCCTTCTTGACATCAAAGGAGATCTCCCTCCTGTCCACGTCCAGCTCCACAGGTGGGTACTCACGGTGCAGAGTTACTTTAGCCTCAGGTGACGTCACCTGGCAGGGTAGGACTGTAGGCCAGTTGCTCCTCAGCTGAATCACCTTGTAATAGTCAGACGATGGAACAAATAGTTCTTGTGGATCTGGTCCGTACAGAGAGGCGATATGGCAGATTTATGATAAGATTATTAGAATGTAAAAAAGATTCCTGTCAAGTCTGCAGTTCAGAGAAATGCAAGCCTAAGCATCAATAAAATGTATTAATCACACCTGGAAAAAAGACGAAGACTTTAACAGCTTTGCTGTATTCCTTCCTGCAGTCAGTGTCTTCACAGTACATTGGGTAGCATGTGTACTCCCCCGTGTCTGCACCAGTGGTGTTGACCAACGTCAGAACCCCATATCGCTCATACTGGACAATTCTGCACAGCCAGAGCAAAAAGGAGCGAAAGAACACATTTACTTCCTTACTTACTCAAGCTTATACTGCACTTTATGAGTAAAGATCTGTAGACATGAAAAGTTACCTGAGCCTCCCATCATTATCCTCCTCCAGGTATGGGGGGACGCTCCACTGCACAGGTTTGCCCCTGCACCTCAGCTCCAGAGTATCTCCTGTTTGCACATTTATGGTCTCACCCACCTTCTTAAACTTCCCTTTGTTTAACACCTTTATTAGTCAGACACAGACATGTACTTTAGTCGTGAACTTTGCAAAATCAAAAAGTTAATTTATAACAAACGTAATACCTGCGTGAGGAGGGTCTGCTCTGCACGTGCAGCTTTGACCTTCGGTTTGACTGTTATCGTTCTGGGCCCTTTGTTTGTTGATTTCTCATGCTTTGGTTTCCTTGGCTTTGGTGTCCTTCCCGGAACAGCCTTCTGCTCTTGGGCATCTTTTTGGCAATATTATAAACAGTACGCAGAGCACATGTTTCAGAATATTTTACAAACAAAGACAAGGCTGCTACAAGTGAGAAAAAAAGTATCATTTTTGCTTCTAGAATAAGCCACATTGTGCAAAAGACAGAAAGAAAATTGCCCTCCTCACCAAATCTATGAATATCACGTTCACCGAATTGGATGACAAGGGACTAATGTCACTTACCCAACTCGAAGATTAAGGCACAAGTAAGGAGAGCAATGAGTACCAGCCTCCACTTTGACCCAGACATGTTCGCCAAAGGCATGGCTGATGAGCTGATTGTTAGTTCATGGAGTTCAACCCAGAGAAATATACAACAGAAATGAAAAGGAGAGAAGAAGAAAGAGAAGGAAGGAGGAGGGCAAAGCTTGCAAAGTGAGCAGTCTGCTGTTTATTAGAGTCACGCAAATTCCTTTTCCTCGGAGTGGCATTAGTACCCTAAATTCCATCAGTGTGGCTCAATGGAGGCTTTCAAGCCTGTCCGAACCAATGAGGGTCCAGAGAATGAGGCCCCTCCAATCTGGAATGGCACAGCCTGTTTATTTAGCTGCCGGACTGTAAGTGTACTAGCAGCATGAGTCTGAGCCTCAGAAACACTGCCTGGAAAAGGAGCATTTGGTGTTTACAGTTTTTGCTCGTTGCTTGAACACTATAAACCCATGCTTAGACTAAAGTAACACAACTTGAAGCTTTTGTTACCATACCTCAAACACATGTACCCATACCTTAAACAAAAGTGCTGCTTTGCACTCTGGTTGCAATTATGCAACACACTTACTCCTTTATGCAACACACATGGTCCTGCATACTACACTCTATTTCATACATAAGACACTTCGTTCAAAAATGAAATTTCAGGGTGCCATTTGGAAAACACATGTATCCAAAATACAAAACACATCGGGTAATTGCAACCACTCAAATATACACCTGAAGGCACTTACTTGCAAAACTGAACACCAATTAGCCAACCACAAAAAGCCCTCAGTTTAGCCATTTCAAGAACTTTGCAAGCATGGATGGAGGGAGAGCAAGAGGAAGAGGAGGAGGAGGTCAAAGAGGCCATGCACGGACCCATATTTCTGATGATATAAGAGCAACTTTGGTGGACCATGTCATCAACCACGGCCTGACTATGAGGGAAGCTGGGCAGAGAGTCCACCCACATCTAAGCCGCTTCACAGTGGCATCTGTAATACAGTTTTTTCTGAATGCTTAAACCCTAACTGTGATTCCTGTAGCACGATCTCTAAAACTATTCAGACTTATAGCAAAACCACTCACTGAGTTTGCAAAACTAAAAGCACAAAAACTGCTTTGCACTCAGTTTGCAATTTTGTAACACACACTTTGCAAAACTGTAGGCACAATTCACTGCACAACACTCAATTACCAAATTTCCAACACACTCCTAGCAAAAGTATACACATGTATGGCTATCATTAACACTAACTTGCCAACTGTCTGGCACACTTTCACATGTGAAAACTTTTTTAGATAATTAGTTCACTTTGCAATCAGCCTAAGCACTATAATACAGGTAAGCTGTGTGTGCGGAGTACAATGGAGGGAGCAGAAAGAGTGAGAAGTAGAGGAGGCCGAGGAAGAGGACGTGGAGGTGAAGAAGTAGGATGAAGAGGATGACAAGGACAAGGAGGAGCAAGAGGAAGACGAGGAGGGGGGAGAGGAAGATGAGGAGGGGGGAGAGGAAGACGAGGAGGGGGGAGAGGAAGATGAGGAGGGGGGAGAGGAAGGGTAGGAAGAGTAAGAAATAGAATTGCTGATGACATCAGAGCTACAATAGTGGACCATGTAATCAACCGTGGAATGACCCTGAGGGTAGCTGGCCAACGGGTCCAGCCTAACTCGAGCCGCTACACTGTAGCAAGTACCATAAGGACATCTTGAAATGAGAATCGGTTAGTACAGTCACTTCGCACAAAGATTTGTAGCACTGCCATATGCCAATGAGAAACACACCAATACCATTGATGTAAAAATACTGAAATTGTTACTTTACAGAATTGCTGGATGACCAGATGCTGGGGGCAGAGGAAGCATGTTCACTGCAGACCAAGTAACCCATATAGTCATTATGGCGATTGCAAATAATCCTATACTTGGAAATAAACACTTGTGTTTGTTTTGATGTACTTGAAGTTTGGATCCCTCTATGCTTATGGATCTATGACAGAAGTATGAGCTCAAACTGACATAGCCTACCTTGTGCACAGAGAAAGCAAAAGCCAGATGTGTTTTGTATTCATACCATCAGTGTGCAGTTGGCGCATTGTGTGCTTAGGAGATGATGGCTTGTGTGTACTGTTTGATACGGAAACACCATTTTTACGAAGGTGTGAAGAGTTAATCTAGCTGTGTTTGCTTTTGCAAGGGAACTACAATGTTTTGATTATTGGGTGACAGGTTTTCTTATTTGTGTGAAGAGTTTTGCAAAATTAGCCAATAGTTACAAAAAATGTGCTTAAGCAATCAGAAAAAACTGTAAGAAAATTCCGACTAGAAAACAGGTCTGTCTTCATCTCACTGCCTTCTACTCTACTCAGATGGTTTTTATAGTACTGTTCTACAGTTACCATATCAAGTGTACAGGGTATTGCAGGGTGCTAATGCTCCTTTTGCAGCCAAAGTGGTAGTTTCTGTGAAACATACCATGATTACTTATATTGAAGTACAGTGTTGTACAGTGGACGATACAGTATATACAGTAAAGTACTGTAAGAAAAATAAGCAAACCGATGACAATATGTGGTTGTATTTCTCTAGAATGACTCGAAGACCTTCTGGGGGAGGACGCCAACGCCTGTTCACACAACAGCAGGAACTCGCCATCGTGGACCTAGTGAGGGCAGACAATGCCATCCGTCTCCACCAGCTACGAAAGCAAATACTTGCAGACAGGCAAGTGTTCAACAACATAAACCATGTGAGCATCACCACCATCAGACGCATCTTGGGAAAACACAGCATCACCATGAAGCAGCTCTATAGAGTCCCATTTGAGAGGAACAGTGACAGGGTCAAAGGACTTCGAGCTGAATATGTACCATATCAGTACCACATGAATACATTCTGAGAGCTACACAGGTACCCGTGTGATGGGGTGAGGGTTCTGTATGTGTAGCACACAAATATCACATTGTGTGCCGCCATAAGCCTTCGAGGGCTTCTGCATCATCATGCAAAACTAGGTCCAAACAATAGGCAACATATACTCACATTTCTAGATGCTCTCCATGATATAGTTGTACAGAACAGAGCAGATCAGCCCATGTTTGTAGTGATATGGGATAATGTCAGTTTCCATCGGGCTGCTCTGGTCCAGGCCTGGTTCTCCAACCACAGTCAACTTGAAGTGGTATGCTTGCCCCCTTACTCACCATTTTTAAACCCTATAGAGGAATTTTTTTCGGCTTGGAGATGGCGTGTATATGACCGCCAACTACATGCCTGCATGCCTCTTCTGCAGGCAATGGAACAGGCCTGCGGCGACATTCAGGTGACAGCAATCCATGGATGGATGAAAGAGGATATTTTCCCCGGTGCCTAGCGGGAGAAGACATTGCTTGCGATGTTGTTGAGGTCCTGTGGCCAGACCCCAACAGACGGCGGGATCCATGAGCCCACGTATGCACAATTGTCATGATTTTTTGTTTACAGTATAGTGATTTTTCTATTACTGTATTATGGGTTTTTTGGTTTTTTTTTGTTTTTTTTGCTTTATCTGAATTCATGGTACTGCAATGTACAGTGCTGCAATGTACAATATTGAGTAGGCCTATTTGCTTTTTTGGTTGTTTGCAAATGTGTCTCCTGAAAATATGCCTTCTGAATGAACAATGGAAATCAAAGACTGCAGTGCTTTATATAAAGTAGACTAGTGTGTTCCCCCTGCTCTGTAAGTGTTTGCATATGATGCAAGTATGTGTCATTTTGTCAACAGAGTTACATTTTGACAAAGGAATGTTAGGTTTTGACAGCAGAGTTTAGGTTTTGAGAGTAGAGTTTCAATTTGGTGCAGATGTGAATGGTATATTTCCCAGTGTTGTGTCATGTTTACTTGTGTTTAGGGTTTTGGCACAATGAGCAAAGTTTTGCAAAATGTGTTCAGGCAACGGGCAAAAACTGTAATACACTTTATGTCCTTCATTACTGTTTTTTATGGGTAAATAAAAGTTTTGTCTCAGTTAGCTCTAGAATAATATGTTGTTGTTTTTTAAATATGCCTGAAAGATTTGCACCTAAAATATTCACACATTACTTAAAGTACATTTTTGAGATGTCGGATGCAGTGGAAACAATGTAAACCTTTCCTTGTGAGTGGCCAGCTAAGCTGTGATTTTGAACATGACCGCTATAAGCTTCTTTTCAAAGGTCCTTTTGTTCTCAGTCGACTCTAAATAGTGAGCCATATCTGCTTCTTTGTGCACGTCTGCAGTGGGAATGAACTTATAGTAGTCCTTTATTTTTACCTCTTTATCGACACAGACTGCAACAAGGTAACTCCATATTTAAGTGTTTTACAAAAGCGAATCATTTCATTTTTAATTCAAGTGTACAGTGGCAGTCGTTTAGTTAACAATCACATGCAGTTTCCATATTTACAAATGGAAGATGAAATCCCATAAAAGGTTTTCTGTATCAGCTCTGTAAAATATAAGGTCTTCAGTCAAATTCTGCACATTTAAAAAAAAAAATTAAAATAAAATTAAAATAATGTAAAACTGAAATAAAAATAATTTACATTTTGCACTTGATAAGAAAAGTGTAAACCTGTTATTTCAGAATTATAAAAGCAAATAATCTACAGAATATTTTTTCTTTGGAACAGGCTCACTAATACGACAAGATATACAGATAAATATCCTTAACAACAATGTGAAAATCAGTGATAAGTGAAGATCTTCTCGGTCCAAATATATCTTAGGGAGTGTTTCATTTTGGACCATTTAGATAACAAACAGACTGCGTTAGGATGTAATAAACCGTCAAGTTAACAAGTTATCAGGCCATTTGCTTCGGTGCTGTCGTAGATTGAAGACTGCTGAAAGGCAGCAGCACCGGTGCATCTCAAGCAGTGGTTATAAGTTAAAGCAAGTCGCTCACTGTAACATCTCAGTTTATCTGTCTTCACCCCGATTGAGCTCAGAATTTCTCTTCTTTCATACTATCCTTGTCTGTTTTGCCGCTGACTGTTTCGATCTCTGCGTGGTCGGTCATGAGTCGCTTCCTCTGGACGCTGTTACGCATTCCATAGATAAAATAGATAAGTAACCCTGCAGAAGAGAAGAAAAGAGAAGAGTGAGGGTCACCCAGCTAGATAGCATCCCTTTAATCCTCTCAAACAAAAATATACCCATCATACCTATTAGCATCCAGACAGCATATCGGATCCATGTTTGACCGCCTAACTGCACCATCAGGTAGACATTGATTAAAGTACTCAGTAAGGGCAGAAGAGGGATTAAAGGTACCTGAAGAAGGAGAAAATGCAGAGATGTGAGATTCCTAGTTGGTGATTACAAGAAATTACTTGAACCACTTCTTACCATGAACGATGCCTTCGTGGGATTCTCTGGGTGTCTCCAGATGAGGAACAAGTTGACCAGCAGGAGCACTCCAAAGATACAGACAAGCACGATGCTCCATGCTTGAGTGTTGGCAAGAGCTTCCATGCCTTGGCTCAGAGTAATGCACAGTGCAAGAATGCACAGAACTGCAGTGGGAAAGTAAAAGACGAGAAAGAAAGATTAGAGGCGAGAAAGCCCGTCATGAACCTGTTGCTGGTCAAGAAAAGAACTTCAGTGCTACAGAAGCATCAGTAAAGATGCCTCAGTGATGTTTTCCTTACTTACTAGAAAATATGGTCAAGAGCGTGACTGTTCGTGCTGTGGAAGAGTTGGGTGTTTTTGGAGGTTTGAAGAAGCTAAACTTTTTCTTTGATTCTGTGATCTTAAGTTCTGTGTCTTCAGATGGACCCACCTGGTACCTACAACGACCACAAAAAATCAGTCGATTTGCACAGCAGAGTGAATACATAGCTGCAGGGTGTTAACAGATAAATGTACCTCAGTATCAGGATGCATACTGCCACGAGTGTGTAAGCAAACAGAGTACCAATGGACATCAGTTCCACCAAGGCATTCAGATCAAACAGTAGAGCCATGATGGCTAAAGCCAGGGAGAAAAATGGAATTAAATGTTATTTCTAGCCCATAAACCTCGACCTCTGTGGATCATGCAGAACAGCATTAGCATAAGTACAAAATATTATACACATGACACCTACGGGAGTTGCTCTGCTCAGCTATAGAAACCTACATCATGAAGCTCCTGACACACAGTTTTTGTGCTGATGTTAATACCAGAAGAGGTTGGAGTCATCAGTGTTGGTTACTTTTTCTATGGTGGTATCCTATTACAGTACTACAGCATACCACTTAAGTCCAGTAAGCTCTTTAGAGAAATGTTCACACGCGATTGTACAGGCAGACTGCATGGCTGGATTCCAAATGCATATTGCAATGACAATAAAAAGAGCTGAATTCATAGATTAAGAGAGAGAGTTAGAGAGACTTTATTTATCCCCAAGGGGCAATTAAGATAGATACCCTGCCAACCGTACATACAATACGCAAACACACAAGGTGTGGCACAGTACCTCTGTGTAAGCATCTGTAAGCATCATTAAAATAAGAGTTATTACTGGACACATTCAAAAGTATTTTATTACATGTACTATTTTTTGTTTTAGGTTTATTACTTCTATTATATTTACAGTACTTTTATTTATAAAGTGTATACCTGTACCTGCCACAATGCCAGATGATATAGTAGCTATTGCTGGACTGCCTCTGGAGGTGACTTTGGACAAAGGTTTGAAAAGCAGCCCGTCTCTCGCCATGGCAAAAAGTACTCGAGGCATCGGGAACATGGAACCTAGCAGACTGGAAAGACAAACAACAAAATGAATGCAGTGTCCGATTAATTTGTAATCTAAATTAGTCATTTCACAAATCAGTTCAAAAGGTCACTCTAACTAAACCAACTGATTTGACATATGGCTTCTTTTTAACAGCTTAATCTGCTATGATGACTGAAGTCAGAAGAATGTACTGGCAATTTCATAATTTATCCACCTCGCAAACATCAGAGGCAGTGGAAGAATCATTCACAGCCTCTGGAACCTGACACGTCCTCCACACCTTGTCTGTTAATTATTACTCAGCTGAGTTATTTTACGTTAACGTTACATTTTTAATTAACTTTTTGAGTTAGCTATTGTTTAGTAGCTACTTTTCTAGATTTATTTTTCAACATTTTGGACTTTTGAACATCCATTATAATTTTTCTATTTTTTTCCAAATAACATACATTTATTTTTGCACCTTTTTCTTTCTGACTTTGAGCTTTAAACATCACTTGATCCATGCATGCACTACCCATACTGTCATACCTAGTTGACAGGGCACACAGTGAACCCACAGCCACGGCATATTTGGCAGGACCCCATCCAATGTAGTCAAAGGCTATTGGCAGTGGGCTCGTTTCACTTAGCAGGTAGTATGGCATCATAAGGGTGAGAGCAGCAGACACAGCAAAGTAGGCCAGGAAACATATAAGCAATGAGACCACAATGCTAATAGGGACAGATTTCTTCGGGTTCTTCACCTCCTCTCCTAAAAGAAAGGAAACCAAGAAGTTAGTGACCCCCTTACAAGATATATCTCCTGCAGGAGTTTCATGCATTGTTACACAAAAATCATAAAAACTAGTGGAGAGAATCATCTGCAAATTATGTCCTCAACGTTAAACTTTGTCAGTCTGTTTTAGCCAATAAGAAGTTATCCCACTTCAGTTATTTATTTATTTTTGCTACAAAATGGAATTGTCAAGCATACCAACACAGTTACTGAAACCTGCCATAAATGTTGCGTTAAGACGGAGACAATCTGCTATCTCACTGCAATTATATGAGGTCAGTTTGGAAATTACATGTAATCTGTGTCTGATAACACAGACAGAATTTCAAATCTAACTATTAATCTGCACTTCCTGTTCTATAGGAATGCAACCAGCTGCAGCCAGCTGAGTCCAGTTCCCTCGAGTTTTTCTCATTGACATCTGACTGATGGCAACATGCTGGCAATCTGCCTGCATTTATAAATCAAATGCAAGTTATTTGTAAATTTGTAGAGCTCTCTGAGTGATTACAGTCGGTCCAAGTCCAACCGTGATTATTTACAGGAAGATTGTTCGTTGTTCATATTATTCCCAGAGTGTTGTCCCTGCATCGATACAATATTGCCACACAAAATATTGCGATACAATAGCGTACTGTATCGATTTTTCTAACCCTTTCCCAGCACCACTAAAAAAATAACCCCATAAAAATGTAAAGAATCTATGGTGAAAATTAAAAAGTTTATAAAATTTAAAATAAAAAAGTGGAGGAAGTTTATTTTATTTTTAGTGTGCTTTTTTAATGAGTGTAGAGGAAATACTCATCGTTATAATTGTAATTTACTCCTCTCTGGAAATAAAGCACTATTTCATCCATTATCCACGATTGCAATATTTTTTCCATCCATTCATTCTCTTCCAATTATCTTTGTCCTTTATGTTATGTTATGTTATGTTATGTTATGTTATGTTATGTTATGTTATGTTATGTTATGTTATGTTATGTTATGTTATGTTATGTTGTGTTGTGTTGTGTTATGTCATGTTATGTTATGTTATGTTAGGTTATGTTGTTATGTTATGTTATGTTGTTATGTTATGTTGTGTTGTCTTGTGTTATGTTATGTTATGTTATGTTATGTTGTGTTGTGTTATGTCGTGTTATGTCATGTTGTGTTGTGTTGTGTTATATCGTGTTATGTCATGTTATGTTATGTTATGTTATGTTATGTTATGTTATGTTATGTTGTGTTGTGTTGTGTTGTGTTGTGTTGTGTTATGTTATGTTATGTTGTCTTGTGTTATGTTATGTTGTTGTGTTATGTTATGTTGTTATGTTATGTTATGTTGTGTTGTGTTGTGTTATGTCGTGTTATGTCATGTTGTGTTGTGTTGTGTTATATCGTGTTATGTCATGTTATGTTATGTTATGTTATGTTATGTTATGTTATGTTGTGTTGTGTTGTGTTGTGTTGTGTTGTGTTATGTTATGTTATGTTGTCTTGTGTTATGTTATGTTGTTGTGTTATGTTATGTTATGTTGTGTTATGTTGTGTTGTGTTGTGTTGTGTTATGTTGTTATGTTGTTATGTTATGTTGTGTTATGTTGTTATGTTATGTTGTGTTGTGTTGTGTTATTTATGTTATGTTATGTTGGATACATAGTGTACTGGTAAAAGATCCCCAGTTTGATCCTGGGAGGAGATAAAAAATCCCTTTTGGGGTTGTGTCAGTCAAAAAATTTAATTAGGAAGCAGCTGAAAGAAGCTTGAACTAAGCTAAACTGACAAATTGTCTTCTTACCTGTTGTAGCAATGCAGTCAAATCCAACAAAAGCATAGAAGCATGTTGCAGCTCCAGCCACGGTTCCACCAAAGCCATAGGGGAAAAATCCGCCCACTCCAAACTCGCTTGTTGCATTAGCAATGTCAGTTCCGTTTCTGCAGCGGGTAGAGAGCAATACTTTGTGGTTATTTCCAGTTAGCTCATCCAGGAGAACAATAATGCTGTAATTATATAGGTCATGATTTACTTGAGTGTTTTTTTTGTTTGTTTGTTTGTTTTTGCATTTATTTACATGGCAGTGGCGTTTAACACATCTTCCTTGCTGATTTTCCAGTTGGAGATGTCTCCCTTGATGAATCCAGAAATGATCACAAACAGCAGCACCAGGATGTTGATCGCTGTGAAGATCTTGTTGATCATCGTTGACTCTTTGACTCCAAAAGACAGGAGACCTTCGTGGAAAAGGTGGTTAATTCAGCGATCTCATCCTCATTTGTGGTCACCATTTAACACCAGTTTTACTATTTTACCTGACAAGAGCACGATCAGAGCTGCAGCAAAGACATCTGGGTAAGGAGCTAAGCCAGGCAGGCCCATGGCAGCATTTTCTGCAAAGTATTTTGATATGACTCCCCCAATGAGTTCATCAAATGTTCCGCTCCATGCCAGTGCAACAGTCGATGTCCCTGAGCAGATAGTGAAAAGATAGTTAATGTAATAAACGAATTAATCAGCCATAATTTACCTGCAGCCATAAACAAAAGAAAAAGAAACTTCCTACCCTCTTTATAACTCAGGGTTTTGAATCACAGTCCTGGTTTATGGGGTTATTATTGGGATTGTTGCAAAGCAGTGATCCCGGTATGTGCTATTGTTAAAATTAATGTAGCAAGAGATGTGACACAGTGAGGTAGAAAAAAAGCAGTCAAGAATTCGCTGCTCCACTGGTTGAAAGGTCACAGTGTTAAATAGTCTCTTAATGGTGGTTGATCATTTATGATCAGAGTGTGGTAAAAAGATTATGTTAGGTTTATGCACTGTTTGCATATACAGGTAGGAGGAGAGATCACTAAATCATCAATAAAGGAAGAAAATATCATTGAATAATAGATGTTACAATTTGCATATATTCACCTATGACATAGGAGAGCAGCAGATTCCAGCCAGAGATAAAAGCAAGGAGCTCTCCCACCGTCACATAGCTGTAAAGGTATGCTGAGCCTGTTTTAGGAACCCGGGCACCAAACTCTGCGTAGCATAGCCCAGCAAATATAGAGGCCAGGGCAGCGATGAAGAAGGAGATGATGATGCTGGGTCCCGCGGTGTCTCTGGCCACCTCTCCAGAGAGGACATAGACACCAGCCCCCAGGGTGCTGCCCACACCGAGGGCCACCAAGTCCAGAGTGGTCAGGCATCGATTGAAGGTGGACTCTTCCCCGTCGGGCTCGAGGGGCTTCCTCCGGGATAGGCTCACCAGAAAGGACTTCACTACGCTGCACGACATACTTCTGTGGGTTTGGATCAGGATGGAAGATGAGTGAACGAGAGAGATTTAAGGAGTGACCTAGTGGGACAAAAGGTGAGGAGTGTTTCTCAGTGAGTGAATAATTGTCAGGTCAGCCTCCGGAAGAAGATTCTTTCTTCTGAGAAACATGATTTTCAAAGTCTATTAGTGTTTTTATTTGTGTAGAAAGAGAACAGAATGCTACTGTAATTAAACTGAGGAACTGAAGAGCACATGCAAGCTGTTAAGACTTAAGAAAATCTATTTTATTAAAGCTTAATCATTATCACATGACAGCTAACATGCTCTCCTAACACTTGACAGAAGTGAGACTAAGAACACATTCACTTACCTCTTTGGTGTGATCTTGTACCTCGTAGATGTGCTAAGAAGTAGGAATAGGATGTGTCATTCGGCTCAGTTACAGTACCCTTTTATAAATGTATCTCGTTATCATTCTCCTGATATGATAGTGCTGATACCTGAGATTTCCAGAATGCCACCCCCAGCACAGAAATCCACGCCCCGGCTTCAGGATTGCACTTTAAGCCTTCATTCACAGCACAATTACTTCTTTGAATATTTCTGAAGAGTCCAAAAGCTTTATGTGTTAGATGTGTTCTCACAGCAGCAGTGCCTTTCAGGGCTGCCTTTAATCAACTACTGTTCAAATCAAATTAAATCAAATCAAAGTTAAGGCACAGTGAGAAAACAAAGATGACATAGCTTTTTCCTATATTTACTTTAATATAAGATCAAAAATTACATGCACCTATTCTTATTTTTGAGGGTTTCCTACAGATTTCTATATTTAATTTCTATAACAATAACTGTGTCTTCTCAGAGGGCCCTTACATTGTTGTGTCGCTTAAAAACAAGCCTGCGGTCTTATTACTACAGCTATGTTGTGGAGTTTGTCCGCTTGCACTGAAGCAGCTGTATCTCCATCTCAACATGAAGGTGTGAGCCTGCCGCTTTAATGGCCCGGTGAGTTCATGACATGGGGGAGGACAAAGCAGCTTTTATGACTTATTCGGGCAGGAGGCTGCACACTTTGAGAGGCAGCATTTACCTTCTCATCTCCAATCAGGGGATTTGAGCTCTCCTAATCCCTTGTGGAATCTACCTCAGCAGGCAGGAGCTGAGTGGGGAGGAAGCCTGTGCGGTCAAAGTACTTTTGACTAAACTTAAACATTCATATCTGCGGATCTCACTTGCTGAGATAGCATATCGAGGGTAATGCTTAACTAAAAAATCATGGTTTGTTTAGCCAGATATCCCATTAATCACTGCAGTTAAGCAGTTAATGTTTATAATGTTGTTTTTCGGCTGCCTACTGTGCATTTAAAGAAGCACAGTCATTAAAATGCACAGATTCTTATTAAAGAAAAGGTCAGGGATTTGAAACTGACGTCATATTTTTATGCAGCAGACACACAAGTTCATTACCTTGCATTCAGTCCCACGAGGAGTTACTGGTGACTTCAAAAGTAGAGTGGAACGAAAATATCCGTGATGCTGACTTGGATGAAAGAAGCATGACTTTTACAGCGATATATACAAGACCGGCCTGCATGACCCTCCCACTCAGTGGAATTATTTACAAAGTAGCCTTTCTTACTCCCAACCAGTGTGGATCATAATGTGTTCATTATTGCAATGAAGGCACAGGGTGAGAACTGTGAATAGAAAATCCTGTTCAGAATGTGAAAAATGCTTTTGTACCCATTCGTTTGTTGTTGCGCTTCAGATTTACAATTTGCTGTATAAAGTGCACGTATTTGATCAGAAATAACTATTACTGATGTTTGGAAATGTGTCGAAAAAAATATAATTATGTTTTACCAGATGCCTCTATAACTTTGCTTATTTTCTGCCATCTAATAGTGGTATAGATGTGGCTACTCCTAATAATCATGGCTTTGAATAATCTGTGTATGTGGATGTAATCACTGTGACTGCTCCTAATGCTTTATTTCCATCTGTTTTTCTGCTTCGGGATTTGTGTGACATCAGTGAGAGTGAATAACTTAATATGGCACACAACTCTTGCTGTGAGCACAGAAACTCCACCCACACACTGTTTGAGCCATTTGTTTGCAAAGGACAGCCAATCAGACTAGAACAGCTTTAAAAACTTACAGGCCTTAAGCAGTAAGGAGCTTGATTTAGACAGAGGATGAACTGACCTCTTAGGGACTCCTTTAAAGCTTAAACTGAGTACAAGAATAAAGATACGGTGCTAAAAGGGAGTATAATAGCTTTGATGCTTTGTTAATTTTTTTTAAACAAAGATTTAATGTTTCATGCAAAAAAAGAGAGAGAAAGACAGAAGTTTGTTTGTTTTTTGTTTTGTTTTGTTTTGTTTTTTTGGCTGTAAAAAGAGTGGAAACATCTGGGGAAAAGAAAACAGCTGATACTAGTCAAAGACAACAAGACAGGGAGGTAAACTAAAAAAGAGCTGAGGCTCAAAATACAAGAGAATATGTTAAGGTTCAGAAATATTGGGATGGACACCAGAGGAAAAACCCACAATAACAACACTGGTCCGGTCGGGTTGAGTCAAACGATGATTTAATGATCACACACGTGGGAGATGGACACTGTATGCAGACAGTCTCAGATCTCATCTCAAAAAACACATCACCATAGTTTTATGAAATCAGGGTATTAGAACGCCCCCTCATGCGTAGTGACAGGTGTAATACAATCAATGTTGACAATTTTATTTAACACAAAGAATAACATTGTCTCCTTCCCGAGGGCAGACGCTGACTGCCCCCGTCTCCTGGAACCGTCTGTACCCTGCTAAGACACAACATGGCAGCTACAAGGACTCTTTCATTTGTTAAGACCATCAGTGTGTATTGCTCTAAATCAAGTCTATAATATTAAATGAATATTGCTGGATCAGCTACTTCTACTTCAAACATATTAAAACATGACTAAGCACAAAATCATCAAGAATAACATCTTATAAGTGCTGTGTAAGCGCGTGCGGCCTTCCAAGCTCAAAGCCTTTGCCCTCCATAGATCAGCCAGACTCGCGCTGGCTGTAGCTTTTAACCTTTAATTACCTTGAGCACAACTCTAGAAAAAGCAACAAACTGCAATGTGTATGGAATGATCATGGTTACATCTGCAATGGAAAATCATGTTATTATTCTGGTACCTGTAAGAAAAAGATCAAACTGAAATTATAGCCATCACTGTAAATGCAAAGAATAATGTAAGATCAAAAACTTCAATTTATGCTTAATGCAAAGCTGGTTATATACTTCTAATGAATTAATAATGCCATATTAAAATATTAAATGATAATGAGAAAAACATCCCCTCCTTATTCTACAATTCCCTCTGTTGACCTCTGGAGAATCCAGAGGTCACAAACAGTTGTGTCCCTCCTTGGCCTACACATTCAGTTCCACATGCATCCTTGGCATCATTGACATTGGAGTAATGACTCCAGGGTCCACTGCCCTCACAGACATACTTACAAACATTCTTCTGGCACAAGGGATGAGACAACAACAAATAACCATAATACCCACCACAACAGACAAAGAAAACATGACCGAAGCGATGACCCCCTTCCACCGTCCGAACACTCAGGTCAGCCAGCCTTCCAACGGATTACCAACACCGGAGTGATCATGCATAGTTTCAGAAAGGCTCTTTAGGCCCTCCAGAGCCTTGGTTACCGACACATTTGGAGCAGTCTTGTTTGGAATAAAATTACAACACTGATCGGCCAATATAGGACAAACGCCCCCTTTTTGTCCGCTAACGACATGTCAAGGGCCATTCTATTCTGCGCTCCCATTAACGAGGTCGGACCCACCTGCTCCGCCAACCCCTCCATGCCGTCTCTGGTGAGGTTAGAGAGCCTCAGTACATTATAGTGAACAGAATTAATCCTATCTACATTCTTGTGTTCTTAACCCTTTTGGATCAACCCCCGCTATTTCCACCCCCAGAACCAAATACATAGATTGTTTGCGGTGCCAATTCCCCAATGATAAAGTTAACGCGTTTCCAGAGGGGCTGAAATCCCTCTGTAGTTTAAGCCCGTTTTCTGGTCCTGATTCTAACGGTTCCCAATTTTGCCCAGTGTAACCCCTTACCTGGTCCCAATTACGGCACCAGCTGTCATAAGGACGATTTCCCCTCTCGCAGTGCGTACTCACTGAATAATCCCAACAGACCCACACATTGTATCCCCTCCAAGCACTGCCGACGTCCCTGCAATTAACAACATCACACAGATCAAACGTAAAGGAAGTTGTGGCGCCAATAACATAATCTAATTCTAAACCACCATATGTGCTGAGACACTCATCCTTTTTACCAGAGACCTCGCGCTTCACTCTTGCCCGCAGCTTTAAATCACTATAGATCACGCGTGATGTAATTGGTGTATCAAACAACGCCGGACTGGCATGGCCTCCGTGCTCAGACTGGTTTCCCGGGTCGGTCTGCAACAAACAAATCAAAAAACAAATAGCCATGATTAGCAACATAGTTGACATCAAACTCATAATAATTTTGAACATTGTGATGGCCTTTGAAACTCTTCTTTCATCACCAGTGTCTAATTGTTGTGATGGCATGGTGGTATGTGAATGTTATGGTGTAGTAAAAAGTTCAAAGCCCTTTATCAGAGCCTCTCTCTTGTTTTTGGTGTTCAGTGTGGTACCGCTCCTTTTCGTTGGCGCGGCGATCTCCTCCTTGGCTGCTCTTCTTTCTTCGACCTTCTGGGTAGACTACCGGTCGGCCCGTTACACAGGTGTGAGGGATTATTCTGCCGCTCAATTTCACCTGCGTTGGGTTGAGATTGATCCTTCCCCACCAAGCCCTCGTGCGCGGCTGCGCACTGCGTCCAGTGATACCAGGTGTCGCCTTTCCCCTTCAGTTGGACCGCTGTCGCCGTCCGAGCCGATACCTCACATGGACCAGTCCAGCGAGGCTCCTTCCACTTTCGTTTGATGACTCTCAGCCACACTGTTTTCGCGTCCGGGACCTCTCCTTCTCCTGTGGGCCCTTCACCAGCCGCCTGTTTTGTGAAACTGGACACTAGCGCCTTTAGCTCGTTCCAGTAGTCTGCGTGGGACCGGTTCCCCTTTTCGTCCCGTTCAACCGAGCCCACCGTCCAAGGTGTCGGAAACTGTCTCCCGGTTTGCAGCTCGTATGGTGTAAAACCTGTGGATTGATTAGCAGAACATCTTATGGTCATCAACGCAACCGGCAGGGCTGCGACCCAATTTAGCCCTGTTTGCGCGCAGATTTTTGCCAATTTGTTTTTCAAATTTAGGTTCATTCTTTCTACTTTCCCCTGAGACTGAGGATGATAGACCGTTCCAAATTTATGCTGGACGCCCAACATTTTTCGACTTTTTCCAAATCTTGATTTTTAAAATGGGTTCCATTATCTGATCTAATTCTTTTCGGGAACCCATGACGGGGAATGTAATGATTGATTAAACACTTAACGACAGTCTTAGCATCCTCCTTTTTTGTAGCCCAGGCCTCTGGCCAGCCGGTCAGAGCATCAACACACTAACAAATATCTTACACCGCCCGGCCCGGAATCAATCATATCAGTAAAATCAATAACAATCTCCTCTCCCGGCCTCTCAGGGGGCCGAAACTTACCCACTTCCGGTTTTACTGCTGGCTTAGGATTGTGTGCCCCACAGATTAAGCTCATCCTGGCCTTCTCTCTTATCATTCCTCGCAGCTCAGGATGCCACCAATGACACAAATTTCTTTCCATCTGGGCTCTCCCCACGTGGGCAAGTCCGTGGGCTTCATCCACCTTCTGTTCTGCCATTTTGGCTGTCAGCACGGGGCGCCCGTCTGGCCCCCTCCACAAATGTCCATCCTGCCAGGCTCCTTTGTTTTTCCACACCCCCTTTTCCTCTGGGGATGCCTCCTCCTGGGCCTGTTTGACTTCCTCAATCAGATCAACAGATATCTCCTCTTCTGGAGTTACCTGTATCATTTGTCTCCGTCCTTTGTAGCCTGCGGCCTCCTTTGCGGCTTCGTCTGCTCTCTGGTTTCCTTTTTCCACCATGCTGGTTCCTTGGGAGTGAGCTTTGCATTTTATAATGCTCACCTCCTCTGGGTCAGCCAAGGCCTTTTCTAGTTCCTCCATTTCATGTTTGTGGGAAATAGGTGCATTGGTTGCTGTTCTGAATCCTGCTCTTTTCCACTGAGGCAGCTCCACATGCGCTGCTCCAAACGCATATGCCGAATCGGTGTAGATGTTCACTCTCCTGTTCTTGGCTAGTCTCAAAGCTCGAGCTAAGGCTATCACTTCAGCTCTCTGGGCCGACTGCTTTCCCTCAATCCTTCCTGACTCTCTGACCTGATAATCTCCTTCTACTCTGCAAACCACCGCATACCCTGCTTTCAGTCCTCCTTCGTCTCGGTGGCAACATCCATCGGTGAACCAGTCCTCAGCTCCCGGTATGGGTTCGGCCTTCAGGTCCTCTCTAATCTTTTCCTCAATCTGTGCTCTTTTGGCGCAGTCATGTGGTTCCCCTACACCCATTAAATCTGCCATGTTAATTCCTTCATGTGTGAATGTCAAATTTGGGGCCTCTAAGACTTTGCTCAGTCTCTGTTGTGCCCGTGGTGACATACAAAATGCTTGTGAATTCACGTATGCCACTATGCTATGTGTAATGAGTATTTTTAGTGGGTGTTCTCTCACTACATGTGCTGTTTTTTGGATAATTCTAGCGACCCCTGCTGCATGTTGTGCGCATGTAGGATGCTTTGCTTCTGTTGGATGTAGTTTTACACTTACATACATGAGCACATCTTTACCCCCCCCTTTTTTCTGAAACAACACTCCATTTACAATTGAGTTTGTCTCAGAAACATCCAAATAGAATGGCTCATCATAATTGGGTGTGGCTAAATCTGAGGCCCTTGACAAATCCTGTTTTACCCTAATAAATGCGGCTTCAGCTTCAGGCGTCCAAGGCAACTCAACCTTAAAGTTTCGAACACCAACTTGCTTCATTAGGCCCCTTAAAGGGGCAGTTTTACCTGCATAATCCGGAATGAACTGCCTGCTGTAACCTGTTAAACCAAGAAAAGAAAGCATTTCTCTCACAGTTCGCGGTTTTGGGTGTGTCAAAATTTGGTCTCTGTGTGTGTTCATCAAACCCACTGATTTGTGTGCGATTACCCGGCCCAAAAAGGTCACTTCAGGGCGAACTAACTGCAGCTTGTCTTTACTTACTTTAAAGCCACATTCCGCCAAGCTATTCAACACAACGAACGACGCCGCTGTACAATCCGCTGCTGACGGGGCTGCAATGAGAAGATCATCAACATATTGTATTAATGTACAATCATTAGGCAAATTACATGACGACAGGGCTTCTTTAAGCACCTTATTGAAAATGCCTGGAGAAAGTGCAAAGCCTTGTGGCAACCGTGTGTATCTGAGTTGTTGGCCTCTGTATGTGAATGAAAAAATGTCTCTGAATGACTCATGCAGAGGAAGACAAAAGAATGCATTTGCCAGGTCAACACACGTGAACCACTTTTGGTCACATGTGATAGCTGATAAAGCTGTGTACGGATTTGGTACCGGTGCAGTAGTAGAGAGCAATATTTCATTAATGGCTCTCAAATCATGTGCCATACGGTATTTTCCTGTTCCATGTTTCTCCACTGGTAGAATTGGTGTGTTCCACAGTGAGTGAGAGGGCTCTAACACCCCGGCCCTTAGCAGGCCTTCTATTGTTTCTGTAATTCCTGCCTCTGCTTCAGGTTTGTGTTTATACTGTGGTCTATTGATTGGTGTGTGTGACTTGAGCTGGAACAAGACAGGAGGACACTTAGCTAGGCCAACATCCGTGGGCCCTTTTGACCATAGACTGTCAGGCAGATTCGACAGTCCAGCAACTGCGTGAGGATGATCTACACACTCCTCACCATGTGTTTTTGAAATTTATTTATGTTCCAAAATCACTGTACCCTCACAGGCACAAGTTATGCGATAGGTTTTACAATTTGGAGCATAAGATAAGTTAGGAACTTGGGTTCTTTGCCACCCTGTGTCGTCCAGTGCTTGCCTGACCATTGGACCTAGATCACCTGCACCATGACCTTGGTGGACCGCCAATGTAATGTGAGGGGTTGAACTTTCTTCCACATTGTACCAAGGCAGTTGTTCGTCAGTTAATTTCACAGCCGCGGCTACACCTTCTGGTCCAATGTAGATGTCATGTGTTTGCACATTCCACGTCTGACCCTCAAGATCAGATTGAAATAATTCACGATAGGTGTCGTCATTCTCTTTATCATAAAACAGGGTAACGTGGTAAGGGTCGCGCGGAGGGGAGTAAACTGCCAAGCTCATTATCCAGGGTCTCCACAGCTGAAATTGCCTCAGAACATCCTCTTTCACTAGTCTCCCCCAGTAGATATTGACTTTCGCTCTTTCACAGTCTTGAAGCAGATATTGAGTCTTTGAACTTGTTCCCAGGCACGGAAAATGCTGGCCCCCTGGCAGAGTCACAGATAATCCATCTGCTGAACATGTGATTGTGGCGCCCAACTTCACGAGCAGGTCCCTGCCCATAAGATTTACTGGCGCTTGCGATGACACCACATAGTTGTGTTTCAAAGTCTGCTTGCCCAGCTTTGTCAAAGCTGGGTCGGTCACTGGCAGAGTTGTCGGGATCCCGGAAATACACACCACGTTCGCTGTGTGGCAGGACAACGTAGCACTGTCTGGTGCTGCTCTCAAAGTTGAATATGTTGCTCCAGTGTCTACTAAGAAGGGCAATTCTGTCCCTTCTACAGTCATTGACAGCATGGGATGTGCCATCACCATACTGTTTGGTCCCTCCGGGTCCCTTCAGTACTGGTCCTCCCTCCAGTCAGCCACTGGATACTGCGCGGCTGGTGCTGCACTCGGGTTTGGGGCCTGATATGCTCCCCTAGAGCCATCTCTTGCTCTCGGAGCTCCACGTGCCTGGGATTGGTAGTTTCGTCTTTGATAGTTCTGACGACGTTCTGGGCAATATTTGCTCCAATGACCCTCTGCTCCACACCTCCAACAGACATTCCAAGGCACACTGCTGAGATTCCCCGTGTCACGAGCTCTTTGTACTCCCTCCGCTGAGCCACCACGCCCTCTGTACGATCCACCGGTTCCCCAATTCCCTGTGGGTTGGTTCTGCCTTGGTGCATTGGCGGGCCATCCGTCATTAGTGCAGGGAGCCGGGCCACTGTCTGGCCATTCAGGCCCAGGACCAGGCTGGGTCGCAACTATCATCATTTTTTCTGTTTTTTCTTTTTCCTCTTTTTTCTTTTCGCAGGCTTTGTTTCTGGCCTCCGCCAACTGTAGTTTGAGTAGAGACGCTTGTGCCTCCTCCAACTCTTTTTTCTGCTTGTTCGCCCTGTCCTGCTCCAGCTGCAAACGATGTGAGACGTGTCTTTCCCACTGCACCGAATCTGCTACGGCAAAATCTGGGTTTTTCTGTAGATCCTCCATGACCTGGTTTGGCAGCCCTGCCAGCACCGCTGAGCGAACCCACGCCCGATGCTCACCTTCTCTACCCGGATGGGTACCTGTTTCTAACAACCACTGATCTCTGGCTTTTTCTAAAAACTCTCTAGGTGTGTTTTGGGGGTCCCAAATTATTTTAGGTATGGCTCCTGTGTTAGGGGTTGGGTACTTTTCACGGACTGCGTCAGACAAAGCACATTGCACTTCATGATAAGGCAAATCATTTGCATGGCGAGTTGTGCGAGCTATAGCCTCTACATCTGCTAGCCCACCACCGAGCATACACCGCGCAGAAATGGCGCGAAAATCACCAATCGCAAGCTCCTCTCCTTCTGTTAGTCTGCCTAATTCACGCAACCACCTTGCTCCTTATAATGAGTGCCTGCAGCTTTTTCTGCTTTGGTCACAGTTTTACACTGTCCCAATTTTCTCTTGCCTTTTGAATTCTTAAAAATAGGCCTCCTCTGTCCCTGCTCTTTTTTCACCTGTCTTGACCTAAAATTCCTGGCTATACTTGGTTCTGACGTGACTCCTCCTCTGTGGTTATCTTCATCATCTTCTTCCTCCTCTGTGGTAGATGAGTCATTGTCGCTCTCCTCTTCTGCCATGCTTTTGGTCATTTTGTCCTTTACGGTCTTCAGCGTATTTAATACTTCCAATAGCCCTTGCGGGGCTTCAAGCATTCGTCCGAATACTTCTCCTGCCCATGTGTCTGACTTGGCCATTGCTTTGGAATGTTTTGACCTGGTTTGGGCCTGCTCTTCTCTTGCTGGTGTTGGCAGCCCAATGAAAGCCGGTTGTGCCATCCTTTCCACCGGTGAAATCATTTCCTCGTTTGTTGGGGTCCAATCCGCTTCTCCAGTCTGGTCTGACAGGCTCTCTCTTGATGCTTCGGCTTTTGGCCTGTCTCCTCTCTCATGTGAACTAGAAGGCAAAGGCAAGCCTTCCTCTGCGGCTGATATTATCTCTTTCCCTTCCCCACTCAGGGACTGACATTTAACTGTCATAGGCCCTTCATTATGAAACACCCGTTGTGCTCTGGTGTATTCAACATCAGCTACTCCTCCCACAACCGCTGCCGTCTGTTCATCTGGGCCCTGAACTTGTCCTCCTCTGAGGGTCATTACAGGCCTGACATGTTGTCGTCCTACGGCATTAGATGTTAATGTGGCCCAAGTAAGTATCTCTGCTGTGTGATACTTGTTAGCATCTCCTGGTTTTGGAATCCAGTTGTTCATTTGGTCTTCCAGCTTCTTATTTTGCTCTTTCAGTTGTTTCAAAGCCTCCATTATGCTTTCCATATCTTCTGTTTCCGCTGTGTCATCCTCCTCCATCCAGGAAGATGCTCCGTTCCACAAGAACATCCACTTGCAACACTTTGCATGAGTTTGCTGTAGTTTCTTGAGTTGTTGGTTAATTCTCCAGTTAATTGAACTTTTCTCTGCCTCGGTTTGCAGTTGTTCCAGTTGCTGCTCACATCTCTCTCCTTCTATTTTGAGCACAAGACTTAGGGCTATTTTGTCATCCAGCCCTCTCTGTTGGGAATCAATAAGCTTGTTTAGCTCAGCTTCCATTGCTTTGCATTCCTTCTCAGCTAACTTTGATGATCCAGGGCAAGCTAAGCGAATAGCTCTTTTTATCTGTTCCTGCTGCTCCCTCAGAGGCTTATAGCCTCTGTGCCCAGTAGGTGTCGTGCTCGGGCCGTCAGCCATTATCCTAGAACACAAGCTTACCTCCCTTTTTTGTGACGTTATACGGCTCCTCCTTCTGGATCACTCCGCAATGTCTGCCTGTTAGCTTTCAGAATTACTTTCGCTCCTCCAAGGGTCACTGTCTCCTTATGATCTGCTTGGTAAGACACACAGCCAACGCAGTGTGTCAAGTCTTAACCAAGCCTCTTTCAATATTCGCTTTTAATGACCACTTTTCACTCTGTAATATAAATGTTATAAACTCATACACACTACATATTGACCTCGGGGCACAAAACAATAACACAGCTCGAATTCATTCACACAGCCTTAAATTTTTTCACAGAAAATTGCCCCAAAGCAATATCATGTTTGCTCACAGAGTGACAAATTCACCGTGTTCTACCGTAGCATAGGCAAAGTGAGCCGCATCTGTAGGCACCCAATTTGGATCATTTTCATTCTCAGTTATCTCCTTTAAGCCTCGAAATAGGAGAAGACAACGTTGCACATAGGCATTTAATTCATGCATCTCAATCTCAGACCACACTGTCATCTCATAAGGTGCATCACCTTCATGTGCAACAATGTGACACTCACAGCCGACCCCCAGCACACCCTCCATTTCAGTAATTTTTATACAACAAGTGATAGAATGCAGCGCTGCCATGTTTGCTTATATTTTATATAACTAGGAAATTATCTGTGTTAAATGGGACTGTTTAATGCATGGGACACAATATAATCATTTATTGTTGAAGGGACAAATGTCAAAGGGGTTCTAACAGGTCCACTTTATTGCGTGCTCATAAATTTTGTTATCTGGGTCACTCACCCAATGTGCTTTATTGTTTGAAATTATTAATTATGTCACGCTTATTAGTGGCTCATATTTATTTACGGCCTATGTTTGAACTTGACAACAAAGGCAGAGCATCATTTCATCCTTTCAGTGTGAAACACTCCACTTTCTCTGTGTCATGGCAGCTCAGAAAACTTCATGAACTTTACTTGCTCAAAATATAGCTTTAAATCAGTTATGCTATCAGTATAAAATGTTTAGGATTTAATTAAATTATTTTCAATTGACTTACAGCAGCTTACTCTGATCTAGGAACGCTCTCTTATCCTCCTCAAAAACTGAAGTTACTCAGTCTTAAATGCTTTTTACATTACATAAATCAACTGTGATTAACTAATAACCTTCTAGTGATTCCCACTTGGTTTAAAACATTCAAAAGCCTTCTAGGGACCTATTCTGATCATAACCTATGTGTGTGTAAGCTTGTTTGCACTTAACCCTCTGCACTCAAGGCATTTACTACACTTTATCAGTCCGGACAGTCACGCCGAATGAAGCTTCTGACCTTCAAAGGCCGAGTGCCAACTCATTATAAGCACATTTGCAAGGTGTGTCTGAAAATTATTTAAACCACTCTTTTTAAATCAAAAACTATTTACATCGTTATAACATCAAAACCAGCAGCATATTTACAAACTTTCAGCAATAAAAAGCCTTCTGCTTATAAGGCTCACACACCCTCTGTGCAGGAAGTGAAAAGCTCCGTTCTCCTCCCTTGCAAATGCAGCTCATTTGCCTGTTCACACCGTCTAAAAATAGCTCTCAGCGCTGCAGCTGCGCTCTCATCACACACAGGGTCACACAAAGCTCAGATAGAATTCTATTCACAAAAGACGTCTTATATTTACAATCACTGACAGGCCTGACAGATTCAGCACCTAACAAATTTCGACAAATTTAAGTTAACGGGTCCAACCGAAGAAAGCTTCACTTTTTTGTAATCAATTAACCAGTATCTGTTTCCTCCAGAACAGCCTATGGCCTGATTTCTAAAATCCCTAACTCAATTTAACTTTGTCCAAACAAGCACATGACACCGTTTTAAACGGTGAGGAGACTCGGTAACTCCTAGCTTATTTCGGGATGCCCTGTACCCCACAGTTAAACCAAAACTGAACTAACCCTGTTCGCCGACAGGTCAAGACCGCGCGTCCACGACCAGGAGGGGGCGTAACCCCCGGGCTATGTGCTTCTTAGCATCTTCCAGTGCCGTCCTATAACAATTTTCACCTAACCGATTTTGACAAATTTTAACATATCAATTAAACAGTATCTGTTACCTCCAGAACAGTTTCTGACCTAATTTGTAAAACTATTAACCAGTCTCTGTTTCCTCCAGAACAGTTTCTGTCCTAATTTCCCTACCAAACTACCTGAGCCTTCAGCTCAATATCCAGGGACTCAAACCCAACATTCTCTGTTACTTCTGGGAACAGTTTCATATTTCTTCAACTTCATTAAATACTCTTAAACAACTTTAACTGCATAACACACGGTGATTCTCATCAAAATCAAAACAGACACTCACCAGCAACGTCAGTGAGTAGGCTTTTAATTTAATGCAGCCCAATTTGGCACAATTTGGGAATCAACTCAACAGGCAGTGCCTTACCTTTTAGATGCACCCGGGAAGCTCACTCACATCAGATCCCTGGTCCGTGCCTGTCCGCTCGACAACCTCAGACCGTCCACACCTCACACTTCCACCCCAATACCACAGGACGAGCCCCCAAAATGTTAAGGTTCAGAAATATTGGGATGGACACCAGAGGAAAAACCCACAATAACAACACTGGTCCGGTCGGGTTGAGTCAAACGATGATTTAATGATCACACACGTGGGAGATGGACACTGTATGCAGACAGTCTCAGATCTCATCTCAAAAAACACATCACCATAGTTTTATGAAATCAGGGTATTAGAACGCCCCCTCATGCGTAGTGACAGGTGTAATACAATCAATGTTGACAATTTTATTTAACACAAAGAATAACATTGTCTCCTTCCCGAGGGCAGACGCTGACTGCCCCCGTCTCCTGGAACCGTCTGTACCCTGCTAAGACACAACATGGCAGCTACAAGGACTCTTTCATTTGTTAAGACCATCAGTGTGTATTGCTCTAAATCAAGTCTATAATATTAAATGAATATTGCTGGATCAGCTACTTCTACTTAAAACATATTAAAACATGACTAAGCACAAAATCATCAAGAATAACATCTTATAAGTGCTGTGTAAGCGCGTGCGGCCTTCCAAGCTCAAAGCCTTTGCCCTCCATAGATCAGCCAGACTCGCGCTGGCTGTAGCTTTTAACCTTTAATTACCTTGAGCACAACTCTAGAAAAAGCAACAAACTGCAATGTGTATGGAATGATCATGGTTACATCTGCAATGGAAAATCATGTTATTATTCTGGTACCTGTAAGAAAAAGATCAAACTGAAATTATAGCCATCACTGTAAATGCAAAGAATAATGTAAGATCAAAAACTTCAATTTATGCTTAATGCAAAGCTGGTTATATACTTCTAATGAATTAATAATGCCATATTAAAATATTAAATGATAATGAGAAAAACATCCCCTCCTTATTCTACAAATATTAAAAACAAATATACCAATAAGCAACCTAAGAACCAAGAGAAGCCCCAAAAGACCTCAAAATTCAGAGCTAAAGATCCAGAATCCACAATCATAGACTCATCATAGATGAAATGTTTATTAATGATTACATATCTAATGAATACAGTTTACATAGTTTGAAAATGAATTTGTTTTCATTTCAACAATAAATAAAATGAATATGCATTAATATATATTTCCCATCTCAGCCAGAATGAAATTGTTATGTTGGGTATGCAGTATATCTTCAAACCACAAGAGGTCGCTGTGCAACAAAAGAAATTCCTCTCTGCCGCTTCACTGTTTCCACCATATGGACACCCCATTCTTTCAACACTGGTTGGGGGCGAAGATGAAAAGGGTACACTAAAGGAGAGGAAACCAAAAGAAAAAAGAAAAACATATCAGTGGACTCATTTCATTCATAGATCAAAGCTAAAGCCTCTGACGCTATAGGTTTTTGCCCAATACGTCCACTTTAAAGTTCATAGTACCAGAGGCACAGACCAAAACATATTCTTCAAGTAACAAGGAGTATAACATTCAAATGTAAAACATACAGGGCCTCCAAAACAGGACATTTTTCCTGTTAAACGGGTTGATCAACATTTACACAATGATCTAATTGGTCTAATCTAAAATGTTGCTGAAACATCACTACAGATGTTCATAACCACCTCCCCATCATCAATCTGTCTTTCCCTCCCATAGACATAGCGTGCTTATCTCTGCTCCCTCCCCAACCTTTGAAGAGAGCAAACAGGGTTTAATGTTAATCTTATCTCCCTGTCTTCTGTGCCTCACTGAGCATATGATGTGTGAATTGCATCTGAACACAGTAAATAAGATCATTTATCAAGCACATAGACCAGGTGTGAACTTTTATCACATTTTTATTCACCTAATGAAATACTGAGTCATGCCCCCTTTTTTTCTTTGCTGTTGCGAAGTGGAGCACTGGACTCCCTGTCAGCTTCCTGTAAGTCACCTCTAGTTTCTCATCATCTCTTCCGTCACCTTTCTCTCCACATGCGGTGTCACCAGTATCACCATGAATGAATGAAGTAAAAAGCCCAACATAAAAGATCACAGGAAATACACATGCAACACGCAAATTTGTGGGCAAAACATGCATGCATGCATTCCAGGAATAGAGCAATGAATGTGGCACTCGTTTTACTGTCATACCGCAGCTATGCTCCCCCTCCCCTCCCACTAAACACACACACGCACTCACACGCCCCTCCACACTTACTGGAGGTCTTCTGACAGGACAGAAATAGAACAAATTGTCACGTCAGTGTCAGTAAGCTGCCCTCTGTTAAAACTCAGACTCGTGCGCATGTGCCAAAATTCAGAAAGTTATGCTTGCCTGTTACCAGCTCCAAGTGGTGGCTCAATATATAAAAGAAAGAAAGGTGTCAATTAATCGTTCATTCATATATATATATATATATATATATATATATATATATATATATATATATATATATATATATATATATATATATATATATATATATATATATATATATATATATATATTTATTTATTTTTTCAACATTAGGGTGTGGGGGAAATAATAGAAATAAACAGCTATTACCCAGTCACATTTACACCCGTGTTTGAAGCATTCTCTTGCATTAAGCACGTATATATCAAAGCACCGCTCTCTCTTTCTCGCTCTCTCAAGCCCGCACTTTCTGTCTCTCTCTCACGCGCAGACATGCGCGCACGCTTTACAGAAGCCGCGCGAGAGAGCGCCGCAGTCACCACGTCACTGAGGACGAGTAACTGGCCGGCCTGAATTCATCCGACCGGGGGGGAAAGACAGACCGAGTTTAGGGGCCGCTGTCACTCTGCACCGATACTTCCTGCACCGAGAAGGTAAGCTGCTCTCTGTCGTTCGCTGTCGGCTCCATATAATGGGTCACAAATTAACAGAAAGGTTTGCTGAGGTGTCATTTTTAAATGTGCCCCTGGCACCCGTGGCTGCAGAAGGAACGGCTGTAATAAAATTCAACTCGAGGAAAGTTTAAAATGAAACTTAATTCAGAAAAACAATATACCATTAGATTTAAAGCCTCTGATTTAAAGAATATCCTTCGGTGTGTGTATGTGGGGGGAATTAACAGAGAAGGGTGTGGCCCTGTGTACATATAAAGGGAGAGAGAGGCCGAGAGGCCCTGTCCCCCAGACCTGTCTTCTGATATTAAGATAAACTGCGCGCGTGCTATTTTTGGGAAAGCCTCACTGGAGTTTTAAACAAACAGTACAGTATTTCAAACCATGTGGAGTACTCTTTCCCCCCTCAATTTAGCATAAATTCTTTATTCCTTAAAAACTATTTGTGTGTAAGTTCAGTGTAGCCTACTTCTGTGTTGTGATTCTAAATTAAGTATCGTCAGTCTAGAAGAAGTAGCTTCTCTGTACTGACGCCTCAACATGTTTACCTTGTCTGAATGTCTGCATTATAGTCAGAATATAGCTGCATGGGAAATGTGGCTCCAGCTTTCCTGCAAGTTTAAATAAAACATATTCCATCCATCAATGTATTTTTGTGTGAATATGAGGTTGAGTCTAATAAAAAGCAGGCCCCCGTCTGCTTTTTGCTCCTGCGCTCTAGCTAAGAACAGCCTGGATAATGAATAACAGTACCTCTTTGTATTTACTCAGGAAATAAAGATCATCATTGTTTGCAACATAGTTTCATCCAAAGCTGAGGTGAAGGTCACCTTTCACATTGCAAGGATGTTTTCCAGTGCAACTGGCTACCTGTACCTCAGCATTTCTGTTTTCCCTTTAGGCCTGAAACTATTGATTCCTGAGCAGTGTTGACATATAAGACCAAATATAGACATGGTAAGTGGACAAGAGCTTGGTCATCTGGCCTTGTATCATGTTAGCTATAATCAAACTGCAGACCAGATCTTGTATCAGTGCAGCAGAATGAATTGTTTTGTGTGACACTGGCGTGGATAGAGTGAGGCTGCCATCTGCCACCATGTGAGCCCTGCGCAACATCAAAAACAGGAGTGTAGAGTGTCAGTGCTACCTGCAGCACCTCGTTATACCTGACGGCATTTTTCCAGAATGACTTTGTAAAATTATTTAAGGTTAAACACAAACTAGCTCTTACCTCTTTTAAAGTTTGGGCACCAGATGAAACAAATTGCACTTATAGGGGGAGGGATGCATAGAAATCAACTTATTGTTATTAAATTCACTTTACCGAACCGTGATTAGTTTAGTTAAAGTCTGTTGCTAGGGGCTTGTGTTTGTGGCCTGTTGCCACGTGGGTGAAGCTTTACAGCTGTCCTGAGGAGTGATGTTAAGCAGAGCATATACAGTGGCTTCTGTAGCTGGGCGGAGAGCACAACTTGGCTGACAGCCTCAATGCAGCAGTAACCTCGAGAGCAGCTGCTGCAGTTTCATTTTTCAGCCGTTTTTGTGAAGATCTTATTATTACAAGATCATAATGTTGATATTTTTCATCCTTTTTGAGCTATTGCATATTAGATGGTCTGATGTGTAAAAGTTCTGTGTGCAACCCGACCCTGTCTACTTTCCCGCCCCTGCACAAACAGGCAAGCAACATACACACACTCTGATCTGTTGGGGGTGAGACAGGTGCAAATACTCAGCTGCTGTCACTGCTGCCACACCACTCCACTACTCTCAGCATGCAAGGAGGTGTGGGTTGAGATAATGCATTGTTAGAGAATGGGACATAAAGTGCAAATTTATTAAAAAAGCAAAGTGTATGGTTAAAAAAAGGGTTTACAACTGGTCTGCTCTGGAGGTGAGCAGCATATGCAAAGTCATAGCAAAGCCAAGCCCACTGCTGTTTCGAGCCATCTGCAAAATGCAAGCTGTGGCTCAAAATGTGAGATCCTCTTCTCTCATACTAGCCTTTCTTTTTTAGTCTCCTTTTTTCTACAGAAAAGCTACACTGATATGTTGACATGTAACATGAAGAATGCTCACATGTTTGGTTGTGTTAGCATAATTAGCATAGAAATGTAGTGACAAAAATTAGAGGAATTTATCCTGATGGAGACATTAATGTATCAAATTTCATGGCTGTCGACTAAAAACCCAATATTTTAATGACACATGGCAGTAGAGGAAAACCGTATGAAGCAGCAAAGTCACTGGACTTGATGACTGATTGTATCAAGTTTCATAGCAGTCCATTTAACAGTTTTAAAATGCCATCTCCAGAATCACATTGCTAATATAGCAAATAATCAAAAATACTAATGTAGTATATTTATGTTGTATCAGGTATTGTAGACCCTTGTTGTTGCTCTTGGCTGGTAGCTGGTGGCCTCACCTCTGTAACCACAGACCAGTGTCATTGCTGTATTTATTTATTATTCAGTTTATTATTAAAAGACACCTTTGACCTAACCATACCGAACAACAGAAATCTTGTTTCAGATGTACTTTGATATCATATGTTCTTGTCACTTCTTATTTAAGCATGAAAGAGTAGCATGTCTGTGTTATTTATTCTTATCTTAACTGAAAATGTTTGAAATTGACTTGAGCTGTTCACTCTTTCAGGTGTTCAGAGGTACAATAACAGACGCTCCCGATTTTGACCCCACCGCTGATGCCGAGGCCCTTTACAGTGCTATGAAAGGCATTGGTGAGTGCCCCACTCCTCCGTGATTCATGGCCACAGAGGTGTAAAGGTCATCGTTTGTCCTCCTCACTAGTCAGTTGAATCATCACTTGACGAATTTCTCGATGCTGTCTAGGATGAGTTTTTAGGTCTTTGTTGAAAATGTTTCTTTTCTGTTTCTCAGGAAGTGACAAAGAGGCCATCTTGGACCTGGTCACCTCTCGAAGCAATGCGCAAAGGCAAGAAATCATCGCAGCTTACAAAAGCAACTTTGGACAGGTAAACAAATACATTTTTAAATGCTACAGCTGTGGTCAGAAGTTTACTTGGCATTCATCTGTTAATTTCAATGATCTAATGATTTATTTTAACCATTATTTTTTTCCAGGTTGCAATAAATGTAGAGTATACATATTTAATGGGTTTAAAATAAGAATTAGGTGCACAATTTTGAATTTATTTTGGAGTGTCTTCAATCCATGCAGGGTCAAATGTATTTTACTGACCAATATTTAGAGAAACTCAGTGACGATCTAAGAAGGACAATTGTAGATTTACGCAGTTTGGGAAGGTCTCCTGGAGCCATTCCTAACCAGCTGCAGATTCCAGGATCATCACTACAAACAACTGTACGTAAAGTTATTCAGATGTGTCACCATTTTGTCAAGGGAGTAGACCAAAACTGCCATTCTCAGAACCCAGGAACCACCGAAGCTCAAGCCTGCCATGAACTGGAAACTGTTGGAACACCAGCATCACTGTCTCCAATGAAGAGAGTTTGAAATCACCACGGACCGAGAGGATAGTGAGGAGCATCTACTCCAAAATCAACATACCATTGTAGAAAAGTCAAATACTTTCTCGAGAAATCTTTATGGTTAGATGAGACAAAGATTGAGTATTCTGGCCAAAATAATAAGAGGTATGTTTGACGGAGTAAAGCCGAGGCACCCAATTCTTGTTTTTGTTTCAGCCATTAAAGATCTATGCCATATAGTCATTTCACTGTGGGAAAATAACAGCTCAAAGAAATTATTGAAAGCCCAAAATGACCAGACATTTACGCCCATGATGAGTGTATGTGAACATCTAAGCACAACTGTAATTTCCAGACATTGCTTAGACACTTTAAAAGCTTAAGATAGCAGTTTTGAGTCCAGCATCACCGAAATTCTCTTTCATCAGGACCTGATTGATGATCTCAAATATGAGCTCACGGGAAAATTTGAGCGCCTCATTGTCAGTCTGATGAGAACCCCGGCCTACCACGATGCCAAAGAAATCCATGATGCAATCACAGTAAGCCAAAAAATTTGATTCGCTCTCACTCCATATTAAATGAGGCAGAAACTGTTTCACATCCGCCTTCATACTCTGTTTTAAGGGTGCTGGAACAAATGAGAGATGCCTGATTGAAGTACTGGCTTCTAGGAACAACAAACAAATACATGACATGGTTGCAGCATACAAGGACGGTAAGATGTTTTATCTAAGACGTCACTTGAATTACGCATCTGATAGTATTTAGAACTGTCATCTGTGTACCCAGCCTATGGCAGAGACCTGGAGGAGGATGTAATCGCAGACACTTCAGGCCACTTTAAGAAGATGCTGGTTGTTTTACTTCAGGTGAGTTGACTAAGTAGGAAACTCAAACACGCTTTGATCACTGTGCCTTTAAACTCTGACTAATCTGCAGTCTGTTGTTTTGATTCAATACTTCTAGGGGACCAGAGATGAGTCAGGAGTAGTGGATGCAGACCTGGTTCAGCAGGATGCCCAAGTAAGCATTTTATAGCCAACATAAAAGCTAAACATGCACATGCTGTTTGACTTTACACAGCCTTTGTTTGAAGAATACTTGAAGTGTCCTGTTGTAAGAGCGTCCTTTACTTTCCTTTTAAAGTATCATATTGGTGGCAGTGCTGAATGGCCTCTGTTGCTTTAAATGAGTATTGTGCTGACACGTGGAAGCGCTGCAGTCAATTTAACAAAAATTAGTTCAGCAGATGTGTATGCATTTTTTTAAATTAAGACTAAACATAAAAGCTAATGTCAATCAAGAATTTTAGGCATCCAGGATAGTGCAGTGGGTATTTGGCTTATTAATTAAGGTCAGTACAGCTTCTGTGACCCTGAGATAAATCTTGCACCAAGGTTGTTATAGTTAACTAAAACTCAACTAAGAAATAAATGTAGATGTGAAAAAACATTTTAAATAACTAAGATAAGAATTAAAAAGTAGAGATCAGAATAAAATCAATTAAATGAAATGATTTTCTGATTTTGTAAAATTAACTGAAATAAAAATAAAAATAAAAATATCATTAGTTTTAGTGTTTGTTATTTTGGTAAAATTTCATCAAAATTTGCCTTATGAGGCTTTCATGAACGTATTTCTAGAAATGTTAATGTCTATAAGACTGTAAGTCAGCTGCTTAAAAAGTCCTGTGTTTCTGTTGTAATACCTGTACTGATTTACTTAAATCTTGCCTCTGACACGATGCCCTGCTCACAGTAATAATTACTAAAGACTAAAACTAAGACTGAAAGTAATAGAAACTAAACTAAAACTAAACATTTTCAAACAATAAAAAACTGAACTGAAACGAGTAAACTCACTCTGGAAACCACCTGAAACTAAACCGAATTAAAACCAAAAATAAATAAAAATGAAATATAATTACAAAATACGAAATTATAATAACTCAGCCCTGGACCCTATCTGTTTTCTAAACTCTCTGTAGGATCTCTATGCAGCTGGAGAGGAGCAGTGGGGGACGGACGAGGCCAAATTTATCATGATCCTGGGAAACCGTAGTGTGACCCACCTCCGCATGGGTAAGCTCAGTTCTCCGAGAAAATATCTCAACAATGAGGCGTTCCAGTCATCCCCACTCTGACCTCAAGTGACTCAGAAGCTGGCTGTCCTCAGTATTAGCCTCCTGCTACTATGTGTGTTACCTAAACTTGCTAACATGCCAGGACAACCATTTTAGTCAAATCTGGGGGGAATTAAAGCACAAAGGCAAACTCAAGATTTTACACAATAATGACCCAAAAGGATGAGATTGGTACTTTTGTGCAATATTTTCCTCTGTTTGTTTAGTTTTTGATGAATATGAGAAGATTGCAGAGATGAGCATTGAGGACAGCATTAAGAACGAGCTGTCTGGAGACTTTGAGAGACTGATGCTGGCCGTTGGTAGGAAATGCACTGAATGCACCATTGTACTTTACATTGTGACACAACACAGTGCCTAATTTGGTCATTTTTCTCATAGTCCAGTGCATAAGGAGCGTTCCCATGTTCTTTGCCAAGCGCCTCTACAAGTCAATGAAGGTAAGCTCAAGTAGCCATTCAGTTTGGTTCCAGTGTGTTTGTAGGCACACTTACTGGTACAGTTATGATGAATGAGGTCTTGTTAGTGACAGATTGTTAAATTTATTAAAATTGCTCAGGATTACTTAACTGTTGCCACAATGCATCGTCCCTCAATCCCTCCAGGGTCTCGGTACAGCTGACAACACTCTGATCCGGATCATGATTTCTCGCTCTGAAATTGACATGTTGGACATTCGAGAGTGTTTCCGCCTTAGATATGAGAAGTCACTTTATAACATGATTAAGGTGAGAAAGAGAGGTACAGCATGTTTTATATGCACTCTGTATGTGAATGTAGAGCACTTATATGACTTTGTGTGTGTGTGTATGTCAACCAGGATGATACATCAGGGGATTACAAGCGGACTCTGCTCAACCTCTGTGGAGGGGATGATGAGTAAGTTTTAGGAATGCTGCATCCAGAAGGGGGTGCTAGAGGACCACTGTATGGCGTTACTACTGTTACTTTGAACTGTGTAAAAGCTTTATTATCTTAATGAATGCTGAGGCTAATGGAAACTCTTTGTTGAAGCTTATAATTGATTTAAACAAACTTACGGTGCAGAGACTGTATTTTAGTCTTCTTCCTAGAAATGTTCCCACTATTTACCGCTTGAGGTTCTGGCTTTGCTGAGTGTGCTATGTTTTGTCAAACCGGTCATTGCAGCTTAGCTGGAGAATTCTTCCCTGAAGCTGCTCAGATAGCCTACAAGATGTGGGAATTAAGTGCCATGACCAGAGTGCAGGTTTGGGCTCCATCTGCTCCCACCTTAGATGTGTGATTGCATGTTTGTCTCAGCAGAGCCTTGCATCTCCACTACCTGCTGGCCCTGTAATGATGTGCTATGGCAATATGCTAACGGTGTTATGTCTACACAGTGAAGGCTTTGTCTAGATGTGATCAGAGTGCTGTTCGCTGAAACACAAATAGTTTTCTGTTAGAATGAACTCTCCAAACCCCCATTTGGAGAGTGAATGTCAAAAAGATCTCAGCATTTTTGACAACAAAAGGCTGTCTCTCTAATGCTTCCTGAAACTGAGCTGTTTTTCATCCTACCAACCTTTTGCATTGTTAGCGGTGTCATGAATTCTAAACTCAAGAGGGCACCCGCCCCCTCAAATGTCAAGAGATTATTATCATAAAGCCAAATGTGTTGCTTCATAATTTTTTATCAGATAATAAAAAAAATCTTGAATAAAAAATAATTTATTTTGCATGTTCTTCAGCCCTCTTTGTGCTTTTAGTTCAAGCTTACAGATATGGATTTAATTAACAGATATTAGTAACTTTGACACTCTGTGAGTAAATACTAATTGTCAGTCTTTCAATTTTGTAATGTGCACTACCTCAGCTGAGGCCTACAGTCCGCCCGGCGCCTAATTTCGACCCTGCTGCTGATGCACAAGCACTGAGGAAAGCCATGAAGGGATTTGGTATGCAAACCCTGCTATATAAAACACACTGACACTATCCTGGCAACTTTGCAAAACTCTTTTTTTTTTTTTTTTTACATATGGCATTTCCTTTTTCTTTATAACAGGAACAGATGAAGATGCAATCATTGATATTGTTGCATGGAGAAGTAATGCCCAGAGGCAAGAGATCAGACAGGCCTTCAAATCCCTACTTGGAAGGGTAAGACACAGGAATGATAGAAAATATGGCTAAATCACAAAATATTACCTTTATTCGTTTATTGTTATGTGTCCTCCACTGGATACGACAGCTTTTAACAACTCACTGTGTTCGGCATTCCAGGATCTGATGAAGGACCTGAAGTCTGAATTGTCAAAGAACTTGGAGAGGCTGATAATTGGGCTCATGCTGACGCCAGCTGAATTTGATGCCAAAATGATGAGAAAAGCAATGGAGGTAAAGTAGGAGTTAAACCAAAACACCCACTGATTTCTCTCTTAAATGACACTCCAGTGCTAATATGTTACATTTCTATGAGTAGTGAACACGGTTCACATTTAATCCCCCATATACTGATACCTGTTTCCCAAACACGTGGTGGTTGATATTTGGCCGAGATAAATTACATAGAACACATTTTATAGTCAAATAAAAATGTATTTATAACTTTTCAACCTGACTGAATTTCCTTATGTGGCAAACCTGACTCATCCTCTGCTCTCAGCAGAGAGCACTTGCGTGCAGATGGTGTTTCATAATTGTTTGTGTCCTCGTTTTATGCATTTTCAAATAGTGAAATATAATAATTTGGTTATTTGAAGGCAAACAGTCAAATTATCACCTAATATGGGAACTGAACAGATGAAACCTGTTTTGGATAAGTAGTAAGTCTTAGATGTTGACAACAGCTTGGAAGTCCAGTGTGTTATTTAGAATTAAACAGGCAGCTAAACTTTGAAATGGGCTCTTGTACCTTTTTATATTTCACAAAGCACTACCTTGCTGGGTCCCACACATACAATAATCAGCATAGAGTTAGAAAGCCTATTTCTTTAAAAAAAACCAAAAAAAAAACCAACAGGCACCAAAATAGCAAAAAATGAAGCTCACACTAGCTTTTTTTCCTAGGGGGCTGGGACTGATGAACACGCTCTCATTGAGATCCTGGTTACCAGGAGCAATCAGGAAATACATGCCATGAATGCTGCCTATCAGGGTGGTAAGTTTGGCACCAGAATAAGGCTTAAAGAATCACTTGCTTTGTCCTAAAAACCTTTGTCAGGGCATGTAATATATCATACTTTGCAGCCTATAAAAAGTCTTTGGAGGATGCCATTCAGTCAGACACATCAGGCCATTTCTGTCGGATCCTCGTTTCTCTCGTGCAGGTAATGTCTGTCATCATCATGAGAACTCACACTGTGTGTAATTTCCACGCCCACTCACAAGTTGCAGTCTGGTAGTCTGGTTTGTGTTCTCTGTTACACATAGATCTATTTAATCACCTCCCTAACTGTCTTTTATAGTGTCTTACAAAAAAAGTATACGTTTTTGGTTAACCACTAGCCTTACAGAGCGGCACTAATTTGCATTTAACCTCCTTGTCTGTTCAGGGTGCAAGAGAGGAGGGCCTTGCAGATGTAGAAAGAGCTAATGCAGATGCTCAGGTGACTGAATGCATCCTTTTCTTTACTGTGTTTAAATATGAAATGTAAGAATGGATCTGAAGGTTTTGTGTTCCCACTGTTCTTCCTGAACAAACCAGGAACTTGCCGATGCATGCAATGCTGACTCAGATGACATGGTGATGAAGTTCATGAGCATCCTGTGCACCAGGAGCTTCCCTCATCTCAGGAAAGGTAAAGGTCATCACAGATATGTAGGTTGCAATGATCTTTACAAGTGTTCAACTAAATTTCTCCAACAAAATGCAGTGGATTTTCGTGCTCTTTGCTGTTCACAGTGTTCCAGGAGTTTGTCAAATGCAGTAACAAGGACATTGAACAGATTATTAAGAAGGAGATGTCTGGAGATGTGAAAAATGCATTTTATGCAATAGGTAATAACTATTTTTCACTACAGACTTTATTCTCCTTTACTTTCAAGTTTGCCACAGCGGATGATACTGTTGATGAAATCCAATCTGGGTGACAACTTCTCAGCTGTTGCATGTTTCTCTTGTCTTTGCAGTCCGCAGTGTAAAGAACCAGCCCTCTTATTTTGCAGACCGTTTGTACAAAGCCATGAAGGTATCTCTTCATCCTGTTTTAGATGAGTTAGGGTTAGATCAGTTATTCAGCATGTCATCTGGATACTAGATGTCAGCCGTAACACGTGATTAGGTCACTTTTATTGGTGCAGAATCCTGTGTTGTCTAAGTCAGAATATACAAAGTATTTATTGATCTCCTCTGCAGGGTCTTGGTACAGACGACAGAGCGCTGATCCGCATCATGGTGTCCCGTAGTGAGATCGACCTTTTTAACATCCGAAAAGAGTTCAAAGAAACTCACGATGCCTCCCTCCATGAATTCATCCAGGTAGAAACTATGATTGTAAGTCTGAGTCTTTGTCTACTAACACCTCTGCTTGGCATGCTGTGTTCACATGTGACTTGTGTGTCTGTGGAGGTTTGGTTTAATTGCTTTGGTCCCGCTGTGTGCAGAGCATGCAGTGCACATCCTTTTTCTGTTGCTGCGGTAAGGTGGTGGGGTACGGTAATCTATAGCTCTCTGCGGTGGACTATGGGTCTGTGGCCACAACACAGCTGTTTAGGAATTTCCCTCTTGCATTCTTCCTCTATCTCTGCTCTGTGATTGGCTGACAGATGCAGAGACAGGAAGTTCCTAAAAGCAGTTCTATAATAACTTACAGATGAAATCAATGTGACACCAATAAAAACAAGCTGCCCTGGATTGGTTTGGAAAACACATTTCCACATTATGCAAGAGCAAGGATTGCTTTATCTTGTTTTTATGAGTTGTGCAGAGAAATAACTGAATTGATCATTTATTAAATTAATTCAATTTAATTGTACATTTTCAGTTTGCTAGTTTCAGTTACAAAAGCGGTTTCGATTTGAGCAGTTTCTCAAAGTTTAAATCTGTGCATGTTTTGAGAAATATGCTTACTTATGTTCCTCTGAGAGTTTGGGGGAAAGCTTCAAATCCCAATCTACGCTATTAATCCACCTTCCAGCACCTCTTAAAGCCAACAGCAGGAGATTTATTGGTTCTGTTTCCTCTGGAAAATGCCAGCTTGTGTTACCCTTGTTTCTAAAATGTATACTAATATAAGCTAACCAGTTGCCCTGCATAGTTTCGTTTTTGCCATAAAAATGTGAAATCTTGATCGAGATTATAAAGTAGAAATCTTTATCTACTGTATGAGTGTCAGCTGATAAACAGGGGAAATTCCACTTTTAACTCCTTTGTTGATATAGACCGATTTCTCAGCTTCTCTTCTGCATTTAACTATTGTGTGAGCCAGAAAAAAGCACTGCCTTCCAAAACATGACCAAATGATTTTTCCACTATTTGTGTTTTTATAACCATGCACAGGGTGACACGTCAGGAGACTATCGCAAAACCCTGCTGATTCTCTGTGGAGGGGAAGATTAACGCAGTTATAGCCCCGCTGCAGCTCAGTTCACAGACTTTAGTGACCACAAGACTGTTGACAGAGTGAAACTGTGATGGTTCACGTCAGCATCTTTTCTCAGTGTAACTGCTGCCACTCTTCAGCCAAATCAAGTGACCTATGACCTCGCAGCCTTGCAAGCCAGTTTTCTGCTCTTATGTCTCAACTTCCTGTCCAGCAGGATGAGACGGTTCTTTTTTTTTTTTTTTAACAGTGTTATACGCTCACGATGAAGATGATCATGTTCGCATCTGTAGTGTATTTAACAAGTAGGTACTAAAGCAGAACCTTTAATTTATAGGCCATCCAACAAATACTGTGATTTGAAGGTAACACACACACCTGAATAAAAAAATACACAATTGAAAACAGTTGTCTCTTCTGTTTTTTACTACATGTTGTTATTACAGTTTTTAATTTGTCTCATCAGACCACACATTCTCTTGCTGTACCTTTTTTATGACGTGGGTTCCTGTATTTGACAAGGCACTTTAATAATTAACCATGTTGATACTGGCAACAGTACAGAGGTGAGCAAAATGGGAACTAGAATATTTAAGATCAGGAAACCCCCCTTCCATTTTAATACCTCTTCTGCTTAGCAAAAATACCCATATGTTATTGTTACTCATAAAAGAGAACTAGTGTAAATAAAGGCTGACAATGCCAGAATAGCAGATTTGAGATATTGAATAGCAGCTAATAGATAGTTAACACGCTCATATTAGCTCTTCCACATTTGCGCGTATTAACGCGTCACTTTATGCTTCATTTCACGTGTGTCAGTTGCACTTGTACACTTGTTAATGCAGAGGAAAAGTGCAAGACAGCTGTCTTTTTCTTGTTAGTGTTTCAGCTCATTGCATATGTGTGAGCGCAGCTGTTGTCGGGCCACTGCAAGTTAAAAGAGGAAAGAAGAAAAAAAAGATGTGGCGAGGAAATCCCCTGCAGTACGCCAAATCCAAGGCAGTCTGCAGCTCTTGCTGCTCTCAGTGGCACACCCAACTTGAAATTGCTCTATTTGATCATAATTACAGGAGATTAAGAGATTACTGCAATAACACTTTGTTAATGTCAATACATACACTGTTCTTGAATTTCCCTTTTGATAATGGGGGATTTTTTTTTTTTTTTTTTTTTTTTTGCTGTAGCAACGATGAGCTCGTACTGCATAAATTAAACAGATTCAAGTTTACATATTTCAAAGGTGCTCAGTTCTCAGAGGGAGTCGAAGATATTGCTTTAGCCGTTGACTTCATGTTGTTATAGTTTTCATAACTGTGGTTCCTTCATGCAAACAAGCCAAGCACTGTTCTGCATGTAGACCTACCACACTGTGCATACACACTAGAATAAGTTGTCTTTGCATTTTTCTCTGTTATACTTGTCACATTATGTGCCCAGTGGCTCTTTTGTATCATTCAGTATTGTAGGTTTTTTGCCATGCATCCTTATATGAAGCACGTGCATGTGCTGCAAACTGCAAGCTGCTGCACATAAATGATTTAAATGTATACAGCTTTCCATTCATGTGTTAGCAAAGGCAGGCCAAACAGTTGGACACACACCAGGTTCTGAGCCTTCAGTATCAGGCCATTTTATGGGTTATGGGAATTCCCCAAGTCTCACAGTAAAATCGCTTCCCCCAATTCACCAGTTTCCTTAAAAAGTGCCTCTCCGATACGAGCTAAATGTGTGGGTGAGTTGTTGTTTATTTGTTTTAACATTTGAAATGTAAGTAAAGAATATTTTAGATGTGTGAATATTTATAGATATGTGATTTTTTTAAAATATAGTTTTGGGTGGGTCAGTTTTTGTTCTCAGTTATAGGCTGCCCTTTGTTTGCAACAGAATGTTTTGGGCAAATGGAACAGTGAAAACATGCATCACGCTAGAAAAGAAGAGATTTGTGATAAATATTGTATAAAAATCTGTTGTATATACTGACCACAGTGTATATTATCATTACTCTCAAAACTTGTTTTGCGTTTGTTTTTTCCATTTAAAAACAGTTTTCAATATGTTGTGGATTATAAAAACTGAAGATAAAAGAACTCAAATTATACTTTAAAACTGATTTACTCACTATCATAAAAAAATCTGTTAGTATCCATTACACACAGGCCTAGACGAACTGTATTTGTCAAGCTAATACAAAGTCTTGGATTTTATAAAGTCTACAACTTTTTTTTTTTTTAACTAAAATTGATGTAAGTAACCTGTAAAATGTTAAAATACATTTGTATCTGTTGCCAGTGACATGTAGCCCAATTTTTGAGGTTTTTTTGCATTGCGATAGTCTCAGCAGCAATAATGTCCCTGATTTAATGCCTCGAGAACGATGGCTGGTCACTACTCGGCTAACAAAAGGACTTTTTGTATTAAGTAGCACAGAACTAATGACTATCAGCTGCTAATTTCCACTGCTGGGAGATGAGAAAGCGTCCCTGTCTCAGCAGGGTGAGGTGCCTACTCTGTGCTACAGACAAAAAGGGTTTAGAGAAGGGCTCAAATTTGAGGATTGCTCATTTAAAAAAACAAACAAACAAACATACCATGTGTTCATTCTGCTAGCTTTGTGCAGTGCTTTAAAATATTGTCAAATGTTGGTGGGAGCATAAGAAAAAGTGTGCAGTTTGTCACCCAGCAAGACTGAATGATGGTGACATTTCCTGTATCCTCAGGCCTGTAGTTTTTGTTTTCTTCTGGCAGTCTCAGAGTCATCAGCCTGTTTATCATTTCTGCACACCACAGCAGCCCGAAGTGGAAACACTTTGCACCAAAAAAAAATATGGGCAATGTAAATGTTGGCAGGCACAGGAATGAGGAAAAAACAACTTCTGTGTGTGTGACAGCCACATGAGCTGTGCTGTTGCTTTTTCCTGTAGACACTAAATGGCTCTCTGGGGACCACAGTCACACATTTTTACCAGACTTTTATGGCCAAAGGGATAGATACCCTTTGTGTGTGCATATGTGCGTATGCCTATTGTTTCATTGTTGTACGTGGCTTTAGTTGAAGCATGTGATTTTTCACTTGACTTGAAAAGGGCATTTATAGCTGATTTGTGAAAGGATTTTCAAATAAGGCGTGTTGTCTTAAATCACATGCTGTCCACCCACTGTCTCTTGTTTTCTCACTTATTCTCTTTCTTTACAGTAAGATTTTCTGTCAGAGAAGTTAAGTCAAAGACATCAATGAGTAAAAGGAAATTCTATTGAAAGTCAAGCTGATTTCTCTGTTAAAGCAGTTTTAACACTAAGTCAGTAACACACCAGTAGAGTTTTTACATGACAGGAAGTAACAATAATAGAAAAGCTAAACACAAGTATAAGATTAGATGAGGTTTGGTATAAATTATGTCATGTATGGCAGTTTTACTTGTTATTTGTGTAAGATTTTTATTACAAATTACGCAGGAGGCTTCTTAGCCGGGAATATCCTTGTGTGGTTCAGTGTGATTGTGTGTAGCCACAAGCTGAATGATCAAGTATCACACTTTGTGTTTCCAGCTACCAGAGGAACAACGTAAATTACTCCCTGAGGAAGAAACATAACCGCAGATTATCTGTTCGTTAATTCCCACAAGATGTCACTATTGCTCCAAGTGATTAATTTTAGCCTTCTTGGGGGGGTCTTCAATAAAATTGGGACAGTTCTGGTCAAATACAGTGAGCAATGTGTGAGAAACACGGTTTTAAGTAAAAGTTCCATCCAATAAATGATGAGTCTGTTAATTTTGCACTGTACACGTTTTCCTTGTCTAACAATATATGGGTGTTCCTCCTTTCCTGGGACAACACAGATATAACTCAAGTGGACGGTTAATTAAAAAGAGTTAGGTCAGCACTGAAAAAACTAATATTTGGGGTTGATTGTGTTATAGGTACAGTGTGCACTCTTAATACCTCATATTAATGGACTGGGAAAAAAAGAATATAACTACTGTAATATTCACATCTCACAGGCTGAACTCTTATACAAGCTCAAAAAACATAAAAGTCAGTTATTCAACTTATTTATAAAACATATAGTTCATCTTCATTTTATTTGTTATATCACAGTTAAAACTAATCAATTTCTTGATCAACTAGATAGTTAATCAGGAAATAGACAAAACACAGTGTGTTTGAACGTTTTTCAGGAAACTACTTTTTTAAAATGTATTTTTTAACCACATTTACGATTTGCTCATTTTTTTAAAAATGTAAGCAAATGTTTAATTTATCCAGTGTTTCATTTGCATAAAAATGTGGATGGAATAACAAGTTTTCTTCCAGCTCTAAACTCATCATTACACATCTCTTAACAATAATTTAGTTCAGCTTAAAAAAAAAATCTGCGTAACTCGAACTAAAACGTATTGCCCTCTCAGTTCAGAGGAAATATGTGATGCAATCACAGAAACCCCCACCAGCTCCATCTCTGAATTTATCAATGAGGGAAAAAAGTCACTGAGTGAAAAAGGTCGGGGTTTGTCTCATGACTTTGGGGGGATGGGAGTGGTAGTCGGGGTTCAGTGAGTACACAGTAAAAACAATAATAATGTTAATACGAAATATAATTAAAATGATTAAAATTCAAGAGAAAATATAGGGGATTTAAAAATTATTATTATTATTATTATTATTATGAGTCTTACTTACCATCGAATTATTGCATCATTCACTATTTTGCCATATATGGATATTGGTGCCTAAAAGTAGATCATGTGAACAGGTTTGGCAATTCTGGTAATACCGCCACGGTTAGAATACATGTAGAGCGTTTGCTCCAGTGTTTACATTAAGGTCAGCTGCTCCTGTTGGTGCCCCTCTGATAGAGCCGAGCTGCGATTGGCCACGTTGCTGTCAATCATCGCTGTTTACCAAACGTTGCGAGGTGGAATTTCCCAGGTTACAGCATAGACTCAGTAGACCACTTCCGCAATACATGTCTGGGCAGACGAGAGGCCACTGCGAGCTGAAAGGTACCGAGCAAAAAAAGCCACCTCTTTGTTGTTTTGGCTTGGCGTTTATCTCCGCGTTTCCAGCGATTTACCGAATCGATTACAGTCTCTGTAGAGGAAAAATAAGGGGAGTTTAGCACCTTCGTTTCCCGCACAGTCATCTAGTGTTAGCTAGCCGACAGCTAACGAGGATGTTGCTAGCAATTTGCATGACAACAGCGAAAACTAATATTAGCTTTCTTCAGCCAATCAAGGTAGCTGTCATTTGCTAGATTGTGGTGTATTTGAGCCTGGTCTCCTGGATAGATGTGTGTTACTTGGATTTGCATTACATTTTGTTTTGTTTTGTTATTTTTTTGCTCTGCTTTTGTTCCCTTTTTCCCAGGATAAGAACGTTGTAGTTGTCATAATATGCTATCACCATAGCTAACACATTTTTGCCATATGTCCGACTCTGTCAGGGTTCATAGTACAGCATTTGTCCTCTCAAAGTCGTCGGAGGATTTTTATTTTCCGTCCAACGTTTCGCTCATAGTCTACAGTCGTCCTGTTAGAAATGATAACTTAGAAACAGGTCGTTAGTGTCACGCTGTATAGTATAAAACAAAAAGCGGGTGGTATTAATGTCATTTGAGCATATTTGCTTTTACTTTCGAGCTCCTGTTATAAAACTTTATCTTATGTTCAAGTGTTCAACTTTGAGAGAGAGTACGAGCGTATTTGGTGATCTTGTGGTGTACCTGTTATACTTTCAAATCACCTATGTCACTGACACAATTTTAAGTCGGAACTTAAATATAACCTCACAATGTAAAAATTGCCAAGATTTCTTTTTCCAGTTGTTTACTTTTTCAGCCTGTTAGAAAACTCTTTGTTTTCTGTAAAGGTCAGCTACTCCTGACTTCTTCTGTGTGTTCTTGTGTCTCCTGCTGCGTAGCTTCTGATATTTTTGTTAAGTTAAAAATACCAGTTTGTGTCTTCTTTCCACAGTTCAGAGGACGATGTGTAGGAAGTGAGCAACTGCAATGGAGGGGAAAGGACCGTACCGCATCTATGATCCGGGTGGGAGTGAGGTCAAGGCCAGGGATGAGGCTGGAGGAGGGAGCAGCTATCGGCAGCTGCTGGAGGAGAACAGCATGCTGAGAGAACGGATGAAGGGACTTAAGAGCTTAGGTATGTTTCTAAAGACTAGTTATCTCAAGTTGAAGTTAAGGCCGTGTGCGTCTGTTTGTGTGTCAGTCCTTTTCAACTCCTGGGGGTGTGGTGATCCTTTACCAGAGGCTTGGAAGTTTGAGAGTTCTGTGCAGTATCTAGGATTGCACTCCTCTGGACAGCGACCTCTGACATTGTGCCTGGAATCTGCTGGAGCCATTCTTCCAATCTTGGGGTTACAGCTCCTAATGCTCCTGTTACCACACTGCTCCAGTTTTTCTTTCAGCCACTGGTACTTTTTTGTTTTCTTGTGAACTCGCTTTCAGATTGTGCTCTCCACTGGGATTACCATGTCTATCACTGCTGCATTGTGATAGACGAGGCTTTTTCTGCTCTTTGTCATCCACCACTATGGTTAGCAGCCACACGACTGTCTAGAACTTGAAGTCCCGTAGGACCTTAGGCTTGTTGTTCTCACCCATCCTTGGCTGTATCTCCCATCAAGAAGTGTGGCTTTTTATTCCATATGTAGCACAGATGTTCCTGTACACTATCCCAGCCTCTTGATTGTGTCGACAATGCACTACATAGTCTCCGGGGCTCCTTTGCACAGCCTTCAACGTGGGTCCTTGGACCCAGTGCTGTTATTTCCAGTGCTCTTCTGATCTGCATGTGTCCTATATTGACTCATGTGGCCACTCAGCCTAGTTCATGAGACCCTGAGTTGATCTTCCATGTTAAGCAGGTAATTGGCTGGCTTGTAGTTTGATGGTGTTGTACCCTTGTGGGGGATCCTTCATGCTCAGATTGTTCTGGCCTTTGTTATCCAGTGCGGAGGAGTACCTGCTGTTAGCAGTCCCTTTTATTTGTGCTGCCAGGTGTCCATGGTGTGTTAGCTTCTTCATCTATCATCTTCAATTATTTTAGGTCTTGGTGCTGTCTAGCTCTTCATTCTTGAGGCTCGTTGCTGGATGTCTGCCTTTGTGATCTTGATTGGCACTTTTTCTGTGAGGTTGGTGCTCATAGATCCACCAGCCACTTGGCTTTGGTGTTGTCGTTTCTTCCTCCCAGGTGTTCTTCCATTATTTCTCCAGCCTACTTGGACTAAAAGTAGATCAATATTTTTATTATTGTGGCAGTGACATATATAAGCTCATTGGTTTTAGTGCTATTGGTAGTCGGGAGAGCTAGAGGTAGAGCTGTGTTCACACCTACAAGTATCTCCTGTGATGGGATTTTGTCAGTGAGTGAGGGGAGTTGTGTCCTTTGTTTCGAGTCTACCTTTAATTTGGTCACGATCTTCATCCTCAGCTCAGTAAGATGGAACATCTACTTCAGTTAGACTGCTCTTTTCGGCTCATTATGTCCGTAATACCACTGGATTTCCAACTTCGATGGTGGCTTTCTTTTACTGATGTTAGAGCGCCGAGTTACCATGTGCTTCTTGGTCACAGTGGAAGCTCATAAAGTTTTTTCCAAAATTTTCTACACAGAAAGTTGAGATTGTTCAGCTTGAATTCTGTAGCAGCAGAAAGTTGAACAGACATTTTAAATAACACATTTGTCATTTAAAACAAATTTGACATAGGCACAAAGACAACATGTGATGTTGTAGCATCATATCCTAAAGTGTCATTCAGCAATTATGGTGAAATGTAGTGAAACCTGAAAATCTGCTTTGGTCATCCAGTTAAAAACTCACATGCTAACAACGTGAATGGCTCAGTGACTAACTAAACGAGTCCTTACTTTCTCACAGAGTTTCTGTCACACGTTGTTTGTTGTTGTGCTGATATTTTTAGTGACAACAGGGTTTGCCAGTAGAAACAAAGCAAGATTAAGTGAAGGTGTTACTAGATAGAGACGAGCTCTCTCCAATACCTGCAGGTGATTTGCTGGAAGAGTCTCAGTCAGAGGCGTCGAGGCTTCGACAGCGAGTGGAGGAACTTGTGAGAGACAACGAAGCCCTGAAATCGTCCAGCTTCGCAGCCAGTTTGTGTATGGGAGGGCCCATTCAAACTGAGACACAAAGTAGGTTTCACATACTTAAAGGCAACGAAGAAGACTTTTCTTCACATTTTTGGATTATTACACAGTGTGGCCAGCATTTGGCTGATTGTTACCATTAATATTCATTTGGTGTATTTCAGGTAATAAACCCTGTTTACATACCACAGCTGAGCAGAAGGAGGAGCAATCGAGCTGTTTAGGAAAGACTCTTCAGCCAGAGAAGCCCAATGTAAATAATTTGTTTCTGCTTTCTGTTCAGGTAGAAATGACCCTGTTATTATTTTAAGACTAGATGTAGGCATTATCAGGGCCTAAAATATAACGTCCGACTGGAGAATGTTCACTTCGTCGTTGTTTTTTGGGATCATGTTCGAGTTGTGTGTGTGTGTGTGTATATTTTTTTTTATAGGATGCCATTTCAGAGTTTGAGGTGGTGAATATGGAGGGAAAGACTTCAGAGGCATTGACAGTACGTACCAGATGAATAGCTCAAATCTATTTGAATCATATGGTTATTTTTAGCATTTATTCTTTACCCTTTAAAAGGATATTATTTTGTATAGGTTTCGGTTTAGTGAGGTTAAATTTAATCATTCCTCTTTATAGCCATTTCCTCAATATTGGACATACATCCTTGGTGTGTTGACTCACCAAAAAACTCAATACTGGTAGCTCCAGCCTGAGTCAGTCAGGGGAAAGTCCAGGATTGTCACTGACTAGAATTACACCGCTGATTCATTCACATACTAAATCCCAGGGGATGTGTTAACAGGACACGAGGCCAGTGTTGAGGTGAACATGTTAAAACCTATGCTAGTGGCCAGCCTGTCACATATTCTAACAAATTTAGCCAACCTTGCTATCTAAAATATATGTTGGCGAAAGTAGAAAAGCTAATTGTAGTCTGTGGAGAGTAAAAATAAACCCAACAGGACCAACTAGTTTGCCTTTCATACAAATCGGCTGCTCCCTTTCATAGAGAACGATGACTCTTACAGAATGGTGTTTTAAATAATTGAGATGTAATTGAGAACACGCTCACTGAGTCAGCTTGAGAAGAACAGGTGACTGACTGGTTACTTGTGTGGGTATCTTCAGGCCGGGTCAGCAGTAGGAGTAATTCCCCTCCTTCCTCAGGAGAACATCGAGCTAGCAAGCCAGCTGAAGAGGCTTGAGAGCTCATTCAGCATATTTGCTGAGGAGTCCAACCCAAACCAGCTGTTAGCGCACCTTGGCCGCATGGCTGTGGAGTTTCATCATCTTTCTTCGAAAGTCCAAAAGAATGAACAGAGGACCTCCCTCCTACAGGTATTGCGCACAACTACTGTGTCATAAAACTAAAAAAATGTGACAAATCACCACAGTGCTTATTATAAATAGTGATTTATAAGTGTTGTAATAGTGCAAGAGCATACCAAGTGTATATACAATGATCAGTCATGTTAAAGAAAAATATAAAATCTGAATTTTGTTATAGCAACTCGAAACTATCACGCTAAATACTACTGCTACGGCACGCTCGGCATAACTTGATGACTTTAAAAGCTTTTTTTGTGTGAGATTTGACGGGTCGCGAGAGTAAAACTACAGATGCAATAATACTTCGTTCGGACGGATGTGGTTTCAGAACTTGAAGAGTAATTTAAGTGTGTTTTGTGGTAGAACAAGTATTCTGGAGACTCAATAACTTTAAAAAAAATAAAATGAAGCTGCACGTAGTTGGTGCTCTGTGTAGAACCTCTAAAACATTCAATAAAATATTTTTAAAGTCTCACTACTTTCACTACATGGAACATTAATTTTTCCTCAAAACCCTGTGGGCAACAAAAGTGTTATTTAATGGGATGAAAATAGGAAACTAAAGCTTGATTTATCAGATAAAACAGATGGCATTTCCTTATCTGTTAGATTATTACACGTGACTTGCATTCCGACGTAATTTAAAACTCAACATAAGTTTATCTTTGTGCCACTGGGTTGATGGCATTTCTGGATATATGATTGAGTACAGATAATAAGAAAATGTCAGAACGGTGTTTAATATTGTCCTCTCTTGGCTTTATAGACTCTCTGCGAGCAGCTCAGACAAGAGAACAATGAGCTTCGAAAGAAAATGGAAGAGGATCATCATATCAGGAATCGAGACTTGGAACAGCTGAGGTAATGTTTCTCCTTTTGATGTGACTGTGCTACAAATAAAACAATACTATCGCTCTGACATCTTGTTCTCTTTTCTTCTGATCTGTTTTTTAACTTTTTTTTTGTGGGACTGTTTTGCTTCTTATAGTTTGATTTTATGTCGAGTCAAATTCTCATTACTGTTAATAAAATATTTATCGCCTAATCTTTACTTTGCCCTTGATGTTAACAATTCAGCGCGCTTTCACTTCTGAAGGGGATTACTCCAGGGCTTTCTGGTGTTGTAGGTTCTTCCCAGAAGGCCTCCAGTAGCTGGAGCATGATGACGGCCATGTCTTAGAATGAGACCTAGTTCTCAAACACTATCATTTTCATTTTCATGCCGGTGTAGACAGGAAAATCAGAAACTTAAGGAGTTGGTCACAGGAGCGGCAGCAGCGGCAGCAGCATCTGCGTTGCCACCTGACGCTGAAACTCCAGAGGCCAAAGAGGAGCCGGTGAAGGAGGAATCTGCGGCTGTCCGACCCAAAATGGAGGCCACCACACCGCAGAAGGTAGTTTCAGTTTAATTAAAATTGATTTATTTAAATTTGTATACATACATTATTTGCTGTAGCTTCATATTTAAAACATTTCTATGAAGTTTTTTTTTTTTACCTAAACCAGTTTTTAATCTGTGTTCTTTTTAAAGACCTTTAATTAAATTATTCTCAATACAGTAATCTTGTGACTGAGAATTTCCCACTCGTGACCTCTTACAACGTGCGTAATGTAGTAATGTTGTGGATTTAGGAATATTTTATGTTCCCCCAACCCCCCAGAGTGGAAAAGCTGCAGAGAAAACCCCAACTAAACCTTGTGATGTCGAGGTGTATGAAAAGAAGATCAAGCTTTTGGAGAAGCAGAGAAAGGATGTGAGTCTTGCTTGCTTACTTTCTTACTTACTGCTCATCCTCTTTTGCCATAGGGGAAAGTCTGTGTATTTTGTTTCCTACATGTTCAGTGGTGTTTGTTTCGCTTTCTGGCTTCTTACAGGTGCTGGAGGTGAACAAGCAGTGGGACATTCAGTGGAACGCCATGAAGTCACAGTTTGAGCAGAAGGTACAGTAATGACTTTACAGCTGCTGTGACGGGTGTGGGAAGGCGTTACGGTGCTCTTGACTGCTTAAAAGAATTTTAAATTTTTTTAGATTTCTTTTCTTATTTTCAATTTCAGGCCTTTTTTTTTTTTTTTTCTTTTAACATTTTCAAAATATTGAATCACCTGCATCAGTTAGCTCTGTTTGGTCCAATTTAGTTCAAAGAGATGTTAAATGCTCTGTTGGACTTAAAGTAAATCACTTGTACCCAGTATGAGTGATTTAACAAGTGTCAGTACAAGTGAGATACCAGTCACAAATTTCATTGGGTGTCTCTCCATAACACCACACTCAGTGATCTGTGTGTAAAATGGATTACATGCTATGAAAAGCTGAAACTTAACTAAAGAGTTCCACTGTATTCATTTCAGCATATAAAGAAACTAAGGTTGGTTACCTGTGGGGTTCAAATATTGTCTTAATTACTTATTTTATGAATTAAAGTTGCTTCTGGTGTCTGTAGCAACATTTTTTCCAAGTGATGGTTGAAGTTAGTTTCAAGTGTTTTGCCAAACTAAGAAAAAATATTACTGATCACTGAGCATCGTGACATTAATTAGGTAAAATATCGTGATTTAACAGAAAAACAAGCAAAAAAACCTATGATGGGTGAAGTGACAGATGGAAAGCATTTTATAATTTGAAAAAAACTTTAACAAACAGGACTTTGAAGTTTGTGTTTATGACTTGACAGAGAAGCAGCTGTGTATGTGTCTAGTTCTTTCTTTTCTTTCTTTTTTTTCTTTTTTTTAAATGTGCTTGTCCAGTGGAAAAGGTGCAATCTTGCAATAGCTTGCGATCTGAACATGCTTACCACAAGGCCTGTCACACTTCAGTAAGAATTCCCCTTACCTCTCCGGTACCCGCTGACTTCCTGCTGTGGTGCAGTCAGAGGGCAGCAGAGACACACAGACGTACACACTCTCACACTGACACTCACACACCTATGTTGTGCACACCCACAATTATGTATAAACCTACATTCACACTTCGTTCAGACAGGGACACCGTGCAGCTTTGGGTTATAACCACAGAACCCTAGATATATCCATTTGCGTCACTCGGTTCGTTCATATGTTACACAAAAACAGCAGTGCGTGTTTGCGAATTTGATGGCTTAGTTGTCTATTTAGATAACATTTCTGAAGCTAATACCGGAGGGTTATTACTTTATGGAAATTTATAAAAAAAAATGGATCTTTAACAGCGTGATCATTTCCTAAACTAAAAGATTGCCACTTTTCCTCAGATCACAGACCTCAGACAACGGCTAGCCGAGTCACAGAAAACTGTGCTTGAGCTGGAGGCTGAGCGGGAGCAGAGGCAACGTGACTATGACAAGAAGCTGCTGCTGGCCAAGTCCAAGATTGAAAATGTCCAGGTGAGAATACAGATGTGAAAAAGGCCAGGTGAAACTGGTCTAAACGAAAGCAGGGCACAGAGTGACTGTGGAAAAGGTGTTTTTAAAGCCATGGGGTGTGTGCGCGTTCGTTCCAGGGGGAGAAGGAGTGTTTAAACACTGAGACGGCCGAGCTGAAGCAGAAGATCCGCTACTTGCAGGATCAGCTGGTGCCCCTCAGCAAACAGAGAGAGTACCAAGAGAAGGAGATCCAACGCCTCAACCGAGTGAGTGTGGAAGAGATGCAAAAAGAGTAATCGGGCGCAGGGACGTTTCTGTCAGGGTAACATTGATTTGTCTTATTCAGGCTTTAGAAGAAGCCTTAAACCTACACTCACCTTCATCCTCCCAACAACCTCCTGGCCAGGGCAACTTTGCAGATGCGGCCAACAACTTTAAGAAACAGGAGCTGCTCACTCAAATTGCTGTACTTAAAGAACAGGTCAGATAAACAGAACATTTACACACACTCCTGCAGTTACGTGTGGATTTCCCTTCAGCTGCTTTTTCTTTCTTTGCACTTCAGGTAAAAATCTTTGAGGAGGACTTCAGAAAAGAAAGGAGCGACAGGGAGCGAATGAATGAAGAGAAAGAGGACTTGAGGCGGCAAGTTGAAAGACTTCAGGGTCAGATTACTAATTTGACCAATCAGGTAAGATCGTGCTCATGTAACATATATTTTTTCCCCCTGTATATAATGTGACCAGGAAAGCTTTAGCTTTTGTATCATTTTTCTGCTAGTGGCTATTCTAGCTGACCTGCCCTAATATGAGGTGCTTTATTTTTCTTGTTGTGTACTTGTTGGTGTGGCGCAGCTTCATCAGGCGCAGAACGAGTGTCAGAGAGAGCGTACAGAGAGATGTAAGCTGGAGAGACTGCAGATGCAGCATCACAAACAGGTACTGCTAGTGTTACATATACACTGAAATGGTGGATTAAAGGGCACTGTCACACTGAGTAGGTGAAATATTTGTTCAGTGTGGCTCCTGAAAAGAAAGTGCCAATAGGCTTGCAGGCTAGTGCCCCCTAGTGACAGAATGGTGGAAGACTAGATTGACTTGACTGTAGTAGGTTCATGCCGAACGAATCACAAGAGCCTCACTGCAGCTAGCTTGTTTCGGTCAGTGCATTTGGGAGCAGCGAGGTGAACACTGGCACGCCTCAGTGGGAGGCAGAACCGCAGCAGGGTTGAAGGTCAGCAGCGTCCCGTGCCACAACAGGGCCGCTGCATTCGCTGAGAGTAGCCACAAAGCACTGATTGGGGATCACATGTGTACTTGTGATCCCTCGTAGGGGCAGCAGCAGGAAAGACGTACCTCAGACCCCACGTCAGACTCAGTGAACGGCCCGCTGAGCCCTCCCTACTGTGGTCCCTTTGTGCAGGTGGGACCGCAGGGCCTTGAAGGTTGGCCCATACACTTCCCTCCCCGGATGCCCAATGCAGCAGGTGCCGCAGCCGCAGCCGCCGCAGCACCACCCCCTGTACGAGACTTCCAACCCGTTACCCCGGTAAGGGCGCTCTAAAGCCCCTCTGTCTTTGTCTCTGGAGTGACTCTGGTTCACTGAAGAAACAAGGCTTTCTTTTTTTTTTTCTTTTCAATTTCTCTCTTACCTCTACTTCCCTTACTTGCTGGGGGCAGCACGCTTACATTCAATAACCAATATTAGGTTATGGCAAAGACTTAAGGGCTGCTGATTGCAACGAGTAAGAATAGAAATTTTAACAGAATTGTTCTGTTTTTGTTTTTGTTTTGTTTTTTAAATCAGGGTTTTCCTTGGCAGTTGTCATTCAATCAACCTGAGAGGGGGTTGAGAGGGGCCAGAGCAGTAGGAGAAAGTTCACGACCACCACCAGAGAATGCAGGTAAGATACAACCAGTCATATGTAATTTATTTCTATTGCACAATACATGATGGTGTGTATTCAAACAGATGTACTCTTAAAATGTAGTGGAAAAACAATGAGCCAAATTTTGTCATTAGTTATGCTTAAAGTTCTTCAGCTCAGAGGTGTAAACTATAGTGGGGTAAGGCTTATTTATGTTCATATGTTACTTTGGTGTCCGTAGATCAGTCAGCGGCGGCAGCAGCAGCAGCAGCAGCGACAGGAGCACCTGGAACAGGATTTGGAAAAAGGGAGCGACAGAACATTGACCCTGGAAAGCACTAAAGCATCACCGTACCCACTTAAAAGGAGCCTGGGTAGTAGCATGAAATCAGTTTGTTTTTGAGTTGACAAGGTGTGATTTGATCTATAATTTTCCTACTGAACTGTAGATATCCTATTGTAATGTTGTTTATACTTGCGTTTTATAAGGCTATTTGTGACGCTATTCTGAATATACACATGAAATATTGTTTAATATTTTTTTTTTTTTTTTTTTTTTTTTTAAATCGGCAACTTTAAGTCATTTGTTAAATAAGTTGGAATAATTAACAGATTTTTTTGTTTTGTTTTCCAGACAATATACCTATGTGATTGTCTATCTGCAAGTATGTAACAAGTAGTTTGTTACTTGTAGGGTCACAGGAAGCCATTCCCCAGTAAGACTAAGACTACATATACTCATTCCAGCCATGAATGATTATATAGGTACACTGAATCATAGAGCTTACAATGTGAATGTTAATTGATTTGAGGGTTTTCAATACCATCGATGTTATAGAACTGTCCCCTAACTGTGTAACTGTTCAAAAGTTGTTGTTGAAATACAAAAATTTTGGGAAATGAATTTTGATGGTATCATGCCAAAAAAAAAAACAAAACAAAAAAAAAAAAACATGATTGTGATTACTGATAATTTATTTATAACCTGCTGTTTTGATAGTTGCATTGACTAAGTGTAAATCATTGTCTTTAGTAATGCTGTTCTTTCTATGTTGTTAGTGTAATCCCAATATATTGTAGCTATTGACATTGTATGTTTGTATCAGACACAATACGCAGTACATACACAATTTTTTTTTTTTTTTTTTGGTAATTTCTCCCCCATGATGATGGACCTAATCTCATTAAACACTTCGACTTGATTTGACCACTCATTCCGATATTTATGCTCATCTCACTGCATCCTGTACCACTGCACACAGCATATCCCCAACACAGTACCAAGAGATTACAGCAGCCGCGTCCTCATATACCTGTTATGTCACATAACCTCGCTGAGTTGTACTTAGCAGTACAAAATATCCAAATTCAGCTCAAGGAGCAGAATGAGGACGATTTTCATCAGAATTCGTAGGCCGTGGTTAAACACCCAGTTACAGCAGTACAGCCACCCCAGAGGATAAAACCCTCTGTCGGGATGTCTCGACTTTTTGTTTCCATCCACTTCAACAACCAGCAACCCACACCTTGCCGACTGACCTGTGAACTGCTCTAACGCAGTCAAAGTCGCAATAACAGATAGCGGATCCACACCTCCAGGTCACACTATTAGGAAAAAGTTAAATCTGATCTCCAAATCAACAAGCCTTGCCTGTTTAAACTGAATGCCAGTTACGATTACTTAGTATAGTGTATTTTGACTAGTCAGATGAAGGGCTTCAAAAAAAAAAGAAAAAAAAGGTTTGAAATGGCTTACTTTTATCTAGCAAGATATCAACAGGGAACAAAATCAGGATGGGCTAGAGCTGAGATATTAACAGAATTGCACTTTGAAAGGTATGCTGTAATTTATGGCAGATGTATTTTCCTGGTTTTTAGCCTTTTTTCTTTTTTTCTCTTTTTTTTGCTGTAGGAAAAAAGCACATGTGAGACTTTTTGTATTTGACTGGCTTAATAAATCTATTCTAAATGTCTCATTAGTATCTTACCGTGTCTTGTTCCACAGAGTACATCGTTTTTACCTTTCTGTGACACAACACTCATGTTTGTTTCTCAAAAAACTGCACAACACCGTGTTATTCTTGATGATTTATTGAAAGTAATTAACATTTAGACAGTAATGGTTAACAAGTCCTGAGATGGGAAGATGACATGGTGCTGTGGGATTGCAGGGCAGCCTGAATGCACTGAAAGGCTGGCCTAAACCCCAGATTCCAAAGAGGCACCACAGAGTTCCTGTTTTCAAGCCTCCTCTTCATTCAACATGCCATCTTCACGGTACAAGAAACTGTAACATTACTCGTTTTCAGGCTACCTTAGTTTTAATCATTTGCATCTGATTACACTTAATTCATTAGACAGACAACACTAAATGATCGATCACATCTAATTAAAGACATCCCTTGTGTATTGTTCGAGCAGGTATCTCCGGATGTCAGCTCGCACCACAGAAACTTTGGTGGTCGGTTGCCACCTCATCACTGGCTTCCCATCCATTCCCACCAGAAACTTCTCAAAGTTCCACTTGATGTCACTAATCTTAAGAGGCTCCCAGAACAACCGGCCGTACATGGGACCAAAGTCTTCTCCGACAGCGGGGCAAGAGCTCTGCGTGGCACAAAGAACTTTTAAGTAAGACTCAGAACAACACCGCTCAGGGCCATATGTTTTCTCTGCCTTTATAAATGCTCATGAAGGCATGAATTATATCTAGTGCATCCAGTCTGTTTCAAATACAGTGGGGCAAGTAATTATTTGATCCCCTGCTGAATTTCTAAGTTTACTCTCTTCCAAACAAATGAACAGTCTCTAATTTGGTTTCATTTTAATAATGAAATGAATTAATGCATGTCATTGAATGAAATAAGTATTTGATTTCCAATAAAAACCAAGTTACCAAGCGGCAGCCAAGAAACCTAAAGGATTTGTTTCTGTAAAGCGGAGTGGCCCAAAATCCCTCCTGAGATGAGCCAGTGACCAACTACAAGAAACAGCTTACCATGGCAAACAAGGTTCCTTAACCAAGTAGTAAGTCGTGGTTTACTTATGGATAAAATACTTATCCGCTCAATGATATGCAAATCAATGTACAGCTTTTATTTAATGTGTTTTTTTCTGGATTTGTTGGTTGATATTCTGTCTTTCTCCATTAAAATGAAAATGCTAAAATTAGAAAGCTTATGAATTCAGCAGGGTATCAAATAATTATTTTCCCCACAGAATATAACTAAACACATGTAAAGAGTCTAAGCATTGAGAGCAGACAGTAGCATTCATAATATACTTGGAAAAAAATAGTTTAATAACATGTAAAATACAAAATTTAAATGTAAGTTTCAACTTACAAAGACTCAACTGAATTTCACACACAGTTTCTTACCTTAAGGAAAGTATAAACCTCTTGCTCATTTTTCCCATTCACATCACCTTTCTCAAACAGCAGGAAGTTTGGAACGAATCCATTGCCAGGCCTAACGTATCTGGAATCCAGAAAAAGGACATCCTATCAGTGGACATGCCCCTGAGTACTTTACTGCTTGGCAGCTGCCCTAGATTCCCTACAAGCCGAGTAAAGCCACATAGTGTATTGCAAAGGCTTTGCTATGGATCTGTGATGACTGATGCAATCTGAGACATACGTTCTGGGTGTGCTGCAGAGACTCTCGAACAGAAACTGCCAAAAGATGCTTTCATGCTTTAATGAAGTTTTGTTGATTGACAGAGGATTTACCGTTATTGCACATTCCTGTCTACATGCTGCTTTAAAGCTTCTCACCTTACAGCACATATATACGGCCTTGCGATAAGCGTGTGACTCAATACTAGGGAATTTAATGTTATCACATCAAAATCCTATCGAGTTCTCTGGAAAACCATGACCTTCATCGACCCTAATTCATTCATGAGTATTTTTTAAACAGTGTTTTCTATGGGGCAGACTTGAAGTGCAGTGAAAGACAAAGATTTCTCACTTTAAACCTGGCAGGATTTCATGCCTTTGCCCTGGTTCCTGTTTTCCAAACTGGTTGCAGGGGAAGCCAAGAATAGTTAACCCAAGTGGGTTCATTTCCTCATACAGTGCATTCAGTTCTGATGAAAGAAGAGAAAAGAGTTCAGGTGGAGAAACCTTTTCCCCCCACCTCTTTAGTTCTTTTTTAACTGCAGCACAAAACAACGCTGCCTGTGCCATCTCTTACCCACATACTGACTGGTGAGTCCTCAGTATGTAGCCACGTTGACAAAGAGGACAGCCTTGCCTGCATAGTCACTGAAGTTCACAGTCTGACTACCATTTAGAGTTTTTGCTCTGTATTTGTAAATGGTGCCTTCCACGGATGAGTTGCATTGCTGCAGATACAGACAAAAGGTCGAAGCAGTTATGGTTGCTTTAACTTGCTAACAGCTTATACAGTTAAGGTGAGCAAGAACACAGAGAGTCTGAACATGAATTGCTTCAAGAAGAACACAATGTACTCTCAGACTTCCAAACAGCACACAATATATATTGAAACACAAAAACCTGAAGCTGGACTTAACGTGGACATAACCTCTCACCTCACACAAATGTTTATGAGGGGTGTGTTTAACCTTTTGTTCAGTCACCCTTTAAATGATCTGCCACAGTGAGTGACTGAAAAATGACAATGTTTCATTTGCGTTCTTGTGGTAAATGTTTTTTCACCTAATGACCAATATAGCAAACAATCACAGGCAATCAGCCAATAAGTAGAAGCATAATGAGTGGCAAATATTTGCAGGTACAGAACTTGCCATTAGTAAGGAAGATATTTATTAGTCTTATGTGATGGTACTGGCCATCTTCGGGATCGGGCGTCTCACTTGGACAAAACAACACATAGGAAAATCTCATTATCAGCTACTTTTTCGTCCCCGTCAAGGTCAAATAAACAATCACCACGAGAGTCTGACCATCCACTACAGATGTCAGGAGTTTGTTTGCCCAAATTGATCCTGAAGCTTTAACCAAATAAGCAGCATCAGGGACAGCTGCAATACTTCCCCTTCTTCCCCCTCCATACCTGCGTTGTTGTGTGGGCAACAGAGCTCCTTACAGTAAACATAAAGCTCTGTGTCAACAGGAGAACTCTGCTGACAAACAGTTAAAGGGACTTTAGCTGTCAAATTACCCTCACCCAGCCAGAAATCTTTACGTGAAATTACCAATGCAGCAGATGTGACTCTATATAAAATGGGTATCACAATATTCAAAAACATGAACGCAGAGGGCCATTACAGTTCCAAATGGCTCTGTTTTAAGCTATTCGCTTTTGTTGATGCACTTTATCTTGTCATTATGGCTGATGATTGCCAGATGCTTCCTTAGACGGTCATTTTTCACAATAAATCAGCACAGCTTGGAAAAAGGATGCAATCATGCTTAGAAATTCACCAACAAAAGAAGCCCAGAGTAACAGGTGTTTATGTTTCTATTCAAAGGCTTGCTGTCCAGCATAAGCTTGAATAAGCAGTAATAAGCAGAAGTTATTGAAAGAGATGTGTGTTGAGCACAGATAGTGAGCAATTGGGGAAGTTATTGTCGCTCAAACTTCCTCATAATTTAACGCAAATAATTTGATCTTTGACAAAGAACATTCTGGAAAACACGGACACAGGGCCAAACAAACAACTGCAAGAGTAAAATAGACCTATGCTGTGGAAGACTGTTTTTCCATGAAAATCAAGCAACACTCACCTGATAACCTACAACGTAAACAGGTGAGCCGGGTAGCAGCAGACCGAGCAGCAGTAGCGGTAACACGGCCCACATCGTGCAGTCCTTCCCCCAGACGCGGTGACTGCTCTCTGTGGATGTCTGTCTTCTCGATAAATGAACTGGCTGAGGTGTCGTCATCTGTTGACGTGCACCGATTGTGAGCGCGGATGAACGTGTCAGTAGTCTCCAGGTCAGAAAAATACCTATTCGTTCTTAGCGCTAATGTTGTGGGCAGAACAATGCTTGCGATTTGGTAATCAGTGGTATGGTGGCCTATATATGCCAAACAAATAATAAACAATTACAAATTACAAATTACAATTCATACCGTGTACATTATAACATGCCATAATAGACCCATTTCTGTAATATACTCACATATCTATATTATTGCTAATATATATTGTAATATATCTATATCACTAAAGCACTTCTGGATGGATGCAAACTGCATTTCATTGCCCTGTACCTGTGCATGTGCAATGACAATAAAGTTGAATTCTATTCTATTCTATTCTATTCTATTCTATTCTATTCTATTCTAAAAAACAAACAAACAGGAAATTCTTATTTTATTCGTCTAACCAAGATTTAACCCACAAACAAGACAGGGAACACGTTACATATATACAAAGAAAAAAATAATAGTAGATGTACGTTTATGTGTGTGATGTTGTCAAAGTTATCGGGGATTTTAGACACCTTGAAACCGCTGCAAAAGTTAAAGAAGAAGTACAATCCTGATCAAAAGTTTAAGACCACTTGAAAAAAGGCAAAAAATCATATTTTGCATGGCTGGATCTTAAGGTTCCAAGTAGAGCTTCAGCTTTAGATCATGATATATTAATAAGAAAACTGGAACGTTAATGTGTCAGAGGGTTAGTTTTAAATTGGGTCCGGAGTTATTTAAGTGACAGGAAGCAGTTTGTGAAATTAAATGGTGGTTGCTTGTGGTGTACCCCAAGGGTCAGTTTTGGGCCCAAAATTCTTCAACTTATAGATTAATGACATTTGTAAAGTGTCCAAAGTATTAAAAATGGTTCTCTTTGCTGACGATACTAACATATTTTGCTCTGGTGATGATATGCAGAATTTATTGGATGACATGACTAATGAAATAAGTAAAGTGAAGTTCTGGCTTCATAAAAACAAATTATCGTTAAATTTGAATAAAGCTAAAATTATGTAATTTGGAAATAGTACAAATACAAATGCTAAGATTCAAATAAATGGTGTTGATATTGAAAGAGTAAGTGAAAATACATTTCTGGGGGTAATAATAGATGAAAAACTTAACTGGAGAGCTCACATAATATGTATTCATTCCAAAGTATCACAAAGCATTGCAATATTAAACGATGCAAAGCAGGTATTAGACAGGACATCACTTCATATTCTCTACTGTTCACTGATTTCACCATACTTAAGCTATTGTGCAGAGGTCTGGGGCAATAACTATAAAACCACATTACATTCACTTTTTACTCTTCAAAAAAAAGCAGTTCGAATCATCCACAATGCAGGTTATAGTGAACATACAAACTCACTATTTTTGCAGGATGAAATATTAAAAATTGCTGATCTAGTGAAATTCCAAACAGCACAAATTCTATTCAAAGCAAAAAATACAGAACTACCAGGTAATATTCAGAGTATGTTTTTTTTTGAAAGAAGTAAGTTCTAATTTATGGAGGACCACAAACAATTTAAGGGTTTTTTGTAACTTCAAAACAGGGAAGGTATGTACTACAAGAAAAAGCATTTGTGTTTCTGTGCATAGAGTGAAACTGTGGAACAGTTTGAATATATAACAAATATAAAACAGTTAAAAAAGAGTTATAAAGACATGATCTTCTTGAACTATAAAGAAAGGGAAATTAAGTGAATGTCTCTATTTACAAAATTTCATGATGTGATATTATAGTATATAGTATATCAGAAATCTGTTCACTTTTTATTACAGATTATATAAGTAAGGAAGCTGACTAAATATTGACTGATAACTTATGGCAAAGGGGTGGGATTAAATAAGTGTGTACTTCTTCCCACTCCCTTTTGACATGTAAATGAATCCGAACAGAGGCACTATTGAAATGTACTGACTTTATTTTGTATAGTATTTTTTCTCTAATTTTCTTTACTAAATGTACCTGTATATTGTTTACATGTTCGAAATAAATTCACAAACAAACAAACCCTGCTTATGCAGTTCAACAACCTGGCCATGTTCAAAAAGGGAATGTTTCTTTGCCTTTGCAATCAGAACGTCATGACGGTGTGACTACCTGACAGAAAATGACAATGAATCCACAGTTTTGCACAGATTTAGATTTCTTCTTGTTGCATGTTGAAGCTCTACTTGGAACCTTGTTAAGTTCCACAGAAGACAACTAAAGTGGATGATGACAGAATTATTTCCATGGTTAAGAAAACCAACTTTACAGTGTTTATCCAAGTGAAGAACACTGGGAGAGCTAAGACTATCTACACTCTACAATCAAGAGACACCTTCATGAATCTCTAACTTACTATTCAGACAGAGAGCATGAGGTTCTGTGTGCATGGCCTTGGATTTGTGTGTGTTTGACTGTTGGATTACTATTAAACAGAACACACTGGAATTAAGCAACAGGGGGCACATTACACTGAACAAATCAGGATCTTTCTGCTTGACTTATCAAGCCAGTTATGCAAGATTAGTTTACCCTAACCGAGGACCTCTCTTGTAATGTGTTGTTTTTCTTCTGTTTGGAGGATTAAATAATCATGTCTCGTGAATCTGAGATTGAAAAAATAAATACATGTAGAACTCAGTGTGTATTGAATACAAACCAGCTGAGCTGCACATCAATATTGAGTTGTACTTTCAAATCTGCCACAGCACCGACATGGCAGCAGCTTTAGACACTATAAACTCAGCACTAACCTGTTGTGTTTATAGTAGTTTATAGTGTCAAATCTCACCTATTAACAGAGATACTGCAGTGTGACATAGTTTCAAAAGTGCATATGTTACTATAACTGCTGCTATAACTGCAGTCAGTGTGCTTTGAATGAAACATTTATGCTAAAGTAAATGAATAAAAAGCTCCTGCGGTGTTACAAGTTGAACTTACCCGAATCTTCATGATTGCATGAGAGCTAAGCGGCCTACTGTTGGTTTATTTTATTCATGGATCATTTCTCTTCCTCTCTCCTCTCCGGGATCAGCTGTTGCCATGGTGAGCTGGTACTTGGCCATATGCCCTGTGGGTGGCTGACAGGAGTCTTTGCAAGCCTGTTCGAGTGTATCGCTCACTGTATTTTGTACACAGCGTTCGGCTCAGATCTGCAGGCCAGAATAAGTTGTTATGCAGCGGGGAAGCAAGAGGCACCAGAAGGGCCAAATATCCCATGAATTTCTCTGGTTAAGGAGAAATACTGAAATTTAATTGATTATGATCAGTTGCAAGGGGCTGTGAGGACATGAATAAGTGCACATACAAATACTTTTATACAGTATATATAAAATAAAATGCAGCTTTGTCAAAACTCCAGGTAACACAACAGAAACTTGGGTGCAGATTTCTGCCATATCTTCTTTGTGTCATCCTGAGATATTCTTGGACTTAATCATTACTGTTTAAGTAGAGCCAATTATAAGAAAAATGTGATTCTTTCTAATATTATGTGGGAATAAGGGAAAAAAATATTGTTTTTAAATCTTAAAGTTTAAAGCATAAAGATAAAGACCTACACTACTGTAGATGCTTTAGTATTGCATGGATCAGAATTTCACTGTTTTTTTCCGGGTTTGTTCACAATTCCATCCATTTTGTATGAGATCTACAACACTGCTGACTGGAATGCAGCCCCAAATCATGACAGAGGCTCCACTGTGTTTTACTGATGGCTATAGACACTCACTGTTGTACCTCGCCCCAAACCTGCTCCAAACATATTGCTGATAATTTGGACCAAAAATTTAAAACTTGGATTCATCACTCTGCAAGATCCGTTTCCACTGATTATCAGTCTAGTTCTTGCGTAATTTGATATACCTCAAACTTTTCTTCCTGTTTTTCATTCGGCTAAAGAAATGGGAACAACAGGCCACAAACGCAAATCTCACACACAACTCTGGCCAAAACATAAACGTGGCGTTTTCTATATTCACCACACGAGGGCGACGATGAGCTCACTGTTTTCTACAGTCATTGGTTTCTCCAGCCAAGCAACCAGCGGTGGCATCAACACTAGCAGACGGTCCAGTGAGTCGCTGGGCTCGTCTACGTTCCTCGGAGATGGCGTCCCTTCTGCAGCCAGATAGAGTTGTCTATCTGGTTCGTGGGGAGAAAAAAATTAGAGCCCCCCTGTCTCAGCTTTATTTCTGTCGCTACTGCAGTGAGCTACGATCTCTGGAATGCGTGTCTCACGAGGTACGTTAGTGTTTTTCTCATCATCCTCCGCTAACAGTTAGCCTTTTCTAGCTACTTTGTTACCTTCTGTTAGCTTTGACAGGCGGGAGGGACTAGTTCAGCCATATGCTGAGTTGTCTTGCCAAGCCGTTTGTCAATCAAACGGTCCCCTAATCTCATTGGTTGTACGGTTTCACTTCCGCTTGTTGAAAGAAGCAAGCGCAAGCTAATGAGCCGTTGCTATCTGTCGGCTTTAGCATTAAACGCACAGGTTAGCTTATATAAAGCTGTGGGTGGCATGTTCTCTAATTAAAACAAGTACACAAGCAAAATATTTTGATGTCGGTCTGTCCTTGCTAACGTCCTCACTGTTAAAACCTTGTAAACCTAACTCAAAGTTACAGACACCACGCCCAGAGCGATTTAGCTAGCAGCATCACCATCATCATAGGATACCCTGACGAATATTTGTTAATATACTACTACTTGATTGAAAGCTTAACTTTTACTTCATTGAAGAATAGATAAAAATGAAATAAAACGGGTTCCCCTGTTTCATGGTACCATACTGTTCTAAGGAATGGTACAACGATAATCCTATTTATTCCTGATAACACTGTTGGTAATCAAGCAGTTGGGAAGCGTGTTTAAAATACACTTTAAGACTGACTTCTCTGTGTTCAGGTGGACTCCCACTATTGTCCCAGCTGTCTGGAAAACATGCCGTCTGCAGAGGCTAAGCTTAAAAAGAACAGGTAAGATTGATCTGCTTTTCTTTGCAGATTCGTAGAAAAAGCTCCGTGTTTATATTCCACCCCTTATGTCACTATGTAATTAGCGACCTTAGTTTCATTCTTAATTATTGGTGTGCTCTGTTGTAGGTGTGCAAACTGTTTTGACTGCCCGTGCTGCATGCACACACTATCTACTCGGGCCACCAACATCCCAGCTCCTCTGCCTGATGATCCTACCAAGACAGCCATGAAGAAAGCGTACTATTTGGCCTGCGGCTTCTGTCGCTGGACCTCAAGAGATGTGGGCATGGCTGACAAATCAGTTGGTGAGTGCTAGTTCACTAATCCTAGTTAACCTTTTTTGGTCAAGGCTGTATTTGTTCTCTGTGACTGTCTAAAGTCTGATGTTTGCATTTTGTTCACTGCAGCCAGTGGTGGATGGCAGGAGCCGGAGAACCCTCATACTCAGCGGGTAGGTTTTTTTTCCACCCTGTGGCCATCTAAATTTTTCTCAAGTTGCTCACATGTTTCCTGATAACACATTGCTTGCTTTTAAACTGATGTGCCCCTGAATAAGTGACACCCTCAATAACACAACCCAGGCTAAACTGAAATAGCTGAACATTTGCTTAGGCTACAAAACTGACATGCACGAACTGCACATGCTCCCATTTATTTATTTATGTCTTGCAATGAGCGTCTTTACACACATGTAGTTATTGCAGGAAGTCAACTGTTTTAATTTTTGCAGATTATTATTATTCCACAGTTTTCTACAGCTTTAAGTCTATCACATTTTAATACAATCATACGAACTTGTAAAAAAAATTACATAAGTTGCGTTTACTAAGACCAGTATCAGCCAATAATATTCTCCAAGCTATTAATTAAGAAAAAAACTATATTGCATATAGGGACATAATAAATTTGTGATAATATAGGTATTGATATGAACCTATACTATATGTAGCATAATGTATCTAGTTCTCTTTTAAATTACAATATAGTCTGTTTTTATAAAAGTACATAAAGAACTGATTCTTGTTTGTTTGCTCCAGATCAACAAACTGATTGAGTATTACCAGCAGCTGGCCCACCGAGAGAAGCAGGAGAGGGACAGGAAGAAGATGGCCAGGAGACGACAGTGCATGCCCCTGGCGTTCTCGGTACTCTGCTCTCTCTGAGCCCCACAGATGAACAGCTTCATGTTAGCTGTTGCCTCTGTGTGGTTTGTCGTTATTGCGAATAGCAGCAATAAATTGCAAATAACAAACTAATTTACATAGACTTTGATTTAAATAATAAATACAGAAATATTTCTTTGTGTCAGTAAGGATGTCATTTGATTTGCATGCTTTAAGCCAAAGCAGGCGGGAATAGACTTGCTGTGCTTGGTTTACAGATTCACACCATGCCCATGCTGTTACCCTGCTTAAGAAACAAATGTCATGGTAGTCACCAGTGTGATTTGCCTGAACGTAGCGGAAAATGTGCACAATGAGTTTTATGCCCCCCTGCTTTGGATGTGGTCTTCACGCTTTGTTAGCTTGGTGCATTGTTCACACCTGCCGTTTTCTTCTTTGACAATTAACATCCATTAATGCAAACCCGTCTTTCCTATCGCGCAGTGGAGCCACTTAAGCTGTGATATCCTGCAGTTGTTTTCCATCACTGATGCATTTCTGTTGCCGTTGCATGTCACCAAATATCAATAATGTTTTGCTTGATCGCTTTGGTTTCACCTTGTTCTTTATTCTCTCCTTTTTCCTTTTTTTTTCTTTGCTTATGCACTCTGACATTTTGGTTTTTATCCCCCAGCAACACACTATTCATGTGGTGGTGAGTTGTACTTTTTCACAATTTGGGTATTCTCATCTTTTACAGTAGCACTGTTTTCTATTTCTATCTGTTCTTGTCTGCTCTGTTACTGACTGACCTCACAGATCACATGAATGTTTCTTGGGTAAATGAGACCGAGATCCACACAAGGAGAGCCTTTATGTTGATTAGAGGGAGGGAAGCTACAGAAGATCTTTCTCTTTCAAGACATTTATTCATTAAATATGAGTTGATTCTCTTCCTCTAGTCTAGAGTACAAAGGCTCTTCTTTCTGTCTCTTACCACTGCTAATTTTAACAGTTTGTTCTTTATTTGTTGTTTTTCCACTTCTTTACATTTTTTTTAATTCTCAAAACTTGCCATAAACTAAATTTTTTGGGTCAGGATGTTGTGTTGTATTTGTCATGTAGATAAATAACTGTAGATGCATATTTATAATCATCTTGACATTTCAGTGTTCACTAGGCTAGATCTCTGATCATGTTTTGTCCTCCAATTCTACTCAGGAAAAATATGGCCTTGGAACCAGACTGCAGAGACAGAGGCCTGGAGCTCCACTATCAAGCCTGGCTGGCCTTTCGTGAGTTTTTTTATATTTTTATTATCATGTTTATCTGCAGTTATTGCAGCTTTTAACACATCCCATCAACCGGTTTTGTCCTTTTGAACTTTTTTTGACTTTCAAGGTCAGCACCTGTTTTCAATGTCTCACATCTTTGACATGCATATTATCAGTGACTCAGATTAATTTTCTGCCGTCCACAAACCATTAGTTTGATTAATTTCAGGGTGCCATAAAAATGAATTTACAGAGCCTTGGAACTTGTCTTTTAGATACTTATTGTAGTTAATCCATCACAATGAACAGTTTGTCACCTTTTTTCTTGTTCTCAAATTGCATCATCACCTTGTACTGATATAATTGTTAACAGAGATCGCTCACCAGAATTCATTCAAGGACCCTGCCTAACATTTTGGATTAATGATTAGCTGACAAAAGGCAGCGTATTGATAAACTATGCTGTCAGACCGAGGGGACGAATGTAAAGCTGGCGAGGACTCTCTGAAAAGAGTGATGTGTACTTGGTTGTCTCTTGTTTCAAAGGACTCTTGTTCAGTAGCCAAGTATGAAAAGTTGGATGCCCTTGAAGGCATCAACCTTAAGTTTTCCAAAGTTTCTTTGTTCTAACTGTAACCGTGCAACTTTTATGTGAGTAGGTTATTTATAAAGAGCTAGAGCCTCCAAAAATACCTGCACTGTTTGCGTTGCAGTGTATGTAATTAACTTCCAGTTACTTTAAAGACTGTCATTAAAGAGAAATAATAGCTGTTATTTCTCTTTTCTTTCTTAAAGAGAAATAACAGCTTATTAAGCAGTATTTATGTTAATCTAATTAGCCTCAAAGAGGGTGAAGACCAGAAGGAGATCACCATTGAACCAGCCCAGGCACTTGATGAGGTGGAGCCCCTGCCTGAGGATTGTTACACCAGACCCATCAATTTACCTGAAGGTATGGTCTTATCTGGTGCTCGCTGAACAGTACCGAGAGCTTGTCAAAGTGAGGTCAAGTTGAATCTGTAATTTCTCTTGTCTTGCAGTGACCACGCTGCGACAGCGGCTTCTGCAGCCAGACTTCCAGCCTGCAGGGGCGTCTCAGCTCCACCCAAGACACAAACACCTCCTGATGAAGCGCTCGCTGCGCTGCAGGGTCAGCACCTCTTCAGGCTTTTAGTGTTCCATATCTATCAAAGCCTCTCTTTTAATAGATTATATTTACATGAGTCTTTTTTTTCCCCCTTCTTCAGAAATGCGAGCACAACTTGAGCAAGCCAGAGTTTAATCCTACTTCAATTAAGTTTAAAATTCAGCTGGTGGCTGTGTGAGTGCTGCTCTTCTGTTTACGTTTGAAACATTTTTTTCTCAGCAGTTTATCGTCAAGTATAAATGTTGTTTAGTTGGATGACTGTATAAAGACGTCGGGACATTTTTCATGCAAATGCATGAGCACATTAACCCTCCTGTTATGTTGCGGGTCAGATTGACCCAGAACAGAAGAGATGTCACATGTCATCTGCATCACTACAGAAAATGAAAAAAATTAAATTATAAAAGAAAATTGTAAAATAATCAATGCCAGTGTTTCTGACACTTTTGGATGAGTAAATTTGCCCCAGGTCAAATTAACCCAGGAGCATAATTGGTGTTCCTGGAGACCAACATAACAGGAGGGTTAAATGGAGACAGTTTTCACTGTGTGCTTTTTCTTCTTTTTGTTTTGTTTTCAGGAGTTTAGACATTAGGTCACTCTGACTGAATGTTTAGTGATCTTTGGTGTGTTAGTGTATTGACTGTCTGCCTTCCTCTTCCTCCCACAGGAGTTATATCCCAGAAGTGAGAATTATGTCCATTCCAAATCTCCGGAATGGGAAGGTCAGTGTCTGCACGAACTTTGGTAGATTATCTTGTATTTTAGATTTTTTTTTTTTAAATTCTGTGCACACTGCCAGCAAAAAGTTTGTTACATGCCTTCTCATTTAATGTTTTTTCTTTATTTTCATGGCTATTACATTGTAGACACATCTCTGCATGTGTACACGACATCTGCAATTTTCCAAAATGAATTTTATCTGGTCTATTTTTAATTATTGATGCATGAAAGCTCTGGGAATTTGAAGTAAAAACCATTTCAGGTGACTACACCATGAAGCTCACTGAGAGAAGGCCATGGGTTTGCAGAGCTGTCAACAAAGCAAAGGGTGGCTACTTTCAGGAATGTAAAATATAAAACATGTTTTGAGTTATTTAACACTTTTTTGTTTACTACATGATCCCATATGTGTTCATTCATAGTTTTGATACCATCTGTGAGAATCTACAATGTAATTAGGCATGGAAATAAGGAAAAACCATTAGTGTACACATAAACTTGGAAACGATGACAAGCATTTGCCTTATCTTTTTTCTTTCCTGCCATTCGCTGTTTAGGAGAGCCAGGTGCTGCTGACCCTGACCAACCCAGTGGAGAACATCACCCATGTCTCACTGACCTCTTGTGAGGAAAATGACCCTGATGAGATTAATAGCACTGCAAAGGTATTTTATTTATTTTTTTAATCGCTTCTATTGACACACAGGCACAACAGTCGATCCGAAATTGATACAAAACTTTGTAACTTTAATGAAGTTTTTAAAATCTCTTGTAAGTAGAGCTGGGCGATATAAGATTTTTTCATATCACGATATGTTTTTTCATTTCAGGCGATAACGATATCTATCACGATATAAGCCAAATAACTATATTTGTAAGATTTAAATGTGCCGTTGCTCACAAGTAAAATGTGAAATAATCAGCAGCTTGTTTTGATTTAAATATTTATTTCCCATAATAAGTTCAACAGGGTAGATGTACTTAAGGAACATGAGACTTTTTCAGATAAATAAAGGCAAATATTGCAAACTACACAAAAGGCAGCCGCTAAAGCGTTTAAGTTTCAAAATAGAACAAACGAAACAGACTAAATTGTCAATTCCACTTAGAAACAAAATATTAATTCTAAAAATAAATCTTAGTTTGTTTTACAGAAGAACAGACAAAACTGACTAACTTTTGTCAATATCAAATAAACTGAGAACTAAAAGGAAATTCTCCTTGTTGTATAGCTTAGCTTTTCAAACAGTTTTAACAGTTACTTTAATCTGACAAAAGCCGAATGACGAATTAGCGCTTTCAGTCAGACATTGAGCATGCACCGCTTTATTGTATTTCCAGACTTGCTTTCGGCACAATTTACAGTGCGTGCTACTCTGTTTTTTGTCAGACTTGAAATAGCCGAAATACCTTCACACTACGGAACTTCTCTGGCTCTTCCGTTTGACAATCTCTCCGGCATTGGAGCCATCATGTTTTCTCTTCGGTAACCTTCGGTCACGCACTCGGTTGATTTTTCTCTAGTCGGCACACTCATTTCCTCCATTACCCGGGCGGCACGGCGGCTGGCTGCTTCCCAAACAAATACACATGTCCGGCTTGGCACTTGTGCTGTACGTAACAAGTCACGTGACGTGACGCTGCGGCTATGCTTGGTTCGGCTCTGCGCTACTTAATTTGGATTGACTGTTCTTTTTTCTTTTTTTTAAGAGGACAAGAGAGATGAGGCCTATCGCAATAGTTTAACTTTTCTATCGAGAAAAAGTTATTTCGCAATACATATCGTTATTGTTCTATCGCCCAGCTCTACTTGTAAGTTCTCAATTTTTTTCTTTTGTTTTGCCTATTGACATTTTAGAAAGCAACCACAAATGCATCCAGTGAAAGAAACTTCAGACTGCAAATATTAGACTTGTTTTCAAAATGATAACCAGAAGAGCCGCTCTTATAGATAATTAAAGACTTACCTGTTAATTTTAACGGAGGTTTGTAATATCATTAATAGGTTCAAAGAATCCAGTTGTTTCACTGATTTCCTTTCTGAAATCTGTATCTTTGTGGTAAACAAGCCCAGGTGCTTGACTGGGTGTGTGTGACCGGTCACTGATAGAAAACATTTGGTGTGGTATGAAACAAAAAATATGACAAAAGAGGCCCTCAAGCAGCAAGATAATGCATCAAGTGAGAAAAGGAAAGTATTTGGATTTCACAAGTGCAGCAGTTGGTCTCCTCAGTCCGCAAGCAGTGATAGAAAAACAGGTGATGCAACACGGTGGTAAACCTTTTTTTTTTTTTTTTTTTCCTAGTGTGCTGGCACCATATACAAAATGTGCATATGTTAGCCATTTTGTTCTATACTTATACCTTATTTATTCAAATTTTACTCAGCAGCTCGGCTGTTTTGCAAATTGGCTTGTCTGTAGCCTTCGCGTCATCTCTTCATACTGTTAGTCACAGCTAACAGTGCTGCCTGGTGCACTGAGGCTCTCTGACTATAGGCGTTTTTTTTATTACCAGCCTCTTTAGTGATGAAGTCATGGGCCAGCTCGAGTAAGGTAGAGCTCCTGGCCAAATAAGAGCATCCTGATGACCCATTTCCATTGACATTATGGCCAAACGGAGAGTGCAGTCCCGGCTTTATGCTCGATCTGATATACAAACACCTGAGGGATATTGCGAACCATATCAAGCTATGCTCGGTTGAGTTTTATCGCTACTTCTCATGGCTAAGTTCACCCACCTCCTACATATATTTTATGTACTACATCTGTTCTCTCTGTAAGTCTTTTGACAGCTGAAAAGAAGCATCAATTTTAGCAAAAAGTGTGATTCAGTTGACTTATTTTCCCCCTTAAACACAACACAGATATAACAGTCAGACGAGCATGAGTTTTTATGTGAGGTGTCAACTTCAGAAAAATACATCTTTTTATTTAATAACCACCATTGTTCATTTTAAGATGCAATTAACTTAGAAAGAAGTGTAATAATTCATCTTAATGTGACTCTAACATTTAAAATCTTGCTGTAAACATTACTGCTTGTTATTTTTTTCAGGTTTTAGTGCCCAGTAAGGAACTACTCTTAGCAGGAAAGGATGCTGCTGCTGAGTATGATGAACTAGCCGAACCTCAGGACTTCCAGGACGACCCAGAGTGAGTCAACACACAAACCCACGCTTGCTCTTTAACAGTAATGGCATGAGAAAACACCCTCACTCCACTTGATATCTCTGTCTTTTCCACAGTGTTGTTGCCTTCAGGAAATCCAACAAGATTGGTTTCTTTATCAAAGTGATCCCTCAGAAAGAAGAGGATACGGATGTCACGGTTTCTTTTAAGATCCGACATGACTTCCGCAACCTCGCTGGTCCCATCCGGCCGAGCGAGGAGGGAGCCGACACTGCCACTGAAGCCATCTGGCTCACTCACCACGTGGAGCTGAGGCTGGGACCCCTCGCTTCCTGAACCCAAGTACTGCGTTCACCAGTGTTAGGCTCTTCGAACTAATACCTTCAAACTGGGATTAATTTAATTTAAAACTGATTTCTGATTCAGCTCATTGAAGCTTAAGGATAATTTGGCACCTTTAAGGCTTTCAGATGCTGTTGTTATGCTTTGGCTTAAGCCACATCAGCAGATCCCTGTGCTGCACAGTTTATAAAACTATATGAAACCATGACTTGTTGCACACTTAACTGATAACTATAGATTCTTGGTCCGGTTTATTGTTGCCTAATGTACCCAAAACCTCCTCTTTCTCATCTTAAACACTTTATAGTTCATCAGTAAGAGGCAGTTTAGCATGTGGTTACATAGAGGGGACAGATCCTTATTATATGCATATCGTTTCTGACTAAAATGAAGCTTTAATTTGATTACGGTAAATATATATGCCATATTTGTTGCTCCCAGCCTTTCTCTCCACACCCTTGACGAACGTTTTGTCTCAGCTGTGTTGTGCTGTGGGTATTTTGTGAGTTTTTTGTCTCTGCTGTTTATAGATTATAGAAGTTTAAGTTCAAAGTCGAGGGAGTGGGATTATAGAAAGATGAGCAGAATCAGAAATCAGAATAGAGAACAATCTGTGTGAATCCCAGCCATGAATCACACACACACACACGCCTCTGCGCTTTTAGCTTGTGTATCCTTCAGACAGCAGTAGGAGAATAACATGCATGCTTCACATATATAATAAAAAACCATACATGCTACACAGTATCATCACAATTATTGATTCCGTAGTATGTTTAAAACGGATCTCCTTTGGATAGATATGATCGTTTTATTATTGTCTGAAGTTGCACAGTAACCTAATGGCACTGTGAGGAGGATTCATGAGAAACTGTACAAATGACATGAAGTACAAAGTGCCCGTCATTTCTGTGTATTGAAACACTATTTTTGTCTGATTTGAAAACTTGCTTTTGGTTCATAGACCTCACTGACCTCAATGTCAGTGCGTATTGTTAGCTGCTGCCAGTTTTCTTTTTGGTCTTGGTTAAAAAAAAACAAAACTGTCCTTACATCACAGTTAATCATCTGTGCTGGCTAATAAATAATGCTGTCAAAGAGAAAGCGTAAATGTCTTATGTTCTAGGGTGATGCGAGTTTTAAAGTGGTTATTCCAGACTGTGCTCCACTCTGCTTTTGACATAAAGCTGGGTTTCTAGCACTTTTCCTGCTGCTGTGCCTGAAAACAGTGCTATTATTAAAGCAAATGGCTTAAAACTGTAAAGCTGCTGACTTGAGATTTATTAGACTGCCTTTTATAAAAAGAAAAAGTATTTTAGAAATCTATCAACAAAGTAAAAATGACTGAATTCATGTTTTTGTTTTCAAATTGGAGGCGTCACACTGGACTACATAACATCCAACCAATGAAACAAATTTGTCCAGGAATGCAAGTAAATGACTGTAAATTGGCATCTTAATTAAAAATAAAGAATTAAAAACCGTACATTAAAAAAAATTAATAGATAACAATAATTATATTTTGGCATAAAAAATAAAAAACTCTTGCACATACTGGTGGATTAACTATTACCGAAACTCAGAAAACGGATTTTACCATTGCTGTTAATTTAGAGCAGCTGTGATGTAAACCTTACATTGCATTGCGAATAATCAGTTGCATTAAGGTTCAGGTGATATTTTTCCAAGTTCATCACTGCAATGAGCCAATGTAGAGCGATGGCTTTAAAAATATTGTCATATTTTAAAGCTTTTTTTTAAAATAAAAAACTTAATTCATGTAATAGGAAACACGTTTGATTTGATCTCTATAACTATTTCTCTATGATTCTTTATATATTTATTTTTTTCTATATCTTCAGTTGAACCTCCATTTATGATATAGATTTTGTCAATGTAGTCTGCACTGTAAAAATTTAAGTGTAATTAATATTTATAAAATGACCTACAGCAATGAGAAGAAGAGAGAAGTAAAGATGATTCTGGTTTCAACTGAAGTCTTCCAGTAATTCGTTCCATAATAAAGGGTTTTTTAAAAATTAGGAAGGCAGAACTCTTATATATCAGTTTTGCATATATTGTATCATTTGGATGTACACATAATACATAGAGTTGTGGATCTGAAGTAACATCAGTTCCCCAAATCTGTTTAATCTTGTAATAAGCTTTTTGATCACGTGTATCAGACTTGCATTTTTGTCTGTCATTCACTCTCACCACAAGATGGCGCCATAGCCAAATAGTTTTTAAACATCAGCCACACAAGGAGCTCTGGGAGGACATGAGAGCAAGCACAAGGCAACCTTGATCTTGAATTTCTCTGCATGCTGAAAACATCGATCGATAGCAATCGTGGCTGTGAAAAAGCAGTTTTTTCCTTTAAACTGGGAAAAATATTTTCATAATGAGCGCAAAGCTGTTTATCAGCATCCAAATCATCACCACGAGGAGCAGAGAATAAAAGAATTTGTACTCCAGCAGATACCGTTTTATATTTAACACGTATCCGTCATGTTGGGAGGGATGATTTGCGTGCTCGTGTCGTTTATTGCTTCTGAAAAGGCAGATCAAATATGTGCGATGCTGGTATGTTGCAGCTCCCCGATGAGGCCCTCCGCTGTGTAAACAGACCCACTCCGTCTGGGCAATAAAGCCATGATTTTCTTTTATCTTCACCAGATATAAACAGCCCAGAAAAGTGGTCTCTGTGAGAGCCATAAATCACCACTGAAGATGAGGTAATAAAGCACACATGGGGCGGGGGAGTGCCAGACCACTGAAACAGCACAGGCTCCCTCTTCAAACAAAGCTGACGATAGCAGTAGCTGATTTCAGTGCCCTGCAGTGGCGTACCAAGCAAGCACTTGCTGGGCTCCTGCTCTACTACTGGGGGAAAAAAAAGTACTGTATTTCAAAAAGGCAAATTCTAAACGTGTAATTCGTGGCCATCATTTTTATTCGCCTAAACCGACGTGACTGATGGAGAACGACTGAATATGGTGATTTATGCAGTCATCTTTTAACTGACTCATGAGCAGCCCTTGAATGATCCCCAAACACACCGTCTGGAGGACAAATTCTGGATCGTTCTGGTCAGGATAATATTTTCCTGGATCAAGACAGGAATTATTTCACGCTCAGCATCAGCGTGTTCTTATTTGCAGAACCTCACACTGTAAACAGCACAGAAATCTGACCTGTGACTGTGTTATCGGGATTAGAAATGAATATCATAGGGTTTTCAGCAGTGCCTGTATAGTAAGTAGGTTAGGCAAGGGCCTGCTCATTTAATGTCTCTCCTGCTCCTCTATCTTTTTCCCCCCCCCTTTGAAGACTTAACAACTTTATTTATAAAGACACACGCAGCCAGCCTTGACCAGATGAAAAATTCCTCACTGAATTACAAGTCTGACTGCACCCAGGACCTTTCCACAATTACGTCATCGCCCAAACCGCCAGTAACTCACCCACAGAGGAAGCATGACACAGACAAACAAAAGAGGAGAGAAGCAGTGCCTTAGTGGAGGAAGAAAACTCTGTTAATCTAAAAAAAATAATAATACAGAAATATGTCCAACTACTTTTTCTCCGTGCCCCTTATTTCATAGGCCAACCGTGCTATGCTCGGGGATTGAGGTTTGTTTCCTTTGTTAGCTGTCAGGTGAAATGATTCTGCCACAATACTTATGACATGTCCTTTACTGGGCATTAGCCCAGGTACAAAAAAAGATCTCTTTTTAGTTTCGTTGTTTTGTTTTTTTTGTTTTTTTTAGTTTTGTGAACAGGAAGCCCAAAAGGTGCTCAAAGTGATGAATCACCTCTTCCATTTTCTGCTCACCAGACCATCATCTGGTTAATTAGTTGTAATTGATGATGTCTACCCAGATGAATAACTGTTGAGGCATGGGGGATTTCAGAGCTGGGAAAGCCAAAACTGTGAAACCTTAGCTTTTCAGGAGGCCAAAAAAAGTTCACTTTCGCCTCCGATGTGCTTTGAAATTCTCATTCCAATTTCTCTTGCTTTGCTTTCGCTCTCTCCGCAGTCTGACAACTGTAGGCTGGATGGAATGTTTATTTTGGATGCAGGGTTGAAAAAGAGAAAGCAGCTGACCTTCAACACTCTCTCGGAAACTCTGTCTGCCTTAACTAACACACATGCAGCTACGCTCTCTGCTTTATTTATAATCTTATCAATAAAGGCTGTATGTTGTCAGAACCCCAGACTGGGGCCAGTGCTAAGAGGGAACCCTGTGAGGTCCCCGGAGGATGGAAAATTTGCTTTTTGCTGGACATCTTCTTGCTCAATTGAAAACTTAAGTAGAAAAGAGATTTGATAAAAAGTGTAGCTAGTGAAGGAAGTAATGTCTTTTAAAGAAAAAATGTACAATTTAGGAAGCCCTAACTATGTTAACTTATCATCTGATCGCCTTAAAGCATAGAGTCTATAATAGAGGAAGGTTTTGTTTTGGAATGAGAAATGACAATATTTGAATGAGAGGGTGTGCTGCTAAAACAGATATGCTTAAAAAGGTGCCGACATGAGCAGAGTCTGTCTGGACTCACCTGTGACACTAATAAACTTTAAAGGTACAGTCAGTCATTTATTGAACCTATTTAATAGAAAAAAGAATATTGTACTCATAAATGCACATTGATTATTGTGTAATTACGTCTCCCAACAAATTGATGTTTTCTCATAAACTTAGAATAAAGTTTTGATTAAGAATTAAGCCACCATGTTGATCCACCTTACAGTGACCGAGGTGGGCGTCGCTGTTTGCTTTATTGTGTTTTATGTACGCGTTTGGAGACCAGCCACATATGTAGAATGCCAAAGGTGGAGGAGAAGGGAACTCGTGGTTTTTGACTGCTGCAGGCAAATTTTGATACGTTTCAGACTCAACATATGAAAGATCACATGTACTGTATGTTTTATCATCTGTTAGGGGGTCTCCTTCACTAAAGAAGGAGAAAAAAGACAACATGACAGGTGTCTTAATAAAAAATGTCATGTTCTTCCTCCGCACCTGAAGCCTCATCTCCTAAACTCAGAGCTCTAAATCACAAAAACTTGCATAAACATGCTCTTTTATTCCTGATATTGTTTCAATTACATTTGTACATCTGACAACGAACTGGCGAAACATCAACAGTTAACAAGTGAACAAAGACAGTTTCAATAATGCTGGCTAACAGCAGCTAACAGACACTAACAGCAGCTAACAGGGGCTAACAGCAACACCCACCATAAGAAAAATTCAGGATATCCTGAACAACTTACCTCAGTATCTCTGTGTTTAGACAGAAGTGAGATTCACTGACTCATTAACTTGTATCAGACTTCTTTCACAAAGTTTTACAGCCTCCTCCAGAATAAGTACATGTGGACACCACAGGATATAGACAGCTGAGGTAAACAGTGGACTGACAGCCTACACTCATTGCAGATCAATGGCGGCCAGAGTTGTTTGTCCTTCAGCAGCCACCGTAGCTGGAATTATGCACTTGAACTGGGAGGGTAAGAAAACAGAATTTACTTGACTGCAATTTTTTGACATCTATTGGTGAAATTTTACAGGTTGTAACTTTAAGCTTTTATACAGTTGAAAACAGATGAATATTTGCGACTATACAGTTGTTATAAATGGACTATAAACATATTTATTTCTGCTTTAAGTTTGGCATTTTAGCATTTTAAATCTATGGGGATTGACTTTCTTTTTGAGCAGGCCTCAGGTAACTGCATGTCTGTGTTGTGTTACAACTTTCAGCCGTGACGGTTGCTGCTTGCCAAACCCAAGAAGAAAAATAAAATAAAATACAATACAAGTTTACCAGAAAAATGTTTTTGTTTGCTGGAGCTTAAATTAAAATCCAACATTTCTACAGGCACCCAGGTAGCGCAGCAAAGCTTGTCCAAATATGGGATTAATCAATGGCTTCGCCAGAGGCAAACATTTTGTTATTCCGGCAGAGAAAATCAGAGAGAATGAAAGAAAGATCAGATCACAAAAATAGGCTGCTGGAGCTGAATCTTACTGCTGGATAGATAAAAACACAAGGTTTTGGCTACATGAGGAACAGTAATGACATATTTGACTAAATGACATTAAAAATATTTGTAATTAAATGCTTTCTTGGCAAACCTTAGATGAAAAAAGCAAAACAAAACCACTTTTACATAATATCATCGCATTCTTCATCCAGATGTTCAGCTCAAATTCAAAACAGGACTTAGTGTAATCCAATGACTAGCTCTAAATAAAACAAAATGAAAGACTAAGAAAAGGATAAATATGTTACCCAGAAATAGCCACGGTAGCTTTTTCTGTGTAGACTAATTACAGCCATTCATTTTCTTAAATCACAAAAGAGAAATCATGTCTATAGACAAGTCTATAGGAAAAGTCAAGTATCTCTGCACCTGCTTCAGCAAGATCCTAATTGAGCAATACAAACCACTACCTAATCCTCTGTGGTCTACAAGTATCATCCAAACAAGATTCATTAATTAGAAGAATTACACGCCCTGGAGAAAGTCAGACACACACCAGCGATAGCGCATTGTTAAGTAAATAGATGATTTCAATTAGGACAACACTTACAAAAGAAGTACTGTTGTTGTCTCAATGTAAAGCCGCAGGCTTCTTGGGCAGCTAAGGCCCATTAGGTTCTGATGAAAGCGCGCTTGAAGCTGAGAATGTGTGTGGCTGGGATATTCGAGAACAGACATGGTTTCCGCAGAAGACCCACAGAAGCCACAAAAGTCCAGCCCAACATCACACTACAAATTCTGACTGTCCACATTCAGCATAGGTAGCCAACACACACACACAAGCTCCCAACGAGTGCTGTATTTCACCCCTGAGATGTTAAGTCAAATCAATGTGTGGAATCAATGAGAGCATCGCTGGATTTACAGTGCAAGAATATGAAATGCCAAACTGTAGATGTGGATTTGTGACTCTATCAGTGGCACATTTCACAGGGTGAAGAGCCCCTAAAAGGTAGAAGTCCATAAAAGTCTCAGTGAATGAAATGTATTTCACTCTCCCAGACTCTGCTGTGTGCTCGGATTAAAGAATGCATTTCCCTTTCGTACGGGGACAATTTTCCACTGATCTTTGTTTATGGCATGCGGCTACATTTGCTAGAGTACAAACTTGCTTTTAAACCATATTTGATCCATGATGTGATTCAGTATGGAGGCCATCTAAACGTTTTCCTATCCAGTTAGGATAAGCCGGGGTCACACTATAGACAGGTCACCAGCTCATCACAGATCACACTCAGGTTCAGATTGATCTCTAGAGTTTGGGAGTGCACAGAAAAGCCCCAGTGAACCAGCAGGTTTTTCTGCAGAACCTGTGCACCCATGTACTGAATTAAAGAAAACACTGGCTGCAAATGAGATACGTCAGCTCAGCTGTGGAAACACAGACAGCTTCGAGATCTCATTGAGTGTGCAGGGTTGAGTCTCAAACAGCAGTAATTTCTAGTGAATTTAAGAACGGAGACGAAAAATGAGCCTCACAACAGAATGGAGACGGCATTCTTTCAGATTTTATTTACACAAGGATGTCTGCAATCACATAGAGCCAATGCCTCTGTTTATCCACGGACTGGACGGACCTGAAGGGTGGTTCTTTGTGAGGACATCCTCGAGCATTGCCAGGGCTTGTCACCAGTTAATGTTGCTGCTGGGAGAATCTGAGTAGCCTGAGCTTTGTTTGCTTTTCTCTAAACCATGTTGCTCTCTTTAATTTCCTGTTGATGAGACTCGCAGATCTGATTTCCTGCTTATGCGGCACAAATAATCTTGTTGCCAGTGAACCGACTTTAGTTGACTTTATCTCTAAGACCCCCCCCCCCCCCCCCCCCCAGCTCTCTGCTATATATATATATATCATGTTTTTAGAATTTAGTTTTGACAATTAATCATTTCATTTTTAATGCCTACCACTAACAGCAAGATCTGTTTCTATGCAATAAGCCTGAGATTGCACGGTGCATGAAGAAGGTTAAAGGAAAGAGAAGGATAAAGCACAAGGGTGGGGTGCTAAAGGAAGAAAACATGTCCTCAGAGGTGGGGGATATTTTGTTCTGGGACCAATCTGAAGCATCTGTGAGGTCTTTCCTGTATCACGTCCTCTGATAATACTCAAGCTTTGGCAAGCAGGACCTCTTGAAAGAACTCCCTTTATTAGGTCCTCTTTTGAAATTACATGTGTCTTCTTTCCACATGTATCTGCGGCATGAAACTGTCATTTCCATTCAAGTCAAACACAAACCAGTCGGGAATAATGTCAGCATTAGCAGTGCAACAAAGTGGAAAGCCGGGACTGGACTGCTATCTACACACAGGAGCTCACCCACAGCTACAGATAGGGGAGCACATGGCAGATTTGACATCTTTCCATTTGCTGGAGGATGGATGAGCTTGACCCCTCTGTGCTCGACCTTGTTCCCCACCCCGGAGCAAGAGCAGCACATTCCCCACTGGATCAACATCTCCTGGAAAAGTTTCCGTCGGCTAAATGTTAAAAGAGAGACCACCTCTGAGGTGCGGCTCTGTACAGATCAGGCTCACGTGGAGAGCTTTGTGTTGCCGTCGAGATAGTCCTTTAAAACTCAAGATTATGAGTGAAACAACATGTGGGCGTAAAGCCTCGGGACTCTGATGACTTCACGTTTCTCGTGTTGTTTGCGCAACATTGTTAGCAGAAACTTTTTGCCAGCGAATGTCCAGCGTGATTCGATGCTGAGGTCCCTTTCCTCCCTCCCTTCACTGAGTTCGTAAATATTTTCATGCGGAGGGTGATCATAACATGACCTCATGAATAACTGGACGAAATATTCCCTTCTCCTTCTGCAAAGAATAAAAACATTTGCATCTCAATCTCTCTCTGTCTCTCTATAATGCTCCCTCAATCCCTCTCATTAAAAATCACCCTCACTCCCTTTTTCTGAATTTCTTTGACTAGCTTTCCATTTCTCTCTTGCTTTTTCTCCACCCAGCCCGTAATTAGAGGGAAGCAAGAAAAAAAAAGAAGCTCGGAAGCTGACAAGAAACCTTTTGGGCACATCTGCCAACACATAGCTTTTAACTGGGTCATAGAAGTGAAACCCAGTGTGACTTTTTAGTGCTGAAAGAGGCTCTCTGGAGGCAAAGAGCTCCAGGCCCAGACAGGGAATCCAACCAGAAGGTCAAACATCCCCTTAATCAGGACGCCTCAAATCCCAGACACCTTGGGGGAATGTGGTGCTGAATTTATTAGCAAGCTTTTTAGCCTGGCTTGATCACCTGTGGGCTGGAACAGCAGAAGGTGGTTTTCTTGAGTCAGCCCGAACAGGAACTCAGTCCTGCTAGCTATTTATTTTCTCATTTTCTTATTCAGCACTGCAACTGGATATGCCCACATGGCTGCTCCTGGCTAGAACTAACAGGCGTGTATTTCAGGCTGTTTATATTTGGTCTTGTCTCCAGGGATACTTTTCAAACTTTCACGGCTGTTACACGAACACCTGATGAGTCTACACGTTCATCAGCGCACGCTCGCTTCAAGTCATTTCTCGATTGTTTACTCTTTGCAGCTTTGCAACCTTTGGGGTGGGTTTTATGCATTTTCTTCTAAATAAGGTATCGTTCACATGAGTTTTCCGCACTTGTTTTAATTGTTTCTGTGGTGTTGCATTTCAGCTCTAAGGGTTTACGAAAGGAAATACATTACAACCCAAACTGCCAGTTAACCCTAAATTAGGCTTGCCAGTGGAAATCGCACACTGGTTACTGAGTCAAGGCAGAATGCTGGTCTGGATGAAATCCCAGAGAGAATGGTCCACGCTTTCTTTGGTTCTGCAGAATATAATAACATTGCTGTGTTGCACTGGTTTGGGTTCAACCTCTGTGTTCAGAGGTTTACGCACAGGAAGAGGCGAGCAGTGATGTGGTCATCATAGACCAGAGAATAATTGCTCAGGGATGTGTAACAATGAAAAGACAAAGTAAAGCGGTTTTGATGTTGCTCCATTACTTTGTAGCTGACAGTTGGTTGCTACAGGGTCTGGCTGAGCAGATAACTCTTGTGTATTTTTCAGCCCTGTCGCATGTGTTCCCATTGAATCATGTTGATTTGTGTTCATTCGTGCTCCTCGGAAGGCCCCTTTGTCCAAGATTCAAAATGAATCCCTCTGAATTTGACCTTCATGTGCTTTTAAGCTGGAATTTGGAAGCTAATCTTGGTCATTTTGCTCAAACAGCAATGAATGCATAAAATTTAATGCCACATGCAAATTAAAAGCTTGCAAAAACTATCAGATTTATCAAAATGAGCTTACTCTCACCTACAGATTTACTTCCATTCACTGGCTGATAGCCCTACTGCCATGAACACACCAGATCTCATCTGATCTCTGAAGCTAAGCAGGGTCAGGCCTAGTTAGTATTGACTGAGAGCAGGTCATCTACTAACTAGATGGTTGATAATTTAATCGCTAGCTTCTCTGGCCTTTTCCAAGGTATCCCCGGGAAAGATACCTAACCCTGAACTGCACCCAGTATGAATGTTACATAGAAAAGCACTTAGACGTAGAGAAAAATGCTTGTCTGAACGGATGCAGAGGAGTTTTACTTGCCACCATTTATGTTTCATGTTATTGTTGCAGGTTCCATTAAAATTTCTTAGTCTCTGTTCATCACATCACTGCTCATATCGCCTCTTTTAGGCACTGTTGTTCTTCTGTCAAGCCAACCCCCTCGAATAAAGAAATACCTCAAACCTAAACAATAGCTTGAAATTACAGTCACAGTGGTTGGAGACCGCAGCACAACCTAAATAATTACAACTGTTTGCTTTGAATTACGATATTGTTGCTTTTGAAATGGTTGCTTCAAAGACGAGGACCAACTGCTTCTTCAAAGTGACTTCAGTTGGTGGAAATGGTCATAAAACGTCAATAAGGTGGACTCAATCTGCTACCAGCTGGCATTCACTTTACAATTGAACAGGGACCAGTTGGCAATTACATGCAAACTGTTTGCAATAATAACTACAATAAACTGGCAAAAATCTGTTTACTAAAGAATCCAGCCAAACCATCATAGATCCGTATCCATCCTGTATGCTGCTGCACCATCCTGCAGGATGTTGATTTAACTGCAAAATTAGCAACCTTGTTTTTACATCAGAATTTTAAGCAGAATACAACCAGTTGGCAACCAGGTAAGAGATGCGTTGCACATGAGTCAGCACAGACTGACTCGGATTGATTCCAACGTGTTGACAGTCTGTCTGTGTCTATAAATTATACGGTGATTATTTGTGCACCCTCACTAATCTGTCTGAGAGTGATTGGAGTCAGTCTGCCATGGAGACAAATTGCCTCCCGCCAAGCGATCTCTGCAATCACCTTGCATTTTAAAGTGGTTGCTCATTGAGGATGAGGATGCTGCACACTCATGGTAATGACCAGCTGGTTGGTGCAACTACTTGCTATTAGTCGCCAACAGAAAATCACTTTTAACTGTGGTTGACTCAACCATAATGCATGTTACTTTGAAAAGTGTCCAGCTCTCATCAGTATGGTGAAAATAAAGCTACAGCTTACACTGATTTCCTTAGCTTAACAGAAACAAGTATGCTAGCTGTAAGACCAGCTTTTAAGGATCAGAGCTAATCACTTTCCTTTTCCTTTTTTTGTCCCCTGTCTATGCTAAATTAAAGAAAGAAGCTGCTGGTGGTAGATAAGACAGCACTATTGCTTGTCTCATGTGACTCGTAGCAAGAAATGAATTAGCATAACTCTAAAATGTCCAAGCACTTCTGAGAAGCAGCAGGTAAAGTTGAATTTTCTTTTCTCTCCTCTATCTTACTTTAGTTTTTTTCTAGCTCCCGATCTTGTGATAAACTTTCATCCCCTTTAAATGACTTCCTTAACATTTCAACTATTTATGGTTCACATGAAATGCTGGGGCTATGAGGCACACTGGACTGAACTGAAAGTTTTAAAAAAAGACAGCCCACACATGATTCAACCATTTTATTGGAAATGTTTGGCCAAATGACTAGTGTGGGTCACAGTTTTTCTCAAATGGAGTCTGACCTAGTCTGTGCTGGAGTGCTCTGAGAGGAGGAGGAGTGGGAGGAAAGAGTGCTGTGGGAGATGGTAAAAAATAGAGAAGCACAATACTTTCCTATTCATGCTAGCTGGCACACAGGTGGCCAGGAAATAGCACAGGGAAAGTGCTGCCGAACATACACCCATTTTATTCAGCTAGTTAGCACGTCCTTGTCCACTTTGTGTGTTTGTGTGTGTTTCCCAGTCACAGTCGCTCATCTTGGTTTTGACTTACACCCAACTGTAGTGGGTGTGTTTCTTAGTTCATGGGTACAGCTTAAAGTAAAAAAAGAAAAAAAATGCTGCTGCAGCTCGGTGTCTGTGCGATTTACCAGGAGTACAGTAGAGGATGCTGTTCTCATTCCAAGTTTGAATTTGGCCTTGTTCAAGCAAAATCGAACTCAGTCGAGCACTAAACTGCAGGGGTGGGGTCATTCACCATGACACCCCTGTAACTTATTTTCTTGACTGGAAAAGGAAAGAAAGGGGCACTCCCATGGTAACTCATACTGCTAACATCTGTTTCAGCGTATGTTGTGTAAATCTTTTTTGTATTCGTCTGCCATAACATAATCTAGATAAACCGCCTATCATCAAAGACAACTTCAGCCCGTCTGCTTTGATGTGTCTCGCATAATTTCTGCCGTACCCGCGCCGCCGCTGCTGCGACTCGTCTGATCGGAGACATTTTTCCACATTTTGCAGTGGTTTGTTTGAAGGCACGAGCATGACAACTGCTCGAGTGGAAATGCGAGTCAAAAGAAATTGCATTCTTCGTCGGGCCCTCCTCTTCTTCTGGAAAGCACTGGGATTGAAACCAAGAAAGACAACATCGGGGCTGATAAGATGCTTGGCTGCCTGCCCTGTATACACACACACACACACACACACACACATGAAATGTAAGGTTTCAGAAATCAAAATGCTCACGTGCAAATTTTGACATATCAGTTTTGGAAATACCCAGCAGGCCGCGGCTGTCTGAGTTCACCGTGCTTTGGGTAGGTCAGTTCGGAAAGCAGACGTGAAAGATTAATCAGGAAGTTGTTGAGAAGCAGATTTAGCACCCTGTGTCCAGTTAGTCAGCCTTCCCAGTCTGGGCTAACTGCATGCCCATTTGTGCTCCACATCTGTAAAAACTTACGACTCAGTGGGCCGGATCACAGAGACAGAGCTGTGCTTTGTCAGACCTCAGCCTCTGCCAGCCCTCAACCTAAATGGATTAGAGACACTGTTAGAGAGCACCAGTGGAAGACCGAGTTCACTGCTCCCAACCAGCAAGCTCCAGTCCCTTTAGTTCATCAGAGCGCAGTATCAGCCACTCAGGACGGCTCTCCATTCCACTTAAAGGCTTTTATTAAGAGCAGTGGAGAGTAGAGTCAATGCAGTCAGCAGAGCCACGGGTACGAGAACAGGACAAAAGACCAAACAAAGGTGGCGAAGGCGGTGAAAACAGACATCTCTTTATTAGATGCCATGTTGTCTTCATGCCTCCTCCTCTTCCTCCTCCTCCTTTTCTCTCTTGTTTTTGTCACCTTCCCTCTCCTTTCTCCTCGTCTTTGCCTGCAGGCCCTCGCCCGGCTGCCTTATAATGGCATGTGTTTTGATTGGTGCAGCAGGGGGAAGCGGGGCATTGTCTGGACAGGATCTAGGCTGAGATCAGTAGATAGATCGACTGGTGGTTTAGGGCAGTACTCAAACTACCGTCATCTTTGTTTTAGTTGGACCTTGCAAACACTTAGCTAATCCTAGAAAATAGGCAGACTTGCAGGAAATAGGAACTTATGAAAACAAGTCCAGCAGTACTATCATGCCGAACTTGTTCGTTCATTACAAATACTACTGATTATTGGCAGAGATATTATCAGACATCTTGTGTTCACTTTGTTAAGAAATTAAATCAAATGTTAGTGGAAGAAATGACATCAGCTGTTTGGAGGTTTTGAACTTCACCTTTACCTCCCCGGCATCTTTTGTCCGGGCATCCTGAACGGCTGATTTCATGGTGGGTTGCGGCCCACCCCGGTGCTATAATTGTCAGGAATTCACAAGGCCGGCCGCCTCTCGTTGCGCTAAAGGCGACTGACACTGAAAGGATGTGGACAGCTGATTTATGTTTTCTGGCAAAAAGAAAAACAAAAAACGCAGACAATTAATTCCTGGCGACAAGCACAAATTACAACATGCTTGGGTTGCTGTGGCAGGGTGCACGACCTGAAATAGCTGCTCTGTCAGTGCCATGAATCTGCTATAATATAAGAGACGCCGGGAGCCAGTATGATGCAGAACATGAATGGTAATACCTCCCATACAGTCTGGAGAGAAGTCTGACACTTCCAGGGCTTCTGTTTGAGTTTGTCTTAAGAAGAAACACAGATTCATCCCAGGAATCTGTGATGAATGCTTAATACACGTGCTGAAGCTCGAAATAAGTTTTAGTGTCACGCTCCCAGGATTTTAACATTGTCTTTTCATCATTATTCGAGCAGCATTAAGCTCTAGTCTTATATTACTTGTGAATTCTGGTTCTTGATTTGATTTAATTGTCTTTCTACCAAGTTCTGGGTTCAGAATCAAATTCAAACTCCTTCTCCTCACATATAAGGTCTTGAGTAATCAGACCCCATCTCATCTTAAAGATCTCATAACACCACATCAAACCAATTAGAGCACTTTGCTTTTGGACTGCAGGCTTACTTGTGGTTCCTAGAGTTTCTAAAAGGAGAATGGGAGGCGAAGCCTTCTGTGGGTCCCAGTTTAGATTTGAGAGACAGATACTCTCTCTACTTTTAAGATTGATAAAGCATATATTTTTAAAAGGCCTAGGCTGCTAGGAGCTTCCCATCTTCACTCTCAGTGTACTTACACACCAATCTGCATTTAATCATTAGTTATTATTAATCTCTGACTCTCTTCCACAGTTTGCTTTTTGTCCCGTCTGTCTGCCTTACTCCCATACTGGTCGTAATAGATGACCGTCTTTTGGTTATTCCCTGCTTCACTACAATAGCTGATTTTCTTGTGTGCCTTGCTTCAGCTTTTACTTCCTGTTTATCTAATTAGCTTCACCTGTGTCTACATGCACACAGGTCTATATGTTGCTAATCCCCAATTCCTCCCCAGAGAATATACATGATATATATACAAGGATATGTATTAGACCTGGCATTTTCTGACCACACAACCACTGTCTGAAAAGTACTGTTCATTTACCTGAAAAAAAAATATCAAGAGCTATTAAAAACATGCAAAAGCAACAGGTGGCAATATAGCCCTGACCATATAGAAAGTCGGGCCAATCAAAAGCCAAGAAAAAGCTCTTTTTCCCAAAAAAATATCCTTGTAAGAGTGGACAGACCACAGCTATGTCTCCTCCTTTTTCTTTGTCAGATCCTACTGGTAATTTCCCTGTTCGTGTGGACTCTGGGACTCCTGGTTTGTGGCTTTTTATTTGCTTTGGATTTTGTGCTTCGCCGAAATAAAGTTGTCTGGGTCCTCTGCACATCATTTCATCTAGTGATATTAAAGTAAAAAGTCTAGTAGGTCTGGTTTGCAGAAGAGCATTTCTGAACACACACCCTTAACCTTGAAGCAGATGGACTGCAGCAGCAGAAGACCATACAGGGTGCCACTGGGTTTTTAATTACATTTTTTACACTTGGTTTCAAAACCTTGTATAAATCAAGTTTATGTGGTGGAAATACTGAACCCTTTCCTTTTTGTTGCTCTCATGTTTACCTCTTTTGAGCCTAACAACTGCTGGTTCACAAATACGGGCTTCAAGCGAGGCGGAGGGATCTCCTGTAATTAACCGTGAACGGGAGCTGGCAACGCAGCTTAGCGGTGCTTTCTGAGATAAAGAGTCAAAAGGGCACGCAGTGATATTCCAGGAGAAAATTGAGAAAAGTTCCACTGTCCTCTGCAAAGTAAGCAGCAACCAGGTGAAAGCCAAATGGAGCGCGGAGTTGTTTACTATTATGCCCTGCGAATGAGGATGAATTCCTGCACAGATACCGAACCGCAATCCTAGCTGGTCTTGCCAGCTCAGGCCGCAACAGAGTTATTATCCAACAGTTTAAAAATTTGAAACTGCTTTTCTGAAAGACTTCAAAAGCTATTCTGTACCAGGAGGGAAAAAAGTCTGAGTGGTGGACTGAATGATAGTCATCCCTCAGAGTAAGAGACACAAACAGACTTACACACATATTTGTGCTGTAGCAGCTTAAGGAGCTGTGTCAACTGAGTGAACATGATGTGTTGTCCTCATCTCTTCCAGTCCGTCAGCATTCGTCTCGTCTCAAATGCGCAATGAACTCCCGTCAGAGTGACAATCTGTCCCAAAGGACAGTCACACGGGCATTAGAATATGTGCCCAGCTTGTAAAACGACTGTCTCTCCTTCAGGGGTGGACTCCACATCGCTGATCTTCTGTGGGATTCACAGCCTCAGAGGCTTTCCACGGCGTGTCGTTTCCTCCCTGGAATCCGTGGATTAGTCATATCACATCCTATTGTCCTTGCCAGGCAGTGAACTACTTGGCAGCAGCTCATCTTTGTCCTGCTTTTATGGGCCAGCATTGCCACAGTCCAAACATGCCCACAAGTGTCAGGGACACTTTTTGCTTTTCTGTTTCTTTTCCCATTTAACTGCTGGAAAATTAAATTGTGAAATGTGAGCGTACTGGAACTCAATAATTTCAAAATTCCCAGGCTCTGAATGGCATTTGGCCGAGGGCTTTGTTGTGTTGCCAAAGGCCGACTTTTCTTATCCAACAATCTTTCAAACCCCGGTATGGCCAAGTCATTAAAGCATTTTCAGCTCACTGCCCTGTGTAGCTAAAACCGGAATGTGTTAATGAGAAAACAGTTTCCTCGACACTTTCTTATAGCCCACTGAACCTTTACTGCAAGGGAGTCTCTTTACCTCAGGCTCAAGTTGGCCTCTGGTTTAATGAAAAAAAGAAAAAAAAGGGGGAAGAAGAAAAAAAAAAGTTTTCCATCCAGCTCCAAAGGCAGTCCCTGGATCTGAATGTGGAAGTTTTAATGGGAGTCAGATGTGCTTTTAATCAAAGGAACATGGCGGGAAATGTTACTGAGCTCAAGCAAGAAGAAATGCGACTACAGGAACTGTGATAAGACTCATATGACAATAACATACACCGATTTCTTGATGTAAGAGCCAGCTAACAAATCCACTGCAGTGTTAAAGCTGATTTTACCTCTGCTGTGATCATGGTCGTAGGGTGGTGTTAGGAACCCTTTATGAGGTATTGTACATGTAAAGACAAAACCGCTCATAAAGCAGGGACAGACTGGGGATCTTTTTGTAGTGGTTGCAGTGTTTGTGGTCACGCGTATTAGCATTGCACATTAATTTTGTTTTCATGCACTTAAGTGTTTAAAGCAGCTTTTATGAATAGTTAAAAAAAATAGAATAAATTGCTATGTTATATATAAAATGTTGTATTCAAAATGCAACACTGCCATCGGTCATTGAGCTTTGAATAAAAAAACGTATTTTTTAAAAGTTAATAATTGCATCACGGGTTGAATAAAAGCCACACATTAAAGATAAGTATACCTATTCCAGCATACAGACACCTAGTCAACTGCACTGGTTGTGTGCACCCCCACCCCTCTTACTTTAGTATTCCCGGTCACAATAGACCAGTCAGTTTGAACAACTCTTAAATTAACATAAACATTTTTCACCACCAAATTCAGTTCAGCGGGTCAGAAAAGTGGGTCTTTCATTTGGTCATTTTGTGGGCCATTCAGGGGGTCAAAGGCCAAAGGGGGGATGGGGGGTTGGCTTCCCATTCATTTCCTATGGCAGTCACTTTTGATCGGGAGCACCACAGATGTAACCTAAGTTGATTAAAACACTTAAAATTCAACGAAAGAGGTGGTCATCACCTGTATATGTTCAAGTACATAGTGTGGAGGATGCCATAAGGCCTTGAGGGAATTGGATGTAAAACACAATATTTATGAGTTTTTAAATTTGTAAATTGGTCAGATTTGACCCAAACACGACAGGAAGGAGGCACAGGATGCACGATCTTCGCACTAAGAGGACTGAGTGACCTTTTTACATGGACTGTATTTAAAAGGTGGAGGCAGATTTGGGGTCTGAAAAGTGAAGCCTAAAACTGAATTCTTTCAAATGGCCAGCGGCCAAAGGGCGGTCCCTTTAGCTGCCAAACAACATAGCTCACTTGATCTATGACTGAAAATAAACAGCTGGTGAGTTTGTGGTCCCAGTTGATTGTTTCATGGCTTACTGAATATGACTTAATGTTTATTTATTTTTAAATATGATCCCCGTTAGAGTTAAAAAAAATAGATTTTATGGCAGATTTCTGTAATCGTTCTTTAAAGGCAGGCCAACTTTGTGGCTGACAAATCATTATGCAGCATTGCTCAGTTTCACAGCACTCGCCTCTCATGTCTGGTTTCAAAACAACAACATGACGAGGTCCAAAATGCTTAGTACGAGGCTTCATCGTAGGACTTCACTAACCAATGGGTGATGGTGCTACACCCATTTATTATACACAGTCTCAGTAGCAGTACAGTTTTTAATTAGAAAAACTCGTACTCTTTTCTTGGCCTAGTGTAATAAGATTATTACTCAGCTCGGCTCCATGGATAAGGACCTGGATCCTGTTGAGATAGGACAAGCTCAATCTAAGCTTAGAAAAACAAAAACAGGATACAGGATATCAGTGATTCTTCACTAATAAGACACAAAGGGCCAGATTAACTAAACAGGGCAAAGTAACGTGTGAGCATAATCCCCAAATAGCACTCACAGATGTGGCGCTTGATTTGAATATTCTCTCACTTTGAGAAAGGATTTTCCATAAACACAACAAGGTCAAAAGTCTCTGCGTTCACACCAAACTTGTCAATGTGCTCTCGGTAAATATCAACGCAACTTTTGTTAGGCCAGGATCCAATTTATGCCGGGGCACTGCGTCACTAAATCTGGCCCAATACCATCTAAATGATTAGACTGCTAATATAGCCCCCTAAATCCTTCACACTAGCCATTTCCACTTTGCCACAGTAGTTGAATCAAAGACTGTTTTTAAAACACAGATGAAGCTCCCACGGCATTATACACCGGTTTGTGTTCATAATCTTAATTCACAAGCTGGGCCCATGTCCTCATTTTAGGTTTGACAGTGTTTAAGTGGTAAAGGTGAATGGCTTGGACATGAATTTTTTTTGGGGGGAAGGCCTCAAAGGGGACTGGCGGCAGCTCCTGGGCCTGGCAGATCCCCATGTACTACACAGAAGTGAAGAAGTTAAAGAATTGAAAAGGTGAGGGAGGGTGGGGCATGTAAACAAGAATGAACAGCTTACAGAACTGGGGGAACCTATATAGATGAGAAGCGGAATGAGCGTGTTTGGAGTCATGGTCTCGCTCCTGAAATTCCCATACTTAATCTCCAAATGAGGATTTTGACCATCGGTATTTTGTCTCTTTGAAATTTTGAGGCTAGAAGTTTTCATATTTGGATGAGAGGGTGGAGTACTAAGTTCTCAGGTAATCTTTTAGAAAGCTTGGATAGCAAGCTACACCCATAGACTGTGTGGTTGGATTATGCCAACACAGATACCAACTAATCAGTGTTAAGTACTGTTAAAGTAATATGCTTGAATTTAGTTACCAACCCCTCCTAAAAAAACATTAGCACAGACTTTTTCTTCTTTTGAAAGTTCTCAAAAATGCTCCAACAAAGCAATCATGGTTGAAAGGTCAACTTTAGTGACTCCGACTAATTTTAAAGCCTGTGCGACAGCTGGATGATACAAGCGATGACGTACTCGCCTGCCACCAACTCTAAAATGGGAGATTTTAACATTGAATCATCCCACTTTTGAAGCCTTAGATTAGATTAGAGATTAGATGAAACTTTATTAATCCCTCGGGTGGGTTCCTCCGGGAAATTCAGTTTCCAGTAGCACAGCACCGAAAGAAGTTGCATGTTACAGATACAATAAGGGGAATGAGAGTAAGGACATAAGCATAAATACACCATATATACACATATATAAATACAGAATATACACTATGGATAAATAGGATTGCACATTTGAGTGCATATATTGCACAGTGATTATTGCACAGTCGGATATAAGACCCCCCCCCCCCCCCCCCCCCAAAAAAAAAAAAAAACACCAAAACAAAACACCAAACCCCAAAACAAATATTACAAATATTGCACAGTGTAAAAAAGCACTACAGCTCAGTTGTTCGCGCCCTTCCTTGTCCCCCTGTTTCTCCTCCCCCTCCCTTCCAGTGAGGAGTTAAACAGTCTAATGGCGTGTGGGACAAAGGAGTTTTTAAGTCTGTTGGTTTTTGACTTTTTCAAGAAGCAACCTGTCGCTGAACAGACTCCTCTGATTGTTTACAACCATGTGCAGAGGTTGCCCAGCATTGTTCATAATGTCCATCAGGTTCTTTAATGTCCTTTTCTCTGCCACTGTCACCAGAGTGTCCAGCTTCATCAGCCTTTTGAGGAACTCTAGTTTAAGCGGTGACTGTGGCACAGGTCAAGACACTGATCCCTGAGTTGCTCCCAGTGCATTCACTGTATGTATGTTTGATAGAAAGCACTAGAAAGTGGAGTAGAAAAGCACAAGAACCAGTCCATTTAGTTGTTTCCATGTTTCTGACTAAATGACTTTGAAATGCTATTCAGGTTACATAAAGTTAGTTTGGAAATATAATAATAACTGAAGAGGTAGCTTTTTTGTGACTGTGCACATGTGGCTATTTTCTGCACAGCAAACGCTATTATATTTATTAAACTTTCAAAAATACCATCAATAATGATTAGGAGGTTCATTTTTGGCCAGAAATACCCACAACTTTATTGCTTTGGCTCTCTGTGACGTTGTTTTCAGCCACTGCAGATTTTGAACTTTCGAATTGAGTCGCTGCATCTAAGAAGCAATAAGCGGGAGTAAGAACTAGTACTGGCATGGACTGCATTTTACATTCACAGCATGTGTTTGCCATTAACTTGTGTGTATTTTCAATGTAATGATTTTCTCTCCACAAAAGAAACCGTCACTGCTGCTCAGCATAATTTCACGCTGATGTTGCACATGTCGCTGACACTTTGGTAATACCCCAGAGTAGCTCGCTGTATGCTGTGACAATGGCATACCGTCTATCTAATCGGGCACTGCGCCGGGCCTCGCTCTGTCCTCTCCTCTCTCCTTTTCCAGTTGTGCATCCTGCTCTTTGCGGGCGGTATAGCAGGGCTGTGCGCATGCACGGAGCACGCTAACTGCCAGCCAGTGAAAACTGAAGAGGTGATGTCATGTGCTGATACAGGTTCAGTTCACAGCGGAGGAACAAACCCAGCTATTCGTCTTTGTCAAACCACGAGCCCCTTTTCCTCTGCCTGTAGACTAAACATGCTCACTCATAGAGAGGCACGCATTGTGCAGCATTCATGCACGCTTGTGAGTGTGCACAATCAAAGTCAGCCACACACACAGAGATAAAAAAAACAAGCCCCTTTTGAGACTAATGCATATGTAAATCAGGCAGGCAGTGACAGAAACACACAAACTATGCGGCATGTGAAACATCCTCTCGACCGTAAAGTATATCTATTTTGTCATTCATCTGCCAGTATGTGGGGTCCCTCTCTTCTGTGGCGACTTTTACTGTTTCTGCAGCTCGAACTCTCACAGATAACTCTCACAGGCAGACAGAGTTCTGGCAGCTGTGACTTAAACTTACATTAGCATAAAATAACCCTAGGTCATGCGCAAACAGCTCATGGGAAAGTAGCGCTAAGTTCTTGGGTTCCTCCAACCGCTCGAGCCTCCATTATAAACGGACATTTCCACTGCACTCCGTTTTCCTAACCAAGCTGGCTCAGCCCACAGAGAATATCTGTGGTTTTGTGATTACTAGTACAGCAAGAATCGAGAAAAAAAAACACAAGAAAGAAGTCAAAATAAAGACAAAAAAGTGAAAGAAACCATTGCAAAAATGGAGACGATGTAGGAAGCCTGTCAAAGCTTGTTTTGTCTATTTACAACACAGTCATTGCTGCCGTCTGGAATGCCTGGTTGTGACTAGAGTAATAATCAAGAAGGCTGCAGGCTGTGGGTTTCACACAAGAGCATGCATAAACTGTATTTCTCCTTGTGAATGGTGCAAAAGCTTAAACCAATGTTGTGCAGGATGGTTCAAAAAAAAAAAAAAAAAGAGCCTCTGGAGTCTGTTTTTATTTAGCCCACGCTGAATGTCTAAGCACGGAAGGGCCACGGTGGTATCATCCAGGTGGGTGGCTGCTAACAGTGGATGAGAGGTTTACCCGAGGCATATATGTGTTTTCCATTACAAACAGTATCAGGTGGAAAAACACGTTTTGTAAATTGGTTTTTTTTTTTGTTCTCAAAGCCATGTGCTGCACAGATGGGATAAAACTCACTAACTGGTGTCCACAAGCAGTTCTAAACAACTTGGATGTCTTAGGGTGCAACCTCTTATTAGCAATAACAAACGAGTTTACTTAAAAATAGGAAAGAATACTTCCTCTGCATGCTGTGTGAAAAATGTGGGTATTGATTCCACATTGCCCTGCCTCGCTAAGTGCCCGTCGTGGGGTCGAGTGGAAAGGCATGCGTAGGATCTGGTATTTATGGGAAGTGAGGATGATGTCAGCGCTCCAGAGCTCCAGAGTCCTCTGCAGACATTTAGGGCCACGGCTGCTTTCAGCACGGGGCAGCACCCATACACCTGAGAATCATTTAAAAGCTTTGGTAATGGCGTGCGTGTGCTAGCAAGTTCATATGTTCGCGCACACCTACAGGGTGCAGAGTGAAGCTCCAGTCATCTAAATCACGGCGGCCAGCATCAGAGACACATCTGCATCATGCTTTCTCAGACTGAATCACCCACCTGTGGTATTAAAGAATGTTATTTGGTCCTGTCTGGTATTTAGTTTTCCAAGAAAGCGATTTTAAGAGCTATGCATCATTTACAGAGTCACAGTCGATGGTGAAGAACCAAAAAAAAAAGAAAGAAAGAAAAAGCGGCCTTTGAGAAGAAGAAGAAGAAGAAAAACAAACAAGACTAAAAATCTGTCATCGTGAATGAGAATGGGATTCTCATTACAAACCAGAACAGTTTGAAAGATGCTGTGTTTACACTGTTTCCACCAGTGGCACATAAAAAAAATATTAATTTGTCACGGTGCTGATGTGGGGCCACACTTCTAATCCCATTGCCACACCATTAGAAGTTGCATTATACACTTGATTACAGTCTGGGTGAATGGGACCACAACACTTACCATCCGGGATGCTGAGAGACTAGATGGAAAAACAAATGATAGGTTCCAGCCCCACGTGACCGTCAGTTGAATAAGTTGAAGATAACACACCTTTAGTTTAGCTATGAAACAACAGGTAAACACAGGTGTTAGTAATTATATTAATTAAGGCTCGCTCCCAAATAGAAGAGAAGCTTCGCTGTTGTCATCAGCGGTGTTTGTGCCGTGGCCCCGGGGTTTTTTGGACTTTTTAGATTCTGCTTTAGCGTTCTCTATTTAGTGGTAAGTTTGTTTACGTTTACATGTGGATTTTGATGCTTTTCTTTATTACCTCGAGCTATTAGCTCTTAGTTCCTGTTCCTGTTTTTATTAAAGTTTATGATAATACTTTCTGACTTTCTGAGTTTATTTACTTCTTCAGTATTCCCTCTATCTCTTCCTTGTGTCTTCCCCTCTGTCAAATTATTCATGTCCCTGCATTTCTCCTGTGTTTTCATAAAATTTCTTCTTTCCTCTTTTACTTTGTTAACTTCTGTCTCTTCTGTGAGTTTTATCCGACATCATGTCTGTGCCTAATTCTGTTCACCTCCGTCTTGTTCCCTTGCTATTTCCTCTAATTACCCTTAGAGTATATATAGTCCTCTCCCTTGTTCTTTGTTAAAATGTCTTTGTTATTCCTCTCTGTGCTTCTCCCCGGTGAGCTCTGTGTTAATCCGTGGGATTTTTGGTTTGTTTTCTCTCAGTGGGTTTTTGTATTATGGGGCTTAAGCAGCTGACCTAATAAAGTTTAGGTTTTTGGCTTTTGTTGTTGTTGTTACATCTACCTTTGAGTCCTTAACCCGAATGCTTGTGAAAGATTACCCACTCTATAACAAATATCGGCTGTAAAAAAAAGACCATTCAGCTGGATACTCTTTTCTTCTAAGACCTGTTCGAGGCTCCACGATGTCATTGTCAGGTAATCTGATAAACGGCTGGGTTTATCAAATCAGTGAAACTGTGGATACATCAAGATTAAATTTGTGTCCAACAGTAAAATAGACACACGTGAAACAAAATGTCGTGGGTATATGTGCGAAGGAAAGAAATGACGGATGATCGACAATAATTTCGCTCTTTTCAGTCTAAATTTTCTAAGTGACATTTATGCTTCCTTTTTTTTTTTTTTAAAAAAAGAGCAAACATGGCAACGTTATCGCTATTGATTTATAGAGTTAGCACTGAAATACCAACTCTAGTTTACTCTCTTTCTGTGCTATAATCTCCCTGCGTATAGATGCTTATGTAACGTCGGTCTGCTAATATATACAATTTATTATCTCCAAAAAAAACTCAGTCTAATAAAAGAACTGTATCTTTAAGAGCCAATGATACTTTGCAATGCTTACACAACCAGTGAGCTGTGACTGGCATTGACAGAAGTCCAGAGGATACTGAGCACCACAGAAGCTGATCCCCCTCGACATGAGTCGACAGTAATATCCCCTCCCAAAATACTAAGGCACATAAAGCTGATTAGCCATCTAAAAATTCAGATTTACCAAACAGATGATCTGAAATGAAATAATAGACCATGAGCCAACAGTTACAAACCGCTATAATCACTGTAATTACAATACATGCCCCTGCCCCACAGGCAGGAAAGTCTGCCTTTAGGTTAAACCAAGCTCAGTGGAACCAGTTTACTTACATTCATGATGCAAATCCATACAAATTTTCTCTTGATACATAATTAATAAATCACTTTGTTATAACTGGCTCCCACTTGCTTAGTGATTGCTACAGTCTGTACAATTAGACCTGTTCCATGTTTCTGTGGAAAGCACTGTGAGAAACATTAGCCTCATGCTGACCCATAAAAATCAACATTATAAAGGAGTCCATCCACGCACACACAATCCAAACCCTAAAAGTGACGGTCAATGCTTTGGTCTGTCATCTGGCTCAGCAGCACCTTCAGGATTCAGTACGTTTCTAGCAGTCCCATAAAAACTGGGAATCTCATCCCTGGTTTCAGATTGATGTTCACCCTGCTTTACTTTGTGTGTGAGTGTGGTGAGTGTGTCAGAGCTTTCCTTTACATACAAGTGTGATCAAGTTGCCTGCAGCACAGAGGAAATTCTTTCCTAAGACATTCTGGATTTTGACCTGGGGGATTTTTCAGAATCTCTTTTACTGGTGCAAACCATGATTGAATAAGTCATTGTGGTGAAATGGACCAGTCACTGAGGGGGTTCCCACAGCTTGTGGGTAAGTTCCATGACACAAGAGTCTTCATCGTAAATACCTGTCAAAATGCCCCACTTTTCATGGATGACGTGCACCATGTTTAATTATGCTGGCTATCACATACTAGAGCCCTGCACCTTTCCTTCTCTTGTTAATACTTGAGTAAGAAGAAAACTTTTATTCATCATTGTTCAGAAAGGAAGGGAGAAGCTGGCGAAATGGGAAATGCTGCCCATTATCAGTCCCTGGGTTATTTTTTCAGGCTGTTGGGCCAGCTGTCGGTGCTTCTGTTTGTCCCGACTGTCAGAGCTCCGAGGGGTTCTTGTCAGCCACGGCTATCTCCTGTGGTCACCCGAGCCTGGCTGAAGAAGATAAATAACCACCTCCACCCTCCTGTGAAGCAGTTTCACCATGACCCGTCTATCAGCCGCCTCCTCGGACCCTTTTAGCACTTTCTCTTTAATGGAAAAAAAATGTCCTTGCCAGTGTCTTCGCTCCATTCAGAGAAATGGGATCTACCACAGGCCGGTGAGAGACCATTAAACCTGCGGAGTGACAGTGATGAAGAAAGCACACTGTGGAGACTCTGCATAAATGTGAACAGCAGGAACACCTATTACAGCCCGACTTACCGGTCTGGCAAACCTTCAGGCAAAGCCTGGCAGCTTAAATGACACAGAGCTTCAGCTTTTGCCCTTTGATCACACTTCTCCGTGAATGAGTCCTGTAAACTGACTTTGCATTATGAATGAAGTCATTCTAGGTTATGCCTCTCATTTGGATCATATTATTACAGCCATTTCACATGAGTGTTTTTGCAGCTGCCTATACTTGTATGTTAACTCTGAAAATCTTGTTACAGTAAGCTATTCCCAGGTGAGAGAACTGAACCTTCTCTAGTGGGTTATTTTCCACTGAGAAAGTTAAAAAAGGGCAAAGAAAAGTCTGAACCAACAAAGCCTATAGTGTGCTGGGAATAAATATGAACCCACAGAATGGAAAATGATTCGACATAGTCTCTCAATTCACAGAGTAAAAAAAGTGAGAAAGACATGTAGAGCACAGATGGCAGGAGGAATGAAGGTATGAGTTTAATTACTTCCAGACACGATGCAAGCAGAGGGAGGTACAAGGTGCTGTAGCTGCACAAATGCACCCCGGGAGAGACGTCTGATGGAGATGAATATTATTACTAGTCACCTCAGTATGTTTGGTCTGAAATAAATGTGGCAAAGGCATGAGCAGTGCCATCGATCTGAGCACTTACTCATAATCTCAAAGTGTTAATTGTTCAAAATGAGGTCAAATCGAGGCAGAAATTAGACTGGAAGTTGCTCTGTGACGGTTTTTTAGTTTAAATCGACATCAGTGTGAAACACTTAGGCAGTGCGATGACAGCTTGCTGCTGGTGTCACCATAAATGACAAATCCAGGAATGGCTCTCTTCTACTCTTCATAAATCCTTCACTACGTTTATATGAAAAGTCCTTCCCAAGTTTGCAGTAAGTAGTTCCATCTTGTGTTTTACTCGTCTGACGTGCACCGTTTAAGCTAAAGAACTGTTTTAGTTTTCTCACGCTGCCGTAATGTGCAAAGCAGCAGCTAGGAAACATCTGAAATGCTGTGCAGTCAGAAGTAATCAGTAATGAACGGAGGAAGCCTCTGTAGCATCACAAACTGAGCCGCTTTCATTTAAAGATGAGTGAATCATAATTTAGTAAACAGTGTAATTATAACTAAATGGATTTAAAGCCAACCTGCATGTATTTACCCATTTACCCTGAATTAAAGAGCTTTTCTTTCACTACAGGAAGATGCGCGCTTTAGTCAGAGCATTTCCTTTGCTATTACTGCTCAGTGAAGAAAATACTGCTGGGTGAACTAAATTCATCTTTGCAGGAGTCTGTTTTTTATCCTGTTGCTAAGTACACCCTATAACAGCTATTAGTCACACAGTAACTGGCCACTTCATTAGTTACACCTCACTACTACTGGGTTGGACCCCCTCTTGTCTTCAAAACTGCCTTAAACCTGGCATGATATTATCACAGTTGCTAAGGGTTCCACATAATGCGAATGTCCTCTTCCACCACATCCCAAAGATGCTCTGCAGCATTATCCCTAACAATAAAACACCACCAGATTGAACTGTTGCTACAAGGTAAGATGGTCCAAATCCAAATGCAGCAACAGAAAATTGAGACTCATCAGACCAGCCAATGGTGTTCCTCAGTTTCCTGTCTTTAGCTGGGAAGAGTGGCACCCAATGTGGTCTTCTGCTGCTGTGGTCCATCTGCTGCAAGGTTCAATATGTTGCGTGCTCTTCTGCCTACTTTGGTTGTAATGAGTGGCTATTTGAGTTACTGTGGCTTTCTATTAACTCAGCAGTCTGACCACCCGACTCTGACCTCTAGCATCAACAAAGCACTTAACTGCTGCTCACGGAATAGTTTCTCTTTTTTCAGACGATTCTCTGTAAATCCTAAAAATGGTCGTGTGGGAAAATCCCAGTAGATCCGCAGTTTGTGAAGTATGTGTCTGACCTGTCTAGCACCAACAAGCAAAGTCACTTAAATCACCTTTCTTTCCCTTGTTGTGTTGTTCAGTTTTGAACTTTAGCCGCCCGTCTTGACCATGATACATGCATAAATCCACTGAGATGCTTCGATGTGATTGGCTGCTTAAATATTTAACAAGCCATTGCACAGCTGTTGGACACACACACATACAAACACATCCAACTTTTTTTTACTACTTTATTCTTTCACAACAACCTTGGCTCATATTTTCGGCTTACACGCTAATATCATTTGCACTGGGGAGGACGAATAAATATTTTATTAGGACCTTGCACTGTGTGACACAGATTAAGCCCTTAAGTTGCACGTCAGTGAAGCAGATCAGCATTAGGCATTTTGTTTTTGTCCTCTCGTAAATTTTGATTACGTTCTCTGGAGCGTTGATCCAAACAAAGAGCGAGCCTCTCTGTTGGGAGAATAATTCCTGCCTTGTTCCTACCCTATCTGCAGAGAGGCCCGGCAACTAAGCAGAAAGGCATTTAGATGGAAACAGGCTGAACCAAACAGAATCAGACACGACAGGATGTCACATCAATCGATCTGTAAGCTTTCGTGTATGCTTGTTTAATGGTTGAAGCGCTGCACAATGTTGATGAATGTTTATTTAGTGTGTTTAAACCCTGATTGATTGCAAGATGCAGCGTGTGAAAGAAAGAAAGTGCGACCGCAGCCGAGTGACGGGTTGCAGCATGCGTATGAGGGGTGTGAACCTCTTGAGATCCCACACATTTCCTCTCATTCTTTAACCTTTGACATCCTGATATAGTGAATTAAGATTAACAGCGCTGCATGACATTCCTGTGAATCAAAAAATATCCTGTAGCTTTCTAACTGCACAGCGCTACTCAGTCATTGACCTGTGATACAGACTCACTTCACTCAGCATGATAATCATTTAGCTTATAAAATGCGACGCGCATGGCCTGGTGTGTTGTCCATAAATGGAGAGAGGGGATCAGAAGGTCTGTATGTTCTTCCACTAATAAACTCAGACTAAATCAAACCAAACTCCTTTTCTTTTTTGCAACATCCGCTGTTTGTTTGCTTTGGCTGCTGCAGCCATGTGAACACTGATGAGTGCAATTTCAAAACTGTTTAACACCAGAAACTTACTGCATTAAAACATCACAAATCAAAAGCACGAGTGCTGGCAGTGAAGAAACCTCTATTTCCAGAGCAAGCGTCGCAGACTCATCTGCAATTATTATTTCTGATTCCCACATTCTTGAGCTGCATTAAAGAAGGTAACAGCGTGGGCATATAGCTGATTTACTTTTTGTTATGTGTGAATCACATACATACAGTTTATAAATGAGCATGCACTCATACACAGCAACAAAGCAACAACAAAATAGTACTCTGGGGTCCGCTGGCAACTTAGATTCCCTGGCCAGTCTGTGGAAGCAATTTAGGCCACTAACTGCTGTAGTGGGACTTGTGCCATGTAGTATATTTAGTGTATATATTGGATTTGGAAACTTTGTGTGTGTTTAAATGTGTTACAGGCGCCAGGCTGGCATCCAAAACCTGCATGCACTTCAAATGCGAAATGAGTATAGCCTATTAGGCACTACTATGTACTGACACTGTGGAGTAATTAGGCTTTTGGACTGTCTTGTTTATACGCCTCAGACATATAAACATCATCAGACCACAAGCAGACACACCCTGATTCTACCAGGGCTTACTCATCTCTGCTTCAGGCCGCAACTACCCTCTGAGGTAGTTAATGAGAAATACAGATGTCCCATTCACTGAAAATAAACAGAGGCAGAGCTGAAACATGCGTGAGCCTCAACCGAGTTAGTGCTACATACATACCGTATCCTTTAAGAGCAGCAATCAACCCGTTTTAATCCGGAAATGGCGTCTCGAATGAGATGTTAGGAGCACTTCAAAATATTCAAAAGCATGGCGAATTGTCCCAGTGTTTTTGTCTTTGTTTATAGTAAAGCCGTGTCTGTGCATGGCCTCGTAGCTGTATCTCATTACATGTACTGAGAGCTGGTACGGTGGGGAAGAAAGCAAAGATGTATGATTTTAATCAGTTAAGGCCAGAGCGTGCCCCTCTCTAATAACTTCTGGAGATGAATCCAGCTTGAGAGGGAATATAAACCAGATCACTTTGGAAATTCCACAACGGTCCGTTTGCAGCAAGTGCCCCTCGTCTGAAGGAATGCGAGCTAAGATTTCCCCCTCAGCTCCCTGGTCTCCCACATAGACAGCTGCCCTTCAGAGAGTCATGCCACAAGAGCAGAACCGAGCAGGCGGCTGGAGAGGCAGAAAGGGAGAGGAAAGACAGATAGACACGACGGCTAATGGCTCCTCTCCCAGCTGCATGGGGTCCGAGACACATAAACATGTCAGGAGAGGGTCAAAAGGGAGAGAGCATGGTGATGCAGAAAGGGAGACCGAAGGGTAAAAATAGGAATAAGTTGCATGAAGTTGGAAAATCCAGGGCTGATAGATATGTGAGGGAAAGAGAGGGAAAAGATATAAAAGAATAGAGGTTGGGAGCAGAAGGAAAGGCGTTTCCCAGCCTCGAGGAGATGGACTGACAGGACAATCCAGCAGGTGACGAGAAGTGCTGAAAGTCCAGACATGTCGCACCAAAATCACCAGCAAACCACACCTTCGGGATTACAAAAGATGCTGAATCTGTGCATTTGAAAAACACGCCCATGATCACAAGCCCGATTTGAGATGTAGAGACGTGCCTTTTGCTAAACTTTGGGTGACCTGCTCTTTGAAAGAGTGGTGAACCACAATCAGAATAAGTGCACCATTAAATAAGGTTAGCTTGTCCTGTGGCTGAAAGGTGATTAAGATGTTATTCCTAAAGCCTGGCAGCAGTTCAAGATCCATTTTTCAAGCATATGACCTAGCCAAGCAGGCTCCATTGTGTATCCAAAAATCCAGTGCCCGCAGTCAGTCCTCATCTCGCTGAAGGCTTTCAGGTCTCTGCACAAAGGATTTTGAAGTAGAAGGTGAAACGCGTTCACGCAGCTTTATAGCGTTCTTCTATAAATCTACAGATCTAATCATTTTAAGGCTCAGACACTTACCAGATGTTACTGACATTTTATGGTACTTGAGGGATCCTTCGAGTATGTAAATCTTTGGCGATATGGAGTGCACGTCCATAATCTTAAGATTAACATCCCAGAGGAAAAGGCCAAATGTCGTGTGCTGTACATCAAATATGAATGTAAAGTTACTATTGTGAGGAATCTGGACGTCTGAGGTAAGAAGCTCTGTGGAGTCTTTATGTTTGCATATCTCAAACAGAAATCTGTTCCCTTGACTTTTAATATTTGGAGACATGTAAGAAGTGCATCGAGAAATTCTTGGAGTTTAGAGGAAAACCCAGCCTGGCATTTTTCCTGCATACTTTTCACTCTTTCTTTGGATTTTTTTTTCTGCCCGGGTGTGCACGGTTTGGAAATGGGTCAAGAATGAAACAAAGAAGTGGGGAGAGAACAGAGCGGGGGCCTACTGGTCCCTCAACATCCCTGCGTTGAATATGAAAATATATTATGGCATAATGTGCTCGTTCAGTATGCAAGCTTGAAGGAAACCATATGAAAAAATCCCAGACAAAGAGCCTTCTGTGTTCCAACTGACCCCCCCACCCCCACCCCACCCCACCCCATCCTTCGTCTGCTTCGACTGAGCGAGAGAGAGAGAGAGGGAGTGGGAGAGAAGAGGTAAAAAGGGGAGGTGTGCTCGCACACTCGTAGGAACTGAAAAGGGCCAGTACACACCCTCGCCGCCTCAAACAGCCAGACGCACCGGAGCACAGGTGAGCAGCAAACCTAACCAACAAAAAAAAAGAAGAAAAGGGAGGGGGTGTGGGGGGGTTGCTTTAATGAATCATGGAATTTTATCTTCGCTTGCACCAAACTTTGTCACTTGCAGCCTATTAAGTTTATCTTTATGGGGTAAGAAGACACTATCTTTGCTTGGGGAAAGAGGAGAGAGAGTCCGGGGAATGCGACGAACTGGGGCAGAAGAGGAGGGAAACTCTGAAAGTCTTTGTTTGAGTAGATGACAAACATCTGTGGCTGCTGCTTTTTCCCTTGGCGAAGGCTGTAGGCTTGCAGGGGTTGTTGGGGTGGGGGTGTTGGCTGGCTACATTAGCACTGTGGTCACTGATATCCAAGCCTATTGTCCTGACTGTGTGGAGCCCGCTCTGTGGCCATGTTATAGACTTGAACTTCACTGTGTAACATTAGAGGGTGTATCCAATTAAAGTCCTGACTGGAGACTGTATTGACTTACGCATATATAAGTAATTGCTTCCTGTTAACACAACAGGTGAGGCCCATTAACTGCTTTACGGGGGAGCAACAGGAGGCTTTGTTCTGCTATATGTTACAGTGTGTTACACAGATTAGCAAACTACACCTCCTTTATTTTTGCTGTAATGGGAGATGCTTTGAAACAGCAGAAACCTACTTTGTCAAATGTCTCAGTGCGAACAGAAAGCCAGTAGTTTCCTGCTTGCAACTTTACATTTTTAAAAAGTGTTTGTGCCCGCTGCCTTTGATGTCTAACAGTTTTTCAGATTATGACTGATTGTTTCAAGGAGGTGCCTCCCTCTTGGCACTGGATGACACACACCTACTTCAAGTATTTATTTTCACCTCTTGAAGTTCCCCACCTGTGACAACGAGAGCAGGATGAGCTGCGCGCGAAGCAGACGCTTTATTACAAGGTCTTCCCACTGCATGATTTATGATCGCACTCTCGGCAATGGCAAACAGAGAGAGACATTTGTTCGTTTCATTGGGGACGACTCTTTGCAATGTTTTAGATGTCTGTCATCAGCTTGCACAAGCTGCGGCATGTTAACTATCACAGCCTCTTGAGGAATTATGAAGCAGGAATGCCCATTTTGGAGCACTAGCCCAAATTATTTTGTAGTGCTGCGAGGGCCCTTGAATAGCTCTTTGTTTAAGCAAGAGAGAGTGACTGAGAGAGACAGAGGCCCCGCTAAAGCCTTTAGCCTTTACTGTTAAATTATTTATTTATTTATTTTTGCTAACTGTAAAACATCCCAGCAAAAGACAGACGATAGCAGACACACGGCAGATCTTCCCCTCAGGGATTCAGTCATAAAGGCTTGCAGTTCAAGTCAATGCTCTGACCCGATGCCTCATTATAAGCTGGGTAAATGATACACTTCAAGTCACAGAGTAGGTGGAATGCGCGCTCACCTGACATCCGCTCATGTGCGCCCCGAGCAACTGATGATGTGCAGATGCCGTTACTGGGGTGAAACTACACGCGCTTTGTGAGCTATTAGGTGGATGACACGCATTCTACAAGCTGACTACTGATGCAGATGCGTAATAAACACACAAGACAACAGCCATGAGGGACAAATGAGTGATTAAGGTTTTGTAAGGGTGCCAAAAGCAATTTCTTTTGTGCGCTGTCACTATGTGAGACACGCTGCAGAGGGCAGAGGGATAGATTTGCTGTCTGGTATGAATCCATCATGAGCTGGCGATGGACAGGAACTCTGTGATTACACATTAAAGCAGCCTGCGGGGCCAAACTGTAAATTAGATCCCTGATTCCTGATCACGGAGGCAGATGGGTGGCATAGGAATATTGTGCAGGGGTGGAAGCCAAGCGGGACAGGTGGGCACTGCGAAATACTTTTTGAACTTTAAGGTAATTGGAGACCAGGTGGTGGTGGAAGAGATATCAGACTATTACGTATGGCAAGCACATAATCGCCAGAGTGGGATAGATATCACAGGTTTGTTTGGGAGAAATACAACGTCAAGCTGCGTATTAACAAGCCGCGATGAATAAAAAGTAGAAAGAAAAAGAGATAAAGAAAGGATTGGGACAGATGCAGATTTCAAAAGTCCATATGCTGGTGTTTTGTTTCCTGAGCCAGAGCCTCTGCTCATGTAGAGTTCTTACATCTGTTCCTTGTCTGTCACTTAATAAATATTTGCAGACTGGATCAAAGTTGGCAATCAACCCATGTTTAAACCAGGGGTGTTGGGACATGTCCTCCACACGTGTTCACCTATGTTCTCTGTGGAGACAGGAAACAAAGACAACTGCGAGTGAAGAAAAATATCAGAAAACCACTGCAGGAAAGTGACACGGTGAAAGCTAATCTGAAGAGACAGTGTCGCTTTCTGAGTGATCCAAGCACAGATCGCACATCTGGAGGAATCAAAGAGCGATTGTCAGAGTGTCTAAACAATACCAGCCTTCATGTCACTTGACACGATCATGCCAGTAAGCTAGGATTGTTGCTGGGTTGTTTTTTTTTTTACAGCAGGGAGGTGGGGCAGGGTTTTGTTTGGGCTGATTGTGTCCAGGGACTAATGTGCAGCCCTGCTATGAATTTTCATGACTCAGTTGTTATTTTACGAAACAAAAACACAGCCTTCAAACGATCCAAACAAGTTTACGGTGCTTAGACACCTCGAGAAAGCAGCATTGCTTTGCTTCTCAGGAATCTCAGAAAAGGCATTTAAAAATAATAAGTGTGAAATGTGTGTGTGTGTGTGTAGTTTTTGAACAAGCCTCCCACTCATGAGCAGTGACTCACAAGCAAAAATGAAACCCCAATCAGCTTCGAGGTGAGGCAAGTCCGATCAAGGACAAGGAGATGTGCAAACAGTGGTTTACCGTTACAAATGTTGCCAGTGGCTCCTGTTGGCTTTGAAGGAGGAACATGACACTGCTGAGCTAAAGAAATACTCTACAGGGTCAGAGTGAAGGAGGATGTGTGCCCACTTAATGTCACTGCAAGATATTCATGTCTTTGTTTCTCTCTTTACTTCACACTGAATGGAAAGCTTAAGTCCACATTCACTTTCTCAGTGTGCTCTATCGCATCGCAGACCCTGAGGCAGGGATAAGTTGTGTCTGACAGGTTTAATACACAGTAGATCCCAAACACTCAAACCTGAATGGACTGCAGCCTTCCTCCCTTCATGGGAGACAACAGAGTTTATCAGACTCTTTTGTTTTTTTAAAAGGCGCCTCTCGTTTCCGACTTTGCACCATTAGTGTGACTGCACTTCAAAGTGAGAAGCCTGATCTTTATCTCTGACTCCTGCCGTCTTACAAACTGAGATAAGTTGAGTTTGATGCTTTTATTTTTGAGAGTAAACTAACTAAACTTTCATCAGAAGAGTTAGGTAAATGATGTTCTTCAGACCACGTCATTAAAAAGTCTTTAAATATCAGATGGCCTTCCTGAAATCGTGTACGAAGCAGTGAAATTATTTAAAAAAGACAACACTGGTTAGATGCATCATACAGTTTTTATTTGACCTAAAATAGATTTGACCTTTGACATAACTGCATATTCTCCTTTTTCTTGCAGGCGCTTCTGGGCATACAGCGAACACAGAGCAGAGCAGCGATCTGTAATCCAACAATCAGCCAAACTGGTGGAACTGTTGAAGTCTTAGCTGCAGCCCATTGATGTGTTTCAGTGGAAGTCAGACCATCCGCCGCATGAAATAGGAATCTTCATTCTCACATATGGCTTTCCTCAAAAGCAGAAGAATGAAATCGATCATTTTACTTTCAGAGACCGTGTCTGGCTTTAATGCCTGAGAAATAACACGGGACACCAGGTGAAAGCAGCCCTAATTGAATGCTTTTGAACACTGAATACAAACCAGCCTCTGCAGTGACCTTTCCAGTATGAAATGCTATTCCTCACACGCACCCAAAAGCAGGAAGCCGCTCATATACACAGCTTCCCTGCGAGCCACTCAAGAGTTATGATCTGTGAGATAAAGGGCAGATCCCTTTTCTCCAAAAGAAAAGTCATCTGCGAGTTGAAGATTGGGGTGCAGGCGAAAAACTTGTTTTTGTGACTAAAATAGAAGAGAAGGAAGAGCAACATCTGGGAAAGAAAAAAAAAGGAGTATTAGTGAGATGTGAGTAGAGAAGCTTGGACTCTTTCTCAGCCCTTCGTGCCAGAATTTTAACACAGCACAACAATCTTGTGCAATTTTCGTGGCATTTATCCATGGGAGCTCTTCCAATGCTCATCGAAGCTGACCCTCCTGGGAGGTCCCATTAGATGCAGGATAATACTTCATGAAGACCAAAGAAAGAACACGCTTCTTCCGTCAAATTTCGGCTGTCTGCAGGACAACATTTGGAAGAATTATTGCTGAAAGGGGAGCCGTGACCGGAAACAGAAACTGGGAAAACTGAGCTACTACCTTTCACTCATCTTCTGCGTGGGTGTTTTCTTTCAGCTAATTCACTGTTTGCCAGTAAGGAGTAAAACTTCATCTTTCACCAGTTGCTTCATCCTATTGGGAGAGGAGGCTGAGCCGAGCGGGACAAAGCACTAGCGTTTCTCCCTCCCGCGTTGAGGGCTTGTTCCTGCTGCGACAGACGGCGATGGAGATGGAGAAGGGACATACGTCTATCAGGAGAGGGGTGAGCTGGAGCCCGGGGGGCTTGAGAAAACCTCTCCAGTTAACTCAAGACGTGCAGACCCGTGGGACAGACTACAATGCGTCATGGGAGAAGACAGGATTCAACAAAGAACACATGAGCCGGAAAACAAGTAAGTGCTTGTTTATTTGCTATTTTCTCTCCTTATTTGGACTTCTTACAAGAAAATGTAACTCTAAATGCACATTCAGTGGTTTGTTTCTGAGTCTGGACTCATCAGAGCAACTTGACACAATGAACTGGTCTCTGAGACATCTGTTTCCGTGTCATAAAAATACAGGTTCTCGTAGCAGCTGTGCCAATGCAAGCATGCCTCACTGCTAAAGGACTGTCTTAATATACAACCTGGCCACAGCAATAACAGGCTAACTTGTGGGAGACGTTGTTTGGAAATGCCCCTCTGCTTTTTACCTCTACAGTTGCCAACTTAACTTCAAAAAACCTGTTTTAAAATAGAAATGTTGAATCCATGAAAAGACACAGAAAACATGACTACTGGTGGTGACAAGTTTTTCAGATGCACTATTCAAAGTGAGTAAAAAGGCATTGTGCATTAAGAAAGGTTTCCAGCCTTCAAATAATTGTTCCTGATATGGATCTATAGCCTGTGGGCTTCCAATACCCTTCCTATCACTCATTACTCACCAGTTTCCTCAAATGAAACAGAGATCACTAGAACAACAAAAAGGCGGCGGAGAAAGTGGACAACTGCTCCGGTGGGATCTTTCCTAACACATGAAACAGTAACGCTATGAGCAGGAGAGCATGGTTTCCACCTCTGAACTGGATTTCTTTATTCCTCCCAGGGGAATCTGCTAAGAGTTTAGGTCACATTCAGTCTGGTAGGATCTCAGGACCTCTGTTAATCCTCGTCTTTCCATACCGCTTCACGCATCACCCGCAGGGGCTGGTGCTGTCATCCATGCCTACCCCACAGCCATCACCCGGAGAAAGATAACATCCGACAGGGTAATCTGACCTTTGATACACAAAAGCAGGGTTGGCCTCCCTGACTTAAATCCCGCTGCCGTGAGGGCGGGGGGAGCTTTCCTGTCTGATCTCACCCGTGCTGGGATGAGGTGATGGGGCAGAGGGCAGAGGTAGAGAAAGTTGGAGGTGGAGGAGTAAAGAAGGGTAGGCAATATGATGTAGGGGCTCTTGCATCGCTGTTGAGCGCTGAGTTTTGACTCTAATGTTGGACAGGAAATTCCTATCCCACTCCTGCAGGTTGGAGGCCTTAGGGTTCAAAGAGGGCAGACACTTAGTTGGAGTGTGAGACGTGCACTGAGGGCAGCAAGGACAGAGGACATTAGACAGAGATAAGCTGCTGACTACTTATCGCTGATTGCACCCATCTCCTGAACTTTCAAAATAAAGTGCAGCCTCTGTAAAGCTTTCTAAAATGAAAGACCCAGATTTGTCAAGCAGTCACGTCCCAGTTTTTTTTATACAAATATATATATATAATTAGGGAAGTGGATGTGGAAGTGGAAGTGCGATGGCACAGATCTGAAAAAGTAAAACAACACTGGAGGCTGAGTGACAGACAGCACAGCCTCCAGCTACACGCCCTCCCCGCCTTTCCCCCCTTCTTCCCTTCCTTTCCTCCCCTGCCTGCCTGCCTGCCTGTCTGTGTGCTGGACTGCAGGGAAAAAGAAATCCGATCCCACCTCGCTCCAGAAAGGGGGTGTGAAGCTATCAAGCGCAGTTATTAAATTGAAAACTCTTGTGGAAGTACTACAAAACAGCGGAGCCCTGAGTTTTCACTTGAAAAAGGTAAGGGATTAGACACTAGAGTGGATCCAGCAAGAGAAGCAGGCTTTCAGAAAACTCAAGAAATGTGAGAATATGTTAACACGTTGAAGCAGCTTGTGCTTGTCTGTTTTATGAAGAAATATGACTTACTATTGGCAGTGTTTCTGTAGAAGACGCTGGCTCATAAGCTTAAAGTTATTTCTCCTTATAACTAAAAAGGTAAAGATCACTGAGATTTGTGTGTAATCATGCAATCTGTACTTTTGAGCCTAACCTGAGCATTTTATGTATTTGTTGTTGATTAAAATATACATTTTATGCAAAATAACTGCAGCTTATTTTGTTGTTGGAATTTTCCATAAGATTAGCTTAAAAACTTGAGAATTTAACGCTAATTAAAATCAAAATTCGAATTAAATAAAAGGTACCGCTTGGGATTTGCTCCTGAAATGTTACTTGATAACAGAGCTGGCTCCCACTCAAGGTAGATGTTTATAGCGAGGACACTTCATTTCAAGCCTCTCTGCTCTGGTATATTCAGGTAGCGTGAATTATAAACAGCAAATAGCTCATAAAAATGGTCACTGGGACCCCTGGTGGTGCTACTGCTTACAGTGACGACAATGATAAAAGGCAGCGAGTCTACATAAAGTACCTGTGAGATAGGTAGGCTCATTTCTGTGTAGTTATGAGAGGACTGCTTGTCTAAGGTGTGGTAATGTGTTTATCCTTGTTATACTGGAACAAATATCTAATATGGGGGATAGATCATGTTGGTGTCAGGTGCATGATTTAATATAGTCTATACTTATCCATTTTTTTTGCAGACATAACCGCCGTCATCATTGTTATCATCACAGAGGATAACTTTGTTAACACGCTGCTTGTTATTACAGCAGGTCCAGGGTGCATGGTTCATGAAAAAAATAATAAAGAGTGGATGGCACACGTATGCTCTTGAACTTTAGCTAAGTTTAAGTAAAAAAAGCTCTAGGATACCTCACAAGGAGCTGATTCAATTACTGAGGGCCAGATTTAGTCTGTCAAATCAGTGACAGATGCATATTATTCCTTTTTACTGGGGGGAATGATCGTGTTGGCTTTACACTCTGTGCCAGGGAAAACTGCATGCCGACTCAGTTCTATAGGACAGCTTTACAAGTGACTGATTTATGCGTAATTATTATGATTGGCACATGATTACATCAAATAATGTAGCTGTCTGGATTCATCACCTTAATAAATGAAAAAAAAAAAAAACAGTCATGGCTGAGCTAGCTGTCTGAGAAACGTCCTGCAGGGATTTTAAATATCTTCCATCAGAGTAACATGCTTTCAGTGAATAATCTACCAGATGTGTCACCATAACGACAAAGAGACTCTGACTGCAGGTTTTTATGGAGCTAAAAAAGGCAAAAGATGCAGCTTTGATTTTCCTCTCGTGGACTTTGAAGAGTGATGTGTTCACTATACTTTAAATGGGAACACTTAATTGTATAGTATGTTTATAGAAGGCAGTGAAAAAATGGGCTAGTTTTAGATTATAAAAATGGTCTATTAAGGGTTTGAGCTGCATTTCTGCACAAATTAAGTACAGAGAGAAACCAAAGACATGCTGGAAGCACAGGCAGGGAGTTTTCTCAGTGGTGGAGGAATGCTCAGGGAGGGACTACTGCAGAAGGAAATAGCTCTGCCGCCTAAAAGGGAGCTCTCAAGCTCAGAAAACAAACTATCATTTATTTTATAATTCCAGTAATCAGCAAACCTATGAAATCAAGGTAAGACACCGACTCGCTGTAATTTCCCTATTTTGCAGCTTTCGACATTGACCTTGATCTTTTTTTGTTGTTGTTTGTTTTAATTTTTATTAACTTTAGTAAAGCAGCTGTTGACATGTTTATTTCAAATGCTTCTCCGCCTACGTCTCCTGGCTCATTGCCTACAGCTCTGGTCTGCTGAGTCAAATGTCCACAAGGTCTTTTTTCCCCTTGCTAGATTGGTTGAAATCAAAAGTACTCTGAAATAATAAAAAAAAAAAGGAAAAAAAAAAGCAATCAAAACCACATGGTGCCAAAACAGTTATGTGGGTTTTAAAGAGAATATTTCTATCCCACACTTGTTAAAAATCGCCCTTTCTGGTTCTTTCTATTTGTACATGAAAACAGTTTGGCAAACTTTAATTACATGCTAGGGAGTTGTCTCTGAATAGCAGCACGTTGCCAAGTCTACAGAGGTCTTACTCCTTTTATTATTTAATATAGACAAGAAGGCAAAACTCCTCTGTCTTTTTCTTTTAGCTGAACTTCCTTTCTTGTGTTTTCTCCTGTGTGTTTCACTTTAGATCTGACCAGGAGTGCCAGTTTGTCAGAGAAGGAGCTAAAGGAGGCTCGCGTCAAGAGTCAGATCATTGCTGCTCAGCTCACCGTCCCTTCCAACTCCAAGTCCAGGGGTGTTCAGCTCTTTAATCGGCGTAAGCAGAGAGTCAACGCCTTCACACTTGAGAGCTGTGGAGAAAGGTCAGAGGAGGACAGAGCTGAGAATGTGAAAACAAACCCCCCATCCAACAAACTGACATGGGCAGAGAGGAGCAGTGAGGAAAAGGACAGAGACCTAAACTTAAAGAACACGACCGCTGACAAGTCGGTCTTCTCGACACCTGCAAGAGTACGCTCAGTGGGCGATATCATGGATGAGCCGGCTAAGGATTTCCACAAAGAAGAAGACACTGATGACCGTGTTGTACAAGAGAGACACTTCCTCCCTGTCAAGGAGGAGCAAGAGGAAGAGGCACGACATCAATTTCACGAGGATCTAGAGGATGAGGCCGAGCGTGAGACTCCGCCAGGGAGTAAAACCACTGATGTGATAGTGTCAGTACATGCTGAAGGAGAAGCAGAGATAAATGGGAGGCAAACAGGGCCAGATCCTGCTGGAAAGCTTCCTAATGGCTGTCATGGCGCCTCTGGTCCTGAGAAGGTGTCTGTGCCCACATCTAAGCAGGCAAGCTCCTTCATCAATAGAACTGCCAGACCTTTCTTTTCTCCGCCCACGGTGCAGTCTCCGGAGACCGTCAGGCCTGTCATGGACATCCCCCCTCCTCCTTCCTACTCGACACCTCCTCTCCCTGCTTTTACTGTCCCCCAGCCTGTGGTGGCCTCACCTCCCCCTCCGCCTCCGTCATATCCCACACCACCTCTACCTGCTTTTAAAAACCAGCCCCCACAGACTTACTACTCCAGTCCACCTCCAATGTCTCCTGTCATATCTCCTTCTTCTCCTCCACCATCCCATTTCTCTGCTTCCCAGTATTCACAATTGCCCCATTATGGCCCCCCCACAGCCCCGAAACCCTCCACTTTTGTTCCTAAGCCATCAGGGGAGAGGGAGATGACAACACCAATCAAAACAGGAATACTTGAGGAGGGTGCTGCCAGGAGGGCAAATAAAAAGTCAATGTTCACATTCAAAGAGAAACCGGTGGTCGCTCCAAACCCTGAGCTACTTTCTCTAGTGCAAGGGGCGGATGAAAGAAAGAAGCATGGACACAAATCTGTCCCTGAGCCAGGATCTGAAGAAGAGTTACTGGCTCTGGGTGCAGAAGCCTCCAACTTCCTCGCCAAGGAAGAGGACAGGACAGAGGGAGCAAGAGCTCCAGAATGGGCCTCTTGTCTCAAGAGCTCAAGGACCCGACCGAGGGCAGAGCACCAACCGGAGCAGTCGCTTACAAATGTGTCCGGAAAAGGTGCTCAACTGTTTGCTAAGCGTCAGTCCAGGATGGAAAAATATGTGGTTGAGAATCAGAACGCAGGCCAAATTAGATCTCCTTCTCCTACAATGTCTCTGCCACCATCTTGGGTTTACCCATCAAACATGCCTGGTAGGGTCAAAGCTATTGCTAAAAACTCTGACATGTGTGCTCAACTTTCACAAAATCTCAAGGCGCAACAAGCAGTCAAGCAGAAACCAATGAAAAAACCTCCACCACCAGAACCAGTTCCAGAGCCGCCGCCTTTGGAAAATGGTTGCTCCAAGATAGAGATGGATCTGTCGAGGCACCGGCCATACCAGCTTAACTCTTCTCTCTTCATCATTAACCCAGTCAAGGACCCCATCAGTACCCTACCCAAAGGAGCACCACAGGCCAGGAACCAGCTCGCCACTCCAACTTTCTCCAGACAGACTTCACTCCCTAACAATCCTCCCTTTAACTTCAGTGCCCAGTGCATGTCTCATCAAATACCTCTCAGCCCTACAGGAGGACCAGATTATCCTTCAAATCCGACATCTGGTCATCCGAGGATCAGCTCTCCGATGTCTGCTTTTTCTCCAGACAGGGTGTCCTCTCCCCGGTCATCAGTACAGGCACCAAGGCCCACATTTTCTGCCAAAAAGGCAGGGATTGCACCGCAGGTGTGGAGACCCTCTTTGTACCGTTTTTAGAAAATGTGTTGAAAGAAAATGTTTGGTTTTTTTTAGATACTAAACACATGATTGCAGAAGTGATTTTGATAGGGCTAAAACTTACGATTCATTACACTGCCTGTTTAACGTGTGCCTTCTTCTTTTTCTTGTGCTTCTTATTACTATAATCCCACACATTATAGAGAATTTATGTGTCTCTTAGACACTATGTAACATCTTCATCAAACTACTGACAGATTAACAGTTTTAGCCATGGCTATCTGTGTCTTATCTTCTGTTCAGTGCATATTATTTGTCTTTTTTGTCAGTAAAAAAACCCAAAGACTGGTAATTATCCTTCGAAAATGTAAAATGTGCCTCAGCGTAATGAAAATCAACTGCCATTCCCAAAGCCGCGAAGCACATCAGCACTCAAGAACGTCCATTTTCAGCACATTTTAAAATATGATGAGAAACAGCCTCACACTTTTTTCCACTGGGCACTCGGGTGATGCTGCTTCACAAAGCACTTTAACAGATGGTCTAGCATCTGCTTTATGATCTACGATTTGCAATTTAATGCTGTTCACTGACATGAAAGTTGCAGCAAGAGAACTACTTTTCTATCGTTATGCCTTCATGCTAATTTACTCTGCTTTTCAGCATGCTCTACTTAACTATATGGTGTGTGCCTGAATTCTTTGGTGTTTCAAATCTGCCTGCTATATACATATTTTTGTTTTTCATGACTTGAAGCAGTAGTTCCGTCATCAAACGCTGTTGTTTCAGAGCACAGGGACTGTGTCTGTTTCATTTCACAAACCTTGATTCGCTGCTCTTTTCCGTCTGTTCTATCCAATTGTTTTATGTACGACTGAACCTTTTCTTCCTCTGATTAAAGCTTTATGCTAACCCTCTACACGGATTCCATTCTGACTTTTTTTTCCTCATTTCCTGACTTCACTGGCTTTTTCCAATGTTAATTGTTTGTCACTTTCACTCTTTTGCCTTTTAAGGAATCACTGGAAACACACTAATAAAATTTATACCTCCTTGAAGTACACAGATAGCTTGCGGCAGGGGGGGGCAGATCTGTTTTGTTACACAGCGTGTGACATTTAAAGTTCTGGGGAAAAAAACTGAAGATTTCCATTACAAGATGTTTTTTTCCCCCATAACAATTTGAGTTATGCGTGTTCATGTTAAGGCCTGAACTCTGCCCTGGCTGGCCTTGAGGGGGTCAGAAATTTAGACAAATGCTATGACTCCTGACCTAGGCCTTATTTTCTTTCAAAGTAGCCTCGAACATTTGAAATATGACCATTAACATTCGTCTTATGAGACCATAACTTCTCGGGAAGGTGATCCTAGCAGGTTAGTTTCATCATAATATCATACTGAGTGGGAGTATTCCCTAATTAGAATAGACATGAGATGGATGCGAGCCTTGCTTCTGTCAGGTAACTACATATCTCTGCAAAGGTTATCCTCTACGTGAAAGCCAGATGACAGTAACCCGAGAGAGACACTTAAGACAGGGCCTGTGTGGGCTGGTAGCCAGGGGAGGCTGGATAAACACATACAGATGGAGGGAGTGCACAAACATAACCTGAATGCTGCTGAGGCACAGGCTGGGCACAGTTTTATCATCACAGGTTCACTTATTAAGTTTACCTAGTTGATCTTCTGGGTGTATTGTGTGAAGTTTCATCTGAACAGACTCTCCGAACAACACATCCTGACACAGTTTAATTAAAAACCTTTTAGATTCATTTACTTATCCACATGCTTAACAATACTATAGCCTAACTTTTTGTGTATTTAATATACTGTGTTTTTGAATACATATTTCTAAGAGATTAAAGAAACACTTGTCCTGATCCAACAGACACCAAAGGAGTCCACTCCTGCTGAAGTTCCCAGTGAGACATCTACACCGACCAGGACACGTAACCTCACAGGCAACCCGGGCGGCCCAGCTACTGGAAGCTGGACTTCTAGCCTCCAAACAAGCCCACCACCCCTCACAAGCTCCATCCGTTCAGTCACGTCCCCTGTATCGTTTCGTAATAATTCAAGATGCCAATCGCCTATGAGCACTCAGAATATCCTGTTTTCTACAGTTACCTCCACTTCCACATCCAGACCCTCACAAACATCTACAGCCACCTTTCCACGCTCTCCTCCTTGGGGTTCAAGATGTCAGTCCCCAGTGGTCAGCCAGTCCGCTATCATTTCCCCAATTCCTGCTTCCCAAACTTCTACATCTCCTTCTCCCCTTTCTCCTCCTTGGGGTGTAAGGTGCCAATCCCCAACGACCCAGAACAACAAGCCCTCCACTGGTTTCTCATTTTCTTCATCTAAACCTCCCCAATCATCTACAGCGACTTCACCACACACACCTCCCTGGGGATCTAGATGCCAATCCCCAGTGGTGAATACCCAGCCTTACACTAGCTCCTCAGTTCCTACGTCCAGACCTTCCAAAACAAATGTATCCACCCCTCCTTGGGGATCAAGATGCCAATCACCATTAGTAAGCCAAAAGGTCCAGTCCTCTAGCTTCTTAGTTTCCACATCCAGACCATCCCAGCCATCTACAGTCACATCTCCTGTGTCTCCTCCATGGGGCTCACGTTCTCAGTCTCCTTCACACTTTCAAACCAGTTTCTCTCTCTCTACCACTAAACCTCTTTACACATCCTCCGTCACCTCTCCTGTTTCCTTGACCAAAGACAGTCGCTGCATGTCTCCCACAGTTAACAACTTGGACTCTAAAGCCAACCATCGCCTGCTGGCCAAAAATATCATCAATGCAGCCAAACGTAAAAACAGCCCTTCTCCTGGTGCACTAAGTGGTCACAGTCTTCCCATCTCATCACTGAGCTACGACGGTCAGAAACCACCCGTCAACCTCTTCCAGTCACGGTCACTGGGGGCACAGTCCCCTACTTTCACCAGCCCTCCCCCAACTCCAACTCAGAGAATCTGTTCTCCTGTGCGTCTCTACAACACTCGCTCCCTGACCGACTCCGACGCATCTGTTGAATCCGAAGACTCAGGCCTCCGCTCGCCCGGCCTCCACTCCTACAACACTTGTCCCCGCGGCTGGGGCGGCAGCCTGAGGGTGAAACGAAGTACCATCTCCACTGACCTGTGAGGGCGTTATTGAGTGTCGGCAAAAGCACAGTTTCTGATTTCATAGAGTTTTGTGGAAGTAGATCACCAAGTAACTGAGTTTCTAGAGACATTTCATCAGACTAATGTTAGATAAGTACTACATAAGTAACTTTGATTGCAAATCCTATAATGGTATATGTTGGGGCAGGGATAGCTCAGTAGGTAAAGTGGTCGCCCCATGATCGGAAGGTCGGCAGTTCGAATCCACTTAACGGCTACCCTGAGGTACCCCTGAGCAAGGTACCGTCCCTACACACTGCTCCCCGGGCGCCTGCTTAGTGGGCTGCCCACTGCTTCACTGAGTGAATGGGTCAAATGCAGAGAAAAACAAGTAATTTCCCCATGGGGATCAATAAAGTATCCATTATTATTATTAGTATTATGTTGTATCGAGGTAGTTTATAGTATTTCATATGGCTCACATTCGTAGTATGGCCTGACAAGAACAAGCTTTTTACACAACACAGTTGCTGTGGCTTGTATGCTTCTTACATGCCAAAAAAAGTGCAAAAGACTCAAAATAACCAAAGATTTTTCAATACATATTATACTTTCACAACAAACATACAGAATCTTCACTGTCGATACTGTGTTTGAAAAGCGTTTGAAGAAAAAGTATCAGTTTTAAACATCATTAATGAACTATTGTTATGATGCAAGTAGAAAATTGGGGTTGAGACCTAAAAATGTTGAAGAAAATGAGTAACATGTAAATATACCCCTCAAGTGAGTTTAAACTGCTTTGGATGAGGCATTCTCATAGTACAAAAACACAGCAGTATTTAGGTAGCACACACTCATTTATTACCAGCTGTAACCACTGCAAAGTAAGTAAAATGCATAAATATCACAGTGCAATAATGAGTTTAGCAAAGCGTATAGATGTTGCTCTGATTTGCTGAAATGAATGTAAGCTTTATAGACAGACTGACGAAGAATGACAGAAAAAAAGGGAATGTTAAATACAGAGACTTATGTGGAGGTAAGACAGGGCATTGATACAACTGTTCAATCAAACACTGTTTCCGAGTTCCAAGAAAGATGTCAAAATTGTTGTATTTTTTGTTTCTTTTGCTGTTGTCGACAGAAAAACGGTTGATTAAGGTTTGAGACAAGGAATGGATTAAAATTTATATATTTCACTGAGAGCCTGTTCGAGAGGAGTTCAGAAGTAAAAGTGGATGTCACACAAGTGTGTGCTTTTATGGAGAGGAGGGAGAAAAGATTTTGAAGAATGTTGTACGTTGTAAAGTGATTGTCAGAAGATGATTGGAGGACCAGTATGTATTTGAAATGCATATAAAAAATCAAATGTATGTTCTCGTTCATTTTTATTGTTTCTCTTCATACTTGATTTGCACTTCTTTTCATTCCATTTCATCAGCTAAGAAGGGGTTGTTCAAAAACTTGATTGCTTTGAGAAGTGTCACTCAAAATGTTACCTTCAAACACTTCTATACTGTAAAAAAATAAAAGCCCACAGCTGGAGAATGCAATATGCTGACATGATGATGGTGGCACTTAGCCGCAAACATAACTGCTGCCAGAACGATGTTATGTTTCAAGTGTGGAGCCATATTACACCACCTTCTCAAGTCGTTTGCTAGCACAACAGATCATTCCTTCATTCCCTGACACTCAGGCCAAAAGCATCAGCACATTTCTAAATATTTACCCTGTTTGTCTTTTGAGTGACGGGGACTCCTGCTACACAGTGACCCGGCTCCTTCAGCAGGATTAGGCCTATCACTGTCACGGCTTGAGTTCAACCTGGGTCACCACTAGGTGGACTGCAGAAGTTCTCAGACTTTAACAAGAATTGTTATAGTTTTGAATTTGAAAGCAGGTTTTTTTTGGAGTGCTTTGGGGGGGGGGGGGCTGATTGCATGCCTGCATTTTATAACCCATGCTGCATAACTGTATGATCTTTGAATGATTTTATGCAGAATAAAAAAAATGCCACACTAGATTAAATATTTTCAGTTTGTCTTTGCTATTGTCTTTTATAAAACCATCACCCTAATGAGGAATATAATTGAAAAAAGAGGGCCCGTTATTCTACCCTGGAACACCACCAAGTCATTGGTTCAGGTATGTGGATGACACCTGGGTGAAAATCAAATCTCAGGACATAACACAATTCACTGATCACATAAACTCGGTGGACCAACACAACAAGTTTACAGAACTGGCGAACTTGATGTGAACTTGAGTCTAAAGACTGTGAGATTTCCATGAGTAATGGGGATATTTAAAAGTTGATGTGTACTGTAAACCTACGCATCATCAACCACTGGAACACAAACTGGGTGACATCCGGACGCTACAACACATGACGAACACCATCCCCACAGGTACAGCAGCCAGGGAAGCAGAAAAACATCACATCAAGAAGGCCTTGAGCAAATTTAAAGGATGCTCTCGGCATAAGTGATCCCTTATGTGTCAGAACAGTTGAGATGCATTTTTTCTCAACACCCCCCCTCTGTCGCTTTTAAATCCCGAAACACACTGCCTCAAAATTGGTCCACCCCAAGAATCCGGTCCCCTGGCACAGAGTAACGCTGTTAAGATCCAGGAGGATTGCCACGATTTTTACATCGGGGAAATCAAAAAACCTCTGGCTAAGCGGATGGCACTACACAGAAGAGCTACGTCGTCAGGCCAGGACTCTGCAGTCTATTCACACCTACGGGCCAGTGCCAACTTTTTCAATGAAGAGAATGCTCACATCCTGGACAGGAAGGAACGCTGGTTTGAACGGGTAGTCAAGGATTCCATTTATGTGAAAAGGGAAAGAGCTAGATCAAGAAAGGGGCCTAAGGGTACATCTTTCATGATTGCAGCCATTTCCCAACTCTCTGTGAATGGTACATTGATCAATGGTCATTGATCAATGGTCATGACAATTTACATATTAATGATCAAGAAACTGACCTTACAGCCATTGTTCATCAGTGGCATAACATTTCCCTAGCTATGATGTATCTAAATAAAATGTGAAGCTGGTCACGGAAGATAAGTAGTAACATATCCGCATTTACAATGTTAAGTTAGTGTTTTTATTCTATAATCAATAAAACTTTATCAGCCAATAAATGTACTATTAAATGTATCACTACAACATTAAGGCCCTTTAACAGCTGCTCCTTTAAAATTATATGACAATGTGGACAGTGTATTTGTAATTTCATAATATGTCTTTGTCTTGTTATTAGGTGCGGGTTTATGCCATATTGAGAAAAAGTAGAGTACCGGATGAAAATATTACATGTAGCTAATAGCTAATGCAGGCTAATACTGTTTGGTTTTACAGTTTTATGCTGTGTTTACTGTCAGTACAACATAATACACATTTCTGGCAATAGTTAGAAGGTTGGCATGCCCCAGAGTGGAGCACCCAGAGGTGAAAAGGAAATGCATTTATCGCAGGATCATAGACTGCCATCTGTAGGACTCCAGACAGAAGTTCAAATGAGGCAAAGTTGTTCAGAACAGATTGTTCACTTCCTTTTTCATTTGATCACGTTTCACAACATTTTCACAATATTCTGCAGTTATCTATATTTCTCCTTCACTGACTTACTTAAAGGAGTGAAATTACTCAGCCTGTCATGCCAGAACATTATGGCTGAAATTATGAATATATAATTGCGCTTGAGTACCCCAGTTTATTAGAGTGTCATTCTTAATCGACCTTTCTCACTGCAGATATTTTAATGCGTCGTGGCAGGTGTAGGCAAAGGTGTAAATAATGAGCTAGAATCTAGCTAATTATTAATCATTATACATGATTGTTAATATCATTACTCATACTGTCCTGTCCCGTTTTTTGTTTTTTTTAATTACTGTGCACTCCTTCAATTTGAACTCACACTATAAACCTGGCCACTTCCTATTGCAGCTTTTAATGAAGCAACCTCGTACATACAGTGCTTATTCTCTGTGTGGTCAAGCTAGGCTGAGACACAAGAGGCCGCTCTTGAAGCGAAAAGGGCGAAAGCCAGCGCAGTGGTTTTCCCGTTTGACAGCAGGGGCTTGTTTTACAGCACAAAACAACAAGGATGAAGACTCACAAGCGGCGATGCAGCGACACAGATAACATTAGGGAAGTGTAGCTGAAGTACCGCCATCTCGATCATCCGGCAAGCGAAGCGACGTAAACACCAGGCAACTTGAATGTCGACGGAGCTGCAGAGCCGCATCTGTGTGCCTTAGTTGAAGTGCTCCTGGATTTGTTGTTTTTAGCAGCCAATGCTAACTATAGAAGTTGCGAGCTAGCTGGCCTAGCAAGCTAATAGTCAAAGCGAGTTAAAGACAGTTTAGCCACATATGTCTGAGTTTTAACCAACCCGGAAGACTTAACGCGGGGTTTGCTTAGCTGATGGAGCCAGCTAACCTTGTATTCAGTTGTTTAAGAACTGTAGCTTTGGTTGATTATCAGTCATAGTAGTTGCCTAGCTCGTCAGTTAGCCACCACTTTCCGTGGAAGAATGAGTAGAAAACACCGTCATTTTAAAGGAGCCGAAGTCAGCTGCTGTGTGAAATACGTTTTATTTGGATTCAACATTGTATTCTGGGTAAGTAAACACAATGTTGTTACTCATTCCTTTTGTTTTTATTAGAAATTTCACGTAACTAGTGATAACTTGAAGTGCACATTCGTGTAAACGTCGGGAACGTTAGCACCGTTGCAGTTGGCCAATGGAAGTTGATCGCTGAGCTCCATCTAGTATATATATATATATATATTTTTTTTTTTCCTGAGTCACTTGATTTTAATGAAAGTCACGTTTTTTCCCCATCCATCTATGCGGTGTTGTTGATGTTTAAGTGTGTTGTCATGCACAGAAGTAGATTGTTGTAAATGAGGAGGAAATTATTTGTTTAATGTAGGACAGTGTTCATGCCCTAAAATGTCAGCTACACACTCCATTTATTTAGGATTTAGATTTTTTTTTTTTTTTTTTTTTTTTTTTGCGTGCCTCTGCTTATTACTTGTAAACTTTACAGTTTTCCATTTAGAAACTTTTGGCCATCAGAGACAGATTACTTATAAATGTAACTTCTCAATTTAAATGTAAAGTTTAGTAAAGAAAAATAAAGGAGCAATTTTCTTTCATAATAGTTTCTGCTCCTAGTTGAGCTGAGCAATAGCATAATTCTCACCAGAACTGATGGGGCAGTGGCAAGTGGTTGCACGTCTACTTTACAATACCCCTCCCTCCATCTTTATTCCGTCTCTGAAAAGTTTCTCTGTTCAGTCTTGCCCACACCTCCCTCCTCACTCATCTGCATCGCCTCTGTGGGCTGGTATAATATAATGTCTGTGGGTGAAGGAATGGCGTGTCTGTCTGCCCCAGGAGGTCTTCCCACACACAGTTTAAAGGAAAAGGCCATACAGTCTGAATACCACCCAACCCTCCCCTTTCCATGCTTTCTTTCACTCTATACTATAGCACCCAGACTGTGCGGGACAGCATTGTTTGTCTTCGCTCACACACCCACAAATGCACAAAGAGTAATGGTGAGAACAAAGGCTGGGAGGGGGGCTTGTAAGTCTGTGTTTTCTCCCATCATACGGTTGCTCTATCAGACTCACAAGGAACACGGACTTCATGTATATCTGCCTTTTCTGGCATTGCTCAAACTTTCCTTATCGCTTCCTCATTCCGCAACACTTTTCCTTCAAAAACAAATATGAGTGCACCATACCTGCCACATATTTCCATGAACATGATATTTGTAGATACAGAGGCTACTATTATCGACATAAATACAGAGTTTATTGTAGTTTCATCTGAATGAGCAATCAACAAGGAAATATTGAGTCATGGGCTTTCAGCATTGTATCTGACTCATTGTGTTCTTTTGCAGTGTTTGACAGTTAGGCCAAGCTAACAGTCATGTGTCTGAATTCTCTGTAAAACAGTGGAACAAGTTCCAGCTCGCTGGCTGTTTCCGTTAATAATCACTAGAAGATGTTCTACTCTTGTCTGTGTGCTGCAGAACTGGATTTGACAGACAAGCCAGTGCATTGCTGAAATAGAAAGAGATGGGGTTTATACTCCACAAATCAACCCATTTGTCTTTCCTCTAGTGATCTTGTCAGGCTTGAAAGGGCTGCCTAAATTGAGACAAAATGCTTGTAAGGCCATAAATATTGTGAACAAAATGGAACAATACTTGCTTTTGGTGTGAGGTTTCACAGTACCCAGGCTTGCTGTTGACAGCCAGGCATTCTCACCCAAGAACAACACACCTTCTCTCATCCTTAGAATAGACACATTCCCCACATCCAATTAATTAATCACGTTTTCTGCCTGAGCTGCTGAAATGTTTGGGAGCTCTGCACGCTGTAATTAAGAGCTTGTTAAGCTGTAACCAAGTTGCTGAGTTGGTTGAATGCAAGGGAGAGCTACAGCTCTGTCTTTTCACATTTGGCACCAAAAGGCAAGCTGCATGATTACAGCTCTGGAGCATACCTGTAAACAACCAGGTGTGACGCTATTCGGAGACATGCTCTGTGACTTAGTCATGGATAAACTTGTCTAGTTATTGCAATGTTGATTGCATTACTGATAGCATTTAAGGAGAGCAAGACTTTTTATTGCCTTACCTTTGGCACAGAGGACAGTCAGATTTTCTCAGTATTTATGAAATGAAGGAATAAATGTTGATAAGCTACCTTATTTTCAGCATTTCTCATATCAGGCCGTTTCAGTGACTCTACCTTAAAATGGCGACATGGCAGCTGATCAGTTATATGATATATTATGCCACTTCTGCCTTTATCTCTTATTGATCATTTTGAATTGATATGTAGCCTTAATCACTGAACACAATATGTAAATAAATTTGTCAGACAGCTTTGCAATTACATTAGTGTCCGTTGTGCGTGGGAAGAAAACTTCTTTTTACAGCGAACAAAACCCCTAAACAAGCACCGAGTGCGCAACGACGTAATGGGAAATTCACAGAGAAACTCGCGGATTCTTCAACTGACTGCAGCACACCTGCACCAGCGTAAACCTCCGCCTACTCTACTCCTGCTTTACAGGTGAAAATAGAGCAAAAGGACCGCTGAGTCTTTGACTTTATTTATTTTCTGCTGTGTTTTACTTGCATCTATTTGAAAGACTGAGTGTAAACACAAAAAATATTTTATTTTATGTGCTGGAATGTGCAGAAAATAGGTTTAAATGTTAAACTAATTTATTCCAGTCAGAGAATGTTGCATATAATTAAATTTCTGCTTGATGCATAAAGTTAAAAGATTAAAACTGATAAAACAAGTTAAAAAAAAGATAATTTTCCATTTGATTACATTTTGTATGATGGATTATGCAGAAAAAGTAGAATTGGGCTGAAAGATCTATCGCTTTATCACCTCTTCAGGTTGTAAATCGTGTTTTTAAAAAGTAACTAAGTAATTAATTACTTTTGAAAATGAATAATCAGTAAAGTAACGGGATTACTTTTTTGGGGAAGTAATCAGTAATTAGTTACTGATTACTTCCCCAAGTAACTTGACCAACACTGTTCTTAACACTACTCAACAGGACCGTCAGAATAAAAATGAAAAAAATAAAAATGTTATGTAATACGAAATAAAAGTGCCAGCAGTATTTAAACAAAAGACGTGCTAATAGAAAACTAAAAATGGCTTCTGCCCACAAACTCAAATAAATATTTAAAAGAAATCAAAAAGATTTTCTTTTCCAGTCCAAAATAATAAGTTTGCAAAGTTTACAGATGATTCAGTTTATGACTTCATGATTGCAGTGGATGTGCTCTGGAATGAGGCTTGCTCTTGTCTTTGAGATGATGTTCCCAGCTGCTGATAACTAGACATCCTCTCTGTCATGACTTCAGCCATTTGAGAGGTGCAAGAGCCCCCTTTTAAAACCAACTCATCTATACGCCTGTGCTTAATACTAGTAAAACAGAACAAAACAAAATTAGAAAAGACAGTTACCAATCACTGTAGTTGTATATCAAAGTTTCTCAGACAGTGTAGTGTTCAATGCAAATGAAACTTTATAACCCAAAGAATAACTACCTAATGTAAGGTGGAAGAGGTTTAGTAGAATAAATGCTAATATTAGAGTGAGGAAAAAATAAAAGACTAGGAGACAGTGTAGCTACTCCTGTTTAATGGGTTACTATCACATTTCACTCATTAGCTAACAAAACTGAAATGGTGTTTCTTTAGCAAGTATCATCCTGAGGAGTTTCTGAGAGGTCATCTAACATAAACATTATTAACATAAACTTAACTCTCTAAAATTGACCCGTTCAGAGTTGACATCACAGCTCGGGGTACGTTCGTGAAAGGAAAGCGCCGCTTTGCATAGTCTACATTTAGGTTTGTTTTCTGTGAAATGCTATCATATTTTTTTTAAATGTCTGTTTCCATTTTCTGCCGTCCTCCTGTTTTGTCGTTTGTGCTACATTTCCTATTTTCTACTTCTACCAACACATGGTGTCAGAGTGCGCTTAGTGATATTTCTTCCTTTTTTCTATTCATTCATTCTGTCTCAGAATCTGGTGTTGAATCTTTAATGTTTATTTTCTTTGGACGTTCGAATTAAGTTTTGATGTAAAGAATTAAACTGCAAAAATAGTATATATATTTTGTAGCCATGTGATGCAAAATGAAAGTATTAGTATTAGTAGTAAAGATATATGTTGTGGAATGTAAGGAGCTTAACAATTTGCTCACCCTGTTGACATTGCTGCTGAGATTGAGAATCACGGTGTCACACTATCCCCCTCATTAAATATTCATTTTTTTAGGGAGTCATGGAAAGGGGATTCACACTATATCCTGTGTGTGTATGTGTGCATGCGTGTGCAGGAGTGGGGAGCTTGATTTGTCTGACAGTTAGTAGAGGTTAATGGGATCAGCTGGCTTAGGGAGGCATCTTTTCAAGTGTTGATAATCTCTTAGTCCACATGGAGAGAAAACCCTCGCTCTGGGAAGGACATATTTTACAAGCAGCACTTGACACCGAAGGAACCTTGATTTGAATAATAATGCAAATAAAGAGACATCTAGATTCAGACTTTATTTAATTAGTTTCTGGTAAAATACATAGGTTTGACAGAATGATCAAATTAATCAAAAGCAAAAGAAATGCATTATCCATGCGGGTGAGATTTAAATGAACAGATCCTGAGTGTTTTAATAACATATTGTTAAAAAACCAAAGGTGGTGACTCGTACATTGTTGTGTTGTACAAAGAGATTAGTGCTGTAACGATTTATTGAGTATTTCAAATAATTCGATTGTAAAAGAAAAGTTTTCGACAGAAATTCTTTGCGTCTGCGTTTCATTTAGCACACGGCTCTGTAACACACTACTGTCACCATGGACAGACAGACGCAAGGGTTTAACCCACATTTGCGACTAAAAACAGACTTTAAACAAAAACACTGATAACACAACAACAGCAGATGGTGAGCTCAGGTTGAGTGAAAGAAAACATGTTTCTACCGTCCAGAACTGCAGCGCTGTTCCTGTCCTCTCTGTTAAAACCTTTACTGGGGAAAAGGTAGCAGGTTTCCTTCATCAAAGCACCTGATCAACAAAGTCCCAAAGCCAGCTGTCTTGCTTAAGGAGTTTCTTAATAAGGTGAAGGACGTTTTGCCACAGAGAGTGGTATTTAGAGATTTGTCTCACATATCTAATTCTATTGCCACAAGCTCACCTGAATTAGATTCAGGTTGTGAGAAAAGTTAGTCAAAATACGCAAGCACTATACAAAGACAGTTTGTTCTTTTTGTGTTGTGTATTCTTTCAGTAAGTTCAGTCTAAAATGTACTGGTCTTTAAAGGGAAGTTTGATTTACAGATAAGGTTCCAAAAAGCACAGAGCACAAACACATACTGCCAGTTATCACGGTAAATATTTCACAATACTGTTTAGTTGATCTGTCCTGTCAAATCTCCGCAATAGATTAAAAAACAAACAAAACAACACATTCAGTAGAAATTAGAAATTTCAGGAATCCATCCCGTCTGAAACTTACATTAACTTTATAAAGTATAAAATAACAGTTCACAGACCCCCCCCCCCCCCAAGAATAAATTAGTACCAGGCATAGATGTCTCTTTAACACTGTCTTCAGTGCCACTTCAAGCTGTGGCAGGAGGAAATACAACCTGATGTGGGAAACAATGATTTATTTCTTGAACGGAAATAAAAATAATAATAAAATTGGTTCTATAACCAAACACCATCCAGACATCACAAAATACTTTTGTGGTGTCTGCATGGTGTTCCTGCATCTTTTGGGATCTTACAAAGCTTCAAACGACGCGTCGGCTATTAAATTAGTCGTCGACGATTTTAATAGTCGACGTAATCGTGGCAGCCCTAATACACACACATACACAGTCGTAGCCAGACGTTTTGGTAGTGGAACAGATTTTGCATCATGTATTTGCCACATCAGTTTTTTTCTTTTCTTTCACATTTCAGTGATGTAATGAATTAAAAAACATGTCAAATAAATAAATCAAAATATGGTCAGAGAAGTTGACTGATGGAATAAGGTCTCAGCAAGGCTTTGTATGTCACTAAACATTTAAAATAGTCTTCAACGGAATTTTAAAATCCAGTTGAAGACAATGCAGCGAAGCAAGAATAAGGATGAATGTGATCACCTGTTAGTTTTTCTTAAATGCCTAGCTTCTACTGCCTAGACGAGCAGAAGCTAGGCTGGTTGCAGAGGACTGCAAGAACGAGTGGGGTGCGTTTAACCTCCTAAAACCCGAGCTCTTCCATGGCATGCATTTTTAATATCTCTTTGATATTTGGGCATATTAGGACCTCATGAATGTAAAAACAAAGAATTGACAGATTTTATTTTATTTTTTTTACCTGATTTTTGTTTCTGACAAGTATAAGATCCACATATAAGGACATTCGTTTTAAATTTTGATAGAACAGTGGCAGTAGAATGTCCTCGTAAGTGGATATCAGGCCCTTGTAGAGAAAAATTTAGTGTTTTTAGGTCTAGACAACCCAAAATGTGATGTCCACGTATGTGAACGCCAGGTCCTAGGAGGTTAAAAATGACTTGCAGAATCTAGATGGGAGATGTTTTGATTATGTACTAAAGGCTTCCTTGGTATCGACTGATGGGGTTGGTTTGTTAGATTTCTTAGATGAAATCAAAAAGACTGGATGAGCTTAAAGATGCAAGATTGAAAATTTTAATACTATGCTCACCAAAATAATACCAGGATGCTTGGCAAGTTATTTGATATTATCCAGTGAGGAGGCAGAGTGACATCCCTAGTGAAATAACAACAAACACTTCGATTGAAAGGGGCGAAAAATGTTGGTGTCTGTATCGGGTTTTGGACATTTAGTTATTTTAAAAGCCTGTGTGGTGTACCTCTCTGTGTGTAGATAAATGTTTGTGGTGTGTAACTCTGGGTACTGGTACTGTTACCAAATGCAGCCTAAAAGTGATATGGAGTTCTCTTGTAAACAAGTAATGTTTTTCACTGTTACTCAGAATGTGTTGTGGTTTCCAAGGTCTGATGAGCCAACTAAATGCATTTCCGTGAAAATATCTGGTTTTGTGTGTTTACTGGCATGAATTCTTCCTGATTAAGCGGAATATTGCGAAAGCAGTAGCTGGACTGAGCATGTCCCGCTTGACCCTCTCAGATAAAAATGTTTCCATTAGCAGAACTGGAAAAATGCCACAGCTTACCATTCAGCTTGTTTCTTACTGCATAATTGAACTACAATGATTTTGGTGTGGTTTAAAGCTGCGTGCCAAAGATTAGGTAAATTTTCTGACTCCTAACTTTATTTAGATTTCTAAAAACATGGCGATGGGTTCATTGAAAATTGGCAAAAACAGTATGGTTTTTTTGGGGGTTTTTTTCTTTTCCTTTTCCTGCCCTGGCTTTTGAGGCTGACTACAAGTTCACTATTCTGTTGGGAGGACAGGCAAACAAGCTACTACTGATGAGATTCCTGGATAGATTGTGTACTGCTCTTTTTGTGTTGGTGCACAACTGTGGTAAAGCGGTGTAGTGTAGGGACCTACAGGAACCATTATCATATCCAAGAAAAGGTTATTTTTTTTAAAATAAACTCCTGAACCATGGAAAAGAACTGGAAAACAGAGCACTTATGAGCAAGGCTTCTTCTGGGTGTAGTCACTAGAGGTGGAAACTGAGAGCAGGCTCCAAAATGTCCAGTCTATTGAATTGCTTTGCCTCCAAGCTTTTCAGTTTCTTTCATCAGTGCGTCAAAGCGTGCTAAGGTTGCACTTTGCAAAACAATGATGTGAAACTGATTGGAATTTTTGCACACCTGAGTCATATGCTTGCCTTTTTCTGCTCTGGTCCTATATGCTGTTCAGACTCGGATAATAAAACTGTTGTATTGATGCTAAAATGTCTTCTTTTTTGCCTAAAAATATTGATCAGCATTGAAGTAGAGAAGCAAAATGAATGAAAGCTTCCATAGATTCCATTTTAGGGTTGAAGCCAAGCTTGACAAAGCTGCTTAAGTAGTTCAGTGCCCCAAATTGGTTATTAACATTCAAATATAGAAAAATGAAAGCAGCCTTGTACAAATGTCCTTATTTTGAATAAGTGAATTAGTAGTTATCCATGTTGTCTGGCGACTCTGATGCATTGTGTTGCTGTGCATTTCATGCCGCAAGACGCAAGTGGTTTCCTTTGTCACGGTTTTCAGCTTCTTTAATCTGCATGAAAAACTTGAAGTCAAAGGCTAAGTGCTGTAATACTCCCACTCTGTCAGTCTAATCTCTTCTGATGTCTGCCTGCATACACTGACTCTTCCTGCTTGTCACTTTCCAGTTGAATCTACCACACCCTTCGCTACAGACGCTTATATAACTACCAGGTCAAGGCAGCCCCCCCAATCCAACTGCTGACTGCTGTTGTTGTTTGCAAGACTGTCACGTTGATCTTGTTAGGTGTGTGCTAATGGGCTGCCATTAGTTTACCTGCTTCTCGCGATTTAATCAGCTTCCCAACAAATGATTTAACACAATTTCAATGAAGCTATTATATTTCAGGCATTACCATTAGAGTTTGCCCCCAGCTCTCTCCATCGACATCCTAAAACTCTTATGAATGCCATTTTGTAGCAGCTAAGCAGCTGATTAGACAGTAACATTTCTACGTGTAAACACCAGAAACCGGTGATTTTTCTCATCCTGTTGCTATTCTGTTGTTTTTGTGTCATTTTTACATCTTTAGACACCGTGGGCTAGTAACACAGCCACTTGGCTTTCAGTCAAGTTGAAGCAGTGAGCCTTAAACTCGTCCTAATATTGACTAATATTGGACGGATTTTCTTTAACCCTTACAGCAGCTCAGTGTAATATCTCTGTGATTTAATCTTTGAAGAATTCACTTTATTTAAAAGCTCCTAAAATCAGTTTTTCTTTTATTGGTCTCTTTCCTATGTGATTCTCTCTGTTTTTTTAAGTGCACTGATAATTAAAAATGAGAGATCCCTTTGTTCTTATGTGAATATTGTTAGAAAGGATGCAGTGGATGACAAAAGATGAACTAGATTTTTAATTACCACAGTAAAACTCAAGCAGTTCTGCTGTTTACATATGTTGCCAGGGGGACACCAGTGTAATCCACACCACTCCCAAACCATTCCCGGTCTTGCTACAATAACAACCGTATCATCTGTAATAAACTGCTTCAGTTTGTATCAGTTGCCTCCCGTCTCACTGCCGCATCTCTGTGCTTTGTTTTACAGTTACTAGGAGCTGCATTCTTGGGTATAGGCTTGTGGGCATGGGCGGAGAAGGTATGTATAAACACATGCACACAAACACGCTGGCTACGGGTTACCACATAGCTAAAATTCTTCCAGATATCCTAGCTGTAATAAGCTGGAAGTATAATTCATCGGATGGAGTTTGGATGTAAACAGAGCTTTTGAGAAGAGTGGCGTGGAAAATAGAAGCTCTATTCCTGTAACACTTTGTAGCACTTAAAGGCATATAACCTCATAATGTTCCTGGTAAACACGTCTCAGGATATGAATTATGCTCACTGCTGCAGCTCCAGTGTGATGTGTAACTAAGTTTTGTTGAACCAATATCGAGCTAATGGTTAAATTGTTTTTCCGGTGATTGGAGCTTTAAATGGCTGTGGCTGCAAATAAGGAGCCATAGGGTCCAAATGACACACTCATTTGACTTACAGCTACCAGGATTTGAATGCCTTGTGCTTCGTCTCGTATGAAAGCCTGTTGCACGATAAATTGGATCGTATATTTGCGCAGAAACTGGTTCGCTGTTTATTGTCAACGCTGGACAGGCTACAAAGATCAGGTGTTGCCATTAACCTCTCATGTGCAGTGAGTCATGGCTACGTTCAAAACTTCTTTCAGAGGAGTTACCAGTCAATTTGTTCATTAATTAGCAAGAAATCGCTGCACAAGCGTTGAACCATGTACTGATTAGTAACGTCTGGTCATGAACTCTGTGCAAATCGGCCTGTGCTGGAGTACCTTTGTGGAGCAGCGTGAATAATTTAAAGGGATTAGGGTGAATGATGAATAGTGGTTGCTGGAAAGTCGTAATGGTGAGTTTGGGTCTCAGTGACTAAGATGATTAGTTTCAAGCCTGCTGTGCACAGCCAGACTACATTATTGTTTCAGGGCCTCCTGCTAAAATTTAAATGCGTGCAGTTTATTCTGCAGCAGTGCCATAAAAACATGAGCATCCAGCATTGCCTTCATCCTACAGTTTTGTCCTTGCTCAATGCAGAGGGAGATTAACTCAGTACGAGAGCTGTCTCGACTTTAGCTGCAAGTGTTGGGCATGTTCACTACAATATATGACAAGCAAACAGGATGTCAGACTGAGAGTGGATACACATAGTGGTTTCCTTTTTCAAAATAACTGAAAAATATAGCAGGGATCAGGGTTGTACAAAAATATGTTAATAAAACAAGCTTGAACTCGTTTTTATGGAGCTTTCGCAAAGTACCTTCTTTAGTGTGCTATCCAGAAACAATAACGACGCCCACTGTTACTGCGGAAGAAATACTAATTTCATTTCCTGCTGGATTTGTGTGATGTTTGCTCACTTCCAAAGAAATAAACTGTCTCTATTTTTCATTTTAATAATAATAATAATAATGGATTGCATTTATATAGCGCTTTTCGGGACCCCTCAAAGCGCTTTACAATACCACTATTCGTTCACTCTCACATTCATACACTGGTGAAGGCAAGCTACAGTTGTAGCCACAGCAGCCCTGGGGCAGACTGACAGAGGCGAGGCTGCCATATCGCGCCATCGGCCCCTCTGGCCAACACCAGTAGGCGGTAGGTGAAGTGTCTTGCCCAAGGACACAACTACCGAGACTGGGCTTGAACCGGCAACCTTCCGATTACAAGACGAACACCCAACTCTTGAGCCACGATCGATTTTAATAAAGACAGCCAGAATATAAACCAAAAATGTAGGGGAAAAAACCCACATTTACAGTTATAAATTGATTTGCAAGGCTTTGAGTGAGATAGGTATTTGATCTCCAAGCAAAACATGACATAGTACTTGGTGGAGAAACCTCAGTTGGCAAGCACAGTGGTAAGATTTTTCTCATTGCACTGAGCCCCAGACTGAGGGTGATTTATGTTCATTTTCTATTTCTTTCATTTCGGAATAATCGCACCAACAGTTGTTACATTCTCACCAAGTTTCTTGGTGATGGTGTCGTAGCCCATTCCAGCCTTGTGCAGGTCTACACTTTGTCCCTGACAGACTTTGACAGCTCTTTGGTCTCGCCCTTGGTGGTGGAGAGGCTTGGCAGGTGTGCTTTGTACGCTTTTTACGCTTAATAGGCTGAGATCAGGACTATCCTTGACTGATTGATTGATTGGCTCTGTGCCAACACACACTCGTGGGAGCCAGAATTCTGGCTGGTTTGCAGAGGATGAAATACTTGTTTCGCTCAATGACATGAATAATTTCATATGTAATGCAAACTTTATGTAATGTGTTTTTTCTCGAATTTTGGATAATATTCTATCTACCTCCATTAAAATGAAACTATCATAAAGATTAGACACTAATCATTTAATTGAAAATTTTGGAAAATTCAGCCTAAGATCAAATTTATTGCATCAAAGTTGCAATATACAATATAGTTAAGAATTGGGAATGATTACATGTGAAGTCTGTCTTGTTGTAAATAATTCTAAGAACGCAGAGGCTGACAAAATAAGATGGTGGTCACACTGTGGCTTTCAGAGAGGAGAGTGGAAGGGCAAATGTCTCTGTATTTTCAGGAGGCTTTGAAGTTTGCCTCTTGTGAGAAGTTACTTGTTTTATAATTTTGTCACAAAAATGCCATAGAGTGAGTGCATGTTGCATTTAAACTGATAACAAAACCTCAGCGAGGTTCTTTATTTTATTTTGAAAACATCACATTGATATATAAGAATGTAATGGAATAACAGTATTTCAGTTTATTAAATTTCCCTGCTACAAGTCTGCATCTGTGAACGGGGCCCAGCAGGCTGTGACATTAGTTAAATCTCACTTTTTCTCTTTGACATCACAGGCTCTTCTCAAGGTTAACTGTGTTTTTGTAAAAGGAGAATTTTTACTGAAACCTTGTCATGGGGATGGTAAGGATTGATTTTGGAAATATTATGGTCTGAATTTTAACCACTCTTTTTGTCTTCCCCCTCAGGGCGTGCTGTCCAATCTGTCATCCATCACAGATTTAGGGGGCTTTGACCCTGTATGGCTCTTCATCGTCGTCGGAGGGGTCATGTTCATTCTGGGCTTTGCTGGATGTATCGGAGCGCTCAGAGAGAACACCTTACTGCTTAAATTTGTAAGCCACCTCTAGGCTTTATGTGCACAGACACTGTTTTAATTATTTCACACCCCTTAGATCTGCACTTCACACCAGGGCTGAAGGTATCTGTGTAGCAGGTGTCACTTTGACTCGTCTGAGCCAAATGCTATGAATGATGGTGTGGCACATCATACCTCATCAGTAAACCAAATCCTGTTTAATGATCAGAAAGGTATACTGATCCACTGAAGCCTATTTTTTTTTTGTATGCGTATTAGGCAGTTCTTTCTTCAGCCACAACACCACCAGGATTTATTTGGGTTCAGCTTTATTGATAAAAATCTGTGACTGACAGAGACAAACTCGCCTTGTTGCTGCCTGTGATTCTGAGTAGCTATTAACTCCAGCAGATGTCCATTAGCAGCAGTAAATCAGGCATCAGCGTGAGGAGCTAATGCGGCTTTTGTGCATTTATCATCAGCATCTTCTCCTACATTTACTGTAAAGGGATTATTCAATAGGACCTGTGGGAGTGCAGTTTTTATTGCCACACTCTCACTTAGCAAATCAGGGCAGGCCCTACAAACTGACCTGCACAGGAACATTACATTAAAGTTGTTCTTACACTCATTTTTAAGCAAAAGCGGGGAAAGGCACAGGATTTTCTTTGGTGCTCCTTGTTCCCTGCTTGAAGTGACAGATGTATTGTTTTCTGTTTGCATGTGTTTACTTGTACTTTTCAGTTTTCTGTGTTCCTGGGTTTGATCTTCTTCCTGGAGCTGACTGCAGGGATCCTTGCCTTCGTCTTTAAGGACTGGATCAAAGACCAGCTTAACTTTTTCATCAACAATAATGTCAAGGCATACCGCGATGACATCGACTTGCAGAATCTCATCGACTTTGCCCAGGAATATGTGAGTTCACCCCCACCGATGGTATCTCTTATCTTAAAATCGTTCATGTCTCTTTGCTGGAAGAAGTTACTCCCTTTCTTAGAAATGCGGCTGTACATGTGAGCTCAGAAAATGATGAGTCAGCCTTGTTATGGTAAGAATGAAGAGACTCAGCTGCTGCAAATGTGGAGTGGTTTTTCTGATTAATGTGATTGTATTTCGGTCAAATGGCTATCCAATTATGTGGAGGAAGCAGTTGAGATCATTTGCTCCTGTGTGTAAACGCTAGGTTCTGTCATGAGGCACCCTAAAGGCGATTAGATTGGCTTTTGTGTTCATACTTGAATCTCACTGTTTGTAGTCATTACCTGCCATAGTAAGCTAACAACCTAGGCTGACCTGAGCCAGCCTGTTAAGGGCTCAGATGGCAAGATCAAAGAAGGTACATCTGTGTGTTTACTAGAGTTAGCTGTTTAATCTCTGCTTGTTGTTGTTGTTGTTTGTCCCAGTGGTCATGCTGTGGAGCGCACGGGCCTGACGACTGGAACATGAACATCTACTTCAACTGCACTGACAGGAATCCCAGTAGGGAGCGCTGTGGCGTTCCCTTTTCATGCTGCATCAAAGACCCTGCAGTGAGTCGCGTTTCAGCAGCACAAACAACTGTCCATAATCAGCTTTTTGTTTCGTGTAATACTCTGTAGCCATGCATCATGTGTGTCAACATAAGAAGTTTCTCTCATGCAAAGAGTCATTATTTCAAACCTTCTGACCTTAGGTAAAATTGTAACGGATGAATGTGGTCGAGGATCCCATTTTAATCTCCATTTGGTTTGGTTTTTTTGCAGGAGGATGTCATCAACACACAGTGTGGTTATGATGTTCGGCAGCAAATGGTTGGTATCTCTTCTATTTCTGTAGATCTCTTTAGACAAGGAAATCAAGGAAATCTGTAATTTAGAGTCCCAACAAATTGCAACGCTTAACCAGTTCTCATACGATAGAGTCAGCTGCAAATGTGGAGTTCTGCAGGAAGAAAGAAATCTTGGTTAAAATGATGCAATGCTGCTGGAGAGAAATACTCCCGAGGGCGAATTGACTGACAGCCTGCAAACCCGTTTGACTGAAACGGTCTAAGTTGTCGAACGCAGAGTGACAGTTGGGTTCATTTGTATTGGACTTGATTGTCAGTCGATCAAAAAGTGAATTTGTGTTTGAAATGCAAAGGAAAACCAATTAAATGTGAGATTTTATGGCATTCTCTGCATTCTCTCTTTAAAACTACTATAGGTAAAACCAGATGGCTGGTGTTAGATATAGAGAACATAGTGGGTTAAGTAGCTTACACAGACTAGTCTGTATGCTTCTTGCCTTAATAACAGATTGTTCTTCTAACAGGGATAATTAGGCTCCAGTTATAGCCTCAAGAGCAGCCTTACTACACTCTGTAATTGGCGACTCAGTGGGTTATGCCAGTCCGTTCCCTTTTCCTCTGTGTGTGTGTGTGTGGGTGTGGTGGTTACAACTCACTGCACTGCAGTCAGAAAGATTGCTGTTGCTAGGCGAGCTGCAGTACAGTGAACCACCTGCCATTGAGTTGCTATGAATTCATTTTCTGTGCGCTAACGCCCTGGCCATTGACATTTTGCTGAAACTATCAGGGATGTGCAGAGAGTTCCTGTGCAGCACCTGAGCGGGGAGCAGGGTGGGAAAGAGGAAGAGCAGGAAGTATGGCAAGGACAGGAGCACAACAAAGGCAAAGGGCTGAAATAGCTTTAGAGGAAGTCCACAGCTATAACAACATTGCATTTCCTGCTATTTTTTTTGGCTGCAAAGTGGCTCTCTCTACCTCATTGGTCTAAAACTAGATTTCAAGTTCTGGGAGAGAACAAAAGATTTTCCTGGTTGACTTGTCTGAAGGATAACAAAGAATGAATTGTACAGCGGCACCGATTCTTATCCCCTTTTTAGTTTCGTTGCAGCGTTAATTAAACCTGTTTTTGTTTTTTTTGTAAAAATGTTCGTGTCTGAGTAAAGCACGTACATCATCAGCTGGATCCAAAAGCAGAAATGGCCATCTGTCAGGCAACAGGAAACAGCTTTTGTCTGTTCAGTCCACCAGTGTCCTTGGTGGAAAAGAATACACTGCATTGATAGTCAGTGTAATTGAGAACACTGACATGTTGCAATCTTAGGCTGTGACTCAGCTTATCGTGAGGTCTTCACGCCCTCATCAACTGTGATGGAGTCAGTGGGCAAAACACTATCTTGTGTTTGTGTCCAGCATTAGTCATAGGGCAGAGTACCAGTTTTTGTTTAAATAATGAGCAATGCCAGCTTCCTCTCAGAGAGCAGATCATTCAATATGCTGTAAATTAAACACGTTTTCTCGCTCAAAACTTTAATGCACTTGAATTATGCTCATGTTTGTGAAAAAGGAGTTGGACCGGCAGAAGTTTATCTATACGAAGGGCTGCGTGGGACAGTTTGAGAAGTGGCTTCAAGACAACCTGATTATTGTAGCCGGCGTCTTTGTTGGAATTGCACTTTTACAGGTAATGAGCTGTTGTTTGGAGATTTCTCACACTAAGAAACCTGCTGTATCGCAAATGAGGCCTTTAATTAAAACTAACAATAGTTCTAGTTTTTTGATTTTATGTCTTCGCTTCCATCTAGTGTTGAGAACATGTAACTGTAGTTTGGTTTTTTTGTTTGTTTGTTTTTTGCCTTAATCCGGTGACTTAAAATCCTGTGTGGCCTTTTTAAAAAATGTTTTTATTTTCTTCTAGATTTTTGGTATCTGCCTTGCTCAAAACCTCGTGAGTGACATCAGAGCTGTCAAAGCCAACTGGTGACAGGAGAATTGAAGTGGGGCGGCCCCAGCACCAAACTCGCATAGCACACCGTCCGGCTGAGGCGGACAGCCAGCAACTTTTGCCACTGAGCTAAGCAACACACACACACATGCTCTCACACACTGATATGTGTGTGAGTGACGCTCGAAAAAGAAAATATATTTCACAGACAAACCAAACAGTCAGAACTTTGTTTACCACTCAGCTGGGATTTTAACCCAAATATACAGAAGAGAGTCCTGCCTACTTTTTTTTCCCCCTCTATTATTTTTTTTCTTTCGAGAAATTTATTTAAGGCACGCAGTTGCACAAGGACACCAGAAAACTCGGAGATCAGAAGCCATGGATAAAAGACAACAACAGCAAAAAAACAAAACAAAATGAGGAAAAACGTCTTTTTTCAAAAAAAAAGAAAAAAAAAACTCAAGCAACATGTTGTCACAGAGCCTTTGTCCTGCTCCGCAAGGGGGCTGAAGATCTTCCCTTAAAGTCAGCTCGCACCCACACCCACACTTCCTTCTCCTCCAGAGGACGATGACTGGCTGGCCGCATGGATTCGTCTGCGTGTCATTTTTCTCCTTTGTGACCTTTTTTATGACCACTAAAAAAACAAACAAAAGAGAGACTGAACTGAACACTGGTCGGTCATATCTGCAAATTTAAGTCACTTCAAGAGTTTTCTGTTCAAGTTCAAATGTAAAAAGTGCCATTAATTTCCAGTTTTGTGTCCTTCCTGTTCTGTACATGGAACTTGTGCACCTCGACCGCTCCCTTCCCTTATACCTCAGGGCCTGGCTAAAAATGTGTTTCCTTCCGCCAGTTAAAAGCATATCTTATTTTTCCATCCGTGTCTGTTGAATTTAGATCAACGCCAAAAGTTACCCCATTCGCCCTATGGTGATTGCATCATCTGTTTGAGTGTATTGTATGACATGAAATAGTAAGGATTGTAAGTGTGTGCTATACAGAGAAAGAGGGTTTAATGATAGAGGTTGTTGTTTATCTCCGAGCATCCCTCAAGCACATGGGATTGCTAGTTTGGGGCCTTTTTATCTTCTTTTTTCTTTTTACTTGACTTCTGTGTACCATATTTGTCTTATATTTTTGTCTTTGCAAAAGAACATATGTCTGTTGTTAAAGATGTTCTTTTAATTCTTCATTCATTTCCTGTCATTTATAGATAAATCTGTTCTCGGGTTCATTGTTAAGCTTTACAGGCACCTGTTTTACTTCCAGCTCATCAGTCAGCTGCAAATTAGCTTCGTATTGTGAATGTTAGCGGTCCTAATGGAGACCAAATAATATCATTAGCTAACTGCCAAGGTTTTGTCTGGCCACAATTCTGTTGTTATTAGGAATGCCAAACGATAACAAATGGCATTTCCACGGCCAAAATGTGAATTCATTGTCCCTCCATGTGGGAAGTGCCAGTTGAACCTAGAAATCAAATGACAATTAAACAATGTTACAGTAACGCTTTTATCTTTTAATTCAGTGTTGTCTTTTTTTTTTCCTTTTGGATTGTTTTTTTTTTTTTTTTTAAATAGAATAGCAAATACACGCCGTACCATTTTAATATTAGCGACAGTCTCAATATAACATGAATGCTGCTTTTAACTTTGACTAGATTATTGATGGTGTATTACAATAGTCGAGCTAACAATCTATCTCACGTGGCGGCATTTGTAGAAAACGGTCTGGCCGCTACGGTTTCCATCTGAGGAAATAGTCACATTGTTTTTCATGTTAAAGTTTACACATTATACGTCACCGCCTTTTTAATTATTATGGGGTCCCCCCCCCCCCCCATTTATTCAGTCATTCAGAACACTCTTGGAGTGAGTTCAGTTCTGCTATAACTGGCTTCACTCAGTAATTCTGTATATTATTCAAAGCATTTAACCACAACAGCTGTTTCTGGCTGTCACAATGTCATTCGGATACATTGCACAAGCTAGATTAGGAACGGATTTACTTGACTGCACACACAGGTCCATATATACACACTTTAGATATATACACACACACACTCTCAAAAATGAGAAAACATGTTTGGAATTGCAATGCAGACTAGCTGAAAGATGAGTAGCATTAATATTCTGTGAACAGTGCAGGAAAACTTTCCCTGCTTCTCTCTCAGAGTCGGTCTGCAGAATACATATACATAGGAGTTCTTTCAGCGACGCCACCTTAAGATCGTCTGTCGTGTGCACATGTCACATGTTGCTTTTCACCCACGCCCCCTCCCTTTTGGAAAAAAAAAAGAAAAAAAAAAAAAGAAGAAAAATCAAAAATCTACCTGATCCATAGTGCACCTGTTTCAGAGCCTCTACCATTCTGATGTATTTTTAAACATCGGGCTCTTTTGACAAAAGAGGAACACACGACAAAGTGGGAGTCATTTGAGTTTAGGCGCCGCGAATGCACAAGTAGAAATATCGCCAGCGGAGAACAATGCATCTGCACAAGAGCAACAGAGCCTTAATGACTTCTCCCCGGTTCAGGTAGATGCGTGTGTATAGGAGAGGCTCTTTTATATCAGCACTTTAGGTCTAATCAGTGAGTAACAGCTTCCAGTAATCTCCAAAAACAGATTTCATTTAGAATAAATATGGAGTCGTTTTACAGGATGTACTTGCAGTTAATTCTCACCTGGAGTTATATTTTCGTGACGTGCCGCGAAAGTTGTTTGTCATGCTTTGTGTGTGGGCTTCTTTGATTTCACTTACTGTTCAGTCTGTTAGATGAATCTGGATGAAACCTGTGTGTGTGTGTGTGTGTGTGTGTGTGTGTGTGTGTGTGTGTGTGTGTTTTGTTGTTTTCTTTTTTCTCTTCCCTCCATACATCTGTGGGTTGAAACGAATGTGTGCCACTAATTAACAAATGAGAAAGTTTAACAAATCTGTGAAGCATTTTCATGGTTTTTTTGGGGTTTTTTTTTTCTCTCTTCTAAAAATCTTAATTGGAAAGTCTTTGCTCAGGGTCTTTAACACACCGTTCCCTCCAAAGACCAAAGAGAAATAACAGAAGAGTGCATTTGCATAGGATGAGATCCTGTGTGATGTTTGATGAAGTGAAGAGCTGCAGCCGTTTGAGTTATGCTGAGGATCTGGCTGAACGCAGGCGGAGGCCGTGAGTGTCAATTCTCCTGGACTACAGTTCTGCAGCTCTTAAATAAAAACCGCTCTGCAGCCAACATCATGCTTGAATGGATGTGCCAAGACAGTCACCTTGGTAATAAGGATAATGATGCCATAATAATTCGCAGTAGCCGCCTGGCAGGATTTAAATATGCAGACTCCACAGAGGTGAACTTGCTCAAGTATGTTTGTTTTTAACGGCTTTGGCTAATTCTGCTTTTGTATTCCTGTAATGCAGGGTAAAGCAGGAGGGAGAGAACGATGCTAATTACGCTTTGTCCTTTATCATAATGGCCTTGCATCAAGAAACACCTTCTTAATTTTCTCTGCTTCCCCCCTGTGGGTGCTTAAATCATTCCCGAGAAGGAGCCTTATACATACCATGAATGTACAAGTCTGTTATCAGCGTGGACCTACTGCTCCACATTCAGTTTGAACTTCCCTTTATCCTGATGCAGTGCAATGCATAACATGAATCGAGATAAGGAATGTGAATCAAGAGTATGCGGAGATGTTTTAATGTTCTTTTCTTGAAGATTTCTACATTTTTAAATATGTTGTAGCGAGCATGAAAGCGGATGAGCATTCCTTTTCCTCAGTCTCCGTGTGTGTGTGTGTGTGTGTGTGTGTGTGTGTGTGTGTGTGTGTGTGTGTGTGTGTGTGCGTGTGTGTGCGCAGACCTACATTTATATGCAATCACAAAACCTTTTTAATTAGCAGATACAACCAGTTAACATCGTCCTGGTTTCTCTGTGTAGCTGAATATGTGGATCTTTTTCTTTAAATACACAAACTTGTCTGTTCAGGTTGGAATAAACCATTATCGATTATTCATTTGTACTGATTGAATTATCTGAATGAGCCTTTTAAAAATTGCTTTACAGGTATAATTCAGAGTGGCTGCCAAGTGCGTCGGATGACATGTCCTGCGAGCATGTTTAACAGAAATGAGCAGCACATCAGACATTTGTACGTCTTACCTCATCGTGTGCACGTGCTCATGTCACACAGAATGCAGCTTAACTGGCTCGTTTGCTAGCATATGAACAGCAATACCACACGTGTTAGTACCGACGTTCCCAAATCGAACACATTTGTGGTTTGAGCTGGTATGAAAACGCATTTGTGTTGATTTGGTGGGTTTTACAGAGATGACATTTATGAAGACAACTTGTTTGTCAGTCTGATATAAACCACCACAAAAATTTCTGAAGATCCTCTGTTTTCTTTGTTTGTTTGTTTTTTATGTTTAAAGCTTTGTGGATAACAGCAGAATAATACCACAATCGGCCGTATTTTTCCGATCTGCCTACTCCGAGGGGTAACCTCGTGAAGAAGTGTTGTAAATGAAAACTGTGGGACTTGGTCTGTTACACTGTATATTCTGTTAATACATGCCTCTTTCATATATTAAAGGATTATTGATAAAAGTGTTCTTTTTTTCCTTTGTGGTTTATGAAAATAATCATGAACGCTGGGCCTTATGTATTTATTTCTTTTGTCCGAAATCCTTATTCATCATTAATGACACATGAAAAAGGAATGAATGGCCAGTACATGAATACGTGGCCTTATGATGAAGCCTAAGTAGCAATAATAACATTTTTTTTTTCTTTCTTTCTTTTTTTTTTTTTTTATGTAATAGGTCTTTCAGCAATCCTGACCCGTATTTGAGATTAAGTTATTTCTACTTGTACATGAAGTCTAATGTTACAGAATATTGTTTATGGGGAAGCAGGCCTACCTAAAGGGCAAAAGATGAATGCTAAACCTACTCATTTACTTACTCTGGGGGTGTTGTTAATGTCTCCTATGTTTACAAAGTCCTTTTAATTCATCATATTTGGATAAATTTAGCCAATAGAGGGAGACAAATAGTGATTCAGAGCTCAGATGCTGACACAGTGCTGCTGTGACCTCCTCTGCTAATCCTGAAAGTCAGAGAAAACGCCGTGCAAAAAGCTGTGCGTTTCTGTATTGTATTCTTGATGTTATTAGCTTTTGTAGAACAGCTCAGATCTATACAAACCCATCCCGTCGACCTGCTGTTGCAGCTCTGCCTTATGATAACAAGATCAAAGAGAAAAATTAATCAACTAGTTTAATCCGTGAACTTCAGAGACATTTTCTTACGCATCTCAGAGATGAAACACTTCATAGTTATGCACGCACTGCTGTTCTTTCCCTGGCAGTAAACAAATAACTTAACAGACAAATGTCACTGGTCTTTTCCACCTTTGTTACCGTTTCTGGCCACGGGGGAAAACGAATACACCGAAAGTCTTAACTTATTACCAAAAAAAAAAAAAAGCATGCAGCTTCATGGACAGACCAGCCAGTACAGCTCCCTCTTTTCTGATTTGATTTAGAGCAGCTGCTACCATCATCTGTCCAATAGATTTGACTGACCTTGTGTTTTTATAGGCGCAGGAAGCATCTTAGGCACCAACAATTCGCTTTCATACCATACTGTAGTTCATCACTGAAAACCAGACCAATTGATATCATTTAAAAGACACAGTTCAGAGAGATCACTGCTCGATGCATGCTCCATTTCCTTTATGAGAGACGTTTAAAGATTTAATCTCCAGATTGTATCTCACATCTGGAAGGCTACATCAGACTCTGCTGCTTCTGCAGTCCCTATTGTTACTGCCTTTCATCTTTGAGAGGAAAGCAGAGCGCCTGACCTTCTCACCTTAAATAATATTAATCACAAGTGTTATGCTTGTAATCTTTTAAATTTGTTTTGATATTATTTTCCCCCCAAGTTCAGTGGAAAAAGTACGGGATGGGCATGATAACAGAACAATAGGGATAGATTTAATAACTTGCATAAGTAAAGCCTCTTGTTATATCCTTATCCCCCTTGTCCAATAACAGCGCTCACTACATCAAACCTTTCCTTCAATTCCCGTGATAAAATGAACAGATATTGAGCATTTAGTCTCTGGCAAAATAACTCAACAATAAAGGTTAAACAATAAATGACAATCAGATTTTTCAATAATAGAAATAAAGCAAAGCTGCAGTGTGAAAAGTGACCAGGACTACCAGCTTTATAATACTAGTAGTATTGATCTGAACCCACCCTTTTTTTTTGGTGTCACATCAACTCACTGAAAGCTGCCTGCTTGAAGTCTGGAAAAGATCATGGTCTGAGATTCATGCTACATGTGAATCATACTGCTGAGTCAGATCTACGTCGTAACTCACGCCATAACTGCAACCCAATTTTAACCCTGGACCGCAACCTCCTACTTAACCTGACGTGCACCTCCCGAGAAATCTAGCTACATGTCGGGCTGATGCATACCACAACGACTTAAAAAGCATGGAAGGTTACGCTGTAGGAATAATAGGAGTTTCCGGTCATCTGAAGCATTTTTAAAAAGCTCTATTTCATGTTCTTGCACAGTGCCAATTCCAAATCTAAAGATGCCAGCACCAACACCCATCGTACATACACTTCTTCAGACACATACATTAAACTGATAACAGCCTGACAGACCTATAAGGTCTCTTTTTGGGAGAGGACATCTCTGTATCCACATGAACATGAACAGAGCTTCTCCAGAGGGCTGTACAACAAAGCAGGGTTTGGGTTAGTGGGTTAACTGCAGCTTTTGAATGAAAGCTCTGAATGGTTTAGGACCAAAATACATCAGTGACCTCCTGACCCAGTATGAACCTTCCACATCCCTCAGGTCATCTGGATCCGTTTTTTTATCAGTTCCCAGAACCAGACACGGAGAAGCTGCATTCAGCTTTTATGCTCCATATATCTGGAACAAACTCCCAGAAAGCCCCAGATCCGCTGAAACACTGTTTATTTAAATCCAGGTTGAAGACTCACCTGTTCTCAGCTGCATTTGAATAAAGCACCAAATCCACACTGTTTTACTTTTAAGCTTAAATTTCAAAACTTACATTTTAACTACTGATTTTATCTATTGTTTCTTTCTTTTTTCCCATTTTAAATCATGCTTTTTATTTGCTTTTGTTTTTTAGTGTCTCTGTAACGCACTTTGAATGACCTCGCTGGTGAATTGTGCTATATAAATAAACTTGCCTTGCCTTTTTCTGTATTGTAAAGGTAGCTCACTTTTTACTGGGGTGCATCCCCACTAGGGTTTGCAGCATGGGTAACAGCGCTCTTATGCTCAGAAGCACTTTTTTCTTATGAAAAGAGTACCACCATTTGTCCCGCAGACCTCAGCACGGAGCATGGCGAGTAAGTGGTTTTCTAGGTTTCTGAGACTTTCTAAACCCTCTGGCACTCCGTGGGAGATATAGATTCTCAGCAGAGATAACTTTACTTCTTGCTTCATTTCCCCCCCCCCCCCCCCCCCCAGCTGCTAGCTAGGAATTTAATCTTTTTTCATTACTAATTGTTACCCACTTGTTGGTCATATATAAGATTTGTCAGTTCAACACAGCCAGTGTTGCATCTAAAAGGGTAATAACTCTAGTCATTAAAGTCATTATAGCTATTATAGCCCACGGGTGGGCCCTGGAAGGTTAAAGAGTAGCACGGAAGTTATGGGGTTAAACTATCAAAATAACTTTTAAGTAGCTGGTACAGTTATTCTGCTGAGCACTGGGAAAAATGGAAACTTTATTCTGTTTTTGGCTTCTTTTTGTTTTCTCTATAAATCTAGCTTTTTATGTTAAAGTTAAAAAAGTTTAAAAAAAAACTGTATTACTAAGTATACGTTTGACTTTTTTTTGCTGCTTTCTTTTTTAGAACTATAGGAGAATAAAAGCGGTAGCTATTAAAACCAGCAGCAGTACCACTCATTGCCTTCAGGTGGCACAATAGTTTTAAAAACTATTAGCTTTACCTGTAGGTGGCACACTGTAGCTTTTAGTAGCTGGTCACTGCTCAGATCCATGAGAAGCTTGAAATCTAAAAAAAGTTTTTGTCTGAATTCATAAACATATGTAATGATAACCTGTTGCTGAATACTGCAGTTGGATCTTATTTACATAAAACTACAGGGCAGTTAAATCTGATTAGACACTCTTGTTGTTTGTGTTTAGGCTTGCAAAAAGTTGTGCTGAGTTATTTCATAAAGTGCAGTGCAGTAAGATTTCCCTCACTGCAGCCTGACTCACACCATAGCCCCCTAAAAAACATCATCAACAACAACAACATACATTTGTGTTCAGGTTGTCTAAATATGCAGTTAAGCAGCTAAATTGGATGCACACAGTTAGTAATTAGCTAATTAAATGGCACGGTGGGGCCTCTGTTTACCATCTTAAAGAAGCCGAATGGCCCCGATGTGACACTCAAGAACAAAAGCATCTTGTTCCTGAAGGCGTGACACCCTATAGCCCAGCCTGGATTTCTTCTATCTGAAATTGGATGAGTCAAAAACTCATGAGCAGCAACTAAGCTCCTAGCACAGATGAATGAAAAACACAGAGGTTTCACAGTCTTGGCCTAGCACAGCATTTCCTTCCTATGGTTCACATGGGAATGAAAGGCATAACTTTCCAGTGAAAGGTGTAAAAGTTTAAGCCCCCTGCATCCACTCTGATTGATCTGAACAAGCATCGAGGAACAACAATATCATTACGAGGCAGTGGGAAACCTCCTTGCAGTTCTCCACAAGGGGAGGGATCATGTCAGCCTGCAGAAAGAGATGATATTGCCTCTGGCATGGACAGAACTTGATTTCATTGATGTGTTCTATAGAAAAAAGCTTTCCCCACCAAACTGTCAAAGGCGCCCATTAAATAGCCGGTGACGTCAAATGTGCGTAAGCTAACTTAGAGAAACAGACATCACATGACAGCACTTTCGCTTTTTCATGTGGTATCTTCATGGAGGGGGGACAAGGGAGTCATTGACACATACTGCAGTTAAATAAAAAATCTTTGAAGTTTTCAAGTAAAAGCTTTTATTTTTTTTCTTTTGGGATTAAATGAAACATGCTTAGTCGAGACAAACACAGACATCAAATGATGTCTGCCCTTTGTTGTGATCTAACAGATCTGATTGGTTGTAATTGAATGAGTATGTTTCTCTTATTACCACACAAACTGAGATTGAAGCAGGGGCCAGTTGAAGTAACGGCAAGAGGGATTACAATGGCCCAAGCAGCAAAATCGCAGAATTGCTCTTTAGCTGCTGCCTCCTCAGTCTGAGGAATGTGCCGTAGGGTTAAGTTGAAGGAGAGAGCTTCTCAGGCCAACCATAAGTCACCCAAGTGGCTCTACTTTAAAGGCAGAATCCCACAAGAGCTAATTGCATGTCACCCATTTTTAGCCAGAATATTTATCTGAGCTATATATATTGATAGTGCTTCAAGGTGCTCGAAAAGAAGAGCAGGATGTGCGTGTGTGTCTATGAAAAAGACCACTTGTGCCGATGTATTTTTACCACTGCCAGCATTCAGCTCCTTTAATGAAGCAATAGTATTAATACTGTGCTGTAGAAATGCTCTGTTAAAAGCAAATGTTCTGCATTTACTTTACAAAAATGAACTCAAAATACTAAAATTAAAAATAGTAAATACATAAACTAGCATTAGTGGGTACAGTATGTTGAAAAAAGCAATACAGTTACCCGCTGTTAATTGTTAACATTATCAAAATTATATATATATTAAAGTTATTAAATAAATAAGAGGAAAAAGAGAAATATCATTTTGTGAAGCTGCAGCCAGGAAATACTTTCAAACAGAGTGACTTAAATTGATTAACAAAATAGTCTGCAATTAATCTTCTGCCAGTCAGCTTAATTGATTTTTAAACTGTTTGTTAAAAACAAAACATGTCTTTTTAAGATCTTCTTTTGTGTACAAAAATATACAAATTGGTAACTGAAGTTGTATCTTACTAACATTATTACTGTTAAACTGTTTTTTGTTTTTATTAAAGCAAGAAAATGGCATTATGGTTATTGTCAGCCTTTAAAATCTCCAAGTCTAACCATATCCCAAAATGATCTATTGGATTGGGATCTGGTGAATGTAGAGGCCATTTGAGTACAGTGAACTCACTGTCATGTCCATGAAAGCAGTTTGAGATGATTTAAGATTTGTGACATAGTGAGTTATCCTCTTGGAAGCAGCCATCAGAAGATGGGTAAACTGCGGGCTGAAAGACATGGATATCGTAACCAACAATACTTAGGCAGGCTGCGGAGTGTAAACATGCTCAGTTGATTCTAAGCGACTCAAAGTGTGCTAATAAAATACCCACCATAAATTTATACAACAACAGGGTGGATCCAGGCTTTCAGGTTGTTTACACTAAATTCTGACCTACCATCTGAACGTTGCAGCAAAAATCGAGACTCATCAGACCAGGCAACGTTTTTCAAACTAAAGGTTGTCTGATTTGTGGGAGGCTGTGTGGACTGGAGACTCTTTTTTTCCTGTTCTTAGCTGAGAGGAGTGGCACTCAGTTTGGTCTTCTGCTGCTGCAGCCCATCTGATAGAAGATTCGATGTGTTGTGTATTCAGATATGCTCTTCTGCATACCTTGCTTACAGCGAGTGGTTATTTAAGTTACCGTTGCCTGCCTATCAACTCAAAGAATCCCTGATGTCACCAAGGCATTTTTGCCCAGATAATTGCCATTCACTGGACACTTTCTCTTTTTCATAGCATCCTCTTTGAACCATACAGATGGCTGTTTGGAAAATCCCAGCAGCAGATCAGCAGCTTACGAAATACTCTGACCAGCCCATCTGACACCAACAGCCACATGTTCCTCAAGCACCTTTCTTCCTCATTTTCATGCTAAGTCCAAACGTTAGCAGCTCTTCTTGACCATGTCTTCATGCTTAGATGCGTCTTGTGATTGTGAAACAGTTGAACAGGTGTACCTAATAAAGTGGCTGGTAAGTGTCTTTATGAAATACCTCTGTATTTTGAATATGCCACACAGTACTGCTTACCTAGTAGACATTAGCATGCTAGCACTGTTTAGCATGCTAACATTAGCATTTTGTTCAAACTGTGCCTTCTGTCCTGGCAGGCTCTCAGACTTTGTTTTAGGACAACACATTGATGTCATCAGTGAGCTCATCTAACTCAGAAAAAGCAAGTACCACACCAAAAAGTCTATCTGTTGGTTTCAAAATAACTAAAGGAACCAGCCTTAGCAAACAGGCTGATGTATCAAACTGGCATTCAGTACTTTGTCTGTGAAGGTTCTCAGTCATCCAGGTCATCGTAGTCAAAGGAGCTTGCAAAGAAAAACGTCTGGACTTCTTTAAGTTGCTTTAAGATGTTTCACCTCTCATCCGAGAAGCTTCTTCAGTTCTAAGGTCAAATGGTGGGGAGTCCCAGATTTAAACCTAGTGGGAGTATCCCCCCGCAGAGGGACAAAAGGACCCCCTGATGATCCTCTAATCCCCTGAGCCAAGGTGTGAAACTGGGTGTGGGTCCCAATCAGCCAGGGTTTTGGGTGAGCTCATTGTGAAACCTGGCCCCACCTTATCATGCGAATTCCTGAGGTCAGATGGCCCAGGATGTGAGTGGGCGTTAAGGCGTCTGGGGAGGGATCTCAAAACTGGATTATAGATGGCAGACAGTTGGAGTCGTAAACCACCGCCTCTGTTCAAAGATGGTCGCTCACAGTGGACATAGATGGCTTCTTTCACTCCTCTTTCAAACCATCTGTCCTCTCTGTCCAAAATGTGAACATTGGCATCCTCGAAAGAGTGTCCTTTGTCCTTAAGATGCAGATGGACAGCTGAGTCTTATCCTGTGGAGGTGGCTCTTCTGTGTTGTGCCATGCGCTTGTGAAGTGGCTGTTTGGTCTCTCCAATGTAGAGGTCTGGGCATTCCTCGCTACACTGTACAGCATACACCACATTGTTAAGTCTGTGTTTTGGAGTTTTGTCTTTCGGGTGAACCAGTTTTTGTCTGAGCGTGTTGCTGGGTCTGAAATGCACCGGGATGTCATGCTTGGAGAAAACTCTCCTGTGTTTCTCTGATACACCGGCTACATAGGGGATGACAATGTTGTTGCATCTGTCCTTCTTATCCTCCCTCACTGGTGTCTGATCTTCTTTTCTGTGCTTCTTTGCTGACTTTAAGAATGCCCATTTAGGATAACCGCATGTTTTAAGTGCTTCCTTTACATGCGTGTGTTCCTTCTTTTTCCCTTCAGGCTTAGAGGGAACATGTTCTGCCTGGTGGTGTAGGGTCCTAATTACTCCAAGTTTGTGTTCCAGAGGGTGATGGGAGTCAAAGGGGAGGTACTGGTCCGTGTGTGTGGGCTTCCGGTAAATTTCGATGTTGAGGTTGCCATTCTCTTCAATGTGCACAGCGCAGTCCAGGAAAGGCAAACAGTTATCCTTTGTGTCTTCCCTGGTGAACTTGATGTTTTTATCCACAGTGTTAATGTGCGCAGTGAAGGATTCCACTTCATGTGTCTTGATTTTGACCCAGGTGTCGTCCACATATCTGTACCAGTGGCTGGGTACTCTTCCTTTGAAAGAGCCAAGAGCCTTCCTTTCCACTTCCTCCATGTAAAGGTTGGCTACAATAGGTGACACGGGGGAGCCCATGGCACAGCCATGTTGTTGTCTGTAGAAGCCTTCGTTGTATTTGAAGTATGTTGTGGTAAGGCAGAGGCCTAACAGTGTGCAAATCTGATCGGGTGTGAAGTTGGTCCTGTTTTCCAAGGAGCTGTCTTCTTGTAGTCGTTTTCTGACAGTCTCCACTGCCTCCGTAGTGGGTATGCAAGTGAAGAGAGAGACTACATCAAAGGACACCATGGTTTCATCTGGATCCAGGGTAAGTTTCTGGACCTTGTCAGTGAAGTCGGTGGAGTTCTTGATGTGGTGTGGGGTCTTCCCCACGAGAGGAGCAAGGATGGTAGCAAGGTGTTTTGCAATATAAGTGGCTGAGTTTATGCTACTGACTATGGGTCTGAGTGGGACAGTTTACTTAGTACTTTTTAGTACTTTACACTTTATTCAATGTTAAAATGCAATTCTGTTTCTGCTTTTCATTCTGGTGCCGATTAAATTTTAATGTCACAGTGTTAGTTGCTCTCTGATCACTGTGTGCCAAGTATCCAAGTATCATCAGAGGAAAGGTTTAATCGCTGTATGCCAAGTAGCATAATCTATGCTGGTGAACATCTGCAGTCTTTTTCCAGCTTTCTTCTATGCTAAGCCCATTACTCTCCTCAAAATACAAATTGAGATGTTTCCCTTGAGTGTTCAAAAGTCATATTTACCATTTTTTGCACTGTAAAAATAAAACTTTCTAAATGCTTTGAATGATGTTAATTAACAATTTAATTTCCAGGATATTAATAATGTTAAGCTCCACCATGAACACATCAGCCAGTGGCACTTTCAATGCAGCTAAAAGTACAGCGAAAAGACTTCCTTACACACTTTATGCACTTCACGTTTAAGCTTTTTTTGGCATGAAATACAGAATCCCATCTTTGCAGCAGTGCAGTCATAATCACATCATTTCTCCACATATCATCAAGGCTAGCTTATATAATGCACACACCTGCCAACAAGTCCCACTTAATCATATTAGTGAGAAAGCGAGGGTTGTGTGTGTCTGACTACTTCCTCGCATTCCTTAGTTCTGCAGATTTGTTTATCTCCCACCTTAGTATATGTTACTACAAGGCAATTTAATCACACTCCTTTTGTGTTGGTTTTTTAGCAAAGTCATGGTATGATGGCTGCTGTAGCTAAGAGCGAATTGAACCGAGTCACTCCTCCTTGTGTGGGACAGATGCCCAAACACTGTGGCAGCCTTGTTGAAAGGGACCTTTGTAGCTGTCAGGAGCGGTGGAGGGGGCTGAAGAAGCACATGCAGCGCTGCGAAAACACTCACATGAACATGTTCAGACACTGACAATGTGCTTCATTTACATGTCAGGATACAACTTATTTATCAATTTGCTGTTCTGGAGCTTTCAGTGACATCATGTAATCTTCAGCTGCCGATTGAGCGCGCCCAGATGTGAACCAGAAATCCCTGAGCTCCTTTAGGAAAAAATGGATGTTAAGAAAGCTGCATTTCCACGACAACTCGGGCCAACTCTGTCTGCTGATAAAGATCATGTGATGCAATCCAAAGCTCCAGAATGGCTTTTAATGGACCTCGGGGCAGGGTTTTCTGAAGAGCTTTATTCAAGGTCAAAAAAAAAAAAAAAGTTGTAATATTATTACTGCATGTTTGAATGTAGGCTATAAAGTCAAATTACATGCTTTTGTGGGGTCTTTTTATAGGCTGTATGTGCTGCTTATAATAATAAATAAACTGTTTAATTTGCCTGGACATTTCTTTAAGCAATGAGAGACAGCCCAGTAACAATTAATACTGCGACAATGAAAAAACATTAATTTTCAAATCACGAGTATCGGCAATACCAGTTCAACAAAACAAAATTGTTCGTTTTTTAAAGCTGATCGAATAGTAAAATGTATGATCAAACTTGACAGTCATCCTAAAAGGCCACTGGACACTTACTTAAGATGTTGTTTTGAATAATTTTACAAATTAAATGAAGAAAATGCTTAAAAACTTTGCCGACTTTCCTTCTAAAACAAACTGTTTTCCTCTGAGCTGAATCCTCACAATCCTTTACTTACCATAATACACAAAATCCGTCCAACAACTGCTCCTACGCAATCAGCATTTGAGCAACCCAACTTGACACATTGGTACGTCTTAGTCCCCCGAAGGTTCTCGTCAGATGCTATGAAGTCACCACGTTGCCTAGCAACCGCCTACCAATGGACTGAAATGACCCATTTGTTGCATTTATGCACATTCAACACCTTTTTTAAAGCATTGTGTCGTGTAAGTAACTTCTTACTGATGTTCACAAAACTTGAAAAATACATGAAGTCAAGTATGTATTATGACGCCATCACCTTGCCTGACAACCACCTAACAACGGACTAAAATCGCAGACCAAGCAATACGGTACTGCATGGGCTTTTACTAGCAGACTATGTCTCTCTCTTATAATGTTTCTGATATGATATCTTTTCATCATCTAACATATAACTCTAGGCGCCGGGGCGAGATTAAGTACAGAATCTCTATATGCTGCCAGATCTCTATTCACCCAGAGTCTCATTAAACTGTCATTCAAAACTATTTAAAACAGTACAATGGCCTGTCTGCTACATATCTGTTTTTTAAATGAGTCCACAGACAGGTACTGTCTCATTTGCATTGATTATTATCAGAAGCTTGTCACTGATGTCTGTGTGTTACCAATGAAAATGATGATACTGTGCAAATACTATTCAAGCATAATAAAACTAACTTAAAGTTCAATTGTTTGACTTTTGTTTGAGAGCAGCGCTTGAACTAAAGTCTGATGAACATATCAAAGTCAGGTGGCTGTGATTCACTTGGTAAAGCAGGTTTTGCTTTTCACATGGCACCCCCACTATATTGGTAAAGAGCTGAATCACAACCCCTTAAAGACTTAAATTGCTTGTAAGAAGCACAACTTGCTTAACATTTGGCATCTTTTTCTAGTTTTAGGGCCCATTTTGATCTCTATGTCTAGACTCTGAAGCTAGTTTTGAGAATTATAGTCCATTAAAACTGGCGTGCCGTATTGGCAGATTTCTTTTGTCATTTTTCTTGATACGGGACAATTTGACTATATTTAAGAATATTTGGCTTCTTTCTAGTGGGGCTGGTGCCATCCTGCCAAGATCTATCGAGCTCTCTGAGGCCTTCAGAAAAGGCTATCAGTGGGTGTCTATCAGTCTGGCTGTGGGTTTAAAAAGATCTCCAAATTATTTGAAATAAACTATTCTGCTGTAAGGAAAGTCTTCTTCAAATGGCTCAGATTTCAAATGAATGCCAGTTTTTCCAGGCTAAGGGCAGACTGGTGATGGATGCATAATCGGAAAAATATTACATAGATAAAACATAGAGAATGAACATTAAGATGATGAGCAGGTGTTTTTGGAATAATGTGCTGAAAGACAGAGTTGTCTGGCCATGGTAAAAGCAGAAATATTAGGCCCTGACCCCCAGACTTCAGGAGAAACTATGAGAATATTAGGTGGTGGGAATATTAAGGGTTGAGGTTGTTTGGCGCCTCGGGGACTGGGTAGCTCACAGACAGTTATTCAATTATTAATCCTGCATTGCGCCAAAGAGTGCTTGATGATAATGTGAAGGCATCTGTCTGTCTGCAATTTTCAGTGAAAATGTAAATGGGTTTATCAGGAGAATAATTATTCTAAAGCACACAGAGAAACATATCGAGAAAAGGCTCAGGAAGGAAGAGATAGAGCCAAAGCCCTGATTTCAATCCCTTTGAAATGCTGTTGGGAGATTTGAAACACATGGTACATAAAAACACTCCTGAAGGACACGAAAGTGGGGTCAAAATGTAACAATTGTGCGAAATAGCTACAGTAATTTTTTGTTGTTGTTGTTTGCCACAGAGGGCAATACCGGCTTTCGAGGCTTTATCTTTACTTCAGACTCTCTGGATGTTTTTGATAATCAATAATTGTTTAAGTCAGCGCTGCTTCAACGAGGACTGTCCAAATTTATACATAAACATCACAATTTCTTGGGCTGTTCTTACTTTTTTTTATATTGTGCGTATTATATTGTGCATGAGCACACCCCGCCTTGGTTGTGTCACTGGTACATTTATTCTTTAAGCCTCATAGCAGATTTGTGCACAGAGTGTCTGCACCTATTAAACTGGTCTGCTGGTTTCTGCTGCCAAACCTCTCGTCTTCTGGCTTTTTTTTTTATTGCCTCCTCTAGTCTGAGCCAATTGCTGAAACCATATTGCCTCCTTTAAGCATCCCGACTCAAACAGTATGTTCTCTGGCAAGTAAACCGCAGCACGACGAGCTCTGTGTGGATGGATTTGCACATTATTACAGTTACGAATTAAAGATGCGAGTCACCAGAGCCTCAGCTTCTATGAGGACAAACAACAAAAAAACGCCGACCTTTTTATTGTCGCACTCTAGAAAGGCCACGCTTTAAAGCTATTTATGACCTTCTGTGGGGGCCAGGTGGGGTAGGGTTTAATAGAAAACACTGCACAAGGAAGAGCAAGAAACTTTGTGAAAGTGACAGTGGGCGTCCGCTTCCGGCGTGCTCTGTGCAAGGCCCACAGCAGGAGTCCCTCTTAGCAAGACAAACACCCTTGCGTCTGCCTGCGTGTATGAAAGCGGAAAAGTGTTTTTCAGCGTTTAAATTGAATGTCAAAATCAATGTCCAGATTTCGTTTTGATATGGCTGAGGGTTGTCATATCACATTAAGATGGATGCCCTGTGGGGAGGTGTTGCCAGGAAGTGCGATGAGGAGGATCCTTTCCTCCAGGAGGAGCTAATCAATATGCCTCTCAGACACTCTCTTTTCCAGTCTAAGCACCGCTTTTTTTAACACTGCTGACACAGTTCAATTAAACTTGTGCTGCAGATAAAGAAAAGTCCGATTCAGTGGATGGAGCCGAGTCTAACTCATTTCAATTTCAGAACACTCAATCATTTCCCAGCTATTTAATCTCCATTCCACACCTTTTTTAATATAGATGATCAAAACAATTAAGTTACGATGCATCTGGATCAGCACTTGAATGTAACCCGATCGCTCTTTCATAACCTGCGCGTGCATGCTAGTGTGTGTGTGTATGTGTGCGCTGAGATATGACAGATAACACCTTGCACAGCGTGGTTGCATCCTCTGTCATCACTCCATCAGGTGTGCCCCGACGGAGGCAGAACAAGTGTGGAAATGATTATATTGAGGTGCCTCGGGGCTGTACAGAGACACCTGATCAATATTCAATCTCAGTTATTTCACCCCGCATTACCATCTCACGTGGCGCTGCTCGATGACTGGAAGGGCCGTCTCTGCTCGTTGAGACTGAGAATCGCTTAATCAGAGAAAGTAACTAGATTTAGTGGCGTCAATAGGAACATGTTAGCCAGTGTGTTTGAAGCAGGTCGGGATATTCTGTTCAGTCTTTGATGCAGGAAGACAAATTGAGGAGGATTCTTCCAGCACCTCGAGACAGAAATCATTTCAGTAGTTGTGCCAGTGAGTGGGAGAGATATGAGGTGCATTAGTGAGCTGTTAGTAGTGTTTATTTATTTTGTGGGTAGCAATATTAGCTTGATGACAAAAGTAAAACAATAGAAGAGCGCTTAGAAAGTGTACTGAACACCGAGGCCAGAGGATATCTTTTATGGTGGATTTGCTTCATAGTACTTGTGGTAATTATCCAAATACAGTTACTGAAGAGTTTTTGGATGTGTTACAACCCTCTGGCATCAGGAGACAACTTCCTTCCAAAGCAAAGATGAATCACAAAAGCGCAGCACTAAGATGTTTGCCCATTTCTGGTTTCTGGTGGCACCAGGAGAATCTATTTATTGGAGAACCTTAGCCAACTGGTTTTCATGACAGCAATAACTTAAAACAGTCGCTTTCTTTATGAATTATCGGTCCCTCATTGCTGTGAAACTCTCTGGCGCTTTTCTACTCTGTTTCAAAAAATCTGTTGTAGAGTTGCTGCTGTGCTTGGGATCACTGTCCTGTGGCTCATTTGTGGCCAAGCTGTTGAACAGATAGCCTCACATTTGACTCTAGAGTATTTTGGTAAACAGAAGCGATCACTGATGGTCGACTGAATGACTGCAAGGTGGCCAGGTGTGGTGGTTACAAAAAACAGTCCAAATCATGCTGTGCTTGACAGTTTGTATGAGGTGTTTGTGCTCATATCCTGTGTTTGGTATTTGTCAAGCGTGGAGCTGTGCATTATGTAAACACCTCTACTTTTATCTCGCCTGTCTTGTGGTTTGTTTAGATGGGACTTTGTAAACTACACCGTGCTGTCATGCTCTTTTTAGAGAGAAGAGGTGTTCCCCTGCAAACTCTGCCGTACAAGCCAAACTTGTTCACTCTTTTTCTAATTGTGCTGTCATGAACATTTCACATGCTAACCGAGGCCCGTAGAGCCTGAGATGTAGCTCTTGGTCTTTTTTGCACTTTCTCCATGCAGTGCACAGTCTGACTTTGGGGTGAATTTGTGGGGATGTCTACGGTGGCCCTGAGAGGCCAAACGGACTGATCTTAAGAAAACATCAGCAATAAGAAAAACGCTGCAAAAGCACACAGAACACAACGGAAATAGGAAAAACGACAACGGAAATAGGAAAAACGACAACGGAAATAGGAAAAAACAGATTTCCAATAGCACAAGGGAAGTGTTTCTGGGGAGACAATAACCAGACGAACCAGTTGCTGGAACCCAAAACATGCTAGGTGTGTTTTATCATGATTCATATAATACTGATGACAGATTTTTAGGCTAACACACTTACCTCTCATCTTTTCTTTCCTCATAAAACCGATAGATCCTCCACTTCTTTTAAGCGCAACTCTTAACATATTTTGGTTCCTGCAACTGGTCCGTCAGGTTATTGTCTCCCCAGAAACACTTCCCTTGTGCTTTCGGAAATCAGTTTTTTCATATTTCTGTTTTCTTTTTTCCTATTTCCGTTGTGTTTTGTGTGCTTTTGCAGCGTTTTTCTTATTGCTGGTGTTTTCTTAAGCTGCAGTCCATTTGGCCTCTCAGGGCCACCGTAGATGTCCAATGTTGGGAAGATTGTGAGATTATGTAAAGACATACCTAAAAGCTTGAGACCAGAAAACTGCTAAAACTTCTACTTTTTTAGAGGTGCTCACACTCACTGATGAATGTTTAATCAAATACATTTGATTAGCAGCACCTAGCTGCTATTTGTCCTTTCCTATGGAGGGAGTATGGGTGTACTTATACATAGATATGAAGAGCCGATCCCAATTCAGACCAAATTTTAACTGGGTTCCACTTTCCCCCATCTCTTCCCCAAGTTTCATTTGGCTCAGGAGCTTTAATCTTATCTTGCTGACAGAGTAGAGTGACAGAAAAACAACAGACAGGCAGACAAATGGTGCTGAAAATCTGCCACTGCCTCAGTAGCTGCGCTGGCTGTTTCAGCTTTTTTCAAGGAAAATACTCCTGTGAGCAGAGCAGTTGAGAAGAAAGATGGCTGAAAAGGGGTTTAAGTTTGCTTCTTAATGGGGAACAATAGGCCTGGTATCACAGCTCTGCATATCTACGTCTATGAGACTGGACATTACACTGAGTAATGTGCTCATAAAATTTGTTACAGCAACTGTACTGAAACAGAAAGTCTCTTTATGTTATGAGAAAAAAGTGTAATTGTGAAGTTACCGAGTCATTTGTATTAAAAATTGCTTGGGGAGTTGATTATGTTCAGCCTGTTAGAACAGAGTAGGAAAAAGAGCCAGAACACAATGAACCAGTGCCCTAGCACGGACACGAGAAGTACCTGATAATAGTTGGAAAATATTACCCCATCTTCCCCACAGGCAGTGAAGGAGACAAAGCAAAGAGGTACAAAAGGTAACACTTGAATTGGTAAGCATGGAAGAAATAGTACGCCATCATTTTCTGTTACACCCATGACTCTAAAATTAAATCCACAAAATACTCAAATTTGTTGTAATTTAAATTAGAAACGCTCATCTTGCACATTTTGACCAATGTTCTTATTAAAAATCAAGAATTAAAATAAGCTTAGTGCTTTTCTGATAGTTTAGATAATAACAGTTTTCCTCCAAGATCCTGGTAGACAAAGAAAAGAAGACATGGAAGAAATGCTCTCATGAAGCCTCAGATAAGTCCCCTCCGTCACTATAAAGCATTCAACCTTGTGACTCAAATGACTCAAATTAAAACTCAAAGTAATTTGAAAGTTTTCTTCTTTTGATTAAATAACTGTTATTACATAATAATAGAATATATTAATTATACTATTTATTAATATTTAAAATGATAATTTATATTAATAATGCTTTTGAAATGTTACAATTGTAATATAATACCACATTTTTACTAAGGTTATGTCACAGCTGTCATCTCCTCCTGATGTTTAAGTCATCAAACAGTCACGAGGTTTTAAACTACAGTTCTTTTAGGAGTTAAGCTGGTTGACAAAAGCTAAAAACGGTGTACATGCATAAATAGCTTTGGGTATGCTACACTAAAACACCAACAGCAGGAAACGGCACAGTGTTCTCATGTTGCCTCGCTTGCTGTTTATAGCGTTCGGCCAAGATGTATCTAAGAAATTTGTTTACTTGACCTGGCACGACAACGCTGCCGAGGAGTTTGCTGTTGAGTAAGAAGCAGGGACTGAGGGTTTACGCTGTTTGGAGTGTGTTTTTCTTGAAAGCCTTCATGAGAAAACACTGAATCTTTAGCTCAAGCAGGAATTGCACAAAACCTTCATTCAACACAGTGTCCTATATGATTTTTGTTATTGCAAATATGCATTCTTTTCTGTAGCTGAAAAGTCATGTTAGGCGAGGCCTGAAGACCAAGCTTTGTCAGTACAAGGCTCCTCTTTATGTCAATGGAACAGAGGCCATGACTTATACTTTCAAGCTTATGAGCCTAGATGACTGCACAAAGAGCTTCCAGCGTGGATCACTGATGTGCACAACTGACTACATTCGAGCAGCTCTGTTAGCTTTCTGCTTTAAGCCCAGAGTAATGTTCTCTAAAAAAAACCCAACAACAACAAAGGAACAGTCACACATTTACTCTGAGAGGTTTTTAATTTAGAAAACCATAAAGAAGCTTTCTGTTACTTTAATGTTGGCACTTGAGTGTCAGCTTGCTGTCACACATAAAGAGGTTTATATTGTGCTTTAGTGCAAATTGCTTTGCATACTACAGTATGTGTGCAGCAGTACAGCATAGTCTCATTTGTTGATGATTTAGGTTTGTCTGTCAGTCAAGTTTTTTCCTTTATCAGGCTTTAAAAATCTCATTAATTCAGTTTATTAAAAAGAAAAGCTTTAAGTCAAAGGTCTTGCCTCACTGGAAGAGTTGGTGGAGGATCTGTAGTGGAGTTTGTTTCGTGTTTGGTGCTTTTAGCAGTTTGAAAAGTTGCTGCATGGAAAATTAGTTCAATAATTTACATAATATTTACGTAATATACAGTCATGTGAAAAAGAAATTACAGTATACCCCTGCAAAGTTGTGGTTCAGAGTTTGCAGTCTCAGTCGTTTTCTAATTTTTCCTTAGAACTAAGAATTGTTTGTGGAAACCCCTGGAATTTCACAGAAACTGCACGTCCTTTGCAGCTTGGCATGGTGAAGTTTGAATGTAGCCAATTTGAGTGCATCAGTCATGTCTCCTTATTATTATCTCTGGCAGACGTCCAGTCCAGCATTCCCAAAATTTGCTGTTTTTCCACACTTAGCGGGTGCTTTAAGAGCGTAACACCTTCCAAATTTCAACTACATATCTGTAATTTCTTTCAGTTCATGTTTTTTCATGTTAGGATATAATGAACACATGACACATCCCACTGTGTCGCTATTCTTTGGAACAAAGACTAAGCCAAATAAGCTCACCCCATGATTCAGTAGCTTATAGAACCACCTTTGGTGAAATAATCATTTTCAGTCTCTCACATCGTTGTGGAGGAATTTTGCCAAAATGTTTTCCTTACAATATTGCTTTAGTTCATTGATGTTGCTCTTAACGTCTCTCAGCTGTCAGACAGATGGCTTCACATCTGAATAATCTGGTATCCAGTGGTTGCAAAACAAGCCCAAATCATCACCGCTCCACCACCGTGCTTGACACTTGGTGTGAGATGTTTGTTCTGATATGTTGTGTTTGGTTTGCTCCAAATGGGATACTGTGTATTATGACTAAACCTTTTCACTTTGGTCTCATCCATCCAAAGGTCATTGTTCCAGACATTTTGTGGTTTGTTCAGATACAATTTTGCAAATCTTTGAGAGAAGAAGCTTTCTCCAGGCATCCCTTCCAAACAAGCCATACTTGCTTGGTCTTCTTATAATTGTAATGTGATGAACTTAAACACTTAACATGCTAACTGCAGCCTTTAGAGCCTGAAATGTAGCTCTTGGGTTGTTTGCAATTTCTCTGAGCATTGCACGGTTTGATCTTGGGGTGAACTGACTGGGACAACAATACATTCGCTGCTGGTACGATTGTGGATTCACACCTGAATGTTTCCAGAGTAGCTGCTTTTATAAAGGTGATCATCAGTTAATCGTTTGCATTTCATTAGCAGCACCCAGCAGCCACTTACCATCCTTCTATGGAAGCAGTGAGGATGCACTTAGTTTTTCCTCACACTGCTTCTGCATTTAGGCTTAATCTTTGTCAAATGCATAATGATATAATATCGTGTTGTTCATCTCAGGTTATATTTACCTAAATTTAAGATCTGATTAGGACCTGATTATTTGTATTGTCTCCTTAAATGTACTTTCCTTTTTACATGGCTATATGAGACATGTGATATATTGTCTTATCATATATTAGTTGCCTTTAATACTGCTCTAAAGCCACCTTAATGTGCTCTCAGATTAGTTTTTTTAACTATCTGCCGGGACCAATCTGACCTTTGTAGTTTTTACTATTTGCCACAAAGGACTACAAAGCGTCTTAAACTTATAAGGATTAATGAAGTAATGCAATCTAGTATATGCAGTATATGCAAATGCAAGAAATGAAGAACTGAAGCTAAGCAGGGGAAGAGGAGATAAAACATAATTGGTAAAGTGCCTGAGCTTGATCAGGGACTTCCACTGCAACTGTACTGCTGGGTTCATATTGTTCTCCTGAGTGTTAAAAAGCACCAATCATTTTAAAGGGCTTTACTTTGTGCACGTTTTTTCCAACTAATCACAACTTTGTTTTTACCCAGAGAAAGTCATGACGAGCTTACTTACTGCTTCCTAGCAGAGAAATGTCAAGATGACGATATACAGAGAAAATGGCATAGTTTCTGAATGTCACCCTCTCTTTCCCCTGTGATTTTCACCTTTTCTCCAGGGTTTCGATGTGTCTTCAGTTTTCCTTTGTCACAGGGTGCTAAACCATGCTTCTTCATCCCCCTAAATTGCGCTCTTTCTGATAACGTAAAAAAATGTCTTAGTTGCACTCAAGTAGAAAGGAGAAGGATTCTGGAGGAGCAGAATCCTGAACAAAAACTGTAGAGGCTTTGTTTATTTTCACAGAGCTTACTTTTCTGTGTCATATATATGCATCAACAGATAATATAGCTGATTAAAGTACACTGTCACACCTTATTCAGATTAATCTCACACAGTGCAGTGTTTCTACCCTTGTGCAAGTTGATCCACTCCACAACAGTCTCCCCACCCATCTAAGCCCAGCTCTGCCTTCAGCATCCGCCTCCTTCTATTATTATTAAATTTCCCAAAGGCAGTATTGTTGATTTGACTGTAGCGTACTGCTTTCGGGTGAACTGCTCCATGAAAGTAAACAACCTCCTGTGACAGCATGCTGGTTTAATATTAAGAATTAGGTTCAATAAAGTTATTAGTCTCTCTGAAAAAAAATTTAAACCCTAATTTCAAAGAATGCATTTAATGATCCAAACTCAAAGCTAACTTGAAGATGTTGCACACTTATAGTCTGTAATTTGATACACATTCATCAACATATGTATTTGCAAAGCACTTTACAGTGGTAATACACACAGACGCACGCTGGACCAGAGGCACGTTGGACAAATTACTAACCCTTAAAAACTGACCGAATTAGTGGTCACTTTTTTATTGGATCTAGAGGTTATATTCTAATTTAATTTGGTACTGTGTTTTACACATAAGTTGTGATTTCAGTCTCTCTCATTTGGTGTTTAGACTTCAAAACTACTTAGTTAAGATGCATTCTTCTAAAATGACATGCATTAGATTTCAAATTGTGATAAATGGCACCACTGTACACGAAGGGAAAGAAAGCGATCCTATTCTTAACTACTCTGTGAAATGGAGGCGAACTAGTGAGCCATACTGTCGATTCCTCTGACGGGGTTCATATTCATACATTTTATTTACACATGTTCAATAAGTATGTGGATGTTGACGCAGCCTTAGAATATGCAATAATAATGTGAGCGAAAATCATAAATGTGGCAAACAGGGAAGTCTTAGAATAACTTGTGAACTGACAATAATAACTTTTTACCTTGAAAATGACTGAAAAAGAGACAAAAACCTTCAGGAAGCCTGGAGAACTGTTGCTGAAGACCACTTCTGTCACAGTCCTGAGTCTGTGGACTGTGTTTTTCTGTTATTCTCTATTAGTTCTCCTTGAATTCATGATGTGTTTTTGCTAGCCTCTTGGTTTTGATTTCTGTCTCTAGTATTCTGAGCTCCTTAGTTCCTTAGCATTTCTTGTGTTCTAGTTCTTAGGTTGTGGTTCTGTGCTACTTCTGTTTAGTGTACAGTCATTTTTGCCAGTGTGTTCATTTGTTCTCTGTCAGCTGTATCCCCTAGTCAAGTCCTCGTCTGTTATGTTTCCTGTTTTACTTTGAAAGTCTGTGTATTATTATTCAATGTGTTGATTTTTGCTTCACCTTTGTCTTGTCATGGGGCGATCGTGGCTCAAGAGTTGGGAGTTCGCCTTGTAATCGGAAGGTTGCCGGTTCGAGCCCCGGCTTGGACAGTCTCGGTCGTTGTGTCCTTGGGCAAGACACTTCACCCGTTGCCTACTGGTGGTGGTCAGAGGGCCCGGTGGCGCCAGTGTCCGGCAGCCTCGCCTCTGTCAGTGCGCCCCAGGGTGGCTGTGGCTACATTGTAGCTTGCCATCACCAGTGTGTGAATGTGTGTGTGAATGGGTGGATGACAGGTTGTGTAAAGCGCTTTGGGGTCCTTAGGGACTAGAAAAGCGCTATACAAATACAGGCCATATGTCAGATTACTCTCAGCTGTGCTCTCCTCCTGTTTCACATTCCCTAATCACCTCAGTTTGTATTCAAGCCCTGTGTTTTTTCCCTGCCAGTTGTTGCGTCCTCCACGTTAGTTGTGTGTGTGAGTCTCTTGTCTTGTATCGTCAGCTCATATCAAGTCACCAAGTATTCTTGGTTTACTTAACCTTCCTAGTTGGAGTTTTATTTTTGTGTGGCCAAGTTTCTTATGCCAGCAAATAAGGCTGCCACTTTTGAGTTAACTATTCTGTCTCGGAGTCCTGCACTTGGGTCCAGCCATTGCCAGCCACACAGCTCACCGTGACAGTTTCTGACTCCTTGGAAAAATATAAAGAAACGAGGAGTGAAAACTTTTGCACAGCACTTCTTCTTCTTGTTGCTGCTCCCTTTAGGGGTTGTTACAGCAGATCATCTTCTTCCATCTCCTGCTATCCCTAGCATCCTCCTCCGTCACATTGACTCTATGCACGTCCTCCTTCATTACATCCATGAATCTTCTCTGAGGTCTTCCTCTTTTCCTCCTGTCTGGACGCTCTAGCTTCAAGTTTCCATCATTTTTCCTCAATCTGCACATGTCCAAACCATCTCGAACTTGCCTCTCTAACCTTATCTGTGTCGATCCTCGACGCCCCCAATGAAAACCTCCTCATTCTCTTCATAGCTGCCCTCATTCTCTTCTTACTAATCCTCTGAACTTCCCGATTCACTAACCGTCCTCCACACCATCCCTTCTCCTATCTCGCATTGTATTGATTCATAAGTGTTAGTTAATTTCCATCTCTATCCTTAATCATCCTAACCTACTGTACATCCTTTCCAGTTTAATCTCTCTGCCTAACCAATCAGTACAACTCCTGCTCTCTTTCCTTAGTGTTCAGTCTCACATACATGCATACCTTTTCCTTTGAATACTACTACACTTCCTCATTTTACCACCAGGTCTCCTTGCCTTCTTTCCTCTGCCTTGAGACTACACCCAACACCTTCCTGGCAGTTTCCCTCACCACTTCAGCTCTACGTTCCCAGCCATCTGGTATCGCTTCACTACCACCTAGAGCCTGCCTCAACCCCTCCCTGAACTCTGCACAGAATTCTTTCATCAAAATCCACCATTTAACCCCTGCTTCTCACTTTACTTGCTTCGTCTTCTTAGTTTCTAAAGTCATTCTGCATACCGTCATCCAATGCTGCCTAGCTACTTTCTCCCCTGACGCCACTTTTCAGTCTTCTATCTACACTCAACAAAAATATAAATGCAACACCTTTGTTACTGCTCCCATTCCCCATGGGATGGACGTAGAGACCTAAAATTCATTCCAGATACACAATATAACCATCCCTCCCAAACAGTGGTCACAAATCAGTCCAAATGTGTGGTAGTGGGCACATCTGCTATATTGAGATAATCCATCCAACCTCACAGGTGTGCCACATCAGGATGCTGATCTGACATCATGAGTAGTGCACAGGTGTACCTCAGACTGCCCACAACAAAAGGCCACCCTGGAATGTGCAGTTTTTTGCGGTATTGGGGGTCTGGGGACCCAGAACCGGTCAGTATCTGGTGTGACCACCATTTGCCTCATGCAGTGCAACACATCGTCGCATGGAGTCTATCAGATTGTCAATTGTGGCCTGTGGAATGTTGGTCCACTCCACTTCAATGGCTGTGCGAGGTTGTTGGATATTCGTGGGAACTGGTACACGCTGTCGTATACGCCGGTCAAGCACATCCCGAACATGCTCAATGGGTGACATGTCCGGTGAGTATGCTGGCCATGCAAGAACTGGGACATTCTCAGCTGCCATCTGCCCTGAACAATGTGAACCATGATTCATCCGTGAAGCGCACACCTCTCCAACGTGCCAGACGCCATCGAATGTGAGCATTTGCCCACACAAGTCTGTTACGGCGACGAGCTGGAGTCAGGTCAAGACCCTGATGAGGACGACGGGCATGCAGTTGAGCGTCCCTGAGACGGTTTCTGACAGTTTGTGCAGAAATTGTTTGGTTGTGCAAACCAATTGTTCCAGCAGCTGTCTGGGTGGCTGGTCTCAGACGATCTTGGAGGTGAACCTGCTGGATGTGGAGGTCCTGGGCTGGTGTGGTTACACGAGGTCTGCGGTTGTGAGGCCGGTTGGATGTGCTGCCATATTCTCTGAAACGCCTGTGGAGACGGCTTATGGTTGAGAAATGAAGATTCAATGCACGGGCGACAGATCTGGTTGACATTCCTGCTGTCAGCATGCCAATTGCACACTCCCTCATTGCTTGTGGCATCTGTGGCATTTTGCTGTGAGACAAAACTGCACATTCCAGGGTGGCCTTTTGTTGTGGGCAGTCTGAGGTACACCTGTGCACTACTCATGATGTCAGATCAGCATCCTGATGTGGCACACCTGTGAGGTGGGATGGATTATCTCAATATAGCAGATGTGCCCACTACCACACATTTGGACTGATTTGTGACCACTGTTTGGGAAGGATGGTTATATTGTGTATCTGGAATGAATTTTAGGTCTCTACGTCCATCCCATGGGGAATGGGAGCAGTAACAAAGGTGTTGCGTTTATATTTGTGTTGAGTGTATTTCAGATTGCACCCTCTGCATAAGATGTAATCTACCCGTGTGCACCTTCCCCCTATTCTTATACATCACCCCATTTTTCCACCCTCTTCTTCAAGTACATGTTCACCACAGCCATTTCCATCCTCTTCACAAAATCCACTACCATCTGTCGTTACAGGTTTCTCTCCTCAACACCATACCTACCTAACACCTCACCTCCTCGTTACCTCTGTTCCCTTCACCCATATGTCGCTGCAGCCTGCTCCAATCACTACTCTCTTCCCCCGGAAACACTCTCCACCTCTTCATCCAACTTACCATACAATTCTGCTTTTACTTCTACCTGGCATCCAATTTGTGGGCATACAACATGACTACATTTCAGCTTCAAACTTCATGATTCTCATTCTCATGATTCTGCCTGACGCTCTTCACCTCCACAAAACTATTCAGATACTCTTCCTTCAAGATTACTCCTGCTCCATTTCTCTTCCCATCTAAACCATGGTGGAACAGCTTGAATCCACCTCCGATGCTCCTGGCTTTGCTTCCCCTTTTGCACCATATTTTCAAGACACCCTGAGTTAAGATTTTGTGATTAGATATAAGATTGCAATCCTGGTTAGGTGGGAGTTTTTCCTCAGTGAAGAATGTTTTTTGTTTTTCAACTTATGAAACAAAGTTCAAACCTAAGTGCATCCGTGTGTGTGTGAGGAATGAAAAAAAAAGTGCTCATAATCAGAGATGGGCAGTAACGCATTACTGTAATCTGATTACTTTTTTCAAGTAATGAGTAAAGTAAGGGATTACTATTGCAAAAATGGTAATTAGATTACCGTTACTTTCCCGTAGGAACGCTGCGTTATTGCGTTACTAAAACCGTGATATTTTTTGCGAGAATGTGTCATGACATTGACGTAAGCGAGTGCGACGTTCGTGACAACAGCTGTGTGCAGATCAACAATGGATCATATATCGAGTGCGGGAGAGAGTATGAGCGTGCAGTGTTTAAAGCGTGGAAGTACTGACCTTACTTTGAGTTTGATTCCATAAAAAGTGACAAAAACATTAGCGTCCATCGTGCGTGGGAAGAAAACTTCTTTTTACAGCGAAAAAAACCCCTAAACTTCCGAGCAAGCACCGAGTGCGCTACGACGTAATGGGAAACTCACAGAGAATTTCCCATTGTTCAACTCACGGCTGTGGCACACCTGCACCAGGGTAAACCTCCGCCTACCCCACTACTGCTTTACAGGTGAAAATAGAGCAACAGGACCGCTAGTCTTTGATTTTATTTATTTTCTGCTGTGTTTTACTTGCATCTATTTGAAAGAGTGAGTGTAAACACAAAAAAGTATTTTATTTTATGTGCTGGAATGTGCAGAAAATAGGTTTAAATGTTAAACTAATTTATTCAAGTCAGAGAATGTTGTATATAATTAAATTTAAAGTTAAAAGATTAAAACTAATAAAACAAGATTTAAAAAGAGACTTTTCCATTTGATTAGATTTTATATGATATATATCAGTAACTAATTATATGTAATTAGTTACTGATTACTTTTTTCAAGTAATTTGACCAACACTGCTCGTAATACATAATCAGATTCCACCATGGAGTGTGTTTTGCATATTTAGGTCTGGTAATTTTTTATGGATCATCTCCCTGCAGTGCAAATAGAAGTGGGCTCTATCCCGGGGAAGCTTGCTGTAAAATCCCTCGTGCCACAACCTCCTGGTGTTGCATTAAGATTTAATTTCCAGTAAAACAATGAGTCTTAACATGCATCAGAGCTGCAAGGGAGAGCAACAAGTGTTGCTCGCATGGCTCTCCATCAGCAGTCACAAGACCTCAACCCCAGTGAATATTTGGCATCATTTGAGGAAGAAAATTTTCAAACAACATCACAAGACATGCTCTGGGATGCTCTAAAAGCGAGCTGGAATTTTGTGTTTTGTGTGGTAGAAGGAAAGAAATAGTTACGTGAGGTGTGAGTTCTGATAAAAGCAAACAGTGAACAAAACCAGACTTTTAAGAGGGTTTCAAACACTGAGAGCAGTATCGCTGTGGCAGAGGCGGAGTGGAAAATCTGATTAGTGACCAATTGCATGTAATCTGGGGTTTTAGGCTGTATCCACACTGATAAACCTGAAAACACATTTTTCTCTCCTGCTGGGCTTTGTATCCGTGCCAGAACTGCTCTTTGCAGTTTCGAAATCGAGCTTTTTGGGACTGCTGACTATATTAGGTGAATCTGATAGCGCACGTTTCTTACATAACTTAGGAACGAGCCTCATGGTCTTTTTTAAAAGTTCGCCTACTAGTACTTACAATGCTCACTAATTAATTCTGTTAAAATCCCTATAAGCAGTTTCCAGCTGTCATATTAAACTAAACTAGCAGTCTTATCCTGTCTAAAGATTAAGAATTTTACTTTCTCCTTTAATAGGAAAAAAAAAATCTGTGAAACTCCTGTTTTAGCTATCAGGAAGATTTTGTTCAACTGTGTTCCCAACTTTCAAATCAAAGATCCAAAGAAAAGAGGAGTGGGGGTGGTGGTTGTTGATGAAATCCTCTGCAACTTCACTTCACTTCACTTAACTAAAGCAAAGACGATATATAATTCAGGGTCATTTCAGTGCACTGGTGTGACTTTGAAGCTGTTTTGGCTGCTGACGCTCTGACTCTTGCTTCGAAGAAGGCATGCAGGCATGTCCCAAAACACTAGACTAACCTGGGCCAAGCACACTTCCCCAGTACCTCCTTTTTTAAACTGGCACTTTCAACTGTTCCTTTGGCATTACTGGCATGTTGCTGGAGTGCTAAATAACACAAGAGCTACTGTACGAGCTTCACCGTAAATAGCAGAGGCAAGTGTTTTCGCTTGATGCGTCTGAAGATAATCAAAGATAAATCTGAAATATTACCACTGCACCAACTACTGATTAAAAGTTTGACTCTCCATGGATACTCTTTATGGTTGCTAAAGTGAGAATCGAGAGCACCGATGTATTAAATGAAATGCTGCTTGAATTACTGGGAAATGATTTGGAAGGATGCAGTTATACTGTACAATATGCTGCAGGTCTGAACATTTACAAGAAATTCACAAAGAACTCACAGAGTTCATATATATGATTGACATGTAAGCCATACCAAAAGCTAGAGAAGCCACAGAAGCTTTAAAGAGGCTTTTAAAGCTTTCATTGGCTGAGTAATTCAGCATAAAGCAATGAAAGAAAATAAAGAAAAAACACTTTACAATACAGACAGTGAGGAGACCACAGCAAAGCAAGGTCAGGGCTGGATTAACCCAATGTTGAGGTCCCTGGGCAAAAATCAGTTTTATTTATTTTTATTTAGATTATTTGATTTCACTTAAACTTGTTTGTTCTGGATAAGCTCAATGGCAACAGAAACAATAAAGGGAAATGCCACCAGTTTCACACATTAAACGCAGGTAGTGAGCCCTAGTCTGGTTCAACCTGTGAAATTGAGACTCCCAGCAGAAACAACAGCAGCGCTTCTTCCAGCAAATTTCCCAAAACAATATTTTTACAACAAGCTAGTGGTTTATAACTAGTGTCACTATTATAGAGTCAAGTACCAAAGAGGAAGAGAGGATCGGGGAGGATGAGCAAACTAACAAGATGTGAGAGACGGCAGACGGTCTCCCATTTCCTGTGTCAACAAAGTGTCTTTTATGCACCATTCTGGTCATTTCTGGTAGAAGGATTTTACTGTAACCATGGTTATGAAGATTTGTTTACCTTAATAAAGCAGCAAATTTTAATCCAAATCATAGTCTGTCCCTAAGACGAATCAAGCTGCTTAAAGCCAATTTCTTTTAGCTTTCACTTGAAAAAAAACCCTTTATTGTTATGAACAATCGTTGAGTTCAGAGGTTGTAAAATGAGGGAAGTGTTGCTTACATTGAAAGTTACACAAGGTTTGTCCCATCAAGTCTGAGAAAACGGTTCTCCTTCAGCATTGGGGGAGAGTTGCTATCCCAAGGGAAGGAGTTTGACCATCCCCGAGTGATGCTAACACCGAGTTTGAGATGGATGGGTGGATTGATTAATTCCACTGTGGTGAAAACAGACCCGAGCTAGATGACAAAGCTTTCCATTTACCAGTCCATCAGTTTTCCAACCTTCTACAACAGTCACAAGCACTGAGTAGTTCATTTTCCATTCGGTTCACGTTTATTTACATAGCATTGAATGACAACAACAGTCACCTCGAGGTTCTTCATACTGTACAGTAAAGACATTACAGTATTCTGGAGAAAACCTCGAGATAACACTTTGAACTAATGGGAAGGAAAAACTCCCTTTTAACAGGAAGAAACCTCCGGCACAACCAGGCTCAGGGAGGAGCAGCCATCTGCTACAACCAGTTGGGAGTGAAGGGAAAGAGAAAAAAAAAGGAAAGAAAGAGAAGACAAAAGAAAGAGAGGAGCAGGAAACCAGACTAACACGGAGTAACGAAGAGAAAAGAGAAAAATGTAACGACATCCTGCAGGGGTTCATAAACGCCTAGGGAGTGAAAAGAGGTGAGTGGAGATGTGCTAAGTGCATCGCATGAGGTCCTCCAGCAGTCTGAGCATATAGCAGCATTACTAAGAAAGGATTTAGGGTCACCTGATCCAACCCAAACTATAAGTCTTATCAAAAAGGAAAGTTTTAAGTCTATTATTAAAAGCAGAGAGGGAGTCTATCTCCCAAATTCATACTGGGAGCTGGTTCCACAGATACAGGCTCTGCTTCCCGCTCTACTTTTATAAACTTTGGGAACCACAACAAAGCCTCAGTAAGTCTGAAAGCAAAATACTCTGTTGGGATAATATTATACTATAAGATCTTTAAGCTATGATGGGGCCTGATCAGTCAAGACTTTGCATGCAAACACAAGGATTTTAAAATCAATTCTAGGTTTAACAGGGAGCCAATGAAGAGAAAAAGGTCCCGTTGGTGCTCTCACCGCAGCGTTTTGGATCAACTGGAGAATTTTTAGAAGAACCTGATAATAATGCATTGCATATCCTCCATTGGGTGGCTGTGCTGAGCTGAGATAAAGTGACAAATCTGGACATGTAGAGGTAAATCTGTATGTCCAAACTCTATTGAAATAAGCTACATGTGGTAGTTCAGACATCTACTAATGATCTCTTCCAGGGCACATTCCCTTTGAAGGTAACTACGGTGGCCCTGACAGGTCAAATGCACAGTAATTTAAGAAAACACCAGCATGTAGAAAAATGCTGCAAAAACACACGAAACACAGCAGAAGTAAAAATATAACAATGGAAATGGGAAAAAAAAATGTCACAAAACACAATAGAAGTGTTTTTGGGGAGTCATTAGTGCAGATATGACAGAAGCCAAAATATAAGAAGGACTCCACTGACACACGCTTTAAAAGAAGAAGAGGAGGATGCATCGGTATCGGTGACACAGATGCCTGTTTACTGTTCACTCCACGACTGTTCCTTCACGTTATCGTCTCCCCCAAAAACACTTGTGTCGTGTTTAGTGAGATTTTAAGCTGCTGCCGCCATGAAAAAAAATGGACAGAAACTGGGATATTCCCGTTTTTCTCTTGTGAGTTTGTATTGAAATGCAACAAGGAATCACTTGAGGGCCGTTGACAAAGATAATGTGAGCTTACTCATTGACAAAGGCTCCCGTTCACAATACAGGGCCTCGATATGAAGTCAGACTCTGAGAGCCACTTCAACACTTTGAGCTCGGTTTGTATTTTGAGTTTCCAAACGAATTTACATGTCGTTAAATTACCACAAACTAATTTTCCAACTTGTATGCATCCAGGGCCCAGTCGCCTAATTAAGCACAGCTCGTAATCCACAGCGCAGAGAGAAACACACTGAAACACACTGTGATTATTTACTGAGGAGCAAGTGTGCGAGGACTCAGGAATGACCTGTAATTAATGAATGTGCGTTCCTCTTTAAAAACTCACTAGGCTCCTTCACCTCAGTTGGCACACAATGAATAAACAACACTCAAAATTAAAAGAATTCATCTTAAAAACTTATGAAAGAAACCAGTGATGATCATCTACTGTGCAGTCATAGCTGTTTCCAAACTATACAGTGACAGTTTATTCCTCTGTGTTTATGCTGCGTCACAGATCTAACAGGAAGCGTTATACTTATAAAACGTTCTCACTTTTCATTGTGCTTTTTAACGTTACACTGCAGGGAAATGAGTATGCGGTCTCTGTAATATCACTCTGAGCCCTTTATGAGAAAAAACAACAACTTCTTATCACAAAATGACATGTCAGAGGCACAATCTGAAGCACATATCAAATATACATTACATGGGAGGAGAGAAGAACACCAATATTAAATCAACTATCTCAACTCAATATACAGTATCAACACTGTTTCAGAATGCTCAGAATGAACATGCCACCATGTGTGTTAACATTATCCGTCAAACACATAATAAAGCTGACTCCTTCTATCACCCTCCCATAGAAAGAGTCCTGAACATCACATCATTTCACACACTCAGCATGTGAACGCTTATCCAGCAAGCTGCACTTCAGTGTTGCAACTGACCAGCAAGAGACTGGAAGTACAGTTTATGAAGGCTAATGGAAACACTGAGGCTAAAAGAGAAAAAAACAGTACTTCCACTTTCCTGTTTTTTTTCAGCTGCGGTTGCTTTTGCTGCTCGTGCCATTACGTTAGGTGGTATGAGTTTATGGTGATTCCATCCATCCGAGCTCCTTTCTTCTGTGTTAAGCAGCAATATATTTACATGTACATATGTGTATATATAGAAAAAAAAGTTAGATGACCGTACAGCGGTAGTTGGGGTCGTTTGTCGTGCTGGAGCCATCTGTTTTGACCACCGTCACCTTGGAGGAGTGCTGGGAGCTGTGCAGCGCGTTCTTTCGGCACAGACGCTCACGGTAATTCTGGGCGAAGATGAGCAACATGAGCGGATTGATGCAGCTGTGAGAGTAGCTGAGGCAGATGCTGATGTTGTAGGCATAGACGAAAGCGACGGTTGGCTTGTTGTTGCTCAGGTTGATCACCTGGATGACGTGGTAGGGCGACCAGCAGATCAGGAACAGGGCGATGACCATGAGGACCATCTTAGTGGCTCTTTTAGCCCAAACAGACTGCTTACGCTTGACCCGACGTATGGAGCTGAACACGTGGTAGAGGGTGAGCGAGTAGAAGGTGCTGATGATGATGAGGGGGATGATGAAGCCCAGGATAGACTGGTAGAGAGTGTACCAGTACATATCTTCAGGCCCGTCCAGGTACATCATACACACCTCCAAATGCTGCCTGCTCACAACCTTGGCGTACATCATGACGGGGACGGAGAGGAGGAAGCTGCCCAGCCACACCAGAATATTGATGATGATGGTCCACTGCACGGTCCTCTTTTCTGAGGTGGGATGGACAATAGCTATGTACCTGTGAGGGAGAATGCACTGTGTAAAGAGTATGACCACTCTCTTGAACACAAATGGTAAAAGCAGCTTTGCCAGAGTGCATGCAAGTGCAGGATTTTGCTTGGATGGTCATTTTCATGCTGGATGAGCTCAGGCTACCCAATGAGATACAAGGTACTATGTCAGAGATACACAATCATTAAAGTGATGATTGCACTGATAAATCAGCATAATTTAATAAGAGTAATTTAGCAAGAGGATGTAAACACATTTCCATATGGATTGTGCTTCAGTTTGAAGAGCCAGAAAAATCATTTTGCCATTACATGCAATCATTGCCATTTAAGTAGAGCCAGGGACTGTCTGCATGTTTGCGCCTGACCTTTCTGTTGCGATTTAGCAGGCGTGGACACAAAAACACTCCTGTAATTTCCTCCATGACATGCTGCTAAATTGCCATTGCTCTCTTATCATTAATTTAGTATACTGATCATTCAGAGCCATTCGTGTCCTGAGCTCAGGTTGAATATGTTTGCTATATGCCCAAATACCCCCACTTCAGACTGTCAAAACACTAGATAGCCCTGCACTATATTATGTGCAAAAAAGGTGTCCCTAGATGATTTTTAGGTTTGCATAGAGGAAGAATACTACAGTTTACCTCTATGCAAAGAACCAACAGCCCTTCGGGTATTGTGTTTCAAATAAACAAACACTTGTACGTATCTAAAACCTATAAATCCAACAGCATTGGGGCATTAAAACATGAGTCACTCATCTGTAAATGTTTTTACAATTATTTAGGTCTTCTGTTAATTGGGAACACGATCATGTTGGTATCCACAAACCTCCCATGAAATGAAATTACACAGCAGCCCGAGATAAAGTGGCCTTTGTTGGGATAAACAGCAGCGAATTCAAAGAAAAGCACCGTAATGGCAGTTTGGACTTTACCTAATAAGAAATTAAGGGAAAAAAAAAAAATGCAATTACAGTATGAGCAGATGTTGAGCAGATAATGTATGCTTTCTTTGAAAGGTAACATTGATATCAGAAATAAGGGGCAACTCAAATAAACTCAGATAATCAGATATCAAAAATGTGATTTGGAAACTCGGGAAAATCAGCTGCTTTTTGTTTTAGGTTTCCATGAGTTTCACTGCCATTTGACTCAAGACTACAGACTAAAATTATTTGCCTTGAAAGGGAAGAAGTTTTGATTTTTTTTAAAAGGATTGTTTGATCTTTTTCTCAGTGTTTGCTACAGTTAAGCCTTTGTCTTTGTTTTCCCCGTTAAAGAAGTGATTTAAAATGATGAAGCTGAATTGATGTGATATAAAGCTCCGATGATTCACAACCTAAATGGCAAAGCAAATAAGAAACCTGTGAGGAATTCTTCCTGTGGAGGTGGTGCCGCTAAATCGGAGCACATTTATCCGGTCCAGTGACCCCCCTCGCAGAAATGTATTATGTGTATTATTCTGAAGATGTGTGCAATCATACCTCTGTCAAAGCCACCTGATCCAGATTATGTCTAAATGGAGATGTTTATCACTTCAGCTCTTTGGCGTGAGGGCTCATTTAATGTCCTGAATGTGTTCAGCTCACAGACCCGACACATTTATATAGGGAAGATTGTGTTTTCATGGGTTGTTACTCGCATGAAAAAACCCACTCAGTGGTACATTTTTAGAAGGAGTGCCTTTCAAAAGAAATGAAAGCTTCACTTGCACCCACTGAGGCTGGCTATGTATCAGGCTGAACAAATGAGCATGAGCATGGATTTCTGTTTTCAAACAGAAAACTCTGGAAATGAGATTTAAAAACACCTACTGTGGAATAAAATAAAGACAGTGAGTACAAAGTGGATACCAGACAACTACTTTTACTTATTTTCAGGTAATATTGGGTTGTTATTATCTTGATTTTTTGCACAGATAAATACAGATAAAATTTGTTGTTAGCATGCTTTGGAGGATATCTTTTGTTTTGTTTTTTCCTAAAAGATAAAATATTAAAATATCTTCATGGATTGGGAACAACTCTGTGAGATGTGTGGATTTCAACGCTTACCGATCAATGCACAACACAGTGACAATCCCCACTGTGGTGAACTGGTTGCTGACATCCACCACAACGACCGCTTTGCACATGAAGTTTCCGAAAACCCACTGCCTGTCTCTGACCAGCTGGTGAATGTTGAAGGGCATCACAAGCAAGAAGAGCATATCTGCTATTGCCAGGTTAAACACGTAGATGTCTGATACCATTTTCTTCTTGCACGCTGCCACCGCGTAGATAACCAGCCCGTTGGCAACAACTCCAACTGAGCACAGGATGCCATAAATGGAAGGGAATATGTGCATGAAAGTGGTGATGTCGATCTGACTGTAAGGCGAGGGAGTTGAATTCTGACATGACTGATCAGCGAAGCTGTCTGTTTGGTTGTTTTTGCACAATATGCCAGTGTCATTCATCTTCAGCTCGTCCTCACAGTCACCTCGGCGTGGCCAGTAATTAAGTGGCGCACCGTGCGCTCCGGGATCCCCTCAAGCCCGAGCTTCAAACTTAGGGCGGCAAACTTTGGCTCTCTCTCCAAACGCGCGTATCCGCTTCTCTGCCCTGGCTTTCACTTACAAGGATTATATGATTTAGCACAAGAGGAGGGAAAAAAGCAGTGTCCAATCCAGGCTGACTCCACTAGCAAAGATATCGTTCCGAAGATGTTTATATGTGGGAGCAAATTAGGATCCAAATGTTTACTGTGCGCTTCTGCCGCGAGCTTCAACGGACACCAGTGTTCCCTCCTTGTAGAGGATCACGCTCCGCGTTGTGTAATGAGAGGAGCAAATCACAAATCGGCACTCTAACCTCATGACAAGAATTTTTTTTTTTTTTTTTTGGGGGGGGGGGGGGGGGAGTAAAAAAACATTTAGTGAGACATTTTTGATCATAGGGGCGTTTCCAGGATTTTTTCCCATTTAAACGAGGCGACACACCCACAGTTTGTGCGCCTTTACGCTTCTACTTCTTTCTGGGTGTAGGTTAAGATTCAAGCTTCGTGGATCAAAGAGGACTTCCTGCTTAAACTTTAAGACGGCAAACTGAAAGAATCTCTCTTCAAGTTCTTTCAAATCGTTTAAGGCTTTAAAAAAAAGTTGGAAACAAATCTGAGGTTCAGACTGCAGACAGCTGTAGCGTGCCCCCCTTCCACACTTCTCTTGTTTCACTTAATTTTTTTACATAAAACAAAAGATCTGTCTCCCTTTGGGGGGTTTACCTAGATTTCCAGACGATCTTTAAACATTCTTCTCTTTTGCTTTCTCTAAATTATGATTAGCTTCAACTTCAGCAAATTAAGGCTGGCAATTAAGTTTTCCGGTGGTGAATAAGCCCTAAAGGCTCCTGTCTAACCCTGCTATCAAAGATGTGATTTTCTTTGGAGCTTTGTTCTGACATCGCTGGGAGCAGCTATAAAGGACAGGAGCTGATCCAGAATCTGAAGCAGCTCAACGTAGAGAGGGCTCTGCTGGGATCTCATCACAGGTCATCCGGCAGGAATATATATTGGAGGTTTCCCCGTGCCGGTTTCAGGGGCTGTTTGTTCATTCCCCGTAGTGCTTTCTTTCTGTTCCACCAACCATTCAAAGACGCATATAATATAATTATTTTTCACACAGTCCTCACATAAAATATACATTATACTTTTGCCAGTTCTCTCTTGTCCAAAACACACAGCCCACCTGCCTCAGCGAGCTCTTTAAACTCAGCTCTGAAATGAGTTTTGCATTTAATTATCTTGATCCTCCACACCAGCCCTCCTTCGTGCAGAGATAGACGGGTAATTGCTGTGATCTAGAGTACCTGTGCAGATTCTATCTACAAGTCAAAAACATGCAGAGTGACTAAAAGCAAGGCCGTTCGCTGCGTTTTGACTGAGGCCCCTCCACTTTGATATCAGCAATTCAAGGACAGGAGATGTGACTACGTTTCAAATAGAGGATTTGCATAATAATGTCCCCCCGCAGTATCAGAAGTCATTTGCTTTGCTTAAATGTTTTTGAGCAAATCCTTGAGATCAAGGACTAATCCATTGTTTGCATTTATTTCATTTAGTGTTGCATAACTTCATACTCTCTACATGGGCTCCTGTGGAATATTATATAAGAAGTGCGAGTCCCTGAGAAGGTCCTGATTTCTTTTCGATATATTTCTTCGTTGTATATCTCACTGGGTGGATGCTCCCCAACACAAGTTACCCCTAGAATGAATTCTAAGGACTTTTATTGTCCTCTGATAGTTTACAGATGTCACCATCAGTGACGTCATGAGTCATCATTGGACAGCTTCTTTTTTGCCTTTGCCTGCGTGGGTTTCTTCTGGGTTTCTTCCACAGTCCAAAGGCAGAGTTTGTTGGTTTAATTTTCTAAACTGGCATACCGGCTGTAGGTGTGGGTGTGAGATGAATCAAGCTCTCAAAGCACAGAGAATCAATGTATGTGTGAATGGATCAGTTTGGCTTGTTGTGAAAGATGGCTTTAGGCGGTTAGTGTGACTACAAAAGCTGTCCATTTCCATTCTTTTCAAAATTTCCATTTGTGCCCTGCACATTGTGTTTAGTGCAGATTTGCTAATGTTAGCGGGCCCACTTGGCAGGTAGTTTGTTCCAAGCTTGCCACGGTTCTTCTGTGGATTTGGGCAGTCTCGCTGTCTTTTGTCTCCTTGTGTAATCCTAGACTGACTGCAAGATGTTGAAATCAAAGGTCCACGGGCGCAGTGCCATCTGTTTTAGGACTCATTGTTCCTCTTGTAACAGAGGATAGTTCAGCTGCAGACTGAATTTGGGACCAGTCAGGCAACATCCTGATGGCTCTGCATCATTTATAACAACCAAATACATTTACACAACACTGTGCGGCTCTGTGTGTGTGTGTAGGTGTGTGTGTACATGTGTGTGTGTGTGTTTTAATAGCTTGTTTAGAGAATAACAGTGTTTCTCATGTGACTATCTGTTTCTTAGAAGGCTAGTAGAAAATAGTACAAAAAAGACACAGATCTCATTGTTTGCAGCAGCACGCTTCTTGTGCTATAAATGATAGACTACTGTGGGCTGAACGTACCCAAAGCTCTAAGAGCTGGGCTTGTGGCTGATACAAATCTCCAAAGGCGCGCAGTGTTTGAGTCTCTCTTTCGGCACCTGCCACTGTGAGCGCTGATGCGCGACAGGGTTAGTAGGGTCTTACCTCACACCTGCTCAAGTGGTCGAGCGCAGAGGACGGCGCTCGCCCTGGTCTAGCCCATGGATTGTGAAAGTGTGTTACTGTAAAAAGTACACTGCAGAAAAAAAGAGAGTGACAGACCAAGCCTGGATCAAGTTAGGATTAGCTGACAGCTTGTTAAAGTTTGGAGTGTGCCGACACGTTTCTGGGTACAGATTAAACCAGAAGGGTTAGGTGTATTAAAACCACAGGAAGATAATGCTTTACCATGCATTACCCTCTTGAGAAACTTTGCATCAAGGCATTCATGCAGAACACCCACATGAACATTGTCTTAGATCAAGAATCCCACCAATATATCCAAACTTGCCAGATCCCAATCCATGCAAGCCTCTGGTCTTGCATGGATTGTCAGTTCATTTATAGGATGAACTGACACAAACTGTTGAATGTTTGTTTTTTTTTTTTGGTGACAGCATGAATTGGAAACTCACTCACATGTATCATGCCTGCCCCACAGACTAACAGTGAGCAAAAAAAGAAGTGAACAAAACAAAAATATTGTCTTTAGTGTGACTCAGTCTGTAGTATATTAGATAATGATCATGTGACCTATGCCACCAGTGTCCTCAAAGGCTTCATTATGGTCTCATGTTGTTGTCTACTTCTCCAGCCTGGATTACGGGAATTGAGCCAATGTGAATGCTTTGGAGGTTCACTCGGGTGCAGTCTTTGAGCACGCAAACAGCAGGTCTCCTCTGGCCAGTGACACTTTGCACACTTTGCAGACAATGCCCAGACGCCATAGGTCAGGTAGGCTGCCTTGAAGTGGAAATAGAACAGCAACAGCAGAGTCTAGTGCAACAGGAGGGAAAACAAACAAAGAATCAAGAACAAAGAGTCAGAGATGAGAAGCGGCTTCAGCGGACAGCTTTAATCATTTTTATGTTGGGTTTCATTCCTTTACAAAGAAGTTCTTTGTACACGGCTTCTGTCGGGGACAAACAGAAGCAACACATTCAGAAACAGAACGTTCTGATATTGATCTACACACGGACATTATTTTTTAACCTGATAAAAGCAAATTACCATTTGCCTGTCAATTGCAATTTCCCTTTTTGCTCTTCAATGAATTAGTAAAATAAAGTAATCCAAATGCCATCCATGTGACAAACACCATTTACAGCATTCAGTGAAATTACCCATGCTTCTTAGAAAGTTCCTCAATGCAAACACAGAAGTGGTTTCAAGTCTTCTCCAGACAGTTTAAAGACATTACATATTAGATGCTACCCTGTCCTATTTTTTGACATTTCATGCCCTCCAGAATTTTCTCACATCAGTACAGATGAGCACTCATTATGGTGAAGTGTATAATTGCTGTGACATTGAATCGTTTCAAAAGAGCATCGGGGAGCTGGCACTGAGCTGCGCACAGCAGGTTTTTACCTGTGTTTTCATGGTATCGCAGTCAGTATCAAATGCGCATGTAAAACACATGCAGGTTGATTTATATCCATGCAGATAGGCACTAGATTATCGCCTGACATCATAAGTGTGTCAAAAGTGTGGCCGCAACCGCACTGCAGCAAAATACACAGATTGAGCATAAATCTGTATTAGTAGAGTGCATCTACAGAGATTTATACTAAGAAACATTTCGACAAGCATGCACTGTAAACCTGTTTTGACATCCCATTCCTCCTTTCACTTGGATTATTTTACAAAATCCAAAAACAGACACTAAAACCAATCAATACCTTTCCACAGCAAACCATGCTCCATCACATCAAAGGACACAAACCTGAGTACATCCTGTGCTCTGTGCCCGTGGTACACTCTGTGGACATGGAACTGAAAGCAGTGAGTGGCAAGTGTAGCAAAACATAATGTAGTGTCTGAGTAACTTATCTAGGAACATCTTTTATGCAATATAGTGCTATGCCTTAGGCCGATAATTAAATTCTGAAAATGTGAAACGCCACAGAGAAACTGCCACTGTATCTATACGTCAAGCTGAATGTATAGTATAGAAGGAGACTTCAAATTAAATTAATTTCGAAGGATCATGTTTCATTTCCTGCACATTCTGAGCAGGCTGCAATTTACTGAGCAGATACAGTAACGTATGGGCTGTACGTATAATGTGCTCAACGCTAAACTAAACCAGGGTAGAAGTGTCTGTTTGCAATTCAATTGCAAAACATGAACCAAAGAAAATGAAACTCCAGCCTGTCCACTGTGCAGTTAACAGTATCACATGCCTGAGAGGTCGCATGATACTCTGCAATGAAAAGATGCATAAATGCATATATATATATACTATCATGATCAACATCATCATCATCATTATTATCAGTAGTAGTAGCATAAGTAAAAGTAATTACTTAAGAATAAAGACAAGACAGAACATGGTTGACTTGGCAAGGTTAAGGCAAAAGGGCAAAATGTGCATTGATTATTTAAAGTTGCCAACAAAGTTGAAGCTGGAGTGGGTGTGCTGGGTTTATTTATTGGTGTGTAAATGTAGAGAAGCAGCCAAGAGTGTGTTTAGGAAAAAAATACATCAAATGGTTTTAAAAGTACAGGCACAGATTTGTTGGTACCCGAAGCAGCTTACATTGTGAGGTTTTTTTAATATGATTTTAAATATGATTTTTAGTCTTATCCTGTATTTTTGAATTGCAGCTAGTTTACCGCAAAGCCATGATGCAATCTTTTACTTTAACGTATTACAGTGGAGTTATCTGTTTATTTGTTTGCCTTAACAGAGTTTGCATGTTTTCCCTGTGCCTATGTGGTTTTCCTGCGGGAGTAGTATAAAATGATCATTAGCAAATATATGACGATCAGTCCTACAGTGGTTTTTCTCCGAGTGTGGTTGCCACGCCGCGGCAGAGCTGTAAGACTGTTGGATGCAATCAAATGTCAGATACTGTACTGTCTGTCCTTTTCATTACTTTCAAATGCAGTAAAAGTCCCTGGAAACTAAATTTAGTCCCCTCTACAGTTCAAACCCTCACTTTCTACAGCCATGGCTGGCTTTCATTCTACTTCCAAAACATATAGAATTGAAATACATCCAACTACTGGTTCTACTGAATTTTCATTGGCCGCAAGTAATAAAAAACCAAACGCTGACAGGCAGAGCTAAGAGGTAAGTACTCCACATTGCTACCACCATAATTAAATGTGGCAGTAGGGTATGACTGAAGCTTATAATGATTTTATTGCCCCTTGTGACATTTCTGATAACAGATCTTTGCCAGCTTTCGAAGGCAAAACTTCAGCTTAGTACAAATTTCCCTCTGATAGTCCTTCCTTAATAGTGGATGTTTACTCAGAGTTCTCACAGATGGATGCTATATCTTACTAAAGGCAAAATCCCCTCATTATGGAAGACTACCCAGCTTCACAAAGGTTGTGACTTTTGTGACAGAAGAAACTGTGGATCTACAGTTTCTCAAAGCTGCCCAGTCTGTTTTTGACTTCCTCGATGATCAAAGCTTCCTTCAGTGACAGCATTCATACTTTAGACCTTAAACCAGCAAGAACTCAGCTCATAAAAAGTAACACTGTGCTGCAATCCTTGTAGATTTGTCCAAAGTTACAATATCATTACGTTTTGTTAAATAATCTGCTTTCAGCGGGCATTGAAGCCGCTCGTTATTCCAGATTAGATATACGAAACACACAAGATAAAGTAACATTCAAACATCCCTCAGATGAAAATGAGCCCCTTGTTATACTGTGGTCACTGGGTTAAAAGGCATCCACCACAGCCCCCTGACCTTATTTATAGAGCTGCCTCTCCTATTGATCAAATGCTATGAAAATTCCTAGAATGGGACCTTTAGTAACAATTTGCCCTCACAGTTGAGACTAGATGCTGGAACAGATAAAAGCTATTCACAAACCATCTTTGCCATTAAGAGCTGATAAAGGGAAGGAGTGTAAGGAGCGGTGTAGGGAAGAGGATTTATAAGAGATTATTCAGTCCTCTAGTGCAGCACTGTGGCCATGCATCACAGTCTGATCAGGATGACAGCAATATTTCAAATAGTGATGGAAAAAGGACTCGGTCTGCATTTGATTATGGCATTAGTGTGTAAATAGATGCAAGAGGACTACCAGCCAAAGGTAGTTTCAGGTCACAGTTTGAACAGTCCCTAAGAGTTTTTGTTGTGGTTCACGGGGAGCTGGAACAAACACATGGGAAACACTTGACCCGCTTGGCCACATTCAGACTCATTAAGCTTAATAAGAGAAGTATTTATCTCAGTAAGCTTGAATTTGGAGGCGGCTAGTTGGTACATTCTTGACTGCGGTGTGTAAAAGCTAACCTCATTTTAGACCCGTGTGTGATTTCCTCTGAGCCACAAATCCCATGATTCAAGGAAATGTGCCTTTTATATTTTCAGCTTCTTTGTTTTATGTTTATTAAATGAAATTGTAGTTTGCGGTGTAGCTACCCTGCCATGGATTACCACAGACTCATGGAATTTTGATACCATTTTGTGACTGATAACAATCAGTTAATACCTACCTACCTAAAAGCTACATTTCTAGGTCTAGGATTTCTGCATTGTTACATATTTGGTTGTCTTTGTGGGAAACCAGATTTAAATTGAGATGATTAATAATTCAATCTTTCATATGGAAGTGGTTCAGGGTCAACACTGGATGAAAGTGCGCTGCATGGCAGGCAGACTATGCTGGATTTGGATGAGAGAGTGAAGTACTGAGGTATCAGCTAATGCTTGCAGCCTCTGGCTCACATCTGCCAATTAGTAATTAGTAATATTAAAAAAGCCACTTTTGCAAAACAAAATCTGAGAATTCTGTTAGTAAAATTAACAGTAGAGGATAGTAAAATAAAATAAAAAACTTATAATTTTATTAAAACACCAAGACCATCTTGCATCTGAACCTAATCATTGTAGCCTTACAGCATGTGACAGATTTGCTAAAGTATTTGGAAATTCAATGCAAATCTACAGGTGCTACAAGGTTTTGTTTACTGAGGCTGTCAATATCTATTCAGCTGGACTTTAGATCCACCGGCGTGGCTCACATCAAGAAATCTATGGTTTCAGGGTTTTTAAAAAAAACTTTATTACATGCCTGTCCACGTCTGTATGTTTTTTATGGGACAGTGATGGCCGAGTTTGCACAGGTTTCTACAGAGACAAGCACCCATGAGTCTTAAAACTGGTCGTAAAAAAGTAAAATCCTTTTATGGTACATATAGATTATTCTTTTTTCAGTGAGGACAGTGTTTAATGTCTGCAATGGTTATCTATATATTGTAAATCTCAGCAACTTGAGAATTTTCTTGCTACTTTGACTTTCCGTTAAATATATTTAAATCATCATGGCTGTTTTCATGCTTCGGGGAAAGCAGGATGTGCAGGAAATGTTGTAGAAATGTAAAAGTACACTTTCGCTGCTCTCTGAAACATAAACTAAGGCTTAATCATTCATGTATTAATGTCAGGTTGGCTATTTATACATTCTAAATACATCTGTAGTTCGAAACTTGGCACAGAGATTTATTATGAGGGAGTTCTTGGCCGTCTAATGTGAGGGCATGAAATATGAACAGTATGCACGGTTTGAGGTTGACTAAGGAACCGTGAACACATTTATAATGTGTTGGATATGAAAGCAATGTTTATCAAAGCTGTTCTGTCTAAATGGAGAAATACTGCGTGACTGTATAACGAGAGTGCACAAAACTTTTTTTCAGTGTTTTTTTTTATTTTAGCACAAAAAATGAAGAAATTATACATAAAAGCAAGAGGTCAATCTGACCTTGGTAGGATTCATATCATGCATCCCCACATGTTTTTATCTCTTATTATTTTGGGGGATTCCCAGTGGTGCACCACCTCACATACATGTCTCCTCTGGCTATTCAGTATGAATTTGTGTTTCTTCCTTATGTGCTGTTTTCAGCTGTGTAACACTGCTGGCCACAAGGAAGCTTTTTGTTCGGCTTCTTCTTCTCCGACTAAGCCTGATGAAATATTCATGGAAATTTCACCCAGAACAAAGAAAAGATCTGAATGTAAATTACATGTTATTCCGCGACTATTACAAAGCATGAATCCAGAACAATACTGTGGCTTTAGGGTTTTTTCTCTTTACATATAGCAACGACGCTCCCTGTATGTTTCGTCCCATGCGAGTTGTCATTTTAATGTGCCATTCATTCGGATTAGTCAATGACTCACTCCAGGCAAGAAGAACGAACGATAGGTCAGCGCATGTCAGCACAAACTTATCAGTCTGTGTCTGTGTTTGGATCACAGAATGAATGACGCGCATGTCTTTTAAGAAACTCCGATTGTACGACTTGTCCTTCCATGCTTGTTTTGTTCTTCTCTGGTTGTTGGATGACACAGATCTTGTGAAGGTTCTTTAGACCATCATATGATCTCCTTCAGGGGAATGAGCAAGATGAATTCACATACTGTATGCAGGGAAAGCATCCACTTATAAAATACCCACACATCTATTCTGGTGTTACAAATAACTCACTTTACTAGCATCTCATTTTCCAAGAATTAACAATCAAAACATTGTATTTTCCTACGAACTCGGGACAAAGTTTAGATTTGTGGACATTTTAAATAGGCTGCCATTTAAGTTATATATGCTGGTAATTCGGGTAATAACGACCAGAAGAAAAGTGGCATGAAAATTTTATTTTCTTAAGATACAGCAAGTGAAGTGAAAACATGCAGACAGGTGCTGAGCTCGAGGAAAATGTCACCACTTTCCAAGAACAGTTTTAATGCACATTGGCATTTACTGTGGAAGTGTGCTAATAAATAAAAAAACCAGCAGTTTTTTCAGTATGCCTGACTGGAGCAAAACCAATTGCTCCCGTTCCTCATCGTAAAAGCAATGAGGAACGACACATTCATTTATCAATTAACCAAATATTTTATCCTAATGTTATTTCATTCATTGACATCATGACATGTTTAAAAAAAGACTTTGAGTTTTTGCTGGGTTGCTGGATTGAAATATTAGCTAAATATAACATTAATAAAACATTATGTCCTACGGCTGTCTGCTCTGTTTATCCTCAAATAATGTTTTCAATGTTTTCAAGCTTTGTCGTCCTGTTTACCGTTACTGTCTGTATTACAGCTGAGCTGACTGCTGAAGGAGAGCCAGTGAGACTGAAAACACAAGGTAAGTTTATAATATGCTACCAGGTCTGAAACAAATACTCAAGACTAAATAGATGAATTAGACTAAATACGTAAAACTTATATAACTCTAATCCTGTATTACAGTATTAGTATTTATTGAATATGTATTGAATTACACAAATTCATAATAAGTGAATTTGTGTAATTCAATACACAACTCGTCACAAAGTTCTATCATTAGAGTTTTCCAATGAAAACCATACTCACCTCCTGATGCATTTACCTGTCCAGGTAACGTGTTTATGTGATGCCATCACCGACAGTCTCTTTCTGTCCCACCTGCAAGTCTTGGAGATTACTTTCACTCTGAGATGTGAATCATGAAGATTACTGAAAACACAATGAAGAAAAAGTGGTAGGTAGACAATAATTCATTGTGAAATATAAATTTTATTGCATAAAAATATAACAATTAGTTATATCACAGTTAATTGTTATTGATTAGCAATATATTAACAATAAAAATGACCACCAGCAGCGTGCTGCAACATATGCTTCACTGTGAGGTAACAATTATTATAGATTGATTAATTTATTGACTATTAATTGCCGTTACTATTACGCTCTTCCACAGTGTCTTGTCTGTCTGCCTTCTGCCTGTGCCTGGTTCTTCCTGTTAAATGGGAGTTTTAGTTTCCCGCTGTTGCCAAGTGCTTGCTCACTTGATTGTTGGGGGTTTCTCTGCCTTATAATATAAAGCTTGAGTCAACTGCTGTTGTGATTTGAGGGTCTATAAATATAATTGAATCTTATAAATTGAATATTCCAGCTGCCTGTTAAGCACTTCCAGGAACTATCTGAATCACACGATGACCCCACATTCACCATTCGAGGGCTCTGACTGAAGCCAAACCATGTCTGCAAATTTCCTCTTGCAGCATAACAGTGCCACTAGATCTTGGGATCAAGAGTTTTTGACACATGTTGGAGGAGGACTTATCTGGTTTTATCACTTTCTCCCATCTCTGCAGACCAGTGCTATGATTTCTCTCAAATGTGTATTCATCCGGGATATGCTCTGCTCTGCCACCAGTGTCATCCAGAGCTTCCTACCTTATTTACTTATTTATTTATAACGTTTTAGTCACCCTACTCATCTCGGCGACCGATGCTCCATCCACGACAGCAGTGACCCTCCCCCACCCCCAAATCACAATACTGAATCAGACTCCGCTGGGCCTCCTCAGCGCTTTCATACACCACAGAGCACAGCTGGATGTTAACTGCTTAATTGTACCACGCAGTGCAGCTGTGTGGTACCGTTTGCGTTCGTAGCGTTTCTCCCTTCATTTAATTTGCCATTTTTCCTTTAATTTGTCACCCATCTGCAGTTATGTCGTGCGCCTCTGTTTACCCTCAAACTGCGAGGTTTTGACAGCAGTCTGATGCGGTTCCTGTTTGATTCGTAATGCCTTTCAAAACAGTGGTTTAGAAAGCACAGAGTTCTCTTTCTGCAGCTTATCTGATTATAGATTTGATGTAAAACAAGAATCAGCCACACTTGCCAAGTTATGATTTCTTTTAAAAAAGCTCCTTCCTTTCCTTCCTTCGTTCCTTACTTCCTCCTGGCAGTTCTCAGGAGTCTCTCAGCAGTTTCTAATCTTTCCTTTTCTTTCTTTGTTTGTTTGGAAATACAAATATTTTCATATTCCTGATGTCTTCTTATGGCAGCGGGGTGTAGGTTGAAGAAATTACAAAGAAAAATAAAGGACAATAACCCAGCTTGATAACATTTAGCATCAGCTTAAGGAACTGTTTATATAATCACATCTACTGTTGAATGCCAGTATTTAATGGAAGTGTTTTCCATGAACCTTGATGTGACATGTAACTCATCACAGCTCCCCGATGCCACCCTGATGCTTTATTTGATTTCATATTCTAAGATAAAAGAAGACGAAGGAGAGGTAATAGTTCTTTGTTCATAATGAAGGCTTCAAGCAATCCTGAGAATGTTTAATTACTAATAGCAGACATTAATCCCGCATCACAAATGCAGTGCCAAAAAACAGACTACAAAATGCCGATAAAACGTTTCTAAAATGATAACTAAATAAAACGCAGCATAAGTGGTTTTAGTTTCAGTGACGGAGGCTGAGGACGCCGGCAGCTGCAGGCATGCCTTTCATTTAAAGTGGTAACTTTAAGCCATAACAAAGCCCTGATGGGTTAGTTATAAAGGCTTCTTTTTAAAAAAAATTGATTAAAAACAAACAACCAGGCTGTAAACATGTTATTTTCATGGTTGAATTTGGGCATTTTAAAACGAGTCTATGGGGACTGACTCGCTTCGAGTGGCCTCGAGGGAAACAACAATTTTTCCTGCTTTTTTTTTTTAACCCTAAAACAGCTCTGAGTGAAGCACCAGAAGCCGGCATGATCTTTTCACAATACACCGTTTTCGTGAAGACATTTTACCAAACCACATACTCTGGGAAGAGCACAGAGGTCATTCTTTAGATCCTCACTTAGCTCTGTGTGTTACCTCCAAACTTCCGTTCTCAGCCAGCGTTTTAAAGAAACTAGCGTGCATGCAACTGTTAACTATTAGGAAATATTGCAGATTGTAATTTGTTTTTCCACAGATTGCACTCCACAGGGGCAGCTCTCCCTTGTTGTCACTAATTGCATTACTGGATGGCTCGAGCTGTAACTGGAGTGGGTTTTTTTATGTCTCGTTTTGTCTCTGAATATTCTGCATTTGCACAAATGATTTTTTTTTTTTTTGTTATTTGTGTGCTCATTATACAGCGAACCGCAAGAGCCGATTCTCGGTTCATACTGAGAGCAGGCTCAGTGACTCTAACCCTTGCTCATAGGAGGTCGCTCTATTAGTGTGGGGTCTTTACCTAGCATTGTTAAGTGTCTGTCCCATTTAAATCAGATAAAATGAACGAATTTGCTCCTCTGTTCATTGTGTTTACTGCTTATCCGGTTTAAGGTCACAGGGGAGCCTCCACCAGCAGACACCAGTTACAAGGCAGGGTACGCTCTGGTCAACACAAACCATAACCCCTCCCCTTGTGCTGCCCCCTGCAGGCAAAATGTTTAATTAAATTATATTTAACTAGATATTTTAAAAAAAGGGAGCTTGGTACTTTCCCATTCTTCTGCATGTCTTCTCTATCAACCCATATGGAAAAGAAATAGTAAAAACTTGCATAAGATGTGGCCTACTTCATATAGTGAATCATATAAGGCTTATATGATTTACTCATGAAAGCGGCCACTTTCTCATTACTTTCATATATTGTTTTAGTTAGTATCCAAAACATCCAAGTTTCATTTATATAATTTTTCAAGGGATCTTATATCTGTTTTCACTCTTGTATGCTTTTCATACAAGTTTCGCACAAGACAGATGCAAACTTTATAAGATTTATATATATCTTTTCCATATGGGAATACTTGAGCTTTAATCCAGTTTAGATTGTCTTCACGGGTAAAGCTATTGGTTTAAAAGGGGTCAAATGTGATCGAAATACATCACCAGCACCGTCAGCAAACACGTGTTAGACATTTCTAAGTTGATGGAGACTTGCGGCAGTCTCCGAGCAAACACGGAGGGATTACACCTCAAACATAGCCTGGAAACACCTCTGTGCGATTCAAGAACGGCTGTGGGATGCGACTGGACAGTGGGGACAAAAAGAAAGCATTCACACGCACATATGAAGTGGCACATTTCCATGATGGCAGTATTTGATTTACCCAAAATTGTGTATTGATTTATTTGATTACTTGCCTCACAGACTCACAGAAAACCATGGCAAATAGTGAGTCATACCCAACCAATTTCATGTGCAGACAAGCATAATGTTTTGTGTGGTCTTATGGTGGGTGCTCAAGATTTAATCAAGGATCCACACTGGATCTTGCTTGCATAATCACAGCTTTGATATCGTGAGTCACTCAAAAATAGGAACTGCAGAGGAGAAGAAAATCCTCCATTGTCACATGGCTGCATGGGGAGGATGGATGCCTGACCACATTGTGGTAGCATAGGAGAGCAGTGACACCCAATGAAGGCTTTATTCAGTCATGGGCACAATTCTTCCCTCGCTTTCTTTAAACCAAGACAATAAAGGTACCCTAGCTGTAATTTTAAAGTTTAATTTAAAAAATGAACTGAGGTATTTCTGTGCCTGAAACTTGACAAGTCTAAACTGTAGCATTTCTGTTTCATAAAACAGATGAAGCTTTAATATTTTGGGAGAAAGCAGGGATTGTGTGCTGCAACAGTGTCCTCTTAGATTTATTTGCACTGTTATCAACACCACAAGAGGGCAAGATGTTATTTTGGGATATTGACGTTGCTTTTGTGCGGATTTGAAATGCAAATAAGAGTTTAGCGTGTAGTATCACAGCTCTTTTTAAGCATTAGAAAAATTATTTCGCCACTATTCTCACCTCAAAGTGCAGCAGCACAATAAAAACATAGTGCATCTTGCAAACTATACTTGCCAGATGCCACTAGACTAACAATGACACTGCAGTCATTTCAGGTCTTCTCCTCCTACTTCAGTGCACAGAGAGAGGAAAAAAGGAAAACAATAGCTCACTGTGAAAACATCATTTTTATTTATTTATTTTTTGCTTCATGCGCAATCATCAAATCTCTGGAATAGTTTTTGCCCATTTATGACCTGTCACAGCCACAACAAACATTGCCTCTCATAATTGGATTTTAAATAAGAGGATGAAAACTGAGCCACAAAGATGCCTTGTTTTGTGAGGGGACATCTGTATGCCAGTCTGTGTCAGAGCTCCCTCTGGAAATGGAGTCATTCCAGTAAAAGGGACGAATTAAGTAAGGTTCGGATTAGAGATTTGACGTTTTTTAGGAGCAAAGCCAGAACGAAAATGTTTGCTAAAGAAAAGTTATTGTATCAAACAACGTCTCAAAGGACCATTTTTCATGACAACTGTGTCAACAAGGCCACTGGTGGAGAACTTGAGATTGCTTTTTCCTCAATGACCGGTTCCCCTGTTCCCATCCTGGTTCCTGAACACCCACTGATAGCACAGAGAGTGAGCGATATAAAAAAAAAAAAACAGATTTCTACTAAAAATGTCTGCCAAAATTTGTTGGATGTGGATAATCAGTTATGCTGCAGAGTACACGTGCGCAACACTTGGTTACACATTTTTCTTGCAAACTGCAATCAAAGTATGAAACTGTAGTTTGTCTTCCTGCCATCCCCTTTCCCGCTTCCCCATGCTGAGCGCCAAACTGCGCCGTTAAGTTAAGAACTTCCTTTTTGATGTGATTTTAAGTTTCTAATGGCATAATTAGTCTTTTCTCCAGGCTTAAGGGAGGGCATTTATGTTGTGTTTTCTTTCTTTTTCTCGACAGTCATGAAAGTGGCTTTATTCGAGGGTGTAAAATGCCTGTGCGCAGTTGCTCGTTTGATGACTGTTCGAAAAGAGAAGAGGCGCGTCACTCGGCTTTACGCAAACAAACAAAAGTCTAAAAGGCTCAAAATAGTTTCGGGGGTGGCGGGAGAGAACAAAAACAATAAAAAGAGACAAACACCGTATTGATCCTTCATCGCCCTCGGGGGCTTTTTGAATTAGAGCTCGCCATCTCCGCAAAGAGTTGTCTCACCTCTCTGTAGCATCTTAGCATTCACACGGTGTCTGTGGGGTTCCAGCACTATCAGTATGCGGCACACATCGCCTGCAGGTCTGCAAATAACTCTGTGGCATGCCCCCCACCTACCCACCCCGCCCCTTTGTTGATCTATACTTTATTGCTATATTTATGAGTAATACACAGGCACCAACGCAGTTGTTCCAATCAACTGGGGGCTGCGCAGATTTTTTTTTCCCTTCTAGCTGTAAAACTTAATGAATAATTTGAATAGGTGCTGACGCAGATAGAGAGCATTGTCAAGTTTATTTCGTTAGATTTTACATATACCGCTCTAAAGTTACACGCTAGCCCTCAAATCCTGCGAACGTCCTCTAGAAAAGCATTGATCCGAACATTCCCGTTCCTGCGTGTCAGCCCGTGGATCAAAGATGAACATATCAAACACAGTGTCATTCCAGATAACATCTCATCCCTACCTGTCTTTATAGAAGCAGAGACTGCCTTAGTGCACACGGGACTTGCAGTCACCGCTTTATACATAATCCTCTGTGGAGTTCAGTGATTTCACTGTGGAGATACGGACAAGCGCTAAGCCTGCAAAGAAGAAGGAATCAATAAAAACATTTTTTTTTTTTAACACCAGAGAGACCGGGTTTATACCCGACACGTAACTGTCTTTGTCGCCAGCCCATGATAGCAAAGCTGGCATCATTTTCACCCTGTGACTCTGTAAGGCAGGACCTGCCAACCAAAAAGGTTTTTTTTTCTTGAAGCTCATTGGCAGTTGTTTATATTCCTGCCTGTGGACAGCTTTAGATGATGTAATAATGTCAAGATACAGACGCTAAAGTTTACAGGTGTGTAAAGATCGAAGTGAAGGCCAAGTTCAAAGATGGATGAGGTCATGGGTGGCCTATGAGTGCTCAGTGAAAGATTTTGTGTGTATTTTTAACTCCCATTTAGAGTTTATGAATACGGACTATTTTCCAGGATGGGTAACTCATTGGCATTACTGCTGAAGGATGGGATCACACATGGTCCATCCATTCATGCCTTCAACCAATGATCCATTTTCTTGTCCCCTTATCCAACAAAGATCGCGGTGGAGCTGGATTCCATCCTAGTTGGCACCGGGTTCAGCTAGCGTTCAGCCGCCATAAAATACGACTCAGGACAGATTTCCTCTTCTCTGACACCCATTTTACCAGCTTAAAGATGTACACACAGGGTTCCGTGGAAGAGCATTATCCACCAGAGGAAGATGGCACTGCAGCAAAACCTCTTGGCACTCACTCAGTCACTTAATATGCATGCATTTCCACCTACTGGTCAAGGGATAACACTGCACATCATGATCTCCCCGCCACCCCCATTTTTTTTCTTCTTATTTGTCAGTCTGTGATACAAATCTAAATTACTGCTGCAAAATAGAGATTCGGGCAGATAGTAGACATGCATGTAAAATTTGAGCATATTTATGTAATAGATTGCAGCCAGTGGAGCATATCACAGGCTGCCTCAGGGGTTTATAGAGGTTGTAAAAGCGGGCTGGTTCAGGCCTGAGTTGATTTGTGTCTCTGCTCTCAGGTGTTCCTGCATGTAATTTGTCCAGAACACCCCCACACCCCCTTTTTTTTGATATCCAAGCTGCAAATTTTCTCTCAAACAGGATGACACAGTGCGTGAGCCATTATTGCAGTGCATTTTAAATTAAGCTTGTCACCCAGACCTGCTCTAACTGTTCAGCTATTGGGAATAAAAACAGGTGGTGCCTCCCCCTCTTGTGGTTTGATGCATTATTACATTGGTTTGTGCAGTTACTGCTTTAAGCTGTGCCCAGTCATTAGCGCTTTTTTCTTTTTTCTTTTTGATAACCGCACCGAGGCTGCGTCTGAGCCGGGGCAGTGCGTAAGAATCTGCATTTCATGAGATAAATGTGCGTGCAAGGGTGGCACCGATGTTTGATCTCAGCAAAACATCCCAGACGCTCTCCTTTATGAGCGTAATGTGGAGTTATGCGACTGGCTGTGATCATGAAGACAATGTTTGAGAGAGAAGAGAAAGAAATCCACGTCAGAATTGAAGTAGATCTCTTATTTCCTTTGGAGTGCAGTGTATTGCTGATTGAGCGTTCAGACCTATTCAAAACCAAGATTGCCTCTCCTCTTTATAGACAGCTTCAGCTTGGATTGACTCTCAGTCTCATGATGCTGGTAAAAATAGCCCTGTTCTCAACAGGCTAGATTTAATTTAGCAGTCTCTACATCGGCAGTCGATGAGAAAAAGTCGGAGTAGAACCAGGTTTAGAAAACTGAGTTCTGTGTGACTTTCATGAAAAAAAAACAACAACAATAACAACAGTGACAACCAGAGTGATTACTGTAGAGCTTTGCATTGTTTGCATTTGTGTACCTATGATCACTTTCCTCTACCTTCACATCTGTCTGTGTGCATGTGGGGTTTTATTTTTTTTGTGACAGCGAAGACAAGTGTTCAGCATGGCAAATGTTTCCCCATGCGTTCAGAATTTTCTTCTTTAATCTCCTCCGAGAAAGCTTCGGGGCTTGGCTGCAAAGCATGGGTGCCTGGATGAGTTATGGCATGCCAGCGCCTCAGAAGGGTTTAGAAGAACGGGTGAAAGAGGAGGTTTCACCCAAGAACATGCTAATAGTGAAAACTTACCACATAACCGTGCAGAGATCACAGATCCCTATCAGTTATTAAAAAGCTATAATACTTCTTTGCTGTCCCTATGCCTTGTTTGCTAATGTTTGCTTTGCTACTGCAGTTTACAGTTGTGCTGTATATGTCTGTACCCCCCCCCCCCCCCCCCCCCAACCCCGTTTTAAATCAATAAAATGTTGATCACAAAAAAAAAAAGCTATAATATGAGACAGACGGTATTGTGTCCTGGAGAACAGGGTTCCTGCAGGTGAGGGTGAAATGCCGCACACGAAGTGGTGATGAAACTGCAAGTATAGATTCTTGGATTCATTCTGAAAGCATCAAATTTAAGTGTTTCTTTTTCTCTTTTGTGCACACATGATTGTGCATACAATACTCGTGTGTGTTTGTGCACAGGAGGCTGTTGGTGCATCAGGGGGTTCAAGTTATGTGGATTGAAATTCATCAAAATCAGCAGAGCGTTATGATGAAGGTTTTGTGAGGGAAATTCAGCCACGACTATAGCCAGGCTCCATGCAAAGTTGTTCGTTTTCTGTTGCCTTTTTAATGAAAATTCTCCCCAGCTATATTGGTCCTCAGTATAGCTTTAACCTCTGCTGTTTTTACTATCCGCTGAATTGGCTGGTGCCATCCACTGGGCGGGCTGTGTGAATTAAAATCATCCAGGAGTTGTTTAGCGCGCTGAGAGTCTGGCCACGCGTCTATCTATCGCCTGAGTCCCTGGAGACAGATTCCCCATATTAAATTTGTGTTTGTTCCATCCAGTTTCCATTTGGAAACTGATTGACTCAGTGCATCCCCATCCGCCATAATCACCAAATAATTTACCTTGTTGTTATCAAGAGGCAGATAATGGGAAAGAAAATAAATCTCCAATCTCAGCTTTGTTAGGCCAGAACATTACAATAAAATGCTCGAGTTGTTTGTGAGGCACCAAGAAATAAAAACGGAAGAAAAGCCTCCTAATGTTTTACTTGTTTGCATGATTGCTTTAGCGGTTCCTCACCTGTGTTGTGTCTTCTTAAGATCAAATGGGTTCACGTATCTATGGCCAGTCGTTCACTTCCTATAACCCAGCACATTAGTGTGAATGGCACGACTGAAGCTGCCATCATGTCCTCAACTACTTACAGGATGATCACAGCCCATTGCATATGCATTTACAACCTCCAAGTAGGAGGCATGAAGTACAGTTGACATTAGCTCGCTCTCAGTGCACCATCATAAACAAATTCAGTGGCCTTGTACAATAACCTTGCCCAAATCATGATGGATGATTCGCCATCAAGATGATTTTTGGTGAGATCTTCGCTCTAGCAGTTTTTATGATGCAGTGTTTGGAGGCAAATAAAAAAAATATGCAACAGTATTGCACCATGACCTGTTGTGCATTAGCTGGCAAAACTTCCATCTATCATTGGCAGTCAGAGGTAGGAAATATTTAAGTAAGTACAAATACTAGAATTTTCAGGTATCTGTACTTTTTGAGTATTTTTTGTCAACTTTTTACTTTTATTCCCTACATTTTTAAACAAATATCTGTACTTCTACTAAAGGGTAGTAGAGATGAATTTGAAGCTAAGCTGATGATGATTGTGTAGTGTATAATATAAAGACGGGATAGGCATTGAACTGTCAGTGTAGAGGATGGAATTCAGCCAGGACAACTGATAAAAACATCTGCTTACACTTCGTTGAATTAAAAAAAGTCTACTGATGCTTTCAATAGACAAACATTGTGAGTTGTGATTCCTTTATTAGAATTAAAAATTAGACTGAAATTAAGTTTATAGTCCTATCTACTAATAATATTTTATTATTACATTAATATAGCCCAAGGTTCGGTTAGCGTTGCATAAAATTAGGTTGTTGAAATGTTCTTCAAGGAACTACATTTACTTGTGCTGACAGTGCAGCATTGGGATGCTGTTTACAATGTAAATACGATTAGGATGCAATGATGTGAAAATCACAAAAAACCACAAAATCTTCGCAATAGAACATCAAAACCATCTCAAATGTTTAAAGTCAGAAAATCATTTTGGTAGAAAAATAATATCATGTCAAATATAATGGCAGCAACATGGGCAACAAAAGGCTGGGAAAGTAAGTGGCACTAAAAATAAAAAGCTAAAGGAACATTGTGCAACTGGTTATGTTATTTGGCATAATTGGGCATAAAAAGAGCAACTTAGAGAGGCACAGAGAGTTACTCAGAAGTAAAGATGAGCAGAGGTTCACCGATCTGCAAAACATTGTGTCTACAATTTGTGAAGTAATTTCAAAATAAAATAATTCAACATAATTATCATCTACAGTACACAATATCTTTAAATGATTACAAAAATCTGGAGAAATCTATGTGCACATGGTAGAAGTTTAAAAGTCAATGATGATCATGATCTTTGGGTCCTTGCTGCAATAAAAACAGTAAGGATTCTTTCATGGAAACCACTGTATGGGCGAGGACACAAAGCCATTGACAAATGTAGGTTAATTTTTTTTTTTTTTGGGGGGGGGGGGGGTGGTGGGGGGGGGGGGTGTCATTGATGCAGATATACGAAGAGTATCTGCCTTGTTATCAGCATTCAATGATATATGGAGGTGCATTTGTGCCTATAGAATTGTCTGCGTGCACATATGGAAGGTGAATTAATACTTTTGGCTATATAGTGTACTGTATGTATATATGCTTTAGAGTAACATTTGCTCCAATCCAAACAACATCTTTCTCAGGGAAAGCCGTGGATATTTCATTAAGAAACTGCTAACCTGCACACTGTGATTTGCAGTAGAAGCGAGGTTGATTGACAATGATTGGGAATTTTTAGCTGAGAAAAGTTTTAATATAACTTTAAATTACTCTCAGAATCAGGAGTCACAATAGCAGACGTGGTATTACTTGGTGTCCAACTACGTATGAGACAGGAAAGCTTCTTCTGTTACTCTCCACACGTACAGCAACACACACAGGAGGAGAGAGTAAAGGGAAAAAGTAGCAGTTTCTTTTCACATTCATTGCTTTCATATAGCACATTCATGCCGGGCTCCTGACAGATTTCACAACAGACCATGTTGTGTTGATTGAAAATCCACTGATATATTATCACCTTTACATAAGCCGTGTGGTTTTCACTGTAAAAAAAAAAAGTATTTTCTTTGTTGACAATAGAAAATCCACACCTCTCATACCAATCACCTAATACTTTAATCACACTCGTTTGTCCCACACTTGTGAATGTAACTGATTAGCTGAATCCACCGGCAGATCAACACGTTGTTTCAACACTGTTAGCACAAGTGCTGACAATGATATTGCTTTCTCCCACTGATACCTCTGGCTATCATATCTGCATTTGAACTCTTGGTCTTCTGCTGCTCAACATTCCTATCCACTCTGCCTTTAACAAATTTGCATCTTAGTGCAGTGCAGAGAGGAAGGTCAGAGGAAGAACACTGTGTAAGCCTATCAATGAGCAAACCTGTGTCAACGATTTGGGCCAGTCTTGTTTTCAAAATTAGTGTTGAGCATCTAAAAATATAATCTGAAATGAGAGAATGTAAAATAGATTGGTGTGTATGTAAAAAAATAAAATGTTTTTAGAAGGAAGGGGTTTTGTACTGTGAAAGTACATACATAAGGCTTAAAGGTTTATTAAAAGCCCAAAACCTCAGTTTACTCAATGGCTACTCATTTATTATTAAGTCAGAATTGTTTATCCATGGTTAATAGCACTGCACCATAATTAATACATGAATGGTTTGTGGGCAGCCACACATAGAGAAGGTGCATTTAGCTTCATTTGCACAGACATGATTAAATTGAAGTCCAGAGAAACACAACCAGAAAAGGGAAAATCAATTCCAATCAGCAAGAGCCTGACCTAATGTTAACTATGAGGCCCTGAGACACTTGTGCTAACTGCGTACTCTGACCACACTACAGTGAAAGTAAACAGCATTTCCAGCCTGGGTGTAAAGTCGATCTCAACGGAAAGAGAATGAGAATGAACATCATGAGGATCCCGGCGGCGCTGATTGATAGCAATCGCCTTCCCGTATCAGAATAGAGCTCAGCGGACTCTAATTATGAGATGATGTTAAAGTAACATGTCACATCTGCACCTTGGAATCACTCCCCAGCATGAATTCAACATGACAGGTCTGTGTGCTGTGAGAGGAAATCAAATTATATTGTGACAAACCGCTCCAACGATGATACAAACTGCACAGAAAGAATTAAGCCTGGAAACCTGTCTGACAACTTTATTCTCAAAGCTGGGGAGCGGACCATTTATGAACATCAAGCATCAGATTCAGGAGCAGCAAAGAGGCCACCGAGTGTCATAAGTGTAAAATAGTTAGTTAGCGCATTTGGTTTCTGAAAGCATCAGGCAGAGAGGTTAATTGTACTTTAAGGTCATACTCAAGAACTCCAGTGCGCGCCTGCCCAGCGTTCCTCTAACTGTTCAACTCTGTGATGCTGCAAGTAGATTATTATGTCTCTTATGTTCATGTAGTGTTCGCGAAACACTACATGTATTAGGGCTAATTTACATCATGGAGCCGTCATAGATTTAACACTTTCTATGAAGCTGGATTTAAGCATGTGTGTAGCTTTGTCGACAGTACAAACCGGACACCTTGGATTACTAATCCAAGCGTCCTTTTCCATCTTCCACATCATTCTGTGTGTTTTGTCTTTTCATCGCCATGCCGCAACATATCCCTGCTCGTCTTCTGCTGACATGCTGACCCTGTGAAGTGTTTATTTTCTCCATGTTCACAAATAGTTGCAACTTCCTTTCGCTCGAGTTCTTTACAGACAGTTTACAGCGCTCATACTTGTGACTTAGGTCGGAAAGTGAAGTGTTGCAGAAGAGTTGTAGAGCTGAGGTCTTTAAATCGTTATGGGGATGGGGGGGCGACTCCTCCTCCTCCTCCTCCTCCTCCTCCAAAATGACTTCTGGTTGTATAGAGGTTTATGTGGGGAAAACACCCTAGGCCCTTTTGTTGTGTGATGGCGTAATTGGGTTCAGTCTCTCATTGAAAGAGAACATTACGTCCATTTTGCAATTTATGGTCATTCTAAGAGTCAGAAAGGAGGATTACCAAGCTCACTGGCTAATGATTTGTCAGTCACAAGTTGTTCACCAATGAGTCAGTCACATCCACCTATCACTGCTCAAATCAAGTTCAAATCACCAAACTGGCAGAGGTGAAAACACTCATGCTGAGGCTGATCCTTGATTAGATGAACTATTCTGCATGTTTTGACTCACGACACAGTGAAACTATTTAAACAGGACTAAAACTATTCAGCTGACTTAAATAGATACACAACCAATATTTGTTTAATTTGTAGATACTTGGTAGTGTGGAGGTTAGTGCCATCGCCACACAGCAAGCAGGCTCTGGGTTCTAATCCATCAGCTGGATGGGACCTTTCTGTGGTAGCAATGTGATATTTTGGTGATCTGTCTGGACTGTACCCCGCCTCTGCCCTATCACAGCTACGATAGGCTCCAGCCAAGCTATGACCCTGAAGTAGATGAGCAGAAGAAGATGGATGGATGGACTTTAGATAATTGTACTCAATCCTATTTGCCTCCATTTCCTAAAACATGTATAACACAAAGCGCTCAGAGAAAGCAAACCTTCACGAAGCCTGGTCACTCCCTCAGCAATATTTACTTTAGAGAGAACAGTCTTGTATTTCTTTTGCATAGATTCATTTTGTTTTCTTTGTTCGTTGTAAACAGTGCAGTAAAAAATAACACACTCTGAGATCAACATAGAAGAAAAACTGTAGACAAGCATCACTTCTCTGAAAAATAAAATGCATTTAATGAAAGTTTGACCTTATTTGATTTTAAAAAAAGAGGTCAGAGGTCTAAATTAGCATTATTTATGTAATCCCCAATATCATTCCCTATATGCCTATATGTCATCAATACAAACAATGGAAGTAAGAAACATAGTTTTAAATAGATCAATATAGCATTTTTATTACTTTAACCTTGAGATCATTCTATTGACCTTGAAGGAGAGGTCGGAGGTCAGGTGTGATATTTAAAATCTTTATGTGTGGTACTTTCTATATGTTAACAAAACACACCACACTTGTAGGATTCATAATTTTTAAGTTATAAGGCTTTTGGTCCATTGCTGACCAATAAAAACTAAGCTGACTATGAAGACCTTGGTCATGTTAACATGACCCCACTCTATACACCTACAAAATTTAATCAAAACACATTCAAGGCTTTTTGAGCTGTCGTGTTTGCAGACAGAATGACATGCATGCAAAAACCATAACCATAACCTTCTAGGTGCCACTTTAGCTCAGTGGGTGAGCAGGCGATCACATGTTAGATGGCTGGGGGGCAGTGAGCTGGGTTTGAGTCTGACCTGCAGCCCCTTGTTGTGTGTCTAGTTTCCTATTTTCACTGCTAAACAGTGAAAGGCAAAAATGCTACAAAAAAGGATCTTTTAAAAAAAAACACAACCTCCTTGGTGGAGGTTATGTTTTTTTTTAAATAATGAGCAACGAGAAATGCTTTTTCTGACGCGCACCATTACGAACAGCTTTGAAAAAGTCAACTGTCATCACCCGACAATTGAACCAAATCAACCGAGAAAAACAGACATGCAAGAAGGTACAAACCGAGGAGGCACGGTTAAGTAGTGGTCTTGATTTGGTGCAACAAATATTCCTCTTAGTTTAGTTCTGTTTATAAGCTTCATCAAGCCCTGAGAAAAATATCTGTTTCTAACTGCCCGCTGCTCAATTTTCCTCACAAGCAGAACATTTTCTTCATTCCAAACGCTATTTAAAATTGCATGTATGCATAATTCCACTCCAGTGAATGTTTTGCATACACACTGCAACACAATAAAGGGACTCAATTATATTGATGTTAATGGCTCGTTCCCAGCCGTAATTTAGTTTTTTGTCAGAGTCAGCGTATTGTTCCAATACGACCAGGTGCAAGGCAGCTTTTGATGCACTTGAGCACAGATAGCTTTACACTCAATTCTGTTGCCTGGTGAATTACATAGCAGGGGGAAGCCAGAAGTGCACATCTGTCGGGATAAATTTTTTATAAGGAAGTCCTACTTGTGGCCATATTCCCTTCAATAATGTGTGAAACATTTACCACAATCTGTGAAAATAAGTCGAGAAATCACCGAGAAATTGGTTGAAGGTGCTAACTGTAGCAGGACGCAGCTCTCTGACATACATGCAATGTGGTTTCCTGATCCTGCAACACCGACACTGGACGAGGACTTCTTCCATATTCCTGTGCTTTGATCATTGCTTCTTCTTAACCAGGTCCATTCCCCTCCTTTCTGTTTCCCTTTTATTCTGCTCCTCCAAACCCATTCCTCACTCTCGGATTCTTTATAAAACACAGCTGGGTCATTCTTCCCGTTGCACTTGTTATTCTCATCTCTTCATGCTTCATGCCTAATGGTTTCATTATACTTAAGAGATGACACATTTTTTGGATAGGCTGCATTATATTTGTCACAGGCTTGTTGTATTTTTTTTCAGGCTTGTCTGCTGTCACTAGATAACCTTGGTATGTTAAATGGAGCAGCTACAGTTCTTCCCCAGATGAAACTGCAATGTGACGCCTTTCATTATCGCTTTGTCTTGTCTTTGTCTTTCTTCAAAGACGCGTCAGTGCAATAGTCAACAGTGGTTTAACCCTCGGATTAGTTTTCTCCGCCATGGGCTTTATCTCGCTGTTGATGTGCCGCTACAGAGTGCATTTCAGCTGTGTCACTCAAACTGACAGGGTGGGATCCTTTTCTGGACATAAGTCATTCTCTTTCTCTTAGGTTCTTACATGTACATATTAAAGTGTAATTAGAAGAATTTTCAATGAAAGCTCCATTACTGAAACATCAAGAAAAATAATAACTGTGTTAGGAATGGTGTTTAAAGTTGAACACGTAGCATAGATTTGAAATACCACAGATGCTAGCACACGAATTAAGCTGTTCAATCTGATTGTTTCCGATCCAGTCAGAAGGCAAGGACATAGCAATAATGCTTTTGAATGTATTTGTGCTATTTTCATAGCAATGTGATCCATGGGTCCCAGTGCAACAGAGAAGTGAAGCCACTGCAAGCAAAGCACAGTTTGTGCTAATTTTTTCTTTGTGGCTTTATGAGACATTGGACAACAATACATTTTGAAAAAAGGAGAATTTTTCTTCTAACTTGTTTTCACAGCCAAGTAAACAGATATTTAAACATAAGCTAAAGGCGCACACATTAGTTCTCAAGGCTTTGGGGGTGGGGGAGTGACACTGTCTGCCATGGCATTCCAGATACACCAAGTTCTGCCAAATATCTGCTAATATCGCCAAGAAGTGGACAAACTGACCCAAAAAATTAAAGAAATAACCCAGAGTAAATATGTTAATTTCAAGCTGACACAATCACACACTGAGCTGCTTAAAATAATTATTAAATAATTAGATGAAGACTCATCCTATCCACAAGACATTTTCGTAATGCACTCTTGAAGGAAGTGTGTTTTGTGTAATGTATGTATATTCTTTTATCAGAATAATAATGAAAGTGTTTATTTCCCTTAGATTTGAGTTACTAAAATATGGATGGGACTATTATGTCACCGCATTAAAGAAATATTGAATCACATTATACTGCAATGTGCACTTTTGTATCACAAAATCAATCAGATCACTTGAACACATTCATCCAGTCACACAGCGCTTTTATCTGTGACTAAGTGCTTTTTAGCATTCTGGGGGAGTCAGGGATCGAGCCACCAACCTTCTGATTGGTGGATGACTTGCTTTACCTCTTGAGCCCAGATAGATAGATAGATAGATAGATAGATAGATAGATAGATAGATAGATAGATAGATAGATAGATAGATAGATAGATAGATAGATAGATAGATAGATAGATAGCGAACACTTAAACTGTAGCACCAGCAAACTAATGAGATGCTGAGGTGAGTGCTGGGCCATAAAGTTAATTGTGGGTGTGGACAAGCGAGACAGCAATTACTGATGGCCCTGTGATAATGATGTCACTTTTCAGACAGCCAATTAGGGGTTCAACCCCCTGTCTGCATAAACCGTCTCTTATTAGCTACTGAAATAGCACAGACCCAAACTGAAAGTATCTGATTTAAGCACACAGCTCTGTAAAGTAATCTAATATAAGACAGCGCGTTGATTAATCCTAAGAGGGTGTAACACATCAGCCTTTTTTATTTTCAGTGCAGACATTATAATGTATACAGTGCATGCCCAAGACGTTGGACCAGGACATACTGCACCTCTCGCTATATGAGAGCTGGGACAGTCCAGCCACCCTCCTGTGACATTACGTTTGATAAGAAGTTGTGGAAATGGATGGATAGGTGGATGTGTACTCTCTTGGCTCCTCTGATTTAAAAAAAAAAAGAAAGAAATCTCTAAATGTCATGTCTATAGATAACCAATGTAAAATTTTTATTCTTTGACTGCTTAAAAAAAAAACACGGTACAAATAAGCACAAAATAAAACAGATCCTCAACAATTTTAAGATCACATAAAATATAGGAATGCCTCACCAAGTGTCTGACTACCTCAGTTGCTGTTTGTAGTCTTCTTAATTGGACACACCAGGGCTTCTGCATATTTCTTAAATATTTTATTTATACTACTTTTCATCTTTATCAAGCGAATGTTAATAATTTAGATCTGCAACTCTTCTTTGTGCTTGTTTTGAGGTTATCAAGCAGTTGCTTTTCACTAGTTGTTTTTTTTCTTTCATGGATCAGTATGATTTCTGAACTTCTCCTGACTCCAGCATCTGACACAAACTGCTACAGTATGCACCCTCTATAAGGAATAAAAAGTAACAAACGTTTCTTTTGCTTATGTGATGCACAGTTCATGTTCCAAATCAGTCAATTAATACGTTCCTTCTAAGAAATTTGCACTCTGATTTCTGCTACTCCAGAATTTATTTCCTCATATATTACAGAATTTTGATAATGGACGTGCGGGATTCCCGCTTGGCAACACTGACGCGTCAAAATAGAAATCCATAAACCTCTCTTGACAGCGCATTAAATTGGACACATCCTGGTGATTGATTAGACATCCAGCTGACAGATACCCGGCGATTGTTTACTGTGGTGGACCCTGGATACGACTGGGTGTTTATTGCTGTCTGGTCCTGCAGTATTTCAACATTGTATCTCACTATTTAGAGCTATCAGCAAGCAGCTACACAGCAACCACACGCTTCCAAGTACCAGTTTGTTTCCAAACCGCAGCACATCCCTGCCGTGTTTACCTGTGCTATCACCTCTTCACACTGATGTTTTCACCTGCAGGTATTGCTTTTACAGACCGGGTAAAAAAAACTGTCATTTTGGATAATTTATGGGTAATTATCCATACGCGTTCTGACATTCAACACGTCTGCTGAATTCCCTTCAGGTTTGTAAGTACTCTTGGAGGAATGAAAACTGCTGTTTGCCATGTTAGTTTTGGCAAAACGGCAGAAATGTCAACACTAAATGCATAACCATTTCCGTTGCAGTTGTAGTTTGTGTGCTTTTTCTCTTCGTAAAAGGTTTTTGCATATCAGTAGATCAGCTCTTCAATCTTCTATTCATTATTCAAAAAACAAACAAACAAACAAACACTATCAGGTGCTTCTGAAAACTTTATCCATCATCCATTCAAACAGCATAGTGCCATATCAAGTGAAAGTGACTGACTACACATAAACGATGATTCTGGTGACAACCTCCTCCACCAGAAGTCCTCACATCGGAAAGAATCAACGTCAGAACGGCGGCGGTTCGCTTTCCTTCGCTGCTCTTTCTGCAATGTGCGAGAATTTTATGCTTTCAATGACCCGCGCTTTGCAGCACAGCAAAAACAAGTCATGGCCGACTACACAGAAAGAGCATTACTTCCCCTCTTTTCCATTGTTTCACTGCCTTAGGAAGACTTCTGTAAATCTGTGACGGTGATTACATTTCGTTATATGTAGAAGTAATTTGATTTTACAATACACTGTGTGAGGCACCTTTTAAACAGGCCATGAGCAAACAAATGTTTGAGCTTCAGTTCTGCCCGAGCTACAGCCAGAAAAAAATGACATCATCTGACTTATTATCAGCTGTGTGGAAAATGGTAGGTAGTGCCGGCTGAATTGCCACATTTCTGCTGCTGCACTGAGTGACGCTTCGAGCAGTTGGTTTGATAAATTTTTATTATAATAAATATGGCACGAGTGGAGCCGGGGAGAGCTGATATTCTCTACAGGCCTGTCTACACATCACATGGACCCAATCAGGTCCTGATGATGTCATAGCTCTCTGCATCATTAATATTGAAAGGTCATTTCCCCAGCTTGGAAGTTGTCTCTATCACAGGCCGGATTCAATTTCCAATTTGCCACACAACTCTCGAGGTCTTTCTTACTGTGTATCTGAGAGAACGCCACCTCACAGTGTTGTAAAATTCTATTTCCTCTATTCTGCTTATAGAGCCATTGACTCAGAGTGGCATTTTATTATTTTCTATGAAATGAATATTTAGTGAGTAGTCATACTCATAACTATACACACACCAAATCCACATTGGATTTCAGGCTTTAATAATATGACTAAGTATCCATTTTTATTTTATTCACAAACATCTATTTATTGCTTGTTTTATTGTTTTATTTCCTACATAGACTGCTTCAGCTCTTTCAGCGCATTAGAAGTCGCAAGCAAAAACATATTCTTTCTTTTTTCTTTTAGCTGTTTTAATAAGGCCCTTAGGTTACTGTGGTACTTTTATGATTAGTTTCTGAACTTCAAAGAAGTCTTATTTTCCATCAGCCCAAATCCTTTTGTGGATTCTCTTTTTACCCATTTCTCTTCAAGTTCCACCTAAAATCACGCCTGGTTATGTGACACATGTGACTTGAAATACATTTCTACCTATAAACACATATGTATAAATATATACACGCTTTGTGTATAAAATGTTCTATCAGAAGTCACAGATTATAATATAAACAGCCTGTGGCGCAGACATTTCCCGAGCGTCCCTTATTAAAAAAACAAAAAAACATCTCTTCTGTAAGGTAGAGTCTGACATTATATAAGCTGTCTTCAGTCATTTCACTGCTGGTAATGCTATGAGTGTGTATGTGTGTACACGATTAGTGCTTCAATGCAAAACAAAGCTTGCATCCTACTGTATTTTTGAAGCTCGCGAATGTGCTTAGTTCAAACACTTTGGCAGCTGCTTAAACCTGTGACTCATTATCGCTTTGAAATTCATTATGTTTCATTCTGTGGCTTCTATCACACACTTCACCTTCCTTTTAGCCTGAATCCCACTTGGAAAATGAGAAATTAGGGCAGCGGGTCTCAAGAGACTTTTGGAATAAAACAAGGTTTCTAGAATAGTTCTTTGTACTGTGAATGACAAGTGATTTCGTGGTTGGTGGCCTGGTGGTAATTGCATACCAGTCAGTAATCACTGTTTATGTGAAAGTGATTATAAACACACGATTGTCTTCTAATCAGCAAAACCCATCTGGCAATAGAGGTAACATGATGAATACAAGTAAGAGGGAGAGAGAAAAAAATAGAGATGCTTGTATAGTATAGTCTGCATCACTGTTTTCCTATTAACATCACCTATCATCAACATCACCTAATATTAACACCACCTTCGCAAGTAGAACCTCTGCAAAAAACATTTGTTTGAAATGCACTGCTTGAAAAAATTAGAGGAACACTTTGAAAACACATCAGATCTCAATGGAGGAGGGGGGGGGGGGGGGGTGAATCATGCTGGATATCTACACTCGTTTGGACTGGGAAATATGTTAGACATGAAAGGATGCCAAATCATTTGTTGAAAATGAAAATGATCAATCTCCAGAAAACTGAATGCAACGAAACCCTGAAAATGCTGAAAGTGCTTACTGTGAGTGTTACTCAGTAGTATTTATGCCCCCCACATGCTTGTATACATGCCTGACAATATGCTCCTAGTGTGATAATGGATGGTGTCCTGGGGGGTCTCCTTCCTAACCCCTAACCCTGGACCAAGGTATTGCTAGGCTCTGGAACAGTCTGAGGTGCAACCTGACAGCATTGCATGGGCTGAAACATAATGTTCTAGAGGTCTTCTGTTGGTTATAGCTCAGGTGAGCACTGGGATCCAGTCAGTGGTTCCTTTATCCTCCAGGAACTGCCTGCATTTCTCATCACATGAGGCTGGGCACTGTTGTCCATCAGAAGGAATCCAAGGCCTGCTGCATCAGTGTCTGACAGTGGAGCCAAGGATTTCATCCTAAGATACCTAATAGCAGGCTTGTGTGTCCCTCCATGGATATGTCTCCCCAGACCATCACTGACACACCACCAAACTGGTCATACTAAACGATGTTACAGCAAAATGTTCTCCACAGTTTCTCCAGACCATTTCAGTCTGTCACATGTGCTCAGAGTGAGTCTGCTCTCAGCGAGCCTGTTCTCAGCTCCTTGTAATCTCCTTCATGCTCTTTAGACTGCGATGGGGGACACAGCCAGCCTTCTGGCAATGGCAAGTATTGATGTGACATCCTGGAGGAGTTGGACTACCTGTGCAACCCTTGCTCGTGTTACCAGTAGTGACACTGACCCTAGCCAAATGCCAGACTACTGAATAAACAGTAAGAAACGTGTGAAGAGTGAAAAGGAGGCACGTTCAGATCAGTTCATAGCTATACTTGACCTAGAAACAGAAAAAGGGTTATTTCGTTAGTTCCTTGCTTTTTTTGTAAGTCAAGGAGAGGTTCTGTCAAAGCAGCTCCACTGGGACAGCAGGGAAGAGTGTGATCAAAAAGCCTAAACCAGCAGGTGGAGCTCAGCAGACTGCAAAGAACAGTTTACACTGCAAAAACCCACCTCCTTAATACTAGAAAAATACACTTATTTTTGGTGAAGATTTGCTTAAAACAAGTGAAATTATCTGCCCATGGGGTGTTTTTTTCTTAATAAGATTTCTTGAAATAAGAACAATATCTAGATTTAAATAAAGCTAAAAATAAGTATTTTACACTCATTCCAGGGAACAAATCAGAACATTGAAACTTAAAATAAGCTTTAACCACTTATTGTAGGCCACAAATAAGATAATAAAGCTAAAAATAAGTCTTTTACACTTATTACAGGCAACAAATTAGAACAATTGAAACTTAAAATAAGCTTTAACCACTGATTGTAGGCCACAAATAAAGATAATAAAGCTAAAAATAAGTCTTTTACACTTATTCCAGGCAACCAATCATGGCTTGAAACCTAAAATAAGCTTTAACCACTTGTTCTAAGTAAAATGTTGAAGAAATTAAATCTGAAAATAGGCATAAAACACTTATTCTAACAAACAAATCAAGGCAAATAATCTAAAAACTAGTACATTAAATCATTTTAAAGATATTTCTTCTTTTTAAATTTAGCTAAACACTACTTTAAGATTATATTGCTGATTAAGGACAAAACAAAACTGAAACAGAGTAAAAGTGTCCATCTTTATTTGTCCACTTTAACAATAACCTGCAGATAATAAAGATACAATTGAACAGTACAGGTCCAACATTATGAGTTTAAGTGGTTTCAACATTTCAACAGCCTTAGAGGTTTCGCCATTGCCCCATTAAAATTGACGAGTGACATAGGAAGACCACAAAGATTCTAATTTCTTCCGAATGACACCAAATACCACAAAACTTGTCTGGGTGAGTAAATGAACATTTTCCATTTTAGAAATAAGACCCAGATTGAAAAAAAAACAAACAAAAACAAAACAGAAGTGCCCTCTCCTAATCTTATCTGAAATTTACACACTACTTTCCAATAAATGCATGCCATTCTGCCAGGGCTTTTCTGTAAGATGATGTAGTGTCATGCTCATGAATGGCATCCTGGAGAACTTCTGTCTGAATGACAGACAGCAGGGTTGCCACGCATTTGGGGTAAGTCAGATGGAGTGCATAAAAGTATGCCATCACATATATCATAGCCTCACCAATTTTTTCTTTGTCAAATGTTGTAACTGGTAAATTACCAACAGCAATGACACACTTGCAGCCATCGAACATCACTACTGGACATGACAAGCTTCGTTTCTGGAGGACAGCATCTGGATCTTCTGTAGGCTGCAAGACACAAAAGACATGACAGTCAACATCTTATGTTAATTGTATGTTTTTTTGCTGGGATTTGGTCATAACGTTGGAGATGTCATTATCCTGTTCTTTGTTGGTTACACACATTTTATAGTAGTTTTGACTTATGGTTTATCAAGCGACTCCTTATGTGACCACACTCGTGTACATTAAATACGTTATAAATTAATGAAAACAATAAATTATAGATTTAAGTCTTTCGGCTGAAACTGAAAAAGCATTTTTGAGTCATGTTTGACCGAAATATTTTGTTTGCCAAATTTTCTGTAGATCTTTATAAGCAAATTTTATAAAACTTACCTTCAGGACATGTAGAAATGCTTCAGAAGCATTCCCCATCTTTTTTGGTGGATGGGCAGGTGTGGGAAAGAGGAAGAGCCTTCATCAGTGCAAGGTGGGCTTCAGCTGGACAAAGCAGAAACAAACCTTCATAAACATAAATTTTAAAGGATGAGAACTTTGTATTCAAATGGTAAAACTTACTTTTGTCCATGGTCATTGGTGGATTCATTGCCTTCTTTGACACAACGTAGAACTCTACCCTGGAGCAGAATTCTTCCCATCTCAGTTTTACTTGACTGATGAACTTGTTGTTGTGGGGATCCAAAATTCTGCGAAGCTCACCCAACGCCTACAATAGGTTTAAAAAAATAAGTAGACAAATAAAATCAAAATAACTTTACTACCACACCAAATATATTTGAAATTAAAGTGATTATTTATTAACTCTTCCAAAAACTTACATGATGCAATTCTTTAAAGCATGGATATGCATCCAAGATGAGGCAAGCTCTGTTCTCCTCTTTCATGGTGTCTGAGTCAATGAAGGATCTTCTGGCTTCAAACTCGAGGTCTAATAGCTGGGACACATCTTCTTGGTTTGGTTTTGCCTTCTTACACATTTCTTGTAATGTTTTGTAATGTCTTGCTTGTATTTGCAGACTATCCTTGTCAGCTAAGATAGAGAGAAGTACAAGAGCATTTTGGTTTTTCATTGTTACTGAAGTAGACTTCCACAAAACATTAGCTACTACTGGCTGTGTGTTGATAACCATTTTACAAAATTACTAGTATGTACTCACATGAAGTGGAGGCATTGTCAGAATTTCTGACAGGTGATAACAGAGTAGATGCACCACTGGAAGAACTGCGATCAGCATCTTCATCATCAGCTTCTTCATCCCTTGGGTAGAGGTCAGTGAGCCTTCTCTTGGGCCGTCCCCTCTCCGGTGTTGGTCCTTGCCTTTTTACTGGTGTTTTCATATTTTGCAGCCTTTTCTCCTGGTGAAAATACATATATATCATGCCCCCTGAACAAAACAAAATGATTTATATATGAGACACAAATACAAGAACTTACGTGTTTTACGCTTGCATCATTATCCTGCAGCATAGGATAATATTCCACAACTTTTTTAGCCATTGCAGTGATTTCGGTCTTAGAGGGGTATTGCTCCATTTGGCCTTGGCTTGCTCTCAAAAGGGACACCATACTTGTGATTGTATTTCTCACCAATCTGCATCTCAGTTCTTTTGACATGACGCATGCCTGTTCCCTGCCGGAGCAGGCCAACTCCAGGTAACTCTTTCGGCATTGCTCCAACTCACTGTCGGTGTACAGAACATATTCCGGAGGACTGGGGAGCTGCAAGGTTTTCAGCTGGCTTACATTAGCATCAGCAGTTGGAGGGCCTGTTGCAACTACCCTGGGTGAAGAAGTTGTTTCAGGTTTCTGTGGTAGCAGATGGTCTTCCTGGTTTAGGGTGAGAAAATAAAAATGTCAAGTACTGCTAAAATAAAAGCATACTTTCTGGAGATTAGTTGAACTAAATATTTTTTACATAATACCTCAGGATGAATTATTGACCACACATGTTTTCTTCTGAGAAAGTGCTCAGGCCCAGAAAAAAGGTCCCTCAGATCATCACGGGTCAATGTTAAAAGCATGCGCTCGTCAATGCTTGCAGCTAACAAAAAGACAAACACCAGTTAAACTGTGCAAGCACATAACTGCACAAACATAACTGTTTTTTAATAAATAAATAAAAATATACACACACACACACACATACATATATATATATATATATATATATATACATATATATATATATGTGTGTGTGTGTGTGTGTGTGTGTGTGTGTGTGTGTGTGTGTGTGTGTGTATATATATATATATATATATATATATATATATATATATATATATATATATATATATATATATATATACACACACACACACATATACACACACACACACAAATATATTATCAAATATAACCTTTAAGGACAGATACTGTAACATCATCCAGCTTCTCCATTGCTCAGTCACCTGCAAGACAAATGTTTACAATTAGTGTTATGTTAAAAACATTTGAAAAGTTGAATCTTAATTGAGTCCCATGAGAATCAAATTGATTCACGTCAAAGAATCGTTTTGATTGTTCAACATTTTTACCCTTTTTAAAGCTATTATAGAAAAGAAATGTCCAGACAGCCCGGCTGAGGTCTGAAAGGGTTATACAATATTGCCCGGTGAACTTTTACTCACCCAGATTTGTGTCATTGAATTTCATCAATAAGATTATGCTGACTAGGGCTGCCAGATCATGCATCCATTGGACGTAAAATGTACAGCTTATTGCACCAGCAGTATCTGCTCTTACATAACGATCATTAGCTTATAGCTTTAAATGTTTAAGGTATGTGCTAACTAAAAATAAAGGCAAGATGATAGTTTATTACATTTTAAAGAAATTTGCAGATTGCTCATTGCTATCTAAAATATAAAAGGACATCGGAGTATATTCTCCAGCATCTCACACTTCTGATAATCAGCTGTCTGCTTGACGTTTATTCAGCTGTGTAAAAACTATAACTTTAATCTCAGCCAAACCGATTTACTCAGGAACAAATAAAATACTGAAAAAAGCCAAACAATAACATTTTTAAGTTATTTAAGTGACTTATATATCATGTTTCACCTGAGTAGTGAAAGACGGCGGTGGTTTTGAAATTGGTTCGCCCGGAGTCCGGTGTTCTCACGGCTCTAGTGAGCGTTAAACCCCGGCTAGCTATCGAGCTAGTGGGTAACAGACGTCTCCGAAAACGTCGGAGCGCTTTTGAAAATATGTGGTGTCTTGATAAACTGTCCAGATATTTGAAGTTTACACGGCTACATTCTCGCCTGAAAATATGTTAAACGTTTATTTTGTGACCTAGAAAGAGTAATAAGAGAAATTTTAAAACTAACTAGCTTCCGCCATTTTTGGAAACTGAGCTAGGCCGCGCTATGAATTCTGGGATACAGCTTCTTCTTCGGGGTTTAACGGCAGCTGGCATCCTTGTACATACAGTGCTGCCATCTTCTGTTTCAATTTTGAATCGATACACAGCGCTACTTGTTTTACCAACCAGCCTGATTCCTGAATAACACTGTTTTGAGCCCACTTTAATAAATCCAATTAATATCAAAATATTAATTTAAACCCACACCTTGTGAGGGAATTCAAGCAGCTAGTAAATCAGTCAAAGACAATTGGAAAACCCTGAATGTGGTTAATTAGCTCTCTTGCTAATTGAAAGAAATTCTCAGTGTGCCTATTAACTTAAGTTAATACAAACGGCTAATACTGCCCCTTATAAATAGCATAGCTAGGAATTCTCACAACATTACAGTAGATACTTCACTAAATAATGTTCTCTGAACCACATGCGAGGGCTGCTAAGCTAACGCTAGCATCCGTTAGCATGCTACATTACTCCTTCCCGCGCTCAAATTAAATTTATTATTCTGTCCGCTTGACTTTAAAACAGTGATTAGACTACACACTACTTACATTCGAAAAATTAAAATTGCTTACCTCTCTTTCTTGACGAAGTTTTCTCTTACAGTTTTTCTTTCAATGCTCAGGTGCAGAAGATTCCTGTGACTCCAAATTCAAACGGAGTTGGGTAGCAACTAACATGGAACACGAAGGGGGTGCACATCTCAATTTTTGCTTCTATATACAATTTAGTGGTTTGTACGTTCATAAAACACAGTCAGTATGATAGGTAAATTTCTTCTTCATTGATTTAAAATAAACTCTTATAGGTGTTATTTCATTTTACCTTATTTGTGACCATTTTTTGTTTTTACAGCTCCAGTTTGTAATACCCCCCTCCCCCCATGAACTTGGTATTTCCCAAACTAGCGCGGCAACAGCTCCACACTGCAACATATTTTTTGCTTGACTTTAGTCTAATACAGTGGCCTGTTGGAGGTGTGTGATTTGCTTCGTCTTTGTGGCGTTAACATTGAAGTCTCTCTTAAGTCACATTAATACTGCACACAGTCGCAGTCCAGATTTCCGTGTCATTTGTGGAGTCGATGGATGCGCCGAGGATTACCGTGTTTTCAACTCGTTTTACCACCATCTCAGACGCACACATCCACAATACATCTCCACTGGGAACCCGACTACAGGATGGCTGACAGCTTCATCCGATGCAAATGTATTAGGAGGCGAAAATTTTGGTACAGCCATTTTTGCCGACTATACTGCCGAACCCAGACAAACTGTTAGCAATGGCAATGGCACTGAAGTAGAGCCACCACCACTAGACCCCCCAGTAACATCGGAGGTGTTGGAGGAGGAGCGACAGGAAAGTCAGAACGTGATGGAGCAAGACGCGGCTGAGCTTCAAACACCTCGTCAGAATCAGGTAATGTACTTTATGTGTTTCTGTGTGTACGCGCGCGAATTTTTAAATGTATGTGTGTTGTTTAACCTTAACCAAGCACAGTTACCCCAATTCAGAAATGTACTCAGTTCAAGTGAAAATTATAGTTTTAAAGTTATGTGTTTTCTAAGATAAACTACTTGATTAGAATATTTTAATAGGTATGAAGGCCAGTGCTGAATTTCAAATGCATGAATCCGCTGAAATTCAGGCTTGCACAACAATGTAGGCTTAGTTACCATACTTAAACATAATAAATAAACTTATTTACCAGTGTTGTGTACCTGCCTTGGTTGTTGTTAGATGCTCCATGAACCAAGCAGCTTTCAAATTTTTCTTTCAGTTAACTTCAGAGTAGATTCCATAAAGATTGGTTAAGTTTCATTAAATAACTCTTAAATTGTTCATAACATTTGCAGCTTCATTAGCTATCCATTGTAGTATGAATCTTTTAATAGCAAAAATGTACAACAGTTTGGAATATTTCTTTGTTTTGTTTTGCATCTGGTGGAATTTGAAACACATTCTGAGTGAGTCATTTTTCTTACACAATTGTTTTTCTTTTTGTCCTGTAGGGTAAAAGAGAAACTGTTGATCTTGCCAGATGTGCAGCTGCATTTGCTATTGGTGTGCGGGAGCAATGCCACCTATCACAGGTACTGCTTCATCTGATATTATGGGGGTGTCATTGTTAACTTGTTAATAAGTCTGGTTCAATGTAAGGCTGCAACTAATGATTTTTTTTTCATAATCTGTCCACTATCTTTGCAATTAATTGATTGTTTTTCATCGCTGGTTTTATTCAGCTATTACTTTCACCTATATAAGTTATTAAGAACAAATGTACATTACGAAGAAGTTAAGCACAAGAGTTGTGCAGTTCACTGCAATGTATGTAACTCTGGGCACACTCAACAGTTTAAAATAGGCTTAACAGTGTAAAATGTGTTCACTTTTAGGCATAAAAGACAAATGAAGTAGAATTACATAAAAAAAATAAATGAGGCAATCATTTGTTCACTTTTTCTGTTGTAACCTTTCATGCTCCTCCATCTTGCTCGGTGCAATGTGTTTGTGCCACGTGAGTCATGCATGTGGCATGTCATGCAAAACAATGCCAATTATTGGCTGATTTCTTCTTCTACTGCTCCACTGGTAAATTACAACATTCAGTGGCTCATTAATTTGAGCTAAAGAAATAGAGTTGCATTTTGCTTCTGTTATATTTTCTATTTACGCTTTCATGTCTCTGATGTGTTTTTTTTTCCCCCATCAGAGGAGTGTCAACAACATTGTCCTTGGTGTCCAACAGTATCAAACAGCTCTTCTGACGTCCTTGAGGGGAAAAATAAAGACCATCCTTGAAAGGCAACCTGACAGCAATGGACCTTTACAACAAGAAGTTCTTTCAACACTGGACAACTTTCAGGATCCCTTTCCCATATGTGCAGCTTCAAACCTACAGGACCGTGTAACACAGATGCATTTCAACCCTGTCACACCTGAGGAGATCATCATTTCCAATTATGCCTGTAGAGTTAAAAAGGGAGAATCGAGAGTTCTTGCAATCAAAAACAAGTCTTTCTACTACATTCCTTTGATTGAAAGTTTGAAACAGCTTTTATCCAATTCAAGACTATTTGACATGCTCAGTGCTGGACCTCAGAGTTGCCCCAACGCCAGTTTTTTGTATGACATTAATGATGGAATTATTTTCAAAACCCACCCACTGTTTTCAAAGAAGAACTCTGCTTTACAACTGATACTCTATTCTGATGAGATAGAAATGTGTAACCCCCTAGGGTCACGTGCGAGTGTAAATAAACTACTAATGTTTTATTACACCTTAGGCAACATAGACCCTAAGTTTAGATCAAAGTTGGCTTCCATCAGACTTCTCGCAATCGCAAAGTCTAGGGACATAGATGAGTGTGGGGTAGATATAATACTGCGGAGAATCAATGAGGACTTGAAGTTACTGTACGATGGTGTTATGATTAACACTGTCAATGGGGAATTTTATTTAAACGGAGCAGTTGTTGCTGTGTGTGGAGACACTCTTGCCCAGCATGAGCTTGCAGGATTTAAGGAAGGAGTTGGTTTTGCGTATAGCAAATGTCGTCATTGTGAGTGTACTTTTGATGAAATGCAAGAAAATTTCAATGAACATAGTTTCACCAGACGGACATTGGACGGACACATTAGGCAGTGCATTGAAATAGAAAGGGCAACTACCGAATTTTTGAAATCCTCGCTCAAAACGACTTTTGGCATAAATAGACAAAGCAAATTAGTTGATTTCCCAGGTTTTAATCTCATAGAGCAGATGCCACAGGATATTATGCATGTAATTCTTGAAGGAGTGGCACCAATGGAAATTAAGTGTGTGTTGAAATACCTTGTTTTATCTGGAAATTTGGATTTGGACTTGTTTAATTCTGCCATGCAGAACTTTCCTTTTTCATCAGTGGACATACGTGACAAGCCTTCACCAATTAGTATTGCTACTTTAGCTTCAAGTGACAACAGACTCAAACAATCCTCTGGACAAATGCTTATATTGATCAAGATTTTGCCATTCTTATTGTACAGTGTTGTAGAGAAAAATCCCTTTATCCAGTTTATTTTGGATTTAATTGAAATTGTTAAAATACTTTTTGCCCCAGTTGTGTCTTTACAAACTGTGTCCAAACTAAAAAAAATGATAGAAGATCATCTTAAACAATTCAGGCAACTATTCCCAGAAAAAAATGTAATACCAAAGCAACATTACATGCTGCATCTTCCCTCTCAAATTATTGCCCTGGGACCTGTAATACGTCATATGTGCATGAGATTCGAGTCTAAACACAGTTTTTTTAAACAATGGTCATCCAAATTAAACTTTAAGAATGTGTGCAAGTCTCTTGTAAACCACAATCAGCTGCTGGAGTGTTGCCAAAGTGAAGCAGGAACTGAGCATCCGATATTTGTAAATGAGAAAGAACTAGGTCCTATATCAGAGGTTGCTAATATGGACCATTTGCAATCAAAGGTTGTAGAGTTTTTGGGGATTGAAGATGCTATACATCATGCCGTTAGAGTAAAGTGGCTTATTTTACATGGAAACAAATACATCTGTGACAGGTCTCTTATACTCATTTCAGCAAATGGTTTAAACCCTATCTTTGGACTTGTAAAAAACATTTTTATTGTTAATAGTGTACTTTATTGTTTTGAATACCAGGTGTATGAAACCTTGGGTTTCAACAAAGACTTTCTTGCCTATGAAATTGCAATTCCCAACCTTGCCCAAGCAACTGAACTGACTGATGTTGAAGACCTACTTGATTTTACGTCATATTACCCAGTCAATTTCAGAAACAGTGTCTATGTTATGACAAAATATAACCTTGAAGATGTCCTTTCTTTAAAAACCTGAAATAAATACCTTCCAATGAGTGACTTTCTTATTTCAAGGAAAAAGGTGAATGTTTCTTATTTTGAGATAATTTTTGTTTTACACTCTATCTAAAAGCTATTTTTGCTTGAAATAAATGTAAAATGGTTCATTTTTAGATATACAGACTAAATAAGGAAAAAAAGTAATATATACTTGAAACAAGTCTAATCATCTAACACATGAGACTGGAAACTAGCTTGTAATGTTCAAAACAAGATGGACAAGATAATCTGGCTAAAATTAAGACAATAAATCTTGTCAAGCTACAAGGAATTTGCAGTGTAGTAGTGTTTGAGTCATGGTCACTGTGACCTTCCGATATGTCCAATCAGACAAGCAAGGCAGACCTCTGATATTATGACATCACCGTCCTAACACCTACCTGTAGGCATGTCTGATATGTCATAAGGGCTTATTGTTTGTCCACTGGAATAATGTACGTTTCTGTTCCGCTTTGCTGGACTGTCTCGATGAATGACTGATTATCATTAGCGTCACTAGTCGGCTGACTTCTCTCTGATGCCATGCATCACCACACACTCATTTCTAATCAAGGTACAGGGTTTTGCTTAGGAAAGGGAAAGCCTGCAGATGACATCATGCAGCTCCATGGACAGCTGTCAGAATGAGTCAGGTGGTCCTAGGCAGACTGATAGTCGCTGTGTTCCTTATGTCAGGGAACAAAATTCCTCCAGCAACGAGGCAGCTTCCAGTTCAGTCACCGTCAAAGCATGAGTAACTACTTTGACAGGAAGCTGTAACATACAGTAGCATCCATGACTGAAAAAAACAATAGATAATAACACAATTGTGAAAGATGCTTACCTTTAGTAGTCACCGTGAGCATTTCTTTTATCGGCGTGGAGCAGTGCCAAGGACTGTGATTCAATAAGATGCTGTGTCCCCTGAATAGAAATGTAGAGCTAATCTATAGAATCCATGAAAGCTAAGAGGAAAGATAGCATAAATACCATTTTTGTATTTTGATTTTTGTAATATTCACCTGACGTAGCACAAAATAATATTGCCGCATTTTCTATTTTTCTAGTGCCACACTCTGAAGATTTGCATGCACTCAATTATACATTCAGTATGTGACAAACATGTGCACTTCCACATAATGAGAAGGAATTATTTATAGCATGCTGCGCTCTTATCATTTGTCGGGCCCAACAGGTACAAAAAGATGAAGTTCAAGGACACCCAAACTTGTCCTCCCAGCAAGCTGTTACTTAGACAAACATTCATCATTCAAGAACACAATTACACCACATCTAAACCGTCTTCTCTACGGAGTATTAATTGGATAAACAGATCTCTGTTACACTATGTACATGCCGGTTTTCTCTGTTCTACACTGAAATTAATAATGTACACAAGATAGTTCACTGCTGTATCTCCATCCCAAAGAATTTAATATGGAAATTGAATCCATTACTCCTTAAGTTTTAACATGGTCAAAACTCTATGGCGAAAACAATTACTTCACAAATTATTATTGCACAAAAACCCCAAAAAACATTAAGGAGTGTCTTTCTGAAAGATAATTATATTCCGAGGCCTTCATTAAGAGCTTGATAAGTACATTTGTAAGCTCATTCTCTCCAAGACCGTAATTCATGCTGCACTGGTGGAGCTTCTTAATTAACACCTACTCAAGCCAACAAATAGAAGTGTGTTAGTTGTACTTGGCTGCAGGACAAGACAGCATTGTTGATTGTAGTGTTCTGTGTGTCCACTGCTTTGAATTACTGATGACTGTCCTCTCTTTTTGGAACCATGACGTGAAGCACTGTAGAAAAGTCTTATCTCACCCATCAGTTCTTCATATTTTGCTTGGACAATACAGATCCATTGTGCAGAGATCTATTGAAACATGCAAACATGTATAGTTTGTGCGATTCTAACAGTTTTGAAGCTTCATTGAACCACACTGCTTCAATAATGTTGAGGTCCAGGCTCTGTGGGTGCCAGTCAACGACTGATAGTGTTCCATTGTGTGTTTTTCTATTCAGTTATGCTTTCACTGCAGTGGCAGTGTGTTTGGGATCATTGTTATGCTTGAATATGAAGCTGTTGCCAATCAGACTTGGTATTGCATGATGGATCAAAATCTCATGGTACTTTTCTGCAATCATAATTCAGTCAGTTTAGACAAGATATCCAACACCACTGGATTAAATTCAGCCCCAAACCACGACAGAGCCTCCACTGTATTTTCCACATGGCTGTGGACACTCACTGTTGTTCCTCTCTTCTGAGCTACTCCATACATTCTCATAAAAATTAAAACCCACAATGTCAAACTTGGATTAATCGCTCCAAAAGACCTGCTGCGACTCCTTTTTAGGTCTGAACTGACACCCCAGTGTTGGTTTTGTGTGTACAACATCATCATAACAATGTTGGCTCAACATTGCAACTGACCAGTCACGCTGTCTGAGCAAACCAACACAAGTAATCTAAATTTGGCTAAAAGAAATGCTAACTTGATCATATGTTTGTTAAATAAAATAACTTTTAAAAAATGAACCACTTACCATTTGTTCCATAAGAGTTTAATATAAACAAAGTAATTTGTTTTCTTTTTTCTCAATATTCCAAAGCTATCACGTCACAACAATATGACTGGTCAGTAGCAATGCTGACCAACATTAACAACACCAGCACAGAGATAAGAGATTATTTAGTCCAGCTCTTATCTAATATGGCATACTTCAGTCTTTTTATTCCTCTGTTTGCCTTTAGTGGCTTTCCTGAACAGTAGGCCAGTTGTACCTCTCAGGTCAGGTCTTTGCTGGATTCCCCCCCTTTCTCAAGCACATGATTTTCACAGGTCCATGTTAAGTAGCTTAACAAACACAAAAACACATTCCTCTGAAAGTGGTCAGGTACAAGGACTGGACTAAAAATGGCTAAAAAGCAAACAATGGCAGAAGAAAAGCCTGGAGGACTTTTACTTACAAACACTTTGCAATATTGCAAGAAAGTCTGGCTCCTTGGAAGCAAAATGTTACAAAATGAGGGGTAACTCAAGACTTTTTCACAGTACTGTATTTCTTTAAGAGGTGTCTTGTGCCATAAACACACATAACATTAGGAGGATACAGATTGAACTTAATTAATAAACTATTAATTGCCAGCTCTGCAGCTAGTTCTATACAACCAAGAACCAAGCACTGACGCTACCACTGCTATATGTGTGTGCGTGTATGTGTGAATTAGAAAAGTGAGGCTAGAGGGGTGGCACCTGGCCTCTTTAGATAATCTATTTATGTCTTTCACACTTCATCAAGCCTGAACCAAAATACCCAGCACTTGAATATGTTTATCAAATGTCTCAGTCCACGACATATGTGAGATATATTTGCTCTTGACCTTGTAAGAGTTGAATTTGCACATGTTTGCGTATCCACAAAGCATTTCTAGATATAGATATGCTGGTTAATTTACTTGTCTTGAATGCCTGCAGTGTTTCCATATGATGTTTATTTATTAATAATAAATGAATAAATGGCGCTTCAATGTGCCCATTGTGTCTGTGCACCTGATGCCACATCAGCTGGCTTTCCCTAGGGGATTCTGTTATACAGAGTTGCTAACATGTAAAACCCATTAGCATTAACAAAAGATAAACATAATTTTAGTTTAAAACAAATCGAGCTGCTCTAAATTGAGTTAAAATTAAAAATTAAATCAACTGAAAGGAAGATAATCAGCAAGTTAACAGAAGGTACAAAATGTGCAAAAGTTTTGATTCACCCGTCTAGTTTTGCATATTTATGTTTTATGAAATATGTGCTAAGATAAATAGAAGTACAGTAAATAAGGAAAAAACAGAGTTTGCAGAATTCTAATGACTTTTGCACAGCACTATATAACGCAAATAGCTATTTGTGAGTCTTCGTGATACTTCACAAAAAGGTTTCAGTTTGAAAAGGCTCTGTTTTACATTCTGCTAGCGACGCACACACAGAGAGACAGTAAGAAAATAAGCAACAGACAAAAGAGCCACTGCCTGTGGTAATAACCTTAAACCTTGGAGTTTGTTATCGACACCGCCTCATTGCTGTCACTGAGTGGTGCAGTGCAGAGAGGAAAGTAAAGACAGGAGACAAAGGTCCAATACACGAGTTAGCAATAATACGAGATAATGAACTGATTTGCTCACGGAGAATTTCACTGTTTTTTAATGATTATTTTTTCTGTTGTGACAGACTTAAGAAGAGTAAATCTTTTTATGGCTTTCTAGTTTAGCCGTTACGATTGAATGTCGAAGAAATCCTGGCAGAAAAAACAAAACAAAAACTATTACAACAAAATGTCACGTCTGAAAATCCCCTCAAATCAAATGTCATATTTAAAAATCAGATTTCTTCATAATAACTACTTGCAGTTTATTTTCCATCCTCTGTCAGAAGTCTGTTTTTTCGCCCAACAGTTTAAATAGCTCTTCCCTACTCCTGCCTTTATGGAAGCAGTAATTAATCCATATATGGACATACACAGCGAGCGCCACGCCTAAAACACCTCCTGGTTTTACGGACTTGCTGTGGCCCGTGTCCTCCCTTCCCCGCTGCCTGGAAGTTCAGGAACTTGGTCACCGCCCAGCGCCCCCTCCTCCTCCTCCTTTTACCTCATCTATTGTTGGGCAATACGTTACGCCATCGAAATTCTCTTAACCGAAACTTTTCAGCTGACTTGCTGGAGCTCTTGTGATACTTTTCTGTATAGCCGTCGAGCGGAGGGAGTGTTTATCGTGAGTGAGCGGCGCAGTTAAACTAAGTCCGTGGGGCGAGGAAACGGGAGGAGAACTTTTGACGCAAGGAATTCCGTAATTCCCATTCCTCCATTTTGAACTTTTAAACTTCACTTTGTCTAGCGGACTGTTGTCGGTGAGTATATAACGAGTCTTTCTTACTTTACATACAATGAATACTTAAACAAAATGAGTGGACTAGTTGTTTGGGCCGTCGGTAAAGTTTCTCGCAGAAAGCAGGCTAACAGTTGTTTGTCGCTTAGCATTAGCTTTAGCTCATCGCTGTGTTTGGAGAGCTCCGTGTTACAGCAGGCAACCTGCATTACGCTAAGCTAAGCTGGTTACCTGTTACCTGTAGCCTGCTGTTAATAAAGTATTGAAAATGACTTGAGGTGGACAGTTATTGGCTGTTAAATGTGTACACGAGTATCTTCTGCTTTGTATATTCTCGCTTAACGCTTTTTGACGGGGTAAAACCGACGTTTGTTTAGGTAGTTTTTGCAACAGGTGGAAGTTGAGCTAATGTTAGCACACCAGGTGATTGACCCACCCTAGTGCTTATCAGCAAGTGTTAACATGTTTCTGTTTTGTTACGTAATTTTTCCTGTTTGGATACATTATATACACTTCTTGGTACCTACACATGGCTTAGTTTGACAGTTTTAAACCGTTAATATTATTATTTTTTGCCTAAGTCGCGTACATAAACCCCCCCAAACCTGCTAGACGGTTTCGATTTAATTTGCAGAGATTTGTAGATATCACTTTGCGACATGTACCACGCCCATACAGAGCAGTCGAACGCAGTTTCTCCCACGCTGGCCCAGATTAACCTTCGTCTCATGACTAGCATTTTAATGTTGCTTTCAGTGGAAATGCGTCATGTTGTCTGGACAAACAGACGTCTTCCTCAAACAACCTTTACAGAATTTTTTTTTTTTTTTTTTTTCCCCAATACACTTTTTCTTTCAATACAACATTATCAGTTTCACTGCGTGTTAACTCATGGGTAGAAACTCTGTGTATATTAGAAAGAAGAAAAGTGGTTAATAATACAGTAGAACTGAAAATAGCTCTAATATATAACGATTCACTATAAAATTAGAAAGCCATGGTTGCCATGTTCCCCTCTTAATATTTTTGTACTTTTGTTGGTAATGTAGGCTAATAGCTAGTGTTGTAATTCCTCACATAATGCAGCTGACCAACTTTTCAGTTGAAGCCTCTCAGCCCTCGGGCCATCCTGATTATCCCTGCCCCTCCATGTTTGATAGCTAATCAATGGAGTCACAGCCACTGCCTGAAAAGAGAAATTGAAATTGGGCCACTGTGTTGCTGTGCTCTGCCGTTGGCATTCATTCTGAAAGCAATGGAGCACTGCTGGCTCTAACAAGGACTTTAATAATTTCTTTAATGCACCGAGTTCTAGACACTAGTCTGATAATCTGACAGAAATCTTGATTTGTGAAGAGAAATTAACTTTTAAGTCATTCAGGGAAGCAAATATTGAGTAATCAAAGGACAGAGATGTCCATTTTTTTCTGTAGTCTACATTTTCTGCTTCAGAAGAATTAATTTGTCATTTGTTTTTTGTTTTATTTTATTTATTTTTTTTGAAACCCAGTAAACTAGACATCATGACTAGCAACACCGCACCAAACATCAACTTTAAATGGGACCCGAAGAGCCTGGAGATCCGTACTCTGGCAGTAGAAAGGCTACTGGAGCCTCTGGTCACACAGGTAATACAACAAGTATTAGTATTATTAAAATGAGGCACCTTACACATCTTATTTCACAAAACAGCAAAGTGAAAAAATGTGGTGTTTTTTCCCCCCCTGTGGTTCATTCTTGCATTTCACCATTTTAGAACTGTTATTTTGCCTTACTATGTCATATGTTGTTTTTTTTTTTTTAGACTTATCACAATTTATTAACTGTAGGCAGGTATATAATATCCTAATAATCTCTGCCATAGGTCACCACTTTGGTAAACACCAGCAATAAAGGCCCATCTAACAAGAGGAAGGGACGCTCTAAGAAGGCCCATGTTTTGGCTGCATCAGTGGAGACTGCTACCGAGAACTTCCTTGAAAAAGGCGAAAAGATTGCAAAGGAAAGTCAGTTCCTCAAGGATGAGCTGACTGCTGCTGTGGAAGATGTCCGCAAGCAAGGTATATTGAAAATACGAATTGCAGCAGTGTGGCTTCATGCTTGTACAGAGTGCCTCTTAAGATAGGACGGATGAAAAATAAACCATAAGCTATGTATACATCATCTACTCCAGCAAAAATCCTTGAAATAAGAATATGGTTTGAGTCTGATAGATTTCTTTTAGAAATGGGTTTTTCAATGAGGCCATTAATAGACTTTCAGTTTAAGCATGCACATGGTTCAGATTCATTTCATGCTAGATGGTGTCATTCCCGTACCTTCTGTGGGGATCAAATTTAACCACTTTTCCCAGAGAAGCCTGCGTGTTTTCTTAGCGCAGTGTTAGGATACTCCCCAGTTATCTGAACTTGAGAATCAACCTCACCATATTCAGTGTTGTATTTTCTGTGCTTCCTCCCGTTTCTTGTCCTTTGTTTTTGTTATAGAAGGATACCAAGATGTGGTTATATTATAGAGGTTTGCATAACATCAAATCAGTATTATTTTACTTGTTTCTTAATGTTCAGAACTTATTTTTGGGTAGTGTGTGGGGTATTCTTGGCTTTTAAAAATCCTTACTGAGCAGTCTACTATAAACTATGTAGTACTCACACGAAGAACTAAATTCCAATTTAAATCTTGTGTTTGCCAGAAATCATAAAATGTATACAAATTAGGGTGTAACATGTAATTGCACGTTCTGTACTGATTGCCAAATATCAACAGTTGTGAAAAAAAAAAGAGGTTTTGTATGATAGAAAATTTAGAAGATTTATGTTATGGTTAGCATCAAAAAGATTGATGCCGATTTACAGTTTTATTATATTTCTTCTAACATTGGAGTGATATCACACACACTATCTGGGCCCTACATTATTGTGCTCATCTCTGCGGAACTGGGGTTTTATGATTAGCACAGTGGGTTGAGGAAGGTTTCTGTACCCGTTAACAGCCCACTGTTAGAACCGAGACAGGGCACAAGTTTGCACCTACACCTGGATCTGCGTACAAGTCTGTAAGGTTTATTTGTACCCAAAGTTGGCGGTATTCAAGATTTTTCCTGGCTCAGAATAGGTCTTTGGATTTGACTCTGTATACAAGTCTGATTGATTCACATAGCCAAAGAGTGTGTTAGCAGCCTTAACAGAGGTCAATACACTTCCTGTGGTTTGGACTGTTTTGATAAACAAAATGCATTTTAGCTTGGAAAAACTTCAAAATCACAGCCCTGATCATTTTCCTTTTATCTAAGGCCAAAACGTTTCTGTTTTTTACAGAATAAACCCTGATATTGCAGATAACGTCAAAAGTGATCCGTGGAGGCTTGTGTTGGTGGAGAGGTCTGTTATTCTGTGTAATTAGTCATCTTACTGGGGTGATTAGTGGTATACAAACTCATATGGCAGAAGTGACGCATGAGCTGTGCACTGTTGTTCCCGCTTTTTAATCAGAATGCTTCCCTTCTTAGTTGTTGCCACGGAGACCAGAGAAGGAAAAAAAGTTTGCAGATGTCACCGGTGATGTCAAATTTATTTAAATGGCTATATCCACCTGCCTGGTGGGAGGCCTCCCACGCACAGTCCATTTCAAATTCAATTTCATGACTTCCTCAAGTCTCAAGACAGGAATCCACCATAAAAATCACCAGCCAATGCAATTACAATTTGTCTTGCGATAGCAGGTTCCATCATCTTAACAACCACACAGCAAGTCTCATTGACTCTCTCTTTTTCCGTATATCATATCCGTCTTTTGACACGCTAGGAGACCATTGAGACCAAGGAGCTATGACTGGAGGGTGGCTGTTATCACCTTCTGAAGTGACATCTTTGTAGCTCTGTCCTTTTTTCTTTTTTTTTTTTTCTTCTTTTTTTTTCCTCTGCCCCCCTTCCCCTTGATGCCCAGTGAGTTAGATGTCCCCTGCTCAAGCTCAGCTCTGAGTATTTGGGAGGTAGGTAGAAGACATGTTGCTAGATAGCCTGTGCTGTGCTCAGTGCCCAGGAATGTTACTGTAGTTATGGTAAGCTGTCACTGGGCTGGAATTCAGTGACTGTTAGCTGGTGCCTAGGCCTGGCTGTCAGCTATGCCATGCTGCTCAGTGGAGCGTGCCTAGACTGATAATATAGCCATTGAGTAGGGTAAAACCACCCTGGATTCAGAAAGCATTTTCTACCCAGCTGTGGATTACCAGCTGTTTAAAAGGAAACACAAAGAAATCACTGACATAATAATAAATAAAAACTCTGTATATATTGCATGTTCAAGTGGTTGTTGCAGCAATTATGCCCTCTTTTCCCTTTTAAAGACTTTTTGTTTACTCAGTCCTTTCTGTCTGCTCTTGTCCTTGTTCCATCTCTGTTGCCCTTCCCTCTGTGTCTTTGTTGTCCTGCTGTTTTGGAGCCTTACTGTGTGATATACATTTTAATCATTTCATCATGCACTTGGTGGGCCGCAGGTGAGCATTAAACAGATGGAAGTTTATTAAAGGAGCACTGATCACTATCTGTCCCCTGAAAATGGCCTTATTGATTTTGTTCAGGGGGGAGTAACATCCTAAGGGTGTAGCAGACTGTGTTTGAGGTTTGTGTTGTCGATCATTTGCACAAACTGCTTTCGCTCTGTCAGACTAAAATGGGCAGAATCTGCGCGAGTGGTGTGTTATGCCTTTAGTGGTGCAACTTTTAGATAAGTAAACAATGCTTCACTGAAGTAGGAAGAAAAACTCCAAATGTGCATTTTAAAAATACCTTCATTACTGTAAAGTTACAAGAGAAATGGTTGATTTTGTTAAATTTAATTAAAAAGTTATTATTGGTAACAAGTAGTGTCTCAGTAAATGTCCCAGGAAACATTAACATCTTTGTGTTAATCTGAGGTTTCAATAATTTCTTTATAACTAGGGATGGGTATCGTTTAGGTTTTATCCGATACTGGTGCCAAACTGGTACTTTTGAAACGGTGCCGGTGCTTAAACGGTGCTCAAACCGGTGCTTAAAGAATGGAGAACACAAAATTGATCCAAAAACCTCATGTTCAGCTGGGTTTGTGTGTTTTTATTTTTTTGTAAAAAGAAAAAAATGTTAACCTTTTCTGCAGCTATGGGGCATATATGATATCACTCTTGGCTGGAAGCAGTGCTTAATCAATGGGGAAAAAACACAAACTTTGTCCAAAAACCTCTCATGTTTAACTGTTTTCCACTTTTTCTTTGGTCATTTTAGCCTTTTTGGCCAGGGTGAAGGGAGCATCTGCCATCAAACAAGAAGACAGCTGCATGTAACTACAACGGTGTTTGCTAGTTCACCTTACATGCATTAATGTAATAACGTGGTTAGCCTACTCAACGTAAATTACACACGGACAGCATTAAGCTACTCACACAGAGAAGAACGGCTGCTGCTGCCATCATCATCCGTCATCTTTTCTGCTACACTGGCAGGGCTAGGGGCCAGGACTCTCCTCTTCGTGTTTTTGGGGGATGTTGCTAACTCCGGGTTCGATAACAGGCAACCCACCCGCAGTAGATGCGCTCGGTGTGAGGTCTCGCAGCAAGCTATCAAATACGGCGCATTTTTCGGCTTTTAAAAAAAATGCTATGCGTCGCCAGGTGTTTCATCGGATTTGAGGTTTTACCTCCTTTGCACAGTATCACTTTAAAGCACTTGTTGCAGGCTGCTGAGTTTGCAAATTTTGCTGTGAAGTACAGCCAGACTTTTGACTGCTTGGCCTTGGGCATTTTTAATCTGTAGCTCTGCTCTAAAAGAACGTATGTACCTGGACCTGCCTACTATCCTCGGAAACGTAAAATGATTGGCTAGAATTCAAAGTGTATGACATCTCAGGGAGAAAAAAAAAAAGCACCGAAATAAAGCACCGAAATGTGCGCTGCTTTTCAGTCTGGTTACTACCGTTTATGTCAGAACCGGATACCGGTACCCATCCCTATTTATGACTCACTTTTCTTAGGTATTTGTAGTATTGCTCTATTTTAGATCTGCAGGGATTATTTAATGAATCTTTTGGACTGTTGGTGGTATATTGGAGACTGAGTTATTGTAACTGTAGATTTGTTTTGAAGCCAGTTGATGATATGACAGTTGCTGCTGATGTGGTGCTGCTAAAGCCACAGCCACTTCTGGCTCACAGATGGTCACAGCAGTGTTGTCCGTTGAGATACACGCGCCTTTGAATGACTGAAGCTTTCTACATTTGCCACATACAGTAAAAAATGTATCATTTCTGGGAGGAAGTCTATTTGCTTGTCTGTTTGACGTTGTAGTGTTTATATAAACTTTTTAAAACTGGTTCTCTGAACAAACCACAAAGCAGTATTTTGGCAGCGTGGATCTAGTGTGAACACAGCAGCCAAGCTGCTTTGCTTCCAACGTTCTATCTTCCTTTACAAGCTAGAAGGGACACGTTGGATCCCAAAGTGTTAAATCTGTCCATTTCTGCTTATTTGTTTGTTAATTTCTTTGAACAGTGAAATTTTTAGAAGACGGTGAGTAAAATTAGTCATTTTAACTGCCTTTATGTTTCTGTCAAAATGGAAATTTAACATGAAATTTTGACAGTTTGGGGGAAGACGCCTTTTAAAAAAAATTTTTCTTGGTTTATTCATTAGGTTTAATTCAAGCAGGATTTTGTCCTAGAATTGTTTTTTTTGTTAAACAATCACTTGTATAGTAAAATGTGTGACAGTGTAATAATGGCCTTTATTTACATTTTGTGTAAATAATTTGAAAGCTTCCATGCAATAACGTACACCACAGTATAGATACTGTTCAGAACTAGTCAGTTAGTTCCAGAATGCATCAGGCAAGCTAGGAAAATGGCTTCTGTGTTAGCACTTCTATATTTCACTGCCCCCCCCCCCCCCCCCCCCCCCCCCCCCAAAAAAAATAAAAAAATAAAAAATAGATCTGCTATCTAAATAATCAGGTTGAGATATGTGAAGTGTTTGGCAAGATCCTAATAACTGAAGGTAAACATTAACAGCTAAATTAATTTTCATTCATCTTTATTCCACATCACACTGGCCAAAGAAAATTATTCATTCTGCTTGTCATATCTCCTCTCCAGTTTCTATAAAGCTGCACCACATGCTAGAAAGGTAGACACAACAGGTTTTCTTTTTTTTTTTTTTTTTTTTTTTTTTGTTTCTCTCTTTTCTTTTTGTGGCTGCGCATTTCTGGGGCAACGATGGTGGTTTTACGATCTTTTTCAGAGTTTGAGGTTAAATGTGTCTCCACTGAAGTAAACTACTGATTTCCTGCTTTGTTCATGACTACAGAATTTATTTATGTGCCCAGTCAACTGTGCAGACCCATCCAATGTAGAACAAAGCATGGTGCTGGACAGAGCAGACACCGAGCCTTTTGTTGTGGTTTTGACCTCCCTTTTTTTTTGTGTGTGTGTGTGTGTGTGTGTGTGTGTGTGTGTGTGTGTGTCCATGTATAACCAGAAACGCTGACAAATGCCTATATCTCAGATGAAGATTTCAAAAACAAAATGTGTTCAGTCATTGGTCACTCCCTGTAGGCAACTACTACTATTAATGATTGTGTTTTTTACTCTTCTTTTTTTGTCTTTTAATGAACCACAAAAAAGTGATTCATTGCACTGAAAAGCATTTTTTTTAAAAAAATATTTTTATTGAAAAAAGAAAACAGTACTTGCAGTTACCGAAATACAATCAACCTAAGTAAATAAACTTAATATATATGAAAAAAAACAACGCCCCCCCCCCCCCCAGTCCCACACAGATCAACACAAATGGCCTGTATTTATATAGCGCTTTTCTAGTCCCTAAGGACCCCAAAGCGCTTTACATATCCAGTCATCCACCCATTCACACACACATTCACACACTGGTGATGGTAAGCTACATTGTAGCCACAGCCACCCTGGGGCGCACTGACAGAGGCGAGGCTGCCGGACACTGGCGCCACCAGGCCCTCTGACCACCACCAGTAGGCAACAGGTGAAGTGTCTTGCCCAAGGACACAACGACCGAGACTGTCCAAGCTGGGGCTCGAACCGGCAACCTTCCGATTACAAGGCGAACTCCCAACTCTTGAGCCACGATCGCCCCTTAAATACAACCATCAAACATATTAGAGGAATATAACAGTAACAGAAGTAGATTTAAACAGGCAACACCTCTAGACTAGCAAAATAAGAGCATAATGGGTTGCCACTTGTGAAAAAATTTGGCTGTGCAACCTCTCAACGTATATTTAATTTTTTCAAGTTTAAAAAAAAAAACATCTTTAAGCCACCGGGAAATGGTAAGCAACCGGGAAATAGTAGGATACTTAACAGACTTCCAATGCAACAATATTAGACGTCTCGCTAATAGGCATGTGAAGGCTATAATATCCTCTTGTGTGGAATCAAGTGTAAGTGAGCGAACAGGAATCCCAAATACAGCAATCGGAGGACAAGGATGAAGAGTTACCCCAAGAACAGTTGACATAATAGCAAAATACCCTGTCCAGAAACCTTGTAGCTCAGGACACAGAAAAAACATGTGGCTAAGGTGACAAGGAGAACCATGGCATTTATCACATTTATTTTCCACTTCTGGATACAATTCAGAAAGTCTAGACTTAAAGAAATGCACCCTGTGTATGACCTTAAATTGAATGAGTCCAAGACAAGCACAGGAGGTGGAAGATCGTACCCTCGCTATAGCCTGTTCCCAAGACTCCTCATGTATTCGAATTCCTAGTTCTCCTTCCCATGTACACTTAAGCTTAACATTAGAGTGGTTGCTAAAAGACAGAATAGCATCATAGTTTCGAAATGGTTCCTCTGTGATGAGGAATAAATGATAACGTAGTTTCCCACTGCTGTTCTGGAGGTAAAGACGGGAAATTTGGGAAACACTTGGCAACAAAATTTCGAATTTGAAAATAGCGAAACAAATGGGTAATAGGGAGATTATAACGAGAAGACAAGTTGGGAAAACTATCGAAAACACCATCCACATATAAATGTTTGAACTGTTTTATACCCTTGTCACACCACACTGAGAATGTCGAGTCCAAAAGTGAAGGGGGAAACAAATGGTTGTCGCTTAGAGGACCCGAGGAAGACGGCATTACAAAATTAAAGTGATGTCTAAACTGAAACTAGATTTTGAGTGTGTTAAGAACCACCTGATTATCAGTGTACAGAGGGTTTTACGGGTAAAGAGGAATAGAGCAAAGCCGGTAAAGAAGAGCCCTTACGTGACGATAGCTCCAATTTACACCACGAGGAACCAGAAGATTTTAGCCAGTAGCAAAGTTTATGGATTTGAGCGGCCCAGTAGTAGGCTAAAAAATTAGGTAATGCAAGTCCTCCACTAAATCTGCATCGCTGCAGCAAAGTTTTAGAGACCCTCCCCAAATGAAAGAACAAATAATCTTGTCCAGTGAAACAAAAAAATGTTTTGGCAAAAATAAGGGAATTGACTGAAATAAAAAATTTTGGTAAGATGTTCATTTTAACAACATTAATCTTACCGATTAAAGAAAGGGGGAGATTACCTCATCTTTGAATATCAGATGTGATCCTTGATATAAGAGGAGACAAATTTGCTGATTTAGGGCCAGCTAAAGAGCGAGTCACGTTAATCCCTAAGTACTTAAACCCAGATGGACTGAGACGAAAGGTTAGATCGGACTGTTGAAGTTGACGTGCTGCCGTATTAACAGGAAAACACTCACTTTTCCCCAAATTTAATTTATAACCTGAAAACGAACGGAAGTTCTCCAGAATACTTAAAACAGCAGGGATGGAGCATGCAGGGTCAGTCATATATAATAACAAGTCATCCGCATACAATGATACTTTATGTGTAATTCCATTACGGATGATTCCCCTGAATACAGAAGAAGATCTCAGTGTAATAGACAGAGGCTCGATGGCAATGGCAAAAAGAGTAAAGGAAGACAAGGGGCAACCAGGCGAGGAGGCCTGACGTCGTAACTGATGTGCCAACAAGCGACTAGCCTTGTAACCATATTCGTAATATGAGCCACGACTGCGTAGTAATAAGTGCTCAGCCTCTTTGGTTGACATAAGATCAAATTCTGCTTGCAAATCAAGGCGCTGCTTCAGTAATTCTGGAGAAGGGTTCAGTGTATAACTTTGATCAAGGTTACTAATTGCAGCTATAAGTTCTTTAAGCCTGGCATTAATCTTTTTATTAGCACGGACAGAGTAAGAAATAATTTGACCTCTCAGGTAGCATTTAAGAGTCTCCCATAGCAGAGAATATGAAACAGAATCATCCTGATTGAAGGACAAGAACTCCTCAATAGAGCTTGAAATTCACAAAATTCTTTATCCACCAGAAGGAGAGAGCTAAATCTCCAAAGTGGAGGACTACGTTTATGGGTAGAAAGCTGAACATCCAATAGCAGAGGAGAATGATCAGATATTACAATACCAGAATAGTCAGAAGAATTAACACATGAATTAAGAGTTCTGTCGATGGAAAAAAAAATCAATCCTGGAATAAGACTGGTGGACCTGAGAGAAAAACGTCTGTGAAGGTTCTCAGTCATCCAGGTCATCGTAGTCAAAGGAGCTTGCAAAGAAAAGTGTCTGGACTTCTTTAAGTTGCTTGAAGACGTTTCACCTCTCATCCGAGAAGCTTCTTCAGTTCTAAGGTCAAATGGTGGAGAGTCCCAGATATAAACCTAGTGGGAGTATCCCCCCACAGAGGGACAAAAGGACCCCCTGATGATCCTCTAATCCCCTGAGCCAAGGTGTGAAACTGGGCGTGGGTCCAAATCAGCCAGAGTTTCGGGTGAGTTCATGGTGAAACCTGGCCCCACCTTATCATGCGAATTCCTGAGGTCAGATGGCCCAGGATGTGAGTGGGCGTTAAGGCATCTGGGAAGGGATCTCAAAACTGGATTATAGATGGCAGAGAGTTGGTGTCGTAAACCACCGCCTCTGTTCAAAGATGGTCGCTCACAGTGGACATAGATGGCTTCTTTCACTCCTCTTTCAAACCATCTGTCCTCTCTGTCCAAAATGTGAACATTGGCATCCTCGAAAGAGTGTCCTTTATCCTTAAGATGCAGATGGACTGCTGAGTCTTATCCTGTGGAGGTGGCTCTTCTGTGTTGTGCCATGTGCTTGTGAAGTGGCTGTTTGGTCTCTCCAATGTAGAGGTCTGGGCATTCCTCGCTGCACTGTACAGCATACACCACATTGTTAAGTCTGTGTTTTGGCGTTTTGTCTTTCGAGTGAACCAGTTTTTGTCTGAGCGTGTTGCTGGGTCTGAAATACACTGGGATGTCGTGCTTGGAGAAAACTCTCCTGAGTTTTTCCTGATACACCGGCTACATAGGGGATGACAATGTTGTTGCGTCTGTCTTTCTTATCCTCCCTCGCTGGTGTCTGATCTTCTTTTCTGTGCCTCTTTGCTGACTTTTAGAACGCCCATTTAGGATAGCCGCATGTTTTAAGTGCTTCCTTTACACGTGTGTGTTCCTTCTTTTTTTCCTTCAGGCTTAGAGGGAACATGTTCTGCCCGGTGGTGTAGGGTCCTAATTACTCCAAGTTTGTGTTCCAGAGGGTGATGGGAGTTGAACAGGAGGTACTGGTCCGTGTGTGACAGACCAGTGCCTCCATTGGCAGCTTTATCGATCGCCAGCTGCGTCTTCACCGCCTGCAGGTCGAACTTAATGGTAGACAAAGCATCACCAAGAGTATCCTGAAGTTCCTTTTTAAAGATGTCGGCGATATCTTTCCTCAGTGAAGCCAGCAACTCGACCTTGAGAGCCTCAATATCAGGATTAGCTTGACATGTGGGGGGGGGCTTTGCAGGAGACGACGGCTCACTCGAGGGTGTGGTCGCGGTTTGCAAACTAGGCCTCAGTTGTGTTTGAATAGTACTGCGGGTTTTAACATTTTTTTTTTTGCTGCCATTTTACGCCGGCCCGAGTAAAACTTCTCAACAAGACAATCCACAAACCAAAACAGGACTGGAAATATGGCCAAAACGCGCGAATAAATAACAATTTAATCAAAATTGGCGCGAGCTCCCAGACTCTCTTCCTACTCCATCAAAGCTCAACTGGAAGTCCCACTGAAAAGCATTTTATGCAGATTTTGTGATACATGGCTTGCTGTGTACGAATGTGTGTCTCATATCTCTAAATCACTGCCTTCATGAGGCATGTGCCAGGTAGAGCTGGGCAAGTAATCAGATTTTCATCTTGGTTGTCATATGGGCTTCTGGCATTTTATGAAAACAAAATAATTGGTATACAGTGGTTATTCTTCTGTTTTCATTTTTGCTATGCTGTCTGTAACGGCGGATATGTAAAGCTAGCTCATATTCACGTAATATAAAGTTTGTGCTTTTATTTTGGTAACGAATGGTTCTAGCTACAGTCGACAGGGGAACAAGGGTTTGTAATGTATATGATTTAATTTGAGCAATCTGAAATGCATAATATGTATTATATAGTTTAATAAAAAACGTTAGACCAGCGTAATGAGCGATTAAGATGGTGTTACATGAATAATATGGTAATTGTTTGTTTGTCTAGCTCTTACATTGGTTCGTTGTCTGATACACGGCAAGGAATAATAAAGGTCATTCAACAACCATCAGTTCTGGCCTTCTCAGTTCGACTGGATGCTACACTGTCCTTGTTTTAAACACAGTGGTGCACTTTTTTTTTTCCCCCTTCCTAAAAGGTTCAGCTCATCTGCTGACTAAAGGAGAACCTTCGGTCAACAGTATCCATTTAGAGGAAGCAGAACTCGGGACATTTATGTAGTTCAATCCTTGGAAGGATTATCAGTTGTCTACAGCTGTCTTTTCTCTGGATTGCTCAGGGTCTCTCGCCTAGTCTGCTTGCAGTAGCAGATGACAGTTGGCTGTTGGCTTCGTCTCTCTGTCATTCACCGTATGGTTGTTGTGCAAGTCTCACGGGGCTCACTAGTCCGCTGCTTTCTGTGGCTCCCTTTGCACCCTTTTGCACCTGCAGACATTCTGCAGTAAATACAGGCCGGTAGAGACTTGGCAGTTGCCCATGCGAGACAGACTTTATAATCACTAGTCAGGGCCTTACTCCTCACTGGATGAGCTGCTGTTGTCCATTTCATTTTTAAAAAAATATTTTTGTCATGTAACTTTACAATTCTCAATAGAATTATATTTAAAAGTATCTACATTTTAAGCACAAATATAAATAAATAAAATAAAATATTGTCCCAAATAATACTCACTATTTTTCCCATAATAAATGTGATATCAATGTTAACAGCTCAGTAGCATGTTTTCTTTTATTTATTTTACTTTTTGTTACTGTGAAAGATGTGAAAACTCTTTCCCAGTCACAGATGCCTGGGGGTTCAGAAAGAAAAGGTCATAATGGTTTAAAATGGTTGCTTTTGGACAAATGCTTGTAAAAATGTTTTGAACAGGTTTCTCATGTAAGGTTTCTGTTTAAATCTTGGATATGGAGCTGATTTTTTTTTTTTTTTTTTTTTTTTTTTTTTTTTTTTGTGTGCTTTGTTTCTCTACCTGAAGGTGAGTCAATGCGTCAGGCCTCTGGAGAATTTGCAGAAGACCCCTGTTCATCTATGAAGAGAGGCAATATGGTTCGTGCAGCCAGGGCCCTCCTGTCAGCAGTTACGCACTTGTTGGTGCTGGCAGACATGTCTGATGTCTACAAACTTCTCGTGCAACTTAAACTGGTGAGATGTTGAATTCTCATGCATAACATACATCGATAATTCTAATTAAAGTGTCACTAACAATGAAGTGAATGCAGAGTTGGTAGAATCAGTTTGATTTAATATTTCTATTTGTCAGTAATTGCCTCAACCTCTTCATTCAAGTGCAAATTGAAATCTTGCATTCTCTCAAACTTTTGGGAACAGCTTGATGTCTTAATTGATCAATCCTAACTCATACTTGAATTTTAAAAGCAAGCATAGACATTACTAATCTAAGTTAACACTTAATGTTGTGCAAACTGCTAATTCAGTCAAGTACTGCTTGTGTTTCAATTACTGTCTTCAGTATTGCAGCAACTCTTTCTATCTGTGTGGCTCAGGTGGAGGACAGTCTGGCCAAAGTGCGCAACGCAGGTACAGAACAGGATTTGGGAATCCAATACAAGGCCTTGAAACCAGAAGTGGACAAGCTGAATGCCATGGCTGCCAAGAGACAGCAGGTAATTGAAAAAAAGTGATAGACAGGAGCAGAGTTACAGAATCTGTATTATAGCTTGAACACGGTTGGAAATTTTTTGAGTGACTTCAGTACTTGTAACCAAAAACGTGCTCCAAACAGCACAGTGACAAGTGACTATAAAAGTCTTGAGTGAGAAAGAAACATGTCCCAAAATTTACATTAAATTCAGCCTTCTAATTAGTATACAAGTATCGGAGTGATTTGTGTTTTTAAAATGATTATAGCTGGGCTATATAGCTATATATGATTATAATGGGCTTTTTTTTTTTTTTTTTTTTTTTATAAATCGGTTACTAGCTTGTCTCAAAAATCAAAACTTTAGATTTTAGCATCAATAAAATGATGCTAAAATCTACACAAATATTGTACACTCCCAAATCATTCATCCATCAATTTTATTCCACTAAAGCTGGGCAGACACTAATTTTATTTTATTTTTATTTTTTTCCTTTTTTTTTTTTTCCAGTCGCGCGATTGAGCTCCTGCTCAAACTGTACGATTGACTCGCAGGGGTTAGAAGTTCATAGGTCATGATGCAGGGTCTCACACTATACGACCCGATGCTCTGATGCGACCCGAGTGCTCACACTGTGCCTCCATAAAATGAAGGTTATAACAGAAATTCTGTCGCTCGTTCTCCCTCTCTGTCTTTCACTCACACAGACACGCACACCACCATCATCAACTTTGTTAAATTGCTAATGAAAAACATTGATCAGGCAGCTGTGATTGAGCAGCAGTGTAGATCCAACTATTTTCACGGTTGTTGTGGTCGTGATAATTTTGTGAGGCCACATCGAAAAGGCTCGGATGAGCTTGCCATAGTTCTACAAGTTGTACCTCCATCGCTTGTTTCCAGATCACACGCTGCACTGCCGTGCTGCGCCGTCTTTTTCGCTGACATTTGTGTTTGCGCGTGCGCAGTGTGAGAAACTGCGGTGACACCCTCACGACCAAGCGATTGATGATCGGGAGCTGGTTGTGAGGTGTCAATCGCTTCTCGTTACCCCACGTATACTACACGATGCATGACGCACGAAGGCCAAAATCGGGCCGATCGCCAAAACGGTCGAACGACTCAAAAATCGGCTCAAAATGGGCCAAAAATCGCACAGTGTCTGCCCAGCATTACTCAGTTCAGAGTCACTAGAGTCTATTCCAGCTGTCATAGGGCTGTGAATATAATATAAAAGTGAAACCTTGTTTGCAATTGAAAATGAAGGTCAAACAGACCAAAATGTCAATTGCCCTCCGACATTTATTATCTTAAGCTACTTAGCACATCATACTATAACATTTTTTTATTTTTTTTTATTTAATGGTGTAATGTGTTGAAACTTGCTTTTGGACATTTATGTGACTTTGCTGATGGAGATGGAGGAGAGGAAGTGGGTTGTGACCTTTTGCCAATGTCCCAGCGTGCTGGAATTTGAATAGTGGACTCACTGCTTTGGGAATTGGTGATCAGTAGTATGTTCTCCTTCTTGGCCATCGAGTCATCTAACTGATAATAGTTTTGAGAGAAAATTACTTTTTTTAACTACAACATTTGGGTGTGGATGGAAATGTTTAACAAAAGTGAAATCAGGAAGTAATAGGGCTTAATTGCAAACGAGTAGTAGAGATAAAAGCCTTGGGAGTAGTCCAGTTGGAGCTGAAGTAGTTGGTGTATGTAAGCTAGTTGTTGTTGTTTTTTTTTTTCGTTGTAAATGTATAATAAATCTACAATGGGGTAGTGATCGCTATCTCCTCTCCTCCTCCTGTGAATCTGTAACTAGAGTACAATGCTATGGTCTGAATAGTGATGTATTAAATCGCAAAGGCACTTTATATTGACCTGATTATGACTGTATTTTCTGCAAGGGACGGAAAAAAATCTGGGTCATCTACAATAAACTGCTACACTTGGTGTCTTTGTAAGGGCATGACAAGTCCATTTTGAATATAAAGTATATTACCACACTACCTCCCATAGCTGTTCCTCCTCAAAGTTGAACATTTTTTATCATTTTTTTCTGATCTTTTTTTTTAAATTTTTTTTTAATTCTTCTTAATTCTAGGAACTAAAGGACGTTCAGCACAAGGACCAAATGGCTGCTGCCCGTGGGGTGCTACAGAGGAACATCCCATTGCTGTACACAGCATCCCGTGCCTGCCTGCAGCATCCTGACATGGCAGCATACAAGGCCAACCGTGACCTGATCTACAAGCAGCTGCAGTCTGCAGTGTCCGGCATCTCCAATGCTGCCCAGGCCACTCCCACCGGAGATTCAGCACTCAGTCAGTCAGGAGGGGGTGGAGAGCTTGCCGATGCCCTCAACAATTTTGATGTAAGTCAAATGAGTGGCTTACAAGTCACAACCTGACTTGTCACACTTCCAGGTATCTGCTTAATCTAGAAAAGCATGACATTTAAAATGACATTTTTCCTAAGTCTAACAACAAAGGCCTGACTAGGACGAAACATTAGACTTGGGTCAGAATGCTAGTATATAGAGCTAACCAAACTGACTCATGAAATGACGAAAACCCCCCAAAGTTAGTGAGGTACATGGACAAACTTGGGACATGGCTTTAAGGCACATGCTTGACTCACTACTACTCCATTCTTTGAAGGACATAGATTAGTCCGTCTTTATGAACGCATCATAAGGAGGGGGGCGGAGAGGGGGTGGAGATATAGCCTCAAAGCTGTATCACAACATTCAATGGAAATGTGCTAAATTTCTGACGATATGACATAAATAATAAAATAAATCAGTTATTGCAGTTTGCAGGCATCAACATGTAGAGCAAAGAAAATAAAGGTCATCTTCTGTCCTTTTCCAATGAGCTACTGTCACTGATGACGCACTGCCTAATCTGAAGTGCGTATTTATTGAAACAAGTTGCCAACAGCAACATTACAGTGCAGAGGTAGTGACACAGCATCAGTCAAATTTAACCACGAAAGTAAAAGTATAACTGCCATATGCTTTTAAAAATGACTAAAGTAACATGAGTCTTAGAGCTTCACATTATTGTTGCATAAAATGGAAAAGTTTTTTTGTTTTTTTTTTACCTGTGATGAGGATGTGTGATGGGTCAGGTTTTACAAAATGTATTGCTTAAGAAAAATGAACTTGAAAGGTATATAAAACGTGTGATAATGTACTCATAATATTTATAGGAAACAACATCAGGATAACAGCTGGAAAACACAAAGCTAATCAACTTAATGCAGCCTGGGGTGATAAATGCAGAGAAGATTAACCTGATTTCTCTTCCATTGCCACTTATTCTGTCACACTTGCAAAGTAACTTATTGTTTACAAGAGATTTTTCATGTTAAGATAAAGTCCAAAGACATTCAACAAATCCACGAGACAAATTAAGCTCCACAGAAGTACAGGTTTCTGTTGTGTCCTCTTTTGCTCAATGAATTATTCATCTTGTATTGGTTATTAAGTCATTTCGCAAGTAGCAGTGTCTTGATGTGTTGCTCATACTGAGACACTGTGTATTCGTGTGATTGATGCAATTCGCATGCTCATGTTTTATTAGCCAGTGGCTGTATGATGCATTGTTTAATTACTCATAGTTATTGCAGACCATGGTATTTCTGCTGGTTGACATGGGAGGTTTGGGAGTTGCTTGCACAGTTATTCCCGGCCTAGAATGTGACCCGTGGGAAGGGTGACTGCGCGTAAGCAAGATCTGCATGCAAAGGTAATGAGTCTGTGTTGCCATTAGTAAAAGAAAGCAGTGCTTTTTCCTCAGTAAATGAAACTCGAGTTAACTGAATTTGCTAAACAAAATTTGTTTTCTAAAAATTATTTGGTAATGGCCAAAGCACCTATTTATTTCATCTAGAGCTGGGAGATACTTATTTGTATCTCTCTGAAATTAGTAGTCAATTTGACAGTTAAAAGATTTGTACCAACAAAGATGGACATCTTTGGTTAAACAACCTTTTTTTTGATTTATTTTACTTTTAATGTATAACACCAGTTAATTGTTGTTTCTGAGATCTTATGCCATGCACCAGGCTGCAGTGCCCCCCTTGTGCACTTTCTCTCAGGGGAGATGTAAACGAGAAACCTGAAAGACAGACATGTGAACCAGCATGTTTCAGAACTTTGATATAGAAAATGAATGGCTCTATGTAGGGTGTAATCTGGTGTGGTTGTTAGTGGAGAAATGTGAACCTACACTAACGTGTGGGGAAAAGAAGGCGCCTGCTAATGTCAACCACACTTTGCAGGCTAATAATCAGGTTTTTATTTATTTAGCTTTTTGTGCGTGTGTGCAATCTTATGTGTGATGTGATACATTTTGTATTTTAGTGAAGAATTGGTTTCGGAAGGCCCTTAAGTGGTTTTGTTACAGTTTTTAGTCTTTTTGCTGTTTATTTATCTTGTTTTGGGTCCTATAACTAGCGAATTGGTCACAGGCAGTTGCTAACGCTACTAGGTAACCCTCTAATGTATTTACTTCACCCTCATATGTCAGCACTACCCTTCACTCCTGTTGAAGGGTAGTTGTTTAAAATACTCACCTGAAAGTTGAGAGAAATAACTCAGGATCTACTCACTTGGTTGTTAATGCTTATTTCGCCTGCCATGACTGTAGGCCGCCAAAATTCAGCGGCATTCTATTCCCTGATTTCTATATTGCTGCTAGTGTCTTGATGTATTAGATGACCCCTGGACAAAACCATTAAAGGCTTTCAAATTTTGTCACGGTTAGGGTGCCTGAGAATTCCAATGTTTAAAGGATTTGTTGCTTTTCTTTTTTGGAGGTGGTGGACTCAATAAGCCAAAAGGCAAGATGCTCTCCGTTTGATTCAGTACCCGCTAGAATAGGAGAAAAAAACAAAACGCTTGACTAAAACTATACTTAAGGTAGTACATGTGTTATGTAAGACCGTCTTCTTTGAGTGTCCTTCATCAACTAAGCATTACTTCTCAAAGTAGTCCCACTTGGGAATATAACACAATGCCGTTTGTGCATTGAACAAATGTGTATTTTTAGGGCAAGGGTAGGCTGATGGCTGAAAGAAAAGAGTTTGATGATATCATAGTTGGCTTGCGTCAAGCCCTTTTTTTTTTTTGTGTTTAAAATATTTTTTTTCACTCTAGAATAAAAAGATCATTAGTATGAAAGCTTTTCTGCCTAACGGCATCATTTCTGAGTGATTAATTAATATTGATCAGGTGACAAAAAAAAGCCCTTGTATCTGTTGCATCAGTGATTATTTTACAGGTAATTACACACACTCTAAATAAACTGGAATGCAGGCCTTTTCCAGAATACCTAGTTGTGGTGCCCACTTTCAAGTGCAAGGCAAAATTAGCAAATGAGTCAACCCCCGCCATCTCTCTCCCTCTCTCTTTTTTTTCCTCCTCCATGTCTCTCTCGTGTGCCTGTTGCCATGGTGATATGACACGCAAGCAGAGGAGGTCAGATGAGACATAACGGAGGGGGGCTGGAGGTGGCAGTGATAGAGGGCGGGCTGCCTAATAAACCACGATTGTAACAGCTGAATTGTTGAATATTTTTCAGCAATAGGGCATCTGCAGCAGTATTGCAGAGTTCATTTCTCCCCGAGTAAGTTGGCTGTCTTAGACTGTCACAAACGTTGTATTGATACCTTAACCCTCCGCAGTCACCACCAGCAGCCTTTCTCAGCAGATTTACCCGTGTGAAGTGAAACGTTTAAGTTGGCTCCCTTGTCCTACAGATATATGGAAAAAAGTGTGGGTTGCTGGAGCACCTCTTAGACTGAGATGAGCGATAAATACTACCCAACTAATACTTGAAAGAAAAGAAAGTTGTACAGTTGCATGGAAAAGTATGGAGACCCCTGAAGAATATCTGATTTAATTAAAAAGAAAATATATATATTTTTTGTTTGTCTTTTTTGCGCTGGAAGTATCGGTGTCCTGTTTTTGGTTACTTCTTGAGTTCAGTCCTTCATCAATATTTACAGTGTTAATATTGTAAACCTTCTTGACTTTGGTTGAGAGGCAAGTGACATTGTTGAGGGCAGCAGTGTTTCAAAAATTGAACTATTTATAACAAAGAACGCTGTGAGCACAGTGAGGAGGGGAAAAAGAAATCCCTATGCTGACGGCCTTTTTGCACTAAGGACTTTGTAAGTGCTGACGTTCATTGGACTTGTATAGAAAATATATACTGAGACGGCAAAAAAATACAGCCTGTGGAAATTGGTCTGTAGGCACATATCACAGCAGTTTTTGTTTTCCTTCTTCTTTGTCAAGGAACTTTCTTTGCCACACCCTTTTCTGAGATATTTTTGGGCAAGCAGGGCACATGCCTAAAACAGCTGGAAACTGTTTTTCAACTGCTGTTTGATTTTAAAAAAAAAAAACAAAAACTTGAAACCTTACTTGAACATAATCAAGCTTAAATTAAGAAAAACGAGCAGTGCCTAAACAAAATTAACTGGAGGAGCATTTAAACTATGATGAAAGTGATTTCTTCCAGGATGACTATGCTCCCTTCAGTAATGCACAAATGGTTGCTGCATGGTTTGAACTTGAAAGGAGAGAAAATACTCAAAACAAGGCACCTTGCAGCAGTTCTCAAGCTTACTAAGGTTTAAGTCGTCACCATGTGTTCAGGTTCATCTGCTACTGTATTCAATTCTTTAGCTAATAAATTAATGGGGTTCTCAATCACAAACTCTACTGTTACTGTTTTTATTACACTAGAAACAACATTTGGGTTACATTTTGTAACTTGGTTTTCCCATGAAGAACCTGCAAAAGGTATATCCGCCCCAGGGTCAAACTGTACAGTGGAGGCTCAGCCTGTTTTAAATGCCTTAAATTACACCATTTAAACCATTTTCCTTGCCAGTGCCTTATTTTCTTAAATTCTTTATCCCTAAATTAGTTTTGTGTTTATTTTTTTTATATATAAGCCATTTTATTTTTCTGTGTGGGAACCTAATGGCTTTTTAGCAGAGTGTGTTAACTATGTGAAGTGTGGCCTTTTCTGAGAATTTATTTTCTTCACCATTTGTGGTAGGACCATTTTAAACCAGGACATGTTGCTTTGGGGAGAGAGAAAGAGAATGTATATTAGACTTTATCATTATTACCTGCTTAACTTGAAGCAGTGTATTTAAATTGACAGCAAAAGTTACTTTCACTTTGTCCCGGATAATCAATTAACCCTGAAGATTTGTTTTACAATTTCTGAAGTTTAATACAGGGTTTTGCCTTTAGTGGCTTTAACGTTACCTTTGATACTGCTGCCCTTCCACCACAACAAAAATAAACCATCTTTGAGTTTGAGAGACAATGCAGGAGGGTGGACTGTCGGTGAAGAAAAAAACCCCAAAAACTTAGCCATGCTTTCATGGACTACAGACCATTTTACAAATAACTGCCCGTTGCCAAAAATCTTAGAATTGCCAGTCTCATTACAATTTCTGGATACACTCAGATAACAACAGTTCCAGACAAGCTCTATAAAAAGCCTCAGTCACACCAGGCCTCTTATTGTATTACTGCTGGAAACTACTGTTTTCAGTTTACATTAATTTATTTCAGCGTCTTATAGAGTGGGTCGTGATGAAGAGATTTGAATTTTGCTCAGCGAGTATATGCAGCTTTGTATATACTCGCTGGTTTGTATTTGTTCAATTGGAGACTGCATCCTTCTTTACCCCAAGGTTTAGTACTTTAAATGTTTGACCAGTTTCCTTTTTTTGAACTGTAAACACCTTAACAGGGACCACTAAGGTGAACTTGTGTCAGGTGTAAATCAAAAATCACTCAACAGGCTTCAGCCAGATATAAGAGCTTAACATAAAAATATTATTGGCTCATAATGTTCTGCAAAAACACTTTTGTGGCCGTTATTCAAGCCATAAAGTCGGGATAGAATTTGGCGTTGTGGGGAATACTGGCGTAAATTGGTGTAGATAGAGGAATTTAATCACTACACACATTCCATGAACTTTACTGGTTGGACACATCTGTTTTATTCTTTGCCATGTGGAAAGCACTTTGTAACACTGCCTTTGAAAGGCGCTAAAAAAGGAAGTTGTTGTTGTTCAGGGTGTACAGAGACGAGAAAAAAAAAAAAGACAACATGGCACTTTCCTCCCTTCTGGTTTTCCACCTCACCTCAGAGTCAGTCAGTTCAGTCATTTCCTTTCTTGTTACTCTGGGCTTTGTGAAGGAGAGATCAGTGTACCATGATTGTGCATTTTTTTTTTTTTTTTTTTTTGCTCCCTGTGTAATTTTCCCTCTGACCCTTTCTTTACAGAAACAAATCATTGTGGACCCCCTGGCGTTCAGCGAGGAGCGCTTCCGCCCTTCCCTGGAGGAGCGCCTTGAGAGCATCATCAGTGGTGCTGCCCTCATGGCTGACTCTTCATGCACACGTGATGACCGCAGGGAGCGCATTGTGGCCGAATGCAATTCTGTGCGCCAGGCTCTCCAGGACCTTCTGTCTGAGTATATGGGCAATGTAAGTCTCTTTTCAGTTTTGTTTTCTTGTCATGTTATCTCGTCCCATCTTCTTTATTGTAGGCAGAACAATTTTCTAAGGTCAAAGGTTGTGCAACAGACTACAAACACAATTCATTCTGGCATGGATTGAGTTAAACTCTTAACATTTGACTTTATGTGAGTGTAATATGCGAGTCTTTACATAATCTGTTCCACTTGCAGGCACACCAATACCAACACATAACTGTCAGTGACAATTAATTCGATTATGTAAGTGATTACATAGCTAATCCTTGACCTTGCTTAATGTCATAAAGTATAGTACTCAATATCAACAGTGCTAACCACCATGCCACCGTGCTGCCCATAGTACTCAATATATAAACTAAATTGCGAAATGTGGTCTTACTCAATATTTCTTGTTGTGAACAACTTTTTAAACTGAAGTACTAGTTTGTTTCTGAAATTCAGCGGAAAGAAAAGACTTAGGAAAGTCTATACACATATAGAAAAGATGAGAAAAATTACAATACTAAATATTGCAGAGCATAATGACCAAGCTAGAGACAATTAAGCCCAGTCCACACAGGAAACTATTTGTTTGATGGTCATTTCTTGGTCACTGATGGTTGGTCATTAGTGGACATTCCAAGCTCCAAGTTGCCTTGGTGACCCCCTAATATATTTACTACCTTGTCATGTCAATCTACTGTATCCTGTGCTCTCATTGGTAGCTGCTTTAGTTGCTTGCCTCAAAGTTGAGAAGTTGATTTTTCAGCCATTACCAGCAGTTACTTCACCCACCATTGCTGGATGTCAGAACTGAGCCTGCTGATTTATTAAATGCTAAAATTACTATTCTGTCTGTAACAAAAAGTAATATATTTATTCCTGGCCTTGGCCCTGCATGCCATGCCTGTGAAATCTGTTTAGAATTTTAAGGATTCAGTGGACATATAAAGACCAAGAGCACAACCTTTTTTAGAGTTCACTTGCCTTTGGGGAAGTATCTAATATTAAAAAAAAAAAAAAAAGATGACTTAATGGCAAAAACTGTTGATTTTTATCCTTCAAAAGGAAAATTTTTCCACAAGTGCTGATGTCTTATCACTGGATTAATGTGACATGTTTTGTATGTAGATGCAAATCTGCTCCCATTTGTTGGATTTTGTTTTGTCCCAAAAACAAAACCAAAAAAACAACAAACAAATATAGATAGAGAGAGAGATATCTCTGAGCTGCTGTTTGTTTTTTCCCTGCTAATTTTAGCATCACACGGCACAGCTTCTGTATCACGTGGTATAAGGCTCCGCCTTTGTCATTTGTTGAGCAGGAAGAGTGAGCGCTTGTTTTCATGCAGAGTACGTCCCGGATCAAAATGCGGTACAATCGTCTTTTTTTTTTCTTTCTTTCTTTCTTTCTTTTTTCGTCGTTGTCTTTTGGAAATGAGATCGCACATAAGTATGAATCGAGATCGCGATTTTTCTAACGATTAATCGTGCAGCCCTAGCGCAAAGCATCAGATTACAAAACTGCATGACCGGCTAGGGTGTCACAAATGTTATGGCGTGCCCCCAGATGATGTGATGTCCAACTCGGCACGGGGCGCTCAGAGCATAAAAGCACCATACCAGTGAATGCTTATAAAATTATTTGATTGCAGATCAGGTTTGCCTCAAAATTTGTTTTCATTGGACATTGACAAAATTAGCAGTTGTGGGTCAACTAAGTTTGAATGTCATTTTCTCTTATTCTAGCCTCAAGAATTGCAGTCATGGTTTGCACTCGTTGTCCATCCACAACATGTTCAGTTTATTTTAAGGTTCAAGACACTCATGAAGCATCTCTGATTTGCTTCAAAATGACTTTTCCACTTCACTGGACTCATCCATGCCAGCCATGTTACCCTGTATGACTTGAGATGTTAGATTTACAGCGAAATACCACTCTGATGATAAGTGGACATGATAGGTGTATGACCACTCATTTGGCCAAATGAAAACAACAGATGAGAAGCATAATGTGTCATTGTCCACAGTGTGCTTTAATGGCGTAGTTTAGCCTCTAAGAATGGTGCCTTTAAAGCTGTGGTAGATGTTTGTTATGAATCTTAAGCATCTAAACAAACCACACTTGTTTGAGGATGTGTCAAATTATTCCAAGACAGAGAGATAATAATATATGTGATGTCTTTCAGGGAGGCAGTCTTTTTATTGCCTAAACCAGTGTAGGCCTATGCTTGGCACAACCTTGCTACATGATGTCCTTGATTTTTAACTGTAGATCATTTTGAATGCAGATGAAGCAGTGAAAGTCAATAAACGGTATGTAGCCATTACAGCATATGGGTTTACACTCACAGCTCATGGTGTTGGAAAGACTCCTAACTCATTCATTCCCATCCCTTATGTTTCTTCATACCCTCTAGCTACAACTTGTTTACCCCCCTTCTCCATTTTTCCTGCACTCCTCCTGACTCAAAGATTTCCTAGTATCGTATAGTAAAACTCAAGCATTGAATCTTAGGTTTTGTTGAAAGGATTTAACTTGGAGTATAATTAATTGTTCAGTGTAGGGTTGTTGTACTATACTTTATGTTGTACGACTTGAGTTGCTTTGAGCTTAAAATGTGCTAACAGCAGTGGCCAAGAATCAAATTCTGGAGCTTGCATTTATGTGCTAGTGTGTTCCTCATCCCTTAGGCCATGAAACAAAAATGCTTTTGTTAATCTTTTTCATTAAGTTTTGTGTAGGTTTGTTTAATTAGGCATATTACAAGTTGTACAACCCCCAGTAGTAATATACAAATGATCTGGCTGCGGCATGCTGCAACAATATATTAAAGCGATAATTAAAAAAAAAAAAAAAAGTCCTTTGAATACCCTCTTAAAAATCTCTTGATCATTTTTATATGGAAAAGGGCTGGATAGATAATGACAATTGGTATGTTGTCTAGAAATCAGGTTTTTGTTTTTTTTGTGTTACATTTTGTTTCAAAGCCAGCTTGGTTTATATTAAAGTTGTTTTGATAAGCATTTATTTTTTTTTTTTTAATGTTCTGTTTAGGTCTGTTTTTGAGCTTTTCAAACTGCCTTTTTATACACATTCACAGCAGGTGATTTATTGCTTGTTTCATTTGTTTGTTCAACCATGAGTTATTCGAGGAGCAGTTGAAATTATGAGCTGATTTGAACACCATTTAATATTTGTTTATCTTGTATACAGCAGACACTTTATACAAGTTGTATTGACTTTTATAAATTTGAGCTTTGAGATAGATAGATATATTCATTCATTCATTCATTCAATGGAACTAAGTGAATAGAAAAGTTGGGATGCACTAGCTACAGATGTCTAAATGTATCAAGCACATTATGCGGATGAATCACTTGGATATGTCCAAGTGTCTTTCTTTTTTTTCCGTGTTCCCAGAGTAGAAAATGTAAGGGCAATGCTAATGATGATCATTTAATAAGACTAGAGCTTGTCTACTCAGCCAGTGAAGTGGAAAGGTGGGTGGGGGGAATGTCGCCCCAGCACTGCCACATAGTGTGACCTCAATTATTCCATATTGTCATGACAGTTTGGCATGGCACGTGTCGAGTGCAACTGTTTCTGCCACTTTTTATTAATAATGCATCCCTTGTTCTCGGCATCTGTCAGGGTTTCATTTCACATTGGAGAGTGACACTTGCTTGTTTTGACATACACAGCTACTGACATTTAAATTTCTTCAACCGGATAGGATATATTATCATTTTCACCTTAGGCAAAAAAGACATACCTGGCCAATGTAGTGGAACCCAACTTGTCCTCCTTGCTTGTGGTTTTTGGTGTAGTTCTCTTCCCACACTCTGCCTTCTCCTTGCTGAGTTCTGTTTCACTTTCTTTTGCGGTTTCAGTCTTCCTGCTTGTGCCCTCTTTTCTTAGTGCCTCACTCTTTTCTTAAGTCTTGCTGTTTTCTTGCCTTGGGCATCTAAAATGAATTTTGTTTTATTCTTACACTGTGCGTGCCTCATTTTAAATACTTTTTAGTAGGGCTGGGCGATATGACCCAAAATTCATATCTCGATATTTTTTAGCTGGATGGCGATATAAGATATATATCTCGATATTTTTTTTAAGCCATAAAGTAAGAACAAAAAGAGTTCTTAGTCAAAGCTGTGTCCCAGATGTCACACAGGCACTTTTATTAACATACAGCACAGATGTACATGAAAAATTACTCAAAATTAAATTATGAGCATTCATTAAATAATAATGCTCCATAAATAAAAGAAAACAAGGTTGTTTTTGTGCTAAACAAAGAGCTCACAATTGTGCAGTCAAAATGTAAACTAAAAGACGCTGAGCGTAATAACAAAGACAGACAGATTTTACAGCTGCTCTGTTCCCAAGTTTTACTGTGTGACTGATAGCCTGGAGTTTGAAATCCGCTTCATAACCACGTCTCTTACAGGTGCCATTTATGGTCCTTATACACACACAATACGGTAATATTACGTTGATGCACAGTACGTATCACTCCGCGAAGCTCCTCGGTAGCCGTAATGCGCCGACATTCTATCAAGCGGTGCAGCTCCGTAGCTTACCAAAGTCGTACTCAAACATTTTTGACAGATTGCTGAACGCCGTGTACCACATAAAATCGGTTCGCGGCCACCAAGCACAACCAGAATTCATACATAAGGCGCGCTATCAACTTTTGAGAGAATGAAAGGATTTTAGGGTTAGCGCTGTTAGCTCGTTAGCGCTGTTAGCTCGTTAGCATGTTTAGCTCGTTAGCACGTTGACGCCGTCCAGCCCCACGCATGGGGCGATGCGCAGTAACTCGTTAACGGAGATTTGCCGTGTCCGTCTTGTCGCTGCCTGCACGTGAAGCGATGGGGTAAAAGGGGGAGTTGTCTTCAGTGAAGGCGAGGCGGAGTAACGTTGCGTAGAGACAAAAGTGGACGAAAGAGAGGCAAACTTGCGGCTCCACAACTATAATTATAACGTAACATAGACTATATCGATATAAAGGATATTGTCACATCTTATATCTCGTATAAAAATATATCGATATGTTTTAAAAACTCGATATATCGCCCAGCTCTACTTTTTAGGTTTGTATCTTGTGCCATGTACCCGCCTTACCTGGTACCCTTATTGTGTGTGTGTGTGTGTGTGTGTTAATAACAAGTTCACAACGCTAATGAGGATATTGATTGACATTTTACATGAGGATTTTGTTTGGACATATTTTAAAACACAAACAAAGAAACAAACAAAGATTGTGTTTGATATTGTACCCAGAGGTTGTGATTATTATAAACTGTTTTTACCAAAAATATTGGGGTGGGAGAGTGACAGGGTTTTTGATTTTATTTATTTTATTTTAAATTTGTCTATTTGTAATCTCAATGGATAATTAAAACAAATTGCACTCCACACAATGTAACGGGGAAAGCTTTAGAGTCCCAAAGGTTTTTCTGTATTTACAGCCTCCATAAAACACTGGTCTGTCAGTAAAAGCCCTTCAGGCTACATTTCATTGATGGGGTGATCTTTTGCTGGTGAATTCCAAGCTTTTTGATTAGCTTTGCTGTCAGGTAAATGAGGTACACCCTTTCTTTAACAGGGTGTGTTGTGAACTGCATTAGACGGCTTGTTTTAAATAATTTGCTGGCAGCTGTGGCAAGCTTTGTCTGTATATTAATATATTTGTATTAATTCAGATTACAAATTTCTGTGTCAACTTTTGACCTTTTGCCATGTCCCTTTCTTGGTCACTTGAGAGCTGAGGAAACAATTTAAGTGTAATATACTGAAAAATACCGATGCAACAGCTTAAGCATGCAGATGGTCCTTCTGATGGTAGTTGTCCTTAAGGTAGACTCATATTTAGCACCATAACATTTTCATTGAATGTACATCAGTTTAAATGTTTTCTTTCAATACTGCATTTTCTTTTTTTTTTCTTTTTTTTTACAGTTACAACACTGTGAATACACTGTTAAGTGACAAGATCAAACTAAGAAGCCTTCATTTCTTTCCTTGTTCTAAGTTTCAAACACTTTCAAATATAACACTAATATTCCTTTACTGTTGAGATTGAGAAGGACTGGTGTCCGTCTACGTAGAGAGGTGGCTGCCTCAGAGCCAAAGTGGCACATCTTAAAATGGATTCAACTGAGAATGTGGAATCCAGTTATTAGCCAGGTAAGGCCATTGTCTTTGAGTTCCTGTATCTTGGAACTATAGTTGAATCTAAAACCTAAACAGACTGCGAAGAACATGTATATTGCATACAGAAAAAGTTATAGCTTTAAAACTAAGGGCTTAGGTACCTTTCAGAAAACAAAGCTTATCCCTCAGTTAAGTACCAGATGGTTTAAGTGGTGTAAGCAACGTTGGTGTTTGTTTTGTAGAAAACATGGTTTGATTAGGCTCGAGTTGGAATTTTTGCTGTTTACTTAAAGCAGGCCTGATGTTGGACCATTTCTCTCTGGTTATGAGACAGCAGTGGCAGACTTGCTGGGTCTGGAATATTTTGTAATATGGTAACATGACGGCCATAGGTTTTTGTGAATAAAAGTGCTGTTCTAAGTTTGAATTAGATTTTAATTTATTAGGCTAAATATTCAAGCATGTCTATTGGTTTGTAATTCTCAATTGTTTGTGCTAGGACTCACCAGTGATATCCTTGGAGAATGGCTTTAAATTTAAGCAATAGATACATTAGGGGTTATATGCTGATGAGAGTCCTGATCAATGTGTCTCTCCTAGTAAGCATTTTCTAGATTTATTGGAGGTCTTATAATGAGTACCTGAAACATACATGGGTTCTGAGTCCTTGAACCACACTGCCGAAGCCGTGCTGTCAGACTCGTCAGTTTTGTGCCTTGCTCACTTGGGTACACCCTCCAGGTTAATTACGGAAGCTTGCTTTTTGTAGACCTCATCAGAAAAGAGCAGGTAAAATTGAAGTGGCTCTTGTAGTTATTTATTATCTGAACCTTCTGACAAATGTAAGATCATAGGTTAGAGGGGTGTGGTGTGTTTTTTTTTTTTTTTTTTTTTTTTTTTTTTTTGTTTCAATCCTCAGATGAAATAGTTACATGAAGAAAATGGCTTAACAAGTTTCTGTGCCTTTATAATTTCTACTTAATATAACACAAGTGCGCACTAAAAATATGATTAGAAATATGTAAATTATGGAAAGTTTCTTGAACAAATACCTGTCAGGTGTTTATTTTGATATTATTTTGTTTTCAGTTAGCTGTTTTAGAGCAGTCAGTGAGTGAGAACAAACATGGTAGAGTTAAGTTTGTACTCTGTTTAATCATCCAAAAATGTGGAAGTTGTCTGGATTCAAGTACTCAGTCTGTCTAAAATCAAAACAATATTGGATTTGTTGTTTGCAGTGGCAGTAATACTTGCACTAAGCAGAGATTTAGAGAGTGGCTCGAAAATCCAGAGGTTAGATAGCCAATAACTGTATTTACTGGAGTGTTATACAACTGTAGAAAAAAAATATGGACACTGAAATGATAAAACGAAGTCTTTTCTGTTGTTTTAGTTTTTATGTAAATTGCTTTACTGTCTTGTGTGAATGTTTCACTTTGATAGTTTTTTTTCTTTTATATTTTGCACATAGAAGCTTAAGACTTTTTTTTTTTTTTGCGTTGATGAATTATATCTACTACTTTTTTTTTTTTTTCTTTTCATCTGAAAGTTGAATCTGAAACTAGACTCAAAGACAGTACTGTTTATAAATGTCACTTGTAAAAACTAAGAAAAAGGAAACACCCATGCCATTAATGTTGCCTACAATCTATTAGCCCACACGAAATGTGAAGTCTTAATTTGTGGTTTTGGTTTTGATTTTCTCCATGTAAGTAAATATCACATTGTCACAGAGTTTCTAATTCCAAAGTTTAATCTCTAGTTTTTTGCTCTGACATCCAAGAAAAATGGACAATGCTGGATGTTACTGGTGTTATCTGATGATCATTATCTGTAACTGCAGTGCTTGTATATCGGTCATTTAATTTTGGGCATTTAATCACATAGGACCAGTGTCGATGCAAAATCACGAATTTGGTGCAGTTAATATTCTCAACAATTCAGTCTTACATAAGACTGGAAATGCTTTAATAGCTTAATTACTGGTTATTCATTGCAGTGTTAGTTTGTAGATTTTTCACTATTTGCTCTTCTATTAAACAACAACCTATAGCTTGTGGTAAAGTAAAAGTTAATTAACTTTTGAATGTACCCATAAACATGAATCCTCATAGCAAAAAAAATTGAATTTTTAAAATCATAAATATTTAAACTATCCTTCTTGAATGTCAACAAGTGTTGAATTTCACTTTGTTGATGTTCAGAGTTTTGCAGTATCATGATTTATACACTGTACTAAAGTGCAATTACAGACCAAACCAAGTTGTGAGCATCCATCAGTTGGCAAACACCTTGTAAATTATAATCATTTTATTTAAAAAATATATGTTTTGAGGGGACAATGTTTTTTTTTTTTTTCTTCAGTTTGGCACAGCTTATCCACTATACAGATATGAAATTGTACATATTACAATACAAAAGGAAAATGGGAAGAGAAAAGCATTCATTTTGCACAAAGAGGTTGGGTTAGAGAGGGGATTGGTGCTGCTTTTTTTTTTTTTTTTTTTTTTTTTTTTTTTTTTTTTAGGCAGGGTGGGAACAAGGGCTAGAGGATGACAAGAGGAAACAAAAACAGATTACAAAGTGCAAAGGGATGCATATTTCTACAAATTTGTGGATTTTCAGTCACTTGGTACAACTGTAGTATTAAACAGTGAAATGTCTAATGATGGACAGAACTTTATAGGAATTCCATATACATCCCCATACTTGGTGTTATCAAAAACAAAGTCTCCCCATAAAGTTTGCTGAATGAGATTAGGAAATATTCAACTGAATTTTGACTCTTGAACATGCAAGACAGATTAGAAGGGCAATAGTTAAAGCAGTGCTAAGCTGGAAACAACTTAAATTAGAAAATGGAGGTGCTTGACTGATCAGTGTATGCAATGCTTTCATTCAATTCAGACATGAAGTGTAACAATTTTTGGTTTACAAAAGCACTTTCTTGTTTTAGGCATCCTATGAGCATGTGCTGAGACATGTTGACACGCAAGCATTCATTTGAGTGTGAAGCCAAATTTTGACAAGCTCAATATAAAGACAAAGCCATAAATGGTACCTCCTCCTTACCTATAGGGGGCATCAGCCAATGAACTTCACCCTAATTGTTGAAAACCAGGCATCTCACTTAAAAGTGCTGCATCTTGTCATCACTAATTGCAGACTTTAGTAAACACGAGTTAAAATACTAGTCCTAGGAATTGATAAGAATATCGTAAAATCGCTGAGTACTTGAATTTTACAGTGTTCAAACATTGGACTGCTCAACACTTGATTAGCTGTGAAGTTGCTGCTACTCTGGTCAGTGTACATTTCATGCCTAAGGTGCTGTCATTCTGTCATTCCATTCTCTACTACTTTTACTTGCCCAAAAGGATGCTCGGAATTGTTAAGAAAAAGACATAACCCCATTGTTAAACTCTGTCTTCATCGTCCTATCTATTCCTCTCAGCCCCACTCTTTCACCCTACCCCCACTACTAAATTGAACACAAAGAAGTGCGAAGCTACTGCAGCAGCTTTAGTCTGATGCTAATGCACATCCTCCCCCTGCTGCATACAAATGTGTCCTGACCCAGGCTTGCTGTTTGCTTATCACTGGATCTCCATTTGCTCTCAGGGTATTGACCGCAGTTTAACTTGACACGTTCGAGTGCTAACCTAGGACCTGAAATTCATTTTTCGCTAACAAGAACAAAACCTTAAAAAAAATATATTCGCACATGATTTTTGGTCACAAGGATTAATATACTGTATTATTTTTCAGTGGTAGCATGACTAAATGTTTCTAGATCACTGGTGTGGGTGATAGAATATTAAGTTCATTTTGCCTTGCTTTAATTGGTTCAATCTTGAGCCTGTCAGGACTTATTAGTGTGTAAGCAGTAAAGAGCACAGGCTACTGGGGTTTTGTATTCAGAATAAAATGCGCTCCTGTCTGGCATTTGAGCTGTTTGTTACAGTTTGTCACTTGCTACCCTCACTCTAGCTTGTCTGTATATTGATCCTGGTATAATATAGCTCATCAGTTAATTGTAATCAACACCTAAAGCTGTTGGAAATATTATGGTCACAGTTTGTATGGCAGTTGAAAATGGAGAATCCATGTACAGATCATTGTAGATCATTTTCCATGTCTAGGGTGAGGCTGACATCCATGAGTTTTTTGTTTTTTTTTCCTTCTAAGCAGTGTAGTGTGTTGAAAGTTAATCACAGTTGTTCAGTCTGTCCCACAGATTGAGAATTTATTTGTGGTGTTGAGCCCTCGTGGGTGGGAGCTAAAACATCCATTAACTTGAGTCAGCTGCAAAACAGCTTTTCATTTACGGGGGTAACGTCTGATTAAAGAGGTAATTTTTCCAATTTATATAATTGAACATAAATTCTCCATTCTCAGTCCACACTTTCAGTTGCATTTCCACACAAATGTTTCTTTGGAGGAAATCCAAATTTATTTATTTTTTTTAGAAATAAAACAATCTCATTCAACCCAAATGTATTCTTGGTGGGAAACCGTGGAACCATGTCAGATTTGCTAAACGTAATGTCATAAGTGATTACTCAATAGAATTTCAGGATTCTTCTATCCGTAACAGATGATTTCTTTATTCATAACATAACAATAATGACATTTACTTTACAGTTATAATTCATAATTTGAGTTTGGTCTTAGTGCCCTTTAATGTATTATAGTTCTCTCAAAACAAAGCTACAAAACAATGTTCTGATAATTGGTTCTGTTCATTTGCCCCAGTGATTGAATGTTTGGCTTGGACTGCCTATGGTGTAGTTAGAAACAGCATTTCAAATATTTACTTTTTAAAAGAAAATACATAAATCACATCTTCCCTTAATGTATTCTGTTAGCAGAGGGCCACTTGGCAAAGTAGTTTCTCTGTGCTGCAGAATATAGAGACAGTGGTGGAGACAGATCTCACAGTTTACAATTTTCTTCTTTAAAATGATTGCCCCTGCCTGATATGAACAACCTTGCATTCATATAAAAATAAATTTGTGACTATCTCTACAACGTCCTGTAACTGCCCAACCTCTGCCATTGTAGCATTCTCACATATTCTCAAATCTCACTTGTAGAAATTATGCTTTTTACATAAACTGGGAAAAAAAAAAAATCAAACCCTGTATCATCTGAAATGGTCAAATGACAAACCATATGCTCTAGGAATAAATAAGAGTTCATACTTCACACTCTTTGTAAGGCAGCTGCTGACACTTGCACTGCCCGTAGCCGTTGATGATTACGAGTGCCCCTTCTTCATGGCTGGGCTCATACTCATTATAGGGTACCTGCGTAGCTAGGTCTGCCATAGGCTGTCGTTGCTGGGTCCTCATCTGTCTGCGGTTCTGAATAGCCGAACAGTGGCGTATCCGGCGCAGGGTAGGAGGGCAGCACTTCCGTGAGATATAGACAACAAAAATGATGAAAAAGAATGAAAAAAGAAGGGCCATAGTTCCCATGATAACCCTTTGAGTCATAACAGTGTTGTCTGCAGTTGCGAAGTCATCTGTTACAGCTGCCTCTTCCAATGGAGCAGTAGTAGCTTGAGCAGTGCGTGATGTTTGTGTTATGATTGTTGTGGTAGTGACTGTGGTAAAGCTCCCAAAATCCTCTGCATAGTCCGGTGTGGGGGTCGGCTGCATAATTCCAAACAAGGAGCTTGTGATCTCTGCAGCTGTAGTAGCGTCTGTTGTTGTACTAATGGTCTGAACGACTGGTACTGAAAAATTCTGACAAAGTTGGAATCCATAAACGGCATCTAGTATCTCCTCACCTTGGGCATATTCAGGACTGTGGCAGAGGATAGAATGCTCCCACCTTCCCTTAAAGGTGCTTAGCCAAGTGGCAAGAGAGCAAATCCTTTTGGTACATTCCCAAAGGTTGCTGGACAGCCCAATCATACCCAAAGACTGCCACATATCCAAGACTTGGGGATCCAGGCTGCTCAGTTTGTTGTTATCCAGCAGCAAAACTTTTAAATTTGGCAGCGTTTGAAATACATCAGGGGTCAGGACACGAATTTCATTTCCTGTGAGGTCCAGCTTCTCCAGCGTGGTCCAGATCCATTCCATGCCACATGTTACGTTGCTGATCTTATTCCATTGCAGGTATAGAAATTGAAGGGCAACAAGGCGAGGGAAATGGGCCAAGTTTATCTTGGTCAGTTGATTGTGCTCCAAGTGGAGCTCTTTAAGCTTGATGAGCCCAGCAAATCCATTTCGTGCCAGGCTTCGGAGACGGTTGCTGCTTAGGCCCAGATATTCCAGGCTACGGCAGTCCCAAAATGCCCGAACAGGTGTGGTGCGAAGTAAATTAGAGCGGAGGTGGAGTATCTGGAGCTTCCTCAGTCCGTGAAACAGTTCTGGCTCCAACGCAGTCATCTGATTGAAGGACAGGTCCAGTATCTGAAGATTGATGAGGTGGATGAAGGTTGTGTTGGGCAACTTGGTGATACGATTGGAGCTCAAATTGAGGTCCTTCAGTTTATAGAGCCCTTGAAAGGCATCCTCTTGTACTGTGGTAATCTGGTTGTGGTCTAGATGTAGCCAAGTGAGCTGGCTGAAACCATAGAATTGATCAGGACTGAGCTCAGTGATACTATTGTGTCGTAATGACAGCCCCAGGGCTCCCTTGTCCACACCATCTGGGGGTGCCTTAAGCCCCTGGGTGTCGCAGTAAAACTGCAGGTCCTCACAGCGGCATTTTTGAGGGCAGGTTGTGCACAACGCAGGAGACAGCAGGCACGCTAGGAGCATGCTGATCACAGACAGAGCCGCTGGTGCAGGTCCCACCAATGGCCACCTTGAATGGAAACCTGGGTGGGTTCAAAGACAAGAAAATGAACTGTGGGGCGGGAAAGCTAATCTCTGCAGAGTACTTATTACTAATTCATGCTGGCAGTTATGCTTTTTTGTGTACGCTCTGTCTTGTCCTTACATATAGCTGCTAAGGTATTTTACATTGGCAACTTTAACAGTGTATGTAAACATGATACCCTTGAGATTCGGTTTAATGGAGATGTCATTTTCTCAGCAAGGCTTCTAATGATCAGCTGCATACATAAGGCAGACCTTTTGTTTTTCTCCTCTCCCTTACCATTTATATTAAGCCTGTTTTGGTCCACATTTTGTGCTATTCATTCGAGCATAATTTTCTTAATATTGTCATTCTTTTTTCTTTTTTTTTTTTTTTTTTTTTTTTATTAAGTGCTCTATGCTTCTTCTTTTTTTTCCTAGGGGAGGAAAAAAACAGATCTGTTATCTGTTCAGGAAAAAATAATTAAAAAAAAAATCTTTTTTTCATCACTTATGAGATCTTCTAGAAGATTCAAATGTTAAAAATGTATGTCTTCCCAACTCTTCTGTCTGAAGGAGGAAACATGAAGGACCATTGCAGTAAATAGACTAGGCAGAAGAGCTTTTAGTCTTCAGCCTCCCTCACTCTTACTTGTATTCCCTATTCATGTCCAGACCTGTCATATAAAGGGGCTAACTTACCCATTCTTTTGTGCACATCGGAGGCTGCATTCAACTGTCCTTTTCCGCAGACTCTTGGAGCAACCAGATGGAAGAAAAATCCAAAGGGAAAAAGCCCTTTTGATTAAGCACAAAAGGAATCAGCCTCTTGGGAAATAAAGCAATTCTGAACCCACCCAATTCAAACAAAATATGAAATTCCATGTCCCGACTAGATGTTTATTCCTTTTATTTTGTTAGTCCTTTAAAATCCAGGCTCATAGAAGAGTGAGTCTTTTTCTTCCAGCCCACGAATCCTTGAAGAAATTATTATTTTTTTTAAGTTGATCAGTTGCATCCAGAGCGACTCCAGTGATCAGACCCCCCCCCCTCTCCCTTTTTCTTCTTTTTCTTTTTTTTACCCTTTTGTTTCCTTTCCTCCGCAATGGTGTCAGCTCAGACCGTTAATTGAAGATCAAGCGCTTCTCTTTCATTGCCGTGGTCCTCCAACCCTAACTTGTTGATGGCAGCCAGAGATCTTGCTTCTGACGCCGGCTCAGTCTCAGCATAGCCTCTGCAGAGCTGTGAGCGGAGCCCTCGTCTGCTAGCTGAGACGCAGGGAGAGAGAGAAAGCAGAGCAGGGAGTCAGGGATGTTATTCTGTGCTTTTTTGTTGCAGCCACTCACTGCTACAGAGTGGTGGCAGCCTGGCGTCGATCATCACTACTGTTTCTCTCTCTCTTTTTCTCTCCCACACACACACACACACACACACACACACACACACACAAACACCCTCTCACTCTCCTGCTCAGTCACTTGCTCTCTGCCTCATACACAGTGCTTGTGCACCTTAGTCTTCCTCCACCTCCCTCTTGCATTTCCCTTCCCTCCCACTGGCTCGTCACCTTCAGAATATTGATATCTTGAACGTGTTGCGGCAGCATGCTGTTGAAATTAACCACAGCTGTAAATCTCAGTCTCGCATTGCTGCTGTTCTGCAGACTGTATGTATAAATGTATACACAGGACATAAACCTTAAAAAAAATAAAAAAAATAAAAAGAGAGAACGCAGCAAAACAGATTTTACTACATCAGTGCTAACATAGGGTGTCAAATTTACATATCCTGGTTGCAGTTCTTTAACTTTTGAGGACAGGCATGTGATCAATTGCCAGCTCCTTTGAAGTTAAGTTAGGCTAGCTTTTAAAATGTAAAGGTCAAGGAAAAATACTGGGTTATTCATGTGATGCATTAAAAGGATTTGAAATTTACTAATGCTAACATGTATCTACTTGACCTTAAGCTATTTTGTGATTATTTTTTTTATTTTCTGTTGGAAAAATGTTTGCATTTCAGAGGTTTTTTTTTTAATAAATTTTTTTTTTGAATCCCCCTTTTTAAAAAAATAAAAAATAAAAAATATTATTATTATTTGTTTATTGTTGTTTTGCTGTTCATCCCTTTTGGTAGAAAAACTGAGGTAGCTGAAAAGTCAAGGTGTGAAATGAACCGTGGTGATGAGAAATTCCTTAATCCCTTGTCCCTATAGTTCTTCATTATTTAATGTTTGGTTGAGGTGCGTTTTGGGGTATATGCATCAAATTAAATTGCAATCAGGCAGACTACTTAGCAGAAATGGTATGAAGAACAGATGGTATCCTGCTCAAAGTTGGTTCTTCGGCCCCAGTCTCCTTAAATTTATCTGATCTGGATTTTAAACATTGTTATTTAATGAAAGCACGTAACAATGCACACTGATCACTGATTGGTGATGGTGAATTCCATATTTTCTGTTTTTTCACAATTTAAGTTGGAACACAGAAAAAGTAAGCCCCGTCATTATCTGGCGGTGAATTTGCAGGTCATTTGTCCTGCATGTTGCTGTATTTTTCCACATCTATTTTAGCCTGCATCCTCAAAATGGGAGAAAACATGTAAAAATACTAAGACCTTACAGGAATGTTCCATCTGTCTGTGTGTCGTCTGCTTAGTGGCAATTTGGCGTGTTGCAAACGTAAATTTTAAAAGGGGGAAAACATTAAATTATACTTAATTTGTACTTAAAGTTCAATAAATGTATAACTTATAACTAATCCAACTAAGATGAACTTTGAAAAGCAATAATGTTGAATTGTTGAAAAGCAATAATATTGACTGCATATTATTTGACTCTTAGAGCAGACTCTTGCTTACATTGAAACACTAGTGGGTTTTTGTTGAACGGGATGTTCCTAAATCTGTCCTAAAGGAGATGGATATACTCACCTGGCTATCATAAAAGATTCTACAGAGAAACTGCTTCCATAATGAGCACCTGAAGAAGTGCTTTAGAACCCCTTGGCGTGGAAATGAAATATAGGCTAGGCATGAATGAAATAGGATTGAAAGTGTTGGGGCAAAGCAGGCTAAAGCACTACCACAGCACTGTATCCAGCCAGCACAAAATCACAGGGGATTAGTGCTGTGGAGCTCCATGGCCCCTAACTGTGTGCACAAGCCCCCAACGGGCATAAGGCAGTGGGGGATGGGGTAGGTCAATGCTACCGCCATCCATGGTGTTACGTTGCAGTTGATTTAAGCATTATAAAGGAAAAGAAGAGCCCAGAGTCCAACTGGTCCTTTGCCTTTACTCAGACCTTTCCTGTCCATCTAATTTTGCTCTAATTTTATGGCTCTCCACTATCTGGGAATTTTCACTCTTTCTCACTTTATCTTCTCAAGCGTTTCTAAAAGTTTTCAGTGTTTTTCTTTTGTACTTTGCAGAATGTGATCAAACATCTCTCTACTAAAACTACTCAGTAGTTACGAATGTGTTCACTGCAAGGCAGCCCCTGAGTACTTGTGTGGATACAACTAAGAACTTATTTAAACGAGAAATGGATGCATAGGTTTAAATGTATAAGACTGATATGATTTTGGGCCTTTATGACTTTCCCAAAGTTGGTCAGTGCTTGTGTAGCAACAAGTCACCTCTACTTACGTCACCTTATGATAGCCAATCCAGTCCTTACTTTGTTCTCAATAGTTTCCACAGTTGGGAGCTAATGTTGGCCTTTAAAGCTTGAAGATAAATGGCTTATTCTAATACAAAATGACCAAAGGACTTGGGCAGCATTGTAATAAAAATTAGTGAGGGGGAATAATGAAACAAAATGAGCACTTGTAATATTATTAACCCTGAATCAAATTAGAATCACAAATGTGACAAATATAAAATGATTTACAACAGTTTCAAGTTTGACAGCCCATTGGATTTAGAAACGTTGGCTGTTACCAGACTACTTTTAATGTTGTGCGCAAGTCTTTATAGCATATCCATGAAGAGCGCTGTGGTGGTAGAGAGGCTTTGAAAGGATTTGGGTAGCTTCCCCCCCCCTTCAATAAAATTTTGGATTTTAAAAGCAGTTTGCAACCAACAGAAACACGTAAGAGGATGCATTGCACATTAAATATGACACTGATATAATGCAAAGAATCTTTTTTTTTTTTTTTTTAAATAAAAGCCAATGTGGTGGCTGTTGCCCTGTTTACTTTCAGTGTGTATACATTATTAATTTAAATTGTTAGCTGGTATTCTGTCGGTGCATTACTTGCTGTGAGTCGGTGGAGGATGTCATTGTTTATTGGAGAACAAAATGAACAATAACTGGAGGCTTCAGAAATGAACTGGACTTGGTATCTCCAAACATTAGCTCCACGAAGCAGAATAGCTCAAGCTTGTTGAAAATTACATTTCATTTCAGAGTAACACCTACAGGGTGACCCAAGTCTGCTCTAGAAGAGTTTGGGTGACGTTAAAGTATAAATTGTATAACTACCCTGTTGGTTTAAAAATGAAAAGATGCAAGGGATGATTTACAGATATGAATATTTTTGTCATTTTGCCTTTTTATTTACTCAAGACTGTTTAATATTTTAGGTTTGATATTGATTTAATTTGATCTGATCCCAAGACTTTTCAGGATTTTTGACACATGAGCTGGTCACCGTTATTCTACTCACTAATTACTACTTTTTTCCATGTTTCAGGCGGGAAGAAAGGACAGAAGCGATGCTCTGAACACTGCCATTGATAGAATGACAAAGAAGACTAGAGACCTTCGCAGACAGGTACTTTTTTTTTGTGAACTTCCTTTTCCCTCTTTCCACTAGGTCTTCAACTTTAAACTGTAGTGTTTGCGCTCAGTGAACTTTTATTGGAAAAAAACAAATCAAATATTTTTTTTCTTTACTTCAGCCTTTTGAAGTTTACCAGCAAACCTCAGGAGACTCTTGTCTCTCATAATGTCAGGATGTAATCTGTAGTTCAAAAAAGCTGTGGTAGACATCAGTCTGTATGTAAAGGATATGCACCAAGGGCATTCTAACACTTTTTCAAAAAATCATCTTATTTCACAGCTGCGCAAAGCTGTGATGGACCATGTCTCCGACTCTTTCCTGGAGACTAATGTTCCCCTCCTGGTCCTCATTGAAGCTGCTAAGAATGGCAATGAGAAAGAAGTTAAGGAATATGCTCAGGTGTTCCGTGAGCATGCCAACAAACTGATTGAGGTATTGTATGTTTTTCTTTTTGTTTGTGTGTTTTGTTTTTGTTTGTTTTTTTTTTGTTTTCCCTTCCCCTTCCTCTCTCTCTCCAGTGCATTTGCAGTCAGAACCTGACCCACCCCCAGATCATAACACTCAAATGCTTCAACTCTATCCCATTAGTATTGCATATTTAATTTTTATTGTTTCTGTTCTCTGAGATAAAACTTGTGATAAGACTATAGCATTATTGTCCCTTTAAAAGGCTTCTTTAAAGGTCTTTGGTCAATTCAGTCTGATGTTGGTCACACTCTCGCACACAAACATTAAATAAAGAAATGATAATTATTAAACTTAATATTTAAGGAGCTCTATTGCAGATCCTGGATCCTTTTCCCCCCTAAAATGAAAAATAATAAAAAATTGCTATGTGGCCAAAGACATCAAAATTGCTCTCTTTATTATATAATAATGGATTGGATTTATATAGCGCTTTTCAATGCACCCAAAGCGCTTTACAATGCCACTATTCATTCACTCTCGCATTCACACACTGGTGGAGTATGAGAAACAAAAAATATATTTAGATCATTATGAAACTGTTTCAGGCTGTCATAGTAGTCACGTGAGTAATCTTTAAAATCTAGTTTTGAGTCCATAACCTTCCACTAACAGACGAGAATGCAATACATGGTTAAAAAAAAAATTCAAGATGCAAGGAGAAAAGCAAAGTAATGGACTCGATAGGCAAGAAACTAACAGAACATTCAGCCAGGCTCATTAGTGGTCTTTCCTTCCGTTCCTCTAATGCCTGTGTAGAGCATCATATGACATTTGAAAGTGACTTCTGTCTATGGGCATATTGCCATGAGTATAGCTGGATATGTTAGACTAGCCAGGACAAGCAGCATGCATATTCACCAGGGAAACCATTGAAGCATCAGAAGGAAAGGGGGAGTGGGCAACAACACTGGGGAGTAACCCCTTAAGTAGCACCCGAAGGCCTGAGTGTCATATGTGGCATTAGAGCACTAGACCTTGCTAATGCATGGTTACTATTTGTGCTTGTAACACTTAGAAACACAAGGGGGGAGTGTGTAATTAAAAAAAAAAAAAATTACATTTAAACCAAAGTAGTTTTGGTTTAAATTTGTTATGAACTTTATGGAGAAATTTCTTTTAGTAATTTTTGCTTACAGTTTTCATTTGAATATACATGTTGTATGATATCAATCTAAGAATAGAAGGTGCATCTGTAAAAACCGCTTATCAGCAGCACAAAAGAAAAACTGTACAAATGATGTTTAAAGAATGTAAACTCCAAATGCTGTCTATTTTAAAGCTGGGGTTCGTTGTGGTAATTGTTGCTATCATGACTTTAACTAGAATATTTTACTTCCAAAGTCTCCATATCTGCAGTTGAACTGAGCTCCTACATCAGTCTAGTTGTACTAAAATATTTATCAGCAAAATATGTTTTTGTCATACATAAATTAGGAATGCTAGTAGTGTAGTAAAGCCACTGAACAGCATCTTGGCACTGAGTTGATGGGCATCATTATGGTAGAGTTTTAAGCACTGGGCAAAGTAACTTTCTTGCTCATTACGCATTTTCTAAAAGGGAGCCAGTTGCCATAAATTCCCATTTCAAAATCTACATTAGGAGATATTCAGTGTAATCTAGCAGTTTATCCTCCACATACTTTCTTTAGTGTGTTCCTTCCAAAAAACGACAAACATCAACTGCTGCAACACAAGCGTTCACAACCTAAGTTGATGTATGCCTTCAAACCTAGAGAGAGCCCAGCTCTAACTAGGACCTGGGAATTATAAATCATGTTTTGCAACAGCCTTGACAGAAGTTGCATACGTTACTCTTCATTTTGGCTAAAGATTTCTGCCTTTGTAGAAGCTGCCAACATTGCATTTTGTCATTTTTACATTAACCTTTTTAATTATTTTTTTATGTATCCCATCCCTGGTTAATATGATTGGCAAAAGCACACAGTCAAGTATTATCTCACTTCTCAGGAAAATTATTCCTGTAAGCCAACATCAATACAATCGGCTGAACAGTAAGCAGTTCACAGTAGACCTCTTGGCTTTCACCTTTAAATAAAAATGGTTGACATTTACCTTCAAATGCATGGTAGGAAGTAGGTATTGAACTGTGCTGTGGGCCGCTCTAGATTAGAGCCTTTGCCAAACAATATATATGCAAATCAATAGAGCTGGAAAGACTAGAGAGAGAAGTTGAAACATGTTTGTTTCTTTATAACATATGGAACAAAAATGCTTTAAATGTAGAATGTCCTCTGTTCAGTAGCAGGAATAGCAAAGAGCAACCAGTCTCTGGCTGTGTTTTGTATGACATCGCAGGTTGCGCAATTGTAGTCTGCCGTAAGGCAAATGGCCTATTACATTACACACATTTTTATGAAAGCTACATTATGACTGACCCATATTTAGAGAATGAGGGGGATACAAAAAACTGCATTCAATTTGGCATGCACCAAGCTGTGTAAGGCTCTCATCCAGGCAAAGGGATGGTTGTCACATTATGCAGAGGGTTACTTATTTACCTCATTTAGATAAGTTGTTTGTTTTTGAGTGCACACTCAGTTCTGAAATATAAGCTTTGGAGTGTGAAGCCACTATAAGTCATAAAGATGTGCTACATAGCAGGTTGAGATGCAGAGATGTGCATTACTGATGGTATAATCAGCAGTGGAAAGTGAATTTACTGGTAAACCCCACCTAAGGATTTCTTTTGTTTAAGAAAAAAAATTAAGCATTGCCCTAAAGCTTGCTTTTTTTAATGTTTAAAAAAACAACAACAACAAACTTGCACCCATTATCCATAACTCTAAAACCGGTCACTAAATATTGTGTTCCCTCATGTCAGTAAAACAACTCTTGGTAATCAGCTTTTCCATGAGTGCATGGAGTTAATCAGTGTATTTAATCTTACCTGTCAGTGGTATTATGTCATTGACATGTGAATGACCAGTTGTACACCCTTTTATTTTAAAAAGATTTGGTGTCTGAATACCTTATCCATTAGACCTGAACATCAATAACTTTTTTTTTAAGCTTGATGTATGGACGGTCACACTGCAGTTGTATACTTGGCTCAATAGCACTGATACTAAACCACTGCAGTGATTAAGATATTTTATGCTAAATATATTATCCATGATATTAGCATAAGTTTGTAGTTTGTTGGATTATCTGTCCTTAGTGCAACTGCTTGATTGGGATAACTGTTACAGGGCCATAGTTATTTCAAATAAATGCAACCCCAGTGTCTCAGCTTTAACATATGTTTGGTATGTTCACTGTGAGAAATATGGGTTTGAGATTTGTAAATCATTGCTTTTTTTTTTTCTTCACTTTTACATTTTACACAATGTCTCAGCTTTCTTGGAGTTGGGTTTGTACGTATTGTTGATGACAGAGTACTTCTTTAACAAGGGGTTGTGTATTAAGGAATAGCTCTGTAGGGCAGGAAGGTAAGAAAATGGGTGCACTTTTGTAATTGTTTGCATAGACTGTAAAGTCGGGCTCCCCTGATACTTTAAATGGTATGGTACAGTGTTGCAAGTGGAATGGCATCTCTCTATGCAGAAACATCTCCTTTCCCAGTGGTTCACAGGGGGCGTCATCAAAAGCTTTTGTGAAAGATCGTGCAAGTAAAAACACAGGTCTTTCCAGTTTTTCTTCATGTAACCACTCTTCATTCGTCCTCATGGATTACTAAATGTTCTCCCTCTGGTTCCAGTATGTTTGAATAGCGATGTAGAATATGTTTATATCAATGTTTCAGTGCTTTAGCTACACAGTGAAGAAAGTGCTTCTCATCAGCAAATTACTCAGACATTTTAAGGTTTGAAAGGGGCTCCTCAATGCAATACTTTGGCAGCCAGTGATGCACCAGCCCATCAAATAAGATGTTTTTTGTTTTTTCTAATAAGTATTATTTTCTAATAAGTATTATTTCCCTGTCTGTTAATGGTACCAGAGGAAGAATATCATCACAGAAACCTGTTTTTGAATATAAGTTGATTAAAGGAAAAAGATAAATTGAATGCCTAAGCTGAGCTTTGTTCATTCCTTTTCCAACCTCGTGTTTTTGCTCCAATCAGACATATTATTAATGTACGTTTTAAAATTCAGTGTGTCACCTTGGCTGACAGTTTTGTTGTGCTTTTTGACCCAGACGTCAGTAAAGTAGTAAATTAGTGACCAAACTTTAACAGATTTATGTGTGGGAATACAAAAATAAGAGCAAAGCTGTTGGACTCCTAGTGCTTTTGCTGTCATGAGTTGGTTTAGTCCTTTGTAATTGATTATGTTTCAGCACATTTTCTATCTGTTGAATAATCCCATTTTGGCGCAGTTCCTCACATCCCAGGCATTCTGTTACAGCATTGCTGCCAGTATATGCCAACCAAAATGGGAATCTTCAAAGCCTTTGACCTAAATTTGTCGCTATAAGTAGATGTCTAATGTAAAACTTGAGTATGAAAGACTATTTAGAGATAATTGTAGGAGAGCTTTATTTTAGTCAAGACAGAAAAAAATTACTGATGTTAGCAGCTGCAGGCAAGATTTGCTTAGTTTAGCACTCCCGTTCTCACTCTACTGCTCACTTTTTGAAAGTGTCATTAATATTTGCCTCTCCAGGAGCGTAATGGCAATCTGGCAGTCTTGTGATTCAGTCACTGAGAATAACGATATCCTTGAGTTAACCAGCTACAACTTAGATTTCCATTTGGTGAAATTTACTTTTATTCTGGGAATTGAATACAGAACTTTCCCAACAGCTCGGCTTTTGTTTTTCTTCCTACTTTTTTGGTTTCTCCCTCTGTGTCATCATATTGTATCCTTTTTAGCAGCTTTATAAATTAATCCACAGCAGTGGGTTTGTATTCCACAGGGATTAGTTGTATTGCAGAGCTGCTCCATTTCTGACGGAAGAATCCCTAAACCAGGCTACCATAATGAACTTATCCAAGTTTAATTATGTATCTACAGTATGTATGGCGTTTGTTTCTGTTTTTTCTCAAAATTAGTGCAGTGCCCCGTTCAAAGTGCTGCCTTTATTCAGAACAGGCTCGCAGCATCTGAGATTTGTGGCGAGAGGAATGGTGGTAAAATGGATAAATGATTTGGGTTGCTAACACCCACTCTGCTTGAGCCAACACTGCACTTATTGGTTCCTGTGAGTTAGAGGGACCATTTCAAGCAATGGAAAGACAGACACTAGCAATTAAGTGTTTAAATTTTCATATTGTGATTATTTTCTTATCACAAATATCAATATTTATCACAGCTATCGGTTTTGTTACTTGCTGTGAAAATGTGCTGAAAGTATATTAAAACAAACTGAAATTGTCTTAACAAATGTTATATTGATTGAGGGTTATAAACAAAAAAAGACCACCACTGAATATGAACAATTTAGTTTTGACTGTGGTTTTCTTCCTTTTTATTTGAATAATTTATAGCTCCACGCCTCAGCCAAGCGTGATACAAAGCTTTGTACTGAAAACAAACATCTATACTAGTTTGCATATGAGTAGTTTTAGCGACTTCACACACCTTAAATAATTATCAAGAATCAATGGACACAACACTGGAAGGTTTTTCTTGTTTTTGTTTTTTGAAGCAGGGTAATCACACATGTTGTTTTTTGTTGGTTTTTTTTTTTTTGTGAGATTTCTTGCCTTTGGTTAACAATTTTGTTTTTGTTCATTGTAGGTGGCAAATCTGGCATGCTCCATTTCCAACAATGAGGAAGGGGTAAAACTGGTCCGTATGGCTGCATCTCAACTAGAAAGTCTTTGCCCCCAGGTATGTTTGCCCCCAGCTGTCACCCAGCTCAGGTCTTGGAGCACATCCAAAAGTCAATAAATTTAATTGCAAGCACATACTGTCTTCAGCAAACAACAGTTGAAATCTGTTTACGTCTCTAACCTCCCTTTTGTGTTTGTGTGTGTGTGTGTGTGTGTGTGTGTGTGTGCGTGCGCGCGCGTGTGTGTGTGTGTGCGCGCGCGCAAAAATAACAAGTTTGTTTTGCGTGTGTGCGCGCGCGCAAAAATAACAAGTTTGTTTTGCTTGTCAATCTTTTGACCATTGAGTCCATTTTTTCCACACACCTGCTGCTAACGCTCTTTTTAAGCTCATCTAATGAGTCCCATTCATCCTGAGCTATGATATCCACAGATGTTTCTTAGTCCAAAACAAACAATCTATTATTTTTGCCCTAGTCAGTATCTAAAAACACTCCCTGTAATCACCTCTAGAAATTAATTTTCTTCCTAATTCAATCCTAACATTGAGCTAGGGAATGGGGTCTTCGTGCAATCAACCTATGCTAATGTTGTGGCTCAAGGCTATGTTGTAATTGAGCTTTAATGGTTGTAATTGGGTGATTACAGGTGATTAATGCAGCGTTAGCCCTCGCTGCCAAGCCCAACAGTAAGGTGGCCCAGGACAATATGGATTTGTTCAAGGAGCAGTGGGAGAAGCAGGTTCGTGTCCTCACTGATGCTGTTGATGACATAACCTCCATTGATGACTTCCTTTGTGTGTCTGGTAAGTCTTGTTCATTTGCATGTCATAGCCATGAGGAAACAAAATAAGTTTTTCCAAATAGTTGTAATGGTCTGGATTTTATTATTCGTGATGCTTATAGACTAAACGCAGTGCATAACGGAGGAAAAACCTTTTTATACGGTCTGTGGTAGTAGTGTTTCCTCGTGAGTGGCAGTCACGCTGTACACTTCTCAGATATATATATATATATCTGACGTGGCCTTAGCAAAATGTTTAAACGTAGAAGACCATATTTGTCACCATTATCCACACAACAGAGTGATTGAGATTGTAGTGCAGTACTAACCACTGTTATTTGATTTAAAATATAATGTATGTATGTAAGATGCATAAGCCATCTTAATTCTCCCTTTGTCCAACAACAAGCATCGGTTCACTCTCCAAGGTATCATTATGCGCTATAGAGAAAAACCCAGAAGCATGAACAGAACTACATCTATATTTGACATCCTGTCATGTATGTTGAAGCACACAAATGGTTTAGAGTCCTCATTAAGCATTAAGCAGAGTGGCTTCTCTGACCTCCAGCCAAGGACAGACTGTAATTTACACAGTGGACATTTGCATTTTATAGGCGGCTCATTAATAAGTATTCTAAGAATTGGTTTTCAAACCCATACCTTCCAACAAACGCATATTATGTATTTGAGTTTTTCAGTGGCTTTTAATTTCAGGACTAACTCAGGAATGAGAATTTCCTAATAATTTTTTTTTAGACTGTCACATTATGTGTCATATTATACTGTAGTCGTTTTGATTAAAATAAAAAAAAGTGTGGGTGTGTGTGGAGAGGTCTGACTGTCCGTCCGGGCTGTACACTAATAATTTCACACTGCTTTATGTCCCCAGAGAACCACATCCTGGAGGATGTGAATAAGTGTGTCATTGCTCTGCAAGAGAAAGATGTTGATGGTTTGGACCGTACCGCCGGGGCTATTCGAGGCCGTGCTGCCAGAGTTGTCCATGTGGTTACTTCAGAGATGGACAATTATGAACCTGGAGTCTACACAGAGAAGGTTTTGGAGGCAACAAAGCTCCTTACTGATACAGGTACCACAGAAACAAATAAGTTTACTACTAAATAAATTTAGACAAATACTGAGAGGGTAGACACGGTAACACTTGCTAATGTAGGTTACTCAAAGTTAAATGAGAAGGCAGTGGGTCCATGGGCATGGATGGCGTCATGGTTGCTGTGTCCATATTTTATATACATTGTGTGGTTAACACTTATACCGTATTTTCCGCACTATAAGGTGCACTTAAAATCCTTTAATGTTCTCAACTCGGCAGTGTGCCTTATCTGGTGCAGCTTATCTATGAATTCTGGCTGTTTACTGACTTCGAGCCGGTTTTATGTGGTACACGCCGCTCAAAAATCTGTCAATGTTTTAGTAGGACTTTGCTGAGCTACGAAGCCGCACCGCTTGATGGATTGTCTGAGCGTTATGGCTACCGTATTCCGCGTCAGGCCCCAAAGTCAAACGAACACTGTAAATTCTTTCTTCTTTAATAAAATGATCAGTGTTGCTGCTTTACCAGGTGTAACAATTAAGTTTAACATCCAGGCATCCATGAAAACAGAATATATTAAATTTAACGGAGTTAGAAGTTAGCAGAAAGTTAGCTCGCTAGTTTTGCTAGTTAACTAAACACGATATATCATGTTCTGACTGAGAGATTTCTAGCGACACATTTATGTTAGCATACCAAAGCATAACACAGTGAACCTGGAGAATGAACACTAACTTTTTTCCACTTGATAAAAGTTCCCAATGTGGTTTTTTTGACAAATGCAATTGCATGGAAAATTACTGTAAACGGACCAAACTTCAGTAGGGGAGAACAACTGAGATAATCCAGCCACAATATGAGGTTAGTCATTAATATAAGAACCTCTATTAGTCCCACACGTGGGGAATTTGTTTTGTTACAGCAGAAAGTGGACAGTGCAAAGTTACATAGCAAAAGTTAGAAAAACACTGGAACAACATACTGTTGTTCCAGTGTTTATAGAGCAGCTACCAGCGAATTCAACATTAATGAATCAATTGTAAGGAAGTGGAGGAAGCAAGAGGAATGAGTTGAGTAAAGTTTGACTTATCTGACTGTTTTGTTTCGATTAATGCGCCTTATAATCCAGTGCGCCTTATGTATGAAAACAGACCCATTTCTCGACAGTGGGCCTTATAATCCTGTGCACCTTATGGTCCGAAAAATATGGTATTTATGATCTACTTACATGGACTGACACACTAGGGGCCATAATGGCATGAGCGTGATAGTCTTTCTTTGATGTCTGTCTTGTTTTTGTGTAAAAACGGTTGACAAGAGTATAAAAAGATTAACTACTAAAGGGCTTTAAGATAATAGGGTCCCCCAGTTAAGCTCTTGCAGACTAGGAGAATCTGTAGATCACAAGTTTGTTTGTTTGTTCTTTCCTAAGATTTTATTTTTATTTTGAGAATAGCTTTAGTTGCTTTCAAGAATGAGCTTATTTTGGTTATGCTTATATATTTATTATAGGTGGTGGTAGTACTAGTACAATACAAACGCAGCACTTTTTACAAACAGAACCAGAGGTATGCATGTTTAGACAGGTTGTCTGTAATGTGGTGCACTGTACTGTTGGAGTATTTGTGTACAAATTAGTAGTCATACACATGTATAAAGAATTTCCTTTAATTTAATTTGATCAAAAAGCCTCTAAAATCTTTACTTTTTATTTTTAAAAAGGTGGAGAGACCCTGCTCCATCCACTTTATCTTTGGTACATTGCCTGGTGCTAAAACCACACTAGTATCTGCCTGCAAAGTTGTTTCTCAGAAGTCTGCCCTTTATTTGATTTGTCTTTGCTTTGGATGTTTTTGAGCATTTGAGTGCTGGTGGCATTTTAAAAGGCAACTTGTATGAATCTAGAATTGGCTTGTGAAATGCAATTTTCTGTTGAATGAGCCTGAGACATTTTGAGCTCTTCCACAATTCATTATGGTGCATTGTGTGATATGGTCTCTCACACAGCTTGCATTACTAGTCAGTATGACATGACGGTCACTGTTAACCCTTCAGTAGTATTCTGTTTTAATCCAAATTATGACGTAATCAATCTGTCATAGGTTCAAAGACTGAGTCATATTACAGTTCCTTCCACCTGTGCTATTATATTGCAGTTTAATGTGTGGAGGTTTTTTGTCCTTCAAAGGACAAATTCCAAAAAATATTTTGCAATGCAATAGAGAGAGGGGGGACAATATTCACCAGGGCAAAAAAAACTTTATTAGCCTCTATTTTCAGTTTGTCTGAATGTTGAGGTGCATTTATACAATGTTTTCCACCAGTTAGTAAGAATGTTTAAAGTTCATTATCTATGGATTCACTAACAATACAGTTATTTATTAACACTTTTTTTTTTTTTTTTTTTTAAATGGGAACTTACTTGAAAGAGTCAGTTGTGATAGTTTAAGGAGAGTAATCACTGTGACTGAAAAAGCCTGGAGGTTGTAAACACAAAACCAAATCTGCTTTTTAATCCTGCTGCTCCCTCCCTCAACATTTGCATCTTGACACCCATGATGTTCTCATGAAGTTGCAGCAAAATGCAACTCTCTTAATGCAGTGCTTTAAGTGGTGTCTATGCCTATGTCCTGGTGAGTCCTCCAGAGCATTCTGTGCATTCATTTAAGGCATTGAGTAGACACCAGTGCAAATTTCATTAGGTTTAATATAACACTTTGTAATTATGAATTCTGACACCACTATCTTCGTTTGCATTTAATTTTAATTCAACATCAGACCAGAACTATTGTTCAATATTATCACTGGGGCGATTGATACTGATAAGTCGATTAATGTAATTTCCTTACTAGACTAACAGTATGTGTCAAGTAGCTTTATAACCCAAGTTACACTGAGAGAAATGTGATGGATGTAAAATGAAAAATAGGCCCAAGGTAAATTACTCTGATATAAGGATAAATATTTACAGAAGTGTATCTAACAACATTGTCAGTTCTGCTTATGGAACGCTATCTGATCAGTTTTTACTGTAGGAAAAAAAGACCTACAGAGGTTTTCAGCATCAATACAGCTGCTTTATTATTTGTTTCTGACAGTACAGAAACGGTAGAAATGAGGCTTACATGTTAGTGAGTTGTGTACGGTTTACACTGCCGACACAATTCATTCAACATACAGCTGTCAGGAAAAGCCACATCAGATTGATAAAGGAACTGATCAACTTCATCTCTGCTTCCTGTAGTCATGCCACGGTTTACAGAGCAAGTGGAGTCTGCAGTGGAAGCCTTGAGTGCAAACCCCTCACAGCCTGTGGATGAGAACGAATTCATTGATGCATCGCGCCTGGTGTATGATGGCATTCGTGACATCCGTAAGGCTGTCCTCATGATCAGAGTGAGTTGCACAGTTTTGTTTTTGTTTGCATGTTTTTTTTTCTTTCTTTTTTTTAAATCGAATTTATTATTTCTAATGCAAAGTAAGGCTTCATATTGTCATCTATTTTTCTCTTTCAAATTGTGACAGTGAGAGTTCTGACGGAGGATTTTTGATGTGGTTTTTAACAGCTTTTGAACAGAAGTCATATGCTTGGAGTTGCTCTATTGTTGCCATATGAGTAGTAATATCCAGATTAGCTTTTTATCTATAATTGTGAGAACCTGTACACATGCAGTCTTGGGAACCTATGATTAACTTGTCTCAGGCAGTGGCCAACCTAATTGACCAGACTTGCAATTTAGAATTAGAATTAGAATTCAACTTTATTGTCATTGCACAGGTACAGGGCAACGAAATGCAGTTTGCATCCATCCAGAAGTGCTTAGTGATATAGATATATTACAATATATATTAGCAATAATATAGATATGTAAGTATATTACAGAAATGGGTCTATTATGGTATGTTATAATGTACACGGTATGAAGTATGTTGTGAATATTCTATAACTATAAGTATGTACAGGCTGTAGTGAGTACAAGCTATGTACAGGATATGGACAGGATATAAATATGAAAAACTATACAGAATATGAAATAAATAACTTTACAGGAATCTGAGATATACAGCTATACAGAAATGGGAACTATGCAAGTTGTAAACAGTTGTAGGGTTAAAAATTATCGTATGTACAGAATGATTATTACAGAGCTATACAGTTATACAATTTCGGATAACAATGGGTTTAGTTGTCTGTGGCATAATGCCTTTTAGTTGTGTCCCATGGATGAAGAAAACATTTCCATCAGGGTAAAACGTTTCATCATAGGATCACTAAGAACAGTTTGGGCATTCAATCACAAATGGACTCAATCCATATTTCCTCTAAAATGAAGAAAAGTGAAGGGGGGAAACCCACACAGCCTGTAGGAAATAAGATTCTGGGGGAAAGTTTTTTTTTGTTTTTTTTTGTCTTTCAACATATTACCCCCTGTAGCTAAAGTACCTGAAACTGCCAAATTTGATTTCTCAGTAGGGAGCAAATTTCTTTAAACCACTTGTCATGTTTAACAGTACCAAATTATGTATTTATCACACTAAGATACAAAGTGCTGGTTGCTGTCTTCTATTATTTTCAACACTTTTTTAAAATTGAAAACACTAGCCTTGAGAGCACATTTTGTTTTGACAGTGGTCCTTAACTCTTATTAATAATCCTGCTCAACCACAAACAAAAAAGCAATAACAAATGAAAAGAGGAACATTATCCTGCTTTTGCATTTTAATAAGTGAATGATTTAAGATGGAGGGTTTAATTGGCTTTCCTTAATTGAATTGCAGGCCAAAGAACTATATTTTAAGACTAATTTCCATCTGCCCTAGCTCCACTCTTCTTACCCTTTTTGTTTCAGACCCAGCGGTGAACATTGGGCTTATGGTTTGGGCTGAACACTACCTGGTAGATTTGTGGGCAGGTGTAATTTGGCGTGTGTGACTGTTAACGGGACTTATTAAGCAGCTTTGCTCATAATGTATCTGTTAGCTTTATTCTACCTTTAAGTGCCAGCTGGAGAGACTGATGAGATTGAACCTTCACCCACCACTTTCTAGAGAAGGCAAAGGAAAAAAATGGATTAGTGTTATCTCTGCATTTATGTTATTTCAAGCAGCATCTACACAGCACACTCTTTAATCTTAGTCTTAATTACTGTTTGTTATAATAAGATTAAAGGCGTATCAAAAGCATTGATCTAGACTGATTCAATTGCAGGCTAAACTGTCATTCAAGGGTTTTTCTGTGGGCACGTTCAATTCTGAGTCCAAAGAAATATGAAATCCTCCTAACAGCTGCGCTGAGATGGCCACGAGACAGCTTCTCTTCAGGGCATGTCCACTCACATGTACAAACCCACCCTCTTGCTGTCTTTCTAAAAATCCCCACATGCAAGGCCCTAGTCTTAAATCAAAACAGACAAGAGTGTGGTTGGGGCTGCTTAAGATAGACTCATCTTTAACCTCTATAAGTAGTGCACAGACAGTCTGTTAGATGTCCCTTGAATATTTGACAGGCAGACAGACCCCTCTCCCAACCTCCAGTGACATCAGAGAATATGCCTCCTAGACATGAAACGGTCTCGAAGTCAGCGAGCCACTGACAGTTAGATACAGAGGGCAGCTGTTACCGTATGATTTGTGCGGTGCATCACAGCCCAAGGTGATTTTGCTGCCTCTGTCCTAAAAGAAGAAAAAATTGTCTCGACCCACAGAGGCTATGAGCAGAATGTCACAAAAAGAATAAAACTGGGGTTATTTCAGTGTTGAACTGTCTCATTCATATTTACAACAGGAGGGAAAAAAATTCTGGTTAAGGCTATGTCTGTTTTCCAGCTCTGTCATAATGCTATAATTTCACCTCTTGCCCTGTACACTTGTAATTATTGCATTTCAGATATCATCTGTACATGTATGCGTCATGAAGGCGTTACAGGTGACATGGATAATTGCAGCTTTCAGACACGGTAGAAATACAGAGAATTATCACCTAAAAACCTGATTAACATATTTTCCCACAATGTGGAAAAAGTGGGTTTTAACTTCATTTACCTTGACAGCAGGTTTTCAATATGTTGTCTTTTTTTAGACTGCAGGCTATTGTTGTCACTTCTCACAGTAGTTTCCCACTGGGTGCCCACCATGAGTTATGATTTCTGAGCCTCCCACGTTCACAGGTTATCTGTTGCACAGGCCGCAGCAGGTGATATCTCTGCCCCACTGAACAGCATTGTCTGAGTTGAAAGCGATGCCGATGAGTCACTACAGCTTTTGTATCTGAAACCATACCCATATTCCCTTGAGTACAAGAACATCTCTACATTCCCTAAAGCAGAGTAAGATTGTTCAGAGACTTTCAACTATTTTTTCATTACAGAAAGGAGGTAGTGAGAAAGCCGGATAAGCACAAGCCAGGGCGTCTGCATCCTAATGTCCCTTTATCTGTCCACATCATCTCCCCTGTTCCTACATATCAACTAACTTTTGCCTATCACTTAATATTGTATCTTGCCTGAAGCATAACCGGCAAAGATAAAGTTCATTTTATATATTAATAATATGGCAAATTGTTCCCTGTGGCTTGTTTTGCATTCAGGGCAAGAGGTAAAGGATCTGAGATGAAGTGGCAAAATTCTGGAAAAACACAATTCATGCCTCACTCGCCTTTCTGCAGATAGCGACAGATGGGCCTCTAAAGTGTTTTGCTCCCAATATGTTTCGTACCAGCTCATACCTTCATTTTCCCTCTCAAGATGCACAGGCAGCACATTACACTTGATTTACAAATTCATTTGGAGTTTACAGTTTCTCTACCAAGCTGTGGAGAGGGTAGACATTTATCTCATGCTGCCCTGTCTGGCAGCACTAAGGCATTTCTCATAGATGGTAAGCAGTTTTGCTATTTAATAGTGTTCACAATGCTGTAGTATGCCAATATTATTTTATGTTCCCCACTTATGTACAAACAGCTTTTTCTTACCTTATTCCACTTCATCTCCCATTTTTCTTTTCTCCCCTCCTCCTGGACTTTTTTTTTTTTTTTTTTGGGATGTTTGTCTTTCTTTTGACATCTTCTCATGCTCTGTTGTCCTGTTACAGACTCCAGAGGAATTGGATGACTCTGACTTTGAGACTGAAGACTTTGATGTTCGCAGCAGGACCAGTGTGCAGACAGAGGATGACCAGCTTATTGCTGGCCAAAGTGCACGGGTATGTTGTTCAGAGGTTCTGATTCTGTATTTACTCCTCTTCCTCTAAAACGAAGGGTCATCAAATTGCAACAATACTTTGGGAAAAATTGTGAAATATCCCAGAAAGAAACACATCTCAAAAATGTATTTTCCTATGAGAAAATGGGTTGCTTCAGTGTGCGGCTTAACTGTATTTTTACATGGTTAAATATTAGCTGTGATACTGCATATTTCAGTATCACAGTTGAATATTGTCATCCAACTCTATAATATTTTTTTTATATATATATATATATATATATATATATATATATATATATATATATATATATATATATATATATATATATATATATATATATATATATATATATATAAATTTTTTTTTTTTTTTTTTTTTTTTTTAATTTATTTATTTATTTAGGGGTGCAATGATACACAAAATTTTCGGTTCGATACTTTGGTGTCACGGTTCGATATTTTTTCGATACAAAAAAAATGTTCATGCCTTTTTAATTTGTCATTTATTAAAATTATAAATATATATTTTAACTCAAAAGTACAGTTTTTAAATTTAACCCTAACCCTTGTGCGCTTTTTTTATTTTGACAGCGAATGCGCACCTGCGGACCACTTATGTGCAGCCCTGGTTATTTAGCTCGTCATATTGCAGCCACAGAAATTCTTTTGTCCATGAAACCATAAAGCTGCACTTTCTTTTTGCCTTATAGTCTGATTTGTCATAACTTCTCCGTTTTGTGGTAAGCTTTTCTTTGGCTGTCACTTCTTCACCCTGACCTGTCTTATTTGGCTCAGAAGAAATGAAATATATATCCTCCTGCTTTTACACACGCACTCACATAAGCTCAGCGATTCTCTGCGCGATCAACCTCTCACATGTTTAAGCTTGCTGCGGGAGATTTCACTTGTCATGTTTGCATAGTGAGCTAACGATTAATAAGACTATGTCAGAGGAATTGGTGCACAAATTTTCATCACTCACAGATCAGTGCTGTCGCTCTCTATACACAGTTCGCGCGATTGCAAAGTGAAAGCAAAAAAACAAGCGCAAATTCAAACGCGACTTCAATATGTCACATATTGACAGTGGCTCACCGATGCCAATGACATAATTACCCAGCTACATTTCTGAAAGAATGCAAAAGCATTGACATATATTTTTCTTCCTACAATAGCCCGACGGGCAGGGCAGAGATAGATTTTGGTAGCCCGACTGAAAAAAATCGCTAGCCCCAGGACGTCGGGCTAGCGATATTGCAAGCCCTGTATCTGATTGAGGAATCACTCATCTTTGGAAAAGAGAGTTTATTACAGAGAAATGTCTCTTTCCAAAATAAAAGCTATACTATCCGCTTCTTCTGGGCTATATTCTCAGCAGCATAAGGAGAATCATGTGCTAACAGCTGTCTAAATGACTCGGCTAAAGTTAGTAGCATGCTTGTTGTTTTTGTCTTTGCACTAGGATGATGTCGGCGTAAATGTGCAGTCATATTCGTTGTGTTCCCACTAGTGATTTCAGGTTAATCTCGTTGAAATGACCTTAACGCCACAACACGGCAAATCTCCGTTAACGAGCTACCGCCGATCGCCCCGTGCATGGGGCTAGACGGCCAACACGTTAACGAGCTAACTGCGCTAACACACTAGCTCCCACCCATGTAATTGAGCATTGCATGGCACATCCAACATACTGTTTTACTTTAGTCCATGACTCGCTTACCTTCAGGGTCATACGTCACATGAAAACCAAAATAATTCCAAACGCCAGATCTGGAGAGCTTAACTTCTGTCTTGCTAGCTTGCCCTGCGCTCTTCCTTCTGACTATGCTGTCTGTGTTGAGCACTCAGTGGATCTGCGCTCGACAGTGCAGCCTAGGCGGAGTAGTCGAACGCAGATTCACTGAGCGCTCAACACACAGCATCGTCAGAAGGAAAGTTGATAAAATAAATTACAAATGTTGTATTGTTCGATACATATGCGTACCGAAGCGAAAGCACTGTATCGAACGGTTCAATATCGATACGAATATCGTTGCACCCCTAATATATGTGTGTGTGTGTGTGTGTGTGTGTGTGTGTGTGTGTGTGTGTGTGTGGTAGGTTTAAAAATATACTTGATGAGACAAATATCACTTGACTGGTGCAATAACATCAATTGGAATAGTTTATTTGAAGAGCAATTTTATATCTCTAATGAAATTTGAAGATGAGAAAAGTAGAACCAATACATTAGTCTTTCTATATTTGCAGGAAATATTTAGTCTTTTTTAACAGTATTCTAATATTAATGCTGTCCCAGCCATTGTTTATTTTTCAAACACTTCACCCACGTACTTGGTGATGATGGCTTGTCTTCTCAATAGCTCAAGTTATGGGGGGAAAAAGGTTTAACCATATAGAGCTCTTATATTCAACTTAAAATGGACTTGTTATGCTTTTACTTACTTTTTCTGTTTCTCAAAGAATGCATGGCTATAGATGAGTAGGACTCTTTTTGGCTAATGCTAAAAGATGAGCTGTTCTATTGATACAGAGCAATGATGGAGGATCAAAACTTTACATGAGTTTTAAGGAAACTGGCATCTTTAAGATATTTTTCTTAATATTTGGCCCCATTAATCTATCATTAAAATGTTATTGAAGAAAAGTGTCATAGTAGCCAAGCAGCTTTTTTTTAAAAAAAATTTTTTTATTCTGAGTCATGCAAGCTCTTGTGCACACGTAAACCTGTTTATAAGCTATATTAATTACCCGAAGACAGTTGATGACTCCAGAATCTTTTGCTCACTCATTTTAGCTGTTTTAAAAATAGAGGTTTTTCACTGCAAATGACCTTTTTAACAGTATTCATGGCAACAGAGACATTCTTCACTTACCTTTAAGCATAGATTGGAAATGTAATAAAAGCAGACAAATATAAAGCTCAGCAACAACACATGTATGCAGATGAGTTGGAATAAATTTTAAATTTTTAAGAAATGATGATAATAAGTCAACTTTGAAGTCAGTACTTTAAAGTTGACTTATTGTGTGAATTATGTCCTCCAGTTTGCTTTCCTTCAGTCATCCATGCCATCTGGCTCTTAGATACCATGTCACAGACGGAACCAGTGAATGTTTGTTGACTGAGCAGTCTGCACTCTGTGAACTACCCAAAAAAGACTGAGCAGCTAGTTATTTTGTTTTCCCTGCGTGGTGTAACACACTGCGAATCCAATCTTTTGTGCCTCTGGACACCAGCTTTGTGTGTTCTTTTGTCATGAGATTACTTCAATACAACATTCACTTGGATAGGACAGAACTGCAGTTCTACAGTATTTGTACTACACACCAAATTTGTTAAATTTAAGGTTAAACTTACTTGTAACTTTATATTTTAAGAATATAGAGAGATTGTACATGTCTTGATCTCAAGAATCCCTCATGGCTCCATTGGTACATTTCAAGTGTTTTTGTTGTTGTTGTTTTTAAATCGCCAAAGATGATCTATTTTGTTAGGTACAGTCTTTCCATCTGTGCACTGCATAAACAGCTCTTTTGAAGCTTATGTGCCTCTAGAGAGAGGGTCCCATTTATCAGCAATAGAATGAACACTTGTGTGATGATATTGGATTTCCTGCTCTTAAGTGTCTGCCTACTTTGGCCTGACAGGCTCATTCACTGAATGGCTGATGTCTGATTGCCTTTTTTGGAAGCTGCCCTCTTACTCTCCAGTCCAAAAGGATGGATAAATATGGTGATAAATACATCTTAACGTGAATAAAGTAGTTGTAACTAACTCCCCTTATACTGGTCTTCAGTGGCCAGAGGTGGTGAGTTCATATTTTTCCAAGATATGTTACATATGACTCACTTGCTCTGAACATAATTTTGAACCCAGCTTTGAATTTTGGGGATGAGAGAACAATATTATTTACTTATTTATTCAGAGGATACTTCAGGCAACCGTTATTCAGGCACATTGCTGAAAAGCAAGTTACACACCAAATAGTGAACAATTATGCATGTGTTTAAATTCTAAATAAAGGGTCACACAGTTGTGTAGGATATCTTGCTGCCTTGATATTCTCAGGCGTGGTTTCGAACAAGACTCACTCATTGATTATGGCCGCCAAACTTATGTTCATGGTATCAGCAACAGTATGTTTGGGTCTAGTTTGCTAACCATCCATGCTTTTCATAAATCTTCCTTCAGGCTATCATGGCTCAGTTGCCCCAGGAGCAGAAGGCAAAGATTGCTGAGCAGGTGGCCAGCTTCCAGGAAGAGAAGAGCAAGCTGGATGCAGAGGTATCCAAGTGGGACGACAGTGGCAATGACATCATTGTGTTGGCCAAGCAGATGTGCATGATCATGATGGAGATGACAGACTTCACCAGGTTAGTGTTAGTGGACTGCTTTAAAGAATACCTTTGATTGGTAATTACTTTCATGTACTTGCACGGGGACAAAATACGTGCTGCATGTCAACTTCCCTCTTGCTCGCATTAATATTCTGTTGTTGTGCACTTCAGGCAAAATGCCTTCCAAGTCAGATTGCATATTTAACTTAAGCCTGTGTCAAATACAATCAGCCAGTAAGCCTACATTTGTTTTCCCAACATTTGCCCATATCTGCACAATGCTGTGCACCTAGTTTAGCAGTACCATTCATGCATCAGTGCCCTTTTCCTTGAGCAGCACTGTTGGTAGGATTTTGTGCTTGATTATTTTTCAGTCCTCCTTTAATCTTAATATGCACAGCCATAAGCAGTGTGTCAGATCTCCCTCTCTCCTGGTACATGAATAAAGCTCTGGAAGTGGGGATTCTCCATCCACAGAGCTGCTCTAAAGTGGCTGTATTCACTCTTGGTAAATGGTTCAAGAGGTGAAGAGCTCAGCAGGGACAGGTGAGACATTTTACACCAAAAAAGAGAGACTACATTTGAGCTATGGGTCTAAGGAAAGTAAAATAAAGACCTGTTAAATGTCATGATTTAATGTTATAAGCTGGTCAGCCACGTGTAATTACTGTCTAAATCAGCATTTTTTGTCAATATGCAAACTACTTGGAAGTGGAAGTGAGCTTGAAGTAAGTAGTAGATTCCCAGTGTTTTGTTTTGTTTTTTTTTACCTGTACACGGTCTTTTTTGTGCACATTTGGGACATGCGTTTTTATGCTATAGATGGTGAATAGTGCCTAAATTTGCTAAACTTCTATGTGCAAACTCTGTATCAGCAGCAAAATGAGAAAAGATTGACCTTAGTGTGTTGAGCCCAGATAGTCTTGTGGACAGATGGTAGCAAATGTAGTTAAACATGGCCTTATCCTGAAATTTTCATCAAGTCTGTTTTAGTGAACCTGTTGACATAAGAGATCTCGCCACTCTTGGCTCTGACTCTGCAGCAACATACACACCTTTGTACAGAAGTAGCAGCCAGTACCCTCCAAAGGCCTCATTAGAAATTTGGCTCTTTTTCAGTTCATCCTGGTCTTTGCCATTTGCTAACAGATTTGTTGGCTTTCACTTCACATCAAAACGCATCAAACCATAAACAACAAATTCAGTGATGAAGTTCTCAGTGCTGCATGTGACAGCTTTCTTTATTGTTGTTTCATTGTTGGATATACAAGTAAGTTCAGGACCTTGAAAATTCACAAAGGATGTGATACTGGCTTTTTCTCTCACCCGCTGATGATAGAAAAGTGTAAATCGTGACCCTTGCCAAGTACACAGTGGGGGCTTGTCCAAAGGGATTACTGATTATGGTTCACCAACATCACCATCTCTACATTACCTTCTAGCTTACAGTGTGAGTGCATTTGTATGTTGGCATGCACAAGTGGACATTTTGACTGGCTGCCTGTATTTGCGTCTGACTATATTTGTATGGCTGTGCCTTTTTTAAATTTTCAAGTGAATTACTCAGAGGACGTTGTGTGTCTAACTCTGAGTCACCTCCGTAATGATGATGAAATGCTGCCTCTCTATCTTAATCTTCTGAATGGGTCAAAGATCCCGTCTCCTTGGCCAAAAAAAGTGAATGCTGGAAAGCTGTAGAGGATTTGAAATACTGACATAACCAGCAATCTGACCAGGGTTAAATAGGAACCAGTCATGTTTGCTTGCAGTACTTCTTATTCATGCAGAGGATTAAGAGAAAATTTTTTACATGACATGCAGATGATACTGCTCATCCTGGACTAAAATCAGTGCTTTTTAGTGAACACGGACAGCCACATGCCTACTTCAGCTTTCATTATTTATCTAACAAATGCATTTTATCATTCGAAAATATTTTAGTTATAAGTTTTCAGCCAAAGATTGACAAAGCTATAATAAAAATAAGCATGACTAATAAATCTTTGAGAATTTGCAGTATGAATGTGAGTGAACATTTGATGAGTTGCTTGGTTTGTAGCCTTTCACCTCTCTTACAGTTTGCAAAATGAAATCACAAAGTCAATTTATTAACCCAGTTAAACTTCAGTGAATGGTAACTCATGGACTATTTTTATGTGAGTAATAAAAGAGAAATGCTGTGTTCTATTAGATAGAAAATGAGGCACCTTCATCAATGTGATGAGCTGCTGACCTTATATGCAATTTCTTTATTTATCCTTTGAATATTTGAATTGAATTTATACATATAAGTCATACTTCTTCCAATTAGCACATTATATCCTCTCTGCTATGTTACTGCCATTTGAAATAAATTGAAAATGATGCTTTACAAATAGTTTTAACAGTCCACATAGTAACTGTGTGGAAGTTGTTCATTTAATCCCATAACTTAGCATTGTGGCTTTTCTTATTTGGCACTGTCAGGGAGTTTGGAATTGACTCTGTGTACGCTTGTCTCACATGCGTCCGTGTATGTGTGCGCGCGGGTTGGTCGACTGAGGGAACACGCATGGTCATTTGTCAGGCAGAATAAATATCTTCACATTATACCTTCAATCTCACATGCAGTGGTAGCACATGGAAGGTCAGTAGTTGGCTAATTCAGCCCGCGTCCAAATTATTGCCCCCACAACCTTGAGCTGGCACAAAGCACTGCCAAGGTTAATGCTGTATGAGGTAATTGATCCAGACCTCCCTCCTGACAAATCTGCAGAGAGTGACTGAGATCCTTGTTGACTCTGCATCGCTTATGGCTGTATGGCAGCTCTCATGAATAAGGCATATGTGTATAGCTTGAGAACATGCAACATATTTGAAAGCCACCTGTCACAGTCTTTTGATGTAGAATGCTTCACATTGACACACGGACAGCTGTGTGGACAGATATGGAAAATGATGCTTTAATTCTTTTGCTTTAAACAATTTTTTTTAAGGAGGACATCATAGGTATATATTCGCAGTATAAAAATGATTACCATGTTTATGTATTCTAATGTGTTTTTTGGGGGCAAACTTCTGTATTATATTACCAACCTACAAATCTTTTTCTAAATATCGTCACAGCACCGTTAGCTCTCTCCAGGGGTTGACTTGTCCCCAGGGAGCTTCCAGTATGTGCACTGACACGTGGCCTTTTCCACTAGGACTCTGGCTTGCTTTACATCAGAGCAGCAGAGGGAGAGCATGAGAAGGGAAGGGTTGGAGATGAGATGAGATGAGAGGAGAGGGAAGAGGAAGCAAGAGAACAGAACACAAAATTCCATCTGTTCTGGGTTGGATGGCTCATTTTTTTAGCCTGAAGAGAGAAGCTTTGAATCCAATTTGTGCCTCTTGCCAACTGTGTCCCAGAGTCCCTTGGGGGGGGCAGAAAAGTGGCAAATGGCTGATAAGCTTTACAGTGGGTCAGGTCAGGGCTGGATTGACCTGTGCTGGGATGGGCTTTGTTTGGCTCAGGACGGGTCAGAAATGGATGTGTAATACTGTGGCAATGACCAAAGGCCTTAAATTGAATTGGATTCCAATTTTGCTGCTTTCAATTCTCTTGCCTTCTCTTCCTGCCTTCTTTGTCTCCAACTTGGATGGGGAAAAAAGAGAGAGAAGTTGGTGTGTGAAAGAAAAACTTGGATACTAATTGATCGCGCAAAAACAAATAAATTGGATTTAAGACTAATTCAGTAGTATGTTGACAACTTTACATGGCAGTGCTGCATGCAGGCGGGCAGACAAACCCTGGAAGAAGTCAGTAAAGTTTCCATTTGAGCAATATTAAAAAGTTATCAACCTGGCTTAAGAATTACCCAATATAAACAAACCCAACCTCAGGGGCTCACAGGCTAGTGTCCTGTTAGTGCTAGTGCCAGGCTCGGATAAATGGGAGGGTTGCATCAGGAATGGTATCCGGTGTGAAGTCTGCCAAATCAAGTATGCTTGTCCATCCAGTGTGACATTCCCTTGGGAAATAAGGGAGTAGTCTAAAGTACTTTGTCCGATAGCCACATTAGCTGTCTTCAAGTTATCATTACGTTAAGGCTTGCAATGGCAAATAATAAAACAACAATGTGGGAGTGTTGCAGCAAATGTAATCAGTTGCGTCCATGTGTAATATAAATGGAGATTGTTAATTTAACAGGGTAACACAATTATTTATTTATTAAAAACTGTTACACTTCTCTAGAAGTGAAGATGAGAAAGTCTTCCAGCAACTAGAGACGAACAGTGGCAGCTTACCGTACCAAGTATGGAGCCAAGTGACCAGAAGCACAGAACTACCTCGGCAACCTAAAAATATTTAACTTATTGCACTATTGCGCAATCTTTATCCAAAAAGTCTCTTGCCCCTGTGTTATCAACCTTTGTCCTGTGTCTTAGCACTGTGATAAACACTTCAAAGTTGCTTAAAAGTTTCTCAGTAGATTTTTCTTATTTTCTGTTGTGATAGAAGGCATGTGGTGCTATATAATCGCCTCTAGACAGTTTATTTCCAAGCAGTTTGTGGAGAAACAAAGTGTTGTCAGTTCATCAGTAAATTTTATGCATATTTTTTCAAGCTAATATGCGTTTTATTAGACTGAACACAAAGGAAAAATGAGTTGAAAACTTGATCTTATAAGAAGTCATGTAGGTGCTACAAGAGTTTGATGGTGCAGTGTTATATTCTTGCTTCTGACCGAAAAAGAGGTCTCTAAAACAAACAGCTGCTCCTGCATATTGAATGAGCTTGCAATATATCAAAAACAGTCACTGATCTTTCCACGTCTTCTCCTCAGGGGAAAAGGGCCGCTGAAGAATACGTCTGATGTCATTAGCGCTGCCAAGAAAATTGCTGAGGCAGGATCAAGAATGGACAAGCTGGGCCGCACCATCGCTGACCATGTAAGTTAATATTAATCTGTAGACTACAGCTTCATTCTTAACATCAGAGTATGTTTAGCTTCGTAAGGTAGTAACATAAAAGATTTTGTTCTGTTTCAGAACATTTTAACTCATACATAATGTAAAATGGGACCAATCTCAGATCAGTGGCACATGTTTCAGACTACATGGAAAATTATTAACATTTTGATTAGTCTGTCTAATGCTACAAATTAGATTAGATGTTCATCATTTAAAGACAAACACACACAATTTTAATTGAAAATGGTAAAGGTCTGCCTGCTGGCATTGGAATACTCTTGTTTAGTTTCTCTAAAGTCCTATTCATTCATATCACCACATCTTTCCGTGCATTACAACATTTGGCAATTCAAACCCCTCCCCGAAGAGTTCCTTTGGCACCCTGTGATCAGGTCTTCTAAAGTTATTCTTTTTGTTTTGTTCAAAAAAATAAATAAATAACAGTAGTACATAACAATTCGTGTTTCAAGTTACATGGTGGTGTACTGTCAAGGTTTTCATTACCTGAATTTGCAAAGCTTTTCTTTTTTTTTTTTCCTTTGACAAAACTTTAACAGACAAAAACAGAAAACATCCACTACATGAATTACTCCCCCCCCCCCCCCCCCCCCCCCCAATACTTCTTTCTTTTATTTGTTCTTTTGTCTATTTAGAAGCAAATCAAAGAAACAGGCTTGCGCTGTGGGGTCCTTTCAGACATTAACTGCAAAGTGTTGTGTGACTGTGATGCAATCCTTACCAGTATTTACCATTTCTTTCAGTGTTAAACCCTCATTCTTCCATCTCCCCCCTCCCACTTCCATCACTTGTTCACATCTATTCCCTGCCCCAGTGACTATGGTCCTTGACATCAGGAAACACACATTCAATTATCCATGGCCTCATATTTCACTTAAATACTTGCACTGTAGCGCTCCACAGGGAGACATGTTACATGATTTATCCCCCAACTTATTCATGTGCCGTCTCTAACGCTGGGGCTTACCTTTTTCTCTCCAACATGTATACATTTTGGTGTGAAATCATGGAAGAGTTTAGTTATGTTTTTAACAAGACACAGTTGTCAGTTTGAGGCTTTCTCCCTTAAATACATCACTTGCTCTTTGTGGTTTGACTATAATAGCTGTGGGTTTTGTCAACTTGTATTCAAGAACACAGTCACTCAGAAAGGCACTCACTCATTTTAGATGTCGAAGCCAACGAGTTTTATCAAAACTTTAACAGTTCTTTTACAGCTGATAATATAGGTGAAATGCTGCAAAAGGTAGAAGCCTGTTTGTTTCTTTTAGAGTTTAAATTAAATACTTCAGGGCAATAAGTTTACAAGCTGATTTGGGATTTATCCGTTTCTAATTACTTACTATACATGTACTTTAAGTGGCGAACTGCCAATTCCTGTAACCTTTATTTCCCCTCTGATTCAAATGGGAAGAGGTTTTTCAAGTATCCTTTCCATATTTCCTGCACAGGGAGAGGTCGTGGTTATTCCTTCTTGTAGCAGAAACATCTGCATTCAGCTTTAAGCAGATTCCACCCCCCTATGGTCTGACATAATGAGCTGCTGGCCTCCTAATACCCTGCATATCTGATGTTTTATTTAAGATGGCCTCAGATCCTTAATATTACAACCCCACGTCTATCAAAAAGTAACAGTGCTACCTGTACTGACCTAATTGCATTTGAATCATCTGAATAGGGAATAAGCTCTGGAAAGTGACTTTTATATGCCTCAGTGCTGCTTTTAAAGATGCTTATTCACTTTAAGGAAAACAGCGCTATCCCCCAAAGAAAACAGATGGGTAACTGTGCAGGTGTGAGTGTGCATATCTGTGTGTGCATGCCTGCATGCAATCATGTCTGTTGACTGACATGCTTCTCCATTTGGCAGTCTGTGTGTGTGGATGTAATAGATTCAGGTACCTATTTTGCATTTATGTACTAAACTCATTGTAGGTACTTGTTTCTTTCTTTTCTGTGTATGTGTGTTTTGGTTATGTGTACGCACTATGAGAGGATTTTGGGGTTGGAGGCACTCAAAGTATGAATAAATGAAGAGCTTTGGCTGTTGAAACAGAAGTCTTTGCCAAGAGTGAGGACCCCTTCAGCCTCTGAACCCATCCAGCTGTCCCTCTTAGCCTTTCTCTCTCAGCAGAGACCAAAACACTCGCAGATCAGGCGACACTCTCCCATAACACATCAGCCAAGGCTCCCAGGGATGGACATGGGGTAGAGACGAGGGGAATGATGGAGATGGGGGAGAGAGAGAAAGGGGGCATTGCATTTGCGTTGAGAGAGGTATGTCTCTCCTGAGAGATGAATCTATTAAGAGTGCTTCGCCTTTTAATTAGCAGCATAATTGCCAGGTGGCCATTTTTAAAAATTTATTTACGCAGGCTGTTTATTTTTAGGGCCATATCTTTAACAAAGCAGGAGATGCCACAGGCCCACTTGCAGCAAAGGCAGTGCGCTATAGGATGGTCTGCATACTCCATCAGCAGTGGTTAAATGAATCACTACCAGGATGCACATAGACTGACAGAGTCTGAGAAGCAAAGGCAAAGCTGGGACTGCTCATTAACCTAGGCATATTAATCACTTGCGCTCTGTGCCTCTGGCCTGCAGGGCCTGTGAGGGTTTGCTCCTCATATAAAACACATTGGCAGATGGTCCCAGACTGATAGCACAGCATCTCACCCCACATTTCTTCTTTGTACAACTGTGTCATGATATGCTTGGTACACGAGTGCTGTGTTCAAAAGAACTGTGCAGGTGGACATGGTCTAGGTTGGGGTTTTTGAGAAACTGTTAAATATGTGTAATGGAGCCTTATTAAAATTTAAAGAAATGAGTGTAGTGCAGAGATGAGCTGCAGGATTTAGGTCATTGCTGTATAAAGGTCTGCACTGCAGTTTATTAAGAATTTATGACCCTCCTCTGCAGGGCACCTTATGAGAATTACATCTGAGGGGCCAGTAAGCAAATAATGCTATGTAATTGAGATTTATAATGCAAATGTGTTAGCCGCTATGTAGCCTATAAATTGCAGCTGCTTGCCTTCTTACCAACACTTGCATGTACACATGCAAACACGAGCACATAAAATAAGGCTTACATATTTGGAGAATAGGCATGCACATGCTGTATGCATTTGTTGCGCAAGCTTTATTCTCCTGATGTTTACTGACATACATAATGTACTTTTCCAATTTGCATTCAATCAGTAAAGATTTATGGTGATCCACTGGCTCTGTCGCTGGTCACAGTCTGATCCAGGCTCCGGTCCTAGACACTGTACTCAGGCAGGGTTATAAATTACCTACTGCAGAGAAGAAGGAAAGTCGCCCAGAGAGCCCACAAATTCTCAACTCAACCACCAAATGAAGATTTCTTTTTTGGATTTCTTTTTTTCTAACCAAGCACCATCAGCTCCCATTCAGTTGCATTTTATTATTTTCATCCATCCATATGTTGCACTTGTCCATTTCAGAGTTCCCAGGGTTGCTCCCCAGCTACCATAGGGCAAGAGGTGGGGTACATCGAGGACAGGTTGCATGGCCGACACAGGAAAAAACGGTCAACCATTCACACTTGAATTCACACCTATTGTGAATTCAGAGCCAGAAACGATTTGCTTTAGAGCGTCAACGTTAAATGTAAGTGTTTTAACATGACTCTCTCTGGCCGTGCTAAGTTATCAGTTTTGCTTACAAGTCCGACAGTAAAATGCCTGACTGACAGGTGAAGTGTGAACATTAAAAATTGATGAGGACCTTTTAATTGGTCCCTGTGGTTACCTCGACAGGTTTTGGTTTTTTTGGTTTTTTTTGTTTGTTTGTTTGTTTGTTTTTCCTCTTCCTGGTGTGCTCCCAGCTTGATGTTCTCCTGTCTGCTTCAATGTCACATTAACATTCCCAAGTGCCAGTGTGATTGAATCAGCCCAAACCAAATACGGAGCTTCTTTTTAGCAGCTGCAGTTAAGAAATGTAGCTATCATCACATAGTTTAAAATGAACTGTTGGTTGCCCATGGAAGATTTATTCTTGACCCTCATTAGTAATAGAATCAGCACTAGCTTGGTAAAGTAAAAAAGAATGGGCATTACAATTAACCTTTACTGGAAAGATTTCTGTGAACAGAAAGCAAAGGAATATCCACTTGATCAGAGGTCTTGCAAAGAAGATGCAGGGCTGCAGGATAATACACCACCAGTATACTGATGGAGTCCAGTGTTTTAATTTGTTTTTCATGGTGTTCGTTTATCTTGATACGTGCTCAATAGGGATGGGTATCGAAAACAGTTTCTTGTTGAGAACCACTGTTTCAATTCCTTGGAATTGTTTGCCATTTTTTGCAAACGATTCCCTTATCGATTCCAGTCGCCCCGAATGACGTCACCACGTTGCGGAGCGTCATTTACCTGGCAGTAAACATGGCAGCTCAAACGCTCAAAAGTTTGATTATACTTTACGAGAACGGATGACAGCAGGGCAACTTGCAATACTTGCAAAGTAGATATTTCATTTAAGGGAGGAAACACTACGAATATGCAAAAGCATTTGCTCACAAAACACACGATAACCTTAAATGAATGTCGTGTTTTTAATTCTGCTCCGGACTCGTGAATCTCAACCCAGCAGCAGCGGTAACGTTTGCACGTCCTCTCCCGTTAATGCAATCTGCCTTATTACAAAACCTGCCATGACTGTGCGCTGCATTTAGGTGACCATGATGAGAGAGACAGTCTGGCTGGCTCAGATGCTGGTAGTTCTCGCTGCAGTCTACCGGTAGCGTCTCCTTTCAGGCCAGGATAGACGAATGTCACCAAGCAGTGACTAAGTTTGTGGTAAAAGGCTTGCACCCATTTGCCACAGCAGATGCCCCCAATTTTCGGTAAGTGAATGTGTTTAATTGTAGGCAGGGACATTACTGGATATTCTTGTGTAATTGCTACAGAATAATTTATGTTATACTTTGTTATTGCTACAGAAGAATATTTCTTTTATTATTTTACACTTACAATTTTTTTTTCCTGGGGACCCTGTGACACCCCATTGAAGAGCCATAGGCTGGATCTCTTAAGATCTCACTGTTGGGTTTGTAAGGCCATGTTACTCCCAAATTTCTATCTTGTTCAAAGAGAAGATATAAAACAAAGTTCTAAGCTATTCGACCATAGTGTTCTCCTTTTTAAAAAAAGAATCGGTAAGAGAATCGATAAAGAATCGAATCGTTAAACAGAATCGAAAATGGAATCGGAATCATGAAAAACTTATCAATGCCCATCCCTAGTGCTCAATCATCCAGGTAATTAAATCCCAAAAAGTTGATTCTGTTCATCTGGACGTAGCGTTTTCAGTGGGAGAAACGTTTCATCACTCATCCAAGTGACTTCTTCAGTCAGCTGACTGCATGTTTCCCAGCCTTATAAACATAATGACTGAAACTAGCACCACTGACAAATGGACTTTGATCAGTGGTTGTTGATCAATGGTCATGACAATTGGATAGTAATGATCATGAAACTGATCTCACAGCCCATTGTTTGTCATTGGTGCAATGTTATGCAAATGTGTTGTTTATAAGGTTGGTGAAACCTCTGTAGTGTATTATGTCACAACAAGTCAGGCATACCAATGGGAAAATGCATATCTCATCTTTGTCTTACATGGCACGTTTATGGTTGTATGGTTGCGAGACCTAAATGGTTACACTTTAGAGTCCTGGGAAGTTTTAATCCATCTAGTTTTTATCCACAAGTAAAGCTGCTTTGAATTTCTTACTGCTGAGGTTTTTCAGTTTGTATGCTTTTGAAGCCATCCCATTTTTTTCACTATTGTACATTTTGCTGCTGTTTTGTTAAGTTTTAAACCCCATATCATATACTAAGCATTGTTTATGTTGTTGCGTTATCTTGAGATGACTACACAGACTATAGCTGGAAATTGATCACTTCCCGTCAGTGCTTAGCCATATCTCGTACTTTAGTTCTCCCCTAAAGAAAACAGAATGGTCTTTTCAGCGCTTTGTTTCCTGTATCTCCAGAAGAGTTTGCCATGAATCTTTTTTTCCCCCTTTTTTTGTTGTTTTCCCGTGGCTATAAGCACATTCTATCTCTTTCATCTCTTCTTGCAACCCCTGTGGCAGTTTTGAGGTGTAATCACAGATAAAGGTGCCCAGCGGCTGGTTGTCCTGAAGGTCCTTTGTTATGTTAGGCATAGTTAATTATCCAGAAGCTTCTACCAGACAGACTTGGTCTTTTTTTTTTTTTTCTTTTTTCTTTTTCTCCTCCACCCAGGAGTAGTTGCTCGCCTCTGTCAGTGCGCCCCAGGGTGGCTGTGGCTACAATGTAGCTTGCCATCACCTGTGTGTGTGTGTCTGGATGTGTAAAGCGCTTTGGGGTCCTTATGGACTAGTAAAGCGCTATACAAATACAGGCCATTTACCATTTTTACACTTGTATGCAAAAGTTTGCTAATTGTATATGAAATTTAAAGTATACACTGGTAGTGCATAAACATTTTTGCAGCAAAGCTTGTTATTTTGACTTAAAAAGCTAACTGAATTTGGCCTGGACAGACTTGACCCTTGTCTCCAGTATATCTGAGCAGTAATTCTTTATAGACAAGCATACCAACAGGCAAGGTTCTGTATTGTATTATTTATTCCCCATTGAAGCTATTAAAATGCATCCACAACACCAGACTGTCAAACTCACTTGAATAAATGTTTGAGTGTTTAAGCCTGCCTTTCAACTGTTGGAGAACAAATTACCTATTGGTGTTTTATTGTATTTATTTATTTTTTGTTATTTTATTATTATTTTTTTTTTTATAGGGTTGAAAGATGCTTTATCAGTACAGTTTTTTTTTTCTTGTTTAACTTTCTAATTGCACCTACAACTAAGTCATCTGATCTAAATGAATGTATAAATGGGTCTTTTTGAGTAAACAAGATAACTGGAAGGAAGACTTCAGGAAGCAGTCCAAATTTAGAGACTAGAGCAACAGGTCCCTCCAATAAATACAGTAAGAGAAAACACTCAATTGCCTGAGGACAGTGGAGACTAGATTTTCTCATGACTGAAAAGCAAACATAACAGAAAACGCTTCTTGGGTCCCATTGTTGCATGGCTCGCCCCAACAGGTTGCTGGCAGACACATTAGAATGCCGCACCGTGAGTAAATATTGGAAATTGGCATTTCCTCTGGGTGATGCGTCCGGAAAGGTCAGCGCTGGGCGGTGGCAGCTCTGTGGCTCTGCCTCTGCTCTGTATAATAGAACTGAATAGCACTCGCCAATGATGGGACCTCACCATCCGATCATTATTTAAATCATAGATTGTGTGCTTTGTGTTGAGTAACAGAGAGAGCTTTGTTCAGCATCCTGCACTGTCATTCTTATTGCCACATTTCCTGTTTTTTGTGTGCAGTGGATTGGAAAGAAATACATTTTGCTTTTGATTGGATTGTGATGTGAGCTTCTCTAGAGCTACAGCTTTGATGCAAAGGAAAGAAAGAGCTACCCACTCTTTTCAGACCCACATAAATGTGTAGTACACTAAAAGTCTTGTAAGGCATTGTTACTGAAGAGATTCAATTAGCAAACTAGAATACTGATCTGGTACCCATTGTCCCCATGTCATCCATTGTTTCACCTTTCTTTTTCTTTAAAAGGTACTTCAAGAAGTGAAGGGGAGGCAAAACTACACTAGAATCTTTGACATTTCTGCCTGTACTGCTGGCTGCTTTTGAAAAGATTTGTCCTTCTAGTTTGTTCTGAAAAGATAACCAGAATTGTCTCTAGTGCACCTATTCTTGATTTGCCATCTCTCCACAGTAGCTGGCAAGGCAAAGTTGACTGTCCTATTAAACAACTGTTTTTAATTTCAGTTTATTCACTAATAAATTAAAATACAAATTCCAATATGATCATGTACAAGATGGCTTTTGCGCAGCTCAATTTGACAAATGACTACCCACAGCTTATAAGTTTGTTCCCAAACACCAGATAATATACACTCATTCCCAACATTACATTGTCTTACTAACCCGAATCACTAAATCTCCTAAGAATAACATTAATCCACTACATCCAGTGAGTGGTACATAAAAATCCTTAATTTTTTTTATAATTCTAAAGTTTTGCAAGATCCTTGCCATAAAGTTTACATAAAAAGGCTTGCATGCAATTTTAGAGCAGCACACAGACGAGACAAAAATAGGCAGTGGTGTGTTCTAATAGTTAAAAACTCACGCAAGAGCAGATTTTGAGTGAACAGTTTCAATAACAGGCTAGATTATTAACTTGACTACCGAGGGAAAGTGCTTGCACAGCCTGCAGATGCAATAACATTTAGGTTGTAAAACTACACCTGAAGTATTAATTATTTATAGCATAAAGTCTAAAAGCAGAGATGTTGCCCTTTGATCCACCTGGTTTTAGGGAAGCGTTGATGTAACAGTGCGGGTAGTTATTGAGCTACCTTAGTTTTGCCACCTGCATTTATTGCACTTCTATTTCCATTTGCAGCACCTAAACAATTCAAGGTGCTCTTGTCTCTTCTTTTTGCAACTTATGTATTCACATGTCACAGTCAGAGCAGCGTTGCAGAGTTTCCTGAGTGCTAAGTGAAGCCAGCAGCTGAGCTGAGTATGAGCACAAGTGATGCTTTCACAGTGCCCTGCTTCCAGCCATCTGAATACTTCCCCAAGCCTTCATTAGCATGGCTGCTGCATTCAGCCTCATCCCAGGTCTTTGCGTTTGCATCTCTCTCTCTCTGTTTCTCTCTGACTTAAATGCCCCTCCCAACTACAGTTGAATCCTTTCGTCTACCTTCCTTTTCCCCAGTTGGATTTCTACTTCTTATTTACTCCTCCACTCTGTTCCCCCTCTGGCTCACTCTTCATCCCTGTCTTTTCTCCTACTTATTTTTCTTTTTTTCCCCTTTGCTTCTCCTTTTTTTTAAACCTTCCTCTTTCTACCATTTTCTGTGGTCTCACAGCCTTGTATTAGTCCTCTGCTGTACAATGATCATCATCTCTTTTTCCATACAGTTTTTAATAGAATGTCAACACTTAATTTGTCCTCTCTGCTTAGCCTGTCCTATTAGTCAGCAGTAGATGGTGATAATACAGGAAATGGGAATGTTGTTATTAAAATGTACATGGAATATCTAAAGAACTGTCAATAAATTGTAATTGTAGATGCTTTAGGATGTTTGTGTCCTATATGTAGATGAGGTCTATTTGAGTAGTTAAAGGATGCGTTGGTTGTATGTTCTATTCTGCTGTGGTGACCCATCACGTATGAATGAGTACAGTTGTACTGGGTGGGATGGTGTTTAAATTCATGCATGCATGGCTGTATGGCTGGGAGTGAGTGCACTATACTCAGCCGTGCACTCTGTTCTCCCACTAGGGATACTGATGCGCTCAGCAGGATTAGACGCATCATAAGTCCTAGTCTGTTTGAAGTGTCCAAAAATCAGGATCCTACTTATGTTTCCTCTTCCTCCCTCCTTTGATACAGAAACGAAAACGGGGTTTTGTTGCCTTTGGTTAGGTTGACGCACTTGAAGAGGAGTAAAAGCCATTATAGCCAAGTGGGAGATACCCCTATGCCCCGCTGTGTCATTTACATGCTTATATACAGTGTTTCTTGTTTATCCCAAGACAAGCAAGCACTCGTTTACACTCGTGTTCTTTAGCACTGACCTCACAAGCTCTGTCCCAGAGAGCTTTTATCAATTAAAAGATTGGCCCTAATTATCTCCATTTCACCTTTTCTGTGCACTCAAAATTAACAGGAGCTTGGAAAGAAAAACGTCTGGACTCGAATGAGAGGTGAAACGTCTTCAAGCAACTCAAAGAAGTCCAGACGCTTTTCTTTCCAAGCTCCTTAGAGTATGATGACCTGGATGACTGAGAACCTTCACAGACATGCTACTATCTCATCCTGATAAAGCTGAACATAATTGCATTCATAGTAAATTTAACAGTGCCAGCAAGTGACTTAACTGATTAGCAGCTACATGCAAACAGGTAATATTATTGATAGAAAGCTGTGCATAACAAGGATGCTTGCGTGTGTGTGTGTGTGTGTGTGTGTGTGTCTTTCTCTCATAGTGTCCTGACTCCAGCTGTAAGCAGGACCTGCACGCCTACCTGCAGCGTATTGCCTTGTATTGCCACCAGCTTAACATCTGCAGTAAAGTCAAGGCCGAAGTTCAGAACCTGGGAGGAGAGCTGGTTGTCTCTGGGGTAAGTTTAGCCTTTTCATTTTATCCTCAAGCACTTTAAGTTGTATATTCCAGTTTTCATTATCTTTCAACCTCACATCGGATCAGGCTGAAACGAGTGTTGAACTGAGTTTGAGTTTGAGATCGGATTTTTGTTTTGAAGATTGCAGGCTGGTAAAACTTGGTGACAGTGATGCAGCTTCAAATGTGGGCAAAGTGGCAGTAATTGAGAAGAATGAAGAGACTGAGTAGTGGTGCAAACTGTGCAGGTTTCAGGAAACTTGAGCTGCTTTGTTGTCAGCTTCATGGGATAATCAATGTAAACAGAACTGCACTTGTGTATAGTGAAATCTCAGAGGAATGCCTTTAATTTCTACAACAGTTCTTAAATCAATAGAATCCCACAGCTACTTTTAAAAGTTTTATCTGTTGTTGCCCAAATAAATTAAAAATACAGAGGCTTAATGACACCGGCTGCTGGTTGTGATTACTTAATGATTTATTCTCTGAACTATAAGTTGCAGCTTAAATTTTAAATTTTAATTGAATAAACGCATAACAGCATTTAGTGGCTTTCTCTGTGCTGGAAAGGACTAATGTTGCCCTGATGTTTCCTAACCTTTTTACTACCTCAGATAGCACTTTGCAATAAAAAAAAAATTACAAGTCCTTTAAGCACTAATTAACCACTTACTTGCCAGTTAAATTCATTTAAATATCTGTGCAGGGAATAATGAATTACTTCCTCCTTTCTGTTGGGCAGAAATGAGAATATCCTTCTACTACTTTGAGTCAAGTGTGAGTGGCGTCTCTGGGGCTGTTAAGTGTGGGGATTAAATTGGTGTGACCTTTTTACATATTCAAAATTTTGTCACACGTGTTTGTATTTCAGACAAGGGACTGGTTGTTAATGCTTTAGTCTGAACTCTTCCCCACAAAGCTGTAAAGATGGATTTAGTTCATTTTTAACTTGATATGAGCTTAAAGACGATTTAATCAGCCTTTGCTTTTATCATTTTACAAAGCTGACCCTGTTCTCCCCCCCCCCCCCCCCCCCCCCTCCTCCAACATCTCCTCCACTGTATCAGTTGGACAGCGCCATGTCACTCATTCAAGCAGCAAAGAACCTGATGAATGCCGTGGTGTCCACTGTCAAGGCGTCGTATGTGGCGTCTACCAAGTACCAGAAGAACAAGGGCATGGAGGCACTCAATATGCCCGCTGTTTCCTGGAAGATGAAAGCTCCTGAGAAGAAGCCTCTGGTGAAAAGAGAGAAGCAGGATGATGGCCAGACCAACAGAGTCAAGAGATCTTCTCAAAGGAAGCACGTGAACCCTGTGCAGGCTTTGAGTGAATTCAAAGCTATGGATAGCATCTAGACCCCTGACCTCCAACCCCACACATTTATTGTTTAAAAATAACAAAGGATTTTGACCAATGAGTTTTTCTATAGATTGAGCATGTCACTCTATCAAAGAGAGAAGCTTTTAGCATATTTCTTCTATCTTTCCATAGACCGCTTGTCTGTTTGACCCAATATATTCCTCCACTGCCTCATTTTTATTCCACCAGCTCAAATGTACTCTTGTCTAGTATCAAGTGTCTATTCTTCAGAAAGGGAAATCAACTGGACAAAGTTATTCAGTAGGTGAATTTAATGGATATGGGCTTGTGGTTATTTTGTATCCTAACCAGTTTCAGAATAAAACTGTGGGGTCTCCAGGGTGTAAGGCTTGATTACGGCAAAATGCGTTCTGTACTGCAGATATCAGCTATGCAAAATTTCAACTGCCTTATTTTTACCTTTAGGCATAACTGCAGTTAATTTGGATGTGGGAGTCTAACTGGTAGGATTTAAACATGTTTTGGTTCAGCCAAGTCGAGATATTTCCATGTGTGCCTGCGTTTTTCTTTATGCCATTATGTATTTTGTTATGACACTATAAAAAAAAAAAAAAAATCAGACCAACTTTAAACTTTATTGTCAGCACCGTACAATTTGATCCATTTGTACCCCTTGATTGTCAAAGGATATTTTCCTTTTAATTTAACCATCTCAAATTGTATTTGAATGAGTTTTATTGTTGTTACTGTTATTGTATTGTCTTCAGAAACCAAAGGTGACGGTTTATTCTTACCCTTCTCTTTTGCTACATAACTGATCTACTTGTGTGAACCTACACTTTAAGGCACAGGTCTCCAGCAGTTGAGTCAAACTTTGTTAATTAGCAATAACTCCTCTGTGTTTAAGAGAAGCCAGTGGGCTAAAGAATGAATACACAGTTGTTGGTACTGTCCAAAGCCCACAAGCTTTCATTAGCTGTCAATGAGACCAAACACCACTACATTCTCAACATGTCCAAACTGAGGGATCAATGTTTTTCTCTTCACATCTTAGAAGTTGGCAAGGTATGGAAATGATTATCTGCCTCTTAACTCTTATTGTGTTGCTTGTCCTTTATATATAAAATCTTAATTAGTTTAATGCACAGTCTTTAAGAAAACACGCAAACTGCTTGTTAGACTTTACAGAGTTCAAATAAAAGCAGAAGTTGTTAGCAGCGTGGTTTGCAGACATGTATGGTGGTGCATTGGTTTGCAGCAAGGCTTTTAAATCTTGCTGTTTTGATCTTGGAACTGAATTTGTTTTGCTCATTTGACATCTGTAAACCATAGCAGGATGGGCATGCATGTTTTTTAGGGAACTGAGCATTTTGAACGTTTTTGTTATTTAGGGTTTTTTTTTCCCTCCCTACTGTTAACCTTTTGCTGTATTTGAGTCTTGAGTTGATATCAAACTACATTGCTGTGGATTGTTTTGTTATTGAGAGCTGACATATTAGTGGACACTTGATAAATTTAATGTGTCTGCTTTATATCTTAATAAACTTTAAAGTGAATCTAATCTGTTATTTTGTAATTTGTCTTTGTACCACTGCCGACTAAAGTAATGTGCACTGCTCAAAACAATTAAATAAACACTTTGAAAACAAATCATCATTTGATGGAAATTAAAATTACCAACCTGCAGATGGCTGAACTCAAAGACACCCCAAAAATCAAAGTGGAAGAATATGAAGCCAGTCCATTTTGCTGAAATTACTATTGCAGAATTACAAATTGGTAGAGTCATTTGCAGGATCCCCACATGCTTGAATGCACACTCTTTATCAAACTGTGTCCTGGTCTCCCACATCTGGGCCAGAGCCCCTGGATACTCTTAAGTTGCCAGTTGATAGCATTGATGGACCGAAACATATCCCAGAGGTGTTCTACTGAATTAGTCAGGTGAGGACGGGGTCCTTTATCCTCCAGGAGGTGCCCACTGACTCAACATGTGAGGCTTGGTTTTGTTGTGCACTAGGAGGAACCCAGGAACCACTGCGCCAGCATAGGGTCTGACAATTTCATCCTCGATAACTAATGGAAGTCAGGGTGTTGTTGCCTAGGCTGTACATGCTTCAAATGGATTAGCCTCATCAGACCATTACTGTCCCTCTGATTGTTTGGTCAGAGACTTTCACACCAGTGTTTTGTTGGAGGTCATTTTGTAGCTCAAAGTACTCATCTTGTTCCTACTTGCACAAAAGACCAGATATCAGTCCTGCCAATGAGTTATGGACCTATGTTCCTGTCCAGCTCTGCTTGATTAACGATCTGTCTACTGGAATCTCTTCCATGTTTGAGGCTTTGCTGGGAGACACAGTGAACCTTCTGGTACATATAGATGTCCCATCCTGGACTACCTGTGCAACCTCTGTAGGGACGAAGGTCCAGGTTTCGCATCATGCCACCAATAATGATACTGACCCTAACCAAAACTAGTGGGGAAAAATGTGAGGGGCCTCCACCTGTGAAACCATTCCTTTTTGGGGGTTGTCATTGTTGCTCCTCTAGTGTACCTGTTGTTAATTTCATTAACAACAAAGCAGCTGAAACTGATTACGCCCTCTGATATTTAACTGACCTATCAATTACAAAGTTTAACTGACATGATGCTACACTCTGATTAACACGTTCCTTTAATTTATTTTTATTTCTCCCCTCACTTGAACCATGCTTACATACTTTCCCCCCCTGTTGTACCACTTTTAATTTGTTTTGTAGTAACACATTATAGTATGTGGGGGGGAAAAGCCCAGAAGAGTAATGTTTGCTCTCAAAACAAGCTTTAGCATGCCGCCTAATGTGCTGCTCTGTATAATTATGTTGTACGCCTCCCATATAGACTTCATTATTTTGCAACATACATTGGGTCCTGCTGCTGTTGTTTATTAAAAGTGCAGCTTTTAACATCAAACACTATATTTAGCCTGGTGCTGGTGCTTATTAAACAATAGCCAGTGAAGTTGGACTGCAATATGTGAAGCAGCCAAGAATTTATATTGCTGCAGTAATCGCACATCAGAGTATATTTGGGTCATTGTAAGGACACTGAGAAGACAAAACCACCTTTTTTTTTTTTTTAAATTTTTAAATATGAAAGTCAGTTTAAGTATGGTGATTTGCAAGATTGTGTGTGTCCGTCAGTTTTTTTGTTTTTTTACTGTACCTCATTTAAATCGACTTAATAAAATATATAGTTTCCCAGAATCGCTTAGAAAAAACCCACACAAAAATGGATGCAGTAAAAGATTTCCATATCACTGATGGCTGTAATTATACTGTTTTTGAAAGCTGCATTAGGAAAGAATACATATTTTCCAGCTCCTTGTATAAGATTTGATGTGAATACATTTACTTAAAAAAAAAAAAAAACATTGGCAAACATGGAACATTAAATAGAAAGACTAAAAAGGTTGATGCATGGTGATAGCTGGAAAATAAATTTTAAAAAAATCATTTGGCGCACCTGTTCAAAACAACAATCAACCAATCTATGCCATTAAAATTAAGGCAGTTCTGAGAGAAAACGGGGGTCCAATATGAAACTAGCAATGGATAACTGATGAAGTGGGCAGTGAGTGTACATCTCAGTTAAAAAGTTATAAATGTAACTACATAAAAAGTGTCTAAGTCAGCATAAAGCCAGAGTAAGACTTAAAGTGGGGCCGCTGCTGTGTATCTACTGACACACATTTTTCCGCATGGGTTGGAATTAAAGGTCTTTTGGGAAAAAAGACCCCCTGGGCAAGATTATAGGTCATATAATCCCTCGTGACCGTGTGACGTGTTAAATTTACAATTACGGTATTTCATCTCACTGCAGACAACAACATGATATACATACAGCTGCAGGAAAAAAAGCGCAAGAGGATAGTGAATTGAAAGGGTGCAGGAGAACCCAGCAAATTGGGTCAGTGCTTCACACATTTGTACCTGGAACTTTCTGAAAGGTACAACAAAGAACAGCAGATATGGAATAAGGATATAATGAGCTTTTGTCACAGCAGACATATTCGCTTCAGATCGGGGAGAAGCATAGGTGGAATTAATGAGAGTAATGACAGCCCAGTTCCATTAAGCGTCCCAGCAAAGCTATTCCAACTGAAGATAGCCATCGTTCATTTTTGGTAGCTGTGATATATCTCCCACTTGGTGAAAAGAAGACTACAAACTGTCACAATAATGGCTGCGAATACCCCACTGTGGGCAGCTGCGTCAAAGTGAAATACAGTCCCCTCCATAAGTTGAGCAATGACACGATGCTCCCAACTTGTGAAAGTCAGCAGTGGTTTAAGGAAAAAATAGTGAATTAACCATTTTGCAAATGCAGGATTTTTACACAGTCTCCTTCAGAGGACAGGAACTGAAGAGCGCTGATTCGTTTCCAGCTTCAAGCGTGCGCAAAGGGTAACCTCTGCATGCTGTTGTTGCTTCAGCAGAGTCATAGTGGACAAAGACAGTGGCCAACAGTATAGTCAACCCAGACCAGGTGTATAATTGCCATCCGATAACTGCTTTGAGCCTAGTTTTAAATGTACTGGCCGAACATCCTGCAAGTGCAGCCCCCTTATGAAGCAAAAAAGATAGCATTTAATGTAGTGCTGCCATGTTCACAGGCCCAAATATAATTGGACTAAGTTTCACAATTATAAACACAAGAATTGATTTTAATACTTGGGTGTAAATGCTTTGCCTACAATCTGGGAATCATGGATGTCACCAACTGCTACATTTCCTCCCTTGATAGTTTGCCTGGCTTTTACTGCAGCCGCAGACTTAATCGAATTTCGTGTTAGCGATTGCTTTTCATGCAATAACCCAAACGATGAACCCGTTAACACCAGCTGACTTTGCCAGCTGACTCTGGTCGGGTGCAGCATGTTAGCCACCATCTTCTCTCTTCTCCTGCTCATTTCTGCTGTTCTGTGGCAGTCAGGGAGGGAGGACTATCAAACCAATGTGTGGCAACACCTAGTGAGATTCACAATGGTAAATGGCACTCAAGTGTTAGCGGCAAGTCATGCTTTACACACTGAAAGACCAGTTAGAAGCCTCGCTGGGAGTCCATCTGACCTTTGAGAGAAGCATTACCTGCCAAGTGCACTAATGACTGGAGGGATATTATCCAGAGACGGTTCAACACTTTCAACTTTATCTAATGGTGAGTGAAACTTATTTATTCTTACCCCGCGGTTTTATTCTGCTTCTGTTCAGTTCCGCTATTATCCTGCTCACTGTGCACGTGCTACTTTCTGCCTTTCTTCATACAGTTATGTTTTTGTACTTTTGGCCTTGAAACCATCAAGGTTGAACCTTTCTGTCCATCCAAATGGGCCACAATGGGAGCCATGACGACGTGAGTCATGACAACATGAGCCATGTCACCTGAATGAGAGCTGGGTCGTATTATTATTTTATTATTATTATTATTTTTTTTTTTTGTAAGGCTTAAATCCTTTTTGGTAGTCAAAGGGTAGCTTTGGGTAGAATTTTGACTTGCAAGACTTTCAGTGCAGAACTTTATCACGCTTTTGTGTTGCTACTTTCACTAAAGTATCTGAAAATAAATGAATAAATTTGAATCTATCCGACTCACTGGCATCTTCAGGGGAACTTCCATGTCATAAAGTATGCCGTCCCTTGCACATAATAATGAGTAGGAGGAAAACTGTCTTGGCAGCCTTGGTTTTCACAGAGGGTTACATTTCTCATTGGAGTTTGGGCCTGCACCCTAAGTTCATTGTAAGAAGTACTTAAAGTATAAATCTTCCTCTTTATATTAAAATAAACCCGCACTATTATGAGGAGCTATTAGGAATAAATCTGCTCCCTTAATGTTAAAAGATCCAGGGCAGCCTGAATTAGCCAGGCTGTAGGAAGAAGCAGTAAATTTTGAAACTGTAAACATCAGTTATTGGTAATAATAAACCTCACATCAGTCCTGTGCTGATGTTGCCTTATGCATCACACTGCATTAGGGTGGTATTTCCACCTGTGTTTCTCCACAAAGCAGGATGCAGGACCTTAAACTGATACAGGTGTTCTTATGTCTTCACTGAAAACCTGAATGTTCAAAGTAATTAAATACATTAAGTGGAGGAAAATTCATCATCTTCAGGAGGTTAAACATGACTTTCTGTATGCATTTTTCCACACACACATATATATAAGTGCTTTACCATAAAATACAGTAGTGCTTTGAGGTCTATAGTGGCCTTCAGCTCGTCTGCAGTTTTGGGTCGAGCGTTTCACTGAACTTGTCTACGATGTTCCGTTCAAGCAAGTTTGCCGGCCAATCAAGTTCAATAATAATATGGTTATCAAGCCATTTAATTGTATTTTTGGCCGTGTGAGCAGGTTCTGAGTCCAGGAAAGCAAATCAGCATCTCCACAAAGCCAGTCAGCTGATGGAAGCATGACGGTCTAAAATCTCCTGGTAGATGCTGCTTTGACTCTTGACTTGATAAAACACAGTGGACCAAACACCACCGGCTGAGCAAACTGAGCACAAAGTCTCCTTCCTTCCATCCTACCTAGGATGCTTCTGATGTTGATGAGTGGGTTGATATTAGGGGTGGGGGAAAAATCGATACTGTGTAGTATCGTGATATTTTGTTTGCTAATAATGTATCGATACAGGGACAGCAGAAATCGATATTTTGTTACAAAAAAAGGTTTTGTGCTCTGACTTCAGAGCATGTTGATCCTTTTTCTGAGCAAGAATCCTGACATTCCTTCACTGCCCAAATGTGTTTAACTTTTTTTTTGGCAGCAATAAACATGACAGCTTACTTATTTTAATTTAAGACATGTTTTATTTTAATTAAGTTTAAAACTTTTTTTATTTAATGTAAAATTATATTTTGTTTTAATTTACTTTCAAATTCTTCAGTTGCTGAAGGGGCTGCGTAGTTTTCATAAATTGCATAGTTCAGAACAGCTATAATTGTACCAGATGGTTGCATTCAGTTAAGTTGGACTAGACTGTAATACAAACCGTTCAGTTTGTCAACATTAAAACTGACTGAAATGAGAGAAAGACTGAGTGTGAGACTTTGATATTAGATAAAATGAATATTGATAAAGTTTACCTTTATGTACAGAATCTGAATATCGCAGATATTTTAAAAAATTGCAATAATATCGTATCGTGCGTTAAGTATTGCGATAATATCGTATCGTGGGATGTATGGTGATTCCCACCTCTAGTTGATATTAGGAATGCGACATTCATAGCTCCCTTCCTGAAGAAGCCCGTGTGTGCTGACTCTTGATGCACACGAGCCTCAGTCCACTCCTCGAATTGACTTTTCTTGGCAATCCTCTCCTAACCCTAACGCTAACATCATCCCTTTTGCTTCCCTACCATCAACTTTCTATTAACACACTTTGAATACAGCAGTGTGCATGTGAACAGCCAGCTTTTTCAGCAGGGAACGTCTGGATAACTGTGACATCAGCAGTCTTCAGTGTTTTTGTGCATAGAACCAGACCAAAGGATACACAGTGTTCATCCTTACTCACTCTAAATAAAAGATACTGGATCATCAGCCGTACAGCGGGTAAGCTGACGGAGAGCCAGTGTGACACTGATACAGGTGTGGAGGTCTGAGAGAACAGTGAAACAAACAGGTGGAAAGATGGAAAAACTCAATGCACTAGGAGGTCGAGGCTGTCTCCATCTAGACTCAAAATTAATACCTTTTAAAACTATTCTCACACATAGTTTCAAACCTTAGATCAGTGATTTCCAAAGTGTGTGCCGGAGCTTCTTGATGGGCCACTAAGTTACTGCAGGCAGGTCGTAGTAATAACGAAAATTCAGTTTGAAATGAATCAGAATCAGAGTCAGAATAATTTATTAATTCCAGAGGAAATAATGTAGTCAGAGTTAATGAGAATATTAAATAATACAATATATTGCAAAATATTACAGAAAATTAAATATGAAATAAAGTTGAAGTTGAGGTGCCCCTCTCATCATATATTATACATTATATAACTGACAGTTATTTTCTTTGTGGAGGATGTGCCGATATTAAAGGTGTGCAAGGTGTGTATTACAAGTATGTGCAGTTACATATTTATTTATATTATGATTTCCTGGTTTCCAGGTGAGCTGCAGCAGTCACCTTAACATGTTCTACTAAATTCTACTAAATATGATCGGTCAGAACCATGGGCGTAACGTTGTGCTTAACACTGGGGTGGATCAAGATCTCTGTCTAAGTAAATAAATAAATCAGATGATTAAACATGCAACTGTTTTGCTGGTAATAACTGAAATGAGTAAAAAAAATTAACAGCCTATCTATGCAAGATAATTTATAATTTTATTGTGAGGGTTATATTGGCTGGGTCTGATTATTGGGGGGGTCATAGCCCCCCTAACACCCCTGGAAATTATGCCCCTGGTCAGAACAAAGTATGATTATCTTTAATGTAATTTAGACTGAATCTTAAGCATTTTGGTTTGAGGTTAAGCTCAGCCAGTCATCCATCTAAGCCTTGTCTAGGGTTTCATTGCTGTTAACCCAGGCAAATATATTTCTGTAAATATGGCCGCCCATTTTCCAGAGACTGAGCGTTGACAGTTAATAGGAGAACGGATTCTCCTCTGACGTGAAGGAGGACACCTAAATCTGCCGAGGCCTTGTAAAGTGAAACAGTGCAGGATGTTTCTTTTTCATGAGGCATTTGAATGCAGATATGATGCAAAGGTGACACCGCTGAGCAGCTCGTCATGTCAAAACCCCCTGCTGCTAGTTTCCCCCCCATTTGCTGTATCATTCAGGCTGCTGTCATTGCATGACATGTGTGAATGAACTTTTATCAATCACGGCGGTCAGGTATGACAGTTTAATCAATAGGGTACGTTTTCCGAGAGATTCGCATTATTTTAAAACCAGAGGAAAGGCGCTGTGGGGGTGTGGAGAGGCAGAGTGAAGGAGGAGGGGGGTAGCAGATTGTTGGGGAATGGTTGAGTTGAACTTATTGCTGTCGAGCGATGCAGTACATAAACAAAGGAACAGAGGGACTTCTGAAGTATTAGCCCTGAACCAAGTGGGAGAGAACTGGCAATAAACACAGGATGCTGGGCTGTCAGTCTGTCAGTGGATGTCTCAGATTTGGCTCTGTTATCTGGAGTATAAATGTTAAATGTATGACTGGCTGAAAGGGCCTGTGAACCCCATCATCCAGATGCCAGTGTACAATCATGTCAAATAAGGTAGTCTCGGCTAACCCGGCTAAATGTCAATAGCCTTACACAGAATTCAGTAGCCCACTGAGTCCAGCAGGGACACCTGGGGAGACGGTCATTCACTCTGAACTTGTGAATGCTCTCCAATGCCAGCAAACACACCGAGAGGCTCTTTTATTTGGTGCCAGGCTACTTTGTAGTGGGATAATTTGACAGGTGAAGGTTTCAGTTGTACACTCTAAAACCACGAGGGATCACAGTCTGTTTATTCAAACACGCCTCTCAACAGTTAGAGCAGTGACAGATCTCCTCTCTGTTAAGCTGTGGGGGTAACCGAGCAAAGTCAAAACTCTGGAAACAAACGGGATGTGTTTAATCTAGTTTCAAGGTCTTCCATCAGTGATCCTGACCTCACGAGCTCAACCTTCTAAGAGCATCATTAATACTGACGCTCTCGCATTAATAAGATGACACAAAAAAGGGCACCGCAAGTTCACCTAAACCACACATACAGGCTGGGAAAGAGGGGAATCTGAAAGAATATTAATCACCCAAGGGCCAGCAGGAGAAACTGTAGCTATTGTAAGTTACCGCATTGTATTTTGGCCTTCTGTGTCAGGTTTATAGTAGCACAGTAACCCACTTGTCATGTTTAATATAAGTATTGTCCTACAGGGGATTTCATTTTTCTTTTCCTCGTGGAAGTGTAATTAGTGATGGCGCATGGGGCTTTCAGTCTCCTCAGCATTCATCTACTGGCTGGTCAGAGGTTTTATTGTGATTGCTGAGCTGAGTCTTTTATTTTTTTACAGTCTGCAGCTGTTTTAGCCAAAAACAAGAAGGGGTTCACCATCACCATGCCAGGCATCACTACATCTCAGCCCCTCAGGATTGCTTAAACTGGTAAAGACTGGGCTACAATGTGAAATATTGCAGGCTTTGGGAAGTGCCTTTAAGCACTGATATTCGTAGTGATTTATTAAATGGACTGGTACTTACATAGCGCTTTCCTACTCTGACTAAGCACTCAAAGCCCTTTTTACCGCCAGCCTCATTCTCCCAATCATACACGTATTGATACAAGTGCTTTTTTTCCATACCTAAGCACCCTGTCTAACATTCACACTCCAGTGGATGCATTTGGGGTAGCTCGGGGTTCAGTCGCTTACGAAGGATTTGAGATGCAAACTGAAGGAGCTGGGGAGCAAACCACTGGATTGATATGATAGATTATTTACTCTACCTTGTAATTCTTAAATTTTAAGTAAATACAGCCGGTATTGTATCCAGAGCTCGCAAATTAAGCCATAGGTACAAGGTCCACAATGGGGAACTATAACCAGGACTTGTCAAGTCAAATCAAGTGGCTTTATTGTCATTTCAACTATGTGCAATGGTACAGTGAAGCAAGGCAACAATGGTGCTTCATATAACAGACAATCAACATAGGACTATATAAAGTGCAAGTGTGCAAAAATTACAAAAGAAACAGCCACAAGACAGTGCAGACGCAACAGTGCAATAGAAAAGTGCAACAATGATGGTGAGTTGTGCAAAAAGTACCTTGATGTATGAAGGTGTGTGTGTCAGTGCATCTCTATTATCAGTCTTGCACAGCGCTCCCCAACCTTTTTTGCGCCACGGACCGGTTTATGCCCGACAATATTTTCATGGTCCGGCCTTTAAGGTGTCGCGGATAAATACAACAAAATAAAACCAGTACCAGTACCGAAAAAAAGAAGATTTATTCATAACACACGTGAAAAGACCCAGGAAAACCGAGTTAACGATAAAAACGATAACAAAATAACGCTGAAAACCGATAAAAACCATGAAAACCATACATTTCACACCCAAGCCTCAACTCTCGCGGCCCGGGGGTTGGGGACCGCTGGACTTGCAGATGTCTGTGGTTGGCTGAAATTGGTCCATCTTCGGTTTTAGATGGATTAGCATTTGTTGGAAAAATTTTGATGCGCTTACTGTAGACTAACGAGCTATTCTCTCTTCTGTCTGTCTTCTAATTTGCTTTGTGCTGTGCTTTGTGCCACACACACACACACACACACACACACACACACACACACACACACACACACACACACACACACACACACACACACACACACACAGTGACAGCAGTGGAAGGAAACTAGCACAGGCATAAATGCTTGCAGAATGCACTAGAGACTCGCACACGGCACTGAAATGAATCGACTGCACAAAATTTGAGTAAAAGAGGAAATTCTTTCTTCATTTGTTTGTTTTTCCTCTTTGGGATATTGGTAGTAATAGTGAGGGGGTGGGGTTACTTCACACAAACCAATGCTATTACTTTTTTGGCTGTTAAAAAGGTTCGTTTTTATTATAACTCTGTGGTGTTGGATACAAACCAAGTGGAAATAGCTCTGGGTCCAGTGGAATTTCTACTGAATAGATTTTCTTCACAAGTCACTCAAACCTATTCGCAAAACTTTTTCAGTCTTTCTGCCAAACACAGAGAAGCAGCGTTCCTTCACTCTGTGCGTTATGGACCTCTGCTTGGTATATTTTCATGTAATGATTGAAATCCGCAGGAGTTACACTCACTGCATAAAAATATCACCTCAAGAAAAAACCCCAACTTTCTGCTTGGATTTCCAAACATTCTTTCCATGCATTATAATATGGGCTCTGTAATGATTCTGAAAATGTGTCATTTGTCAACAATTCTTCAGCAAGTGTCTTGAGGAGTATAGAATGTCTAGCCTGAAATAGATTTCAACAGCAGATATTTAAAAATTAAGTTAAAGATTAAATCTGTGCCTCAGTTCTTCAAAAGACATGAAGATCAGAGTTCGGATGATACAGATCCTACATCTTTTCAAGCCCTTTAGAAGCCACATGTTTAAATGAGGAGATAAACATGTTTACAGCCAGGAATGCCTAAAACTGTAGAAGATCAACAGGACCCTAACAGCCTTCATCAGGATGTGGAGAACAACACTAGAGGCCAACCTCAAGCCAGCTGCACAAGTCACCATCAAATGTGGGATTTGCCAATGAGATGCTGCTCTTCTGCAGTGGCCCAAAGCTAGATCATTAACAAGACTGTCTACACATACAGTCTACAGAATGAAGCCCAGGAGTGAAGGAGAGATCGACTCAAGGATCCAAAGCACTAGGTTTTAAACCCAGAAGGAAACATTGCAGACATTAAGGTGTCACGTACAAGCTACACGAATCCCACAGGCAAATGGCAGTCACAAAGAGGCCGTAAGGAAAGCTGCAACCACCAAATACTTGTAGAGAGTCAGGCAAGTCTCGAGGAGTCAGCTGAATGGGAAGAACAAGATCCAGGCAGTTAACACCTACGCCCTTCCCATGATCAGATACCTGGCTGGGATAATAAGCTGGCCAAAGGAGAAGATGGAAAACTGACATCAAGACAAGGAACATCCTTAGCATGCATGGAGGGTTTCTCCCCAAGTCCAGCACCCTGAGACTGTAAGCTAAGCAGAAGGAAAGATGGCGAGGACTAATGAGTGTCAACACCACAGTCCAGGATGAGACATCAAAGATCTGCAAATACATCAGGAAGATGGCCACTGATGGCTCAGTGAATATCCCAGGCAGCAGAACCAGAGAAAGAAGAGAAGCAAGAGGAGGAACCATCATGGAAGGACGGGCCCCTGCACGGCATGTACCACCGGCAGATAGAAGAAGTGGCTGATACTGGGAAATCCTACCAGTGGACAAAACTGACTGAAAGAAAGCAAAGAGGCACTAAATATGGCAGCAGAGGAACAAGCTCTTGGCTTTAAAGATGTTCATGATCATAGCGATAAGATCAGAGTTCAAAAACAGGACTTTACAAAGCCTACAAAACCCATTGCTGTTACCCTTTTAAAATAATCATCCTAATTTGAAGTAATATCACTAAACACATCTTTTCACGTCATAGCTTCTGAGATCTTTTTTTAATGTGAGTGCAGTTCCAGGGTATTTATTTCTGTGATGTGAATCTGTGTCTAAAGTTATTGTAGAATATGGTGCTATGCAATTCAGTGAAATAGTGCTTTTTTTAAATGCTGGCACTATCTTTTCATTTAAAGTCATTTCTATAATCAGCTCCCAAGGAATCACGAGAAAAAAAAGGCAGTAAAAAGTAATAGAATCAGCAGTGGCACAGACATAGGTAATTATGCTAAAAACTCCTTTCACGACAAACGCTTTAGGAGGGGGGAAAAAAGCTTAATACTGTAAGCCGTACAGCGAGTGCTGCCATCAGTGTATTGCAAATAAATGACTGGTGGTGAACATGTGTGTGCTGTCTGGGACGATTTGTGCGATGTAATTAGATGTAAAATGCTTTTTAGCTGCCTCTTTAATTGACTTTGGGCTCCAGTGATTTGTGGCACTCAGGTTTTCCCTCATGGCGCGATGCTGTCTCCAGTCAAGGCCAGTGGATTATTTGCAAATACCTAAATCCAGTGTCTGGTGCTGGACTTATTCGATCAGCTCTTCAGCTCTCGAGTTCTATAAACTTGTAGAATGGCTAATTTAAATGTATATAGATATATATATTCCTTACTTTGGGTGTTAAGATTTCCTCAGTTATACTTGAAATACATCCTGACAGCTATTTAAACACAGCCACATATTAAACATTCAAGTGAACACCTTTGCATAAGGTAATCCAGTGGTGTCACACAGCATTGCTGACTACCAATCATCTCATATATATTCTGGGTACCCACTTTAGCCAGCACTGTATTTTAATGGCTGACATCTCAGGGCTGCAATTCAAGTGTGATTTATATCTTCTCAAGTCATCAGTTACAATCAGATCCAAGGATCTGACTTTGTGCTTGCTGGACAAGCATTGCAAATATAAGGGAGGGGGGTGCTGTGTCACTTCCCCAGTTTTTAGTGAAAATCTGAATCAGAGGTGCTGCAGTAGAACTGGAGAGAGTTAGATTGAGAGAGTAAGAGGAGGGTGACAGGCTCCGCATTGGTACGCAAGCCTGTGTCTCATCCTTAAACCAATTTCCTTCCTCAGTACTCTGGGGAGTGGTCTGATTTGCACCGTTTCCTTTCTCTGAGTAAGTGTTTATCCTGCTTTTACAATTAGATCTCGCTCCCAGCTGCAGCATTAATCAAATCGCCAGACATATTCTCTGCATTTGGAGATTGAGGGAATGTGTCCTTACATGTCTGCCTTGATGCTAACGGGCTGCGAAGCAACACCGTTATTTGTTTAGTAAGTGTCTCACACAAACTGTACACAGATTTAAGAGGTCAAGAGGATTTTGGAGAGCTCTGAAAGGAAGGTGTGAAGAAGGCTATTTAGGCATATCTTGCTGGGAGGCATGCTCGTGACCTATTGATTTTACTAATAGTGTTTATCCTGGTTTGTATTTTTCAATGTGACAGGGGTGAGAAGGTGTCCTGAAATTGTTCAAAGACCCATCTTATGAAATGTTATTTCTTTGAAATGTTATTTTGCCGTGAAAAGCAGAGTTTGGAATGATGGTATGATTTTATTTTATTTTTTTGGCCTATGAAATGTTTAAATGGATGATGGAAAAGCAAACAAATTTACAGGTTTTTTTTGTTTTTTGTTTTTTTTAAGAGTAGAGCAAGCCACAATAAAGCATGGACATAGTTCAATGTTGTTGCATCGTGTGGGTGTGCTTCCTTTCTCTCTCTCCTCATAGCATTATGTCAATAGAAATCCACTACAATCACTTAATGTACTCCACTTCCCCACTCTACATATGGGCTTTAAATGCTTTAATCGAAGACCTGCTCATTTTTATTGGTGTTCTTTATAGGTGAGGTTGGTGATGATTTTCAAATGCACTCAGTGATTTGTGGCTAATTAGGTCGAGAGTTAGTTCAACCACATAAATGTATGTTTGCTCGGGGTCCAGCGAGTTGGCTGGTGGTGAAACAAAGGCCACGGTTACGCAGCACAACCACGTCTTCTTTGTGGATCGGGGCGAGGGCTTCCTAATATGGTACCAGTGCAGATGAAAAGACCAGCGTGCAGTGTCGTTATTACCATACATAATGGAGAGAGTGGCATTGTGATCTCTTTTCTCTAAAAAAGAGATGGGTTACCAATCAGGCAGTTGCCTCTGTCACCATGGTTACCTGTGAAAGTTGTGACATTCAGTCTGGGATATACATGACGTCCAATTTAGTAGTCTGGTATTAGTTCAATGGAGCCAGAATCAGGAGTGATAGAGCGGTATGTATCAAGATTACAAATCACTAATTGGTCTGTTTCCTTCCCCCGCGATGCTCCGTGTTGCTGGTGTCGCATGTTAATTGTGAGACCTGCAACGACAACAACTAGCAACAAAGCACGCAGCTTATTTTCTCTTATTAAACCCCATCAATTCCCAGCTTTGTCTGCCGTGAAAAACATGTCGCTTTACACTGGAGGAATTGTTTATTCTGTACTTTACCACTAACAGGGCTTTCTCTGCCAGCTATATAAGAAGCTATTTTGCTGTGTTGGCCAAAATCATCTGCATCCAAATGCAAGTGGCTAATGCAGCCCTCAGGTGGAGAGGTAATACATTATGTTTATTTCAATATTTAATGAACTAAATGCCAATGCTTCCAAAACGGGGTCTCATAAAACTCTGCGAAACGGGCACAATATCTGGACAGGAATTATGTGACAATGAGGCTGGTACTGCAGCAACGGCAGAAATTGGATGAGCGCTGTGCCGTTAAGCTTGCATACAATTAAATCTATTTTTAACATTGTTCATCATTTTATTTTAAAGTTGATGATATTCAATAATCAATCAAATCTGTAAAAATGGCAAGATTAAAACTCCTCCCTAAATTTGACTGTTACATTAACGAAACTTGCAGATGCATAGAGCGCAACATTAACAAAACAGCTAAATTAAGACCTAAAGATGTTCAGATTTTTTGTCTGTGGTTACAAATTTGCAACAGCCTGACTATAATGAAGGAAAATATCAGCCTTGAGCATGATACAGGTTGTGAAAGATGAAGATAAATCCCTACAAACATGGATTAGTCTCTCTGACTATCCTTGTTTCACTCACCTTTTCTTAAACTCATATTAAAATGTCTTGTATTGCACTAATGCTTTGATTTTGTTCATTTTGTTTTACTCTAGTGTAATTTTATTCCTGTTTTCAGCACTTTGGTCAGTGGTTGCTGCTTTTTAAGTGCTTTATAAATTAAGTTGGCCAGCCACTCTTTTTGTTCAGTTTGATGCCAAGTGGCAACTGTTGATGCTGAAAAAGGCGCCACAGAGAAAGAGCCAAAAGCTGCTGTTTCTTAAATGGCCACTTGAGGTTTATCTAAGATTCACCTGTTCAAGTGCCCATGTGTGCTAAATAAATAAATCAAGGCATTTAGGCATGTAAAAAAACATAGTCAAGATAACTTGCTGAATTTTAAACCGAGCATAACAATGGGGAAGGAAGGTGATATAAATGACTGTATGAATGTATTCTGATTATTTTCCTAGAAACAAGAAAGGTCTAACAAAGAAAATCCAGTGAGAGGCAGTTCTCTGGGCAAAAGATGTCTTGGTGAAGCCAGATGTCAGAGGAGAATCACCAGACTGCTTCAACAGCAGAAAACCACATGGGTGCCACTCCTGTTATCTAAGAACAGGAAATCAAGGCTACAATTTGCTCAGACTCACAAAAATTGGGCAAATGTCACCTGGTTTGATGAGTCTGCAACATTTGGATGGTAGGTTGCGTAGAGTTTGTGTAAACAACATGAAAGGATCAATCCATCCTGTCACATATCAAGGGTTCAGGCTGGTGGTGGTGTGGGGGGAATTCCCTTGACACACTCCAGGACATTTATTGTCAACTGAGAATCATTTAAATGTCATTTAAGATCTTAGAACTAGCTAAAAAATGGCAGTCACATGAAAAATAAAGTAAACAAACAAAAAAAGCAAAGCCATAATAGCCTCTTAAAACCCATAAAACACTCTTTATAGCTGAGCGGCAGAAACACACTTAGTCATTTTCTCTGTTTGTTGTGGGCGAGCGGCAACAGCTTGTCTCTGTGCTTTGCTTCCGAACTCCTGGAGAGCGTTAGGTCAGTTGGGGGTTTACAAATTCCCAAACAGGCCTGTTCGATCTCTGGCCTCCAACCTCGGTCACAGGAATCCTCTTGCCGTAAGCTAGCACTGCCAATGTCCTTGTGTTGTACGTTAGATATGAACCCATGTTGAGACCACTGCTGCCGTCCGTGACATCTACTGTCTGACTGTTTGTCCCTGCTGGTCGCCCAACAAGGGAGAATAGCAACTCCTAATGATGCCCCCCCCTCGCCCCCCCATGGCTTTCTAGTCAAAGTCTTTAATGGCTAGATTGGTCTTATCTCTTCTCTACAAATTATGTGTAATTTACAAAAAACAAATGAAAAAAAGAAGATAAAAAGAGAACAGCTGTAGGAGTTTGATCCTGTTTGACATCATTGTTACTCACACACTTGCTCGCTCATTGCTTGGTTTTCTATTCATATGCTGTGTGGGATCATTAGTATTTGTTCAGATTATTTTAGATGCACCGTTAGTTTTAGTAGCTTTTTTACTTTTGGTTTCAGTCATTCTTGGGTTAGATTTAGGGGAAAAAACATTTATCTTACAATAGACCCTTTCACCACATTCCACGTTCTTACAAGCCTCATTTTTCTACTTTACTTGGTAGCCAGGATGAGGAGTCCCACCTCTATGATATGCCCTCAAAAACATTTAGCTAAACTGCTCACCAAGCTGGTGCATGAAGAATGAATTAATTCAATGAAGGGAAAGTTTAACCTTCAGAAAAGTACTGCATGAGCAAGCTGCCTATACAGCCTTTAACTTGCTATCTCTTAAGGGGTCATTTAGACTAATGCATTGCAAAGACCAGTGCTATTCTTATTCTGCTGTCAGTTCCCATATTACTGCTGTCATGTCTGTTGTACTGTTGGTAGGCCCACAGTGACACCGCTGCGTGTGTGGGTGAGCTTGAACGGATGGAGGCACAGGCATCAGCGCCACTGAACTGAACTGGGCTCCAAATACACTGAGTTAGTCAACCTTCCATTGTAATGAGCTGCTGTGTTAGCTGACTTAATTAAAAGTGATGTTAAATAATTTCTCTGTGGTGACGGCGCCATGAACTCAGTTCAGCCTCAGAGCGCAACCTGGTGCTCTTCTCCACGCCTGATTTCAGTCATCATGCACACTCGAGGAGATGTATTTATCAGAAAGGCAGTATTTGTCTTGCCTAAGAAAACCGCCCCCGACGTTACAGTTGGATTTGAAAATTCTACCCCTTCGGTAGCAGTGACCCTTTGCAGGGTGAGCGAATCAGGGCGAATGTCTGTATGTATATCCGGAGAAGTGGGGCGCAGAACAATGGAGAAATTAGACTCTGCTTTGGAAAAGTGCCTCAGGAGTGTCTGCGTTCTTGCCTTGATTGCGCTGTCTTTCTTCGGTTCTGAATGATATAAAACCAGAGAGAGGGAGAGCTGTGAAATTTGTCTTGGGGTTGAGTGAACTTGTCAGGGAATCAGACAGACAGTCCAATCCTGTTTTTCTTGGAGATTGACTCCATCCTCCTGAAATAAGCTCAGAGTGAAGTCGTACTTTACGACATGATCCAGTCTCATTAGAATGCCTTCACGCATGTTTATGGTCAATGCTGCAGACACTGGATTTAAAAGCAGTCAGTTGATATGCCACTGAAGGCCATAGCCAGGGGCATATTGTTTTCAGGCTTCCTGTCTATACATATATCCCCCTTGTCCTATCCTTGTGAAAGGAATATCTCAGGAACACCTTGGGGGAATTTCGTTATATCTGGGAAGATACCAACTTGGACTCAAGGATGAACTGAGTAGATTCTGGTGGTCAAAGGTCACTGCGACCTCACAAAACATGCTTTTGGCACTAACTCTGGAATTTATAATTTCACAAATTGTGTGCAGCTGTAATAGAAATAGATGATGACTTGATGGCATTTTTGATCCAAAAGGTCAATATTCAGCTTTACTGCAACATCATAATGTTCTGCAAAAACACTTACCTGTCTCAGGGAGAGAAGGTTGGGTTGTGACTGTATTTCCTCTTCATTTCGCATCTCTGCATTTCTCCTATTTTTCTTAATTATTTCAGAGCTGTTTGAATCAAACAGTCATTATGTGGCTGAAGTGCAGATTTAGATTTAAATTAAAGGGTTTAACAATAGTATGGTGTAGTGGTTTACACATTTATCTAACAAACAAAAGATCCCCTGCTTTGATCCTGGAGGAGACACGAATCCCTTTGAGATTGCGTCATGAAGAGCATCTGGTGTAAAAATCTGCCAAATCCCATGTGAATAAGGGAGCAGCTGAAAGTAGTTTCTTATTGTAGTAAGTGCTTAGGAATTGTAACATTTTTATCCATAGTCCCCCATTTTCAGAGCCTGAAAATTAAATGGAAAAACTAGCATAATTTTAAGTATAAGGAATGTTTGGAAGAAAAATCGTTTGCAGTTAATGACTACCTGATCGCCAGAACCTGTGGATGTCACAGGTGCTTTGTGTCCTCCACTGAGATGCTCTGTTAGGCCTTTACTGCAGCTACTTTCACTTGTTTGTGGGCCACTGTAATTAGTTTTACCTTCAGTCTCTGACATGACTCTTTATTGGGCTGGGATAAGGTGACTGACTTGGCTATCAAAGAATATTTCATTTCTTTGACTTGAGAAACTCTTCGCTTACTTTTCAGTCATAATTCATTTGTACTGTGAAGTGCTGTTCATGTAGCTTTGCAGCATTTGGCTGATTCTGAGCAGAGAGTATAACTCTGTACACCTAACAGTTCACCTTGCTTCTATCAGCAGTCACATCGTCAGTAAACACCAGTGACTCAGTTTCACTGCTGCCTCCGCCATATTTTACAAATGATGTGATATTATTCAGATCATGAGCTGTTTTTATTCTTCTTCATACTTTTCTCTTCCATCATTCTGCTACAAGTTCATCTAGTTTTCATTTGACCATTTCCAGAACTCGGCCTGTTTCCTGGCAAAGTCTAATCTGGCTTTTCCGTTCTTGAGTGTAACCAGAGGTTTGCACCAGGTTGTAAACTCTGTGTATTTCCATTCATGAATGTGAATCTTGATTGGAGACTCTGACAAAGATAGAGACTGTTCTTTGCTTAGCTAGATATTTGACCAAAGAAGTAGTCTTTCAAGACTTTTGTTGTTTGCTGTGTACAAGATTGTTGATTTTGTTTGATTTTTCTTTCCTTCTGATATGTTTATTTGTATTTTTCACCTCCAATGTTTATTTATCTTAGTTTATTTCACCATTATTCATACAGGTAAATCTCATTGAGACACGATGTCCCATTTTCAAGCGTGGCCTGTTTTAAATAAATATCCATAACATCCATTCTAATGATGAACTTTGTCCCTTGCATTTCATTGGACCTCACATTGAGAATTCCAGGGGAACGCTACCTAATGTAAGTTCAACACTTTTATCCGCCTAATTTGTCACAGAATGACAAGGGAACAGGCCTCACTTGGCTTTTTGTCAGTTGGTTGTCCAATTATTTTTGAGCCTCTGGAGGACCATGTGTAAAAATGCCTGTAGCTCCTAAAAAGTGAATTCAATACTTGGTATTAAACCCCTTGAATTAAAAGTGTAAGGCTGCACTTCAGTCACATCTTGACTATTTGATTTGCATTCCATTGGGGTGATGTACTGCACAGAAGCAAAGCTGCAAAAATTATGTCACATCCCAAAAACTTTTAGGCCTAACTGTATTTCACAGGTCTGAATGACTGTCCAGGTTGCCTGTTGTTCGGCACTTTGGTTCATCTGTTGTAACTTTAGTACTAATAAAAAATGGCTGCCTTAACTTGACTTGACACTAGTTTGATGGCACTGATCTTGGGTGGCCAAATGTGCTGACTCTCTTTGCATCTGAAGCACGGTTTACCGACTTGCCTGCAGTGTTGTGTTCTATCAGAATTAGCTTCGTCTGCCAAGTGTGTGAACACACAGAAGAAATATGACTTGTCTTCTGGTGCTCTTGGCAAATTTACGCATTAATATTGTAGAACAAGGAAAACTAATTTTAACACAGTCCAGTCAAATCAAATTTTTATTAATGCTACGGCACCACAAATCAAAAACAGACCTCAGCGGGCTTCAGTAGTATAGCTGACAACTTACTGTATCCTCAGACTCCTGACTCAGATGACGAACACAAACAGGAAAAATGTAATCATGGGTGCAAAGTACAACTTGACTGGGTGGTGGAGTCATACAACCGTGAGGGGATAATTACAGTTAAGCATATGGTATATGATAATACCAAACATCTGCCTGTAATGCAAAGGGATTAGTAAACAGGGCTTCTATTTAAGCCACTTAGTCTCATTACAAATATGGCTTATAAAAAACCCCAAAACAGTATATATATATATATACACTATATTTAGATCTGTTGTAATTACAATGTCAAATAGGAGAGACTCCATTAAAGATAGCCATTAAAAATGAACCAATTTCCTTAATACACAGATGCTCGATTTTAAATGTAATTATTGTTTGGAGTGAGTAACACAATATCCCTTATCTTGTCATATCCTCGTTGAGCTTGTTCTGAATCGACCCCCAGCCTCCCATCAGCTCCTTGAACACCAAAATGCTGACAATGCAGCCGCCGTCACACCGCTTTTATAATAGCATACATCAAGCCTTAAACGCTTCCGTGAAACACTCAAACATCTGCGTGCAGATAATTTTTGTTGCCCTATAGATTCTGCCCAGACAGACAGAGTGCAAAGTAATAGGTATACAGCAAAACAAAGAGGACAAACTGTTTTCAGCAGCAGCAGTGATTTTTTTTTTTCTTGCTTTTTTTTGGACATTCAGTAATCAGTGAGTGTGTAGCATCTGCAGGGGCCTCTTGCTTCTGCTCTTGCCCCGGGCTGTGCAGCTAACTTGGAGTGCTCGAGAATGTAGAACGCTTTACAAAGGGCCTTAATGTAAATACTTCATAGCGGGCTGAGTGACTATGAATATGTGATAAGGATACAGGTACCAGTTTGATTTAAATGCTATGCAAAGCTTCCATCTGCATAAATGCATGCTTCGTTTTTTTGGACGGGCGGACAGTTCCGCCTTAATGATGGCAAGTGTGTAACCCGGAAACGGTTGGCTTCCTCTTTGAATACATTCACTTTTTTTTTTTACGCCATCTGGTTTTATGTTTTAAATTACCTTTTAGCGAGGGGCGGTAGTGTTTTTGCAAATGTGACAGCTGCACTGGCAGCCGTCACTGCACATCATAACTGATGCTGTGCTGAACTCACTGCTCATGACTGCAAAAAACACTGTTTAATTGACCTGCAGTAACTCCGGCCAGCAGCCCATCTTTGCCACTCTGTGTGGTCGAACAAATATACCCAAGAAACTGATATTCTTTTTATTAACTTTTCTTTTTTTTCATCAAATGTGTTCTTTTTTCAGGCGAAAATACCTTAAAACGGGCTTCTCCCGGGGAACTGTAATGCAGTACATCCCCAAGGCTTATTAGTTTGTCCCTCAGTAAGTGTTGGTCTGAAAAAATGAAATGGATGAGTTCCTTTGATTTCTGCTGGTTGACATGACAACCGTGCCCTGAAATAAGAACGCAACATCTGTTCAGTCAATAATTGGACCTGAGCTCCTTGTTAAAATGTCTCATTATACTGAGAGTTGGTTGTTCCGTCACTGCGAGCATGTATCACCTGTACATTTGAAGAACCTGCTAATTCAAATTTCCCACTAGACTTGTGATTTTTTTGTGTTTGAATTTTTTTTGCTCTCTTATGTACCAACACCCAGCGTGAAGTGCTTTATTTAGGGGAGAGCGCTTTGGTTAGAGTCCTGCAGCAGCACATAACGCACTGAAATGAAATGAGGTCTATGATGAGTAAGTAGATAATTTCCATGGATGCTTTCATTTGAGTTGCTTGCCATTAAAGAGAGAACACATGCAACAAGCACCAGTTAATGAAGGAGTTTAATCATGGGCAGAGTAGACTTAAGACAACACTGCTGGCCAATTAGCTTCTCCACTAGGGCGTGATCCAAGGCTTTGCAGCACATACTGCCTCTGGCGCTCGCGTCCTGCTTGGAGAGTTTTGAAGTCCGGTGCATAGCCCCATGTGACCCGGAACTGGCTCAGTCTCAGTCTTCTTTAGCCTTCTGGTAGCAAGACTGGCAGAATTAGGTAGATAAATACAAAGAGATCTGCAACACCCCAACATCCCTAGTTGAGTCCATGTCTCACTTATTGATTGGGTCACACACCACTAGATCTTCATATGCTTCTGCTAAACGTGCGTGCTGCTTTTTGTGAGCATGACTCCAAGGATTTACAGACATGGAGTAAACTGCCTTGACCTTTAGAGCAGGTGTCGTTCACATGTCAGGCATAAAAAAAATGCAGCAAAAAATGTAAATCTCTGCAAATTCTCTCCTGAAACATTGTTTATGTGCTTATGCAGATTTATCCCTCTTGTGCTGAGCTCACACACAGAGTGCTTTGTAGCCAGGGAATCATGTGACAGTGTACAATGTCAAGTTGCTTTTATTGCGGCTCCGCTGCCAAAGCCCAGTAGTGTTTAAACTGGATCATAGCTGAGTGCGGTGGGGGGGGGGCGTGATGGATGTTTGGAGCCGCTTTTTTTTTTCTTTCTTCACTGTGTGGTTATTACACAGCTCCAGTGTGGAAAAAATCCCCAGGGGCATAAATTCTCACATACTATTAAGTGGAATGTAATGTTATAGAGGATATTCATCCTTAAAATGAAAAGCGTAAATTAAAAAAAGGATGTAGCTTGGGAAATTAAAGTCAGGCTTCATATACACGACATGTATTGAGACTGTCACGCTTATTCTGCAGTGGGGAAGGTGCGAGGGAGCCTTCCCATAGAAGTGCTGAATGAGTCATCTTTTAATGTTACCTGCTGCCGTGGAGGCTCCACTTGTCCCTTCTTTTCATTGAATTTCACACAGAACGTTACAAAATCACAAAACAGAAAGTGCGTCTTTCAGCCATTTGTGTTGCGGTTGCATCACATGGGTTTTAATCTCTGCTAAATATACCGCACTGTGAACAGATCAGTGCATTCTCACAGCTCAAAGCTCCAACCCTCCCCTTGCATCTTATCTGGCGGGTATACTCACTTTTTCTCACATTTAAGGACTCTGGACTCCTCATCTGCATTTATATAAGCAACCATAAAAGCTGGTTTCTGCTCTTTCTGCTTCCCTCTTCCTTGGACAGTCTTGAAGAACAGGAATAGAATTGAGATGCTGGCATAGGTTACTTACTCGTCGGAGGCAGCAGCTGCATAAACAATGCTTTATTTCACATCCTCTTAATGTTTATTCACTGGCTCCCATTCGTACACTGGTAGTGCTGAGTCACACCCTCATGCACACACTCTCTAATTATTCTGTACCATAGCAACCGTAACTTAGCAATTGCTAAACCTCTTCCGTTTGAGAGGTTTAGAAAAATGTCATTATTTCTCTCTGTTTATCCTTTTAACTCAGGAAAGTATGAAGCCAAATGAGCAGTTGCTTCATTGTTGTGAATTTTTATGTGACCATCTTATCTTGAACCAACTAAATCTCTTTTGTGATATGCAGATTTATGGTCTTCAGAGAAGAAGTTAAGTCATTAAGACAGACTTGGCTTACTTGTATGTTCATTTAAGATGCATAAAGTACATTTTTTCATTCAAGCTATTAAATGCAGTAAGTGACTTATATCTGTTGTCCTCCCTGCACAACCATGCAGCACCGTCTGGAGGTGAGCCACTATGAATTCTGGGCTCTCTGACAACTAGTGACACTCTTTCTCAGCTGATGTGTCTCATAACGCTTAGACACACAAACTGGGAATTGAGACAATGAATTACACACATTCAGCGTGACCATTTATTCTCGAATTATGCTAATGGGTAAATTCTAGTGCTGTGATTGATACGTGATCCTGTTCTGTAATTATTCTTCTAAAACGGGTAGTTCTGGTCCTTGATTATGATTGGCTGCGCTACGTTCAAAGCTGTTGTGAAATAATCTTTAAGCACACACCGGCAGCCACACAAGATTAGAGTTAATGCAGCAGGCAAATTGTTTCAAAAATGTGAAATTTGTTGTTTTACTTGGTGGGCTAAGTGGTGAGTGGATCAGTGGTTGAAAGCGATGGACAGGATAGAGGAGAAAGATCAAATGAAAAAAGGAAATAACCAGTCATCTGACAAACTGAAGAGGTGGAAGTACTTGGATCGTTAAACAGACTACATCCTCTGTTTTTTTGACCTGTCTGTGTAATATCATCACCACAATGGAGCAGTTTTGTTGCATGTATTATCACGGTGAGCTGTGTGGCTGGCAGTGGCTGGACCCAAGTGCAGGACTCGGAGACAAAACATTTGCTGGCAACAAACTTGGCAATACAAAAAACAAAACTTAAACTAGGAGGGTTTAACTAGACTGGAAAAAAATGGCATGACATGTTCTGATGATACAAGACAATGGATACACACACGACTAATGTGGAGGATGCAACATCTTGCCAGGGAAAATACAGGGCTTAAATACAATAGGCCGTAACAAGGAAATGAGACGAACAAGGGGAGCACGTGGGAGTAATCAAACCTGACGAGACTGAGGGAAGCAAAACAGAATACATTAACCTGAGACACTGACCTTCAAAGTAAAACAGGAAATCCACAGACAGAACTTACAGACTCAGGCGAAACACAGAGACATGGGACTCGGGAGACATGAGACATGACTAACTGGGGAGCAAGAGAATAAGCGCAAAGGCAGAACCAAACCCCAAAACTAGAAATCACAATAGACAAAAGAGCACAAACAAGGACTCAGAACAAAAACCATAATATGAAATAATACAAAAACACATAAACTGAAAATGCTGTCAAAATGACCCAGAACGGTAACATGTATATTTAATGAATCTAAAACATAAGAAGTTGGTGGAGCTGTTTGAAATTATTTTAGATTTTCTCCTCTCCACACAGAATCAAAAATATATGGTATAATTATAATTCTGGCTGGATATTTGACCACTCTGTTTGAAAGAATTGATAGAGTAAATTTAAATCGGTTTCTTTCCTCACACTGACCCAGCTTTTAAACATAATCCACTCATTTCCAATAGGACTGAGGTTGGGGCTTCGGGAAGGCCATTCCAAAAGCTTAATGTTAGCCTACATTGTCCTGTTGGAAGACACAGTTGTGTTCAAGTTTCAACCATCCAGCTGCTGATATGAGGGCGAAATTGCAGAATTTGGAGGTAGTCCTCCTTCTTGATTATTCCATATATTTTGTACAATGTACCAATACCACTGGCAGCAAAACAAGCCCAGAGCATATTGCTATCACTACCATCCATGCATGCAAATTTCAGTTGAGCTTAACCTCCTTAGACCCGAAGTCTTTCATGACATGCATTTTTAATTTCTCTTTGATATTTGGGCTGATTGGGGCCCAATGAATGTAGAAACAAAGAATTACCAGAATTTTATTTTACCTTATTTTTGTTTTTAAGAAAAATAAGAGCCACATATAAGGATATTCATTAAAAATTTTGATAGAACAGTAGCAGTATAATGTCCTCGTAAGTGGATATCAGGCCCTTGTAGAGCAAAATTGAGTATTTTGGTCTAAATAACCCAAAATGTGATGTCCACATATGTGGATGCCAGGTCCTAGGAGGTTAAAGGTGCTGATTTTAAAGCTTTCTTAGATAGAAGCAGTTGTAGATGCACCCGTGAGAGGGTGCCATCTAAGAATCCTATTACGGTGCCACGCTGGAATGCACCAACCCAGTCTTTCACAAATGTTTGTAGAAGCAGTCTGCATGCCTTTATACACCTGTGGCTGTGGAACTGATTGGAACAAATAAATTGAACAATTTGGATGGGTGAGTGAATACTTTTCGCAATGTAGCGTCTGCATAGTCACATCTGGCTTTCTGCAGGGTTGTGTGGAAGTGCGCATGTGTTTATATGTGCTTTTGAACATGACTGCTGTGAAATAATCAGAAAACAAAGTTCTGACTCACTGCTTTGTTCTCACTTCGGCTTGTTTCTTTCTCTTGTTGCCATTGTTCTGCCTGACCATCACTGCCTCTCTCGTTCTCTTGCTTATTCACTTGTTGAATTTTGTATTTGCAACCCAGCAACTGCTACTTATTACCTGGCTGTAAGCATTATTTTTGATAGTTTTAGAGCAGCAGGTTGGTTCAGCCCACATTCTGCCTACTTATCAGATACACCACCAGTACACCACAGGTGAACCCTGTGCAGTTATTTACCGCACACAAAACAACAGCATGGTTGACACCTTTTAAAACAACCAGCTGACAAGAATAAACTCTCTAGAGTTCAAGCACAAAGCCACAAGGATGCTCAGTGTGAACACACTGTTATGCCTTATGGCTTAGAGTATCACCTTGTCTGTCTCGAGAGCTTCCTCTTGTTGAAGATCCCTGAAATTTTCCACTCTCTTCTTTCGCTGACTGTCTTATCTTGTTTGTTACTGCTCGGTCTCAGAGCTCTGCTGTGCAGGATACAGTCTACACACACACACACACACACACACACACACACACACACACACACACACACACACACACACACACACACACACACACACACACACACACACACACAGAGGCAATTTTCCTTTCCTGCCCATGCCTAAGGGTTTGGTTTGATTCATGCCCTTTGTCAGAGTTTGAGTGGGTCTCAAAGAAATAATGGTGCGACTTCTCTGGAAGTGTGGTGCCTTCTTTAATTGGTGTCTTTTCTCGCATGTGCATCGCATTCGCCCTTGTTCACTAGAAATCACACATCAAAGGATCTGAAAAACTCCTCTCCTGCGGTGTCAACTTGAAGTTCATACTGCTGAGGTCCTGATAAGACTGCACATCAAAAATTTTGAGGGGGGTAGTGGGGGTTGGGGGCTGCATTCAGCATTATATTTACAGTTTACTGTACAGAGTATTAAATCAGCAGCACCCACTGCAATTACTGCAGGGAAATGGTAACATGAAAACATCGTTGCATGCCATTATTGAAGACGCTTTTTATAGGAGGAGAAATGCCACTTTTAAAAAGGAGCATGTTAAAGTGGTTCTCTGTAAACACACTGTGTAAAAAAGCGTCACTTATTATTCCGATGCGACTTGACACATGCCCTTTAATCTCGCAGAAACGAGATTTGCCTGCACCACTTAAGGCAAATGTTGTTGGTTCAGCAGTGCGCGCTTAAGTTACCCAGCATTGCCGTGGCCCCTGAAAAATCACCATTAGAGATAATTTAAAACCATTTTCCTACACTGTTATCAATATTTAAAAAAAGCAGCAAATACAAGTGCATTGTACAAGAGTGCGCGTCTTGTATGCGTCTGCAGGTGCATTTTAGCTCGTGAATGAATTTTACTTGTGAAGGCGGTTTTTTTTGTCCTTAACCAACCCACACTTCAGCCGTGGCTAAGTAGAGCTAGTCATACTGTGATAGATGCTTTAATGCTTATTAAAAGCATGCGATCGCCTTAAACTTAGACATCCAAACGCCAGAGAGTTTTTCAGGAAGACAAATAATCCGAGAAGCTAATTGAATAACTGAATAGATGACTGCAATGGAATAAATGTAATGCCTTCCCCTGCTGCTGCGAACACAGTTGAATGATGGGGAACATATGTCTCATACCTGATGGCTGAATTGGAGCCTTGAGGTTTTCCCCTGTCACCGGCAAAAAAAATGAATGGTCATGTTTTTATCCACTCAGGTGTGAAATTGCTGCTGTATTTGGCAGATCGGTGCGGGTTAATGTACTCTCCAAGGTCCCACTTCCTATCCCCTTGCACCTCCCTGGCTAGCATAAGCAGTCCATATCACACCTGGTGTAATGCTTTCACAGTGGCCACTCTGGTGATAACAAAAGATTTGTGAGGGTGCTTGTGTGCAGGAATGCGTTTAGATGCAGAGGCATGGCCAGCAAAACTGCTCTGATGGATCTGTCCGAACGGTGGTAACTCCTCTGTGGTCCTGCCGGCTCATTTGCCGGTTCTCCCAAATGAGGACTAGGCCGGAGTTTTTTACCCCTCCGCAATCAGATTGGTAGAAGTAGCTGCTTGATGGCTGGTTTGTTTTAGAGCAAAGAGGGCACGGGGCCATGAAAATCAGCCCGTGCCCCTGCCTGTTTCGCACCGCTCACATCTCATTCTGCCACGCTCTCAAATACCCAGGTTGGAGTCATTTGGTAGCTGGTCTCATCTGTGCATTGATCGCTCTGTTTTGGATCCTCTTTCATCTATAAATAATGTACTCATCTGCAGAGTGTACTCTCTCTGTAAGCTCCCTGTTACCCAGACCGGCCCTACAAGGCATGCCATTCCTGTCTGTGATAATTCTTTTATGGATGACAGTCTCTCTTTCTCCCTTTAACTCTCTCTGTGATGGACAGAGGATCTTTCTTCCAGCCCCGAAATCACCTCACACCTACCAGTGGTCATCATGATCTGAGATCATGAACACTGCATCAAAGTGACGAAGCAACAAAGGAAACTGCTGATAGTTAACTCTATTGGAGGGCTAAATAAAAACTAAGCGTTGACTCTCTTCCCTTGTATTTGCCGACAAACACTGCCCAAGTAACACTCTCCCTCACTTTCTCTCACCGTCTCCTCATTATCAATGCTTGGTTGCCTGTCTTACCCAGTGTACTGTAAATGCTTTCAATGGCAATCTGGGAGGGTGGAGAGTGTTGCAATTTCCATTCTGTTGCACATCTCTCCGCGCCAGTCTCCAGAGGCAGTCGGGGAGGGGGGTGGAGGGGGTGGGGGTGGTATTGCCGGGGCTCCCCTGGGGTTAAGCACCAAGCCCCAGGCAGCGTGAATGGATTAAGTCAAAGACGGAAATTCATATTTGTTCAGTTACTGTTTTCAGCTCTTTAAAAATCCACTCTGCGTATTTTGCGTTTGTAAACACTTGTGGAGGTAGAAACGCTGTCCGTCCCGACCCGTGTTCACATGCGGCGTGCTGTCAAGTTTTTCTCGAGAAATGAGGTGTTACATAATGTGACGTGGAGTTTCTTTTTTAACAGGCACCGCTGACACGGCAGCTCATGTTGCATCTTTCTGAAGCACCTGGCAAAACACTTGGTTTTATTTTCTGTTACTATATACTGTATTATTATTTCATGACAGGGCAGCTGCTTCTTTTTCCAGTTTAATCTGGTGCTTGGACTATATACGATCCAAATGACTGTGCGAATATTACCCCAAAAAAAGAGAGCAGGACTTATCCTTTCCTTGGGCCATTTCCCATTATGTAGCTTTGTTGTTTGGATTAGGGGCAGGGTCTTTTCTAATGAAATCTAATATCTTAAAAAAACCATTAATGAATGAAATCATGGAAAGAAATAGCTTGGAGTCATTTGTAGCAGAAAATATAGATAGATCTCGTTTCTTTTGAAGTCAAATGAATGTTTCTGGCCAAAAAAAAGAAGAAAAAAACTGGATGAGGATGAATTCCCACTGCCTTGTCGAGTAAGACCAGACTAGATATCTCTAATCTCATGACATTTCTCCATGCCAGTACTAGAGTTTTGCAGCGTATCTCTGTGAGAATAGGGCTGCATAAACTGATAGACTATTCTGTTGAGATTTTAAAGACACACTCGGCTTAATGGCTGCCAATAAACAAGACGCTGTGGAACCAAATCACCGCTGCAATCGTGCCGCTGCCGTCACAGTCCTTGAAGACAGGTACAGTACGAGCCAGCGTGGCGTGTGCATCCCCGCAGACCCGAGAAACAGTTAAGAACATGCAACCGCAAAATGCCACGGCTGCCTCCAAACATGCCAGGCTTAGAAGTGGCTTCATGTTGTTCTTTTTCATGAAAAACACGAGATGTGATGAATAATATATATCCTGGTTTGACATGCCCATGTACACTGGCAACAGATAACGCTTTTTATTTTTTATTTTGATGCGGCTGTTACACATTTGTCTCTACTTTGATGGCTGCGGCATTGAACTTAAGACACCACTTTTGACTGCTGAAACACAGCGCTTACCATTTCAAATGAGCTCATTTGCAGTATTTTGTTTCTAAAATGGTTTAATCAAAGGGTCAGTTCACCCTCAGGTGCCATGTGTCCTTGCAGATAGTTTCGCTTTTATAGGCTTTAATGTTTGAAGTCCATTTTGATTCGAATTCTTCTTTATGTCCCATGAGCAGCAATCTGAAGCAAGCACGCTGGTAAACAACAACAAAAAAAGCTTTTCATTCACTTGCACAAAGGAAACAAATTGAAATATGATGTTATTAAAATTTGAAGTCATCTACAACATGTAAAGCTAGTAGTTCAATCATGTGGGAGAATGCTGGTATCTTTTATCTGTACTTTAGAAAGCTACAAAAAATTCTGGATCATAAATATTATGAAATGATCATACATTCTTCAGATTGCTGTATTTGAACCCCTTATCACCCCTTTATTTTTTCCCATCTCGATCCCTCTCAAGCCATGCCAAGGCAATGTGTTCCTGCACCACACATTTGACCTTTGTGCAGTGCGTGTCATGTGTTACGGTGCATTGCTCAGCCTGAGGAAGAATTATCACGGCCATGCAAATACACAACTCTGACCAACAAAAAACGTTTTTACTTGTGAGTGCAGCAGAAATGAGCCATGAAACTGTAAACCTCAGGTCTGTTAACGCAAGCATGAAATATTCAGAGATAGCATATGGCCAGATATGTAGTTATAGAGTTATATTACCAGAGAGTTTTGAAGCTTTTCATGTGTCCCAAAAAGCAGACTGCTTGTCATCTAACAATGGACGCAAAGAACATGATAGGATGTTCAGATTTGTGCTACTGGTGCTTACATCTGCGCTTTGAAAAATCCTAAAAGTTGTGCTAACTTGTGCAGTAAATAATGTGTGTGTGTGTGTGTGTGTGTATGTGTGTGTGTATATATATATATATAAAAAAAAAAACACCCAGCACGCCCCTGCGGGCAGTTTATCCTTCAAGCTCGGGTCCTCTACCAGAGGCCTGGGAGCTTGAGGGTCCTGCGCAGTATCTTAGCTGTTCCCAGGACTGCGCTCTTCTGGACAGAGATCTCCGATGTTGTTCCCGGGATCTGCTGGAGCCACTCGCCTAGCTTGGGAGTCACCGCACCTAGTGCTCCGATTACCACGGGGACCACCGTTACCTTCACCCTCCACATCCTCTCGAGCTCTTCTCTGAGCCCTTGGTATTTCTCCAGCTTCTCGTGTTCCTTCTTCCTGATATTGCTGTCATTCGGAACCGCTACATCGATCACTACGGCCGTCTTCTTCTGTTTGTCTACCACCACTATGTCCGGTTGGTTAGCCACCACCATTTTGTCCGTCTGTATCTGGAAGTCCCACAGGATCTTAGCTCGGTCATTCTCCACCACCCTTGGGGGCATCTCCCATTTTGACCTCGGGACTTCCAGGTTATACTCGGCACAGATGTTCCTGTACACTATGCCGGCCACTTGGTTATGGCGTTCCATGTATGCCTTGCCTGCTAGCATCTTGCACCCTGCTGTTATGTGTCACACAGCGGAAATTTGTGTTTTTTATGTTTTATCAATCTGTGTATTGGTACATAGTGTTGATTTTATTTGCATGATTTTATAGTGATATTTATATTGCATGTTTGTTTATTGATATTTATACTGCATGGTTTTATCCTCATATTTATATTGGTGTTAATGTTGTACCATGTTCCTTTAACCCACTGTGGACTAAACAGATAATTGTAGGCACCTGTGAGGTGGGGGCGTTCCCCAAGGTGGCCTATCAGCCGCCAGGTTGCCCTGTTAAAGGGGATGGTGAGCGCAGAGACAAAGGAGAGAGGAGTGACGCACGAAGGGTGAGGAGGCGAAAAAGGAACGCGTGCAACCCCGCACGTGTGTGGAACGAACTGCTGCCTGACTGTGGGGCGCCGCGAGTTGTTCGGCGATCCAGTCCTAACGGCAGGAACGGCAACAGTGGGTGGCGATGGCTGCAATGCACGACAGGGCAGGGATGCCCCTCTGCCTGCATCTGACGGTGAGACGAGGGAGGCCGTGTTCAGGTGTGGAGTGGGGCGGGACTGTGCGGCGACGCGCTGTCAGGAGGAGACAGGTCTGCGATAGGAGCCCCCTCCCTGGTCTGTTGCTGACGAGTTTTGCCATACTGGAAGAGAAGTTCCTCTCCTGTCTCCTTCATATAAGGACCATTCGCCCATGTGTGGCTGGACTGTGGGATTATGGGACTATGGGAGAGTAATTTTAGTATATGGAAAACATGTTTTAGCCTTGTTTTAATATTGTATAGTTATTTCTGCCGGCAGGGTTTTTAGCGGGTTGCAACACTACTTTTATTGTATATGGGGAATTTTGTCTTGTATTTGTGACTCTGGCTGTGTTTTTTTATTATGGAAATAAATGGTGTTTGAAGCCAGCTAAGTTTCTGTGCCCTGAGCGCTGACCCACCCACTCCCCTTTTTCGCTTGTATGTATACCAGACGTGGTGGTGGTGAGGATTTAGGTCCACCAGTCTTAGCGGCTACATATGTGCTGGATTGTCTCTGGGGCATCTTTACACAGCCTGCACCTGGGGTCTTGCCTGGTGTGATAGACCCCAGCCTCTATGGATCTTGTGCTCAGAGCTTGTTCTTGTGCTGCCATGATTAGTGCCTCTGTGCTGTCTTTCAGTCCAGCTTTGTCCAGCCACTGGTAGGATTTCTGGATATCAGCCACCCCCTCTATCTGCCGGTGGTACATACCGTGCAGGGGCCTGTCCTTCCATGATGGTTCCTCGTCTCCCTCCTCTTTCTTGGGTTTCTGCTGCCTGAGGTATTCACTGAGCACTCGGTCAGTTGGGGCCATCTTCCCAATGTATTCTTGGATGTTCGTTGTCTCATCCTGGACTGTGGTGCTGACACTCACCAGTCCCCGGCCCCCTTCCTTCCGCTTAGCGTACAGCCTCAGGGTGCTGGACTTGGGGTGAAACCCTCCATGCATGGTAAGGAGCTTTCTTGTCTTTATGTCAGTGGCTTCTAGCTCCTCCTTTGGCCAGCCTATTACCCCAGCAGGGTACCTGATCACGGGTAGGGCGTACGTGTTGATGGCCCGGATCTTGTTCTTACCATTCAGCTGACTCCTCAGGACTTGCCTGACCCTCTGCAGGTACTTGGTGGTTGCAGCTTTTCTAGCGGCCTCTTCATGGTTCCCATTCGCCTGCGGGATCCCCAAGTACTTGTAACTGTCCTCTATGTCTGCAATGTTGCCTTCTGGTAGTTCAATCCCCTCAGTTCTGACTACCTTCCCTCTCTTTGTTACCATCCGGCTACACTTCTCCAGTCCGAACGACATTCCAATGTCATTGCTGTATAGCCTGGTAGTGTGGATCAGTGAATCGATGTCTCGTTCACTCTTGGCATACAGCTTGATGTCATCCATGTACAGGAGGTGGCTGACAACTGCTCCATTCCGTAGTCGGTATCCGTAGCCAGTCTTGTTAATGATCTCACTGAGGGGGTTCAGGCCTATGCAGAACAGCAGTGGGGACAGAGCATCTCCTTGGTAGATCCCGCACTTGATGGTGACTTGTGCTATGGGCTTGGAGTTGGCCTCTAGTGTTGTACGCCACATCCCCATTGAGTTCCTGATGAAGGCTCTTAGGGTCCCATTGATCTTGTACAATTCTAGGCATTCCAGTATCCAGCTGTGGGGCATTGAGTCATAGGCCTTCTTGTAATCAATCCAGGCAGTGCACAGGTTGGTCAGTCTGGTCTTGCAGTCTCGGCTGATTGTTCTGTCTACCAGTAGCTGGTGTTTTGCGCCTCTGGTATTCTTGCCAATTCCTTTCTGTGTCCCGCTCATGTATTGACCCATGTGCCTGTTCATCTTAGCCGATATGATGCCTGACAGGAGCTTCCATGTAGTACTGAGGCAGGTTATTGGTCGGTAGTTGGAGGGGACCGGTCCCTTCTTGGGGTCCTTGGGGATCAGGACCGTCCGGCCTTCAGTTAGCCATTCCGGGTGTCTCTCGTTAACTAGCAGCTGGTTCATTTGTGCTGCCAGACGCTCGTGGAGTGCAGTCAGCTTCTTCAGCCAGTAGGCGTGAACCATGTCGGGCCCTGGTGCTGTCCAACTCTTCATACTGGAGACCCTTTCTTGGATATCTGCCACTGTGATGGTTACTGGACCCTGTTCAGGGAGGTCGCTGTGGTCTGCCCTCAGATCCTCTAGCCACTGAGCATTGCCGTTATGGGTTGCATCCTTGTCCCATATGCTCTTCCAGTATTGCTCCGTCTCCAGCCTTGGTGGTGCTGTTCTCTTATTGTTCCCTTGCCACTGAGAGTACACCTTTGCTGGTTCTGTGGAGAACAGCTGGTTTATTCTCCTGCCTTCTATCTCTCTGGTGTACCTCCTCAAGCGGCTGGCCAAGGCTGTGAGTCTTTGCTTGGCAGTTTCCAAGGTACCTTATTTGTCGCACCTTTCTGCAACTCCGTTAGTTGGCTAACCTCCCTCCGTGCTACTTTGATCTTGCCCTCTAGCCTCCTTCTCCATGGAGGGTACTGCCCCTTGTCGCTGTTCAACTTGTAGCCAAGCATCTCACTGATCACTGCTGCCGTATTGTAGATCAGCTTGTTAGTGTCGGTAATCGTGGTTGTAGGTATTGCCCGTAGTGCTGCATTAACATCATCTAGCAGACCTTCTGAGGGTACTTCACGTAATCTTGGTAACCGGCTACGGGGGATCCAGGTTTCAAGCTTGGCCATGATCCTATTTTTCAGGTCAGTTCCTCTCGCACTCAACGATCCTTCTCCTATCGCACTTGGGGCTATGTACCCAATCTCGGGTGGGGGTGATGATATCGCCCCCCTGACCTGGCGTCCTGACTCCTCCTTGCCGTAGCATTTGTGTTGTACCTCGTCAATCTCTAGATGTGAGAGCAGTCCCTTCTTTCGAATGTTGGAACACTGAGCTACTAGTTGTTTCGCTGTCATTGTGGATGTTGGGTATCGAAGAATCCATAGGTCCCTCATCCTATTCATGTAGCCCCTTCCGCCGGGGTTACTTGCGTAGTAAGGCAAGGCAAGGCAAGTTTATTTGTATAGCACAATTCAACAACAAGGTGATTCAAAGTGCTTTACAGAGACATTAGAAACAAGAACAAATAAAAAGCATGATTTAAAATTGAATAAAACAAGCAAATAAACTAACTAATTAACAAACAAACAAACAACAGTATATAAAATCAAAACAGATAAAATCAGAACAGTAGATAAAATCAGTAGTTAAATGTAAGTTTTGAAATTTAAGCTTAAAGTGTGGATTTGGTGCTTTATTCAAATGCAGCTGAGAACAGGTGAGTCTTCAACCTGGATTTAAATAAACTGAGTGTTTCAGCTGATCTGAGGCTTTCTGGGAGTTTGTTCCAGATATAAGGAGCATAAAAGCTGAATGCAGCTTCTCCGTGTCTGGTTCTGACTCTGGGAACTGATAAAAGACCGGATCCAGATGACCTGAGGGATCTGGATGGTTCATACTGGGTCAGGAGGTCATTGATGTATTTTGGTCCTAAACCATTCAGAGCTTTATAGGCCAGCATCAGAACTTTAAAGTCTATCCTCTGACGGACAGGCAGCCAGTGTAAGGACCTCAGAGCTGGACTGATGTGGTCCACTTTTTTGGTCTTAGTGAGGACTCGAGCAGCAGAGTTCTGAATGAGCTGTAGTTGTCTGACTGATTTTTTAGGTAGACCTGTAAAGATGCTGTTACAGTAATCAAGCCTACTAAAGATGAATGCATGGACTAGTTTTTCCAGGTCCTGTTGAGACAACGCCCCGTTTTCGTCTCTTGCCCACCGATGCCTTCTTGTTCCAGTAGCCCACTTTTCGTCAGGGTGCCCTGGTTCCTCAACACCTGACGCGGACCTTGTTGATCCGGGCGACGTCCGAGCCGGCATGCCTTCATATTTATCTGTCTCGCTCATGTCTGCGGTAGGCTTGCTTAGCATAGGGGGTCTAGCCTTAGGACCCTTACTGGATACAGACGCCCCAGGCAGGAATCGAACTTGCGATCCTCTGTTCCAAAGGCGTGTAGTCTAACCACTACGCTTGTTGGCACATCAATTTTTGTGTTAGTTTTAAATAAGCCAAACTAGATGTATCCCTTGGATATCTTTAATTTATTCTACTCTCAGTGTTTTCAGTGTGACGTGATTCACAGTAATAACATAGACGAGGGTTTATCAGTTCAAAATACTCAAAGGCACGTTATGCAAAAAAAGTATTTGACATTTATCAAGGAGACAGCAGTAAAACTAAACTTACTTTCTCTGTTCATACACTGTATTATCCTAAAGAAGTCATATTAGGTTCTTACTGTAAATCCCTTTCTGAGCACAGCCTCGAGGTGTGGAAGGAGATATTCTGATTTAAATCTGACATAACTATTCATTATTACATCCTTTTCTTTATCATCATCATTTTTAGAACAGTGTATCATTTTTACAGTGCAAACATGAATTAAAGTGTAATTGGGGCATTGTGCATCGTACTAAATGACACATATAAATTAAACAGTAGAAAACCTTTTGCTATAGCTCACGAGAGAACTCCTGAAGATGTTTTTTTTAATTTTTAATCCAGTTTTAAATGGCATGTTGATTCTTTTATTTTTAAAACATTTTTAAATATATATATATATATATATATATATATATATATATATATATATTTTTTTTCCTTTTTGGCGGGGGGGGGGGGGGGGTTCTAAAAGTTGCACTTTAATTCTCCCAGTCACAAAATCAGATTCTGGCCGGTTACTGTCTGACTTCTTGTAACTTAGTAGCACATTTGGTCATTTTAATTGCAATTTAGGGAACATTTACCAGACAAGCATGACACTGGCACTAATAGAAACTATGGTAATTAACCTAAACCATGGTCATTCTATTCTGCTGAAGGATTGTAGGGCTTTTACCACATGTTTTATCACTGCTCTGTGACATTCATTAACACGGTCATGACTCATTTTTCCTCTTGCTTTGAGGGAAACGGAGTTTGCTCCTCACTGGGGAGCTACACTGCAGCAGCAGAAGCTAAAATAAAAATAACATCTTCCTTCACAGCCTGTGAATGGGGAAAAAAAAAGCTTCTATCTTCACATCTACTGTAAAATTACACTAAAGCTTGTTGACCTGGCAGGTCACTGAATATAGTGTAACATGGGTGATACTTGACTAAAACCTTTATTTCTTCTTTTCCCTGTGTTGTCTAACACAGGCCAACATGAATTAAAGCCTAAAAGCGAATTGGACTGGAAATGAAACTTTAACTACCCTTGCTCAGTCTTAGGATATTTTTTTATGTTAAGTTATCTTAAAAATATTTAATCAACTGTGAGTTTTGAGAAATGAACTTTCCTACTTTTCCTACTTCTGCCTTATTACGACATTTTAATTGTAAGCCCATTACAATGAATGTGAAAGTTCATTTGTGTTGCCAAAAGTATTGAAAAACATACCCTACTTGTGCAAATCTCCAAAGTGTTTTCTGAATATTTAATACTTTTGGATACAGCTTCTTTAGAAAATAGCTTTCATTTTTTTCCGTTTGTTCACCAAGTTGTCTGTCCTTTCTTTAAAATCTGTTATTTCTCTTTTGTTTGACTACTTAAAAGAAGAAATATAATCAAAAATGACATTCATCTCTAATAGATTAAGGCATCTGTGTGTGCGTGTGTTTGTGTGTTATCTACATGGATACCACACAAACACACCCCTGCAATGGTCCACAGTAAGTACCATATTGAGTTTGAGGTCATGCAAATGGTCACATTTTGAGTTTCTCTTTACGAGACAGTTGAAGATGAATGGAATCTATATTAAATTATATATTATACACCTGTGTGACTGATTATTAACACAAATATCTGATTAGCTAATCATTTCAGTGCATTTAGGCATATAAACATGGTCAAGTAAACCTGCTGAAGTTCAAATTGAGCATCAGAATGGGGAAGATGATTTAAGAATGTGGCATGGTTGTTGGTGCCAGATCTGGTATGGAAGTATTTCTGCTGGCATTTTCCCTCAAAAAACTCTCTACAGAGAGTGGCCTAAAAAATGAAAAACATCCAATGAGCGGCATTTCTCTGAAAACACCCTGCTGATGTCAGAGGACAATGGGTCAACTGCTTCTAGCTGATAGGAAGGCAACAGTGACTCAAATACCTACTTGTTACAACCAAAGTGTGCAGAAGAGCATCTCTGAAAGCGTGGAGCCATCTTGCTTAATATCAGCTGTACAGGCTGCTGCTGGTGGAGTAATGGGGGATATTTTGGATCTTTTTTTGGCACACTTTGAGCCCTTTACTACTACTTGAGCATCATTTAGACACCGTAGCCTACCTGAGTATTGTTGTTGAACACTTCCATCCCTTTAAGACCACAGTGTACCCATCTTCTGATGGCTGCTTCCAGCAGGATAGCTCACCATGTCGAATCAAAGTAGTTTCTTGAACATGACAATGACAACTCAAATGTCATCCACAGTCACCAAATCTCAATCCAATAGCACACCTCTGGGATGTGGGGGAACACGAAATTCACAACATGGATGTGCAACAGACAAATTTGCAGCAAGTGCGTGACGCTATCATGTCAGTATGGACCAAAATCTCTGAGAAAAGTTTGCAGCACCTTGTTGAATCTGTGGCAAGAAGAATTAAGGCAGTAGTGTGTACCTAACAAAGCGAACGGTGGATGTATATCATCATCACAAGTAGTAGTTTTGTAGGCTCTTACCCTTGATGCATTGCTTAACAGATGATGGCCCTGTAATGCTGTCACATAGTTTACTAATTAACTTACCCTGGCTGTGTTAGCCACCTTCGCGGATGCTAACGTAGCTGTGACAGCTAGCTAGCTAGCTGTTATCAGATATTAAAAATCTGTATTGGTCTCAAACATCTAATATTTATGAAAAGCTGGAGAAGCAGTGCAGTTTGATTGCTTTAACGTTTCCAAATGTTTACACTCAGATTTTGCTTTATTACACTTATGATCATTTTCACGATGAAGGGGAGCTGCTGTGTTTGCAGCAGGATTGGGAGTGCTTCCAGCCACAACATAGAAGTTACAGGAAAATGTAAGTTTTGCTCTGATACAAATGGACCCGACAGACAAATGGTATGACTCTCACAACCAGCATTTTAAATATACAAGATTAAAATACAGGAATTCTGCCAGTGCACAAAAAAATATCAAAGAGAGAAAAGAAAGACAGAGGAGAGGATGTATTAGCCGCAGGACAAATTGTGCTTAATAGTGTAAAAACCTTTAAAATTAATTGAGCAGCCAAATGTTACTTCATCCCTCTCATGCATGCTCGCAGCCATGGAGAATCCTACCGCAAAGGGAAATGGCTTTGTTCTCTGTCTCACAGCCAAGCATGCGTGTGGACGCCATATTCATCCCATTATTCTTTTTTATTAAGGCCTGTGATATTAATGTTACAAAATGCACTTCCCTTGCATGTGTTCAGAGGTGCTTGTGGTGGAAAATAAATAGAATGCTTTAGTGTTTTACTGCCATCATGTTAAACACCAACAATCAGTAATAGCACAGCAATCAGAAGCTATTAACTGGATGAGGATTTGCATAAAGAGCATACTATTTACATGATCAGACTACGCCACAGTTCATCACTGAAGGCAGGAGGTCTTGCCCTTTCATATCATGAGATGTTTAAGCAATGCAAAGACATGCACCACCGATCTTTTTTTATTTTTAGTTGAAGTGCAGCTTCCTGTTCAAAAACATGTTTGCAAAATGAAATGCGAACGAATGAGAAAACAGTGTGGGAGTCCGTTTTTAGGAGCAGTTCTGAGTCACAAAAGGCTTCAGTTCAGTGTTTTCAATTACAGCGTATCTCATCTCAGTTTGCCGGACAGTAGGCGTGTACCAATATGAAACTCAGGCCACTGTATCCCCGTGGTCTCAGATTGTTAGCTGACCTAGTATTCAGCCAGGGCTTCATGCTTCACAGAGCCGCTCCCGCAATCTATACTCCACTGTAGCACCCAAGAAATTAGGGATGGGAGGGAGATGGAGTACCATTGATACATTTCATCTTTGCTAGAGGGCTGTCTCTCTCATGCAATCAAAAGCTGGGCCCTAGGAGCCACAGTGCCCAGACAGAAGTAGGGGGGGAAGCTGTGAATCCCTGCAAAGCCACTGTGGGTTTTATAAGCTGTTCCCTGGAAACCAACAATTATTTCATTGTAATGAATGCATGCACAACTGCGTATCACATGACCATCATCCAGACTGTGAACACATCTGATGCCATTGGTGAGTATTTCAATGTCTCTAAAAAATGATGCACAGTGCTTTCATTACGGCTCTGCTGCAGTCATCACCTCATCTTGGAAAAAAAAAAAAGCAAAGTGTCGGACCCGAAAGCCACAATTTACCTGGAATTACTCTGATAAAAACATCAACATGGATAATGCATCTCACAGCCGCAGACTCATAAAGACGTGTATTTGTCAAAGACAAGACAGAAATTACAGTGCTTGTGCAGCAGCTACGACCACATCAAATCTGCATGCCTCCGTCCCCAGAGGCTCCCCGGTTTGTCCTCTTCCATCTTAACTCAATGAGAGGCTAACGTAAACCTAGTAATAAATCATATCCCTTTAAACTGAGCAATGATCTAATTTTTGAAGTGCTGAGGGATGGGCGAGAAGGGGAAAACACGGATCTCACAAAATGAAATTTTATGACTCCCCCTGTCACATCTAGTTGCTTTGTCAATTTGGGGCTAACACTGCTGCCTTAGGGCCCCCGGCACAAAGATGTGGAGTGTGGATGTACCAGCCGTGGTCGCCTCAATTGCTGGAGCATGCACGAGTTCACTTTACATCTCTTTGGCAATATACAGTCAGTCAAAAAGTCACACCTGAGTAAACAATGAATTCAAACAATTGAGCAGCCGTTTAATTAATAAATGAAGATTCTCAGAGTGATGTTATCAAAAGTTCTGCATTCTAGGGAAGGTCTTCATTGCGCTTGAAGATGAATACCACTGTTGCCAAAAAAAGTGTCTAATTGTGTTCACACAGTCTCGCACTGAGGGACAATTGCACAGTTGGCAGTGTGCAAGACTACTGAGAGGAGTGTGTGAACCATCTTCCACGCTGTGCTTGACTTTTACTTTCTTCTGTGTGTGGTCATTTTAACGCACCGTTGCCAATTGTTCACCTGTTCAGGCAGGTGAGGTGCAGGTGTAAAAGCCAGGCTAACTAACCAGTCGCATGCAGCCAGTACAGACTAATGATAAACTCTGATCACGAAGCATGCTGTAGCAGACTCTTTGTACAACTGGTGTCAGCACTTGGACTGAATTTGCATTTCTCTTTGAATGTGTGCTGACAAGCGCTACTGTCTCACGCAGTTATTCACAAAAGAAACGGAGATGATGATTGTAAGTAGAAAGAGAACAACACAAATATATATAAAATAGGTAGCTGACTGGGTTAGGCAGCTTTAAAAGCATCTCTGGAAAAGAATTTGCATTCATTGCAGCATTATGTTATACAAATATCTTGCTTCGTGGCCTCTCACAGGGAAAATCTATACGCTTATCTGTTTGCCCAGCAAACAAGCAAGAGGGTTTTGACTGAAAGATTGTATTCCCGTGTGCAAAAAGCTACGCCTTTCCTTTTTTTTTTTGTAACAAAAAGATAGGAGCCATCCCTGCAGGTCTTATGCTGTTCCTGCTTAATATGTGAAGTGAATAAAGGGTGCTGCTCTTCATGGGCATAGCCGATTAACGCGATAAAGAAGGTTACTGCGATAGCCCAAACGCGAGGCAGTGTGATAACGCCAGGGTCTCGGCAAGATCAGGCTTAATGTCCCAAAGTGCCTCCACAGGATTCAGCCGCGGTCGCAGAACAGGTTTCCATTTAATACAGACTGTGGCATTTTAACCTTTTGGATGAATTTAACATGACTTTCTATTTGCGCTCGTGTATAGGTGGGGGCTCGGCAAGCGAGCAGGAAGCGTTCAACAAAGAGGAGAAGTAATCTGCTTAGAAATGGCGGGAGAGAAGTGTCAGCCTTCATCTTCTCTGTGCTCTGAGGAGGTGTCTGTGGCCTTGACAACAACATTACATGCTCACCAGGCAAGGTGCACCCCCCACCCCCACCACCGCTGCCGCCGCCCCCTCCTCCTCCTATCCCAAACAAACACACAGAACATATCCCACGATGCACTGGATTAGCGTCACAAGTGTTATCTTTGTCGAAGCCCTTAGAGAATCTAATCACGAGGGCTCGGCGTGGACCGCTGAGTGCAGTTTATTCTGCTGAGCTGTGCCGGTAGATAGCACTCCACAACCCTCCTCTGCTCGCAGGCCACATGGCGCACACGTCGACATTAAGTTCTCGCTTCAAAACAGGTGAACCACGTCTAGTGGAGAAACACGACAAGCTGCTACGGGAATGCACAGATAGCATCGGATTGTCAAACTTTTAGTGGGGTTTTTTTATTGTAAAAGAATCATTGCTCGTGTGCGCTTTGACTGTAAATGGGCCATGGGCTGATTGCTGCAGAGCAGAGCAGAGATTCTCCAGTGGATGTGTATTTGTACAGCAGCAGGAGGGGCCCTTGTATACCCAGAGGAGAGGCTAAGCCTACACATGGCAGCCCTCTGGGATGCAGAGAGGCTGGGGAGCCTCTCAGGGGAGGGGATGTACAGGGGGTCACATCCCCCTCCAGAAACTGTTTTTGTCTGCGATTGTTTCTGTCTACATTGCTCAGGATGATACTCGAATATCATCTCTCCCTCTCGTTCCGCCTCTGTCCCAAGGCTGAGACATGATGTCGGCATGCTAAATTGGTTGCTCCTTGGTGACGGTGACATTTGAGCTACTAATTATTATGTTCTCTCATGCACTGTTTCTCTGCTGGCTCTAAATCTTTCTTAGAACATCTCAGGTCAGGAGTGAGCCTTTTCTCACAGCGAAGGGGGCGAAAAAGTGAGTCTATTATAAATCACAATGTAGTTTAGTAATCCTGAACATGTCATTAAATGGCTATTGTATCGGCAGACATGTAATTTGGAAACTTGAATCTTTCATTTTCACTTTAGACTTTCTTTTTCTATCCGAGTCGAAAAGTGTTACCTTTTAATTTAGATATGGCATTTTTATACCGGAAATTAGGTTTTCGTTATCTTTGAAGCTGACAGAGCTCAACTCTACAGCCGTGCAAAGCTCGTAAGGGGAAATTTGGCAGCACCCAAAAAAAACCAAACAACCCTTGTTCGCTTTCTTCTTGAGTTTCTCATCTCACAAGCAAAGCAAACACACGGAGAGAAGTACACATAAAATGACCCCTTTTCCTCCAGAGAGCTCTTTACCTTCTGAGGCATCTACACTCGTGGCTGAGGAGAAGGAAAAAAGGGTCTATGCCCAGCTGTAAAACTCTATCAGCGCTTTAATCTTGTTTTCATTTGGAGCATACTGCATCTGAAACTAGCTCCATTAGACAAGAGTGCAATCAGATCAAGAAGTCTTCAGCCTCCCAGTCACATGATAACGCCGCGATCTTCAATCTCCGGCATTCATCACTTCAATTGGCGCGCATCATAACATGCCCTTTCACAACACTGCAATTATTATCCACTTTTACAGCTTATTATAAGTGTACCTGTTTGACCCAGTGTTGCTGTCTGACCAGGAAATAGCTCTGCTGCACCACACAGTCCCCACTGGGACATATCTAATTTTTCTTTCAAACATAAGAGGATTTTTTTCTCCCATCTTCAAAGGATGCTATTTTGAAATTCAAATTTTGCAGACATGTTTCCCTGCGTGCAATAAAGAGCTTGCTTCAAACTACTACTGAAACAATGTTTACTGAATATCATCAGACGTGTCATTTAGTGAGAGGAGAGAGGTGTGTAGGACGCGTTCGGTACATTTTTAGCATTTGTCGCCTATATAATTGGTGTCCATTATTGCAGAGCATTAGCAGGGATTCTTTCAGATCTTCAGGATCACGATAAACTAGCACAATAAGAAGAAAGAGAGACAGTGTGCTGCTTTTATATATGGGTTCACTGATTTTCCTCTGCTTTCAAAGGCCATATGGAAAAAAAGCTGATTTTTTTTTCAAATACTCCCTCATACTGATTAATTCGTAAAACCAGAATTAACAGGAGTACTTTTACTTGCACAGTAAGTTCATTTTACACATTAAAAAAAGAAAAAGGGAGACAGAAACTCACTTCACACCAGTATTCCATAATTTAAATAGCATTATTTTTGAATGAAATTGGTACGGATGGCTGTCTCCAGCCCTTTGATGGATACCTGGTGCCTACAGGATTTGTCCCAGAAGTGCTTCACCTCTTTGATGTATGTCAGCACTGCAGGTGTAAGCTTCTTGGCCACAGGTTCGAAGTGAGAGAAAATTTTTTCCCTCAAAGTCTCATTTCTACCCGCGCCAGCCACTTCCAGTGAATTCCCAGCTTATTTGCTGCCAGTTTTTCTCAGGAATTTATGTATCTGGGGTTGGATAGGGTCCTTGCACTGTGTGTGTGTGGGGGGGTGGGGGGTGGAGTTGGGGATCATTATGTCATCAAAGTCTCTTTGTTTCACGCCAAACAATCTTCTCAACGGGCATGGGGCTGTAGCGCTGTAGGCCTCTACCTTTATGTGTTTTCGAAATTAAATCAAGGTTGAATGAATTAATAACGATACAAATAGTGGCTCTTCTGTTTAAAGCACTTGGTCATGTGGCAGTGTTGGTATTGGCTTCGGGCATCATGAATGAGCTCTTTTGGAAGATAGAAAGTTTTATTGCCTATCAATCCCTTCACCAGAGGCAGAAAATCAACAGCTTTCTTGTCATCATTCCTCTCATTGTCTGACCTATATTTCTTTTTACCCACGGGCCAGTTTTAATTGCATAGTTTGCATGTTATCTACTCCCATGAATATAAAAAGATAGTGAGCCACAATAGCTAATATACTTCTTATACACTTAACTTTTATTTTATTTTGTTCTTAACTGTTAATTTCACACTGAGTACCCCATTGTTCCAATTTACAGAGTCTATGCAGACTATGCAGCTCTTACTATGCGCTTTAATTCAAATCCTGCAAGTCCAGGGATCCAGCTATTTCTTTGAAATAATAACTTAGATAGGACATTTGTTTAATCATGTATTTATTACTTTATACTCAATAGGATATTTGTTAGTCAGTGTTAAAGCTCACTGGGGTGCTGTAAAGTGTAATGTGGTTTTAAATTAAACATCTAATGACACACTCTTTACACTGAAAAGTGATTTAGATGGGTCACAAGTCACAGAGGGGTTAGGCGAGACAGGAAGAAGTAACTTGAGCAGCAGGTATTCCTAAACACAGTGAAATTAAAGCTATTGTGCGACAGAGTAAACAGCTAACAAGAGGCCCACCGAGGCATTTCAGTGGCCCTCGCTGCATTTGGATGATAGATTAGGATTATTACGTGTGCGTGTTTTATTTATGTGTTTTGCCTGGTCAGTTCACACTTAAAGAATAAAACATAACACAATGTAAAGGTATGATACGAAACCAGATCCATATCAGCTAGAAGACTAGACAAAATTACTTTTTAATCTTTAAAATTTATAGCTTTTTATATGCTTGGTTGGACACCTGACGCACGCAATGTTTTTCCTTTTCCACGGAGGCACAAATGCAAACAATTTAATTTATTTTCGAATGATTGAACTCCATTTAGCTCCTCCGGTTTCAGTTTACCACTATTGCCGATGCTGGCTCACTGTGATGCTGTCAAGGCCTTACTATGGGACACATAGCAATGTGTTATAGTAAACTATTAGTAAACTGCACTTTTCTTACTTTGGCAGAATGTCTCTGCTGAAAAAAAAAAAAGCCTTCAAGGGTTCACTTTGTAAAAGATTACACAGCTGCCAATATTGATGCAAAACATTTTGCTCGTAATTCAAAGCTCCGATTGCACAGAAATTTGCACTTCCATCAATTCCACATGACATATGTTCCGCTGCCATCAAGCAACAGCTGGGTCATAAAATGAAAACAAAACAGAAGTGCAATTTTCTAGGACTGCTCTGCGTGCAGCCTCTTAAAGACTGTGGTTCGGGAACTGATCCGTGTTTTCTGAGGGAATTTTTTTTTCCCCTCCCACCACACTCTGTACTTTGTGAGGACAGTTAAGATATTTAGCGGCAAAGTAGCACCTTGTAACAGGTCCTACATTTATAATTTCAATTGGAATTTAATTAGAGCTGCTAGAGTATTGGCAGCAAAGAGTGCTACATTTGTTAAACATAGACATATCCACGGAGGTGACAAGGTCATGCTTTTATAAAGGTGCCCCTTTTTAAGAGTGTAATAATAGAGGATAATTATTTTTAGTCGTGCATTAATGTGCCAGCAGAATTTTAATGGTTTGGTTATTTGAGCTTGGTGTAATGATAGGTTGTTTTTTTTATTTATTTAGATGTTTAATGATGGAATTTGTTGAGTTTAATGTATCTTCACGTTCTTAAATATCAGGAACTTTGCTGGAAAATAACTGTCGCTCTAGTAATCAATGTAATCAAAAGTAGCTGATGAGGCCAGCTGAGGCATGGATGACCTCTGATTCCCTGCTTCCAAATTTAAACAACACCTGTGGGTGTATCTAAAATGTTAGAAACATGGTGTCTGTCTTTCAGTGGCCTTTGAAGAATCTTGAAGTTATTTTTTTTTATCAGTATGGGCTTTCTTTAGCTGCCTTGGTCACACAAAATATGGCTTTTATACTTTTTTACTTGTATACTTTTTGTGTGTGTGTGTGCCTGTGATGTAGCACTTCTCTTTCTGTGAAAAGACCCTGATGATGATGCTACAGCTGCACATTCACATGTAGTGAATACTCCTCCGCCTAACTCTTACACGACCTTGCAGGTTTCAACACTGAACTGGCGCATACAGCTGGCTCTGCATCAATCACTGAAGACAATATTGCTTCTGCCATCCTTACAGACATTTTCAGTAACCACTCAATTTTATTCACTCAGTGCCAAAACACAGTAGTCATCTAAAGGCACTTTACATTGTAAGGTAAAGAGCCCAACATTAAGGGTGGAAAGCCAATCATTCAAATATCCTCTACAAGCAAATGGGGAGGAAAAAACCCTTTAAACAGGCACAAACCTCTGACAGAGGGATGGTGGCCATCTGCTGCGACTGGCTGGAGTGAGGGGAAAGAGAAGAGAGCAAAGAGATGTTAAACCCTTTCTTCTACAACTGTGTCCTAAATCTCTCGCTTTAAAGTGAAACAATGAAAAATTCTTCTCTAAATGTAAAGAAACAGCTCAATTTTAAATGACAAAAAAGGTAATAATGGAAGCTAGAGACGCTAATGAGAATGAAGCAACTCCCTGAGATCTCTCTCTCCACGAACCTCCACCTAGACTGTCACCTGAAAATTTGATGACAGAATATGCAATCAGTGTTGCAATTATCAGAATGGAGTCATCCACTCGTGTTGTTGACCCTGTTCCAGCCAAGCTGTTTGACTCCAGTACCTCTTACAGGAAGCAACCATTATAATAAAGTGTTCTCTGAGTTCTCAGGCCTCATTCCCAGAGCTTTCATAAGAGCTGTGGTAATACTTATTCTTACTGTGACTCTTATACACCATCCCTCTAATCCCAATTTTTGGGGAAATTTAAATTAAAATATCTCCATATTCCTTTCATCTGGATGACACGTCAGAAAATTCTAATTATAAACTCCATACAGTCTAAAAAACATGCTTTTAACATTTCAGAAAACTGTAAACTGTCTGAAAAACATAACTGTCTTTTGTACTCTTTTTAGTCATCCTCATAGCTAAAAATAATAATAAGAGATACTAAAGAGCCACATTTCAAATGCAGTAATGCAAAGACACAATTTTAGCACTGACCTTTTTTTTTTTTTTTTTTTTACAAGGAAATCTGAGTCATTGCAGAAAAACAACAAATATGTGGATCCAAAGGATAATAGCAACCCTAAGTGCTCCTTCATTACATGCACCTAAGACTGTGTGATATGGATGTGCCAAACCTCATCTGTTGGCCACAGTCAGCTGACATATCTAAGAGTCTATCCTGGTGAATGACAGGAGACTGTCTTCTGTTTTCCTCAGACAAGAGTAATTGGTTCCTCACCCTACTCAGCTGAGCAGGTGTCTCCTGTCTCCGTGTCAGGGAAGGAAGAATCAAAACCACCAATCAAGCTGGCCAAATGTCTCTGAGCGACTGACTTCACTGGAGCTTCGGTGGAGAGGAAAGCAGGTGAATCTCCCTTTGCATGTGACCTTTTCCACCACACACCTTGTCAAACTCCCTGTGATGCCCCATCACTGATATAGATGCATGACAGAGCCTCTACTGTGATGTACAGATTTGTCTTTTTTTTTTTTTTTTAAACGGGGCTGCTGAACAAGCTGTTATCATAACACAGACACAGTATCTTTGGATAAAATAAATGGTAAAAATGCTAATAAATATAGTTAATTTGTGCTCCAGCAGACATAAAGCAAAAATAACATATTGGCATTCAGTTCAATTTGTCTTTTTGCTGTGTCAGTTAAAGTCAGCTGACCTTTGTTGGTTGAAAAAGATTTTTGTGGTAAATATTTGATTATCATTTCTTGTACTTACTCTGAAGCTCACAAAAGTCTTGTGTCACCTTTCATTTCTTCATATTTTGCTAGAAAAGGGGGAATTGAGTTATTGAAACGTGCACAAACATACACAGAAATACAGTACAAAAGGCAAAAGCAGAGTTTGTACAATTCTAACAAGGCTGAGTTGTCAGCATTTGGTACAATCATCTTTATTCTTCAGTTTCAAACTGAAGCTTTCCTCTTTGGCAGCTTTTTTTGTCATTTCTTTTAGTAGTTTTAGGAATAGTTCTTAAGGCTTCTTGAAGGACATTCAAAGCTCTTCTTTGGATCTTGGCTGCCTTTTGTTCAGTTCTCTGTCAAGATCATCCCACACTGCTTCAATAATGTTGAGGCTCTGAGTCTGGGGAAGCCAGTCCATCACTGATAGTGTTTCATTGTGTGCTTTTCTATCCAGGTAACCACATCTGATTGTACTTTGCTATGTTCATAATTCCATCATTTATGACAAAATCCTACACCACAGGCTGAAATGCAGCCCTAAACCATGTGAAAGCCTCCACTGTGATTGGCTGTAGACACTATAGGCTAAACAGTAGATGAACTTTAGGACCAGATGCGTCTCTCAGGTCCTGTGTCAAGTCTTCGCTGGATTTATTTCCCGCATTAAGCACATACCTTTCACATACGTGACACTTCTTCTTTTGTCCTCCATTTGTCCAGTTTTCCCACATTTTTTGACACACTCAACACCATGCTGACATATGGCAATTATTCAGCTAACAGCTCTCTGAGAATCACCTTGTTATTTTTCCTGTTAAATTGTGTTATTGTTAGCACTTTTCTGTTAAAGAAATATGAATAAATTATGTGTTTTTGTGACAGGCTCCTAGTAGCAAATTGCCTACCATTTAAAATTAGTTCCTTGCCAAGTTGTGAGTGATGTGCCTTTTTATGCTTGAATGAGTCATGGATCAGATTCATAGGTAAGTAACACATAAAATAACATTCCTCTAAAAATGGCCAGGCGCAAGGTTTGGACTGAAAATGAAAAAGCAGACAAACTTTGAAAGGCCTTTAGAAAGTCTGGAGAACAATTGATCAGAACCATTGTAAAACGTTACATAAACATCTGGCTACATGGAAAAAATATATAATGAGGTGAAGTATCTGGTCGTTAAGTGATGACGTGACGAATCCTACTTCCGGGCCTAAAGTAGTCTGCGTTTAATATGGCTTTTGTGTTGTTAACATGTTTTGTATTTTCTTCTATTTAATCTCAAAAAGCTCCTAAAACAGTCAGTAATCACTGTTGAATTCCCTCGTCTTTTATTACTGCTAATCATTTATTTAAGCTCAGTTTTTAAAACCTCATGATGTAACTACAGCCCAGCCCATGCAGCAGTATATAAATGACTAACCTCGTATTGTGGATGGATTATCTCAGTTGTTCTCCTGGCTGAAGTTTGGTCCGTTTACAGCATCCTGCCATGCGATTATATTTGTTCCTGACCACCGAGAACACTCACATTAACTTTTATCGAGTGGAAAAAAAGTTAGCTTGTTTATATTATGCTAACATAGCTGTGTCGCTAGCGGTCATGTAGCACATCATTATATACCAGGTAGCCAAACTTCAGTAACCCTACAAACGTCACTGCTGTTTAGTTTTCTGTCTTCATTTATGTTGGAAGTGATAACAGAGCTGTACGTTTTAATGTGTTTCCAAAACCCCACAGTCAGGACATGCTATATTCAATACTCTAAAAAGCTGAGTGAAAGTGCAGAGCCATGAGTCTGATGGTTTGCCAGCTCTTACACAAGATCCACTGCTGATGTAAAAATATTGATTAGCGCAGATTTAAGATATCGAACTGCATGAATGCAAATTGGTTAACATCTTATTGTATGCATTGTGTGTCAGTAATGGTTTATTAAAAACGTGTGCATCACGTTAGAGAATGTGTTTGATAGACTGAGACATGCAGCACAGGCTCCATCATGCTGTATTAGTTCAGTTTCTTTTGTAAGTCAGAAACTGCTACGCTTTCTAATATGTCCTCATTACTATAGCATCCAATACCTCTTTGGGACTGTTTAGTTTTTTGATTATAAGCTGGCATAAATGCAGCACTCTGTGGTTTGTAAGAATGAAATATCTTTGGCTCCTTCTGGATTTAATCTTTTTATGGAAGCAAAGTCCCTACCAAAATATTTCTCTCTCCCACTGTCTTGGTTTTGTGCTCATGCCAGTGTCTCTAATAGATTAAATTTCTACGCAGACACAACCCATTCCCTAAAATCTGCAATTTGATAGATGTAGTGTGTAAATAGCAGAGAGACAAATGGTTCATGCACTGGCCCTGGACCCTGATCGTGGAAATAAAAGCAAATTGTTGGGATTGTTAAGTAAATATGAAAACTGGGACTTTTGTTACATATAATGTTCGCAGCTGGATCCAGGTACATTATTTACAATATCTACTAATTAAGCGTGCTTGTGTGCAAACGCGGGAAGATACATTTACCAGCAGCTCAGAAATCCACCCCTCAAAACAACAGACTGATACATGTGTTAATTCTTACCACTCTGCTTCGCATTTCCCCCGAGCTATGTTTTGTTGTGATACTCAGTCAAATTAGCTCTGAATTCCACTGATCATCAGACTCATTAAAATGTGTTTATATTGCTATCAATTTTTCCATGGCTCAGTTAAACGGCTGCTGTACAGTCATAGTTAATGCAGCCAATACTCCATCCCTCTGAAGTTAGTGCAGCCTTCTTATTAGGACGTAGTTCTACACGAACCCTGGTACATGATTTACTTTCACTTGTTACTTGTTGAGTGCTTAATAGTACAGTATTTTATGTAGACCATGTTAGTTTGCCATTGTAATTTAATGACTGAGTCCACTGAAAGTCCTCTGCACTTTAAAAAAAAACAAAAAAAAAACTCTTGATAGATTTATTTGCTTAGTGCAAATAATAAATCGAAAGCAGATATATAATTCAATAAATCTGGATTACATTAAGATAAATGCATCTTAGAGATTCAATTTAGGACTTGTGAGGCTTGAATTATGAAAGACGATTACTGTCTGGCTTCTGCCATGACTGTAACAGAACCGGAACTGAAAGAAGAGTTTTATCAAGACAGTTAATAGAAGTCCCTTTTATAAATAAGCGCCGCTTAAGATTATGATTAGGGGTGAGCGTTTCGAGGAGGTGAGAGCTCGCTTTAAAGACTTAAAGCCAATTGAGGTCAGAAACACGGGGTATATATTTTCGTCAGCTTTGCAATTGCCGAACAGTTGCAGCTGCTGTGCAGCGATTAGCTTGACACATCATGTGGTGTGCACAAAGTGCTACCAGGCTAACAGCTGAGTCAAAAGTGGAAGGCCAGACCCTCCTAATGGGGTTTTAGAAGGAACACGTTTTCCCTCCTCGTTCACATTTTCTGCCTCTGTCTTGGTGGGTGCAAGTTAAAAGTAAAATATCCTCCCTTTAAAAGTCTCAGCGGAAAATGATTTGCATTGTATTATTCAAATTGCAGTTAAGTGCATAATACACTCTAATTACACGGTACAGCACTGAGTGTGTTTTGAATTCATGCATTTCATTTTTCAGGCAGACTAATGCAGAATGAATCACACAAAATGAAAAGTGGAAGGGGGCTATTGTACAGATGCAAACCTCTCCCTCTGCTTTTTGCATTTCACAGGGAGACAGGGCAAAAATGTGCATTTGTGTGTGCAAGTAAACATTTGAAATACTGCGTATGTGCGTGCATACGCCTCTGTTTCTGCCTCCTGGTTTGTAGCTACACACAAGGGAATCCGATGTTTGTGTGTGATACCCGCACAAAGAAGCATCTGCAAATTAATTCCAAGCACTGATGGACATTGTTCATCACTGAGATAGGCACTTGATTTTCAACAATCTAGCTCTTACTTGACTACGGTCTCAGTAGCCTTGATATGATAATCCTCACTCATTTGGTATGCAAAACAGGTTCACATAAACCCTAAGTGTTACATTTTAGGCATATTTTGTTTGTGTGTGTATGTGTGTGAGAGGCAGGGGGTCTGTGAAGCTGAAATAGCTACAGTTAAAGGTGCAGTGAATAAAATCTTTACTGACACATTGCAAATAACAATGTACATCTATGTGATTTAAGTTTAATGGGAATGCTGCTAACAATCAGTGAGTCAGTTTTTACGTACTGGGTGTTTGGGCTGAAAACAGCCTTTGGTTAGAAGCACAGGGGGGACTCGCATTGGAGGGGGTGTGTAGCATCATTTTGATGATGAAATATAGCCCAGGAAAGCTGGTTTGAGTACCAGATATGAGATAGTCTGGAGGCTGATCAGATGCTATAATCACAGTGCACAGTGCTCTGTATCGCCAGCTGGGAGGATTTTACAACTCTGGAAAGTTCTCAGAGCAAAAATCAATTTTATCAGGTATTTGATTTCCTCTCTTTAAACACTCACCGTGTAAACAGTATAATTAAGTCATTGCAGATGACCCTGCATTTTCCCCTTCTTCTTTCTTTGTCTTTGAGCACTGCTAACAAAGCAGGAAATCTTTAACGGTCCACATGAACTGATACCTACCCACTCTGCGGTGTATTATTCATCAGTCTTTTATTCGGGCATCATGTTTTAAATACAACTGGATGTCACAGAACTGCACAGAGCATTTGTTTTTATCTGTGCCTAGCTGTAGTGGGAGTTGGGTTATTGCCGCTCAATGCTCACATGAGGATGCGGCGATTAGGCTAAAAAAACAAACAAAAAAACATGCCTACTCTGGACTTACAAGCAAAAAAAGTCAGGCAGTGCACACAGCTTCCTACACAGTTAGCTGAGGTGACACCACGGCTAAGTGGCATTAGGATGACTACAAAATTTGGACAGAATGATGCTTTAATAGGTCTTTATTAGAGTAGACGTTTTGACTGTGTTACAGTGTCACATGTCATAGTAATAACTGTAAAAACAGCCTATTTTTGAAACCATATTCATTAGAAATTATGTTAACGGTAAAATATTTCAACCTGCAGCTCTGACTGTACAAATATTCAGGTAACAAAGGAGTTATTTACAATTCAGATTTATGTAGACTGTGTTGGTGGTGTTGCCATTAACTCATAGGAAGTCAATAACAATGGCTTGCACAGGATGATTGACAAGTTCATTAATTAGGTGGCTTTACTTGAGAGAGTGGTGATTTGCTTTCTGTGTTACACGCACCTCTGTGCAGGTACATTCTTTCTCCAATCACTCTATTTCCTTCGATCGTTATTAACATCATTCATCATTAACCTAGCTTTTGCATCTCCTTTAATTCTGATTGGATAAGGAGGTTCACCTGGATGAATGTGACATCAGAGGGGTCTTCACCACCAGTGTCTACCTTATTGCTATGCCATCCATCCATCCATCCAATTTCTGTCACTTACCTGGGTTCAGGTTGGGGGGTGACACAGACTTGTTCCTAAGCTAGAGATATAATCTCTCCAGCAAATCTTAGGTCTGCCCCAGGGCCTCCTCCCGGTAGGTCATGCCTGGAATACCTCAGCCAGAAGGCATCCAGGAGGCATTCTAGTCAGATGCTCTAACCACCTTTCGAGGTGGAGGAGCAGCGGCTCTATTTTGAGTCCCTCTCAAACTCTTCACCTTATCACTAAGGGAGAGGCCAGCCACAGATCTAAGGGTACTCATTTTTCTCCGCTTGTATCCACGGCCTCATTCTTTCAGTCACTACCGAGAGCTCGTGACCATAGGTGCCGGTAGGAACATAGATTGACCAGTGAATTGACAGCTTCACTTTTAAGCTCAGCAGATCAGTACAGCATTCGCATCATCGTGGACGCCACCTCAATCCATCTGTCAATCTCGTGCTCCACACTCCCCTCACCTGTGAACAAGACCCTGAGATATTTCTCCACCTGGTAGTAACTTGTTCCTGACCTGGAGTGGACACTGAACCCTTTTTAAGCTTCTCAAGGCTTTGGCTCTCTTTTGTATGACGTGTCATGTATTAGAGAACATAACACTCAGTAAAAGAAGAGATGCTAGTAACATACGTCAGCCTGTAAACAGTGACTGGAGCAATGAAACGCAAACTGCAAGAGTCATGTTACAGCAAAGATACTTTTTGCTCTTTAAAAATTAAGTTTAAGAATCCTTCACTGGGACACATGTTGTTCTAAGGCCCAACTCCAGGCCTTGAGGGCCGGTGTCCTGCAGTTTTTAGATGTGTCCGTGATCCAACACAGCTGATTCAAATGGCTAAATTACCTCCTCAACATGTCTTGCAGTTCACCGGCCCTCGAGGCCTGGAGTTGGGGACCGCTGTTCTAAGGGGTTAAGCTTAGCCGTAAAGCCACTAAAGCTACAGTGTTGTACTAAAGCTATTAAACGCACAACAACACGTGTGTTTGTGTAACATGTTCAGCTGGCTTTCTGTGTGACCTTCTTGGTTTATTTTGCATATGAAAAGAATCTCCACTGTAAGCTCCTTGCTGCTGCAGAGAATGGCAACATTCAAAAAGTTATACATTGCAGCTTTAAGCCCACAAAGACAGCCTCTCTACTGCGCTCAGATGTTGCCAAGAAAATGAGAGTCATTTGGAGTAATGGCTTCCTAGAACTCCCCTTACATCAGCATGAGTGTAAAGGAGGATGAGTGGCAAGCCACCAGGATGTTTTCACAGCTCAACAGGAATCACCACCTATTCAACAGGATTGCAACCCACATGCAAATAGAAATGGAGATTATCACCGCACACATCCACAGGACCTCAAAGTGCACACGCACACCTACGCACGCGCACTTAACTCTTAATTATCATGGATGCTGGAGTCATCAATTATTAAGCACACTCTAGGCGTTGCTAATGGTATTTTTGGAGTGGAAGCTTTATCTACTGTAAGAAGGTAGATGTCTAGTTTGGGAGCCTGTGTAATAATTTATTGTGGCCCCAGAGGCAGTTTAAATGCTGTCTATATTTAAATCAACTCCAATGTCTCAGCAAGTTTAAGGTTTTTTTTTTCCTGTCCCTAATTTTGCATCCATTTAGATTGCAATTACTTTCTTGCTACCAAGCAAAGCCCATCGATGCTATCAGACAAACATTTAAGCCAGATGCTCCTGTATCGCTGTAGTGCAGGAACTAATCTGCACCATCTACTGTATTACACATTGATTTCATCAGTACTTTTATCATATTCTTTCTTTTTTTGTTTACCAAAGGAACATTGGGATATTCTGATTCATGGGTTACATAAATGACTTAACAAGCAGACAGAATATTTTAGCATTTAGATTCATACTGTGTCACTTGCTATAATGAAGGCGGTTTGACTGACAGAATATGATATCAGAGCAGATGGCTGCAGAGTTTGAGGCCAGCGGGGGACATTTCGGGGGAAAGAGACTATCTGTTAGGATGCACTGTATGACATTGCATCCAGTGGTTTAAAACAAAATAAAACACCTAAATATCAAGGCGCCATGACAAGGCTTGAAATTCACCTCTTGGCTTTAAAACAAATGCTTTCAATTTGGGACAATCCAAGCATCACCAAAGTGAGACATTGCACCGTGCGAAGAATGGATACTGTATCTCAGAGGGAGAAAAGAGAAACAGTGAAAGGCTTTCGTAGTGAAATCAGCAGTGTTGCCTGTCAGCTCCTCCGTAATGGAAAATGTATTTAAAATGGGGTCTACTGGATCTCATTTTACGAATCATTAATAATAAATTGGTGCCATCAATCCTAATGATGACGGGTCCCCTATTATCAGGCCAGCATTTGGGAAACTTCTCCTGGCTTGGATCAATTAATTCCCCCTTTCCCTCAGCATAAAACATCTGTTTGGTTTCAGGAAAGACAGTGTTGCATAAAACAAAAGACCTTGGGCTTTGTAGCCTCACTGGTTGTATGTCTGACCTACTTAACCTCTTGCTGTTAGCTTTGACTGCTGATACCAAGGGACGGCAAAGACAGAGCTCACGCTCAAGGCAATGGTCACATACACTATAGGAGATTGAAGAAAGCTACACCACTATAGCAAAGTTAAAGAGCCGTGACTGTACACGCTCCAGCTATGACCACACTAATAGAAGAGATTATTTGGAGTACTGAGGGCATTATGGTTAGATGATCATGGATATGTCCTTGAATAACATCCATCAGTCACATTTTTCCCTTCGCTTCATGCCATGTTTATGACCAGGCTTTAATATGCAGTCGTTATAAGGATTTACCTTCACATACACTTCATACAGGTAGGTCAATGCACCTAGTCACAGGTTATCACAGAAAAATAAATAGGGTGCCATTTATTAAACTGTAAACAGCGCTGTTTTCCTCTCTCATCAAAGCTACGGGCCGGCTTCCAGCATTGGGAATGTTTAAAATGTGCATGTCAGGACATTTATATAGCAGGATACTTCTTAGGAACATTTATGGGCCTCTGTGGCTTCAGTGATGTATTGCCACACTCTAACTCTGAAAAGAAAGCAGCTGAAAGAGTGTTGATTTAATTAAATTAAAGCTGCAATTAAATAGCAACCCTGTCCACAGCCAAAACATTTTGGGTGTGTTGAACAGTTGTTTTACATTAGGATTAGACAGAAGAATACAAATGATGTTAACTGAATCATGATATCTATTTGTTCGTTTAATCAACGGTAGCACTGTGCATTTTTAATTCCCCATTACTTCTGTGCAATGTCAACAGTAAGGAATTTGTTTAATTTTAACCAGGAGAAGTATACTATTATGCTAATAGCGGCTCGCTTTAGCTAAGGGGCAGAGCACCAAACTCGCTCTTGTATCGCCTGCATGGCTTGCATCAGCACTGCGGTCTGCGAAATGCACAGAGGTATCATAAAAATGAGTGTGGGAGTGCACATGTTGCTTTCAATTTATGCATACTAACTATGTGTGCACTGTAACCTTACCAGCAGCAGTACTGCTAACATTAGCAGCTTATGTTTACTGCCCTGGCCTTAAATTCATGGCCATTGGAAGGCAATAAGCAAAGCTGTGAGCTGTCTGACTTTATACAGTTACCTACGTATTGCTGAAATTGCCAAATGCAGATCAGTGGCACTCGTCCTGTAACCAGAGAAGTAATACTCCTTAGTTGGACCTGGCTAAAAAGGTACCGCATGTATGGTTTCATTACCTGTGTTTACTATGTTGGTACAGAATAGTTAGATTTCATAACAAATTCATATTCATCCTTCTCAAAGGAAATTATTAAATTCATGAACTAAGTCCTATTTAAAGTCTTGCTTAAATCAATTTATTAACTAAATGCAGCCGGCGTTGCACTGACTCTCAAGCATAAGCACAAATCCCAGTGGGTTGTTGTGTTGATGGGCCAGTGGACCATCAAAAATGCCATAAAGTTTTTACCAGCACAGCAGTCTGTGTCTTAGCAGCCCTCTCAATCTGCTGCATGTTGTACTAATATCTTTGAAAGCTTAAGAAAACCCCACAGTTTTTCTCCCTAATCTAATTGAACAAGCATTGTATGAGCTTTTGCAATGAAAGCCTATTTCTGCCTCAGACTAAAATACTATCTTTGATTTTAAAGGCGTTCGAGTGGGGAGCCATTTGTCCAGCTGTGCTCTTTCTCATTTGATCATTTTATTGACTATACTGACGATATATTCCAATGATAATGTTTTAGCAAAGCATCCTATTTGCTGAGTTCAGCAAGCACTGTCCTTTACATGATAAAACACCGTGCCCTTTGTCTCTTTTCTTAGGGTGCACTTATTCACAGGACAGAAAACTTTGAAGTTTATATTGCTATTCTTGTTGAAAGATTATATTTTATGGCTTTACGGCCAGGTTATCGAAACTCAAGAGGTGGTGAAAGGGTCCCGTCAAGATACGGTATGTCACACACCTAACTGTGCAGCACAAAACTTGCCTTACATTGTTCATGGTGTCACAGATATACAAATGTGGAAACCTGCAGACATTAACTAGCTTGGCCAAACTAGCCCTGGACATTTGACCAGGTCATAATTGTGGTTTCTGGGAAATTTTATAGGAATAGTGATGATCAATGTCTGATCAATGGAAAATGACAAAGGAGCAGATTTAATTAAATGTAGAATGTCTACACACCACAGAAATTAGTTTCTGCTTTGGATTTGTATCTGATGCTGAATTTATTGCTTAATGTGCAGTGAACACTTTATTCCATGATAGTAATGTTTGTATCTATTATAAATACTTACAGTTTAATAAACAAATGTGTTTCATTGGCAGTTACTGTTTTTTTTTTACCAGTAACTTAGCTCTTGACTCTGTGTTAATGTAGTAGTAAGCGACAAAATTAACTACTATATTCTGTCAATTAACGGTCACCACGGATTTATGGAGATCCCCTCAGCTTTCCTCTTGTGCCACCATGAAGATGGTAAAATGGTAAATGGCCTGTCTTTGTATAGCGCTTTGCTTAGTCCCTATGGACCCCAAAGCGCTTTACACTACATTCAGTCATTCACAAACTGGTGATGGCAAGCTACATTGTAGCCACAGCTGCCCTGGGGCGCACTGACAGAGGTGAGGCTGCCGGACACTGGCGCCACCGGGCCCTCTGACCACCACCAGTAGGCAACGGGTGAAGTGTCTTGCCCAAGGACACGACGACGAGACTTTTTTACTCTTATTTTCTAGCCGCTCAGTCTCTGAATTTTAATATCATTTAATTTCAATTTCCGTTCAACTCTAAATATATGGGTTTCACTTGATTGCATTCGAATGCACAGTGATTAATTTCGTGGCACTTCTTTTTGAAACAAGGAACCACTTCAGACTATCAAGGTTTTGTTATGTGTGGTTGACGACTGATACTAATTGCCTGCCAGGTAAACTGACTTACTGAGGGAGTCACAGCAGAATCAAAATGAGCCACTTCACATATTTATTCATTCAGTTAGACTGGGCTGCAGAAATCCTAAGGTGAGGCAGCGTCTGAAACGATTCTCAGAAAAAGAACAAAAAAAACCCGTGTTTGCCTCTATTCATCTGTTCCCCATTGTAAATTAATGTTTTCTGGCATGGAATAGGTTCTCAAGAATTAATACGAGTGTCCGTTAAGCCCCTAAAGGACGTGCTGCTAACCGTACTGCGGTGATGCATACTGAACAGACACATAATAACAGGAAATAGATGCTTAAATTCTTGTTAGAAATGTTCTGAAAGAGTCTTTCATTCTCTGGAGCATCCTTAGCCCGAGTCTGCCGTTTGTTAAGGCACCGACTGGGTGTAGCTTCTCTCTGTCCCTGACTCGTCATGCTGCTGCTCAAACTCATATGCCAGATCCACTGCCTGAAGCCACAAATGAGTCATGTCTGCTTGCATGCAACCAGGTCTCACAACCAGGTCTCACTGAAACAGCGCTAGCCCAGTTGGCTTCAGGCAATCTGTGAACATTCCCGTAACATTCATCTATCAATACTGACAAGAGCCATACCATAGACATTAAGATCAATGTTGCCAAAGTATTCCAGTTGCCTCAGGTTGGGCTGAGCTTTGATTCTGTTACTGTCTGCACCTCCTTTACACCACACAGCCAAACACGGTGTCTGGGATTTAATTAAAAACCTGACCTTTGACCCTCCTCTACCCCCTTCCCTCCGATGAACAGTTGCATCCGTCTTTGACAGGCCATTGATTCGAGAGAATGTAATTACGAACCGATAGCTATTACGATCCGCTAAGCAAACGATAAACGTCATAGCACGTTTAAAGCTGGTGTTGAAATATATTTCGCTTGTCGTAACATCCACTCGTCATCACAGATACAGCATGCAGCACAAAAGCAGCATCGATGCAATCTGATTTGAAATGTCTTTTGGCATGTCAGATATATTTGCAGCGGCGTCTCATTGTGGGCTTGCATTAACCTGTCAGCCTGTGGTGTATCGGTTCATAAGAAATACGTCACCAAAAAAAAAAAAAAGTCGAGCTGTTATTTACAAACATTAGCCTCTCGGGCAGAGTTTTCTTATCTGAATTATGTCAAGGCTTCCCAGTGATGTGGTGCAGTCGGCTCGGAGAAGCCGTGCTGTTATCTGAGGAAGCATGCAAAAATAGGTCTTTATTGTCTGATGCGGTTGTGTTCATGCCACGTCTTACCCTGACAAACAAACAAAGCACAGACAGCTGCACAGATTGCACTTAGCGAGCAGCCACTCAGGCTAAGCAGACAGGAGTCATCCTGAAATGAAGGGCGTTTCAGGTAAGAGGGGATGTCCAAGGCAGTTCCTCAGCTGGATTGGCTTAGAGTAAGACAAACAAGGCCGTTTCACTCACATCTACAAGCCCAGTTGTGACATTTGCTTCCATTTAGATGATTATAAGTGACAGCTACCATGTTCCGGCCTTTACTTAGCAGGACGCTGCGGCTCCTTCTGTTTTAATTATTCAGGTCTTTGTTGGACAGAGTATTGCACCTCTCTCCCAGGCTTTTAAACAACATGTGATTTGTTACAAGTAACTCTCATCAAGGCAAAGATGCCTGCATAACACTTGAGTGGTTAATTCTGAAGTTAAGAACAATCTGGAGCCTTACTGGTTCTCTACGGCACAACTGCCTGAACTTAATGTTAAAATTTTGAAACATATCCTGAGCCCCACAGTGATTGAATTACATATTATGCTTTCTAATACTACCATACAGTCTGCTAAATTACAAAAAACTACTTTTTATTAGTTTTTATGTTTTGTTCGTACAATTTTTAAAAAAATTGAGTTTACTTTACTTTAATTAGTTTGTAGATTTTCATGTTTCAATGAAGTTTTTAGAGTTTTCAAGGGCAAGATTTCAGAAGCAGAGAACAGGTTTTGCAATACAAACACTTTGCGGAGGCAGTAGACTCAAGCAGTATAATAAAATTCCAATCTCAATAAAAATGAAAGCCAAAGCTGCCCCATATTAGTTCTTTTAAAAAATTATTTGACCAAACACCAAAACCAAAGACATGCAAGATGTTTCGGGTAGCTTTAGTGTTTTTTCTGAAGTTTGTTTTTTCATTTCTTTTAAGAAAAATATTCTTAACAACCAGTTTTAGATAATTCAGTCTTTGAAGCTCATTAAATGTTGTTCTTTAAATGAAAGGCAAATGATCATAGTATGTCTTCAGTAAGAAGGAGTCCTGCAGAAGATTATATGATCTCAACATCACACGGTCACTGTGGACAGAACCCCCTGAGGCTTAAATTCACTAAACAACTACAATTTTCTAAGGTTCTAGGAAGAACCGACAAATAATTTAAGCATATAATTTGATAAGAAAACTGCAGAGTAAATATCCACTGTAATTAGTGGATATAGCATTCACAGTATATGAAGTTAATGATGAATAAAATCTATTCATGGCATTATTTTTCAAAGCATGCTTGTTAAAAAACATTATTTTTACAGCCTTAAATGTTTTCACTGGAACAGCATTTCAGAATTAAATACATAGTGAAGATGCTGCTTTTTCTAGTGTTCTGAGATGTGCTTCTGAAACTGAATTGGTCTGGTGACCTTTGCATTATTTTACATCTGTGTTCAAAGCTGAATATACAGAATGTAAAGATACAGTGCATCAGACATTGCTGTTACAAACTGCAGGTCAATTTGGCTAAAAGCATATAAATTAATCCTAAAAGGTTTCTTCGTTACTACACTTCCACACCAGTATGGTGAGCTCTTCAAACAGGTTTCAAGTTAGTGGGCACAACATCAAAGATGGAAATGAAATTTTTCTTTTTGATGAAAGATTCTGCAGCAGCAGATTCCTGGGAATGTTCAGTGTGCGTTTTCTAGCTTGTCTATGCAATCACTTTTAGGGAGTTAGGCTTCAAAATAAGACACCTTTGGGTAAAGTTCCCACTCGCTCAAGCTTCTTTAACAAAATCCAATTTTAAACATGTTTATTCCAAACCACACACATTCAAACATCCAACATGGAAAACATGTTTTTCTGCTATTTTTCATCCACTCGCAAGAGATGCGTGAACATCATGCGTCCTCCTGCTATTGTTGTCTACCAAATCATTGCAGACGCTTCAGTCCAATTTGTATTTTCAATTGCATCATAATGGAAAGATGCCAAAAATGGCACTTTATTCTCAAGGATTTTGTGTACAATTCATACAGACATACTTGAGTGTGAAGTGGCTAATTTAGGAACATCACTTATGATACAATGGTTTCTCTCTCTCTCTTTTTTTCCTTTGGTGTTGGACAAAGGTTGTTTAAAATGGACAAAGCTGATGGGGATGAAGTTAGAACAAAAGAACTAATTTGCAAGTTAATAGCGCTTAATCAGTTTGTCGCATTAGCGCCTGTTATAACAAAGGGATATGGACAGAGGGATTTAGACAAAGAGGGTTTAGAGCTGGTGAAAAGGCCAGGGCCCACATGTGATAACATTACAGCGAGTTTAACATTGTGCTGGCTGAAGGTGAACAACTGTAGACTTCGTAGCCAATAATGTGGATGACTGTGCTCAAATATGCAGCAGTTAAATAATCAAACAGCTGCACGGAGGTAGGCCTACAAGCACCTGATCGGCCACCCTGTGAACGGTACCCCTCCCGCGCCCCGTGTGTTCAGACTGCAGTGTATTATAATGCTTATGTAGTCATTTATGAGAGGATTATTTAAATAAAGCCCTTTTCCACCTCAGAGCCTAAGAGTTTCCAAAAATCTGGAATCTGGAGAGAGAGCGATTTACAACCTGTAGCTCATATCTGAATGAGTGCCCAACTTCTCTGGGATACAGGCTAGACTCTTGACTCATTAAGGTGATGAATATTCAATTTACCAAGATATGATCTTATTCTGCAAAAGAGCAATATTAATGGGGCTGGGATACATGGCCTTATCCAAACACATATAAATTAATCAGCACTCCCAGGTGTAGGCAGAGTATTCTGCAGCAAACATCTGTGGCATAAATTGCTCTATTGCTATCACATCATGTCTACCCACAGACAAACAGGAGATTTAATGATTTTTATGTTTACATGTTTACCCCAGAAAACGTGTCTGTTGGCCCTGAACCCGTGTAAAGAAAAAAAACAACTGAAAACTTAACTGCAGCTTTTGAAAATTGCAGAGGCCTCCATAACATTTTATTGGAGTTGTTACTTTGTAATAGGATTGTTATTTCCCAGATGTAATGTGATATAGATTGGGCTTTCATTTATCTAGAGGCTTTAATTGCCTCCACCTAGCCTGTTTAGAAAATTTGCATATGTTAATGGGATACCAGATTCACCCCAATAAAGCAAGGTGATCTCATACTGTAGAGCTTCCTAGCAACAGCCGGTTGTGAAAAGGGACACAATGGTAAGTTTTTAGATGATTTACCTTCACCTTTAACTCGGGTTATACGATCACAATCTGGTGATGGTGTCGTATATTTTACAGGTCTAACTCTTGAGTGAGCCTCCACCTTCCATTACAGCTCAGCGAGCAGTGGCAACGGGCAGGCTATAGTGTTGGTTCAAAACAGAAGCATCGAGCAGATGGCGTTTTGCAGAACTTGCAATGATTTTTCTTTATGGCGCTTAAGAACCAATGCAACTTGGATTGCAACCACAACGGCGCCACTAATGGCAAGTGCAGATGGCGTTTTTGACTGTTTATTGATAATGACCCAGAAACCAGGTGAGGCTGCTTTGGCATTTCTTGGTTGATTGGGTGTTGACTAACAAGTATCAGTCATAATTGCTCACTGAATTAGGTTATAATAGAGTCATAATTTCCTTCAATTATCTGGTAATAGTTTTTCAGATAGAATGTACCTTATTATTGTCAGATAAAGATATAGATGTATTTTACTTTTTGACATCCTTCATCCCAGGCCTGCAGAATCAAAGCAGGGCACTTGTCTACACTGCAGAAGCTGTCAAAAAGAGATCTGACCTTTGGTGCCTGTGAATTATCCTGTGAGCACGCATCATAGCTTCAGGTTTCTGCCGAGGTGATTAGGTATCTAGAGCAATACGCCCGTGCTTTATCAAAGCCATACAGATGAATCTCGTGTGATAAATATTCTATCAGATGCCAGTCTTTCTCGATGAGATCCTGCGTGTGCTTCTTAGAGCGTGAGCCCAGTCTTTCATGCATTACAGTAACAGGGAATTTTATTTTATCCCAATTTCTTTTTCTTTTTTTCATCAGTTACTTACAGCAACTGTCAGGACATGATTGCAATATATTTAGAAATGTGACAACACAAAGATGCTTTCTTACACGTACGTAGGCTGCATATATATTTTTATATATAAATATATGGTTTTCCAACCCTTTTTCATCCTGGGTTGTCAAATTCTGATGTTTCTTCAAAGCAGCTAGCATGTCACGGATAAACAACAGACTCCTTTGGTATTTGTGCCATGATGAACCTAATGGCTAGACAGCATATCTCTTCCAAGCGATCACATGTTCACGACCCCTCGGCGTCACATTCCGCTTCATGTTTTTAAGACTTAATGTTAAGAAGTGGCATATTTAACCCACACCTTTTAGTAAACGTAACCAGGCAGTTTTGATGCCTAAATTTAACCAAGAAGTGAGCTAAAGTACAAAACAAGTTACGACAAAACAAAAGAAGCTAAACAAAACACAAAAGTCGTCGTCTTCTCTGTGCTCAGATCAGTGTGGCTCATGCGTCAAGGCACTGACGTCAAAGGACGCTCCGTGCATGTCTCTGTGACGGCAGCAGCTTCTGACAAAAGTGCACCATTTGATGCCCTGGGATGAAAACTGCTGTGATTTCTTACAGAGAGCGCTATTGCTTACAAAGATAAGTGAGCCAGACCTCTGTTTGAGTCCAAAAAAGTATTTTCTCGGCTCTGCGGTTCGCTTGCTGTTAAGTTGCATGTGGAATATGGAAGATTGAAAGAAATGCTCAGAATCAATATGGTTTTCTTTTAACAAAGTGTTATCAGTTATCGTGCAAAAGTGCTTCTGAAAAGAATAAATGACCTTAGGTTTTTTTTTGCTTATGATCAGCTTATATCAAGAGCTCTTTCCCACCTAATTTTGCTGCCATCGTGCTTTTTTTTGTCCTCTCAAGAAGGACTGTTTTGCACACATGTGCCAAAGAGTCCATCTGAAATCCTGCCTGCTCAGTGCTGTTGTGAACTATCATATTGTAAATTGGTCAGAGACCTCCCAAATAATAGGCATATCAAGAGATTTTTACACAACACTCTGACTCACTGCACATAGCCTGCCATTCTAGGCACACCATCGCTTCAGATGTTTGAGTCTTCATTTGCCATGACAACAGTGCAGAGGATAGAGCATGACACATCTTTGACAGACTGGGGAGTAAAATAGGCCTGTATGTGTTGTTTTCCTGTCACTCTCCACTTTATGTAACAAACATCTATTAAAGCCAGTGCTTCTCCTTGCACAATCCAAATTGCTTTGCAGAGTTGATAATGGCATTTTATCATGCGTCTGCAGACATCCAGAGACCATTAATGGATGCTCCCTAGCTGGGTGTAACATGATGCACTAAGCCAACTGGTCAAGTCACAGGCTGGGAATTAAACCCTTTCGGAAAATGAGGTGAAGGGGATAAATGCATCCCCCCCTGTTGTGCTCGAAAACATTTGCTGTGCTGTTGGAGTTGTTATGCCCAACACACTCAGTTGGCCTAATTATGGGAGATCAACACAAGTTGTCTGTTGTTAAAAACCTGCAATTATTCATGAAAGTGTGGTCTTTGAATTCTCTGATCACAGCCTGAAATAAAAAAGAAAGATAGAGAGACACTTGAGCTGCTTACTGTTCTGCCGTAATCACAGCCACATATTAAACATAACCAGTTATGATAACGAGGACATTCATTAAGCTAATTAATGCATTAATTGGAAAATGTTCTGTGTCAACAGCCGCGGTTTTACATAACCCAAGTGGTATTGATATGATCTCTGTACTGTAAAGCACAGTAGTTACATAAAGTTTAAAACAAACAATCCATTGTTTGTAATGAGCATGCAAATGTGTGCAAAAAGGTGCTCCCACTGGTATCCTGTGGCTTAAGTATGAAGGTCTTGAGTGATTGTATTCCTTTGAATGCATCAACAGGCGTGCCACACCCAGGATGTTATCTTCCATCGTGGTTGCAGAGCAAGAGACAGAGAATTATGGAGGCATAAGGTTAGAAAATAGAGCCGCTGGTCAAACAACCTGATGCTAAAGCATGCAGCAACAGCGATGGCCGACGGCCATGCCTCAGCTTGGCCAGGCTCGGTATTTACACAGCTGTGTCTGGCCTGGAGAACATCAATGCAGGTCGTCACCTCGCCGACCGCAGTGGGTCACGACGGTACGCAGAGACCATAAACAAATTAGCACAATCTGCCTCGACTCAGGAACTTGTGGGCTGACCCTCAAGAACACTGCTAACAGTAAAAACAGTATTTATTTCTGAGATGTAAATATCATCTGAGTGTGAGCGTTTATTTACAGGAGGCTGATTTTTATTTCCACTCACTGCAGTCAGTCTTCCTACAGAGTTAAGCCATTTCTCTGAGCTAGTTTCTGTTATTAATGGCATTTTAATTGGATTACTGGTAATTGTATCTAATCATGATGAGAAAAAGAGAGAAAGTACTATGCATACCTTAGAGTCACTATCAGAGATACTGTGAGCAGAAGGGGCTAGCTTTGATCAGCATTTTTCTCCAACATGTAGCTGTCCAATATGATGCTTCTATTAGCATTGCATAACTTCACCAATGGTTTATTTAGATTCTTTGCCCAAAAATGTGGGCTGACTGTAAACAGCTTGCACTGATGCTTCTGATCTAACGGAACAATGCACCAAATGTTCAGAGTTCTCTTATTGTGGATTCTCCTGCTTGCAGAGAATGCACTCTGTTGAGCTCAAACCAATAAATGAGCACTTATATATACATTTAATCAAAAAGTTTTGATCCTTAAGTTAAATTTAGCCCTCATTCCAAATCGCACTGTCTTCTCTGATATGTATGCCATTAATCTTTCATATAAATCCACCCTGTTACCTAACCCGAAGCAACTAGCAACCTGTGTTCTGCTCTTCTTTCCCTCTTTGCCAAACCGCATAAACTCAGTCACATGTCACGTGTCTAGATTTATTAAAAGGCAACTTGGGTCAAAGGTTTAATAAGCGTTATCGATTTCTGAGTGTTGTTCTGCAGCCATGCATAAAAATGATTGCTTGAGGTTCATTAAGCTTTGTTTAAATTCTGACAGTCTGTCTGAATTAGGTAATGGAGTTCAGAAATATCTTTGATTTTTCACTGGAAAAAAATGTCATTCTGTCAACACTGCTCAATATGAAGTTTTATTCTTTCTTTTTTTTCCTTTCTTTCTTTTCTTATACATAAATTTCCTATTGAACATAAATAATGTGGCATTAATGCAGGTTTGAAGAGTGAGAGAAGGATGTTTCGAACCCCCACAGTTAATGCTTAATATTTAAAGAGCATAAAGAAAATTGCCCTTTCCATGATGGATCAACAACTTCAGCTGGGTAAACACGGTAAAGTATGGAGCACTCCGGGGCTGAGGAGCAAAGCAGCAGCGATCATTTTCACCTTTTCAATGGCTCCTGTCACGCCTGGACGTCCAAACCTCACACACTCGTTTCTAGCATGAAATTTTACATCTTGAAAAGTGAGTTCATTGCGTCTCTGCAAGTAATTCACAAACTTTTTTTTCCAATCTTTTTTCAGTGCTGGCTGTGCTGCTGAAATACATTTCCATCAAACACTTGACTGTTTTAGGCACTGTGGGATGAATACTTATGCCAGAGAGTCTGCATATAGGTTTGGATGTGTAAGTGTTGTGATAAAGGGTGGCAGACAATGACTTTCATATTGGTCCTCAGCCTATGCTGAGCTTTTACACAATAACTGCTGTGGATAGTCAGGATTTCTCCAACTTCTTGATATGTGTTATTGTGCGCTGTGAGCTGAGATGTGCACCGCGCTGCCCAAAGAATACCTTTGCAGTCTAAACAATGGAGCCCATAAATTTTGACATCATTATGAGCTATTCAGATGTTCCTCGCTTGATGTGCATATTTAAGAAGCCAGAGGGCTTTCAAAGTTAAACATGAAATACAAATGAGGTCTCCATGAAACCAAAGCCTTTACAGTCTGCTGCTGTGTTCTGCTTAATTTTCTCTATCTCCCTCTCTATCTCAATCATGCTTCTCCAATCTGTTACTGTTAGCTTTACATTACACAGAACAAAATAAACAATGGCATTGATCAGATCGTTAGTCGGTGATGCTTTGGTCTGTGAATACGTTTAAAATGCATATTTTCCCCCCAGTTATCCCAAGGGGTGGATCGTTACAATAATAATTTCTTTAAAAAATGAAAAATCTGAACTGAAAAATACTCCAACTCTAACAACTCCCCCTAGGGGTGGCCACTAAAGTAGCATCCTCTGGCATGATCAGAAGTTTTTGACCAGTCATTATTTTCCAGGCCGTCTGATAAAGCCTCAGCAACAGGCATAACTCACACACACCTCAATTCACCTGCCAAGGGCAAGTGCACAAGGTCACATTTCGCCTCAGGTTACCACAGTGCAGTCCAGCAGTGCTATGAGCTACTGCTGTTACTTATTAAAGTTTTTAAAGTTACCTTTCACTATACTGACTTTTAAATAGAATATAAATATGCATGACAATTTTGCTTTAAGATTTTCCCCCTAAAAAGGGCTCCTTCTTCCTCAGTATTTGTTTAACATGCTGTAATTTGATTGCAGTGGAGTGGGTTTTAAAAAGAGCTTCTGTCAGATACTGTGTCGCATTAAATTTTTATGAATTTTGATAACCTTTCCAGGATGGTAAAAAGTTTCAGAACTTCAAAAGACTCTTTGTGTTGCTTCCTAGAAATATAAAGCTGAGTATATGTATGTGTGTATATGTGTGTGTGTATATATATATATATATAATATACACACACACACCAAGGATGAGAATAACCCTCACCAAAATAATGTATTTATCTTCCTAACTCTGGAAAAAGGAATTATTTAAACTATGCACTATGTGCATTGCAGAGAAGGAAAAAAAATCCTTTTAATATTCCTGTTTCATTGTCACACTGCCATGATGGACACATGGCTTTGCTGATTAAAAGAACCTGGGAGCAAAATGCATAACAAATAGAGGCAGGTTTCAGTGCGATAAACCTCCAAATAGATAATGTGTGTTCATTTTTTCCTCAATAATTGCTGTTGCAGCTGGAAAGAAGAAACAAGTTGGAAGAAATGCTGTTTACTAACTACAAAACAGTGAGTCTGCATTATAATAAAGACAAGAGGAACATGATAAAAATGTGTGAAGGTTTAAGTATGCTTGTATGGTGCACTATATCAGTCACAAATCTATATTCATGGGATTGCAGTGGTAGTTCCACTGTTACATCACGTTATTGAATTGCACTGTATTGCACTGCATTTGGTGAGTAAAGCCGGCTACTGACTTGTATCAATTTATTGTCTTCATAAAAAATGTATCGGAATGAATCTCGCTCGTTGTGCGCGTTGTTGTGTGTTCAGATGTAAATCAAATGCTCTCAACGGGTGAGCTCGACATTGCTGTTGGGCAAACATACCATGCAAGCTGGTTACACAGTCATAATTTTCTATCCAAACAAATCTACTGTCAGCATCTGTTTTGTGTTTTCGTTGTCCATGTCAGCTTTCCTGTACTCGTGTGCTGCCAACACAACGAAAGGTATGATGAATGTCGTGCTTTGTGATATAAACGGGTATTAGAGTAACATGCAGCATCTCTGCAGTGAAGAGGCTTTCTCTTTTTTACTCTCGTGTCTCGAAGACATGCTGATGATCACAAATCCACACTGACCTTGTTCAATGTCAGAGGATGCGCATGTTGCTGTCTGAAATCTGCTGTAGTTTACTGGGTGTACAGCAACCCAATATTGCTCAATAACTGTTTGCGGTGATAGGGGGATGTTACTAGGTACAAGGGACAGTGGAATTGCTTCTGCAACAGAACAGAGATGAAAATAAATGAGCGAATAGGGATGTGGGAATTATTCTCTGAGGTACTGCACAGTGCATGGCTTCTTGCAGAGTAAGGGTAGCGGAGAGCCACAATCAAAGGAAAAGCTGTTTATCTTTGATTTCCTTCAATCAGTAATCAGGCCCCTGTTTTTTGTCAATTATTTGTCCCTCGTTGACAGCTCGTAAGCCCATAAGATCCAACACAATGCTGAGCCTCATAAAGAAAAGCAAATCCAGAGTTTATAGGATTACCGACTCCCTCATAAACTAGGAACTCAACACCCTCCTGAGTGAATATTCCATTTATAGGATTTATTTTGCAGATCCCAAACAGAGTTCACCGCTTTGCTGAACCTAAGGAGATCAAATGGTAGAGCCTTGATGTCAACAGTGTGCTAGGCTTTTCAATATGCATCACCTCAGCTGACATGGTGAGAGGTAAATCTGAATGGGACATCAATACTGCGAGGGAGCAAATTGAACATGATCCAGAATACATCAGCTGAGAGACCTCAGAGATATCCTGTAAGGATACAGAACATATGCAAATAATTCATCCAGGGGTAGTTCTGCCCCAGGGGTTACGCAAAAAGAATGTGGGATAATAGAAATTTAAAAACTGGCAGTAAATTGATCTCAAGTAACTCTATTGTCCCCTTAACCCATATGCTACAAGTTAAAAGAAATTGCATGCTTCACATGTGATATGAGAGTGAGTCAATTTTATCATGCTGAAGCCAGATGCAGGCGCTGGAAAATTTACTTAGCAAGCAAGAAAAAGAGGCCATGCAAGATAGCTGTCTAAAATTAATTGTTATATAGTGTTCCTCTGTGTACATCTTTTTTATTTTCCAAATTATAATAACCTGAAGAAAAATATTAATTCCAGAAGTAGGTTTTAAGGTTTAAAATGTATAGACACTGATTAAACAGCCTGCTGAAAAAATGGGCAAAACTAGGGGCAATTCTCTAAATCTTTGAATTCAGCTTTCAGTCCCACTGGTATATAAAATAAAGTGCCATACAATCTCCATTTACAAACATCTATGGAAGAATCGGTCATTAAGGGCTCACTGAATTCAAGTGTGGTATTGTAATAGGATGTAAGTTCATGAGATTTCTTCCCTCATAGGTATTACACAATCAACTCTAAGTAGTGTAATTGCAAATTTGAAGCATTTAGGAACCTCAGGCTCGAAGTAGCAGGCAGTTACAGAGTGCTGAGGGACATAGTGTTTAAATGTTGTCCCTGATGTGCTGCACATTTCCAAACCTCTTCTGCCATTAACATCAGCACAAAAACTGTGCGCCTGGAGCTTCACTACATAAGTTTCTATCGTCAAGCAGCTCCTGTAGCTATAATGTGTAGCTGTGTAGCTGGCCCAGTACCACTCCCACATTTAGAACAATGCTTACTTTATTTTACTGCATTTTCAAAAGGGCAGTGATAATCAATTATTGTTGTTGAAAATGTATATTAATGAAGCTTATGCGTAAGTTTGATCTGATGTCACACATCTGTCTGCTTCCCAGGCGTTGGCGACTAATTTAAGCCATAGATCACTGCCACTTCCCCAAGTTCATTGTGACATCACTGGTCTAGTCCAATCATCTTTCTGCTGGCCTTCTTTAGGCCAATCAGCCTTCACTCAGCGTACTTTAAATCTCTCTGCGTGTCTGTCATTCGTCCTTGCAGACGCCTTCGAACCACCCACCTCCTCCCCATTACCGCCTTTCCCTCGTCACTCAGGCTCCATTCAAGCCTCCATATTCATCTCTACCACCAGCGTTTAGACTCCGGGGGTCCTGCCCTAATCCCTGTCAATGCTGGGATTCAGTTCTGCTGTGATGGGACATCAGCATCTATCCGCTAAATGCCTCAAACTGAATTCTGTACATCAATAACTCATGTTCAATTCCTTCTAATCTCCTTATTGAAATATAGTACTGCAGTTGGGTACACTCTGTGACAGTATAGCGAGTTACTGCTTGCTCTCCTTTTGTCATTTTATGGTACATGGAAAGTGTTGAGGTCAAATACTATTGCTCAAATACTGGTAGTACTGGCACTGGTTTAATTGTAACAAGATGATGTGTGTTTTTTTTAGTATAATATTGGTATTTCCATCCATTCATCCATTCCCTTATCAGGACCCCAGAGAACCAGCTAGGTCGAGAGGTGGGATACATCCTGGACAGACTGCATTATACTCTGTCACACTGTTGCAGAGCTAACACAGAGTGACAGACAACCAATCACACTCACATTTACACCTATGGCCAATTTAGAATCCCAAATAAACCTAACCCCACTTACTGCATGTCTTTGGACTGTGGGTGAGTATCCAGAAAAAAACCCACACAGATAGAACATGCTCCACACAGACGGTGGATTCGAATGTAGGACCTTATTGCTGTGAGGCTAACCACCACTCCACCATGCTCCCCTACATTTCATTTTTTCAAATATCACAGTGGGTTTTAAAAAGACCATCTGTCAGATACTGTGTCGCATTAAATTTTTATGAGATTTTATAACCTTTCCAGGATGGTAAAAGTTTTAAAACATCAAAATATTCTTCACAGTGCTTCCTAGAAATATAAAGCTGTAAAAAGAACACTGAAATGTTAAAAAATATATAAATATTAATACCTTAACCTACATCAATACTGGTATTGACACAACATTTACACAATCACTCAGTAATGTAGATAATAATCACAACTGCAAAGTAAACCAATGAAACAGATGCAAAAACAAAAAAACTCAGAGATGACAGCTCGATGTAGTCTAATTGTGCAAAATTTTTGCTTAACGATGGAAATGTTGTAGTGGAATCTTAAACAAATGAATTTCAAACTTCAAATTAAATCGACTTGTGTGAAGAAAGTGTAATTTGTAATACAATGTACGCAACATTTCTATGGTAACAACAATCTTTGTAAAATCCCTCATTATTCACATTCTGTGAAAATTAAAGCTCAAAACATTTTGATTGACATTCTGCTCATTACTACACAAAGCCCACACACTTCACAAAGTCTGCGGTTTGTGAAGTGAGTAGAAAGAAAAACAAATATCTTTCTTTCTAGTCACACACACAAACACACACACGCACAGATACTCAAGTGTATAACAATAACATTTAGCAATTAAATTTTTATGGTAAAATCATTTTTGCAAAAAAAAGATATAAAATCCAGTTTAGCCCTGATTTTTTACTAAAGCATCAACTTCAGAGATGAGCCACACAAAACCCAAACAAAAACAAACCTCTTTGACGCTCCCATTTTCTTCTCTGTATTTCAAAGTTGAAATGAGCCCATGTAACAGGCTCGCACTGTTTCTTCCCTCTCTACAAATTCATCTTTTCATCTCAAATCAGATCATACGAGAACTCGCAATGCAGCTTGAAGACATTTCGGCTGATTTGTTTCCATGCTCGTTTTCATCTAAGCATGCTATTTACATTCGATAGTGTATTAATTTATAAGAAATGATGCACGTGGCGTTGTTTATTTATGAGATTGTGGAGCCGCATCTAAGAACAGTTTGTTCTTCCCAGGAGTGGAGATTATTACCACAAACTACATTTTTTCCCCCTCTTATTTACTTTTGCGTGATTTTCAACACATGTGAAAATATGAACAATGTCTTGGAATGACACATATTAGGGGACTGGCTTTGTGCCTTAGAATGACATGTGTGGGCTTTGCTACAGCAGAATAGTTCCAAGTGTATGAATAATTTTGAGCTCAGAATGATAACATTTAATTGAATGAGTCAGTGGGAAGGCTGCGTTTAATGCCAGAGCCTATTATTCCTCACTAACAGGGCATTTTCCTCTACTCTGATGATATCACTCACAATAAGGTACACTATGAAGCACATATGTGCTAACTGTATGGCCTTTTTCAGTCGGATACATAAGTGTATTCTATATAGGCCACAGCACAACCTGTTACAGATGACACGAGTAGAAGAGGGCATTATATCAAATGTTGGAATATGCATCAACATCTTTGCTACGAGTTCCTCTGTCTTTGTTTCTTAGTAGATAACATTCTTACTGCATTGAAGAAAAATCAATGTGTGCGAGGCATGATGGTATTGTGAATTCTAGACACACCAAGCTCCTCTGCAGAAATGTCTCCTGATGACTGAGGACGGTTGTTGTGCGTGAAAATTGCTCATCATCGAGCAGTCGGAGAGAGAACGATGCAAAGGAAATAAGTCAAGGTAAAAATCGAGCTTTTTCAACACCTTCTTGTGTGACAGAAATGCGCCTCCTCTCTCCCTCGGCTTGAGAAGTGCACACGGTAAACATGAAACAGCCAGGAGATGAGGGAAAAAAAAGAAAAAACATATCAAATATTCTGTGCTTTCTCTACAGTTATGTCAATATCGGGGTAAGTGAATACTCAATATTCTCCACCGACCTCCAAAATGACGAGAGGGGGAGGGGGGGGGGGGATGTAAGACTTACAACTGCTGCAGTGTATTAGAAAGACTTGGCATAGGGAAGGGGCAGGGGCGGAGCAAAATAGTAAAATGAGGGAAAGACAAACTTAAGATTCAGAGACAAAGAGAAAGACAAAATGTTCAGTTAGCCTTGGAGGCTAATGTTTACATGACTTTTGTACTTTAATATGCTTCTAATACACTCCCATCTACAGCCTGATCAATTATTTACACAATATTTTCCTTTTATACTTAAGTCATGCTTTTAGCAGAATGAAAAAAGAAAGTTAAATGGTTTAATTCAAGCTCTTCAGCTGTCTTTATAATATATTCAGACTTATCAGACATGCTCAGCCTACACTGGTTGTATTGAGTGTCAGATCACAATCCACAGTCAGTGGCTTTAGCCTATAACACATAGCTACATGTTCTCGAGGGAAAACTCCTCCGCACAGAGGAACATGTAAAGGCATGTGCTGGCTGAGGTCACTGTTTGATGAAGTGATGCTCTTGTAAAAAACTCATTAAGAGAACGTGATGTTGTTGTGTAGGAGGACATTTGGATTGCATTGTAAATAGTGAGATTTGCAGAATACTGTAACAGGTTGGCGTGGGCTCAAACTGAGTATTTTCTCTTTTCCTTTTGCCCTGTTTAAATTAGGACATTGGTTTCATGGAGTTAGAGAGTGGGTGACACTGTAATATGTTTGCTCCCTCAGTGTCAACATGATTCAAACAATAACGAATCAGAAATGATGTTCCAATTATTATTTGTAAAATTATTTTTATATGGGCCAGTCTGCATTGTGACTGATTTTACCACTAAAATGAATTTTATGTTGATGCTGTGACTTTTGTACTTTTATTCAATTAGGATTTTAAATCTAAAACTATTATGGGGTAAGATCTGAAATTAGCACGATTCTACCCATGAAAAAAATCCAAACCCTTGTCTAATTTAAATGTGCTGTTTTATTTTTAAGGTCATATCCTTGTGCACCTCTGGATGACTTCCAGGATGGTGGAAGTCCTGTTCTATTTGTACTTGCATTGTCACGGTCTGGGGGGCAGACCGTGGGGGATGTTGGAGAAAGGACCCAAACGCTGGACTTAATGAAATGAACAGTGGGTTTATTTACAGTGAGGTAAATGTACACCACACATTGAATCTCCAAAAGTGCTCCCTCGACTCCCGTGACGTGTCTTCTCCCAAGTGCTGGTATCCCGTGCTCTCTGCCCCTGTGCCTTCACACACCCCGTGTGTCTTGCAGTCCTGTGTTCCACTCTCCTGAGGAAAAAACACAGACACAGCCGTTATGGCACCAACTCCAGCAGGCATACACTGACCAGCACTACAAACACTGACATGGAGTCTAACTCAACGATCCTGCGCCGGAGGAAGCTCCATCGCTCTGTTAAGTAGCTCCCCCGACGATCCTGATCAGAAGCAGGTGTGTGGTAAGCTAGGCGTGACCAGCAGCTGGCAGGGCCACACCCATCAGGCCTGCAGGTGGCTGTCCTTCATCCTCCAGCCTCACACACATACACACACCAGCATTGAACACAAGAACACAGTGCAGCAAACATACATCCAATACACTAATAACAATAAAGGTCCACACTGTTCACGAACCCCGAGTCCCCGGAACCGGGTCCGTGACATGCATTTCTGTAATTTTAGTATGAATCTCAAAGGTGTGCAGAGGGCAAACATCAGGCTCTTTGTTGGACTGAAGAAACGTTTATGCTGAGAATTATCTGGCCATAACCCAAAGACCAAACAGCAGTTCCCACCTGAAAAGTTCACGGTGACCAAACCTTAAAATGGCACGTCAGTTCAAGAGTGAGGCAAAGACGTCAACTGTGGTGCTCAACCATAAGTCAAAACCAGAAGTCCAGTTGTTCAGGACTGAACTTGGGATGAGCAACCTAAAAATAGCAACTATGTTGATGAAGAAGATGTTTTTAAAGCAGTTGATTCACTGCTTTAAAAACATCTACATAGTAGACACACAAAGTCTTAATAAACATGTTCATCAAAGCCTCATCATGCAAGTTGTATCAAATGCTGTTTATCAAATAAGCAAATATTGAAACTAAGGTAATTTCCTCTATATTCTTATTTTAGTTTAGCTAGTTTTTCAAATTCACAAAATCTTTTATTAGTTAATTAAAAATACTTTTTTTGTATCTACTTTCAGTTTTAAATTTAGTTTTACTTAACCAATTATAACCTTGCGTTGGTTTTTACATTGTAGTATAGTTGATTATTCAACAGAGGCATCTAAATACTCCTTTCTCCAACAGTTTTTCACCAAAAAGCGATTTTTTCAGACTGTGTAGCATCACTTTTCATGTAATACTATCGATATTGTGTATGTAATAGTGTATGAGAGCTTGAAAATTGTAAGCAAGCAGGTTTTCAATGCTGTATTTCATTCTGATAGAGTGGCACCATAGTGTAGTGGTTTACACATTCACCTAACAATTCCCAAGTTTGATCCTAGGAGGAGGAATAAATCAGTTTGGGGTTGCATCTGAGCATCTGGTGTAAAAATTCTACCAATTCAAACATGCAGAGACACCAGCTGTGGCGACTCCTTGTGAATAAAGGGGTAACCAAAAGTAGCTTTCTTCCTTTTTTTGTCTTTTGTTTGTTTATTGCTGATATAATTTCTGATGTCCCATAGCTGGCCTTGGTTCTCTTGTTATAACTACTTTTTAAAAACAAAAAAAGTCCTGGAATCAGCTTAAATTATATGGAAACACTACTAAAACACTTTAACCTAAAAGTAAAAAATCAGTACTAATATCTTTGACTCTAGTGAGGATCATCAGCCTCTACGTTGTGAGTTTGCCTTTTCTTTTCTGAAACAATGTTCTAAAAGCTGTTTTTCGTAGCAAAAAGATTAGATTGAATTAGAACGAGATTAACTCCAGACTGAGTAACGTCTGTGTGGAATAAAGAAACAAAAGGAGAATAAATCAAAATGCCACAATAAATGTTGAATGTTTGTTCTATACTCTCAGAAGTGTAGCTTAGTGGTTACTACAGGTCAGAGTGATACCTCTTCAGGGACCCATAAAAAGATTTGTCAAGTCCCTGTGTCTTGATGTCAAGTGGGCATTTCAACAGATGGAGCTTCCTCTCTGACCTGGTGTAGTTTATTTGTCAACTTAACCGAATAAGTCTGCAACCATCACACTGAGTCAAGTAAGTTTGACCGATTTTATGCAAAATGTTTGCAATTGTAACTATTCAGCTCTAGTGCTTTTGAAATCACTTTGGGAGAAACTGTCATCTATAGATATTCATTGACCCTTCACTCATCTCCATAGGCATACTTTGCATCTAGCTATATCATTATCCCAATCAAGATCAGTGTAATACTGAGATCAATTATAAGATAATTCTGCTTTTCATCATATTGTATGGCCTTGGATTACTCAGGGTACTGCAGCTTGTATTTCCAGACAACTTGAAACCACTTCAAGCTATCATGCTAAAGTTTGTCTACCACTGAGAAAAACCTTGGATAAATCTAAAAGGATATTAAATACATTGGGAAAGAAGTATAACTCATGCTGGAAAATTTTATAACTGATCGGATGTGATGATGTTTCTTTTAATAGCTATCTTCTTACTATAATGATTTAAACATATGTATGTATGACTGGTACTCTAACTCCTCCTAGATGTGTTGATCAATGTTTTTTAGAGACCATGTAATATTATTTTGTATTAATTTTATTATCTATCTTATTTATATTTTTCCACGCTTCACTGTTATTTGTTATTTTTTTGTTTGATTTATGTTCTTGTATTTTTTTGCTGTCTTTTAACTGGAAAACACTTTGGTCAACTATGTTTTTCTTTTTTTTTAAGTGATCTATCAATAAATTACTTATCCAAACTTACTATCTAAACTGCCTAAAATTAATTTTATAACACTCAGATTCTTAAAAATTATTTATATTATGTATACTTGAGTGAAGCTACTAAGGACTTAATGCCGGGAGGGGGGGCTTCCTTCTAATGCATAAAAATCCCACCATTATGGTAATAAAACTTTGTTTTGTTACTGGGTTGCTGTATTTTCACTTAGCACTGTAAACCAGGGCAAACACTGATGCTAACAAAGCTTTACACTGGAGTAGTCATCAGGGAGCAGCAGTTCCTTTTTGAAGTCCCCAGCATGACCCCCCCATCTAATACAAGTTCACTATTAACCATAGAGTTTTGTTTTGTTTTTTCCAAACTTCAGAAATCACAAGTTCTCTAAAAGAACAGACAAAGTTTGAGCCTCTGTTCTTCTGTCCCTTTTTTAATAATTAACAGTATAATTCACTGGATCCCACTATTATGGAAATAAAACTTTGTTACTGGCCTGCTGTAGTTTCTCTTAAGCCCCTGTAAACTAGGGCATAAACCCAGCATGAACCCAGCATGAGCCTCAGGTCTAATACAAGTTCACTATTTGCAGTAAAGCTTTCTTCAAATTTCAGAAAACCTCAGTTCCTTAAAGAACAGCTAATGGTTGAACTCGGTCTCTTTTTTTCTTTCTTCATTTTAAAATCCCTCCTCTACTGTAACAACAGAGGAGACCAAGTACACCTGTGAAACAGAGGTGCTCTGCCCAAAGAGGTCACTGCAGCAGTGCTGCTGTGTCTCTCACTGTATAATGTCTTGGTGGGCCTTGGGAAGTTAGTCAGTGTGCCTCGCTATAGGAACACATACCAGAAAAAGAGTGTTAAAGCCCAACAGAAAGATTTTAGGGCAGATATATCAAAAATGATTGACTCATTACATGTATTTGATTCTTGGAAGTGTAAGCGTATACTATACAAGTATACTATTATATATATATTTTTTTTTTTTTTTTTTTATTTATTTATTTATTTTTATTTTTTTAAAAGAACAAAAACATGGCAAGAAGTTGTTTATAGTTTGTGATGTCCACATCTGCTTAATTCAATTTCAATTCAATTTTATTTATATAGCGCCAAATCACAACAAAAGTCGCCTCAAGGCGCTTCATAGATACAGAGAAAAACCCAACAATCATATGACCCCCTATGAGCAAGCACTTTGGCGACAGTGGGAAGGAAAAACTCCCTTTTAACAGGAAGAAATCTCCGGCAGAACCAGGCTCAGGGAGGGGCGGCCATCTGCTGCAACCGGTTGGGGCGAGAGAAGAAAAACAGGACAAAGACATGCTGTGGAAGAGAGACAGACAGCTTATCCTATAATTGTCACAAAGAAACTCACTAACAAGTGGTGGGTGTCTGGCAGACACTGATTAGTGGTGTCCCCTTACCATACTGATTTGAATTTTTACAGCTTATAGGATTTTCATTTAGATGCAAAAGTCTCCCCAAGTTTAAAGAACAATGGTCGGCTGCCAGAAATTAAAATTTCAATTTAATTTCCAGGCAGTTAATGTGCTGCCTCAAAATTCTTGTGAACAGCCTTGAACTATAAAATTTACAATTTAATGACAGATTCCCACTTCTCATGCAGTGTTGTGTATTTAAACAAATAATGTTATTAGGCTCAAAGCCTTGTATTGCTCTGGCCAGTTGTTATGATTTTCCTGTTCTATCTAAGTCGCAACCTCCAGGGCTGAAGAAAATGAAGAAAAAACTACAATTCCTCAAATGCCCACTTGAATCTGTCTGTTGACAGTCTATGTACATATTTAAAAGGCCAACTTCAGTGCTGGAAACAATAGTTGTAGTCTAATTCTACAACTCACCATGTCTCATCTCAGCTAATTGGAGTCTCTGAACTCCAACTCTCTGGTGCCTTTTGAGTTATTTTTTTAACACAAGTAGCTGACAAATAGTATAGTAGTGAAGTGTACTAAGAGACCATCTACAGCAGTGATGACAAACTTTACATGGTGGGCCACATACAACCCACTTCCATCTGAAGTGGGCTGAACCAGTGAAACTCACCTTCCTGACAGTGTAAAGAAGTGTTACTACACAATAAATCCACATGATGACAGAAACTTCTAGTGGCTCAAAGTCAAGCTAGACAATAGCTAACTGCAGCCACATGATGACAGAAAGTTGGATGGAAAACAAAGCTTTTCTCTTTTCAGTTTGTTCTGATAGACCAAGAAACAGACAAATAAGAGTGGGTAAGAAGCTTAAAGTCCTTACCCACTATAATTCTTACTGGCATTGCTATATTTTGGAATCGTAATGTCAAATTACACACGCAAGTTTTAATATATTCCTCAAGAAACATTCATTTCTTTCTTTGCAGAAAGTAGCAGATAACTGAATTTAAGCTAAAAGTGACTCTTTTAGCTTAAAAGAAACCTCAACCTGCAGCATATCCCAAAGAAATAATATGACTCATCCCAACTGTTTGAACCTCCTTAATCCTGATAAGACCTCGAGTCAAGTTAATCTCATGGCTAGACCAGAGACACAGGGGAATCTCTCTAACCCTGAGGAAAAACAAAGCAGACCATCGAGATGTATTCAACCTAAATAAACATCTGTGAGCAAATAAACAGAGCAGATTCCTATTAAAGGTCAAGTGCTTAAATCTGAAATAGAAACATGACCAGGCTGTAATCCAGAATCTCAGCCTTCACCAGCAATGTTCTGAACAAACAGAAATGTCAGCGCCAGAAAGAAAGCCATCTCCACAGGAGGCTCTTTTCATCAATGCAACATAGGGGGGAGACTGTTTACATGTCGGCCATGCCAGGAAAATACAGGTAGCGAGCAGGTCCAGACACAGAGTTTGACAATATGTTCTTTAAATCCTGGATATATTATTCTCCAGGGTGTGCTGCTGGATTTTTGTGTTAATGATGTGCAGCAACACATGGCAAGCAAATGGTTTGTGGATGCTCCCCTCATTAAATGGGGTCATTTGCTACAGCAGCAGGACTTAATACAACCTGAGATGAGACCAGCCTTATCAACAGCATGCCTCTCATGCCCCTTTCACACAGCACTCATTTGATTATGTTTGTTGCTCAGAATACTCAAGTGCCCAGATTTCTTTGTGGACTTTCACCGCACAAGGGACGGTGAATCTGTTTTATAGTGTCAACTAGACTGTGAGCAGCGGTGAGTTTTGAGTCCACTCCTGAGTACTTATTTTATCAGTGGTCGTGACTGTGCTGCCCAGTAAAAATATATTTGCCGAGCATATTTTCCTCATCTTGCTCCGCTAACTGTCCATAAGGACAGATGCCTAGAGCCACCGAGTCTGTCCTGGTTCACTGAGCCTTTCACTTCATCATAATCTTTGTCTCATCAAATCACATCACAGTTATTTCCCTCATGATGTAGCAATTTGTCATTGTAGTTTCAGTTGACTGCATTGTAAATGCCCTAAATCAACCTTGTGTTTACTTTCTTATCGTAGCGTGATCAGTTTACAAAAGGACAAGGCTGAGATTTCTTATAATATCCTGCTCGGTATCAAAGCTTTAACCTAGTTAGTAATGAAGCCTCAATTACAAATCATTTCTTCAATTTGCCGTCGTAAATTTAAGAAACACTTATGAACGTTATGCTCCGTTTGTGTTTAAGACTGTCTTTGAAGCTGAATAAGCTGCCAGAAAAGCACATAGCCTCAACTGCGAGCTCGCAGAAGTTGGTAAGTGTCTTATGCAAAAAGAAATGTACTATTTAACAGTTTACTTTGATCTCTGGCTGTGTCACACGGGCGTGCATGCATGCATGCACACACACACACACGTGCGCGCATGCACGCACACACATCACACACACTAAGTGTAAGTACCAAATAATAGCAAAGAGAACAAAAAAACCCACACAAAATGACTTCATGAACCCTAAAACTCTGAATTGGGTGTACAAAAACAAAGCAGTCACACATCAGTGCAGTGTTGGGGTATTAAAAATAAAATATTGTTTACTCTCTTAAATTATTTTCAAGTAACTGTACTATTTATCACTAAAACTTATGAAAGGGTTTTGTTTTTTCTTACCTATCCCGTTTGGATCTTTAGCCATCAGATTTGCTGTCTGAAGGCCAAGAAAGACGCCAAGTGGATTTACTTTACCAAGTGGATCATCATGGCCTTGGCATATTGGTCCATTTGATTGACCTTTATTACAATTATGTATTTATTCGATTTGATTTTCGGTTGTTACAGACGGGACAGACATGACTGGGGGACAGGGAGAAAGAATGAAAGAAAGAGAGGGAGAGAAAGAAAAATAGAGGGGAGAAGAGACGGTGAGAAAGGGGGGAAGAAGAAAGAAAGAAAAACAAAGAAAACACCTGGATCACCTGTGTGGAGATAAAAAAAAAACAGAAGAGAAAACAAATAAAAAAGAGCAACATAATAAATACAACACTATCACAATAAACTAGCTAACAGTAGATAAGAGTAGATACTAAATACTAAATGTTATTGTGCAGCACGCAAGATCGACAGCGCACAATGTGCTTTGAGGTAACAGCCAAGAAACGCAGACACAAACGTGCATTCCCACCCCCATATACACAAACAAATACTCGGACTCACCCGACGTGGAGACAGAGACAAATAGACACTGTACACACATTCACACTCACCAAACATACTCTATATCCCAGGTCCAGGTACCCCTGCCCCCAGAGGGGCAAACCATTCATAGACCCAGGAGATGTTCAGAGGATGGTCTGTGTATTCAAACTCACCTCTGGCGCTGATAGGTTTGTAGCTTAAACCTATTCGCTGGAACGTTCAAGACAATTCAACTACACAGCAAAAAGCATTGAACACCAATAATTATATCATAAGAGTAATAAAGCATTCAGCATCAAAGACAAGTATCATGTGCAGGTTTTCTCAAATGAGTAAACCACAATTATTGCCATAATTCGCCCCAGACATGGATCATCCCATGTATTTAGTCAACATTAATGTAATCCGTGACTTTCCTTAAGCAAAGTCACTCCACTTATTTATCACTACAAGCTCAACAGTGGCCAGCTAATGAGCCCCATATTAAACTATTCCATAAACACTGCATCTCTTATTTGTTTTCTCATGTCACTTGTCTGCCTCTGCTGAATCCTCTACATGCACTCTTAGAAAAAACAAACATTAGCAACACACATGGACAATACTGGTGGTCAGGCACAAATTGACAGGTTCCAGAGGTGCTATAAAAAGACCATAAAATTAGCCATTCGCAACTGTGAAAAGGAGAGACACTGGTTTCAATACAGGAAATGTCACACACTATATTCACTTCTCCCCTGTAATATTCAACATTTTCCCAAGAACACAGTGTAATAGCATAATCAACATATAGCCTGCAAACAGTTTTCTTCACACATAAACCCAGTAATCCTGTGGTAGAAAAAACATCAACCAGTTGTATCCTGTTATAAATCACATGATCAAATCACATGAAGAACTGTAATGCTGTAGAAAAGAAAATGCAAATGTTAGCGCTGCGCAGGTGTATACACACTTTCTCACAGTGATCTCTGTGAGCAACACAAGGTAGTGAGTAACACACCCCTGGTAGATGCACAGACACAGAAAGTTGCATTTAAAAGGTTAAATCGACACGGCCCAAAGCTCACGCAACCTAGGATGTTGCTGTCATCTTTCTGCTCCTGTGAAAAGAAACACACATGGATTCATCCACCCTTTGTCATGTCCAGAGGTTCAATCTTACATACTGGTCAAGTCAGTCAAGTCTTGTGAGCTTTTACCAGTTCAGTCAGTTTCCCATTTTTATTTTCACTCATTTTTCATTCATTCATTCTTTCTTTGCTGATAGTGGAACCTATCGTCGCATTTAGTTTCCACCCTCCACCAAAAAGAAAAAGAAGAATTTTAGATCGGATTACCTCGCTGAATCCTTTTGGGCAGGGACTCATTTTCTAATTGTCCCAGTTAAGTGATTTTCTCCTGAGCCCATTTTAATGTGGAGAAACTCACTTGCAACAATTTTCTTGACGACGTGTCATATAGCGCTTTTGTTCTAATCATGCAGATTTGCTCAAACGACAGATTATCAAACAAAACTTTCAGTGCACTGTGAAAGTAACAAAATAAAAAGGCCTTGTTAAGTCATGACACATGCTCCTAATCTCAGGAGGGTAAATCATACCAAACCTAATTGGTAGGCTGAACCTTGCAACAAAAGAAAAATCATCAGCTAGATTAATTCAAAACCCTCCATCAGCCGCACAACACACAACATAACCCTAATGTTTTTTTATTAGCTATGAGTTTAATCTCCAGGTCTGTGCTCTTCACTCATTTAGGCCACAGACCCATTTTATTCAGTTTTCCTTTCCCCCATCATCACAAAACATGTGACATGTTGTCATGTACTTCACAAAACAAGTTTGTTCTGACGTATTCAGAGTTGTGTATCTGGGTGCAGGATTCACCCGCACATCAAAACAGGAAACTCAGTGTTTTAGAGTCTCCACTCTAACAAACTCCAACACATCCTATTCACTTGTGCTAGAATTCAGTCACATTTCCTTAATCTAATAGCGATCAACTAATTTGCATATCAGCTATCAACCCACCAAGTTGACAGGACAACAGAAATGCATGTTTAAAATATTATCACAAAAGATAATTCCCTCATACAGTAAATTACTTGTGCTGCATCAATCAAGCAGAAAGCATCTCCCAATTTACTATATTAACAACTAAATTTATTGTCTGATCACTGGTTGGTCAAACCAGAATATTTTTTCCCACAAAAGTTAAACTGTTGTCCTGTAACCTAGAGAGTTAGTTGTCAGCATTGGATAAATTCAGCATTTGATAACAAGTGCGCTGTAAACAATTCAGCCAGAAACTTGGTCTGAACGTTTCCAATGATGTTAACCTATAACTTTTTTCCCGACCGCTGCATGTGGGAAATTGATTCAGGTCTGCTTTTCATCTGAAAGTGACAAACTAAGACATTTTTATTATTATTATCACTGCTTAACCAACACACATCTCTCTCTCTGTTTTTTGTGAACTCTCCTTTCTTAAAAGCAGAAAATGAGATGGTAGTTGTTATTGGCTGATAAACACAAAACCTTTTTCCTATGATTATTTTTCATCTACAATGTCTCTTTTTTTGTTCTTTTTTTCCCCTTTACAATCACTGGTGACCTGCAGAATCACCGCTCTCACAAATGGAGGCAAATACTTTTACACAGTGCACACACACTCTGCGACGTCAGGCACATTCACACTCACTTTTTTCATCTGCATAAATAAATCATATGGCAAATGATATATGCCATGGTGATCCATAAGTATGATCACAACTTTATTTAATTATTTTTCAACCCAACCCAACAAAACAAATAAACAAAAACATGATCCTGATGCTATGAACACTCTACACACATGAGTCATGATGCAGGAAAACTGCTGCACATCTGAAAGAAGAAGCTGAACTCACGGATACGCTGCACACTCGAGCTATCATAGTTCTGTTTCCCTCTCTTAGATGAGTTCTCAGCCAGATCCCGATCTGATAATGTGTAGCTTGCTCATCAGCTCAGAAGAGACCGTAACGTAACCTCACACAGTGGTTGCGTGCTTTGCCACAGTGGCAAAGACTTGCACTTTCATATTCAATTCAGCTTCTCCATCATGTAGTTTTCAGCTGTTTCATACAGGGTTCAGCATATTAGTTGTTTTTATAGGTGTGCTCTATATATAACAATAGCTCATAATAGGATGACAGTCTTTCAAACAGTTCAAGTGCCTCTATGCACGTCATTAGTTAAAATATTTACCTATTTTACTTCAGCTCATATGTCAATGTACTGAATTTGAGCAACCCTGAGCTTAATGCAAATTACTTTTAGCATTTATCCACCTCAATTAAAACTATGGTCTGGAGCACAGGCTGTTGTTGATCAGAGCAAGCTAAAGAATCATCTAAACATTTTGTTTCAGCAAGGGGTGGGGGAAAGCCATTCACCAGAGCATATCTTAACTGCTGCTGATGTGGGCTGGCCTTCTCCACACGCTCTTCAAGGCTGCTGTTTTCTGAAAACTTCTAACATTTAACATTTTCCAGCAACCAGTTCACCCTCAAAATCACATTTTTATTTTGATCAAGGTCTTTTTATTGAACAAAAATTGCTTCCAACAACAATTACGGCAATATTAGCAAACAGTCGTGCCCCCCCATCCAGAACAGTGTAACTAAAACCCAACCAGAGAGGAAGGAAGAGATACAATAAAATAAAATTACAGATACAAAGTAAATAATAAAATAAATGAACAACAGCAAGGGAAAAACAAAAAAACAAAAAAACAAAACAACAACAAAAAACAAAAAAACAAAAACAAAAAACACTCACATGCACATTAAGCAATAGTATCCAGACTTAATCTTACAAAGTAAGTAAGAAAAGGTTGCCATGTGTCATAAAACCTCCGAACCGAACCTTTTACAGTGTAGCGGATCTTTTCCAGCTGAATATAGTACATGACATCCTTAACCCATTGCCCATATACAGGTGGAAGTGGCTCTTTCCATTTCAATAATATTATTCTACGGGCCAAAAAAGTGCAGAAGGCCAGAAGATCAGAGTGTGATTTGGAAAGACTGGCATCACAAGGCGTCACCCCAAAAATAGCTATAAACGGGCAGGGTGCAATTGGAACACCAAATATGTTGGACATGGTTTCAAATATGCTTTTCCAAAAGCTACCCAGTTTTGGACATGCCCAGAACATGTGAAATAGGGAAGCAGGCTCTCGTTTGCACCGGTCACATGTGGGGTCAAACCCATCCTTGATTTTGCTCAGTCTAGTTTTAGACCAATGGAGACGGTGAACCACTTTGAACTGAATCACCACATGTTTAAGGCAAATAGATGACGAAGAAATTCTATTGATCAAAATCACATTTTTTATGAGAATATAAGTACCTCGCGTTGCCGGGAGTGAATTCTTGCATGAATGTGTCGTCTCCCTGTGAGGCAGTCTTACTTGCTCGGGAACCCATAATAACAACAACAACCGTGTCACAGACCACGCCTGCTCCGCAGCATTCACACAAACGCATATGACAACAAAAACACAAATTACGTCTACTTCGAACTCACACCGGTCTGCTCGGGACCCCAACCCAGTTTCCGGGACCCCAACCCAGTTTTGCGACGCAAAGCCCAATTAAGGGACGCTCGGGACCCTAACCCAGTTCTGCGGTTATAGAGTCGCTCTCTCAAGTTACTCGGAGTTGCTTAGCGTGTAATATTAGCCTCGAATCCCGCCGATCGTCATTCATCGAGGAGAGAAAACAGACAGCTAATCCACCGGCCCGATGACAGATTCTCACGTCTCGGGACTTTACTGCAGGAACTTCCTGGCTGACGTCAGTCTTTCAGCGTGTCTCTTCTCCCCTCGGTGAATGTCGACTCCAGGGATCCGGCTCCGAAAGACCAATTAATGATAGGTTTGTAGCTTAAACCTATTCGCTGGAACGTTCAAGACAATTCAACTACACAGCAAAAAGCATTGAACACCAAGCAGAGCTCTTTATGATTCTCGTATACGAGGGAGACCAACCGGACAAAACGCCGTTCCTTCGCTTGACCCCAGTTGCTCTCGTCCGTTCCCCCATAACACTGCTCTTTTATTGAGGTTACATGAATGTACATAGGTTCATTAACATATGACGTATACATACACACAAAGAGTACCTTGCCTGTGCGTGGTGTACGTGTGTGTGAGGGGTCAGAGTGTGACCCCATAACCGACTTCCCTAAACCTGCTGGTCTGGAAGTCCAGCAGTTCATCTAAACAAAAGGCACTTAGACTAAAACAGACATAGATACGTTTATCCTACCATGAAACAATAAGAGAAGGTATGACCTCTCCCATGCTCCCAGGATGTGGGTGTGAATACAAGCACCCTCTGGAATGCACAGAAAGTCTTTGCAGACTACTAAGGATCAGACCCCTATCAATATGACATCGACTATAAACTTTAAGCATGTATGAGTAAATATCTCTAAGCATAAATGACAATCAACAATACAAATCTAACAGGCGCTGGTGGCCTACCCTCAATTTTAAATGCATATAGACACTGAGGGTTTTCGGGAGGAGCCGTGTTGCTCTCTGGCAGGAAGCACCATGCCCTCCTGTGTTTTAAATGCACTTTAGAACAGCACGCAGCAACACTACATATGAGCGGACAGAGGGAGGTTTGGGGTCTTCACTCACCCCCGTTCTGTTAACCGTCAGGACTGGAGATGCTGGCCGTCAGACTGGGGTCTGGGATGTGGGGCCTCCCTGACACTGCAGATAAGGAGGCGGTCTGCTTGCCTCCACCCCATAGAGAAAGGAAAATTATGAAAGGAAGATAACACGATCGTACGTAGCATAATTAATTATGTCTCCCTATAATACAGGGCTTCATTCAGCAACACCTCAGGTTTCAATATTGTCTGAGTGATAATGTAAAATTAATATTACTGTTATTATTATTATTATTATTATTATAAACCACAAATGGAACATTTTTTATATAATGACAGTGGTAGAAATAGTGCACCACTGGGTCTCATTTCCAGATCCTTGAAATAAGAGCCAAATTGTAATATATATGCAAAATATATTTTGTAGCTATTTCAATGTGCTATTGTTACAGGTCATAGTTTATTCTGTTATTAATTTGGTGTAGATTTGACTTCTCATCAGTTAGGTATGTTTCAGGGAGACTTGATTGCATGTCATCATCGCGTAGACTTACATACCCAGAATTCACCGCAGCTCAGGTGCAGCATTTGCACTTCTACAAAGTTAGCCAAGCCTTTTATTTCTGATCCTTGCGTCATCAGATGCCACCTTATGTCAGCAGAGATTTGAGAGGTCTCTGCTCTGTGCAGACTTTCTAGTGACTGCTAGAAAACATCATGACAATAAACCCTGAGATTACAGAGGTGCCGTGACAGTTGTTTTTTTTTTTTTTTTATTGTAGTGTGATGTTCACAAGACCAGGTCACACACCCCACTCCCCACGCTCAGGGTGTCAGATAATGCCATTTTGACAAAGCCGCGGGTGTCTCAGACATTCACACATGGTGTCCTCTGGCATTGGTGTTGGTGATGCACCCCTTGCAGCAGTAGTGAGATGATTGTCACTCACAACTCTAACGGTATGGGTGCTGCACATAAAAACACACGAGGACCAAGCACTACTAAAGTTGGTGATGGCAGGTCTCAATATTTTCTTAAATCTAACCATACGACATTGGCGTACAAATGTAGCCAGCATGAGAAAATGATGCCGCAAACTCTAAGCTCCGAAATGGGAAACAAACTTCAGTTTGTTGCTTGACAAACTTGGCCACTGCCACCCCTCCTGGCTTTTTTATGTGGGCTTTGCTGCTCTGTTAAAAGGAACTGTTTCCATCTAAAAATGCAGAACCCGGGGTGTTGGGTGAGACCTTGTTTCTGAGTAGGGCTGCCACAAACGATTATTTTGATAGTCGACTAGTCACCGATTATTTTTGCGATCATTCGACTAATCAGATCATGCATCCATTCAACGTAAAACGTACAGATTATTGCACCAGCATGCATCTGCTCTTATATAACTATCATTAGCTTTTAGCTTTAAGTGTTTAAGATATGTGCTAACTAAAAATAAAGACAAGATGATAGTTTATTAAATTTAAATGTAGTTTGCAGATTGTTTCAGTGAAGTTTAATAAACTCAGTCGTCTGCTCCTTGCTATCTAAAATATAACGGGACACCGGAGTATATTCTTGAGCATCTCACACTTCTTGAGCATCTCACACATCTCACACTAATCAGTTGTCTGCTTGACGTTTATTCAGCTGTGTAAAAACTATAACTTTAATCTCAGCCAAACTGATTTACTCAGGAACAAATAAAATACAAAAAAAAGCCAAACAATAACATCTTAAGTTATCTAAGTGACTTATATATCATGTTTAGCCTGAGTAGGGGAAGACGGCGGTGGGTTTGAAAACGATTTGCCGGGAGTCCGGTGTTCTCACAGGCTCTAGTGAGCCTGTAACCCCAGCTAGCTATCGAGCTGGTGGGTAACAGAAGTCAGAGCGCTTTTGAAAATATGTGGTGTTTTGATAAACTGAGCAGATATTTGAGGTTTACACAGCTACATTCTCGTCTGAAAATATGTTAAACATTTATTTTGTGACCCAGAAAGAATAATAAGAGTAATATTAAAACTAACTAGCTGCCGCCATTGTTGTAAACTGAGCAGGGCTGCGCTATGAATTCTGGGACACAGCTTCTTCTTCTTCTGCGTTTAACGGCAGCTGGCATCCTTGTACATGCAGTGCTGCCATCTTCCATTTCAGTCCGTTATTACACTCTTAAATCCTACTACTTATTCCTGTGTCTTTTGGGATCTTACAAAGCTTCAAACGACGTGTTGACTATTAAATTAGTCGTCGACTAATCGTGAGTAGTCGACTAATCGTGGAAGCCCTATTTCTGAGTAGTGGTTCCTGACATTATTTGATGGCCCGTGATGAGAATGCATACATCATCAAGTGATGCACACTGCTTAACGATTTCATACAGCTGCACTTTGAATGAATCAAATAGCCTGAGGTGGGATTTCACACACACATTCACAGCAACACACATAGACCTGACCATTTTACCTTTGTTGTTTTTCAAGGGGTTTTTTTTTTGGCTCCATACGACTTTCATTGGACATGGAGGTCATGCAGCCTAACTGGCTGACTGATGCACATTTTGAACTTTTTGAAGGTGACCTAATGAGTCTAATGAGGCCTCATGAGATTAAAAAAGTAGAAATGATACATGTATGAAGACAATATAGGTAGATAATTGGGCATGTACAGATAGATAAGGGGGAAACCTGCTTAAATTTGAAAGTGTTGGGCCATCACAGGCTGCCAGAGCAGCTCCAGTGCGCTTTGATTTTCCATTTCTCTGAAACTCTACAGCAGGGGTGGAATGCTGTTCTTCCCAAACGATTCTCCCTTATATGGTGTTTTGATGGTGGTGGTGGAGGACATTCTCTAACATGCTGCTTCAAAATCTCCCATATGAATTTGGCTGGGTTTAAAGCTGATGCCTGCAAAGGCTTTTCATGATGTGAGTTACAGTTTCCAGGCAGCTGTGTATTGCTTCACTTAGCAAAAGTGATCACTGCAATCACTGGAAACTCAACTAGATTATATAGAAAAATGTGTTTTTTAAATGATTTTTTAATGTTTTCCAGCCTGCACAGTGTCACTGATGTTTTGAGTCAAGGGTGCTTCTTAGGCTATTGTCACACCAAGGAAAAGGGTTAGAAAACCAAGTCTGCGACCATTTGCAGATCTAAGCAGGCCTTCAAACTGAGTTTGGTCCATCAAAACAATATAAACAGCCATAAGATATAATCGGTCTGCTACTTAACAGGGTCAAGTTGGCACTTACATGCAGTCTGTTTGCCATAATACTGCAATTAGCTGTGATAAATCACAAATCTGTTGCCTGCAGTTGCAAATCTGTTGCTGTCTACATCACACATGCAGTGCTGTACCAGAGCCAGGGTCGGACTCGCCACCAGCGGTCCACGCAGAATCCACACATCCACAATTCTCTCAGCCAGAGGCTGGGCCAGTTCTGAATGGGACAAATTTAGAATTTATTAATTTATAAACAGACACAGCTATTTCATTACATTAATGACCAGCACTGTACCGAGAGCTGTGCAAAAAATGAGGGAGTGAGTAATGTAGAAACCAAATAATACAGGGAGTGCAGAATTATTAGGCAAATGAGTATTTTGTCCACATCATCCTCTTCATGCATGTTGTCTTACTCCAAGCTGTATAGGCTCGAAAGCCTACTACCAATTAAGCATATTAGGTGATGTGTACCTGTAATGAGAAGGGGTGTGGTCTAATGACATCAACACCCTATATCAGGTGTGCATAATTATTAGGCAACGTCCTTTCCTTTGGCAAAATGGGTCAAAAGAAGGACTTGACAGGCTCAGAAAAGTCAAAAATAGTGAGATATCTTGCAGAGGGATGCAGCAGTCTCAAAATTGCAAAGCTTCTGAAGCATGATCATCAAACAATCAAGCGTTTCATTCAAAATAGTCAACAGGGTCGCAAGAAGCGTGTGGAAAAACCAAGGCGCAAAATAACTGCCCATGAACTGAGAAAAGTCAAGCGTGCAGCTGCCAAGATGCCACTTGCCACCAGTTTGGCCATATTTCAGAGCTGCAACATCACTGGAGTGCCCAAAAGCACAAGGTGTGCAATACTCAGAGACATGGCCAAGGTAAGAAAGGCTGAAAGACGACCACCACTGAACAAGACACACAAGCTGAAACGTCAAGACTGGGCCAAGAAATATCTCAAGACTGGTTTTTCTAAGGTTTTATGGACTGATGAAATGAGAGTGAGTCTTGATGGGCCAGATGGATGGGCCCGTGGCTGGATTGGTAAAGGGCAGAGAGCTCCAGTCCGACTCAGACGCCAGCAAGGTGGAGGTGGAGTACTGGTTTGGGCTGGTATCATCAAAGATGAGCTTGTGGGGCCTTTTCGGGTTGAGGATGGAGTCAAGCTCAACTCCCAGTCCTACTGCCAGTTTCTGGAAGACACCTTCTTCAAGCAGTGGTACAGGAAGAAGTCTGCATCCTTCAAGAAAAACATGATTTTCATGCAGGACAATGCTCCATCACACGCGTCCAAGTACTCCACAGCGTGGCTGGCAAGAAAGGGTATAAAAGAAGAAAAACTAATGACATGGCCTCCTTGTTCACCTGATCTGAACCCCATTGAGAACCTGTGGTCCATCATCAAATGTGAGATTTACAAGGAGGGAAAACAGTACACCTCTCTGAACAGTGTCTGGGAGGCTGTGGTTGCTGCTGCACGCAATGTTGATGGTGAACAGATCAAAACACTGACAGAATCCATGGATGGCAGGCTTTTGAGTGTCCTTGCAAAGAAAGGTGGCTATATTGGTCGCTGATTTGTTTTTGTTTTGCTTTTGAATGTCAGAAATGTATATTTGTGAATGTGGAGATGTTATATTGGTTTCACTGGTAAAAATAAATAATTGAAATGGGTATATATTTGTTTTTTGTTAAGTTGCCTAATAATTATGCACAGTTATAGTCACCTGCACACACAGATATCCCCCTAAAATAGCTAAAACTAAAAACAAACTAAAAACTACTTCCAAAAACATTCAGCTTTGATATTAATGAGTTTTTTGGGTTCATTGAGAACATGGTTGTTGTTCAATAATAAAATTATTCCTCAAAAATACAACTTGCCTAATAATTCTGCACTCCCTGTAGAGTGTATGTGGAGGGTTTACACATGTTTCTCTCAGAAAACAGTGTGGTACTTCAGATGAATGACAGGAAGCTGAAGAAGAATGAACTTGTTTGTAATATAGGGGTGAACTCTTGTGTTAGAAATTTCTGGGCACTCTGTGTGGTCCTGAGAATCAAAACTAAGGTGAACTGTAAGGATTTGTCCAGAGAGTTCACATTACAAACTATTCTTCTATACACATCGGATATCTATGTGTAACAGCAGATACAAAAAAGGCATAGAATAACACAAAAAATTCTTTACTGTCAGATCCCGAACTATCTGTGTGATAATGAACATAATATTACTCTACCATGTGCATAAATGCATGAAATGTCCAGTGTGTGTGAAACTGCCACTAGAAAGCCTTGATATGGAGGCATCTCTGAAGAAATATTATGTGCACAGTTTTTTGTTTTTGCAGGTAAAACAGGGGGCAGCCACAGTCCTGAGTGAAAAACAAAAAAAACCCAACCTCTTTCACCGCATCATTCAGAAGTTAGAACCTGTGGTCCTGTGGTGTAAAACAGCGGTCCCCAACCTTTTTTGCGCCACGGACCCGTTTATGCCCGACAATATTTTCACGGACCGGCTTTTAGGGTGTCGCGGATAAATACAACAAAATAAAACTAGTACCGGTACCGAAAAAAAGAAGATTTATTCATAACACACGTGAAAAGACCCAGGAAAACCGAGTAAACGATAAAAACGATAACAAAATAACGCTGAAAACCGATAAAAACCCTGAAAACCATACATTTCACACCTGAGCCTCAACTCTCGCGGCCCGGTACCAAACGACTCACGGACCGGTACCGGTCCGAGGCCTGGGGGTTGGGGACCGCTGGTGTAAAACACAAGTTCTTTTTACATCAATATTAACCTTCAAACATCATAAAAACTGCTGTTGATCACAATTAATGAAACAAGATGCTTCCATCCTTGTACGGGCATTTACAGATGTGGACATATCAACAGTTATCGTTGTCCTGGAATCTCTTGTGCTAGCTGGCCTGTCTCTTTTGCTTTTTGTTGGGTTATCTCCCAATGGGTGTTTATGTGTGGGTGTGTGTAGGCTTGGTTGTGTTTACCCTCCTCAGTGCACCTCCACCTGTCTCTCCACCTTCCCCTAGGCACGCACCTGCTGCTGGCCATTAGCTGTGACCAATTCAGGCTGATGCAAACAGCCAGTCATCACCAGATCATTTCGTCAACTCAGGTATGCTCACGGCCTCCGTCTAGATTAGAGTCTTTAGGCATAGTGGTCAAATAGTAGTAAGTGGGTAGGGGATTTAATTCTAGGTGCTGCTTACTGTCTTAATTCCAACTGAATCAGTAAGGGTGTACTTAGTTTTTCACACACCACTGAAATATGTCATGTATTCCTGCTCATCTGAGATTGTATTTTCCCCATTTTAGTTCATGCTAAGGATGAATCTTATTCTGTCCTGATATTCAAAACCTTAGACTTGAAAGAAGGTGTACTCTCATTTTTTATTTATTTATTTTTTTAGCAAGGATGTATATTCCCAGAAGGTCATTTCATGATGATAATCTCGGCTACTTTTTCTGTTACTTTGTCTATTCCTGTTAAAACATTAGCCCTCCTTCATGCATTTATTCATGTCAGACCTACACAAAGATAACAACACAATGTATTTCTTCAAAAAAAAAAAAACCCCTCTACAATAGCAGCAAACTATTAAAAGCAGAAACAAACTAAAACCAGAAGGGCCTGTGAAACCAGCATTAAGTGCCATTCATGTAGAGTGGCATCTCCAGAAAAGTAGTTTTAACCTTGACAAATGTTTTTTTTTATTTGAAAAAGAGGATGTGTTTTTGATTATGCAAAGAACCGAAAAACACAATTTCGCTCAAAATGAAACAGTATTTGGATGAGTGAACGCCATGTTGGTACAATGTGAAAAGTGAAATGTGGTTTATAACTGGATGACTTTGAAAGCATCTCTGACAAGCGAAAAGCCATCAGTCTGGGAAACCAAGGGGAAAGCTAAGAAAATAAATTTGTTGGATCATATTGCGCAGTGTGAACCCCTTTTTTCTCTAACACACCTGTCTCGAAGCAGATAAAGCATACAGAGAGGTTGATGCACAGAGCAGTAACAGTTTGGTAAATGTGTACATCACTCATGTAAAATCCCTAGAAACTGTTTTCTTAAATGATTTTTGAATTAGCTGTTTAGTATTTCATGATGAAGCTGCTTTGCTTCTTGAACGAGTTCCATTTGTTTACATCTCTGTTATTTACATCTCTGCCTTTATGATTTCTTTGACGAATCTGCATCTGTTTGTTACCTAAAGCAAGAAAGTCTGAAAAGATAAAAGCTCTTCTCGGTAGTCGGTTCATCTGAGTTCAGCCGTGTTCACTTTGCATTTGTGACACAGCCTCTCACTGTACCAGCACTCCACAGACATTGTATGAGAATGGGGAAACAATGTTACGTATTCACAGTTCACTTCTGTTAAACACTGAAAAACAGGGGCCCTCATCTTTTTTGAATGCACAGGTTATGCTTTTGGAAAGACTTATATGTGTAAGAATAAGCGGAAATTTAAGTAGTGTATATGGGATTCTATTACAAATAAAGCTCCTGTGATTTATTTTATGTCCTTTTCCTCATCTTAAAATTCCTGGAATTTTGAGAGCATGCAGTGTAGTTCATGCCTGTTTTTGCTTCTCAGTACTGAAGAGTAAGTGCTAGACTGAACAAGGCAGATACTGTATTCTGCTGTGATTGGTTGTTTTGCCTGTTTTGCTGTCAGGCAAACTGACACTCTGGGCCTTCGAAAAGGTCGCGTGGCAGCTAAATGGGTCAGCTGTGGATTTGGCTGCTTGCTTTTTCAAACTGCTTTGCTGCTGACGGGCAGATTAAATAAGTTTTGAAAACCTCTGAATTGTGACTTTACAGTCCCGAATGAAAGCATAAATGGCTCCAGTAGGTCTCTGTACCCACTGAAAAAGAGTGGGTTGTAAAAACTTTGAAAATAATCTCTATAACAGGTAAGGCAGAAAAGTTGAACATTTAGAAAAAATATGAAACTATGACATTTTGACATTTTTTTTTTTTTTTTTTTTTAAAAGAGCTTTAAGCTCTTTTTATATTTTGTGAGGCAATATGAAAACATGTCTTGTATTTAGTAACTTTAAAGTCCAGACTCTTTTTAAATATCTTTTCTTGTTTAAATTATGGATTTAAATGAAATATTTATTGTGAAATAACAGTATACTATATTCTATATGCAGTCTAATGTAATCTATGTATGTATTATCAATGTATGCCAGTGTGCTTCTAAGTCATGCCAGAGAAAATAATAATGATAATAATAATGATAATTATTTCAAAAACTTCACACAAATGTCTAATAGGATAAAGCGATTAAGTGATTACATTTTATCTCCAAAAGATCATCACATTATGCAAAAACGATTTATTCTTTATTCAGTGCAATAACTCAGTTGCAACATGAACGATAAACAAGCCACTGTCTGCTGTTCTTCCTTTACTGGCCAAGTTCATGTAAATGAAAATTTTTTTGCCATTATAATCCAAACAGCAGTGTTGGGGAGTAACGGAATACATGTACCACCGTTACGTATTTAAAATGCAAAATATGAGTAACTGTATTCCGTTACAGTTGCCGTTCAAAAGGGTGGTATATAGAATACAGTTACTTTGTTGAAATAAAGGGATTGCACGGCGAGCTTTTCCTGTTTCATAGGTTAGGCTATGTCCTCTCTATTTTTGGTAATTCCACACCGGTGGAAACCCAAACAAAACACGCCTTAAGAGGCTCAAATGCCTGTGTCTCAATCTTGCGTCTCATAATGATGTGAAGAACTATTTTTTAAATGATTTAATGTGAAGGCAATAGGCAGAGTGTTACAGGCATCGCCCTAAAGAATGTAGCCTCATGGGCAGTGTAGTCCGTGCTGCAGGGAGAATGGACTGCCGTACCCGTTATGTGTCTGTGAGCGAAGGAGGGAGAAAAAGGAAAAGTACGAGCTGTCACCGAGCAGAAACTGGAGCTGGAAGCATGTAAATATAATAATAACCACTGCAGCCAAAAAGAGTGCCTGACAAGCCCAGCTGTAAGTACACTATTAAGACTCGACTGTACACTGTGTTCGTGTTTTCCTCTGAAACAATAAGTTCAGTTGGAGCAGCCTTTCAACGCCTCTCTCTGTCTCTCACAAGCAAAGTTGACCCAGACAAGAAAGTAAAGCTAGTTTTCAGCTACGAGCCCGACACGTATTAGCCAGAGGTCCCTTTACTACGGTTCAGAGCCGCGGCCCTTTTTTATATACGCGCGGAATAGTTTTCTATACGAGATCGCTGCAAAAAGTGCAGCCTTACCTAATGTCCACCCTACTGTTACTCATTTTATATTAAGATTTAAACATCTAGTTGGTGTTGGTATGGCAATTAACCTTCAGTAATAGTAATAAATCACATTCATGTAGTTGTAAAAAAGCATGATAATATATTAAGTAATCCAAAGTATTCAGAATACGTTACTCTCATTGAGTATTCTGTAATCTGTAGTGGAATACATTTTAAAAGTAACCTTCCCAACACTGCCAAACAGTGACCAATATATTCTATCCTTAGTACGCTGACATGATAAAATCAAAGCATGCATGTAAACTGCAACTTTTTCAACTTTAAACAATAATATTTATAATTCATTCATAAAATTCCCTACGCACCCTACAGCTAGTCTTTGTTTGTCCTTCAGTTTGGATCCTCTGTGAGATGCCTAAAAGTTTGAGGGTCCATCAGAACAGAGGTCTCAGATGGCATACCCGAAGCCACTTGCTCAATTTAGCAGTCACTGCCCCTCTACATGGGCCCCAGTAACCCTCGGGTTACATGTGTATTAGCATTCCAGCAGTTCTCTGTTCTCATCTCTTGTGCACTTATTACATATCCTTGTTCCAGCAGCCCCCTTCTCATCAGTATATCCCGGTTTCACAACACCTGACATGGATGGCTCCAGTAACGTGTTTCTCAATCATATGCTGAAAGGCTTGGGTAGCAGGGGGTCTTTACCAGTGTCATCACTGGTAATTCACTTAGTTCTTTCACAGTTGATATGATCACTGCAAATGAGTCATTTCTAAATATTCACTGATTTTCTTTTAGAGAAAATCGGTCACAAAAAACAACTTCTTCATTTTTGTCTATAAAAACGAAAAAACATACCTGATCTAAAGTTCTCCCTGTGCACCTCGGCAAAAATGCAGACACCTTAGCTTTTTAAAATCTGATATTTCACCATAGACCTCATTGACTTTTTATTTTTGTTTTTTGCTTTATATATTGCTTTATATATCTTTACTTTTATTATGCGAGCATAACAAGATCAAGGCACTTCTCCTTCACATGGTGCAAAAAACTCCAATAACATAAAGGTTTTTTTTGCACCATCTAATGCAGCAAACAAACAAATGGATACAGTCCCAACCATGATGGAGGTGATATCACACAGTACCAAGTGACCGTAATAAACAAAATGCTTTAAATGACAGCTGTGCATTTTATTGACTTTATAAAGCATTGCTTTTCTTTAACACAGCAAGGAGGCTGCTTAGATAAGTGTAAATTCAAAAAGACGGCCATTTTCCCACCTTTATACAGTACAGAAATTTGATTAGGTTCGTACCCTGAGTACCAGTGGGATCCAGTATTCTCCTTCACCAAGTGATTCAGTAAATGGAAAAAAGAAAGCTCTGCCAAGGGCAGTGGAATAAAAGTGAGAAACAGATCGTTTTAATGTGAGTGTTATAATCAAGGTTTTGGTGTTTGAATCCTGACCTCAAAATATGACCGCTGTGCACATTTAACATGTGCTTATCTGCTAGTATTCATATTCATTAATGACCATCCAGTTTTCCTTTTTAGATTTTTGTACTTGAACTGGTACTCAGCTCAGACACCTAGCCATCGCAGAGATCCTGAATGGTCATTTGTAAATAATGAATGCTAGCCTTGTGCTGTCTCTATACCATACATGAGAAAGCTTTTATGCAGTCAAAGAGTAAGTCGAAAAATCAATGTACCGTAACCCGAGGTCACTCTTTTTATTGTACGGGTGTGCTACACGACCCTTTTGAACAAACAGCAGACAGAAGCTGTGCTAAGAAAATCAAGAGAGGAGAAAAGAGCTGGAAAGGTGCAGGAAAGGACAAGCTGAAGTGTTTGTTGTGCCTTTCTGAATATTACACCCAAATAAAATAGTTAACAAAAGAGCCACAGGTAGTTTTAAAATCCCTCTTTTTATGCCATTCAACACCCTCTTCTTTTCTTCCCAGCTTGATTCCACACAACCCCACAGCCCGCTTTATACATTTAGAATAAAAACACAGTGGAGGTTACTACAATAAACACAGATTGTGAGACGGGTCCTAGTGCAGCTTTTATAGCGTCAAGAAAAGTTTCATCTTTAATATTTAATATATTTTGCACAATTTACAAGAACAGCACAGTAGGTGACTATGCCTAAACACAGGGAATAAAGGTACTTAAGAGACGCTTCCTGATCATGACTGAAAGTACTTTTTTTGCCAATATTGTCAATAAAAATAGAACATAATCTTTTTCATCCTCATTCAAGTCCTCACTTTCAATCTCCTTTTCAATTGAGGTTATTTTTTTTTCTTAAGGATGAGGCTTGTTTGCTCGCTTCAGACACTTTCTCTGTTTTTTCGATTTTCTCATTCCAGAGTTGCTGTCATGTTTCTCTTCTCTCCCGCCACTCTGCCTCCACAAAAGCTAATTGTGTGAAATTATGCTTGGTAGTCAATTGTAAGTAGTTTCTTTTTCAATGAAAATGACAACCTTTCATACTCTATTCTGTAAGAACTGTAATTTGTCTGACAATTACATCTTACCAGTCACTGGTCGTCTTCTATTACAACAATTAACCAGGCTTAACTTTTAATAATCTTGGCTTTCTTGGCTACCAGTGAATACCCTGTGCTTTTCCATAGTTTGATATGTTACATAATAATTCTGAATGCTTTGGAAAAGGTGCATAAACTTCCAGGCTTTCAAAAATTGCTCATCTCAAAATTTAAACTGATGCTAACCTTTGTTCGAATGTGACAGAAATGCGGAGGAATACAGGAATTAAGTGAAACATACCATTTAGAGTGGCTTACTTTGTGGCTCTGCAGTTGGAGGTGATTATGCTTTATGGGTTGTGCTCGAATTAATTCAAATGAATGAATACACTTAAATAAAACTTGGGTCAAATTGTGTGAGGCGTGTTGGCATTTTATTTTTCCGCTCCTGACACATGCTGTTATTGTGCACATTTATTCCTCAGTACTTCTTAGCCTGAAACTAACAGTGAAAAACTATTGGCAGTTAATCTGCTGATTATTTGCACGAGCAATCCATTAATCATTTATTCTATGATATGTCAGATTACAATTTCATAAAGGTCAAGGCAATGGCAACAAATGTTTAAAGTCCTTTTCACACATGGGAATTGTAACATTTACTGACTTAATAAATCTGCAAGTGTCATTCAGGCATAGCGTGTTTTATATTAACGTGTCTCATTTGGTCATAAACACAATGACAGAACAAGACATAGTTCACACGGGACTTTTCGTAACTCTCCAGATATCTTTTAGCGGCTGCTCTTGTAAATAAAGAGGCCTGTATTTTTAATGCATAAAAAAGTCCGTAGACACAAGTAAAAAATAATAATAATAAGAAAAAAATACATTTTGAAGTAAAGGAAAGTAAAGGAAGTAAAGTAAAGGAAGAAGAAAATACTGCTATTACAGCTACTCAGAGAGTCCATGTAGTCAGTGTGTAAATTCACAGATTTTGATCTTTATTTTTCAGTATACAAAACAAGAGAATAGAAAGAAAACAAAAATCCTTTTAGCAATTTTGAAGAGAAAACTAAGACTGGCTTTCTAGCTCCAGTCCGCTGGCTTGTGCACACTGTTGAATGTTACAGTTTTTAAAAGTTTTCCCTGGTTGGCATGCATCTGTAAATTAACTTTAAATTTAGCAAACTTCAGCAAAAAGATCAGATGTCACAGCATACTGTTGTGGAAGTTTTCCATTAAATAAAGCCTGCAGACAAGCGGTAGCTAACATTCTTTAATCAAAACACACAAAGAACAGACAACCAAGCTTGTGGAGAGCCTGCATGACCGAGTTGTCTGCTTCCCCCAACTTCCTTACTAGACCCCCACCATTTGTCTTACAGTATGGGTGTGGAAGATGTTTAAATCCAGTGGCACCAAGGCATCATACAATAAAATAATGTGATTAATACATAAATAAAATAAATTCCTATACAATACTTACCTGAAGCCTGATATGCTGTTAGATCCAGTCTAGTTCGGGATAAATTATTATTTCACTTCATTTCATTTCATTTATTTATTTATTTCACACTTGGTACAACAATTCAAACAAACCAACCACACTTTCTATCAAAAAGCACTACAACCACGTGTGAAAAGGAGCAGGAAGAAGAAAATATTCTTATTAAACCCTGCCCCCATCTGCAAAGTGGGCACCACAAATCATGGAACAAACTAACATTAACATTTATCTTTATCTTATTATAAGAAAGTAAGTATCAGATGAGACCTAGCATCTTATCTGATACTTACTTTCTTATAAAATTAACATTGTGGTGCAGCGGTCAGTACTGCTACCTCATTGAAAAGTCCTGTATGTGTCTGGATTGTTTTACTGTGCCTGCTTGCCTCATGCAGTCCAAACACATCCATGGAATTAGGTTAACTGATGATTCTAAACAAGCCATTCACAATCATTCTGAGGACTAGCCACCCTGCGACAACTCAGATACCCTCCAGCCCCGTCAAGACCTGGATAAGCACAAGAAAATAGATGGGTGATAATAATTAAGAAAGAAGGCACTATTTTTCATGAGAAAATGCCTGCAGCTCTTTGTTTCGGAAGCCCTCATGGATGCTGCAGGTAAGACTAGAAACAACAAACTAACTTAACTTCCTCCAAACATTTTATCAAAGCTCATTACTTTGACCTTTCACAGAGTCTGCTGTCAAATACAACCTTGTTACACAAAGCTGTGGTTTTATGGACCATAAAAAAATGTTGTTCCACTTTGTAATGGTTGTAAAATAGTAGAGCGAAGTGAATGAGGATAGGATCAATATAAATAAAAAATGTTTGGTGATTTTGGAGTACGGCTCCAGACAGCCAAATGCTGCCTGATGCTCTCTCTGCTTATCGATCACCGCTAGAGTTGAAACTTGGTGTTCAGATTTTATCCTTCACTGAACACTGCTCAGTGACAAGCCAAATAATGGGTTAATCAACAAAGCTGATTCAATTGTGTTCTTAATGTTAGACTTGCAGGCCTTTTTTACAGCAGACTTTTTGATTTCTCACAGTAGGGAAAGCACAGATGGAATTGATGATGGCTCAGCTGTGTCCCAGTGTCCCAGCTAACCATCACAGCAAACCAGCATGCATAGTAGCAGGGCTTCCTGTAAGTGAATTGCAGTCATTATTAAAACACCTGTGCTTTTCCTGGTGTGACATCTCAAAATGTCTCCTGTGATAAAAGTCTACTATAGAAAAAAATTTATACAGCAAAATATTTTTCACACAAAGTTTCCATTTGAAGTATTTTAAGGCCTCAGTCACACAGGCTGAGAGACTGCTTGGTGACCACCTGGCAACTATTGGACACTAAGGAAATAAAGAGTATTCTCTGACCAGTGGCAAGTGGTTGATGGAGGTTGCTAGAATAAATTGGTTACAGAGCATATACTGGATATCTCCTTATGAGTGCTTTTTATGATTCACATACATTCAGACTCCAATGGATGCATCTTGGGGTTAACATTTTGCCCAAGAATATTTGGTATGCAGACTGGGGAAGCAAGGGATTGAACCATCAACCTTCCAATTAGTAGATGACCTGCTCTACCTCCTGAGCTACATAAAGGAACCATGACTGCCCATAGTTTGTATATGCAGACTATGCAAACACCAAGCAACTACTCTGCCAGGGTCCTCTTTTGTACGAGTGACTTGCCTGACAATTATTTTGTGACTGCATCAACTGGTCTCAGAAGAATTTACAGTAACACTTTATAATGCAGACTAAAGTTCAAATTATGTAAAGGAATTTCAATGCATTTGATTTGAAAGTACAATGTAATTGTATTTACCTACAAATACTTAAAAGTGTGTACACTAGAATAAGTGGTTAGTAAGTCATGTTTTTACAGAGAACAAATATAATTATCCTGTGAGCAAATTAAAGTACTGCATAAGCATTTTAGGTCATTTTTAGTATTTTATAACTTCAGGTATTTTACAGGAAAGGAGACACATTATTCTATAACTAAATAGTAATCAAGTAATTTTAAGTAGTGTCTAAATTCTGGTTATTTAAAGGAAGAGATCCATTTATGACTATTTGGCCATCATGTCTCTAGCTATCTGTGTTTGTGTCCACAACAGAGTGTAATCAAGGCTGAATATGCACAGCTGGAAACAACTGCAGTTGCCGTCACAAAAACTGGCAGGCTCGTGGAAGTCCACATGTACCCTCAAGTTCATCTTTTGATGATGAAATTCGTGTCACTCAGACCCAAATACACCCTAGCAGACTTGCTGATGCATAAAATATCATCAAAGCTTATGTTATGCGACTAAACACTCAGGTTGCTGAGGGACTTTCCATGATGCACTGAATGTTTCTCTCCACTCTCTTTACTCTCTATAGCCCCTTTTCCATTAATACCAACTTGGATCCACTGGACACAGTTTTCAGGGTTTGCCATTAGGTCATAGTACCTGGCACCAGGTACTAAAAGAGTACCTGCTTTTGGGTTCCAAAGCGATCCAAGCAGGTAAAATGTGATGTCGTCAGACTGCATGCCACTGATTGGCTGGTCAGTAGTGTCAAACGATGAGTCATGAGAGTGTCTCATTGATGAAAGTAAAAAAAAAATGCATTTTTTTTTAACCTAGGGATGGCTACAAAACAACAAGCCAGTGGTCTCTGAGTCTGACGCAAACCTGCAGACCGAGCAGCAGGTATATGGTCACCTTAACACCTAGAGTTCATGTCACATACATGAACGCTAGGTGTTAAGACCTCCAGACGTCACATCATGGACACTTAACCACATTGCTATTACGGCGACTATGCACATTAGGTGGTAGTTGATTGTAATGGAAAACCAGTTGATCCGAGTCGAGTCATGGCGAGTCGATCCAAGTAGATATTAATGGAAAAGGGCCTCTTGTGTTCATGTGCCACTAATGCGTGCTTTTCATAGTCTGAGTTTTGCTTTTGCCTCTCTTTATACTGCCTTTATTCCTCTTCTCTTTCCCCTCACCCTATCCCAGCAGATGGCTGCCCCTCTCTGAGACTGGTTTTGTTAGGGGTCTCTTCCTGCTAAAATGGGCTTCTCCCTTCCCAATGTCACCAACTGCTTTAATTATAGGACTTGGGGGTTCTTCTGTCTAATGTTGTGTCTTTACCTTGGCACCATTTAAACACAACAGAAATAACTTGAAGCGAGTTTCATAGTACTACAAGCATAAGGCTTTAAAAGCATTTTTTCCTGGTGAAAATTGAAATTAATTAATGGATGGAATTTGTTACCTCCACTGCTAGAAAACTCATCGAAAGTATGATCGCACTTTGAAAAATGTGGATTGTTATGCTCAATTTTGACCTTACAGATCCTCTCTGACATCAAAAAGATGTCACCAGTTCAAATAATGTAGTCTATAAATAAAACTCCACCTACAGTATCAGATGTAGCATGTCTGTGCTGTGACAGCAGGCACATGCCCTAGTTGGGTAATTGTCAATATCAGAATCCCAGTGCTGGTTTGCTTCACCGAGCACTTCAGTGGTTAATAATACTCTTGAATTAATTTTATTTCACTTTATTCAGAGTCATTTAGCAAAAGAAAAACACTTTTGCTTGAATAGTTCAGATTTTCATGCCTTAAACATTTATTTTGGAACAACTCATACAATAAAGGCCTCATTAGCAGAAAATAGGCAAATAAATGATCCATAAAAGAGAAATGTGTTTTATTTATGGTTAAATTAAAGCATCAAAATCTCCCATCACTCTGAAAGACAATGACGTGGCAGACTGAAAAGCAGCCATATGACCAGGCAACTAAATAACATGCAAATTGAAAGGCAGCAGTGAATTACACTCTGAGGAGTTCTTTGCCCTGTGGAGAGTGCCACTGGCAGCCAGTGTGCTAGCACACGGAGCCACAGAGTATGAAACCATTTGGCCTGCTGCCTCCAATTCCAAACATTCACACCCTCGGTTGGACTACTCTTTTGTAAGAGTCCTTAGTGTCCACTTTGAATTAATGAACTAGAATTTTCTTTGTATGATCTGACTTCATGATGCTCCAATTTGGCAACAATATTTGATCCTTTTCCCCCACAGTGTGTGCATGCGTGTCTTTTTTCGAAAACACATTTCATCCTAAACACACAATCTAATTTTAAGACCCGCTTAAGACGAAATAATTGTCTGATTATAGACTGTAGAGCTTTTTTTTAGAGCTTCTGATCTATCATTTTTTTCTCTTTTAAATTTAGCTTTTTGTTTCACATTCTTAATTAACCTTAAACAAGAGCTGCATTTCTTTAAATGACAACAAAAATCAATTTACACGGCACAAAATATGGCAGCATAATTAACTGACATGCTTCCTCAGAGAAATCTGTATTTACTCGACATACTGTGTGACTCATCCTTGTTAACTCTTTTTAAAAGTTGAAAGGTTAACTGAGGTTAATAGAGACCATGCACACATAGTCATCAGCTTGATAAGTAATTATCTGAATACTGCCTTGCATTCGTCTGTGTGTTTTTTAAAATCCAAATCGTCTTTCATTTTCAGATCTAAAAGACATATAAATGTATTGATATATCATAATAATCTAATTATGTTCACATTAACGCTGTTGACAACAACCAAGCCATTAAAAATAATAGATATTGTGAAATGACACATGTTTCTCTTCCTGACCTTTTAATACAATAACACTGTAAATTGCTTTAACCCGAGAAGTAATCCTGATTTCTTTGTAGTTTTTCCACAATGTTGTACAACAATAATGAGAAATCCCCGCAAATATCATGATTTCATGGTCAAAAACCAGACTATGACATGATGACCAAGGTGTGAGTGGCTTGTTTGTACTCGTTTGTTCAACAAAATGGAAGCTAATAATAAATTGCAGGGAACACGCGTTTCTTTTCAATAGAATGAGCAACTCGCTGGGGCATGAAATCATTATGAAACTGTGGCATATGGGAGAGATGGCAGGCGACTCCAGGAGACTGCAGTCACTCTCAGTCACTCAGTCACTTCATCTGAACGAAATCCTCTGAAGCCAAATCACCCATCGCAGTGGAATCAGAAGATAACCATAATCTTTTGCTATGCGGTGATCGTGAAATTAGGTTATTGTTTTATTGTTCTCCTCAGTCATAAAAGAAAAATACCCCAATTTGGGCTGAAGTCAATCAGATACCACGTTTCTTAATAAGTGTCCCGGTTTTGCTAATAGCTAGTGAGAAATTAAGGAGAAACAGATAAGAATTACTGTACGTGAGCTGGAGAGTCACTCTCCCTTTGGAGTAGCTCCAGTGCTTCTTGCAACTGTGACTATTTGAAATGCGGCATCATGCCCTCATTGTTAAGATGTATTTTCAGTGTAAACATTGCATTTGATTTTCTTTTTCTTCTAAAGGCTTATACAGATCAAAATAAAACTCCCTGGGTGATTTTGTGTCCAATTGTTCCTGCGGTGATTTGATGGATGAAGTAGCGCCACAGTTCAGACGAGAAAATGTTCTCTTATGAAGGTCAAACACACAATACACTTTAAATCTGAATGCATATTCGCATGTGCAAAGGTCAAGGTGCCAAAGAATATGTTTTTCTGAGGTGCTGCCATATTATGTCTCACATAATAGGAACAAGAATAAGACAAAGAAAATTACAAAAGGCAAATTTAAAAAACAACAACTTTGTCTTGCAACATTTCAATCTAAGATATCTTGTACTTCAATCAGACTCTGGCCAGCGACTGTTCTGATACACAGGCTTCTGCTGTCTTTAAACTGGGTTCAAATATGTGTATGGAACAAGAAATTTGGAAAATTCGCATGGGTCTAGACAAATAATTTAGCAGTTTTGGTGGACAAATATGCAAATGCAATCATGGCTCAGGGCTGAACAATGTAGAAAAAGAGGCCGAAGCAGGACGAATACGTTAGCTGAGAGAACACAAAATCACCACCAAGAGTCAGACAATCACAATCACATCGTCCCCTCTGATCCCATTTTAATCTCACTCATAAAATCAGTTTATCTTCCATTATTATTAACAGTTACCTTGGGCAAACAGGAAGCTACGATACTTTATAGTGCTAAAAAGTATTTCCTGTGTATTTCCTACTCGTTTTACCTGTTTCCTCTATAATGTAAAATACCATCACAGTATTTTGCATTATAGAGCTTTATATATATATATATATATATATATATATATATATATATATATATATAGCTACATTTAAATTAGCACAATGTAAAAACAATGATTCCAGGAATATTTATTTATTAAAAACACACAAAACAGCTGTACTTTAGGAGTGGATGATTACTTAAGTGCTGTCATTATTCATGCTGGACAGATGTCAGGCTCGGGGTTGGATATACACAGCCTGACACTGAATCACCCCACGCTGTCAGCTAGCTACCACATTTCATTTATAAACACATCCGTGGACAACCATGGATGTGATTATTGCAGCTAAAATAGTTACTCTAGCCTCAGTCACACAGGCCTATAGACCGTTTGGCAACTTGTGGTTACTAAAGAAAAATGAATATTCCCCAACCAGGTAGTGAGTGGTTGCTGGAGTTTTTTTTGACTGTGGCAAGATGTAATCTGTTGCAAAGAGGGTGCTGTACCAAAAACTTCCATGCGGCTGTTTTGTTCTCTAGCACATTGCCGCCTTCACTTTCCATGGAAGTTGGTAACATGTTATTTTTGTTTGCAGACAAATTGGCAAACTGCAGGTAAAATGGCAACCTGTTGGTGATGTTTTCCATGCAAGTGGTCCTTGCAAGAGCACTTATAAAGAAATTTCGGTACGGCACTATAAATGTTTTCACAACTGAACCTGCAACCCCCAGTAACCGCTTGCTAAATGGTCGAGGCCCTCATGCTGTGAGGGTTTTGCGGCAGAAACCATCTTGTAATTGCTTTGGTTGCTGGCAGTGACTGAACTGTAGTGAAACTTGAAGAAATGTAACTCAAAACAAAACGGAGTGTTCACCTTCAAAATAAAAGTGGCGCCTTACTGCTGTAACCAACAAATTTCAAAACAGCCCAACTTTTTCTGAAGGATAGTGCACTTTTTTTTTTTACCATCGCACTTTTCAGTTTCACCACCACTTGGTAAGAAATGTGTGAATGTCTGCAGACAAGATGACATCTTTCATGTAACCTGCTAACAACCAAAGCGTTCACAAGGAGGCTTTCATTGCACCACCAGTTATCTCTTTGCAACCAATTCAAAATCCACAACTGCCAGCAATCACTCACAACTGGTCACAAAGCACATATTTTCCCCTCGTGATCGGTGGTTGTCAGGTTTGATGCTGACTGGTTTCTAAGCCTGTGTAACTGGAGACTTAGCCAATGCTACTATGTTTAAGGTCTTTGCTAGAAATAATGAGACAGATAATCACTGACTGAAAGAGTTTGTCATTTACACTAAAAAGCAAAAAATACTCTGATACCAGACAACTGCCCCTATCATCAGAAGATAGCTATGTCATAAAAACTTTCAGCTTTTATACAATCATAGTGGTTCATGAAATCTTTGCCATTTTAAAAGCCTAAGCAATTGCTGCAGAGAAACTGTCAGTTTCACAGAGAAAAAAAATGTATAGACCTCTACCTAATCCAAAGTTGCAAACAACCTTTTTGACACTCTCTGCTGTTGTAAACAGCGCTTTTAGTGAATCATGCAGCAGTGCCTTTAGACTTCAGAGCACCTAAGCATTGCAGAGTGCAGCATTTAAGCTGAGAAGTGTGTTAGGCCCATCTTCCTGTAGCCCCAAAAGCTTTGAGCTAAAAGATTCATCTTGAACTGAAATGTTGTGCACCACAGAGGGCTCACTGAGAATTAAGCACAAAACTTTCTTGGTTCATTTAACCATGGGAAAGCAATCCCCAAATGAGACCCTGAAAAACAGGTAGAAAAGCTCCAGTTAATGTCGATAGTGGTGGGTTGAAGCTTAGTTTATGCAGTCAATTTGTTGTCTATCAGTTTTGCCAGGGGAGAAGAGTAATAGTGTCATCAAGGGGGATAATCAGTTGAGCGAAGCACATTAGAGAGGAAGTGTTATTGAGCTATGTGTTACTCTTTCCTGTTACTTCTTGGGAAAACAATTACTGCGTTTGAGTAACCAATGATTGAGGCAACATGCACTCACAGTGTGTGTAACTGATGGGTGGTGTTGCATGCAAAACATTGTGGATGTGTTTTTAAAGATAATGCAGTTTGCTTGTTTTGTTTCTTTTTCATTTTGTTTTGGGGAGGGGGGGCGGCTTTTTAAATCTCTTCAAGTTTCAAAGAATCTTGTCCTGCTTCAGCATTTGCCTTGACTGCTGAGAAGCCATAGCTGCAAAACATATTTTGAAAAGCAAATACCTGAGCAATGTCACTATCAGTGCAGCTGAGCAGTAGCATAACAAAAATCCATCCATCCATGCAGGGCCTCCCTGCAGCTCACTGCAAGTAGCCCTCCTCCAGCCACATACACCAACTCTGAAGAGTCAGTATCTTTCAGTATGTGCCTTTTAAACTTAGCACATTAGAATATTTAAGATATTTAATACAGAATCTGATGTACTCATGCTCATTGCATTGTAAGATCTTTGGCAAACTTTAAGTGATGATTAGATTTTTCTTACAATTTTGTTTCAGTAAAACAATTTATGAATGAAAATACTGTCATTAGTTTATTATTTTCGAAAAACAGTTCTATATTTCACTTTAACTGCTGGGAATGCATTAAATATATTTAGCAAGATGGGTTTTGATCATAACTGTCTAAACTGATCAGCAACCCCCTGCCGATCACCAGTCACTAGGGAAAAATGTGTATTCCACATGGAGAAAGTCGTCATCTTCCATACAAATTATGACCAGCTAAGGCAATCTGCTAACAGCCAAAGCAGCCATAGCATGCCTGAGTGGGAACTTCACCTAGCAATTGCAAGGGACTCCAACCAATCAGGAAATACATATTTTTCTCTAGTGACTGGTGGTCACAAGGGGGTTGCCAACCAGTCTAGTCCTGTTTGACTGGGAGCTTTCCCAATCATGCTTGCACATACAGTGGGGCAAAAAAGTATTTAGTCAGCCACCGATTGTGCAAGTTCCCCCACTTAAAATGATGACAGAGGTCAGTAATTTGCACCAGAGGTACACTGCAACTGTGAGAGACAGAATGTGAAAAAAAATCCATGAATTCACATGGTAGGATTTGTAAAGAATTTATTCGTAAATTAGGGTGGAAAATAAGTATTTGGTCACCTCAAACAAGGAAAATCTCTGGCTCTCACAGACCTGTAACGTCTTCTGTAAGAAGCTTTTCTGTCCCCCGCTCGTTACCTGTATGAATGGCACCTGTTTGAACTCATCATCTGTATAAAATACACCTGTCCACAGCCTCAAACAGTCAGACTCCAAACTCCGCCATGGCCAAGACCAAAGAGCTTTCGAAGGACACCAGGAAAAGTATTGTAGACCTGCACCAGACTGGGAAGAGTGAATCTACAATAGGCAAGCAGCTTGGTGTGAAAAAATCAACTGTGGGAGCAATCATCAGAAAATGGAAGACATACAAGACCACTGATAATCTCCCTCGATCTGGGGCTCCACGCAAGATCTCATCCCGTGGGGTCAAAATGATCATGAGAACGGTGAGCAAAGATCCCAGAACCACACGGGGGGACCTGGTGAATGACCTGCAGAGAGCTGGGACCAAAGTAACAAAGGTCACCATCAGTAACACACTACAACGGCAGGGAATCAAATCCCGCAGTGCCAGACGTGTTCCACTGCTGAAGCCAGTGCATGTCCAGGCCCGTCTGAAGTTTGCCAGAGAGCACATGGATGATACAGCAGAGGATTGGGAGAATGTCATGTGGTCAGATGAAACCAAAGTAGAACTTTTTGGTATAAACTCAACTCGTCGTGTTTGGAGGAAGAAGAATACTGAGTTGCATCCCAAGAACACCATACCTACTGTGAAGCATGGGGGTGGAAACATCATGCTATGGGGCTGTTCTTCTGCCAAGGGGACAGGACGACTGATCCGTGTTGAGGACAGAATGAATGGGGCCATGTATCGTGAGATTTTGAGCCAAAACCTCCTTCCATCAGTGAGAACTTTGAAGATGAAACGAGGCTGGGTCTTCCAACATGACAATGATCCAAAACACACCGCCCGGGCAACAAAGGAGTGGCTCCGTAAGAAGCGTTTGAAAGTCCTGGAGTGGCCTAGCCAGTCTCCAGACCTCAACCCCATAGAAAATCTGTGGCGGGAGTTGAAAGTCCGTGTTGCTCGGCGACAGCCCCAAAACATCACTGCTCTCGAGAAGATCTGCATGGAGGAATGGGCCAAAATACCAGCTACTGTGTGTGCAAACCTGGTAAAGACCTATAGTAAACGTTTGACCTCTGTTATTGCCAACAAAGGTTATGTTACAAAGTATTGAGTTGTATTTTTGTTATTGACCAAATACTTATTTTCCACCCTGATTTACTAATAAATTCTTTACAAATCCTACCATGTGGATTCATGGATTTTTTTTTCACATTCTGTCTCTCACAGTTGAAGTGTACCTCTGGTGCAAATTACTGACTTCTGTCATCATTTTAGGTGGGGGAACTTGCGCAATCGGTGGCTGACTAAATACTTTTTTGCCCCACTGTACATCTCTTATCCACTGAGGGGTATACTATGAAGTAAGGGCAACACACCTAGGGTCCCTTTGTGTTAGTGAGCATGACAAATCTAAAACACCACTTGGAGATAACAAGCATCACAGTCATGGGTATCAACTTTGTTTGCCAACCCTCACATAAATGAAGGCATTTGACATGTCAGTCGACTCTTCTGCACAAAATGGGTCAATTATGCATCACCTTGAAGACACCATTTTAAGCAAAATGAAGAGGTTTATAGTTGCAATTCTTTTAACAGACAGATCAAAGTAAATGAAATTATTCAGTGCACATTTCAGGATTTCGAGGTCCCCACTGGTTATCAAATAAAATCAAGGAATAATAAATGTATCACATTACCAACATTTGTGTTTGCAAAACTAGCAAGTAAACAAATTAGAATACCCGTATGGACTTGTAACTTGCAGGATGTAAAAAACAAAGGGGCATAAGGTGATATCTTCTTATATTTATATCATACTAGAAATTAACACAAACTTAGCTAAGCCTTTGTATCACGTGAAATCACTGATAGTTTTAAAGGAGAGGGCAGAAAGATCAGATTGCGTGTGGAAGCTCTGGTAGAAAATGGTTGTATACATTTTGTACAACTGCATTAAAAATATCACTATTCAATGTCCAGCAATGTATGCTTCAATATAGATTTGTATGTATTTTTATTTACAATGCTTGGTTTTCCACAAAGTAAAGCAGAAATGTCACTTTCTGTTACTAGTTCAGCTCTGCCCATAAAAAAACGTCATAATGCTACAAACACAACAAAGGGTCTTTAATCTGTCCCCCACAACTTGGTGGATGCTAATAGGTTAAATTCTCTTCTGAGGAAACTTTCCTCCTCCAGTGTAAAAACATCCTTGTAACGTCAAACTGTGCTCATAAATCATTCTGCATGGTGAAGGTCAAACATTCAAGTGATGTAACAGAAAGTAAAATATATATTTAAGAGGTGGTGGACTTACTATTGTTTACCCACCTCTGCATACACACATATAAACCAAGGTTTCCTCCACCACCATTTTTTTTTCTTTTTTAGAGAGGCACACAACTTTTCCTTACAAAGAAATGCCAAATGGATATCTGATCCAGTGGGCATTCAGATATGGAGAATAAAATGCAACCTTGGACTGTTTTCTGTTGTTAAAATGTGATGACGATGATGTAGCCCTGAAAAAAGTGGAAGATGCTTCTTTCTGAGAGATACATTTAACATTTTTTTTAGTCGAGTGCTCTTCGTCAGTAATACATAAATCACAAGTCTCAGCACCAAGATGAGACAGAACTTAGATAAAAACCTGGATAAAAACACCTGACAAGAGGTCTGTGCCAGAATTGTTGTCTTAAGGCCAAGAAAGATGCCAAGCGGATTTATGTTACCAAGTGGATCATCATGGCCTTGCCATATTGGTCCATTTGATTGACCTTTATTATAATTATGAATTTATTTTATTTTCGGTTGCTACAAACGGGACAGACATGACAGGGGAATAGGACAGGGAGAAAGAATGAAAGAAAGAGAGGGAGAGAAAGAAAACCAAAGGGGAGAAGAGACGGTGAGAAGGGGGGGAAGAAAGAAAAAACAAACAAACAAACAAACAAAACACCTGGATCACCTGTATGGAGAAAAAAAACAGAAGAGAAAGCAAACAACAAAGAGCAACATAATAAAAAAAACAGCACCATCACAATAAACTAGCTAGCAGATTATCAGATTAGATAGACAGCGCACAATGTGCTTTGAGGCAGCAGCCAAGAAAGATGTAGTCCGCGTCTGTGAATACCCGTGTGTACACCTGTGTGCATACCTGTGTGGATCAGCATGCTTGTATTCCAAAGGTTTCTCCATGTAACGATCTGCTAGGGAGTGTGGGGAGCCATAGCCCCGTCCACCAGGGTATGAAGCAGGTATGGAGGAGATCCAGGCCCCAGATATCCACAGGCCCCAGAGTAAAAGGACCCGAAGAGGACCACCAAAGGGGGGGAACCGTGCCACCCTCCTGGGAACAGCTGAGTAGAGCCCCAAACGAGAGGTCACCCCGCAGCTACGGAGCAGAGGCCAGAGGGGGTTGCAGTGGCGTGCCCGCGGACTCTGCCGGCAGCCAGCTGTGCCAGAGAGGACCGAGCTTCAGGCCCAGAGGCCAGAGGCCCGAGGGCATCCCACCCCCTTAAGGAGCCCAGCCGGGCCACAGGCACCCGGCCCTGCCAATTGGCCACCAGGAGTGAGCCGGTACATACATGAGCGCCCAGCCCCAGACGACAAGGATCACCAACACACCAACGTCTGAGGGTATCAGCCACCGGCAGGGAGTGTGGTGAGGGGAGATAGGCCTCCGTACTTTAGAGGGCCTGAGATGTACCCAGAGAGGTTGAGTCTAAGACCCAACCTAAGATGAAGATATATTAAGATGAAAGCAGGTTTGTATGTGACCCTCGATTTAAAATGAGTTTCACATCCGTCTTATGCTGTGTATTGTGTCTTTAGCCTCACTTTGTTACCAGGTTTGTGATTGGTCAGAAGCCTCCACTGCTTACACGTGAATGTGCTCATAGATAGATAGACTAAGAAACCTTGCTACATCCCACTACTTGTCATATGATGGCATTTTCAGCTATTTTTATTTTTGCGTTACCTTTTTACTGGATGACTCATTGTAATGCATTTACATTTATAAGCAGATATGCTTTTCCTTCCATATATGTAGACCACTTCAGTGATGTGAGGTTCATATTTAATTATTGCAGTGTTATGTGTGTCAGAGTAAAAAGCAATTAAGCTTAAGGTGCTGTATTAAATCGTACGTACTAATGGTTCTGAGGTTACCGAAGCCTGATTGTAACCAGAAGGTCAAGGTCTAAAATCCCTTAGAAGAGAATAAGGAACTTCAAGTATGCTGCCTATGTTCACACCACTAAACCGTAAGTGCTTTGGTTAAACTGGAGTTTACAGTGGCTCTGTTAGCAGGTAACAAACTGGTGTGTATCAGGGTGTTTTCTCCATTAAACCCAGGCAAATGAGGATGTTACCGAAGGGAGGGATTTCTTTGCCTGCAAGCTCAAGATGTTGGTTGATTTACGTTAGTTTTCATTTATATTTTTGCAAAATAAATTTTTACTTCCACACTGATAAATTTATCACATTATACACAAGGAAGTTTTAGCGTCTCCCTTTGCTCTTTTTACAGTACATAATAGGGAATGACAAAATGTTTACGGTAAAGGATTATTCATCACCCAGTCAATGAGATGAAAAGTGGTAAATTAGCCCTGCAAGAGTCCTTAAATATTTCAAGAGCACAAATGCATTTCTGCTTATTAAAAATGTTCAGAACATGAATTCCTTAGAACACAAATTACATTATCTAAAGTGCTCATCTTGAGGGGAAAAAACAGAAAAGTCTAAGTGCTTCGATATAGAATATTAGGATGGTCAATTGTTAAACTGTGCATAATCATAAAGCAAATTACTCTATAACACTATTAAAACTAATGGACAACCAGAATATCACAGTGACAGAATTATGGTTTGATTCAAGAGTCTGAAAAGAAGAAAAATGATAATAAAAAAGGGAAAAAAAAACAGAAAAGGGATTGCATAAGATTAAACAAAGGGCCCAGATGTCCCACTTTTTCTGTAGTTATCATCAAACAGACATAGAAAATGAAGTAAATGTGTGTTCAGTTCAGTGTTTTCCCACAATGTGCTTTATTAATACACACATGAGGTAATTAGGAAGATGCAACACAGCTGGGCAAAACAAGAACAGACAAATGACAGGGGACGCAAAGTTAAACATAAGTAAGAGCAGGACAAGAGACTATCAAAATAAAACAGGAAACTACCACTGAGACTGACACATACAGACATGACAAACACAAAGGGACAATAAACAGAGACATGACTTGGGAAACAGACAAAGAATACACCGAAAACAAACGATTAAACCCACTATGAGAAAACTATAAGACTTTAACCATAAATCCTTTCAACCAAACAAAAACGAGAATATGAAACGAATAATACTCTTAAGAACTGAACACACAATATTGCATTTGAAATTACTTGCCACTTAAAAAAATATTATTCATTTTATGCTCGCTCATCTTGCAGTACTAGCTGCTGAAGTACTGCAACCACGTCCTGCGGTCGTTCATATGATGTGCAAAATAAATGAATAAAAACACTGGCCCACTTCAGCCAGTGACTATGCCACACAGTTTTGGCTCTTTCATTGGTTTTATGTCACAAACCCTGGTGATTCATAGGCAAACAGGACTTCCTTTCCTATGTTGCAGTTTAGCCTTGTTGTTTAATGGTCCGCAGTGACAAAATACCGTCCATCAAACACCTTAAAACAAAATTAACAAGCCCATTTTGAAATGTAAGGGGAAAAGTAAAAGTTGTCACAAAAAATGACTACTTAAGTAAAGTACAGATACCTGAAAATTCTCCTTAAGCACAGTAATTAAGTATTTGTACTTTGTTATTTCCCACATCTCTTCACTCAGATAAAAAAAAAACAGCTGGAAATGGCGATGGTTCCTGACAGTTAATTTCTTAGTCCACTAAACGAGGGGGGAAAAGCAGACACACCTAAGACTAAAACTAAGAACCTAAAACCAAGAACATTAAGTTAACATCAAGGGCAGGGATAGCTCAGTAGGTAGAGTGGTGGCCCCATGGTCGGAAGGTCGGGGGTTCGATTCCCCTGAACAGCTACCCTGAGGTACCCCTGAACAAAGGGTACCTCTGACTAAATTTGAAAACCATTTCATGGAAAATGTCAAAAACTGATAAGAAAACCATTATATACTGTTTATGACATTCTTCAATAATGAATCATGCTGCTTAACTGTGCGACACCTTGCATTGTGGATGATCAACATTACACGTTATACTAAAGACAACACAGAAGAAAAACATTTAAAACAAACTGATGTTATATATGATATGAAAACATGTCACTATAACAAAGGTTCACATATTACTAAAATATGACGTATGAAGTTAACATCTGAAAAACAAATTGCGACTGAAAGGTGCGGCACGACTGACAATGGAACAATACACCAAAAGCAAAAGTACAAAAGAACTACAGCAATGAAAATACAACTACTCACGCTCATTTAAGGACAGTCCCCAAATATATAAAATACAACTGACATCAAACAATATTAACTTGGGTTACAGTGTCTTATTAATCATATAATGTGTGTTCTGCTGTATGTTATTGCAATAACACATTTAAAAAATAATAATAACAGGGATTGAAACTTTACTGATTAGTTGAACATTTTAAAACATTTGGATCCTTTTCATAGTCACTTCTACACACTCCAAGATGTCTCAGGGAAAACACCAAGAAACACAAGAAGTTTACCCCAGCTCTCTTCGCTGGGATGAACCAGAAGACCCTTACCTCAGTTCTTTTACTTGGGATGAACAAGTAGAACTAGAGGAGAAGCGCTTGGAAGGAATGCAAAATGAAAATCTCTTGAACAGAGAGAATATTATGTTCCTGATGCAAGAAAATGAGAGAAAGAGTGCTGAATTAGAAAACCGTCTTACCTGCTTCAAGAAAAGGAATGCATTATCAAGTTCAAGTTCAAGTTCAAGTTCAACTTTATTGTCACTTCAACCATATACAGTTTAAAAATACACAGTGAGGCGAAACAACGTTCCTCCAGGAACCAAGGTGCTACAAGACAAGTTAGTGCAAAAAAAAAAAATATATATATAATATATCTAGTAATAATATTGTGCAAAAGAGCATTTGCAGGTTGGTGTGTGCGATGGTTTGGTGGTGTAGGTCAGTGTGTTTGCGCTTGTGTTGGTTAGTCAGTCCAGTCTCAATGTTTTGAGGTATTTGAGTTAAGCTGAGTGATAATGTTAGTGTATGTGTGTGTGTGCGTGTTTATCAGTCAGTCCCTTTTTGCTGAGGAGACGGATGGCTTGTGGAAAAAAGCTGTTGCACAGTCTGGATGTGCGTGCCCGAATGCTTCGGTACCTTTTTCCAGATGGCAGGAGTGTAAAGAGTGTGTGAGAGGGGTGTGTCCGATCAGCCACAATGCTGGTGGCTTTGCGAATGCAGCGTGTGGTGTAGATGTCCTCAATAGAGGGTAGAGAGACCCCGATGATCTTCTCTGCTGTTCCCACTATCCGCTGTAGGGTCTTGCGGTCTGATATGGCACAGCTCCCAAACCAGACAGTGATGCAGCCGCTCAGGATGCTCTCAATAGTTCCTCTATAGAAGGTGGTCAGGATCGGTGGTGGAAGCCGGGCCTTTCTCAGTCTTCTCAGAAAGAAGAGACGCTGTTGGGCTTTCTTGTGCAGGGAGCTGGTGTTGAGGGACCAGCCGAGGTCCTTCTCCAGGTGTACGCCCAGGAATTTGGTGCTGTCAACGATCTCCACAGAGGAGCCGTTGATGCTCAGCGGTGAGTGGTCGCCTCGTGTCCTCCTAAAGTCAACAACCATCTCTTTTGTCTTGTCAACATTCAGAGACAGGTTGTTGTCCTTACACCAGTCCGTTAGTCTCTGCACTTCCTCTCTGTACGCTGACTCGTCGTTCTTGCTAATGAGACCCACCACGGTCGTGTCATCAGCGAATTTAATGATGTGATTTGAACTGTGTGTTGCTACACAGTCATGAGTCAGCAGTGTGAACAGCAGAGGACTGAGCACACAGCCTTGTGGGGCCCCAGTGCTCAGTGTGGTGGTGCTGGAGGTGCAGTTCCCGATCCGTACTGACTGAGGCCTTCCGGTCAGAAAGTCCAGGATCCAGTTGCAGAGGGAGGTGTTCAGGCCCAACAGGCTCAGCTTTCCGATCAGTTGTTGGGGGATGATCGTGTTAAATGCTGAGCTGAAATCTATGTACAGCATTCGGACGTGTGAGTCCTTCTTGTCCAAGTGTGTCAGGGCAAGATGGAGTGCAGTGGAGATGGCGTCGTCCGTTGAGCGGTTATGGCGGTATGCAAATTGCATTGGGTCCAGTGAGGGGGGCAGCAGGGTCTTGATGTGTCTCATGACGAGCCGTTCGAAGCACTTCATGATGGTGGGTGTAAGTGCGATAGGGCGGTAGTCATTGAGACAGGACACAGAAGACTTCTTGGGCACGGGGACGATGGTGGTGGCCTTGAAGCACGTGGGGACAACGGCACTGCTCAGAGAGATGTTGAAGATGTCGGTGAGAACATTTGCCAGCTGATCAGCACATTCTCTGAGCACTCTGCCTGGGATGTTGTCTGGTCCAGCAGCTTTACGTGGATTGACTCTGCGTAGAGTTTTCCTCACCTCAGCTGTAGTGAGACACAGGACCTGGTCGTTCGGAGGAGGGATGGTCTTCCTCGCCGCCACGTCGTTCTGCCTGTCAAACCGAGCATAGAAGTTGTTATTGAGGAGAAACAATGTGATCTCCAAGACGAAAAGAATCAGGAGCTCCAAGGAAAGCTTGATGAAGCTCTGGGAAAAAAAATGAAGAAATGAAGAGAGAGATGCAGTGCAAACTCAAAGACATGGAGATAAAATACAGTTAAACAGTCGCTAAAAGCAATGCTTGATGAAACACTGCTCAAAAATCAAGAGTTTCTTCAAGAGAAAGAGCAAACATCAAACAAAAAGAAATGGATTCCAAGCTTCAGTACATCGAGAAACACAATGAAGGCTTGCAAGCAAAGCTTGATGAAGCTCTAGAAAAAAATAAAGAAATTCTCCAAGAGAAAGAGCAACAGGACATCAAACAGAAAGAAGAAAAACGTATTCTCCAGGATTTTGAAAGGAAAAATCTAAAACTGCAAGAATTTTATAATAAAATGAAGTACAAAACAACTGAACTGGAAGGAGAAAAGAAAAAACTGGAAAAGCAATGGTCAGAGATGCAGAGTAGGATCACTGAAATGCTGAGGAAAAAACACAGAACTTCAAGAACTTTCTAATAACAACTTGAAGTGCAAAAACACTGAAATGTAGGCGTATAAGCAACAACTAGAGAAAACACATGAAGACCTGCTGTGTATGCTTCAAGAAATCCAGAGTAGAAAACAGCAGTTGGAAGACATGCACAAGAAAATACAACAGAGACATACAGACGGCAAAGCTAATACAGAAAGAAAGTGTACTTTATTGGTCCCCTTGGGGAAATTCCTCTCTGCATTTAACCCATTCACTCAGTGAAGCAGTGGGCAGCAGTGTGTAAGGACGGTACCTTGCTCAGGGGTATCTCAGGATAGCTGTTCAGGGGAATCGAACCCCCGACCTTCCGATCATGGGGCCACCACTCTACCTACTGAGCAATCCCTGCCCATACAGGGCCTACAGGAAGCAACATCTAAAGAACTGAGAGACAAGCTTGAAGAAAAACAAGCAAAATTAGAAGAAGTGGAGAAAAGATGCTTGAGACTTGAGAAGCAACATGCAGAAACAAACGATGAGTTGAAAACCCTCAACCTTGAGAAAAAAGTGCTCATGAAAGAGTTCCTGAAAAAGAAGAAAAAAAAAAACGCTTCTGCTTGTTCCAAAGGAGGGACACTGCAGCTCCTCACCTGATGTAACCTCGTCTTCCCCCACCTACCAGTTAACCTTTATTTGTTCCTTTCAGATTAATCTATGTTTTTTTAGTTGTTGCTCTCCCAATAACACTTCAGTAAGTTAACAATACAAATCCAACAGGATGAACTTGAGCGGGGGCGATCATGGCTCAAGAGTTGGGAGTTCGCCTTGTAATCGTAAGGTTGCCAGTTTGAGCCCCGGCTTGGACAGTCTCGGTCGTTGTGTCCTTGGGCAAGACACTTCACCCGTTGCCTACTGGTGGTGGTCAGAGGGCCCGGTGGCGCTAGTGTCCAGCAGCTTCTCCTCTGTCAATGCGCCCCAGGGTGGCTGTGGCTGCAATGTAGCTTGCCATCACCAATGTGTGTGTGTGAATGACTGGTTGTGTAAAGCGCTTTGGGGTCCTTAGGGACTAGAAAAGCGCTATACAAATACTTACCATTTTACACGTGTCAGATCAATGTCTTTATTCAACAATCATTTAAGTATAAAAACAAGAAATGGGTAATAGCTGCATGTGTGTTTGTGTGTGTGTGTGCGTGTGTGTGTGCGCGGGCGCATACTATGCATACTTTACCTGTTGGATCTAAATCCCAGAAGGAATTAAATAAAAAAACAAAACAAAAATATGTTTCTCTCTTTTCATAGGTTAGGTTTTAAGTCCTGATTTGTTCCTTTCAGATTAATCTATGTTTCTTTAGTTGTTGTTATCCCAATAACACTTCAGTGAGTTAACAATACAAATCCAATAGGTTGAACTTGATTGCTGAAAATGAAATCGACTGTTACAAGAAAATCATTTGAATTCACAATCCAGTGTGTAATCAGTTCATGGCTGAAGTCCTCTGCATACTGCAGTAACAGAAAATATTGTCAAGGTGTGCTGTGTGGTAGGTGGACAGCAGACCCACCTACCACACAGCACAAAAGACCCTCAGACAAAAGTCAACTCAAAGTGCAGCTTTATTAGATAGAACCAGCAAGCATAACAAAAACATAAGCTGAGCACACAACATGGAGGAGTATAATGACACGATGAAGACCAGAGGGAACTGAGGACTTTAAATAAACCAGAGATGCTGAGTTTCATTACATCTATTGCAGCCCAGATGAAATACACTTTTGCATGCTAAAGAACAGAAAATTAATCTCAGGCATTATCCTCTTTATTGTTGCTTCTGAGAAAATGTCAGGAATCTATACCTGTAAATTCATACTCTTTATGAAGTTTGGGAAAATGTGCTGACTATTTTATTTAGTGCCTCGTGAACTAATGCCTTTCTTCCAACCATGTCTGACAAAAAACATGAACTTCAATAAAATATCCATAAAGGAAAAAGGATTACTTTTGTATAATAAAACAGTAAGAATAGGGGCGGATTTTGATTTCACAAGTGGAAGTGAAATCAAAGTGAAGACACAGGAAAAGATTTGTTTGATCAGAGTTGTTCTACATCATAATTCAGTAGTGTAAAACAAAATCTCTCTTTCTTTCAATAGCTGCTTCGACGCGCATCATGGACTATGGAGCCAAAGAAAATGTTGGCAGCATGTTCTAGTACATCTTGGTAAATAATCAGGTAGTAAGTTAAAAAACAAAAAAGGAATAAAAAGTAATATTAAGTAAGTAAGTCTATGTTATTGAGTAATAAGGGGTTAGAAACTTGTATTAATAATACTGGAACTTTACTTTAGTCCTAAAGCGGTAATAACTTGCTTTTCCACCTTATTACACCACTATGGCATTATTATCAAGTTGTAATAGAAAGGATTACCAAAGTGTGAAGAATTATCATTTAAATAATTTTTTAATGTGTTTTGGACAAGTTTGTCTAAGTTCCTAAGACATCTTTGAGTTTCAAGAGAGAAGAAAGTGGTAAACATTTAAATGCATAAAGCAAAGCATATAGTTGGCTCAGAAATTGAGCTCACACATACTGTTTCATCTGGCAAAGAAGTGCTGTAATGTTTGTCAATATACCCTTGGCTTGTTCATTTGAATAGTGCATGGAATGACATTTATAATATGCCCTTTACTGTGCTCACCTCATTATAGGTAAGGCAAGCTGTGTGGAAATGGCTTTGGATTATGCAAAACAGAGCCACAGGAATTGAGCTGAAAAGTCCAAACTTTTGGCAGAATTTACACGTACAGTGCATTATTTACAGGTTAGACGGGTGGGACATTAGAGTATAATTAATGCCAAAAAGTGTCAACAAGATTTCCTTTTTTCTTTAACAAAAAAAAAAAAAAAAAAAAAAAAAACCTTCATAGGACACTGGATCCCTTTGATGGAGTCCATTTCCCATTGCTCATATGCTCCATTTATAAGTACATATAAGTTTCCACCAACTTCTGCACAATCGCTTAAAGCTTTTAAGACTAATCTCACGAAATGAAAATGTTTGTACTTGAAAACTTCCTAGAAAATGGAGAGCTCAATTAACCTATTTTTCTTTTGTTTTAACTCACGAATGCTTTTGGTCAGAGTTTACCGTGTTATTGTTCTCCAGTTAACACCGTTACCTGTGCCTGAGTTGACTGAGGGGTGGGCTCTAATGATCCCTGCACAGGAAGATTGTGTTGCTCCCAGATGTCACAGATAAAACTACAAACACAGCCCCAGGCTGTTAGGCCTAATTAAAGCCAATAACCCGTACGGTTTGATCACAAACTTCAATTCCAGCTGTGAGCCTGCAGTCTCTGGGCTTCTTTTTTGGTTATCTTAATTTGTAGTGATGAACTAGACAGTCTGCCTCTACTTTTTTCCCCTTGTGGCTTACAAGTGAACCGCATCAGCATCTATGTATACTTTTAATGTGTAAATAAGTCCTATACATTAACATGCATGCAGTATATCCTCTATTCTTATAAATAATTCAATCAAAAGCTTGCAATTGTAGCTGATGTATTATTTGTTTGTTAATAAACTGCCTAGGACTTTCTTTGATGTCCTGCTTAGGTCATTTTGAGAGCAGAGATTCTGCAGTGCCATAATAGCAAAACATGCTCTGCTCTGCTCCAGTGTTTTAGGAAGCTATGAGAGTGTGACACTGTGCCAAAATATTAAATATCAGGACAAGAAATACCCTGAAAATGGAGCATGTAAATTAACTATAGTCCTGAAAAATGTTCTTATTTTCCTTTAAACATTTATTTCATAAAAATCATATCAATCAATCAATCAATCAATCAATCAATCAATCAATCAATCAATCAATCAATCAATCAATCTTTATTTATAAAGCACTTTTCATACAAAAAATGTAGCACAAAGTGCTTTACATAGTTAAAAGCAGCCCACCCCACCCTCCAACTCACTCCCCACACTCTCATTAACATAAATGATGTAAATACACACATATCTCCCCCCCCACCCCACCCCACCCACACACACGCACACTTAAAGAGTAAAAATTGGGCTGGGTTCACATATTAGATATGTAGTTTGTTTGCATGTAATAAGTACAGGGTAATGGAATTTGTTTATATAAGGATGGTTGGTAGGTGCTCATAAGGTGTTCCTAGACCCAAGATCAATGAGTATTTAAACTTGCCAGCCAATCACATGCACCTCCTGAGGTGTGCAGCAACATGTAGAACACAATATTCACACTGTTCATTGCTCTCTCAATATCCACATACACCCTTGCATGACAGACCTGGGGGGGCAACAAAAAACATGTAAGTGCACACATGGGGGTACTGCACTAAGCAGTTCAGTTCACCTCCCCTGTGCCTCGTGAGGACTAAAAAACTGCTGATTTCTTATGTTCTATCTAATTGAAATTGCAGTCATATATAACATCTACTCTATTTGTGTTCAGAATATTGTTTAACAAGCATATTCTCTCATTTATCCCAATCTTGTTCTTGCATTGGTGACCGACTGGGAAACACTCTGTGAGCCTCACGCCGAGGACATCAATGGGCTTACTGAGTGTATCACAGACTACATAACTTTCTGCACCGACTCCATTGTTCCAGCTCAGACTGTTCATTGTTACCCAAATAACAAGCCGTGGGTGACTAAGGACATCAAAGCCCTCCTCAACAACAAGAAGAGGGCTTTCAGAGGGGGCAACAAAGAGGAGGTGAGGAAGGTCCAGGTGTTACTAAAGGACAAGATCAGAGAGGCTAAGGACAATTACAGGAGGAAGCTGGAGTGGAAACTCCAGCAGAACAGCATGAGAGAGGTGTGGAGGGGCATGAAGACCATCACTGGATTCAGGCCAACCAACAGCAGGGGAGCTGAGGGAGGTGAGAATAGAGCCGACGAGTTGAATCTGTTTTTCAATAGATTCGACACCACAGTGTCTGCTCCCACCCCCACAACCTCACCTGCAGTCAGCCTGGAATCCAGAGCCACACCACTGTGCCAGCCTCTCTCTTCACATGTTGCCTCCTGTGAGATTCCTGACACCCCTCCCCCACCCATCACCTTCACTCAATACCAGGTTGAGATGCAAATGAGGAGACTTCACTCAGGCAAGTCTGCTGGACCAGACGGAGTGAGTCCCCTTGTCCTCAAGGCCTGTGCCCCCCAGCTGTGTGGAGTCTTTCATAAACTGTTTATGCTGAGTCTGAGTCTGCAGAGGGTCCCGGTGATGTGGAAGACATCATGCCTCGTCCCTGTACCAAAGACGCCTCGTCCCAGTGGCCCCCAGGATTACAGGCCCGTGGCACTGACCTCCCACATCATGAAGACCCTGGAAAGGCTCATCCTGGACCAGCTGCGACCCATAGTAAGACCACATCTGGATCCCCTTCAGTTCGCTTATCAGCCTCGTCTCGGAACAGAGGACGCCATCATCTACCTGCTCAATCGTGTCTACACCCATCTGGACCAGCCGGCGAGCACTGTGAGGGTCATGTTTTTTGACTTTTCCAGTGCTTTCAACACCATCAGGCCGACCCTCCTGGGTGATAAGTTAGCAGCGATGCAGGTGGATGCTTCTTTGGTGTCCTGGATTGTTGATTACCTGACAGGAAGACCACAATATGTACGTCTCCCACAGTGTGTGTCTGACAAGGTGATTAGCAACACAGGGGCACCACAGGGGACTGTCCTCTCCCCCTTCCTCTTCACCCTCTACACCACAGACTTCAGCCACTGCACAGAGACCTGCCATCTTCAGAAGTTTTCTGATGACTCTGCGGTGGTTGGATGCATCAGCAGGGATGATGAGACAGAGTACCGGGCTGTGGTCGACTCCTTTGTCACGTGGTGTGAGCAGAATCATCTGCAGCTCAACGTGGCAAAGACCAAGGAACTGATCGTGGACTTCAGGAAGACCAGGAAACACTTGACCCCTGTTTCAATCCAGGGGGTCAGTGTTGACATTGTGGAGGACTATAAATACCTTGGAGTACACATTGACAATAAACTGGACTGGGCTAAAAACACCACAGCACTTTACAGGAAGGGCCAGAGTCGTCTCTATTTTTTGAGGCGACTGAGGTCCTTCAACATCTGCCAGAAAATGCTGAGGATTTTCTATGAGTCTGTGGTGGCCAGTGCGATCCTCTATGCTGTTGCATGCTGGGGGAGCAGGCTGAGGGTCGCAGATGCCAACAGACTTAATAAACTGATCCGTAAGGCCAGCAATGTTGTGGGGATGGAGCTGGACTCCCTCAAGGTGGTGTCGGAGAGGCGGATGCTGTCCAAGATAAAGACAATGTTGGATAACACCTCCCACCCACTCCATGACATGTTGGTCAGTCACAGGAGCTCGTTCAGTGAGAGACTGAGATTACCGAAAAGCACCACTGAACGACACAGGAAATCATTCCTGCCTGTGGCCATCTCCCTGTACAACGCATCCACTTAACACACTGTTTGCTGCTACAACTACACATGTTTCTTTTCCAAATATTTATTTATAAGTGACTTATGTATGTATGTATGTATATATATGTATATATTGTACTATTCTTAGTTAGCGTATTGTCTGTCTTGTCTTAATGTTGGTTTAAAATGGAGCACTGTAACAAAAAATAATTTCCCCCAGGGATCAATAAAGTATTCTGATTCTGATTCTGATTCATTAGTATATTGACATAAGTGTATTAGTTTCTTGTTATTGTTAATAAGTACTGCTTCCAGAGGTCTTAAAGTTTCAATAGAAAAAAAACATCTATTATGATATTACATAATAAGACTGCAACTGTGTCAGGTTCATATATTTGTAGCAACCCTGGCTTCAACCCTCTGAAATAACCAGACAAGCCCTGAGTGCGTTTTACTTTATCTTACCAGTTTGTTATCAGTTCCTGTTCCCCTAGTTTTCAGAAAATTCCTTGTAGTTTAATTCTTCACTGGAAACTTCAGCATCCCACCTTTTCCCACGCTTGCCACACAAATAACTATTTACTATACCTTTAGCTGGAAATTGGGAACATTACAATGCAACAAGATCTTCAAGTTGAACCAACTTGAACCAAAAATGTTTACTGAGTGACGTGCAAAAACAAAAATGAAATCATTAAATCAAACTGTCACTTCTGTTATCAAAATGCAGTAAACTACAGTCCTTTATGTTAAGCTTCACTACTTTACCTAAATGGGTCCCAATCACCAAGTTCCATTGTTGCAGGCCTGGATCGCTGCTCGTGGTCTTGGGAACCAACGGTCCTGAAAATAAAACAAAAAAGGTGTTTCTCCTCTGAAGGCACCCAGTCAAGTTCAAGCAAAACTCACTGCCCACCGCGTTGTCTGTCGCACCACCAGAAGAGCTGCAAGCTTACTCCCACGGAGCTACAAATCTAACCGGCCAGGTCTCCAGCCTCGCTGGTCTGAAGTCTTAAGTCCCGTACAGTTCTTGTTGTAATTTGCTCCCTGTTGGAGCTCACTCTGTTAGCCTAGTCAGCTAGCCGCTAACTGGTTTTCTGGGCAGAAATACAAAGCTAGTCCGAGCTGCACTAACTCCCTTACTCCCATTGTCCCTTAATACATTCCTTGGCTGTAGACGCAGGATGGGTTACCCTTGGCGTCCCTCACAAGTGTCCTATTTGATGTTAGCCGGATCCAACCACACGCTCTTCCACCTCCGTCTCTTCCCTTTCGCTATCCAATTATTAAGTGATGACGTGACGAATCCTACTTCCGGGCCTAAAGTAGTCTGCATTTAATATGGCTTTTGTGTTGTTAACATGTTTAATGTTTTGTATTTTCTTCTATTTAATCTCAAAAAGCTCCTAAAACAGTCAGTGATCACCGTTGAGCTCCCTCGGCTTTTATTATCGCTAATCATTTATTTAAGCTCAGTTTTTAAAACCTTAGGATGTAACTACAGCCCAGCCCATGCAGCAGTATATGAATGACTAACCTCGTATTGTGGATGGATTATCTCAGTTGTTCTCCTGGCTGAAGTTTGGTCCTTTTACAGCATCCTGCCATGCGATTACATTTGTTCCTGACCACTGAGAACACTCACGTTAACTTTTATCAAGTGGGAAAAAAGTTAGCTTGTTTATATTATGCTAACATAGCTGTGTCGCTAGCGGTCACGTAGCACATCATTATATACCAGCTAGCCAAACTTCAGTAACCCTACAAACGTCACTGCTGTTTAGTTTTCTGTCTTCATTTCTGTTGGAAGTGATAAGAAAGCTGTACGTTTTAATTTGTTTCCAAAACCCCGCAGTCAGGACATGCTATATTGTATTTAGATGGAAGGTAGCGAGCTAACTTCCTGCTAACTTCTAACTCCGTTAAATGTCATAAATTCCGTTTTCATGGATGCCTGGATGTTAAACTCAGTTGTTACACCTGGTAGAGCAGAACGCTGATCATTTTATTAAAGATGAAAGACTTTAGACAGTTTTTCAACTCTCAGTAATGCCACAGTGATCATTTGATATATGGACCTGCAGCAGAGTTTAGGCCCCGACACGGCTAGTGACGTCAGACTGAACAATCGGATTCCTTGCGGCCCGCTCTCTCTGCTTGTTCTTCCACTTGACTTCTTATTTCAAAATTAAAGCACCTTAACAACAAATTTAATTTCCACTAATATGGATATACGAAAGTTAACAAATAGAACTAATCATATATACATGTACATTAGAAATAAAACTTAGCCCCTTTAAATATCTATGGGCTACATATTTACAGTGAAATTAAGTCGATGCATCCCATTGGTTTAATGCCTGTGTTTAAATTGTTTAAACCAAAAGCAAATCATGTGCTTTTGGGCTTGACTTTTCTTTGTTGTCTTCTTTTTTTAGTAGATTATTCCTGGCTGTCTTCTGTCATGAAAAATTCACCTGAACAACAGCCATCCCACACCATGCTTTAGACTTTCATCTTAATGGCTTTGGTCACTGCTTGCACTGTGAAAAGGCGAGAACACCACGCAGTCAGAGAAATAAAAAGTGTGCATCCTGGTCATGGTTCAGCTATAAAATCCTGGCGCACCACAAAGCGTCTCTCCTGCCTCGCTGCTGACAGCTCTGTCAGCTGAAGCGTCAATCACACTGAATAGTAGAGGAGGTTGCACCAGTATCTATTTCAAAAGTTGGAGCTGGAGAAATGAACAGAAATGAGTGATGCCGCTCTGCATCCGTCCCTGTCACCCACTCCTTTTACATCACAGTTAGGTTTGTAGTTAGATAATCTGCCAGCTGTTACCCTGCTTTGCTTTTTGGACAAAAATCGGGAGCTTCCTAAATGATCCTTCAAACTAACAGTTTTAGGAAAAGTCATAAATTAGTCAGATGTTCATATATAATTATATTTGTTGATAACACCCAGGTATAATCACAATGACAGACTATTTTAAAGTCATGTCTCACAATACTCATTTTCCTATACACTAAGCTAACTGAGGTTTAGATTTAGCTGTTTCAGTTAATACTTGCTTTGGGACTGTGATGCAGTCTGGATGTAGGATTCACAGCCTTGTGATAACTTCATTAATAATTGCCATCACATACACTACGGGTTAAAGGTGTAAGAATATCCTCATTTTTGTCATTTAAAAAAAAAAATTAAGCAGACTTAGGCTGCAAAGTGCATGAAATCAGGATTAGGCCATCCAACACTGAAAATTCATGTAAATTTGATTTAAAAGGGAAGTGAGTTAGCATGCAGCTTTCCTGCAGGAATGGGTGAAAACTGAGCCATGAAAAATTATTTAAGCAACTCCTACAAGTGCCCCTGCTTGAGGTGATCACTTAGAATCCTTCTGTCTTCACAAAGGTAGTGTTGCGGAAAACATTGTTGTTACACTCTCTTTAATCCATTATAGAGTCAGTACTACACTGCAAGAAGTAGAAATGTATGGTAAGAAAAAGAGAAGTAACAAAGGAAGACAGACTGGATAGTAAGGAGCTCATTCTACAGAAAGAGAAAGACCCCAAAAAAGTAGAAAGGGTGCCTTTAAATGAATGTAGCGCACAGAGATGGTTTAGCATGGAATGGACACAAGTGTGCAAACAAAGCAAGTGCAGCTTATTTTAGTTAAAACCACTGGACCAGGATCCAGAAGACTGTCATCGCCATCCGCAGCAATTTATATTTACCATCTCCTCTGGTAGATATCAGTGAAAGCAGACTGGTTTCTGCTGATTGAGTCACATGCAGCAGGGAAAGTGGGAGAAAAGGTGGAGGTGGGTTGCAAAGTGACTGCAGATTTGGATAAAATGTGACCTATTTTGACATTTGACAGCAGTCAGGTGCCAAAATGCCACCAGGCAACACAAACAACTGTTTAGGGCCCGAGGCCAGTGGAGGACGCAGAGGGCTGGCAAACTTTAAACTACAGCAGAGCAGTGCAATGTGGGAATTTTGCAATAACAGCTGGAAACTGCTGGAACTATTGGAAATACCTGACCTGTGGGGGCCCACCTGTTCAACTCATTCTGTTGAGTAAACCTGAAAGTGGTGTTAATGATTCTGTTTAAACAATCCTAATGACTCATGCCAATCAATGGAAATGAAGAGGAATCCTTTCTGGGAGTGAAAAAAGAATGATGAAAAAAGTCAAAGATGAGGAAAACAGTAAGAAAGTCAGTGCTGCAGATAATAATGACTAAATATAATCCTAAATTGAAGAATTGAATTCAAAATCAGCTCCTCACATACAAGGTCTGAAATAATCAGGCCCCATCTTATCTTAATGACTTTATAGTAGCATATCACCCCATTAGAGCTCACTAATGCACACTAATGCTATCACACTGCAGGCTTACTTGTTGTTCCTAGTATCTAAAAGTAGAATGGGAGGGAGAGCCTTCAGTTTTCAGGCCCCTCTTCTTTGGAACCAACTTCCAGTTTGGATTCGGGAAACGGACACTATTTCTAATTTTAAGATTAGGCTTAAAACTTTCCTTTTTGCTAAAGCATATAGTTGGGGTGGGATCAGGTGACCGTGAATCCTCCCTTAGTTATGCTGCAACAGGCGTAGGCTGCTGGGGGATTCCCATGATGTATTGAGTATTTCTTTTTCAGTTACCTTTCTCACTCACTATGTATTAATAGACCTCTCTGCATTGAATCATACTTGTTTTTAATCTCTGTCTCTCTTCCATAGCATGTCTTTTATTCTGTCTTCTTTCTCTCACTCCACTGGTCATGGCAGATGGCCGTCCGTCCCTGAGCCTGGTTCTGCTGGAGGTTTCTTCCTGTTAAAAGGGAGTTTTTCCTTCCCACTGTCGCCAAAGTGCTTGATCATAGGGGGTCATATGATTGTTGGGTTTTTCTCTGTATGTATTAGTGTAGGATCTACCTTACGATATAAAGTGCCTTGAGGTGACTGTTATTGTGATTTGGCACTATATAAATAAAACTGAATTGAACTGAATTGAATTGAATAACAAAAAAAAAAAAAAAACACCCCAAAACACCTGCTTGACTTTTATGTAAAACCCACAAACATCACATTCTTTCTTTTATTGACATTAACATTTAACATTAGTGAACTTAGCTAACTGAGAAGCCTGGTATGTCCAGTTCTGCTGGCCGTCACATGGCAAAGTGACAGCCAGAAGAACTGGACATTCTTCTGGCTGTCTAAGTCTAATTTGTGTGGCTGGGAGTGAGTCGGGACACTGGTATTAGACTTATTAGCATAGAGAACACGTTAAAAGCAGGTAGAGTTGCAGTAATTTATAATAAATTTTATAAGCAGTCAGTTTGTTCTTGGGCAGTGTTACCAAAATAAACATGGTCTTGTTGTTTCCAGAGTAATGCTTTATCTATTATTTTGTGGGACACCAGTTGGTTTTGACGACTGGAACATGTGGCTATGTGTGATTTTTAAAGATGAAGAGGATGTAGGAAAAATACAATGCAGAAACATAATTTACACTAAAACTCTGGGCACTGGTGAGTAAATAGGGAAGCTTTTTAACTTGATTATTTTACTTTAAATGTGAATATTTCGATATATAGTTTAAAGATAGCAATTTCACACAGCAAAAATAAAAATGAAAGAAATGCATGGTAATGAACAAATGATAAAGAGTAAAATACTATAACAATCCACCTTATTGGACAATATTTTTGAAGAAAGCTGTGTCTGACAGAGTTTACTGTCAATGTGCAAATATTAAGCTATGAAATTTAGATCCAAAGACATTTGGCTTTTTGCTCTAAGCTACTAATGTTGTCATGGTCCTGGGATTTCTACCCTGCACAACTGTTTTGTGTTTTCCTGTATTTTTGTCATTTGGTGTTATTATGTTTTAGGTCTACTGCTTATTCTAAGGGTTCCCTGGTTATTCTATTTAGATGTCCTTTATTACATTTCCCCTTGTGTCTTTAACCCCTGTGTCTCCCTCTGTGTATCTGTGAGTTCTTATGCCTTGTGTCACGGCCTGGGGGATCAGCAAGGCTGTGTTTCCTTGAGCGGTGTGTAGAAGGACCGACTGGTCACTAGTGGAGAGAGAGGTCAGAGTGTAGCGTGTGTGTGATTCCCCGTTTTCCCTGGAACCCTGCCCCCCTCACGTCTTGTATATAGCACTATTCCCGCACAGTCTGTAAATACACTCGGTGAAGAAACTGTAAATAAACGTGCATTTTTAACTCGCAACTCAGGAGTTCTGCGTGTGGATCCTCAAGGGCAACCCGTGACACCTTGTTTTCCCTCCTTGTGTTTTATTCCATGCTTTCCCAGCCCATTATGTCTGTGCTCTCCCTCAGTTCCGTATCACGTCCTCCCTCTTGGCTGTGTTTCCTCGTGTGCCTCCCCGTGTGATTAGTTTAGTCATTTCCCAGTTTATTTTGGTATTGTTTGTATTGCCTTTTCATCTGTTCAGCGAATAAAGCTGCATTTTTGAGTTAAGTTTCATTTTGGTGAGTTTGCGTTTGAGGCCAATTCCTGCCTGCACACAGCTACTTCATGACAGATGTACTGATGTGCAATTGTGTATCTGCAATGTGCTGTGTGTATTTTATTGTACTTTCCCTAACTGACAGTGCAGGCTCATAGGAGTGTTCTTTGAATGTATAGTTTAAGTGTGACTTGTACTTCCATCCATCCATTTTCTTGCACTTATCCAATTCAGGCTTGTGTGGGTGCTGGAGCCTATCACAGTTGTCACTGGGTGAGAAGGCAGGGTGCACCCTGGACAGGCTGCCAATCTGTCCCTAGTATAACACATTTTCAGGTTATTTAGTTTCTTTTCCTTTTCTTTTACAAGATAAAACAGTGGGGGCAGTGTTTAATGATTATAACGGTTTTGTGTTTTTTGTTTTAAGAAAATGTTTTTGCAATTTCTACTTTCTATAAAATATATTTAAATAATTATTGTTGCTATGGTTTCACATCTTAGACAAAACTGGATTTGATTGTGTGATGATAAGGATAAATCAGGTTGTAAAACCTAAAAGAATACTCTCTCTCTCTCTACCTGCACTCTGACAAAATATTTATTATGGATTAATAGTTAAAGATTAACCACCAATATATTCTAGTCCAACAAGCTATTTAGACATGTGTAAACAGATCTGTATTTCAAAATTTTATATAAACACTTATAAGGGAATTATGTTACTATGTTATTCTGAAGACATGAAATATGAATGTAAGGGTTAATTACCACACTAACAACCAAGCCAAAGGTTTGTATTGAGCTTTTGGCTGACTTAAATCTGATTAAAATGTAAATGTGGGGCAATAACTTGGGGTAATAATTTATTAACGATGTATATGAGGGGAAAAAAATCAGTTAAAGAACCTGTAAAATATATGGGAATAAAAAATGTTCACTATAGTGACATTCATATCATAGTAACCTCATAATAATAGTTTACAGGTTGATATACATTTTACCTTATTATAATGATAAAATTATCCTCCCTTATGTCATAAAAAGATCCTTTGTTTGAACTGTTACCATTGTTCAAACAAACCATGTTATTACTGAGCTGTAAAATAAAGTGCCACCCACTGAGATACACATAAAAAATAATATTTTCATTTCTTATCTGTTTCTTATCAGCATATAGGAACCTGTAGACTTGACAAGTATAAGGAGTTGAGCTGTAAACCTAAAATGTGAGCTAAGGTCAAACAGAGGAGCAGGATATGTCTATATTAAGCCACATTTACCTATCAAGGGAAATTCTCTACTACGTGTTACATGTTTTCCTGCTGTCCCGTCCACAAGGAAAGACTGAACAGACATAAAGTGTGATTTTTCCATCCTCTTGATCTCTCTTTCATTCTCATCTCCTCTCCTCTCCGTTTTCCTCCCTACTGTGTGAAGTTCTTTAGCCTCATATAAACCCAGTTGGTGGCGGGAATGGAGATTGACAGTCTATGGTAGGAGTGGGTTTGTACCCAGTTTTGAAGTAGAGATGAGTGCTGTATTGGTCACTGCATGGATTCAAATTGTATCTCTTATACTGCGTTAAAATATTACCAGGAATGGGGACCCGGTTAACTGGTTAACAGACAAGCCAGAAAACAAAAAAATATATATATAATGTTTTCTTTCCATGCATTGATTTGTAAGGGAAAAATGAAAATCTTTGTAAGGCAATTTTAGTCATCAAATTTTCTATTTTCTGTAAAACATTTAAGGTGCAGTTTTACAATAAAGCTAATATTTTGAAATCCACATGGGGGATTTTAAAGCACGCACTTTTAATGAGATAACACAACCAGGATTTTGAAAAATACTTTATCTCACTGTCGGTAAACACAGATGGTCTACTCCTAATCAAATCAGTGTCACATGTGTCTCATTCCAACTGGGCAAGTATCAGTATGTTTGTACTTGCAATTTATGCTTAGAATAAACATTATGCTTTCTGAACGACATAAAATGGAAAATCAGATACAGAACTCATTCAAAATCACAGCTGACCTGATGCATGGCAGATAAACACTTTTTCTCTTTAATCCATATTTTGATTTTGTGTAATAACTGATTTGTATTAAAGGTCACAGTTTGCACATCCTGCAGAACAAAATCATCTGAGACTTAATGTTCTAAATTATATTTTTTCTCAACGCTGGAAGTCCTTTCTTTCACAGTTACACAGTAATGATGGTAAATAACAGCTTATGGAAAACAGAATGCAAAAAACCGAAAACAAAAACAGGTCTCACTTGCAAATTTCAACAGGACATTATCAGAATCAGAAATACTTTCTTAATCCCGAAGGAATTTATGGGGTTACAGCAGGCAGGCATTACTACGAGTATATACTGGGAATTCACATGGTGGTGATGATTTATAATGAGGTCCAAAACTGAGGCTATTCCTCTTTTCCACACCCTACAGTGTGTGTGTCATATGATTGAATAGGTCTGATTCAAATGGTAAATGGTAAATGGCCTGTATTTATATAGCGCTTTACTAGTCCCTAAGGACCCCAAAGCGCTTTACATATCCAGTCATCCACCCATTCACACACACATTCACACACTGGTGATGGCAAGCTACATTGTAGCCACAGCCACCCTGGGGCGCACTGACAGAGGCGAGGCTGCCGGACACTGGCGCCACCGGGCCCTCTGACCACCACTAGTAGGCAACGGGTGAAGTGTCTTGCCCAAGGACACAACGACCGAGACTGTCCAAGCCAGGGCTCGAACCGGCAACCTTCCAATTACAAGGCGAGCTCCCAACTCTTGAGCCACGATCGATTCAAACACAAATAATGATTAAAAGTATTATTAAACCACCATTTTACTGCACTACGGCCTTTTCTTAGCATTATTCATTTATTTTTAAGCAAAGTTTTAAAAAAACAACAACAACAACAAAAACAACTAAACGCATGGGGTACAAAGCACGCCCTGGGCTGTCCCAGACATCAATGTTTCAGTGCTTCAGAAATAATGAATCATGGTGAGGCCAAGCTTGATATCATGATTTTTTTTTTTTTCGAAATTAATAAACTCCAAAACACTTGCAAACTCCAAAACACATGCAAACCCCAAAACACATGCAAATTCCAAAACACAACGGAAGTGCTCCAGGACGCTAGGGGCAGTGTTGAGCTTTTGTTACCTAGTAACTACACAAGCCAGGAAGTACCAATGACCAGATTTGGACTGTATCCCAATTCAGGGTCTGCAGCCTTAAAGGCCGCATTTTAAGGCCGATTACGAAGGCTGTCCCAATTCAAAGGCTGCTCAAAATGCGGCCCTCAAATGCGTCCTTAATTTCCCTCGTTTTTAAGGATGCGTCGGTGTAGCCTTCATGGCCCAACATATCCCAGATTTCATAGCGCGGTGGTGGTGTGGATAATTTTGCCGAAAGAAACGGCAGAAGCGGAGCCGCCGAAGAGTAAACTTTTAGAAGTAAGTACTGAATATTATGTCACTTATTTATGCGTGAATGTTTTTATAATGAAGAACATTAAAACATTACTGTTGGCCACATGTCGGGAAAGTTATGTGACATTAGCGATGTTTGTACTACCTTGGTTTTAAAGCCCTTACTTCAAAATATATGCCGTTCAATAGTTGACTTTAATCTTACAGAGAATCTGATGATTTTATGGATAATTAAAGACAGTCATATATCCACAAACACAACAAGTTGAAATTCAGTGATGCTGCTCGGTTTGCAGTCCTGAATATCACGGCACAAGCAGGATTCATTGCACTGTTAATGTTAGCTATGTTATATTGCTGCCTCTGTTCGGTGGTGTTGAGCCAAACGGACTTTAACGTGTGTTTGAACGAGCTGACGGTTCACTCGTTAAGCTGAAAGAAAGATGCTTTAATCACAGGAGTCACACATGTGTCCACTGTACCATCTGGGAACTCTTGTTGTTTCGTAATAACACAAACTAAATCCTCCTTCTCTGGTGCTGTTTTGTAGCAGTGTATACACCTGAGACTGTCATCTGTCTGTCTGTCCTACACTCTCTCTCTTTTTCTTTCTCTCTGATTGTGGAATAAAAGTATGAACATGTATTTATAAGTTACACTTGTGTTTGAATCCTGCTGCTTATCACACATTTGATTTCCATGTGTGACAACTGCAAGTGTCCAGAGTGAGGACAGACTGAGGGACCCACTGCTTCACATCATCTGTGAGGCTTTGCAGCCCTGATGATCCACCAGGACAAACTCAACAATGTGTGAGGAAGACGAGGAGGAAGAGCCAGCAGCAGCTGACAGATGGAGAGAATAGACAGACTGTTCCCTGTTTGTGAAGGACTGCTAGGAAAGTTTAACATAACTAATTGTCTGTCCTGAATCAGTCTTATTAGGTAATGTTCAAATAATTTTATCATTCCAGTGTTTTCAGTGTGGGAGAAAGTACTCAGGGCCTTCAAGTTACACACTATGAAAGGCAGCAACAAGTTTAATGTTCAGAAACCTAAAGTATGTATCAGCAGCAGAATGGAGGTAAAATAAAATGTTTGTTTCAGTTCTATGAAGCTTTGAGTATTTTGGATCAGTAGCACTGCTGTGTTTGTTGCATCATATTGCTGTAATTGTTTATATGCTTTATATATTCTGAGGTAAGTTGATCTATAGTGTTACATCATATTCTATAAGGATATTATGTGTTTGTATACTTTCTGCCCAGTTTGACCCATTTAGCAGAAGCCAGCCTGTTTAAGGCTCTGATATCTATTCTGTATGACTTAAAGCAGTTATGACATGGTCTGATTTTCTCACCCAATAAAGGAATATTTCATATATCAGTCTACTCTTCATTTTATCAGAAACAGTTATCACAGCTTGTACATTTTCTTTTTATAAATATATGTAAGCAATGAGCCAAATTTAGTAATGCCAGCATGAAGGAACAACATTTGTCTCTTATATATGATACACCTATATATGCACTGTCAAAGATACTTGTCTTTGAGTGAAGATTTAAGGTGATAAGACATATAAATAACTGCAACTTGAATCTGTACTGAAGCTCAGTATTTGACACAGAGTTCATGTTCACTGCTGTAATAGCTAATAATGATTAATATAATAACTATAATATTGGCCATATTATATTTACATTACCAAAGTGATATGACTTTAGTCTCATGAACAACATCAGCTAATTGTTATTTACTAGCTAATCTTAAATGACTGTTCAGTCCAGAAATGAAGCCCAAAAATCATGTTTTACTGTCCTGTGGTCTCAGCCTCAGATACTTATCAAATCACTCAAAGCTCTTGTAGAAACAAACAAACAAATGAACAAAATATGTTCTCCTTCATTTCTGTCAAACAAAGTTGTATGACACGTTTCCAGAGGTTAGTATCATGGTTGCTAGGCAACCTGGGAAGCGCGACGGAGACTAGACCGTCCCATACAGACAAACTTGCCGTTTATTTTTCAAATCGAGCTCAACACTGCCCCTAGCGTCCTGGAGCACTTCCGTTGTGTTTTGGAATTTGCAGGTGTGTTGGATTTTGCAAGTGTTTTGGAGTTTGCATGAGCTTTGGAGTTTGCAAGTGTTTTGGAGTTTGCAAGTATTTTGGAGTTTGCAAGTATTTTGGAGTTTGCAAGTGTTTTGGAGTTTGCAAGTGTTTTGGAGTTTGTACGTGCTTTGTCTCTAGGGGCTACCGTAGCCCCGGCAACCCGTGACACTTATGTTCAGGGGAAATTGGCACGGAGCATTGCCGTCCTGGGGAAAGCAAAGCATATGTTGGATCAAAAAGCTGCACATTTTATACTGTGCTTTACTACTGCCATATATGAGCTACTGTGTAGAGGTCTGGGGAAACACGTGCAAAAGTAACACACAAACAATAACTATAATACAGAAAAGGGCCATTAGATTAATAAATAATGTGGGGTACAGGGACCATACAAATGCACTCTTTGTCAAAATGCAAGCTATTAAATTCCAAGACTTGGTGAAGCTTAAAACAGCGCAAATAGTGTAAAAAGTAAGAAATAAATTGCTTCCAAAAGAAATCTGTAAATTGTTCATAGAAAGAGAAGGTGGGTATAACTTAAGAGGGAAATGGAATTTAAAAATACAAAGTGCTAGAACAACTTTAAAAACTATGTCTATCTCAATTGCAGGAGTTAAATTATGGAACAGTCTAACAGAAGAAATAAAAGAAAGTAAAAACATAAACCAGTTTAAATTAAAATATAAAAACCTAATTTTAAATAAGTATAAGAATGAAGAAAACAGGGTTGACCCAGAACGGTAATGGCTGGTAATGGTGTTGTAGTTCTCTTTTGTTTCTTTTTTGTTTGTTTGTTTTTCCATAACTTGGGAATCTGCAAATTTACACATTCTGTATTTTTCATATGAAAGAAACTATACTGTGGCGGGGCTTGCTTATGATTTTGATTTATGTATGTTTTGTTTTGCTTTACTTTTGTTTCATATGTTGTTTGTTTAATTTAAGACTACAAGAAAATTAAATGAATGAGAGGTAAAACTTGAGGGGGTAGGGAAAAATAAGTAAATACTTCTGCCTACTCCTTTTCAAACAAATAATGGAATGATATTTTGTAATGATTGTGAAGGTACATGTTTCAAATAAAAATGAACTCAACTGAACTGATCTGATGGGCATCAGTAGCCTAATAAAGTCATAAATACAACTTTCTTATGTGAGCTACAGGAATTTTACATATATGATCTTGAAAGAGGACACAGACTGTAATTGCTGAGTCTATGTTTGAAGTTTGTTTTTATATCTAAACTTTACTCTCAAATAGGGCTGGGCGATATGGCCCAAAATTGGTATCTCAATATTCTTTAGCTGGATGGCGATATACGATATATATCTCGATATTTTTTTTATTAAGCCATAAAGTAAGAACACAAAGAGAGTTCTTAGTCAAAGCTGTGTCCCAGATCTCACACAGGTGCTTTTATTAACGTACAGCGTAGATGTACATGAAAGAAATACTCAGAAATGAATTATCAGCATTTATTAAATAATAATGCACCATAAATAAAATAAAACAATGTTTTTTTGTGCATAACAAAAAGCTCCCAATTGTGCTGTCAAAATGTAAAATATAAAGACGCTGAGCATAATAACAAAGACAGATTTCGCAGCTGCTCTGTTCCCAAGTTCTACTGCGTGACTGACAGCCTGGAGTTTGAAATCCGCTTCATAACCATCTCTTAACAACACAATACAGTAATATTATGTTGAAGCACAGTACGTATTACTCCTTGAGGCTCCTGACTATGGTAGCCGTAATGCTCCGACAGTCCATCGAGTGGTGCGGCTTGTAGCTTACCAAAGTCGTACTAAAACATTTTTTGAGAGATTTCTGAGCGCCGTGTACCACATAAAATCGGTTCGCAGTCAGTAAGCACAACCAGAATTCATGCATAAGGCACACCGTCGATTTTTCAGAAAATGAAAGGATTTTAGTGTTTCGGGGCAGGAGGCTGGGAGACTTTGTGGTCTGGGATACGGCACGCAGTTTCACACACTCTTCATTTTGCACTTTATGGTGCCGTTGTAAATGGTGAAAATACTAGTAGTGCTCCAACCTTTAGTCGGGATGCTTTCCCAACTTTCTCTACTGAATACATTATTCTGCTGCTCATCTGACACTCAAAATAATAGTAATAATAATTAGTGTTGTCAGCTTTAATCCCGTTAACATGACGTTAACGCCATAACTGCATTAATGCGGCAAATCTCTGTTAACAACGAGTTACCTCCCCATGCGGTAACTCGTTGTTAACGCGTTGATGCTGTCCCAAGCACGCCCCAAGCACGCCCCAGGGGCTATCCGCACCTACTCATTGTTAATGGAGATTTGCCGCGTCGATGCGGTTATGGCGTTAACGTCATTTTAACGTGATAATAGTCGTGTCCAAATTCATGGGTCCTCAGAAGGTCGGGTAGGCCAGAAATAAATGGCTGTGAAACTGGACGGTCTAGCCTTCAGATTTGCGTCTCCGCGGCCTCAGGAGGATGCAGCCCATGAATTTGGACACCCCCTAAGTGTGATCAAAGCTCCTCTTTGATAGCTGCCTTGTCCATCTTGTTGTTGCCTGCAGGTGAAGTGATGGGGGAGTTGTGTTTAGTGTAGGAGAGAAGCGAGGCAGAGTAATGTTGCGTAGAGACAGAAGTGGACGAAACAGAGGCAAACGTTCGGCTCCACAAGTACAATTATAATGTAACACAGACTATATCAATATAAATGATATTGTCACATCTCATATCTCGTATAAACCCATATGGAAAAGATATATATAAATCTTATAAAGTTTGTATCTGTCTTTTGTGAAACTTATATGAAAAGCATACAAGAGTGAAAACAGATATAAGATCCCTTGAAAAATCATATAAATGAAACTTGTATGTTTTGGATACTTATTAAAAGAATATATGAAAATAATGAGAAAGTGGCCACTTTCGTGAGTAAATCATATAAGCCTTAGATGATTCACTATATGAAGTAGGCCACATCTTATGTAAGTCTTTTATAAGTTTTTACTGTTTCTTTTCCATATTTTAGAAAATATATCGATATATTTAAAAACTCGATATATCGCCCAGCCTTACTCTCAAACCTTTAAACAGCAGCAAGTCTGAAGCAGAGAGAATACAAACTCAAACTTTCAGAGCAGGTTTGATCGTTTCGATTACAAATCAGCTGGAAGCATTTTCCCTCAGTATTTTATTTACAGCATGTTTAAAACAGGGAAATGTGATTCAAATAAGCAGCATGTAGCCTGCTGTAGCCTACTAAAATGACTAAATGAAGAGCAAACAGTGTGTCGCATTGTCATGGGAACATGCTTGTATTTATTTGTTGATTTATTAAATGTATAAATGTTATTACTATACTTGATTCTAATCTGCTGCTGATTCTTTAATGCTGATGGAAATGCAGATAACAACACACATCAAGAAAACCTGCTCAACCCATCACTTTCATTCTACTTTCATCTGCGAAAAAGTATTCATCTCTCTTGCAACAGTGTTAATAAAGTTTTTGCGTATATACACAGGTCATACTGCTTATTGAACAAAAAACACAAAGATTTATTGGATTTATTTTCTGTCTCTCCTCCAATTTTTTAATTTTTAATGTTAGTTTTAACATTAAAAAACAGTGTAACAACTGAAGCGGGTCTATCACATGCTTTGCAGTGAGGCTGGGCTGGGCAGACCACTTCAAAATCAACGAAGCACTTTTGCAAAGAGGCTCTACCTTGACAAACCGACCACATTTCCGAAGATTAAACCACTACATTCTCTGCTACAAAATTTTAAAAGTGAATCTGATGACACACAAACAGGGTTTTTCAACTTTAATTAGTTATCTATATGTTCGTTGCTGGCGCTGAGAAATGCCCACTCAAAGATGGCCACCAGGCCAAAGCAATGGTTTTGACTTGATCAGCATTAACCCTGCCCCCTGACTTTGATGGGTGAGGCTGACATCCATCCATCCATGAATGGGCATTTAATTAATTAATGAAACATTTAATTAATTATTCAATGGTATATTTAATTAATTCATTTTGTCACTCCTGGCCCTCCATACAACACCTCTGGAAATCTGAACTGGAGAAGTGGAAGAGAAAGGATGAATGGACAGAGGTTATTAATCACCGTCTGTGTGAGTACGCTCATGCAAAGTTTGCTGAGAATGACCTAGCCATGGACATAGGATACACAGAGACATATTATAGACACATGCACACATACGCTGCTATTAATATAGTAAGATATATTGCAGAAGCTTTGGCAGTGCTGTGCCTTACTTATTTTATTTCTAGTGATTCATCCACAAGACATAAACGACATCTGAACAGAAATGAAGCAACATTAATCTTATTTAAGAAAGCTGATGTTAAAAACCTGTGAACAGTTATACAATTTTATTATATTTTATTTCATTTTCATGTTCTAATAACCAGTGCTTTTAAACCCTTTACAGCAGAATCCAGGCTTTTTTTTCTCCCCCCTTAACCTCTTGTTCATACTTTTCTTTTCAAATGCGCTGACCTAATTTCTGTGATAAAAATAAACTCATCACACATACTGTAACAGTGGATGAGTTTAAACTGAGAAAGTTTACTAGCCTGAAATCAGAAAAAGAAATGGTTTGAGGCATTTGTCCGAATGAAAATTGTGAGTTGTTTTACATTTTAGAATGGAGCTGAATAGAATTCATTGGTGAGCCAAGTCCCTTTTTAATTTCTAGGGTAAATGCAAGGCTACCACTAGACCCAAGGCAATGTGTGTGCAGCTGAGCCGATGTAATATTTTGCTTTACTTTTGAGTGAACTTGTATTACACACATGCAGGGGAGGAGAGTGCATGCCACTCTCCCCCTCTCTGTTGTATGTGTGTGCGTGTGTGTGCACTGACCACACTCTATGCCTCTCTGTAGTAGAGAATAAAGTGCAGCACCCTGTACTGTGATGTGGCTGGTACACTTTTGCCTGTGAGCGACACAGCCACGGTACAACTTCAACTTGAGAGGACACTTAGGCCAACCACTTTTGAAAATTGTTTTACCAGTTGCGATGATAGTTAAGCAATTTGCCATAAAAGGTTAAGAAATGAAAATGTCATTACTGTCATTTGCGTGTTTAGACAAATGTTGTCCATTAACCTTGAAAGTTCAGTAGTTTTGGAGCATCATCATGGTTTGCAGACAGAAAAATAATGTGAAACTCCTACGTGTCTCACCCCCCTGTCGTTGTATCAGTCACTGGAACTCTTTTTGCAACTCAAGAGCAACACTAAGGATTTTATGTGTTCAGGCAAAGAAGGATACATATTATTGTGCGGACTGTTTGTGGCTCATGGCTATAAGCTGTCTGCACTTTCAAGTGCTGCTTTGTTAGCTCTGTGTTAGACTGTTGCCAGGTTACCACACTGTTGAACCATGCAGCAATGGCAAAGAGCATCTACAGCAGGGCTGCCCAATCCCGGTCCTCGAGAGCTACTATCCTGCAGCTTTTAGATGCATCCCTACTCCAACACAGCTGAATCAAATGGTTTGATTACCTCTTCAGCATGCCATCATGTTTGGCAAAGGCCTGATAACAAGCCATTCATTTGATTCAGGTGTGTGGGAACAAGGATACATCTAAAAGCTGCAGGACGATAGCTCTCGAGGACCGGGATTGGGCACCCCTGATCTACAGTATCTAAACTTTATCAAGAGATGCTGTATTATGGTGGTGAGAGTAAGGCTACGTTCACACTGCAGGTCTTAATGCTCAATTCCGATTTTTTGATCAAATCCGATTTTTTTGTCTCCTCGTTCACACTACAAATAAAATGCGACAGCAAACGCGCTCTAGTGTGAACGCTCAAAGCGGCCCGCATGCGCAAAAGAAGATGTCACACACAACGCGCTCTGTTTAGACCAAGAACAAACAGTATTGTTTGACTGATGGCCGTTAATATAAAGACTTCGGACTTTACGTTTCCCAATTTTTGCTTTAAGTTATTTTGTTATTTACATAATAATGTAAATAACCTAATAATGATCCTTATTGCTGTTTAAGAGAGGAGCGGTGCTTCAAAGGATAGCTGCAGATTTCTGTCAGAATCTGCAGATTATACAGTACAAATAAAATGTTTACGTTGTCTTCCCAACAGTTTCACTGACATCTACACTGGATGGCTAGGAAGCGTTCGCGATGTCTTCTCGGGCGCTGATAATTGGCTTCAGTCTTGTGTCGGTGATGTAAAAGGCGGATTTAATGCGACTTGACCGTTCAAACAGCAGTCGCTTTCTAAAACATCGGATATGTATCGGATTCAGTACCACATACGAAAGTGACCCAGATCGGATTTGAAAATATCGGATTTGCGCCGTTCACACTGTCATAGCATGATCGGATATGGGTCGCATAGGGTCAAAAAAATCGGATTTGATGCGCTTTCGCCTGCAGTGTGAACGTAGCCTAAAACTCAACACTGACATTCTTGTAATTTAAAAAAAAATCAAACCTCATACTCAAACTCGATAATCAGTAAAGCCAGTTATATATAGTAAAAGCTGCAGAGTCCTTTTGATCTTTCCAAAAGTAATCACAGTATCAGAAATCTTCAGCTCCTACACATGTAATTAACCCATAGCTAACCCACCTGCACACCCTTAGTTAGTATTTCATACAAATGTCAGCAGCAAGTTTTTAACTTGCTATTTATTTATCTATTTGCAGTTTTTTGTGAGATTCAAAGAAGCAAACACAGGTCACTTAATTATCTCATGATGTCACCAGTAATCTGATTACTTTTTTCAAGTAACGAGTAAAGTAAGGGATTACTATTGCAAAATCGTAATTAGATTACTGTTACTTTCCCGTAGGAACGCTGCGTTACTGCGTTACTAAAACCGTGATTTTTGTTTTACGAGAATGTCTCACGACAGTGACGTAAGCGAGTGCGCCGTTGGTGACAACAGCTGTGTGCAGATCAACAATGGATCACATATCGATTGTGGGAGAGAGTATGAGCGTGCAGCGTTTAAAGCGTGGAAGTACTGACCTTACTTTGAGTTTGATTCCATAAAAAGTGACAAAAACATTAGCGTCCGTTGTGCGTGGGAAGAAAACTTTTTACAGCGAAAAAAACCCCTAAACTTCCGAGCAAGCACCGAGTGCGCAACGACGTAATGGGAAATTCACAGAGAAACTCGCGGATTCTTCGACTGACGGCTGTGGCACACCTGCACCAGGGTAAACCTCCGCCTACCCCCAGTCCTGCTTTACAGGTGAAAATAGAACAAAAGGACCGCTGAGTCTTTGACTTTATTTATTTTCTGCTGTGTTTTACTTGCATCTATTTGAAAGAGTGAGTGTAAACACAAAAAATATTTTATTTTATGTGCTGGAATGTGCAGAAAATAGGTTTAAATGTTAAACTAATTTATTCAAGTCAGAGAATGTTGCATATAATTACATTTTTGCTTGATGCATAAAGTTAAAAGATTAAAACTGATAAAACAAGTTAAAAAAAAGAGACTTTTCCATTTGATTACATTTTGTATGATGGATTATGCAGAAAAAGTAGAATTGGGCTGAAAGATCTATCGCTTTATCACCTCTTCAGGTTGTAAATTGTGTTTTTAAAAAGTAACTAAGTAACTAAGTAATTAATTACTTTTGAAAATAAGTAATCAGTAAAGTAACGGGATTACTTTTTTGGGGGAGTAATCAGTAATTAGTTACTGATTACTTTTTTCAAGTAACTTGACCAACACTGGATGTCACATGAGTTGATGATCGCAGTAGAAATATAGCTGCTGTCTTTCTAGCAGAGAGAGTTGGCCACAGAATTAAAACACAAAATAAATATTTTGTATGTCTGTTAACGAAATGTACATAATAGTTGAGTGTTGACATGAGGACCCAAGTGCAGACAGGGAAGGAGACGGACCTGAGTCTTAAACAAAAAACAAGGCATTTATTTGGCCTGAAAACAAGACTACAAAACAAGGTGAATAATGCAGGTGGAGTAAACAAAAACTAGAACCTATACTGGGGAAAACCTAGACTATGATGACTATAAAAAAAGGTGACATGAATACAATTCTGAGCAGGTGCATGCAAGGAACTATGATAAGGAAATATGAACAGAATCATGAAAAAAACCTTGATCTTGATCTTGATGTGACATGGAGGGAGGTAAACAGACGACCTGACAAAGACTGAATGAAAACACACAGGCTAAATACACAGAAGAGTAATGAGGGAAGTGGAAACACCTGGGGAGACACAGCTCACACAAATGAACATAATGACGCCACAGGGGAAGAGTAAAACCAAGCACGCTGAACTTAGAAACACACGACTTAAAGAAAAAGAAAAACAGGAAACATGGAGAGACGTAGACATGACAACACAGAGGTCAAGAAAAGACTTGTAAATCAGGAGTTCTAGAAGAAACAAAACTAGAATGAAACTCAACTAAATCCCAACTAATAGTGGCAACAGAAGAACTTAACATATTTCCAACATAATATAAGAAAACCAAAATATAAAAGAAACTCAAAACTGCTGGATCACAGACCCAGCCCCTGATAATAGCACGAAATTGGTATGGAATTTAAAAACGCAGGGCTACTACAAAGAAGATGAAACTTTTTTCCCTCATAAGAGTGAAAAAATTCATTCATATTTACATGTATTTACTTTTATGCAGTCTAAACTATAACACTGCCTACACTGTTTTTTTACAGATGGCTGCAGACACTCACAGTTGTATCTCTCTGATATCTCTCCTGCTGCCAAAATTTTCAAAGTTGGATTCATAAGACCTGTTGCCACCGGTTTTCAGTCCAATTCTTGTGTAATTTGGCATACCTCAGCCTTTTCTCCCTGTTTCCCCTCCTTAAGAATGGCTTCTTGGCAGCAGTCCTTCCATTGAGACCATTTCTGATGAAGCTTCAGTGAACAGTAGATGGATCATATGAAGGGCTAGATATATCCATCAGCTCCTGTGTCAGGTCTTTGCTGGATTTGTCCTATCTCTTAAGGACATGACTTTCAGATACTGCCCATCTGCTGTAGAAAATGAGTGAAAAGCATTCAATGTGCAAAGAAAAACTTTAAAAAACCATCACAGAAAGTCTGCTGTGCTCTTGCTCAAGACCGGTTTAAAGCTGTATAAGAAATAAGGGGTGGCTCAAGACTTCTGCACAGCATACGTGCCTTTTTTGCAGTCCAGTACAATAGTCATATGAACACCACTTTAACATACAGAGAGAAATTCTAATGTTTACAGGTAAACTATGTCATGTTATACTTGCTAAGCAAGAACTGGGCAATCTCAGTTTTGGGATGAGGATTCTCAACCAAATAAACTGACATTTTAAACACAATCTGTTATGCTGTCATTTCACTTACACTGAGTTTCAGACATTGTAATCGGTGCATTTGACTTTAGTGCCTAGAAACCTTTTTCCACCCAGCTAGCAGCAGTGATGACAAAAGCAGAACCGAAGTAGTCAGGCGTTGTAAACACAACGCCTGACAGCCCAAGGATAGAAAACCTATTTGACACACCAAACACATTTACCAACTTGGGAACTAATTGCTTCCTCAAACGTATTGCTAACAGGAATTTCTAAGCATAGATTTTTTTTTTTAAACTAACTCCTTTATAATTTCTAGAGTAACTGGGAAGAAATCAGTGTTCCTATCCCACAGATGGAGAAGTAAAGAATGTTATGTAATTAATGATAAATCTAGGTTCAAAAAACAACTAATTACAGTGGCTGTTGCTTATTCATGCTGTTCATTATGACATCCTGTGCATTGGCCTCTAGTAAAATTGACATCAGACAGCTGCCTAGATCATACAACACGTACCAACTCAGCAGAGAGGAATGTCATTTCAACAGCATGCAGATACCCCCAAGTCATGACCCTGTTTGGATTGTAGTAGGTGCAGTGCAGCATGGCAGAAGTTGCTTCACAGGATTGGCTTGAATGCCTTCAGCCATCCAGAAAAAAAGAATTAGCTCTTTGGAAAGTCTCCAAGCAAAAAAAAAAAAAAAAAAAAAAATAGGGAAAGAAAGAAAAAGAGAAAGAGAAAGAGAAAGTGATAAGCAGTGCAGCAAAGGAAGAATAGCCTTTTGGTGCAGGCTGTACTCAGCGAGCTTCAAAGAGCAGGATGTCAACAGAACAGATGCAACATCAAACATGACTTGCATTAGTTACTGATGCAGAAATTGAGATTTCTATTGCTCATTATGGGCACTAGGAACACAAGCTGGAGTCTTGCTGTTGTAGGCTGAAAATGCTGGTACTCCTAAGAGTTATCAGTTCACTAGTAAACCTGAGTGCTTCTCCAAAGCTCTAAGGAATATTTCTGTGTCACGATTTTTGAGGGAAGCCAAATTTGAATCAGCCTGTCCAAAACTGCATATATCGTGGCACTTGTACTCTCACAAAACACCAAAGTTGGTGGCATAACATCCTTCTGTAAAGTTACATTACATAAGTCCATGGTAAATTTCATGCAGTTAAAGGAGAAACATCCTCTCAAGAGTATGCAAAGCTAACACCCAAACTGCTAGATGTACATTACAAACTGTTCATAAAAGCTTTTACATTTGCTTGTACATCAACACCGACTGTATGAGCAAGCACCTCTTTTCTGGAAGATACCCCTCCAGCAAGCAGGAGTTGATGCTCTATTTCAGTTGAAGCGGCATTAGTGTGTTGTTTTGAATAAATCAGAGGAACGGTTCACACGGGCAGTATCATCCACCTTGGTGAAAAGGATAAGCTTCTGAGATAATCTTCACAGATGAGGCCAAAGGGCTGAAAGAATATTAAGGTTTCTGGCTTTAATGATTCCCAGTGTCCAAAAAAAAAAAAGATTTTAATGTTGAACAGTCATTAAACTATTCTGATTTGGACTCAATACACAAATCATTAAAAAATGTATAGAAAGATGTATTAAAGTACAAAAAAGTGACCTCTATGGAAGGAAACACTGTCTAACAACTGTCCTGATGTAAAAGAAAATACAGTTATCTTTTGCTTTGACTGCAAATATAATTGTATTTTTGCATATCCCCATACTTATTTCAAATCAGCAGCTACCTAACACCATATACACCATATGTTCAACTTAAGAAAAAGTAAATAATAAGGCAGAATGTGCTTTAGGCACTCATGAAAGTTGTGAAAATGCTTCTGCAATAAAGCTATTTAAAATGCCTGAAGAGATATTTCTATTGCAAACAAACCCTCGGAATGATGTAACTCATTTGGACGGGACACTCAAATTATCTCTGTTTGCTTTCAGATTGCCAGGTTCAGGTCTTAAGTCCCAACTCCCATCGCAATATGCAAAATTAGCATATGAGATGTGCAATCCAGTCACGTGACTTGACCCATCTGGTCTCAGCACTTCCCAGCTTGTGAAGAGAGCTGAACATTTTGTCTGAAATTCAGGAGCAAATCATACAGCATCTTACAGCAAAATGGCTGTTATATCATATATTTAAAAAAAAAAATCATTTTCCACTCCTGCTGCATTCATGCTATACACTAAAACATGTGCAGAAAATTGACACCTAAATTTAACAACCATAATCACACTGACCATGAACATTAATGCAAAAAAAGTTATTTAAACTCTGAAAACTTTTTCTTTGCATCAAGTTTAATTATTCACCAGTAAATTAATAGCTGCTCCTCCCTGTAAAACTAAATGTAACAAGAATAGTAAATGCATACCAAAAATAAAAAATTAAATTAAAAAATAAAATACAGAAAACGTATATATTTTAATGGCTATTTTCAGATCTCAGTGCAGGAAGGGAGGCTACTTTTCATTTCTCTACACAGGTGCACATTATTATACAATTGGTCTTTAATGAGCACGCCGTGTTTGTGCAGATCTGTCTGAGCTGGAGGCCTGTCTTCATTCATTTTAGATGAAGTGCCTGGAGAGATACCACATCAATATTCATGCACTGATGATTACAAGAAGCAGGCAATATTACTGCACTGTTAAGTGCAACGAAACGTCAAATACAAACACGTGCAATATGATATATGATTTTTAAATGACGTATGATTCGATTAATGGCTTGAACCAACTCCACTGACCTCCATTAAATACATTTTTTATTAATTATCCTCTTAGACATTGTGCAAGACTTAAGGAAATTAATTTACAGAGAGAAAATGGACTGATTGAAAGTTTTTATATTTGATTTGCTAATGTGCTGGAGGTCTTTCCTTTGGAGGCTTCGTTAAAAGAGACACATTCATTCACAGCAACGAGGAGAAATGCACAAATAACCCGACTATTAACCCATGTGTGCAGCGACGAGGATGATTTACCGTGTTACTCTCTCCTCAGTACGCTCAAAGACTAGCGAGTTATACCTGAAGATGCTAACACAAGCAAAGATTTCCACCAAGGATTTCAGCTTTGTGCTTCTGAAGCATCACTTCTTAGTTGATGTGTGTGGATGGTGGATTCCCAAAGTAGCTGAGGTAGGTATTGATTTGCTGAGGATAAGACGGATAAGGATATATCTGAGTGGTACTGCGGGGAACGATTGAATACTCCTTGAGAGGCTGGAGAGAATGTTAACCCAACTCAACGTACACCAGTTTTGCCACAAGGTAGAAAACCAGTTTATATGTAAAGACTTTTCATCTTGGTATTTAAGAGAAAAACAAAGCCTTTTCTCATGGCAATAGTGAATACTTTCCCCCACATGGAGTAAAATTTAGGAACTAAATCCACTCTGAAAGTTTCGTTGGATGAAGTATGACAAGAACAATATGGCAGCACTGACTAAATCTGATTTACAACAATTTATTGTCATCTTTATGATTATTTGTTGCCTATTATAAGTTATGGAGACTGCCTGAGATGGGAATATTGGGATCAGCTGCATCACTTATCAATATGATGACATCAAGTTTATGAGAGACTTGCTAAAATGTCTTGTTAACTGAGAGGATTAGATCACTTTTTGTTTGGATCTAATTCCCACCTGGGTGTGTAACAGTTTGAGAGATACAGAAAACCACAGATGAATGGCTTTTGTTTGCCAAATTAATACAACAACACGATCTTGGCAGTGTCATTATGGTAAGCCATCTCCACTGACAAAAGAACCCGGATAAACATACTTAATATTCATCAGCAGCCTTCAACAGAGTAAATGAAGCAGAAAAAAGAACAAAAATGTAGACTCTGATGTTCTTTACATCTGTTTGAATTAACGAGAACATATTTATTTCACCTTCTTTTACACTCTTCGCTGGTTGTTTTTAATCATCGTTTAGGCGTAGTGTTTGAGGTGGAGCCGCATAAGGACACAGTTAATCAATGGTGGGCAGATTTGAACACTCACAATAAATCACTAGTTTTGTTTCCCCCCTTCTGTGTACTGTACCAAAGATTAAGCTTTATTTTGAGAAATTGCTTTTTAATTCCATTTGTTTGCTGTGATATTTTCCACGCCTTGCTCAGTAACACAGGAGGCTGCAAAACTCACAAAAAATGTTTATACTTTTCACATTTACTACTTCCATCTTGTAAGAAGACAATTTCCCCCCCCCATGCAGTGAGAAGTGTACTTGAAAATGTACTTGTATGCCACACCAGATTAAACAGATTCTAATAAATGTTCAGGTTTTATAGTTTTTGTCCTGTGCGTAATGTTTTGTGTAAATGAGTGTTTTGTTTGGAGCGAAAAAGATAATTGGGTTTTGGAAAATGAAAGGCAAAAAATCATGTAATTACCTGTGCTCTAACTCCAGGTGACTCTGGATTTATAGATTTATATCACTGATTAATGGAAGGTGCTATCCAAAGTTGCAATGTCTGACTTTTTATACCATTTAGTCTATTAATCAGACTGATGTTACATGTACACTTAAAGCTTGCAAATCGCAGAGGTTTTGGAGACCTTGGATTCACCAATAAAATGTGTTATTTAGCCCAGTGTTTCCCAACCACTGTGCCGCAGCGCATAGGTTTGCTGTGAGAAATGATCAGGTGTGCCATGGAAGATTATCTGGTTCCACCTGATTGGTACTCTAAGTCAGTGGTCCCCAACCTTTTTAGCACTTTTTTGCGTTTATGTCCGACAATATTTTCACGGACTGGCCTTTACGGTGTCGATAACAATAAAAACCCCTGAAAACCATAAATTTCACACCCGAGCCTCGACTCTCGCAGCCTGGTACCAAACGACCCAGGGGTTAGGGACCGCGGCTCTAAGTGATCGGCGGGGGTAACCGGCAGGAAAAATTACATTCTCTTCCACTAGAGGTCAGTGCAACTACCTGCTATAATTAAATGGGTTGCCAACTGGCAGTAAAATAGAAAAAGAAGAAGAAATTACATAATAGCCATGCATAAAAGAAAAAGATAAACATTTGAAAAGAAAAAGTAGTGAATCTGACCTGGATCCTGGAGAAAATTCAGACCCAGATGAAGGCCGTAGTATGAGTATTGGTCAGAAGAAAGCAAAAAAGGTATACTGGGAGCAAACCGAGCCAATTCACTATCCCTGGTGCACGGGGGGGAAATGATCAATATGCTTTTTGTGACATTTTTGTTTGGTGGTGTGCCTTGTAATTTTTCTAATGTGAAATATGTGCCGTGGCTCCAAAGGTTTGGGAAAAACTGATTTAGGCATCATTAATGCTCGGATGTGACAAATGTAGTTCACATTTGTCATCCAGTAGGGGGCATTCTTAAATTCTTCATTCAGGTTGATATTTCACGTTCAATCAGTAAAGGAGAAAACTGAAATACAATATCAAAGCAACTGAGGAGTAGTTTGTGGAAATGTTTTGGTTTTGATTCAACAGATGGCAAATTAGCCCACTTACAGAGACTTTGGACATCAATAATGGGAGAAGACAAGTTGTTTCCCTGCTGACTGCCTGCAACACAAAGAATGAGACAAATACCATTAAATCTCTCGTCATTATTCTAAGGCTCCACAACCGTTCGCACACGGGCCTCTGATAATATCACTTTCACTGCGAGAAAAATGGCACACTCTGAGAAGGAGGAGGAGAAAAGAAGCGTGCAGCAGTGGAAACAGAAATTGTCTTCCATGTATATCTGTTTCTTAATACAACGTCCTTTGTCAGACTTATCAAATCGTTCCGGCTGCTCAAACACATAAAGGCTCCCTGGTGTCATGCCAAATGTGATAAATATTTGATTTGAAATCACTGTACACCATTTTATCAATCTCATGGGCTGTTGAAATTTAACAATTTCCCAGAGTGGAAAGAATCAAAGATTTTTGTGTTCCTATGGGAGCGGCCTCATTGGCTGCAATAGTGTTTCATTTACCCGTGATTATACAAGAAAAATGACACAGAATGGGCGTTTACTCAGCAACAGTGGCTCACAAACTGCAAATATGGCTCCACTGGTAGAGCAGAGAGTCATTGTAGGTGTTGAGTGGACAGCTGGGGGAGAAGTATCAAATGAATTTCAGTTGACTTTGACTTTTATTTCACTCCAGTTTCAGTTTTATTCCTTTTATCATTAATGGAATGTAAAAACTAAAAGAAATGGAGAAAATAATAGAGGACCACTGCTCAACAACAACAACAACAACAACAAATGGGACACCTCACCAGCTAGTTTGCCATCCAAATGAGGTAGTGGAGCCCCCAGAAATAAATGGCGCAACAACAACTGTATAGCCTTGTCTGATTGGTACACTTTTCACCCCATTTATCCTGAGGGTGCTAGCAAGAAGCTTGTAAACAGGCCACTGATGGCAAGAGGCAAGATTTACACGCAAGGAGGCTCAGCTCATAGGCTTTGTTTCGGGAAAAGGTTTTCAGGACTATGACAGAACAGTTGTAACATGCAATCGCACTAAAGCAGCATGATATGGAAGGAAAGATGGATGTAAAGAAAATGCAGGAATTTCAACAATCACATTTCCATCTGTCTAAAATACACGTGCTTACTACATTTTGTGGCTGCAGAAAGTTAACTTTAAAAAAAATCTAAATGTCTGGTGATATAAATTACTTTTAGGTACTTCAGCATCAAACATTTAAGCCCAAGTGTTTATTGTCTGCAGAAACACTGCAAGCATTTTGTGAGTGTTTAAGCATTCGCATTTCAAGATAATAATGTCTATTTTTACATTAGACAGAAATAGTTTTAAAGTGAAAATTGATCTGGTACTTGTGACTTGGCCCTTCACTGGGGTGTGTATAAGGAGGCGAAGCAAGAGCGAGTGAGACTGATATTACAGTACATCAAACATACAGTGAATCACGGTAATGGGAATAGTCAGGTCTGGGGGGTATTTTGTCTACTGTGGAGTTGGACACCTACACCATAATGAAGGAGAAGTAGTTCTCCATTTCTCATTCTACACTCTCTGGTTTGCATCTTTGCGGTGAAAGATTCATAGTTCATCAGGATAAGGAGCTCAAACACATCTGAAAGCTTAGCAAGAACTTTAATTCCAAAGAGGAGCTCTTACCCCCGCAGTCATCTGACCTCAACTTTACTGATCATTTGCTTGAAGACTTAGAGAACTATGCACTCCTAGCATAACAAAATACTCTTTGGAATATTTTATTTTGCACAAAGTTGCGGTCCTTGCCAGCTTGAGTGCATGCTAGAGGCAAATCAAAATACGAAGCTGTTCTAATATTCGTATATATTATTCAGAGGTTCAACTTTTCACTCAAGTCATTAAGCTGACATCTGTAGTAATGAGAAATGCTGGAATATATTCAAAACTAAGAGTAAACAGTCTTCACTTGTGTTGCTAGGCTCTTTGGGTCCATTTATGAAGTATAATTCATTTTCAGTTGTTGAAGTTGTATAATGAGAAATGCCAGTTTTCAGGTTTTTTTTCTTCGTTGTCCTACTTGTGCGAATGCAAATACATACCGACACATACAAATTCATTCTTCAAATGCTGACGCCTTCTAAACAAAATCAAAACTTTGTGTCACTTTGGACGAAGATGTGAAATACAGTTTAGCACACAAAAGCGTCGGCTTGTTCCTTTTACCAATTAGCGCGGTGAAAATTGAACAAATGCGACGCATGTCTGAAACAGAGACACTTTGCCTTCAAAGTAAAAGTGGCGGCTTTTGCAACGTGTTGGCAGCAGTGGTAGATTAAGAAGAGCTGAAACACATACATGAACAAACTGTCTAAATAATGAACACTTTTTATATATTTTTGTCACTTTAACACAGCAAATCAGCTGTTGGTGTTAATTTGGGTCGACATTACAAAAACATAGGAGCTCTTTTCATTTTGTTGTGTTTTTTGGCATTATGGGTAAGTGACACATGCTTTGGTGCCTCATAGCAAAAATGTATTCTTTCAAAGATTTTTGTGACCTGATATCACAGCAGGAGACATTTACATTATCTTTACATAATTTATCAAGCTATTCGTGTGGCCATGACAATCTATATCAGTCATGTAGAGCATTAACTTTATTTCACTTCACTTGCTAATTAATCAATTACCATATGAGAGCAAATTAGATCTTGTTGCCCTTTGAGCTTACTATTTGCCTCCAAATGGACCGGCTTTTAACAACTTTCTACTCAAACTGCTTTCTGTTCCAAGTCTTATTCATTCAAGCACACACACATTCAAACACACTTTTATCTATGCCTAACTGCTTTTCTAACATTCACACACACACACACTTACAACTGATGGATGCACCAGGAGCAACTCGGGATTCAGTATTTTGCCCAAGGATACTCTGGCATGAGAACTCCACCAAACTTCCAATTGGTAGACGACCCGCTCCACCACCTGAGTCAGAGCCGCTCACCCAAAAGGTCCATCAGCTTAAACTAATCCTCCATGTCCGCTGTGGCATTAGGTATGCAATATGACACCAGCAGGGAAAATATTTGACAGAACTTTCAGATGTGGCTTAAATAGTCCCTGAATGGATTGACATGATGCTTTTCATTTTGTAAAGCACTAAGCTTAAGTAAGCCAAACAACCCCGGGTCAACTTATTTAACCTGTCAGAGCACAGCAGGTTATGTGCTCTGACAGTCATTAAAAATAATTACTTTATTGTCATTAACAAGTCTCAACAGTTATAATGTATCAACAATTTATTCAATAATTCACTGCACCTGAACATCAGACTCATCCATTGATGCTGTTTGAAAGCTGTGTCACAATGAAGCCAGAAATGCCCTCCAGGTATTACATGATGGCTTCGTATTACATCATGGCTAGTATCACTGGAGGCTGATGCCTAGAAAGTGTCCGCTAATAACGCAATTTTCATGTAATAATTTTATTTATAAGATATTAAAACGTCATTGCCTATTTTATTGTTCACACAAAACACTGACTGGATGTGGCAAAACTGAGAAACAGTTTTTAGGTATGAGTAATGGTGCTATCTTAGGTCCCACATTAATGCTGTGGTATTATTAGCCATAGCTGCTAGCTGCTGCCTTAATTGTAGTTTTACAGATGGCTAATGAGGCCTTTGAGTAACTGATAATGGTTAAAAGAAGACATTAACAAGTTAACATTTATGATAACTGTTTAATAGTAATGAAACAGAAACTTTAGCACTTTATATGGAGTTTTTAAAGTACTAAATAAAGTACAACTTCAGCTGCTAGTGAGAGGAGAGACTTTTGTGAGGAGGCAAAACCTTCATAGTTGAGTATCTAATCCAGTAGCACTTTATGTGTTAATTAGCTTTGAAAATTTATTTTAAATAACCATGGTGGCTGCTAACGTATATGGAACAAAGAAATCTGCAATTCCGCCTTATTTAAAAAATCTTGGCATGTTTGGAAACCATTGCACTGTGCATTATATTAAGAAAGTCAAAGCCACAATTAAAACTGAACATTAGGCCTTTTTAGTGCTACATTTCCTCATTTACTTTCTCATTTTCAGCCTTTGGTTAAAATAACACATTGTGCTCTGAGATTATTTGTCCAATAATCAAGAATTCTGTAATTTGTTGAGAAAAAACAAAATGCAACACATTACTCTTGCCTTTTTTTGTGAACTATACCTGCTAGCTTTATGCCTGTGTCTGTGTTACAATCAAATCAAATTTCCTGCAGCAGCACTACTAGCAGTTTGTAAGATGGCCCTCCTTTAGTGCAACTCCAAGTCAAGTCTACATGTGCAGCTGTAAATTGCTCTTCCTTTTACTTTTCTTTCCCATATGAGAAACGACAGAGCTGCAGTTTTAAAGACGACTTTTTCCAGATACAACTTCTTTCAGGAAACAAATTGCATTTTGCACTAAAGCAAGACAGCAAATAAATTTTGTAACAGTAACACACTCGGCTTCATGTGGTAACTGAATGATGGTGAATTCACTTTCCCCCCCTCCCCTCTTCCTCAGTCTTTGCTTTTATTCTAGCACCAGAGGACAGTTTATCTTTCTTATACAATTTGGTTTAGCAAGCTGCTGTCTGCTACTAGCTGCTCTGTGTGCATAGCAGGCACTAGTAGTCCTGAGATGCATTAATGTGCTTTTAGGAAAATCCAACTATCTAATGAACCAGAGCCTTTGAATAAAGGAAGGCACCAGTTTCACTCTATTGATAGTCATCATGTTTTGCTAGTGTTTTCTTTGCTAACGTTGATATAATTTTGCTGGCAAAGTCACAGTTTTTAGCAGTACCACTGCTTCACAAGAGCTTTGACTGCACCACACATAAAGAAAGCCCTACTCTTTTTTTTTTCACTTCATCCTAGTAAGAAAGACCTACATAGCATTGCACAGAACTCCCTTAAGATTGTGTTACCTCTGTAACCTTGGCCACAAATTACTGGATCAGGTGGACGAAGACTGCAGCCTTTATGATGTTTATTTCTCCCAGAGTGCTGTGCACATGCAGCATTTCTGCATTGGCACGCATAAAAGTCGAGACCCGAATGATGTATACAGTACAAGCCTGGGAAAATCATCACCCATGGCAACACAAGACAAGGTCATAAAAAAAGATAAAAAATCAAATGGAATCCGTCTATAACTTGATTTTCAATAGTATGACTAATAAGTGGATATTTTTTATTCAGACGGTGATTGCTGGCACCGTCTCTTAATTTGTGAGGACAGGCAGATAAATAATAATTAACTTCTATTCAGCACCACGATTCAGGTGATTGTTTTTTAGAGTGCTGACCAGACATCTGTGAAAATGGCCTTTGACCTAGAGTGGTACAATCAGACAAACAGAGACATTACTGCAACCTTTTCCCCTGTACGGCGATAAAGATGTGTGGTTTTTGTAGAAAGTAAAGGGGTTTTAGAGAACTGGAGCAAAGCCCAGTTCTACTGATGCATGCTGCTCCATGGGTTTAAATGTAGGTCTGAAGGTTAATTGCTTCCAGATGTTCATCTTCACTAGTTTGTTAATCAAGTAAAATCATCTGTAGTAGTCTCCTGTAGTGAAGCCCGAGTTATAGTGAGACCACATTAAGAAAGAAACAAAGAAAGTTCCTCAAACCATGGCAAGTGTGACAAAATGAGCCTCAGCTGGTGAGGCTATATTAGGGCATACTTTTATCACATACTGTGTTTCCTATCATGCTCTGTCTGTCTTTGTTTCCTTCTTGTTTGTTTGGGTTTTGGAAACATTTTGCTTACTCTTTGTTTGAGCCCCTTTTAGATGCTATGTTTCAGTCTAAAAATGATGCTTAATATCTGAATTTTATTTGATGCATTATTATGGTGGTAGATGCCTACAGAATAGCATCCACTCATTCACTACTCCCTCTTTGGAATAACATCAGCTATGATATTATCTAATAATTTAATGGCCTTTTTTAATTCGTTGAATTAAAGGAATGGGGCTAAAATGAAAAGTGCCAACTTGAAGCTCCAGAATAAGATAGGGTTTGCTTGGGGGGACAGAACCTAGGCAGCCAAAATGGTTCTCAGCAGCCAGCCTATTTCCTCTGTCTTTGGAAAGCGTGCCACCACTGGCACAAGGTCTGATAGCACCACTGATGGATAATCTTGTAAGTTCATTTTACTTTTGCTCAGCTAACATAACAAAGCACTGTAGTTTTAATTTGAAAATGCTCACTCTCTACTGCATAGTTAGATACAAGATGAGCACAGTATTAAAAAGCACATTTTTCAAACTTGACAATCATTTCCCTGAATGTGTTATCTTTTGTAAGCATTTCCTTTAACTTCAATAATGGTAAGAAAAATGAAATAACAGACTCTTTTCAAATCACTGCACTACCAATATTAGCACTGAGATGAGTCATATTTCAAGTTCTACTTTGTGAATCGCTTCCCCTGATTAAGAGCTGCAGGCAGTTTTGATCCAGCCAGTCATCTGCTTTATGTCCTGCACATGTGAAATTGGTAAATTTGCTTCATTTTTAATGGTGTACAATACCTTATCCACACTGCATTAGCACAGAATATGTTCAAGTGTTCTGATTGGGCGAGCACTTGGACTGAGCTGTAAACAACCCCCTAAAATAACTGCCCAGAGGTTTTACTGAGATGGCTATCAATTGGTCAGACCTGTTTCTAGTAGGATGTTGATCTACCTCACCATTTTGGAAAAATTTTTTTACGGTATTTGAGGGCATAATTGTACTCGGCCATACAAACCGTTGCTTGCTTTCCTCTTAACTCTTTTGTAACATCAAGTAGCAGGAAACTATTCAGTTCTATGCATTTCCATAACACTAATGTATCAATGGAAAAATGATTAAATATAGATTATTATCCTGGAACTACATTTAAGTAAATCAATGCCGGTGGCCAATCAGATTAGTTCTGGTTGGTCTCTCTGTTTAACTAAACAGGCTCATTTATGTCAACAATCATGTAAGCTAATCTCTTCAAAACATAGCCGACACATTCAGCATTTTACAGCTGCGTAGTCCCAGCCTGACCATAAGAGCTGGACTTTAGCCCAGACTACTTTTCTTTTCGAATATTTATCTATTGCTATTAAATTAGTCATCCTTATTATCAAAACTCATGTTAACTTATGGCCCAACAACAAGCTGAATCAATTCAAATAGCTTTATATTTACACAGACTAAAATCTCATAATATTCAAATATTTGAAGAAAAAATGTAACATTTTAAGAAATTTTGAAGCATGGCCTGTGTTTGCAGTAAGGTGTAAATACGTTATACAGTTTTGTCACCTCTGAATAGTAAATATAACAATCATCTGCTGAAAATGATGATGGCAAAGAAATGAGGAGGGTGAGACTATAGAAAGAATAGGCAGAACAGCAAAAACAACATAGTTACTTTCATTTACTGAGAAATAATACAAGCGATAAATGAATTGTGAAATCAAAATGTTCAAGAATTAATCTTAATACTATAGAGTCAAATCAAATGAAAACAGAGAAACCAAATCTAATTAGTTTCAGTTATTTTACAAACTTGGTGTGTTGGATATAAAAATCCATTAAAATGAAATGATCAAATAAAAAGGTTTGACTTGCTGGATTAATAGCTGTTCTGTTCTGTTTCTATGAAACTACACTGCCTAATACTTACCTTATTTAAAATGAGATTCTAGAAATGTGAGTCTGATGGAAACTCCGAGATGATGAAAACTGAACCTTTGCTGCATTTATTTTGTTTCCTCCATCAGAAAAAAAAGGGCTATTCTTGAGATTAAAACTGGCTGGTTGAAAGGTGGTTTGACTCCAATCCTGGGTGCAATTAATGTAATTTATGATACTTTACCTGTATCAAGGTTGAATCTCATCGAGACGCTATTTGAAATTGTCTGTTGGACATTTTGTACTTCTTTCAATATAGGAATGTGCGTGCATATGTGTGTTATCTTTTTTGTCCTGCTGGGAACTCCTGGGACATCACTAAAGCTTCTCTAAATCCTAAAGGAATGGTACAGCTTTCCCTGGTTAAGAACACTGATAAACAGCTTTTACTCATGTTCCTAAAAGTGAGACTAAAGGTTCACCACTCTGGGAGTTTCAAACCCATAAGGACTAACTCCCTACCCTCAGATGTGCCATAAATACAGACCTAGAGCTTACGTTATCCTGTATGAAGGCAAGGAGTTGAAGAGTTGCATCATTATCCCAAAACCAGAGAGCTGTGTGTGCCGGATTAACTAGATTTCTCTGAAGCTCAGTTGTTTAAGGGCATTCTGAATAAGCTGAGAATGTAAAAAACAAAACAAAACCCAAAACTGCTCGCTCCACAAGTTTATTCAAAAACTAGTCATTACAGAAACACATGCGATTTCCAAATCAAAGTGATACCTTTAAGTATTGTGTCTAACCTTGCAGACTTGCAATCATCACCTGACTAAGCTAGCCAGTAGCACTTTATGAAGTAAGAAGGAGAAACGACTGCGTGCTCCAAACAGGGATTTAGGGATTAACACTCCTTTATGTGGGAAGATAAAAGACAGGCTGGATTAGTAGAGAAATGATTAATGTTGAGTTGTGCATGGACAAAGACCAATAAATATTCAATTATAATCCTCCAGTCCATAATCAAGATAACAAATGCCAAAACTGAACTCGGAGGAGGTGGAAGGTAGCAGAGAAGCGAAGCCATAACTATAAATCAAACTGAAAGGTAGGGAGCATGCAACTTTATACAGTACTTCTGTGTTTGTTGTTATAATGATTTTTTTACAGCATCAAATCATTGGACTCAAGGTTTTCAAAACACTCTGGATGTTTTTTTGTTTTGTTTTTTTTTAGTAGGAAACCAACTAGTTATTAATGCTTTTTATCTCAGTGTGGTTTATCCACTCAATGTACACAGCAAAATCTCCAGTGTTAAATTAACACTGGAGAGTGTCTATATGGGTCCACACCTCTGAGTGTTAAATACAACACTGCTGAGTGTTAAATTAACACTTTTGACAGTGTTATATGTTTAAAAGTAACCTAGTCAGTTTTGAAGATTAACAATGGCTAACACTGAGCAGTGCTGATTTTCTAACACTGGAAAATAACTCAAAATGTTAGAAATATTCCAGTGTTAGAAAATCAGCACTGCTCAGTGTTAGCCATTGTTAATCTTCAAAACTGACTAGGTTACTTTTAAACATAGTCTTAAACATACTTTTAAGCTCAGGCCATGGGTGGTGTGGAGAGAACTGACAGTTATGTTCTTTTGTCCATAAACTGGCATTTTTTGGACTTTCTATTATTCATTTGGTATTTTGGTAAATTTTCTATATGGTAACACTATAGGCACACAGATAAAAGCACAAATGTGCACTGTGTAATCCCTGAAGCAATCGGTACTAAGCTGGTGAGTCCTGGCTTTTTAGCAGAGGGAAGACAGGAATTAGGAGAGCTATCAAAGTGGAAAAGCAGAGGGACATTAAATAGGCATGACTTTAACACACTCACGATGTGCAGTTATTTCAAGCTGAGTCATATATTCATATGTAGTCTGATTAATTAGAAGTGAAAGTAGGGAAATCATCTGCATTCCATCAAGGCTGAGCTGATATGTTGCTCTGCTCAGCTATAGATGCTTGTGATATAGTCACGTCACAGGAAATATTGTCCAACTTAGTGACTAGAAACCAGGTTTAATGAATAAATGACCTGGTGCGTTTACTAATGAGAGCAGGGATGGTTCAAGAAGTTTATACAGACAAAGCCATGACATCATTTCATGGCTTTGTAATTCACTTTCCTGGGTGAATTACTGCACTCAGATCATGAAACAGTATTTTGTTGTTATCAGCCCAGATTAAGCTCAACTACTGGCCAAGACAAAGTAAGACAGCTTATCCCCTGAATGCCCAAGAAAGGGGTAAAATGAGGATAGACAACCAATTAGTGAACTAGAGAGAGAGTTGAAGTCCCCAAAGACAGTTTATGGGGCGTCCAGGGTTTTCCCATCTCAAATTTGCAAGTAATATAGAGAAGATAGCCCAAAACATGTTCATAGATGTTGTTGCTATGGACCCTGCTGGCAAAAAAATACAATCCCTTACTGAGGGGGATAAGATGTCATTGGAGAATTGAATATCAGACTTGCTTCTATTGGGAGCTTCTCTTTCTTCTCTTCCCTCCTCCTCAGTCTCTATGAATCAAATTTGACCCAAATGAAATAATAATAGTGTCTGGGGAAAAAATATTTTGGTTGCTTTTAAATTGGAAGAACATCTGCAGCATCAAGCTTAAGTCCACATGGAGCTCTTGTAATGAGGCTGGATCGTGCTGAAATTTATCCTTTCATTCTCTAGTCTGGGCAGTGAAATCAATCTTAGGAAAGTTAAGGTAGAAGTGTGTATGTGTGTGTGCGCACTTGCATGTTTCCTCTTTTTTATAAATGCTTACACGTGTGTGCTGTAAAAATAACAACTGTGGGTTATCACCATACACCATCCATGCAAGACCAAAAACAGAAAAAGAAAGAAAACGGAGAACACAAAAGAGGAAAGACACAAAGTGTCTTCACTCGTGCTTTGACTTTTTCTACTTCAAAGCCAGTGAACCCATACCTGTCGCCCAAATATGTGAAACACATCAGTCATAGCGACTTTAAATTTCCCCCCATCCTTGGACGCTACCACAGGTGTTATTCCTGGCTGTATTGATAATGCCAGATTGCAGTCAGTAGTGGCGATATTAAAACACAGTCCCTAAACTGCACTTTAGTGACCTTTTGTGCTGTCAGAAAGTTTGACATTTGTTACGGTGAACCAGAACTGGTTGTCAAATGGCAGCATTGACACACAGAAAAAGCAAATGACATGTGAAGACAGTGATGTACCGTAAGTGACACATATAGATATGATCTCCCTTTTCAAAAAGGACAGAAATACCCTAAAGGTGCATATTTGGAAAAAAAAATGGGAACACCAAGAAGAAGAAGGAGGGAGGCAATCGTGGCTGTCATTGATATTGGTAGCACTGGGCGTGAGTTTCATGGTATTTAAGAATCGCTCAGGCGTCAGCTTTCATCTGTAATGTCGGAGGTGATTACACACTAATTGAAGTAATCTAGTTCTGCTGCTAATCACGGTTAAAGAGTTCACCCTTTTATCACAGTGGACTGCATGTCATGCAGACTTGTAGGCTCTGGCACCTTTAAATCAAGATGCATGAGTGAAAAAATATATATATAAAATGGGAGACAGCGTGATACAATGGAGCAATCTACTGCTCTCAAGGGCATTTGGTTTTCAGTCACTTTCACATAGAGTACAGAAGCTTTTTCAGCTCAAGTACATAGTGTCATAATACCACTGCAATTTAAGTAGTTTAGTCATGGTTAAGTCTTTTATAGGGCAGTGCCCTGTATATGGGGTGTATGACTAGTGAATGTGGTTTAAAATGTTACCAAAATTTGATTTGGCACTCAATGATTGAATTCCTTTGTTTCAATGTACACAGTAAAACTAAGTTCAAAGGCAATTTCACCTTAAATGAAACACAATAAAAATACAATAAAAGTAATACCACTGATAAAAGATATAAATGATAAGATTAAAAAATGGAATGGAACAGGAAACAGGATTAAATATGCATTAGTGCAAACTGTGATCTTTATGATATACACATATTCTACCATGTTTCCTTTTATGTTGTATTGTTTTTTACCGTATTACTCTTAATATATGATGATCTTAATATATCCTATATATTAAGATCATGTATACTGTACGATTTCAAATATGCAGCTATGCAGCAGCCAGCATAATCCATGCTAGCTGATTTTAAAACAACAACAACAGAAAACATTTTAAAGTGGAATTCAGGACCCAGTGAACAGAAACATCTAAAAAAACAGGAGAGTGGAAAGAGATTCATGCAAGGATTTCTGCAAGGTCAAAAACAGAGGGAGGTTATGCAAACAGGCTATATAATGATAAACCTTTAAGACAGAACAGAGAGAAGAAAATAAAGAAAGAGAACAGAAAAGACTGTGGTGAAACATGAATACTGACAGCGCTGAAGTGAAACTGCGTCCAGGTTAAATGTGCTTCAGGTGACCCTCCTATGGAAAACGGGTGGGTGTGACCAGGAAAAAATGGCAGGAAAGTCAATGAATTAAACTAAGAAAGAGAGAGAGAGAGAGAGAGCTTACTGAAGGAGAAGTGAGCTTTAAGTCTGGGTCCTAGCTGATGTCAGAGAAAGCAGTGCAAGTGGGGAACTGCAGAGTGTGGATTGAGAAATCATGTGTCTTTTCTACTGTGATGAGGTGCTGTAGGAGCAGGAAATAGGGGTTACCGGTCAGCCCGGCTTCTTTCGTCACAGTAACCCCAATTCACAATATTATTACAGTTAAGGTCAGACTGAGCAGAAACCCAGAATGAAGGAAGAGAGGGGCAGACAATGAGCATCCGAAAGAGTCAGAGAGCAAGAGAAATAAAGTGAGACAAAGCGAAGAGGTGTATTGCTGTGTGTCATGCTGGTCATCCAGTAACTTTATGGTAAAAGAAAAAAGAAAGAAATGAAAAGTGCAGAGTTACAGAGCCTACTCTTTCAACCGGTTTGATGTTCCTCTATGGGCCAGAAACCTCTAAGAACAAGAGTCTGTCTCTCCTTGTCACAGTGAATATATACCACCTACTTCCAGCCTGCCTCCCATGCTTGTTGCTCCTTAGTCCACATCCTCAGTTTCTGCAGTTTCCAATGGCAACCAACGGAACTAAAAGATGTTTTTAGTTGACATATTACTTATGAAATGTATCTTTTCTCCCTTCTACTGCATCTACCCCTGTAGATCATTGTGGAAGATGCTGCACATTTGTACTCTAAAGCTGACTGAGGAAAGAGCTCTGCGGGTGGAGCGGGCAGACTGTTGCACATGTCTGTTGCCATGGGGATTCTGGCGCAGTGACTATGCAGTAATGCGGCTTCGGGAATGGAAGATCTGTTTTCGCAAGGGAGGTTCGTGCAAAAAAAAAAAGAAAAGAAAAGAAAAAATGGAGCGTGCATGAGCCGGATCCTCAGCCACCAATTATGTGGAGGGGGCATTTATTTTGGAAAGTGAGTTAGCGAGGCTTTACTTAGGATGGGAGCAAGGTGCTGCCTCAGAGACCTTTGATGTTTTCATACTACCTCACAGACCAGATTAAATCAAAGATCGGCCACCACGAAAACGGTTAGAGAGAAAAATCCATTTCAATAAGGGGAAGACAATGGAGAGCTAATGGAGGCTTCATAATTGCATGTTCCCAAGATAAACATGTTAATCAAATACAAGGCCTGCATAGAAAACAGTCATTTGCTGTTCAACAAGTCGAGGGCGCTCAGAATATTGCCGATATAATCACTGGAATACATGAATTAATTTTAATTAATATTAATAAAAAAAAGCCATCTGCAATTTGCATATTATATGTCCACATTCTGGCCTCTGTACTATTGGCAATTTTCTTAAATCTTTTGTTGAATATACCATCTTACAGTTCAATCTTAGCTTCAGGCAGGATTTGATAACCACAAGCACAACGTATTATGGTAACAAGGAGGAAAAGGTTACTTTAACAGTTCAAGGATAACTAACTTAAATTGTTATGGAGATTTGTATCCCTATGAGACCTTTGCTGGGAAAACAAAACAAAACATTGAAAATAAGAATTAAATTAAATTTTTTTTTAAAAATCAGTAGCTTCTGCTGAGAAACTGTGTTGTGATAACAAATTGTAACAACTTTTAGTGCAAAACAATATTTGAAATGTGTGGATGCAATTAAATGAGAGCACGTTGAGAAATTAATTGTTAAACACATACAGTGTTGTCGATGGCACATTTAAGCCCAGATGAATTAAGCAGAGTACTCATCACACACAGTAACTACATAAGCAAATCTAACATTTTAGTTCCAACGTCGCAATCAGAACAGAGAAAAAGACTCAACTATCATTTAAACACTGTTTAAACACTGTTAACATTTACATAATTTAATTGTTGTATCCACTCGCAGGCTCTTAGCGCTTGACTGCCAAAATATTTGCTCAATAAGCTAAAGAATATGTTTATAGCCACACCATAAAGCAATAATACTCCATACATAAAATGTGGCAAATGCACACAAAAATACTCTTCTTCACAGTTGTTGGTGAAGCTTTTGTGGGGAAGTTTGAACATCTTGTGTTTAAGTACACGGATACACCCATGGGGGACCCCAAGTACATAATAGTCCAAACAGTATTTAAAAATAAATAATGAAAAAGAAAATTGCAACTGTTTTATTATGACATATTACATAGACTTTTTTTTATGTAGTGCGCTCATGTGTGAGTGTACGGCTCACAGACGACATCCACTTTAAGACCGACTTTTCTGCTTTGTTTAACAGCTACATGAGTTTGTGGTTAAGAGGCACTGTAATTGCAGCATGCTTTGTTTGATTCATGACCTTTGCCGCACGTCATTTCGACTTTCCTCTCGTTCTTTGCGTGTTTGCTCTCTGCTTTTGAAGAGATGAGACAAAAGTATAATAAATATGCAAAACTTGAAAGAAAAAGAATCCAGAAGAAGGTCTGTTTTGTGTAACCGTTTGTTACTTCTTTTCGGGATAAGTTGCATCATGTATCATGGCCTTTTTTTGGATTAGGGTTAACCTAACCCTTCTGAAAAGGCTTCTGAGTTTTTCATAGGCCATGAGATGTAATTTGCACTTCTGCATAAGAACCACTTAGGAGCTCTTTAATTACCACTGAAACACCAATTTGAACTTTATAGCTGCAGTACTGAAAAAAGAAAAAACTGTCTTATTTGATGCTGTCCAATATTACTTCTTAGCAGTTATTACCTACTAAAAACATGGTCTGATAAGCATGCATAATCAGAGGAGACTGTCTCATCAATTATTTGTAATGGTCCCCCTGTCCTCTCAGATTCACACTTGCTTTCCCTCTCATCTGTGTCTCTCTGTCATGTGCATGCCTTTGGTGTGTCCTAAATGACAGTGCTTATCTCCACCCAGAAGTGGGTGTGGCTACCCCGAATTGCACTTGCACCCCTGATGTTCATCAACAGTAACCAGTAGCATATAACCCTGGTTCTCTTCATCGCATGTAATTTTATTCTGTTGTGCACATCTATAACACATATGTATTCATAGCCAATCCTTATGTATGTGGTGTATATATAGTAACTATGATTTATTCCATAACTCTATTCCAACATTACTCTGCACCAAAAAAGTGTTAATTTTCTTGTTACTGTCTGTGTCATGTTGATGTCATGTTGTTGGTATAGTCTGTTGTCCTGTTGTCGCTGTTTTGCACACTGAGAGCAAAGCTATAGCCGGAGCTCAGCTCGTTGAGTGTGTACACATACTTGGTAAATAGGGGTGATTCTGACTCTGATAAAGGTTATTCTGTATCACACATCTTGTCCTGGTGTACCTGCCTGCCTTCTGAAGAAACCTGCTCAGTCTAACTCTCGCCTACTAAGAAATACTTACCTGCACTCAAGACTGTGGGAAAGCTTTTTCTTTCTTACCTCCCTCCATGTTCATGAAATCTGAAGACGCATCTGCAACCTTTCCTGTAAAGACAATAACTATTTACCTCAAGCAGAAACTTGTGAGAACAAAACACTTTTACCTGCAAAATAATCTGGTAGCAGCTGGACCGATCTCTGCAAAGAAACGGAGAAAATGAATTTCCCGTTTCAGTAAATTACTGAATAACTGCATATTCTCATTATGATTCTGAATTATGATCATTAAAACCCCTGAACCTTTTCCAGTGTGCCCTGCCATTGAGTCTTTTCCACAAAACATAACATCAAATAATGAAATAATAAAAATGCATGCAGAAGTTCACTTTTTTTTCTTTTTCTTTTTTTTTTTTTTTACTGCCAAAGCTTAGTTAAGAACTAATTATTGAGATATTCACTTATATTATTAAGCTTTTACTGAGATGCAGTTAGACTGCAGTCATTTAAAATTCAGAACCCATCATAAACACCTAAATTACCTCGCATCCACATGTGGCCTGTAAGCATCAGACCTCTCCTACTTTTGCGTTTAATTCTTCCTCCCACCACTCTCACTTGGCTCACACTACGAATGTGCCTGTGCTCACAAGAGGACAATTCCTATCCCAAAGCAAAACCCGAGGGATCTCACAGCAAACGTAGGAAACACTTTTATCTGCAGCATATTATTGCATTGTACATCTTGACTTCAAAATCCAGTTTCTGTACACGAACACCTTACTTCTGATATGCTGGGCATCTCTCACCATAATGAGATGATGAAAACCTTGTGTAATTGCAGAGGCAAGCCAGGTTTAGATGCACTGTGTCTGTAGCCAACCTGACACAAAATACAACATCCCTGGAAATTTCATTCAGAAAAAGAAGTTACTTTACTTTTCTATGGTCAGACATTTGACCTTCAAACTCTATGACAGTCTCAGAAGGGCACAAGCTAAAGGTTCATCATTTCTGATATGACAGATGTCACTAAAAGGGGATTTAGTCCACGTATTAGCCTTAAGTACCCTGACACATAACGGCAGGTGGGAGCCAGGTCTGACATACAATGTCATTGCAGTAAATCCCTAAGTATATTTACACAGCAAGGGACAGCTTAATAACAAAATCATTATTAAAGGAATTAGAGAGGAAGCAAACAGAGTCAATGTGTGGTTTTTTTTTTATTTAGTTTTTTATTTGAGAAAAAAGATCTCAGGAGACCCCAAATGTGTCAATAATGAAGGCAATTAAAACTTTCTATCACTGTCTCAGTTGAGACTTTGAGACAGAGACGGCTGATTTAAACTCAGTGTTAGCTATTGTGACAGTAAATTACAGTCTTTGTGCTCCTGACCTAAAATGAGCATGCAAGTTATTTCCACTGTCAGCTGAACGTTGAAAATGTAACAAACAAACATATGTCCTCCCTGTGGAGGTGATCCTCTGGGAGGCTGAGGCTAATTGCCTTTTACCGATTTACCTCTCCGGGACAGATGCAATAAGCTTGGGAATTTGATTTTTGTTCCTAAGACAAAGAGAGTCTGCCTGTGAAGCCCAGACTTAGGAAGTGTCTAGGAAAATGTACCCTCTGTTTTCTACTGGGAATGTTCCAGCACATGATCTCCAATCAAAAAAATGATAATGAATACTGTCATGAGAATGTATGTCTTGGATTTCAGCCTTTAGCAATTTCCTGCACCTTTGTGGCTTTCAATAACACTGATTAAAGTCTCTGGATATGCTTTGAGAAGAGATATCTAACCCGTCCACCCTGCTGTAACCTTGAGATAGAAGTGACCCAAATATACTGACAGAGCACATTCAGCTGAAAATATCAAATAGAATATGCACTCAAAGGCACCATCAAATGTGGCCACACTTGGTAATTATGTATAACTAACACAGCTACAGTTGACACCAGCAATAACGACAGCAAGAAGAACAATGATGCGCCACATTTCTGCCGCTTTTTCACAGATAAATATTGAGATAATAGAGCAGGGCGTGTACTGTTCGACAACTACTGTGGAAAGCTTGGTGTTATATTTAACTAGGATGTCAACAAGCATCGCAGAATGAATCACAATCTACTAATAAAGGCCATTTGCAGTATTTGTGAAATAAAATGTTTGAACGCAAGCGAAGATCCAAACTTGTATATAAATATCTTCAGTTGGACCTTTTACAGTTCCCGCACTCACAGGTTGGCACGCATATATGTGCCTTTTTCATTTTGGGCGCACAATAATTTTCAAATTTGTCTCTGTTTCTGGAAATGGACAGAGTGCAGTTTAAGTTGATTCTTAGCCAGTTTGCAAGGACAGATTATACGGTGAACAGTAAATGCCAACATTGCTTATAAAAAGGACTTAGAGGAGAGTTATTTTAAGTTTATTGAATTTAGCAACTGCTTCTGTGGCTTAATCTTTATTATCAACAAATTACACACACACACAAAATAGGCAGCTGATGGATACATATATATATATATATATATATATATATATATATATATATATATATATATATATGTATATATACACACACACATATATATATATATATATATATCCTGGTGTATATGTATATATATATACATATAAGAAGAGAAGCTGGAGAAATACCAAGGATGTGGAGGGTGAAGGTAACGGTGGTCCCCGTGGTAATCGGTGCGGTGACTCCCAAGCTAGGCGAGTGGCTCCAGCAGATCCCGGGAATAACATCGGAGATCTCTGTCCAGAAGAGCGCAGTCCTGGGAACAGCTAAGATACTGCGCAGGACCCTCAAGCTCCCAGGCCTCTGGTAGAGGACCCGAGCTTGAAGGATAAACCGCCCGCAGGGGCGTGCTGGGTGTTTTTTTTTCTTTATACATATATAGCTGTCATATTCCCATATATCATTGTGATGCCGTTTATTCTATTACTCTTGTTCTCTTCTGCTTGTTTTCTTTTTTCTTTCTCAGCAGGTGATCCAGGTGATTGATATATGCATTTTTTATTTCTTATTTTTTTTCTTTTTCTGCTCATTCTGTTGGTTTTTGTTTTTTGCCCTTCTCCCCCGTCCCTCTTCTCAGCTGTTTCTCTTTCCCTCTTTCTTTCTCCCCTTCTTTCCCCCAGTAAAGTCTGTCCCATATTCAGTAAGTGAAAATAAAATAAACAATAAAAGGTGAATCAAATTGACCATTACGGCAAGGCTGGGATGGTCAATTTTGTAAAGTAAATCCGTTGGGCATCTTTCTTTGCCTTTAGACAACAATTCTGATGGCAAAAGAGTCAAACGGGACAGGCAAAAAAAAAATAAAAAATACATATATAGCTTGAGGGTCCTGCGCAGTATCTTAGCTGTTCCCAGTACTGTGCTCTTCTGGACAGAGATCTCCGATGTTATTCCCGAGATCTGCTGGAGCCACTCGCCTAGCTTGGGAGTCACCGCACCTAGTGCTCCGGTTACCACGGGGACCACCGTTACCTTCACCCTCCACATCCTCTCGAGCTCTTCTCTGAGCCCTTGGTATTTCTCCAGCTTCTCGTGTTCCTTCTTCCTGATATTGCTGTCATTCGGAACCGCTACATCGATCACTACGGCCGTCTTCTTCTGTTTGTCTACCACCACTATGTCCGGTTGGTTAGCCACCACCATTTAGTCCGGCTGTATCTGGAAGTCCCACAGGATCTTAGCTCGGTCATTCTCCACCACCCTTGGGGGCATCTCCCATTTTGACCTCGGGACTTCCAGGTTATACTCGGCACAGATGTTCCTGTACACTATGCCGGCCACTTGGTTATGGCATTCCATGTATGCCTTGCCTGCTAGCATCTTGCACCCTGCTGTTATGTGCTGGATTGTCTCTGGGGCATCTTTACACAGCCTGCACCTGGGGTCTTGCCACTGGTAGGATTTCTGGATATCAGCCACCTCCTCTATCTGCCGGTGGTACATACCGTGCAGGGGCCTGTCCTTCCATGATGGTTCCTCGTCTCCCTCCTCTTTCTTGGGTTTCTGCTGCCTGAGGTATTCACTGAGCACTCGGTCAGTTGGGGCCATCCTTCCTTCCGCTTAGCGTACAGCCTCAGGGTGCTGGACTTGGGGTGAAACCCTCCATGCATGGTAAGGAGCTTTCTTGTCTTTATGTCAGTGGCTTCTATCTCCTCCTTTGGCCAGCCTATTACCCCAGCAGGGTACCTGATCACGGGCAGGGTGTACGTGTTGATGGCCCAGATCTTGCTCTTACCATTCAGCTGACTCCTCAGGACTTGCCTGACCCTCTGCAGGTACTTGGTGGTTGCAGCTTTTCTAGCGGCCTCTTCATGGTTCCCATTCGTCTGCGGGATCCCCAGGTACTTGTAACTGTCCTCTATGTCTGCAATGTTGCCTTCTGGTAGTTCAATCCCCTCAGTTCTGACTACCTTCCCTCTCTTTGTTACCATCCAACTACACTTCTCCAGTCCGAATGACATTCCAATGTCATTGCTGTATAGCCTGGTAGTGTGGATCAGTGAATCGATGTCTCGTTCACTCTTGGCATACAGCTTGATGTCATCCATGTACAGGAGGTGGCTGACAACTGCTTCGTTCCGTAGTCGGTATCCGTAGCCAGTCTTGTTAATGATCTCACTGAGGGGGTTCAGGCCTATGCAGAACAGCAGTGGGGACAGAGCATCTCCTTGGTAGATCCCGCACTTGATGGTGACTTGTGCTATGGGCTTGGAGTTGGCCTCTAGTGTTGTACGCCACATCCCCATTGAGTTCCTGATGAAGGCTCTTAGGGTCCCATTGATCTTGTACAATTCTAGGCATTCCAGTATCCAGCTGTGGGGCATTGAGTCATAGGCCTTCTTGTAATCAATCCAGGCAGTGCACAGGTTGGTCAGTCTGGTCTTGCAGTCTCGGCTGACTGTTCTGTCTACCAGTAGCTGGTGTTTTGCGCCTCTGGTATTCTTGCCAATTCCTTTCTGTGCCCCGCTCATGTATTGACCCATGTGCCTGTTCATCTTAGCCGATATGATGCCTGACAGGAGCTTCCATGTAGTACTGAGGCAGGTTATTGGTCGGTAGTTGGAGGGGACCGGTCCCTTCTTGGGGTCCTTGGGGATCAGGACCGTCCGACCTTTGGTTAGCCATTCCGGGTGTCTCTCGTTAACTAGCAGCTGGTTCATTTGTGCTGCCAGACGCTCGTGGAGTGCAGTCAGCTTCTTTAGCCAGTAGGCGTGAACCATGTCGGGCCCTGGTGCTGTCCAACTCTTCATACTGGAGACCCTTTCTTGGATATCTGCCACTGTGATGGTTACTGGACCCTGTTCAGGGTATATATGTGTGTGTGTGTGTGTGTGTACTTTGACTACTTTGAACAAGTCAGCAGGGATGCTGCTAAGCAATGAATAAATAATTCTAAGATAATTGGAAGATGCATGTACTGCCCAAACTAATACTAGTTTACTCACACTTGAACTGGACATGAAATTTCATTGAAAGGGCAGTTCCATGTATTCAGGTTTTTGAACAAATGTATTGAACTGCACTTTAGCAGTGCTAAAGGCACTACAAATATTGGCTGCAGTACACAGACCACATTAATTCTCTTAACTTAAGCAGGCCGGTCTGTTAAACAGGCCAGGGAGGATCTAGCATTGCAAAGTTCTTCTTTTTGCATGTTTTAAAAGAGACTGCAAGAAAATGGCTTTATTTCAGCATCCCATTTACCCATTTGTACCTCATTCTGTATTCATTTCTATATTGCTTTATACAATGACTTTTACTTACTGTTTAGCTGTTGGCACTAAAACTATATTGTTAAGTTTTAAAAAAAAAAGCAAATGATAGTCACATTTTATTCCATATACTACTTCTTTAGCACTGCTAAATGTCAGCTAATGGATCAATACATTTGTTCTACTTTGATGCAACAGTACCTAAATTTAGTCATCTGTATTATAATACGGAACCTTATAACTATTATTAGTTTATACAGTACAAGCACTCCCTATAGAATTCTGTCTTCATTACTTTGAAGTGCAGTTTCTCTGCTGACTTGTTTGTGGTGCTAATTCTTGTAGCAACATCACATGTTATAATATTACATCTAAAACACACTAAATTCAATGATATTACACATCTAAAACAAAAACAATATCCAAGCTTATATGTGTGTGTGTGTGTGTGTGTGTGTGTGTGTGTGTGTGTGTGTGTGTGTGTGTGTGTGTGTGTGTGTGCATGTGTGCGTGTGTGTGTGTGTGTGTGTGTGTGTGTGTAATTTGTTGATGATGATGATTAAGCCACACAAGCAAAAGCTAAATTCAACAAACTTAAAATAGCTCTCCTCTATCTATATCACCCTTTTTTTCCCCTAGCATCAGGTCCTCTACCAGAGAACTAGGAGTTCTAGAGTTCTGCAGTATCTTAACAGGTCCTTGAACTGCACTCTTCCAGACAGAGACCTCTGATGTTGTGTCTGGAATCTGTTGAACCACTGTTCCAGTTTCAGGGTCCTAAAGTTCCTGTTACCACTGAGACCTCTTTGGATTCAACCTATCACGTTTGCTCCCATTGTTCCTTCAGCTCCAGGTACTTCTCTATTTTGTCGTGCTCCTGTTGATGTTGCTGTCCTCTGGGATTGCACATCTATCACAACTGTGGTCTTCTGTTCCTTGTCAGACACCACTGTGTCTGGTTGGTTGGCCAGCAGCTGCTTGTCTGTCTGGAACTGAAGGTCCCACTGTCACGCCGGGAGGCTGGAAGCCGAAGCCTGACCGCCACCGGGTTGATGACTCGGCCCACCTCGTATGGCCCGATGAAACGGGGAGCCAGTTTGCGGGACGTGCCCCGGAGTGGGATGTTCCCAGCAGCCAACCAAACCTTCTGTCCCGGCTGGTAGTCAGGGGCTGGGGCGCGGCGACGATCGGCGTAGTGCGCATGTCGTTCCTTCGCACGCAGGAGGGCGCTTCGAACGCTGCGCCATACACGTTGGCAGCGCCGAAGGTGGTGTGGAGCCAACGGGACGGAGAGAGTCAAGTCCTCTTCAGGGAAGAGCGGAGGCTGATATCCGAGAGACGCCTCGAAAGGTGATAGACCGGTGGAGGACGAGGTTAGAGTGTTGTGGGCGTACTCCACCCAGGGCAGGTAGGTAACCCAAGAGGAGGGGTTTTGACTGGCCACGCACCGTAGCATAGTCTCCAGTTCTTGATTGAGACGTTCAGTCTGTCCGTTGGATTGCGGGTGGAAGCCGGAGCTTAGGTTAACCTTGGCGCCGAGAGCGGAACAGAAGGTCTTCCACACCTGTGAGGTGAACTGGGGACCTCGATCGGAGACAATTTCCAAGGGGATTCCGTGGAGCCTGAACACATTAGCAACCAACGACTGGGCAGTCTCAGCGGCTGAGGGCAGCTTGGCTAGCGGGATGAAGTGAGCGGCCTTGGAAAACCGATCTACAACGGTGAGAATGACACGCTTTCCGGACGAGGCAGGGAGACCGGTAACAAAGTCGAGGGAGATGTGAGACCAGGGCCGGTGGGGTGTAGTGAGCGGGTGGAGCTGGCCTGCGGGGCGCTGGGTGGATGACTTATTACGGGCGCAGACGGCACAGGCAGACACATAGTCCCTCACGTCCCTTATTAGCGTTTTCCACCAAAAATGTTTCTTGAGGAGGTGCGTCGTTCTGTTCACGCCTGGGTGGCACGTGAATCGTGCTGTGTGGATCCAGTGGATGACAGCTCCACGGGCGGCAGCAGGAACGAAGCGCCGTCCGGGTGGTCCGGTCCCTGGATCGGGGTCTCCCGGGAGAGCTCGGCGAATGGTCTCCTCTATTTCCCAGGTGAGGGCGCCCACCACGCAGGTGGCGGGTAGGATGGTGGCGGGGGGAGTCGCTTCGCTGTCGGAGGAGTACTGACGGGAGAGCGCATCGGGCTTGGTGTTCCGCGATCCTGGACGATAGGAGAGCGTGAAGTTGAAGCGGGCGAAGAATAGGGACCAGCGAGCTTGGCGTGGATTCAACCTCTTGGCGGTTCTCAGGTACAGGAGGTTCTTATGGTGTGTCCAGATGAGGAAGGGCTGAGCGGACCCCTCCAGCCAGTGGCGCCATTCCTCTAAAGCGAGTTTAACGGCTAGCAGTTCCCTGTCGCCGATGTCATAATTCTTCTCTGCGGGGGTGAGTCGGCGTGAGAAGAAGGCGCATGGCCGGAGCTTATTCAGAGGCCCAGACCGCTGGGAGAGAACCGCTCCCACTCCCGCATCAGACGCGTCAACTTCTACAACAAACTGCTTAGCAGCGTCTGGGTGGGTTAGGATGGGTGTGGAAGTGAATAACCGTTTTAACTTAGCGAAGGCTGCGTGGGCTTCAGGGGACCAGGTGAAGGGCACTTTGGGTGAGGTGAGCTGGGTGAGCGGCGCTGCCACCTGGCTGTAGTTCCGGATGAAGCGGCGGTAAAAGTTCGCAAACCCCAGGAAGCTCTGAAGCTTCTTCTGTGACTCCGGAACCGGCCATTCCAACACTGCCTTGACTTTCACCGGGTCGGTCTTCACCTGCCCACCTGCTAGAATGTAGCCCAAGAAGGAGATGGATGAAACGTGGAACTCACATTTTTCCGCCTTGACGTACAACCTGTTTTCGAGCAGCCGTTGTAGTACGCTTCTCACATGGATGTGATGTTCTTCGGGTGTTTTGGAAAAGATCAGAATGTCATCTAGGTATACGAAAACAAACACATTTAGGAAGTCCCGTAACACGTCGTTGACTAGAGCTTGAAAAACCGCCGGGGCGTTGGTTAGTCCAAACGGCATCACCAGATATTCGAAATGCCCCAGTGGGGTGTTGAAGGCGGTCTTCCACTCATCACCCTCACGTATTCGAACCAGGTGATAGGCGTTCCGCAGATCCAGCTTGGTGAAGACTGTGGCTTCCTGGAGTGAGTCAAAAATAGAATTAATTAGTGGGAGGGGATATTTATTCTTGATGGTGATGTCGTTAAGACCCCGGTAATCGATGCAGGGGCGAAGCGTCCCGTCCTTCTTTCCCACAAAGAAAAAACCCGCAGCGACAGGGGAGGACGACGGCCTGATTCGTCCTGCCGCTAGCGACTCCTGGATGTAATTCTCCATGGTTTCTCTTTCGGGGCGAGACAGGTTATACAGTCTGCTAGAGGGCAGCGAAGCTCCCGGGAGTAAATCAATGGCACAGTCATAAGGACGGTGAGGAGGTAGTGAGAGCGCCTCGTCCTTACTGAACACCTGCCGAAGATCGTGATATTCGGGGGACACGGAAGAGAGGTCCGGTGCGGGTGGCGGGGTTGAATTTCGTTTCGTTGAGGCGGAGGGAACGGCCGACCCCAAACAGTTCGCCAGACAGAACACACTCCAGCTCGCGATCCTCTTTCCGGCCCAATCGATGCGAGGGTTATGTTTCTGTAGCCAGGGGTAACCTAAGATAAGCGGGGTGTCAGGAGCGGGAAAAGTGAAAAAGGAAAGCTGCTCCTGGTGATTCCCTGATGTGACTAACTGTACGGGTGCAGTTTGGTGGGTGATATAAGCAAACACTTGATTATTCAACGTGGACGCAGGGATGGGCGGCTCGAGTGGCGTGAGGGACACAGCTAATTTCTTAGCCAGTCTCTCATCCATAAGATTCTGTTCCGCCCCGGAGTCTACCAGCGCGGAGCATGTAAAGGTCTGGTTATTAGTTACGAGGGTAACGGACAGTAATAATCGGGGTCTAGTAGTGCTTAACGTGCTGCCCACCCGTATCCCCGGACTTACCGGTGGGCCGGGTCGTTTGGGCGGACCGGGCAGACAGCGATGCGGTGACCGGGCCTCCCACAGTACAGGCATTCTCCAGCCCGAAATCGGCGTTCCCTCTCCTCCGGAGAAAGCCGAGAGCGTCCGATCTGCATGGGTTCGGGCGGGGGAGGCGACGGAGAGCGCGCACACGCAGCCGTGGGCGTGGGCGGAGAAACACTGATCCCGGGGCGCAATACGGAGCCCATAGGTTTAAGCTGCCGCTCGGCATCCCTCTCCCGCAGGCGTCTATCGATCCTACGGGCGAGGGAAGCCAATTCTTCGAAGGATTTAGTCTCTTCGTGAAAAGCTAGTTGGTCCTTCATCTGGTCGGTTAGTGACCGTAAAAAAACCCCACGGAGAGCTGAATCGGGCCAACCCACGGCGACCGCTCTGGTACGAAACTCGACTAGGTACTCCGCGATACTGCGCCGCCCCTGACGGAGCCCCAGCAACTTCTGTGTGGCGTCATCTTCCGAGACCGGAGGGGAGAACGTAGCCCGGAACTCCTCCAGGAAATCATCGTAATCGCAATCACGAATGGAGTGAGATGTTAAATAGGCCTCAGCCCACGTTAAAGCACGTCCCCGTAATAAACCTACAAAATAGGAGATTTTAGCTGCATCCGTGGGGAAGGCGTGTGGCGTGCGGCTGAAGAACAGGGAGCATTGAAAAAGGAACCCCCCACACAGGTCTAACCCCCCGTGGAAGGGCTCCAAAGGCGGAGGCGAAACGCCGTGGGGCACGGGATCGGGTGGCTTGGTTCGCAGCTGTTCCCGAGTGTCACTGAGCTCTTGGTAGCGGTCCTGGAGAGATTGAAGCTGCTGGTCGTGGCGACCGAGAATAGCGCCCTGCTTATTAATGGCGGAGCGGAGTGGATCTGCTGGGTCCATACTGGCCAGTCCGTACTGTCAAGAACCGAAGTTCAACACACAAGCTGGACCCAGGAGCAGAACACACACACAGCGGTACGAGAGAAAAAATAAACTTTATTATAACTGAGAGTGTCCCGGGAGAGTAGAAGGGAGAAAACGCACGGAACCAGAGAAACCGAGGGACCGGGAGAAGAATCGCGCAGGAAACGCCGAGAGCGGGACCGTGGGAGGCTGAAACAGAAAAAGAAAAAAGGATTATTGGGGTGCGGGTAAACCGGCAGCATACGAGGGGAGGTAGTGTACGCGTCTTACGATGATAGCGGGGCCAAGGGAACCGGAGGGAGGGGTGAGGGTCCGTGGGGAGAAGCTCCAGAAAGGGCGAGGCGGCTGGGGTTGATCGTGATCCAAATTCTGGACAGGCAGGTGGACAGGCTGGTGACTCAAAACACACCGAGCAGTGATCTGGGTATACAAGGCAGAGTTAGTACTAGTTCACACGGATAGGATTGCCTAAGGACTTTCCCGTAGGTGTGCGTTACCGCTGAAGGACGATTACGGACTGGCGTGGAGCAGCAGGCTGGGCAGGATTAAATGGTCCACCTGGTGATCGCCTGGGATGGGATGCAGGTGTGGAGTCAGCGGCCACGCCCACGGGAGTGGGCATCCCATCAGCACCTCAGACGCCGGGCCGCGGACCATGACACCCACAGGACCTTAGCTCTGTTTTTTCTCAACCACCTTTGGTGGTATCTTTCATCGGGACTTGGGGACTTCTATTTCAAATGCAGCACAGATGTATATATGTATATACATATAGGTATTCAGCTTCTCTCTTATTCACAAGGAGTCACCACAGTAGGTAGCTCTTCATGAAGCAACACTGAAGACATTTGTGTCTCCTCCCATGGATGAAACCAGCGATCTTTTCCTTGTAAACCACCACTCTGTGGAGCCACTAAGTTATAGAAATGTATATTTCACTGCGCTGCTTCCCTCCAGTCTAGGCTATATAGGTCAGTAGCACTGACCTGCACTTGAATAGCCCTTACAGGGACACAGAGAAAGAAAAGAGGACATGAGTAAAACCCCAAACCTCCTGAAATCTACATTTGTGTGATCTCAACTGTCTATTCAATGTGAGGATTTAGGTTATTTTGCCTTGTGGTTTTTGTGTGTGTGTGTTACCACAGCAAAATGTTAGTAACGTGACACCTTCTATAACAGGCCCTATGACAAAAGCAATGTGCTGTCAGTTCAATTATGAACAGAATGCTTTTCAATAAAATATCATCGCTGCTCTGCAAAATGCAATCACAAACTTTACATCTGACCTCAAATGGTGCCTGAGTTGAAAGACAGATGTTTTCTAAACAAGGAAAAGACTAAAAATATGCATATGTGTTTATCGTGATTGCAAAAGCCCACAAAAATTAAAGCATCCATTATATTGTAAAAGTTATGCATTTTTATGTGGTATATACGTCCAGATTCAGTTGAATATGGGGTAGAATGTGAAGACAGTTGGCTTCACATTCTGTTTTCTGTGTAGTATCCCTTTCTGAGTAAATGCTTTACAGTACTGTGATAGTGTGACAACTCAGGCAAGCATAAAGAGAAAAGGAGCCCTTAGGGTCCTCTGAGGACCACTAACATTGAAAAACTGCACATCTCATGTGGTTTTTCCTGGTACTGAAGATATGTTTGTTTTTGTTGTTTTTTTTTTTAAAAAAAAGATTTTTGATACATTTTTTTTGATACCCCGCCCCCCAACTAAAAATGTTTTATATTTTTAAGGAATTCAGCTTTGGAATAGAAATCATCTTCTGCTACTTTTAAAGCAGCAAAAAAAACAACAACAACTATTTTTCACACACTAGAAAAATATTCTGTAAATCATTTTTACATAGATTCCTGTGCATGAGCCAATTAGAGGGCAAGGAAAAGACACCTTTATTCAAAGCAATCATTAGCGAGAGCGTCTGCCCTTGGTTCACTGTCCATGAGTCTACAAACGTATTTTAAGCGAACGCTCTCTATTGTGAAGTGAAGCTGTTGACCAGTGAGACAAATTAGTCTATTACCACCAGTTTTAGCTCCTCTATAGCTTATGCTGACGCATAACCTTAATGCTACATCCTCAGAATAGAAACCTAACTCATTTGCATGGCACCAGGCTACGCGAGGACAAAACTGTTCTCCGACTTTTACAAGTGAACACGTCCCAGTTGTGCTTCATATAGAGCTCACAGCTCTGAGATGGCACAGTTATTAAATACTTGCCAATAATCCGCCTGCACAAACATCTGCAGACAAAGTATTGTTTCTGTGACACATTCAGATAATGGAAGAGAGTGAGCCACAAACACAAATCCAAATAAATGAGTGAAAACTGGCTGGGTGCTTGTTTTAAGATTTTTTTTTTTTACTTGAAAGAGCATGACTACAGAAGCTCAAAAAAAAGTCCAACACAAAAAAAGTTTAATCATTATTCCAAGTTTTTGCCCAAAGAAAGCAAGTAACTGTATCACACAAATGGCAGCAGTGTGGATAATTAGTAGTTTCGTTTTGATAATGTAACATAGCCAGAAAAATAAAAAATAACAAAAGTTTCTTTAGCATTCGTTTTTGACTACTGCTGATGAAAAAGAGAGACACTATGCAGGCTCATGGAAAACAGAACAAAGCTAAGACCTAATGCCTCCCTCTGAGCTTTTGAAAATATTGACTTCAGCACCTTTTAGTTTTACCGTGACAAGCAGGATTAACAGCAAAAAAAAAAGTCCCTGCCCCAGCCCTCAGAATAAGGATGGTCTCATTATCCGACATCCCAAATTCATTTTAAACACGCTGCAGTCAAAAACTATGCATACCACAGCTTTAACTAAGTGAACCTAGCATTTCACTAATCAGTAGTTGCATCCACGGATGTATGAAAAGGAGTAATCACATCAGACATAAAAATAAATGTATTGAAATAAAAAAATTACAACTGTCCTGTGTCATTTGCTTCCTCATTTATATCTTTCATTCATGCTTAACTTGTAGCTCTGCTACTTCTGACAGCACCCGGAAGGCAACATAATGCTCATTTGTTAGCTTGGATTGGCAAAACACAGTAAGTGTGTAACAATTTCAGTTCAGAGCACAGAGAAATACAGGTTTACGAGGTGAAAGTGGCTCAGGGAATATGATGTGCTCACAAGGTGTGGTGAACTTGAGGGATCTTAGTCCACCAGGAGCGCTCTCTCACTCCTCCAGATGGCCTGTCCTCCCCTTCCTCTCTGTGGAACAACCCCTCTCGGTGGCTTGTGCTGAAGGGATGCAACAATTAGCCTCTGCCCAAAGCTTCAGCTGCTAACGTTGCATTCCCTGATTGATGCAATGTAGATGTAGTTTCTTTAAATTAGATTCATCCATCAGAAACCAGTCCCAGGTAAAAAAAAAAAAAAAAAAAAAAGTTCCCCAAAACAGTAAAAATTAACATGTTTCAAATTTTTCATATTGACAAGTAGGATGAGATATAAGTCTAAACTGTAACCAGGTTTATTTTACTCCTTTTTAAGATTTACTTTGCCAAAAACCCATTACATGTTTTAGACCTTTAGCAGATGCTGAATACATTTCAGGTTTTTCTTTTAGCAATTTCAGTACTATAAATCATTTATGTGTGTTTGGTAGTCATCCTCTCATTTCCTTCCTGATGCATTACTGTCATCTGTACATTAGTGGAGTTGTGCAAAATCTCTGGCAGCTGTGTACATCACAGACATGCTTTACATGCACACTCTGTGGCTGAAAACGGAGTCTGTCTTATGAGCATGTACTGTTCCCTGTGTGTTTGCAGGAGGTCGTTAGAGCTGTGCACTGCCCAAAAAGATGTCAGAAAAGTGTTACACTTGCAGTAACACAGCCCAGCTGTTGTTCTTGGCATCCTCTCAGAAGTGGGATGCTAAACACATTATTTAAAAAAAAAAAAGATAATTAAAAAGACAGTGCATCCTCCACCAAAGCCAATGCCTCATCTCTCAAGTTTACAGAAAGCGTTCCAAATTCTCATCAAATAGTTCTCTTGTATCCAGTTCTGAAACCTGCTACAGGACCAGTATAGTTAAGAAAAGCTGTAATAACAGGAAGGCCAAACTTTGGCCAAGCAGTGGTCACACACAATATACTGAACATCTGCTGTACAGTTGTTGTTTTCTTTGAGAAATGTGCATGCAGCCGTTTGTCTGTCTTTGCCCAGTACTTGAACTGGTAACATCAAGGCCTTTTTTTATCATGAAGTGCTTAAATTATTTTATCCACAGTGTCTGCCGGACTAAGATTTTTCTTTCTATTCACAGTGAAGAATATCAAGGGCACAGTAAAAGGCTGTGGTATTGATCTATGAGTAAGCAGAGACAACATTAAATGAATCTAGCGAGGCAGTAATCTGTGTGACAATGACTATGTCCTGAGCAGCAGAGGTGATTTGTATTCCAGTGTTACAAATTTTATGCCCATAGAAGGTTTACAGGTCTTCAGATTTCTCAGAGCTCAGGTGGATGCTGGCACTAGAAGGCGTGTAGTTCAACAACAAATGAAGCTTTTGCTTTAATGAATTAAAAGAAAGTTCACTTTTGAATTATGAGGTCTCATCACTGATTCTTTTGAGTTTAGCATAAGCATACGTGTACCTGCTAGACTCAATACTTGAAATGTGCAATTCACTTGTATTTTTATTTTTTATTCCTATTTATTCTATTTATCCCCTTTGTATATTTTATTTATATTTGTCTCTGTATTTATATATGTGTGTGTGTGTGTGTGTATATATATATATAACAGTTCTGTAACTGTAACTTTGGTCGTTGCTGTGCTTTTTTTGGAAGTCGAATTTCCCAGAGGAACCCACCCGAGGGATTAATAAAGTTCTATCTTATCTTATTTTATTCTGTGCCACAAGGAAAAAATATCACGTGGAATTACTGTAACCAACCCCGCAGCCATCCATCCACTGCATCCTGTTTTCAAGTTGCAACCTAAGTCTTAATATTATAGCTAGTGAGTAAAGTTGGAGTTCACAAAGAAACTGAAGCCAACTGAATCAGCAACGTGGGAAGCCTTCGTGCAGGTTCTCCAGATTTTTTTTGGCAATCTGAGTGTAGGGAGTTATGCTGAGGTTGCGAATAAAATGCTGAAAGCACATCAGATAACGAGTGCCAGAATGCCACTGAAGATGCACTTCTTACATTCCCATCTGGACTGTTTTCCACCAAATCTGGGCGATGTCAGCGACAAACATGGGGCAAGATTTCATCAAGATGGAAAACTGATATCACAGAAAATTGAATCAGAGAATGATGGGTGACCGCTGGTTCACATTTTCAAGCACACTGACATGGTTTTATTTTGAGTTCAATCCACAGAAATATGCTTTACCGTGTGTCTGGCAATGTCTTGTTGTTGTTGTTTTTTTGTTAATTAATTTAATTTCTCAGAATTAACACATTGAAATAATTTTGGTGACAAATAGTTCAAATTCCTGAAACTATGTTAATACATTTTAGTGAAATTCAAAAACATGAATGACGTTTATCTCAAAAACCTAGTGTGCAAGCACAAATCGGATTAAATGTAAAATTAGTGTAATAAGCAGAAGCAATATATATATATATATGGTTTTTTTTTTGTAAACTTGGAATATCATTTTGATGTACTAAAAGCTTGTTGTACTGTCCCCATGTGGCCCCCTCAAAAAAACAGGTTTAAGTGTGAAGTGCCTAGAAGTGCAGTAAAAATATTTTGGCAACGGTCTTACTTTAAAACATTGCCTTTCATTTTAGCATTACTGGGGTGCATGTTTCCCTCGGGTTCAGTCTGTGTGTGATCATTAAAAGTTTCTTCACACATTTCGGACGAATTTTAAGGATTGACTCTGCATATCTTTTAATCCCTACATCCAAATAAAAACAGATCCGCTAAGCAGTCCTTGTTTTATTTAAGGTCAAATTTATATGAATAGTTAATTACAAATGTTGCTGCAGGCACCCGCTGTTTTGTTTTATTATACAGGGGAATAACGATATTTTGCCCTTGAACAGTACTCTCGGAGCCTCTTGTTGAAGGAAATGTTTCATTCCTTGAACATACTTATTCCTGATCAGCCTGACAGTGATACTGTCCTTGCATGCACCAGGCAGAAGGCAAGCAAACAGTCTGGAGCGTCTGGCAGTGACACAGCAGGGCTTAGCAATGAGCCATGATGCTATTCAAAGAAAATCCTTCCCATTTCTTCTTTGTGATTCTGTCTGTTTAGAGTGCCTCTCTGCATGGTCACGTAAGAGCACAAAATGTCTCCCTTAATTGTATTAGAAGTCCTGGCCAAATAAAACACGCAAGACTTATGTTTTTGTTTGTTCCGCCACATGACTAAGAAAGTGTATGAAAAGAAAAATTTTGACCACTTAGGCCGAACATGCTGCGGCAAGCCAATGGAAAGGCTCAGTCAATTCCTTTTAAAGAACCATAAGGATATTATTAGCATCACCAGAGAGCCAGGGTTCATTCCAAAAGTTCAGATAAATTTTAAGAAAGTATTACAAATGGAAATGATCTGCATAGACATCAGAATCGAACTGCCAAATACCTCTATCTAAACTCTGTACATCAGTAAAACATGTTGGTTTCTTTCTAAAGGTCTCTCCTTATTGAACACAAGTCATTTGTGGATTGTAGTACAAACAATGACACATCAAAGTAACGAATTTATTATTCTTCAAAAATGAGGTTTGATCTTTCCTTCCACTTTCTGTAGTCGTTGCTGTCATTGTCCTGGGTTTGGACTCAGGATTTTGAGTATTGGACTTTGAATGTTGCTAGCTTCATATAATTAGTTTAGTTATTCGTTTATTATTTTGAATTCCATGTCCTTTGAATCTTTTTAGTTCCGGTCTCTACATGTATTAGATTTTAATTGTTCCTCAGGGTTTGATTTCCTTTTCTTCATTAGTCTTCACGGTTTCTCAGTTGCAGGTGTTTATTCTTTAAGTATTTTCTTGTATTCTGTGCTCTCAGCTGCAGTTAGGTTCTCCATATTAAACATTTCAGTCATTCATTCCCTTTTTTTTAAATGTTGGAATAAAATTTTACATCGTGGCTCATGTGATGACTCACATGATTAATACCGTGCCACCTCCAAGGGGACAGCCCCGCTATAGTGGCTAAATTCCTGTGACTCTCCACTAGCTGAAGACGCCTCTTGGATGAGAGTCAAAGCATTTTCATAAACTTGGAGAAGTCCAGTAGTTTTCTTTTTAAACAGTCAAGGCTACCGTGTGCTGGGAACCTATGCAGGCATATTGTTGTAGTCATTTGTTTCTTGTGTTTGGATTTAGTTTTGCTTCGTTTTGTCATTACCTTGATTAGTTTCAGCTCATCTGTTTTTATAGTCCTGGTCTCCCGTTAGTCTTTGTCAGTGTGTCTGTTTAGCCTCTCTTATGTTTCACAATATTTGTATCATAACAAGGTCAGTTTTATGTTTAGCTGATTTGTCTTTGAGTTGTGGATTTGGATCCTGGTTTGTGCTGAACCTTAGCAATTACTCTTCGCTGTGTTACATAAAATTGATTCATTGTATTTAGATGATCAAATCAAAATGATAGAGCAACTGAACTTTTAAAGCAAAAAAGAAAAATAAGACTAAAAAGGCCTCTGCACAAGCACTGTTGTGTAAAAGGCCTTAAACAGAAGTTAGGAGGTATTCAGTTCTTATTCCTTGGAGACATGCTCAGTGATGCATTTGGACAGCGGTCTACTTTCCTGGATTACAGACTACAAGGGCAGGCCACACTTTGTTTGTGTAGTGAGCAGTGTGTCGGACAGGGACCAGAGTAGTACAGGGCTGCCTCGGGGGACTTTACAGTTACCTACAACACCAGTCAAAAGTGTGCAGACTTTGACATTGCCTGCTTTATACTCCAGGGTGAGACAGCGAGAAATGCAAAATTCATGCTGCACCCACTCTCTTTGGCAAGTATATACCACACTACGACCCACATATCTAAAGTTTTAGCTGAAAAGCCCATAGGGCTTTTTTTTTCTTTAAGCAAAGAGAAGGAAAAATAAATACTTGTTTGTTTTTGTTGCTTAATTGAGCTTCATTCTTCCATTTTCTGTCCCTTTAATGGCAGCAACCCTGTATGGAAAAGAAAAGGAAATGTGCCTCTTTTTATATGTACAGCACACACTATAATTTATTTATGAAAAAAATGATCAATTTGAAGGATAATTCAAGTGATTCTGATGTTGTATCACAAAAGTGAGAAGGACTTTTTTTCCCTCAAGTAAATCAAAATATAAGACTTATATCTAAAACATGAGTAATATCTTTTTATATTAACACCATATAGTTACAAACCTCTGCTACTAGACTTTATTAATATCCAACCAAGAGTGTTGAAAGTGTTGAAAAGACACTTTTCAAAGTTTTCGCTGAGCCTTTTTTCAGACAGGAATGTTATCGCTTTGGGGGGTATTACATTGAATTTCACAATATTTCTATTTAAACTGCAAATAAAGAAAAGGTATAATTCGCCTGTGGTCATGGCATGAAAAAGCTGGCTCCCAGCCTCAACTTGGTAATTGTACTGTTACTGTTAACTGCTCTCTTTCTGCACTCAACTCAGGATTATGTTTGCAGATCAAACGATGCATTACTTATTTCAAACAGGTGGTATATCAGAGTCTGCTGGCATGCCTTGCTGGAGGTGAGATGAGTTCCAGCTGTTTCTTGCTGACAGTAATGTCAAGCAAGCAGGTGGTGACACCTGTCAACCATTCAGGGGTGAAGAAAGAGCTACAGGCTGCCAGTCTGCATATAGCTGGTCTTACAAAATGAGGCAAGAGAGCAGGAATCAGCTGAAGTTTACTGTTGATGAATTTGTTACACAGTAAACAAACACCTAGATGAAATGGTCATATCAGAGCAGAGCATATGAACTAATCTTCACACTTTGCACCATTTTGAGACTAGAGAGACGTTATGTAGTAAAGGAGCAGCATCTTCAGCATCTGCCTTGATCCCTTAATGGTGTAAAATTGAGTGTTTTGGCACTTATCAATATGACCAGTTATTAGACAGCGCTAGGTTATGTGCCCGGGCCGCTCAGTCTGCATGAACTGTGCTTTGATCTCTGCAGAATCTGCTGGCAGAGTGTATGTATCAACACAAATAACATGATACAAGAAAATCTATAAAAGTCTGTTTGATGAGGGTTGGGAGTTATTTTGAGACTACCCCCAAGCAAACCAACAGTAGGAGTTGCTTGAGCAAATGTCCGAAAAACATGTTTTTTATAGGTTTTATCCTTTTTCTTTCTTTTATTGACCTGAACTAATTAATTTTTTACCCTCCAAAATGATCACTCAATAAGTTCATTCTGAATAACTAGTTTTATCCCTAATCATAACACAATCTTAATCCGGATATTTGTCATCCTACTAAGTGAGGCATCAGATCAGAAGACACTTTAGTCACTCTGAAGGACAGAAGATTATTTTTTAAATGTTTGGCCAAACACAAATGTAGCTGAGCTATAATACTGAGTGTCTGGAGAATAGAAACACAGAGAGCTGTTACAGCCTGAAACTACCACCCACAACTCCCCCACTGTACCGGTGCTGTTAAAATCAGGTAGAAGATGATGGAGACACTAATATATTACACTTCAACCACGCGCTTTTGCAAGTAAACAAAGTTTATTGCCAGTTGATAACCAAACAAACAATCACCCAATTTCCCTATCCAATGATGTTCTTCCAATAAATAAATAAATACAAGGGAAAAATTTTCATTAAAATTTTTTTACACGTCTGAGTAGATAGAAATGACCCATCAAAAACCCTCTATCACTGCAGCAGGATTATTCCAATATCCTTTCTGACTGTGCTCCCTTAACAAAATGATTCAATTTGCAGTATGAGATAAAATCAATCAGTTACAGTAGATACAGAGATCTACTGTGTTGTCACACTGAAATAGTGGAGCAGAGGCAGATAATAAAGTAAAAAAAAACATTTAATAAAATTAAGTAAGTAAACAAAGTGGAAATGTATCTCCAGAACACTCATCTTCTTAAAACTACACACTGATTCCAACAGTGTATCACAAAATGGATGTTCTCATTTAGACATCGACTCTTGCAGTTGTCAGAACTGAGTAATTAGGGAGAGTATTACTTGTGTTTGGGCTGGCGCTGGGTGTAATGCTGACACATTCCTCACAGGTAGATATGTGGGCTTGGTGAGTAATCCACAGTTTCGAGTGTTAATGTAGTCATGGAAAAGGCAAAAAAAAGTGTACAGTCTGTACTGCTCTGCTGCAGGTGCGTAGGTTTGATGCTGACTGAATTTTTAGGTTTTCTTGACACAGTCCAAGCTTGAAAGAGGATACAGGTGTCATGGTCCGCGGCCCGGCGTCCGGGGTGCTGCTGGGATGTCCACGTCCACGAGCGTGGCTGCTAACCCCACACCTGCATCCCATCCCAGGCGATCACCAGGTGGACTATTTAATCCTGCCCTACCTGCTGCTCCACGCCAGTCCGTAGTCGCCTCTCAGCGGTAACGTACGCCTGCGGAAAAGAACTCGTATGACAAACTCTCCATCGGACCTAACACTGTTTTTTTCCCTGTGTACCCAGATCACAACTCGGCGTGTTTTTGTTTTCGAGCCACCTGCCTGTCCACCTGTCCGCCTGAGATTTGGTTCACATTCAGCTTCGCCGTCTCGACCCCTTTTGGAGCTCCACCCCCCTCTGGTTCACTCGGCCCGGCTATCACCGTGAGACGCACACTCCACCTTCCCTCGTATGCTGCCTTTTTTCCGCACCCCAGTAATCTGTCTCTCTTTTTGTTTTACAGCCTCTCACAGCCCCGCTCTCGGCGTTCCCTGTGCGGTCCCTCGGTTTCTTCTGGTTTCATACGTTGTTTTTCTGGCTACCCTCACGGGACACCTTTAGTTGCAATAAAAATTACTTTCTTTATTCGCTCCTACCCTAGTGTGTGTGTTCTGCTACTGGGTCCTGCCTCGGAACTTCGGTTCATGACAACAGGAATACTTTTACTTTCCTTTGTCTGTTGCAGATGCTTTGATCTTCTGTTTTTTCTTCCTCTGAGAATGGCTGACTGATCAAAACAGGCGTCTTGTGCAAGAAAAGACACCTTTGACAAAGGGCTTTATGGATGAAAAAGACATAACACATGATATCATCAAATGTCAAATCTAATTGGTGAATTTAAAGAGACTAGCTAAGTGTTAACCACAACAGTTTTTTTTTTTATACTGCACGACATCACACGACATCAAACCTGACACAAGTGTAATATTTATGGCAAAAGTAAAGGTAAAACGTGGGCAACTTTTTAAAAAATAATTTCACTTTTGCCATTTATTTGTTCAGTTATCAAAGTGTAAGGATTTCTTCATTTACTCTGAGTAAGATCATTGTAACCACAAAAAACACTCAGCAGTCATTTGATTGTAATGGTACACCTGTTAAACTAGGGTTCAAACTGAGCATCAGATTGGTCAAGAACATGAAATTTTGGACCATTCTTCCTTGTATCAACGTTTTAGGTTGCTGGATTGATGTCAGGGATATTTTCTTGGTACACTTTGAACCTCTTAGTATCGAATGAGCAACGTTTAAGTGCCACAATCTACCCGAGTATTGTTGCTGATCATGTCCTTCCCTTTATGACTGCATTTCACCCATTTTCTGATGGCTGCTTCCAGCAGGATAACCTGCCATGTCACAAAGCACAACTCATCTCAAACTGGTCCCTTGAACATAACAGTGAATGCGCTGTACTTAAATAACCACCACAGTCACCAGATCTCAATCCAGCAGAGCACCTTTGTAGGAACGGGACAGTCACATCAGTGATGTGCAGACGACAGAACTGCACAACTGTCCAATGCTATAATGACAACGTGGATCAAAGTCTCTGAAGAATGTTTCCAGCATCTTGTTGAATTTATGCTAAGAAGAATGAAGGCTGCTCTGGAGATGGAAGGTAGCTTAACCTGGCACTGTGCTAGTAAATGATGTGGCCGATGGGTATTTGAAAATGTTTTTGAGACTATGCCTTTACTATTTTAATTGCAAAAGTAAGACAAAAAAAATATTGAGTGAAATATTAGCAAGCTGCCATGCCAACATGAGTTTAGAAGTACCTTTCCTTTCAAAACCTTGTGATATGAACCTGAAATGTTCCAGCATTTCATATCCTTAGACTTTAGGAAGAAATTTATGAAATGCTGCTCCTCGGGCTTACTGTCTTAAATTTCAAACCTCAGCTGGCAAAGAGAGGAGTGAATGAATGTTTTTGATAGATCCCCTCAATAAAAACGGGGCACTCGCTTAGCTTCCAGATCGAGTTAGTCCTGGACATGTGAATTGTCAGGCTTTTTGTCACAGTCTTGGCTCCATTCTTTATCACGTCTGGTCTATTTTTTTTTATTGCACAGGAGGTGGGACTGAAGGAGGGCGAGAGGTTTAAAGGTCAGGTGCTGGCTGCAGAAGTGTGAAACATGAGGATTCATGCACTACTGAGGTAATAATTGCTAAGATGGTGAGCTACCCTGCAGCATGTGTGTGGATATTATCACATACAGTAGGACTACAGCTCATACCTTTTGCTTTCCCTGCATGTTATCCATCTTTTATCTCCACTGCACTTCCGAAAAACACACTAAAGATTTGCTCGAACTTTCCATTCACTCTCACTGCACAATCACATTGAAGTGTTCATCATACTGCCTGTCAATAAATGCAAGAGGTCTGACTGATTAGATTATGCAAAGAGCTTCTTTCAGCACCACATAGCTAGAACTTGTAGTTCTCTGTGTAATTGATCAAGGCGCTCTCAAATTTCCCTTGAAATGTTCTTGAATTCATTTGAACTGTTAGTCTTCAATAGAGGAGCTGGTGTGATTAAAGTGTTATTAACAAGCTGTGACAAAATATTCAGTTCATGCAATCTCTTGGGCAGCATGTTCACACCAAGTCACAAAGGTAACACACACACACAAACACACGGACACACACAAGAGTGTCAAAGTTGTATAGTTTATGGACCCAACAATTTATCTCAAGATGACCTTCAGCATGTCAGCAAAAAAAAAAAAGGAGCTTGACTCAATTCACAGGCGTTAGGTTAAGGAATGGCCTTTGGTAGAGAACAGCTTTCACCTCAGTGATGAAACACATAAACACTGACACTGTTTTGATGAACCATCTGTTGTTCTTTTAATACATTTAGACTTCATCCTGCTCGTTTTTTGATCATGTAAATTGAGCTGTGTGTGTTGGAGGTAACTCAGTGTTGTTTTTCTTCGTTTACCTGTTTAGAGTGTGCTTTCGTTTTTATTTACATGTTCAAAAATAACTTTCTTTCTCTTTAGATTAAAAAACAGGGTAGATAAAGTAAGTGCAGGAAAATGCCAAATTGTGATTCAAATGATAACCTATTACTGTTTATGCACTATCAGAAAACAAAATGAAGATTAAAATGCTGATTATGTTGCATTTTTACAAAGAATTTTGTTTAAATTCATTAAGTGGAGAAATCGTCCAACTAAGCAATATCTGATGGCTGTCATTAAAATCAGTTAATAAGTTATTGAGGCTTCGAATACATGTGACCACTAACCAGTCAAGGCATTAACTTGTCTGACATTTTGGATATGTGACAATGTAAGGTCAAATGATTTTAAGCCCCTGTCACGCAGAACTAGAGACTGGTCTGCAATCATCTGACAACCACTGGTTTTAAGGAAATAAGTATCCCCCAACTGGTTTTGAGTAGCTGCTAGGAAGATGAATGCCAAAGCTTCAGTCAGACAGACCCACAGACCTGTCATTAAAAAGTGTGTTCCTTCAAAGTAAAAGCTGCACCTTCAGAAACACTTTGCAACCTTTTCCATTTATAGTTTGCGGCCCACTTTTTCAAGTTTTACTACCACTCAGCTGTTAGTTCGCAAGTATTTGCAGACAAAAATGAAAAACTCCAGGAGGCCACGGCAATCTGCTAGCAACCAACGCAATCACTAGGAGGTTTTTGGCGCAGCACTTTTCTTTACACTGTTTTCGCTCAGATACAGGCAGAAACTATGCCATTGCGACTCATGTTTGGGCATACATACATTTCAATAAGGAAAGATCATTAGAAGGAACTGAACATGATTTATTGATGTACAGAATTCAATTTCAAGTATCTGACGTTAGACTCCGATGGTCCAGCACAACGGGATGGGATCCCACTAATCATAGGGATTAGAGCACCCCCCCCCCCAGTCTAGATGTTGGTGGTGGAGATGAAGATGGAGGCTTGAATGGAGCCTGAGATATAAGAGGTGGTGATGGGAAGGAAGTGGGTTGCATGAAGGCGACTCCAAGGAAGGATGAAAGATGCGACATGAGAGTTAAAGTACTCGGACTAGTGATGTCACAATGAGCTTGACAGCGTGGGAAAGTGGAAGTGATGCAAAGCTAGATTAACCGGCAAACACCTGGTAAGCAGACAGATGTGTGACTATAGATTTTCCTTACTGAACTTATGCATAAGCTTCATTTCTCCAGCAACCGGTGGCTGTATCACATCCAGTATTGCGGACAATTGAGCAATGTTCAGACGATGTCTCGTGAAAAACCTCAAAACACTTAAGTATTGCGGAAAGACATGTAGTAGAGGGTTCATTTTAAATGAGTGACCAAGCCCACATCAAGGGAAGGGTGGAGCTCTGACACAAACACACTTGAGTTTCTTAACTGTCACTCGCTGTTTAGTTAACTTTAAGATGTGAAACTACTCGTCAGGGTTAGGAAAAGATAATTGTCGGGGTTATAATAAAAATTTCTGCAACATTTATTATATTAGATAATTCCATTTTCCAGGGGATTGAGTTCAGTTGTATCTGCATGTAATGATGCCAGAGAACATTTTAGTAACAGCTATACCAAAAAAAACTTGAAGGGGGATTTTTATTGCTAGCAGATTTTTACGAGTAGTAAATACACAGAACAATGTGACTGTGTTTTTGAATTGTTTCCCTGTGTAAAGCACTTCATATCTTTATTCCTCTACTAATATAATAGCACAGTATTTTATTGTTAATACTATTATTGTTTGTTTTGTTGTTGCTGTTGTTTTTGCTCTTTATGCTTAGTAGCCAGAGAGAGACAGGTTGTGACACAGATTTTTGAAATATGCTAGTTTACACTCTTGCTGGATCACAACAGAGAAACAAACAAAAGTCATTTTTCTGTTGGCAGGAGCAGTGTGTTTGGATCCTTGCCACTGCCCAGTGATTAATTAATATCCTAATGCTCAAACGTAACCCTGCCCACTTTTTAAAAACAAAACAAAAGGAAATTAAGTTGAACAAGCCTCATCAGTTATTGTTAACTTTGCACTGTTCTCTCAGATGACACAGTTTGATGAGAGATTAGTTAATCGCACATGATGCAATACACTGAAAACCTCGCTAAGCTTACCATAGGAAAAGGTTTGTATGTTTTAATGAAGAGTTGCGTTTATGCCAGCTTGAATTTTCGTCAATTTCTCAAACCACTCCTGCAGTTTAATCCACTACTTGTCTTTATGACCTACCCATCAATAAATAGCTTAAATGAGGGTTGACATGTTTCTGCTGATGGTTTTTAAGAATGCGAGCAACATGTCTACACCTCTAAGGATGCAAATCTTGGTCAGTCGACCGCCTAAAATCAGACTGAAAAATTTCAACAACCATTCAAAGAACTCCTATGAATTTAGGGAGGAACACAATGGGGGAGATCAATGTGTTGTAATGCAACTGAATACCAGCTGACTATGGCTTCTGTTTTTCTGCTTCTGTTTTTTTTGTTTTTTTAAATATGAAAGCGCTGACTTTTTTATAGTTACGTTCAAATCCCCAAAAGTTGCGCACTTGATATTTAATGATACCTTTTAGTGTGAGTACTGCTTTAAATTGCAGTTAATTAGTCCTCTGGAGATTTCATCCTGTACAAATGAACCTTTTCCAACTGTCAAAGGCACTAGAAAGGCTGCTTAATTTCAAGGTGTAGTGGCTTGGTAAAGGGCAGGAGTAAAAAGTCTTTCTTACACTGTTCCCGACATGTGTGCATCACTCCAGTTAAGCGTAGAGGAGTTAAAAGCGAAGATTTTTTTTCCTGTGAGTCCACAGTGCTAACAACCAGGCTTGGTGCCACCGGAGCAGGCAAAGTTTGAACTAGAGGTGGTTTGTGAGGAAAGTCGGGTCACAAAAATCAATAGGTTTCTCCCTGTTGGAAGCATGAATGTGCACAGTGCATTTCATGCCAAAACAGCCATTAGTTTCTGAAAGATTCTCAGGTCACACAAGGAAGTGGTCAGAAGAGGGCAACCACAACGCAACACATAACACGGCAGTTTGTGCGGTAACAGTGCATCTTTCAGTGTAGTGCTTACTAATATTTCAAAGTATTTCATTATCCTTTCAGCCTATATAAGGACTTTAGCGTATTTCTGTTTCACCACTGCAGCTTTTTCTCAATGTGAATATGTCAGCTTTGTGGAGTTAAGCTCAAAAGGTACCACTCAACCTGAAGGTTAAGCCTTTTGCTTAGTGATGTATATTCTCTCTTTAATGCAGTTGGAAGAATGGACTTTTGGTTTAGGTTCCTGGCCACTTGAGTGAGGATAAAAGTGGCTTAGAGTCAGTGATCAGTAGTGGGCAGATTGACTCTGGGGTCGTTATCTCAAGAAGGCCAGAGCAGAACAGAGAAGTGAGATATTTCAGCCTGCCTGCAGCCATGGCTTCACACGAGGTAAAAGATGAGATTTTACATTTTTCACAAACTGAGGTTGCACCTCTGATCTCTTTCATGATCTGGGGCTCTGACATCTGGCTAAATCATCAACATGTGATGCTTTGCATGCTATTTAGCATGTGGAACATGGGACGATTTTACCCGTTAAACATTTAGACGAATATAAAATAGTAACATAAGCCTGGATAGTTGATGCATGTATATTTTCTTTAATGTAGGAATGTCGTGAATCTCAGAGCTGTAGCTGACGGGGATCTGTCTACTTTAGGGCAACGTTTACTGTCTCTCGAGGGCTGCTTGTGTGATGCTTTAGATGGAAACAGATTCAGTGGATGCCAGCATCCCAGGGGCATCAGTTAATCTAATATCAGCAGAACAAGATATTTGCTGGTGTCCTTGTTACACAATACCAAGGTTCAAAAGTGAAGCTTCTTTCATTTTCAGGTGAGAAATGTGTCCCTTCAGCCTTCAACGATATCTGCTACCCTGTCTGATTTGATTGTGAGTGACTGATTTTTGGTTCATTTGGTTTCTCTCTCCTTTGGATTGTTGGATATTGTAACTGCACATGGACAGCATCAGAAGAGGGCAGTGAAAGATGTGAGATCTATCAAAGGCTAAAGAAAACTGCAGAGTCAGGTAAAAGTTCATTCTGAATTTCTCTATTTGCGCCTGTGAAAATCCCAGAGGATGTTGGAATCAAAGAGAAAACAAAAAAAGAAACAGAAGAAAAAAACTATCAGTGCAAGGATTATTGTACTTTATGTTTACCAATGGCACTCACACACAGGTCAGGATGGGCTCTTTGGGAGATGAGAGCTGCTAGAAGAATAAAAGACTCTGCAAACCCGTGTGTGACTAATGTATGACCCGCATATGCCCACCATAGTGTGATCTGATAATCCAACAGTGGGCTTTAGCAGCAATGATAAGGATAAGACGTTCACAAGAGTCTGCGCACAGCAGGCACATGGGTCTAAAGTCACACAGCTTGATGTTATTTGACAACAGCATTTGTGTATATACAGTACAGAAGGAAAAATATTGAATGCAGGGAAGGCTACCCAGGAGGTATGTGCCTTAAGATGTCACCCCTTCACATGAATCAGCAGCAGAGCAGGAGGGGATAATGGGGTGGATAGTGCCACAGGGCTACAGAGACCTTATCAGAAAAAAAAAGAAGAAAAAAAAGCTAGTGCAGCAATCGTGTACGCCAAAGCGCAGAACAGAACCCTCAAAAAATACTGCTGCCTTGCTGCGTAATTACTTTCAGCAAAGCAAATTAACAACACAACATTAACAGCTGTAACTTTAATTATTGATACAAGGACACACACACAGGCGATTTTTGTAGTTTGGTAACAACATAATAATCCTTGTCTCAAGGTCAAGTGGCAAACAAAAGCATTAAAAAGCTTTGCAATGAGTACCTATGCAATATTATGTTTGCTAGATGCTAAAGAACACCACCGTGAAGGGTGTATATGTGTGTGCGCGTGCAAAACAAAGTGCAATCTGTCTGTCGGCCCGTGTTAAATGGAGTGCACCAGTGATGAGACACGCAATCTGGTGTCTGCTTTTGTTAGAGGCAGGCAGTCACTTATGAGTCATGGCATTTAATATGGATTTTATCGATTGGATACATTTTCGGGATGATGGAAGCAACGCGAAACATATTCCCCCCCGTCACTGGTTGATGTCTCCATGTTGCTGACCACAAAATGACCTTTAAGAAGAAGAATTATACGCTGACCGATATACGCTTGATACACAGCGAAGTCAATGGACTTCTAAATCCGGAAAGACTCCCGCAAAACAGGCACAAACTATTTAGTATGAAAATGGGATTCAAACACCTTAAGCCATGCAAATCAGTCGGAATGTTTTCACTGGACAAAATTCAGCATTTCAGTTTCGCTTTCACCTCAGCCGATGCAAAGGCATTAACTGTTAGGCCACTAGTACCCTTTCTTCATGCTTTTTTACATTAAATCTATGTGAACGTTTTATCAATTTACTTTCAAATCCTCGCACTCATGAAAATTCCTCCATTTTTATACCAACAAGAGCGTTTGTTATTCTGCCGGCACTGCATTCAAAAGGGATGGTGTGGCAGAGAGGTCAAACATGAATCAGAGCGGCTCTCTAATATAAAAATATCGCCTCAAAGCAGCCAGCAGGACAGGCAGTTAAAGATATGGGCAAATGCCAAAAGCAGTGTTCGCAGTAGGACTACTGGATGTTGGCACTGCAATACTAAAATATCAATAATATGATATTAATAAATACTGCTCTCTCTGTCACCACAGAGAGCTAAAAAAAATACCAGTTCTGTAATTAGAGCCACAGGTGTTTAGTTTCTGGTAAGAAAAATCCATTATTGCTTGCAGCTATGCAGCCGAGTGTTACTCCTGTTCTCTCTGCTACTGATCCCCCTTCATTGTTACCATGAATGAGAAGACGTTCTTAGTGAACCCAGCCAGTAAATTAAGGATTTAGAAAACTATCTATCGTGCTCATTCCGTTGCTGTTTGTTGTTCTACGCAACAGATACTCCCTTTAACGTCTTATTCGTCAGCACCGTCGCTACAACTTCCCATTGTCACCTTTTCAGGGATGGGGGGAACACGGGAATTAAAGAGCAAATGACATATCGTTTGGATGACAAGTCTGAGTGTTATAGCATCAAAGGAAACCTGCCTTTTTGTTCAAACGCTCACTCTCCCCACCTGCGCTTTGTCAGAATAGACACCATGCCCCACCACGACTCCAGATGGCCGCTGCATACTAATCCGGCTCTATGTACACCTCTGCAGTCCACAGACGAGTCAGAAGTGGCAGCCTGCCTCCCTGCGTCTCTGCATGGCACCAGAACCACTTACCTCTGCTGCTGTCTGAGCTGCCACGGCCCCAAGTGGCCTGTACACTATAGGGGTGATAGGTCTTACCGTGCATTTACTTTATAGCTGTGGGTTTATGTGTGCTTCTCAGAGGACTGTCTGGAGGGCACATGAGAGGAATGTGTAATTTATTACCAGTGAGGCCTTGTGCGTACAGTACATCTCTGTGACACATATTGGAAGTGTTAAAAAGGGGATGCTGTTTTATGTAGCATTTTGCAGCATCTATGGAGCAGTCTGACATCAAAAGCGTGCGCCATTATATGCTTTCTGAGGACAAAAAAAAAGGTTCACATCCATCAGTGTGAGATGTGCTCCTCTCCTGAGGAGGCTTGATGGCTGTTATTCTGCACCGCTTAAGACTTTGCTGATAAATATTTACGCCCTGTAAATATTTGAGGGCTGAACAACATGCAGCGCCATTTATTTTAATCATATTGCACCTTTCATTATTTTTCAGAGACTTACAAAATCAATCTCTACACAGTGTGTAAAGATGCATTTAATTTTCCCTTGCTATTAATCTCTAGCCCAATGGGATGATTAATTACGCTGTAATAAAGGCTTGTCGCTGTTAGAACTGTGCCTTTATTCATGAAGGTCTTTGCACGGAGCTAAATTTACGTATAAATGTGTTCATGGGTGGGATGTTCTTATCTGCCTTTGATGGGGAGGGCACGATGTGTTTAGGAGCAGCGACGACAAACGCGGCGGTCAGAGGGCCCGAAATCCTGCTCGAATAGGCCAGTCAGTTGTCTAGAAACCACAGCGCAAATCTCATGCAATCAGAGGTTTTTAGTGTTTGGTGAGAGGAAAGGCAAATTTTCCCATGGCATTGTAGATAAATGCTTTATTGAAACAAGAGCTGAAAGGGCCTGCAAAAGCATCTTGTCACCTCTTTTATGGTAAATGCGATGTGTGATTACAGCAGGGTTTGTGGGTTTTTGCAATTGTCTGCTAATTGAATTGTGCTTTTCATAGGTTTGGAGCACAAAAGACGTGTCTGGTTAAGTGCCATTCTTGTTTTCAAAGGGTCTAAACACACCTTACATGTTGAAGGATGTTTCGCTTGAGAGGAAATAAATAACTTAGCCACTTTCTTACTAATTCATCTACATTTATGCAATCCATTTATCTGCACTCAGCACAATTGAGATGTCATTTCAAGTAGGCAGCTCTAGCCTGGCGGGATGACATGGAAGCTAGGGAATGTTTAGGGAGAAGATTTGGAGATCCCTTGGAGTACAGCAAGTCATCTGACCTTCGCATGATTTTTAAGGGGAATCTCATTCAGCCATGTAAAGAGAAGTGGCTCGCGTTAATGGAAAGGTATGCCGCTTGAATAGAGAGGAGATTTAAAATATGCTCAGCTTATACCATTCCCTGCTACTAACAAATCCATCGGTACCCCAGGAGCAGATAAATGGTTCTGTCTCTTCATACGTCCAGCATTTCAGTCCTACATACAGTTTCTCACTTTTCTTCTCCTTCATTTCCCTTTTTTATCTCCCCTCCTCTGTCTCTCTGTACCTTTCTTGAGCATATTTTGCTTGCTCTTGCACTAACAAACACACTCTCACATAGACTTTGGAAGAAAAAAAAAGAATAGGGGTCGGGGTGGTGGAGTGGGGGGGGGGGTTTAGAAATATGAAATGCATGAGTAAAGTTTTAATAAGCGAGAGAGGTAATTTGAAAAGTCTTTGGAGGTGTTTGGAAATTTATCAATAACAACCAGCTGGGATTTCATGCATGGAAGCATTTGGTGTAATTGCCTGCACATCCCAGATAGAGGTTTCTATTTTTTTTCTCCTTTTTGCATTAAATATGCTATTTAACACAAAAAAAGAAGAAAAAAAACAGACTGACACTACTTACCGACTGCTACTTTCTAGCTTTGTCTGAAACAGTTCATGAGATTAGATGGTTACTGTTGTCTTTGACCGTTGACAAAGCAGCTCTCTAATTCATTTCCTCTAGGTTCGCTTTGTGCCAACTTTTGCTGCTTGCAGTTTTAGTCATGCCAAGAAAAAAAAGAAAAGAAATGAGAGTCTTAATTTCCTAAGATCGCTGTACTTCAAAGGCATTCATTTGCATTCAGCTGCACAAATTTAAAGCCTCTTTCTGAAACAATAACATCTCTCTGGGTAACTCCTTCCCTCCTAGAGTGTGAGCCAACTACAGAGGAACACCGCTTTCTTTCTTTCTTTCTTTTTTTCAGAAGTATCACAGGTTATTGGTAATTGCGCTGGTTAACAAAAGAAGATGTGCTAATGTTAATTATAACCTTTGCCAAATGAGCGTGGCAAGGATTTATTCTCTTATCTACAGACTATCACGGAAGCGATTTTGCTTGTTATGAATACATTAGCACAGCAAGTGACAGAGCTTAAATAACACATCATCTAGATTTGTTTTTTTTTTGTTTTGTTATATATATATATATATATATATATATATATATATATATATATATATATATATATATATATATATATGATACCAGCACATAACATGTCAATACTAGTCTTAAAACCACAGGCTACGCAAATGACGCAGATGGATGGTGAAGGTTTTCAATAATGACAAAGCTAAGCTGCTCTCGCTGGCAGTTCATATTTCACTGAAATGCTGCCATTGTTATCAGCCTGATCAATGAAATAACTCGTGGACCGTAAAACAAAAGTAAGCTCAAATGTGAGTCTAAATATCTGCCAAGAAGCCCATCCCAGTTTAGAGTCTATGCAGTAACCACTCCACCATCAGTGTTCTTTCACACAGGTGCCTATTTATGCGACTCAAAAGGAAAATGATTACCACCAGCCTTGGATTATTTTTTTTTTCGACCCATCCCTAGTGACACTGAAAAAGAAGGTTGGTCTGACTTTTCTCGCCATAAAACAGTGCATGAATTCTTTCACATCAACTACACATGAATGATAAGGTCATGGTCAATAGCAGCGTAATCATCCAAACCAGAGATTGGATGTCTGTTTGTCTGACTGTCAAGAGAGAGTCATGCAGAGGGAGGCGAGTGCTCTCTACTGTGCAGGGAACAAGCTTAGGGCCTCATAGTGTATTACAGAGGGAATAACCCACACAGCCACCCCTGCTATCAAAATTGCTTGGGAGGAGATTGCTGCGGGAGGTTGTCTGTCTCTCTGTCCCGGTTCTATATTTCGTTCTCTGCCCAAGGTGCTTCACTGATCTCAGGCCAAAAGCAGTGTGAAAAATTCTGCCAACTCATAGAGGATGATAGCTAGAGGAGGGGGAAATTGAACAATCCACCACAGCGCTGGTGAAAAGATGAGCGAAGAAGAGAGAGAAAGGTTGGGGGGGTGGAAGGAAAAATGAAGTGTAAAACGAGGACAGAACTTTAGTCTCTTATCTGCTTCTGCACCGATGTTCTTGCTGATAAGTACCTCGTAAGTATGTTGTCAGGTCGACTGAAACACTTTGCTGAGCGGCGGCACCGCAAGACATCCTCAGAAGTTGGGATGCCGCTGCTCAGCTAGACCTTTCGATCGTGAACACTGTTCACTGAGCTAGAAAGTCGACGCAAACAAGTTTTATGGATGTAGCAGTGGAGCGCACTTGTGGTTGTCTTGAGACTGAAAGGTCATACAGTCAGTCCTTGCAACAGCCATTATATATTCATCAGTAGGCATGTGGGCTGTTAAAGTGTGCCTGAAGGCTTCACTCAGAAAGTCTATATAGAGCAGTGTCCACTGGCAAAAACGTACATATGAATATTGTTTTTTTTAGTTGACTAAAATTGTGTCAGATGATATTTTTCAAAAACCACTGGTCAAAAGAAGAAACGTAAGACTGATTTGATAACACCCTCTTCTTGTGGTTTCATAACTGTCTTCTTTAGATTTTGTTGTGGCCTTGTTCTTTTCTCTGTGGTGGCCTTAATATGACTGATATGAGTTCACAGTGAAACATGTGCACAAGAAAAATCCATGAACCTGAAGCTTCCCTTAGATGGTCTATGAGACTTGATGATTTTTGTCATGCTGCTCAGTATTTTCCTCTGAGTGCATGTGCACTCAGACTCTGAAATATACAGTACAACATAAAATTATTTCAAGGTAAATGTTACCTTTGACAACCTAAGATGTAAGTACGATGTTTCATTTCCTGCAGTGTGGCACATTTCAAAGAGCTATTTTGTCTAAAGTCAGGAGAGATCGAAAACCATTTACTTTCATGAAATGCCCTGCTCAAAAAGCTTGCCTTTGCAATATGTCTACATGGCAAAGCTGCCTTCACTCTACAAGGCATCACTGTCTGCCTGCTATACAAGTGTAACTTTCTTGTTTCTGTTGTTTGCTTTTCTAAAATGGAGCAAACCGTACTAAAGCAAATGCCAGTATGGATTATAACTTTAGCTCCTCTACATGTGTATAGATATAGATAGTATACACAAATCTTTCTATATGTCTGACACCAGTAACATAAAAAAACAACCTCCTTTTGCATGAAAAAGCATATTAAATAATATGTCTGCATCTCATTTTTAACACAATAAAGAGGAATGTCTTTGGACTCTAGGTTCCTTCTACAGTCCAAAGACGTGCATGTTGGCAATGAAAATGGACTCTAGTCTTGTTGACCACTCAAAATGCTTTAAACTACATTCATATAAACATATATTAATATAAAACCTTATACACTAAGCATTTCAGCATCACATCGATGCCCACTTTTTCACATCACCAAATAACCCAACATGCATGTCTTTGGACTGTGAGATGAGTACCAGGGAGTATCCAGGAGTTACCCACGCAAATGAAGAAGAACATTCAAACTCCACATAAGAGGCCCCAGCTGTTAGGTTTCATTTGAAGCTATCAACTGGTGTGGATATAATACTGTGTGCATATGTGATTTTCCCACGTTCGTGTTGTTCCTGCATCATCATAATATGTGCACAGGATTTAACAGTGCAACTGATTAATCACATGATGTCATAGCATGGGGGGGTTAACATGGTACAGATGTAAGAAATGGTAAGCATTTCCTTTATTAATTGCAGGAAGGGAATTGGAATTTACAAATACAAAGAGTAAGAACGACTTTGAAAAGGATGTCTATTTCAATAGCGGGAGTTAAATTCTGGAATGAGTTAAAAGAAGAAATAAAGGTCAGTAGTGATTTAAACCAGTTTAAAATAAAGCTCAAAAAAGAAATTTTAAATAAGTATAAGAATGAAGAAAATGCACTTAACCCAAGACAGCAGTCACAGTGATGTTTATATTCTTTTGCTAATTAGCAAATCTAAACATAGTTTTAGTTGAATATGAGAAAATATTTTTTGTGACATTATTTCATAAGTAGAAACCATTGTATAAGTATTTGTTCTTCAAATTTAGATGATGAGGAAATTATTAAGATGTAAACCTAAAGGGGTAGGGCTAAATAAGTGTATACTTCTGCCTACTCCTTTTCAGATAACTGCATGGAATGATATTATGAAATGTTGGTGAATGTATATGTTTGAAATAAAAATGAACTGAACTGAACTAATTTGTACACTATAATAATCATATTAAAAAAGTTCCTCATCATGATTTGCTACTGATAGTTTATAAAAGCTTTAACTAACTTATTGGCTAATTCTAACTGAATGCTTAAGCAACATTGATCATGGACCAAGACCGTGTGTGGTTGTCGGTCTGCCCCCTCATGGCAGCTGGGACAGATACCAAGTTCCCTGTGACCCTAAGCTGGATATGAGGTTAAGCAAATGAGGCAATGAAACAATGAGAAAAAAAACAAAACTCTTACCGCCTTTCTTCAAACTACCAACCCACTGGTCTTTTTTTTCCACATTATTTTTGTGCTGGTACAACTCAGCCGTGTCCATTCCTTGTCCAAACCTCCAGGTCAGCTGGAGCCCATCTGTGTGGAGTTTGCATGTTCTCCCTGTTCCTGCATGGCTTCTCTCCAGATACGCCGGCTTCCTCCCACACGCCAAAGAAATACATGTTAGTTTTAAAATGGCTTTTGGTATGAATGTGAGAGTGTGTGGTCGTCTGTGCTAAGTGTATTGGAGGTAGCTCTAAGTTAGATAAGCAGCGATATCTGCATTTACATTTAATTTTATTCCTCAGCTGTAAAAGAATATAATAGAATATATATAGAATATATGTAGAAATACAGTGGAACCCCGAATAACGAAATTAATTTGTTCCAGAGGGCCTTTCGTAAGTCAAAATTTTCGTACGTTGAAGCACCTTTTTCCATCGCCTTTTGAGTGTGGCGATGCTGGCTGAAGACGAAGTTCTTGGTGGAGGAGGAGGTGGCGGAGGTTGAAGAAAGCATGCATATGCATGCATACATACGTATGTGTACATGTACATAACATTGTGGAATTTAATTAAATTTTTTTACATTTTCTATTTGATCTATTTCCTTATGCGGGCATTTTGCCGTATCACGGGCAGAAATATTGCCGTTAAGTGCCTTCATAACTTGAATTTTTCGTTAAATGGGGTTTTCGTAAGTCGGGGTTCCACTGTATATATAAGAAAATAAAGTGAAATCTGAAATGTTATGTTGTCAGTTGCTAATGTTTTTTTCTTGTTAAAACATGCTCTGTTGAAGGCCCAGAAATACACAAGGGCAACCAAATATTTGAACATTTCAGAGTGTTTTGTGAAGCTCAATAAAGTACACAAGCTTCTCCTAGAGCAAAAAAAAAAAAAAACCAGGTCTGAATTAATCATGTTTTCAGAGAAAGCATTTTAAGCTAGCTATTGCTCAAAAACAGCATTGTCATTATAGTATAATTAAAAACTAATGGAGCATTCCCTTTAGGAGAATTGACCTGTAGCTTAGAGTACTTACATTGCTGCAAATACCTTGAGCAAAGTGCTTGCAGCAATTTCAAATGTTAGTTGTGCCAATTTGTCTCCAACAAAAATGCAATGCAAATGTTTATAAAGGTTCTTACCTTGATCATCCGGAAATTGGCTTCAAACTTCTATTGATTAACCAAGAGCAGAAGCTTGTGACCCTGACTTTTGCTTCAAAGAACCTTTTAAGATCTATCCACTATTTCATTTAGAAACTAAAGCCTCTTGATTTATTTTGGAGGACTAACACAAGCGTGGTGAAGTCTGTGCAGCCATTAGGCTGTGTCAATCCTAGAAGTTTGTCATTAACACAAAAATGGAGCTGCATCCTTTTTTATTGCTTTTGAATTATATTAGCAAAGTAAGAATAAAAAAATGCTCATATACAAATAGAGCAATTCTAACTAAAGAAGAAAGCCAGTGTAATGAAATACCATGCACACAAATATTTCTCAGTTCAGAGTTCCAAATATATTGTCCATGTTAGATACGCTGACAGCTTGTTAGTGCATGCATTAACCATAAATCGGGTTTAGAATACTATCTGAATTGTTGCTCATTACCTATAGCAGTGTTTCCTACAGGCATGCAGCATAATTGGACTTTCTGTAACCAGCTTATCTCTGAAGCAAATTGCCAGGGAGCATGTCGTGTGTTATTAATGATGACCAGCTTTTGAGGTCTGTATTATATTAGTCTGTTTGCCCCGTTCGAATTTATGGAAACTGGTAGACTAGGCAAAAAGTGTAAACATTGTTTAGAAGCTCCATTAGTGTGTGAATGTGAAGCCTACGGTTCAACAAGTCATTACATCTCAGTAAGTGGATCATTTCTGCTGTCCCATATCTTACATGTTGACTGCAATCATATTCTGGGCAAATTTATCAAGAATGCTTCAAGCATCAACTGCAGGATTTTCATCTCATTTTGAACCCTGGCCAGGACAAGCACATTGCTGTCTGCGATTTCAAGCTGCACTGATAAATTGTCCCTGCTACTAGTTGGCAGTGCATTTGCATTTGCGTGATTATTTTTCATTGGGAAGTGTTTGCACACAGGTTTTCATCAGATTAGAAATTTGACATGCCGCAACATGTGTCTGGGAATAAAGAAGCCCCGTAGTATGATTCCCAAAGGAGCATTTCACACTTTCATGTTCTTCCCCAAAACAAGTGGTGGAGGCATTTGAATTACAGGAAAGACAGGGTAATACATCAGGCCCCGATCAAAGCATTCTATTGGAGTCAGCACTATCGGGCAGTATTTCTCAGAGATGATAGAGAAGGAGAGGGAAACCTTTTGAAAACAAATTTGTCATGGAGGATTATTTTTATCTTTATGATGACCTTGCAGTAAAAGAAACAAGCAGCAAAACATCATATTAGTGAACCTTTCAACTGCTTCCCACTGCTTGGGTTTCTGCCACAGAGTAGATGATACATTCTGATTCACTGGACCCCCTTGGCTCATGAATCTGGACAGATATCAAAAATATATCAAAAATATTGAAATTACAGCAAAGACATATTTTTTTCTGTACTGCAAGTTTTTTAAACAAAGCGTTTAATATCCAGCTCAGGTTTTCTTGCAGAATTTCTGACCTATTTTAGCCGCTCCTACCAATAAACTAGTGATCCTTTTCCTAATAAAGACAGAGTGTCCACTGATGTTATGTTTTTTTTTAATATTCCGTTGCGTACTAAGACTCTTTATGAGACAAAACATTAGGCAAAATGGAATTTGCTTCACACTTCTCCAGCCCAGTGCTCCCTGTTGCACTGCAGCCTGATGGATTTGACTTTGGCTAACAGTCTAAGTGTGATTTATGATCAAACAGCACCTGAACCTGGGATTTATTATCCATTACTGCTGTCCATCAGGCAACATTACATTACACTCCACTGTTCATCTCAGTTTGCTGAGCAGCAATGCATCACCCGAAAGAAATATGCTGTTAAAATCTAGTTTAACATATGCAAAACATCAAGTTCCTTTGCTGGTTCGGAACATGTTTGCTGCAAATGTTTTTTCTCATTTTCAGGTCTGCTAAAGGGTCTTTTGAGAGAAAAGGGCAGATATATATTAATATATATGAATCACTTGCTTCCTCCAACTTTTCATTTTTTGCACACACTGCACCTGATAACAGAGAAAAAGAGCTTTGTCAGTCTGAAATTATATACTGTAAATCTGTCTTTCATTTTTTCCTTGCCTCAGAGTACACTAATGTTCAGATTTTTGGGGGTCTTCAAAGTTCTATGCAAAAACCTGAGTAACTAGGCTAAATTATCTTCTTTGAGCTTTTGCCTGCAAATGTAAAACAGTAGGGCAGGAATCAGCATGTTCTAAGCAATTCTCGTGCAGTCCTGCTGTTTTCATAATCAAGAAACATGCCTAATTTTAAGATAATGCTGTCTAGAAATACAGTTGAGCAAATTATCCTCCCCTTTTGTTTGTTCCTTTGCTTGAAATAGCGCAACTATATTTACATCCAGCATCTGACCCCTTCAGCGACCTCACATTAGCAAATGCAGTGTGTTTTTGGTGCTACAGACAAGGTATGCTGCACTACACCGACGATGTAGTGCAGAATTCATACTTAAGCTCAAATCTAATACCAAACATTTTATTAAGGTCACTATTTATCTGTATGTTCACAGGCTCCAAATATATGCATTGCACGATTGTGTAATTGGGTCAAATCAAGGAGGTTTTGATGCTGAAGACAGCATTTTTTTTTTTTAAATTTAAAACCTAAATTATGAAAACGAAGAAGCTGTAAGAACATTTCTGACAAACAACAAAGCTGAATTTGACAATTTATCCACTTTTTATACAAACCAAAGCTGAACAAAATGATTTTTATCATTTATCTCATCTCCTTACACAAGCTGAAATATGCATCTCCTTAGATACATCAGCTTTGCAATACTAACTACATCAGAAATGTCGCTTGCTAATTCCATCCTGACAATGTGGCAAATTAAATTACTCGTCCAAGAGGCACATCTTTCATTGACCCTTGTGTTCCATTTCAGCGTTAAAGGTATAATGTGCCGCAATTGTCAGCTGCTGTTTGTAAACACAACATTCAAACTTGGCCCCAAGCAAGAAAAATAGAGCAGCAGAGGGTGAACGATGAGAGGGAGCGATGTTAGCGAGAACAAAGCCGTGAATTCGAGAAATCAAACTTTTCTATTTTCTCATTGTTTGCGCGCACCGCCTCACAACCCTGCAGGAAGGTGCAGGGATTTTTGTGTGAATGCAGCCAAAGCACATGCTTGGAGGGATTACTTTTTCTATACAGTCTTTTTTTTTTTTTTAAATCCTTCACATTAAAGCTCTAAGGAGATTTGTTTTGTCTACACTGAGCAGTTTTCCATCAAGCTGAAATTACATTTAAATAAAAAAGACAGTTACAGGCAGTTTATTAAGTAGATGAGGCAGCTGGATGATATGCAGTATGCATATGTGGTTTAAAATGATGTCTGAGGAGATATTGATGTTTATTTGCGGATGCTGGAGAGTATGAGCAGAATTTACAGATGCTCAATAATGGTTCGGGTTTAACGAAGTAATCACTTTTTCGAGAGCGTTATGGGTTTTTCAGCCTTAATGTAGCAAAGCTAAGATTTTTTTTCTTTTTCTTTTCATCAGTACTTCTGCAATAGTGTCTGCCAGACTTAGTCAGCCCCAAAATGATCACTAATCCTAGTTCTGTATTAAGAAGTCCTGTGTCTCGTGTTTTGTATTTCACTGCAGTGGCATAAAACTATCATTAGAGTAAAAAGCAATGTGACAGACTGCCGTGTTTAAAAGTGTGAAACAAAAAACATGGGGAAAAGAATTGTTTTCCCAAGTCCTTCAACAACTCAAAACTCACTGTGTTATTGTCAGAATACCTCATTAAGTGTAAGCTGTTTGGAGCCAGGCTCCACTATCAAGATGATGACACAATAGGCTCTGGGAGAGATCTGACCATGGCCGTGATGTTCTTTCAGTGGCTCAGTCTCAGATGGTACTAAAGTGTTTGGTTGTGTCATTTCTGAATTTCTCTGCACTTGTTACCAGGACAACCTGCTCCTTCAGTGTGCCCTTTAACTAAATAGTTGGGAGGATGGGTGAAGGGAGGAAGGGATCTAGTCCTTCAGATCTCCAGGGAACTCTTGGAGACGGAGGGAGCAGATGTTGAGGAGGAGCCCTTCTATTCTCGGCCTCTTTCTGGAGGTGTGTTTGGTCATTAGCGACTATTCCATGTGAGTGGAGAAGGGATATAGGATCAACATTTTCATAAGGCAGAAATGTAATTCACTGCTCTAGTGCTGCCAAGACTGTGCAACTTCAGAGTGTCTTTTGTGTGTGCGTGTGTGTGTGTGCCTGTGATCAAACATGCATGACAGCTCGCCTTCAAAGCCAAGACAATATGAGAGTGAGGAAGGCTGGCAGGGGCATGCGATCACTGCATTTGGAGGAGAAGCACGCCCTCACACATTATAGCTGATAGTAGGGGTGCAACGATATTCGTATCGATATTGAACCGTTCGATACAGTGCTTTCGGTTCGGTACGCATATGTATCGAACAATACAAAATTTTTGATTTATTTTATCAACTTTCCTTCTGACGATGCTGTCTGTGTTGAGCGCTCAGTGAATCTGCGTTCGACTACTCCGCCTAGGCTCGACAGTGCAGCCTAGGCGGAGTAGTCGAACGCAGATTCACTGAGCGCTCAACACAGACAGCATCGTCAGAAGGAAGAGTGCAGGGCATTCAGATCTGGCGTTTGGAATTATTTTGGTTTTCATGTGACGTATGACCCTGAAGGTAAGCGAGTCATGGACTAAAGTAAAACAGTATGTTTGCCATGCAATGCTCAATTACATGGGTGGGAGCTAGTGTGTTAGCGCAGTTAGCTCGTTAACGTGTTGGCCATCTAGCCCCATGCACGGGGCGATCGGCGGTAGCTAACGGAGATTTGCCGTGTTGTGGCGTTAAGGTCATTTCAACGAGATTAACCTGAAAGCACTAGTGGGAACACAACGAATATGATTGCACATTTACGCCGACATCATCCTAGTGCAAAGACAAGTGGAAGCAGAAAAAAAACAAGCAAGCATGCTACTAACTTTAGCCGAGTCATTTAGACAGCTGTTGGCACATGATTCTCCTTATGTGTTTAATATGCTGCTGAGAATATAGCCCAGAAGAAGCGGATAGTATAGCTTTTATTTTGGAAAGAGCCATTTCTCTGTAATAAACTCTCTTTTCCAAAGATGAGTGATTCCTCAATCAGATACAGGGCTCGCAATATCGCTAGCCCGACGTCCCGGGGCTAGCGATCTTTTCAGTCGGGCTACCAAAATCTATCTCTTCCCTGCCCAGCGGGCTATTGTAGGAAAAATATATGTCAATGCTTTTGCATTCTTTCAGAAATGTAGCTGGGTAATTATGTCATTGGCATCGGTGAGCCACTGTCAATATGTGACATATTGAAGTCGCGTTTGAATTTGCGCTTGTTTTTTTGCTTTCACTTTGCAATCGTGCGAACTGTGTATAGAGAGCGACAGTACTGATCTGTGAGCAGGGGCGGAGCGGGGGGGTGGCTTACGGGGCTTAAGCCCGGGGTATTTTTGGAGTGTAATTTTTTCATAGTTAGATGCCTGGCTGACAACTGTATAAAACAAAAAGTACACACAATATTCGAAGCACATAGTGCACACTGTGGGAATTTACGACTGTGCGTGAATCCCCCCCTGATATTGGTATGATCCAAGCTCAGGCACTAAGCGACTGAGCGAGGGGGCGGGGCAGCTGCTGCCCGTGAGTGCGCTGTTGGAGAGACGGAGCCAGCCATACTAAGGAGAGCTTAAGTTTGACCAGGTACCAAAGCAAATCATTCGTACCGTACAAATAATGTAAATATGACGGTGCATCACGAAAGATTGATATGAAACTGATCACTTGACCAATATTACGTTACTTGCTCTTCAAGTGAATCAACAAATGGCAGAATGAAAAGCTGAACAAATGCAATTTTTTTTAGAGTCTTAGCTTACGTGTGTTTATTTCATATTCTCAGTTCTTACCCTCCTGACTAAATCGGTTTCAGTTATGTACTGAAACATAAGAATGGACATTCGAGGGTTCTTTCAAAGAAAAAACTCAGGTAAATGTTATTTTATATATTATGCTTTGTATGTTGTTCAGTATATTTCTATGCAAAACAAGAGGGATTTCAGTACACAGCAGGATATTCACATTTGTAACCAGATATTTACATACACTTTAGGGAGAAAACATAAAACATTTTTACTGTACAACATCAATTTAGAGTAAATTTTTGTTTTAGATAAATATTGAAATATATTTTGAATTAGTTAAATTTCAGAATAAAGAGAGACAGAGCTATTTTTATCACTTTCATCAAATTTAGGAGTACATGTACACTAAATTTATTGTTAATTAATAAGAAAACTCCAGACGATTCCATTCTGAGCTGAAGAAGCTTCTGATAGGTTAGTAGAGTCCATGTGAGTAAACTGGTGGCACAGCTGTGGATGCATATAAGGCAAAACACAGAGCCTGTTTCTTTGACATGGGAAAATCAAGAGATATCAACCAAAACACCAGGAAAAGAACTGTGGAGCTCCATAAGTGTGGCTCAAGTTTGAATACAATTTGGTGCCATTTGCAATTAAGAAATACAGATAGTTTCTCTCTTTACTCTTAAAGTTAACAAATATGTTTTTATATTTATCAATCTAAAGAAATAAACATTTAGTCTGATTTGATGTTACAATTAAAAAAGTGTTTTTATCTGAAGAGTAAATATCTGGTTTCAACTGTATATTTGATGATTGTCAGCACAAAGAGGGAGAGAGAGGAGAACGAGGACAGAACAGATGAACAAGAGCAGGTGAGACACACATGTTAGTCAAATGGTTGTTTACCAAAAGTATCACCGTATCACAGGTCCTCATGTATCTCGTACCTAGTGTTTCTTTTTAGGTTTGTTATTTTTCAAATTCTGTATTTATTAAGTTCTGCAGGCTTGTTTGCACAACAAGGCTAAATAATTATATAAACTTTTCTCAATCTAAATAGTGGACTTTGGTAGAATTAAAAAAATAAGTGTAGTGCAGGTCTATGATGATTTTTAGTGCTATCATCTAGTTCTGATTCTGGTTCTGTCTTGGTTAAGTCCTCAGTAGTCCTGATTTTGAACTGTTGTAGTCCTGTTTTAATTCTGGATCAGTTCTGGGTCTGGTTGAATTGGGGTTTAGTCCTCATGTCTTGATGCAGCCCTGACCTTGTTCTGCCTTGCTGCTTAATTAAAAAACTAGTTTAAGGTGTCCTGCACATGTGATATATATTTTTCCCTATATGAAGTCATTCTTTTTTGAACAGAGCCTATTAATCTTTCAGTCATTTCTACACCCCCCCCCCCAAAAAAAAAAAAAAAAAAAAAAATCCCACATGCATACTACTCTTTGGGCTAAGCCCCGGGTGTTTCAAATGTCTGGCTCCGCCTCTGTCTGTGAGTGATGATAATTTGTGCACCAATTCCTCTGACATCGTCTTATTAATTGTTAGCTTACTATGCAAACATGACAAGTGAAATCTCCCGCAGCAAGCTTAAACATGTGAGAGGTTGATTGCGCAGAGAATCGCTGAGCTTATGTGAGTACGCGTGTAAAAGCAGCAGGATATATATTTGACTATGATGACCTGGATGACTGAGAACCTTCACAGACAGATATATATTTTAGTTCTGCTGAGCCAAATAAGACAGGTCAGGGTGAAGAAGTGACAGCCAAAGAAAAGCTTACCACAAAACGGAGAAGTTATGACAAATCAGACTATAAGGCAAAAAGAAAGTGCAGCTTTATGGTTTTATGGACAAAAGAATTTCTGTGGCTGCAATATGACGAGCTAAATAACCAGGGCTGCACATAAGTGGTCCGCAGGTGCGCATTCGCTGTCAAAATAAAAAACACGCACAAGGGTTAGGGTTAAATTTAAAAACTGTACTTTTGAGTTAAAATATATATTTATAATTTTAATAAATGACAAATTAAAAAGGCATGAACATTTTTTTTGTATCGAAAAAATATCGAACCGTGACACCAAAGTATCGAACCGAACCGAACCGTGAATTTTAATAATAATAATAATAATAATAATGGATACTTTATTGATCCCCATGGGGAAATTACTTGTTTTTCTCTGCATTTGACCCATTCACTCAGTGAAGCAGTGGGCAGCCCACTAAGCAGGCGCCCGGGGAGCAGTGTGTAGGGACGGTACCTCAGGGGTACCTCAGGGTAGCCGTTAAGTGGATTCGAACCGCCGACCTTCCGATCATGGGGCGACCACTTTACCTACTGAGCTATCCCTGCTATCCCTGTGTATCGTTGCACCCCTAGCTGATAGTCCTGCTTTTTTCATCCAGCTCGATAGACGTGTTCTTACTCTATGAATAGTTAATAAAGGTTGGGATAATAACCGTGTTGTTACTCCTTTTCTATGGCAAAATGAAATGTCAAAAGAGTCCCGTGATAGCTTCAATGACCCATGATTTATCTCCCAGTATGCATGATATGACTGAAACGTGCTGAGAAATTCCTTCGGTCTGAATCGATTCATCTTCCGCCGCACATCTGTTCATGTCTTCTCCCCAAAAGGAGAGGAATAAACAATTGACACTTAATTGCTCAAAGGGAAATGGCACAAAAGCCCCATTTCAGTGCAGCCGCTCAGCATTTGCATGTCATTGCTGAAACGCGCACAAATATCATCCCAGCACATTGGCAGTTTTGATTAACGCAAATGTTGTTTAGACCCTTTTGGTAAATATTTTCAGAGGACAGACAGTGCAGCAGCTGGATTTTTTTTTTTTTCGACAGAGTTGTAAACAAGGTACATCAGCTTTAAATCTCTCATAATGGAGACAGACAGCATTAACAACTGTGTGCACTTCCCCCCTGAGGCAATTTTCCCTCAAGCAACTTTCCCTGAGGTGAACAGATTTGCCAGCGTACACTTGAGTCTGAGCGTAGTGACCGACAGTAAGACCACACTTTGTCATAATAGACTCTGCAGAGCACCGCAGGTCAGCAGGGGTCTGCAGTGAAAAAGCAGAGATGCTTTAGGCACACGGTTATTCTACTAGAACATTGTTTCATTTAGCTGAAAAACACCTTGGGTAATATACTGAGCTATCTTTGGCTACATGCACACAAAGATCAATTTTTAATAAAAAGCAGTTGTAGTAGATATTTTTCATATGTCAGAGGTACATCTAAAGTAGGCAGCACAGTTGCACAGAGCTTATTGCTTCTATAATTTAACATCCTATCTGTGCTGCAAACAAAATAAAAAAAAAAGAGAAACAAAACCTAACAAAACACATCCAAATTTTGGACTTTTTTGGCACTGCGTAAACATTTGCATCCCCTATAATTTGATACAAGCTGCAATTATGTATTGTGGATGAAGCTTCGGTATTCGCTAATGATTTTTGGCAACAGCATTTATTTAAACTGTTGATCTATGTAACAGAAGAACTGTGATTAAACATGCCATTAGAATGAATGTATCATCTACATGAAAACAAAAAGACTTATTTGTGAATATCATGCAAAAACACTCGGTTTTGTTTTGCTGTTCAAGTCTCTCCCTGTGTGTTAACTGCGAGCTGCTATCACATCGCTGTCTTTAGGCACAACGTGGAAAACAAACAAATTAAGTGATTTGGGTGTTGTTATCCAGACTCAGCTTCACATCAATCCAGTTTCACTTTGATCATAACAAAAAAGTGTTAATCAGAGGAAACTTTCAAGGCTTAAGTGGGAGGATGTAAGGTCCAACAGTTTTACACGGCTTTTTTTTAATGCAAATGTACTCAAACTACCCCAGAGAAAAGGGGTTGCCATGGTAAAATGAAATGATAAGGCAATATTGGTCTGCGCACATTGAAATGCAGCAGACAGACACTTTCATTGAAGCAATGTTTGTTTTCTTAGAGTCTACTGATGAATACCTCTGTGAAATGACATGAAAATATATCATTTAATTAAAGATGGCACCAGGGCTATAGCATGTATCCAGAGCTACTTTATAGATCTTGCTCCATATTCATCTCTTAATGATAACCAGACAAGGGTTTTAAGTCCCCATACTGAAAGTGCATATTTATGCAGTTTATACTGTACTGATGGAACCATTAAGATTTTCATATTTTCATATTTAGCCACACTGCTCTCTTTAATTTTACTGCTAATGTACCGGAACGTCTTATAGGCACACTGAAACAACGGAAGGATACATAAAAAGAAGGAAAATTACACCCAATCATCATCCTCTTATTATTATGTTATATTTTTTATGTACTCTAATGGATTTTACCCACACTTTAGGAAGTGTTAGTAATCTTTATATCGCTGAATAATTTATTGATTTCCACCTGTGGATAGGTCAGATTTCTTAAATTAATCTCATATAGTATTTTATTTAGGGATATTTTGCTGTTTGATAGCTTTGCAGAACCTTAAAATGACACTTTTAGGGCACTATAAATGGGTAATGCTAGGAGTTATGAGTCTGCATAGTAGAGTATAACTAACTCCTAAGTCTGTAAATCATAAATGTATTAATCTAAAAGTAGCAATTTTGCTATGTAAAGATACTATAAAGCATTCATAAAACACTTAAGCCAGCATCTGCATGCATATGAAAGGAGAATCTTGGTGGCTGCATATAAATATACCAAGCAACAAAACTGTCACAGAACTTCATAAGTTGCCGAGGCGTACAGGTAGAGCAGGAACGTGGAGCTTGGAGGGGAGAGGTGCCCCTGAAGGGAATCCTAGGGAGGGAGGCAGTCAGGCAGGAGGACAGGCAGGCCACAGGCTTCCACGCCGAATGCTGGTCACACTGGGAGGAGACTTACGGACTGGCGAGGAGAAGCCGCCAGAGCTGGCTGAAGTAGTCCTCCGGTGATTGCCTCAGATGAGACGCAGGTGGTTTGGAGGCGGCCCAGCCCGAGGGTGTGGCCACCGCAGCCTCCCACGGCTCCCTGGATGCCGAGCCACAGGCCGTGACAAAACTTTATTTATGCAGTATTGTTGTACTTGTGCTGCACAAAAAATGAGCAACCATAAATTCCGCTGCAACAATACTATATAGATATAAATCATTAGAGTAATGACTTGAGAATATAAATACAGTAAAAGATATTAATAAAATAAACACATGAAATACACCAGCAGGTCAAATTTAAACGATGTGTGGATCGAAACCATCACAGTCAATAAGTACAAAAAACTTGAATTAAAATCCTTAGATTTGCTTATATTATTATTATTTGAATATATTATTATATACTCCTTTAACTATATACTTACATGCACAGCAACATGCCATGCAAGGTGCTCGGCTCCAAGCCAGAGACAGTCCAAATGATAATAAACAAACAAACAAAACAATTTAAAAAAAAAAAGACTAAAATGTGGAGCTAAACAGGGATATTTTCACTCTGGGAGTATTTCACTTTTCTTATATTCCAGTGATGCTAATGGTGATCCTGTGTGGATGCAGTTTTAGTTTCAAAGTTTCGGGAACACTGGACATTTTTACTCCAGCAGGTTGGAGCATACAGTACGAAGTAAGCTTCACTTGTATTTGTAGAATAACCACAGACCCTGTTTCAGAATGTCCTAGGACTGCTAGATGGTCCATCATTTACCAGCATTTCACAGAGATGTTAAGGTGCAAGAAGTTATAGCGCCTTAAAAACAAGCATTAGGGTTTTAAAGTCAATCATAAAATTTACTAGAGGCCCCCACAGTAACGATTTTAGTACAGGTCATTATATCTTTAACTGAAACCCAGCCAACTGCATTCTGGTAAATCGATTGAGATGCTTTTTGAAGATTCCTCTGAGCAGCGTGTTAGTGTAGTCCAGCTTTTCAGATTCATCAGTAGAATTATTTTTTTTTAATATAAAATTTGCTTAACAGGCACAGCATTTAATATAAAAATGTTCTGTCTGCTATATAATTTACACAAAGCTCTTCTTTAGTTAGCTAATGACTTTATCATATGGTACTAATGAATTACCTCGCTCAAGCATCGTCCGAGGACAACAAGATATCAGTGAGTTAACAGGCGGGTAGTAGTTTTGGACAGTTTTGATGGAGCTCACCATTACAGAATCCAAACTACTTTTAAAAATGCAAGTCAATAAATGTGCAAACAAAGCTAATGCCCTGATTACAAGTGGGTTCAGTTATGCTAAGAGAATAGGTGAATAGTTTGTTTAGAGCTACAGGGTTGTAGACACTTGTGGCTTAATGAATGATATTGAATTCACTGGATATCAATATACTGTGATTTCATGAGTTACAGACACAACACAATTAGTTTATAACTAAAAGAACTTAGTATTTAATTAGCTTGACCTGCTAAACTTTGTTAAGGCAATTATTTTTACAAGGTATGATTTTATTAATTAATAGAACAGAGATTATGAGGATTATAATCTTCTTATCTGAGCCTTACCAATTGCATTCATTTATAAGTCAGCAAATGGGAACAAAGGGAATAATATCAAATTTAAGTGACACAAAAAGAAAAGGTGTTAACTAACATGTATTCTAGTGATATCCAATCAAGGCCTGTGGTTTTAGCCATTATATGAGGGGTAATCTGGGGATTGCAGTTATGGTGGGACAGCTCATCAGCTTTACAGTAGCTTTCTCAGACACAGGAAGAACATACTATTAACCACATCAAAATGGACAAAGTAGCAGTTTCTTAAACTAAACTCATAGTTTGATCTAGCACCACTTCATAATTTCATTAAAATGTTTCCTGCTTCAAAAGATAAGCCCTTACTTTTCAGATTGCAAAGTGCCATTATTATCTGTTTAATTATCTTCAGTGATTAGTGGCTTTAATGAATAAAATGTCTACATACTATAATAGCAGTGATTCAATCTTATTTGATGATGGCAAAGTCATCACCACTGAGAAACACCCCCTGTGCCTTACTGCAGAAACATAAAATCCACAGGGGTGTGACCTCTGCCATGTGATTTATCAGTAACTCATGCAAAATCTAAAGAAGATGTTATGGTTACTACACAACAGAAGAACACCCAACCAAGGCCACAAAAAAAAAACCCAACAACAACAATGATAATATACAGTGGGGCAAAAAAGTATTTAGTCAGCCACCGATTGTGCAAGTTCCCCCACCTAAAATGATGACAGAGGTCAGTAATTTGCACCAGAGGTACACTTCAACTGTGAGAGACAGAATGTAAAAAAAAAATCCATGAATCCACATGGTAGGATTTGTAAAGAATTTATTCGTAAATCAGGGTGGAAAATAAGTATTTGGTCAATAACAAAAATACAACTCAATACTTTGTAACATAACCTTTGTTGGCAATAACAGAGGTCAAACGTTTACTATAGGTCTTTACCAGGTTTGCACACACAGTAGCTGGTATTTTGGCCCATTCCTCCATGCAGATCTTCTCGAGAGCAGTGATGTTTTGGGGCTGTCGCCGAGCAACACGGACTTTCAACTCCCGCCACAGATTTTCTATGGGGTTGAGGTCTGGAGACTGGCTAGGCCACTCCAGGACTTTCAAATGCTTCTTACGGAGCCACTCCTTTGTTGCCCGGGCGGTGTGTTTTGGATCATTGTCATGTTGGAAGACCCAGCCTCGTTTCATCTTCAAAGTTCTCACTGATGGAAGGAGGTTTTGGCTCAAAATCTCACGATACATGGCCCCATTCATTCTGTCCTTAACACGGATCAGTCGTCCTGTCCCCTTGGCAGAAAAACAGCCCCATAGCATGATGTTTCCACCCCCATGCTTCACAGTAGGTATGGTGTTCTTGGGATGCGACTCAGTATTCTTCTTCCTCCAAACACGACGAGTTGAGTTTATACCAAAAAGTTCTACTTTGGTTTCATCTGACCACATGACATTCTCCCAATCCTCTGCTGTATCATCCATGTGCTCTCTGGCAAACTTCAGACGGGCCTGGACATGCACTGGCTTCAGCAGCGGAACACGTCTGGCACTGCGGGATTTGATTCCCTGCCGTTGTAGTGTGTTACTGATGGTGACCTTTGTTACTTTGGTCCCAGCTCTCTGCAGGTCATTCACCAGGTCCCCCCGTGTGGTTCTGGGATCTTTGCTCACCGTTCTCATGATCATTTTGACCCCACGGGATGAGATCTTGCGTGGAGCCCCAGATCGAGGGAGATTATCAGTGGTCTTGTATGTCTTCCATTTTCTGATGATTGCTCCCACAGTTGATTTTTTCACACCAAGCTGCTTGCCTATTGTAGATTCACTCTTCCCAGTCTGGTGCAGGTCTACAATACTTTTCCTGGTGTCCTTTGAAAGCTCTTTGGTCTTGGCCATGGCGGAGTTTGGAGTCTGACTGTTTGAGGCTGTGGACAGGTGTATTTTATACAGATGATGAGTTCAAACAGGTGCCATTCATACAGGTAACGAGTGGGGGACAGAAAAGCTTCTTACAGAAGACGTTACAGGTCTGTGAGAGCCAGAGATTTTCCTTGTTTGAGGTGACCAAATACTTATTTTCCACCCTGATTACGAATAAATTCTTTATAAATCCTACCATGTGGATTCATGGATTTTTTTTTCACATTCTGTCTCTCACAGTTGAAGTGTACCTCTGGTGCAAATTACTGACCTCTGTCATCATTTTAGGGGGGGAACTTGCACAATCGGTGGCTGACTAAATACTTTTTTGCCCCACTGTACCTTCAGCTCACAACTAGACAATTAAACGTCACAGAGACATTTAATTGCAAATCAAGTTGGTGCTCTTCAACTACTGATTTTTATTTTTCCTGTCTAATCCTTGTACTAACTTCTGTGAGCCTAGGCTCTTACAAGCAGTTTCATAATCCTTCTGTAAAACAACATGACATCCTGATAGAACTAGTCATCCATAACAATTCAAAAATCCGTCATCACCGAAGAAAAAGATTAAATTCCTTAAGGCTACAATATGCAACTTTTCACCTAGAGGCAACAAAGTGCATTGTGAGTCCTTTATTTGTCCCCTCCGGTGTGCAGCTTAGGCCAGCCCTTGTCACTCAATTTGATGGGCTGTTGAGAGGACACTCAGCCTGAGGCAGTGGTAACATTAAGCCACTGTGGACACTAAAGACGTGGACAGAGGAAGTAAATCTTAAAAAAAAAAGAAAACTGAGAAAGAGAGGAGGAAATATGGTAATTTCAAATGGTTGCACATGCTACAAACGTCCCAAAGGCTCTAAAACATCCAGCTTCAGTCAAAAAGATTCGAGCTAAGTGCACACATGGTCACAGGTGAATATTGTAATGGCATAATTGTTTTTTGGAGCTATGAATACTTAGCGTTACAATAAATTGCCATAGACCGTGCCCTCGGGGATAGTGAAAACTTTGAACTTTTTAAAATCTTGATATGACCAACACTGAAAATGCCTGAATATCCTTTTTCAAAGAAACGTCACAGTCCTAAAGACAAATAGCTAGCTCTCTCTGTAGTAGACAGTGGTAATAGTGGGGCGATAGGGTGGAACCAAGGAAGAGAATAATGTGGAAATAACATTATATTAACACTTAAATCCGTGCACTTTATTTATTTATTTATTTATTACTGACTTTTAAGTAGTAACATCATATTAAGAAGGTAATCTTAGCTAATGCTTTCACATATTAGGATAGTATTACCATAGTAGCTGGTTTATCGTAGCTTCTTTCTTGAAATGTAAAAATGTACATATCTTTTATGCTACAGGAAACTATGGTAGTTTCTGTCTAATAAATAGGAATCAAAGCTGCAAAATGCAAAACTAAACATTTGTACTAAATTCCATAGTAATATTTCCTGCATGAAAACCTAGGACCAGAAAAACGTGTCTATATTTCTGGAATTTAAAAGTTGCAATCGTGACTCAACCATGGGTGTCATGGCAGTTTTATAATACAACAATGGGACATAAACAGTTTATATGTAGCGATACTGGCAGAATAATGGTATAACTGGAATCAGCTCCCAGTTTGGTTTTGGGAGACAGACACCCTCTCTGCTTTTAGGATTAGGCTGAAAACTTTCCTTTTTGATAAAACAGATACTTATGGCTGTCCTGTCTCATCCCCAACTGGTCGTGGCTGATAACTACCCCTCCATGAGCCTGGTCCCGCTGAAGCTTTCTTCCTGTTGAAAGGGAATTTTTTCCTTCCCACTGTCACCAAAGGGCTTGCTCACACAGGGATTAATCTGATTGTTGGGATTTTCTCTGTTAGGTTCTTTACCTTACAATATAAAGCGCCTTGAGATAACTGTTGTTGTTGTGGCACTGTATAAATAAAACTGAGTTGAAGTGAATTGAACTGAATGCAATTCAGAAAAAAGAAAAGGAGACAGATAATCACAATGCTTCATATTGTCAAAAGAACCTCAAGATTCAAACAAGAACCTTTCAGTGTCAGTCTCTTGTACTGAGACATAAACACGCATAAAAGAATGTCACTCTGCTCTTATTTTGAATAGCATGCTTTGAGACATTTGAAATAGTTTGAATTAGAGATGCATTCAATACTTCAGAGCTTTGAGGCAGTTACATTCTATTAGAGCAAGATGCACCACTCCAGACTGACACTGTACAAATTACAGTATAATTTATAGAAAGCAAGTTATTTGTCACTGCAGTGAGAAATCAGCTAAAGCTACTCACTCCAGTCAATATTGTCAATAGGCAAGCAGCTGAAACTATATGGTGGGATGGTTTTCGGCCAGATCTGCAACTTCTCTCTCTCTTTAATTGGTTTTGTTTGGCTAATTCATTGTGCTTGTCTGGGTTTCTCTGGGGCTTGTGCATACACACAGAAATGTGAGAAATAAGGAGAAAGCAAAAGTGGATAATATATTTTTCAAACAGCTCAATACACAGATTATCACAACAGCATACAGTGCACAATTTCTAAATATTGGCTGTTTAATACTTTTATTAAACAGAACACAAACTAAATTCAACACTAACAAGTCTTTTCCAAAATACTTGGCCATGGATTTGTTTCTTCAGTCTGGTAAGTGATTACAGTGTACCAGAATTACAATATGCCTTGCTGCGTGACAGCTTATTCACTAAAGTGCAGTGTTGGGCAAGTTATTTTGAAAAAGTAATTAATTATAGTTATATTTGTGCCACTCCAAAAAAATTATTTCTGTCCATTATAAAGGAGAGCAGCACAGCCTGATACCTGCAGGACTGACAGCAGCAGGTGTATCACTCATCCTGTTTTTTTTACCTGGAGACAGCAGTCGCCTCATTACTCTGACACACAAACACAACAACACCACACACTAATTACACAAGACAACACGTTAACTACACACTACAAATACGCTAAACGTCACAAATCTTTCACATCTCAAAACTCTCTCTCTTTTTCAGCTGTCTTTCTTTCTCTCTCTCTCTCTTTCTCGCCGTCACTCTTAAATTTCCCCCCTCTTCCTAAACAACCAAATGTCATGTTGCCATATCATTTTTCATTGGTCGACATGGTAGCTCTGTCCTTAGACAGTAAACGTGACGAAACTATTGTGGAAAAAACGGCGCGTATATATTGTTTATCATGACTCTGGTTTTACGTGGCCTATCAACACAATTTAAAAACTGGTATATATCACCTTGTTGCCTTGTCATCTTAAAGTGGTCATGTGATCGGCTTACCCCGACTACTTTATTCTTCCTCAGTCAAACAGCAGCACTCATACGATTGTTTTGCCCCCTAGCTCCAGGTGTTGTGCCAAAAAGTGATCGTCTACCAGAAGTGATCGACGTCCGCGGGAGCGCGTGCAGCTGCTTAAAGCTGTAGCGCCCAGATTACTTACGTAGACAGCTACTTCCGTGCAACTGATCTAAGATGCGGTAGCCTGAACAGCTTCAACCGTCTGTTTGTTGAAAAATAGTAATGCGACCGCTCCGCATTTTCTTGTTATTAACGGTAATGGCGTTGTAACAATAGGAATAGTAATTAGATAGATTACTCGTTAATAACGCCGTTACTTGTAGCGCGGTTATTCCCATTACTGCTAAAGTGTCTCTGTAGTTTTTGTTTTTCCTTAGAATAAGGCTTTCATACCACAAATGCTACTCCATTGGTTGATTTTTCAAACTGTTTATTATTTTTGTGTGGGAATTATAATGAAATGTAATAAAGTAAACATAGTTGTTAATTGCCAGCATGGTCATATCAGTCATACAGAAGTTGTTAGATGCCACTAGAGAGGGTGACTTAACACAGATGCAAACTCTTAATAAGATGGCAAAGATTCTGCCTTACAGCAAGAAGGTTTGTAGTTTAAATCCCGGCTGGGGCATGTCTGCGTGGAGTTTGCATGGACACCCAGTGCCTGTGTGGGTTTCCTCTGGGTAATCTGGCTTTCTGCCACAGTCTAAAAACATGCATGTCAGATTCTAAATTAGCCATGGATGTAAATGGTAAATGGCCTGTATTTATATAGCGCTTTACTAGTCCCTAAGGACCCCAAAGCGCTTTACATATCCAGTCATCCACCCATTCACACACACATTCACACACTGGTGATGGCAAGCTACATTGTAGCCACAGCTGCCCTGAGGCGCACTGACAGACGCGAGGCTGTCGGACACTGGCGCCACCGGGCCCTCTGACCACCACCAGTAGGCAACGGGTGAAGTGTCTTGCCCAAGGACACAACGACCGAGACTGTCCAAGCCGGGGCTCGAACCGGCAACCTTCCAATTACAAGGCGAACTCCCAACTCTTGAGCCATGTGAGGCGAAGTGCTTTAAGCGTATAGAATAAAGTGCTGTATGATTATGGTTAAAGTGTAATTTGTGGTCAAAAGCACTTTAGGTACTCAGTAAGTCTAGGAAAGTGTTATATAACTGTGACTATACTGCATTTCATTTTCAACAGCAAGTGCAACACAAGCAATGTAACAGAATAATCTAAATTTAAACAAATTCAAATCCATTTGGTTTGGGCTAACTGAGGTTAAATTAACTGAGAGCTAGAACCCCGAGCTGCAAGTCCCAAACATTCCAAAGAACATACCAACTAATTAGCAACAGATATTTCTTTGTGTTATATGTTCTACATGTTAATTAATGAGGGCTGTTTTATGATATAGAAGTGAGGACAATTGTAGATGGTTATGTAATAAAAAACCTTAACAGTTCTTACAGTTTTCACGCTTCAAAAAAGTATATCTAAATCTTTATGACTGTTATGTTTTCATGTATTAAAAGTTAAACATTCAGACATATTCGACTCATTTGAATTGTGAAGCTGGCATTTATTATCTAAAGGCTTCTGAGCTTCACAATTTAACAGCAACAGAAATATTTATCTCCTTTAGATCAATTAAATATTCACATGTCAGTGTCTTTATTCCTACATATGCTATACATGAGCTTCTGACTGTGAATTGCAAATGGACCCCACATTAGAGTATTTTGCTACAATTAGACTGAAAAGGAGGTCTAAATAAAAAAACTTATGAATCTTCCTTTGATGTTCTAAGATTGTTCTAACAGTTCAGGGAGCAAGCATGGATTTATACACATATGTGATAATGTCTGCTTAAACAGAGAGATATAGACCACCACTGCAAAAGTCCATAGTAATTTAGCATCCACCATAGAATTTCTCATATGTATCAGCATTGAGCTGTCTTTTTTAATGCAAATCGTGTAAGCCTTAGTGTATGCCTATTAAGTAGCTATACGCTGGATGAATAATTTGATCACAGAGACCAGTAACATAGTAAACCATGTGACTTATGCTGAAAAGGGCAAGATTATAAAGCTATTACTCACAGAAAAAATGTATGATTTTGATTTTATGATTTCTGCAGCATGCTAATAATGTGAGCCTGCAGCTAATGAGCAATGCTTTTGGTTGGTTAATGCAGACCCTGAATTATATTGGAAGGACTAATGAAATACATTTGTACACAGACACTGATATATTTCTGAGTTGCTAAATGATGGCATAACAGGCATTTTTGAGGATATTTTTTTAATGTAATAGGCTTCAGATTATTAGTAAGTGTTACAAATCTGAAATAAATGTCTTTATTACACCATCAAACTATTATACCATTCTACATTTGATTTGCTGTAAGATGACATAGCTGCCATTTTTACTTTTACACACCAGCAGATTAATGATTGCAGGCATTTTTTGAGCATTTTCATGATAAAGACAAGGCTAAACAGACGTTTAGCTTGATGTGAGAGTTCATCTTATTAACTGAGAATTGCTTCATGCAGTATTTATAAGCTTTGTAACTGATGGAGGAATACAGACGGGGTTGTGTGCAGCTGAAATAAGAATATGTTGCAGAAAAAGAAATATTGACAATGTGAGTTCAAGTCTTAAGTTTACACATGAAAGGAGAAGTTAAATGTAAAACTTTTCTTTTAAACTGGAGTGTTAATATCTAAAGCATTTGGTGTACTGTGTTAAAAGTGTGCAGGAGTGAGAGACATTGCAGCTCTCATTTAGGACAGGCAGGTGCATTGGCCATTGGAGTGGAGTCAAGTTTGCGGCAAGCTGTGAATGTAACAGTAAATGTTGGTTATGGGCTACCATTTTACAGAGAATAACTGCTACAGCTTCTCAAGAAACAGGCAGAGCTCCCGTCTTGTTTACCAGCAGAGCTTATAGCAGATAATAACCCTGAAGCTATAACTACACCCGGAAGGTCTAGAGGAGTCTCCTCTGTGCTTTCCAGCACCACTTCTGACACTGAGGCAGGTTGTTTCTCAGACTGAGGTTTAGTGGTTTTTACTGTAGTGCTATTGTAAACCCTGGAATATCATACTGGTATTATAGATATGCGAAACATTACTGGCCATGTAAGTTGGTATGCAGAACCTGTTTATGTGTTAAAGTGCTTAAATTCTGTGTTAAAGAAATATTACCCAGTTGCAAATATCAATTACATAAGTAAAGAGGGCCACTACTCTGTTAGGGCAGGCAATCTTCTGCGCTTTTGAGTCTAATGAGCTGCATGTTTCAATCATTACCTAGGTATATGTAACAACTGTGATATTGATTTTAGGTGATATTACTCAGCTGAAAGGATCCAGTATGGATTGACAGGCGACTGCTGATGCGTACATGTTGTTTTTTTACAGTCAGTGCACACCAGGCGCTGAATATAATTTTCAGTTTGTATGTGGTACAACTGCTTATGAAGTTAATGCAAAATTAATATTGGATGGCAGCAGACTGCTTGGTCAGCTTGACCCCAAGTAGAAACGTTGGGTAAACACATTTCAAGTTGGAGGACAGGTTTGCTGGTAAAGTAAATTGTTCATTGTGTTGCCAGCAGTTTAGTTTTTGTTTGTTTTTTTCATTTTTGTCAAAGACGCAAATTCAAACCATTTTCACTCTTTGCAGAAGTAGAGCTGCAACACATCATAAGGGACGTATCTGAACAAAGTTTCATAACAGACAAATCCAGAATTTGTGAAAATTAAAAAATGCCAAACTCATTAGTTGGCATTACTCGTCAGTTATAATCCATTAGAGGCAAAACAAAATGTTTTATCATCTGAGGAACATGTAGTTCTGTGCAAGCTTTCACTGCAACAAAAACAAACCCACCCAAAAAAAGGTATAATTGCAGTAACCTTTTAAGGGAACTCTTATGGTGGTGGCGTTTTTCATTTTAATAAACAAAGCAATCAGCCAGCTAGATTCAAAATGAAACTTTTAGAAGGTCTGGGACAGATGTGGGGTGGGTGTTAGATTTGGGAGAGCAGCCATGAAGCACAGTCCTGGTCTATAACCCCTGAACCCCAGTGTGATTGATGGCTTCTATCAACAAGCTGCCAGCAAGGTTAAGTCCAAGATGCACAGTGTTCTTGCACAGCACAAGCAACAAGGGAAATGGAAGATTTTTTTTCCACAACAGTTGTTAGAGGCCATGACGGGCATTAAGAATAGAGGGTAAATAAATAGAAATTACAGCATTTTTTCCCAGTAATAAATTTATAAGCAATTTTTTTTCTTCTTTCCTTTTTTTTCACTTGACTGTGGTAGTAAGCAGAGCATTAAAGATTCCTTTGAAATCCTCTGTGGTCTAGTTCAAAGATGTGCATACCCTTAGCTAAATTCCATACTTATTTAGGACTATACAAAAACTTCAGTAGAGTTTACTCAATCATCCATTCATTCACTCTCTGACTCTGTTAGCCTCTTATGGGCATATGTGGAGCGTTCCCACCCAGCGGCTAATCTCTGGTTCCCTGTGCTAGATTTCCTGCTTGAATGCACTGTAATGACATTTATATCATTTTGTGAGTAACCTACTCACATTCCTTATAATTCCACCCACTCACAAATGTGCATTACATTATGCTGTATATGGAAGAAACATTGTGATGATTACAGAATAAATTGTAAATTAGAGTGAATCTCTCATAAATTGCCCATCATGGCTTTTCTGTACAGTGTTCTGCTGCTTGGCTGGTTATCATTAATTTTCATGTGGCGTATGCTTTAAATATGAATTCTCCCACAAAGCATTTAATCAACAGTGCATGTGCTTCGAGTGCTTCTGGAGGCCCAGAAGTTGTAAATGAATCATGGATTGCAGCTGGTCCTCTGGTACGGGACTTGCAAGGTCATATCTGGCTGAAAGGGCAGAGGGCTAATAAACTACTCTCCCAAATTACTTTCTCTAAATGTAAGAGTAATGCCCACACATTATCTATGGATGTCATTTTTTTATAGCCGAAGGACCCGGTGTTTCATTCCTCTTTTAATTAAGATTCAGAGTGATTCAGCTCAAACTACAGACACAGACAGTTTACCGCTCTTTTGATTTTGAAACCAGGAAAAACAGCATTTAATGGAGTGACAAAGGGTCCTGTTCTCTGTCAGACTATACGTATAACTCTACGAATAGGCTCATTTTATGGATAAATGATTAATTAGGCCTGACTAGAACTGTTAACTGTGGGGAGGAATGTCCTCATTCTACTAATATAATAAACGTGCAAGATTAAATTAGCCACATTTCACAGATATATCTCTCTGTGCATATGACTGCTGATAAATGAAACAAAATGTCACTGCAGACATGCCAGTAAATTACATTTGAAAGTCTCCCCAGTTCTTAGTTTGTCCATTAAATTGCTCTGAAATTATTATTCTTCAACTATAAATTTTCCTGCTTAAAACATCGCGTCTGTGTCATATATCCAAATACAGCATGTCTGTATTGGTCTTAATAATCCATTATTAATTGGTCTTCAGTAAATATTATTAAAGTGTAGAATTTGCTTACTTGCCAAATTGCTGGTCATGTAGACCACATGACCGGTCAGTGTCTCCAGGTTGCTAAGGAACTCTAAAAAGTACATATATCCATAACTGGTTGGCAGTTGCTGGCAGTTGCAAAGTGAAATTAATTGCAAAGAAGAATCTGGTGTTGCATTCAAATCCTCTTTGTGATTGCTTTGGCTGTTAGATGTCTGACAGCTCACCATCAAAGTAGCTTGCAGGGGTAAGGCCCAACTTTACTTTGAAGGCAAACATGCTCTATTTTCAGTTTGCACTTAATTTTGTAACAATAGGATAAGAGTAAGAATAAGATACTGTATACAACTGTACACAATAGAATAGAATAAAATAAAATACTATATACAATAGAATAAAATAGAATACAAATGCTATATACAACTGAGTATAATACAACGATTTCAGAAAAGAGTATTTCCTGCACTTAGTGTTATTGCTACTGCACATGTGTGGATATGTGTGTTTGGTCAGTTGCAAAGTCTTTGTTGTGGAGTCTGACAGCAGTGGTGGTGCCTTTCTGTATATTTTCTAATCAATAAAATGTTGTATGGTGTCTGTATCTGTGGCATTTGTTACTTATCACTAATTAATATAAATGCGTGTTGGCTGCAGCCCGCTAACTAAGCACTATACCTTAGCTGATAACTTAGCACTGCAGCCTGTCATTCATATATGGTAACTAACATGGTGGTGACCAAAACACTAACATCGATGCTTCCAAAAGTAATGGATGAAATCACAGAGGTTATGTCAGTGTTTATTATGGTCTAAAGAAAAAACACAGCTCAGAAAAATGTTAGCATTTTGACTACTCATGCGCAACACTTATCTATATCTCCTTATTCATAAATATACATCCAGAACACATTAACATCCCATTTGAGTTATATTTATGTTTCTGCAATTTACTGACCTAAAATCTCTGGGGATAGGTTCATAAATAATGTCACATACAAAAAAACCCACCTGTAGCCTATAATCAGACATTTGTTATGAAAGAATGTGTGGTAAATTATTTTTAAAGCAGACTAATCATAATAAGATGAAGAGGTCATGAAAACAATGACAAAACAGAAAGTTTTTTACATAAATGTAGTAATATGGCTTCTTATTAATGTTTCTGTATTATTGTTAGCACTTGTGTGTGTGGTATAAATAGGTATTGCCATGCCTGATTTCCAGCTTTTTTGCCTCTTGTTTGTAGATTTTTATTTACCCCTGTCAAGGTCTTTTCCTCTGACTTTCACAGTTGATTGCTTTTGTTCTTCCCCCTCCCCAAAACTGAGACCACCAAACACTTATTTCCTTTTCTCCAATTCTCCAGAGAGTATCTTGGTTTGTGGAAATATAGCTTCTGCTGTTGTCTAAACTGTCAAATAATAGCGGAATTTAATATGCAAATGACTTAATAAGGAAGACTCTGTCCATTCATGGATAGGAGTGGAAACACGGCTCTGCTTAAAACTTCACTCTGAGTAAGACTTATAAACACATACCCTGCATATGCATGGCTTTATAAATCTGCCAAAAATAATGTGTGAGTATGTATGCATGCAAACAGTTTTATGTGCAAACTTTCATGCATTGCTCAATAACTTGTGAAAAAAAATGTATTATTATTCATGACATCAGCTGGCCACACGCTTGACTTTTAGTACCGGCCGCTTTTTGTTTTATCTCTTTGCCCTTTTGTGCCGAACACGTAACAGCTTTAGTGAGAAAACAGCTGATTGATTATTTTATATGACGAGGCTAATATGACTCAATCGTCCTGTTTATGTGGAGGTCAGAGAACCAACACAAGGAGCTTAAAACTGAGAGAACTTCACGGTAGGGCTGAACGATTATGGAAAATAATCTAATTGCGATTTTTTGCCCCAATATTGCGATTGCGATGCGATATGCGATTATTTTTTTAAGGTCTTTGTCTTCTGTATTATTAAACAAAGACAAGCAATACATCATATAGTATGGCCAATACTATATTACATTAATTTTAAACTGTTCTTTCCTGGAAGACAGACCTCTGTTACGATGACATGAGGTGATGCATGAATTGATGACTGACATTTTTATTTAACTTCTTCAATCACAACAGTATATTTGAACATACACAATAGTTTATTTTTAGCTTACAAACATCTGAGCATAAAGTGCTGACAAGGAACCCTGGTGTAAACATTAAAATGAAAGTCAGTACAATGTGCAGATTGCAGAAATATACATAAAAAAAATCAGTGGCTTTACCACACTCAGTTTTTCGACATCTGTGAACTACTAGACAGTCATTCAATTAAAAAATAATATTAAATAAATAAAACTAATAAATAAAAAATACACACAGCTTACTGATCTCTGCAGTCAGTAACATTACACATAAAGTGCAAACATAATAGCAATAGACTACTTGCACTAGGGCATGTGACGTATTTCCGTTTCCAAATAGTACCGCTTGTGCGTTTCCGGTACGTTTGCTTATCTATCGGTAGCTATGCTAATGTCGCTTCAGAATGAGTATAAAAAGGAAAGTATTTAAAACAGAACATTTTCAAAAACAGGAGAAGAAATACTCCGAGCATTGCTGTGTCCCACTTTGTTCAGCTTCAGCCAAATTTAATGGCATACTAAGTTTTCATGCCTTTCCGACCCATTCCGACTTGAGAAGACAATGGCCGGTAAACATACGCCGGGATCATTTCACGATCACCTCTCACACCAGGGTCTGCTGCAGACACTTTGCCAGTGATCAACTCATAGAGCCAACAACCCTCGATGGTCGAAGGAGGCTTATTAAAGGTGCTGTACCAACACTTTTTGAGTGGAATGGCTATAAAGTTGAACCACCGCGGCGTAGTGTTTGGGAGAGAACGGAGCGACGCCCTGAACTAGTTCCTCCTGACGATCAAGAAGAGCACAGTCTTACAAGAGATCATGACTACTGCTCAGTCCCTGAGCCGTCTGCATTGGACATATCTGCATCAGCTGCAGAAGACCTGTCCAAAGACGTGGAGACTCTGAGGAAGGAAATACAGGAGTTACGTGTCCAGCGAGAATTTGGGTTACAGCGTTTTGCTGGCTCCGACACTGACATCCGATTCTATACCAGGTACACCTAAGTTCTATTCAAGCTAACTGTTTAAAATATACCAAGGTCACCATCAGTTAAATTTCGAAAGTTTTTCCAGTCTTAATGAAAACAAAATAGATATTTACTTTTCATCTCTAATCTGTATGCTGGTTCGGTTAGTGACAAGGAACTATTCAAACAATCAGGCATTGCTGAGAAGTTGACTGAAGACATGGCAGTGATGGTAGATAAGGGCTTCCTAATCACTGATTGTTGTAAATGCAAAGTGTACTGCCCACCTTTTCTATCTAAGCAGAAGCAGATGCCAGCATACCAGGTTAAGGAGACGCAGGCCATAGCCAGACTCAGGGTACATGTGGAGCGAGTCATTAGGAGGATCAAACAGAACAAACTTTTTGATAGCATCATTACCATGTCACATGTTTATAATATCAACCAACTGTTTGCAGTGGCATGTATGCTGTCAAATTACCAGAACACAGCATTAGTTAAAAAATGGGTTAAGTGAGACAAGATGGATTTTTCCCAAGACACCAGTGCCAGTAACTTATGGAAAATGACCTGCAGCTGAGGCCACTACAGTTGCATTTCTTCCTTCTCAGCTGACAATACTTGATTACAGAACTGGTACTTGAGTGCTGATAGTTGAGTTTCAGTTATTGATAATTCAAATTCATTGCAAATGTTTAATGTTAATAATACTGTTTAATTATACTACTATTATTACTATTCAGATTCAACAAAACTGTTTATCAAAATTATAAAGTAAATCACTAAATCGTTTTAAAATCATAAGTGACATTGAGCTTTTGGAACATCAAAAATACCATTTGTCATTTTCTACAGTTCAGTTGTGTTATTGTCTAAATGTATATCAGTATGCTAGGCATGGAGTTTTAAATACTTACCATGTAAATAAGTTCTGCACAAATTCAACGTTTTAATGTGTGTTTTTAAAAATTAAATTGATGCCATTGCTTAAATAACAGTTTATTGATGTCACATAAAGGTAACATGTAACAACAAAAGAATTCATGAAATATATTGAAAATAAAACATCAGTTATTTTGTTCCAGCCAGCCTGAAGGATCTGTTTTTCTTTTTGCTATGTTTTCACTGTTCATTTTTTCAAACACAGGTATCTTGGCATATATATGTAAAAAAAGAAATAGTCTGCCTTTTCTCTGATTGCATTGTGCACATCTGTATCCATGTATATTCTTTGCACTAGGTAGTCCTCTTGTGCCCACACAACAAAGTCACACCACTGCATCCCACTGATGAGCAGTTGTCCTTGCACTTGCCAGTAATATGCGTGGCTCTTTTTTAGTTTAGGGGTACCACATTCCATCTGCACATATTTGCAGTCAATAAAGTTTTGTACATTGGGACATTTGAATTCGACGAAGCCAAACTGGGGGTATTCATTGGGGTCAAAAACAACACCATCAGGAGATGCAGCAAGCAATGGGGTGAATGACCAGACCACAGGGTGAGTAGTTAACATTCATTAGCCTACTATACTCTGCTGCTATTGCAGGCTCCATCTCAGTTCCTCTCCTCATGTCTGCTGTCTGCCTTGTTCCCTTCAATATACGCTCTGCTAGTGACTCGGCCGAGCTCTGGCCTCTGACGTGACACACCTCCCGAAACCTAGAGGCAGTCACTCTGGGCCTGCGGAGCTGATGCCACTCAGACGAAGAGCTTTGCTCACGTGTAGCTTCCTCTATTTTGTGAGCCATTTCCAGAGTTACAGACAAGCTTTTCAGATGCAGAAGCTCTTCTTCTGAGCACACAAACACACAATCTGATGGCAAGATGTCATACCCCTCCAGAGGCAAGTGCGGTGTTGGTGGTGCATCGCGGTGTAGTGTGATGTACCGGGTTGTCAAAACCGGCTGCTGATATGACAGAACACTGCCCTCCTGCACCAGCCCAAAGGCACTTTCCACAAGGGGCTTGTCAGGTCTCATGTTCATTGTGGTCACAAGTGGCCTGTCCTCAATATTAAATTTTGCATATGCCTCCGTTATTCTGAATAAGCAGGGATCTGGTAACGGACCCACCATGCCTCTGTAGAAGCCACTCCTAAAGAAAACATCAATGACAATAATGTAAGGAAGAAGGTTGTTATACTGAACAACAACTAAACTAAAAACTAAAAGGTGTAAAACAGTGGTGCATAAGTTAGAGACTGGGATGTATATGTACATGACTGAGTTAGCCGTCTTCAGAAAGTGTAATGTTGTATGTAAATTAATACCTATTCTGACACATGTATGTATGAAAAAAATAGCAACATACATTTGTAACACGTGAAACCAAATTTTACAAATCTAATTACCGTACTCCAGTCTGGGCCATCCTATTTGGTACCGGCTTAGTGAAGATCATGGAGTTGATGGGTCCTGGCTTCACACCCTAACAGAAGACACATTTACTATGGATGGTGTTGCTGTTCATATGTAAACATGGACTAATTCAAAAACTTTAACCTCATTTAAATTACCACTGTCCGTGGCTTGTGCCATTGCTGTTCAGATTCCGTGCAGCTATGCACAGGGGGGACAACCGGCACTCTGAGTTGTGAGTAGTGTGCTGTTTGGAAGAGCAGTGCCACTGTGTGATTGCACATAACAGCGCCTGCCACACAGGAGCACTGGCTATGTGTCAGTATCACCGGCGATGAATCCAGAAGCTTAATCTAAGAAGAAAGAACGAAAATTAAAAATGTAACATCTTCATGGAAGAGCCGAACAGGAACATAGTTCAGTGTTATGGTTACGCACCCTCCTGAATGCTTAGTGTTTCCTTCTCTCCCTATTAAAACAACTTAACCATGCTTGATAACTGTAATAACTTAGAGTGTGTATATTTGCAGTATTAACTTGTTGTCAAATGTTTCTGATCACCCAAACACACGTTGATTTAACTATCTGACTAGTCAAATTAGGAGTGATAAAGCAGGGAGACAAGGAAAACATTCAAGTTGATGGGCCTTTAGGAATGAACTTAACTAATGCTTAAATGAACTGAACCCCACTGAACGGGGATTAACAACTTTACACAGCTTCCTGCCTACACTTAGTCTGTGTGGTGCCTCACTCTTCCTCATTGACCTGTAGCACAGGGCTCTCACACCGACCTCCCCTGACAACCTGTCTTTATTGGACACTGAATAAAGATACAAGTACCATTAGCATTATTTCTGTATTACTCATTTCAGCATGTCTTAAACATATATATTTTACACTTAGCAAGAGTAGCATTAGGTAGTTAACTACCTCCATAGTTAGCCAACTACCTAACGCCATTATAACAGTGTCTAACTACAAAAGTGACATTAGTTAAGAAAACCTCAACTATAGTTTAGGACGACATAAAACACCGTTTAAGAAAACATGTAATGTAGAGAACTGACATCAAATGAAGGACATACCGGAGTAACGTAGTGTTTGCATTTGACGTTAGCTAGCGTTTCTTTGTCGGTTAATTTACGTTTTCTTACCTTCGTAGTTGTGTATATATGATGCAGCATATAACTTAAATCCTTTATCTAATTTGCTGGCGGGGGTAGTCGTCACTCTGCAAATCCGATGAACATCGGTGATGTTCAATTTTGGGAGCTCTTGTAGGCAGCGAGTGTAGAACGTCGCCATGGTTTAACCGCACCGGAAGCACTGGGGCAGGACTACATAGAACGCGGAAGTGTTAGTGCAAGTAGTCCATTGTATAAACACACACACAAACACGCCTTTAAAATTTAAAGGCGTGAAATTGGACGGTCTAGCCTTCTGAATCAGAAGGCTAGTTCTGATTAGCGTCACCGCTGTCTCGGTGGAGTTTAATAAACTCGGCCGTCTGCTTCTTGCTATCTAAAATATAACCAGACACTGGCGTAAATTCTCGACTGTCTCATACTTCTGTTTAATAAGTTTTCTGTTTGACGTTTAGTCAGCTGTGTGAAAACCAAGGAGGAACCCACCCGGGGGATTAATAAAGTTTTATTTTATCTAATCTAATAACTTTAATCTCAGCCAAACCGATTTACTCACGAACAAACAAAACACTGAAAAAAGCCCAACAATAACATTTTTAGGTTGTCTAAGTGACTTATATATATTACGTTTAACCCGAGCAGCGAAACTCCGCGGTGATCTGAAAATGATGTGCCGGGAGTTGTGCCGTTCTCGGCCGCATCAGTAACCCTCGAGCTCCCGGCTAGCTGTCGAGCTGGTGGGTAGCAGACGCCTCTGAAAACGTCGAAGCACTTTTGCAAATATGGGATATCTTGATAAACCGAGCAGATATTTGATGTTTACACAACTACTTTCTCGCCTGAAAATATGTTAAAAGTTTATTTTGTGACCCAGAAAGATTAGTATGAGTAATTTTAAAACTTAGTAGCGGCCGCCATTGTTGGAAACTGGAGTTTGGCTGGGCCGCGCTATGAATTCTGGGATATGGTAGTAATTTGGACAGCCTTCGGCGCGTCGCTGTGACGTAATCGGTCTACAAATGCGGCCTCAGGAGGATGCAGCCCATGAATTTGGACATGTCCAGAGTATAATCGCAGCCTTTGCGGTTAGAAAATTGCACTTGATCATGTCGCGATATTATCGCAAATGCGATATATCGTTCAGCCCTACTTCACGGTCACAATAAATGGATTTATGGCAGAATAATTTAGACATGACGTGCTGTAATTCTGAGCTGCTACTACATATTTGAATAAGAATTTAAAAACTCTCCTAGCGCACCCTGTACAGCTGGCCTGTTTTGAATTCATGGCCATCAATAGGATGCTCCTTAATTTACATATCAGACTGTACCATATTAATTAACATCACCAAGTGTGCACACTTCATGGTGACAGAGACACATCGCCTGCTGGCTCCGTTATTAGGATCCAAGCCCTCTTCTTTTTTTTTCTCGCACCCAGCAATCAATATTAAAGCAACTTAAAGATTTGCTTAGACTCTGCCAGTGTGCCATCGTGCCACAGTCACACTGGGGAAAACAGTGGTTGGAGATTGGTGCACAAACTAAATTATTCCTTTAGAAATGGCCGTTTCAAAAGTTGGACCAAGCACACTCAGTTGGCATCTTCAAAGCAACTTCAGCAATAAAAAGACAATACGATGAAGTCAGTCTGCTATCAGTATGTAATTGAATAGGGTCAGGTTGGCAATTACAGGTAATCGGTTTGTGATGACATAGTAATTACAGTAAATGTGATAAATTGGTGAGAGAATCTGTTGCTGTCTGCAAAGATGGAAATTCTCATAAACAGAAATTCAGATTAACTACTTTTACATTTAGACTCCAGCCAGAATTACAGACCTGAAATCAAAATTCCTTCACAAATAGTGACATTGCTGCAGAATGGCAATTTAACCACAATGTAGGCACTTGGTAACCTTGCTTTTATATAGGAATGTAACCAGGTGCCTACCAGCTGAGTTAAGTCCCCTTTTACAAAGACAGATGTCGCAAATGAGTTACGCACATCATCACAGACCGACTCAGATTGATAGAACACATTGGTAGTCACTTATGAATTAGACAGCAGTTATTTGCAAATCTTTGCCACTGAGAACGATTACACCGTGATTGTTTGAAGACACGTTGCGTCCGACCAAGCTGTTAGGATGCCTGGGTCGTTGACCCAGGGTTTTGAGTTTACTATATTATTTATCATTTCTAGTCTTTGGTTTCTTTGTTAGAGTTCTGTCTTATGGTTTATGTCTCTGAGTAATCCTTAGTTGCTATATCCCCGTGTCCAGTCAGTGTCTGTGTCTGCCCTGGTCCCACGTCTCTGTTCCCTCTGTTGTAGTGCCTGCCTGTGACTCTGTGTCTGTAAGCTCAGTCTGTGTTATGTTTCCTGTTTTACTTTGAAAGTCCGTGTCTCATGTAAATGCGTCTGGTTTTGCTTCCTTTGTCTCGTTAGGCCTGATTTACCCCAGCTGTGTTTCCCTCCTGTTGCCCATTCCCTGATTGCTCCCTCTGTGTATTTAAGCCCTGTGTTTCAGTTTGTCTGTGTTGTGATCTACTCTTATCTATCTTAGCTGTGTGTGCTGTCTGTATAGGGTTACCTTGAAGTCTGTTTTGTGTTGGAGTTCAGCATTAAAGCTGTATTTAAGTTCACCTTTTATCTCCGACTGTCTGCACTTTGGGTCCTATTCCTGCCTGCACACAGCCGTCACATAACACAAGCAGCCTGTGCAATCGCCAGTGATCAAAAGTAGATGGATGCCAGTTGGCTGCAATCAGTTACCAAATGCAAAAATAAATGAAAATAAAAAATCAATACAATAACAGACAACCACTGAAATTTCCCAGTTGCAAGGATGTTGCTCTGGAATGGCTGCAGTGTAACTGAGAGAGCAGGTCATCTACTAAGTAGAAGGTTGGTGGTTTGAGCCTTGGCTGCTCTAGTGAGCATGCCAAAGTATCCTTGGGCAAGATAGTGAAACCCAGGTTGCTCTCTGATGCTTACATCAGAGTATGAATGTTAGATAGAGAGCACTTAGGCATAGAAAAAAGTGCTTGTATGAATGGGTGAATGAGGCATATTGTAAAAAGCACATAGAGTGCTAAAGTGCAGTAGAAAAGCGCTATATAAAAACTAGTCCATTTACTAGTCACACAAATATTTTTCAGTAGTTTTCACACAAAGCCTTCCCACCATCACAAAGTCCTTGTTCTTTTGGGGCATTATAGTATTACTGGGTCTGATGCCTAAAATATAAATGGCCTTGAGGTAACAGTTGTTATAAACTGATATATATTGATTGGTATATAAATTGAATTAAACTGGATTGAATTAAACTAAAAATATGTTATCAGGAAAACATGAGACACAGAACATGTGGAAAGGTGCAGTACATAGACTAGCTTTTAAAATCATGTTCTGTATTGTGTCTTACCAGCCTTATTAAGGTTCATAAGTAAAGTAAAATTAAATGATATGTCATGTGCATTAAACCGAAAGCAGTGCATTTTCATACAACTCATTTGCAAGAACTGCTACTCCAAACATTTTTATCGTTGATGAAGATAAGGATAAATGAGGGACAGCATTCTAGGCCAGAGGGTGTATTTTGTAGAAGCTCTTATCACTGTGGCTCACAGGGCTGGAAGATACCTGTGATATCTATGTGTGAAGATGATGAAGAGAGGCTGAACGAGGGGCAGGCAAGCATTTATGGTTACAAAGGGGGAATGCGCCCACTCCTGAATTTCCCCAATAAGTAATAATGCTGTTATACACACAGCCTTATGCATAATGTACACAAAAACTAGTGTTTTTAAGTATGCCATGTACTTAATGTTGTTTTTGAAAGTGACCCCAGTCAAAAGAGACATTTCCGGATTATATATTAATACCTTGAATCCTCTGTGAAAATGGCTAATATCCATCAGCGTGCCAAAAGCCATCTTACAGTTTTACAAGATTCTCACTTTCAAAACCGTGACTTTATTTATAAAGCGTTAAATGAAATGTAACTCACAGAACAAAGGAGATGTTTGTTTATCAAGCATCCTTTGTTGGAGATAAATTTCCCTAACTTGTTACAGTCTGTAGCACTAAAGGGACCGCTGGCTGCTCATCTACTCATCAGAGGTGGGACCAAGTCATTGTTTTGCAAGTCTCAAGTAAGTCTCAAGTCTTTATCCTCAAGTCTCAAGTCAAGTCTCAAGTAATGTCAGGCAAGTCAGAGTCGAGTCTCAAGTCACTGGTGTAAAAGTCCGAGTCAAGTCACAAGTCTGAAACTTTGAATTTCAAGTCCTTTTGAGTCTTTAAAAAAAAAAAAATGAAAAAAGAATGTTGCAGTTATGCTAAATGTAAATATTAGACCATGTAATTTTAAAATCTGTGTTTTTCTCAACACATGACAAAATAGTGAACTTAGAAAATATACACAAATTGTAAAATTGCACCTCTTTAAAATGCAGCTCAATTAAACCTAGCTCCAAGAATAATTTTCACCGACGGTTCTGAGATAAGCTGCATGTTATTCTTGGATGCGGTTGTAGGACGTGCTTTAAAATCGCATGACAAAAATATCATACATATTAAAAAAAACTGCATCACCAACGTAGCCTGGACAACATTTGCTAGTTAGATGAAGTCAGCTATCTCATCGTAGCATATTTATATGCATATTTATAATCATACGGTTCTTGGAGTGAGTGCATACACTCATGAAGTTTAGTAACTTCAGGTCACTGCAACAAGCCCAGGTACAGTTTACCGACGGATGGGTACAGGACCTTGAAATGCACCGTGTAGAACGAAAGACCATCGTACGTATCATAAGTTTACCAGTCTCACAAATTGTCGTCATAAATACACATTCCTTAACCGTTTATTAATAGGACCTTTGAGCTCAACGGTAATTAATTAGTAGTGGAAATAATTTCTGGTAGCATCACAGAAATGTAGCAGTGACAATAATATTGTATGCTGTAATCGTACTGGGCAATTAGTGATACAAAAAACCTGTTTTATCCTGTGAATAAAAGTATATGTTTTTGTCAATGTACCATAATAACAGAAGCGAAACGCAATATTGTGTCAGGACAATTCACTATTTATGCACAATAAACACAATAAATAAAGGAGCATAGCGCGACAATTTCTGTTCAGCGCCAGACTTGCTTGTAACCTATATCACCAATTATGTTAAGAAAAATGACGCATTAACTACAACAGCAGACTGACCTTTGTGTAAATGCTTGGAGCAGACTAACCTGTGAGCTGGAGTGTTCTGGGACGTTATATTTGGTCTTAGAATGGCTGCAATCCAGTCGCGTCTTTGTTACTTCGGAAACATGGCTCGAACAATTTCTCTTCAACGACGTAATCCGATAACAACCGATCTCTTTACCCGTCGTTTTCCCGTGGCTGTCATGCGACCGGCTATTGCAGTTAATAATACAACAGCTTCTTGACATTTTTGTGTTTCTTTTTATCGCTGTATAACTGATTTTAATTGAAAGCCTAGTACCGCTTGCCACGAGTTCCCAGAATCCTTTGCGGTTCTACCCGTGAATGACGTCACATTTTCAATCTCTATATAATATGCATGTTAAATTTTATATTTGGGGTAAAATATCAAGTCTTTTCAAGTAAACCGGTTCAAGTCCAATTCAAGTCCCAAGTCATTGGTGTAAAAGTCCAAGTCAAGTCACAAGTCTTAGAACATTTTTTCAAGTCAAGTCTAAAGTCATAAAATTAATGACTCGAGTCTGACTCGAGTCCAAGTCATGTGACTCGAGTCCACACCTCTGCTACTCATCTATGCACCATCTGTTGATTCTGGGGACACAGCTACCAGGTTATCGCTCTCTTTTGGGCTGGGGTATTTGTGGAGCTTTACTGACTGCAGGTTTTGACAGTTGTATAGCTTTATGGTTTGTGTATTCATTTTTGGTGAGTGAAGAGATACATGTTAGCTCACACTAGCAGCAAGCTGTAGCTTGTTTGCAGAGATCAGTGTCAACACACATCCACATTCATACTGTACATATATACACACAGCCTCAAGTCTAGTAGCAGATTTTGTGATCCTACTCAGTGCATAAGCACCCAAGTGACACTTTGTATTAAAAGCATTCCTGGCACTGGAGGTGAGTGTTGTCAGATGTTCCATAAACTGGAAAAGTTAATGTTCCCCAAAGACACATCAGAACAGCTTCACGAGGTAACAGAAAACCGCTTTCCTGGGATCTTAACAGTGTGAATAGAAGCAGGATATGAAGTATGGAGATGGTACCTTTTATCTCCATCGGCAGGAGCAGAGTTATTAGGTAAAATGATGAGCATGGTGAAACAAAATTTCTGGTCACAGTGCATACGCTGTGCACTCTCTGTTCACTTCAAAAGGGCCATTGAACCTTAACAAACATGGACAGTGGATGTTGGCTCAAAACCTCTCCCCACCACAAAATCCCTTAAGCATATACTGTTTGCAGAGTGTGTGTGTGTGTGTGTGTGTCTCTACAGTGGGCTCAGATGTTGAACTATAAGTGCGCACAGATTTTCCAGTGAACCCAAACAAATCCCTGTACTAAACAAAAATCATACCAGGCCTGCTGCCCTATCTTCTATTCATGGTCTTTAAACATCAGATTGAAATGTTGTCACTAGTCAGACTAAAAGAAGCCCGTGTTCTTGTATAATCACCTCATCAGCAAGAATTTCACAAACATTGCGATAGAAAGTAGCAAAAGCTGGAGGCAGTGTACTGTTTCCAGATCCATGTCTCTACTCCTTTTAGCTCGCCTCCACAGGGAGTAGAAGTGTGACAACATTGTGTTTGTTGTTCCTCCCCACCTTACAGCCTACACAAGCTTCCTATGTTACTTTTGGGAGGTTCGCTAGGCTCTTTTAACTTTACCAGACTTTATTTTACTTTAATTGTCCTGTCCCTGAGCACAGAAAATGTTCCCTTTCTTCTCCCAGATGCAATCTCAGTTGGTTTTATAGTTTTCATTGTGCAGGCTACAGTGGCTTCCACTCCAGAGGATGATTAAAGAAAACACTGTCTTTAATAGCGTTTGAAACTACTTCTGACACAGCATCTTTTTGAGGAGAGCAGCCAAATATCAGTAATTTAAGCTGCCTCGCTTTATTGATGTAATATATAGAAGGTTGGAAATATACACAGAGGAAACAAAACGTCTAAAACGAAAAGTCTTATTAACCTTTTGTGTGTTTTAATTTAACACTTACGAGATGTACTAGTCTTAAACCGGAGTCCCTCTAATGGGATAGAGTTTCTACAGTCCAATCATGAAATCTTTGCATGATTACATACTTTAGTACGCCCAGGAAATAAAACTGATAGTCGTTTAGCCGTTTACGGTCTGCCTCCTATACATCCTGAGAGCTTGAATTGCACAGGTAAAATGCCAATTGTCTCTTTCCGCCTCCTGCCTCAGAACACAGTTAAAGTTTAGCCATCTGTTTCCACACATGACCTTTCTTTTTAATTGGCTAAATTAGAGGAGAATGAGGAAGACTGGCTGGATGCTCGCTCCTGTCCAATTCTAATATTGAAGAAACAAATGTTATTTACAGTGACAAATAGCACTGGGGAGCTATGTCTGTGTCAGCTGCTTTCCACCTGGCCATGTTGAACACCTGCCCAGAACCAGTTTGGTTCACTGCAGATGGCTAAGGTGAGCGTCCCACCTTCAACAACCTTTCCTGCAGGCAGGATTAATTCCTGCTCTCTGATAATAACTTCCTGGAATAATCAGATATGAGTATCTTCAGAGTTTAATGAGAAACAGAGTTGATGACGATAAACAGAGAACATTAGATTCATCAGCAACACTGTTATGTGCTTGCATGGCTAAAAGGCAGGATTTGTTGTTTCAAAAAATAGCTTATTTCTTGCAGTAATAATAAAAACAAACACATGGTCTTGATGGAACCTATATAATCCTACTTCATTCAGGCTTCTGTGCTGTTTCCACAGAGGTGCTGTGCTTGCTGTGGCAGCTAATCATGCAGCAGCTTTGTATTCACTGCTAAATCACTCTGGAGTTGTCAATGCGACTTTTGTGATTTAAAAAGAATCAAGGATAATGCTCTCACACTGATAATCATTTGGTGTCTTTCAGTCGTCTAATTAAGGCACTGTTAGGGTAGCATTAATGCACAAACAGATAGGCAGCTATTTATTATAAACTATTCATCTGATAAGCTTGTTACTGTACACAGGAGATTACATCACAGCGATCGTGCTTTTTAACCAGAAATTTGTGTTTAAATGGTTCTCAGCAAAATACAGACACATTTACAAAATGCAGTAATTACATATCATGGGAATTGGTTCTATTATTGACCCCACCCACCCCCACCCCCCCACCCCCCAAAAAGAGGAGAAAAATTAAAGGTTGCTGTTTGTGGTTGACCTACTGATTAATCCATTTGTATGTAATATATGTAATCGTCTATTACAGTAAATGATCTATTTTTATATTAAATTAGTTAATCGCAGGTCAAAAATTCTCAAAGCAAACCTGGTTAGAAAAGTTTGTAAGCATTTATAACCTCAGACTTCACTCCACATGGCTTGCCATTTATAGTTTAAATTCTGATGTATTTTCATCATGTTTGAAGGAAGAGGAATCCGGGGAAATGCCAGGAGCCACTGTTCTTTTGATAACCAGACAGCAACAAAGCTAAGACAAACTCGGTAACAAAGCAGAGCATCTCCTGTGTGCCTTCTTGTTGTTCTCCTGAACAAGCTGAACCTTATGAAAAAACATGGGGCTTGCAAAATAACTGTGACACCTTCGCGTAAGCTTCATGAAATACTCAAAGACAAAAAGCTGGTGCCAAAATTCCGATCTCATTATTTTATTGCCAACAACTGTACTTGGCTCAGAAGAGGTTGTACCGTTGTCATGACTGTGGCTCGGGACTTAGCTACTATGTGTTGCTAGTGGGCAGAGGTTTCAGGGTCATGCATGGACATGCCTCAAGGAAGGTGCGCACTGAAGCATTAGACACAGCTGGTGCTTGCCAGGGCACGCCTCAAGTTACAAGCAGGAATGAGAGGTCATTTTTGGACTAAAACTGTTGGAGATTAAATGTGTTTTCCGGTGCTTTGGAGGAAGTGCGTGCGCTAGCGACTGGTAAGTATACTGTAGATTAACCTTGGTTCGCAGGCTAAAGACTAAGAAAGGATGACAAATGACTTTGAAAGACTGCTCTTGACCACCAAACCATCTGTCAATGTATCCCCTCAGAGCACCAACGAGAAATACAGTGGAAAGCACAGCAAAGCAGATCTCATCAAGTAATGTATAGCAGCAATACAATGAACGATGAAGGGTAGCCCAGGGGTAATCGATAATTTGAGCCACCAATCTGTTCCAGGTGCTTTATGATGTGACTGAGGTAATTATCACCAGATCAATGAAAGAGTTTGTTGTACACACGAGCTGGAGAGGAAGGCATAATTGCTTTCTGCTACTGAACTGATTTTATTTATGTATTTTTCCAACCTGGGAAAAGGGGTTAAAAATGATTCTCTCTAGAAGCAGGAAGATAGTGTTTGCCCCTTGCTATTTGTTCCCTCAGGGTTCAGGAGCAATATTCTGCGATATCTGTGGTTTTATTTGCATTTGCATGCATCATTAAGCACTTACAAAGTGGCCTTTGGTGATTCTTGGACCAAAGAAAAATGCCCAGAGTAAAAAAGCGAAGGAAAAAGAGAAAAGGGAGTGAAAGGAGAGGATGTCCGAAAAATAGGCAGTTCATTTGAGAGAGGGAGAGTGAAGCTCGTTCTTTCAACTTGTATGTCTTTAAAAGAAAGAAACATTTCCAGCCAAACTATACAGGGTTTAAGAAAATGAACAATTTGTGAATTGTGAAAAAAAAAACAATGTAGAGAGACTGGATCAGCTAAGGGATTGTTTTATTGTGACTGACTGTTTCTCTGTAAGGCAACTGATGACTCTGGGCATTTGAAAAGGTCATGCAGCAGCTTAATGGGTCAGTTGTGAACTTGCTGTTTGTTGTTTAGCAGGCTGGGGATCAGTAAATCCCAATCAAGGGGTCCAAGAACCAACACAGGAGCTCCTTTTGCATATGCCAGAGGGAACGTGAAAAGATTAGCTCAACTGGAAAAAAAAGAAGAACAGAAAAACGGAAATTTTCAGTGAACTTTCAGCAGAAAGGTCAATTAGGGGTAATTAATAACTAGCAGAAACAGACAGCCTGAAGATATGCATAAATGATTAAAATAGATAAGCTGAATGTGGTCCAGAAATGGTTAAATAGCAGTTTAGAAGGGGGCTAGAAGTAATTTAATGGACATTTTTAAACCTACGTTAACAAATAAATAGCTCAGCTTAATGCAGCCTAAACAATTCAAGGAGATAGGTGTTTTAACGATGTCTGCTTTTATAGAGGAAAGTGTTAAATAGGGACTATTTTAGTTCAAAAGAACATTAGAGTTGGTGTTAATGGAGGGCCCATCTGACAGGCCTGTGGGAGCACATAAAAATGAAAAAGGTTTGGTGCCACTGTGTTAGACGGTTGGGTGAGCATTTTCAGATGCTCCTAATAACTTAATAACGAATCATAGTAAACAGTCTTTCAGCCCAGCCAATCTTGTGCTCATCACGCAACAAGCTGTAAACACAATACTGACATAAAATCACCTCAGTGACACTGCTGATTAAGTGAAAGTGTTAGCAAAAAAAATAAAAATACAGAGTTTGTCTATGACGCCCACATCCTGGAGAAATATCTGGCTCATGAGTAGTTAAATGTTCCATTATGTTCATCATCTAGTGACAAACTGTCCGTGCAGATTGTGATTTTTTTCTACTTTTTTCTCTCTCTTTCTCTATTTTTTTTTAAAACCTTTTTTAAACAGCTCCCTGTTGCGAAAGGAAATTAGGTTAATGAGAGCAGTGAGAGTAAACCAAATCATCCCATTCAAAACAATGAGGTGAAAAAAGTAAAATGGTTCATATAGCTGAGAGGAACTCTAGTCTTTCATGTGGTCCAATCACCACAAAAGACCTGTTTCATGTCGTATTGACACTGAATCAGTTTTTTATGTAAAATACAGATTGCTGCGGCATTGAAGCACTGAAACTCTCGACTTCACTGGAGAAATTAAAGTTGGCTACTGTGTGGACTTAATTTGAGGTTATGTGCAGGCTAGATATTTAAAAAAAAAAACATTTCTGAAAGGAAGGATGAAAGATGACAGGAGCCATGATGAGCTCAGAAGGCGTTGAGTTAGAGGTGAGAGATTGGTAATAGAGGTATTTGGGTGGTGGATGACCCTGAATGGGTGAAAACATCTGAGTTTTTTTTCTGTCAGACTTCCTCTAGATCAGGGTTTTCATCAGGTAAAAACATTCACTTTGATATGCATTTCTAATGCTGACTGGCCTTTTATACCTTTACCTAATAATGTTCTGTGACACCACAGCTCCCCAGCATCATACTGCTTTGTTGCAGATGATTCCCTCTGCAACTTACCCTCCTGTCTGTCCTCAACACTAATTCTTCTGTTGTTAATATTGATAAGAGCTTTAATGTCTTGCCCGAGCCAGAGTTCTCTAATATATATCATTCATTATTGGGTCCTGCCAGTGCTCACATTAATATTTAAATAAGCTTATTATACACCAGGTGGCATCTAAAGTATGCTTATGATGTAACCTATGGAACACATCTGCTTACCTGAGCAGAGCCATGCGAAGGTGAGTGACCATATATATATATATATGTATATATATATATATATATATATATACATATATATAATTTAACCTGTTAATATCCAACAGGTCAGTGGGAGCCCGTGTAGGGTTTGCTTTATGCCATGCACTAAACAGGTAAATTTTCAGAAACTGCAAGATGTTACTTTTCAAATGATGTTTTAAATGTGTCATGGTCGGACGGTCCTTCCCGGAGCGACCTGTCTGTGTGTGTATGTGTGTGCTTCTCTCTCTCTCCTCCTCCACCCAGTGGCTGACACACCTGCACCTAATTTGCCATCCAGCTGTCACTGATCATCCTCATTGTGGACTGAGGTACTTAACTATGTGTCTGGATGGCAGTCGACGCTGGATTGTACTGGAGGCTCGGTAGTAAAGAGTGTTTTCTTACTTTTAACATAGCCTTAGCCGGCTACCCTTCTCACCTGTAGCTGTCGTCACTTGTTTATAGGAGGAAGTGATACGGAGCAGAAGGTTGGAGAGAAGGAGTCCGCTGGATTAAGCCCTCGGAGGAGAAACACACTCAGATAATCACTTGGGAGACTCACCTGCACACCACTGGGAATTTGGAGATGATCACCGTTGGATTTTTGTACTTCGCTTTGTGACTGTTTTGAGCACTGTAAATAAACGCACTGTTTGCTTCGCATCCAGAGCTCCGCGACTGAGTCTGTATTTCCCCCATTACCCGTGACAGAACAATCCAGCCAGCTATGGACTCAGCGGACTCAACCCCCGTCCAGCGCGAGCTCGCGCTTCAAGCTGAACGGTTGGAGCGGCATGAACAGATGCTGCAGCATGTTGCCAAGGAGCAGTCCGCGCTACTACAGGTGGTATCTGAACTGAAAGGTATGTTGCTTGCTACACCTAGGGCACCCATTCAACCACCAGAGCCCAGTACACCACCACAACCACCAGTGGAGCTTCTAAATATAGCGGCGGCCTGTCCCCTTTCCCCATCTCCGCCTCAGCGAGAACACACGTTCCCTATACCTGAAAAATTCAGTGGAGAGTTGGACAAGAGCCGGGGGTTTTTGGCTCAATGCTCTCTGATTTTTAGGCAGCAGACTCGAGCTTATGCCTCTGATATCGCCAAGATCACCCTCATGGTGGAGCTCATGACTGGACGAGCGCTACTCTGGGCTCAAGCAGTCCTGAGCGCCCAATCCTCCATCTCATATAGTGATTTTTTGAGCAAATTTCGGTGTGTGTTTGACAAAGGCTCTAACCCTGACAGTGCTGCTCATCGCATGTTTACTTTAAAGCAGGGCCGGCAAAGCGTGGCAGACTTCTCCGTGGACTTTTGGATCCTGGCCGAGGAGACGGGTTGGGAGGAAAAGGCGCTCCGAGGAGCATTCCTAAACAGCTTAAACGAGAATGTCAAACGTGAGTTGGCCACTAAAGAGCTTCCTAAATCGTTAAGTGCCCTGGTTAACATGTGTATCAGTCTAGACGACCATATGCGGGAGTTTGGCAGGCGGACTGGAGATGGGCGACGGTCAGTAGGGGTCGTAGGAGTTTCGACTGGACTCCCCTCTCTCGAGTGCAGAGAGGAGGGAACGGACTCACCTGCTGACGAGGAGCAACCCATGCAGCTCGGACGGACTAAATTCACCCGGAGCAGAAGACAACTGGTGGGTGAGTGTTTTGTGTGCGGGAAGAAGGGGCATTTCGCGGACTCCTGTCCCTCACGGCTAAAAGACTCAGCCCGTCAGTAAAGGTGGGGATACTGACGGGTGCGCCGGTGAATACATTCCTCCACCTCAGCTGCCCTGCTAAATTATGGTTTCTTTCCCGCACCCATTCTTGTGATGCACTAATAGACTCAGGAGCTGAACAAAGTTTTTTGGATGAGGCTTTGGCCCACAAGATGGGTTTGCCTGTTGTTCCTCTCCCGGAAACACTCCAGGTGTCAGCGCTTAATGGCAGGCCTTTAGCCGCTGTCACTCACCGCACTCAAGAAATCACACTCACTCTCTCCGGCAACCACACTGAACAGATGTTCCTGTTTCTCTTCAAGGCACCTGACACACCCTTAGTTTTGGGATTCCCCTGGCTCCAGCGACACAATCCACAGATTGATTGGGCCAAGGGATGTATCGTAGGGTGGAGCACCCGTTGCCATGAGCAGTGTTTACGCTCTGCTGTGCCGGGTTGCATGTCAGACGATCTTGCGGGGCCGCCCTCTCGCCTCGACTTGTCAACCGTGCCAGCCGAATATCATGATCTAGGTCGAGTCTTTAGCAAAGACGGGGCCCAATCGCTGCCCCCCCATCGTCCGTACGACTGCGGGATTGATTTGCTCTCAGGCGCCCCCTTGCCCACTAGCCGACTCTACAGTATCTCGAAACCTGAGCGCGAGTCTATGGAGCGCTACATCACAGACTCCCTGGCAGCAGGCATCATCCGTCCCTCCACCTCTCCCTTGGGTGCAGGCTTCTTTTTTGTTAAAAAGAAAGATGCGTCCCTACGCCCCTGCATTGACTATCGGGGACTGAACAAGATCACTATCAAAAACAAATATCCTCTACCTCTGCTCACCTCAGCTTTTGAACTCCTTCAAGGAGCCACCCATTTCACCAAACTTGATCTCCGCAATGCTTATCACCTGGTCCGCATCCGCGAGGGGGACGAGTGGAAGACGGCCTTCAACACCCATCTGGGCCACTTCGAGTACCTGGTAATGCCGTTCGGACTCACTAACGTCCCTGCCATTTTCCAAGCCCTGGTAAATGACGTCCTACGAGATTTTTTAAACCACTTCGTGTTCGTCTACCTTGATGACATTCTGATTTTCTCCAGGTCCGGAGCTGAGCATGTTAAGCATGTGAGACTGGTGTTGCACCGCCTGCTGGAGAATCGGCTGTTTTGTAAAGCGGAGAAATGTGAGTTTCATGCCTCAACTGTCTCTTTTCTGGGTTTCATCATTGAACAGGGCCGGTTGCGAGCAGACCCGGCTAAGGTCAAAGCTGTGTTGGAGTGGCCTGTGCCCGGCACTCAGAAGAAGTTGCAAAGTTTTCTGGGATTCAGCAACTTCTACAGACGCTTCATCCGGGACTTCGGTAAGGTGGCATTGCCTCTTACCCAACTCACGTCGCCCAAACAGCCGTACCAGTGGTCTCCAGCGGCTCAGCAAGCATTCGACCGTCTCAAGAGCTTGTTTGCCTCGGCCCCCATCCTGGCCCAGGCTGACCTCGCCCTGCCGTTTGTGGTGGAGGTGGACGCTTCTGATTCTGGAGTTGGGGCGGTTCTCTCTCAGCGCAAGGCAGGTAAATTACACCCCTGTGCCTTTTTCTCCCGTCGGCTCACTCAGGCTGAAAGGAATTATGACGTGGGCGACCGGGAGCTTCTTGCCATCAAGTTGGCGCTGGAGGAGTGGCGGCACTGGTTGGAGGGGAGCGAACATCCTGTTATCGTGTGGACGGACCACAAGAACCTCGCCTACCTCCAAGCGGCTAAGCGCCTGAATGCCCGACAGGCCAGGTGGGCACTGTTTTTTGCACGGTTTAACCTAACCATCACCTACAGGCCCGGGTCCCGGAATACGAAGCCAGACGCCTTGTCGCGCCAGTTCGCGCCAGACACGGACCCTGAGGAGAAGGAGAAACCCATTCTGCCAGCCTCATGCATCGTGGGGACCCTCACCTGGGAGATAGAAAGGGTGGTCCAAGATGCTCAGCGACAAGAACCCGACCCCGGCACCGGTCCAGCAGGTAGATTGTACGTTCCCTCAGCGGTCAGGGGTAAGGTCATCCACTGGGCACACACCGCACGGTTTACCTGCCATCCGGGCAGGAACCGAACTGTCACCTTCTTACAAAGGCTGTTTTGGTGGCCCTCTCTCTCTCAGGACGTCCGGGAGTATGTGGCCGCATGTCCTGTGTGCGCCCGAAATAAGACGTCCAACTCCCCTCCATCGGGACTCCTCAGACCACTGCCTGTCCCCAGCCGGCCGTGGTCGCACGTCGCTCTGGACTTCATCACTGGCCTCCCTCCGTCCTCTGGTAAAACTGTTATACTCACCATCGTTGACCGTTTTTCTAAGGCTGCCCATTTTGTTGCCCTTACCAAACTTCCCACCGCTCTAGAGACTGCCCAGCTCTTGACCCAACATGTTTTCCGCCTTCACGGCATTCCTCTGGACATTGTTTCTGACCGTGGGCCCCAGTTCACCTCGCGGGTATGGAAGATGTTTTGTACCGAGCTGGGGGTCCAGGTCAGCCTGTCCTCTGGGTTCCACCCGCAGACTAATGGGCAGACTGAGCGAGCGAACCAGGAGCTGGAGGCCATGCTGCGCTGCGTCGTTTCCTCCAACCAGTCGTCATGGAGTGAGCAGTTGGCGTGGGCCGAATACGCCCATAACTCTAGCACGTCGGCCGCTACGGGTGTCTCTCCCTTCGAGGCGTCCCTGGGGTATCAACCCCCGCTCCTCTGCATCACGGAGGGAGAGGTGGCCGTGCCTTCCGTGCAACATCACATGAGGCGCTGTCGACGGATCTGGCGGGCAACTCGAGCGGCACTGCTGCGTACGAGCGCTCAAAACAAGAGACTGGCTGACCGCCGCCGCGTCCCTACACCGGCCTATCGGGTGGGCCAGCAGGTGTGGCTTTCCTCTAAGAACATCACTCTGCGGACTGAGTCCAAGAAGCTGGCTCCCCGGTTCCTTGGACCCTTTTCTGTGCAAGCCATCCTGAATCCAGTGACTGTCCGACTGGCCCTCCCGCGCAACATGAAGGTACACGACGTGTTTCATGTTTCTCAAATTAGGCCGGTCCGGACCAGCCCGTTGTGCCCGCCTCCCGGGCCCCCGCCACCCGCCCTGGATATCGCTGGCGCTCCGGCGTATTCCATTACTCGCATAATGGATGCCAGGCGCCGCGGTAGGGGCTTCCAGTTTTTGGTGGATTGGGCGGGGTACGGTCCGGAAGAGCGTTCCTGGGTGCCGCGGTCTGCGGTTCTCGACCACGCTATGGTGAGAGAGTTCCGCCGTCGGCACCCTGACAAGTTTCGTGGGTCGCCCGGGGGCTCCCGTTAGAGGGGGGGTACTGTCATGGTCGGACGGTCCTTCCCGGAGCGACCTGTCTGTGTGTGTATGTGTGTGCTTCTCTCTCTCTCCTCCTCCACCCAGTGGCTGACACACCTGCACCTAATTTGCCATCCAGCTGTCACTGATCATCCTCGTTGTGGACTGAGGTACTTAACTATGTGTCTGGATGGCAGTCGACGCTGGATTGTACTGGAGGCTCGGTAGTAAAGAGTGTTTTCTTACTTTTAACATAGCCTTAGCCGGCTACCCTTCTCACCTGTAGCTGTCGTCACTTGTTTATAGGAGGAAGTGATACGGAGCAGAAGGTTGGAGAGAAGGAGTCCGCTGGATTAAGCCCTCGGAGGAGAAACACACTCAGATAATCACTTGGGAGACTCACCTGCACACCACTGGGAATTTGGAGATGATCACCGTTGGATTTTTGTACTTCGCTTTGTGACTGTTTTGAGCACTGTAAATAAACGCACTGTTTGCTTCGCATCCAGAGCTCCGCGACTGAGTCTGTATTTCCCCCATTACCCGTGACAAAATGTTCCTTTTGATCTTGAAGTTTTTATTTATTTATTTTTTGCAAAATAGCAAACAATCTGTAATTATAGGATCCTTAACCTCAAAGGTCAGCAGTTGCCTGGTAGATGTTAACAGGTTAAAGCACTTAACCTAACTCGAATCCATAAAACTTAAAAAGACGTTAAACAATATCCTGGCAGGCCAATATTACTGGGCCCTATTACCTTTTCGCCCATATATCCGTATCTGCATTTATAACAGCCAGTAGGGGAGGACTCTGCAACCTCCCTTTTTGTAGCACACCTGTATGCCACAAACACAACAATCAGCTCATCCAAGCAGTGGTGCAGAGTGTCACAAAGTAATTAATGACCTATTGCTATCAAAAAAGGTGTCTATTTAAAATGCATTGTTATATTAGTGAGGACTCAAAAATAACTACACCTAACAAATGTATCTAACAGAAAAAATAGATATTGACCAACATATCTGATTTTCAAATCACCAAACAATTCACACACGTGTCCCAAATGCAAAAAACCGGAGAAATCTTCATATAAAGGCTTGTTAATTTCGAAGGGTGCAGAAGTCCAAGCATTAACTAGTGTGCATATGTCCCCACAAACCATCAACATCCACAACCACCAGTGATGGTGACATTGTGTAATTGTTTTGGTGTACATGGAAAAACAGTTTAATAATTTCACTCCAGAATATTTGAGTTTTATGAAGCAAATATACCAGAATAGAATAACTAATGTTAGCTTAGAGTTTAAGTCATCCACAACAAGATGGAACCACAACACAAACTCCAACAAACCCCGTGTAAGCAGGGGAAATACAGAAAAGTGTATTTAGTTTATCAGCCACAGGTTGCAGAACAAATCCACTGTGACTATGCGAATTAAATGTGTTTTCATTTCTCACAGTATGGTGTAAGACTTGTAATGTTTATGTAACAGTGCTATTTTATTTACTTTTTTGTAGCACATAAGAACACTAACACCGACTGACACTTTTGCAACATATCTGCCCAATCTGATGATTTTCATTTTATTCCTCACATTTTTTTTAAATCTGAAATTGATGAACAGTCCTTATGTTGTTTACCTTAACACTCCCAAACACAACAACATAATTTCAGTTGTTGTGATGAGTCCATCTCTGTCTGCTCTGCGTGGTAGAAATTTGCAGCAGTCCCTGTAATACATTGTAAATGTGATTGATGCTCACAAAAGCCTTCTAAGACAGTAGTGCAATCAATTATGCTTGATTTATTGTCTTTGAAGTTTCAGTATGCATTGTGTAGCATTTGTAACAACAAAAACTTTCTGTGCAGACTTACAGAAACATAATCATTCTTCAGCCATACACCCCCCAACACACACACACACACACACACACACACACACACACACACACACACACACACACACACACACACACACACACACACAGTAGAATCAAAGCTCCCAAGCTGCACTCATCATATTTCATTACTATAATTCACAATGAAGTCATTCTTTTGAATTGAGTGAGGAAAGGCCGGTTTTTGTCCTAACTTAATTAAAACTCCGGCATATCTTTCTGGGCAAGGCCTTTTTTTTTCTTCCTCCATGACTCAATAATCAACAGAAGTAAATCATCTACAGTCTATTGCATCAGTCGCCAGCAGGCTGGAACAAATGCAAAAAATAAATAGACCTACTCTGGCATGCCCTGAGTTACTGGCAGGAGCTGCAAGGTTACTCTGTGACACACTCAGAGGCACCTTTAGACTACACGGCTAAAATTATCAGAGAGAAAGTCTGTTTAAAGCGCTATGATCTATGGCGGGCTGGTCAGATGTTAATGCTAGCTGGTATATATTATTGTGATGGCAACAGCTGTGGCCAGAGAAATTATGTTTTTGATTTTTCCTTCTGTCAGCTGGTCCCATTCTCCTGATCGTCGTAACACTTTAATGTCTTGTGGGACTTTCTTCTAATCTGGCACTAAAATTCACTTGGACTCAAGGATGAAGTGATTGCATTTTGCTAGTCAAAGGCCAATATTACCACACATAGCCCCCAAAAATTTGACCATGACTCAAAACCTCGCTCTATAATTATGGCAAATTTTCATATAAATTACTAAAAAAAATTATTTGAAAACATCTGAGCTGATGAAAGTGTAATGGAAGTGTGCACATTGCAGGTGAGGTAATATGAGAATTATATGCCAAAAATGGCAATTTCATAAAATGAATATGTAATATGTAAGATATACATGAGATCTTAAACTTTGTATCCAGCCGTTATAGCCATTACTCAGTGCTATAACTCAGGAAAACAAGGAGAGACTGACGACATTTCACATTTTTGGGGTGAATTGCCGACACTAATCTGAGTTACCCATCAATTAAATTGATTTAAAGTCTTCCCCAAACATATTATAGGAGTCTGGACAGACATGAATGTAAATTGCAACTTAATATGTTGGCAAAGGCAAGCAAACATGAAGCAATATTTGTAGTTTCTTCCTATGTCCTCCTATGATTATATATACAATGCCCTCCGTGCTGCCAGCTACAGTAATTGCTGAAGGTGATTTAATGGAACAATGTGACCATTTCCTCTCCTGTGCAGGTCCCATTCCTACAATGTTGTCCTTGTAAATTAGGTGTGCACCCGAGATTAATGGTTAACAGCAACTATTCCAAGAGAAGCATCATCAGTAAAGCATGTAATTAAATGGTTGTCTCATTTACTTAGCAAACTAATGTAGCTGAAACACAAGCTAACTTCATTAAACCATACGAAATGTCAGCCCCTCTGATTTTACAGAGGTTTTTCACCAATATTCAGATACTAATGTGTGCAGGTGTAAAGTCACATTAATTCCAGATGTGAAAGGTGTTGTTAGGCAATCTAGACTTATTTTACATATAGATATATATTTCCTCTAAAGTAGCACGTACTGTACAGTTTGATGGCAAAACAATCTTGGATATTTTTAGAACCTGTTTTTTCTGAAATAAAAAAAAAAAAAAAAACAATCCTCAAATTAATTGCTTCTATCAGCTGGTTCAATTCCTGAGCTGCACTGCAAAAGACAAAGTGCCGAGCCAAACACGGTGCCCTGTTCCATCAATCATCGCTCTGTATTAACTACCCCACCTCCCATCGCAAAGAAAACAATTAAAGTTAAACTTGTTGATTTGTTATGGAAGGCCATAAATCACGCTGGTCTGTGGAACCCACCATCTCCTGGGGCCCCTTTTCAAGTTCCTCGATCAGCGAGCCGAGGTTAGAAAGCAACGCTTTGAACTAGTCTGATGCCGTTTGGTTATTTATTTATTTCCTTGTTTGTTTTGAATAAAACTGTTGTCGCTTCAGTCACCTTAAAATATGCTGAATTAAAGCTCTTTACGTGAGCTCATAAGTACTGTACGTGCACATATAGATAAAAAGCTTACATTTTGAGGGGTGGGGGTGGGGGGGCAAAAAAAAGACACTTTTCAGAGAGACACTGAAGTCTTGAAGATTATGGCATCTCTGTAGCTTTCTACTTCTCCTAGCTAAAGCACAGTGACAGGGGAGAAATGTCTGTTTGTCTCAGCAGGTTGTCATTTTAAGTATAGTGACACATTGTTTTGAAGAACCAAAACTACTGCGGCTAATGAGCTGTTCTCTTTTCATAATGTTTGATCTTTTCATGGCTGGCTATTGTTGTTTTTGTGCCCCTGTATTTAATCATTTTTTTTATGTACAAGCACACTGTTCATGTGAGATTTTTCCATCAATTTTGGACATTTATCAATGAGCTATTCTGGTCGTATTGGTGCCTTTGTCTGCCGGGATAAAAGTGGTGAGCACTGTGATAACGTCTGTATATCAGATGCATGACTTGAAGTGAGTCACAATTTCCAGCGCTTTATCTTGAAAACGTTTACTCTTTGGCTACTACGACTCGCTGCATGCATTATTAAGAAAGGAAATGAGAGAGATCCTTTACCTCTTAGAAAAAGTGGCAGGCTTGAATCACAGAGCCTGTGCCTTTCAGTGATCCTGCAGGGAGCGGAGAAACTCTGTAATTTTAGAAAAAGAGCAAGAAAAGCCAGTTTGATAATGAGATACAGGACAGAGGTTGTCCGTGGGTACTCAGCTTCGGCTGCACAGGAGACCTTGTTATTGTCCGGGGCAGGCAAGGGGTCAGACGGTCTCTGTTGGAATTTTTTATGGATGGAAATTTGTCTGAATAATATCAAGTGCAGTGAGTCTGCACAAGTAATGAGGCTTTACACGTGTTTTGTCATCTTAAAATACATCAGAATCAAAGTCTGACCTTGTTGAATTGTCAACAAATTAAGTGGATTCAGTAAATTACAAGACCCCAGTAGCTTTATAAATTACCGTATCATTTTAAAATCAATCCATGATGCTGTATGCTTCTTCTGGTGTTAAATCTGCTGTCTTATGGAGTTCCTTTTCAACTCTTAATTGAATAAAAACATTAAGCTCATTACCGTTTTGGTCTCCAAAACTAATCTAACACTGACACGTTTAGGACTCTGTGGTTGAAAAACAAATTAAGTCGCTGATGCTGTATATTCATTACAGCCAGCCAAAAAAAAAAAGTCACTGGTGTGGATTATAATTGTTTTGCTTCTAACTATTAATCGTAGGGTTAACTTTTGAAATAAATTAAGTTCTGTGCAACGAATCTCTTTGCGCTGAGAAGAAACAAGATAGGGAAATCATGTCCATTAAAAAGTCATTCATTCTGCTGTTCCACCTAATTAAGGAAGCACTGCTATTTTCTGTTTACATAACTTTACAGTGGGTACAATCACTACAGAATGAGTGCTGGCAAACTGACCAAAGAGACATGTACTGTATCTAAAAAAGTGTTAAGAAAACCAGAGTGAACGAAAGACAGGTCACAGAGGTGGTCAGAAGTCCTTGCTGTCATCAGTCAAACTGCTGGTTGAGGTACTGACGTTTTGGATACATTAGAAAATAATCTGAACCTGGAAATTATGCCCACAGGAAATAAACATGATGTAATAATAATGGTGTAATAATGCTACTAAAAAGGAAATGAGCATAATGTATTTTCGGTTATCCTTTTAAAGTAAATCATTTAGCCTGAAGGAGATTCATCTAGTGGTTGAACACAAACACAGCTTCCACATCTAAGCCAACTACCATGGTGTGAACACACATACTGAATAGCCGGTTGCCAATAAAGTCACTTTAGCTGGTCCTGACTTTGATTTTTGGCATGTTTTCAGAGCTCTTGCTCTGTCTGGCAGAAGCATCTTAACTAATGAGCTAACCATGAGAAGTGTAAAAGCCTACCTGCTGGCTTCAGAGCCCAGACTTTCAACTAAAAGGCAGAAGAGCTAAGAGCCCCGCTGAAATGCATTTCTTTCAATTAGACTTTGAAGACGCCCCAACTCTCTTTCACTCAGCCTCGCTGTTCATATGGCTCAGTGCGACGTGCATTAATATCAAGAATAAGCCCAGGTTTGTTATTTGGGAGATTGATTGATTGATTGAATCTTTATTTTGAACATGTTGAAAAAGTATAAAAAAAAAAAAATAGAATTAAAAGAGACAAATGAACAAAGCAAACACGACTAGACTTTTGTTTCAGGACTTTGATTTATTTCGCACCTACTCACTGTTCAGAATGATTAGCAGCTAATCGCATTTGTCTGCCAACATTGTTGTGGTTTTATCAGTTGTACATCAACTGAAGTGTTTTGTTTGCTCCAGATTTTACACAAAGTAAAATCCAAGCGACTAACTTCTGAAAGTTTAAGAGTTCTACAAACAGTTGAGATGAGAAAATTTGTTGATGTAAAGCCATAAAAGCTTTGATTTGTGGTGAGACATTGGCACAATCTTTATGTACTTTTACCTCATTGATTCACTGTGCTGCAGGGGTCTACAGAGAATGTTGATTATTTGGAGCTGCGCAGCACTCCACAATAATAGGGACTGACTATGAGATTTTGTGTGAGTACTTCTGTTGGTTCTGAGAGTGTATTTGAGCTGGCCACATTCAAACAGTGTTACCCAGAAGGCTTTTTTGTCTCGGTACAAAAAACAAATGACAGTATAGTATGGCTGCTCCAATTTTAGTAAAGAGATGAGGCGGAGGATGGGGGAAAGGCTGGTCAGCCTTTTATGGTGGAGCAGTGATTATAGCATCTTATGACAGACATGGGGTGAACTCAAAGAGGGCCATTACACTGCGCGGGGAGAAACATGCCACATAAGTATGATGAGCTTGAAACGTGTATGTGTTTTTTTTTTCTTTTTTCTTGCACGATTTTGGGACTGCAGCACAGAAATGTGAAGCAGTGTGCCTCCGTGCAGCACAAATATCTCTACTCTCTCTCCTCTCTGTGCTGTAGCTTTCCCTGTTCTATTGGTATTCCACCAGATTCATCACCAGCAGGATGGCATTCTGCCATCTCTTCTCAAAAATAGCTGACAGATAATTCTAAATCACCTCCTGCTTTAGGGACTGCTGGGTGCTGGATTGTTTTAATCACAGATAATTGATTTTATTTTAACAAAGCATATGAGAGAAGAAATCCTAACGCTAATAGATGAAACTGGGAGCGCTGAACAAGAAGACAATTAGTTGAATGTTGTGCTACAGTGTTCTGAAGAATCTGCAGTGCTGTGAACATGTGTCGGCTCCCTTCTTGTTTTCTTGTGTTTTCTTTTTTTGCATATTTGTCACACTCATATAATTCAGATGATCAAGCTAACCTGAGTATATACAAATGCAATGCAGTTTTTTTAAATGGTGACTTAATTTATTAAGAGAAAAAGAAATCATCTTTTAAAAATGTTTACTTACTTGGGTTATTGTTGTCTAATTTTAAAACTTGTTTGATTATCAGAAACACCTACATCTGACTAATATGTAAAAAACTATGAGGAGGATATCAGGAAGGGGGCAAATACTTTTTATAGCACTGTGTATCCAAAGGCATGTGACTTCCTTTTTCTGTGTATGTTGCCCTTATGCTCTGTGAAGGAATGAAGGATTTTAAAAAGTTAGTGAAGATTAAATCAAAATGAATAGACACATTGAACATGGGCTTAAAAAGACTTGGAAATTCCATTTAAAGTGACAGAAAAACCGTTTCATTACCCTCCATGTGGTTCAATTTATAAGAAAAACGCTTTAAATATCCCCAAGAGGGTTATTTGAACAAATGGCCTCCCAGGAGCTAGGGTCCCCTGCTTTTATCATTCATTTTGTCATTCATTTAATGGGAGGTTCTGCTGACCTTGGTCACCTCAGTAATTTCTACTCCCACTTGAATTGCATATAATTGTCGCAAATGCTACACATGACAAAAAGCTGCGTTTTGCTAAGTGTAATGTTTGCTTTGTGGCATGTTGTTTGTACAATATCCTCCTACTCACAAGGCTGGTCACTGGATAAGCTCCTCGGAGCAGAATGGCTGTGCTACAGATTTACAGAAAAGATTTTCCAGCACCTCTTACCCGTCCACTCAAAATATGTATGCATTTGGTGTTTTATATTCTCTTTACAATGCATGCACATTCAATAACACAAATTCTCATGTGAGTGGATGAAATAAATGCATTTGACTAATTGCTGCATTATTGGGGAAATATTGATAAAGAGCCTGAAATAAAGCAGATTGATAACCTGTCTCTGTGCTTTTGTTAAGCTTCGCGCCATGTGGGCACAGGCCTGTGTATTGGCAGGCAGTCCATGCTTTGACAAGATAATCCCTCACTGCATAGCGGACATTATCCACCTCTGATGCTTTCACCAGTTGATCCGTATTCTGGGACTGGGCCATGTTAACCACCATGGAGGATTGCCCCTCTCCCCATTTTTCTAGGTTTGCTTTATTCTGCAATTTGAGCATTGCATGTGGTTAATGATCATTTCTATATTAGCCTATAAATGATGAATATTCCTTTTCTTTTCTGTTTTTCTTTAGGGAATAGATTGACGATAGATGACTGTGTGTCAAATCAGCAGATACAGATTTGTGAAATCTCATTAATTAAATGACAGGCCCATTGTGAGTTTGTCTAAATTAGCAGAGGAGTAAAGTCTCCAAATTACTTATGCTGTCTTGTTCTTAATTGCATGAACTACTGTATACATTATGAATTATCCTCATAACTAGACCCCAAAGTGCTGATATTACAGAACCGCCTCTGATGAAACTCTAAACTCTAATCCAATATTTGGATTGTTAGTTTATCCTAGCAAATCTTATCTTATAATAATACTGACTAAGGATGCAAATTCAGTGAATTAACTAGTCAGTGATTAAACAGACTGAAGTACTGTTTTTCCAATTGTGCTTGAACTAATGTCTGTTACCCCAAATCACCTCAAATTCCAAATACATTCGGTATTTCAGCGATATAATGTATAAAAATTTTGTCACTATTTGCCAGACAGGTTCAATATTTTAATGTGTCTCTGTAGGGCTATTGTTGTTTCATGAAGTCAAAGGGCTTTAGCTATAAATAGCTGCAACAAATCTAAAAAGAATGTAAAAAAAATAAAAAAAATAGATAAAATAAAGAAAAAAAATGTATTGTATATGACAGCCACTGGGTAACATTGCTATCAACCTGACCTGTTGCACTCAGGTACTGCTACTACAGTGTATTGCCCCAGACCACTCCATTGCCTGCTTAGAAAAGCAAGCTGTTAGAGAACTTTTTTTGCTTTCCAGTATAAACGCCACTTTGCAGTTTCTTCCACATGTCAGTTATAACTTCCAGAGAGTTTGGAGGGGATTATACATCAACCTTTGAATGCATTGATTCACCCTGACTACACAGCGGTTTGGTGTTCTTAGCTTCCCTTCCACCATATAACCAACAGCAAGCTGGTTAATTTCCCACTGAGTGACAGCTATGCAAGCTAAAAATAAACCCCAAAAACTAGCTGTTACTGTAGTATGGTAAGAACTCATGCCATAACAGCTTAACTACCCAGGATTTAGTCCTATCCCAGTTTACACTCGGCAAGTGACAGGGTACACTCTGAACAGGTTTTTGCTCCATCACAAGGCTGGTAAATGTCCACTCAGCCATTTCTATGAAGGCAATTCAAAACATCTCCATGTGTCTGTGTATATACTCTGCACTGATGCTGCACACTGTGAAGGGTTTGTTCAATTCCACCTGCGATTGGATCCTGTCCTGCTGGCCTTATTTAATCAGCATATTTGCCAGATTGTTGATTTTGGTCATCTGGGTGCAGGGTTCTGGGACTGAACCTCCAGAGTCTTAAGAAGTTGCAGAGAGCACATTTTGTCCCACTTAAAAAGCTACGTCCAGACGAACAGAATCAAACTTTCTGGGATTTTCTTACTTGTAAGGCTGAGCATTCACCAAGACAAAGGTATATTTATTTGCTGTCCAAACAGTTTTCACTCTAAAGAAGCTGCTCAGGAATACTAATACCATTAGATCTTGATAGAAAGTGTTTCTTGGCCAAACTATTTCAGCACTATAATGCAAGTGTTCTAGTTTTCTGACTGACATGCAGCTATTAAAAGGTTTTTCCACTGAAGCATGAAGTTTATTATTATATTGCATTATGCCATTTGAAGCTGCTGTTGCTGTATATCATTCATGTAAATACATACATTATAATTACATTTGACAAGCTCATTGATGAAGTAAATGTGAATGTTTTACTTCGGCTGAATACTGTCATTCAGTGTCATTAAAAACCTGCGTTCCTATGTGTGAACGCAGCCTTAGCACATTCAACACCTAAATAAACCAGACCAGCTGTAAGACAACAACTTAATGATGTTTTCATCATGCTGCTTTATGTTCAAGGTGCCAGTGGAACATACCAGCTGTTACCTAGTTAGTTTGGTTAGCTAGCTCTCAGAACAGCCACTGAAAACACCAAAGTGATTAAATTTAGCTTTAAAATAGGGTCACTCATTTATTTAATGTGCGCAGCCCCCACAAGTGGTTATAATACAATTACCTACACCTCCGTGTCACTAAACGGATAGATGCCACTTTTCAATTTACCATGAATGCCAATGAAGTCATTAACAGCAAATGAATTATCCCTCGAATCCTTAATATTACCTCATCCACAGAGAGTTGTAAGAAAAGATCCACTAGTCTATGGATTCAGCTAAAAAAAAAATGAATAAACCTAAAAAAGTGGCTGAAAATGTTCTGTGTGGTCTTGCAGCTTGAAGCCACGAACCATGAATGGACTATAACTCAATCATTAAGAAATGGCTGCTTCATGCAACCTATTTCCTTGGTCTGCCCCTTCACTGGCAATTATCCCTGACAAGGTCATGGCCATCAGCCTTCAAGCAGCTATCAGTCATTTCCAGACAGAGTTAAAGATATAATAGCTAATCGTTGATCATCGTCTCTTGACACTGCTTCTTTTTATTATAATTTGTGACAAAGGAGAAATCGATACTGTTTTAATGGAATACACTGAATTCTCGATGTATGGCTGACAGTCCGTTTGCACTAAGGAGAGACTTTAAAATGGCTCTTATTATCCACAGGCAGTGAGGTTCACTATGTTTTGCCCAATCCATCCCATGGTTTTGCTGTTCTTTCACTTAATCCGCAGGTGCAGATACTGTCAACACGATTGTAACTCCTGGCACGAGCAAATACTCTTGACACTATGACATTTTTTAGATAAATATCTGTCTACTTGAGAAAACACTTTTAAGCCTGAAGCTCCGGCAAGATTAAATGGCCGGGCAATTGTTTGTGAATCTGCAAATGATCTGAAATAAAAGAGCAAAAGATCAAATATTTATATATTTGCCTCTTCCTCGTAAAGAGAGAGGTGGATTTACTCGAGGATAAGATCGAACATGGGCTTCTGCTTTAACAAGTCTCAGAACATCTAGCACATTTCATGCCTCTGCCAGTTTGACATACCTGTTCCCTTAATTTGATGGCCAGTTATCTTTCCAATGCAGCCAGATAAATTAACACGTTGAATGAAGGAGAATCTGTGGCGTGACTGATGAGATGACTATTTCATGCCAGAAAAAATGAACGTCCCGTGTCATCACACTACTGTCATTATCCCCCCCCCCTTTTCCCCATTATCAAGATGCTTTAACAGCATCTTGATAATACTCTTGTATGGCAGGCCATACTAATTAGGCCCAACCTGTTCTCATTTCCAGAGTGTCAAACACTGCCATTTTGTCAAACTGCCGGTGTCTCAAACATGCATTGAGGTGTCTCTTTGGTGTTGGTGACATCATGTGCTGCCATGGCAATACCAGACGCAGAGGAGTAAATCACAACAACATCCCTCAGCAGACTGCAGCTCATGTCATATTAGAGATTGTTTTTTTCAAGTTCTTTAACTAAAAAGCTTCAATTTAAAATGATCACCCTGCATATTTGAAAAAAAAACTGACATAAAAGGTAACTTATTGTGTGATATGCTGTGCACTTATACCCTGCCGCATTTTGTAAGTGCAGAGAAATAGGTGCGACAGAAAGAAGGTCAGCCTGCTTTATGCCTCATTGCCAGTGTGCGTACATTTTATTTCATTTGGACGAGACGGAAGAGGAGGGAGTGAAGGATTTGGTATCGATTAAAAAATCCACAACAAAAAGTGGCAGGCGGGCGATAGAAATGAGCATGAGGGATTGGAGAAGAAAGAGGGAGTGAACTAGAGAAAATGGGCGCCCACCAAAAGTGAAAGAGTGGAGCGGGAGGAGGGCGAACTCGAGAGAGGGTGTGTGTGCGTTAGAGGGAGTGAGCAAAGAGGAGAAGCAGTGATGAGAGAGCACATTAGTACAAGAAAGAGAGAGAGGAAGACTGAGGAGTGATAGAGTCGCAGAACAAAAGGAAGACAGAAAATGGGGATAGAGAGCTGGGAAAAAAGTGGAGATGGAGGGAAAGAGAGCGACAGATGATGGGTGAAAGTGCTGGAGTGCCCCCCACAGGCCTGCTGACACAGCAGCAGTGCAGCACCCACTGATCTATGTATCATTGTAATGCATTGCATGTGTAAATTGAAACATTACACAATGATCACCTGAATGGCTGCAGTCATTTCCTAATAAGATAAGTGCAGTGAGTGAAATGAATGCAATTTATTTTTCTGACAGACTTGTTTTCTCATTACATAAACTATTAGAATTCTTCAGAGTCATATGCAGGCAGAGAAAATGAACTAACAAAAACGGCATTTGATGGTCTGTGTTCCCAAACGGCAAGACTGTTTCCTTGCAGACGCCCAGAACCTCTCACCTTGCAGCCAGATTCAAGTAGGAAAAGGAAACTCCACACCCCCAAGGTCAATCAGCACATCACATTCTGCTAGTGTTACCATGAGAACAAGAGGCCTAGCAGACTCATTTATATTCACAGTCACACAGATGTACATTGGCAGTAGCAATTAAATGCCATTTTGCCTTTGTTGGCAGAAAAAAAAACAGCGGTGTGATTACAAAAACCACTGCAATGCATCTGCAGCAAATTGTGATTTCATTTTAAGTAACTCTGCTTTTCATAGATTTTTCATGCAACCCTCAGAAAAGCGCATTTGAGTTGCTGTGATAATATGCAAGTTTTATTATTGCCATTCATTTACAAAAGTGTAGTCGAATTCAAATTGAAAGTGGGTGTTAAAATGCCAGGAGCACATTTTAAATAATTTTATGAGTGAGCACGAGTTGAATCAAGCTAAAAGCAAAGGAGGCTCTCTTTTGAGTGTGCAGACAGTAAGTGCCCTCCGTCTCTGTCCCCTGTCTGTGAAGTTTGCTCAGCACCGTGGGGTTGCTGGTAAACCTGAATATACTGGGGAGTGAGGTCTAAACCTAAGGTTCAGACAAAGGCAGTAATACAAACACACCTCAGTGGGTGTTGCAGTTTCCAGTGAACAAGCTCTGCCAGGAGTTGGTGGACCTTCAGGGAGAAAAAAGGTATTGTTGAAAGAGTGAGAATGTTATAAAAAAGACTGATAAAGAAAAGGGAAAGGTGAAGGACACTTTTGCCCTTTTAAAATGTACATTTTACTCACCTTATCTGTATGAATTTTACTGGCCTAATGCTGCTGCTGTTTCAGAGATAAGATACCAGCAAATTTTCCATCCTCAACTCAGTAGGCTATGATTTGAAGGGTCAGGTTCTTCATGACTAAACATGCTGGGACTCTTTATAAATAGTGCAGAGCAAATGTTCATAATGGCCTTGGAGAGCTGGGGAAGCATGACTGACATTTAGCATGTCCATATATAACAGAAAATCCCCAGACCTGGCCATAAGTTGGTTGTGCGGCAGGGTACTTATTGATCCGGAATTGCAAACGCTTTTCTCAGCAAATAACGAGCGCAGCATAAACGCCTGTGCATTTATTCATCCCGCTCGTGACCCGGCTCACCCAGAGCGCAGCGAAAATAGGGCTTTTGACCCAGTGATCAGACAGATCTCTGTAATGCATACTAAGCACACCTTGTGCGTTGATCTTGACTTGTGCTTAAACATTTTCTATAATATAGCTAGCTTCATCTGCAATTGAGCCACACTCTTGCTATTCAGAGTGAATTTTCAAGGAGACTCAAACTGCTACCATCTGCAAGGTGAGGGTTACACATCGTCGTAGGTTTGGTTTGAGCACTGGGGGATCACATTATGCGGGGTTGTTCGGGTCTTCTTTCAGGACATTTTGACACTTTATTTCCTGGATTTTATGGTTGGTTTTATGCATCAGTTTGTGGTAGAAATGGCTTTATTTATGTAAAGGAAACACAAATTCACACACGCCTGATTAAGAGGCACTGAGACAGTCGGACATTCTGTACTGTTTTCCAAATGATTATTTTCAGTTTTTCTTATTCAATACTGAGTCAACACAAATATTGGAAATATAACTGGAAATTCTGTCTGATATCTACTTTTCTACTGGCTACTTTTGGGTCTTTCAATTGGGGAAGTACTCTAAAAGCTCAGATTTCTGCTCATATCCTACCACATCGTGTCTAACTGTGTTTTGGGATGATTTTTAGAAATCATATATCTCAGCTGTATTACAGAGGCTAAAAATAATAAAGGCAGGCAACATGTTCTTGAGATTAGTTAGCAAACTAGAGTTCCAAATTTCTTTGAACAAAAGCTATTTCCAGAAACTTCCTTTTCAAGCTTTTAACCAAAAAAAGTTAGCTATCAGACTTCAAATCAAAACTACACAAATATTTGGATTAGAGGGTGGAATGCTGTGTTCTTATTTATTGAGGTTTTGCATGTGACATCAGGCTGATGTGGCTTCAAGAGTAGTTTGCCATATTGAACTTGATAGAAACACCAGTCATGAGGAGAAATGATTATTACCGGACTGGTTGGTGAGTATTTCTTGATGGCTGTCACTGGATAAAATGGATTGCAAAGCTTAGTTTGGGGTGGCTGTAACTCAGAAGGTAGAGCTCATCAACTAGTAATCGGAAGGTTGGTGGTTTGATTCCAGTCTGGATGCCAAATATCCTTCAGCAAGATATTAACCCCAAGTCTGAATATGTGTGAATGTTAGATAGAAAACACTTAAAAACATAGGAAAAAGTGCTTGTATGAATGAGGCATGCTATATAAAGTGCTTTGAATGCTCTGGGAGAGTAGAAAAGCACTATATAGGAATCAGTCCATATACCATTTACCAAGAGGGCGCTGCACCAAAAGTTTCCTTATGATTGCATCAGTATAGAGGATTCTGACATGTCTGCAGACACTCACTAACAATTCTCTAAACTGGAGATGTAGCTGAAGCCAAAATGTTTTAAAAATCATATTTACTTGGACAATAACAGCCCTCAAAATAACTCAGTTAGCAGTTTCTGTTGCTCTTTTCTAGGGCTACCACGAACGATTATTTTGATAGTCGACTAGTCATTTATTATTTTTGCGATTAGTCGACTAATCAGATCGTGCATCCATTGGACGTAAAACGTACAGCTTATTGCACCAGCAGCATCTGCTCTTATATAAATATCATTAGCTTACAGCTTTAAGTGTTTAAGGTATGTGCTAACTAAAAATAAAGACAAGATGATAGTTTATTAAATTTTAATGAAATTTGCAAATTGTTTTGGTGGAGTTTAATAAACTCAGCCGTCTGCTCCTTGCTATCTAAAATATAACGGGACACCGGAGTATATTCTCGAGCATCTCACACTTCTGATAATCAGTTGTCTGCTTGACATTTATTCAGCTGTGTAAAAACTATAATTTTAATTTCAGCCAAACCGATTTACTCAGGAACAAATAAAATACTGAAAATTTTCAAGTTATCTAAGTGACTTATATATCATGTTTAACCTGAGTAGCAAAAGACGGCAGTGGGTTTTGTTGAAATCTCCCAATTCTTTGAATCTTTGGGCTGAAGGAAGGACAATACTCGGTGTATAAATGCTCAATCAACAATCATTTATTTCCATACAATTCAACAATAAGAGCATTACAACGTCCGGACGGGAGAGATGCTACCAGAGGGTCAGGCACATGTCTCAAAATGGTGACGGGTTGCTCAGCTTTTTATAGTCTCTAGTGGCCCCCAGCTAGTCGTAAAAGCCAAAACATCACATTTTTTCTCTGTTACAGCGCCTAAGTTATGACCTCGGCAGTTGTTTCTCTGCTTTCTGTAAGGTGGGGGTGTGGAATGTGGTCTGTCTATCTCCCCTGTCTTTAGACACAGAGTCTCCTGCTTACAACCTTCTCTTCATGATTCAACAATTAAGCATGTCAAGAAAACAGTGTAACACATTCCCAGCAGATCAAGGATACAGAGTGATGCACATTTATCTAATGAACTAATATGTGAATATGTTCTGTTAACTCAAAAGTATAATGAGAACTAAACTACATACAGCTCACACACTCTATATTAAAGGGTATAATGTGATCTACAGCAGTATTCTAATTCAACTACTTTGATTACATATATAAGGTAACATATAATAACAGAATAATCTAATAATTCCCCCTTTTGATCTCTGAAAGAGATCACTTACAACATGCACTCCAGGGTCGCAAGGTCCAGGTTTTCTTGATCCTGAGGCCCTCTGTCCCCCTTTAACGGGTGGACCATATGTGGGATGACCTCTGTGTTCACGCAGTTCAGATGCAAGCAAAGTTAGATTTACAACCATAACAGCAGTTACAGATGACACTCCCATCACTCCCCAATTCTCCCACAGCTTTATTTTGGTGCTCCAGTTTTCCACTCCCATTTTAATGCCACCTTATACCTTTCAAATGTACTTAGACTAGAACCTCTGTCTAAGGAGCTTTTAACCTTTATTTTTATTGCTGCAGCTACCAGTGTCTTCCAGTTGGGTGATTCTCAGCTTCTTTCTTCGACCTCCGGGGTTAGACCACCCTTTAGTCATTGCACAGTTCTGGGGATTATTCTGCCCCGATTTCAAACAAGGATCTGTGTGTTTTGGGTTCACCGGCGTGTCCCCCTTTTTGCCAAGAGCCTCTCGAACCTCGTTGGTCTGGTGTTCCTGGTTTTCGCCAACCCCTTCATGGTTATTGCTGTGTTTGTGGGATCCATCTTCTCCAGGAGCCCAAACGTCATGACACTTGACCCCAGTTGCTGTCTCGGCTGTCCCTACATCTGTCTCTGCTGTGAAGGGTCCTCACATCTCCGTGTCCCCGTCTGGTGTCTGTTCCTTTCTCTGCAAGAGACAGAAAACCAAAACACCTCTCTCCCTAGCCTTGATAATCTAATATTGTTATCCATTGTTCTTCTAATGATTCAAATTTGGTTTAAAATATTATGTTCAGAACCTATTCTAATCATAATCTATGTGTGTGTAAAAGAAATCAAAAATTAATGAACCATTTCTAAGTCTACCACATTATAAGCTTAAGTTTTACCATAGCTAAATTATTAAACACACAAATAAAGTCATAAAATGTTCATAACACCATTGTTTGATGTTCGGACTCAACTTCCCCCTTTTTGACACACTCCCATGTGTCAATTCATTGGAGCTAGACACTTAAAAGAGAAGGTTAGTGACATCATATCTGGTAACTGGTCCATCCAGAGCTGTAACATTTTGAAATGTACATACAACAAGCCAAACCACACCTTGGTCACACCAACCCTTTTCTGCCCCGAAGATGTCCAATGCCATCCTAGTATGGACTGTCAAAAGTGGCTTTAACGCTGACTATCCTGACAATCCATTTTATAACGTTTCCTGGTCAGATTTGCCAATCTCTGCACCAGGGTTTTAAACTTTTCGCCATTTCCATTAGTTGTTATTTTTATTTAGTTTCGACTCCAGATTTTCAATTTTTACCAGTTGTAATTAGTTTTTACCAATTCTTTGCTAGTTTAGTGTAGTTTTTATTTTCTGAAAATCCTTAGTTTCAATTTAGTTTTGTTTGTGTTTTGCAAAAATTAAGTGTAACAAAATCCCAGTTCCATCATATCAGTCATGCTCTTCTGGTTATCCTTGGGTGTTGAGACTAATAACTATTAACTCTTGCCGCACCGTGTGGTCCTAATTTTGGTTCAAGTGAATTGATAACCTTTTGAAGGCGATTGTTTCACACCTTTATTTAGATGTCCCAGTCCTGTTGTCTCGGGATACATCACGCTGCCTTATCTGGGGTTAGCTGTTTTCTGGGGATGCGGGTTGAGTGGGTGAGCTCTTCAAGGAGGGGGAGTGTGCTCCCCCTGATGAGGTCTTCTAGGTAAGCTAGGTTAACCTTCTTGTGTGGGCTTTTCAAGTGCACTTTAAGGTTAGTGGGACTTTTAGTTTTATAAATGTCCCTCATGACCCCCTGATGACCCAGTATTTCATTTTTGCACACTGTAGTACACATTTTAGTTTTTGCTTGTAGCTCGCATACTCTACTTGCCACTCCTCTAAGTCCTGATGTTTCTTAGAGAGGGCAACAGTACCTTTAAAATTATATCACACGTGTGGGGGTGTGGCCTTGCCAATTGTTTTGCCCACCTTTTCAAAATGGCTGGCGTGCCCACAAGCACATTTCATGGAAAAAGAAAGGTAAGCTTGATATTTACATTTAAAATGTTTTGTTAAACTCAGATTTTTATTTTATTCTTTTTGCAAGTACCCCTCCTCGGTGGCGAGAAACTGTTGGTGTGGTCAAGTGGGTGCTCTAGAAACAAACGCTCAGGACAGAACAGTTATCAGTCATGTACTTCCTACAAATTTTGCATATGTTTTATTCCATATTGATCCTCTGAGTGTAATGGTACATTTTAATTTGAATTTATCCAAACTAAACACAATCTTTTTTTTCAAGTGAGAACCTAAATCACGTGGACCAATGTTTATTATTGCATATCTCTATTCTGAATGTGGCCAGTCATTCATAGGTATTGTTCAATTTTGGCGATTTTCCTCTATAAAATTTAATTGACTTTTTTACAGTGGCCTGCTGTGGTTAATAGTAACATATTCCAGTCATGAGTGATATCAATAGTTATCTCCACTGTAGCATTTGGCATTCCCAATAATATAACATGATACCTTAATCAAAACACAGCTAATATAGCACAGTTTTCTTAATGCAAACATCGGTAACTCAAAATCAGCAACCACAGTGTTAAGTCTGCAGTTCATACTTATGTGAAGCTAGAGTCTCCTCCTCCAGTCTCTCTTATCCTCCTGCTCCTGAAAAAACAAAACAAAACAAAGCGAAGCATCCACCCTTCTCTTGTCGGCTGGGTGAATTGTTTATTGGCATTTACTAATCCTAAAGTGGGTGCAGTCATTGTCTCAGTATCAAGTCAGTCAAAGCTTTTAGTCGTCAGTCCATCACAGTCCATTCACATGCATACCTCCATACACATTCATACCAGATGTTGCTGATAATGGAGTCTCACGCGCAACCTATTCGAGCATCCATCACCAGCAAGATGACGTCATCATTTTAAAGGAAAACAATTCCTTGTTGTTTTTTGGGCCGGATTGACTCGGTGCAATCCTTTTAGATCAGTGTTCCCTATAAGTGAATTTCTCCCAAGCCAATTACAATCATGGAGAAGCACACTTTGCAACTGTTTTTGTAAGAATATTTCATAGCGCTTTAAATTTCAATCTTTCAGGCCTGGTTTAAAGAGCTGATTGTTAAATCATAAACTCACAAAATATCAACATATCACCACCGGTGGATCACACCTCTCAGATGTTTTTTCTCCAGTGCACTGTAACAAAAACGAAAACAGACATAACCAACAAAATACTACTAAAATAACACAAACTAGGGCCCGTTGCAGACATGTCCAAGCATAAAACTATCCCTCTCTCGCTTACGAGAAAGAACACAAGCCAAAGCTCACTGATAAAATCAAGCTAGCGCTAAACAAAACCAAACAATCAACCAGAAATTCACAGGAACATTTTGCTTCCTGCCGGGACAATATTGTGTGGGAATGAGAACCTCAGGTGCCGTAACACCTTTTGTTCCTCCTTGAATTAAAACTCAATCACAGAAAATGCCGTACTCCGACCTAAAACTTACACTATTAATTCATCATTTTCACTCTGTGCCACTGTTCCTCATCAGGGCTGTGTGAAGCACAGCAAAGAATTCAGTCAAGGCCTTGAGCCATAAACAGACATCACGCACAGACATTGTTTTCATAACCAAACTTTTTTAGACCTTATTCCTAAAATCTACATAAATGCCCTCTGGGTGACATATAACACATTCTAAGTATTTAATGGTAATCAATGGCTCCTCATAAAAATTATGCATTGGGATGTTTGTGTGCAGCATTTTGCATATCAGCATAAGCAAAGCATTCTTCATTGCATCAGCGTGTATGTGTGTGTGCGTGTGGATCACTCTTCATTGCACAAGCGTGTGCATGTGTATGTGTGCATCACTTCTCAGTGAATCAGCATTCCAGTGTGTGTGTGTGTGTATGTGTGTGTGTGTCATTTCTCACTCAACGAGTGCACGTGTTTATGTGTGTATTTCACTTCATTCTGAATCTGTGTGTTTGGAGACGTGTGTGTGTGTGTGTGTGTGTGTGTGTGTGTGTGTGTGTGTGTGTGTGTGTGTGTGTGTGTGTGTGTGTGTGTTTGTTCATCACTTTCCTGTTCTGGTGTTCTGGGTAAACCACTGCCTGAAGCATGGCCTGGGGTCCTGCCCCCCCTCCTTTTCAGTTTGTTTGCGACCATTGCTGCTGCTGCTGCTCAAAGTTCAGTCCGTCCTGGTTCTGACCCCAATTAGGGCAGTCCTTTCTCCAGTGTCGATGTTCACCGCAGGTGAAACCTGCATCTTCTTCTGTGTTTTTGTCCATTCTGAGGTGCCTTCTGTCCTCAGTTACTCCTCTTGTCTCGGTCACGCCCTTTTTCGCCACCCGATCATCCGTGTTGGTCCATCACTGTCCTGCACAGTGTGAATGCAAAGTTATCAAGGTCAGCATTCTTTCGCTCGGCCTTACTTTTCATTCGGGCTTGGCGGGCGTCTCTTTACAGCTCTGTCAGCTGACGCAGTCTGGGAATTTTCCCCCGTGTAGTGAAACGGGCCTTAGGTTTAGTGCTCTCCGTCTCGGCTGCATGAGATCACATTCCTGCAGGTCTGTTGACATTCTCAGGTCGTTGTTGTGGGTCCAGCTGTTGCAGCATTTGGTCAGTGTCACGTATGGGGGAGAGCAGGAGTCCAGTCAGCCTCGGCTTTCAGGGCCGGCAAAGCAGCCTGTAATTAAATATGTATAGAAAAAACAAAAACAAAACAAAACAAAAACAAACAAAAAACAAAAAACAAAAACAAACGAACAGGAAAATGTTGTTGTGTTGGCTGTGTTATTCAGAGGGGAGACAATGGGACCAGGCCCTGTGTCAGCCTTCTCTCCCCCTTTTTTTGTTTTTTGTCTCCCGATATAATCAACTCCTAACCCACCAAGTTGACAGGACAACACCGGTATATGTTAAAATTCTTAAGATCATGTTTAAAAGCCCAAAAAGGAACTTTCTTTCATTCAGTAATCACTTTTATTAATCAATCAACAGAAAACATGTCACAATTTGAATCTTTTAACCACTAAATTTGTTGTGTCTTGCCTGGTTGGTTAGACCAGTGTTCCTTTTTTTTTTTTTTAGTTAAATTGTTGTCCTGCAACCCAGAGGGTTTCTTTGTCAGTAATGTATAGACTTCATCATTTAAGTATGTTAATTTTTCTTTAACCTTGCTGGAAAATCTTCACGTGTTCATGAGTGTAAGCTGTTTCTTCATTGCGTGTATGTGCATTTGTATAAAAGCAGGTTAATTTTATCTTTTCTCAAACTAGGCGTTACCTTAAAAGGAGCCTTTCTTTCAGATTTCTCTGCTTGTGTGTGTTTTTGTTTCACCTTTTTGTTGTGATGCTCCGGACGCCTTCCCAACCTCCACAAGTCCGTTGGCCCCAATTTTATGTGTTAAAACTTCTCTTAATTTCTCCTCTAATTCTCTCCTCGCTGCTGTCTTTTTCACAGCTGCTGATTCGTGCTGGGTCTGGTTCCCATTACCTATAATTTTGCTTCGGCCGCTGTGCTTGTGAGGGCAGTTGGTCCAGGTCCGCAGCTTCCTGTATTAACACACTAAGAGATTTATTTAATTTCATTTTCATCACTGTTAAACAGATAAGCAGGCAACCCGCCTACCTTGACAGCGTAAACTGTACGCCAGTCTCCCAACACATTCCTCTCTGTACTCCTCCATAATTCTCCACTGCACACCTCTTACTATCTCTCCTTTTTATTTTTATTACACCACAGAGTAATACACCCAATTATGCCCGTCTATCTCTACGTGGCTCCAAATTCCCTCTTTATTTTAATTTCACACTCGTCAGGGGACAGGCACACAACAATTTCAACCACTGAAACGAGGAATTCAACCTTTTTATATTTCTTTACTAATCTAGACTCAACGTTTGTTCGCAAAATGTGTCTTGTTCTAGTCCGGAATAAATGTGAACCCGTGATTACACGGCCGTTCCAGTGTTATTTCCGTAGCTATGCGGGGGCCCTCACCTCCCCAAGTCACCACCTCGGCACCCGGACGACGCCGGTCCTGGCCACGCGTCCACGGACAGGAGGGTCGCCACTCCTAGGGCAAATGTTCCACAGGTACACTAGGCATCAACCTTTGATCCTAAAATGTGTATTTGCTCTAATGTCCTCCTAATCAAACACATCAACCGTCACTGTCACTGTGTTCACGCTTCACACTCCACACAAAAAACACACTCAGAGCGCGCCTCACTCACACTCTCACTCAGTGCGCGCTTTACCCACAAGACAGCACCCAGAGCGCGCTTCGCAGCTTCACACACACTCTCTCACCCAGAGCGCGCTTCACACTCACACACAACACTTTTCCTCAGCGGGAATTTTACACAGAAACCTCTGAGCTCAACTATTAGATCTTCTTAAAGCACACTGCACCATAGACCAAAATACCCCTTTCTCTGCGCTTATGACCGCCACCACGGGGCAAAGTCGCATCATAAAAGTGATGCATGCATCCCCGAAGTTATACCTGACATCATAAACCAGGTGTTGCTATGTACTAAATTTTTACTTTGTATTATGACCGCAGCCCTTTATACTCGACTGACGCCACAAACCACCGTCAAAACCTCTATCAAATGTACTAAAACTAGCACCAACCACTACTGCACTTCACGGCCGCACCACCGGAACACGCCGTATCATAAACCAAACCTACGGACGTGTTTCGCTCTCGCGTTGCCAGCGTTCAACTGCACCGTGAAGCCAGCATCTGCTTTTCCTTAAATCAACTTCTATTTCATAGCCGGCAAAAGCCAGGACGTCACTGACACCATAAACAAAATAAACAAACCTCGACTTCAATGTACTGGACTAATGGCCGCGTCTTCAGAATAAATTCTAATGTATTATTGCTACAGAAGCCAGTATTAGACAAAATTAAATGTGGAAGGTAAAGTGGCTGCAACTAGTCCAACGTAGTATGTTATTAGTATCTCGGTAGAAGCAGTTTATTTAACACACTGGAATTCAGCCTCAACTTATGTTGTTAGTATCTTGCGCCAAAAACCAGACACCGACAAATTTACTGTGAAAATACATGTAACTCAGTGAACAGATTAATTTGGAAAGCCCAATATGCACATTTGGTATTTATACTACAACAGGCTGTGCTTACCTTTTTATTTTTGGACCGGTCCTCTGTTCACCTCGCCTCACGATCTCACCAAAGGTCAAATCTGCACCTCCTCAGCACACCAAAGATCCGGGTCACACGGCACCAAGTTGTTGAAATCTCCCAATTCTTTGAATCTTTGGGCTGAAGGAAGGACAATACTCGGTGTATAAATGCTCAATCAACAATCATTTATTTCCATACAATTCAACAATAAGAGCATTACAACGTCCGGACGGGAGAGATGCTACCAGAGGGTCAGGCACATGTCTCAAAATGGTGACGGGTTGCTCAGCTTTTTATAGTCTCTAGTGGCCCCCAGCTAGTCGTAAAAGCCAAAACATCACATTTTTTCTCTGTTACAGCGCCTAAGTTATGACCTCGGCAGTTGTTTCTCTGCTTTCTGTAAGGTGGGGGTGTGGAATGTGGTCTGTCTATCTCCCCTGTCTTTAGACACAGAGTCTCCTGCTTACAACCTTCTCTTCATGATTCAACAATTAAGCATGTCAAGAAAACAGTGTAACACATTCCCAGCAGATCAAGGATACAGAGTGATGCACATTTATCTAATGAACTAATATGTGAATATGTTCTGTTAACTCAAAAGTATAATGAGAACTAAACTACATACAGCTCACACACTCTATATTAAAGGGTATAATGTGATCTACAGCAGTATTCTAATTCAACTACTTTGATTACATATATAAGGTAACATATAATAACAGAATAATCTAATAGTTTGAAAACGATTTGCCGGGAGTCCGGTGTTCTCACAGGCTCTAGTGAGCGTTGAACCCCGGTTAGCTAAAGAGCTGGTGGGTAACAGACGTCTCCGAAAAGGTCGGAGCGCTTTTGAAAACATGTGGTGTCTTGATAAACTGAGCAGATATTTGAGGTTTACACAGCTACATTCTTGCCTGAAAATATGTTAAACGTTTATTTTGTGACCCAGAAAGAATAATAAGAGTAATATTAAAACTAATTAGCGGCCGCCATTGTTTGAAACTGAGCAGGGCTGCGCTAGGAATTCTGGGACACAGCTTCTTCTTCTTCGGGGTTTAACGGAATCCTTGTACATGCAGTGCTGCCATCTTCTGTTTCAGTCCGTTATTACATGCTTAAATCCTACTACTTATTCTTACAAAGCTTCAAACGACGCGTCGACTATTAAATTAGTCCTCGGCGATTTTGATCGACATAATCGTGACTAGTCGACTAATCGTGGCAGCCCTACTCATTTCACAGTTCCACTTTCGCACAGACAGTAGTTGTCGAGTGTTTGCAAATATGGAGGTTTTTGCCTATATTCTATTGTGTAAGTATTTTGAAGGAAGGTTAGCTTTCTAGAATATATGTATTTCCCATGAAGAACCTGCCATATACAGTTGTTCTTCTACAAACTACAAACAGACAAACATATACACACACAAAAAATTCAATACTGTTTGTCACTTAAATGTTACTGATAAGTGTCTACAAGCATTGTTTAATGTAAAGCATTAATGCATTAAAAGGTGCTGCTAGTCATCAGTAATAATACGTAGAAAACTAAATCGTTTCAAAGTAGCAGCTGCTTCCACCCAGATGATTAAGTCTACAAAAATGGCACATCCATGACTCTATATCAGTTGCCCCAGCAAGGACTTGACAACAATAGCCCACCTGGACTCTGCCATTCCAGCTCAATGTAATCAAACGCTGTATGCTCAGAAAATGCAGACATGTTAAAATCTGAAAGGATGACATTAAGGATGAGAGATGAACAGGATGACAGAGGGCTGTGTGAGACAATAAAATCAAGGCCATCCAAGAACCAAGATGGATTGATGAGTCCATTGAGTGAAGATGGCAGTCAGCCAGCTAGCACAGAGGTCAGTGCAGAAGGATATCTCTTGGAAGAAATGATGCATTTAAGAGGGCCAAGGCTGCCAGGGTGGGCTCACTGGTGGGGAGAGAAGAAGGAGATATGAAGTGAGCGATGGATGGGGAGGCGGGCAGAGGAGGTTGGTATGTAGATGAAGTGGGGACGTGAGAAATATTTAAAATGAGAATGAAAAATGATGGAGGGCAAGATCGATTAGAGAGAATACGGAAGCAGTAACTATAGAAGCAGCAGTGAAAGAGAATAATGAGGGGTTAAGTTGAAGACAAAAGGCGAAAGGTGGAGAAAACATCATGTGGGGAGCCAAGTTAATCTGAATTAAAGCTCTGAGCATTAATGATGAATTTGTCACATTATTTGTAGCGGTGTTAGAGAGCCGGAAAAACAAAAAGAATTCATCCAGCACATGAACACATAGTGTACCACAGAGGCTCCCCCCTTACTACAGAAACACTCATGTGAGCCAAATACATTATGCCTACAGTGACTGGTTTTATTAATCAAACTGATTATTCAATGAGTCAGGCACTCACAAACAAGGAAAAATAATGGGTTTGAGCTTTAGCCACCAAAAATGAAAAATATCACCCTTCTGCCTATTGTTATTTGCTGCAATGGATCCGACTAAGTGTCTGCTAACACCCCGGCTGGCTAATTGAGTTAGGTTTATAACGGTGAGTTCCGCGATGAAATTTATGCAACCCATCTGCCACATAAATAAACAATGTCGATCGAGATGAAGTGAATCAGTCAGAAGTTAACTGTCTGACTTTTCAAAAGGTCTCAGCTCTATTCACTATTTGGCATGCCGTCTCAAGACCCTGCCTTTATTCCTTTCACTCTCTGCTCCTTTCAAAGTCCCCCCCTCCTCGACACCCCCCCTCCTTCTTAGCCTGAGGGCTGCGGAAATCCATGGTGTAATGTGAGCAGCTCTACAGGTTGTCGGCCTTCATCATTTCTCTCCTCACTTTCCTGACACGGAGATAAATGCTTCTCAAGTTATTAGTCGACTATGGCATTTTAGAGTCTCCTCTGTGGAGATCCTGAAATGTTGCTCTTTGCTTCCCGTCGCAATTCATGGTTACCAGGCTAATAAACAGCGCTATTTTCATAGTGTTGTCACACATAAAGCTTTCATACGCATGCAATAATAGTGATTAAAAAGACTTGTGTATATCAAACTTGATATTTAAAGGCGCAAGAAAGGGAGTCTCATTTGATGGGGAACAGGAGATCAACATGCGCTACAGTATGAATGGCTTCACTGAAAAGGGTTCAGCAAAACTTCAAACCATAGAGGTAAACATAAAGAGCTTAACTCTGCTTTTAGCCCTCCATGATAATGTTTGATGTGTCAGCTCATTGCATTTCTCTCTATTTAGAAATGCAGTCATAGAATAAAATGGATTCCCTTAAGATGTCCCCGAGGGAAGTTCTTCATTTTTTTCCCCTCCTCCTCCATCTGTCAAACTCATAATCTCACTCCAATACACAGCCTGCGGAATATATGAAGCAAGAAGGTTGTCGTAATTGTATATCGAGCTTTTTAGAAGAACAGTTGACAACTACCAAGGGCTAAATTGCTCAGCTGAAGCAGAACCTGTTCTCAAGCAGGACGCAACATCCTCATAATCCAGGTCATGGACAGGAACAAATTCTGATCCACGGGGGCCGCAGATACAAATGCATGCATACAATGGAAAAAGGAGAAAAATACGATTTTGCAAAAGTAATTACTTTCCCTTGCAATCAAGGTATCCTACAGGCATATTGCTAGAAAGAAAAAAGAAATTTACATGGTTAAAACACAAACTGATTACATCTGGACTAATTGCTGATTAATGCAAACATATTTACCACATACTAATATAAAAAATAGACAAAATTCTATTTTGGTCTGTTTTTGCTAATGTAAGACTTTTCTGTTGTTCAAGTTTTAGCATCATAAGCTTATAATCTCTGTTAAGTTTTTGCACATTTATAAGAAAATCTGAAGACATCACCTTTACTTGTGGGAAGCTATAGCTTTGATACTAATTTTGGAAAATTTTAATGACCAAATGAAAAATAACTAATCATGAAAGTGATTAAATTAAACAATTAGGCATCCAGTGCAAGCCTTATTTAAAGATTAAGCTTTTTATTGTGAGCTAAACTGTTGGTGTACTTTGGGAGAGTTACTAGGCCTAGACTTACTAGAGAGAGTTGGGTTTCTTTAGCTGACCTTTTGTTTCTCTGCTGTGCTTAGATGTTTGCTGCCAGCCAGCAATGTCATTTTTTCGATGACTTGCCGGGTAGGCATTGCTAGTAAGTTTTGGCAGGTTGTGTTTTGGTTGTTACTTAAACCTCTCTTCATTGGGCGCACGCTCAATCTGCCTCGTCAATCAGCTTGGCAAATGTCCAACAAATCATGGGTAAAAAATGCTTTTGCTGCCGCTGCATCCATGTGGGAAAGACATACCTACAGCTGTGCTTTGATATTTTCCTTAAAGCACTACATCGACTTTCTTAGGATGTGAAGTATGATAGAGATGATGCACAAAGAGCTAGCTTCCCTTGTAGTAAATGCTGGACAAGGTATACTCACCTCGTTTGACCACACTATCCTCTGTGCAGTCCTCAGCCTCCTTTCACTGTGACAGTCTCATCCCAATTCAGCTGACAGGCCTGTTTGCATCAGGTTGCGATCTATTCGAGGAGAGAGCTTTAACCTATCTCGCTCAAAGAAACGTCAAACTCCAGCTCTGCCCCCATCTTTCTCACTGAGTTGTAGAGGTGTGAATTCCCTTAAGGTAGCTTGGCCTGCTGCCCCATCCAGGGCGCAGTGCTTTCTTCCTTCCATTGTAGCTCAACTCTTTGTTGAACCCTTCTAAGATCCAACTATTACAGACAAGCAGATTTTACTATCACGCTAAATTCTTCCAATATTCCATGTCCTGATTCAGTCAGGTGTATGGTTAATGATCATATAGTTATCAGCTGAATCTGTCAGCTTTTATAACCCAGGTAAGCTTGTCAACATCAGAGGCCAACATTATTCATACAAACACTGCAACAGCTTAACAGGATTCCTGCTCACAGCACCATGGAGACAACATCCCTTATTATCACCTGCAGTGGAAGTAGTTTAGATGCCTGTACTCTAATAAAAATATCTAAACCTCAATGCAAAATCCTTCACTTTTAATGCTCTTTCCATCAAAACCATAAAAACAGTATAACTAGATTGTTAAAAATATAAATACTGATGTATCAGTGTGTCAGCAGCATCCTCCCTATGTTTTGGATCATGGCTAATTAACTTTTTTTGTTAAATGTTGGATAATTTTACCTCTCTGGCTCCACACAGTTTAAATATAAATGTTCTGATGGTGTGAGTTGGATTTATTTACAAGTCTCACAGGACAATATGTACTAAATTAGTCTTTGAACAATGAATTGTGCTTTAGAGGATCTATTTTAAAATGAAATTATGGTCTGTAAAGTGCTGTAACTAGTCACAGATACAATTTATTAGGTTAAGGTACTACAATATTTCCCTCTGTAATGTGGATCAGAGGCAGAGAATAGTAAACATGAGCATGCTGAATCAGTAGGGGAAGGATTCGATTTGTGATATTAGAACCTTTCTGTGAAGTACTGATCAATCACATTTGCACAGGATTTACTGTAGCTGTATGCAGGGGCAGTCAGAGAGTAGGAGGGGAGGAAAGGCATTAGCCAAAAAGCAATCTTGAAGTCTTCAGCTACTGCCTTACCACAATTTAGCTTTTTATGAGCTTTTTTGTTTCTATAAAAATTATTTGCATTTAGAGTCAGATTATGAGCAATGACCAGGACTCTGTGTCTTGGCCCAGATATCTGTCTACTATCTGGACATCAACTGGCTGAAAGCCTGCAAAACATTAGCCACTGCCCTCAGAGGCTAAGTCGTTTGATGATAGCCAATCTTAATTCCCATGCTGACAGTAGCTTAAAATAAAAATTTACAAGTGCAATATAGGAACCCAAGTAATTTTCTGCCACAGTATTACATGTGTACTGCACAGAAACACATAGTTTGAACATCCATCCATCCATTTTCTTAACAGTCTGTCCAGTTCAGCACCACAGCCAAACTGGGGCCCATTCCAGCTATCATAGCCCATGACTCAACCATAGCTGTCACAGGTTGGGTCAATCATGGAAAACTTGGCAACAATGGTGAAAGTCCCCCCTTAACAAGAAGAAACCACCAGCAGAACCAGGCTCAGGGAGGCAGCCATCTGCTGTGAAAAAATAGCACACTTTGACATTATGCTACAACAAATCTACAACAAATTTATTATATCTATTCTTAAATTATTCTTTGTAATTACTGATTTAAATTAAACTTGAAACTCCACAGTGATTTAACTTGAAATGTCATTAGTAACTTAATATTAGGAAATCAATGATCTAAAAACCATATTATAAAATTAGGTTTCCTAACCATCCTCACAGTTTAGTTGGCAGCTATCTATGTTTACCTCATCATGTTTTATCGGTGATCCCAGCTGAGTGTCTCCAGACTCTCTGGGGTCTGTCCTTATTGAGTCACAATATGAACCCCCTTTTCAACCACTGGATGCGGCAGGTCTACTTGAAGTATCTTAAAAACGCCCTGTTCTTGGCTCTCTGCTTTGCCAAGACAATATTTAACTTTCATGCACTGTCAGTTCATACTTTCTCTACCAGTTCCCAGCTGGGGTATATGTTATGTTATACCCTAAATTGAGTGTATGAGTGTACTCATAAGGCTCTTAACCTGTCTCTTGCTTTTGATGTAGATGCTTTTTTCTCTCTTGTGTCTTTAGAGAGCCGAGGAAACTGACTGCATGGTGCACGGATTACACGTGAGGCACATATCAAGGCCCTCAACCCATGCAATCAGCTGTTTACTTGCTTTGTAAATCCGGCTCAAGGCAGCGCACGGCTGAAACAGTCTTTGTCCCTTTGGATCATGCATACTATTACCCCAGCCTTCAGTGCTAGGAGGGCTGATTGCCTTGCAACTCACACTCACATTTGCTCTTTTGGGAGGAAAACAACATCTCGGAATTATTTAAATGACTTTCATTGAGAGATGCCACTGATAAACTAATAACTGTGTTTCTGTCTAACACATTTATTAGATACTGGCATATGAATGTGAGGGGTCCCATTAACCTCTTTTTTCCCTGCTAAGCTGCTGTCAGCATTTGTCAGGGTATTACTTAATATCACCCACTCTGTGCTACACTGAACTGACCAAAATGGAGCATGAGCTTATCTGCATAACCCCACTTTGCAGAGACAAAGAAGTTAAGATACAACAAGTGTTGGCCTTCCACCATCCCAGAGGACTTGTAGCACTGAATTAAATTAAGAAATAGGCCCAAAGTAAGTATGCAGTGTGAAAAGACATTGCTTATGCCAGATGTATTCATCAATTCAGGAAAAATCCCAAAGGATTTAACTTGCAAGTGAGCAGATATTGTATACTGTGTAAATTACTTCATGGTATTTACGGGGTTACAGCAAGAGGATCTTGCACATGAAATAATCTGAGAAGATTAATGTATAGCCTAATGCTAACCCTGTAAAATGAAATTGGTTTAAGTGCGCTTGTCAGGTTGTCCTAGGTTTCAAGGATTATTAAGTGAATTTGCACTGTCGGGGCCATGCTGTACTGAGGCTGTTATAAATGGTGTGTTTCACTCACACCCCAAGTATCCTATCAATCTAACACTATAGACTATCATCAGTACAACAGACCTTGGTGTGTTCATCAGCGCAAAAGAATTGAGTGTCTTCCCTGCTGTTGGATCATAACGGTGCTTCTTTTCTTAGCCATCCATTCATTATATTTCTTTAGAAGTGCTGTGCTGTTTTGTCATATGTTTTCCCATCCCAGAATAGCTATTGTTGAATTACTCATGTAATTTTCCACCACGGCAATCCATTGACTAATGTCTTAATGTATAATACGTAATTTCTATGCTGCTGTTCAGAAAGGCGAAATACTTGTGTTTACTGCTGTAGAATCGGTTTAGTGTTGGATCTCAAAATAGATATTTCCTTTGAAATCCAACAGCAGTGCCTTCTGCAACTCTCCTCTGGTGAGGAGGAACATGTAGTGTGCACCCTGAGCTTAAACATGGCCTTGTGAAGATTTACAGTGATGTCAAGGTTGTTTTAATTCGCTGACCACTGCTGCATAAAAGGGCCATTTGCATCATTACTGCAAGAATAATGAATTAAATATGCAATAACTTAAACAAATACAAATTACAAATGTAAAACAGGAAAACTGCTCTAAATAGAGGATTCCTGCATGGAATTATCGGACTGAGACATTTGATCTTCCAGCTGAGCTTTGAGCTGGTGTCTCTTTGTACAATGACACTTAAGAGCGTATTCGTCTCTAGTGCCAGCACTTCCTGATGCTGTTTTTTTTTTTTTGTATTAGCGATGTCCTCTGAGTGTTAATTAGATGAGCTCCTGATCAATTGTGAGTGAATTGTAATAAAAAATGTGAGTGGTGAGCGTGCCCACACACTGGCTACCGCACTTTGTATCTCCCTTTAGATTGATTTCTGTTCTGTGCAGCAGCAGCAGAGGCAGCTAAATCTCACTGTAATGATCATAGTGTATGAATGTATGTCTCTTCCCTAACTCCTACTAGACATGTTAATCAATCTACATGAAACTTACCATATAAACTGCCTAGAGTACCAAGATTATCAGCATCTATATAGCTTTTAGGAATTGTTTTAATGACACTCAAATCCTTACAAATTATATATATTGTGTGTAGTGGCTGATATCAAATCAAAAAGTGATGTTATGTGTATGTTACATGAACTTTGTGACATTACATGTTTTCTACATGTGCGTCGTTGTTCGTAAATACGTTTTGCTCAACAGTTTTTAGTGAAATCTTGTCATGCATGCCTGTAGTGTAGTTATAAGTGCAAATAGTACTTGTAATTGATCATTTTGTCTTGTCACAATAAACATATAGCTTATAAAGTCAAATCATGAAAATCAAAAGAATAACATGTTAAATTAACAAACAAGTCAGTTGTTCAGCAAAGCGAATAAGTGCCGCAGGCCTGATAAAAACCACCAGAACTGTAGATATCTGCACAAGTACGGCAAATCATGAATGGATATGTGATGAGAAGACTGGATTTCAAGCTGTCACTGCAGGACGTGCACATCTGTGCAATCAAGAAATTTCCTAAAGAAATTTTAGCCAAAAGTGAAAGACAAAAGGTTAGTAATTACTACAAAGGAGAAGTTAGATAGTTTTGTACATACTCAGATACAAAGGTGGAACCTTACCGAGAGAACTCTGAGGACAATGGTTGTGTTGCTGACAACACTTTTATCTCATAATGAAACAAAAACACAATCTGTGTTGCACCTGTTAGTGTGTTTCTTTTAATTCCTCTGTGATGTGACATATTAGCACCACAAGGTTTCAGTTCCCATGAGTTCACGATCAGATCGCTGCTGTTCATTAATGATAATTAACAGTTTGAGTTGGTATTCATGACACTTCTATGTGAAGCTGCATCACTGTAGTTGTTGCATGGATGGTAGCACAGCTGTGCGGGGGGAGGGGGGGGGATATGGCATCAAACTCTATGTCAGTGAAAGAAAGAAAAAAACTATGGCTTTGCTGCATGTGCACATAGTGTGATGTTCATAACTTCTCAGTGAAGTGAAGCGCAGAACTTGGAAAAACGCGGCCCTGCTTTACGACAGACCTTATTGATACAACGCTATGAATATCGATTTTTTGACTCCCTAAACATGCAGTTCTTTGTTACACGCTTGAGAAACATGGACTCTGTTCCTTAACTGGCAAAGGTCCGAAAGAAGGCTGCAATATCAAAGGCAGACCGAGGCGTTTTGTGAATTCCTCCTCCACACTCAAGTGCCTTCCCTTGTTGCTGAATAGAAATGCTTTTGATCTAAAACTTGAGGCTGCAGTGTTCTCAGATGACAATGAATATTACATGGAAACAGCCTTGAGATGCAATCCGGCTTCCTGTCCTCTACGGTGATGTAGCATTTGTCAACAGGAGCCTAGACCACAAGCAGGTCTGCAAAAAAAAAAAAAAGATTGCAAGACTTTCACAAGATTAGCACTGCTAATGGTTTAACTAGCCTCAGTGACAGCTGCTGTCATCTAATTGAATTCTGTAATTCATCATTCATTCTTGTTTACTGTTGGCACAACAGGTGACAGGCTGGTGAGACATCTCCAAAGAATTAAATGATAAATGAAACCTGAAAATCTCAGTGTGTGTATAGGCCCCCTGCCTACCAAAAGACAGGATGTCTGTGGAGTCGCTTACATCAAAGTCACACTGGAAGTAACAAGTGAAATTACACAAATCTTTTGAAGCTGCTAAACACCTTATACATCCCTTTCTGCACAGTTCTCCATTAGGTCCCATGCCGACACAAAAAAAGAGTAAGGGGGAAGAAAAAAACCATTGTGAAATGCAATTGCAAGGTGCTCAGGGGTCCGAACACAAACAAATTGCGTAGCATTAGGGCAAATTTTATTTTGCCACGGTAAGTGGTTGCTTTTACATATTGCACTAAAGAGATAATATGTCGATACATTTCCTACAGGCTTTGACATCAGTTCACAGCAAGTGATAATGCTCAAAATCATTCATGCACTTGGACTCAGCCAAATCTAACACCAAAGAACTTTCTCATAGTGTCAAAATTTAACAGCGCTGCACCACCTACACACTAGGCCAATGGGAGCTGCTCAGCTATTGGAAACCCATGCCATGAAGCTAACGGTGCTGATGTTAATGCCAGGAGTTATTTACTCAGCAGACCACAGGCAGTTCTTACACACCAGTGTTAATTTCTTTAACCTATATAGACATCATTTTCGTCAGTGACCTTTTTTTCTGACGAAAAAAAATCACAAAAATGATGCACAAGGACAAATGTTCATGATCTTATTAAAGTCAGATAATAATATTCTGGAGAGACAAGAGCCAATTAGAAATAATTACGTATAAAAACAGTAGGGGGTGTAACAGCAGAAGTAGCTTCCATGCTCTCTGAAAACTCAACAAACTGTCAACGCTTGGTATAAAGAGTAGTAGAGGAGATGAGTGCATTTCACTGTTGATGTCAAGGAAAATAATGTAAACTTTGTGGATCAACTCTCACAAGTAAAAAGCAACAAGCTTTAACACTTTACATTTTAGACACTGTCTTGTTGCAATGGTGACATCTTTTAATGAATGTTTGCAAAGGCAAACTGAATAGCTAGGCCAGGCAAAAGGCCTGAAAACACCTGAATTCAAAGAATTCAGTGGGAAGAAGTGGTATTTCCCAATATTTTTGTCTATATAGTATACACAGAGACATGGATTACAAAGTTCACACAGAGATGTACAGAGCAGTGAGACTGACTGCTCTGTGTCCCAGCTAGCTATAGATGTATACTAATAAATAAAGAGATGTGATATTTGTATAATAAGCATGCTGCCACTTATTTAAATAGCTGCTCAGATTAGCTCACTGTGCTGTAATTAGCCTTTAATGTTGAAATGAATATTTGAAGAGCTTGTAAGGAATGCATTCAGTGCCTGAGCTCCACCTTAAATTCTAAATATAGACTCATTAATAGCACGCCTCCTCTTAGGCTTTATTCTTCCCTCTAAAGCTGTGAAGATACAGTTCCAGCATCTTGAAAGCATCTGCAAATGCAGTGGCACCTGATTACTTTCATCAACTCTTCATTAGTTATGCCTTAATCAGAGATCATAGCAGCTGATGCACCTGGGAGTGGAATGGTTCTAATATGGCTGCTGGCAGAGACGAGCTCTCCAGCTGTTTGCTGCCCTCCAAAGCTGTCAGCCCTCATTTGAGCCAATTGCCCTGTGGAACTCAATAATCAAACCTGTAATAACCTCACACAACCTGAAATGCACTCATGTGCAGGGCCAGCCAGAGCACATCCCCTTCCCCCCCGCCCTCTTTCTCCCTCTCGCTCGCTCTGTCTCACTTTGTCCAAATGTACATGTGCATACTGATTAATTTCAGCCTCAGTTATTTGACTTCAAAGTGTGCACACCTGCAACTATAATTTTCAAGTTAGTTCACATGGCAGTTCAATGCAGCAAGGTATGTTGCCAAGTCATTAAAAGTAAGCTATTATGTAAAATAGAGTTCATTTGTGTCATCGGAGGCCAAAAGATACCTTTCAGCTTGCCCACTTTGGTGTACAGTAAAGAAACAATTTTACGCAAAAACATCTTTGTGAAAACCGCCACTGTACACAATCTCAGTAAGACACGGGTAACTTTTTATGAACCTATTTGTGTACCTACCCTGAATAAACATCTGTTGTAAATCATGCACTAAAAGGATTTGTTTATCTCCAGAATGGTTTCCAGTAAAAATGTTATCATCAGCCTCAAAGCAGATGCTATAATGTGTATGAATGTGCTTTTAAGCACTAAATTTGACTGATTTCGCTGTCTGTAATTTTTCAGTGCTTCGGATAGAGAGAGAATTTATTGCTGCGAAGAAATAAAATGTCATAGTGTAAAAGTAAAATAATGCGCAAGGACTGCTGTGGGGGAGATAACTTTGAAGATTTCGCATCGTGCTCCTTTTTAAGGAGCGTCTCATTATGGTGATTTTGATGCTTTATGCAGCCATTACAGTATATACGTGTAGGGATGCTGTAATTCACATAGGAATTCTTGTAAAAGTTGAATGAAAAAAAGAATAACGAATAACTTGGCGCTGTTTTCTTTCTCTGTCCATTTCCCGCGTGGCTCCATGACTCGGAGGCTCCCTGCCTTGTCCTGTAGAATTCTTAATGAAAAGAGTTTAAAGCTAAAACTTTTCTGGACAGCTTCCCTTTTCTACTTTGCTTAACAAGCTAGGTATTCCATTTCACCTGGGAGCTTTCAGATACATTTTAGTCTCCGCAGTGTGATGAGGTGCCAAAACTACCAGGGGAAGGTAACTCTGTGGAGAGTCTGTCAGTATGCTGAGGATCAAAGCCATTTGCAAAGAGCACACACACATCAAACACTGCCATGCAACGTGTTACCTAGCAACCCAAACCAGGTGTTGCAGAGAGTAGGAAATATTAAAGCCTACATTCTTCCTGTTTACTGCAAATACAATTTTAAAGGAAATCGATAATGCTGTGAATGTGTACTGCATGCGAGAGGAGTGGGGAGGCTTTCTTTTTTTCTTCGTCTTCTTTTTTTCTCCTGAACTACGGCAGACAACAGGCGCGAGGAGAAGATAAGAGTGTAATATCAAAACCTGAGAGGGTTGGAAAGAAGATATGAAGTAGTGACGCATATCCTCTGATGGATAACACTAATAATGCCCAGTCTGTCCATTTAAGGACATATTCTTCAAGCAAACTGAAGTGAATGCTGTAAAATTATGAGAGACACACACCACGCCAAGATAAGGAAGGTGATACGTGAAGCTAGAAAGGTCTAATTCCACCGAGTGGCCATGTCAGAATAGAGTAAGGCAATTATGTGTGATGCAGCATGGCTGAAAAAGGAAAGAGTGCTTTAAGCACTAAAGTAAGACCAGTGGGTCTTCACACAGCTAAGCCAGCTCTTTATCATGATTAGAACACATCTGTCATATTAGCAGGGAATTAAGCAGTGCTATAGCCTACTGTACAAGACTGAGCAGAAGGCATCCATGCCTGCTGCCGCTGCTGCTGCTGGCAACGACTTTACGAAACCGCTGGCAGTGTGTGAGGTCACACCCTCCCTCTCCACAGCACAAGTCAACTATAACAACATCATGCTATAATGTTGTTCTGGACCACATCATCGCTGCAGGTGCGGCTGAATTTATGATATAAGGACATTAAAAACAACAGTGTCCTCGTTTACTCGCTCCACTGTCACACCGAGTCAGGTTAGCTTTATTTACCCATAAGTGACGATGGTCATTGCAGGGTGCTAATGTGAAAAACATCAGGAACAATATGTGTGGGTAGCCCACACAGGAACACTTGAGAGAGAGCGCGCAGAGAGTGATGTGGCACAACAGCCGTCCCAGCTTGCCTGTCTTAGCCAGCAGAAACAGGTGTAAGCTGCGAAAGTACTTGATGAATGTTCTCTTTAGTGCCTGACTGCCCTTATTCAAACAGCAGACAGCTCCTCTGGCTAAGTACTCCGGGAGCAGATACTGTACATGGCTCACACTGGCATATCATGCAACCGGGCAGATGCACTCACAGATACACGAACACGTGTGCGAACAGACACATAAATACATTTTTGGAGCGCTGCTGTGTCAGGCTGTTTAGCCTGCTTCGATAAGAGAGACGCGTGATCATTAATTGATTTTTGTTTGTTGATGATAAGTGACAAGAGCGACCCACCTGTAGCCTCGTGTGTATGCATGTGTCCTGATAATTATTGCGCTTCAAGGTTGAATACGCCATGAGAGACTACAAGCCCCTTCACATGACAACTTAATAAAGCCTCAGAAGGACAAAAATAGGTTTAAAGAAGGCAAAAGACAAGCGCACAACATCTCTCTTTTCATGATCTATGAATAGAGTCTGAAACAAAAGGACAGCAGTAGATGGAAGGCTTGGATGATGAAGACAGACTGTTCCCCTCCGGGCTGAAGAGATGACTGACAGAAGCACGGGGTCGCGATCTGACTCCCCCTTGACAAAGGAAATCAAGAATTACATTTAAACAAAGAGCACATCCAAACACGGCTTTCATCTCGTTCACTCCGACTATGAGATGCATGAAAGGAAAACGTGAACACACACTTGCATGCACTCCAAAAGCACAGGCAAACAAGTCAGTAAACACCCTCCTTTAGAGCTGTGCATCCTTTATTATTTTTGCATTATTGCTGGCTTCTGAATCCATCTGCTCCGAACTTTTATCCTGTTTCCTTTTGATCTTTTTGATGCCACACGCAATTATTTCAGATGTATGAGCTAAAAGTGAACTGGCTGCAAAGTTGCCACAGCAAAGGAAAGTTTCCGCATGGAGGGCATCTGAAGGCATTGGCTTCTCTCGAGTCACCTGTGGTGATATTGATGAAGTGATCAACATGATGTGAATGGGAGATGATGAGGGCTTCTTAAAGACTGTCACTCGTGTGCTGTCTGATGGCCGCTTTTAACCTTTCAGTTGACACCCTGCCACATGTCCCAAAGAAACCAATTAGTCCCTTGTCTGAAGCTTCTCCCCAGCTCGATATGCCAACTCTCATCCAAGCACGCTTTGGTCCGAGCCAGTAGTTATTCACTATTAAAATATTTATTTCTGATTTCTCCACTTTATTTCTGACACTTTTTCTGGATTGTACTGTACATAACAAAATGAAGCTTGCTTTCATTTTCCCTTATGTGCTAACAAATAGAAAATCTTTCAAGACAAGACAAAAGACATTAAAAATAATAAGCAAAGCACAGAAAAACCGTCGAGTGCTTTACAATAAAAATAACTAACTATGGGACAACTGAAGCACAGATAATCTACTAGCACTGATATATAACTGGTTCACTTGGCCCAGCAGGACTGACATCGTGCACAGCAAACCAGAGACTATGTTGTCATCTTACATATGGTGTATACGTTCAGCATTCTTACGCTATGTGCATCCATGCAGCACTTCAAATAACAGGGTGGTGAGTATGCAGCAGCACAACTACGCACCATTAATCACACTTATGTCAAACTCATTCCTGACACACAAAGAAGTGTTTTCCCTGTGGGGTAGCATGAAAAGTACTATAACAGTAGTTTTTGCAGCAAATAAAGAGCTGCACATCACAAACAGAACACAATACATGCGCTAAATTTCATTGCAGTCAAACGCTTCTTGAGGCTGCAACACTAAGCCCTTTTGAGGAAAGAAATCTTCTTGATCTGTCTTCATTCAGTTAGCGTTGCACTGGGGAAAGCGCTGTATGCAAATTTAGCTTCGGTTGTCACAGATTTAAGAATTTTCAACCAACTGGCAGCATGCTGTTTGGCAGGATGGTCTCAGTGGGTGTATGTGGGTGACTTTGATTGTAAGCAATCTTTATAACTTAAAGAGGAACCGATACAGGTGGGGCTCAGGAAACTAGGTATAAAATGAACAGAAGCTGAGTGAATATTTGCTGATGTTACTGCCGCAGCTTTGAAGGAAGAGTCAACCGGAGTCCTTTTTTGTTGTTTGGTGTGTGGTTTGTGTACCTATTCAGCTGCTAAAGTAGTAGTAGTTTCAGGAATTCCAGAAAGAAAAAAAATGGGAACTACTAATATATATGCATACTTGTATTTTTCATGATGTCATTACATAATTAACACATCGTGGAAAAATCAGTGAAACAGTTTTTTGTTTAGTTCTAATGTTTGTTTGTTTTTTATCTAGTACGTTTGCATATGTGTATGTCTCACTTTAACCCTGTTACAGCAGACCTGGACATCATCAGGCCACATCCAGCCCATTGGTTTTTACTGATTAGCCTGTGTGTGATCAATACAAAATTAGGATTTGACAATAAATTATTATACATCATTCAGTTTGTCCCATTTCAGTCTTCAGACAAACTCTATCAGAGAATGGCTTAATGGGTTTCTTTGCCGTTTTGTGGGAATTCACAATACAAGATTTTTGCGTTTACTTTGAAGAGGACTGCTATTTTTTGTTAAATGTAGAAAATGCTCTTGTGTGCAACTGAATGCAGCTTCTCATGCAGTGCAGCCAACATTTTTGAGAAATGTGAGGTTGCTAGACCTGATAGATGTCAGCTCACATTCAAAACAGAAAGACTGATACAGAATGTGGAGTTTCTAGCAGGACATGGTTTTCTATGTATTTATTTGCTGAGGTCAGAGGTAAAGCTGTGTGCTTAGTTTGTGGAGAGCAGTTTGGTGTTTTTGAGGATTACAATTTGAATCCTTTGAATCCTCACCTTTATAAGACTAAACACGCAGAGAAATACAAGAACCTGACTGTTACAGAGCGGGAGTAGACATCTGAACCTTTGCTAGGAAAGCTTCAAAAGCTGCAGGACTTTTTACCAAGCTTTACACATCCAAGCAGTCAGGACCAGCTTTGTAATTTCCCACAAAATCACAAACAAACAGTAAGCCATTCTCTGATGGGGAGTTTTGGTGAACACTGCTGTGCTAATATTCCCGGAGAAGAAAGAAACGTTTGAGAATATGCCCCTCTCTAGGCTAACCATGAGAGGGGCATATGGATCAAGGACATTGTGGGAAATCTGCAATTTAAGTTGAAACAAAGTGGAAATTTTGTATTTTTTCTTCTTGACTTTCAACAAGAGCTATGATGTCCACAGCACAGCCCCGTTTTCTTTGTATGTGGGATAGCGAAAGAGTTTGAGATTACAGAGGAGCTGGCAGCAATGAAAGGGACTACAACAGGGAGTATTTTGTTCACGAGGGTAACAAAACACTCCCTGTTGCCCCATTTTACCCCCGTTTACCCCTATAGGTTGGGCCGAAATGGAGGAAACTGGCAGGTGGTGCAACCGATGACCATCTAAATCTGCCAGAGAAATATACTGGATTTTTCAAGCAGCTGCAAAATAAAGTGACTGAAATGAACCCAGAACTGTAATTCGTATTTTTTCAATGTATCATACACCAAGGGAGTGTGGTGTAAGTCACTTCTAAAAATGAACCCTTTTGTTGTTGCTAAAATAGTTAACTTCATCAGGGAAAGAGCACTGAATCACAAACAGTTTGTTGCACTTTTAATTCGCTAAGCAGAGCACTTCAAATCAGCTTCACTGCTAGATTTTTATTCTTTTCTCAAAGAGAAGAACTTTCCACTCATATGAGACATACTCAGAAGATGTGGGTTGTACAGCCTAGATTTCTCCCTGAATAAGAAAAATGAATAAAAAAAACTGCAGATGAGTTACACTACAAGCAACATAGCGACAGCACTTTGTTAAAAGTTAAAAGTCTTTGAAATTTTGCAAATAGTTATAAAATATTCAAATTTTTACTTCCCGCTTTACATTTGCTTGCCTAACTGTAACATCTACTCATACCAGAAAGAGTTTTTAAACTGTATTTGGTATGAGTTTATAGGACAACATCAGTGAGCCAACATTACACTGTGAAACCAAAATGTTGATATAAAATCAAAAATATATTTCAGGTAAACAGATTTTTGTTTTTTTTCTGTTTTCTTTTACTTGTTGACCTTTCAAACAGCACAATTGTTCATTACTTCAGTCTTGCTAAAATCTGTGAGGCTTCAAAATAAGAACATCACTCCTGTCTGTGCCGTCACAGGAATTGACCTGCACTCCTGGTGTCACAGATTCACTGATTTAATATGAAGCAAACTCTGAAACAAGAAGACTTTGGCTGCATCTGAAACTCATGATCATCTGCCAAACATGTCATATATAGCTGTTTTTTATGGAGGACCAGAAGTCTATTTTATAGTTTATATTTTATGTACGCTTAATCCGATTACTTTTTTCAAGTATCGAGTAAAGTAAGGGATTACTATTGCAAAAAAGGTCATTAGATTACTGTTATTTTCTCGTAAGCTCACTCGGTTACTGCATTACTAAACCATGATTTTGTTTGCGAGAGTGTCTCATGACAATGACGCAAGCGTGTGCGGCGTTCGTGGTAACAGACGTTTGCAGATCAACAATGGATGATTTATCGAGTGTGGGAGAGAGCATCGCCGTGCAGCATTTAAAGCATGGAAATACTGACCTTACTTTGAGTTTGATTCCGTAAAACGTTACAAAAACATTAGCCTCTGCTGTACACTGCGTGAGAAGAAAACTTCTTTTTACAGTGAAAAAAACCCTAAACGTCCGAGCAAGTACCTAGCACGCTGCCACGGGAATGTGAAATTCACAGAGACACCCCCGGGTCCCGGACACTGACAGATGAGATGAGATGAGAAATCTTATCTTTTCCATACCAAAGGTGAAAACACCTCAGTAGTGCATACAGATAGTTAAATGTAAAAAAAAAAAAAAAAAAAAAGCATGGTCACGCTGATTTTCCAATTTTTAGTGCTATAAGTTTTATTGTACATATTCTCATGGGGGCCTGATTTAGAGATAGTAGCTTAGGATCTTATTAGCTGCATATTGTGAAATTGCTTGTCTTCTTCTTTTTTGTGTCTTACCAAAATACTTAATGATAATTTTAGAATGACAATAAATTTAATGAAGAAAAATGTACTCTTTTAATATGAACAATATTACAAACCGACAGACAAATTCATATCTTCCAACCATAGATTTATATCTTCTACACCAAAGCTGCAGTATAATGTAAAACATAATCTGAACAAAAAAAGCACACTTGACCTCTTAAAAGAAAAATGACACAAGTATTCATCTTGAATTTGGTACTACTCACACTAAATAGACATTTCTGTTGTATGAATAAAGATTTTTGCCAATGCAAGTATTGCGTTTCTGTATTTCTGTGTCACTTGGGCAGAAGCACCAGTGCAACAACCCCAAAACAACATTTTTGTCTGTGAGCAGATGCATGCTTCATCAAACTTTAATCACTCCCAAGTGCTGCACTCTTTTAATCGAATACACTCAAGCCAAATGTCCTATTTGTCACAGAGGAAGTGGATAAAGTATAAGTGTGATGTTTGACCCTCGTGGAATGAATTGTTCCTATATACTGCAAGCAATTTACAATTGATTTAATCAGTAATGTCTCTCATGACTCATTTGTCATACTCTCTGTTTTCCATGATAAGCTCTCACCAGCATTTGACTAAAAAACGAACACAGCTTATGCTACAAAAGCACACTGGAAACCAGAGGGATTTTATTTCTTCTGAGTGACCAAGTGATTTATTGTCCAACACAGAAGCCAACTGGCAACTTCATTACAAGCTAAGCTTTTCAGCTGGGTGAGACACAAAGCAACAAAATGCAGATGTGCACAATTTTTCATATTTTATTGTATAAAAGCTTTACTTTTTCCACATTTCTGCAATATCCAAGCCTATAATGTATATTTAGCATTAAACCTTCATCTCACACTGCAAGAAGAAATGTTTTTTTTTACCTTTTTTTAATTTATCATGATTTGTACAGGATGTACTATACCTACAGGCAACGATTTCAGAAACTCTGGGTAGCAGAATGATATAGAAGAAGGATGTTAGAAATCCATGTGCATTAATTTGATATGTATCAGTCACATCTTAAAAGCAGTCATACCTGATGGAGACTACATCATTCATTGATCAGTTTTAAGTAATGTTACATTATTCAGTTACTCTCCAGAAAAAAGTAATTTGCAGCACTATTTGTTTTGTCACTTTTGCATTACTCGTTAACATGCCCCCGAAAGACACTGTCACGTAATTACCACTTTACAATATAAGCCTTAGGTTACACACTGACAAATCCCTAATGAAGGTTCTAATGAGGACATGCATATGTTACCGGCACCAGACCTAGGGGAATCTGGACCGGCAGCAAGCGGCACACAGGCTAGAGAGCACTGCGTAGCCAAATATGAGCAAACTGTGGATTAATAGAGAGGACACCGAAGTTAGCGTCTTGCTCAGGCCGGAGCTCATTTATTTCTCTACATATACACAATACAAATCACACTAGACCATGCATTCTTCCCATAAAATAACAGAGTTCATAAACAAAAATGAAGTTACAAAAAGCATTCTCTCAAAAGCAAAATAAATACAAACTAATTCAAAATGACTTTACATACTCACAACTTAAACAAAACACTCACGGTTAAAGCATAACAACATACCACATTCACACAACCTTTCCCCACATTGGCGCCATATACGCTATTACTTTTGAACATGGCGTCCCTTGAACGCAACACAACATGGCGGCAGACGACTGCAAACGTTGTTTCACCAACAAAAAGCTTTCCCCTTAATACATGTACTCAGTACTGCTTGGCTAACACTAAAACAACCACTACAACACATTTTCGGAAGTCGCAGGTTGCCACTGTCATAGCATATACTTATAGTGCTACGTAGCATTATAGCATTATGCCGATGATACACTAATACTCATTACAACGAAATACCACAAAACAACATCATCACTCTCATCTCAAAATATAGCCGAACAGTTGTTACTCAACTTACATGACATTTAGAACCAGTTCGGTAACATAAAAGTTTGTTTGTCAGTACCTGTGGATTAATAGAGAGGACACCGAAGTTAGCGTCTTGCTCAGGCCGGAGCTCATTTATTTCTGAGCTGCGCATGCGCAGAGCCTATAGCTAGTCTCTCTGGTAGTTCCACAGCAGTGCAAGAGCACCATCTACTGGCATAATGAAATATAACCATGGTCTGGCAACACATAACAATGTCAACATAAGTCACAATAATAAACAAAAAAATAAGGGGGTAATTGGTTTTCTTACAAAAATAAACATGTAGCTTTTTCAACCTGCTACACTCTCCCCTGCTTTAAGAGATGGCTCCGGACATCTGGAACCAAACTAACACACTTCATGGCATTTGCCCAAAGTCTTTAAAGTCTAATAGTCAAAACTATTACAGTTCCAGGAGTAATGTCAAAAGGTCTTTTGGTCACCAGTCTAACATGTCCATACTGGTGTGGGGTAATAACAGTCAGGAACAGCTGGGTAAAGTGGCATGTGGCAGGGAACATATGCAAGCATCATGTTTGCTCCAGGTCTCCAGAGCTGATATGAAGGCTGTCCCATTTGGCTATATGTAAAAACCTCTCTCGGTTTCACAGCTCTGGTCGACCTCCGTATTGGTGGCACATCCCATTCTGGTGTCTCTGGGGCAGGGTCCCTGTTATCCACACAGCTCTCCGACCCTGTGTCCTCCATAAGATCCTCAGTTGCAGGTTCCTCCTGGGTTTCCACAGTTGGTGATGAAACAACAGGCATTGGGAAATCTGCTGGTTCTGTAGATACAGCTGGTGGGACTGCACTTCCCTGCTGCACTTCCACTGATTCCATTTCGTGTCTTATTGGCTGAAACTCAGGAGCTACAGCTCTCAGTTCACTGTGTGGTCTCGGCTGAGGCCTTTTGGGGTTAACTCTCCTCCACTGATACACAGGTATAGTTCTCAGGCTGTATGTGTACCCTTCCTCTTCATCCGAATGATCAGACTCATGTTCCACTGTTTCACTGGGGTTTGTCTCTCCCAGTCTTTGTGTTTGTCTTTTCTGACGTCCCTGCTGATCTTGCTCTACCGGCAAATCAGTCACAAGCAGCAGGAGGTTTCGATGCAGGACACGAAAGGTTTTGTCTCCTGTTTCTGACTGTACCCTATATACAGGTCCATCTCCAATCTTCTCAACAACTCTGTGAATTTTCTTTTCCCAGTAGGCACGTAGTTTGCCTGGACCACCTCGCTCGGAGAGATTTCTGACAAGCACTCGATCTCCTGGTTGCAGTGCGATGCCTTTGATGTGCTGATCATAATGCTTTTTCCCCTTTGCAGAGGACTTTGCACTGTTTTCTGAAGCAATTTTATAGGCTTCCTGCATGCGTGCAGCCCACTTTTGTGCATACTCCTGTCTGGACTGTGACTCTTTTTCAGGTTTTAAATCAAAAAGCAGATCAACAGGCAAGCGTGGGGCTCTTCCATAAAGGAGGAAGAAAGGTGAATAGCCCGTTGCCTCATGTCTTGTGCAGTTATATGCATGGACTATATGGGGCAAATGATCCTTCCATTCTGCCTTTTTCTCCTCATGAAGAGTCCGTAGCATTTGTAGAAGTGTTCTATTTAGACGCTCAACAGGATTTCCCTGTGGGTGGTAGGGGGTTGTTCGAGAGTGGCCTATTCCTGCCAGCTGTTTGAGTCTTTGGAAAAGGTTGTTCTCAAACTCCCGGCCTTGGTCATGATGCAGCTTTTCAGGGTACCCGAAACGCGGGATAAAGTCAAGAAAGATTTTCTCAGCTGCTGTTTTGCCAGATTTATTCTTAGTCGGGTAAGCTTGGGCAAAACGGGTAAAGTGATCTACCAAGACTAAAATGTACTCAAAGCCACCTTTACTTGGTTCTAGATGTAAATAGTCAACCGAAATGAGTTCAAAGGGGGCACTGGTTGTTATCGAGCCCATTGGTGCTCTCTCTGGGACATTTGGCCGTTTCTGTTTGATACAAGGGCACTGGCGAATGACATAGTCCTCAATGTCACGCTGCATAAAAGGCCAGTAAAACCTCTCCCTTGCTAACTGAATGACTTTGTCAGCACCAACATGTCCCATATCATCATGCAGGTGTTTCAGTACAGTTTGCTTCAGCTTACTGGGTAGAATCAGCTGTTTTCTTTGTCCAGTCTGTCTGTACAGTATTCCTTCCTCAAGTACAAGTCTGTTCCATTCATGTACTAGCCTACGTGTCTATTGTCCTAGCTGTCTCTTATCTTTACTATTAGGACTCCATCTACTCCTTTTCAAATTTATCACCTCACAGATAGGGGGGTCCTCCCTCTGCGCAGCCCTGATGTTTTCTGGGGTGATGACAGGGGCACCTTCAGGGGGTGTGTCATCAACACAGTGCAGTGCAGCCACCCATGGTACATCACCGTCTCTCATGGCTTTGTCTCCTTGCCAGACTGCAGAAACCACTTCTGGGGACAGTGTCTCAGTATACTCCATGAGGTGTTCCTGGAGTGGCAATGGATAGCGGGAGAGCGTGTCAGCGTCTGTGTTGGACTTGCCTGGTCTATACTTTACAGTGAAATGGAAGTCAGCTAATTCGCCCACCCACCGATGTCCCACAGCGTTTAACTTTGCTGTGCTCAAGATGTATGTGAGGGGATTATTATCTGTGTACACTGTGAAAGTGGGTGCATAGTAGAGGTAATCCCTAAATTTATCACAAATTGCCCACTTCAGGGCAAGGAATTCAAGCTTGCCAGAATGGAGATGGTAATTTTTCTCAGCAGGCGTGAGTGTCCTGGAACCATAAGCAATGACACAGAGCTTTTCCCCCTGTTGCTGATAAAGCACAGCCCCCAGGCCTTCATTTGATGCATCTGTGTGTAGCACAAAGGGCAAACTGAAATCTGGGTAAGCCAGGACAGGTGGACTGGTTAACATATCCACCAGACGTGACACCACAGTACGATGTTCTGCGGTCCATTGCACTGGTGTTTTGGAAGGAAGCTGACCACCATTTGTGCGCTTTAACTTGATTTTGGCTCTAGTTGAGCTACATTGCAGGCTAGGATCACTGGGACTCTCAATAAGCTTAAACAGTGGTCTCGCTATTCTAGAAAAGTCCTGAATGAATGTCCTGTAATAACCTAGAAACCCTAGGAGTGCTCTGACCTCTCCCACGTTCTTTGGCTCTCGGTCTCTCAAATGTTCCACTGCTTCGAGATCTTTTGGGTCTATCTGGACACCTTCACTGGTCACCAAGCGCCCAACATACCTGACCTGACGCTTAAACAGTTCACATTTTTTGGGACGTAGCTTCACACCATGCTCTCGCAGGCGGCAAAGCACATGCCTCAGATCATCAACATGGTCATGAAAAGTCTTGGAAAAGCAAAGCACATCATCTAAATATGGTGAGCAGCACTCATCCCTCAGACCATCAAGGACCCCCTCCATGCATCTCTGAAATGCTGCTGGGGCGTTGGTAAGGCCAAATGGGAGGCGGATCCACTCGTACAACCCCCACGGCGTGCTGAATGCTGTCAGGTGTCTTGAGCTTTCATCAACAAAGCCCTGGTGGTACGCACTACCCTGGTCGAGTATTGAAAACCATGAATAGCCCCCCAAATTATCCAGCAGGTCTTGGATGCGTGGTAGTGGGTGGCGGTCAGCAATGGTTTTACGGTTAAGGCCCCGAAAGTCAATACACAAGCGTAAGCTTTTGTCTTTCTTTCGGACACACACCACCGGAGATGAGTAGGGTGATGTGGACTTTCTGATCCAGCCGTTGTCCAGCAAATTCTGAACATATTCTTTTACCTCTTTATACAAAGGTTTGGGGACCGAATTGTAGGATGTCTGGACAGGCGTATCGTCTTTCAGATTAATTTTCAACTGCAAGCTTGGGATGCAACCAATGTCAGAGTCACTTTGGGCAAAAACATCTGACTGTTCATACAACATATCTCTAACTACCTTTTGTTCATCCTCTGTCAGGTAGGACAAATCAACAGGTGGATGCCATCTCTGACCTTCATTGACTTCTGTCTGGTGCTTTTCGTTACCTAGCTGAACTGAACACACTTTTACATTTGTATGGGCTGATGACCCTGCGTCAGCGGAGAGATACTTGACAGGTTTTACTTCAGTCACCTCTTCCAATGTACCTAAGACTGTTCTTTTGGAGAGAAAAATGTCATGTTTGGTAGGATTCTGAATGGGAATCTTAACAATTTTTGTCAACCCACTGGGGACATCTACCAAAGCTGGGAACAACTCCAAACCCTCGGGGCAGCTGTTCTCTAGATTTGGTTGGAAGAGTCGTGGGCCACCTCTTGGCCATTCTCTGACTCTACACTTTACTTCACAAATCTGTCCTGCAGGAATCATTACACCTTTTTTTCCCTGTTCTCACACTACACTCAGGATCTATTTCATCAGGGGTGGGCATCTGAAGTGCTGAAACTAGAGCATCTACTGCACTGCTGCTGACACTTAATGCTTCTTTGAGGAGCGCAGACAGGTCAGCCCCACCTCTCTGTTCTTTATTGGTTTTTAGGATTTCAGCTATTACGTTGCTGCCTAAAATAGGACAGTTAAGGTTGTGCTGACTGATAAGCACTGGCACTTGTATGGCGACATGCCCATAGTTCACACTCTGAATTTGAAGTTCCGTGTCTGCCCAACCATCAAATGGAACGTCTGTACCATTAGCTGCCGCTATTTCCAGAGGCTGGTCTGAAAGGAGGGACTCAAGTGGCTTGATCTTAATGTGGGGGATGTTTTTCTCTATCCATGCTCTTGACACCATGGTCACTTGGGCCCCTGAATCAAGCAGCATCTTAAGTGGTACTCCATTGATGGCACATGAGACCATACATCTGTTCCCAATAAGCTGTGCAGTGGGTTTCACTGGTGGTGCAGGACTGGGTGCATTTGATCTCACCACACTTGAAGTCTTAGTAAAACTGGTGTGTGCTGGGGACTCCTCGGCTTGTTCGGTCACTGGCAGCCCCTCTCCAGTGACCTCACCCCGTTTCCCGACACCTTACGCCGCAGGCAGCCAATAGCCCGGTGTCCTGGCTGGCCACACGCAAAACAGTGGGGGCAGCTCACTTTGCCTTGCTGTACACAATCACCACATCTGCCCCGGTTCTCAGCTGGAGGTGTTGGAGGGTGGTTCAGGGGCGAGCAGGAGTCTCCAGATGTCACACTATCAGTCTGGCTCACCACTTTAGTTAGCTGTCTGGTCAATGAAGACACTTGGGCAGTCAGTTCTCTAATAGCTGCACGGTTAGCCTGTAGCTCAGTGTCAACCTTCGCTTGCTCAGTCAAGTCAGTGTTAGCAAGCTGAGCGGCACTTATAGTCACAGGTCTAATTTTAGATGCTGTACCCAGTCGCCTCAGTCTCTCAGCTTCCTCACTGGTGGACTTTGTAATCTGTTCAAGCAAAAAGTCGTCACTAACCTGCAAGTCATTAAGAAAAGGTTTGAGGTCTTGTCTCACATAGTTGTTTTTTTCATTGAACCCTTGATAAAGTGTATGAAGAAATGTGCCCTGCACAAGCTTTTTGTCATAGCTAAAGTCTGCACCAGGCTGTCGTGACTCAAATAGTACACGCTGTTTTAACCCTATAATTCTGTACAAAAACTGCTGTGCACTCTCTTTGTCTTGCTGCTTAGCATTACTTAGCTCTTGAAAGAGTTCAGCACTATTCTTGTCTCGAATATGAGAGCGGAGAAGTTTCTTCAAACCATCAACTGTCAAATCATCTTTGTTGGTTAACATTTCCTTGAGAGTACCAGGCTTCATTATCTTTAGCACGGTTCTGATTATTTCACACTCAGTAAACCCTTCTTGTAACCCCTCATCAATTTGTTTGCACAGACTACTGTAGGACATATCCGAGCCAAGATCTGAAATTTGTCCACCATGCAACTTGAATTCTCTGCGTGGAAACAAAGCTGCCACATCACTGAGACTCAAAACTTGGTCATATCCTCTGGACGGACGACTCACCCTGCCAGGGGAAACCCCAGCGACACTAGGCGCCGGTGACACTGAAGCTGGGATGTTGAAGTTCTTGGTGGGCGTATCAGTGTCTCTTAGCACGGATGAGGGAAAGGTAGAGATGTCTCTGTCCTGCGGTAGAATGGGCTGTGTGTGAGAGTCTTTGTTAGGGTGTGATGGTAGAGTGGGGATGTGGTCAGCTGGCATAGCCAGGTGTCTGTCAGGATGTGTGGGGTCAGTGTGGGGTGAAGTAGGGCACTCCTGCTGCTGGTTAGGAATGTCTTCCATCTCAAGCGGCACGGCCAGATGATCTCCAGCCCCTCCGACGTCCGTTGACAGCAGGTCACTCACGATGTCGTCGAGGAGCAAGAGCTGGGCCATACCTTCATCCTCCAATGCTCTCAACTTTTCACCTCTGATGTACTCAACGATCAGGTCATACAGTTCTGGTTCATCTAAGCCATCAAGATTGCGAGTCATACTGCCATCCTCCACTGAAGAAACCACAGTGCGCAGCTGGCTCACACTCAAATCACAAAGTCTTTTCTGGATCTTTACTATCAACAACCGCCGTGGGGTAACAGTGGCCATCTTGACGTTTTGACTGTGACCTGGGCTCCCTGGATGACACACTCAATGCAGCCTTCCCTGAGACTTTGGACACCAGTTCTGGTCGTTTGGCACACACGTCACCACTAGACGATCCCGGACGAGCCCCCAGTTGTTACCGGCACCAGACCTAGGGGAATCTGGACCGGCAGCAAGCGGCACACAGGCTAGAGAGCACTGCGTAGCCAAATATGAGCAAACTGTGGATTAATAGAGAGGACACCGAAGTTAGCGTCTTGCTCAGGCCGGAGCTCATTTATTTCTCTACATATACACAATACAAATCACACTAGACCATGCATTCTTCCCATAAAATAACAGAGTTCATAAACAAAAATGAAGTTACAAAAAGCATTCTCTCAAAAGCAAAATAAATACAAACTAATTCAAAATGACTTTACATACTCACAACTTAAACAAAACACTCACGGTTAAAGCATAACAACATACCACATTCACACAACCTTTCCCCACATTGGCGCCATATACGCTATTACTTTTGAACATGGCGTCCCTTGAACGCAACACAACATGGCGGCAGACGACTGCAAACGTTGTTTCACCAACAAAAAGCTTTCCCCTTAATACATGTACTCAGTACTGCTTGGCTAACACTAAAACAACCACTACAACACATTTTCGGAAGTCGCAGGTTGCCACTGTCATAGCATATACTTATAGTGCTACGTAGCATTATAGCATTATGCCGATGATACACTAATACTCATTACAACGAAATACCACAAAACAACATCATCACTCTCATCTCAAAATATAGCCGAACAGTTGTTACTCAACTTACATGACATTTAGAACCAGTTCGGTAACATAAAAGTTTGTTTGTCAGTACCTGTGGATTAATAGAGAGGACACCGAAGTTAGCGTCTTGCTCAGGCCGGAGCTCATTTATTTCTGAGCTGCGCATGCGCAGAGCCTATAGCTAGTCTCTCTGGTAGTTCCACAGCAGTGCAAGAGCACCATCTACTGGCATAATGAAATATAACCATGGTCTGGCAACACATAACAATGTCAACATAAGTCACAATAATAAACAAAAAAATAAGGGGGTAATTGGTTTTCTTACAAAAATAAACATGTAGCTTTTTCAACCTGCTACACATACAATCTTTCTAATGTTCAAACAACACAAAGCAAAGTTAAAAAACAAGCCTATAAAAGCCCACGAAGCAATCACCACCGCAATTCTTTGTAGAAAGACAGGTAGAAACCAGTTATAGATCAGGCTCTGACTGCTGGGATGGGGTCAGCATAGACTCAGCTTTAACATCACCCTGGGCTCTTGGCTAGCTTTGTGTTAGCATGCTAGTATATGTACATGCTTATAAAGAGCAGTATAATGCAGTTATTTCAATCCTGGAAGCACTCTGCGCTTTACTGTCGCGTTGCAATAAAAATAAAGGTAAAAAATAACAAAAATAAAAGTCATTTGTTCAATGCAAATAAAAAAGATGTAGGCCACATCACCATTTTCCTCCTTCCTGTACATAAACTGATTGTAGTGCAGGTTTTTCTTTCAATCCACCCAGCCTGCAGATAACTGAATACAAGTAATTGCATATTTGTAACTGTAACCAAATTTTTACTGAATTACCAATTTTGGCACGATAATATGTTACATAACTGTGTTACAAAAAAATCTAGCGTGACTGCTCTGCGTCTTCCTTAGTTTCAACATCATAAGAGGCAAGTCTGTTAACTTTGCTAATACTTCGAAAGAACCGATGCTGTTAGGGCCTGTTTGCGTTTTACCTTCTTGTCCTTTTGTGCGATAAAAAATAAAAAATGTGCAATGTTCATGTCTTCATATCTGCTCAAAAGTTTTAAAACACTTTATATTTTATTAAGTGATGTGATTATAGTACAGGAAAAGGGAACATTTGATGAGATTTTTTTTGCCCATCAGTGAGATAACTGAAGAGCTCATGTAACACAAGGAATGAATCAAACAGTCGTTTGATTAGTAGATTTATGTGTGATTACTGAACTTAGTAGAGTGATGTGTTAGATTGCTGCATTGGAGAAAAACTCACTTTGGAAAGTGTTACACACAATATCAGTCCAGTGAAAACTTTGTATTAAATGTATTTATTTGTAAACAGTAAATCTAATTTTGATGAATCACAAATATATTGCTATGACAATAGTATCAGACCAAATATTCCCATATATTATCATAAATTCCTTTCTTTTCTATTTAAGCAGTTATAGAACTGAAAAAATGTCCAGAAATCGTGGCCAGAAAGTGTTCTTGTGAGGTCACAGTGACCTTTGGCCTCTGATCACCAAAATGTTATCAGCTTTTCATTAGGTCCAAGTCAACATTTAGCCCCAAAACAAAATGCCTTTCACCGTGGTCCTCAAAAGCGGCAAATATTACTGACCCCCAAAACTAATTGTTGTCAGTCTTCACTGCAACTTTCTCTGAAAATATTGAGGAGGAAATAGGAGCCACTTGCAACTGTATAGCGGTGAGTGGGCTTCATGTGGCTAGTTGATTAAGAATGGTATTGTAATCTCTTTTGATGGTGGTTAATTGTGCATCGGTGCTAACTGTAAATAGATGAGCCACTCAGGACACAAAGACACACAATGGACATATGTGTGCCTCCCCAAGCCAAAAAAAAAAGTCCAGCTTCTTGACACCGGGCTACACGAAGAAAAATAACCCAAATGGCCACTTGTGACCGTGCAGCGACACCGTACAATGTCAACAATCACGTCTGCATTATGCAAAAAGTGGGTAAACAACAGACTGAGGGACACAAATTGGCTCAGCACCAGCTGTCTAATTATCTTTGTGCTGCTCTTGAAAAGCAAACAAACAGTGAAAGCGGGACAGTCTGAAAGCCAGCCAGGCATCGGTTCTAAGTGCTCTGTTTCCCCCAAATCAGATGGGGCGCTCCAATTCTGCTTGCATAGAGAAAGAAGGAGGTTTCAGATAAGACATACAGATTAGATCATAAGTTAAGTCCCCAGAAGGCCTTCGTGCAGTTATTTTGGAAGCACTGTAAAGACTCACAAGAGGCCTAGATAGAATTTACATTTTAATGAATCCTTAGCTGATTGCTGTTATGCAGAGTATCTTGTAAGCGCCTTGTTTAGGCTAACATACATGCATGCACATATACACAAAAAAGCCTGCCTGATGCTCTAGCACAGGCCTGCAGATACAGGTTTGTATCCTTGTGCCCACTAATTTCCTGCTGAGAGACTGATGCAGAAACACACTGTCCTGTACACATAGCAAGGGAGCAGAGGGGACACAGGGGTGCATTACATGACAAAAACACATTCACACTCATGCGAGAATGTGTTTTTGTGGCTGAAAAATAATATAAAAATTGCAATATTCTTACCTGCTTTAGAAAATATACAAAGCAGAGGCCTGAAGCGTCATGTTTTTCAATGTTGCCTGTTCATTCTGATGTATTTTCATCAACAGGATATCTACTGAAAGCCTCGAGGGATTTATTTAAATTCGACACAAAAATGCCCAGTTGGACTCGAGAATGAACTGCTTAGATTTTGGTGAAATGGAACAACGATAAATGATCTGCACTTATACTGCTCTTTCTAATTTCTGCTAGGTCCCACAGAGGGCTTTTAAACATTCGACCATTCGGGATTCAGGACTGCGTAATTAGAGGACACCCCACTCGACCACATAAGCCCATCAAGGTCAAAGGTTAAGGTCACAGGAACTTTATGTCTTCACCTCAAATCCACATTCATGTCAACATGAAATCTCTGTAGCACCTTTAGGGAATTTCTTAAAATATGAAGACTTTATTAGATGTTAGTTGTCACAGGTCACTGTTATGTGTGACACCTATAAAATTGTTGGCTATGCATAATAGCCTATATGTATGGCATGTGCTGCCTGACTGGTTGATGCAGGTATGTCAGAATGGTACAACATTTTTGTATATTACACAGAACATTAGGTGATACAGTTAACTATATATTCGTGGAGCAGGGAATGGGGCCGTCTTTTTATGTTGCAACATCACAGTGACAGGCACATCACTGAGTAGCAGGAGCACAGTGACAAGTGGCACTGTGATGGGTGTTACTGACAAATTTGGCTCGTTGGAAGACGACATGTATCATGTCAGAATCGTCCGGACTCGTCACTTCACTGTCATTTAGCACCAGCCTGTGTGGGAGTGAAGACAAATCCACATTCCTGCGTCGTTATCAGGCACACTGCAGTCGGAGGCGTGAGTAACGATTAGTCACGTACAGTGGTGGCTGCTATTCACTAGTCAATACTAAAAAAGATGCCAGCAATGGCAGCTCCTGCCGTTAATGACATTTTTGGTGAGTGACATCAAACGCGCTACAAAAGGCTGATCCCGGCTGTGAAAAACAAATCCAGCTTGTGCCGTGGGACCCGGAGTGAAACAGAGTCCTGGCAGTCCTTACACTGCTTTAAAAATGATCAGTTCCCTCCCTTGTAAATGGCAGGGGCTCCTGGCATATCCAGAATAGGAAGCATCTTATCTGCAGCACCCCTCTTATCGCTCAGCCCCAGTGGAAACTATTGCCAGGTAGCGGGTTGTCATATGACACACAGCTCTGTGACAAGCCACAGCTCAACATAGTTTGCCACACCACTGGCAGCACCCATGTGATAAAACACAACACAACAGTACTGCAGGGTCTTGATAGCACTGAGGGGAAATATGAACTCAGTGATGATTTATATCTGTCTTATTAAAGAGCTGACCTTGACCATGGGGAAAACTGGATTAGTTGGATTTATTTTTAACAAAGAGATGGGATGTGTTATGCAGAGCCTCTTCTTTTTCACGCTCTCTATTATTTGCCTCACTCTTTCCCTGTCTTGTTTTTACTAGCATCCAAAAGCATGTTCATTGTCCTGTTAAACAAAAGGAAAGGCTGATGCAACAGTCCGTGGCCAGGCGTCTCTCGCTGGCACAACATTAACACAGCAGACACTGACTCGGCACTCGCTGTGGGGTAACACTGCTTGAGCAAACAGCACACATAATGCCAGCACGCTGCTTCATAGACACAGCCTGATGAAAGGATCCTGGAGGTGATTGAAAGGATGAGTGCACGCTCCACCTGCAACTGCAGGTATACATCCTGCTTTTTTCTTTCTTTGACAGAAATGCAAAAGCAGGTCATTTCTTATACTGCTATGCATGGCCGTTATTAGCTGAGACTATAATCATTTAGATGCACCCGAAGAGGCATTTTACAAAAATAAAGTAAACTTTAAATGCCACTTGCGACACCTTTTGGTGTTCCTGAGCTCACAGAAACAAACCCTTGCTAACATTAACCTTGGCGGTGGTGACCGGGTACAGTTAAAATCCATTTGGAACACTAGTAAGTCCGAAATGAGAAATGATAGTCTCTGAGGATGAAGACCAGTTCTTGAATAAATGAACCGCAAGGTATTTACATCGCTGAATTGGCTGGGGGACATTGAACTGACCTTACATTATAAGGTCACTTCTCCCCTCTCACTTTTCCCACACTCAACATTAGTGCTCCTTAATCTCCTCCTTCTTTTTTCATTCCCATTTTCTCCTCCGCCGTCTACACAGCTCGCTCCTTTTCCCTTACCGTTAGACGTTATCTCAAAGACCAGATCACCATGGCAACAATTGGTCACATCGTCATCGCCCACACTTGCGTTTGATGGCTGTTTTTATTTTTGAGGGTTCGTCGATGCACCCCTACCTCACTGGCAGATCGCCAAGTAACCTGTTCTGGTGAAGAAGGAACAATGTTGCCATCTGTTGGATCCGTGTGTTTGCACACAGTCAGTGACACTGAAAAAAACCCAGCATTTCCCGTGATGACTCATGACAGGCAATCACATGCCAATTAAGACCTTCGGCTCCAACCAGGAGCTGTGTGGCTCAACCGTATTTAACAAGTGTGAAACACATCTAGTTCCTCTTCGAAAAGGTCAGCAGACATTGTAGTATTTTTTTTTTCTGCCTTAAAAATAAGAGAAAAGAAAAACAAAGGTGCTCTCTCTCTCTCTCTCTCTCTCTCTGGAGTTCTGTTATATATTCTGCAGGCAGCCACACGTAATGGTGGTATGATACAAGTCTGACTCAGGTAAAAGTAGAGCATGAGTAGCCTGATGACAGCTTGGTTAATTAAACACAGAAGATATTCAGGCTTACGACCAGGACTCATATTTATTTGTCAGGGCCTGCCATATTGTATATCTCTAAAAGAGCGCTCTCCTGCAGCAGGGTACCAGCTAATGTGAGAGATAATGTATTGGCTGAGATTTTGGCTGAGTGTTACCCTTGAAATCTTGGATCTGTTTCTGCTCTCTGGAGGCGCTAATTAAGTTTTTTTTTCTTCTTCCTCTTTTTTCCCCGAGTCTCACCGTTAAGTGATGTAATACTTCATAGTCACAAATAATTTTCCATGTGGGACAGATCATTGCTCTTGTTATTTATTCTGCTTCTTTACCTCCATATCATGATTTCTTCAGCAGACAGTGCTAAGGAACACACTTCTGAGAGCTAAAGAAAGAGGAAAGAGCTGATTGTTCGGGTTGTAGATCACCCAATATTGGAGGTGGCTGAACTTGTGTCTGCTGGGGGCATTTCTACACTCACACAATAGGTAGGGACCCCTGCTGAGACACAAGCCCAGAGCTACATTTTAATTATTATCCAGCAGAGCTGTTTGGCAAAAAGATATAATTTGCTGTCTTTGCAGCGGGTTAGAATAGTGCTTGTGCACCAAAGATGAATTTTTGCGTCTCTCTCTGACCAGTCACTGGCACACAAGTCTCTCTGTTTTCAAGTTTGCATCAAGAAAAGACAACAGCTTTCCTGTTCTTGGACCGTAAAGCTCTGCTATGGCATGCCAGACTCTAGACGATAAAAGAGACAATTGGTGTGCAGATGCTCAGTGATATTCTGTAAAATGACTCACTATTGTCTTAAGCAGATCTGCTCAGTGAATTTTTAGCAAAGTTTGCAAACAGCTCTACATCCATCAGCCACAACATTAAAACCACCGACAGGTGAAGTGCAGAGCATCTGTCATCTCGTTACAGTTTTAGTGTTCTGCTGGGAAAGCCTCAGGTCCCGGCATTTATGTGGATGTTACACTGACATGAGCCACCCACAAGAACATTGCTGTAGGCCGAGAACACTCCAACATACTGTTGAACTGTGGCACAAGGAACACAACAAAGATCCCAGTGCCTCCAAACGCTCCTAGATTCCAATGCAGTCGTGCAGCCAAAAAAGATGTGCAGGAACAAACTCCATTGACCCTGCGAGCTATAAGATTCACTTGCCAACCCTCTGCTACTAGGCCCCCCTGACAAGTTCTGGTGACACAGGAGGCACCTACACAAAATTAGGCAAGTTGTTTTGATGTTACAGCTTTGAAGTTCAAACTTTTTGAGAATGAATACTCAGAAAATGGATATTGGAAGGACAGATGAAAAAATAAAATGTGCACATTTCCAAAAACCTTTTTACTCGCACTTTAGATTCTGCATCCTTCAACTCAAAGCACACTCAGCTATTCGTCTTAGTTTACATTTGGATTCAGCACTGCTCCTTTTAAAATAAAAAGGTTGTAGAATGCTTTCCATTTCATTTAATGTCAAAGTACGCTGCATTTTTAAAGTTTCCAAAGTGCTGCTATTTTTGGCTGCATATTGTAACACCCCGCTGCGAGGATAATGATCCCACCCAAAAACCTTGGCTTAAAAACTGTGTGAAATATTTTCGCATTTTATGCTTTGCAAATTAATGCAAGCACCTCATTTCCTTTCATTATTTATTCATTGGGAGCAAATGTTTTCCTCTGTATGCATGCGGATGCTTTTTTCCCCTTCAGAGGACAAAGATACAGTAACCTAGGTAGCATTTCACAAAATTTAAAAAGAAAAATTCTAAAGAAAGACTTTTTCATGTTTCCTGTCCACATAACCTTCCTTTAAATACCAAACTGAAAGAATTATCTTGACAGAGAGGGATAAAAAATTGTTTCTGACTTGTTTTTCAATTATTGCTGAGTTTTCCATGTGAGGCCTCTTTTTTCTCCAAAGAGATTTGCATAAAGTTTTATGGAGATTACAAGTACAAACACGCTTCAGCTGTTGATCTCTTGCGAGCCTTGCCAGATATCTTCAAACATCCTGAATATCACTGTGACATTATATAACTGATAGAAATCCACATCAAGACAGCTTTGAGTTAAACCTTATTTCGGTCCCCGAAGGTTACAAACATTCATTACTGTGCCAGTTTTTTGGGGGAGGGGGGGTTCAAAGTATTGAACTGAAGCTGATCTGAAGAATGAGTTTCCAAAACAAACATGTAGAAAATGTTTATGTGATTTTAATGAGCTTCCGGTCAAATTTGCATTCTCTGGAATTGCTGTGCTTGCCAATTATCTACAGTAGCTCGTCACACCAGTCACGAGACCGCACACAACTCCATTTAATTAAGTTGTATTCAGATCCATAGCCAGACTGCGCTCATTGTTAAGCCTTTGTCAAACCTTTGAATGTCTGTTGTACTAGACGTCCTCGAGACTGCATTGATCCTCTCGGGTACATTAACCTATCAATGCAGTAGGCACTGTGCATTATGATTAAGCACATGGAAAGGATCCTCGTTCCTCACTCAGAGGTCACAGAGAGGCAGGTAACACAATGTCCTGGCAGCAATATCAATGTGATGGAGTTCATGCTATGCCATATCTATCATGGAGTAAGTATACTGTGATTAACTGTGGCCAGCAGTATCGTGGGGGCTGTTAAACCTATATGGCAAATATGGTAAGTGGGTCTGAGGTATTGATAGGAACAGAATCAGAATCAGAATCAGAAACTTTATTGTCATTGTCATGAGAACAACGAAATTAAGAATGGTCCCCGATCATTGCATCATCCCTAGCAATATCAAAATATAAATAAAACAATAAAATTCAATAAATAAAATAGATAGAATACTTAAAATACTAATAAGATATAACAGTAAAACATTCACATACATTCCCACACACATGCTTCAGACCGTGCATAGATTAACACAAGAGTGGCGTGATGGACATTTTTTTTGTAGTATTCAGATGTGTTATTGCAGTTGGATAACAGCTGTGTTTGAGTCTATTAGTCCTTGCTCTGATTGCCCTGTACCGTCTGCCTGAGGGCAACAGTTCGAACAGGGAGTGGCCAGGATGTGAGGTGTCTTTTATGATGTTTTGGGCCTTTTTAAAACAGTGGGCGTTGTGTAGAACTTCCAGTGTGGGGAGAGGGCAGCCAGTGATCTTTTGGGCGGTGTTAATGATCCCTTGGAGTGCTTTCCTCTGAGCCCCTGTGCAGCTAGTGTACCAGATGCATATGCAGTAAGTTAGAACACTCTCAATGGTGGCTCTGTAGAAGGACACCAGCAGTCTCTGTGTGATGTTATTCCTCCTGAGAGGACAAGGAAATGGCCATCCATCGAGATGCAGCGTAATTAAAGTGCAGGGAGGTGCTTGTGGTTATGACGGGCTCCTTGCCACGTTTCCCACTGACTTTCAACTGGATGAGGAAGGTCAGCACTAAGGTGTTTAGAGCGGTCCCCACAAATTGTTGGACTAAGGCTTGATAATCTCCAAGGCTTTAATGGATCTGAGATCTGTTTACCAAGTGAGTGCACCTTACAAAGTCGTTTGGCAATTGTTTTACCCTCTAACACAATAATAGAACTGGAATTGGCTTCTTGATCAATGACATCAGTGGTTAAGTTGATATATTCAATAAGCGCAACAACCTTGAGCTGCATAGAATCGCCACCCATGTGTGTGTGCGTGCGTGTGCTTGTCTCTGTGTGTGAATGAATCCATCGCGCGCCTGATCTGTGCAGAAGAAATCATAATATTTTACGGGACATATTTGTTATAAGTTCTCCCCAAAATGACTTTAAATGATTTTTGAGGGTGCCTCTCTTCAGTAGATTGACCCGTAGGATATTATATTTGTGAATGAGCATTTATTTGCATTCACAACAAAGTGCATAGTGCTGAGTAACTACTGTGTGTTTATCTAACGCCCCCCCCCCCCAACAGCTGTTTATTTCATCAAAAAAATCTGTATTTCTGTGGGTGCAGGAGATTCCTGTGGTGAATCTACTGTATAAAGAGGATATGAAAAATGTTCTGCACTGTTTTTTTCACTACTAAAGCTGGGAAAAGGAAGCAGTTAGCATGAGGAGGAGAAGGAACCCTGGCTTATCTGCCTGAGAGTGGATCTAAGGGCTGTAATGTTTCCTCCGGTCTACTCTTGGGCATTAATGGTTGAATGGATAGGATTGGACATGCCTGAAGACTCAACCAGCCTCTAGTTCCGCTCCCAGCAAATCTCAACAGCCCCCATCTTAAGCCCAGATAAGCACTGTGGTCACTGCCCTCCGTAGACTTTGAACAACTCCCGAGTGTAAAAGCCCTTTCTAATTTGTAGCTCATTTAGAAGATACAGCAGTTATGTGGTTTGCTAAGGCACCAAGAGACCAAAACGTGAGAGGAGGGAGCGAGGGAGAGCTTTTATGACAATAATTTTGTTATTGATATACGCAATATTAGAGCAAAACTAATAACTAATAGTTATAGGTAATTATTGTGTATAAGACTGTATGTTTTCAGGCTCTCTGGCTAACATAAAGTGAGAACAAAGGTGAAATGTCTATATGGTTTTATTAGTCTTTAACAAGAGCTACTTGTCACTTGTTATGCCGCATTGCAGCTCAGATGCAGTTGCAAAGTGTCCACTCTTTAGAGCCGTTAAGACAGATTCTTTTTTTTGCATGCCATTTCTTTGTCATCTTAATTTCACTGCAGTAATATCCATAATTCACAGAGAATGTCTCCTTGTCTTTCCCATAAGAAATGAAAAAAAAAAGTTCAGAGATGGATTCCCCCTAAGTTTCATGAAAAAAGTGTCAGATTCTCAGGCGAACAATGAGAACACTATTACAAGACTTGGCACAGAAAAGCCTCAAAGGCCTTGGCACAAAAGCCTGTACAAATTGAGAAGATAGAAGTGCAAACTCATTAGCTTACCAGGTTTCCAATCACAGCATTTTTTTATATGCTGTATGGCTCCGTCTGCAGAGCTCTCATCTGATGAGAGCCACTTTGCATGACTTCAAAGGACACAGTTATGCCTCAGAACTTAAAGGCTGATGTTTCTGTATTGTGTCAGAACATACAGGGCAAGGTATGTTTCACCTTAATGAAAACTTCCATCAACAGACCTTGACATCTTATTTCCATTTATGTGTGGGGTGGAGGGGAGCACAGAAAATGTCACATTGTCATGTACGAGCACTCCTTGCTCTGAGTCGAGTTTTTCTTTCTTTCTTTCTTTTTTGTGCTTCTGCTACAGTGTGATAAACTTCCTTCACCACACTTTCTTCAAGCACCTATGAGAGGGTGAATCTATCTGCTCCTATTTGATATTTCCCAAATGGAATACAATACAGCGCAGAAACAATACTTCACTTTGTGTTTAGGGGCAGAGACAATCGGAATCTCAGATGAATCAGGCAGGTTGATCTCACTTCTGCATGCATTTACAGTGTGGCAATTTTGAAAAGGCCAACTCGGAAATAGTAATGCGCTTCAGTCTTACTTTATATTTGACTACATAATGCTTGTAATACCACAAGCAATACTCCAGCAAAGCAAAGTGTTTGATGACACAGAAGTCGCAGTTGCAACAAAAAAAACTCTTTGTTATGCAAATGAAGCCATTATGGAGATTTTTTTTGGGGGGGGGGCTCATCACGTCTGAGCATATTTGATATTTGCTCTGGTCCTTGTTTGGTTTTGGGTTTACTTTCTGCTCCTGCCGAATCAAGTATTTTATCTGCTGTTTGAATATTTTTCTTAAGATAAGATAAGATAAGATAGAACTTTATTAATCCCTCGGGTGGGTTCCTCTGGGAAATTCGATTTCCAAAAACAGCACAGCAACGACCGAAGTTACAGTTACAGAACTGTTATATATATATATACACACACACACACACACACACACACACACACACACACACACACACACACACACATATATAAATACAGAGACAAATATAAATAAAATATACAAAGGGGATAAATAGAATAAATAGGAATAAAAAATAAAAATACAAGTGAATTGCACATTTCAAGTATTGAGTCTATTGCACCGTTGACTATTTACAAAAAGTATTGCACAAGGTATTGTACAGTGAGGTGCAGAGGCACTGCAGCTTAGTTGTTCCCCCCTCCTTTGTCCTCCTGTTTCCCCTCCCTCTCCCCTCCAGAGAGGAGTTAAACAGTCTGATGGCGTGTGGGACAAAGGAGTTTTTAAGTCTGTTAGTTCTTGTCTTGGGGAGAAGCAACCTGTCACTGAACAGACTCTTCTGATTGTTTATGGCCGTGTGCAGAGGATGCCCAGCATTGTCCATAATGTCCATCAGTTTCTTTAATGTCCTTTTCTCTGCCACTGTCACCAGAGTGTCCAGCTTCATGCCGACCACAGAGCTAGCCCTCCTGATCAGTTTCTCCAGCCTGGATGAGTCCCTCTTTGCTGTGCTGCTCCCCCAGCACACCACAGCATAGAAAAGTACTCCAGCAACCACTGACTGGTAAAACATCCTCAGGAGCTTCCTGCAGATGTTAAAAGACCTCAGCCTCCTGAGGAAGTACAGTCGGCTTTGGGCTTTTTTATACAGGTGCTCTGTGTTGCATGACCATGTGTTGCATGAATCTTGCACTCAGTCAGAGATTCATTTGCGTAAGTGAGCGGATACAAAGCTGCAGCAACACACACACGCCCTGTGCTCCACTTTTAACCTTTACATACTGTTGACACTAAATTAATTTTTGCCACAAATAAATCTATTATCACCCACTATCATGTCCCATTATGTCTAAGACATGAAAATATATCAGCCACATTGATTTAACTACATGAAAATGAAAATCACATTCTGGAACTTCTAGCATTCATTATGTAACCATGTGTAAACATTACAGCTGTTATCAACAGCTCTCTGATTAAGAAAAACCCTTCTCATATCTAACATGTAAAACACAAAACATAAGAATCTGTTTATTGCAAACAAGGCTGTGTGTTCACAGTGCATGCGTGTGTGGGACGTGCATGTATTTTTCTCACTCACTGAAAAGGCAGCTTAGGTGGTTTTATAATCTTATGACAACCCCTCTTTTGATCTCAGTTAGCGCTCAGTGAGTTTAATCTCAATTAGCTTAAAATAAATCTCAGTTACATCAGAATAAATGGATTTGGTTTGTTTGGGTTTTTTTTTTCCATGTCAGATCGACAGGGCTTCAGCTTCCTGATCCACAAAAGCACAGAACCACTACAACTCCTCCTGGGAGTGTTGGTCCATCTTGTAGCTTTTATGGTTGGGCCCAGTCAAGCTCCACTGGCTAAAGCATGGCCACCAGGTGCTGTCCCTTGAGCACCCCGGTTACCCTGACCAGGGTAACCATGCCCAGTAATCTTCTCTTCTTCATATATTTTGTGAATACAAGTTAATACAAGCAAGATATGGACATTCAGGAGGATCTCAGAGATGGGACTCTACTCCTGGACATTATAAGGAGATGGTTGAGGTGGTTCGGGCTTTTGACCAGGACACTGGATCCCACCTTGGTTAAGGTTTTCAAATATGTCCTACTGGCAGGAGACACCAGAGCAGACATGGAGCAAGCTGGAGACATTATATATCTTGGCTAGGTTGGGAACAACTCAGTGTCTCCCTTGATGGATGGATGGATGGATGGATGGATGGATGGATGGATGGATGGATGGATGGATGGATGAAATTTGTTTATTTTTAGGTTATTTAACGACATTGTCGGTGCTTGTGCTTGCAGGTACAGATGTTGTGTCTGTGTTGAGTCACCTACTGACCTCCGTGTGACCTCTGTTCCTCATGTACACCATAAATGATCACTCCTGAGCTGTGTTACTGTCTCTTTCGGGATACCACATGACCCCACAAAGGCCATTCTCTGCAAAAACCTGGACAAACACAGAGGGAACACAAACACTTCTTATGTCAAGGTTCCCCATGACCTCTGCCACCACTGTCTCACAAAAAATACACACAAACCCATAAAACCACCATTTTCCTTTATTTGACTTCAAACTGGTGGATTTAAAATCCATATCAAAAGATGCAAATGATCAAATTCAGTCTAGAACAGCCTCGGTGTACAAAAATCTATAGCATCTAGACAAAAGTATACAATCTTTAATTCTTTTCATTTTTGTGAAATTTGAGGGACTTTGGGAAAAAGTCAAAAAAAAGAAGAGATTTAAGATATTTTTGCTGCTGTCAAATATCAAAACATGTCAAATATGACCTGAACAATATGTAAGGGTTAATCTTCCCCTTGGGTACACCATATGGGAGATACTGAAAGATACGCTGTCACTCGTGAGTCTGTCTATTTTTGTACAAATATGCCATCTTGCAGAGTGTGTGGGTAAGACATGATCCTATTATCCCATTAATGTCCATGCCTCAGAATCTTTAGCATTCATTTGCAGACTGCTCATCTCCCTACGCCACTTTCATGCTGTTCTGAGAGCAGCTCCTCCATGATGCTGCACTACCATCTGCTGGGGGAACCTACAGGCAGAGTCGATCGCCGCTCACTGTCCCTCTTGCACATCTCTCTCTCTCTCTTTCTATAACAGAGATTGATTTCTCTGTCTGTCACTGATGACATTGTACGACTGCTGTGTTTAAATTAGCGGCAGTCTGATAAGAGAATGTAAATGAATCAAATCTCCCCGGACTCAAAATCTTACAATTCATTGACATAATATATTGAAGTGCTGTAGGAGTTACAAAAGACCTATTGATATGGTTTGAGACTGACAATGACTTATGACAGCTTCCATTTACGATCAGACTGTTGTCTGGGACTGTATTCAAGGAGAGAGCTTGACTCTATGCACAGCAGAGACAGCCGATAGCCACAGCTGTTCGAGTCTTTTTAAAAGGCAGCATAACACATTATGTAATGCAATTATGCATCACAATTAATAGCAGGCAATTGTGCAAGCAACCAGCCAGCTGTGATGGGTTTATATAACTGCCCAAAATTGACAAGTCAAAAAAGGAAAGTGAGCAATGTTTTTCCAGTCAGGAGGAAAATTCACTCCTTACTGGAGGCAGTAAGGCACGCACGAGACACAAGTTCTCCTTTGCCGCTCATGTGGTCAGCCTGGAGACAGTTTAATAAATTGCTATGACATAATATTGCTTCCAGTATGTCACATTGTTAATCTGTATAGCTTGGCTTACGTTCAGGTGCTGTATAAGGAGTTCAATCATTGGTGAAAGTGCTCTCACACAGATTCATCGAGACCGGGCGCATAAAGAAGATGGAGAATTGCTTTGAGCACTTTGTATGTATAATTTGCATAATGCCTTTAATTTTAGCACGCCTGCTATTACACCCAAAGGATAGTTCAATCAGTCGACTATAGGCAGCGTGTGTGTAATGTACATAGTGAATGGGGGCTCGTCAATACAAATATATCATGTTACATAAATTAACACACATTATCAAAAGCATGGGTGTATTCTTAAGGGATATGGACAGCTATAGGTGATTACTGGCACAGTTTTTGTATAACAAACACAAACTTGTGTGATAAAAACAAATAGAACATAAACCCTATCCAAGAGCTGTAAACACGCCACAGTGTTACACTATGTGTGATATAAACAAAGCCATTTGAGCCGAAGGATGTGCTTTCCTCCTTCCGTCCATCTTGACTGTGAGGCAAGAGTTTATCTTGTGCCATTTTGGATGTTGACGCTAAACTTGCTGCTCTTACACATGCAGATGTGAGACACCGAGAGCCAAGGCTTTTCAAGGTGATGTCAGCAGCATCGCTGCCACATCTAACAGCTGCGCACCCTGGCTGCCGAGGACGAGTGGCAGATACAAGGAAATATTTCATTCCTTGCAACGGCGCATATACATTAGAATGAATCGATTCATGCATGTCCTGAGCTGATATGCTCCCTGGTTAGTGCCGGGAATAGTAATCACAGCCCTTGAGAAGACAAACAGTCTCTGCTGCCACCTAGAGGTGTTGCCACTCTGCTTCGTAAATTTATTCATCATTCTTAAAAACATCAAGCTTTTTTTTCTTGACTCAGAGACCCACAGCAAACACTCCTACTTTTTTTTACTGACAGTTTGTGGCAGACTACAAAATATCCAATGCGGTAAATGTACACAGTCATTCACAGCTGCTTCAAAGAAGGAGTAAAACTCAGAATTGAAGACTTTCACATGCAGTCTTTTATTTTCACTCAGCTTGAGAAGGCGGATGCAGCATGTAGGCGTATGCCATAGGGAAATGACTTGCAGTCTAAACAGCTGTAAATTTCAACTGCATGGTGGCCTCAGTCTATGTCAACATTTTATTACTTAGATTGATTAGAATTATATAATGCTTGCCGTGACTGACTGACTCTACTCAATGGCTCTGTAAAAGGAAAAGCATCGTGCAGGAGCTGGAGTCGTAAAGAAGCCGGGTTCACTGGGGGCTGAAAGGCCCGCTGCCCACTGAGGCTGAGAAATCTGACTGTGCTAGCGATTTTGGAGCTGCACACAGAGAACATTTTATGTCACAATTTATTTCGCAGGATATAACGCATGGTGATTCACCTTTATTTTTGGCCTGCTGGGTCTGTAGCGCTTGCACAGTCTACTTCAAACACGGCCTGCTACTCATTCACATAAACTTGTGGGCACTAAAGCTGTACAAACACAATGTTCTGCGAGCAGTGAGCCTGTCTTCTGCAACATTTACAGGCTAAGGAGCAGATATTATTCAATTTCCACGATTCTGAATTCAGATAAACTGCAGCGAAGGATGAGAGCTGTTTTCTTGAAAGTGTCGTGCGAGGTAATGTGGTGTAGTAAAGGGGCATTTGTTAAATGGATTGGAAAAAAACATGTTCACAAAAGCTGAACACTGGACCCTTATTAGCAACAAACAGCAAGCTCCTCCTATTTAAATACGGTAAACCTACTGAGAGGAGACTTTACATGCTGCTGTTCATTAAAGTGCTGTTAACTGGAAGGGTTTTCAGAAGTTTTCACTGAGGGGAGCCAATCAGGGGTATATCCAACCGTGATGTGTTTACTGGGATAACTGAGCAAAGCTGGATTAACAAAAAAGCAAAACAGACACCTTCCCAGGGAACCCAGATCTTCAGGTTTCACTCCAGATCACAGGTGTACAACCCCTCACACTCAGTCTTTAATTGGTTCAATTTGCAGAAATCTAATATTAATAATACATTCATCATTTAGGAAGTTGCATCAGTTTTGCTATCAAGTAATCAAAACACGGAAAAACTCAGGTAAGGTCCTACATCGGGTAATTATTTTCTTTTATATGTTCTATTGTTTTGTCTTGTTTTGTTTTTTGCTTGGTTGATTGGGGTTTTTCATGTGTGTGTGTGTGTGTGTGTGTAACAATTGTGGAAGAAAAACATGTTAAAAGTTAATATTTTAATTTAAAAAAAGAAATTAACTGAAATTAACAAGTTCTTAATGTCATTGTGCCTACCTTATTGTGAGCTTAAACGACAGGGGCATCTGTGTCTTTTCCTGTATGGTTGAGTGGCAGGTCTTAAATCTCAGCATCCGTTTTAACAGTACGCCTACAGTCATTAGTCACCACGATCACAGATGTGAAATCTGTTCGCAGTCCCAGTCTGACTGTATCTGTTAGCATCACAGCTCAAGCGGCACTGATTAGCTTTTGTATTTAAAAATAATTAATTATTGCAACAACAGACCAAATCTGTCAAGTCAGCATGAAATAACAGTTGCTGGATGCTAATAGCCATGAACCAAACATGTTAGATTGATGATGAGTCATTTTAGAAGGTATATGAGTGTATATGAATCACTAAATGATCAGTACTGACATACATAGTTAGTAATGATCACTTCCATTGTTATAAGAAACATGTATCAGCCATATGACCTGACTTAAATCCTCTCTGTGCATTTTATTGACTGTGTCAGTTGATTTGGTAACTTTTATAAAGCCTTCAGGGACTTTAAAAAAAAAGAGCCTTGCCTCAAATCTGCCAACTCTAACAAAACCGTCTTCTCTTTGAAGAGATGAATCTCAAGTTGTGCTGCTCTCTGTGTTTGGGGCTCAGCTGTGTCCAGTGGCTGTGATGCATGAAGCCAGTAGAAAGCCATAGAAACAGATGTAACTGCATAAACTGTATTATGAAAACAACATGTTCACTTGTTATAAACACTTAGTGTAAAAAAAAAGCCACCTTAATTCTTTGGTTTGATTTACCTGAAAGAACTGGATTTCTTTCTTTCTTTCTTTCTTTCTTTCTTTCTTTCTTTCTTGTTGTGGATATTTGGACATGAACTGCAAAATCTAAGCTTTTATTTTTACACACCACAGAGTGACATCTATTTTACCAGAACAATTTTTTAAAAGCTGCCTTCCAGTGATCTGTAACAAACTGTTAATGCTGAATGTAACTTGCTTACATACTTTTATTTTAAATGTACATGCTAATTATTCCTACAGCCTAGATGTTTGCTGCTGAAAATGTCCTTAAGACCACAAGAGGGCAGATGTGGCTTACATTTACAAACAGCCATGTGCTGAAACCAACATGTGAGTTCCTCTGCTCAGCCTCTGAGGCTGAAAGCAAAATGGAGAAAAAGACATCTGGGCTGACTGTATGTAAAAATTATTGAAGTCTGTTTGTGGATGATTGGAAGGGGGTTTATATCCTCTTTTATGTTGCACCACGTCCTCCGGGGCTGTGTCAATACTGACTGAAGCAGCTCAGCACCATGGACAGAGATTCCCTTCAGCACCACGGACAGCACCGTCCCGTGACTCTTGAACATAAGGACAGGATTTTATTTATTTGTTTGTTTTTTAAAACTGAGGAGTAGATCGCACATTAAATGGTGTAGTTCGTAAGTTGTGGGAGGAGATAACCTTACTGTTTGATTATGCGTTGCTGGCTCTTTATGGGTCACCTTCTCACACAAGCCACAGCCGAGAACAAACGTGAGAGAGCTGGACGATTCAAAGAGATGCGGCTATGTGGGATTTCCTCAGAATGGGGGTTGGGGGGTTCTCGGGATGAAGGAGGGGGGAGGAGGATTTCGCAATCTTTCTCCCATTACAACATGAATCGCGTCAGCGCAAATACGTCAGAAAGGGGGGTAAAAGGGGAGGGGTGGTGTTTAACCCCTTCCCCCCTAAATTGTGCCTGTGAATTGCCTAAATATAATATACTGCTCGAGGAAAATCACGAGTCCATCTGAGGTCATCGTGACTCTGATTGGCTGAGGATCTTTTGCTGTAGTCATAAAATCCGAACATCCATGATAAAATAAAAAATAATTGAATTAAATGGAAAAAAAAAACTGTTATACTAAGACACGCGTGATAGTCGTCCTGTTGAGTTACTTTTCACAGTAATTAGTTCTACATAAAAAATGTTTTACTTCTGAGAATATCATTAACTTTATTCTTTATGTTTCTGGTAAATAGGGCACGATCTCATTAAGCATCACCATGAATCAGTCCACCCCTACCTCTCGCACAAAGTGGTATCACCCTGATATCACACTCGTGTTGCACATAGCATGCCAATATGCCAAAGAAATGGTTAGATTACAGACAAGAGTCTAGTCTTATCTATCTGAGATAATCTGAGATTACTGTAAGTGAGCTGAATGCAGAAAACAGTTACAGCTGAAGTTGCAGAAATCCATAAAGCACAATATGTGGTTACATTTGTCACTTAAGGCATTTTAAATGGTTATATGCCAGACTGTGGTGTGCAGTACAGCAAATAAAACACTTCGGGTACATGTTATAGTTTAAACAGTACAAATAAGAGTACAAAGGCATGCACATTGCATAAGAAATATTTCGACATATTATATGGTAAATATTTATATAGCGCTTTACTAGTCCCTAAGGACCCCAAAGCGCTTTACATATCCAGTCATCCACCCATTCACACACTGGTGATGGCAAGCTACATTGTAGCCACAGCTGCCCTGGGGCGCACTGACAGAGGCGAGGCTGCCGGACACTGGCGCCACCGGGCCCTCTGACCACCACCAGTAGGCAACAGGTGAAGTGTCTTGCCCAAGGACACAACAGCTAAGACTGTCCGAGCCAAGGCTCGAACCGGCAACCTTCCGATTACAAGGCGAACTCCCAACTCTTGAGCCACGATCATCCCATATATAAAGCTCATATATTAAAATGGGTCAAACCTACCATTTTCCGGTAAGATTATAGCAGATTCTTAAATTTGCAGGTTAATTGCATCCAAAATATATAAGACAATGGTGCCTCTGCTTAACATATAGAAAAAAACAACAGATAAGCAAAAGTTTTATTTATTTTTTTTTACATATAACTAATTTTTAATATTCAAATTGTATTTGATTAGCCATGTTATTATTTAATCCACTGAAATTTGTCTTGTTCTTTATGTTAAAGATGTGTAATTTATAGGGGATTAAAAACATATTCTGGCGATTGTTAACTGGGTATTAATACAAGTCAGAATGGCTCTTGGATAAGTGGAAGGTGAGATGTTCCAGCAGTTAAATCAAAAATGGAGACCAGCTATAGAAAAACTGAGCTCTAGCAGTTTTTCATTTAATAAAAGTTCACAAACAGAAAGTGATAGATAGATAGATAGATAGATAGATAGATAGATAGATAGATAGATAGATAGATAGATAGATAGATAGATGGATATGCTCAGCAGAGTATGTAGTATGTCCAGAGAAGAAACGTAGATTTTCATGTATTTATTGTCCTAATGACACATGGTGTAACTATTGCAAAAAAAGTGGGCGAGGTAACGTGGAGTGGCCCTTTTTTCCTTGCTGTGACACATGAGGGGATCAATAGGCAATGGTGGAGAGAGGAGAGGGGGAGGGGGGTGTGGGGGGGGCGTGATCGTCTCAGCCGCACTGTGAAGGGGGCCGTCCCTGTTGGTGGAGATCTGCCCGAGGAAGGCCCACCTAGTGATCATTTGAAGATATCTCCCATTTAGACGGTAGTTTGACTCGACTGTATCAGAAGGGGACAAGTCGAAGGCTATTTGTAAATAGGTAAGAACACGTTTTTCTACTGCTTAATCCAGTATTATTATTATTCCTGAACATATAGAGGTCACCTCCGTTTGAGAGCCATGTATGTGAGCGTCGTCACTGGAATGTTTGCACCGTGCTTGAAATACTATTAAATGCATTAAAAAAAAATACTAGTAATGATCGTGATATTTTTTTTTCTGTGTACTGTTTGTTTGTACGTGGAAGATAATGCACGTACAAAAGACACAAAAGACAGGGGCGGAATGTGAACGTGGGAATCGGTCGACGTGAACTGGTGCATATTTTAATCATTGTTGCATCCTTGACCTGCAGCATCCAGGATGGGACTCGGAGGGACGTGTGTAATGCCAGAATGAAGAATACCAGCTGTTAGTCTGCTTCATCGCGATGTGCCCCCCGCGTGTAATCGGGCAGCCTCGTATCGCTTCCACACCACACAATTCGTCGCTAAAACCGTTATTCGTGCAGAAATCCTATCTTACACCGCGTTTCCCTTCCCCCAGCAACGCCATGTAGCTCTTGGAAATAGATGCCACCTTCTATCGTAATACGCCGTGCAGTCCTTTAAAAAAGGGGGCCCGGCGCAGTCATCCTGTCATCTTTCTGCTACTAAGAGTAGCGTTACAGACGAGCAATAATTAATGAGTTGCCTGCTGGGTTAACCATTTCATTGAAATATTTTTACCTCTGAATATTTCATGCATCGAGGAGGGTGTGAGGGGGAGAAAAATGGGGTTGAATGCATGAGTGAACAGAAGGTTTTTACTACAGCCTGATGGCTGGAGTGTGGCTGTCACGATCCACCACAGGAGGCGGTGCTGCCTTCTCTTCTCATAATGTATGCTCTAATATTAGACTGGAATATATAAAGGTTCATAAAAAATGGATGGGAATAAAATAATTACCCTCCCGTATTAATAATGAGGCTTTAAATGTGTATAAATAAGACAAAGGCTGCACATTGACTGACATCAGCTAATGGTGCTTCTCTCCACAGTAGCTTGGCCAAGATGGATGTGTTTATGAAGGGTTTGTCTAAAGCGAAAGAGGGGATGGCTGTGGCTGCAGAGAAGACCAAGGAAGGAGTTGCAGTTGCTGCTGAAAAGACAAAGGAAGGAGTCATGTTTGTAGGTAAGATGATCACAAATGTATGCTTGCAGATTATTTGCATGCAAATTGTACACACGCCTGTTATCGTCCCGCTACATGCAGGAGCAGCTGTAGAAAAGCTCAAGGAATATTTTATGACTTAGATCATGCAGTATACATCCTGAATCAAATGCTTCAATTATACAGTAGCTCTTCTTACTAACTGTGTAAATCTCTTATACAGGAAACAAACAAGCAGGAGGCTGAACGCATTGTTCGCCTATATATGTTTGTCTTTGTTTGTTCTCAGTTCACAGTTAAGGGACAATATTACAGCTATCCATAGCTCATTGTGTGCAGAAAGTGCATCCAAGTGCCTTCCTTTGATAAATCCAGTGTCGTTCACTTGAGTGGCGGCAGTATAATGAACCAGCCAGCCTCTGAGCTGATCAATATTTTTGTTCTAATGTTGCAAGCCGATTTGGTGTAAAATACCACAGCGTATCAAAAATGAGTAATCCAGCCCTGACTCTCAATTTCAGCAGAATAATAGTAGTGAACTCTGTTTCAAAGTATTTCGTTGTGACGTAGAAGTGTGTGATACAAGGAATTTGGGTGTCCTTGTGGCCTGTCTAGGTTATGGGAAGGAGATGGAAATAGGAGTGGGGGTGGGGCAGCTGATGGTGGGAGCAGCTCCTGCAACATGCCTGTGGATTGGATAGCAGCAGATTGTAAAACAGTGTCAGCAGTCTCCTCCTAGGGACAAACAGACTCTAGGAGGAGCAGGCCTGCTTTTTGTGCTTTTCAGTGCTGGCTAACTTGTCATTGACAGCCTGCAACTAACGAGCAAATCTGTCTGCTGATTTAAAGTGTAGTTGTCAGATATGCAGCTTGCATCATTAACCCAATCTATATCACTTGGTTTCAATCATTAATTAAATAGATGTAGCAATGGAGGGTGATAATACGGTATTTCTCAACATTTAAAACATTTAAATCATTTTCTGTTATGCTGTAAAGGTAGTGCTAATAAATTACTCAAGTAATCAGTGTAATTCATTATGTACTGGTGTCAGTTAAGATTTAATATCCCAGCATTTTTGTTGATAATCTGATGATTTAATGTCTCAAAAAAATTAATCAAAAGTCACATTTTCAGCAGTTGTTCTTATTTTACTCATTTGAGTTGTACAGTTTCCATGATCTTTTATTCTAAAATTTACATTGGTGTCTTCAGATTGGCTGCTTTCTTTTAATCAACATACCAAAAACCAGAACGTGTTCTCTGTGTGAATACATAAGATGAGAAGAGCAGCAAATCCTCACGACTGGTAGAGGATGCCACAAGTGACTCGCGCTGTTAATCAAAAGAGTTGCTGATGAGTTTCCATTGATCGACAAAGTGATTTATCAGGTGCACTTCAGCAGTCTTTATTTGCAACTTTCCCCATCTTGTTTGTGATGACAAATAGTTACTTACGTATTAGTCGGGAGATCAGTGTGACTCAGGAGACGCGGAGCAGGCCTGCTTGGAATTTATTTTGTCAGCTGCTGAGTTGTTGTGAGAGGAACCAAATTTCCAGTGACAGGCCTCCTGCTTGTTTTACAGTCACCAGCTTGTATAATTGATTCCGCAACAATATGATGGGTTACAACATCGAGCACACATCCAGCACAGGTTATCAAATGTGTTCGCATTTCAGTGGAATCTCATTATCTTACACATTTAGCATAGTGTCCCTGTCACTGATCAGCACCACCAAACGTATCAGACTGTAGTCAAAACATGTGCAGAACCAATTTCATCATGTCCTTGTTAACGCAATGGCAGGAAAGGCTCACTTCTGTGGTGTCTCTGTGGTTCTACATGCCGCTGTTGAATATGGTGGTGCCCTAGAAAGCTGTATGTGATATGCTTGACAGTCCCTCATGGAGGAGGGGTAAGAGTGATCTAATAGGACTGTGGCCCACCTTTTGACAGCTGCTACTGCTGCTGCAGCTGCAAACCACCCAACCACCTGAACTGAGCAGTCAGGCTGAGAAAGGCAAGCAGAGGTGGGAAAGAGAAACCCCTATAGTATAGGATGCTATTCATAAAGCATCTGTTTCCTATTTTTTTATGACAAATTAGTATTTTTTTACAGCATCACATTAAAAACTGTTTTTATTTTGCAGACCCTTGCAGTCACACAGCATCAGTCCGACCATATGGAAATTTAGTTTACACAGTTATCGCTTTTGCTAACATTTGCAGTTCAAAAAAATAGCGTTTATCTGTAATCGGTTTCAACTATATCATTTCATTAGTGCTAATTTGTTCCATCCTTCTTTTCTTTTTTTTACTTAAACACTACAAGAAATCATTATCAACCCTTTTTTCCTGATGATGGAAAATGTTGCAGATGTTTTGTTGAATCCGTAGTCTAAAAATATCCAAAGTCAGTTTGTGAAGAATAATAATTCTAATATCATTTGGCAATCACACCTGCAGCTATCTTCCATTTGTGCTCCATTGCGCAATAGCTGCAATTTACCAAAGCCAAACTTAAATGGAGGCATCACTCAGATGTACTGTATGCTTTGCTTTGAGGCTCGCCTTTTGAAGAGTGGCTTCTGTACTTCATTATTTCTGCTCTTTTTTGTTGGTTTTTAAAGGCCCTCGGGGACCAATAAGTCCACTGACTGTTGCACAATAAAGAGGATGACAGGGCTTGAGTGATCAGAACTGGATGGGGCCTGCAGTAGATTGCCCCAATAGCATGATGGAGTACAGCGTGTAGATGGATGACAACTGCCAAAGAATATGGATCAGAGGACTGAACAGTGGCTTGGTTGTGGTTTAATAAGTCCTTACAATAAACCAAGAAGCCCGACTACTGTAGCCACCACTGTTCTCCAGGACCTGAGGCAAACAGTGAAAGATAAACAAAAATGATATTACAGTATTTATGAAAAGTAATTGGTTGGCGGTGATGGTCCAAATGTAATCATGTTAATTCAATTTCAGTTTATCACAAGAGGTTTTCTGGACTCTGGAACTTACTGCAGCTTTTTGTCATGTCGACATATAGCACTGGAGGAACAGTATATTAGGAACTGTGCTATCAGGTGGATAATGCTACACTCACAGTAGGAAAACAGTGGCTGGAGACTGCAGTGTGACCAAATTAGTGCAAGCATGTGCAGTGAACCTGTGATCTCATTGCCTTTGCAACAGTTGCGTCGACGACCAGCTGCAGTCAGTTGCTGTCTTCAAAGGGATCTTGGTGCATCAAGATGCAATAAAAAGGGAACAGGAGGGAGTCAGTGTGCTGCTAGTTTGCAAATGTGGTCAAGTTAGCAACTGTTTGCAATTTATTTGTTATAATTAATTAAATCAAATAAACAATCAAAAATCACACCTCTGTTGCCATGTACAAACACAGAGACTCAGAATCTTCCACAAATAGTGATGTAATTGCTGTAGAACCATGATTTAATTGCAAAATGATACGAATGATTGCTTCTGTATAGGAATATATACAGAGTACGGTCAGCTGGGTTGAGTGCCCTACTGAAAAGAGATGTGTTGCAGATGAGTTGCGCTCATCGGTGCTGATTGTAGCATGTTGCTTATCTAACTGCTTTTATTAAATAGATAAAAAATGATTTGCAAACAATTGCGAATCTGTCTGAGAGTGATTGCAGCCAATCTGAGTCACACCACAACTGTTTGGAGGGAGGTTGTTTACCACCAGCTGATCTGTGCAATCGCTATGTTATCAAAAGTTAAGGGTTTTCACACAACCACAGTTTAACAGTTGGTCACCAGTTTTTTTTATTTTGCCAAATGCAAAAAGAAAAAAAAATCAATGCAATCACTGGGCAAACACTGAGCTTACCTAGTTGCAGAGACGTTGCCCTCTTCGTTTTTGTTTTTGTTTTGTTGTTGTTGTTGTTTTGTTTTTTTTTAACTTTTCAGTAGTAAAGAAAAGTACATCGCTTAAAAATGACAAATTTTAACAAATAATAAGGGCAGTCAGATTCAGACTTGACAATCATTTTGATGATTTCATTTAAAGCCATTTGTTGCATTGCTTTTGTCATTAGCATCAGAGAAGTGTAAAGTTATAGCACCTACACACGCATGCGCACACACACATTCACACGAAGAAAACTAATCTCCAAACTTCAAATAGTTAATTATTTGTAAAAGAATCTGTGCCTTTTCTGACTACAGCTTGCTTTTTCTCAATTCAGGTAGCAAGGCCAAAGACAGCGTGGGCACAGGTGAGTTTCCCATCTGCTCGTTACCTCTTTAAATTTCTGTTAACTGGAGTTCGAAGCCTGGTTTCATTACAGTAGTAAAATACTACTGATAACTGGAAAACGGCTAATTTGTCATGTGTAAGTGGTTGTTATGTCCAGTAGTGACATAAGAAGCAACGGAGGACCACAGTCATGCATCTTTTTAATCTATCTGCATTTGTCTCTCTCTCTCTCTCTCTCTCTCTCTCTCTCTCTCTCTCTCTCTCTCTCTCTCTCTCTCTCTCTCTCTCTCTCTCTCTCTCTCTCTCTCTCTCTCTCTCTCACTATGTGTGTGTGTTTGTGTGTGTGTCTCCAGTGGCTGAAAAGACCACCGGAGCTGTCGGGAACATCGTCGCTGCTACCGGCTTGGTGAAGAAGGACGAGTTCCCAGCTGACATGAACGTATGTGCTGCACGTCCTTACAGTGTAACACATTGCTTTGTTGCCTGCAGTGAGGCAGAATAGCAGCACTGCATAGTGTTTAAACACACAGGAAATAAATTACCTGTGAACTTGAATTAGGAGTACAGCATTGTTGCCTTATGTGGGATCAGTATTGCATTACAACAAGTGGTGGAAAAAAAAATTTAAACTATTATATGAATGTCATAAGTCTTTAAATTGATTTTTTTTTTCATTAAAAAAACAAAACTTCAGCTTGCATAATTCCTGCAAAATAAAGCATAAAAAAAAAGAAAATAACATTTTCATTTAGAAGGCATCCATTATAAGATTAATAGGATACACTTAAAACATTTATTTATGATATACCTTACTTTTTATGTTATTCTTTATCAAGCTTTATTGTTGCAATACAGCAGTTCATTTCTACAATATTGGTGGACTTAAGAGACTTGGACTTAAAAAGGAAAATAAAAGCAGAAGACATCATTCTAGTGTCCAAAAGTAGGGAAGCCTCAATTTTCCTATGATGCATTCTCTTATCCATGTGTGTCTGCCAACTTAACTTTGCTTTGAAAAACTGGCTTTTTATGGAAATTTGATCTTTGAGCACAAGCTGAGATTTGATATCTTTAGAAGGAATTCTGTACAGTTTTTACAGGTTGTTTGGCATTCAATGAGTAAATCAAACTGAACGTGCATTACTAGTAGGGTGCACTCTTAAAGATATTCATATTATGACAAACTACCCAGTGTGCGCTAACAATGCAGCAACTTACTCTTATAAGTGACCGGCTTTATTTAGGTCTGCACATGTGCCGGAAAACAAGTGGAAAACAAAAATCTGTTCCAAACGTATGCCTCAATTAGAGCTGGCAACTTGCGCCAAGTTGCACTCATAAAAGCCTGGATAGGATCGTGATGACAGCAGAGCCAGATTTAGACAGCAGGGTCAAATCTGATGAATCTGCATGTCACTTCAAAACAGAATTACTAGTGTGCATTTGGACTGTTTCATTCTGCCGCTGTCAGCAAAAGCATGCACTGTACTAAATGTATATTTCCTGTCTGCACGAGTTTGCTCGTGTCTTTGGTTTAGAGGAATAGTTTTCCATCTGCTGAGGATGAATACTACACTGGCAATTGCTTTTATACAGTTATTATAAAAGAAAAAAACTGGAGATGACTGAAATAGACTTGGGCTTTGTTGCTATATACTCATTTCATTGAAGAGGACTTCTCCAGTCTGCTCTGCACACAGCGCTGCATTCAATGATTATTAAGGATGCAGATCACTGTTCAGGTGTCTTATGACAGAAACAATCTCTCTGTGGGACTATCACCTCTCTTAAAGCAAACACTGCTTTTCCATTAATGCCCTACCCCCACTAACATCACCGAATGCTCTTGCCCATTGACCTCAGTGTCACCCCTTCTATCCCCTGCTTTTATCATTTTTTTAGGCACTCTGATATTATTATGCAAGGAAAGGCACAAAATCAAGCTGACTTGACACAGCAGCGGTGAAACCTGCTTATAGCAAAGTTTGGACATTTGAGTGGCACGTGCTGTGTTAGGATGCTTCTTTTCTATTGTTTTCCTTCCCTTTTAATGACCTGGAGATGCGCTGTCAGTATGTTGACATTTTGTCTATCTCTGTCAGACTGTCAGTGACACAGTGAGGTCCTCATCCGGTCCTAAGCCTTCATCACTCAGAGCTGGACCCTCTCCACTGACTCGCTAATCTAGTAAATCTGACAGCCTGCTCTAATAGGCTTCTCGAAGGCGTTATCTGAGTGATAAAGCTCCTCATTTCAGCACCCTCACAACAGACTGCTAAACTGTTGACACTGTGATCAAATGCACACAGCTACTTTTTGAGTTCAGTTTTGGCTCTGTTGGCCTCTAATCACAAAATTTCCCTTGCACAACCCATTCAGGTGTCACATTTTATAACATTTTACAAAAGCCTTGCCTTGTCTTATCCTTGACTGAATTAAAATTCGTGACCAATCAGAAATACAGATGCAAACAGTCTATTTCATGTTCACTTTTTCTCAGGCAATGATCCATCTGATTAGGGCTGTTCTAGCGATAGTTTTCCCATTGTGCAACCTCGACCATGCTAATCGTGTTGGTGGGCATACAGCAATAACAAGCCTGAGACAGCACACAGGATTACAGGCTGTTCTTTCCTGACCTAATTGACTTGATTAGTGCTGGGTTTAAAAATAAATGTGTGGTGCTGACCCACTAGCTTTGTTTCAGTGGAGCTTTATCTGTTTAAGAAAGCTCTCAGAAGCACTCATCACATGTCGTATGTCCACACAAACCATAGTGTTACACCTGTGTTATACAGATTTCTTTTCTTATTGCTGGTAAAGCAAAACAGCAATGATCTGATCTTACAAACAAGTATCACTCAGGTGTGTGTTCCCCACAGCTGAAAATAGTCCCCATCAAATTTGATATTTTTCTCCTGTTTTGTTCCTGTTTGAGTGAGTTTACTACTACCCACCATTGAGAAGGGCTGTTTTAGAAAGTGATTCTTTTTTGAAATTCACTTTTAAGTGGAAGAAAGAGACAGTTTTGTTTGTGCAAGCTGCTGCGGGGTGGTTCCGTAAGAAGGAAGTACTGACAGATTAATGGACTTTTCTATCTGCACACTGTGCCAGCCTTTTCCTCACACTCCAGTCCCACAGCTCAGTGTCTGCAATAGACTTGCAACAAGACCAAGACTTTAAATCCATACTAACAGCTCTGTATGGCCAAAAAGCTACAGTCAGAATCATGCCACAAACTCATATATAGCATATACTCTTTATAATGTGCTCATTTCAAGCAGTTGATCACCATTTTCGTTTAGGGTTCTTAAATGTTATGCTCACACTGTCAAACAAATCTCACTCAAAAATAGAGCAAGTCCCTACTTCACGGAAAACGCTGGCTAAATATGTTAACAGGACAAATGTTTTGTTTGTAGCTTCTGGCTGTTTGTTGGAGTCATTATATTATATTATATTATATTATATTATATTATATTATATTATGAAGGTTCTGACTTTCCAGAAAGAGTTTTTTACCTTCAATACACTGTCACACCACTGTCACAGGGTTGTTTCATGAAGCACAGCATATGACTCAGATTGATGTTTTTTATGGGATTCTGTCAATCTGTAGGGGACAAAATATCTAAAGAAAACTCTATTGCAGTCCATTAAAAAGTTTCAAAGTAGTGAGTCAGGCAGAGCAATTGTGTCACCCATAGAGCTCTTCAGTTAGCTGAAATCCCACAAGGTTGTCTAATTGTTCAGAAGTGATTTCTAGACTCCTCAGAGAATTGAGAAATTGGACAAACCAAGAAATGTAGTTTTCTCAACCTTGTCTTTTGCAGAACAGACAACCAAAATTGAGAAAAAATGGTACTGTACGGCTATACTTGCAGTACGTTTTATGATTTAATTATTACCAGTTTAACTGTGCCTTGAAAGAGCATTAAAAAATGTCATTTTTGAGAATTCCCTGATGGTAAAAAAAATAGGTTGACAGTGTATTAATGACGACGTATCTGTATGATTGCTTCTGTTTCTGTAAATCTTTCCTTCTCTGTATCTCTTTATGTTTGTCTCATTTTCTAGCCTGAGGAGTATGGGCAGGAGGCCATGGAGGGCCAAGGAGAGGCAATGCTGGAGCCAGAAGGGGAGACATATGATGAGTCCCAGCAGGTAATCAGCCTACAATACGCAAAGTGTACACATGGCTCTGCTCTGTCATCAAAGTATCACAAGAATCAGCTTTTGAATTGGACTATAATTACATTACAGATCATTTTTGTGTAAAACCCTTTAAAAAAAACTGTGGAGTAGTGGACATCAGGCAGAGATGAGTCCATTCACTTACCGTAGATTGAGGTTCATCAGTATTCACGAGCTCTGCATGGATACACATTTTAGCTGTATTGGATTTCAATGGCACTCCACTTTTGCCCTCCACTTGTGTCCCACACAAACACTACAGCTCACGCTGAGGTAATTTTTTCCTTTCTGTGGAAATGATAACGGAGGACTTAACAAGCCAATTGCCACGCAGCTAGTACAGTGAATATAGCACCACCTACTTTCACTGAGCATTGGGTGTGTGTCCGTGTGCACGAAGGAGGTATGTGAATCTGACACAGATGGTTATTTTTGGAATTTGGCTGTCAGGGGCGAGACAAACTGTGCAGAACTGATGGCTTTGAGTACAGATTTTAAATAGCGATGGTAGCATATAAAAATATCATACAGTGTACATAATGTCAAAGGGCTGATCGTGCTAGTATGAGAGCACTGATCCTGTGTTATTGCCACTGAATATATACGTTTTCTGAAGCGGGTGAAATAAGATTTATTTTGAGATTTTATGTGATTTCCAATAATAATATATTCTGTGTGTTTACTTTAATAATCCTTTGCATCAGTGGAGTCTTGCACTAGTTGGGAAAAGGAGTAAACCCGAGGCGTTCCCTGAGATCCAAATTCAAAGTGAATTTCTCCACGGATGTGTATCATCCTTGTCCTCCTCCTCCGTGTCTCTTTCCCCTCCCCCATCTTTTGCTACACCAGCGGTGTGCAAGCTCGGTCTGAATGGGTGTGGTGATGACGCTCTCTGCCTTCATGCATTGTGGGTAATGTCAGGGTCTCCCTGCATTGCTGTAAATATGGAGTCTGAGTGCTGCAGAGTGAACGAAGCCATCACTGGGAGGATCTGAAAAGAAATCTGTGTCATCCAGTATCACTCAAGGCTTTGTGAATACATTAGATGACATAAGACTGTTGGAGGCTGTGTTATTTATTTATTTTTTTTTATGATCATGTGTGGTGGAGGCGTGTGCAGGCTTGCAAGGATATGGAGAGTGTGCTCACGATGCGCGTCCTCGATGTAAGTGCAGTGTTGTGCTGCCCTCTGCAGGCTTGAGAGAAGCACTGAAGGAACAGATGAGCTCAGCTTCAACAAAGTGACATCATTACCGTCTGCTGAGACTAATAAACTCTGTATCATATATTCTGCTAAATCACATTAAAGCTGAATATTATTTTAGATGTAGATTTACCTTTAGAGCTTCTGTGTGCTGCAAATTTTACTGGCCATCCTCATAAAAAAACTTGCTCTTCTTTTCCCCAGGAGAGCCAGGACTACGAGCCAGAAGCATAAGAGCATCAGTCGAAGCCACCGTCCAACCAGCAGCACAATAATATTTCTAATAATAAAAAGGACAAATGCTGAAACTATTACAATTATATTCCTGTTGCAAAAAAAAAAGAAAAAAACAATAAAAAAGACAAGCATTCCCACTGAAAAATGTTCTTCCTTCAAGACAAATCTTTTATTATTATATATTGTAAATGTCATGTTCTTAATGTAATGTGTTGGGTGTAGGTATTTATTGAGATGTAGGATTTGTCCTCACGGTCTCATTTCCTTGATTCCCTCCCAATGAAATGAGACCAGAACCAGGGCTTGTGACTTTGTACTTGTGTGTATCTGTATTTAGAAATGTGCAATAGATGTTCATCATCTTCCAATGAGACATTGGGAGTGGTAAAAAATAAATATGACCGGTTGCAAGCAGATATGAATACAATAATATCCTCCTAAGTGTCGACAATGCCTGTTTGTGGAATTCTATTTTTCTTTTTGCATTTCTTTGGAAGTTTAATTTGAACGTTTCTTGAAGTAAGAGTTTTTTACATTGTATCTTTATGATTGCTTGTGAAATCATTCCAGTAAACTATCTGTTAGAAACTGACAGAGTGTACACGTTTGTTTGTTTGTGTGGGTGTGTGTGTGTGTGTGTGTGTGTGTGTGTGTTTGTTTGTGTGTACTGAAGATTTTATCAAGTTAAAGTCAATATATTATGTCTTGGAATCATAATGGTTGTCATAACAATATGTGCTTTAAATTGCAGGACTTGTCAATATAAAGGGTTACATGTTAAGCCAGACATACAAATCCTCTGTAAATAAAAGGTTAAAAAATACACATTTGTTAGCGTTGTTTAATAATGTGCAAACTCATTTACTGCGCTGATCGCTCATCGCATTTTAAATCTTTTCTAAAGTTGACCTCAATAAGAATCTATTATGCGTCGCCCTCGCATGTTTATCTTTTTTGCTCACTCTTGTCTGGGGTTTGATTAAAGGATGTGTAAAATCTGCTGAGTAGGCTCTGGCCATTGGCACAATGGTGCCATATTTGGGATTCCAGTCTGATCGTGCCTCTTTGGGTGGGTTTTGTTTTGGTTAATCCAGCTGGAACGTGCAGGCTCGGTGGTGCCGGGCTCAAGCCGAGGGTATTAAACAGCTGCTCCTGCCGCTCTCAGGTCAGAAGGGTGTGTGGAAGCTGCAGGGACAAAGACAGGAGCCATGGCATCATTCAAGAAGTCCTTTGAGGGCCTGAAAAGCACGAGCCACTCAGCCGCTAAAGGAGTCACAGACACTGCAGGTACAGACCGGTGGCTACAAGGTGATACGATCGACATCAGACCTGGAATCAAAAGAGTTGTACTGCAATTAATACAGCATTTTATTTTTCTTTCTAAGAGATTTTGCAGTAAAATGAAGTTTAAAAGCTGTCAGTCACTTTAAAAACCTGTGATGCGTTTCCAGTGCAGGCAGCTGAGGAAGCCGTGCAGCAGGTGGCAGACTCCTCCAAAGAAACAGTCAACAAAGGTAAGGCGCACATTCCTTCTTTCTAGCATCATATACTGTAATTAGTTGGTGTTTACTGAGGCATGGATGGCAGACACAAGCTGTCAGTCATATTACTGCCAAATTAGATGTTTAATTGCTAATAAAAGCAGAGCAGTTAAAAGGAAACATGAATTGTAAAAATGAATGCAGTCAAAATAGAAATATTGGAATTATTATAACAGTATGAATAAAATGCAAATTTTATATTGTTTAAAATTAGTTTTAGAAATAATTCCTCGGGTTATTAGAAAAATTTGAAATGTGGAGAAATATCATATTTGACAATCATACAAATGAATGCACTGTGAAAATATTAGTTGAATATTTTTTATTCAACTCTATCCAGTTGAATATTAGCTGAATATTAGAGGATTTGTTGCTTAGCTTACTTCTCTTCTGTTCTGCTCTGACTTATCAAAGCTGCTGAAGAAACCAGCAGGCAGACTCAAGCAGCCATAGGAAAAGCTGCGGGCAAGGCCACGGACACCATCAAGGAGTTTGGGCAGAAAATGGAATCTAAATGATCCCTAAAGAATGGACACTTGTAGCTGAAAGTTAAGCCAACTTGTCTGATCACCCCCTTCAGGCAGGGGAAACTGTTGGGATGGAATTATGCAAACCATATAAACTATTTTTAAAAAGATATAAACTATAGTTATCGATATATATATATATATATATATATATATATATATATATATATATAGATAGATAGATAGATAGATACATATATATATATATATATAGATAGATACATATATAGAGAGAAAGAGACATATGGCTTTACGTAGCTAACATTCCAGAAGAAATGTTTATAAACTGTCTTTTCTAATTTTCCATTTGTGCTTTTTTTCTTCTTTTTCTTTTTTGCTTTCTGCCTGTTTTTGCGAAATAAATGAATTCCAACACCTCTTACGGGTTCGTAAAATGTGATATCCTGCCACACTCAGGAGACTTAACACTGTTAGTTGCTCTGCAGGCACGGTATCTATGATGCATCCTGTTTTTTTGCTCTGTGGAGCGCACTCATCAGTGAATCACCACGGTCATCATTATTACCAACACATTGCTGAGAAGATGGCCTTTGGCAGGCTGATGGCCCCTGATGAGAGTGTGATCAGAGCCCGTCTACCTTGGTCCTCAGCAGCACACCTCCCCTGCATCCCACTACGTGGTTGCCAAGCAACAGAACTCTGTGGCAGCCTTCGAATTAACGGCGAGAATACTTATGTCAGTACACGGTGTTCTGGCCAAGCCGCAGCAGCCCACTGCCATGCTACAAGCAAGTCGGTTAGAGATTCTCAAAAAAAAAAAAAAAAAAAGAAAGAAATGTCCCACTCAATCACTAGAGGCAAGCAGAATTAGAGAGGCTCTAGAGAAATATGTGTCGCAAAGCAGGGAGGTTGGAGGGGAATGACGAATGAGTATAAAATACTTGGTGATTTACAAGTGTTTGTTTGTGTGGGAGGCGAAGCTGCTGCTTCCAGGCTCCTTCAGCTTAAATTCTCTGTTGTGTCTTTCATGTACAGATGCTGCAGAACAACCACTGTTACTAATATCTCTCTGATGTTCTCCACAAGCTTTGAGTTTGCATAGACTTTTTGGAAGTCCTGTAATGAGCCTGTGATCATCTGTCTTCCTGAAGTAGGACATGTTTTAAGCATTTATCTATTTATTTTTTTTCTTTTTTACTAAGCTTAAGATTCTGTTAAACAAACAAGCGGGCAAATGTGGCCTTGACGCACACATGTACATGCAGACATACACACACACACACACACACAGACACTGCTGTTTTAGTTCAAAACCCTGCTTCATTATTGCTAAGAGAAATCCCACTTCTGCATACTTCACCCTCCCTCCCTCATGATCATTTGTAATGACGTGAGAGTTTTATCACCAATTTATGCCTCCTTTAAAATTTCTCCAGATTAGCCAGTTCACAGGTTTATCTCTGTGCACGTAGCTGCCATTGTGTTTCTATGAGAACCTGAAGTTAATTACTATGATTTACTGCTGATTAGAGAGCTGTAGAGAGATTTTGCCATTACATTACCACTCACTGCCAGAAACCCGACCGTGGTTTCCAGGGAAACTGGAAATGTGAAGCTTTTCAATAGACACAGCCACAGCCTAAAGAGCGAGGATTGCCTAAGATAGATTCTTCTAGAGACAAACCTGTAGCCACTGCAATCAGCATCAATCACCGGGGGGAGATGCACGGACAGATGTTTGTCGCAATCGGTGCTGAGATTTGCAATGTTTGACCCAAATCTGAAGAAGAGTTGTGGAGTGGCTTCAGCCTGACTTTAGACTGCTGAGGTATGTCCTAATTTTCTGAGATCTCCTTTTGTAATCATGCTTGTTTTATAGTTACATTTTGAAAACAACTCTGAATTCATGTGCACGCTGTTTGTGTTATGTAATTATGGACTAGAATAGAATTCAGACAGGAGCTGATAATGAGATATTTTTGGGCATGAAGATTTGACTTTGTCTCTTTTTAAAGTATTTAAAAAGATAGTCCTGCGATATTAAAGTAAGTGTGCAAACAATTCTGATCAAGTAGTAGCAGTGATGCTCCTGTGTCTATTTGAATAACTGAATAATATCAATTTCGTTTCGTATCACATGACAGAATATTTTTATCTTCCGCTTGTGCTTGTGCTTGTGCTTGTGCTTGTTCCCGATGATTAACTGCGCGGACACTTTCACACTGCTGTGTTATTCCTGCAGGTAATTCTAGCCCTTTAATGCGGAGACAGAATGGGAAGCCTTAAGGATGAGATGAGAGGTGTCACGGAGGACCACCAGCCTTGCGAGAAGACGGATAATGGGGGGCGTCCGGGAGGCTCAGATAGCACTGCTGCGCCTGAAGGACCTCAACTGTACAGGAGTCAAGAGTCAACCACTCAAGGGGACTATCAGCCGGCACTACAGGGGAATGTCAGCTCTGTTGAGGAGAAAGAGAAAAACCTAATATCTAAAGATCAAGTGCTTTCAGGGGGGGATTATAGCAATGCTGACCTAACAGACACTGAACGAGTTAAAAACTGCACACAGATCGATGCCATGCCTGCAACAGAAGAGCACAATAAAACAACGACAGCAGCTACAAATAACGATGCAAAGGTGACGATCAAGTTTCTGAGTGATGGAGATGGAAAACCTGAAATTCAAGAGGAAAACTTTGAAGATCAAAATCTCAACAGAGGAAAAGATGCAGGAATTGAGAAAATCTCAGTTGCTGTCCCATCAACTCCAGACCCTTATGACCCACGCTCCCCGGCCCCTTTTGGGCAGCACCACATGCGCACACAGGTGAGCCTCGAGGTGGTCCAGTGCTGCTCGGCAGCAACCAGCCCCATGACTCCTCCAGAGGGCAGCCATTCCTTCTTCTTCCCAAGTTCTTTTGGGAAACCTCAAGCCGTGGGCACTGACACTAAAGATGCAGAGTTGCAGGTGGGTCAGCAAGTGGAGTTCTGCTCTGTCGCCACATCCCCCATGACCCCCAAATCCCCATATAGCATGGCTTTCCCAGAGGTTATCGGGAGAGAGCCAGTGCAAAGGGACGAGAAAGTGAAAAAGAATGAGGAGCAGAGGGAGACTGGTCAGCAGGAGAAAAAAGTTTCAGCAGATGCTGTGTCAGAAACAACTGAAACTTTAAAATTTACTACATCAAAGGAGATGACTGAGAGTTCCACCAATGGAGTGGATGCTGAGTTAATAGGCGCACATGTAAGTGTGGAGGGTAGCAATCAGCAGTGTAAGCAGCAGAGGATGGGAAGTATGGATCAAGACATTACAATCTTGGTGACCCAGTATGGCAACAATGAGGAGGAAGAAACGGACGAGGCTGAGTCGTTTTTTTATTCTGTTGAACCGGAGATGGTCAAAATAGATGAAGATGAGGTTGGAGAAAGCTGCAGTGATATAAAGAGGAAGGAAGGAAAGTCCTTCAGTGAAAGTGTTCACAGGAGCACAAACGATCCACAAACTAAAGTACCTTCTGCTGCTGTCAGCGAACATCCGAAAACATGCACAGGATCCGAGCAGTCAGAGGTCGAAAACAAAGATGCACGTGAAGAAGAGAGAGTTGTTTCTGCAAAAAAATCCCCCATCCCTGAATCACCGGCTCCCTTTGGCTGCCATAACATCCGCACACAGGTGAGCCTGGAGGTAGTACAGTGTCAGTCTGTGGCCACCAGCCCCATGACCCCACCTGAGGGGGACCAGGCCTTCTATTTCCCCACCTCTTTTGGAAAATGTGGGGCTGTGGGCACAGAGACTAAAGATGCTGAGTTGCAGGTGGGTCAGCAGGTGGAATTTCGCTCTGTCGCTACCGCACCCATGACCCCGAGAACTCCCACGATTATGACTTTCCCTCAGGTCATGAAGGAGCCTAGCATAGAGGAGAAGATAGTGGAGGAGGAAGAGGAAAAGAAAGAAGAGGCAACAGAGGAGAAAGAGGAAAAGAAAGAGGAGGCAAAGAAGGAGAAAGAGGAAAAGAAAGAGGAGGCAATGGAGGAGAAAGAGGTAAAGAAAGAGGAGGTGATGGAGGAGAAAGAGGTAAAGAAAGAGGAGGTGATGGAGGAGAAAGAGGAGAAAGTAACCCAAGAGAGAAAGGTGGAGGGAGTTGAAGAGAACACAAAGGAGGAAATCAACTGTAAGGAGAAAGATGAGGAGAAATGCGAGGAGCCAGTGCAGGAGGTGAGCTGGGATGAGAAGGGGATGACGTGGGAGGTGTACGGAGCTGTGGTGGAAGTAGCCGTGCTGGGCTCTGCCATCCAGAAACACCTGGAGAAGCAGGTGAAGAAGCAGAAGAGGCAATCCTCCATGCCACCGCCTCCTCCGCTCAACCCCACAGCTACACCCCTGACCCCCGAGATAGCCCAGGGGGGTTCAGGTAAGGGTCGTGCAGGGAGAAGAGGGGAGCATGATGGGAAAGCGGGCCGACGCAGAAGAAACCCCTTCCGCCTGCTAATGGAGAACATGCAGCAGCCACACTGTTGCTCCAGAGCTCATACCACTGAGTGACAGGAGAGAAAGTTTACATGGGATCTGATACACGTGGTTGTTATCCAGTGCATCCACTGAATGACGTCGTCTCGATGGTGTGAGAAAAAGAAGGACAAAATTCACACCTTCGCTCAAGACAAGCAAGCACAAAAGCATTTAATATGAAGTTTGCGCCGAGAAGCATTAACCGCTGAGAAAGCAGCCATAAATTATGATTTCTCTTTTTATCCCCCACACACCCCACCCTCGCTGATTGGTATTTTATTCACAAATCTCTCTGCACACACCGACAGAGTGATGATGGACGTTTGGGGAAATGAGAGCGATGCGTCAGCGTCATCATCAGCCTGGCTCTCCTCCTTTAGTGTTTTTCGCTGAAACCATCCACTGACTCATTTTAGCTGTTGGTGCTTTTTTTGTTGTTGTTTTTTCCACTCACCTCACACAATGTGAAGCCATGGCAACCAGCTTTTCTCCTGGTTGCTAAAAAGCTTGTTAAGCTTCGACAGAGAGAGAGAGATGATAGTGTAATGACAGGTTTTGAGTGTGATTTGTGACCTGGTGGCCTGGGGGTTAAATCGATTAAGTGTTGCCTTGATCTCTTTGTAAGAGGAGTCTCTACTGTCAGTGCAGGCTTTTGTATGTCTTATATATTGCTTTAGATTTGGCAGTGTTTTGACTTGTTTGTATTGTGAAAAGTGTAAAAAAAAAAAAAAGACAAAAAAACTGATGACGCGTACAATCACCTTTCGAGGAAAGTAATGACTCCTGATATCAGGGTATTTTTAGTCATGAGTGCTCACAGTATTTTAATGCCATAATCTGTGATCCTGTTGTAAATTATGCGAAGGCAATGATTTTAAGCGTGTTTTAAACAAGCGGTTGTTACAGTGTCAGTGAATGTCCGTGTTCACCAGCATTAACTTCAGGTCCACATTCAAAGGATCAGAATTTATTCATGGATTGCACTTGTGTTACATTCATTTAGGTGTCAGTAAACAGTGAATAATCTTTTTAATCTGCTGCTTGTTGGAAGTCACTCTGCATGAGTTTTTTTTTTTCTCTTCATCAAGAATTTCATAGCAAACACTGACAAATTAAAACAGGGAAAGAGAGAGCGAGATTTTGTCAGACACACAGTTATAAATAAGGGTTTCATTCATACACTGACATTTTGAAACCTTTTTTTTTTTAATTTATCTGTTTTTCTTGATTTCTGTGTTGGTATAACTTTAAGAAACAGTTTCTTTCAAAAGCAATTCAAACCCTTTTTAAACCACTGCTTATTATAATAACAAAAATAAAGTGATTCACATGTGCATCAAGCAAGAAGTTTGTGTGTTTAACCACTGCTGCTATTCATTTTTTTATACTGCATGGATTGAAACTGTCTCTACAGAAAGATAAAGGAAGAGTTTGATATTTTTAGGCCATCGATATTGATTTCACTTTCATACCTATGTACAAACTATGAGGCTACAGCAAACAAGCAGTTCGCATACTTCAGCTCTCTGACTGGATTGGAATAAGGTCTTTGAAATCATTACACTTTTATACAATTAGATCTTTTTCACAAAATAGGATCCCCCTTTTGGTTCAGTTTTATGCTTGTAAAGGGTGTTTAGGCTTCAAAGTTAAATCTGTAATACAGAAATGGCTATTTGAAGATGAAGTCTTCATCAAGAACTATATAATAAGTTTGATTTGGTATGCCTGATTACAAAGAAGCTACATTTGTCTAGCTGAGGCATCTGGCCTTCACTATTTACATTACAAATCTGTGGTGTCAAATACAGGGTTGCTGTACCCCATGAGGGGGTTGTCAGTGCTTTGGTTTTGGTCAGCCAGGGTCAGTGCTTCATGCAAAGTCTCAGTGTACCCTGGTGGATCCTCTTTCGGATGTCGAGCACTTTCCAAGTCAGAGTCGTCGGAGTTGAAGCTTAGATGGCTTTGGTGGAAAAACAAAGAGAAAGAGGGAGACAATATGAACAAATGATCATTTCAAGGTTTTTGATTTAAAAACAACAATCACATGGCATTGCTGGAAGCACAGAGCCAGCTCTGTCACAACATGCTGTAGTGGGCACTCTGTGGCAAAATGTTCACCTGGAAATCATCCCGGTTTATTAACCAGCACAGCTACAGAGTGGTGAGCGCAGCTGCGTTTCACCGTGAGCCACCTTATCAAACTGTGTTGATCAAGCCAGTAACTGCTCTCTGTAGGCAGTGGACCGATTTACAGACAGGGTTCTTTGTTTCCTTGTTGTTTTTGTTTTACCTGTGTTTGTCATCATCAGAGCTGCTCTCTTCTAACTCGATGGTTGTGTCGATGTTCAGGTTGAGCACAGGATTAGCACTATCAGAGAGAAGTGACACATGTTAGAAGGCAAACTTATACATTAGGTTTCATACCATTGCCTGTTTCATTTATCTGAATAAGGTTTTGTCTCCTCACCCTTCCATAGTGTACTTGTTGGTTCCAGGTAGCATAAGACCATTTTTCTGGTTGTCATAATTCATACTGGATGCAGATTCTGCAGCTTTAGCAGCCTTAAGCTTCCTTCTGTAGCTGTAGGGTGGAATGATGAGTGGTCAGTACACAGACTCCCTGCTGGTCATAGTTGTTTGAAATCATAGGTATCACATTTTCTTACTTTCTGCGAGTGCAGAGGAGTGAAGTGGTGAGGACAAGAAGTACAATGACAAGGCCTGCCACAATCCCCAGCAGGACATATTTTACTGTGTCCACCGTTTTTTCTTCCTCGGGAGCAGTCCCCTAAAAACAGAGGTTTCAGGTTTCGAGTTTCATATGTAGATTATATTTATACTAACCTCACAATTTTCACATGTCCTTTAATACTGATCAGACTTATCAGACCTCTTACTAATCTGGAGTTAATTGTTTTGTAAAATGAACCAAAGGGATTGCTACTGCTGTCTCCTTTAACCAGATTTTAAATGTCTTTATCCCTGTAAAATATATTTTACTTTACTTTTCTAAATCTACATTAAAAAATTGTTTTTACACCCTCAATATACACAAAGCAATAATTTTGAGTAAAATGCAACTGTAATATATAAAATTTATAAAAAGGTTTATTTATTCAAATAATTAAAAAATGTGACTTCATTTGACAAGATTCCATTAAATGTAGCATTTTACATTGTACTTACGTAATAAAATTCCATGAAAAAATGTACATGTAAAAAATCAGTTACATTTTTTTTGGGTTTTTATTGATGTTTTTTTGGGGGGGGTGGGGGGGGTCAACACTGATATTAAAGTAATTTAATATAAGTAATTTTTCCATATAGCCAATATAATTCAAATGCACCATCCCTTACATACACTGTAATGTTACATACACTGAGTCATTAATCTCAACGTAGTTACGGCTGTTTCTGAAGATCACGTGATCCACCTTTATGGGAAATCAAATGCCTTTTAATATTTAATAAATATAAATCCTAAATTATTGAAAATTAGGCATGTTTTTTAAAAGTGATACACATGAAACAATTCTGAATTTAACCTGCTGGTGGAGCCAGAGTGCTTGTTGGAGCACACATTGAACTTGGTGAAAAGAATCAGTGAACTATCCCCTGCCCCTGTGCTGACTCTGAAATACTTTGTATTAGACTGCCAACAGCAATTTATCAAAAAAGAAGAATAAAAAAAATGATGACAAAATGACCAAGAAGATATAAAGAAGAGGCAGAAAAATAGTTGGGTTTTTTTGCCGTGTTTAAAAAATAAAACCGTACTTACAATGTTATCTAGCCCAAGCTCTATCAGCTTAGGAAAGTGTTCCGCATCAGAGAGCATTATTTCCACTTGAACAGAGGTAAGGGCCGTTCCATTGGCATAGACAAAATAAGCTACCACAATAGTTTTCTCTGTAGCCCTGAGAGAACCATTAAAACACACACACACATACACATAAATTAAATCAACACATTTCAGCTGTTTAAAACCTAAAACCTGGAGTTGCTGCCATTGACATTTTGTCTACATGTGCAATTGCACCACCTAGTGAGGAAAAACAAAGCATAGGAGTAAGCAAGGAGATATGAAAGGGAACTTACCTGGATGTCTCACTGTTGTAAGGCCTAAGAGCAACAATTTCAACAGCAGCCTTAGTGGCAGTCATAAGTGCTCTAAGAGTCCCAGAAGATGACGGGGGGAAGAAAATGGGTAGATTTAAGTGGTGACTGAATGAAAATTAGCAGATTAGATCAGATATAGTCTTTACTAATGATTCAGACATTACCTCTTGATCTCACTGAGCTTTTTTTCAACCTCAATCTGATTATTTGCAAACCTGAGTTCGACTTTGTAGGATTCATCGACTGTGAAAATCTGCAGTTATAAAAAGAATGCAAACATTGGTGTGTGCTGCAAGTTTTACAGCCTGTTTTCAATATACAACACAGGGTAAGCAAATCCCACGTCACTTACATCCAGCACGGTGCTAGAGGACAGGCCGCCGGGATCAGTCGCAGAGACTGTTACCAAATACTTCCCCTTCAGTGTCAAATCAAGTGTCTGTGTAGATCTGTGGATAGTTGAAGGGAAGCACACCCATAAGAACCATAAAAATGCACCCATGACAATATCATTTTGGAAAAAACAACACGTGCATGGGCTCCTATTATCCCTGCTCGAGTATAAATGTAAATATATAAGTAAAAGTAAAAACACCGACACTTGTGAGAAAAACCAGAGCAGACTGAGTTGTGACTGCAGGAGACGATTTTGTACTCACTGAATAATCCCAACATAGCGGTCATTTTGCTGTGTGGTGACAGCCTCAAACAGTGCCCCCTTGTCACTTATTTCATTGTTGGTGTTTTGGAATTTCACATCTGTCACTTTAAACTCGATCTGACTGTTTATGCCACTGTCACGATCTGTAGCCTATGAAAGACATGAAGTAGAGCATCATGCTTCATGCATCGTTAACATGCCTAAATGAGGTCAGGTGTTTTTGCTTTTCAGTCGTACTCACAGTGACCCCTGCAACTGATGTCCCTTTGCTTGCACTTTCTGACACCACAACTATAAAAGAAGAAGAAAAAAATCAGCGTTGGACTCATATAATGTTTTAAAAATTTAGGGCGATATGTGAAAGAACGTGGCCCTGTTGGTAAGTACTGCAGACGACTGGTTATTCTGAGAGGACTCACCAAACACCTGACTGTCTGAGAAAATGAATTCTGGGGCATTGTCATTGATGTCTTCAATGTTGATCACCATTAGGCCTGAAGAGAAATGACAGTGAACCAGCTTTTATGTAAGCTGTTTGTTTTAATGGCTTACTCTTATTATCAGCAAACAACCCATTACTGACCTGTCGTGGCGCTGTTGTTATATCCCTTCTCTGTGTTAATGTCCACCACCTGAGCCTCTACAATCGCCTGGTCGCATTTTTCATAATCCACCGTGAACTTAGGGTTGACCCTGACCTCTCCGTTTGGATCCAGGACAAACAAGTCGCAGAAATCCAGGGTGTTATTGCATCTGCATTTGACGGATTCCAGCTCAAAGACCAGAGAATGACTCCCGTCTTTATCTTCCGCTTTAAAACTCCCAACAGCTTCCACTACTGTGGTGTTCTCCTTCACTGTCATAGATGCTATTGGCGTGAACTCAGGTCGCTCATCATTTACATCAAGTACATCTACGTCCACCATCACTGTAGCTTTATTTGACTCCAGATCTGCTGCCTCTACCCTCATATTAAACTTTTTGGGGCCTTTCTCATAGTCCAGCTCAATGTCTGGGTCCACAGTGATGTTTCCCATGAAACCTCTTGTGGCAGCGAAGGTTCGAATGATGAAGTTCCCAAAGCTCCCATCGACAATGCTGAAAGAGATGCGATTAAACTCTGCTGTTTGGTCCAAATCCTCAGCTTCAACAGAGCCAACAAATGCACCTGAATGAATGATAAATATGAATTAAAACCCTGACAAGTTAAGTTGTAAACACTTAAAACATTTTGCGGTGTGAAATACTTGCCTTTTTCTCCTTCTTTAACAGAGAATTTGTAAGATGGGGCAAAAATTGTTGGCGTGTTATCATTGATGTCCTGAAATGGATCATAAAGAAGAAGAAACACTGGCAGTCATCAGCTGTACCAGCATTTATACCATCTCTTGTAACTTGGTACTGTCAACTTGCTAAAATACCTACCTGTACATTGATGGTAACTGTGACATTGGTGGATAGCGGGGGTTCACCCTGGTCTGTAGCAGTCACTACAAGTTTAATCTCCCCTTCCAGCATTGGATCCAGGGCCTCACGATCCAGTTCAACATGGTTTGTCAAAACACCGGTTTCAGGGTCTATAGTGAAGTTCTTACTGTATGTGCTTGACACGATACCATACACAATTTGGCTGTTTGGAGTATTGGGCTCATCTCCATCAGTAGCCTGTCCAAAGCAGAGAAACATCAGAAGAGACACTTTTAGGAAGATGATTTTCTTTGCTGATACTGCAAAAATGCAATAAAGCCTGAAAACAAAATTTATGGCCAAATGCTGAATTTAATCCAGTAATGCCATGTATCGTATAAACTTTTAAGGCTACAAAAGTACAATATTGACCAAAACCTCATATATGTAACCTGAAATGTAATTTCTTTTTTAATATAATTTGTCAGAAGGTCCAACAAACATTCCAGTTTCAAAAAAATACAATTTTCTGGAAATGATTTCATGGATCAGCCTTGACAGGGTTAAGTCATTTGATTAAATGTACATTTTTGATGTAATGTTGTTACATTGTGTAAAACAGTGTAAAACATTTATTGGAATCTGGTCAAATGAAATGTACCTGATTGGTATACATCTAGTTTATACCAAGCATATTTTCCTTAATAATTAATAATTTATTTCAGTCACATTTAAATTATTTTAAATTAAAAGTGATGTTTCATATTTATGATGACATGTTTTGACTGTGTATGCATTTGAAAATTATAACTCCCTGTCAATTTCTTGGAAAGTTTTTTTAAAATAATATTTTAGTCCTGGCTACACACTTTATTCATGTCACATGACAGGCCATGATATTGGGTGATGCAAATTTCTCCAGAAATGTATGTTTGGATCAGACTTCACTAGACTCTTATACATATGCTAAATCCATATTTCTTAATTTTAATGGAATTTAGCAGATTTTAAAAATATATATATGTTATTAAAAAGCTCTGAACTAAGAGTTTAAGGTCAGATACAATGCACTGTAAAAAAAATATATCCTAATATAAAAGTATTTTACTGTGTATTTTACAGTTTTGTACTGTTCTTCTAGAATATCATTAAATCTGCATCAATAGACTGTGATTTCACATTTCAAATGTAAATTAACGTAAAATTACTGTAATGTAATAAAACATAATTTTCTTGTTTTTTAAATGTATTTGTCTGTACATATGCATATTTAGATTGTTAAAATACATTCACAAATATTTGTCCGTTATTTGAAAGATTGGACTGTTAAATTCAAATGTAATGCTATGGAAAAATATATAAAATTATTCTTATAAACTTTTTTTAGAAAGTTGGCAGTTCGCCTTGTAATCAGAAGGTTGCCGGTTCGAGCCCCGGCTCGGACACTCTCGGTCATTGTGTCCTTGGGCAAGAAACTTCACCTACCACCTACTGGTGATGGCCAGAGGGGAATTATAAAGTGGAATTGTAAAGCGCTTTGAGGGTTTCAAAATGCGCTATATGAATGCAATCCATTATTATTTAAACCAACTCTTAACTGTATATTTCTGTACATTTAAGTATCATTATTCATATTGCCGCATTCATTGACCTTGTTTATAGGTAATTTCATTGTTTAATCACATTAAATTGTTCCTAATTTAATGTTTAAAAGCACTTGAAAAAAGCAAAATCCCATGTAAAATTAGGGCAACAAATTGTATTTTCATTACTGGAAATAACCGTATTTTTATGAGTAAGTTATTTTCTGTTATTTTATGGTATTGTTTTTTGGCGCCCAGCTGCCGGAATATTACTGGTTTTTTAAAGATGTTTTTTCTAACAGTGTGACTGTTGTTCCATATAAACCCTTCACTTTGAAAATTATGACCATAGCTGCAGCCTCATGAACTTTTTGCTGTCTCTGCCTACCAACATTAACATGCACAATAAAGCGCTTTTCATTTTTCAGCAACATGAAACCTGTTATTTGTGTTCATGTCTTCTAGGCTCTTCAAAGTAGAAGTGATAAGTAAATGTATGTATGAGAAGTCTTGAGGCAACTGTTGTTGTGATTTGGTGCTATATAAATAAAGTTGAATTGAATGGAATGGAATTGAAGTCATTGCCTTTAAGCAGTTAATTCCTGCCAGCCAATGGGGATGCCTTTATTAATGCATATAAAGACTATACTACACTATTATTTGATAGCCCCACCACCACCACCTGCTGCTGTTTTCCCCCCCAAAATGAAAAAAATAAATTAATCAAAATTAATTTGACAGCTATTGTCCTTAGTGCTCACCCTGCCAAACTTACCTCTATTTTGACTTCAAGCTCTTGGCCCTCTCTAACAAAAGCCACGTAAGAATCTCTGTTCATGACTGGAGGCTTGTCATTAATGTCAGTCAGTGTGATCTCCAGTACTGTAGAGCCAGGCTTGCCATCTGTGTCTCTGGCCTGTAGGGTCGCTGTATACAGAGATCTGAGCTCACGATCCAGGAGCTCTTGGCTTTTCACATAAACTTTGCCTGTGCGTGACTCCACGTCAAAGTAAGGTAATCTGAAACATAGCATAGACTGTTGGAGAGGTGTTGCGTGCAAGACAAAGACAGAATTACTGCAGCAGGCCACAAGTGAAGACGTACATGCTGTCGGGAAAAAGTTTGTATGTCAGGTTGCCTTTATCCATTGTGTCTGGATCATCTGCCTAAAAGAGAGAAAACAAAACAACGTGTGAGAGTTTCTGAAACAAAAGAATAAAAGCTCCGGATGTCTGAGAGAGAATTCAGACTGCAAGGAACTTACGGTGATTATGGCCAATTCTGTCCCAATGGGTGAATGCTCTGACACATTTAACCTGTATGTGTCCTGTTTGAAGGTTGGACTGTTGTCATTGGCATCCTTGATGTTTATAGTGACTTGAGCAGTGGAGCTGAAGGCGGGTTTATATTGATCTACAGCAGTCACCTGCACCATGATATGAGCAACTCATTGGAATTGTAAAGAGTTTTAAAAGTCACAAACATGAGTGGTATTGGCACATGCAATGGTTTGTATGTATATATATGGCTTATTTTAATTACATTTTTACCTGCAAAGTCATTTGCCGTTTTTTTTCAAAATCCAGATTTTCGGGCTGCCTGATCATGATCTGAACGATGCTGTCTACAGTGGTAAATTGAGGTTCCACAGAAAACACGGCTTTGTCCTCTCCATCCAAGATTAGCTGAGTGTTGGAAATCTGTAAAATCCCAGGACCCAAAAGTTTTATGTTTGATCCATAATGTTACACAGAGCTGATATTGATTGGGGGGGGGGGGGACTGGAGACCTCATCCTATAGATGATGAATGGTCTGTTTCCTTACCTTGTCGGGATCTTTGACAGTCATGCCGATGTTAATAAATCCCAGTGAGTGCTCCAAGATCTCACCAGTGAATTCAGTTGCTGTTACACAGTCGTCCCCTGAGTCTCCACACTTGTAAAACTCTGGCTTATTGTCATTGTCATCAAGGATGTTGATCTGCACAGTTGTTGTGACGCTGGCACGAACCCCGTGGATGTTTTCTTTAGACTCAGTGGCCTTAAATAGGCCAAAATGAATTTTATTTTTTCAATATTCAAGATATTGTTAAAAAGATTAAATATATTTAATATTTCTCAATATTTTTTATGATTAATTATAATAATAATATTAAATTAAATGGTCTAAAGAAGAAGATCATAAATGTTTTTGTGGGGGGTTTTCTTGCATCATTGAGAAGTTGCTCCTGTGTAATGGTGGGTTCCACCATGACACCATCTGCTCTTTGTTTTCAGCGACCCTGAGCTCAGCCTCCCATTCTGCTCACACCAGTTCCCATCTGTATTTTGAATGTGCTCTCTAAGGTCACTGTAAACACCTTCAAAAACTGCTACTAGTGCAACTTTGGTGAAAAACTGTTATGCAAAGTTAAAAAAAAAATCCCCCCAAAACAATGAGAAAACATTGTCACCATTAGTTTCATGAGTTTTGTGAAGATTTGTCTTCCTCAACCTTCAAAATGGTCTTATCACAGTTTATGTCATGTTTGCTTGAGTTGTAAAAACAACCTTTGATTTGGGTTCTTAAAGACGCTCCGTCTTTAAGGAAGTTTCTGGTGCTACACAGAGAGGTTCAACCTGCCTTTCATTGCTGCTAGGTCTTATTAAGATAAGAGAATTTTATACTTGCTGGTCAATACGTCATAATGATTCTAGGGAGTGGTCTTGTTCTGTGTTAAGTCTTGACAAAATGTTGAGTTATTCCTTTAAATCTTAATACATAAAACTAAAAAATGAGTGACTGAAAAATGTCAGAGAAAGCTCAGTTTGGTCACAGTGAAACTGTAATGTGCTGTAATCTGTATGAACTTCATGTGATAACTTTAGTTAGTACTAATGGACAAGCTTACTGTAGTAACACACACAGAGAGAAGGAAATTGACAATGAAATAAAAATGTACCTTCACAGTCAGAGTTACAGTGTCACCAATAACTTCTCTGTCAATTTCTGACAGTACAGATATGACACCATCACTGGTTGAGATTTTAAACAGGCCAGCTTCTGATGACTCTGTAAAATAATGTGGAAATTACATATTATACTACCACTCACAAGCTAAAAGCAAAAAAAATACTGTAGCTTACCTTCAATGCTATAGCTGATTGCATCACTGACTCCTATGTCTGGGTCCACAGCAGTCACTTTAAGCACAGATGTGTCCTATCAAAGGAAAGAAAATGTTTATGAAATGTGAAGCATTTGAAAGTCTTTTATAAAAAATATGTCAACTCAAAGCAGGCTCAGTGCCTTCTATTACCACAGAAGTGTGGTAATAGTAACAAACAAACTGTAACAAAAAGTTGTCAAAGTCTTTGTATACACTGGGTCATATATTGTACTATCAGAAAAATCTTTGTTTGCCTTACAATAATTCTTTGAAATCATTGGTCAGGTTTAGCAGCACTCACCACAGGTGAATGCTCTCTAACACTTCCAACATAGGGAACGCCGATGAACTGAGGGTCAAGATCTGGGACATCCTCAACAGTAACGAAGGAATAAACAGTTTTCGACAAGTATTCTGTATCAGATTTATGACACTTGCCTCCACCATCCTGTTAGAAAACATTTTTAAAAATCTCTTAGTTTTTTTGATGATCAGATAAATCTAGAATACATTAAAACAGATTAAATATAACAGATAAACATGACACCTAAACTCAAAGATGCTGAAAATGTGTTATTCACTTTTGACAGGGCTATCAAATTATAAAAAACAAACAAAGTAAGTAAATAGTATGACCACTGTTACAATAAGCAAAGGCTTGTGACTGTGACTTTCACATAATTAAATTAATAGTGAATATTCATCATTTCTCTTTATCAAACTGACAAAGCAACATAATTTTTTATGCCTGAATGCTCTAGCTTCATTTACACTTTCTTATTAGGAGTAAATAACAGCGCAATTCACTGCTTAACAAACAAAAATCTGACTCTGGATGTTACAATATGCCCCCGTGTGTTATGTTACGTTAGCGGTTAGTTGTTTTAGTGTTCTTAGCTGCAGGTTTATTTAGGAGGACACATATAAAGTTACGTTTCAATTGTTTTGGAAACATCTCTAATCGATTTCTTATCAAACAGTTATATAAGAAAAATGGCGCCAGTCATATATCTGTTTATTATGATGTTTCAGCAGCACCAGAGTGGGTCAAAGAACCAAAGCAGAAGGAAACAGCTAGCGTGCTTCTCGTTAAACCAGTAGCGGTCTAAAGGTCACAAAACTGCCAACCCATCACACTAAAGGTCACTTAAATTGTGTACTTATTTAATTATTATAATTTAATGATTTACAATGTATTTAATTATATTTATTTATCTACTATCCACAATCTAAAATGTAAAAATAAAAAGCAGCATTTGAACAAAAGACTGGCTGATACAGATACAAGGAAGGGAAATTCACAACATGCCAAACTTTTCCTTTAAGAAATTAGGAACCACAAGAATATACAAAGCTGCTTTAACGTTAGGGCAACCTTTGCTATTTACACTTTTCTTTAACCAATATTAGTATCATAAGGTAACGCATGTTTAAACTTGAACAATCATACTTACACTGGCATTGATCTTCAGCCGATAGTAAGTACTCAGTGAGGTATAATTCAGGGGCTTGATCAGTTTGACATCACCACTTTCTCTTACAATGCTGAACAGACTAAACCCATCATTTGGGATTACCTGGAAAAAACAGGTAAACAGTGCTTTACAGGTTCATGGAACACCTCTATTGAATATCATTACATTTTATGTTTTCCTAAAGGAAGCTTACTTCATCAATGGCGTATGTAACAATGCCAGCAGTTCCTGTATCAGCATCAGTGGCTGATGCTTTAAACAAAGTTGTGCCTACAGGAGTATTCTGTTGATAAAACAGAAAAACAAAACAGAATTATAAAAACAGAAATTATTCACTTCGTAAACAAATGATTGTGTTTATTTTTTCCTTGATGATGAGCCAGTGGTAAATGGACTGCTTCTTTCATAGCACTTTTCTACTCTATCTGAGCACTCAAAACACTTTATAAAACATGCAACCCATTCATACAAATACTTTTTTCCTATGCTGCAGTGCAGTCACACTCAAATGAATGAATCAGAGAGCTACTTGGGGTTAGCATATTTGGCATGCAGCCTGAAGCAGCCAAGGATCAGACCGGTAAGCTTCCAATTAGGAGATGACCTGCTCTCCCTCCTGAGCTAGAATAACCCCAAAGAATGCTTTTCTCTCACAGCAACATGAAATGGTTAAATGGACATTATTTACTAACAAGTAAGATGCTGTGACAGAAAAAAAAAATCACAAAACCATTTGTATAGTAATTCATTTAAATATATTTGCCTTACTTCTGGAACACTTGTGTCATAAGAAGGCCTCTGAAAGATGGGTGCGTTGTCATTGGCATCAAGTAATATTATGGTTAAGTCTCCGGTTCTCTGTAACACATGATGCACTCTGTGAATATAATGGACAAACTGGCATTAAAGAAATAAATTTTACTAAGTTAGCTGTCACTTACATAATTAGGGCCATCGGAAACACCAGCTTCAAGTGTCAAATACCCTGGAGAAATCTAGAAGAGAGAATTGATCAAATGTATAAGTGCACATGCTTAACCGAAATTGTGTTTTTTCCAATAAAGGGTCGCTGCTCTATGTCTGCCACACCTCTCTATCAAGAGGCCTTGCAACAGATACAACCCCTGTAGATTCTTCAACTCTGAAGTTTTGAGCATTGGGCCCAATGAGTGTGTAAGTCAGTCTGTCACCATCTGGATCTGATGCAGTTATAGTAAATCCCGGTTGACCTGAAGAACAACAACATGGAAACATATATTAAAAGAAAATGGGCAAAAGAGACATATTACAAACATGTTTAAAAAAAAGAAGTTAAAACAAATTTAACATACCAACAGGGGTGTCTTCACACACTTCATAAACAAGTTCGGTGAATTCAGGACTGCTATTTGCTGCATAAGATTTGAAGATTAAATGTTGACATGAAGATAAGAAAAGCAAAAATGAATCATCAAACATCAAATGAACACACACCATTAGTTAGGCTGATCAGGCATAATAACAGTATGCTTCCTGCAATCCGCTCCATGCCTGCGAATCAAAAGAGACAATTTTATAAAAGTAGCAAATATTTGATTTTTGTTCTTAGTGTCACCATGAAATGGTAAAACCTTAAAGACAATTGCTCAGTTCACTTATCAGTATGCTAACAGGTTCATAATGACAATGTTCAGTTATTGGTTTTTACACTGACCACCTTACTAGTTATTAGTTCTAATCGCAAATTCTAGCTGAGGCAAAAAAAAAATTTAATCTTTAGAAAAACAACAAAATCATTAAATGTCATGATGCAAACAGAAATATAAGAAGGTGAATCACATACTGGATGACGCTGGTAGTACGCAGCTCTTGTCCTGATTTTTGTAGGCTGAAATTCAGCAGCCAATTGTTATTACAGCCACACCCAAACTGTTCACGGCATAGCAGGTGGTGAAAACACCTGGAAATCTTTGTTTACAGAGAGAACACAGCAGAACCTTTTTATAATATGAAACCTCAAACATTTACATTTTTGCTGTCCCCTTATATTAACTTAAAAAAGTGGACACCGTATTTTGACTATTTTTTAAAAACCTACTTTGGAACTTTGCATTAAGCTTTAAGTAATTTTACATACATTTTAAAAAAAGATGTAAAGACAGTTTAGTTCATTTTCAACTGTTAAAAAATTTGGTTGGCAGTTTTACACTTTGATGATGATGATATATATATATATATATATATAACCTTGAATAATTAAGATATAAAAATTAAGAATGACCTCATATAAACAAGTCTTTACTTGAATATGTAAGCCCTTTGTTTTAAGGGCTTTACCACTTTTTTTCGCTACTGTTCTAGGAAAGAAAAAACACCAAAAAAACTGATCAGCTTATTTCAGGTTTCAGGTGTTCGAAGCAACACACTGGATTGATATTACGTATTGTTCGTTATTATCTTCTTCTTTTCTTAATTATCTAAACATTATATAGTAATTACATAGTAACTAAATACATATACTAATGCTCTAAAAAATAAATCCAAATGCATAAGACAAACTTACCAGCCAACATTCACAGAGGGCTTCTTCTTTACTGATGTCTGGATGAGACCTTTGACTCTTGTTCCTCTTAGTGATTGTCGTCTCGCAGCAGTAAATATAAATGATTAACATGCACCAGTGACGTCCAGCAAATATGATAGCATTTTAATCCACTTCCTTGTTTGCTTGTTAAAAAAGAAAAAAAATGTTTTAACTGTTTTCTAATAAGTAAAACAGAAAAACTTCACACAGTTGAAGCTGGTCTCAACTATGACTTCACGCTAGCTGTTTAAGCGTAGAAACAAGCTCCTCACCAGTAACAAATGGCACTGAGCCATACTGGGCCACAAGTGTCCAAACGAGAACCCCACAAGTATCTGAAATGCCCTTTTGTCTAAATGAGTGGTGCTGCTGTCATGGCAACAATACTCTTCTGATTGCTTAGGTTTGGAAACCCAGGGCTTACTAATGCCCATGCCTTCAGAACCAATCAGAGATTCAGTCCCTTATCCAGAAACTACAGTTCCAGGCCCTAATGAGCTCTTCCCAGTGAAGCTCCACAACCCATCCAGTCTACTCTACTCATTAAAGGGTATCACACAAAGGATTATGCTCTCTTGTATCCACTGGCTTCATTCATAATGAGGCAATATACTGAAAACAACATCTTCACTGTGACTGAAACAAATGCCAGTAAATTAAGTGTTGAGAATGGGGCTATTAATAAAAATACATTTGAAAAACACTAGCATGAACAAATGTGCAGAATGCTCAAAAGAAAATTCCTGATATACATGTTATATATATCAGACAAGTTTCTTATTTATTTCTGTCAAAAACAAATTAAATTTAAAGAAAAAGAAACACACAGCCTAAAGATATATCTTACTTGTGGTAATATCTAATGTAACACTGACTTTATTCAGTGGTTTACTGAATAAGCAAAAAAATAAATAAATATTTGCATATTAGTACAAAAGAAGTTTGCTACAGCTTTCCAAGAGTCATTTGAAAAGTAACATTTTAAAATAAACAGCAACTGAAATTTTTAAGATATATAAAGGAGAAAAGCTTTCCACCAAGTCCTGAATGCATGTTTTTTTCAAGAAGCTTACCACGGCCGCCATATTGATTTGGCATGTTATCATGCTAGTACTGTCCCTAAACTCACTGTCTGTGTCTACTATTAATCCACTGGATCCACTGAATTACTGATGCTTACCAGTAACTATAAAAACATTGATGAAAAATTATTCCAAATACTTGGTTTGCTTTGAGCTAAATGATAATGCCAGTGACAATAGTGATGCTAAAAATGCTAATGCTAAGCAGGTATTGTCTTCGTCATATTATTACATGGTGTTAGTTTTGTGGTAGCTTAAAGGTTCACAAAGTTTATCCTGTATGCCACAAGAGTGGCTAAGCCAAATCTGGTAGAAAAGAAACACTTTGCATTTTTATTTTTTTACAGAAAACATAAATGTCAGCCTCTTGATAGTGTCACAGGAAGTCAGCGGACAGTCAGCAGAGGCTGAAAAAGAATCAGTCCTCCAGGAGCTGTTCTCAATAGATATAAATGTGAAGATTTATTTTATGATGAAGAAAAATGTGTGGAACTCTTCATTTAAGCAAACGTGTAGTCAAACGATGATATGCAGAAAAAAATAGAGCAATATTATAATTCACAGGCTGACATAAAGTGATTAAGACAAGATACTGGCGACAAAGAATTTGTTCCAAGACTCTTATCCAGTTCGACTTTGGTTTATGACCTACAGCATTTAACACAGCACTGCCACTCCCTGAGCAGCAATAGAAATATATGAATGGGCGGTAACAGAATAAAACTCTTCCTTAGCAATTCCAGTAAACAGAAACATAATTTTTTTTAAAGAAAAAAGAGTGATCTCAGGGTTACGCAAACTGTTGAACCCACACAGTCCAATACTGAGAAGATAAATGTTGATAAACTAGATCATGATTTAAGGCATATGATTGTGTAACAAAATGGACAAGAGAATGACTGAATTCCAAAACAAACAAAAAAATCGATTTGCAGTGACAGGTTTCTAGGAAATTATATGAGTATTGATAAAAATTGGACAAATCAGCCCTTTCTTCTCACCTAATTTGATACCTTCCTTGTTGGATGAATGGTGTCCTATTTTTCCCCCCACATTTTTCTGACTTCTCGTTTCCTCGTTTCCTCAAGAAACAAGATCAATGTACCACAGTTTGTTTTATTTGATTTTATTGTGTATGTTTTTAATAACTTTACTTTTTAAAAATGGAATAAGACAAATTGTGATTTCAGGGTATTGGACAAAAGACACTTGGGTACAAACAAAAAAACAAGATAGGTACAGATGTGAGTGTGTGTGTGTGTGTGTTTTTAAGGATTTTTATTGTAATTGCAACATATTTTCACATCTGGTGCAACCAAATTTTACATTCAGGTCCTGGGAATATATCGTCTGGGGGGACTCTGAGAATACTGTGAGAATTGCTGGAATTAATGCAATAGCGAGGGAAAGAAAAAATGTGAATGAAAAATTCAAATTCAAAAAGACACTGGGAAAAGACATATGAGTTATCTGGAAGTCCGGCCCAGGTTGGCAGGTTGTTGTGATAAAGAAATAGCCAGAGCACTGGACGTCAAGGTCAGCCAGCAGTGTTGTTCTGTGGTTAATAGGTGGGATTTCTCCCCTGTTTTGTCTTTTTAAACCATTGATTAAGAGCTCTGAGTCACAAAAACATGATCAGAGGCAGCCAAACCAAACGGGAACAACAGGCTACACAAGCCTCATGCTCAGTGTAAAATAGTCCCTCTAGTGGCTCATAGTTACAAAGTGAAAGGGTTCCTCTTTCCACAGATGGAGTCATAAATTGAGTAAATATTAATACAACTTTTGATCCCTGTGCAATACTTGGCAGTTCTGAATCATGTATGTATGTCTGCTTTCATAACAACCCTGCACATGCTTTAAAACATAGTACTATATATATATATATATAAATATATATATCTGATTTCATGCTATTTAGTTCCTACATCAAGCCACCCTTCATTTATTTATATTTTCCTTCCCAGAAGCCAGACGTTTTTGATAGTTTTTTAAAATGGTCTTGAGCAATAAGTTCCCAAAGGTTTATTAAGGTCTTTCAAACATTTCCATGGGCATTGGCTGATTTTCACTTAGTCCAGTACTTCTTTTTGACAATTTTCAATAATTTTGTTTTTGTTTGTTTGTTTGTTAAGCCAATTTATAGTATAAAATAGTCAAAGAACTCAAAGAATGAACTAGTGTTGTGCCTACATGTGTAGACATATTTCTTCCCTAGTTCAGTAACAGCACTAGGGAAGAAATAGGTGTCTGTTATGCATTGCAGACAATGTGTACAGAGGAGGTCAGGAGATAGGTGTTTTCACCTTGTTGGTACAAGCATTTGGAAGATTCCCAAAGACCTATTAGCTTCGGGTCATCTCCTAACTTCAGCAGGACATGAAAGTCATTTCTTTAAAACATTGGGGGAAAATCCAGCAGAGAACTGATACAGAACCTCAGAGATGGATTTGAACCCTCTGTTGATCAATCTACTGTTCACTGAAGCCTCATCAGAAATACTGTCAGTAGAAGGGTGGCTGTCAAGAAGCCATTGTTAAGGGAGGGAAGCAAGGGGGGAAAAAAAGCTCATGTATGCCTTCTTACACAAGAACTGGACAGACATAGGTGCTAACAGGTCTTATGGACTGATGAATCCTAATTTGTATTTTATTTATTCAAATCATCATTAATATGTACAAAGGAGATCAGGAGAGTGTCTACAGCCACTTTTAAAACACAGATCATGGTTCAATATTGTCAGATTGAGAGCAGCCTTATTTGTCAGCATGGCAATGATCCCAAACACACTCTCACTGCACTAAAATGGTAAATGGCCTGCATTTGTATAGCGCTTTTCTAGTCCCTAAGGACCCCAAAGCGCTTCACACTACATTCAGTCATTCACCCATTCACACACTGGCGATGGCAAGCTACATTGTAGCCACAGCTGCCCTGGGGCGCACTGACAGAGGCGAGGCTGCCGGACACTGGCGCCACCGGGCCCTCTGACCACCACCAGTAGGCAAACACGGGGTTAGTATCTTGCCCAAGGATATTTGACATGCAGCCAGGAGGCAGCCTGGGATCGAACCACCGACCTTCTGATTAGTGGCTAAAAGCATAGCTGGATAGAAAAACACACAGTGAACCACTACTATTCGACTACTAAAGGATATTACTATTAAGACAGTTCAGGCTGCATTGAAGCGTAGAGATGGTCAAACTAAATACTGACTCTCAAAAGTGTTAGAATTGTACAAACTCTGTTTTTGCCTTATAACCTGTATTTTCATGTGTTTGCACCTTTCGATAAATCGCTTCACCTATTTTCATTTTGCTAGGAAAATATAAGATGGGTGAGTCAAGACTTTTGCAAAATGCTGTACATAATGAACAACTTTTTGTACATTATATACAAAAAGTTATTCCATACTACTTCTCTAGGCAATTTTGCTTGCCCCAGGCTAAGATGTCTTAGGTTATGTAAAAACTGAAGGATAGAGTTAATTAGTTATCTTAAGTAACTAATTAACCTTTTTCAGTAAGATGATGAAGATGTCTTTCCCCCCTTTTCGCACAAATCCCAGAAGGCAAATAAAACACTTTATGTAGGGAAACTATGAACTTCCTAGTCAGACTGGCACACTTTTTTCTGTCCATTACGGTAAAAATGGCAGCGCGCCGTGTGCTCTCTGCTCTTGAAATACGCAAAAATGGGGGTGTAACAGGGAACTGCAGAAAGTCAAAACAGACACGGGGCTGGACTGCCACTTCCAAAACGAAAAGGTGGCTCCAACGGAATCAGTCTCGACCGCTGAGAAGCCACAAATGCGCACAATATATACACAGAACTTGCCGATAATGTGAGAGTGTAATGTTTAGCACCTTTTTTTTTAATAGCAGTGGTGAAATCCACGGAATGTTCCACACGGGAACAGCTGACCACAGGATGCCGCACTTAGCCTAACGAGATGTGAACATTACAAGGGAAATATCAGTCATAACTAGATGGTTGCATATTAACAATCAGGTAACGACACATCTCCTCTTCTTATTGCTTTCAAATTTGAAGATTTGCGCTGCTTTTTTTTTAACGGGAGATGGTTAGACGGCTTATTGGGGCTGTCATCCTGCTCAACCTCCAGCCCCTCCTTGTTTTGCTGCTACCGAGTGCGATGTTGTAATGTTTACATTTAGTCTATGCTGCATACGGCCACTGCACTCTCCAGTCAGCTTTGCATAGGTGCACCCTTCGAATGCATGCAAAATGTCAGAAATGCTCCGGTACTGTGCCTTGAAGCACCCAAAACGCCCTGTATTATTTACTATTCTTACAGGACAAATTGGGCCTAATAGGTAGCCTGTGAGCCCATTTAAGCTTGGTAATCTTAAAGTGCAGCATCACGTAAAATGTTTTGCAGCTGTATTCAGTCGCCAACAGAAACATAAAATCCCTTATTATGTCTGACTTGATCATGCAAGTGCAATATTACATAACCGGCTGGGTAGTCTACAGTAGGACATGGTGGCCTCCAATGAGAATCAAAACAGACTGTGTGCAACAGTGCTGTTGTTGAGTTCAAAAAGTGTGCTCTACAAACAAAAACAAAACAAACAAAAAAATTAGTAGACTAAGTTTGATTGTAATTTGATTCTAAATATTCAATCATTTTTAAGTGAGGAAAAGTGAGAAAAGTGGAAAACTGACGTATGTAAATTAGTGTTTCTTACTACTTGAGTAAGATAAATAAATAAATAAAAATAAGAATAAAAGTCAGCAATACGCATTGACAAATAATAGCAGGTCGATGCATGTACCGAATATTGCTGAATTATTGCGAATGCATTATTGAATGAGCAACTTGTGGAGGTCGAGATGGGGTTTCTGTATTTACTGGTGGGTAGCTTAACAAATAGAAATGAATACATCATAGTTTTTAGTCAATCTATATGTAAAAATCTTTGAAAGTATAGTGTAAAACCTCAAAATTGCACTTAATTGTAACACTTAATTGAATGTTTCCGGTCATCTGCACTACTTTCCCTGCGACCCCTCCGGCGGCGTTTTGTTTATAAGCTACAAGTAAGAAGCGCGGCTGCTTGTTTTGATACATTGTAGCTAAGACTGTCAGGATGTCTGCCGTCTGTGTTTGTTGAATGCTGATTGGCCGCTCGGCGAGGGAGGCGTGGTTTCGCCATAACAATGCATTTCAAGGAACATACACGCGCCAAGGAATGTTTTCTGTCTTATGGTAGCTAACGTTGTCTTTGTTACACAATTAACGGTATTTCCTGCTCAGGTAAACGCTCCGGTTAACCGACGGGCCATTTTAGCGGCTTCTGGGGAGAGACGGACTCCTTATGCAGTTGTTAAAAGCGTGTGCTAGCTGGCTAACTTTAGCAAGCTAATAGCAGCTTCGTCGGGCTCAGTGTCAAAAAAGCTGTCGAACAGAGAAGATTGAAAGTCCGTTAACGTTGGGTTTTGTTTTTTGTTTTTTGCCGATGGTGGTGGTCGTTTAGAGGCAGTTACGTGCAAGGATAACTTGATGGGACACGACATTTCGAAGGCTGAAACACCTGACATCTCCCTTTCTCGTCGAACAAGCAGACTAGCTAAAAAAAAAAAGTAAGATATGGGCAGTGTGTTGTGACCAAACTCATTGCTGAATAATACTTGTGTCTGTCTGTGGTGTAGAATTGTTATGTGGATTTAGATGTGCAGTTGTAATAATATCTATCCAAATCTTGTAATAGCATGCTAGCTAACAAACGTTATTTGCAGCAGCTGCATCATTGGACAAAGCGTTAGCCTAGCTCGTCTAAAGTTAGCTGTTCTCCTTCAGCAGGGGACATCTGATTTGCCCTGGTTATAAGGAACTGGCGGATGCCCCGATATCATTGTTTCTCATCTTGCAGCAATGCGTGTAAGGCTTTTACCTAATGTCGTTGTGAAATTATGTTGTGGTGCAGTGGCCTCACAAGCTGCACAGTAGCGAGCTTACCCGCTTACCTACCACATCTTTTGTTGTTGCTTTGTCTTATGAGCACATGGCTTTCCATGTTTTTGTTCATGCACGCTGCAGCGACCCCTGTTTATCAGCACCCACAATGTAATCGCATCAGTTACACCACCGCTTGCACATTCCTTAGCTGTTGATATTGCATTATTGTAGTTTAACTCAAGTCATGTCCACGTATAATACAGACAATGCAGTAAAGTCGGAATAAAGTAGTGTATATTATCGACCTGACTTTTTAAACAATTCATTATTAGTGGCAATACCGCTGGATGTAATTATCCAGTTCCTGTTAGTCCAGTTAGGCACCTGTAACTAGCAACATGATGTGTTTGTTACATTTTCATATCTCGGAGTAGGCAACAGTAAGTGAAACAGACAGGAGGCCCCTCAGAGAAGAGGTGTAGTTTAGAATTTACTATTTTATACAGATTTTATTTATTTATTTTTTAGCTCAAGTGATATTTATTCGATAATGTATAAATGAGTTATAGAAATTGTCAGTTTTAGTTTACAGCCCGGTAGCAAATTAAAGGGGAAGGGGGAAAAGGAAAGGAACCTTGAGCCTTACTTTAAATGAAAGGGATCTGAGCATTCTGATATGATTTTTTTTTTTTCCCCTTTGGCTCTGCTTGTTCACTTGGAAGGTAGGGCTGCTGAAAATCAATATAAAGTTGTTCAGAATAATATCTTTTATCTTGGGATGAAACCTTGTTGGTCAGATGGCAGTGCCTGCGAAAGCATAGGACAGTTCTAGGTATTTTTTTAAAAAGTGGCTAACAATCCAAATTTAAAGTCATACATTGATGTCATTAAGTTGGAAATTAATGAGGAAAAATAATTTGGTGTGTGTGTGAGGACAACATACTGATTTATTTAGCATCAAGAATGACTGTCAGTGAAATTGATGATTACTTTTGCACCTCCTCACACAACACTGTGTTTGTGTGTGTTACATTTGCTATTAACTGGTGGAATCTGTTGTGTAGGTTTATCTGGCCTTGCAAATTAAAGATGAATTTTCTTGACAAAAAGAGGGTAAAATACTTTTTTGTGGGTTGTGGGCTTTCTTATCTACCAAAGGCCCATTTTGAGTCTGGAAAAGCACTGTTCTATTGTGCTGCCAACCTGACAATGGCCACATCCAATAGGCACAAGGATCACTGAATGGTTTGAGTATGAAAATGATATGACTCATAAGCTTTGGCCTTTGCAAACACTAGATCTCGACACAGTGAATGCGTGTTACACAGCTCTCTCACTAAAATCATCAAAACACCAGATGAGGGAAAATCTTTTGGAGGAATGGTTTTCCATTAATCTATTTGTTTCAGGGACTTGTAGAATGGTCACCAAAGGTGCACGTGGTGGCCCAACACCCTGCTATGTTGGCTTTCCCTTTAAATTTAGCACTTAAATAAAGGGAGCTGCGGTGAATATACTTTAGCTCCTTTTTCATAAATTCTGAGTCCTGAATGAGGTCATTAAAACAAAGCAGTGAGATATGGGCCTAGGAGCAATTAAATCCTCTTGTGCCTTAGTAAAACATGAAGTTACAGACACTTTCTTAAGTCACATATCTTGTTATGTTGCTTGTATTATGAAATTTACAGGTTAGTTCATAAAAATGCTCTTGTTTCATATTTAATCTAACCAAAACAGTGTGCAGATAGTGTCAGTGATCCTGTTATCAGCCTTCTTTTTTGATTCAATTTGGGTTAAGATCCTGGAAATCTTTGTGAATCTTACATAGAGGGTCCTTTTAAAAAGGTTAATATTCGTTTTATTTTCTACCCATAAACTTCACTTATCATTGGTGCATGCTCAGTTAATAGACACAGCAATAAGCACTGCAGCATAATCATGATTATTAACGTGACAGTTGGCATTTTTGTTGTTGGTGTTTTTTTTTCTTTGCAGGGTTAAGACAATCAGAGGCAACATACAAGTGCCTCCACTGTACGATTTCCTTTCCCAGAGCGTGACTCGTCTGCACGACGTCACCAATGCGACCATGGGAAATAGCAGTAAATAGGCTGCCACCAACAGCCCCCTTAAACCCGAGGAGGTTCCTTGGAGAGCCCTGCAACGCCCCAGTGCACCTCAGGAGAAGGTAAACTCTCAGCCCTGTCTTTCCTTCCAGGATTGTTGTTTTGAGTTATTTTTGAAGTATAGTTTTGCATCAAGCATGTCAAATGGTTTCTAGAACAATTTCAGACCATATACCTTCATACAATGTACTCAGTGTTTGTAGCAATCACTTGTTGTTGTTTTGTTTTTTCCCTATATGGACATATAGCCCACCAATAAGACGCCAGTGGGGGAGACGAGACAGACCTGTACTGCACACTTCGCCGGTCCAGGATGAGAACTTCCATCATCTGCTTTTCTCCCAACACCACCAACAGGTTCCTTTAGATGAGTCCAGACAGTACAGCCACACCAGCACAGCACCACGCATGCTTCACCCTGCTGCTCACCTGCCCCAGCAGAGCCCCATCATGGTGGATCTACATGACCAGGTAACAGTGAGAGTAACTTGTTTCTACCATTTGTTAAATGTGTTAAGCTGTGCTATCTAACTGGATGTATTCACAGTAATATATTATTTTAAGTCTCTTGTGGGTTAATATGTAATAAATGTTTTTTAACAGACAGACATCTGTTTTTTTTTTTTGTTTTGCCTCATCTTGCCCCCTTACTTTGTTCCCTTAAAAGATGCACCAGGGATCGGTTCCTATATCATACACTGTTACGACGGTGACGACCCACGGATTTCCCATGCACACCGGGCAGCCCCTTCCAGGGTGCAACACTCAGCAGCTCCCAGCATGCTCGGTAATGTTCAGCGGACAGCTCTCTCTGCTCTGCTGCCTTCCTCCTCCTGTGAGTTTGAAAAGGAAGAGCCCAAATGTCAGTGGCATCCATGTAGCACGCCATAACAGCCATGCAATCTGTCACTGTTCATGATTAGCAAACAAGCTTCTTGGATTTGTAAATTAGTGTTCATGTTAGCATAAAAATGAGTCAGGCAGTGTGAAATAAGATTTTTGGCATATTTAATTTTTTTTTTGTTGTTGTTGTTTTTTAACTGTTATTAAGCAGACTGGTGTTGTGTTAGTAATGTCAGTGGTGTGGCTTTATGCAGCACATTGCTTCTATTCACTACACGCTTTCATTATAGCTGCATTATTGTGAATATAAGGAGCAAATTTGCTTTGGTTAAGTGGAGGCTTATTCAAAATACTGGGTTTGATTCTAAATTGACTTAAATGTTTGTTCTTGTGGTGTTTTCTCTCCTCAGCTCATACAGGCATGTACCATGCAGCATATACCGGTGTCTTATCAAGCCTTCCCACCCCTGATCTCCAGCGAACATTTTGTATTGCACCCAACCCCATCTGTACCACCCCACCAGCCACCGCACCTTACTCCTTTGAGCCAGTTTGTCCCTTTACAGCCTCAGCACCCACGCATGGTGAGTACTGCACTGTATATTTTTGTTCTATAATAAAAATCTAGAAAAAGAGAGAATATTGTCGCTTGTTGGTCAGTCTGCATGCTTAACCCGATGCTGACCTTTTCTGTCTCCTGGCAGCCTCTACAGAGGGTAGACAATGAAGTTGACCTAAGAGGGGACCAGCACCCATTAGGCACCTTCTCCTACCCTCCCTCTCATCACCCACCAGCGCTGCCTCCTTCTTTGCCCCTTCAGTATCTTCCTCAAGAGCCTCTGCATCAGGAGCTTCCCTTTGGAGTGGTAAGACAGCCTGTGACTCGCACAGTTAAACAGATTAACAACTGGAGCTCTATTTTTTAGGGAACTAACATTAATGTTAGCTTTACTGCTGCAAAAAGTTGGATGAGTCCTTCCAATGTTACAGTTACATTGTCTTGATTGAACGTTATGTACTTTTTGCCTTTACCAGCTATATTTATATTTATAAGTCAAGATAAAGTCAGTAGTTGGTAAATGCGTGTATTCCAATTGAGTTAGAACTAACTTGTCTGTTTAGAAAAACTTTTTTCCCACTTTGAAAATATGAATCCACTGAATGATCTCCTAGTTTTTGACATGCCCTGGTGGTTTTGGGTTGAGCAGAGAGCATGGAAAGCGTCTCAAATTCACACGCCAGTGTGCTCTAATCTGAGTAGGTGCATACACACTGATGCATTTAAGTATGCCAGAAGTGTGTATGTAAGATTTTTGAGGTGTGAAATTGAAGTTAGAAATCTAAAGTAGTAATACTTATATTGGTTACAATGTGTTCATGTATATATGAAAAAACAGACACATTGTGTTCATATTTACAAAGTAAGAGTCTGAACTGAAACAATCCTTTTTGAGTTTTTGAAATACTGAACACATTTTTGCACAAATTTGTAAATTGTATTTTCTGTAGGTCTTTCAAAGCTGCTCCTTTTTCACTCGTTTTCAGTCCATTCCTTGTACCTGACTATTTTCAGATGAGTTTTTTTTTTTTTTGACCTATGAAACATTAAAGCATAAGGAAAATACCTAACTCAATACACATAATAGAAAACTTGGCAAAGAACCAATTTTAAATTTTATCTTTAGCTATTTTGTTACTAGCAGCTTGTCGCAGAATGAAAACACAGTTTGACAGGCATAAAATAGCACTTGTGCCAACAAGATGCAAAGAGCTATTAGTTGAACATTTGGCATTTCTTGACATGTTGTCCAGTGTGTCCTTAAAAATTAAGGGTAATTGGAGGACAAAAAAAGTGTCATGCCTAAAAAACTATCTGCAGCAGATGAACAGGATAAGTTGTGTCCTTAAGAAATAGGGAAAAGCAAAGAACAGACACTTGAGAGACGCATCTGGCCCTTCAGTTGATCCATCTACATAAGCGTCATCAGAAATGGTGTCAGTGGAAGGATGGCTGTCAAGAAGCCATTCTTAAGGAAGCGAAATGGGGAGAAAAAACAGAGGTATGCCAAATTACACAAGAACTGGACTGAAAATCAGTGGCAACAGGTCTTATGGAGTGAACCCAAATTTGAAAGATTTGGTATAATACGTACACGGAGGTCAGAAGAGTAGCAGTACAGTGTCTACATCAATCTGTAGAACACAGTGGAAGCCCTGTTGTCATTTGGAGCAGCATTTGAGCCTGTGATGTTGGTAATCTTGTTAACTGATGGAATTATGAACAGAGAAAAGTACTGTCAGATATTAACTCACCATATGCACTGTAACTACAAACAAATATTGACTTTCAAGGCTGTTAGAATTGTACAAACTTTTTTTTTCAGCATATGTTTGCGCATTTTAATAAATCACTGCATCTATTTCCCATTTTCCTAGTGAAATATAAAGAAATGGGGTGTAGCTCAAGCATTTTGCACTGTATAGTAATTCATGTGATTCACGTTTGTGACTGGTATGAGAACAATTTCTCTGAATAATCAGCAGTTTTAGGCACATTACTTGCAAATTGTAATAATTGGCTCCCTATTTATTTAACATAGAAAATGTAATATTATTACTGTGCTTAAAAGTAGCTGGTCACATTCTGTTCCAGCTGTTTCAAATGTTGCTTTACATCAACTTCAAAGCATGAAAATTAATTTCTGTAAAATATTAATACTGAATTTACTGTCATTTGAAGGTAAAATGGAAGAAAAGGTACAACTTTAAACACTGAATTGTTTGACACTGTGTGTCTTTCTGCAGCCATATCCACACATGCTGCCCCGGCGAATGAGTGGACAGAGATACCGGTTGCAGCAGCCTCTCCCCCCACCTCCCCCTCCCCCATCTTACTACCCAGGCTTCCTCCCTTACTTCCTGTGAGTATCTGCAGGAAAAGCACACCTCTTGATGAAATATAGCAGTTTTAATCATATACTTTTTTTCAATAAAAACTGCCTGATTACACTGATTTTAGTGCATGGGCTTGATGATTGACTGCAGCTACATCAGGGTTAAAGGGGACATGAAATGCTACACATATAAAGGAGCCCTGCTCTCAAAAACTAACATAGATGCAACTCTGTGAAGCTGGATTTCAGAAACAAGTACTTAAAGTTATAAAAACATGTTTAGCGCCATCTTCTGTCAGTTTGGAGTGTGAAGTCATGTGGTTGGTTGTGGATTAATAGACTTACATTCGTTTATATTAGCGAACTAGTGACAGATTTGATAACTCAGAGGAAACTAGCGACACTATTAGTAAAAGTCAGCTGGCTCTGGCTGCAACAATGTGTTTTAGGATATACTGTCCATGTTCACCCACTTACTCTTTAGCTGTAAGTGGCTCTACATTGTTTGGCTAGCTGCACTCAAACAGGAATATGTTTAGTGTTTCATATCCTTTTTAAATTTATGCAGATATTGATGATGATAATGACTTTTGAATCTCTGCTGTCTAAAAATAAATGGAGGTTCAATGTAGCTGCCACTCAGTGCTAGTATTTGCACGGCATGTGCTGCCTTTTGACAAGGAGAAATTATGTGTTTGGGTTCAGTTCTTTCTTACACCTGTTGTCTCTGTGTGTTTGCATGCTCAGGTCAATGCTTCCTGTGCCTCCAACAGCAGTGGGCCCAGCCATCAGTTTAGACCTGGATGTGGATGATGTGGAGATGGAGAACTATGAAGTTAGTGAATTTGTTAATCGCTCATTTGTCACATGTAAACTTGTTTCCACGCTGAATTGACATTACATACCAAAGGGTTGCAGTAATACAAATGCATCATAGCGCTCATTGTTCTTGAATTCTGACTTCATGTACAAGTGCTGAAAAACACCTATAAAATACAATTCTCATTTCTATATGTGGATCAAAAACCTAGAAGGAACACCAAAAACATCAACATAATTTCCCTCTCTCTCTCTCTTCTTAGGCATTACTGAATCTGGCAGAGAGGTTGGGTGAAGCAAAACCACGAGGACTCACAAAAGCAGATATAGAGCAACTTCCGTCCTATAGATTCAACTCAGAGAATCATCTATCTGAACAAACGCTGTAAGATCATCTCTCACTTTTCAGTAGGATTCAGTAAGTGTAGATTGGCTTAATGATACTAACCAGTCCCCTCCATCCCTTCAGGTGTGTTGTGTGCTTTAGTGACTTTGAGTGTAGGCAGCTACTTCGTGTATTACCGTGTAACCACGAATTCCACGCCAAGTGTGTGGACAAGTGGTTAAAGGTAAGCGGATGTCTGCTTAAACCTTTAAAAAGTATATTTTTAGCACTTTGTTTAGAAGACTTTGTCTTTACACTGAGTGTTGTTTGGCTTTCAGACCAATCGCACTTGTCCTATTTGCCGAGCCGATGCCTCGGACGTACACCGGGAGGTGGAGTGAGAACTGTCTCTGAGTGCTGAACTGGAAAGCTGCACACACCAGAGTCTGCCCCAAAGCTGGGGACACCTGCCCCTGCGTCCTCCAGTAATTATTGCTTACCAACCCACTACTCCTGCCCCTTCCTAAATAAAAAGCAATCCAGGATTGTTTCTGGAGCCTGTTGTACCTCTGCTGTGCTTCATCACCCGAGTCACATGAAACCCACTGCCTATTGCAGCCTATAGCCAGAGATCTGGGATCGCCAGCCAGTTCTTTCTCTGCCCCCTCGTTGCAGATTCCAAAGATTTTTCCCTGCAATGCATTATTTGCTGCTTTTGTTTACAGGGTTTCTTTTAAATTTGGTGGATTTGGTTGGGGCGTTTGTGAAAAGTGGGGGTCCTGCTTTGGAAGAGGTGAGTCGGAAGCCTGGATAATGATGGCTGGACACCGTGTGCAATTAGCAGAAAAATAATAGGAGTACTTCAACATGGGTATCTGTGTTTGGAGGCGACACCTAACCATCATAGATGCATGTTTGTGTAGGTGTTGGGCAAAGTGACTTGTTAATAATGTATGTTCTGCAATAATGTATTGATCCTTTTAACGGTTTTATCCATTATTTGTTTTTAGGGTTGTTTTTTTGTTTGTTTGTTTTTATTTTAGTTTTTTTGCCGATGCTATTGTGAAAGTGTGACTTGCTGTGGTTCAGTGCAGATTCTGTTAAGCCTGAGGTTTATGGACTGCAACCATGGGGTATCCTCTACCCCAGATAATCCACTCTGGAACACGGATCTGTACAAAAAGCAGTCGTAGATTAATGGACTGCGTCTTTTCGAGGTCATCCGGCATAACTGCACAAGTGCTTCATCCACCCTCCACGTCAGCATTGTTCCTCTGGCAAAGTGTGTACGCGTGTGTGCATATTGTGCGTGTATGTTTGTCCTGTTCACAGAGCCAATGCATTGTGTAACCACTGGATACAGGGCAGCATGCTAGGATTTGCATGAACTGATTCAGACTAGCAATATTTTAATCAAGCATTGCCACCAAAATTATCAAATTTTAAAGAAATAGAAAAGACAAAGAAGCATACTAAATGAATTGCTTGCTTGTTCAGAAAGCGCCATGAGAGAAGACTTAGCATGTGAATACACCATGGCTGTGTATTTAAAGTATGGGAGTACTCTTCTGAGGGGTATGCTGATGCCATAGTGCTCTGGAGACCTGTGCAGAAAGCAATATGTGCAGTGAGTGGCGAGTTTTAAATGAACATTTTTCTTCCCCTTTTAGGAAGACTGGGCTTTTTATTTCATTGTTTGTGAGCCAAATCCTATATACATATATAGCCTACTGTTGAAGATTTCAGATCTGCCTTTTTATGACCTTGACAAGCACAAACCTGTTACTAATCCTGAAAATACTATGTCATTTCCACTTGTTTTGAAAGTATGCTGTTTTATTTCCTTTTTTTAAGGTTTATTTATTGGTTTTACGTTCTAGAGAAAATGCATTGAAGAAAACAGTTAGAGCACTAACAATGTTTGTGTAAGTGTTATAATCTGGTAACTCGGTCAGGTCATTGTCTTAGGCCATGGTAATGGTGTTTGTAAAAGAGCCAACTGTATGTATAGCTTCAGTGTGAATGCTTTTAGATAAACGTTTGAAGACAGAAGAATGTTGACAAAACCTTGTAGAAGTCACTGATGACACTCCACCAGCTCTACAGTGATCAGAGCGGGCTTCAAATGACACGGAGCTGGAGTGTTCAGTAGTGTAGAAACACTGTTTGACTTCTAGTTCCCTGCTTGCGTTGATGCTAAAAAAAGAAAACAGGATCTATTAGGGGTGGGAGGGAAAAGAGCAACATATGAACTTTTGCTTTTAATTCTCTCTTGCCTCCTAACTGCCCCACTAAGCACTAACAGGTGGTTGTAACCTTTGCTTTTATGTGTAAAGGGATCTTGCCTTTTTTTTTTTCCTTTTAATTTTGTTTCTTACGTGAATGTGAGTCGTTGATGTGTGCCACCTTCAAGAGAAAAAAAGCCATTTAATGAGTTAAACCCACAGCTTTGAGAATTAACCTATGTGTACATATCTATTCGCTGGCATATATTGTAAGTTTAAAAAAAAAAAATCACTCAGGGCCTCTCGGTATATAAAAATAAAGGAGAACAGTCCATTTCAGATGGAAAGGATGCCATGAAAAGGGTATATCTGAATTTAGTTTGGTCATTTTCCTCAGACCATAAATAATTTAATGTAATCAATTATAATATTCAGTTTTGTCTGAAATAGTAGATATTACATCATTTAAAGACAGGCATGCAAGAAAAAAAGATCAGTAAATATGTTAATAATATTCACTGAAAAGAGGCAATGTACACTGCAACTCATTTACAAGTGTATTATTCAAACCTGTTTGACTTTTGTTCTTGTACTCAAACCATATGTTCAGACATAGCGGTTGTGATCCCATTTCTAAACGTGCCACAGTGCACACTATCCTACCTAATTCACTCCCAGATCTATTTCAGAGGTGTTTTGCATGACTTTAAAAAAAAAACAAGAAGAAGAAGGAAAAAAAAGTAAAAACAAGTGTTATAGTGGAGGATCTCTCAAAATCTGGTCGGGACCTATTTAATGGTGCACAATATGCATGCTTGTCAACCAGATCCCAACTGATTTTTAGCTCTAGTTGGCTTCGGGTTCTGGGGGTTTGGATCTTAACGCTCAGCTGATAACTGCCATGCATTGTACTGCACACATTTGTAATAGAACTGAATGACTACAAGATTTTATTGCGCTAATTTCATTTTATAGAAAAGAAGAAGAGAAAAAAAAAGACTGGTCTTGAATCCAGAAATTCTTACATACATTGTGTTACTGTTCTTGCCCTGACGACTGAAAATTACATGCTCTGAAACTACTGTAGTTTATCAAAAGCCATAGTGAAAAGGTGCTAGATGTTCTGCTTTTAGGTATGAAAACTCACTTGCGTGAATGCAATAGTTTGTCATGGATCCCATGTATTCTTAAAGCATGTTATACCAATACCCCTAAACAATGTAAGTGAAAACCAATATAGTTTAAGGGATTTAAAAAAAAAAAAGAAAAAAGGAAAAAAAGAAAGTGTTGTCATACTTATTTCAGTGTAGTACTGTACCTGCCTATCAGGCTCTTGCTCTCAGTGTATCAATATCTTAAAAATATATTGTTCACATATAGATTACCTTAATTCATGTTAATGTTAGCACTGTTCTTTTTGGAGTAAATATTTAATTGACAATATCCAGTTACCCTATTAATTAAAAAGAACCTCCCATTAAGGCCTAGGTAATGAAGTAATTTTTAACGACAATTGAGAATAGAGTCTTGTAGTCTTTCTGTTAAGAGTTATTGAATAATCTCACAGCTTGTGTGGTGGAAAACTGTGTTCCAATAAGCAGCTAAAATTTATTTAGGATTTGTGATCGATTGCTCCGTAGACGCCATTTATTGTTTACCAATGATTTTTCTTTTTTTGCTGTGGTGGGATAGTGGTTTACTGTTCTTACTCTCCTTGGCCTCTAGGGGCCCTCGCCTGAACACCAGACTACCCACCCACCAACAGAGCCAGGGGCATGTGTTCTGTGTTAGGCAGATATTTTGCTTTGGTACTTGCACATTTACAGTTACCTCATTTTTTCCATGTTTGTATTGGGGCGGGTGGGAGGGGGAGAAAACAACTAATATATATTATATATAGGAAATGGTTCTTATTAATGTTATAATTTTTCATTCCATTGGAATCATATTGTTTGTAGCATTTAACATAACTAGTTAGTGTATTATATATATACACATCTGTATACTGTTTGAAATTTTTAAGATTTGTACTTTTTTTAAATGAAAAGTTGCTAGTTATGCTTTACCAAGTAGTGCAATCATATTTTTTTTTAATTGTTGTGGCTGATTTGAGAGGGTTGTTCACTAATAAATGTATGATGTATACCAATATCACAACTGTCATCTGACTCGCTATTCAAGGTTGGGGGGATATATGGCTCATTGTACTTTAAATAACATCAGGTCATTCTAAAAAAAAAAAGAAGAAGAGAGAAATAAGATCTCATCACTGCATGCAAGTGTTGTTCATTCTCAATAAACCCACATTTTTAAAATGTTTTTAATTTATAGTTGGAAAATTACATCTTTACATGAGCCCATTTAGATGTTACAGGCGAACAGGCATCTATGAGTAACCACAGGCACACTATGAGCAGACTCGCACTATACTAGATAAAGCCACATGTAAAAGCTGTGGCTTCTTGTTAAATAATGTATCTTTGAACTTCATGAGCTTGCGGCAGTCTGCTTTACATAGTAACCAATCTGCATTTGGTCATTTCATGACACAAAGGAGTCAAACAAAACATATGGTAAATTTAGGGATTTTAAATAGCTAACTTATGTACAGGTCATGGCTCATTTATAACAGGGTTCCCATTTATCCTCAAAGTCCAAAACCACTAACCTGCTCCCTGAAGTAGGTACATTTGTTCTTCAAACCACATGGATTAACAATCACAGCGGTAACAAACCCAACTCAGACTGATTTTGTTGTGCTCATTAGTCAGTGTGAGGGGAAACAAACTCAAGGCGAAAGGATGTTGGATGGGGACAAGGATCAAACATCAAAACTTTGACCAAAAAAAAAAGTTAGCTAAGGAAACACACCATCATAGAAATCTCCATTCTGCATCCTCAATGTAACTATTAACACATTCTGGTGGGTCAAATGCCCACAAAAGAACGACTGGGTTATGATTCTGGTGTTGCACAAAGCTATTGTGCTGTTTCAGAACATTTCATTAGATGATTAATCTGGTGCTGCAACAAATACTGGTGTGAAAGAACACGAATTAACCGGGGCAAGTACAAGTGATGGAAATCAAACTCTGTCCACACATAGATGAGTTCAAGGAAGGACTTCAAGAAATATTTATTTGATAAAATTCAAGACTTTCCAGGCTATTGGGAACCCTGTAAACACAACCAAACAAGGACTAGAGATGTAGGATGGTTTAATTTTTTTTTTCCAGGTTAGGGTTTTATCTCAATGATCCCTTATGCATAATGGCCATTGAACAAAATATGAAAAAAGAAAAAAAGGATGGGTTGGTGTCAGAGGAAAATGTTTCCTCGCTGTAGAAGAGGTATGTTATCTATTAATCGTCCGTAAGGTCCTGAACAAAAAGCACCTCGGAGCGGCTGAGTCCTGCCTCTTTCAGCGTGGGTGGGTTGGGCTGCTCTTCAGTGGGAAGGCAGGGCAAGACTCGGCGAGGGAAGTTTGTAACTATCTGAAACTTCTCTGGAGTTTCTTTCAAAGAGAATAGGAAATCATGTATTACCTGTGAAAGAAAAATAACAAAATGACGCTTTCATAATGAAACAAGAGAAGAAACTTTTTTCTAATAACATGAAATTATGTAAAAATTAATTTGTTGACTACTGAATTACTGCAATTAGATGAGAAAACCAAATAAGGAAGCTAAACCATGTGGCTACACAACATCATTTACTAGAAACCTGACACTTTGCCAAAACAATTATTAAAAGTAGATAAATTAAGCAAGGGCAAATGGGAGTGATGCTCACCGTCAGAGACTGGCCAAACAGGAATCGCCTCTCTACTCGTGTATCGTTGGGCAGCTTGAACACTATTTTGACACTTTCAGGATCATCTGCAGGAGGCTCTGGAGGAAGACATTCCGACTTCCTCTCCTTCTCCTCTTCAAGTGTCTGGAAAAGTGACAACATTAATCAGAAACTCAGAATGCAAACATGAAAAAAATCTCTTATTTCCATCAATGCAAAACAGGACTCACTCGTCGTCTCCGCTCTTCAGCAAGAGCACTCTGTCGGACCTTCTCCTCCTCTTGCCTCTTCTGCTCCTGCTCCTCCCTTTTCTTTCGTTCCTTCTCCTGGTCGGCACGGAGCGAAGCCAGATAGGCCTCATCCTGCTGCTGCCTTAGCACTTGGGTCTGGTTCCTCTCCTCGCTGAAACAAAAAGGTGACGTCTTTATCCGACACAAAGTGAGGCATTAAGCAGTGAATGATATACTATTGTTTTGTGTATATCCGCAAATGCCGGCCATGTCGATATCTCTGACTACCACATCTACATCTACACATCATTGTCCATGCCATAATAAGCTGTGGTCATTAAATTAGCCTTGTGTCCTTGTCCTTGCACTTCAATTAAATTAAACAATATGGGCCTCCTACCAAAACAAACATGGGTGTTTTTCAGAAATTGGACTTTTCCATTTTCATTCATCTACTAACAAAACTGACCTTTGGAAATCCTTCTAAGGCAAAAATATGTGTACACTTCTCTGTATTAATATTATATTTTGGGGTTATATCACCTCCTACTGGTTGGGCATGCTCTGAACAACATCTAAGTTGTGTTTTTGGATTCTCATGTGCACACTTATTTGAGAAAGGGGAAACTGTTTTAAAAAAAATATTAGTGTATGTGTGGACTAGGTCTAAGGCAGAAGTACTTCACACACCAGTGGTCAAAGGAGCTTGCAAAGAAAAGTGTCTGGACTTCTTTAAGTTGCTTGAAGACGTTTCACCTCTCATCCGAGAAGCTTCTTCAGTTCTAAGGTCAAATGGTGGAGAGTCCCAGATATAAACCTAGTGGGAGCATCCCCCCAAAGAGGGACAAAAGGACCCCCTGATGATCCTCTAATCGCCTGAGCCAAGGTGTGAAATTGGGTGTGGGTCCCAAGCAGCCATCAGCATCGAGGATGCCAATGTTCACATTTTGAACAGAGAGGACAGATGGTTTGAAAGAGGAGTGAAAGAAGTCATCTATGTCCACTGTGAGCAACCATCTTTGAACAGAGGCGGGGGTTTACGACTCCAACTGTCTGCCATCTATAATCCAGTTTTGAGTTCCCTCCCCAGACGCCTGAACGCCCACTCACATCCTGGGCCATCTGACCTCAGGAATTCGGTGGGGATAAGGTGGGGCCAGGTTTCACAATGAGCTCACCTGAAACCCTGGCTGATTGGGACCCACACCCAGTTTCACACCTTGGCTAAGGCGACTAGAGGATCATCAGGGGGTCCTTTTGTCCCTCTGCGGGGGGATGCTCCCACTAGGTTTAAATCTGGGACTCCCCACCATTTGACCTTAGAACTGAAGAAGCTTCTCGGATGAGAGGTGAAACATCTTCAAGCAACTTAAAGAAGTCCAGACGCTTTTCTTTGCAAGCTCCTTTGACTACGATGACCTGGATGACTGAGAACCTTCACAGACATTTCACACACAAGTGACTGACAGTTGGCAAACAACCAATCAGCACTCAAAAGGCGAGCCCACAGGGCTTCGATTAGCTTTTACGATGAGCTTAACTAGTTGCCTATTATCTTTTTTCACAAACATCACAATGGTCAGTTTTGCCTTCAGTAATCAGGGGAAAGAAAGTGATGAAATAATTTGTGATGGTCACACTTCAATCAAAACTATCACACAATTAAAGTTAAACATAAACAGAGAGCAGTTTTGCTCACGGGGTTAATGGACGACCATATGTCACAAGGCTGAATACAGCGGCTTAGGTTTGAGTTCAACCCAGAGCCCTTTACTCTCTCTCTCATTTCCTGTCTACTCTCCACTACTACACTGTCGAATGAAGGCAAAGACCCCAAAACATAATGGGGTTTTTTAAGTGTCGAGAAGATCTTTTAAAGTCATGCAAGTCAGTGTTAGTTAATCAATTTTCTGTACCGTTCAAGGCGCTCTGACATTAGATATGTTTGGTTAGCATCCATGATGAACGTCAGCTGGTTGATAAGGTCCTCTGGCTGAATGAGACCCTCGAGCCTGCCGACCACTGTCATCTTGCGATCCTTCAGCATTATCATGGCCAGGAATGGGTAGGTGTTCTCTCGCAACGCTTGGGACACTTAAAAAGAAATTACACTGTCAAATCTCCTGTAATAACAGTGACACTACATTTTAATTAAAAGTCAGTTCACACCAAGCACAAATGGACAAACGAATCCTACCTCATCGAACATGTGGCAGCTCACAGGCAAATCATTTCTATTCAAATTAGGCTTTAAACCCTTCACTGCCAGCTCAAAGGAATAAAAGGGATTTTGTTGCTTCTCCAAGCATCAAAAATGACATTACAGACTCAGCATGTGACCGTTTCTAGAAACAACATCTCCATTAATGATGATTAATAAAACTGCACATGGATGTTCAAACTGAGCGTTTTTTTATTACAACTAGACCGCCTCCACACAACAAAGATGGTGCTCTCTTTTCTTATCATTCTTTAAGTCAAAAACAAGGAGGGCACTTCCTCACTTCAACCTGTTTTATACTTTATTTCCCATTTATCACAGCAACTCAGTAATAAGCAACAAACATGCATACCTCTGTAGCCCTCAGGCTTGCTTGTTGAACATGCCCAAAAGAGCATTCGTGTGTTGAGGAAGGTAATGACCTCTTCAGTACATAATGTGGAGCTGGAATGTGACAAATCAGGACCATAAAAACATGTTTTTTATGTGTATATGCTTAGAACAAATAAATTGTTAATTAATTGTTAATAAAGAAAGGATGTGTCTTTACATCATGCAGCAAAAAGCAAGCAGATGTACCTGTACACCAGCAACTGTACAACACATGCATCAGACAGTATGGGACCTATAGTGGCTACAGGTGATGTGGGCATAAAAAAAAAAAAAACTATACCGGCAAAACTCGTCAGTGTCTTGATGATCGTCTCCGTGAAGGTACACTAATAGGTAGCGGAGCTCCCTTTTGGCATCGTTCAGTGCCTACAAGTATCACAATAAGCAAAGGCGGTTTTATCTTTTAAGCTGTCTTAACATCACTTCAGAAACGAAAATATACTTTTATCATCCATATCCATGTTCTCACCTGGCTGTATGTTCCCTGGTAAAAGACAGGGTGTGCCTGCCCATACTTCTCCTCAAAACTATGAATGAAAGACACAACGTCTCCAACGGGGTCTGTCACACGACCACGAGGATCAGGCCTGATGAACCGCAGGGCGAGCCTTGGAACAAAAAACATTTTATATAATAGTTGCAATCAGGAATTTTGCTTTATGCAGCAACTGTGAGTTAAAAACCTAAAGGCTCTAATTACCTGAATATGTCCAGAAGTGTGTAATATGTAAATCTGAATGGTAGCATTATCAAATAGTAACTCCATCCTAGTAACCCCTGAAAAGAAACACCAGTGCAATCCATCACACCTTAAACATTGCCAAAATGAGAGATTCTCTATCTTTTTAACTATAAAACACAACTAAAAACTACAAAATCACTTAGACTGAACATTTGTTCAAAGACACTTAAAGGTTACACACGTAATATTACACACAGCATATAAGTAGCACTATTTCCAAGAGAAACAGGTGAAGTATGTGCCAGAGTTGAAAAGAATCTAGTATGCCATTTTTGTATAGTGAAACAATAGATACCAGTCTCCAGACCTACCCTGGGTTGTGGCCTTGACACGATGTAACTATATACTCTATGATCTGCTGTATTGACCTGAAGTGGTCTGGATGGTGGAGGGTTAAACACACTGGGAACTCCTTCCTGCTCGTTAAGCCTGTCTTGTACTGCAGCCTGAAATAAACAAATGTTTAAGCCAGTTGTTCTTATTTCAGCAGTCATATGTATATTAAGTCAATAGAAAATCATAAAAAAAAGCATGTCTCCTGTACCTCTATGTTCCAATTGTGTTGCTCTAATGTTCGACGACATTGGTCCATTGATTCCAAACCGGTTAAATCCTATTAAAAAGACAACAAACAAACAAACAGAAAAAACCCCCGAAAGATTAAAAAGACCATAGGTGGACTATAAAAGAAGAAAATTGTCGTCTCTAAGCTTGGATTGTCTCTCACAAATTCTTCATTAAGAATGAGCAACAATGACACAATAATAGTCTGAATCGCCTATCTTATTTAGTGTCCTTTAACGGGGTTTGGGGAGGAATTTGACCTCGAAAACAAGATAAATCATCTAGAGAACAAAGCACGATGGTATGTAATGTTAATTCAAGTGGTTCCAACAGTTAGCTTACCAACGGCCAAAGAAAGCTAGAGCAGGCTACAAATGGAGATGGAGCAATATCGCATGTATTTGGTTTATTATCATATAATGACAGAGTGACTTCGCGTAGCTACAACTATTGTGTGGCTCAGAAACTTCAGTGGCAGCTGTGCTAATGTTAACTCAGCAAGTGTTATGTAGGGAGCGTCAATGAAAAGCTAGCCTCAGCCCAAGTTGACGTTGAGTCAAAAATGACATTAAACACCAGGTAATGGTGGAACGGACTGACCTAGCTGGAGTGTTTATACCCGCGTGAGAGCCGCGCGACAAATATATAAACGTTTAAAGTCTGCTAACTTGTTAGCCAGCCTAGCTAGTGTTCGCTAGCTTCGCTAACGTTAGCTCTGACTCAAGTTGACGGGTGAGGGCTGGGGGTAACGTTATCGAAGTTGACTGTGCAAAAAAGCGTTGAAACATGCGGGCCACACTACGTTCACACCCTGTTACTATCGACGACAGAGCATCGCCACACGAGGTCTCAAACGGGCACGAGTTGAGGCGGAATATCAGCTGTCTACCTGAAATTGGAGGAGTTTTTCAGTCTGCGCCTGGGATAATTCTGGCTCCTCTGGCGCCGCCATCTTACCTCGCCAATCATCTAGCAAGGCCTAACAACGTCAACTGTCTTTTCCTGATTCCAGCCGTGCAGGCGCGAGCTGCGCGGGCTGCTGCCGCCTAGCGGTTTGGATGTATTTGAGCACCTCATTATGGCACCCATGAAAGAAGTTTTTGTTTTCCATTGAAAGGAAAAGCAAAAGTACAAAAATGTTCATTTACTCAAGCTTTATTCCATTTATTTGTTTATAAAATACTAAAATTCACTGACTTCTTCATCAACATACACCACTGATGTGCAGTACAGTAATAACTTAGCCAATTCCATATGCACTAATGCACAATAACAAGTCAGATGGTCGCTCTTCTCCTTAGTCTGGAGGACGCCGGATCCATGTTTTCCAAAAGAAACTTGAAATTTCAATTAATCACACAACACCTTTCTGCTTTGCCATTTAAAATGTAATTTGGCACAATGAAGAATGTGCTGTCTCTGGATCATGTTCACATATGCTTCTTCTTTGAATGATTGAGCTTTAACCTTCATTTGTGCATGGCACAGGGAACTGTGTTCAGAGACAGTGATTTCTGAAAGTGTTCTTGAGGTCATGCAGTGATTTCCATCTAATGATCATGCTTGTTTATAATGTAGTGTCGATGCAGAGCTTAAAGATAATGGCTATCCCATACTGATTTTCAACCTTGTTCTTTGCACAAAGATTTTCCAGATTCTTTGATTTTTAAGACCTTATTATGCACGGCAGATGATAAAATATTCAAAGTCTTTACAATTTTTCTTTTCAAGTCTTTTGAAGATTGGTGAACATCTGCCCCCTATCCTTCTGAAAAACCCAAGAAAATTTACAGCCTGTTTTGAGCCAAGAAACGCCCTGGACTGTATATCATATATTTACAGTCTGTTCACTTGAGATTTAGCATGCAGTCCAATTCTTGACTGTCCATCCATATACACTACTGATGTGCAGTACAGTAATAACTCTGCTTCAAGGGTTCGTGTTTTAGCATGCATCTTTTATACATTTTTACACAATTCTGATGATTTATAATTCATGTGACGTTCTCTATAATTAAAATGTTCTCTATAATGAAACTCTTCTTCGGGATACACAATAATAGAAACTCCTACATTAACACTCAATCATCCAATATTCACACCCACTGAAGAATTTCCTTTTTTACTATGGTAATTTTATTTATGGAAGCGAAGAATTAAAAGACATCACGTTAAAGAAAAATAAATCCCCTTTTCTAAAAGATAATAAGGCATTAGATCTTTTTCAATAATGAGTCTAACTTCTAGCAGTCTTGTTATACCCTCTCAGTCATACCAGTAAACTTCTTTATTACATAAATGCATATCTTCTCCCTCAAGTTAAATTTTCAGTATGGCAAGCACATTTATCACAGATAAATCTGACAGAATTCTACATCAATGTTTTTTTATTCTCATGTGTTTTGAAAAATATAAGAAAATCATCAGAAGTTTAGGAATATAGCACATTGGGGAATTTACATGTCTTGATTTCAAGTGTTGAACTGGCCCGAGTTACTTTTTCCCCTCTATCATAATGATGTGGTACCCAAATTTTGTCTTGACAGGAGGGTCTGTGTAGACTGGTTTATCCATGGAGCTGACAGGGAGGGCGAATGCTGCATCCTGGAAAGGTCCGACCATCGATCCTCGCGTCATCCACCCTAGATCACCCTGTGACAAACAAACATAAAAGTCATGAAGAGATCACATGATATGCATCTGGGGAAATGCAAAAAGCAATCTGTAAACATTTCTATTAGTTTGGATTTCGTTTGCTCTAATATAATCCAAATGTCAATTATCAAATGGTTAAGAGAAAGGACTAAAATGGATAGATTTCTGCCAGAGCCAAGAAAAACTCTCAACAATGACCTCATCTAAGCCACGTACTGTGTAATATGATAACTAAGGAATCATATGACAAATTTTCCATGGTTACGTTACTTCTGACTGGGATGATTTCAGTTAAACATTATAAACAAACTGAGACTGTCAATAAAGGGAAACTAACACCGCACATCTGATTATGAGTGCAAGCGCTTACTCCTTGTCTGGCTTTGTCTTCACTATACTGTGTAGCTACTTCACTGAAACGAACTCCAGCCTTCAGTTTCTCCATTGCTTCCATGCATTTTCCATGTTTTTCACACAGGATATGCCGGACCTGCGGAAAAAAAACAAAAACAGATGATTCTGCTTGACTTGTGGGAGAGAAATGTTGTCCCACTCTTGTCTGATATATGATTCTAGCTGCCCGATAGCCCTGAGTCTTTTTTATTTTTCATTTCACAATGTGTTAAATGTTTTGCAGTTTGCAGTAGTATGCAGTTTAGCATTCTCTCACAAGCCTTTCCCTCGAAAACACATTGTCTAGATGGAAGCACACTTTGGTCTAAAAACCTGTATATACCTTTCAGCATTGTTGTACCCCCAAGCCATCAGAGAAGCTAGTGTTAGAGACGAGTGATGATATAACAAGCTGGATGGTCGCTCTTTGTCTTTAGTTCAGCATCCATGTTTTCCAAAAATAAAAAAAATATTCATGTTTCTATTCGTCTCAACCCAGAACGGTTTTCCACTTTCCCTCGGTCCATTTTAAGCGAGCGAGGGAAGTTCTGGATCATGTTCACATGACTTCTTCTTTGCATGACAGAGCCAGTGATTTCCATGACAGAATCAAGCCTTTTTTTCAACGTTATGCCTCCTGAGGGCTCGAAGATCGCAGCCCTTGTGCACAGAGATTTCTCCACATCAAAAGATTCAGATTTTGATATTATTGGTACTAAATTTTGATGTTTAGTTAAGTTTATGAAGTGCTTTTTCACAGAATATTTTTTAACAGAAAACCTTTTTTTTTTTTTTAACAAAAACGTTTAACAACAGTCTCTCTGAATGTACCTAAATAAGGCGGGAATTATATACTGTGCAAAGGATAATTATTAAAAAGACAAGAAAAGGCAACAATTGTTCAGACATTTCTGTTAAAGCAGGAAGGTTTGGATTATTAAAATAGCATCGTACGGGACACTGCACGCGACATGGACTCGTTCATCTGTGCTCTCCTTTCAACTCCCCCAAAAGTCACATTTTTGTTGGGAAGGGAATGAAATCTGTCATTAATGTTGCAGTTAAGCTTTGTCTTCAATGTAACGTTACCTTGACAGCGGTCCCTCCTTTTGGGCCTTTTTCTTTCTTGTCGGTGTCTGCACTCCCTGAAGCAGCTCCTACATAGTGACAAGGTGGCAGATGAACACACCACAGCACCCGTTAAACCCATTAAAACTGCACTGTAGTAGTAACCGTTGTGATAAAGGCGCTTCTGGGATCACATGGAAAAGTTATTAGCTGACTTTAATTATAGAATACATATACAGTTAGTAAGTTATAGGACACTAACCTTTACCACCCTTTCCCCCTTTTCCCTTTGGTGGCATTTCAGGCTAACGTGCACTTATAACTCAACAATAATCAATGAGAAATAACAGTTACAGATCAAACACTTGCTATGTTGTGATTAGCATGCGCATAAACCTGCGCAGAGAACCCAAACTCTTCTTCTTCTTTCGCCACTCGTTGGTAGATCAAAGATTCTTGACACAATATACCGCCATCTACTGTATAGAACCATAAACGCGGTTCATTCATGTACAAGCTAATGAGATCTTTCTTCCTTTTCTTATGAGACAGTACCAATGACTGTTTTTTTTTACAGTCATTCGACGGCACTCAATGTTATCCCCTTTGCCAACATAAAGGCTCACGCATGCACAGCGAGCTTTAATATTTTGATTTATTAATAAATTCATATTGTCGAACCACAGTTTAAATAGTTTTAACATTAAAGGGTTTTTTTTTAAAAGTTTGTGCAGGGCAGAGGTAATGAAACAGGTGCTAAATAAAGAAAACAGTGTGTCCATTTAGAAACCACACTAATGCTTGGACTCGCATGTGTAACTCTCACACCCCGACGCCGCTGACTGGCCCCATACCCATTCTCACAGCGTCATGGGTCACTATGGAAACGTAATGAACACAAACGGCTCGTGACGTGCGGGCTGCAGTCTGGGTGTTTCCTCTGTGTTTTTGTTTCTATGACACAAATATGGAGAAGTACGAGAGGGTCTTGCGGTTGGGCAGCGGAGGAGCGGCAGACGTGTTTCTCATGAGGCACGTAGAGCGGAAGTGCCTGTACGCGGTGAAGAGGATAAAGGCGGAGACCACGAGGAGGGCAAAAACGCAGAGGGCCATTCTCCACGAAGCTGAAATTATCAAAAGGCTGGTGCATCCTCACGTTGTGAAATGCAGCGAGGCCTTTGTGAACTCCGACGATGGGTTCGTTTACATTGTGATGAGCTACTGCGATGGAGGGACTTTGGATGACAGAGTAAAGGAGAGGAAGCCAGGGGAGTTCTTCACAGAGCACACTGTGATGGGCTGGTTTGTCCAGGTCGCTATGGCTGTAAATTACATACACACAGCCAAAATACTTCACAGGGACATCAAACCCTCTAATGTGCTGCTGACAAAGCAAGGTGTGGTAAAGTTAGGCGATTTTGGCATATCCAGAATAATGACTAACACAGCCGATATGGCTTCCACATGTGTTGGGACACCCAGCTACCTAAGTCCTGAGCTTTGCCAGGACATCCCGTACAGCTGCAAGTCTGACATCTGGGCTCTTGGTTGTCTCCTGTATGAGCTCTGTGCTCTCAGGCCTGCTTTTGCAGCCACAAATCTCCTGAGTCTGTTCAATAAGATCACCAAAGGAGAATACCACCCGGTGCCTGACTTGTTCTCAGATAGTATTTCCTCATTAATCCAGAGCATGCTCAACCTCAATCCGGACAACAGGCCCAGTGCTGCTTGTATACTTAGCAGTGCCTATGTGCGAGATCACCTGCAATCTATCAAAGACACACAGACAGATTGCTCCACGCCTGTGGCTCACATTAATGTGGAATTTAGAAAAGAAGACATCAACACAACACTTCAACCCTGTTTCGCCAGTCAGTCCTACTCTTGGGAAGAGAAAGAACAAAGTATGGATGTCAGTTTCTCCTCTGCAGATGTAGAGGAGGAAGATGAACAGAACCAATCCCACTATCCTGAGGATTTTGATGATGATGGAAGTTTGTCTTCTCTGGAGGGACAAAGTAAACAATCTGGGTTGGCAATGAGGAGCAATTCTGCTGAGTCCATTGGTAATGCGTCCCTCCAATGTCCATAAGTATTCAGACATTGGGCATATGACATTTAAAAAAAACATTAAAACACCACAGTGGATTTTATATCCGGCAATCATGATGTGACTGACAGGCCAACTTTAGGTTTAAATCAGAGTTTAACAAAAAACATTAACTCTTTAGGAATTAGAAACATTTTTATAAACAGTCTTCCATTTTCAAAGGCTTGAAAGTAACTGGAAAATTCACCGATGAGTAATTTAATAGCCCAGTGAGGCTTTGTGTTATTCTATGACAAATAAATGACGTAAAAGATTCATAGGCTGTCATTAGGTTGAAAAAACCCAAAATATGTCTATAAACAAAAAATTGGGAATTGCCAGATCAGTTATGTAGTACTGTCCTAACAAGAATTAATGTACTGGCCAGCTCAGCATGAGAAAAAGCCTGAGAGACCACAAAGAAAACTAAAGTGGATGATCACACAGGTCTTTCTGAGGTTGAGAAAAACTACTTCACAACATTGAATGACGTTAAGAATACTCTTGAGAGGGCAGGTGTGTCACTGCCAAAATCTACAATTAAGAAATGGCTTTGTAAATGGAAACACTGCAGGTGTAAAACAAGCTGAAAACCTTTTACGCTAAAGGACAGGAATGCCAGATTAGAGTCTGTCAAAAAAAACCCCATCTAAACGAGTCTGCACAATTCTGTAAAAGGAATCTGTGGATCAATTACGGAGAAGGAGAGAAAAAGCTCATGATCCAAAGCATACCGCATCATCTGTCAAGCATGGCGGAGGCAGCGTTATGGCATTGACACATGTGGCCGCCGGTGGAATCGGGTCTCAGGGGTTTATTGATGCTGTGACTGCTAATGGAAGTAGCAGGATGAACTGCAGGTGTTCAAATCAAACCAAAGCAAAGTGCAAAAGCAACCCAAGAGTTCAGTCACCTGATTTCAACTCAGTAGAGCAGCTTTTCAGTTAATGAAGACAAAGCTGAATGCAGATAAACCCACTTATCATCTCAATGATGATATTCACAGGTTATGGACTTCATGTACTCATTGGCTGTATTAAAAGTAAACCTTATATTTAAAGTTAGTTTGGGCCTTTGGAAATGGTAATATTGTGGCTAAATTTCTTGATTTAAAGCTGAATCACTTCAGTCACATATTGTTAATTGTTCATTGAGCAACTTCTATCAAATCCTAAACTTTTTTTTGTTAGATCTTATAGTGAACTGATTAGCCTAACGTAAGAACTATCTGGGGCTATGGTTATTGTCTGAACACTGTCAAAACACATTTGTAACATTTATGTAGAAGTGTGTGTGTTATCAAGCAAAATATTATTTCTTCAACTGTTTCAGCTTCTTAAATCTGAGAATTTCTGGTGGCACTTTAGGGATCAATAGTCAGTGTGTAGTTTCATGACAGCAGCATAGTAAAAGTGGAATAACCCAGAAATTACCAAACAATACAGTGATTATTGTTTAAGGCCAGAAAAATGTGAAATTCCATTTTTAGTTATTTAGTTATTATTACAGATCTTTTACAGCAGCAGCATCAAAGTGCAACATGTCTACCGTTATCTGTTCCAACTTAATAATGTCAGAGGTGGTACAGTGGTTAGCAGTGTGGCCATGCACCAAAAAGGTCTTTGTGACAGCTGGGATAAGAAAAATATGGATGGATGGATGGATTAATAATGTAGACAGTTTGGGGGGAAATGAAAACACTACAATGTGTTCTGAGAAAGATGCTAGACTTTTTTCAGCTACTTACCAACATTGTGTTAAATAGCTGATTCCTCTGCTAAAAGGGATAGATGAACAGAATGATCAACTGATAAACTGAGGGAAAACCTGCTTTTCCAGTGGGACCTTCTGTTGATCTGTGATGTGTGAAAACGAAACAATCCACTACTGGTGATCAAAACAATGTGTGAAAGATGTTAACAGCTCTCCTATATCAGGTCTGTTGAGAATAAACCGACTTACAACGCCATTATTAAAACCAAACGTGTGTCATCCCTTGAATCTTGTTTTTTTTTTTCCAGCGATCCCTGACACTTCAGAACAAGTTGACTATCCAGATGACTTTGAGGAAATTGAGGACAAGGACGATGATGAAGGAGACTGTGTGCACGCTGACGCTGCTCAGCAGCCACACGATGAAGCTCTGGTGGAAGAGTTTCAGCTCTGCGATGCTGGAGGTTTGACCATTACACTGAAAGTGCTGAAGGAGAAGGGGTAAAGAGACAATGCATTGTTAAAATAAAACAGTGTTAAATAACGGGACCTTTGACGCTGAACCTATTTTAAAAGTGCCTGGCTTGATAAAAGCTTTATACGCCTCAGTTTGAAAAGGACGCGAGGCCTCCTGTCAGCGGTCTTATAGCACATTTCCCCTCCATAAGAGACCCTTTTGGGATAAATAAGTTCCTTTTACTGCTGGATGATGTTCAAAACACTTGGTGGGGCTAAAGAGAACAAATAGTTGTGTTGTGGCTGCTCAGCTGTGTGATAAATGCTGAATGAATGTGATGCATTATGGCCACAGAAGTGAAGGTGAAGTTTTACAATTTTATACATTTTGTAGATGCAGTTTGATATTGTTTTCTTATGGAGGATGAAACACCAGCAATGACTTTTGAATGCTTTCCAAAAGCAGCAGTGGACATTTGGAAGTGGATGTTAAACGTTAATACACAACTTTCAATATCAGGCTTCTATCTGTTTGTGTATTTGTGTCTTTATCCTATTACTTTCAATGCTTTGTCTTTTGTGTTATTACATAATATATGTGAAATGACACGGCCTTTCTACCAGCTATTTCTTAACCTCTGCTTCATTATATGGCACGCATTTGTTCAGAGGAAGTATGTGGTGCACGATGCTGGTCATAAAGTTAACCATGATAACATATGAGCGCAGAAAATATTGCAGGAATTGCAAAGAGACATAATGGGTAAACTGCTTAGAAGTCAAAGGTCTGCAAATAACGCAAGACCTGCCAGGAAACATTATTATCATCACTCGGTGCGCGACTTTAAACTTGATTGCATTCAGGATTCAAAAGGCCCCACAGTGAATGTTAGAGCTCCTTATCTTTCTGTGTTCAACTCAATGAGCTCATTGTTTTTGCTAAAACTGACTATGCAGCAAACCAGTAACTGACATTAAAAATATTATGGTATTTTTTTTTTCCATCTCCGAATCCACGCAAAGTCCTGTGACGCACGCCAATTATGTTATTTGAAGATTTTAAGGCGTCTTTTTCCTGTCAGTCACAATGCTTAAGCAATGATGTTTACATGCAAATGCTCTTCACTCATCTTACATGTCATTCGTAGCTTAGTCATACTGGCAGCGAAAAGAAAAACAAAGTGTGAGCCAAATATGGCAGCATGAAAAATTGGTGGCAAAAAGGGCAACGCAAGTGTGGTGTTTATATTTGCTGAAAAGCTAGGATCTACCTAAAGCATTTGCTCGCTGTGGGTAAAAGCTGTAATCTGGGACGGCACTGATTCAGCTTTCTGTTACTTTTTAATTTGAACGTTTTAATCAAACGTTCAAATTAAAAAGTAACAGAAAGCCCAGTGCTGACTGGCAGAGCGCACACATAGCAACACCCTCCTTCATTGTCTCAGCATTATACCGAGCAGGCACTACTGAACGCTGTGTTTCCTGTGATCGTGTCTGTTAAGAAAGAAAAAAAATAAAGTGAAACCGCATATCTAAGATTCGATATATAAAAAAAATCATAATAAGGAGCTTCATAATGCTCACACTTTATTTGACGCTTTCAAAGTCATGTTATTTTGTGTTATTAAGGTGTGCGCAACATTATTACATCAACCTGGTGTCATGTGCTCACTAGCCACTTCATTAGGTACACATCACTAGTAGTGGGTGATTCTTCGTGCAGCATTCTTCAGCTGTTGCAAATTTGATGACTGGACATGCATCGCGTGAAATTCCTGTTCCATCACATCCCAAAGGTACTCAACTGGATTGACATCTGTTGCCCGTTAAGGCCACTTGAGTACACTGGACTCATTGTCACATTTAACAAACCAGTTTGTGACGATTTAAGCTTTGTGACATTATCTGCTGGACGCAGCTTTCAGGCGATGGGTACACTGTGGTCATACAGTAGCAGTAACAATACTCAAGTATGCTTCTTCTTCTTTCAGCTGCTCCCTTTAGAGGTTACCGCAGTCGATTATCTGCCTCCATCTCATCCTAGCCTTAGCATTCTCTTCTGTCACACCAACCCTCTGCATGCCCTCCTTCACTAGATACATGGATTTTCTCAGTGTTTTTTTGCTCCTGCCTGGCAGCTCCGTATTCAACAACCTTTGTCAAAAATATCCACTATCCCTCCTTTGCACATGGCCAAATCATCTCAGTCTCAAATCTCTAACTTTGTCTCTAGTCTGCTCAACCGGACCTGTACCACTGGTGTACTCATCATTAAAATCTAAATACCTTCTACTCCGCAACCAAATTCCATTTTTTTGTTTGTGCAACAGTCTCCAGACCATACATAATAGCAGGTGTCACTACCATCTTGTAAACCTTCCCTTTCATACTTGCTGTCCCCTACAGTGGGGCAAAAAAGTATTTAGTCAGCCACCGATTGTGCAAGTTCCCCCACCTAAAATGATGACAGAGGTCAGTAATTTGCACCAGAGGTACACTTCAACTGTGAGAGACAGAATGTGAAAAAAAAAATCCATGAATCCACATGGTAGGATTTGTAAAGAATTTATTCGTAAATCAGGGTGGAAAATAAGTATTTGGTCAATAACAAAAATACAACTCAATACTTTGTAAGATAACCTTTGTTGGCAATAACAGAGGTCAAACGTCTACTATAGGTCTTTACCAGGTTTGCACACACAGTAGCTGGTATTTTGGCCCATTCCTCCATGCAGATCTTCTCGAGAGCAGTGATGTTTTGGGGCTGTCGCCGAGCAACACGGACTTTCAACTCCCGCCACAGATTTTCTATGGGGTTGAGGTCTGGAGACTGGCTAGGCCACTCCAGGACTTTCAAATGCTTCTTACGGAGCCACTCCTTTGTTGCCCGGGCGGTGTGTTTTGGATCATTGTCATGTTGGAAGACCCAGCCTCGTTTCATCTTCAAAGTTCTCACTGATGGAAGGAGGTTTTGGCTCAAAATCTCACGATACATGGCCCCATTCATTCTGTCCTTAACACGGATCAGTCGTCCTGTCCCCTTGGCAGAAAAACAGCCCCATAGCATGATGTTTCCACCCCCATGCTTCACAGTAGGTATGGTGTTCTTGGGATGCAACTCAGTATTCTTCTTCCTCCAAACACGACGAGTTGAGTTTATACCAAAAAGTTCTACTTTGGTTTCATCTGACCACATGACATTCTCCCAATCCTCTGCTGTATCATCCATGTGCTCTCTGGCAAACTTCAGACGGGCCTGGACATGCACTGGCTTCAGCAGCGGAACACGTCTGGCACTGCGGGATTTGATTCCCTGCCGTTGTAGTGTGTTACTGATGGTGACCTTTGTTACTTTGGTCCCAGCTCTCTGCAGGTCATTCACCAGGTCCCCCCGTGTGGTTCTGGGATCTTTGCTCACCGTTCTCATGATCATTTTGACCCCACGGGATGAGATCTTGCGTGGAGCCCCAGATCGAGGGAGATTATCAGTGGTCTTGTATGTCTTCCATTTTCTGATGATTGCTCCCACAGTTGATTTTTTTCACACCAAGCTGCTTGCCTATTGTTGATTCACTCTTCCCAGTCTGGTGCAGGTCTACAATACTTTTCCTGGTGTCCTTCGAAAGCTCTTTGGTCTTGGCCATGGCGGAGTTTGGAGTCTGACTGTTTGAGGCTGTGGACAGGTGTCTTTTATACAGATGATGAGTTCAAACAGGTGCCATTCATACAGGTAACGAGTGGGGGACAGAAAAGCTTCTTACAGAAGACGTTACAGGTCTGTGAGAGCCAGAGATTTTCCTTGTTTGAGGTGACCAAATACTTATTTTCCACCCAAAAATTTACAAAAAAATACACATGGTAGGATTCTTTACAAATCCTACCATGTGGATTCATGGATTTTTTTTTTCACATTCTGTCTCTCACAGTTGAAGTGTACCTCTGGTGCAAATTACTGACCTCTGTCATCATTTTAAGTGGGGGAACTTGCACAATCGGTGGCTGACTAAATACTTTTTTGCCCCACTGTATATGACAAATCACCCCAAAGACTCGTTTCCACCCATTTAATCCCACCTGCATTCTCTTCTTTACCTCTCTTGTTCCTTTGAATAGTTGAACCCAGGTATTTGAACTCAAATCTTCAAGCTGTGAAGTTTGTTTAAATGATGCTCAGTTAGCCACCAGTGTGTGAATGCGAGAGTGAATGAATAGTGGCATTGTAAAGCGCTTTGGGTGCCTTGAAAAGCGCTGTATAAATCCAATCCATTATTATTATTATTATTAGCCGTAAGGGGCTCAAAGTGGGCCAAGAAAACATCTCCCACACCATTACACTACCACCACCAGCCTCAACCATTGATACAAGACAGGATGGATCCATGCTTTCATGTTGTTTACGCGTAATTTGGATCCTACCATCTGAAAGTTGGATTTTTCCAATGGTCTACTTTTCACCACTGGTGATTGTGGGTGAACTGTAACCTCGGTTTTCTTTTCTTAGCTAGAAGCAGTGGCACCCAGTCTTCTGTTTATGTAGTGCCCATCAAGGTGGGAAGCAGATGGGCTACAACAGAAGGCATGCAACTAAGTTGTCACTACAGAGTTGTGCAGAGGAAAATCTCGGCATAACTGTGCTGTAACGACTGGGTGTTTCATATCGGCTCAAAGCAGTCTGTAACTCCTTAATTGTTAAGGAGTTACCACCATGTTTATACATAGTCCCCTCTTCTGTAGGCTGAAAGAGTGGAATAATTCAAATTTTTAGACAATTGATTTCTCCACAGTCGGATTATTATAGTGTGTTTTTTAAAAACGATTTCTTCAACAATTAAGCTGGTTTGGTATTTGCATATGGAAGCAGTTGCGGTATCAACGCAAGTGAAACAGACTGTACGTGAGCTCCAAAATAATAGGAGTGGCCAAGTCAATCATTCGGTACTTTCTAAGGAAGTCTGAAGAAGACAGCAGGGACTGATGATCACATTTCCATGGTAAAGAAAGAAAAAAACACTTCTCACCATCCAGTGAAGTGAATCACAATCTCCAAAAGAATCATCATTTAAGAAATTAATATGGAAAGATTCAACACAAAAAAAAGCACAATCAGCTTAAAAAACAGGACAGGCAGATTTGTCACAGCCAGAAAAATCTTTAGACAGATAATGAGGTCAACCTCCTTTTGTTGCTGAAGGAAAAGAAATGTACTATTCTGCAGTAGCCAAGTCAATTATCTGATTCAAGCTGAGCAAATTACCTTTTTATTTGTTGAGGACAAAACTGAAGACAGAAAGACAGCTGACGACAACTGCAGTATAGGTCTGGTAAAACACTACAAAGCAGGATGTCCAAATGGGTTTCATACTTTAGAGTCGGTCATTGTCTAAGAAATAAACTATTAACTTCTGATTAAGTTAATTTGAGCCCTAAGCTAAGTGACAAATTCTTGACATTTCCTACCAGGAGGAGGAGGCATCAGGACAAACCCAGCACAAGCTGGAAATATTACAGTTGGGGTCAGAAGTTTAGATTGTCTTGTCATAGGCGTGAATGTAATGGGAATTTAGGGATTTTATTTTAGTAATTTCTTTGAACTGTTCTTTTTTTGGGTTGGAATGATTACACAGTGTATATATTTAGTGACCTTTAAAAAAGCACTGTGTGAACAACTTTGAATTTATTTTGGATTTTCGCTCATGCCAGGGTTAAAAGTACAGATACACGCCTAAATACACAGTCAGCTGCCTTCATGAGTCAGACCCAGATAAGCAGCAGAAAATAGATATGGATAGAGCTCATGAAACCTTGAATGACTATTGCAATCTTTCGTGGATCAAACCATATATTGAACAGAAGAATTAGCTGAATTGTCATAGCAGCCTGCAATTTGTGATTATTTCAGACAGGTTCAGTTTTGTTGCAAGTACAAATGAGGGACAAAAAATTGCCTTATTATGATGTTATTTTATCATAAGGGGACAAATCAACTGTCATGCCACAATAATTAATCAATTATAGCATTAGCATTCAACATGTACGTTTTTACATTGCATTTGTCACCTCTGTGTTTTTCCTCAAAGCAACAGTCATCAAAGCAAGTTTTAAAATTCAGGAATATCAAACACAATCTTAAAATGACCCTTTGGTGACCTATTATATAAACACGTCAACAGCTAATCCTTTTTTGATATCACGAAGACGCCCAGGCGCTCAGATCATACGGATCACACTGTCATCGATGGTGCTGGGCCTGCTGTAACAGAGCAGACAGGTAATGTAAAGCTAACTGCCACTAACTCATTTCACTAACCACTATCTCGTTACATTTTCAAGAAGATGGTAGAGAGTGAGTTTTCCCCGCCATCTTTCTGAAAGTGTAATGAGCTTTGAATGTGCCAAATTCAAGGTGGAATGTTGTCTCAACGGAAAGATTCACCTTTTATCAGCACACGATCTTTTCATGAGCTAACCACGGTTTTCCGAGCTCGCAGTCAGCAGTCTCAAGTTCACCCACAGTAACTTCGCCATCGCAACATAAAGGTCCCGCTCTGAGATGACAGACACAAGTGAATTGTTCCATTAGTAAATACTGTACACACAAATGCAGCGTTGGCAATATTTTCCTTTCTGAAACTCCACACCACAAAAAAGGGGAGAACCAGGTAGACAGATCATGAATGAAGTCATGGGTCAGTGTTAAAAAACCTGCTACAAACCTTTTATTTTCCTCACACTACTGACACACAATTTGTTTATGAATTGGAACAATGAGTCTCGAAAGCCAACAATTTATGTATTTCATTTCATGGTTTTGAAAGACATCTCGAAACGCATCCTCACTCTAAATATACTGCTTTAACCTCCTAAGACCTGGACTCTTTCATGGCTTGCGTTTTTAATTTCTCTTTGATATTTGGGCTGATTGGGACCTGATGAATGTAAAAGCAAAGAATTACCTGATTTCTTTTTTTTTTTTTTTTTTACCTGATTTTTGTTTCTAAGAAAAATGAGAGCCACATATAAGGATATTCGTTTAAAACTTCGATAGGACAGTAGCAGTATAATGTCCTCATAAGTGGATAGTAGGCCCTTGTAGAGCAAAATTTACTATTTTGGTCTAAATAATCCAAAATGTGATGTGCACATATGTGGACGCCAGGTCCTAGGAGGTTAAAGAAGAAACTGCCTGGTGAATGATACAGTGAATATCATCTCAGGATCGACTGTTAGGATTAACGACATTAGAACACTTCTGAGAGGACAGCCATGAGTTTCATCAGATCTATGAGTGCCTAACTATCAATGCTTATATCCGCTTCCGTTAACAACATTCTGCGGAATTGGGAATTTTGATTGTAAACCAAGAGTGCCGATTTTAATTTGCCCTGCATAAAGATTCCCCTCCTGTGCAAAGAAAGAGCTCTTATGTTCCCCTCAGTGCTCCTCACACTGACACCTGCACAGTCATCTCAATGTTAATTCACTGATGGTGTTAAGACAAAGGCGCCTCATTAACTTCCATGATGAAAGGTGCAAAACGCTGCAGCGGCATCATCACACATCTTAGATGCAATGAGTCATATCAGGCTGCGGCAGTACAAAGATCTAAAAAGATATGACATGTAACTTTTGAAAGATGCTTATTTTGTAGATAAATGTTTTTTGGAAATTAGACGATGTGAATTCTTCAAACTGTGATTTCTTCTTTGATTATATCTTTTGTTATCTTTCTTTTCAACCACAACTGCTCTCAGATGAATTTGCCAGGACTTGTGCTGTCCAGTATCATATCATGCAATCATTCATGCATGTTTCATAAGCTATTAATATGTTTCACAACATGCATGTGAGTACACCATTTGCATGAGATTTTAACTGGTCTTTGTGGCCTCTGTCACAGTATATAGACTAAATTACCGAAGGAAGTGAAACTTGAAAAATGTCAGTCAATTTTCAGTTGACCTGAAAACATACAATGTAATGATGTAAATGATTAAATAGCTTTGAGTTACAACTTTAATAGTATATCACAGTCTGACCACATCTGTCTTAGTATCCATGTGATATGTGGAAGCAATAAAAACAGGAGCAAATTCTTAACAAAAGTGTCATTTTAAAGCACGGTTTGCTGAACAAAACCTAAAATTATCAAGGGAAACACTCACTTTATTTAAAAAGTATCCAAAGAGAGGACAGTTCATTTGACATTTCCACGTGCAACTATTAATATTACCATTGTTAACAAAGAAACAAAAGATCCTAGTCTATGAGTTAAACAAAATATTTAATGTTAAAGCTGAAAAAGCTGAAAAGCTGAAAAAGGGAATGAAAGGCCAGAACTCAGTTCCTACAATGTAGACTTGAGGTGTCTCCAAAACTAAGTAACTCCCCCATTAAAATGTCAAGTTTCAGCAGTGAAATGAACAATGTTACAACCTGGTTTCTTGCTATTTTAACCCCTCATAATGCCAGGATTTGATGAGTTGATTTCCTTTTTTTGTTTTTTGTTTTTTAAATAACTCTCCTATTGGGCTTTTTTTAGGGCTTAAAATTGGCGGTGTAGCTGCTTTGAATTTACTGATACAAGCAGCTGTATCTAATAGCTGTCTGAATGCAGAGTGTGTACAAATTCTTTTGACTGGTAGCGGATATAAACATAAAAGGGGCCAAACACTTCTAATCTCAGGTCATATCTTATTTTACTATTTTACTGCATCACCGCAACAGAGCGCTTCACTCTCCGACTGCTAGTTTACTTGTGGTTCCTAGTATATTTAAAAGTAGAATGGGAGGCAGAGCTTTCAGCTTTCAGGTCCCTTCTCTGCTCCCCATTTGAAATTCAGGCATAAGACACCCTCTTTAATTTTAAGATTAGGTTTAAAATTAGGTAGCGCTTTATAATAATGTTACACTATAACGCAATATTAAGGTCAGTTCAGTTCAGTTTTATTTGTCATATGCAAGTTAGCACAGTGTCAACATTGCAATGACATGTATTTGACGAGCAGAACACAAGTCACTCAGCAGCTGCCGCGGACTGGGCATCTGTGGATTCTGGAGAATCACAGAACGGCCGGGGGGTAATCTGGGAATCCACCCTACCTGAAAAAACATCCTACCCATTGTTTCTGCGCAGACTCGGCGCATGCGCACAACAACACTCTCCACGCATGCTTACCGGGCTGCGAGAGTGACACTCGGGTGTGAAATGTATGGTTTTCAGGGTTTTTATCGGTTTTTAGCGTTATTTTGTTATCTTTTTTTTGTTAACTCGGTTTTCCTGAGTCTTTTCACGTGTGTTATGAATATATCTTATTTTTTTCGGTACCGGTACTAGTTTTATTTTTGTTGTATTTATCCGCAACACCTTAAAGGCCGGTCCGTGAAAATATCGTCGGGCACAAACCGGTCCGTGGCGCAAAAAAGGTTGGGGACCGCTGCTCTAGGGGGCAGCACTGCACCTCTAAGTTGGATGCCAGCTGCATTGGCTGTGGCCCCCAGGCAAGGAGAAGAAGAAGTGGAGTAGGAAGCGAAGATGGTGGAAAGAAACGATGCAAAACGCGGCTGTGAAGAGTACAAGGTCAGGATGGTAGAGGTTGGCTGTGATGGTGACGAAGAAGAGAACACAGATGTACTAAACAAACAGTGCAAATCCTGCAAGGAATGCCCAGTCTGTTGTTATCAGATTCTGAAATGATACAACCTCTTCACACATACTTAACATATTCTTGGCTGGGGATACAGGTACCTCCTTACTCTGCCTGTGACACAGGTAGCATGTGAGAGAAGTTTCTCTGTTCTCAAACACATAAAAAGTAGAATAAGAAGCACACAGTTGCAAGAACACCTGTAGGCCTTCATGCTTATGACTACAGAGAAAGACATCCTCATGTCCCTTGACAATGACTTGGTCATAGACAGAGTTGCAGAAAAAAGCGACCTGTTGAACAAATACTTATCCCCCAACATTGAGTAAGGTGAGTATTCAAGTTAACCTGCATACTAAAACCTCTTTACTTTGTGATTTATCATAACTCATACCGTACTATGTGTTGTGTGTTTCAGATAACTGTTTTGTATTGGTTCAGCCAGAGGGACTGCAGTATGTTGAGACCTCCATTTCTATATGAGTATTCAAGTTAATCTAGCATAATATTCTTTTAATACAACAACACTTTGGTGACAGTGGGAAGGAAAAACTCCCTTTTAACAGGAAGAAACCTCTGGCAGAACTAGGCTCATTGAGGGGCGGGGCCATCTGCCATGACAGGATAAAAGACATGCTGTGGAAAAGAGAGAAAAATATTAATAACAGGTATGATTCAATGCAGAGATGTCTATTACCACATAGTGAGTGAGAAAGGTGACTACAAAGGAAAAACTAAATGCATCATGGGAATCCCCGGCAGCCTATGTCTATTGCAGCATAACTAAGGGAGGATTCAGGGTCACCTGGTCCAACCCTAACTATATGCTTTAGCAAAAAGGAGGCTCTGCCTCCCATTCTACTTTTTAAATACTCTAGGAACAACAAGTAAGCCTGCAGAGCGAGAGCGAAGTGCTCTAATAGGGTGATATGGTACTACAAGGTTATTAAGATAAGATGGGGCCTGATTATTTAAGACCTTGTATGTGAGGAGCAGGATTTTGAATTAAATTCTGGATTTAACAGGAAGCCAATGAAGGGAAGCCAAAACAGGAGAAATCTGCTCTCTCTTTCTAGTCCCTGTCAGGACTCTGCAGCATTTTGGATTAGCTGAAGGCCTTTCAGGGAGTTTTTAGGACATCCTGATAATAATGAATTGCAGTTGTCCAGCCTGGAAGTAATAAATGCATGAACTAATTTTTCAGCGTCATTCTGAGACAGGATATTTCTAATTTTAGAGATGTTGTGCAAATGGAAGAAAGCAGTCTTACATATTTGTTTAATATGTGCATTGAAGGACATGTCTTGGTCAAAAATGACTCCAAGGTTCCTGACAGCGTTACTGGAGGCCAAGGTAATGCCATCCAGAGTAAGAATCTGGTTAGATACCATATTTCTAGGCTTTTCAGGGCCGAGTACAATAACCTCAGTTTGATCTGAATTAAGAAGCAGAAAGTTAGCAGCCATCCAGCTCTTTATGTCTTTAAGACATTCCTGCAGTTTAACTAATTGGTGTGTGTTATTTGGCTTCATGGACAGATAGAGCTGGGTGTCATCAGCATAGCAGTGAAAATGTATGCTATGTCTTCTAATGATGCTGCCTAAGGGTAGCATGTATAGTGTAAACAGAATTGGTCCTAGCACTGAACCCTGTGGAACTCCATAATTAACCTCAGTGTGTGAAGAAGACTCTCCATTTACATGCACAAATTGGAGTCTATTAGATAGATATGATACAAACCACTGCAGTGCAGTACCTGTAATACCTACAGCATGTTCTAATCGCTCTAATAGGATATTATGGTCAACAGTATCGAACGCTGCACTGAGGTCTAGCAGGACAAGCACAGAGATGAGTCCACTGTCAGAGGCCATAAGAAGATCATTTGTAACCTTCACTAAAGCTGTTTCTGTGCTGTGATGAGCTCTGAAACCTGACTGAAACTCTTCAAATAAGCCATTCCTCTGCAGATGATCTGTTAGCTGTTTGACAACTACTCTTTCAAGGATTTTTGATATGAAAGGAAGGTTGGAGATTGGCCTATAATTAGCAAAGACAGCTGGGTCTAGAGATGGCTTTTTAAGTAAAGGTTTGACTACTGCCAGCTTGAAGGCCTGTTGTACATAGCCGATTATTAGAGAAAGGTTGATCGTATTTAAGATTGAAGCATTAATTAATGACAGGACTTCTTTGAGCAGTTTTGTAGGAATGGGGTCTAAAAGACACGTTGATGGTTTGGAGTCCACGATTTTAGAGTGGCAGTTAATACAGTATTGCACACAGTAAGGGTTTTTATTTTTATTTAAATACTAATAAAAATGGGGTGACCAATGCAGAGTGTAGTATATACCTGTGAAACTGTAGGACAGCTTCTGTGTGCATCCTGTGGTGTGTGTTTAAGGGTTGTGGTTGAGGTGGCCAATGGCTTGGTGGTAAAAACTGCTTTTAAGTCTTTTAGTCCAAGCAGACAGACTCCTATAAAGTCTCCCAGATGTTAACAAGGAGAACAACCGATGTGCTGGGTGGCTGTGGTCCTTGATGATGCTGTGTCCTTTACGGAGGCACTGTTGAAGATAGATGTCCTGAAAGCCTCATGCCAGTGATGTGCTCTGCTGCTTTCACCACCCTCTGTAGTGATTTATGGCTGCTAGCAGAGCAGCTTCCATAAAAACTGTAATACAGCTCATCAGCAAACTCTTGATCACACACCTGTAGAAATTTGAGGTGATGTTGGCATTCATGCCAAAGTTCCTCAGCCTCCTCAGAAAGTAGAGTTGCTGGCGAGCACTGATTCCAGTGTCTCTGTGAACTTATTAGCAAGGTACTGGCAGGTGCTTAACCCTTTCACGCACAGTGGTCACTACAGTGGACAGCTATTCAAAGGCTGTTTCCTTGTATTTGTGTCAGGGTTGATGGTATACTTGCACATAAACCACTACATTGGACACTGATGTATCACTTCATACGCATCAGTTGTCCACCTAAGTGGACATGTAAAAAACTCTTTAAAAAGTACATGCTTTTTAAAAAAATTAAGTTAAAAAAAATCTTTTTTCATGCCTAAAGATTAATAAAAATACTTAAGAAAAAAAATCAAGATTGAGGTTGTCATAATTCATGCATGAAAGGGTTAATTCATCATAAAGCATTATTCCTCCTTTGTATGTCATTTTATAAATACATATATATGAATATGACTATGATTATGACTATTACTGGCAGTGATAGCTGTACATGTTGTAACAGTAACAGATGGATAAACATATCTGTGTTTGTAAATGACATACTAAGGAGAAACAATGACACATGCATGATGAATTAAGCACTTGCTAATACCTCACTAATAGTGTGAGTGATTAGTGACTCATTAGTGACATGACAGAACTTTCCTTTCTGACAAGGCATATAGTTGGGGCTGGATAAGCTGACCCTTAGTTATAACACAGTCGACCAGGCTACTGGGGGCTTTCCATGATGCACTGAGTCTTTCTTATTCACTCAACTTTTTTTTCACTCATATGTGTTCATAGACCACTCTACATTTAATCACTAGGTCTTATTAACCTCTGACTCTCTTTTGCAGCATGTCTTTGTCCCGTCGTCCTCCCCTCAGGCAACTGAGTTGCCCGCCTCTCCCTAAACGTCGTTCTTCCTGTTAAAACTGAGCTTTTCCTTCCCACTGTCACCAACGAACTTGCTCATAGGGGGTCATTTGATTTTGGGGGTTTTCTCTGTTTTCTTTTTATTATTGTAGAGTCTTTGCCTTAAAATACAAAGCACCTAGTGGCAATTTATGTTGTGATTTGTCTCTATATGAATAAAATTGAATTTAACTTATTTAATTCAGTCACCATGGTCACAAAGTTGTTTAAATGTTGTTATTAGTTGGTTGAAATCTTGATCCTAGCAATTAACTAATTTCAAGCTGTAAAATAGTCAAACCAGAGTAACCAGGTAAACCATAATACATGACCTTTATATTGTTTTTTATTGTTATTTTTGTAGTATTCAGCTCCTGCACCTTCTCAAACCTTCGAATCTTCAAATACTGTGTGTAATGTGCAAAAACCAGCGAAACCCTAAATAATTCAGAGGAGTTTCCCTGTGAAAAGCGTGAACCTTATCGACAACCACGTCAGTGGTAAGAGGCAACACCCCCACACATCACGGCCCCTCTTTAACATCAACATTTTAAGAAAGTTCCCGTTTAAGAAATTCCTAGTCACACATCTTCTAGTGACACATCTAAGCGACACAGAAACTGTGAGGTCACCGAAAAATGCTGAGGAATAGTCTGACATAAATATATACATATGTATTATTTGTGTGTGTGTGTGTGTGTGTGTGTGTGTGTGTGTGTGTGTGTGTGTGTGTGTGTGTGTGTGTGTGTGTGTGTGTGTGTGTGTGTGTGTGTGTGTGTGTGTTGATGATGACAGGAGCTAAAGAGAGAAAAAAAAAGGAGGGGTGCCCATATCAGTTTCCTTGACTCTTCAAGCATGTACTTCCTTTTACTTGATGAAACCTGCTATATCTGTATATAACTCTCTCAGTCTCTCTCTCTCTTCTCTCTCTTCTCTTCTCTCTCTCTTTCTCTCTCTCTCTCTCTCTCTCTCTCTACACACACACACACACACACATATATATATATATATATATATATATATATATATATATATATATATATATATATATAAATATATACATATATATATATATAAATATATACATACATATATATATATATATATATATATATATATATAAACACCCAGCACGCCCCTGCGGGCGGTTTATCCTTCAAGCTCGGGTCCTCTACCAGAGGCCTGGGAGCTTGAGGGTCCTGCGCAGTATCTTAGCTGTTCCCAGGACTGCGCTCTTCTGGACAGAGATCTCCGATGTTATTCCCGGGATCTGCTGGAGCCACTTGCCTAGCTTGGGAGTCACCGCACCTAGTGCTCCGATTACCACGGGGACCACCGTTACCTTCACCCTCCACATCCTCTCGAGCTCTTCTCTGAGCCCTTGGTATTTCTCCAGCTTCTCGTGTTCCTTCTTCCTTATATTGCTGTCATTCGGAACTGCTACATCGATCACTACGGCCGTCTTCTTCTGTTTGTCTACCACCACTATGTCCGGTTGGTTAGCCACCACCATTTTGTCCGTCTGTATCTGGAAGTCCCACAGGATCTTAGCTCGGTCATTCTCCACCACCCTTGGGGGCATCTCCCATTTTGACCTCGGGACTTCCAGGTTATACTCGGCACAGATGTTCCTGTACACTATGCCGGCCACTTGGTTATGGCGTTCCATGTATGCCTTGCCTGCTAGCATCTTGTATATATATATATATATATATATATATATATATATATATATATATATATATATATATATATATATATATATATATATATATATATACTGATCCCCAAGGACCCCAAGAAGGGACCGGTCCCCTCCAACTACCGACCAATAACCTGCCTCAGTACTACATGGAAGCTCCTGTCAGGCATCATATCGGCTAAGATGAACAGGCACATGGGTCAATACATGAGCGGGACACAGAAAGGAATTGGCAAGAATACCAGAGGCGCAAAACACCAGCTACTGGTAGACAGAACAATCAGCCGAGACTGCAAGACCAGACTGACCAACCTGTGCACTGCCTGGATTGATTACAAGAAGGCCTATGACTCAATGCCCCACAGCTGGATACTGGAATGCCTAGAATTGTACAAGATCAATGGGACCCTAAGAGCCTTCATCAGGAACTCAATGGGGATGTGGCGTACAACACTAGAGGCCAACTCCAAGCCCATAGCACAAGTCACCATCAAGTGCGGGATCTACCAAGGAGATGCTCTGTCCCCACTGCTGTTCTGCATAGGCCTGAACCCCCTCAGTGAGATCATTAACAAGACTGGCTACGGATACCGACTACGGAACGGAGCAGTTGTCAGCCACCTCCTGTACATGGATGACATCAAGCTGTATGCCAAGAGTGAACGAGACATCGATTCACTGATCCACACTACCAGGCTATACAGCAATGACATTGGAATGTCGTTCGGACTGGAGAAGTGTAGTCGGATGGTAACAAAGAGAGGGAAGGTAGTCAGAACTGAGGGGATTGAACTACCAGAAGGCAACATTGCAGACATAGAGGTGTTACGTTTCGGTGTGTCAGTGTTTTGTTTTTGTATGACTTATGTATTTCCTGCTTTACTTTGAAAGTCTGTGTTATCTTAGTGTGTTCAGTTTACATTTTCCCTGTCTCGTCAGTTCTAATTTGCCCCAGCTGTGTTTCCCTCCTGTGGTCCATTTCCTGATTGCTCCCTCTATGTATTTAAACCCTGTGTTTCAGTGTGTCATGGTCGCGATCTCCCCCGTGTTGTAAATAGTTTGGTGTTTTGTTGTAAATAGTCTGTTGGTTTGTTGTAAATAGTCTGTTGTAAATAGTTGTGAATGGGTTTGTTAATACTTTCGTCATGGGATATTTTCGTTTTGGGATTTTGGTGGAGAGCCTTCGTGGTTTTATTTTCCTTATCTTTGTTTTTCTACGTTGCACCCCGGTTGCCTAGGCCGGGGTGTAACATATGGGGGCTCGTCCGGGATCGCTGGAGGGTCCGAAGGAGGGACAGCTTCGGCCTTCTGTCTTCGCTGGAGGGTCCGAGGACCGCTTCAGCCTCCGTCTGTCTTCGCTGGAGGGCCCGGGGACCGCTCCAGCCTTCATCCGCCTTCGCTGGAGGATCCGAGGGACCGCTCCAGCCTTCTGCAGCTGGTGGGCTGCGTGTCTATGTGTGCAGCTAGTGAGCTGCTCGTCTGTCTTCGCTGGAGGATCCGAGGGACCGCTCCAGCCTTCATCCGCCTTCGCTGGAGGATCCGAGGGACCGCTCCAGCCTTCTGCAGCTGGTGGGCTGCGTGTCCGTGTGTGCAGCTGGTGGGCTGCGTGTCCGTGTGTGCAGCTGGTGGGCTGCGTGTCCGTGTGTGCAGCTAGTGAGCTGCTCATCCGCCTTCGCTGGAGCGTCCGAGGGACCGCTCCAGCCTTCATCCGCCTCTGCTGGAGGGTCCGGGGGACCGCACCAGCCTTCGTCGTCTGCTGGAGGGTCCGTGGGACCGCTCCAGCCTCCATCAGCTTCGTCTGCCTTCATCCGCCTTCGCTGGGGGGAGGGTCCGTGGGACCGCCCCAGCCTTTGTCGTCGCTGGAGGGTCCGTGGGACCGCTCCAGCCTTCATCCGCCTTCGCTGGAGGGTCCGAGGGACCGCTCCAGCCTTCGTCGTCTGCTGGAGGGTCAGTGGGACCGCTCCAGCCTCCATCAGTTTCGTCTGCCTTCGTTTCAGCCTTCGTTTGTCTGAATCAAACTTTTCACTTGGGGTTACATGTTTGATTTTTGGGTAGGGGGAAATGTTACGTTTCGGTGTGTCAGTGTTTTGTTTTTGTATGACTTATGTATTTCCTGCTTTACTTTGAAAGTCTGTGTTATCTTAGTGTGTTCAGTTTACATTTTCCCTGTCTCGTCAGTTCTAATTTGCCCCAGCTGTGTTTCCCTCCTGTGGTCCATTTCCTGATTGCTCCCTCTATGTATTTAAACCCTGTGTTTCAGTGTGTCATGGTCGCGATCTCCCCCGTGTTGTAAATAGTTTGGTGTTTTGTTGTAAATAGTCTGTTGGTTTGTTGTAAATAGTCTGTTGTAAATAGTTGTGAATGGGTTTGTTAATACTTTCGTCATGGGATATTTTCGTTTTGGGATTTTGGTGGAGAGCCTTCGTGGTTTTATTTTCCTTATCTTTGTTTTTCTACGTTGCACCCCGGTTGCCTAGGCCGGGGTGTAACAAGAGGACAGTTACAAGTACTTGGGGATCCCGCAGGCGAATGGGAACCATGAAGAGGCCGCTAGAAAAGCTGCAACCACCAAGTACCTGCAGAGGGTCAGGCAAGTCCTGAGGAGTCAGCTGAATGGTAAGAACAAGATCCGGGCCATCAACACGTACGCCCTGCCCGTGATCAGGTACCCTGCTGGGGTAATAGGCTGGCCAAAGGAGGAGATAGAAGCCACTGACATAAAGACAAGAAAGCTCCTTACCATGCATGGAGGGTTTCACCCCAAGTCCAGCACCCTGAGGCTGTACGCTAAGCGGAAGGAAGGGGGCCGGGGACTGGTGAGTGTCAGCACCACAGTCCAGGATGAGACAACGAACATCCAAGAATACATTGGGAAGATGGCCCCAACTGACCGAGTGCTCAGTGAATACCTCAGGCAGCAGAAACCCAAGAAAGAGGAGGGAGACGAGGAACCATCATGGAAGGACAGAGCCCTGCACGGTATGTACCACCGGCAGATAGAGGAGGTGGCTGATATCCAGAAATCCTACCAGTGGCTGGACAAAGCTGGACTGAAAGACAGCACAGAGGCACTAATCATGGCAGCACAAGAACAAGCTCTGAGCACAAGATCCATAGAGGCTGGGGTCTATCACACCAGGCAAGACCCCAGGTGCAGGCTGTGTAAAGATGCCCCAGAGACAATCCAGCACATAACAGCAGGGTGCAAGATGCTAGCAGGCAAGGCATACATGGAACGCCATAACCAAGTGGCCGGCATAGTGTACAGGAACATCTGTGCGGAGTATAACCTGGAAGTCCCGAGGTCAAAATGGGAGATGCCCCCAAGGGTGGTGGAGAATGACCGAGCTAAGATCCTGTGGGACTTCCAGATACAGACGGACAAAATGGTGGTGGCTAACCAACCGGACATAGTGGTGGTAGACAAACAGAAGAAGACGGCCGTAGTGATCGATGTAGCGGTTCCGAATGACAGCAATATCAGGAAGAAGGAACACGAGAAGCTGGAGAAATACCAAGGGCTCAGAGAAGAGCTCGAGAGGATGTGGAGGGTGAAGGTAACGGTGGTCCCCGTGGTAATCGGAGCACTAGGCGCGGTGACTCCCAAGCTAGGCGAGTGGCTCCAGCAGATCCCGGGAACAACATCGGAGATCTCTGTCCAGAAGAGTGCAGTCCTGGGAACAGCTAAGATACTGCGCAGGACCCTCAAGCTCCCAGGCCTCTGGTAGAGGACCCGAGCTTGAAGGATAAACCGCCCGCAGGGGCGTGCTGGGTGTTTTTTTATATATATATATATATATATATATATATATATATATATATATATATATATATATATATATATATATATATAGATACATAGATAGATAGACACATTATTTCCTGTCTCTGCCAAGTGGGACACCACATCACAGTTCCATCCTACCACTTATATATTTTGGTGTCATTTGCAGTCATCTTATTGGTTACATTTGTTTTTGTCAAAAGACCACCTGCACCAACCAGTGGAATTTAAAATGTAGTAACCCTCTGACACAGAGAAACAACGCATGCATTTGATTTCTCACTATGATGTCAGCTTTCTACATATGAGGGCTGTGAAAGAAATGATAATAAAGCTGGTTCTTTATACTGGTTATTTATAGATAAATTGCATCACCTCCAGACCACATGCAATACACTGCACCAAGCCTGTGAAGACAGCTATGCTCATTTTGCATTACACAAGTTGTAGCTTTTTACTCGCTAAACCAAATGCAAATAAATTCATAAAGTAAATGTATTTACTTCATGAATTTATTGTTTACAAAAGTTGAAAGATAACAATCTGTCTGCAATACTGAGACAGAAGTGAAACTTTGGGGCGCTATTTTGAAAAAAAAACCAAAAAAACTTTTGGCATACAGTAATCTTTTTTTAAACGGTCGCATCTCTATGAAAAAAAAGAAAGGTAATTTTACGTAGGTGTGTATGGGGTTTCTTCCGCTTTCCTCCTATAAAACGCATGGGCAGAGGTGCTGATCACATCAGTGTTACAGCTGAACGACGCTACTGAGGAAGAGAGAGAGAAGCTGCTGCAGTATGATGAAGTGCGTCCTTGTTCTCGCCTTGTTGCATTTCTGTGTCAGTGTTAAGTCAGACACTAACTTGATTACTGAGATCATACATGGACTCGAAAGTCTCAGCAAAGTCAACTTCACATATGTAAGTACTCGAAATGTTTATCGCAACTCGTTATTTCACTCGCAGCACTATGTTACAAAGTGTACCGTGGCTTCACTGATGTTTATTACAATGTTATAATATTCAGTTCATAATGCAATTAACTGATTTATTTTTCTGTTTCTTCAGAATGGTAGTGCGACCATTAAAGTCCCTGCAAGATGTTCATCAAAAATGCCCGTAAGTTAGGCCCATTATCATCTTCTCAGATGATAGATGCTTTACGTTTGTTATGATAAATGAACTATGCCTTATCATTTTACCATTGCAGCACAATTGTTCAGGTGTGGTCATTAAAGAACTGGAGAAACTTCTCAGCAACGTGACTGTGCAAGAAGAGGACGAACACTATATACAAGAGCTTCTGAAAAACTTGAATATTCTGCCACATCGTCACAATGATGCCAACGTAAGACAACCAGAACAACTCTTAACAAGATCTGTTTAGATCAGCTTGTTTATGTCAACATCTCCATCCAGATGACATGCAATGTAATAGCTTCTTTTTTCCTTTTCCAGAATCCCAGTTGCTGTATGAAAGCTGAACACATGTCCAATCAAACCTTTCGTTTCTACAAAAGCTTCTTCAAGAAACTGAACACCAGAAAAATCAGAAAAAGCACAACAACAGCACCTCAAGTGAAGGTAGCTTGAGTCCAGGAAGTTTTCCTTCCTAACCCTTGACGTATTAACTTTCCAAATTTCAAATTCTGAATATTTAAAAAAAGCGCTTCCATATATTTATGTATTTATTTCATCATATTTATATCTATTTATTTAAAATTTACTGTTTTGTATGCAACTGACGACCTTACCTCCCAGTGATACTGTTGTAATATTCACCATGTGAAAATAGTATAGAGAAAGGAGTGCACTGCTGTCTTCAGTAAATTAACTTGTCTATACTTTATTGTCTATTTATTTATTCAACTAATTAGTTTGTTTAAAAGCCTTTATTTAAAACATGGTAACAGTTGACTATGTAACACTGTTTGCTGTTTTGCCTTTTCTTGTCTTTTTTTTTTTAAGCACTGAGGTCTGTGGTTTTCCTTGAACTAATAGTGAAAATTTTGTGGAATAAAGAGTTTAGACACAAAGAGTTGTCTTTCTGAGATTTACCGCCTCCAGCTGAGAGCGTTTACGAATAGAACATTTCTGAAAACTTTGCAGTGGCCCTCTCTTCTTTTATAAAAGGAATTATTGAGAGAAATAATACTGTGGGTGAACACTGACATGTATGCTGCAGTGTCTAGCTTGACATCATGATGCCAGAGCTGTTATAAGCCTTAAACAGTCACAACGATATAGAGGTAGTTCTAACTGGTTTGGTTTGGTTTTAACTTGACATTGTACTTTTTAATGATAACACTTAAACTAAAGATCGCCCATAGACTACCTAAAACCTGGTTGTTAATGCATCACAATGAAAGTCCAGTTTGGAGTGCATATCACACAGCATACTCATTGCCATGATATTAGTCATTGAAGTGTAAGGTCATTGTTCGAATGACAGTGTTACCTGTCAAGAAGTCTGGTAACGAAATCCAAAGAGATGTGGGACCATGGGGACAGGTAAGTAAGTAAGTAAGTAAAACTTTATTTATATAGCACCTTTCAAGATAAAAATCACAAAGTGCTTCACAGAAGCTAAAACCTAAAAATAAAAATCAACTAAAAGCAAGTTAAAAAAAATGGGTTTTTAGCTGTTTTTTAAAAGCGACCACTGAGTCCACAGATCTCAGGCTCAAAGGGAGAGAGTTCCACAATCTGGGGGCCACAGTTCCAAAAGCTTTGTCGCCTTTTGTTTTCAGCCTCGTGTGTTGGACAGCAAGCAAGCCCTGGTCACATGACCTCAGGGACCTGCTGGGAATAAAGGTAAAGGTTTTAGGAGTGCTGCAGATGGATTGTGGGCAGTCTTATTCTGGGCGCACATGGTGCACTCACCGATGTACTCCCAGAAGTCTCTAGATTAGGCCATAAGTGCCACTGCAAAAAAACGAATGGTCTGCTGGACCCCAGACAATTATGTGGACCTCCTCTGGGATCAGGTTTGTTTTTTCTGTGCAGATTGGATGAGGGTCTCGATCTCCCAGGTAAGAGACCCAATGACACATGAGGAAAGTAAGATCACTTCATCTTCCACAGGGGCATCAAGAGGAGCAAAGTGCCGGAGTCTTGTTTGTTACTGTGATCTGATTTAAACTGCGGCAATCTATGCAGGCATGGAGTGTTCCATCTTTTTTCTTTACAAAGAGTAGTGGCCAAAGGAGAAGAAGATGGCCAAATGATACCTGCTTTCGTGGAAGTATTTCTCCATTGTTGTAAAGACAACCAGTGGGGGGAGGAACACCAGGTAAGGCATCTATGGCACAGTTGTATGATCTGGGGGGGAGGCAAAGAAAGAGCAAGGTCTTTGCATAAAACATTTGCATTTAAGTTTTTCAGACTGAGAGCAGATCAAGTTACTAACTAAAAAAAAAGCTTCTCTGAGTGCCTTTCCTCCCAGCATCTCTCCTCAGCCAGTATCCAGAAATTCACTGAATAATCAGCCACACTAAGTTTACAGATTGAGCTGCATCAGCGCTGGTTCCCTTAACAAAAATACATTTCAATTTATTCAGTAATTCAGTAAGTTAACTCTTCTCTGGCCTGTGCCCATAATAAAGCTCTGCCTTGCTTCAGATTAGTTACAAGCGCAATCTAATCAGAGGCATACATTCTAATGAACTGTTTATATACCAGCATAGTGTTAGAAAGCCCTAGGCCTTTACTAACTCATTCGTGAAAGGCTCTGGTGGGGATAATGCTCATTCCGGAGGCTCAGGGGGCTGTGAGGTGTCAACGGAGAGGTTGGTGAAGTGGGCAGAGAGAATGAGGGGCCCTTCTCAGGAAACAGCAGAGGTCAATGGTGTAGAAGCAGCAACGGCAGTGGTGAGAGGAACTGAAACAAGTGGATTCTGACCAAACAACAAGGAAGGGCATCCAGTCAAAATTAAAATGCCTTCTGCTGTGGTGACCCATTGGGATCATTAGTAGTACTACATCTTTAGGTATGAGTCAAACTATACACACAGTACAGTTTTATGATCGCTATGTTTTATGTATTGTACACTATAGCAGTTACGTTCTGATGGCATCTGCATGTATAACATTTAAGACACAATTTTACACTTTTTAAAAATTAATTAATGATTAAAAGAATTCTGGTGTAATTTATTTTGTAAAAACTCTTAATGCTATTTACTTAGCATTTCATATTACAAAGTCGTAATAAAGGTTTATTGCTGATCAGTGAGTCAGTTCTCATGGCCAGGTCCTTAGATAATACCACTCTGTCAAAGGCTACTGGTTTGTCACAGAAACCCACAGCCCGTACCATTGATCCTATGACGCATGCATAGGTTCAAATGTGTAGTCTCGCTTATCATATTATAATTTAAGCACAATCATTTCCAAAACCTAACCCAGTTATTTTGGTGTAACTCAACCACTAACAAAGTGAAACCACTGATTCAACCTTTTTATAACAACTGAAATAATGATTATAGATGCATCACAGAGTACATTTTTACCATATAAACCTGGTTTAACCCTGTCAATGTTAAGCCAGTTGTTAAGCAATCAGTAAAGCTACTTTAGGCTACTTTGCTGCAAAGAGTTGCCACATTTATTAATAAAATTTTATCTATCCTCATCTTATAATCAGTCTCATAATCCCTCTTGTAAAATAAGTGTAAGAAAAAAAAATATTGCAAGTATAGATGATAAAAGACTAATTAAGAAGAGTGGGAAGGGATGTGTTGGAGGATAGAAGATGCAGAAAGTTCCCCACCCCCATTTAACTCGGTGAAAGGCATAGTGGGAAAAGCATGACAGAAGTGCCTCTTTTTTTAACTTCCCTTAGAGAAGTAAAAGTTAACAAGCTTGCATGGCAGGGCACAAAACACGCACGCACAGGCATGAAGTTGCACAGACAGGCATGTCTGATAAACACGCAGGGCTGTATCACACATGCACTCACACTAACACACAGGAGTGTGATAAGAGGGCTGGGGGGTTTTTGGCTTCCTAAAATGGCAGTTTTTTTGTTTTGTTTTTTGCTCTCAGCCATCTTACTTATCGCTTTTGCATATTTTGTGGGTCATCACCAAGCAAAAAAAAAAAAAAAAAAGGAACAAAACACTCTGGAGCCTTCTCACGACTTCAAAAAAAAAAAAAAAGCTCACAACTTTAAAAAGACTTTAACCCAAGATCTCATGATTGAAAACTACATTTCCTTAGGTTCCCACAAGAGCACATCAAGATTGCGAAAAGGAGATCTACAGATGACTTCTGCTAATCTAGTCTCACACATTTTTAGTCACATCAGGTTTTCTGAAGAGTAACTTAGTGACTCATTATATTGCTAGAAAAGACAAGTAAGATAAAGAGGTTATCGTGGCACTTGTCACGTGTGGGAAATCACACAGTACAGACAGCAGCAACCTTGGAGTGGTGTCTTTGAAGTATACATGAGTTAGATGAGTAGCAGGTGCACCTTTGAACACAGAAAACCAACAGAGGAGGATGCAGTGAGAGAGAAATGTAGGCAACAGTGCACCTCAACTTGTCTATTTATTCTCTGACCCTTTCAACTCTTACCCCTGCCTGTTGTGTCTTTAATTTCCTGGCAGCCAGGCAGAGAGCCTGAGCCTCAAAAGAGATGAGAAAGGACCAAAGGAATACACTTAAAATATCCTAATCGAAATGATTTGTTTTTAAATTAGCCACCCGTGAACTAATACTAATATATGGATAATCATAGATAATAGAGAAAAGAAAGGACCTCAGAATTTGATTTATCTACATCGATTTGGGGTCAGTTTAAACAAAAATGGAAATACTTTAAAAGCAAATATACAACTAACATACTTCTTTATCTTAATGTGACGAAAGAATGCAGAAAAAAATCTTTATCAGGATGCTGCGCCCGCATTTCTTTTCTTTCTCCAACAGGTGGCCTCAGCGACCCAATGTACTTGAACGGACCTTGCAATGATTTTATAATCTACCTCTTCATTTGAATAAACTTCACCAGATTTAAATAAGACTCTGGAAAATAACTACAGCAAGGCTTAACGGGGAACGGGATGCGTGATGATTTTCTCGTGAAACCTGTTGTGTCATAAAGCAGTGATCGAGATCGGTCGCCAAAGGGACACAGTCACGCGCTTTCATTCCCATCGCACTTTCTCCTGAATGGGACAACGTCAGAGCGCCGGTGTGGAAGCGAGCCAGAGGTCTTCGGGATCTGGCCGCAGATGCGCACTGTGGCTGCAGGAGGACGCAGCGAGAGCGCTGAGTGACATTTGAATCCGGTGGTGTGTACTATTAAATCACAGCAACAGTCAGCGAGCTGGCTTCCAGGGAGGACACAGGACTGTGCATTTATTTGTGTTTGCAGGAAATGGGGTCTGGATGCTCTTTGGAGGGACTTTACACTGGGAAGTTCGGATGGAAGCGGCGGGACGTTTGTTTTTAGATGTGGTATCAAGCTGCAGCTGACCGCACACTTTATCTGTAAGTAAGAAGTGAATTTGGTGCTAAAACAGTAAAATAGAGAAACCGCAAACACAGTTTGTATATATGTAGGAGGATGTGACTCTTGTTTTGAGTCACGTCTTAATAATTACAGCCCGCTCACGGGAAAATCCTGCTCTCACAGCTCCAGCCAGACAGTGTGTTATTCTAAATCGGATCATTGGCAATACAAATTACAGCTGTACGAGGGTTTATTGGGGCCATTGCAATAATAATAATAATAATAATAATGATAAAGTAATAAATTTAGTGGAGGAAGATTGGAATAGTAATTAGAACACTGATTAAATATAATACTTTACAATTATATTTATGCAAATAGGTCTTTCCTTGATTCAGCCCGGATTTACCACATTATGAGAGGTATCCGAATTCTACAAATACATAACTATAACTGGAAACTATTCAAAAGGAGACTGATTTTGATGAGGTGAAATTTGGGGCATCAGGAGCTACAAAGAGATATGCAAAGGTATGATTGATTATTATTGTCCAAACTGTGCTCTATCATGGGCCATTTAATGGTGCTTGGGGTGTGATGAGGCTGAATGAGCCCCTTCCCCCCCAAATCTTTTTACCTTTTACTTAAAATAGCCCTAATATTCTTTTGCGTAATCAGCTATATTAACAATCAGAGCTATTATATAAACCACAACACAACAAACCACAAAAAAGATATATAACATTTAGAAAATCATGCATATTTATGATTACTTTTATCTTACACAATATTGAATTTTTCTAGACTAATTCATTTCTTTTAATCCCCAGGGCTACTGATGTGTTCTGTAAGCAGACAGAGGATTCCTGCGATTACATTGGGTTTGGGGCTAAAACAGAACAAGCAGGAGAGAATCAGTGACTACACCACTGCACTGAGGAATTAAGGTACAACTACCTCTCCATCAGTGCAGCTCAGATGATGTCAAATCTATTTTACAGGGTCAGAGGGCAAATGACTGTCCCAGAGAGCATTTGCCTGAAATGTCTCATCTTTCGTGATTTATCAGACGATAAACTGATGGAGACTTTTCGCAGTAATGGAGAACAGGAGCCTCATAGAAACTAGTGGATAAAATGTAGCAAGACTCTTCAGTATGACATAAGCAAAGAACCCCCTCCTCCCCAAGCACACACTCACTTTCAGGGATGGATCCCATGAACTTTACAACTGTCATCGACAATGGGTTTTTGGATGAGGCGCCATCAAGTCGTGTCCTAACTGGCTGTTTTCTCTCGCTGCTCATCCTCACCACCTTGCTGGGAAACACTCTGGTTTGCGCGGCCGTCACCAAGTTTCGCCATCTGCGTTCTAAAGTGACCAACTTTTTTGTGATCTCGCTGGCCGTGTCCGACCTATTGGTTGCCATCTTGGTGATGCCCTGGAAAGCAGTGACGGAGATCGCCGGATTCTGGCCGTTTGGCTCTTTCTGCGATACCTGGGTAGCTTTTGACATTATGTGCTCCACGGCCTCAATTTTGAACCTTTGCGTCATAAGCCTGGACCGCTATTGGGCCATCTCCAGTCCTTTCCGCTATGAGAGGAAGATGACACCCACAGTGGCCTATATTATGATCAGTGTGGCCTGGACGCTGTCTGTCCTCATTTCCTTCATTCCAGTGCAGCTCAACTGGCATAAAGCCCAAACCAAATCTTACACTGCTCTTACTGGGTCCTCTGTTTCACTGGCATCAAACGCTACATCTTACCCAGAGAACTGTGACTCAAGCCTGAATAGGACCTACGCCATCTCCACCTCTCTTATAAGCTTTTACATCCCTGTGGTCATCATGGTGGCCACCTACACACAGATTTACCGCATTGCCCACAGACAAATCAGGAGGATCTCTGCTCTAGAGCGGGCAGCCGAAAGTGCCAAAAACAGACACGACAGCATGGGCAGAGGCTCCAGCATCGCAGACTCGGAGAGCTCCTTCAGGTTGACATTCAAGAGGGAGACAAAGGTGCTGAAGACGCTGTCAGTGATAATGGGGGTGTTTGTGTGTTGCTGGCTCCCATTTTTCATCCTCAACTGCATGGTGCCCTTCTGCGAGCAGTCGAGCGGAGGGGAGGCTTTCCCCTGCATCAGCCCCACCACGTTTGATGTGTTCGTGTGGTTCGGCTGGGCTAATTCCTCCCTAAACCCCATCATCTATGCCTTCAATGCGGATTTCCGGAAGGCCTTCTCCATCCTGCTGGGATGCCACAGACTGTATCCAGGAGGCCACGACATAGAGACGGCCAGTCTAAACAAGAAATGACTCACAACTCTCTCACAGCACTGACTCATCCCTTAATTCTTAAAACAGTCCAAGAGTTCCTGTTGCAGCCAGTCTGATTGACTTGAAATGCAAAGACTGCTTTCGTGCGCTAACTCTTATTTTGACTGAAGGGTACGACGACCCCACATGCATCCATGTTTGCATTAGGTGAATGGTCTGCCTTTGCGATGTCTACCATAGCGGGCTTGCTGTGCTCGCCATTGTCTCTACACTGTCTTCAGATGGGAGAAGCTCCTGATAGAGGAGAGAGGATTTGGGATTGAGATTAAAATCCGCCGCTGTTGCACCAGGGATCTGGGAGAGCAGCGGTGCTGACAAGCTCTTGGGATAGATAATCCCATGACTGGGCAGCACACACCCTAATGATGTCAGACACTGCTCTCTTCTATATCATCAAACACACACACACAAACAAACACTGTCAAAACATGCTCCCCGAAATATCATGTAGCACCCAGCATGCACACTACAACAACAAATTCCATGACAGCACACAGAAACACTGTTAGTCTTTACACTGACATTTCAGGACCTGCAAAGACTCCAGCAGTAAAGCATCAAGCCAAATTATGTTGAACATATGTACAGGTAAAGTACATCCACAAGTGACTTAATATTACAGCTAGAATGAAAAGTGAATAAATTCAAGTGTAAAAGGAAATCCCTAAGAAGTGGAGACGTAAAAATGTGATCTGAATCCGTATAGGATGCAGAGATGGGGAAAAACAAACCGACTGCCTCGTTACTGGTTGAAATGTTATTTATAAATCATCGACATTTCGAATCATTATAACTTTAAACCAAATTTACAAACTTGTGACCTCCGAAATGACACCAGTCAGCGGCAACATTAAAACCATTTGCCTAATATTGTGTAACACTTTGGGCCCTGTGGGTTGTGAGGTGGGGCAACGGTGGATTGCATCCTGGAGATGCTCAACTGAAGATCTGCTAAGTTCGGAGGCCAGGTCAGTGCCTCGGGCTCTTCTTGTGTCGAGTCATCCATGAGCAGTTTTTGCAGGGTGGAGGGGTGCCTTGACCTGCTGTATTCAGGGAATAAGTTGCCACTGGGTTGTGTTTGTTCTGCCGCTATGTTCATGTGGGTGGAATATGTCAAAGTAACATCTAGATAAGTGTTTGAGCCCAAAGTTTCCCTGCAGAGCATTCCATTTTTACCAGATAAAGAATGTTATTCATTTTACCTGTTTGTGGTTTTAATGTTGTATCAAATTGCCTGATTTTTCCAGTGCTTGAAAGTGTTTTATTGGCAGAAGACAGTATTGTACCTGCTATGGATGGGATTATTATGGGATTATGGGTTCTTTATGTGAAAACTGAAATGGGTTGGTGTAATGTTGTTTTATGTTCCTGTGAAATTGAACAGAAATACAGTGTCAACTGGTGACACACTTCCTTTGTGCAATAAATTGCATAGTGAAAGCACATCTAAATGACAATTGTGTCATTTTTTGTGACCGTTATTTACCATGGGTCTTGTTCTCACTGATTTTGTCACAGTTCTTATTGGTTTGGATGCATTACTGAATTTCTCTGTGAACTCCAACAAGGCAATGAACACAAGATGCCAGACAATCAGCCAGCCTACAGTTTAGAGCATTAAAACTACTGCTTTTCTGAGTTAAACCTAACAAGACGGACAATGCAAAAAAGCAACTTGTAGCACAAGAAAACCGCATGGCAGGCAACGGGACTCTCGTACAAAATATAAGTTAGAAGGAAACAGAGGAACACCATAATTTGTAAGAATTAATTAAAAACCACACAACTCTATTGGGAAATAAAAGTCCACTTATCAGCTGTTTTACTTCACTTGAAACATAAATGAATTTTGGTGTAATAAAGATGTTTTTTAAAAAACTTATTACATCACATCATTCAAGTTGCTAGTTTGACATGAAATGCATTAGACCACAGTTTAAATTATGCTTTAGACTGATTTTTACATTTATTTACTGCTGTACTTAAACTGCAAATTTAATAATATGTTTTCTATATCAAATGCATCTTTTCATTTCCACTAAAGCCCCCCAAAATAAAAAATCAGTAATCGTCAGAAGAATTTTGCTCATCAAAGATGAATAAACAAGACAAATCTTAATTATTATTATCTTTATTATTTTAGTGAGGCCACTATGTTCCCATATAATGAAGAAAAAATGGCTCATGTTTTGGAAAATTATCTGTCTGTTCTGGTTTCCTGTCTGGAAATCTTTCATCAGTAGCAGAACCCCGGGAAGTAATGAAATAGTCCTGCACGTATTGCAATGTAATATAAACCCTTTTTATACCGCAAATCAGAATTAATTTTAGAGGTGCTGGTAAATATTCTTTTTAGCTTTGGAGAAAGTTAGCATTTGCCACTGCTTCCAATCTTTTGCTAAGTGAATTTTTCTCTTTGTGTAGGCTAAAGCTGACTTAGTTTGCTAATGAGCTTTAGCTTCTTCTTCTTCTTTTTTTTTTTGAAAATTACCTGTAGAAGTATTAGTAAACTTTGATTTTAGCTTTGAAAAAAAAAAACTTTAAACAAAGCCAGTTAGCATTTTTACTGCTTCCAATCACTGTGCTAATAATTCTGTTTCTGTAGGCTTTAGCCACCATTGCATTCAACATTACCTTAATTTTTCAGGCCCAGGGGTTGTCGCTTGGGTGACAGGCACAAATTCATCTGACAGACATGAGTGGTGTTGACCATCAAATCTAAATCTTGGCAGAATCAATCATGACTAATAGATGTTGTGGCCAAAACTGTGAAAATAAGACCCAGCAAATATCAGAGACATAACAAGATAAAGAACATCATCATTAAGATCTACCGCTAATCTGTTAGCCAGAGTGAGAATTCATGACAAGCAAAAGCTGTAAGTGTGTTGTGAGTGAATATGCAGGTGTTATATTGGTTTTACTACTGTATACATGTTATGTTACATTCAGAAGTGTATAAAGCCATCAGAAGAAACAGCTGTGCAATGTCTGCTTGTGCATGTGGAAGCATCAGTGCACATGTTTATAAATGTATATTTGTCCATTTTCATGAAATCCACAGGGTGTGTGTGTGTGTGTGTGTGTGTGTGTGTGTGTGTGTGTGTGTGTGTGTGTGTGTGTGTGTGTGTGTGTGTGTGTGTGAGATAAAGAGACAGAGTGGCTGCACAGCCTTGACCTCCACACATCAAATTACCTAAAGCCAATTTCACACCAGCATCCAAAGAGCAAAACCTAATGGGATCAGCTGCACTTCACATCTAACATTTCACTCTCACATAACCCTGGTGTTCATGTGTTTGTTCAGTCCGGTGATGTATTGCCATCATTTGTAAAGTGAAGCGCCTAATCAGAAGTTGTGAATAGCCTGGCATAATAAAGGAGTGCAACCATTGTGGCACCTCTTTATCCCCACTGTTGGCTTTGTTTCTTTCTTTGATTGCATTACAACATTTCCCACTCTATCAATTTTTAAACAATACCAAACGGCTAAACAAGAACTTTGATTCCGATGCACCTTTGTCGCCTCCGTGTTTCAGTTCCTTGTTAAAAGAAGAGGATAAGGAGGATTGTAGATTTTAGTTTGCGGTGGTTCCACTGTCTGTTATGGATTTACCTGTGACAAGAACCTAATCCACTCAGATGCTTCAATGGGGAGTACGAGGGAAATTGAAGTAGTTGAAGTGTGAAAAGACAGCAGAGCAACGACAAGGACGAAATAAATTATATTTGGCAAGACCCAGTTACACACTCTGTTCCACATTAGCCTGCTGCGTCGTCTTAAAAGATAAATCACACTCAAAGATGGTTTGACATGAAGTTCATGTTCGGTAATGTTAATGAATATCTCTGTAGATGCGTCGTAAAAATCAGAACTTGATTAATTTTTCTGTAGAACTGTTGCTTCGTCTTGCTGGTCAACCATATTAAAATAATTACGGGGCAATAAATCCCTCTCAATAAGCAGCAAGTGTAAGAAGTGACATCGTTCAGTTGAATTAAGTTAATGCTCATTATAAATATGTAAAAAACTATATACTGTGAGAGAAACTCTTCCTCTCATGGGCTAACACACAGACACACACGCACGCAGAGCTGTCCTTTAAAGGCCGCTTTCTCTTGGCTCTGGACTGTCCTTGCCTCTAAGAAACCTCCTCAAGCGTGCCACGAGAAGGGAACAGCAATTAATTTGAGTGACATCATTCAGAGTGATGGCTGAGGTGGCAACAAGACAGTGTGTTTGTGTGTGTGCGAGGGAATGTGTGTCTGTGATGCAGTGCTACAACTGCTAGCTCCAGTGCCCAACCCAGAGTCCTTGCAATGTCATGTGCACTCGGCGAACACAGAAAATTTCTGTTTGCTGCCCTTTCTTTCCCTCCTGTGGAACTTGTGATATTCTCAGAGCAATCCTGCCTTTTTGGATTGGCACTTCAGAAAATGGATGTTAGATGTGGTAACTTTAGATGATGCTAATGACTGGCCTTAGGGAAATGATTTACTGAGACAGAGAGCGAGAGAAAAAAGGGACAAGGAGACAGACAGTCTTATGTAAGAATCAAGCAATGGCAACTTAAAAAAAAGAGACACAGCGGATGCTGTGTAAATATCACATAACCCACCAGAAAGTGTCATCAGTCTGACTGCCGTCACATATATAATGAAGGATCCTGTAGTCACATACTGTTTGCTTCAAGAAAGATGCACCTGGTGGATTTTTAATGCCATTAATGATTCCTCTGAGAATTAAAATGCTATTAAACAGTTTGCCATAATCTGTATCACTCTCCATTAAATATGTATTATTCAAAACTGTCAGAGCTCTTATAATTGCACTAGAGCCTAATGCATTTTAATACCTCGCACAACACCAGGATTGAGAGCAAATGTGTTGGTGGCTGCAGCCAAAGTGCATCAACACAGTTACATGCTGAAAGTCATGAATACACTTTGCATGTTAAAAAACACCTTTTAACTTTTTTTTGTCTGCGTCTGGTCTCGCTGGTGAAATCACCAATGTTCTATGATGATTTTCGATTATTTTGAGGTGAAAGAGCATCAGCACAATCACAACACACACCCAGCCACTCAAATTCTCTTTGTGTCGGGGTCGATGGAGGCTCTCTTTGCAAATGGCACAGCAGATTCAAAAAGCTTGTCTGATTTTGGCAAAAGGCTGCTCTTCAAAAATAGATACATAAGCTTAAGCCAAAGGTTGCCCTGCAAATCTTTTGACCTTTAGTGCCCGTTCTTTGCGGCAAGCCTTTCATTCATCTTTCTGATTTTGCTCTTGCTCACCATTTCTCTTTCTTATCACACTCCTCCGCTCTCTTCCTCCACCCTCGTACTGTTTACTGTTCGTGCTACAAACCCGCTGGCATTACTGCGTTACCATTCGTCACTCTAACTGGCTCCAGTGGAAAGGACATGCCCTCTGACCCCACCACTGGGAAAGGACCAAGGGAACGAAGAGAAAGGAATGCTCACACAGAGAACTTCAAAGAGATAAGAGAAAAAATATTTATGCGAGGGAGGGATGCACAATAAAAGACTGGTTTAATTTTAGCAAACAACCAGCTTACCAAGAGTTTGGTCTACTAGTTTGGTTAAACATAGTACAGTATACTTTTGCACAATACTGTACAAAAGCCTCAAGCTGTGTATTCTTTATATTTTTATAATTATATTTTGCGATTTATAAAAAAAACATGTAAACATAAATCAAACAGTATATAAGGCCAAAACAGGCTTTTTGCAATTCCAACAATATTTGATATGACCATGTTTAATTCTTCAGTACAGCCTTAATTCTCTTTGGGAAGCTTTCTTCTAATCTCTTTTTAAGTAAAATTCAGGAATAGTTCTCTAGCCTTCTTGAAAGACATTCAGACCTCTTCTTTGGATATCTGCTGCCTTTTGTTCTGTTCTCTGTCAAGATATTGTTGTAATATGACTTCACTTCAAGCTACACTACATGAGCCCTTTCTCCCTTTCTTAAGAATGGCTTCTTGACAGACTCCTTTCCACTGAGACCATTTCTGCTGAGACTTCAATGAACAGTAGATGGATCCGCTGAAGGGCCAGTTGCATCTCTCTGGTCCTGTGTCGGGTCTTTGGTGGAGTTTTTCCTATTTCTTAAGCCCTTTCCACACCAAACATGTAGACACAACACTGGTTCATGCCTTGAGTTATGTGCATTTTTATGTGTGAGTGGTTATCATGTCAGTATTAAGTAGATCAGGGGTGTCAAACTCAAATACACAGTGGGCCAAAATTCAAAACTGGAACAAAGTCGCGGGCTAAAGTTAATATTTATTGAAATATATTTATTCCTCCAGATATGAGAATGAATCTTTTCTTATGGACTCAAACACGTTTTGCTGAAAAACTGAATATGGAACAAGCAAAGCTTAATACTAAACAATATATATATTAGCTGTATAATACCAGTAGGCCAGCTCTAATAGTAATTTGGTATGGCTTCACGGGCCAAATGTAATTAGGCTGCGGGCCAGAGTTTGACACCTATGAAGTAGATCAACAAAAAAAATATCCTAAGGTACAAAGACAGGTCTGAAAATGAGTGAAAATTTACAATTATCCAAGGCAAAGAAATGTGTTGCGTCACGAATGGCAGAAAATTTTAAACAGACCACAGTGGAAGACAAAGTGAGTAAAATCTGGCAGATGGCAAATAAAGGTTGTGTTTATGTGGCTCAGGACCATGTTCATGCTGTTTGCACCGTAGAATGTTACACTAGGACACTGCGTGACTTTCTTACCCTGGTCGATGAATTCACACACACAAAAAAAGCCTAAAAACTTGCAAAAGCAAGTTTGGTTGTTTTTGTTTGTTTGCTTGAAATATATTTCAAGCAAACAAACAAAATATTGGTGTGCACAAATATGCTGTCAAGTATCACAAAGAAACTGAACATGAGTACTTAGAAGTCCTGCTGATTTTCTGCTGCTCATGTATGTCTGAGTAGTGATGTGCAGAACAATGTTAAGTATGTAAAAGTGTGGAATTCTCAGTTTCTGTATCCCATCTGAGCTTATTCTAAAACCTAGCCAGAGATTAGTTGATGCTGCTGATGGTGAAGAGGTGTATACTTTAGGTAATCCAGATTCTAGTAAAATGCTTTCCGCAAAATGCCATCACCACGGCTTTGTAGTCGCATCAATCACATATAAATCTGTGATGTCAAAGCAAGTTTTAAGATATTAAACTGTCAGATAACAGAAGAAAATAGTCATACTCATGTCTTTCTCTATTTGGCTTCTTTCTAGCAATCTCTCTTCAGGCCTTAGTAAATAAAAGGAGTACAAACACTCTTACCATTTAATTTTCATATTTTTCAAAAGTGCATGAGAGCAGCACAAGCATGACTCAGCACATGCAGTCATCAGCTCCAAAGCTCTCACATTCAGCACTGCTCACTGTTTAGCTCATTTAGGCCAGACAAACAGCAGCCATCATTAAGCCCATGAAGCAGGGCAACTATCTCCCAGTTCCCAGTAGATTTGGCAGTAATCACTCAGTTGCTCTGTGTCTGACAGCTCATTCAGCTGATGATGTTTTTTAAAAAGACATCTTCTCCTGCACAAGCTAGCTGATTAGCATTAGCATCACCACAATTCACCTCTGGGGCATCCTACCAGCAAGAACATCAACATTAGCATCATTAATAGCATTTTCTCCACTTAGAGCTGTCTCTGCCAGACAGCACCTCTTCTCTCCCCAACTAAGCTGCAGAGCGTGGCTGGAGTGGACAACATCCCTGCTGAGAACACTGTTCACCCTCCAAACTCATTTGCACCCAGCTTATTATTCAGTGTATAATTTGATTAGCTTCCACTGCTTTGGCTTGTTACTCATTTAATATGCTTCAGCAATGTTTCCTTCTCCACCTCAATGACAGTTTGTGATATGCTACCAAGGCAATATAAGCCGTTTTTTAGCCAACATTTAATCTGCTTTCTATAGTGGATTGGGTCAGGACAAATCAGGTCAGTTTATTTTTTTAGCTCATGTCCCCTGGAGGTCACTCCATGAGACAAAATGACCAACCACTGGTTTGTGAAGTTCCGATCTGGAACCTCAATGTTAGCAACATGGCTGCTTTTGCGCTGCCTTGCTAACACCAGAAGCGATTGTATTTGGAAGAAAAAGTGGAGTGCTAAATCCTCAGCTAATGATAGCAAGCTTGATTAACCATGGAGATTAACTAGCTTTTGGAGTCCGCCTCAGGACCGCCTCACCTGGAAATGCCATTTTTGGCACCAGCCCCGGAGGTTGCTGCCTGAGTCAGATATGACGCTGAATAATAATACCATCCACAGTACCTCTGTATGTGACTGAATAAATGCTTAAGCCTTGATTAGACTTTGACTACATTTGGGGCGATCGTGGCTCAAAGAGTTGGCAGTTCGTCTTGTAACCTGAAGCCCCGGCTCGGACAGTCTCGGTCGTTGTGTCCTTGGGCAACACACTTCACCTACCGCCTACTGGTGATGGCCAGAGGGGCCGATGGCGCAATATGGCAGCCTTGCTTCTCTCAGTCTGCCCCAGGGCAGCTGTGGCTACAACTGTAGTTTGCCTCCTATGGAACGCCAGGACTGCCATAATGAATTAATTAAATACACCATTAAATAATTAATTAAATGTGGCAATAATTAATTAAAATTGGAATTAATTAATTAAATAAATAGTTATGACACATGTAATTAATTAATTATTGACACATTTAATTAATTATTTATGTATTTCACATTTTAATTAATTATTGACACATGTAATTAATTAATTATTGACACATTTAATTAATTATTTATGTATTTCACATTTTAATTAATTATTGACACATTTCATTAATTATTGACACATTTAATTAATTATTTAATGATATATTTATTTATTTCATTTTGGCAGTCCTGACGCCTGGCTCTCGTCATGAAGTAATTTTATCTGTCAGCCTCACCCATCAAACTCAGGGGGCGGGGTTAACGCTGCCCATGCAGCTTCTCTAACATTTGATTGGTTGCCGTGCAAAGTAAGTCAAAACAGGTCGATCCTAGAAAATCGATTGCTTGTGTAGACTTGGGGCAGCCAGTTATCCCAGAATGCAGATCAAATCACAAGCAGCAATGGTGGTGGTGTAGTTTTAAAATACCCCGTTTTTCTGTCACCAGCTACACTTTTAACAGTGTTTTAGCCGCGAATGTCGCGACGTATGTCTGGTCAGGTTGTCAACATAGAACATGTTTGCAAAAGTGCTCAGATGTTTTCAGAGATTTCACTAGCTCTGCTAACAGTTAGCATGCAGAGTGCACCGAGGGGGTTACGTTAACCGGTTTGTTTACATATTCCACTCTCCGTGTTCCACATGTTGCATTCGCAGATTCTCATTTTCACCGAACGATCGTCTCTTTCCGCCTGGTCTTGTGTCTCTGTGCTTCTGTAACATAAAGAACGAGCTGACATTTTTCTCACGAAACCAGCGATCAGCTCAGCAGACCCTCAGTTTACCTGCATGCATCCTCCTCCTCATCTGTCAGCTGTTTAACACCTGCTGCTAATTCAAGAAACACGCCTAGTTACCTGGTGATAGTCACAGTTTAACTGGGCAGCCGGTGCTCGATATAACGCAATGTCAGCGCATTTTTCTGCACAAGATAAGTAAATATAGTGTTTTCCCCGAGCGCAGAGCTGCTGGAGCTCGTTTCCTTACAGAGCACTTTATAGGCGAACCAGCTTCATCAGCGGCTGATGTCCAATCACCGGCACACAGCTTTCAAACCTCAGCTGAGTTTTAGCTCTCAGTGGTTAAACGCTGGACTTCATTCACTCAGGTTCTGTCTGTCGGGTCACGTTTACTTCGCTGTTTTATTTACAACTGAGCAAATCGGTTTGGCTGAGGTTAAAGTTACGTTTCATAACTGCATAGTTTCACAGACGTTTAATGGTTCACTGGCACATGTGTTAGACTGAACTATCATCTAAATATCATCTGTTTTTTAATAGTTATTCAACTGTATTCTAAGCACCAGCTGTCTGTTAGAATGTGATTTTTTCTCTCTCTGTTGGCAGAGGTATAAAAATGCGCAGGAAAATCTGACATGCATGGCGAACTTCACCGACGATATTTAGGGAGGAATAAACACACATCAAACATAAATGAACCATTTGCCTGTCTCCATAATTGAGAGAATTTTCTCTTCTTATGTCAACACTCTCTCTCTTTTTTTTCTTCTTTTTTTTTTGCTTTTTCGGTCATGTTATGTTTACCTGTCAAAGGCTTGTTACAAACTATGAAACACATTGTGCAGACTTCTGGATGTTAGAAGAAAACTAATACTGCTCATGAATGAGACTAAAGGCAGGAAGGTGTCCTTTAAAACTAAACATGTTAATAGGACCTCCCTGTTTATATCATAGTTTATGATATAGCACGTGTATTTCAGTAATAGCCTGCTGAGGCCACTATACGTGCTGGCCTCATATCAAATGTGAAGGCAGACTGAGTCTATGTTTGACGTTTTTTATATCTAATCTTCCTTTTCAAACATTTAAACAGCAGCGAGTCTGCAGCTGAGGGAATACAAATTCAAATTGTCGGAACAGGTTTGCTCGTTTCTTGGATTCATTTGGTGATTTATTAAATGTATAACTGTTATTCTAATCTGCTGCTGAGTCTCTTACACTTTTCTTTATGCTGTATATTTTCACGTCTCTGGAATAGTTGGCAGTTAGATAGTCAGCTGGGAAACTTTGTGTTAACTCATGGAGCTGAGGATATCGTGGATATGCTGACCTCGCTGCGTGGTGTACAGAGCGAGGTCAGCATGATTAATATTCACAATAAAAATATTAGCCGAACATCATGAAGTCTGTATGTGTTTCATAGTGTCGAACAACCTTTGTACAGTTAAAGCCAGCAGTTACTACATGACGGAAACACCAACGTTATCTCTTTTATGTGTTTATACACAGGTCACGCTGATTACTGAACAAAAACCCAAAGATCAGATGTTAAACAGATTTATTTGCTCTCTCTCCTCCTTAAACATGTTTTTAATGTTAGTTATAATTCAGAATTGGCGACTGAAACACGTAGGACACATAAGAACATCAGGAAATAAAACATCGATAAATATAACCTCAGTAAAAGAAGTCAGCGGGGGTTACTACAGCTGTGTACCGGGGCCTGCGCTTTGTCGGTGGGATTGCTTGCGAGGCGAGCGGGTCTATCCCACGCTTTGCCGTGAGACTGGGCAGACATCTCCGAAATCATCGAAACACTTTTGCAAAGAGGCTGTATCTTGACAAACCGACCAGACACATGAAGATTAAACCACTACATTCTCGGCTAAAAAAATATTAAAACGGTATTTGGTAACACACAAACAGGGTTTTTCAAAGCTCAGTTCTGTTAGCTTCCACATGCCGGTTGTTGTGTGCTAGAAACAATGGCCACCAGGCCAAAGCAATGGTTTTGACTCGATCAGCGTTAACCCCGCCCCCTGAGTTTGATGGGTGAGGCTGACAGATAAAATTATTTCATGATGAGAGCCAGGCGTCAGGACTGCCAAAATGAAATAAATAAATATATCATTAAATAATTAATTAAATGTGTCAATAATTAATGAAATGTGTCAATAATTAATTAAAATGTGAAATACATAAATAATTAATTAAATGTGTCAATAATTAATTAATTACATGTGTCATAACTATTTATTTAATTAATTAATTCCAATTTTAATTAATTATTGCCACATTTAATTAATTATTTAATGGTGTATTTAATTAATTCATTATGGCAGTCCTGGCGTTCCATAGCCTCCACCAGTGTGTGAATGTGAGAGTGAATGAATAGGGGAATTGTAAAGTGCTTTGAGGGTCTCGAAATGCGCTATATAAATGCAATCCATTATTATTATTTATTGGGGTTAGGTTAATTGGTGATTCTAAATTGCACACAGGTGTGAATGGTTGTCTGTCCCTCTCTATGTTAGCCCTGTGATCCTTGTAATCTGTCCAGGGTTTACCCTGCCTCTTACCCTATAGTAGTTAGGCTCCAGTAAGCTGGATAGACTTTCTGCATCTGTAAGTACGCTAGGGTCCACTTGTGTCCGAACGATGGAAATTTTGTCATCGGATGAGTATGTGAGGGTCTGTATGGATATGGGTGTGCTGCTAATTTTTCTTTGTTTTTGTTGTTTTTTTCTGAACGCGTGGACTTGACTGACCACAAAGAAGTTACATTGTAATGCACCAACTACAGTGCATGCCAAGTGGTGAACATTAAGCACACTTCAAGCGCTTTACTCATCTTAACGTTTTCAGTTAAAAGTAAAAAAAACCAAAAAAAACCCAACCCAAAACTAAATGAAAGCATTAAGCAACCTGATGGATACAAATGCACAGACAATGCTGTGCAAGTTAATGTTACATAAGATGTAGCTCAAAATTTAGTTTCTAAAGTCAACTAGATAACAATCACTTCTGATTTTGCTTGTAAAATGAGCTGTTTTTTGCTAGCAACCACTGAGTCATTTGCTATGTCTACATGACATAGAAACCACGTGTTTTGCTTTTGCAAAAGGAAAAGATGTTTCACAGATGGGTAATGTGTTACTCTTGCACATAAGTGAAACCCCCATATGAGGTAGTGAGAAATGCACTCTCATTTGAAAGCAACTAGTTTCTGCTTTCATTCACAGTTTCTCTAATCTGGCAACACGAAAAACCAGTGACAGCATAGTTTGACATTTTCATCAATTGTACCAGTTTCTTGTGAACTTTTTCATTTCTCTAGACCCATACCATTCTTATTTATAGTTTTTAGATTTTCGCTGGCAATTAAAGGGGTTCTCCACTATTTCACACATTTAGTTCAGTTTAGTCATTACTAAGGTCACTGTTACAGCAGCTGTAATAGTAACCTTAAGGAGAAGTGGAGGGGCAGTCAGCTTTGATTTTAAAATTTTTGTATTAAACCTTATTAACCTTAACCTTAATAATAACCTTATTATTCATCATAATTAAGTATGTATAAAGGAAAGAAAGCCTATAATGAAGCTCTATAATGAACTGCACAAAGCAAAGGGAAAAGCTTATTTAAACTGTTTTCAAGAGTCAATGTATTACCTGATAAAATGTGAAATATGAATGACAATTTTTTAAAGGAATGACTGAATTAATGGCTGAGCAAAAAAAGTTATTATGATAATTATATAAATATGAGTGTTGTATATATATTATATATATTGTCATGCATGTGACACAAAAAACGAATAGCGAGGTAAGGGGATGAAAAACAACAACCCGAATGAATGTAATGCCAGGCATAAATTTTAAGTCCTGCTCTATGCATGTGAAAAGGAGATTAACAGAGCGGGAGGACAGTACAGGCGACCACTCAGCAACAGACATCCCACTCGAGCGATGGCACTGTGACAAGCTGAACAAACATCCCCAAGAGAGAGACAGAAAGAACAGGAAGGAGGAGTACGGGGGGAGGGAGATAAGGACAACGAGATGAAAAGACGGTTTGAGAATTAAAGAAGAAACTGGGAGCAGATTGAGGCAAGGTCTATAATAAGAGAGAAAATTACAGGGCTAAAGAAGTAAAGAGTTAATCGTAGAAAGAAAATAAGTGGCTTTTATTGTATCTGTGTTAACTTAGTTGATCCGGATCCATATGCTGGTCAGGGTAAACGAGGAGTCGTTTACGCTTTAGTACAATACCGCCACCATAAAATGTTATCGTCTTCACTAATACAGTGGTGTATAGACAGAGGGGTGAGATCATATTGAACTTGTGCAAACATTTCCTGCTTTAACCTCCATAACTGGAGCAAATGTGTTCTATTTGATCACAGGGTTCTTTTTTTCAATCATTTAATTGGAGTTTGAAAATGCAGGTTTTACTCATCGCTACTTGGCTATATATATATATATATATATATATATATACACATATATATATATATATATATATTAGGGGTGCAACGATACTCGTATCGATATCGAACCGTTCGATACAGTGCTTTCGGTTCGGTACGCATATGTATCGAACAATACAAAATGTTACATTTATTTTATCAACTTTTCCTCTGACGATGCTGTCTGTGTTGAGAGCTCAGTGGATCTGCGTTTGACTACTCCGCCTAGGCTGCACTGTCCAGCGCAGATCCACTGAGTGCAGCGCAAGCTAGCGAGACAGAAGCTAAGCTCGTTGCAACATGGCAAATTGAACCTCCCCCACCCTCATTCATATCTGGCATTTGGAACTATTTTGGTCTTCATGTGAAGTATGACCCTGAAGGTAAGTGCGTCATGGACAAAAGTAATACAGTATGTCGAATGTGCCACGCAATCCTCAATTACATGGGTGGGAACTACTGCGTTAGCGCAGTTAGCTCGTTAATGTGTTGACGCCGTCCAGCCCCACGCACGGGGCGATCCACGGTAGCTTGTTAAAGGAGATTTGCCGTGTTGTGGCGTTAACAGCACTAGTGGGAACACAACGAATATGACTGCACATTTACGCCGACATCATCCTAGTGCAAAGACAAGTGGAAGCAGACAAAAACAACAAGCACGCATGCTACAAACTTTACCCGAGTCATTTAGACAGCCGTTAGCACATGATTCTCCTTATGAGAATATACCCCAGAAGAAGTGTATAGTATAGCTTTTATTTTGGAAAGAGACATTTCTCCGTAATAAACTCTCTTTTCCAAAGATGAGTGATTTCTCGATCCGATAGATTTATTATTTTATCCCCTTGTTGTTTCAGCAACATTAAATTTAAAAACTGTACGTTTGAGTTAAACTATATATTTATAATTTTAATAAATGACAAATTAAAAAAGCGTGAACATTTTTTGTATCGAAAAAATATCGAACCGTGACACCAAAGTATTGAACCGAACCGAACCGTGAATTTTGTGTATCGTTGCACCCCTAATATCTATATCTATATCTATATATATATATGTGTGTGTGTGTGTGTGTGTGTGTATATGTTACAATGTTTCTGTTGTAGTATTTTTAAAACACACAATATTTTATGCAGTGACTGAATCAAGACACCAGGATTAATAATGAACTGAGTACAAGATATGACCAAAGAGAAGAGTCAGGAAAACACAGTCTCGCTCAGATGGGCCAGAAATAGAAGCATGTCAAACATTTATTTTTGCAGTGTGATGGTACGATGGCTGTGCAACTGTGCTGTTTTTTTTTTTTAATTCCATAGGAGGGAAGCAGACAGCGGACACAATTTTGTCTATTTTAAGAAAGGACTTGTCAAGCGCAGCAGGAGGCTCTTTTACCCTCTGGAAAGTTCAGATGGGACCACACGAGCATAAACAAATGTGCGCACACATATAAAGAGAGCGGCACAGCTGGGGGATTGTGGGAACAACGATTGCAGAGCTTTCTTTTGGTCCTATCCGAGTACCATAAAATGCTTTAACCCTTTCACGTAAATATTTAATGGCACATTGCACTCCAGCCCCCTGAAAACTCAGGATATTCTCTCACCTTCATTTACCTTATTACAAGATAAATTTAGACAGGAGAGGACGGCTAACAGGATTTAGTATTTATTTATTTATTGTCATTGTCAAGAACAATGAAATTGCGTTTGGGGCTTCCATACAACCCAAAAAAAAAGAAGAAAATAATAAATACCCCTTAAAACCCAAGTGTACATATTTAACCCAGTGTGACTCCAATGCAATAAGACAATCCTTAGCAATAATGTTCGTAGAAATTCAGACAAAGACCTGAGAAACATGACAAAATACAACAATGCAACCCATTCAATATTATTGTACTGTGAGATATGATATCAGATATGATAGTTATCTATTTAAGAAAGAGGGGGGGGGGGGGCAGGAGGGGGAAGAGAATAAAGATATGATGCACCAATGCAGACCAGTTCATTGCTATTAAGAAGTTGGATATGGTTATTGTCCGTGAGAGGGGGGCAGAGAGTTCAGGAGCCTCACAGCCTGTGGATACAGGCTGTTGGCCAGTCTGGATGTTCTGGCCTGTATAGACCTGTACCTTCTCCCTGAGGGCAGCAGATGGAAAAGGTGGCGCGCAGGGTGATGTTGGTCCCGCAGGATACTGTGCACCCTCCTCAGACAGCGAGTGGGGAAGATGGCATCTACCAAAGAGCATGATTTTATTATTACTAAGAAGTGAAATGAAGTTCCCATAGGAGAGACTACCTCAGCCATCTGTTCTGTGATTCAGCAGCAACATGACAGAGAATAAAGTAGAAAATCCCAAACAATTCACCAGCTCACCAAATGGGACTTTAACCCATATACCTGCTGTAAGCCACGTCAGGGCTTACTGTGTAAATAAGAATGTAATAAGACTCCTATACGGAAAGAATAGAATAAACAAAGCATCTGTATTTAAATGGTTTGTATGAACACCGGGGAGAGGAAGTGGAGATGAATGGTTTTTCTGTGGACTGCATCAGTCGTCTTTAATTGTCCCAGATTGAAGTCTCCCCTCCTGTTTAGACCACCTACTGTCCATCAATAATTCAATATGTGAATCCCCAACCATGCTTGCCTCATTATATGAACTACCAGACTGACCAGTGACCTGACTACAGCTAGCATGTGTACACTTTTAATAATAATTGTAGATAAAAAAAACAAGGACACACTACTCACAGTCCTTTCGTGATGTTTTACTACTGCCCACATGGTCCAAATTACTCTAAGTTGGATTTTGAAGTCTGCCAAGTTTCTTTTTTTTTTTTTTTTTTTTTTTTTAACTAAATAATAAACGATATTGTGCAGCACGCAAGATAGACAGCGCACAGTGTGCTTTGAGGCAGCAGCCAAGAAAGCTTTAGTCCGCGTCTGTGAATACCCATGTCTGCCAAGTTTCCATAAAACCATTACATCAGAGACATGGCTGTGGCAGCCTTATCTCCTTATGTTTACTTCTCCTGCCATCTAAGGCTTACAGAATGACTCATGAATGACTTTTGAATCTGTATTTATTTTTTTAATGTAAGTCTACAAAACATTTTAGTTAATTATTTTAGGCCACACACTCAAATTGAATTCTACATTTTTCACTTTTTTCTCTATCCTTTTAAACCTTTTACTCTTAACGCCTAAATTACATATTGCGTCTCAGTTGAAAATCTTTACCAGGTACGCTGTGTAATTTGTTGAGAAAAAAATGGTGACAATGGAAACCCAAATTATCAACTCTTTGATTGATTGATTAATTGATTGAATCTTTATTTTGAACATGTTGAAAAAGTACAACAACATAGAATTAAAAGAGACAAACAAACAAAGCAAAACAAAAGGAAAACGAGCAAACACAACTACAAATAACTTTTATGTTCATAAAAGGAGCAAGAAGAAGCGTAAGCTTATTTAATCCCATCCCCTTTCCACTATCTAGTAATCAATAGACTACAGAAATACCTCATTGCAATTACATTATATGTTACATGTTTTTTTAAATTTATATATATATATATGAACCCTTACATTAGTGAACATTATGTACATTTAAAAGCTTGATTTAATTTCATTGTTATCTAGCTGAGAAATATGTTTTAACCATAAGGGCTTATTCTTTCTGGCCCATAAGCCAGAATTGGCACGCCAAAGACTCCAACCCAGCCCACTGGAAAATATGAAGGAGGACATAGATTTTGGACATATTTTCATAAGCTTTAAAGAGCTTTTCCTACTGATAAAGACTCCCCAATTCCCATTCATATTGCACAAAAGTAACTTATTAACAGATTAGTATTTAAATGATGATCTAATATAGAAATGTCTATTTTCTACTGTTGGTCCACAGAAACTGAATAAAAACTTTGCTACCAGAACATTTTTACACATACAGTTTAAGCTCAAAGAGCCACACTAATAGATTCCATTTATTTACTACAGCTGCATTTCTCCATCATGTAAAAAACTGCTGTTGTAATTGCTAAAATATTTTTCTTCTGTGTAGATATCTGATGACTCACAGAAAGAGGAGTCAAAGAGGTCACGGTTGGCCATATGTGCATCCCTGCTTTAATCAAAAGTCAAAACAGAGTAAAAAGTTACTACCTAGCTCGCCCTTATCCATAATTACCATTAAATATATGTAAACCAGCCTTTGTGTTTCTGTGTATGTCATGACACCTAGTGCGTTACTAAGTTATCACAAAGAGATGGGCAACTAGGCCTCCTTTAGTACAATAGAGCCCGTGGGGAAGATTTATGAGTCACAGGATCTCAGGAGACAGCAAGGAGAGACAGATCTGTGAGGAAACACAGACAATGGTGAAGGCTAAAGATGTCACTGCTCTAAAAAGGCTCAGACACGGGGTACAAACCTCCCACGGGGCAATGTATGGATGTCACTGGGAGATGCTAATTCAGTTGACATTAGTGTGTCCTATCTGCAAGAGTTACTTCAGAGGAAACAAAATAATCTAATCTTAGACGCACAGCATGTCGTAGGCTTACAGTGAAATAAATGAGGAGAAAAACACTTTGTAATCTATGTGCGAATACGATACGAAACTGTAACAAATACGAAAGGTTGTGCTGTTCTTTCTTTACAAAGGTCAACAACTGTAGTGCTGATTCCAGCTTTGTTCACCTCAGTGCTTCAAAAGAGAGCTGGGGCTTGAAAGCAGAAGACCTACACGAAACAGTGTCAGGACACAAAACATCAGGCTGCTGCTTTATAAGGAGGGAAAGAGCAACGATAACCTGGGAAAAAAATGCACAGCAGCAGAGAAAAAAAGCTCCAAGGTGAAAAAAGGAATATGTTTAAGGTTAAGTTGAATATATATAAAAAGAATATCCTAGAGGTTTTTTTTGTCTCATTTTTAATTACTTTTTAGGTTGTCTTGTTGTATGCCCCAGATCGTCACAAAAACAGTCATAACCCATGAGAAGCTTTCTGTCTTATAACCTTAAAGCCAAAGCTTTTAGGTGTTCCTTTATGTTTAAATAGGTCATCCTGTTTGGCCAAACCTGCTTGGGGGCGATATCTCTTGAAAACCAGCTGAAAGAACGAAACAAAAGACACAAAGTGCTAGAGGTGGAATTACTGGAAGGATAGGACAAGGTCTGCCTCTGTGTGTGTTTGTGTGTTTTAGTTAAGATCAAGTTCCACTGATAAAGAACTTCTGAACTTGTTAGTTTATCTAAGCCACAGTTTGTGCAAGTGAATGGGAGTCTAATTACACAATGACTGCATCATCGTACACCAGGACTGAAAAAGAAAAGGAGGCAGTAAAGCAGAGGACAAAAAAGTGTTCAGAGACGCAGATGAGAACCTAAGAGTGAACGGCAAAGATGGAGGATAGAGCGGGGTTGTTCAGGGAAACACCTGCCTGCAAGCTTTGAAGACAAGATAAAAGCATGTCATGTCTTTCACTGCACTTTGAACAATACAAGTGCCAGTGTGCGGTGACTCTGAGTGCATGCACCCCAACTTTTAAAGAAAACTGATAAAAATACACAAAACAGGATCAAAAATATTCAGGGATTTGACAACACCCGCAAAGTATTCAAGTGAAACAACACAACCAGATATAGGAATGCACTGAAAATACAGAAAGACATCATGTGATCAGTGTCAGTAGCTGCATGAGTCACCGACAGTCATACCTTAACCGTGTCCGTCTCTGTTTAGTGTCAGTCTGTGCTACACTGTGCTATCTCTATTTTCTTTTTAAATGCTCCACGTGTTGTCAAATTGGTGAAATGTTTTCTTGGTTTGCTTGTGTTTTTTTCACATGAAGCGTACTGAGCTCTTAGGCCCTAAGAGCTCATACTTCACATGAAGACCCTAAGAGCTTGGTGTCCCTAAGACTTAGGGACACCAAGCTATGCTTTTAACTCCCCTGACCTGCAAGGTTTGTACCAAGATCAAAAATTATCACCACACTCTCTCCCCTCCATCCCACCCCTCTTATGTTTGTCATAGCTCACATTTCTGCTTCCTTCCTGAGAAGTGATCCTTACATTTGTGTGTTTTTCTCGTGTGCAGTGAAGCAAGCACTGTATACCAGGATTGAGTGCGCAGCTGAATCTTAAAATGTTGATCTTGGATTTCAGTTTGCCATACAGGCAAAGACAGCAGAGGAGAGATGCAGGGAGAAATGCCAAATTAAGGTTTCTTTTTTTTTTAAGGAATGGATCTTACTGCTTCATTTAGCCTAAAACAGATTTTTACCAAATTTGCAGCCATGTTTAATACAGTACTGTGCCAAAGTCTTTAGCTACCCCTCATTTCTTTATATTTTTCTAGAAAAAATGGGAAATAGGTGCAGCAATTTACTGAAACGTGCAAACATAAATTGATATATAATAAGGCAAAAACATGCATACATTATACAATTCTAACAATATTTGGTGTGACCACCTTTATTCTTTAACACATCCTGAAGTCTCTTAGGCCACTTCCATCTAATTTCTTTAGTTAGTCTTTAGGAATAGTCAAAGGAGCTTGCAAAGAAAAGCGTCTGGACTTCTTTAAGTTGCTTGAAGACGTTTCACCTCTCATCCGAGAAGCTTCTTCAGTTCTAAGGTCAAATGGTAGAGAGTCCCAGATATAAACCTAGTGGGAGTAACCCCCCACAGAGGGACAAAAGGACCCCCTGATGATCCTCTAATCGCCTGAGCCAAGGTGTGAAACTGGGCTCACCCGAAACTCTGGCTGATTGGGACCCACGCCCAGTTTCACACCTTGGCTCAGGCGATTAGAGGATCATCAGGGGGTCCTTTTGTCCCTCTGTGGGGGGTTACTCCCACTAGGTTTATATCTGGGACTCTCCACCATTTGACCTTAGAACTGAAGAAGCTTCTCGGATGAGAGGTGAAACGTCTTCAAGCAACTTATAGAAGTCCAGACGCTTTTCTTTGCAAGCTCCTTTGACTACGATGACCTGGATGACTGAGAACCTTCACAGACATCTTTAGGAATAGTTCTCTGGGCTTCTTGAAAGCTCTTCTTTGGATGTCTGCTACCTTTTGTTCCATTCTCTGTCATGAGATTGTTGTAATATACCTTCCTTTTATATTACTTATACTACTACCTCAGCCTTTTCTCCCTGTTTCCCTTCCTTTAGAATGGCTTCTTGACAGCCACCAAGACCTTTTTTGATGAGCCTTCTGCAAACAATGGATGGATCAACTGAAGGTCTACATGCATCTCTTGGGTTCTGTGTCAAGTCTTTGCTGGATTTTTCCTATTTCTTAAGGATATAAGTAACAGATACTGTTCTTTTGCTATATATAGCTCTTTAGGCCTGCCACTTCTGTTTCTGTCCTCCCCTTTCCAGTTTTCAAAATCTTTTGAGCACACACTGCAGACACTGCCAAGATATGGCAAGGTTTCAGCTAATAGCTTTTTGAGGATCATCTTTTTGGTATAAGAATGATATTTTGTGCCTGTCAAACTGTTATTGTTGACATTTTTCTTAGATTCAGCTAAATAAATGGGAACACATTATGTGTTTTTCTTTTTTTGACAGACTGCTGGTAAAAAAACGATTTTACAAAATCAGATTGGTTCTTTGCTAAGTCGTCTTTGCTAAGTCATCTCCTATGTGCAGACACTGTCACGGCTGCACAGCAGTCGTGTGGTGAATTGAGAAAAGGATCCAAGATGCAGGCACTGACTGGGGTGCGAGTGAAAATTTATTTGCAGAGGTGATAAAGTGACAAAACAGGAAGAGCAGAGCGGGGAGTAAACAAACCTAAACTGGGAAAACTAAAGAACAAAACTTAAACCAGACACTCACGGGAGGAGGAGCGAAATGCACAAAGAGAGATGGCAGAGAGACGCAGAATGAATACCAGGTAACAGAATAATGCAGACTGACATGGAGTTAAACAGACAACGCGACAGAGAGCACAGGAAAACACAGGGCTTAAATACACGGGGAGTAATCAGGGAATGGGCCACAGGAGGGAGACACAGCTGGGAGCAATAAGGCTAATGAGACAGGGGAGAGGTAAAACTGAACACACTGACATGAGACATGAACTTTCAGAATAAAACAGGAAACTAACAGACACAGAGAACCAGACCGGACACTGAACTTGACAGGCAGACTCATGAGCAGACACAATAACACCATGGACAGACAGAGGGAACACAGAGAAGTAGAAGCAGGCAGGCAAAGAACAGAAACCTAACAAATGGCAAAATCACAACAGAATACACACTCTGAATGAACAAAAGCATAAGGAACACAAAACACTGAGTCCTCAGACTCAGGACCATGACAGTACCCCCCCCCCCCCTCAAGGGCTGGCACCAGACAGCCCAACAGAAACACAAAAACGGACCAAAGCCAAAAAAAACCCCCACGAACCAAAAAACAGAAAACGACCCGACCAGGGCGGGCGGTGGGGGTCCAGGACGGAGGGACATAGTCCGAAAAGGCCCAGACGGACAAGGTCAGGGGGCCGACCCGGAGGCCAAAACAGTTCAGTTCCGGGGGCCGACCGTGTGAAAGGCAGCAGCAGTGGGGCAGGTCCGGAGGCCGGCCACGCAGTAGGCAGTGGTGTGGAAACAGTCCTGAGGGCCGACCGTGCAGACGGCAACAGCGGCGTGGAAACAGCTCTGGGGGCCGACCGTGCGGACGGCAACAGCGGTGCGGAAACAAGTCCGGAGGCCGGCCACGTGGAAGGTAGTGGCGGCGTTCAGGAGGGCGTCCACAGTGGCGGAGATGCCCAACAAGCGGCCTGGCAGATGACCGACGATGTGGAGGTGGTAGTAGGGGACCTGAAGGCTGCGTGGCCCCTGCAGCCCCAGGCGAAGCGGAGGCTGGACCAGACGAGGCGGAGGCGGAGGCTGGACCAGACGAAGCTGATGAGGATGATGAGGATGCGGAGGCTGGACCAGGCGAGGCTGATGAGTATGCTGGAGCCGGACCAGGCGAGGCTGATGAGTATGCTGGAGCCGGACCAGGCGAGGCTGATGAGGATGCTGGAGGCGGACCAGACGAGGATGAAGCGGAGGCTGGACCAGACGAGGATGAAGCGGAGGCTGGACCAGACGAGGATGAAGCGGAGGCTGGACCAGACGAGGATGAAGCGGAGGCTGGACCAGACGAGGATGAAGCGGAGGCTGGACCAGACGAGGATGAAGCGGAGGCTGGACCAGACGAGGATGAAGCGGAGGCTGGACCAGACGAGGATGAAGCGGAGGCTGGACCAGACGAAGCAGCTGATGAGGAAGCAGTGGCTGGACCAGACGAAGCAGCTGATGAGGAAGCAGTGGCTGGACCAGACGAAGCAGCTGATGAGGAAGCAGTGGCTGGACCAGACGAAGCAGCTGATGAGGAAGCAGTGGCTGGACCAGACGAAGCAGCTGATGAGGAAGCAGTGGCTGGACCAGACGAAGCAGCTGATGAGGAAGCAGTGGCTGGACCAGACGAAGCAGCTGATGAGGAAGCAGTGGCTGGACCAGACGAAGCAGCTGATGAGGAAGCAGTGGCTGGACCAGACGAAGCAGCTGATGAGGAAGCAGTGGCTGGACCAGACGAAGCAGCTGATGAGGAAGCAGTGGCTGGACCAGACGAAGCAGCTGATGAGGATGCTGAGGCTGGACCAGACGAAGCAGCTGATGAGGAAGCAGATGCTGGACCAGGCGATGCTGAAGCAGATGCTGGACCAGATGCTGGACCAGGCGATGCTGAAGCAGATGCTGGACCAGGCGATGCTGATGAGGAAGCGGAAGCTGGACCAGGCGAGGGTGATGAGACTGCAGCTGGTGATGAGACTGCAGCTGAGGGCTGGACGGGCTCCTCAGGCCCCCCAGCTGACGAGGCAGAAGGCCGGACGGGCTCCTCGGGCCCCCCAGCTGACGAGGCAGATGGCCGGACGGGCTCCTCGGGCCCCCCAGCTGACGAGGCAGATGGCCGGACGGGCTCCTCGGGCCCCCCAGCTGACGAGGCAGATGGCTGGACGGGCTCCTCGGGCCCCCCAGCAAAAACAGTCTCAGAACCAGTGGGCACACGGGCCTCTGGCAAACACATGGCAGACTGCAGCTGCACAGAGCATTGGGTCTGCTCAGGCAGCGACGGCCGGGTGTGGTCCTCAGCTGGCTTCTTAACCGCCAGGGGTCCTGAGTCTGCTGGGGGCTGAGACCCAGCCTCTGGGGAGGCCCTGGGGCGAGTAACAGTCTCTAAATTAGCCAGTTTCTGAGAAACTAGAGTGGTTTTAATGCATTTGTCTCTCCGCTCAAAATGGGTGCTAGGAACGAGATTCAAAATGGGTGGCACAGACACAGCCTCCAGTATGGAGGGAATGGGTGATCGGGCTAATGGCATAGATGCAGGCTGGGCTAATGAACTGGCTAAAGGCTGATGTACTGGTTGAAGTGAGACTGGAGTTGGTGGTGGAGTGGATGAAACACAGTCAGCTACTGTTATGGATGTTTTGAAAATGCCAACTTGTGAGAGGTCAGTTACCACGAAGGTAGGTAAACGCCGTGTACTGTCTTTACCCTCCCCATGAACGGCCCCAGAAAACACAGTCCCAGAAGCACCAGCGTCCTTAAAACTCACCACAGCTGGTCGCACAGGAGTCCCTGAATCCGGCTGTGGGGTGAAGCGTCGGTGGCGCGAATGTTTCCTCCCCACCGCTGACGGCTCCGACAGGCAGGGAAAAACCTCTGGGGGGTCGGGCCGTGAAACCTCCGGTGGGTGAATCTGAGACGGATGCTTTGTGGCGGTCGTAGTCCATTGTTGCTGGGCACAATTGGCTACTTCCCGAGCTTGCACCGCTTCCTGGGCTTTATGCAGCTCAGCGATTAAGTCTGTAAATCCCCGGACCTGGTGGAGATAGGGATTTCCGGCCAGGATTGCCTCAACGGCATTTATCCCCACAACTTTCGCTCGTGCATTGGAGGTGTGGGTTACCCAGTCCACCAGGCGTAGGGCACGTGTGAGGTCGCTCTCCCCGGCCAAGACCGCTGGATCCATCTTGTGGGCGCGTCGTACTGTCACGGCTGCACAGCAGTCGTGTGGTGAATTGAGAAAAGGATCCAAGATGCAGGCACTGACTGGGGTGCGAGTGAAAATTTATTTGCAGAGGTGATAAAGTGACAAAACAGGAAGAGCAGAGCGGGGAGTAAACAAACCTAAACTGGGAAAACTAAAGAACAAAACTTAAACCAGACACTCACGGGAGGAGGAGCGAAATGCACAAAGAGAGATGGCAGAGAGACGCAGAATGAATACCAGGTAACAGAATAATGCAGACTGACATGGCGTTAAACAGACAACGCAACAGAGAGCACAGGAAAACACAGGGCTTAAATACACGGGGAGTAATCAGGGAATGGGCCACAGGAGGGAGACACAGCTGGGAGCAATAAGGCTAACGAGACAGGGGAGAGGTAAAACTGAACACACTGACATGAGACATGAACTTTCAGAATAAAACAGGAAACTAACAGACACAGAGAACCAGACCGGACACTGAACTTGACAGGCAGACTCATGAGCAGACACAATAACACCATGGACAGACAGAGGGAACACAGAGAAGTAGAAGCAGGCAGGCAAAGAACAGAAACCTAACAAATGGCAAAATCACAACAGAATACACACTCTGAATGAACAAAAGCATAAGGAACACAAAACACTGAGTCCTCAGACTCAGGACCATGACAGACACAACAGTTAGGTGCCTTTTTATGCATGAATCATTCATAGGGTAGTGCTAAGTGACTTAAACAAAAAAAACAAATACATTCCTCTGAAAATGGTCAGTTACAAAGAAAAATCAGCCGAAAGTCCAAACAGTTTTAAAGACCTTCAGAAATCCTAAAGAACTGCTGATAAAGACCTTTGAATTATTATTATTATTATTTTTTTTAAATACCTCCTTAGTAACAAAAGTTAAAGAAGTGACGGATGGCTAAAGACTTTTTGCACAGTACTGGACCTGCTTAATAGGTATAATTAGACAAATGCCTATTACTGCTTATATCTGTCAAAATAAAAGTGTGGAGGGGAAGGCCACTTATTCTCAATCAAATTAAATCTCACTCTGTGTGAGCAGATCCAATTCAACAGTGATGCAGTTAAAAGGATTGCCACACTGAACTCTAGAAATCCCCAAAGCCTAAACTTGTGCATTTTACTAAAGACACAGTGGAACAACACAGAAGAGTTTCATCTTTTATTTACCAGGTTACTCATGATGAATTAAAAAGACATTATCTAACAGCAGTTACATAACATGCCATTTTCTATCCAAGAAGATTTGTCATCAACCAAAACTATTAAAAATTATCCTAAATGCCGAGAATGAATTTACTGATATTGTTATTAGAATCAGAAGGACTGTTTGGTGTTGTTGGTTTCAATGAGCAGCAATAGATGGAAAGCTGCTACACCTAGTGGATTTCTGGCAGAGCTGCAAGAATATTAGGTTCAAGTAACAACACCTATTGTATGCAGTGACTTGCTGACACAGTCAAGGTGTTGTTTGTTGATAGTCCTAAGGTTTTACTTAATCGTGATCAATCATTTAGATCTTACCAGGATCTAAACTTCTTAAATACAACCTCAGATGAGAAATAACAGATGGCACACCACACCATGTCATTACTTCTTATGAAAGATTAAGCCAAAGTTCAGAAGCAGCACGATTTAATAACATGTAGAACCACCTTTGGCAGCATTACCTTGGAGTAAGTGTTTTCTGTCTGACTTTATCAGTCTCTCACATCACCGTGGAGATATTTGGGTCCATTACTCCATAAATCGCTGTTTCAGTTCATTGATGTTTGTGGGCAGGTTTATGCAAAGCTCTCTTAGAGTAGTGCCACACAATATCAGTCAGGCTGAGGTCTGGACTTTCACTGGGCCATTGCAACACCCTGATTCTTCTTTGGTTCAGCCATTTCAGCCATGCAGTAGAATTCTTCCTGTGCTTGAGCTCATCAAATCAGCTCGCGCTTCATCAGCTATCAGACAGATGGCCTCACATTTGACTCTAGAACACTTTGGTATACAAAGGAGCTCATGGTTGACTCAATAACTGTAAGGTACGGAGATCCTGTGGCAGTAAGACAAGATCGTGCCTGACAGTTGATACGAGATGTTTGTGCTGATATGCTTTGTTTGGGTTTTGCCACACATGGCGCTGTGCATTATGGCCAAACTTGTACACTTTAGTCTAATCTGTCCAAACATTGCTTGAACATATTTTTCAGAAGTCTTGCCATTTGTTTTTCCCCCCACCACGAAAGGCTTTCTTCTGGCAATCCTTCCAAACGAGCCATACTTCTTAAAGATCATTGCTGAGGTCTTTTCTCTTTGGCATTGTATAAATAGGCACTCACACTTGTTGATGATCATTTAATCAAGTGCTACTCACCATCTTAATTTCTATTAACTGTTTCCCAAACCGTTTCTGCGTTTTGGCTTAATTTTATATGTCCTGATATGTAAAAGAATTGAAATTGGAAGACAAATTCAAAGAGGTTCTTTCAATTTAACTTGTTTTGTTAAACTGAAAGAACATAGTGTTAAACATAGTGAATATACTGGGTCTCAGGGGGATGTTGACCAATAGATTTTACTTCACAAAAATATTAAGTAATTAAAAGCAATATGCAGACCTTTAGAGGTTATAGTCTTGTTTGTCTACCAGTGCATCATCAGAGTTATTGGTTGTTTGGTTGTCAGATGTGTCCCTTGTATTCATATTCTCTTATTCATACCGACTCTAAAAAAAAGTCTTCCAAACACACTTAAATGTAAACTATGAAGGGTAAAACTGACAGCGGTGGGTTAAAGCAATTGTAAATGTAGGTTCCTTTAAATTTCTAATACAAAAAAAAGAGTATTTCGGTGAAAAGTTCAATGCATATATAAATATGTGAGTATTGTTTTAACATGTGAAGTGTTTGACCCTTTGCTCTCTTGGCTGAGGATATTAGAAAGACTGTATGACCCGAGCCCTCGCTAATTACCCAAGAAACTCAAATTAGCTTTGTAAGAATGTAAATAACCCTCAAGGCACATTTCCATGAAAATAACATCATGCTTTGTCAAATTTGCACATCTATCTTGTGGCGATTTTCATTTACATTTGGTGTTTATAATGATTACTGTTAATGTATCTATTCATTATAAAACATAACGTCTCTGTTTCTTTATCTGATCTCAAATGGGCTGTGATAATTTCTTCTGCCTAAGTTTCACACTGAAAACATTTGAAACTGGAGACTGTGGCCAGTCAACGCTATTAAGGGCCTTCCTATCAGCTTAATGCCGGGTTTAATTTCAAAATGGAGGGAAGCAAATGGACTGTGAAATATGTGCTAATGGTGACAAGACTTCTCCAAGTTTGGTGAAGGAAAGAGGCACAGAGACAGAGAGACCATGTAATGCCCCGTTCTGTTATCACTGAGTCTGCACATATAATTTCACAGAGTTTTGGAGTCAGAACTCTGAGACAAGCACAATTAAACTACAGACTGCAAAGGGACAGCCTGCTATAAAGCTGTGTTAGAAAGTTCACAGAGAGAGTTCGTTTAAAGTATACAGTTTAAAAATAAGGCTCACATCAAGCAAATAAATCTCTACCTCTGTGAGATCCAAGAGCAATATGAAAACACATGTTTACAATTAAGACAATGTGAGACGTGCTATTTGCTGAAAGCATTCATTTTTGTTTATATAATTTCTCATCTTTAGGGGGAAATTTGGCTGAATAAATATTCATTAAAGAGTGCAACACCTCTTCCCTTGGACCACCCCGCTGTATATCCACCCATGTATAGAAATTGCTACTTCATTATTCTTAATGTTAGAGATTAGCTGGCAGCTGTAGTTTTTATGCCGTGCTTTCATTTTTGAAGTGCAAATCCCTGAAGCACATTGGTAAAGTGAATAGCTTGAGTAGTTTGTTTGATTGGTCACACACAAGTTTCTTATATCAAAGAGTCCCTGAAAAATAAATGCAGAAATTCAAGATATTGTTAAAAAAAAATAAAAAGCATATTTTTCCTTGCATAATAGTTTGGAGCCCAAACAGCAAAAGAGCACAAGACATAACACATTTTAGGGATTTAAGATTACAGCACTGCTTTTAGGCCCAAATAAAGACGCTAAATGCTCCAAATTCTTGCCAAAAGTTGAAGTTTATGATGCCTCTCTATAGCAATAAAGCAGCTAGGATCACTTTCATCCAGAATGGAACTGAACCATTTATGATCAAAAGTTAAAATCTCTCGTAACGCATTGATCTTTTTACAAGATAATTTACACCCAAAACAGCATAAGTGAGAAAAAGAAATAATGATATAATGACGACTTTCTGGGAAACAAAGACAGTATTAGTTAGACGGTAGAGCTCACAATGCATTCAGAATAGGGGAAGGAAATCATCGAGGGAAATGTTATTTTTGTGTAATTGCAGTTGAAATACGTTATATTTTGCACTGACCTTAACATTTCTGTAGAAGAAAGCATATGAGGCGTGTTAAACGAGATGAGAAGAAAAGAGCCTCTTCCTGCATGTGTGGTAAACAAAAGGAGGCCACTGAATTTCAGAAGCAGATGGGCCACCAAACAAAGAACTAAACACAATTTGGGTATGAACAGAAGACCACATCAAAAGAAGCAGACAACTGCATTAAAGTAACCGCACCAGGTTACCAATTCTACCTTGTGTTGTATGCAGGCTACAAATAAATACAGCAAACGAGGGGGCGTGCTAAGGATCTCAATTTAATATCATATACATAAAATATTAACTAATGAAAATGAAGATATGTAACATCAAGTATGTGACTCTAAAACTATTACAAATAAATATGTGTGACTTGAGTATTCAATGATTTAAAGGTGCAGTGAAATATCCCTGCATGTTGAAGGGTAACAAGTGAGAAACACTTTAGAAAAAGGGCAGAAAAGACAATCTGAACAATATGTATTCTGGTATTATGTTTGCAAATGGCAAAGAGGGACCTTCGGGATGCTGTATCCTTCCATAGTCTTTTGCAAATAGCAGAACACTTGTAAATCCTTCTTAAGACAAACAATGAAGCTTAAAGTCCACTTCAGGTCACATGCAAACAAGTTTTGCATAAGGTGCATGATTTAATGATACACTCTTGTCATCCCTTTTAGCACAATCTGTCTGTATATTTCTTTTTCGTCTCAGGAGAGGTGGAAAAGGCTGTAGCCGACCTGTGAGGCGTACATAGCCAGATGTGCAGCAGGGAGAACAGGGGTGCGGCCATATGAGTAGCCCAGTCCATAGAGCCCTGCCGAACCAGCGTGCAGGGGAAAACCCAAGGATGAGTATCCTGGGTAGAAGACAGCTTTGGAGCCTACACCAGCTGCTAGTTTGAGTTTCTCTACTTCAGCCTCCTGAAGCCTCTTGGCTTTGGCCCGTCGATTCTGAAACCAGATCTTGACTTGGGTCTCGGACAGGGACAGTGAGGAGGAGAACTCGGCCCGCTCGGCGATGGACAGGTACTGCTTCTGACGAAATTTCCTCTCCAGGGCCAGAAGCTGCATTGTGGTAAAGGGAGTACGAGGCTTACGGTTGGTTTTGTGCTTCCTCAATGAGCAGACTGTCGGACTAAGCTGCCCTACAGGATATATGGAAAACATGAAACTAAATCAGCTGTCAAAGCAAACAGACCTTTAATTCTTTCCTTTTCAGTGGTTTAACACCAAATGACTAAACAGGAAAAGTAATGATCAGAAAATTAATGGACAGCAATACTGATGGAAAAGCCACGCTTCTCCTGTATCCTGCTTCTTAGAGTATTTACCACTATCTAAAATTTTAAATAATGCAAGATGATTATCTTTAAACAATGTGAAACTGGTGAGTAGAAAAATCATTATGCAAAATTCTTAAAAACAAATCAATATATTTCTCTTTTTATTACTCCTTCTTGTTCTGTCAAAAATGTTTGATTTGTCTATTGATTCAGTATTAATTATGCATAAAAACTCTTTCTTAAAATTATGAACTTGAAGCCAGCTGTGGGACTTTTCCTCCAACTTTACACATTTGCATTACAAAAGTTTAAACTGGATGACTTACAGTACTCGAAGACCCTGATTTAAAAAAAACAAACCCTGATTCAAAACTGAACCACTAACTAGTAATAAAACTGGATTGGAAAATGACTTACGTGGGGGAGTAGACATCTTAATGGAGCTGGATATCCAAGAGGGAAATTCCTGTTGTTCCAGTGGCTGTGATTTAATAGATATTAAGTTTTGTGTGCACTCATCTGTCCGCTGCGCCTCATCCTCCTTCAAATCATAATTTCCCTTTTCTTTGCTGGTCACAGCCAGCGGCCTCGTCTCCGACATGAGAGCTTCAACGCTGAAGGGAAGACAGGATGTTTGTGCCATGCGCCCGAGCTTCAGCTGCGTTGATCCTGCATCCTCTTCTGTGGAAAACTCATTTCTTGAGTCCCCAGACGCAGACATTTTTTCTTCTCTTTCTTTTCAGTATTAGAATTTAAGTACAATCCATAAGACACTTTTCTGGTCCCAGAATGAGACCGGTCAGAGAGGAATCTGGAGTAGCTTCTCTTAAGCTGTCACAAAGCTGACAGAGTTAGTGCTGGAAAAAGTCTGGCGTGCATTTGGGACTTTCAGCCAATGATGAGTCTTGATCCCAGGGTTTGGGGGAAGACTTGTGATTGGACGTTGTGTTTAGGGCACTCTGCCACACCCCTAACCAGACAGCAGGTCAGCTTCGCATCAGCCTCATTTAGCAGTAATTACCATGGTGGAAGATTGTTTCCTGGCTGTATTTCTTTCACTCTGCAAACTGCATACCCTTAGTTAACATTGAAAAAGCTTGCACATAGTCATGCTTGATGTCTTGAATTAATGCAGAATCATTTTAAATGAGACAGAGGCCGAATACAAAACCTTACTAATATATGTAAATCGATTCCCTGGCTGCTAAGCTCTGTCCCGTACAGCAATTAGGCTGGTAGATTGGCTTGCCGTGTCTTCAAGCATCAGCGTCTGTCTGTAGAACTGCATTTCCATTTGACAAAAGCTGACGATGCTCCTAATTCAAGCCCCAACGCGCAGACCCTGCCACACCGACTGTTGGAGTAATCACAATGGCAATCAATAACAATCATGGTGCTTTCAAAATTCAGACATCACACAGCATTTACACACTTAAATGTGAGAGTCAGTTGGGCGATGGATTATGGTTTTGGGCAGGCTTTAAAATGACTGTCATTACATTGTTATTATTAACACCTTGTAATTAGGCCTGTGGAATCCGGTTCTTTTAAGCAGGATTTAACGGTAATGATGGAAAATTGCTACCTTCCTGAGGTGTGTGGCGCCCGCTGCGATTAGTCCCAGTCTCTGCTGTGTGGATGGAGACAGAGGTGTCTCGTGCCTGTTTGAAGCTCATACCTGTAGGGCTCCAAAGTATTAGGAAACATCACGAGAAGTAACGGCGTTCCTAAATGCAGCCTCTAGCCACTCAGTGAAGAATACCAGCGCAGTGCATGGGTTTTACAAGTGACACAAAAAAGTGACACACACCTAACTTCATGCAAGATGAATGTGCTTGCTGCATACTCTAGCTCTCTCTGTCTGTCTCTCCCTCACAGACACATGTCCGCACATCGCAAAGACCTCCTGTGAAGTGACTGGTGTGTGCTGCTGTGTCCAGTGCTCTGTGATCAGCCCTCACAGAGAATGTGTGCTCTCTGTAATCATCAGGATTACAGTGGCATCAGGGTCTCAGCTCCCCAGCTCCACAACACAGTTACTCTCCATGTGAAGCAAAGTGCTCACACAGCACGAGCTTAGTCTCCTGTAATACGCACGTGCATCTTAACAAAGGAGCCTCTCTGTCATTACAGTGCTTTTCTACCGATTCCCTACCTACAGGTTTATAATGTGCACGGGTAACTGGGTGTGAGCTTATATTTGAAAATCAAACAGAACTGTTAGACTTTTGGTAATCAAGAAGGGTATAGGTGAATAATGGTGAGAAACATCATCACATACCATCATATTTTATATTAAAAGCGGGACACATAAAACTGATAAAACTACAATAGTGTTTAAAATTCTAAATGATTAAAAAACCATGCATTTGCACGCATGTTTCTAATAAATAATAAAACAGGAGGACAGAGGGCCATGCACTTTAAGGCGGGACAACAGCCCTGTTAGGCTAATATATGTAATTGAAGGAGCATTTGATAGCCAACTGCTGGCATATCCTATGTGAACACTTCGCAACTTCAATTAAACCATACACAAAAATCATCTAGAGTATTTTAGTTAAAATTACAGAAATAGTAATAACAGCATCAGCTGTAACCCACAGAAGTTTAATGCATTCAACACACAGTGGGAAATGTTTTAAAAAAGGTACCACCGTATTGACTTAGAGGCAACGAAATAACTAAACCAGGTTCAAGGACAATGCATGCAAACACATGTAAAACCCAGATTTTCGTGAAAAGAGCTTATCTTGAGGTCAATCTCAAAATTATATCATTTCCCTCAGTACTTTATTTTTCCAACATACATAATGCCTAAATAAATTAGGACATAACCCAGGTATACCATAAAAAGAATACTTTTATCCTGAGTATCAAAGAGTTGAGAGCTTAACTAGAGGAAAAGAAATATCACAGCTCCATCTTACAAAGAAACATTTGATAGTTAACCTTCATTTGCTTTAGTCGTTTTTTGTTTTGTTTTTTTTGTCTAAAAAAGAAAAATTCTTAAAACACAGATAAATGCCCTATACAACATGTCACCAAAACACATACAGAAATGTAATTCTGTATGTGTTTCTTCAAGTGATGAAGCCCATGTTACTGACGGTGCCACAGACAGTATATAAGAGAGTCTGTTAGGGAAAACCCATTTTAAAAGCCTCAAACTGAGTGTTTCATTCTCACCATCACCACCAGCAAAATAACTGCTTACACTTTAACAGCAACTGAAGTAACTTAACCATTTTCTCTTTTTTGTTTGTAATTTACTTGAGCTGCATTCGTTTTGCTGCAAGTTTCGGGTATAGATGCACTCAGACTCAGATATTTGCCCTTTCCTCGTCTTACGAACAACCGCAGCTCTATAGTAATGAGTAATAGCTTTCTGAAGTCACCACAGCAACACCGACACATGTAAGCTGTACCACACGCCAGCATCTCACAGTGACGAAATAAGACAGACGACAGCTCACCTTTACTTCAGTCAAAATAGAAAAACTGTAAAGCTACATGCTTTTTTTTTTAGCAGTAACACAATTTCCAGGACTTGTAGCATGATGTTTAACGGCTTTATAGTTAAACACACTAACTACAGCCATACTAACTATATCAAGATGGTAGTGTTTCTGGGGGCACAGTCTGGTAATCATTGTACCAACTAAGAACAGCCTTTATGGCCACAGTGTACCCATTTCCTGAAGGCTGTTTCCAACAGGATAATATACCATGTCACAAAGTTTAAAACACACCAAACATGACAGTGAACTCATTGCCACAATAATGATTCCATACATTTTTCTGTAGTTAATTTGTAGCCATGGAAAACATCAATAAATAAAATCCCCCGAGTAATTAAAAAAATCCCCATCTCACCACAAGTTACAGCTTCCCTATATGCTAATGTGCATGTGACACTCTAAGTCTTACAGGAAGTCAGCCTTTAACCCACATGTGCTGCTAAATCAAACCACAACAAGCATTCAGTAAAAGTATCTCACAAATTTCACCACAAATTCATGATGCACCATAGTCTTAAAAGGTCACATTTATGATTCTTCTGAACACGGTAGCAGATGGGAAACATCAGCTTTTAGTGTGATCACGATCGCAAGTGGCAGAAATATTATGTGAAAGAAATAGTAGAAGCGAGTGTGCCGATGTGTTAAACTTAGCACTGCATATTACAAACAGCAATGAAGTCAACTTTCATGTTCATCGTGTATGTAGCAATTCCCACAATACCCACCAACTACAAATATATTTCATAAACCTGATTTACGTTTCCCATTGTTTTATTTGGGGCTGCTTCAACTTGGTATGATTATTGACTCATTTACCTTTTATTTATTTACTTTTTACTAAACTTTAAGAACAAATGAAAAAAAGTTACTACAAAATGTATTTGATATGGAACAAAATGGTTTATCACTTTAGTGTACAACTGTATGGGCTTTATGGTACCTATGGCATGGCATTGCTAGCAACTCCAGGCAGCACAATTTGTGAGATCATTTTTATTTATAATTGACCATAATCACACTGTATATTGTCAACAATATATAGATATAATGAAAAAAGCACATCTTTGCTGCAGTATGGGGTAACATTAGGATCGTGGATTATACTAAGGACTTTTAAAGGAAACGACAGAGATAAGAGTGGACTGCAGCACTGTAATAAAGCTGTAGATGATGATCACTGACTTTCTGTTGCATTACAAAAGGACTTAAATGGCTACCCTGGGTCTGTGTTTTAAGCTGATAGCAAACTAACGCGCAATACTTTAAAGTGATGGTGTGACATTTAAGCATGGTTCTGTCTGATGGCCAAGTTAAGAGCAAGCAGTCACAGTACCCCAAATGCCAAAAGCACACAGCTGCAATTTACCATCTTGTCAGTGCGGTTGTAACTTCTGCTATCCCAATTACAAGCTAGCCATTGCATAATTTTTCTACTGTCAGTGCAAATAAAAGCAGGAGAAACCTAGAAGATATGTAGTTAAGTGATCTAATGGTCAGGCGCCCACCAGAAAGTCCCCAGAGCTATTTGGTCCCAAATACCTTCATCTGTTAAATTTTCCACCCACGTACCCCTACATATTTGAGAATCATTGGCCAACAGCAAAGAAATCCAGCAGCAAAATATCAATCTAATCTTCAAAAATGTAAAAAGGAAAAAACAACAACTTTAACCCACTTTGGTTTTATCTTTCTTGCCACACAGTCAGTGCTCAAATTTGCTGACAGTGTCAGGCGCTTTTTCTCACATTAAGCTGTCTCAGTCAGGATGTGGCATAGAAGGTGTTAAAAAGTAATGAATCATCCAACATCACGAAAAAGTAGAAACACCACTGCAATGCCATCAAGGGTAATAAGACTTTGCATTTTATAGAAACTAACACAGGTTTATTTTAAGATAAGCATGAATTTAAAGGCCAAAGAGTACATATCGCCAGTTCCTGCTAATAGTGCAGCGGATAACTGAAACAATCTACAAGCACCAACATTTGCATATTTTTCCCCCTTTAGCCAATAATTTTAAAAAAGAAAATCACTTTAGCCCCTTGAATTTTCAAAATGTCAAAACTTCCCAATTCAGTCGTCATCTCTATCTTAGAAAACAATTGTTTGACTTATAGAAGTTTGTACTCTTGATTTATATGCTTCTGATCAAAAGTAACCATAATCTATAACTATAAAATCTCTCTGCATGTATCTGAGTGTCTTAGTTTCAGGTAAAACAAAATGATTGAAATGAAAAGATTTTCCCTTCCCCCACTTTTGTAGCACTATGATGCATACAGCTAGGTTCAGACATTCACCCAGCGCCAAATTCTTCCATCTATTTCAATGAATTTCATGTATTCAATGCATAAAGGTTGGCTGCTCAGCTTTCTTATGTTCACTCTCACTTCATGAGAGGTTATCCCAGACATTAGGTATGAAGTGGGGTTCAAAGCTTCTTCTTGTGAGGTTACTATTCAACTAATCTAACTACACCATCAGATTTTCATGCAAGTGTCTGCTAAACTTTTAGAACTTTAGTGTTTGCTTTATTCTTCAGTCTACTATTTTAATCTATGGTAAATGCACTTATGCAAACACAAGCTTTTGGGTTCAGTATCTTGCCCAAGACATGCACTGCAGGAGTCAGAGATCAAACGAAAAACCTTCTGAAATCCCTCTAAAGCTGCATCCACACTACAGGTGATTTGCAGCAGTGTGGCGACCTCAGCCTATAAAAGATTAATGACATTTGTGTCTTAAATCGACCACATTAAAAACCCCAGGGGGTAATCCCAAGATTCACTTTTCTCAACACTGAGGAGAGAGGCTGATGTAACTATCAGTGAGAAGCACAACGCCATTGACTGACATATGATCAGTAGTGAATATATCAGAAAATACCCAGTTAAGCAGAGCCTGAAATGTCCACTAGCGACCAGTTACCAAACAAAGCAACACGTGACCAGCTTCCTGTGTGGATGCAGTTTAAATCCTATGTCACCATACACAGCAAGCTATTGGGGGGCCACGGGTAAGACAGGGGTAACTATTGAGGAGTGTAACAGGCCCACCAAGTAGATGCGAGTGAAGCAAAAAGTATAACTTGTACTACTACAGCCCACTCCACTGCTAGCAAACTATTATGAAAAAAGGCAAACTTCTGAATAATATCAGACTTCCAAACTCAACTTCCACATGGTAAAGTATATGAGTTGGCTAAAATCATTAAAAATGGCAACTCTAGTTTACATTATCTGAAGAATAAATAAATAAATAAAGCCATGTTGAAAATGCCCACTATCTTGAGTTTTCAGGAGACTAAAGGATAGTCATCATAGTAAATATGCCACTTTGGGTACTTGTATCCACTTGTGAATGATTTCCCTGTAATGTTTTTAGCTGTACTCAACTACATTATTTCCTGAAATAAAAGAAAAGCGCTGGTTTTAAAGTGGACTGACATTCCAACGCCTCTGACCATGTAAACAATGCGGCTAACCAGTGATCAACAGGCTTGGCAACACCGTCTGAAGGTACAGCTGCCAGTCTGCCAGTCTCCTCGCAGACCGCAGCTCTGATTGTTTGAAGGCCTCTATACCACCCCAACGCACATTTATCCTCCATGCTTTAAGAACACCCTCAATAAACTGCCTGTTTACTATGTTCAAAACCACGCGCCCTATTTGCTACAGAGCACATCAAATTATGAACAGAGGTTATTCAGATTCAGATTCAGAAGACTTTATTTATCCCCAAGGGGCAATTAAGAGAGTAACTTTGCCGATCGTACATACAATACACAAACATCACATGGGGGAGACAGGTCAGGCTAGGTAGCTGGCCGGTCAGCTGCACAAGCAGCGACCTGGAACCGAACAATGGAAAAATGCACAACATCGGGAAGGACAAGGAGAAAGAAGAACTCCCCTCAAACTGAGCATAACTGAGATATGTGAACAAAGTTAGGCCTCTTTTTGTAGACTTGTATTGACATTGTGCCTAAATCGTTTTTTCAAGCTACATTCTTTTAAACCTGACACAGTTATGATTCTGTCAATTGGGACTCTAATGTACAAAAACTTGTGCAATTTTTGTTGTGGGGTCTTCAGAAAAAAAGTGTTTACTTTTAAAGGGCTACCTTGTCATCAGACTTGTTTAAAATGACAGGCTGCTGGTCTGAGAGACACATGTTTGAATGCATGTGTTCTATAGTTTGGCGGCTGAGAGGTGATTGAATGTATACCAGTTTAACCCACCGATGAGCACTTTGCATTCAGACCTTCACCATTTAATTTCAAGGTTATACAGCAACATAGCTAACAATCTACTGTGTAAAAATTTGTGTCACACGCAACATCATGTTAAGACATTAAGAGCTGTATTTTTTAGCGCACACTATGGTCGCAGAGACACAACTTTGCTGAACTCTTGCTGAGATTGCTGACACGGCTGCCCTGATATGTGTGGAGGGAAAAAGGGTAAAACAAGTGACCTCTGAACACAGAGGCAATGAGGCTCATCAATCAAAACATTAAGAAACTGCGGAACAATTTAAATTAAATTGTGCGACTCCATGGTTTAACAGCAATTATATTACACTTAAAATAATCACTGCCACATGCCTCTCAAGTTGATATACTAATATCAATCCTGTCAAAGAGAATCAACTTGAAACGTTTGGTTCTAAGTTCAACATTGAAACCTGTGGGGAACCAGAAGAGGTCAATACAATTAATAAAATTCTTATTTTTTCCTATTTCTACTAATGAAAATTTTTTACTTTAAACTAGTGAATCAATCAATGAATACAGTGAAAACAATTTAAAATTTTTACTTTTGACTTTTTTGGTTTTTTTTTGCTAAAACAATCACAAACTATCTTCTTTCTCAAAATGTAAAATAACAGGCGCCGAATGTGCCCTAAAATTTGAAGCTTTTATTACACATTACAAGCAAATTCTTAGTCTGAGCAAAACAACTCTCTCAAGCAAAGCACAAGCCCCGTTAGCCCAACAAAATGGTAACAGAAAGCCATTTATTAACGTGGAAATCCTTTCTATGATTATTTTAAGTTCACACATTAGAATTAAAAAGAGTTATTTTTTGGAGTGTTTGACAAAGTCTAGATTCTACTTAACATGAAACTTGTCATATGCATCTTTTTTTTCCTCCAGTTGAATAGATTTATAACAAATTTCACAAAGTTGTCACTCCACTGATCTCTCCCACTTGTCATTTTCTCTCATTAACTCCGGGGTGTTGTAGGACGACAGGCAGGGTACACCCTGGACAGGGCACTTGTCCTTAAACAGGTTAAACCACAATAAATAGCAATAGCATACATGTGGTGTGTGTACGCTTTTCTGCCTCAGTGATTTTCCTGCAGTTTGAAATCTTGTAAGATCGTGTGATATCACGAAACCAGGCAACTAACCACTCTTGCTAGATTGTATCATGTCATTTCAACAAGAATATATTTAACAAGTGTTACGTTGTTGAATTGCATGCACATCATACATGATTTAATTGCATTCACCATGTTTATATATTCTGATTTTGTTCAAATTACAAGTTAGACTCTTATAAATTTAATAACCACCCAATTTCTCTTTTTTGAGTGTTTCCAATACAAGCAACTTAAACATTTATAAGGTTTCCTGTTTTGGTTATAAAATTGTTGCTGCTGAATAACTGAAAACCAAAAGACCAACAAAAAATAATATGAGAGGCGGTGGTGCCCTCTGGTGGATAAAGGTAATTCCTGCAACATCCTGGACCATGGATGAAGTCGGGATCATCAACTTTGATATCTTTTTTAAAGAAAAATTTGGTTGCACCTAAGAAAATCAGTGCAACCGTGGAAAAAAGTTAGTCTAGAGCCCTGTTAAAGGCGCTGTCATGTTATGTAGACTCAGTTAACATTTAGTCAGTAAAATATGTATAATTTGAAGAAGACTTCTGCACAATTATTTCACTGACCGATTTAATAAGATAACAGTTTCAGCTAAACACAGTAAACGGTGGTTCTCTCTGAGAAATGCATTTCTATGCAAACTGCTTCAAGATCCAGCAACCTGACCTTTAACAACACTTCTAACACACACCCAATGCTTAACAAAGTAAATGTGGCAACCGATGAGAACAAAGATTTAAAGAAACACTTGTGCTGAGTACTAGCAAGTTGCCTACTATGTTTGTGGGCCACTATGATCCTCGCAGACTCATTTGGCCTTAGTGAGAGCATCCAGTCTCTGTCTGATAAGCTGATTCTCCTCCAACATCTTGGAGATGGTCCTAAGAACAAATTGCTTCGCCTATCCAGTGAAGGGGAAAAAATCAGAGGAAAGGGAAAAGAGAAATGGTGTAAATAGATCTTGCCTTATTCGTGGGTCTAGAGGACACAAAATACACATATAACTTTTGGTGAGCCATATTTATATTTCTACATAAATATGACCCAAAACATCAGATTTCTGAATTAATTTCTGTGACAAGCAGAAATTAACATGACCCTCAAATACTGACTGTAAATTTGGAAGTACATTAAAGGCAGGTGTCCTATCAACAGGACCACAACCGTGTGTAAATAATTTTATTTGAATAACATAGACATTAAGTGATCTCCACAACTCACATTTGACGAAAAGAATAAATTTTTTTTGGTTGGTTTTTACATGCTGTAATGTTTTCAGTCATATTTTTGCAACAAGAGAGAAAAATTCAAAGGGTTCACAAACTTTTTACTGTAACTGCATGCCTGTTTAGAAGTCCTGATGCACAGTTTGAGCCTTTATTTAACTTTTGAAAGTTAGAGTTTAAGGAAAGATCAGTCACGCTAAAGTTAAATTACAAAGTAAAACATAAAGAGGTTTTCAATATACAGTGAGCCTGATAGAAGACAATTTTTTGTTTGCCATTAAACCCTAAGCTATTTAAAATTACACTAATTTTAACTATATAAACTTGTTTGGTACACATTGTTACCATTTTTCTGCTGCACACTTTGCACACCACCTACCTTTTCTTTCTCGTTTGTTGCTTTGCCAGTGGATCTTTGGGAGAAAAAGAAAACATCTCCATCTGCAGTGTCAGCACCTGACCGCAACAATGACAAACAGGATGAATATTAGGCTTTTTTTTATAATAATAAGGGATTGCATTTATATAGCGCATTTCGAGACCCTCAAAGCACTTTACAATTCCACTATTCATTCACTCTCACACACTGGTGGAGGCAGCTACAGTTGTAGCCACAGCTGCCCTGGAACAGATTGACAGAAGTGAGGCTGCCATATCGCACCATCGGCCCCTCTGGCCATGACCAGTAGGTGCCCAAGGACACAATGACCGAGACTGCCCGAGCCGGGGCTTGAACCGGCAACCTTCTGATTACAAGACAGACTGCCAACTCTTGAGCCATGATTGCCCACTTTCTACTTCTTCTTACAGCTACTCTCTTTAGAAATCACCACTACAGATCATCTGCATGCATCTCACCCTATCTCACACATCCTCCTCTGTGAAATTAACTCTCTGCATATCCTTCTTCACTACATCCATGAACCTGGTCTGAGTTCTCTTTTCCTCCTGCCAGGCAGCTCCATATTCAACCTCCTTTGTCCAGTATATCCACTATCCCTCCTCTGCATATGTCCAAGTCATCTCAGCCTCGCCTCTCTCTTTGTCTCCAAACTGCTCAACCTGAGGTGTCCTTCCTATGTACTCATTTCCACCGTCTACAAACCGTCTCACTACCATCTTGCACACCTTCCCTTTCACTCTTTCTGCTATCCTTCTGTCACAAATCACTGACACCTATCTCCAATTGCTCTACCCTGCCTGCACTCGCTTCCTCACCCTACTTGTGAACTGTCCCTTACTTTAGATGGTTGATCCCAATTAAACTCATCCACCATCACTTCCACATATGATCATCATGTTCGACTTGGCCATGATTTGACGTCAGATGCCCCTCCTGATGAAACAATCCCATTTATCCAGGCTAGGGCCTGACACTAAAAGAACACTGGCTTTGTGTTAGACTTTTAGTTTCAGTCTAGGTTTATAGTTTCACCAGCTTGATATTAAGGAGGCCAATGTGAAATGAGCTGGCCCTGGGGGTGGACATAACAGCAAAAAGCTTAATACAGTTATGTAAACAACACTAACACTCAAACACAGTCAAAGACAAACTTCATACAAAACACTTAGTAATGGAAGCGGCTAACAGAACAATACTAAAAATTACTGAAATCATTCTGTAAAAAATACAGTTTTAAGTTTTTTTTTAACACTTGTGTTAAGGAACACTGATTAATACTGGTGAAAGCCAAAAACAACTATAAATATACTGCACATATATTTCTTTTGCCATTCACTCATCCCTCAGTGCTGTCTTTTACATATTTTTAAACTATATTTTGAATAATAGGACATCGCATGAATTAGGACATTTAGAGAGCACAAGACATAAACACAGCCGCTAAAGAAAAGAGGGGTGAATGTGAGAGTGAGCGCTCTTATTTCTGTTCAGTCCGGAGCAGTGTCAGTATTATGCACAGGTCTTGGAGGTCCAGGCCCACGCAGTCAAGTCACTGTGGCCCTTAGCTAAATTGTACTGAAACTTTCAACTGTAAGTTACACTAATTCATACAATTTGGCACTGAAAAATACAAACCACATCACCGACAGGCTTTTGCAGTGCAAACTCAAATTAGGTATTTGGTTTACAGTAGTTAAGTGTTTCTACAGCAACTGAGTGAAGAGGACACTGAAATGGATGGGCAGGCCGGACTTTGGGAAGATCATTCATCAGCTTGCGCAGCTAGTTTTAAAGCATGGCCCTACTTGAAAATTGCAAAACAAATGTTACACACGGCACACTTACACTCAATTGTCCTAGTGTGAGCTCACTGATCTACTTCTGCATCCAAAGCAAATTTTCTCTGAGTTAACTATGCATGCATGGTTGTAAATATATGTGTTTTATATGTAACCTATTTACTTGTATTGGTAAATAGGCTGTAGTCAACATTATTTACACATTGGTACTGTATATCTGTCTATATATACATAAACACACAGACGTACATTACGTGTTTTGTACGTATCTTTATGACTGCATTATTGTACTTGTACTGTGTATTGTGACAGGAATATTCTTTCTGGCTCCAAATTATTTACCATCATTATTATTCATGAAAGACATTTTTCATAGATTATAGGCCAACAAGTCATTTATACCTTATTTTTATTTTTATACTAATTTTGGGGAGCATATACCGGAAATCACAAGACCTGTGCTCTTTTTTAAGCTAGCAACAGCTCACTTAACTGTTCAGCCTTAATAAAGCTACATAGTTAGCTTATTAGCTAAAGTTACCCAAAATACTACACTGCCTTTCTCCTCCTTGGTTCATTGCTGCCTTGGTATCATTTACTGCAGGCTCCAACATCGACCTTGCCGGCGTTTTGTTGTCCTTTGTTACTTTTCCGAGCAAACTGTGGCTGGTGAGTCTGGGTATTTTTACTTTCAAGATGGACCGAGGCTTTGCGCGTTTGTCTTTGCGGCGCTTGTTCCCAGTCTTCTCCCTCGGGGTCTGAGAAAGGGACTCTGTCTTATCCGATTCAGTTCTTTGACTCGAGCTCTGCTGTGACCCAAACTGGGGGACATACACAGTCTTGACTCGCCGCATCTCTCTTTTTCACACCTTCTCACACTTGACGGATGACACTTTGTGCTTACTCTGCCTTTTTCTGTATTGTGCTTGTAACGACCAGCAGGTGGCAGTGTTATTCGAAAAATGTGGATGCCGAAAATAGCCAGAATACTATCTCTTGAATTAACCTTTAGATGTATCCACACAAGAATGATTCTAATGTTTGAAGTATTTTGTATTTTTAACTTTTTTTAAAACATTTTTAAAATGAGAAAAGGAAAAAAAAATACACAACAGCAACAGAACGATGTCAAAATCCGTTTTCTGTGTTTGTGTGAGACAGTATATACATGTGTGTGTAACTGTCCAGACAATTCCTCTCTCTTTTCTAGCCTTTTCCGTCACTGAATGTAGTTGTGACAACCACCTGTTTCAGGCTGTAATCCCTACACACAGGTACGTTGCATTTCCCACACCGACATCTGACTATCAGGCACGTGCAGAGGGGGGGCTAGAGGGGCTTGAGCACCCGCCCCTTTCCTGATGAGTGCCCAAAGTGCCCTTTTGTTGAGGCAACTTTTAAATTTTTTTAATTTTATTTATTTATTTTTTTATGTGTGTTTGCGTGCGGAGTCCTGTCTGTGCCCCTCAACAATAATATTTAACTATTAATCACAGTTTTGCTAAATAAAAGGATCTGACTTGCATCAGTCACATGATCACATTTAACCAATGATCACCCTTGACGGCAGAACGCGCTGGTTACGAGCCGGGAACGAGCTCACAAAGAGCACGCGCATTTTTTGCGGTCTGGAGCTGTAGGAGAAACACAAGTTAACTCAAAGACACAGACTTACTATATTTCTTCCATACAGACTGATGCGATAAAACCAGTAAGTAGGTGTGCAGCGTACACTGTAGTCTATAGCACCCAAGAGTATCAGCTTATTACGTACACGTTGGTAAGTTGTCTTGTAGCAACTGACGAACTGAAACAAACGAGCGTGCTGTGTGTGCAACAGCGTGACAAACATTACCTGTCTTTTTATTAACTGCACAAGTAGTGCTGGTCATAGCTGCTGGCTATCTGTGTAAGGCTGTCATGGGTCTGTCACCGTTTTAGAGAACATATTTAGTAAGTAAGTTACAGCGCTTTTCCTGCCTTTCTGGAAGGATTATATTTCACTAAAAAATGATCTAATATGCATGTTCACAATTATGCATTATTATAATTATAATATATTAAAAAACACACTGTATTTTAAAGAACATACATTAAGAAGCAGATTATATTCGATTTATATTTTAAATAAGACAAAATTTGGATTTTACAGCAGTAAAATTATTGTATCTCTACAGTTTAAAAATGTAATAAGCTTTGCCCCTGCACAGAGTGGATAGTGAAACAAATGGAATCATCATAAATACATTATTTCATATTTATTACTTCCCCCTCCTCATTGCTTTATTATTGTAGCTCTAGTAATAAATAATAATGTAAGGATTCTGGATCAGCACCGAGATGCCCATAGTATATACAGTATTCTGAAGAAGGTCTAAAATGTCACTGTGTGTGTGTGCATGTGTTTGTTTTATGTATATGGATTTTTTTAAATTATTAATCATGATATAACATTGTCCAGACATGCCTGGTAAGGACATGAGGAGGGAACAGTAGGAGCTGTGTGAGGCTACTAAAGGCAGTGCTATAACATTTTTCTGTCATCATTTTATTATAGATTAAGTGCAAGAGTTGTTAGGTGTGGATAATTAGATTATAGTTTATTGCAATAGCAAGTTGTGCCTTGTTCTCAGATGGACAGCAAGTGGAAAGTGATATATGAAAAGATGGGATGGAACGAAGAAGAGAAGCAAAGAGTGATTCACAGGCAGAGCCTAGTTTATTTCTCACAGTTTTTTGTTGCCTTATGGTTCCAAGCGCTGTCACCAATCTTTGCATTTTGTTATTATCTCATGACACTTGTTTAATCAGCTACCATCTCTATGGACTTTTTAATGTCTACAGTCTCAGATCAACACAGCCCTGCCCTCCAGCACTATCAGCTGCAGCAGCAGCAGAAACCCCTCAACAGCAACATTGTACCCATCAGGTAAAACATCAGCTACATTTGCTTTGCCTTGTTGCCCATATTAGATTCTTGATGAATGTGTGTTGTTGTTATTCAGCCTGGTTCAATGTGCCCCTTTTTAACTTTGAGCATCCGCCCCTTTAAACGTCTCTGCACGGCCCTGTCTGACTTTACAATCTTCATTACTTGAAATTTTGTTCTCTTGGCTTGCCCTATCTGCTTCTTCTCCTGTGGCCAAGTTGTGGTTTTTCTCATGCCACAGCTTCCCATTGCTTCAGTGATCGATGTTTGCAGTTGGGAACAACCATCCAGTTGACTTCTCATATGTGGTGTGGCAAGCTCCTTTGAGAGCTCAGTGAAAAAGACCCATCATGGATTTAAAATACCATTCTTGAATTTGGGGCGCTAAGCCGTGGAAAAGGTGTAGGCATTCAGGGCGGCAGCGTCAAGTTGTACAACAGCACCATGGGCCACCTCTAGGTTCTACACTGGCAGATATATGTGCCATCTGGTCCATAGTATCTACACCTCCTTTGGTCTTATAGAATATGATCAATTGTGTTCCCCCCCCCCTCCCCTTTCTGGTATTTTTATTCACAATTTAATTTTGATACAATGTGCTCAGGAGTACAACACCCATTCCTTTCCTGTTGACATAGCTGACCATAGTAAGTTTGAATCCTAACACTGTGCTGTAAGCCAGGACTCTGAAGGCTTCATCAGAGGAACGATGTCTGCCTTAGGCACACTGGGGAGAAAGTTAACTGTGGTGATGTTGCATTGTGTGTTTCTGAATCTACTGGACAATGTTTTCCTTCAGATTCTATTGAATTTGCCTCCCTGTAAACCATTCCAAATACTGCAAAGAGGATCCTTGCATCACAAACCCAGAAAATCTTCTGGTCATACTTGACAAGCTTGTTTGGCATGTGCAGTAGACATTTGAAACCTCCCCCTGTAATGCACAATCACTTCTGATGAATTGCTGTCTGAATGCTGAATGAATGCTGTCTGTCATTTGTAAAATAATATTAAGGACCACAAAGTGTGGTCCCCCCAATTCTTTTTGGTTATATAGAGATCTCTAGATCTCTATAGATCTCTAGATCTAGCTGACAGTTACAAATCACAAGTTCCCATGAAATTCCATAAGAAATGAATGCAGGTCATTATTGACCCACTTATGGACGTCTGGAGTATTATTTAAAAAAAAAAAAAAAAGTATAAAATACATAAGGTTAGAGGAATAGCTGGAACATGAAACTTAATTAGATGTTGCAAGATAATAACTACAGGTTTAGCCCAAGGACAAAAATCATTACCGTCTAGAAATAGTTTGTCTAGATTAGCAGTTTGCACTAACAATCTTCTATGCTCCCATACTGTTTGCAAATTTTTCACTTGAATAAATTTAAAAAGAAAACAAATGCAGCTACACAGGCAAAGATTTTCAGGACAGAAGACTAAACAAGCAACAGTCTTTAAATACTGCTTAATCTGAGCAGATTTAACCCATGGCTGTGCCACAAAAAAAAAAAAAAAAAAAAAAAAAAAAAAAAAAAAACCCCTTTCACAACAATGGCAATAGATGCGTGGTTCCAGTTTAGAGAATTTCCCGTTAACACACAGGACAGATTCTTCCTCACAGCGTTTTTTTGTTTTTGTTTTTATTCGTTCAACATCTCACATTACAAATACTTCAAATGTATGCATACAGTTACAAACAGTTGGCAGCAAATGAATATATGACATTAGATCTTTGTTTTACTTCAGTACTACAAACCAACTATAAAAACTGACGTCTGTATTGTAGCGCAAATTAATCGAGAAAATATAAAAATTGGAACTTACATATAAATGTGAAATGACTTTAAAAAAAATCAAAATGATATCAGGTAAAAAAAAAAAAAAAAAGTTAATAAATATAACCTTCCCATCATTTAATTAAAAACTATTGAAATTTTGCAATCAAGTAATACTAACAGACATAATCATTTTTTTCCCATGTGAAAATGTGGAGCACAGATACAGCAATTAGAAAAACTAGACACGTCAACGAGTTGAACACATCACCCCAAAAAAATATGACAAAAAAAAAAAAAAAAAAGAAAAAAAAAACTGATCAAAATGACAGTAATTCATTTCAACTGAAAATATAGCAAACGGTAAATACATTATCGACCTATTATATACACAATGTTTTCAATCACAGTAGCATGGTTGTAGCAAAATATGTTAATAAGCACAAAACTAATGTTTAAAAATAAATTCAGGTATAAATTATTTTTTTCCTTTTGCAGACATCAGCATGAACAATAGGAAACAAAGGTGTGTAAATGACTGCATGGTTTATATGGATTGAATGACTTACACTGCGGAGAACTGTTTCTGGAAAGAATAAGTATTGCACATAATGGCTCAAAGTTAACTTGCAACATTAAATCACATTCAGGTTATGTCCCAAAGCATGCCACATCACAAAGGGGGTCAAAGTGATCAAGTCTCCTCACCTATGTCCTACTGAGTGTCCTCTATGTTACAAAAAAAAAAAAAAGACCTAAAGTGTTGTCACCGTGTAGATTGCATAAACATCACGTCTGTGTAAAGGAAGGCAGACTCAATCATGTAAAGAGAGGCTACAAGAGAGGCAATCTCAAAGAGAAATAAAGAAAGTCAAAGAGAGAGAAAAAAAAAAAAAAAGGAGATCTAGTGCATTATATTAGGTCCTGCATTATCACTAGTCATTTTATTTCTTATGCATGCCAAGAATAAGTAGAACTCACAGGCAGTCCCAGAAAGAGGATCTAAATATTCAAACAGCTGATATCCACTCCGGTGATAGAAGGGAAGATTTCACATTGATCAAAGCCAAAACATTTACCCTAATGATAATCTTAGTGACTACACCTAGGAGCAAAATATCAGATTATATGCATTTTCAAGACTATCAAAATCAGTTTAGAAAGGTCTTGCCATGCCTTAGGATCCTGTAATGATGTTTATTAGGACAGAGGAGAATCCATATATGACTGGCTAATGATAGCTTTATATATTTTTTGTTGTTTTGTTTTTTTAAATCTACAGAATCACACTAATGCACCAGACAATTTTCAGATTTACCAGCACTTAAATATATAAAAGCTAATTGAAAATTATATTAATATCATTCTTTTTTGTTAAATTAAGTTTACCATAAATGCAGATCTCTTAGTAACAAAGGTACAAAATTATTTTTCACCAAGTGAAAAAAATGAGGTATTGCAAAAGGAGTTCTCCCATCTGTGAAAAATGTGCCTAAAATGACTATTGAAAAAAATATTTAGAAAAGTAGTGCATAATAAATGTATATATGTTCATGACAAAATAATCAACTATAAAACACTGTACAAAAATCAGCAGGCCATGTATAAAATAATATCTTTATCTCTGTGACAGCAAATTCTAGCTACTACCATATCCAACCACAACACTTGTGAGAGAAGCTCCAGTCACGGTAGAGCGTGCAGTGGTACACCATGAGGACAACTCAGGGAGACTGGACTGTGCATTCCCATTAGTTTGTATTACATTAGCATGTTAGCTTCCAGTGCTAATATCCCTGACAATATAAAGTGAGTAAATACTACTGCCAATACCTGAGCCCTGAGGGCTGTGTCTTTGTTAGCTGAAACTCACAAACCAAAACTCCAGCCATTCCTTAACTGTACGAGAACATTATCCTGATTACCCTCAGATCAATGACTGTTTTAGGTGATGCGTTTAGGCCAATCTTTGGTTTGCCCTTTCTGGTTACAAAGTGTTGACTTTTAAACCAAGACCTGAAAACTCATGCTGACAATCTTAAACATGTGTACTGAACTGAGGGGGAGATTTTTTTTTTGTCTTTTGTGACGTGGCCAGATGCTATACGCTGAGCTGCTTGGAAAACTCAATCATCCATCCATCCATCTGAAACAGAGTTCCACCACTGTTCACCTCAACCATTTACATTAAACCTTTGGTAAATTGTACAGTTGTTCTCTAATCCTGCAAGCAAAAAGTAAGAAAATGCACCCTTCCTAAACTCCCATAGTTAGTATACTGATTTAGGTGTGATGAACCTCACTTAAATTTTATGTTACTCTCATCAACAAATGTAAGCAGCTTTGCCAGCTAATATGAAAAAAAAAAAAAAAAAAAAAAAAAAGGAAAGAAAATATAGTCAAGTCAACAAGAAACACAAATCCAAATATAATGCATCCATATGCTCATGCACACTGAAAGTCAAAACATAAATGGGATTTCACTCTTCTTAGCATTTACTTTTTGTGGGCCCAAGTTTAAAAAAATAAAAAAATAAAAATAAATTATCAATATTACCATTTTTTTTCTCAACTTAAAAGAAAAGTGCATTTATTTTTCATCATAGCCCATACCCCGCCCTTAACTACCCCTTTCTCTCAGTCCCTCCCAGGTTTCTTGTCTCAGTTCCAGCGGAAGGAGATGTGTCGTGGTCGGTCCCCTCCTTCCTTCACCAGCGGCTTGTGGAACTCGCGGCCGGCGCGGGAGTGGATTGCTGCCCAGCAGTACTCACAGTAGTACTGCAGACAGGTCACATTGGCGCAGAAGAAAGGAGCAAACTTCCCTCCGCAGCGAGTCCCCTGGCACTCATCGCACAGCTGGTCATCCAGGACGTATGGCTTCACTTCCACCTGGGACGGGGGGGGGGGGGGGGGGGGGGGGGGGGGGAAAGAGAGAGAGAGAGAGAGAGAGAGAGAGAGAGAGAGAGAGAGAGAGAGAGAGAGAGAGAGAGAGAGAGAGAAAGAAAGAAAGAAAGAAAGAAAGATCTGGTAAGTGGGAAATTTATATTTTGAAACATACCATCTACATTTTCAGGATACGAATATGGAACTAGAATCGGATCAACTCACCCGTTTATCAATCTCCCCATGCTGCAGTTGAACAAATCGGGCACTAATGGCTGCAATGTAGCTTTGCTGATTGGAGAAGGCCACTCGCCCTGCCCCTTTTGGATACTTCAGTTCAGGATCTGTGTCGATCCCAGCATAACACACTCCCCCATACAGACGGTCCATGATCATGGCAAGCTCAACTGGAATAGCAATGAAACTTAGAGTGATTTTAACAGTTTGAATCTCAGAAGCTTGATACATTTATTAGTCACTTCAAATGTATACCTGCACGCAGGGGACGAGGGACACCTCCTACAAAGATAGTCTTCCTTGGGTCCAATGGCTGAGAACCATCCATTACAAAGTCACTATCATTTAAATTCCAGGGCCGGATCTGGACCTACAAAATTTAAAATGCATAATAATTTCCCCAGTGTCCTACTTGTTTCTGACCAAGATACATTTAGAACTGATAATTTTAAGGCCTTGGTGCTCATGTAATATAGATTATAACAGTCTGAATAGTCTTGTCGGTTGCGGCAGGGGCTTTTTACAAGAAGCCTCTTGTGTGCTGCATTTAGCATACAGCAGAATGCAAAACATTTGTAATGAGGATGGACACAAAAAAAAAAAAAAAAAAAAAAAAAGCCCACTGCATCTACGCTGGAAGTGATTCGCTTGTTTCACAACTTCGAAGTTGCTGGCTGGTCATTTGCAGGCTCTTATTTAACTATTTAACCTTAGTTAACCCCTCTAATGTATTTACTACTGTTAATATTCCAGTCAGTAATATTCTTCAGTCTGGAAGTTGAGGAAGGATTGTTAGGTCCTGCACGTTTGGCAACGACACATGTGCGATTCACATGATTGCAAGTCACTTCTGGTGTGGATGCAGCTTTAATGCTAAAACTCACCGGTTTGTCTTTGATGGTGGGGCTGGAGACACACAGGTAAAGCTTGCCATCCTCCTGAATGCAGGCATCAATCAGGGCCTGAACAGAGCTCTCATCTTGAAACAGCAGGAATGCATATCCTGGAAATATTGGGCATTCAGAACAATGAGTGCTCACCAGAAAATAAATTTTAATCTGAACGGCACAAAATATCAAATTAAACTTTTCTGATGCACCTTTGGGTGGAAAATAGGACTTGCTTTCTGCCTTATGAGGCCAGTCCACGAAAAGATGACCAAACCGACGGAAACTGGCAGTGATTTCATCTAGAAAACAAAAACCCAAAAACCCAAAAAAAAAAAAAAAAAAAAAAAAAAAAAAAAAAAAAAAAAAACAGTTAGTCAACAAGCACATCAGCAAACCTATTTAAAATGGCACTGCATATCACTACCATGCCACAGGACACCATTGATACAGTAGCTGAAATATAACTTGTAAATATATAACTTAAATCTAGAAATGCCATAAAACACGTGAAAACACAAAAAAGTTGTTTATATTTCATTATTGTAAAAACTGCAGTTAGTCAAGGACCCCCTTCAGGTTTAACATGACTCACCTTCATCTATGTCTGGGGGCAGCCCTCCAACAAACACCTTGCGCGAATATCGCTCCACACGTTCACCATTAAGGGATGCAAAGCAGTGGCCTGGACCGAGGCCAGCAAGCCCCTGGTCACCTGACTCATCATCTCCAAAAGAGCGCTCATCCTCCATGGGGAACAAAGACGAATGACCTAATCGAGAGAAGGATCTAATTAACACATTTTAACTTCCAATCAGAATTAATCCAAATAAGTTCAATCACAAGAAATAATAAAAAATAAATTTAAAAAAAAAAAACAAAAAAACAAAAAAAAAACAAAAAAAAAACACAAAGGACAATTGCCACTTCTTATCCCGCAATAAAATTAGGATTACTATTAATACTAGTTCTTGATGGACAGCCTGCAAAGGTGTAAACTCTCTGAAGAGGAAAAAAGGATCTCAAGCAGTGAAGACAGAATAATCAGTGATGCAGACAAAAATCAAGCAGACAAACAGAGGCAAAAACAAAGCAATCATGTCAGAGGCAACTGATGCTGTTTAAATCACATCGAAGAAATCAAAATGACAGACATGACATTAACAAGCTTTACCTCGTCTTCTCCCATAACTTCTTGCTGCATGTAAAACAAAACAAATTGTTTTTAGAAAAACATCACAAGATAAAGACATATAGGAAATTTCTATCAACCATTTACAATTAGTTGTGAAGGTCTGGACTCCAATTTTAAGAAACTTTTTTTTTTTTTTTTTTATCTTAGGACACTGTTGTCTGCTATGCTGACTTCAGCTGAAGTATTGCATATCATTCAATGGTAGAGGTGAATGTCCGCCCTAGTGAAAGAAGCTGAAGTTTACTGAATGACAAAAAAAAACAAAAACAGGAGCAGCTTCACAAAACTGAGAGATGAAATGATTCCCAAATGGAGTAGGAATTCTATTAATTCCCTTCTCTCATGTCTAAATAGCTGAAATGAGGGGGGGGGGGGGGGGGGTGTTCTTCATGTACAGGAAAAGGACAGCATTTAGTAAAAAATTTTTAGAAAAGGCCACAAATGCAACTCACATTGTCAGTACAAGTAAACTAAATGTGCATCTTAGGGCAATATACATTAAAATGAGGCCAAAAATGTGTGTTAAACCACTTCGTTTCACCTCTGTGAATATGACCCCAGGAATATGATTTTGATTACTGAGAAGCCAAGAGAGATGGAAAAAAAGAGATGGAAAACATCCTAATTTAAAATGGCATGTATGACTGTATAAAAGATCAAAGACCAGGTTTATAAAAAAAAAAAAAAAAAAAAAAAAAAAAAAAAAGTACGCACATCCACGCTCTCGAATTAGCATTAACAGAACTGGCTGTGATGCAAAATGGCTCCCTTCTGACTGATGGTGACAAAAGGTAGATGTTTTATTAATAAGGGAGTCTGCGTCGAGATCAAACAAATGCCAGTGGAAAAATGCTGCATATGATTGTTTTCATAACTTAATAGAAGATGGGTAATGTTCTGCACTGAGAGACTCAAGACTGCGTTGGCCTCATTCACAGTGTACGTGGTTAGATTTTAATGCATGTTTGGGGGAAACCACCAAGGCATTTATGTGGCTTTGTAAAAATCAGATTTGACTTTGTGCCCTAGTGTTCATTTATGGTTATCTAATTCACTTAGTCTAAGCCGGTCTTCGTAGCCCACAATAACTGCGCAAAGGAATTACCAAAATGGCTGCCGGGGAGCCATGGAATTGTTTTGGTGTTGAAAGGTTGCAGTCAAATAGTCTCTTACTGGTTGGAATTTTCACAACTTTAAGGAAAGGTGCTGCTCCTAGAGTTTAACACACCCCCCCCCCTTCCCAAAAAAAAAAATATATATATATAAACAAACAAATGAATGAATCTAAATCATGAAACAATCTTTAACAAAAGAAAGAGATAATGCGCCGAGGGTTCATGAAAACACCCGATCGGTATGACCAACGAGTAAAGCTGGGGTAGTTTTAGTTGATAGAAAAATAATGAGCAACACCTGTAAATCAGTGTTAAATTTCTTGCAGCAGCTCCACCCACAGCCACAGCAAGCAGTGGTTCCACCTTTGACCCCAAATTATTTAAACTGGGTTTTTATACGTAGGGTGGACAACCTGCACGAAATGACACTGTGTCACATAAGGTGAAGCATCTTCAGATATGGGTTTTTGTAGGCCACCTTTTTTAGGAAGATTTTAGCTTCACGATAGAAAAACCACATTGACAACATTAAGGTTGCATAATTGCACAGCTAGTCTAAAGTGCACTCTGATTATCTTGGCACCGTGGTTGTCCTTAAGAATTTTCCTTCACATCCTGCCTTGACCTGATGTTTTCCATTAAGGTTGTTGGAAAGTGTTCAGGGAAAGCTACATTAACTTTTTGGGGGGTTTTGACTGTCTGACTGCAACCCAAGAATTGAAAATGATATAGGCATCCATATTGGAAAGGTCAATAATATCCAAACCCACTAATGCAACGGTTTGCCTGCAGTAAGCACGGATTTAATAAAGCTGAATAATATTTGTGGGTAGTGCCATTAACATCAAAGCACAATGCTGCAAGAGAAACATTCAAACATAACATATGCAATTACATATGCATTTTGCTACTCAAGTCCTGCAGGGGATATGGAAAAAATTCCTACGTGTCGAATAAACACAGATTTCTGAATACATTTATTTACAGCCAGCAATGAGAAAATCTAGCTAGGTCTCACTGTTGTTAGTGTGGGAACCAACCTTTTAAGGAATCCTGCTCAGCCCTCATAATGTCAATCAGAGAGTTCTCCAGAGATTGCATACTGAAACCATCAAAGGACCGTGTTCTCTCCTGCTGAAAGGAGGGGAAAACAACAATTAGCTTCCTCACTTCCCAAAATCACCATCTAAAGCAGTATAAGCTGTGAGATACCCATGATGCTAATAAGTATTAAAAGGAGAAATAAAAATTCATTTTTCCCTGTGGTGACATCCAGCACAGAGCACTAAACAGAAAATGGAGACAAACAAAGTATGTTACAAAGTCATCTGCATTCGCTTGTAATGTGACATCTTTCCACTGAATCTGATAGGAAGACACACTGCATAAAATGAGCCGGTGAGAGAGAGAAGAGAGAAAAAAAAAGAAAAAAAAAAAAGCTACTTTCGGTTTTACCACATTGCAATCAATACAAATTCTAACCAAAACTGAGGAGAGTTGGATTTTTAAAAATTCTAAAAACAAAGAAAATCTGTGAGCAACACACAACTGGTGATAAAGACTACATAAGTAAAAGTGTGTCACTTTATATAAAAGCATATCAAGTGTGTTTAAAGCTGCAGCAGAGCGCGAGACAACTCGAATCAGGACAGTAGGAAACCCATGTGATCAACCAGATGATGAGACAGCTCTTTTAACCAAATGATCTAGATAAGATCTCAGTACACAATAAGTTTGAAGTCATCCGTTTAGCTGGCTTGCCTGTCACATCTCCCGTTTTGCTCAATGGTTCATTTGTTACATTTGATACAGTTAAGCAAGTATGACAGGATTACATACTTAGTCTGTTAAAAATACACAAAGCACATATACAATCACAGTCCATATCTGTTCATCATTTCTCACAATACCTACTGAACTTACTTAATTTAGATATTGAGTAATTCCCTTAACAACAGCCTGTGTTTTATTTTAGCTGTATGCCTACCTGGAAAGGATAAACACTGTCATTGCGGCTCATGCTGTCCTCCACCCAGCCCTTGTGGTTGATGCCAGAGCTATTTCTGGGGAACTTTTGCAAAGGAACCTGGAGAAAATGTTAATAATTGTATGACAAGTCTCTTTTATATCAGCAAATGCAAATATCTACTATGAATATACATAGTATGAGATTAACCATGACAGCCCTGTCTACCTGATTGTTAGGGAAGGACTTCTTCAGTGGCGAAATAGAGTTCAGGCCTGACATCCCGCCGCCGACACCCCGTCGGTAATCCCGAATCCCCTGTGTACCTCCCCAGCCACCATACCCACCTGGGCTCCACGAGGTGGATGTGGGAGTGGAGGGGCTCTGGTAGCTTCCCCAAGGGGAGGGAGGTTTGTTCTGGGTAGGAGCAAGGTGGGGCAGCTGTGTAAATGGTCCAGTGCGATGGGGATGTGGAGGGAAGGAAGGCTGGGGTTGATGAGGGCTAGCTGGGGAGCGCCTGTGCTGCTGTGGAACCCCTTGTCCTTGGGGATGGTAGTGCTGAGGGTGAGGTGTGGGAGGGTGATGCTGGGAGACTGGCCCAATCTGTGGGGAGAAACTACCTCCTGCTCCAAAGCCAGGGCCAGCATGGTGGGAGAAATTGTGGAACAGCAAATGTGGTCCATTAGCATTGGAGCCAGCGGGACCAAAGAAACCTCCAACGTCTTCCCCAACCACAGGAGACTGGGTAGATGGGACAGCAGGAGACCAGTTGTTGAAGCTGGTCAGAGAAGATGAGGAAGAAGTGGATTGTGCACAGCTTGTACCCATTCCCAGGGTGTCCTGGTAGTCAAAGCCACTTAGCACCGGAGACTCCATCCTCAGCTTCTCCTTGCCAGCACTGCTCTCCAAAGTACCCTTCTCCAGGGAGCCGTCGTCAGGTAGAGCTCCCTCAAGCTCTCCTAAGCCTCCACCGGCCTCCTGCTGGCCTGGAGACAGGGCCTGAGGCTGGGCCTGGACCTGAGATTTCTCCTGCATATCCTGGAGGTCCAAGGCCTTGGACTTTTCTGACTCCAGAATCTCATCTTGCATGTTAGTGTGCGGGGTTACTGCAGGGAACAGCCAAGCACTTCCCCCATTGGTGGAGCAGGTGTTGTTTACAAAGGAAGGGGGGCTGGGGGGGTTGGAAGGGTGGTGAGAGTGCTGGGGTTGCAGGTGAGGAGGGATCCTTACAGGGAAAGTAGATTTGTTGCCACTGCCGTTCTTCACCAGAACTCCAAACCCGTAGTCCCCCATTTAGGACACCCAGTAAATCTTAAGTTCACTTTTGACTTACTCAGTCTTCTTTATCCTAAAATGTGGTAGAAAATGTATGACAAAATTTCAAAAGATTGTTAGAGTTGGCACCTAGAAAATAAGAAAAAACACACACACAGCCTTGCAAACGCAGTAGATGTGCTTGGGCTGCACCCTGCCTGGTCTTGTGATGCAATCAATGAGATTAAATCATTGACTCGCTTGGCTATGGGAGGCCTCAGATGAAATATAACACTAAAGCAGGAAGGCAACCACGGAAAAACAAGCGCAGGCAGCTAACAGTCTAAGCTTGTGAAGCTGACGTCTCCAAAAGGTCGTTACGCAGCTAGCAGCAAGCTAACAGCTGCTCCGCCACCTTCCATGTGCCCCATTAATCATGCAGTCACTTTTAAAGTACGTTTATGCATTGCAGGCTAACCACGAACGCTCAAGAGTCACGGCGACCAACACCACGAACACCTACCGAATGATCTCCCTTTTCCAAGCAATGACCTCCCGATAAGCAACCACTTAAATACAGGAAAATGTTGATGACGTCTCCAGTCTGTTCTGAATCTAGGGTAGTTCCCTTCACCGAGCCGCTAGGCTAGGATAATAGCTGATAACCGCAGAGACGTTGTAGCATACTGGCACAGCAGCCAGAAAGCAATAAACCAGTTCAGTCGCTGCAACGTCTCCTCGAATTTCCGTTAGCGTCAAAAACCTCAGAGTTTTTCGCGACGTGACATGTTGGAACCGGTGTGTGGCTCTTTAAACGACCTCGTCTGTTTCGTGTCCTGTATGTTCAATGTCACACAGCCTACCAATCCTTGTCATCATTTCTACATCCCGAAATACCGTGACGCAATTTCGACACCTACTCCAACGTAACGACAGACGTGTGTAAGCGTCGACATGTCGGGCATAGCTACCTTCAGTTCGGCGTCATGACCTTATCGTTTAGATGTTGCCATATTTTAGCGTTTTTTCCTTTTTCTGCATTTCCTATGCAGCCGGTGTAAATGGTCTCCACTCTCTTCTAGATGACAGCTGGACCAGTCGGGAGACACTTCCGTCTACAAGCCCTGCCCCCAGCTCCAACAGCTAGCCAGTGTGTGTCAGGATTTCCCTCCGTAGCCCCGCCTAAACAACCCTAGCTCTATTAGCTGATTGGCTAATTGCTAAGAGGAACCACCCATCATACGCCTTCTCGATGAATGGCAGATACACCCAAGACGCTCTAGTCCCAAATAAGGATGTCTTGAAATTGTAGGGAAAAGTATTTTATATAAGGAAAATTATCTGTATATTTTTTTCTGTCTAAACCACAATGGAAGAGTTAAAAAAACATATTAATAATTTCAGTCACTTTTAGGCTTTTAGAGTAAAAAGCCAGTATTTGCAACCACCTTTTTCAAATGCAGATGAGATTATTTGGCTAAGCAAATGTTTGTAGTATTATATTGGCCCTGAAAAGCAGCGTACTTTGGTAGCAATAGATAGATAGTAGGGAGATTTTATTGATCTGCTACAATCCCTATCCACAGCATAGTCCCGCATAGCAATCTCGTTAAAATAAGCTGCTGCTATTTTCAGAATGTAATCGAGCTTGAGAGGTTCATTCATTTCACTTTGGCCAGTTGTCTTCTGATCATGCCATCATATCATACCTTCACTTACTAGATCACATTTTTACACAAGAATGTCATCTTCTACACCCATTATCCTCCTGCAAACCAAAAGTTTACATAGGTGTTTAATTTCCCTCTGGAGAAGCTGATTCATTAACAATGTAAATGGCCATTCAACAAGAGATGAAAGGTTGTCTTGTTCAAAAGGAGTGCACTTGTTTGCACAGCGTATACATTACACTTGTGGTAGTAAAATTACTTTTGTTTAGGCTAAACCTACTTAAGAAAAACAGGGCTTGTTTTTTTAAGAACACGTGTGCTTACATTCATAACCTTAATGGTTTTTATAATAGTATCCAAACAAGCAGACATAACTACTCCATTTCACTTCCTTTCCAACCAGATTACAAGTTAATGTTTGCCTTTACAGTGTTCCTAAACCCCCAAGGCAGACCCACCCTTCATTTGTAAGTGCTAACAGTAGTGACACACATCACTTCTTCCCAACCATGTCCTGCAGGGCCTGTTGGGTTGGTTTAACAACACTGCATTGTGTGTTGAGCTTTTGGAGTCTTGTGAAAAATAACAGGCAGCTGATCCGAGTGTTACTAGTTCAGTATTATATTAATGTTATATTATTTGTGTGTTTTAATGTATGCTGCACATTTTGTGCAACCATCTGCTACGCCATTGTGCCCATCAAGAGTTCAAGCAATATAAATGGTATCATTTTTTCTGTCTGGAGAGCAACATGCTCTGTATTGACAGTATAAGAAGAGGTGGAGCCTTCAGCTATGAGGCACCTCCGATTAGGCTTAGAGCTGTGTTATTTGGTAAACATTATAGTTTAGGTCGGCTCAGATGACCCTGGATGATCCCTTAGGTATGCTGGTATAACTCAGGCCTCATATGCTATTTCCACATTACTATTACATGCAGTTATCTTTGTGTCCTCTCTTGTTGGTCTTTGTCCTCTCTATCCTTTCTTTCCATGGGACTTTTTCAGGTATTTCTGGCTCATTTCTGTCCTGGCCCGACCAGCCTGCCGAATGTTTATTAGTAAAGCATGTATTTTCTTCAAAGTTAAGGCCAGCGACCACAATTTCTAACTGCCTCAAGATAACTGTTGTTCTGAATTACTGTTATATAAAAAAACTGACCTGAATTAAATTTAGGTAAAGTGAATTGCATCGAATTGAAAGTGTATTGAATATTTCCAAATGAGAGTAGGCCTTGCTGCAGAGGTTTCATGTGTTTCATGCAGCTCAGAAAATAGATTGGTGTGTTTGACAGCTGTAGCACACACATACAGGACATCTGTCTTTTTAAACCCAACAGTAGAAGGAGGTGGTGTGCACACTTTAACCCCAGATGGTTCTTAAATGATTCATCCATGAAACTTGGGCACCCAGTCATTTATTCATTAGTTCACATTGGAGCACACGGGGCAGACGTTCACAAAGCGCCTGGAACCAGCTTTCTCAGGTTTCGCAGCTCGGAGGCACATCCTCTCTTGCTTCTGTTCAGTCTTGTCTGAGATATGACTGTCGCTTCAATATTGACAGAGCTCAGTTGCCATACCAACCATGAAAGCTGGGAGATTTCTGGTCCAGTCAGCAGCCCATTGTTTGTCCAGGAGGTCATCCATCTCTGACTCAAAGCATGGTTGTAAAAAGCTTAGCGTGGCACCGCATAATCTCTCTCATGCTCTCTAATCCTGTTTGACGCCACACCGTACAGTTAATGCTAGCAGAAATGTTTTATACGCCACATAAATATAAAATCAAAAGTAGGGAATATGTTCACTGTGATATGTGACAAATGAAAGAAAAAACACAAACCCCCTTGATCCCTACTAACTTGATTTGGGTCCACTTGTCCCCTTAGAACAGGGATGGGCAATTACTCTTCCCAAGGGGTCACATGAGAAACTGGATCTGTTTTGGAGGGCCGCACCAATAAGCTGAAATGCTCAATATAAATTATTTATAAGCTTAGTGGTGTGACCCTCCACAACAGTCCAAGTTTTCCATGTGGCTCCTTGGGAAAAGGAATTTCCCTCCCCTGCCTTTGAAGAAATCCTCACTGCAAATCAGTTAAAAGAAATCTTTTGAATGACAGTCTTTATACTATGATGAAACATTTCTGTCATTACGGGAGTTATCGCTTCTGGAATCATTTTCTTTTAATCTGAATGATAAGAGGTTTCAACATATAGTTTGATAAGTATGAAGAAAATGGCGCAATGGCCTTTGGAGTCACAATTATGGACTGACACATTAGTCAGCATGCTCTACCATCAATATTATCACTGGCAAAAAACAAAGTGTGGAAACTGTCCACATCTTGGATAAGCAGTTAAGAAAATGGAAAAATAAAAAACTGGAAAAATAGAAGTCTGGCAGAATTAATACCACAGTGCATTAGACCTGTTCTTGAAACACACTGTGGCCCAGCATCTTACCTCTTGGGTGTGGTATGAACTACATATGAACATATGGAGAAGTTTAACATATAACATGCAATGATCTGAAGGTGACTCTTCTTTCTAAAGAAGGGACATTTTATGATTTGCAATGAAACCTATGTTAAAAAACGAAAGACACATACCTATTTGAATAAAAAATAAATAAAGTGCAAAAACAAGATACATCAATGAGGTTGGTATCAGACATACACAAACTCACGATGGTTTAAATCCATGTTTTAAGTCAGAAATTAACTTAAAGCTAATGAAGAGGTTAAAGCTGTATTCACATTTTTGACATTTAGACTCTAATCCTGGCCTTATGACGACTTCTCTGTATGCTGCCGATGTCAAAGTAAAATGTAAACCTGGAAATATTTTGTCTTTATTTCTTTCATCTATAAAACAATTTGTAGTTTCCTTTCAGAATCTCAACTTTTAATAATCAATCACCTGCTTCCTCCAGTTAGTTTTGTGTCAATAAGCAGAGATGTCGCCACCCAGTGGTTAATCCCTATCACTACCAACTGAGAAATGCAGCAGTGCACAGTGTGCAAAGCCGAATCACACAGAACTGCAGAGTGTCCATATCTGAATTAAGCCAAATTATATAGTATCACAGACATGCTGCTGCCTTTCTCCCCTGCCACACAGTAAGACAAATGGAAAAATAGAATACAGGATTTGTGTGACTACCACCTTTGTGTATGACCTACAAGTGACTTTAGAAGGATTTTGAGCACCTGAATAAAAGGTGAAAGTCTACCTTTCAAATCAGAGCACCGTCTAAATGTTTGGTGAGGCAATGTACACTGTTGGGCCTTCTCATAAAAACTGACACCTTAAACCCAGCCCCGGCATTGCATACAATCCAGAGCTGCTGACGTAAATGTTTGGGCCCTTTCAAAAGAGAGGATATTTCCAGTCCTTGAAACTTTAAACACAGTCCGTATTTCACTGTCAGAAAGGAGGCAGCAAGTCAAATGAGAATAGGGTGTCTTTTAACCTGTGGGTACACCTGAGACGTCAAGGCCTTCTCTGCTAACTTACTTAGAGCTGAGTAAATGGTTTGCCTCTGGTGTCTGTTTGCAGTTTTATGCAACTTTAACATTGATAAAAAAGAAAGAAAATTGCCTTGAAGAACACAAAATGCAGACAAAAATATTTTAATGAACAATGTTCATCTGACTTAAAGAGTCCAAAGATACTTCAAGGGTTATAAACTCAACATCACCCAAGTAAGTTACAAGTCTCTAGATGATGTCCTGTAGTTTGAAGCAGTGAAAGCAGAGACTTTGTGCTTAACAGAGGAAAACCTGTGATGTAGTTATGGAGCACTAAGAATACAGGAAACCTGGTTAGTTTTATTTTCCTCTGAACACATACAGGGCAAAAAAAGCCATTCAAGCCACTATAGTATTACAAAAAGCCATATCAAACGTTACAAACATACAGTACATTCTCATAGGATTAGCTTATGTCTTATGCTGGGATGTCACAGGAATCCCAACTTCCACAAAAAAATAATAATAATGATAATAGTAATAATAATACTAATGATTAAAAAAAGCCTCAAAGTTGCACTTAAGATCGTGTCTAAATGAGTGGGAGAATAAATCTTTATCTTTAGTATGTAGTAAAAGGAGAAAAAACTGTGAAAAAGCTTTAACTGAGCCACAAAATCTGAACATGTCTTATTTTTATTTTTGCACAAAGCACTCCTCAGCATGTGGTGAAATGTGTTCATAAACTGCACTTCCACAACTGAAGCATGTGACTGGCCTGAAATGGTCAAAAATCTGCATGTCTGTGCCCTAAAGGAGGAAAAGAAGAGTCCTCAGAGAAGGAAAGACAGAGTGAATCATCACATTTAAGAAAGAAAGAAAGAAAGAAAGAAAGAAAGAAAGAAATTGGGCTCGTCTCACTCCTTGCTCCACTCGTCTCTGCCTCTCTGTTTTGCTGGCTCTTGGCTGTGACCCAGAGGAATTCTCTGGTGGCCTCTGTAAATATAACATTTAGAATAACAGCGCCAGAGCCCCCGTGTGTGGACTTAACCCAGTTCCTGGGTCCTCGCTGTGTTTCTAACGGGTAGAATAACAGGCCTTCATGTCTGACCTAGGTATGGGACCAGAGATGAATAAGGACTAATTTATATGGGCCAGGAGATCTGGAGGGTTTCTGTCAAGCCTCTTTCCTACCCACTGGGACACCGAGGAAGGGCAGCATGGCTCGACCTGATTCAGTGAGGATGCAGGCCTTTTTGGTGCCGTCGTCGAAAGGAAATCCAGGCTGCTTAAAGGAAACGGTCTCTGGCTAGAGGGTGACTACTGAGCTAATGTGGTCTTATTTCTCAAGCTGCACTGGTCAAACACAAACCGACAATGCAAAATCCAAGACTTTGTGGCTCAACACCTTCGCAAAATAGCTTTAACATTAAAACCTCCCTCATGACACAGTATAATCGATTCAATTAAAATCACAGAGAAGCGGTCACGGTGGACATTAATGACTTTAGGCACGCTGATGTTTATGATTGTTTTTTTTTTGGGGGGGGGGCATTTGAAATCGAACATCCTCTTTGCCGCTGATAGCTGACAGTCACACATTTGACATTTCAGCTGCTGTTTGTGAACATGAGTGACGGCTCCTGAAACTAAACACACTGACACCGATCTGCAATGTCTCTGACACACAGTTTCCAGAGCTCTATTAACAATGAATGAGAGTGGTGTGATACTTGCATTTAAAGTAAGACACGTGAATAGAATATATCTAATACTCGTGAAGCATACAGATTCCCATTGACTGTTGCCCAGAGAGCGGTGCCAGGGTGACATCGACGAAGCGTCTCTGCGCTCTTATTTCTAGCTTTGCGAGAGACTTATCGATACATACAAGTGTGAACTAACTGCTCATATTCGTAGCATTACATTTTCATTCTCTTCTGAGTGGACTTACACTTTGAAGAATGCACATATTTAATGGCCGTCATGCACTACAATTCATATGTGCCAGAACTGGACTTAAATCCTGTACAATTTGTATTAATCATCAAGTATCTATAGTTATAATACATATCTCCACTTTGAAAACAGCAAATAGTGTATGTTACATATCTACAGACCTTTGTGTGATGGGTGCAATACTGTGAAGAGAATGACAGACAGCACACCATATACTATGTCATCAGTATTGCATATTGTAACTATATTTATACATGTTCATATAAATATAGATATTCTATGTACATATTGATATTTCAACTTTGCATAAAGAATAAAATAAATAATACAAATATAATCAAATCTTACAGTGAGTATGATTTGAGAAAATGCTATATTAGAGCCAAAATAGTCCTAACAGCTGAAATAGTCAACAATTGTTATTCATTTTTAAAATAATAATGATAATAATAATAATGATAATGTGGCCTACAGTCTGGCATGAGCTACACCATGATTACCCTGCACATTTACCATGTGGGACTGCTGGAATGACTAGAAAGGGCGGAATAAGGATAGGAAAATTCGGGGCTTGTTTCCTTCAGCTCAGTCTATGGGAATTTGTGTGTGTGTGTTGAAAGGTGTGCGAATATGTGTGTGTTTGTAGTTGTGTGAAGGTGTACACAAGTCTGCAAGTGTGGCTTTTAAATGGTGTAGGAGGTCAAAAGTCCATTTCCTGAGCTTTCACCTCCGGATGTCGGTGGCCTTGGGGTCTTCCTCCTCAGCCACCACTCCAGCTTCCGGACTATGACGGCGGGGTCCCTGGCTGCGGTTACGTGGGTGAGAGCTGAAGCCTGCCTTACCAGCTTTCTCCTTTTCACCTTGCCGCGGCAGGCGAGGGTGCTCCGGTTCAGGCTGTGAAGGCATGAGGTGGCGGCGGTTTTCGACTGGGGTGCTGGCAGGAGACGGGGCCATTGAGGTGCAGAGGCTCAAGCTGTCGCAGAGGGCCCCCCAGTTCTGCTCACACTGTAGTCGGACGCTGCGTGACAGCGCCTCCTTCACTTCCTCTCCACAACTCAGGAGAATATTCACCAGCTCTACATATGGACTGAGCAGAGAGAGGCACATTAGGTTTGGAAGTACAATAAGCGTCTAGCAAATGGATAGACTTCACTGAGATGCATCTTTACAATCAACAGAAGAACAAATAAAAATATCCACAAAATCGTAATTTTTTTTCAAAAAAGATCTGGGATTAAAGAGAAGGGACGGCTTAGAGAAAATACCGCTCTAAACCTGGTCCAGATCAGTCCCTTACCCTTTGGGGAATAGATCTTGGAAATGGATCATCTCCACCATGACGGCCACGTTCTCCTTAGCGGCAGAGCACAGGTTGTGTTTGATGTAGCACTCTCTCTGGAGCTGGAACACCATCTCCTTAATGGACACACACTTTCTGCTGATGCAGCCGAACTTGTGTCGCAGACCATGCGCCATACATTTCAAAGCATCCTTGATGAAGGACTTCCCCTATGTACACATAAAGACGGGTTCCCTTTAAGTTCCTAGAAAATCAGCTATAGAGCAAGCTCATGTGGTGTTCCTTCTCTCTTGCATGTATAGTACTTACACAGATAGCTTTGGCATTTTGTGGGTACCGTACATCTATTTTAGTAGTTTTGGAGTGTATTTTTGGTTGTGTTCTATAAATGGTAACTACACTTTATTCACAAGGAAAATGGACATGTAATTCTGTAATCAGTAGTCAAATACCGCTGTTCTTCTACTGAAATCTTCTGAAATGTAAGTTCCTAGTATGTGACCCTATAGGCATATTAACACCCCAGTCAAGCCTGGGTTGGCAGGGTTTCAACCTCTGCTATGTATGAAAAGGGAGCTCACTGGGCTTCTAGCCAGCTGGCTCATGACGCTTAGTCCTAACTGTACACACATCACTCCGCTGAAAGGCATGTGAACTTGTCAAGAAAGGGAAAAAGAAATAGATGATTAGTTCAGGGCATGTATGATCGCACTTCTAAAAAGAAAATTGATGATTCAGAAGCAATGGACTAATAAAAAGGAAAGCTGCCTCTTGTTTTACCATTTTCTTTTTTGCTAACAGACGGATTAGTTTAGTACCTGAGAGTCAAATTTGCCAGCGTTGTGCAGGAACGTCATGCAGATTTCCTGTAGCCCTCGTATCTCGCAGGAGTTGTTCTCAAAGCACTCAAACACACCGCAGCCGACATCCCCTGCACTCACCAGGCAGTGCTGAATCTCAGCTGGAAACAGAGAACAGGTTAGAGGAGGGACCTTATCATCTGCTCTCAGCATAGAAAGCACGCAGACCGTTACAAGCGTGCTGGCAACGAAGACCATACAGCTTGGAGGCACAACTCCACTTCAGTACCGATTGCTGCACAAATCATAAAGCTGATGTGGCGTATAACTATTTCCACAGATGCTGTTCGTGTGCGTTCTCTCTAATAGAGAGAGAAAGAATGCAGGGGAGGGTGTGTGCAGGGATGAGAGGAAGTCTTAATTTCCCCAAGCTGAGGGGTTCCTGCAGAGGAACACTTGGTGACAGATATTACTGTGTCATTCTGCACCACAATCCATCTGCACTGCCTAGCATTGAGATAGGATGGTGCATTGCAGATACAGCCTTAACTACTTGTGGAGGAAACACAAGCAGCCATTTCAGTGTCCCCCCTAAATGTGCATCAACAAGTCTTGCACTCTTATATTTGCAGAGCCAATCAAGTGCATACTGAAAATGCAACAGCAGTGATGCAAGCACAAAAAAGAGAACTTTTCACATTTACATCAAAGGCTTGTCTCTTTCCCCCTTTCTTTTGTTTTAACTGCAGGCATCAGATACAAGTATCAAAAAAACAAAAACAAAAAAAGGGCAGAATCACATCACAAATCACAGTGGGACCCCGTATCAATTTTAGATTAATGTGGCAGATGGCAAGTTACCTCGTGAGGCAACAGAGCATTTACAGTTCAGTCTGGCTCTGACAACCGTTAACTGTTAACTTAAGTAATACATCATTACACAGGTGATAAGTTTTGGAGCTGGTAACTGATGGGCGTGAGAACAGTTTTTGTCTCACAGTCAGAGTTGCGCCCTGTTTGCAAGAAAAGGAGACTCTGTCTCGACCACAGCAAATAAAGGATTAAGTGTGACTTATTAGAAATCCCGCTTGTCAACAAAGAGCCTCTTTTTTTCGTGGTAGTGGTGGTGGTGAGGCTGTGTGTGTGTGTTTGGAGGAGAGAGGGGCGGGGGCTGCTACGGGGGTTTTGTAGGCACTGAGTTGAACTTTAGTGCGCAGGAAAAGTGAGCCGCTGTCAGCAGTGCTTGTTTTGGCATCACGGGAATGTGCTTGGATCGTACGAGCTTGGCCGCAGCTTGCATTGAATTACACAGTGGTGTTACCAGGGTCTCTGCAGAGAGAGAGAGAGACCTGCATTGGAGTTTGTCCCCATTTTTTTTTTCAGCGTGGAGGAAAGATAACAACTAGGCTCTAATATTTTGACACAGGTTCACATGGTCGGTCTCGACCAAGACTTGGGGTCTGTGAGGGTAAAAAATCACTCAATATAAAGTGCAAGTTCCAGGGAAAGAGCAGCAGTCCGAGAAGGTGATGGTGGTGGTGGTATTGGGGCTTTGTGTTAATTGGGTGAAGCATACTTCCCCCCTTTTTTTAATGGTATTTAATAAGCACTACTGCCTCAAAGGATTGGTTCAGTAAATTAACTCCAGCTTGCCTTCAGCGCAGACCAAGCACCGCACTAGTGCACTCATTACCGCTCTACTAACCTGCACACCTCACCCAGCACTGATATCAGGAGACAGCCTACACAGCGCAGACATACATATTTACATGTATTTTTTTTTAAGCAGCTAACCACTGAAATAATCAGCTGTGGCACGCGCGCACACATTAACAAGCGCGCACGCACACCTAGATGCGCTGCCGTATACGTTGCCTATTACCTTGCGCCGTTCTATTAATAGTTTACTAACATACTGAATTTCTATCTGAGTATTTACAAAATATCGTCTTTCGCAGGTATCGAAAAACGTCTCTCGAGTGAAACGTCGGGATTTAAGTTAAAATAAATAAATAAAAATAAAACATTTTATTATTATTTTTTTTTTAAACGGATTTGCCAAAACCGACTAAACGTGCCTCCTGCATGGTTTAATTGTGCAGCCACGAGAAACACGTGTCCGGTCAAACCCCACGACTCTTACCTCTATTGCCACTCATTTCTTACCTGTGTTCTGCAGCGAGAGGCGTCCTTTCTGGCTCGCAGGTTTCTCCGGGGGGGTGTCATAAATGTCAATATTATCCGTTCCCACTACTTGCTCCAGCACTGACAAAACCAGCAGCAGCAGCACGGCCAGATTGACAAACATTGCTTCTCCGACAATGAGCTTCTATCCCCACTGCAAAGATTCGGCGAGTGCGAGTGTCTCTGCGTGGGTGAGGGTGCACCTTGGATCGACGGAGCTGCTGCTCGGTGGCTTATGGGGCAGCTGTTGGACTGAATGCACGAGCTGGAAGTGATGCTGCCTATATTTCTAAGAGCCCCGGGTGTCAATTTGGATGAAGGAGTTAAGCAGGTGTTGTCGGTCGGGGCTTTACAACCAATCAGAGACGCAGAAATCCACGTCCAAGGTTTTAGGGGAGTGTCCAGCGAAAAGTCCCCTTTTTGCCATAAAAACTGACCCTCTAAGGCAATATTCATGAGTAAGCTGACTTGAATTCTACAATCAGCATAACCCTCAGACATCCAATATCCCAACCAGACGTTTAATAGTCTTTATCTAGTTGATTTGATCTAAGATAAGCTGCAGTTCCTGCTTTTTATTGCAGCAATGAAAAGTAAACAGAAAGTCTGCTTATGCCATGGAAACACTTACATAGGATACACAGAGCAGTGGGAGATTCAAGACGCATTACGCTTACCAATATGCTGGAAAATGTAACATGTGTAATGTCCAAACACTCTGCAATAAAAAAGCAATCTGATGTCAGTGGATCTGCAGCTTACTACTCATTATTCTAAGGCAGCTTTTAAATTAAGCGCAGTGTCGACAACATGTGTGAGAACACTACTTCCACAGAAGGTGGTTGCAAAGTTTGCTGTGACAGAAACGCTTAATGAAATTTAACTGCCTGGCAATTGCACACCAGCCTATTAATAATATACACTGATTTTAAGGTTAGATTATAATAACTTTTATGACTGACTGCTGACTGCTATAAATAGAATTCCTTAACTTTTTTTTATGGGGAACTACATACAGAGAGCTCTGTTACACAATTCCCAGTTTAGTCTGTGACAATGAGTTCCTACTCACTACTACAGGGAGTGATCTAAGAATAGAGGACAAACACTGGCAAGGTTGCACATTTGGAGACGCTTGAGGAATCTTTTTCAAGAGCAACACTTGAGGATGCCATGTGGAATGACTGCAAGCTCACTGCAGAAGGAACATTAAGTCTCCATATTCTGAATTTTTCCAGTGACCTAATGGCATTGCTGCTTTTCAGGTAAAGCCCTCTATAGGAGTCGGTAGAGTGATGCAAGCATGGGTGCATGGCTTGGGATGCCAGAGGGCTGCTACATGTGGAAAAAAGAAATGGCAAGGACAGCAGGAAATGACCGTCAAGGTGCAGCATGTGGGAAATGCATTTATATCTGAAGCCTCCAGGGGGCCCACTGATACTAATTGTCTGTTCCTTTTCATTTTTAATTACAGCACAGCACTAGGGCGACCATTCTGTAATGAACCCAGCTGTCTACACTCACACACAGGAGGATGAACGCACTCACGTCCACAACCTGAGCAACTCTCCTCTTTGCCTAACGTGCAAGGAAAGGAGACCTCCTCAAACCACAGGCATCGGTTGACTATTAAAACCCAGAGGTGTGTAACAAACTACGTTGGGGGTGGAAGGGTGGGTGGTAACGGCCCATCTACGACCAGAACCCAAGGTAAATACATTACGCCACTGCTCAGATGCCCCATAAACTATTGGAAGTTGTGTGCATGTGTGTGCATGTGTGTGGGAGAGTGAAGGACAGACAGAGGAAGAGACAGACAAGCATGCATCTGATTGTGGCAGCCCAAATTTCATAGATCTGTGACTTTGAAATCTGTTTATCATAACATTTAATTTATTTTCAGGGAAAGAAAAAATCATTTTCCTGGGAAGCTCTGGCTCTGACTGTTGGAAAAAACTAAAAGGAAAAAAAGGAAACTAAAAGAAAAAAAGAACCTAGCCTATATTTAGACCATCAATGAAATTAGCCTAGAGTGGGAACTGGACTCCCGCTTTAACCTAAACCAAAATGATGATCACTTATAGCTCTAAATATAGATAATTATTGTCTCGAGACTGCAGTATCTATCGTTTTAATTGAGGTTTTTAGTCAGTGGAATGAGTTTTGGAGAAGTCACCACAGCTGAGAAATGGGAGGTATTTTGGCTAGGAGATGATGCAGCACAGAAAACCTCAGCATTTCAATATTCCCATTATATTCCTCTTGTGGATGTGGTAGACTTTTTTTTTCTGCCATGAATTTATGACAATCTTGCCCCACTCTGTCTTCTCTACTTGTCCTAATACTCAATTTTTTTTGAATATGCTATTAATATTCAATTCAAACACACAGCTATATAGAATGTACAGTGATACATAGTATCAGAAATTGGCTTAAGCTTGATGTGCACGGAATGGAAATTGCAACGCTCCAGTATTTTAAAAGTCCAGCCGACTTCCATCACGTCCACGCAGGAGGGTGTATAGCGCGCAGTGGCACGTGTCTGGAGAAGAGCTTGATCCGTTTCCAGTTGTGTCTGTACCACAAAGTGAAGTCTCCTGCTCAATTCACGTCTGTTAAAAACTGCCCACGCTGTCCACACACCCTCGATTTGGCCCAATCAGGGCACTGAAGTGGACCACAGGCTCGTAATAGCGTGTGCATCACCGCTGCCTACTGACGCTGCATTCAGGCCGTATGGGAAAAACAACCTCTGGAGAGTTTAGGCACAAAAACCTAATGACCTTTCTGCTGTGATCATTGGCATTTTAACAGCCACAGTAACTTTCAGCAAAAGTGTCACTCTTGGCACGTGCACTTGCTTCTTTCTGCAGCTTTTTCACAGGAATACCTGAGTCCTCAGCGAGTCAGTGCACATCAGCAGTTTGCAAACTTCTTCTGGCATGCCTCGCGTTGGAAGCAGAAACAACTTCACTTCGTTCACCATCCACCACATTAAAAAAATCAGTCGTTAAGAATAAAAAAAAGGATCAAAGTTGAATAAAGTGAAATATTTAGGCAAATACAATAGCATCAACATTTGTTTCACTTGGTTTCACTGTGTACACCCCATTTGCAGTGGCTCTATGTGGAGCCTAGTTGGGCCTGTCATACAGTTTCAGAAACACAGACAACAGAGAAATCACCAGCTGATGGACACCTAGACATGTAAATTTTTTTCATTTATTTCTTTTACCTACAAGATAAATGCAGTTGATGCTAATATCGCAACTCGAGAGATGGTTCACAGGTTTTGTGGCATTTTCATCCTTTTCATATAATTGTGCATCCCAGTATTTACAGATAAGATAACATAAGACTTTATTGATCCCACGACAGGGACATTTTTGCATTACCTCAGCTCAGGTACAGATATCTGAAGGAAATACAAAAATACAAATAAGTACAACCAATGAAAAAAAAAGTTACTTGGTGAATGGTGGAGAGACGAGGACCTCTATCGCGCAATGCATATTTAATGTTTTACTTGAATGCAACACAAAACACCAAGCATTGGCACAGAGAGCCAGAACATTCAGTGGTTTGACAAACCAAATGAATGACATGACTTAAAATGTTGTGCACAAGGTTAAAGATAATCTTATGCTGTGATCAGACATTGTCCAGCTGCAGTATAGTTTCAAAACACAGCTGTAAATTCGACTGAAAAATCTCACATAAACGTCCATTTAGTGACTAATCTGCACCTTTAGTCCAATCGCTTTGTCAGTAGCAGGTTAGGTTTACTACTTGGTACCCACTACAGAGGTTAACATACTATGTTTTAAGTAATGTCTTGCCATCTATAAAGTCTACAGTGCTGATTTGAGCTATTTTCACATTTTGGGGATGTGACAGTGATGCTGCGCATCAGCCTCCAAGCACTTGTCATTTACATCTCGACTGCACACTTGTATATCTACATGCATGCATGCAGAGCAGTGACGGTTTGTGGATGAGAGACATCTAAAGTGTGAGCATCATTGTGGTCTGGTTCACGTGGCAGCTAAAGCTGTTATTTTTACTTTTTAACTGTGTTTTGTTTTTGGTGTATTAAGAATATTTTTCATGTTTACATTGCACGAAGGCATTGTCTTCTTGCGGTGACAGCGTCCAGAAAAGAGACAAGTGTGCTTTGACAGCCGTAACGTTCATTCACTTTGACTGCTGTACTGTAAACATACAGAAAGCGGACATGTGTTCTGAGTTGGGACCCCTGGGGCCCTGGCAAGTGACCGACCAATGAAACCACAACAGAGAGGCCAAGCTGGGGTGTGTGTGCAAGTGTGTGCGTATTTGTGTGTGAATTAGGGGGACGCTTCACTGCGAGAGAGGCTTCTGTGACAGCAATTAATGTTACTAGTTTACAGACTCTTTACGGTGCTTTACGGGAAGCATGTGTGTGTAATTTGGTTACAAGTTCAGGGTTTGTTGTGGAAAACTGCCGGACAATAACTCCTGAGTGACCCCACCGAGGATTGATTCGAAACCTTATGGTATCCCGTGCTGTCAAAACAGTAACTTAAGAAAAAAAAGCCACCTCAGGTGATATTATTTCTGAACGTGCAACTTGTGTCTGTTTTTTTTCTTTTTAATCTATACGTAAAGTGCAGTTTTATGCTGACAAAACGAGGTTCCCCCGAGGGCGTAATACAAGACTATCTCGCTGTTTTTCTTTCTTTGTGCTAAGTACAGACATGTGCACAAGTGGTGCCAGTCTTCTCAAATAACTCCCAGCAAGAGAGATAAAACGTAAACTATACCTTTAAAACCAAAATATATGCTAATAAAACTGCTATATAACAGTTTTTAATACTGAGTTAGTCGCTTGTGCAAACCAACCCAACCAGTGAGCCACTGGAACTGTGTGATGACATATGACCTCTATATCACTGACATAATTCTACTCAAGCATACCACGTCTTTACTTGCTACGTTGTCTGAGGGCTGTTAAATAAAGCCACAAAAAAACCTTAATAAAAACGATGCTGTAAAAAAAAATCTAAGCAGTAAATCAAAGCAGAATTTTAAACTTTGCTGTGTAAACATAACTCAGTAACTCTCTCAGAATAGAAAGCGCACGAGAAAGCAGGAGTGCTGGGCTGGGAGAAGAAGAAGCTGTGAAATATCACATACCAAAGTCTTCGAGGAACCTGAATATGATATCTTAGTTTCTAAATCTGGCTCAGTTTATGGCTGTGTGCATTTGTGTGTGTGTGTGTGTGTGTGTGTGTGTGTGTGTGTGTGTGTGTGTGTGTGTGTGTGTGTGTGTGTGTGTGTGTGTGTGTGTGTGTGTGTGCGTGCATGAGATGTTGCCTCCTCTCCTTGCATCTCCCAAACCCTGACCACATTCAAAACTTATTTTATAAGACCATTAACTCACCTGACTCGTGAAAAGAGAGGTTTTACTGGCCCAGCTCAGCAGGCCAGCTCTGGGCTGTGACTCCAAGTGGTGTGAAAGCACCACATCGCAGACCATCACTTAACTTGCCTCAAACAATGTGCTATTATAGAGTTTGCTCTGTATGGGTTATATTGCTACAGTGCTGGCAGATTACAAAGTGCCCCGTCTCATTACTGTCCATATAAGCCCACAGGCCTCGCCAGCACAAAGGAGTTATTGAGTGATAAGGGGAAAGAGATGGACTGTAGCTGCCTGTGAGAGCCCTCACCTTGGATGCGCTAACCTCGATTAGGTCAGAGGTGATGTCATCATGGCTAGAGACACAGGTGGGCATGCTGGGACAAAACGAGAGCAGCTGGGACACAAAGGCCCTGTTTAATGAGAGTGAGACATGAGGCCGGAGTGGACTACGTGGGTGGCACATAGTGTCATAGCTGCTGAAAAGACTGGTGAGCAATTAATCATCTGATTCAAGAATTGGGCAAAGTGTTTATTATGTAAGGTCAGCTTTGACATCATCGTCGAAGCAGAGGAAGTCTTTCTGGGTTACACTTCTGTTTGATTGCACTGATCACCCAAAATGTTCTTGATCCCATAATATTGGAGGGATGCTATATTTATCGTGGTGGTCAGGTCCAACAATTGTGCAACATAATATGACACACTTACCCCTCATTAGAAATGAAGGGTCCTTTGTGGCAGCCTGACAATCATTAAAACTTCTCCTCTGGCTTGGCTTGTTTACTCTCTGGTAATTACAAGGTGATTGTGTAGCCTGTGACCCATATTCAGAGTCAGGTCAGCCAAGACATGGGGGATATTCAGAGAAGTGCACGTAGAGAAAGAGTGTTAGAGTGGATAGTCATTTGGTGCTGCCTCATTAGACTGTGTTAGAAGACAAGCTGGCTCACAGTATTCTTGCATTGGAACACTGTAAGACTAAAATGCTGGTCCTGGCATATAAATGTGTTTGAGAGGGCATATGGCAACCTCATTTATCAATTTATTCACTTGCTAGTAATATGGAAGATACGTGAATGAGCTGACTGTGTGACGTATGCATATATATTTGAGGTGAAGTCATATTGACTTAATTTAGTTTCTGAAGGATTTTTCAACCACACAGCTTCTTCCATGTCATTCATTTCATCTGTCACCACATCTCCTGGCAGCACGCCTACCATGACAGATCACTGCCCTTTAATAAAAATGTGCACACAAAAAATACAGACACAAACCTACACAAACATAAACTTCTTGCAGTCCGTGATCCTGTGGCATATCTTGCTTCGGTACAATTAGATTTTTGCTGTCATTACATCATTATTGTAGAGTCTTTATCTTGAGGTGACTGTTGTTGTTATTTGGCACTATATAAATAAAATAGAACTGAATGTAATTGAATTACAGAGGCCTGTGTTCAGTGGCTGAAACCTCACCTTGATGGATTTATAAATAGGGTTTTGTATTAATGCTGAAATACGTTTTACACTTTTCAGTATGTTTATTGTGTAATTATCATCACATAGTAACACCAGCCTACATGGAGGCCAGTGAAACCTGATGTTAGGCCAACCTGTGAAAAACTAATAGGTTGGATGTCTCCAACATCACTAAGGCTGGCAAACTAAATTGAATTTTGGCGTGTGTTCGGATTTTTTACACATAAGGGCACTGTGTTACATGACCTTTGGACAAACTGACATGTCAGAAATGTCAGTACACCTTAAAAACAAACCTATTAGTCATCCATCCGTCCATCCATTCTCTTCCGCTTATCCTTCTCAGGGTCGCGGCGGGGCTGGAGCCTATATCAGCTGTCTTATAGCGAGAGGCAGGGTACACCCTGGACAGGTCGCCAGTCTATGGTGGGCGACCGTGGCTCAGGGGGTTGGGAATCGCATCTGTAACCGGAAGGTCGCCGGTTCGATCCCTGGGCTCTCTGTCCTGGTCTTTGTGTCCCTGGGCAAGACACTTTACCCTACTTGCCTACTGGTGTTGGCCAGAGGGGCCGATGGCGCGATATGGCAGCCTCGCTTCTGTCAGTCTGCCCCAGGGCAGCTGTGGCTCCAACTGTAGCTGCCTCCCCCAGTGTGTGAATGTGAGAGTGAATGAATAGTGGTATTGTAAAGCGCTTTGGGTGCCTTGAAAAGCGCTATATAAATCCAATCCATTATTCTATCGCAGGGCTAACACATAGAGACAGACAACCATTCACACCCACATACACACCTATGGGCAATTTAGAGTTACCACTTGTCATGTTAGGTGTAAAGCAATATTTGCTGCTATAATTTACAATAACGCTAAAACCAGAATCCAAAAACAAATAAAACTAAAATTGCTTAAATACGTATTACTCTTATTATTATTGTTTTTTTTTTTGTCTTTTTTATAGTAGCACCAGGTGTATTAGTATCAGTAATTCTGGTGATATCAAACGAATCCTCTGTTGTTCCATTTCTAACCAGAGTCCAAAAATCACAATACGAGTACTTCATGGCAGAATGAAGCAAAAGAATTTAGTTAACCTCACGATAACCAGCAGGATAATTTTAGGCTTTTCACCAAAGCCCCCATTTAAGTTGAAAATCAGCAGCCAAAAATGTCTAGAAAAGCTACTTCACTCTTGGTGTGTAGTGCCAAACCTCAAAGTAAAAAATTGTGAATTTTGCCAAATTCTCAGCTTAGCTTTATGTGGGTTTGAAGAATCGCTGGTATATAAGCAGTTACTTTCTGTAGGAGGAGTAGCCACACTTTTATTTGGGTCGTTGATTAGCTTATGCTTCTCAGATACATCTTGGACGCAACATCTGCGAGCAATAATAACCCTGGTAGGCAGCTCATTAGAAAAGTGTTGTTTGACATGGCTTGATTGGAAAGCATTGTTTCTATTCTGGCGCCTGCATATGCAGAAAGCATTTGACTGTTATTGTGTTCATATAACCAGCTTATATATGAGTACCTGTCTTTAAGGAAAGCATTTTATTGTATTGCTGAGGATGCATTTACCACTTTTTTTCTTGTTTGGAAAACAAAAACACCAAGTAAGGAACTATTTTCTTATAGTGGTACAAATAAAGCACACGATATATTTAGAATAGTTGAGGTTAATTAGCCAGCTCATGAATTAGTGGTTGGGTCCAGATCAAACCAGCATGTCACAGATGTTTGTGAACCTCAGTGCCATGAGGTTACAATTGTAGGATGTTTTGGGATATTTGTTGTTTACGATGTGTTTTCTACAGTTAGGGGTAATTGATTGCCGTGATGGTGTGTGTTGGAACATGTTGTATTTTTCCATAAGGCCAGAGGCTGAGAGGGGGCAGGGCTGATGCAGCAGATGAAAAGCCTTCTAGGACCGTGTAGCCTTCCCAGGAATTCACAGAATTCCAGTTCCTAATTATGACATCCGTAGAGCAGAAGTCCAATAACACCACCACCACCAGCAGGACTACAACACAGATTACACACAAAGATTTGTGCAAATACATGCGCACACATGCAAAAGTGCACTTATACTAATTACCACCCTTCTAGCATTATCACAGAGGAGAGATTGAAAGTGGCATTGTACAAGAAAGGAAAGGATGCAAAGGAAGGCAAAGGAAGAGCAACTGGTCTTCAAGGGTCTCCTTGTTAAGGGTTGACTTATGAACTCTCAGATAATAATACTTCCAGGTCCAAGCCTCCTCTGTTTAGCTGGACTCTTGTCCCAACATGCCACAGTTCCCTCATCTTGTTGTTTAAAAGATATAATACCTAAAAAAAATCTTTTTTTCATTCAACCCTTCACAGCTTTTTATTAGCACTATGTGTGCTTAAGCTCAATTTGTAAAACTTCACAAAAACAGGAAGCATTTTGTTCAAAAGAGCATCTGGGGTCAGGGTCTAGGACACTAATATTTTAACCCAATGGCCAACTAAGAATTCATAATGAATGTTAAGCTTACCCGTGTCTTTTTGTAGAATATATGTCCAACCATGTGGCATTGGTGCCATCTTGGTACTTGTCTGTCAGAACTTTCAAAATGCTGTGCTGACTGGACCTCAGTGTGTAGTGTACTGTTATTTAGAACTATTTAAGCCTCACCCTAAAAAGGCATTACCTGTGGTGATACATAGGTATTTTTAACCTAAACAGTCCCCCTGTAGCTAGCGACATGGTGGCAGATCATTACATGCCATCTAGCTTAATTTCACCAACTCACCAGACTGGACTGTTATAAGTTAGCTAATTATTGTTAGTTATTGCAACTGAGAGAATTATGACACTTTTTACATCTGCGTAGTGTACCCATGAAAAGCTAATTACATGCTAATTCTATTTCTGCTTTTCTATCTCTCCATGATTTTTAACAGTTCTGGAGGTATGTTTGAGAAAAACCTTATCATGGGTATTTGTTTATATAACGATATACTTATTATATTTCACAGTTTAATGTGTATACAAACCATTTGTGTTATTTATATTATTATTTATATTTATATTTATATTATTAGCACCTATTATTTTTTTTAAAAACATTTCATATAAATTACTTAGAATTAAAATATACTTTGTTTTAGTCATTCATCATTTAGAAATATAAACTATGTTCTCTAATAAAGCAGAGCTGCTCACTGAACTACTGAGCTAAGCTAACATTAGCTGTCAATCCTTGCTACATAGAATTTAAATAACAACTACATTTTTACTTTTCTTTCTTTTACTTGAATTAAGCCTGTAATGTCTGACTATTTTGGCCACATGATGGTAATAAACTTTAAACAAAAAGCAAATGATCACTTTTTACCTTGACATGGTGCACTTTTTAGATAACTGTAAAAAAACCATCTGAAATGTTCAGTTTTCATTTGAGCAATTATTCACATAAATCATACAAACCAAAGTCCAGTATCTATTATGTGTCAGGAATCGCTGCGTGACAGGCAGGAAAAAGACCCCAATGCAGGACTGGCGAGACAAACTTCAACTCCAGGCGGCTTTATTGCTAAATAAAGAAAACAAAATACAAAATAATTCTGAGAAGGAAGAAGCCGGGATTCATGAACTAGACTCAAATGGATCACACAGCAAATGGGAGATTGCGACGAGGAACAGCAAGAGACTCAGACAATATATAAATGCAGTGAACAACATGGAACAGGCCACAGATGCGAAGACTGCTAACACTAATCAGACTGAGGAGACAGTGGAAGCAAAACTGAACATAATACATGTGGAACACAGGGTAACAAAATAAAACAGGAAGTAACAGAACATGGGAGCAGAAACCCAGACTTGACTCTGAAGGTGAACAAATACAGAGACTAAGACATGGAGATAACAGAAGATAAACATGGAGACATGACTAACACGTAGACCCAGACAAAGATGCTTGAGACAAAGATGCAGACAGAAGGAAAACAGAGATGAGGCCAGGATGGACGGGACACAGAAAAGAATTATCATCTAAAGAGAAATCTAGAACTAGAGTCCAAGATGACAAACTCAGAAGCACTACTATCATACACAGGGAGCATGAATATAATAACTATCACAAATCCCAAAGAATAAATCTTGAAGCCATAAAACTCAAAACTTTGGGTCACCAACCCACGGACCATGACACTATCCTTTCGCTCAGCTTTTTGGAGGAAAAAAGCCCAGGCTTTTCAATTAGATGTGCTAAAAAGCAAAATGAGGTTGTTTACAGTTGTTTGAAGTCGTTTGAAGTTTTACTTCAAAGCTTAAAACTGCAAGTGTGCATGATGGACAGAGGAACGTGGCAAAGCTTTTAAAAAAATACTGGCTTTATTTCTTAGTTTGTTTGTTTTTAATGGATACAAGTACACACTTACTGCTTCCATTGGAATTAAGAGGGTAAGTATCCGCCAGGGGCTGCAAAGCAAATGCATTTGATTAATTGATCATCAGCATCTGTGTCCAGCTCCATAAAAGCAGAAGTTTGAGCAGTTTGCTGATCTGCAGCATTGAAGTGTGTTTTAACACAATGCTACAATCTTTCCAGGAGTGGATGCCTCAGCAAATTCACCACATGCAATGCACAGATCAACTACAAAAAGCCTAAGAGCTATAACTCAAACTCTACAGACTTATTTAATGGGGGTGGGGGAAAAAAATCGATACTGTGTAGTATCGTGATATTTTGTTTGCTAATAATGTATCGATACAGGGACAGCAGAAATCGATATTTTGTTACAAAAAAGGTTTTTGTGCTCTGACTTCAGAGCATGTTGATCCTTTTTCTGAGCAAGAATCCTGACATTCCTTCGCTGTCCAAATGTGTTTAACTTTTTTTTGGCAGCAATAAACATGACAGTTTACTTATTTTACTTTAAGACATATATTATTTTAATTAAGTTTAAAACTTTTTTATTTAATGTAAAATTATATTTTGTTTTAATTTACTTTCAAATTCTTCAGTTGCTGAATGGGCTGCATAGTTTTCATAAATTGCATAGTTCAGAACAGCTATAATTGTACCAGATGGTTGCATTCAGTTAAGTTGGACTAGATTGTAATACAAACCGTTCTGTTTGTCAACAATAAAACTGACTGACTGAGAGAAAGACTGAGTGCGAGACTTTGTTATTAGATAAAATGAATATTGATAAAGTTTACCTTTATATACAGAATCTGAATATCGCAAAATATTTTAAAAAATTGCAATAATATCGTATCGTGAGTTAAGTATTGTGATAATATCGTATCGTGGGATGTATGGTGATTCCCACCTCTATTATTTAACATGTTAACTGTTAAACTGCATGACAGTACTATCAGGAAAATGCTTAACAAGTATGGTTGCCAGAAAAAATCCTCCTATCTCTAAAAATAACATAGCAGCACAACTTAGGCTTGTAGATTTGAAACTCAGAAGACCACAAGACTTCTGGATCAATGTCATTTGGACAGAAAATACCAATGTGGAGATGTTTGGCCATAATGCTCAACATCAACCAAACACAGCATATCAGGACAAACAAATTGTAGTAACTGTCAAGCATGGTGCCGGTGGGGTGATCATTTGGGCTTGTTTTGCAACCACATGACCTTGTTTTCATTGACATTGGGTCAGCCATGAATTCCTTTGTATTCCAAAGTGTTGTGAAGTCAAAGGTGAGGTCATCTGTCTGACAACTAGAGCTTGGTAATATGTGGATTGTGCAATAGAACAATAATCCCAAGTACAGCAGCAACTCTACAACAGAATGGCTGAGAAAGAAAAATTGAAAAAGAAATTAATCAAAATGTTGCAATGGCCCAGTCAGAGTCCAGATGACAACCCTGACTGTGCTGGTACCTTAAGAGAACTGTGTACAGATGAATACCTGCGAACCTCAATGAACCAAGGCAACACTGAAAATAAGTAAGGACCATAATTTCTCTACAATGACATGATGGATGTATAAAGTTATACAGAAAACAATTCAAGTTAATGCTGCTAATGATGGTTCTACAAGCTACTGAATTATAGGGTGTCTTTAGAAAAAGAAATGCATGTAATTAGGTTCAACAGGACAGCAAAAGAAATAGCCGGGATGGAGCTTCTGCTCATAACTGGGGTGCTGTCTCTTCTTGAAAAGTCCAACCCTATCAGAAAAATGCACCTGCACCTGGATAGGAGCAAATGTGAAGCCTTTTAATGGGAGCAGTAACAGTCAATCAGACAGTTGAAATGCTAAAAACAATAACCTAAAAGTTGCCAAAACACAGATGATAAATTGCAGATTTTGCTAATGGCTTTCAGTGGTTTCACTAAGGGAAGATCCCAAGTTTTCTAGTCATGTGATCTGTTGTTACTAAAGAAATGTTAATCGACCACCCTAAGGAGGCAAAGTAATGTAGTCTCTCCAAAAAAATATTTTCTAGCTCCAACATTTCTCATTCACTTCAACTAGTGTATGGCTTATTAACTGTGTTGTAGGCTTGGCTCCACGTACAGCCTCTTCATTTCATGTGCCAGAAATGCTTTTGGACTCAAATTCTCTGGTGTGAATCGTGGGAGGTATGAACTGAGCATGGGTGTTTCTGTTTGCTCTGTACATTTTGTTCCTTGGGGAAATCTAGCTGATTAAGTGCTACTATTTTGACAATATGTCAACTCACAGGGAGCGAAGATGAATTTATGTGCTTGGCAGTTCTGTAAACAGCATTACTGACCAACATGTTTCCAACCTCATTCCAATGCTGTCTGAAAAAAGGGTCAGAAGACTGCCTTTTTTAGTGCTTTTGTCAGACTATAAAGTTTTAATGAATCACTTAAATTGAGAAATGAGGTTCCACTTTTGAAATAAAATTCTTCAAAATGAATATAACAACCAATGAGTATGCATGAATTCTCCATGACCAAAATATACCAGTGCCTAAAATGCATATGTATGTTTCTTTATTTTTAGGATTGAGGCCTTGGCCAGACCACTCAGTGAGTCGCTGTGGGAATAAAAGGGCCCTTTATTAGAGATGGCACAGAGGAGTCCTTCATGAGGCCCACATGGGCACTTTATAACATCTGACATAAGCATTTGGTAGTGTGATTACCAGTGCTTGTGGTTCCATCACTGATGGTTCATGGCTGATAGAGTCCAGTCTTACGTGGTTGGAAGGCAGACTTGCTACCAGAGAAGGAAAGAGACAGAATAAACCCAGAACTAAAGGACAGAGAAAGAAAGGGAAGGCAAATTCTAGATATACTGGACCAAGATCATACAGAAGTAGTTGGATAAATATCTTAAACTTCTTATAAAAGTTCTGAGCACCGCTTTTGGATGAAAAAAATCAAGCTACTAATTATTCTAAGCCAGTGCTATATTAGCCTACATCAGAAGTTTTGGGTGATTTATTGCTTGTTATTCAATCCAACTCTAAAATTACTGATAATGGTGTTTACTGATTCCATGCCCTTTTTGGTAGTATACTCATATGAGCACATTTAGCGCCAACAATTCAAACAATTCAAGCCACATTCAAAGTCACTCGAATCACCTTTTTTTCTCTATTCTGATGCTTGCTTTGAACTTCAACAGGTCATCTTCACCATGTCTGCATCCCTAAATGTACAGAGTTGCTGCCATATGATTGGCTGACTAGATATTTATGCTAACAAGGAGTTGAATGGGTGTACCAAGGTATACAAAAAAGCATCTCTGTCATCAACAATTTTTATTTATTTCATTTTAAACTTCAATAACAGAACTTAAGAATAACTACATAAATAAATAGTTTAAAAAACAAACACAACAACAAATAACAACAAAACAAAACAACAACAGAAACAAAAAAAAAAAGCAAAAAAAAAAAAAAGCATCTCTAAATGTACAACATGTTGAACCTTGAAGCAGATGAACTGCAGCAGCATAAGATCACACTGTGTGCCATTCCTGTCAGCTAAGGACAGGAAACCGAGGGTAGGTCTGCCAAATCTTGATTTCTGCTGCAAATTTGATAGGGTCAGAATTTTGCATTAGTACCATCCGAGCTTTTTTTTAGATGCCGTGGCCTATCTGAGTCTTGTGCAGGGCTCTAGACTAACTTTTTGCCATGGGCGTACCGGTACGCCTAACTTAAAAAAGCTGCTCACTAGGGCTGGGTATCATCACTGATTTCTATAATTTCTATAATCCATTCGATTCTGGTTTTCAAAGTTTTCAAAGTCCCGATTCGATTCAACTTAGCCTCAGACAGTCAGAAATATTATAATTCTGATCATTTATCAGTACTGACTTCATCAGAATTGTGAACATCACAGCAGATGCCTTTGTGTGAAAGTAACTGAGAATAAAACACAGAAAAACATGAAGGAGATTTTCCTGGTCTGGCTTTTTATAGCAGATAACCTTAAAAATATTCTACAATGTTCTGCATATAAAGTTTACATTTCTTCAGTATTGAACAACAGAAAAAATAGGCTTTCTTGTCCGAGGTCATTTAAGTGAAAAAAAGAAAAGAAAAAGAAAAAGTGGGTAATAAGCGAATGAATAATACAGAAAACAGAGATTGGAGACGGGAAACTGTTCTTGAAGTACAGAGAGAGAGAGAGAGAGCTAGCTGTGCATGAATGTGATTTTAATAGTCGTGGAAGCAAAACAGCAAAATTCATGACGACATTGATCAAATGTGAAGCGCAGTTTAAAGAAGCTGCTTCTTTTGCTGCTGGCTCGGTGAATTTGGGTTGGAGAGAGACAAAACTTGCAGCTCAGAATCAGCGCAAAAAGACGTAATCACAGCGCGGACCGGACGCATCAGGATCGCTAAGCTCCGACAGCGTGTCCGTCTACGGGCCGTCGGGTGAGAAAGCCGAGAAAGACAAAGCTGATTCTGATGCGTCGGGTCCGTTCTGTTTTTACGTCTTTGTGTGGAATCCGTGTACCTGCTCTCATTTGCTGTTTGGTTGTTGTTGAAATGGTTTTGTGAGCTTTAATCTGAGAATCTGGCGTTTCTGGCAAAACACAGTTATATTTAAAAGTCGATTCAGGATTTAATGAATTGATATCGCTTTATTCAAGCTACTCACCTCCCACTTCCACCTGCACTTTCAACTGGACCACGGCCAATCAGAGAGGTCCCACCCCTTACTATCTCTGGTTTAGTCCACGATAGGGGCATAATGTGTGTCTGTTGTTGACCACAGGGAAGGTTGCAGATTTTTTATTTTTTTTTGCTACCCGAACAGTTGGTCGCACAGGTGCAACCAAATATTTTTTTTTAGTCACACCACTGAAAAATTTGGTCGCATTTGTGACCAAATTGGTCGCACTCTAGAGCCCTGCTTGTGGCTGACCATGTCCATCCCTTTATGACCACACTACCCATCTTCTAATGCCTGCTTCCAATAGGATAAAGTGCCATGTCACAAAATACAAATCATCTCAAACTGGTTTCTTGAACGGGACAATGAGTTCGCTGTACTCAATTAGGCTTCTGAGTCACCCGATCTCAGTCCAATAGATACTGTTTGATGTGGTGAAATGATGAGATTTTCTTCACAAATGCGCAGCCATGAAATTTGCAGCAACTGTCTGATGCTATCATGTCAATATGGGCCAATATCGCTGAAGAACGTTTCCAGCACCTTGTTGAATCTGTACCATGAAGAGTTAAGGGAAAACCATATTAGCAAAGTGTGCCTACTAAAGTGGCAGCTGAGTATATGTGTTATTCTCATTTGGAAGCATAAGGAATCACACATAGTACCCCAGGACCAAGAAAAAATGTTTGTTTGTGTTTTTTAAATTACATAATGTAGTTCACCTAAAGTTAGACATCGTGTTTTTCAAAGTAAAATTGCAAAGAATTTGTGGTTTCCATCCATCCATCCATTCGCTTCCGCTTATCCTTTTCAGGATCGCGGGGGGCGCTGGAGCCTATCCCAGCTGTCATAGGGCAAGAGGCGGGGTACACCCCGGACAGGTCACCAGTTTGTGGTTTCTCAATAGACAATTTATGGTATCTTTTCATCCAGAAATGCAACTTAAAACTCTAAAATGCAGAGAAAGAAAACCCACATATAAATAAGATGTATTAATGCTGTCACTTTCTCTCTCGCGCTCTCTCTAGCCTGAGGCAAATTCAGATGATGAATCTACCTGATATATCAAACTTCTAAATTCTTTCTGCAAATCATGAGCACCACAGCTTCAGTGATAAAGAGGAAGGGAACTATCATTTATCAGCACAGAGCACAAACGCTCTGGCAAAAATAAGGGTGCATTAGTGCCTGTGGCATGGGTAAGTCTAGGAATAATCTAGGAATGCACCATTAGCACAGATCAATATATACAGTTTTTAAGGCAGCATATGTGGCTATATATATCTTTTTTAAGGAAGGTGTTACAAACTTCAGCAGGACAATGCCAAAACACATTCCTTGCATATAGACTGGGTTAAACTTGCTTGTACAAAATAGTTTGGAAGTTTGTTGAAATATATGAATGACTAGAGCCAGCATGGCATGGTGTTTTTGTTAAAGTTAGAAAAAGGGTATGGTTTGATAAAAATAATAATTAAAGGATATTAAAGGATCAACGTCACGGTGCTGAGAGCTGGTAGTGAATAGAACGTAAACAACAGCCCTGGTGTCTCCCAGATTTCTTCCATAAGAAGTTTTTTTTTTTTTTTTGTGGTCCATTAACAACATCACACAGCTTCCACCTTCGCTTCTGACAGACAACAGTCATAATTCGCACAGCCACACGAGATCCTTCTCAGAAAAATCATAAACATAAGTCACTTAAGGCATTCGAACAAACAACCGGTGCTCTAGTTTTTTTCTGGTGAGGTCAAATCTCCAAATTTAGCCAATGCCGTTCAGGTCAGGAATGTTTGATAACCTTCTACCAGTTTTAAAGCCACGCCTGTTGAGTGTTTGTGTTTATATCTGTATGTGTGAACATTCCTGGCATGGGCACGCATCGGAGCTGAGTGCACCGAGAGGAGGGGCCAGTGGAGGACTTGTAGACCAACTCAGTGAACCCTGGAAGGCCAGTTCATCCTTCATCATTACTTTATGCTGAAAGATCACAGTAAGACAGAGGGATTAGGCTGCTTTTAGTTGTTTGTGCACACACAGAGCACACTTTTATCCTGCTCACAATCCTTTATCTATCCCTTAAACCCATTCTTTTCCATTGCCTGTGAGCAACTTTTACTGAGTCATGAAATAAATCTGTTTTGTGTGTGGTTGGAAATAAAAGGCTGTTATTTCTTACATTTGGATAAAGGTTTTTGAAACTTTTTGACCCAGTTTTCAGGTCCTGAAATCCTGTATGTCGGAATTCTGTTTTTTGATTTTTTTTGGTTTTTAAGAGTAAAGTGGAATCTCCTAAAAAGATCCCTTGGGTGTTTGGATTTATTCAGAACTTCTTGTTTTTCATCTAAATATATCAGATGTTTATGTATCAATTTGACAAATCTCTTGCAACCGTGTTTGCAAATTAAACAACCAGAAATTGTCACGGTCTGACTGGGGCAGACCGTATGTGTTGCAGAGGAGGACTCAAACGCAGACCAAAACGTGGTGTGGATTAACAAAACAAGCCGTTTGAGGTTAGCAACGAGGGTACAAAATAATAGGGCATCGGTGAAAACTAAACAATAACCTAAACTGGGTGAACTAATAACAAAACATGAAAAACCTTAACCATAGTGAACTGACATGGGTACCTGGAGATGAGACATGGATGAGCAGACGACCTGACAATGGCATGCAGAAAACAAAGGGCTTAAATACATACATGAGGTGATCAGGGGAAGTGGAGACACATGGGGGAAACAGCTGACAGACATAAACCTAATGACAGGACCAGGAGAGGAAAGCTAAATACAATAAACAAAGAACACATGACATTGTCAGAATAAAACAGGAAATACTAAAACTAAAACATGACAACACAACTTAACAGACCTAATATGTGATGAATAAATACAAAACCCCAAAACATAGAAAACCCAGGAATAATAACTGCCTAAACTAAAGGCAGATAGGAAATAACACAAACTAAATCACATAACAAAATGAGACAAATACAAACATGAACTCAGAGCGCTGGGTCAGAGACCCAGCCTGTGACAGAGCCCCCCCCTCAAGGGCGGATTCCAGACGCCCAAAACCTCGAAAAACAAAACCAAAAACAACCCACCAAGGGCGGACGGTGGGGGTCCAGGACGGAGGGCCAGAAACAAGGCCAAAAAACAAAAAACAATGTCCATCAAAATCACAGGAGCGCAGGGAACAGTTCATGACTCCTCAGGGGGCCGACCCGGAGGGTGACGGTCCAGAAGTCCATAGTTCATTTGATCAGGGGGCCGTCCGTGCGGACGGCAACGGCGGCGACACGGAAACAGGTCAGGGGGCCGTCCGTGCGGAAGGCGACGGCGTGGAAACAGTTCAGGGGGGTCGGCCGCGCGGAAGGCGACGGCGGCGACTCAGGCGATGGCGATCAGGGGGCCGGCCGCGTGGAAGGCGACGGCGGCGCCCAAGTGTCAGGCGTAGCGGCCGAGGCTTGGAGGGCGCAGGCCCAGGCGTAGCAGAAGCACAGGCAGAGGCAGGCCCAGGCGTAGCAGAAGCACAGGCAGAGGCAGGCCCAGGCGTAGCAGAAGCACAGGCAGAGGCAGGCCCAGGCGTAGCAGAAGCACAGGCAGAGGCAGGCCCAGGCGTAGCAGAAGCACAGGCAGAGGCAGCCGGACCAGGCGACGACGAGGTGGTCGCAGGTGGCGGCTGGACAGGCTCCTCGGGCCCTCTAGCTGATGCGGCGTGAGGCTGAACGGGCCCCTCGGACCCTCCAGCTGACGAGGCGTGAGGCTGAACGGGCCCCTCGGACCCTCCAGCGGAGACAGGAGGCTGAACGGGCTCCTCGGACCCTCCAGCTGACGAGGCGTGAGGCTGAACGGGCTCCTCGGACCCTCCAGCGGAGACAGGTGGCTGAACGGGCCCCTCGGACCCTCCAGCGGAGACAGGAGGCTGGACGGGCCCCTCGGACCCTCCAGCTGACGAGGCGTGAGGCTGGACGGGCTCCTCGGACCCTCCAGCTGACGAGGCGTGAGGCTGGACGGGCTCCTCGGGCCCTCCAGCAGAAGCAGTGGCAGGACCAGTAGGTGCCGAGACTACTGGCTGAACAAAAGGCTGAGCAGGTGATGGAGCAAATAACTGAGCTGAACAATGGGCTAAGGGCTGAGCTAACGGAAGCACAGGAAAGTGAACTATGGACTGGGCTGCTAACAGAGCTAATGACTGAGCTATAGACTGAAAAGCATGCAGTAGTGATGGTGGTGATGGTTGTGGGCTGAATTCTCCTGAGCCCTCAATAGAAACAGGGACGGGTGCAGGAGCATGCCGGACACTAGCCACTCCCACCCGAGGAGTAGGTACGGGTGCGGAGACGGGCTGTATCCTGGCTGACCTCACCCTGGGGACCGGAACAGGCACCGGCAGCGGCTGGGCAACTGCCCTTCCCACCCGAGGAGCTGGTACGGGTGCAGAAAGGGACAGAGCCTCAGCCGGCCTGGAAACCAGAGCAGGGACCAACTGGGCCTCAGCCTCCCCCACCCGAGGAACTGGTACGGGTGCAGAGGTACGCTGGGCCCGAGCTGCCCCGGGAGGAGAAACACGAGCAGGAAAAGGAGCAGGCTCAGAAAAAACAGTCTTAGAAACGGCAGGCTCAGGGTCGACAAAAACAGATCTATCAAAAATGAACCCGCCGTCCACTTCATGTTTTGCAGTCTTAGTATTAGCAGTCCTTGTTTTAATAGATTTTGAAATCCTTGGGTTGACAGTTGTAGAGTGAGCTGACTTGGGGATGACTGAACCGGACCTGACAAAACCCGAACAGACGGAACCGGAACTGAGTGTGTTTGACCTGGTAGAGTGGTTCAGTTTTCCCTTTAACAGCATTTACAGCCTTGGCGAGTGCTTATTGTCTGTGATTTCTCCCTGTTCAGAGGGAGCAAAATGAAAAAACTTCTCCCAGTCTATGTCATCGTCCATCAGGGACACATCGACAGGATCAGGAGTGTGTCTATTGTTCTTAATGTCCAGAGAAGCGGAAGAAGGATAATCAGTGTTACTCACCACCGGGAGTTGCTTAACATGGTCCATCTTATTGCGGCGTGTGCGCCGCTTCCTGCGAACAGAGGAAGCTGGCGGAGCGAGCGACTGAGCCCCTGGTGCACAGAACGGTGACACCGAGGCTGGAGCGTGAGCACCTGAAGCCACACGGAGGACTCCCACCTGAAGCGAGCGAGGCTTAGATGCAGGCAGCGCAACAGGCGGGGACTTTCGGCAGCTCTTGGGACCTCCGAGAGCTAGCCGAGTCCCGTGGAAAATGCGCTCGTAGTCGGGGGTACGCCACGGCTTCCAGCGGAGCTCCTCCTCCAGCTGGGCGAAGGCTGCCTCCCGACGCTCGTAAAGCTCGCGGTCTGCTGAGTCCATAGTGGTCAGGTCGTACTGTCACGGTCTGACTGGGGCAGACCGTATGTGTTGCAGAGGAGGACTCAAACGCAGACCAAAACGTGGTGTGGATTAACAAAACAAGCCGTTTATTGAGGTTAGCAACGAGGGTACAAAATAATAGGGCATCGGTGAAAACTAAACAATAACCTAAACTGGGTGAACTAATAACAAAACATGAAAAACCTTAACCATAGTGAACTGACATGGGTACCTGGAGATGAGACATGGATGAGCAGACGACCTGACAATGGCATGCAGAAAACAAAGGGCTTAAATACATACATGAGGTGATCAGGGGAAGTGGAGACACATGGGGGAAACAGCTGACAGACATAAACCTAATGACAGGACCAGGAGAGGAAAGCTAAATACAATAAACAAAGAACACATGACATTGTCAGAATAAAACAGGAAATACTAAAACTAAAACATGACAACACAACTTAACAGACCTAATATGTGATGAATAAATACAAAACCCCAAAACATAGAAAACCCAGGAATAATAACTGCCTAAACTAAAGGCAGATAGGAAATAACACAAACTAAATCACATAACAAAATGAGACAAATACAAACATGAACTCAGAGCGCTGGGTCAGAGACCCAGCCTGTGACAGAAATAGCATCTTGACCCCACGGCTCAGAACTCTGGTGTAAACATTTAAAGCTCTGTTGCTCTTGTGCAACAAATTGAAATAAACTGGACCAACGAGTACTTGTTGCAACGCTAATGTCCTCCTCCTCCAGTGCGGACCTCTTTTTTGCCTCTGGGAGACCACATAGCAGAGCAAGACATTTTTAAAATCCAGGGAGCCTCAGGGAGGTGCAGCTTAGTTTTCATGACAGTGTAATGGTGGGCGCCACTCATCCTCATGGTTTCAACCCCCCCCCCAAATCTAATGATCACTGTCTCGGCCATTCAGGATTGTACAGTCATACCTGTGGGTTGGGTGGGAGATGCAGACAGCTAGTGAATTGAATTTGAGCGTTTATGGTGTGAGAAGTAGCCCTGGGTTTAAGCGTGGTTTTAGTGGAGTCTGTCATGGTAGGTTTGGTGAGAGAAACAGACAATGGCTCCTCTGGTGCTTCTGTGGTTAGTGAGAGCTGATCTCAGCTGCAGTACCACATGATTCATGTTAGGTTAAACCTATATGTCTTTGGGCTAGTGCCTTTAGTTAATAGCTAGCCAGTCTATATGCGCAGTGGGTAAAGCTGAGCTGATAATTGGAAGCCAGGCTTTGTTTATGAGATCTAAGCTGGATGACTTTGCTGTGTGGGCTACTTGCTGGTTGAATGTGCGCTGTTGGTTTGGGTTAGAGGGAGTTGGCCTGAGGAGCTGAGGATGTAGCAGACATGCACAGTGGTGGGAAGTATGTGGTAATTATTGTGTTCAGCACTGCAATCTGTCAACTCTCCTTCTAGATATTTACTGGACCTTCATTCCTCCTGCTGGGTTGATGGCTATGATGCACTTTATGTGTGTGTGTGTGCTCGCACACATGCGTGTGTGTGGTAAATGCATGCATTCAGTACTCAAAGTGTTGCATATGGTGTGTACCACCACATTCAAAGCCTTGGGCCATCTTCCATTGTAATGCCTAATTGTCCAAGTGCTCTCCCTTTCTCTCTCACTTCTTTATTTTCTCATGGTTTATATCCGCTGTACAGATTCAGTTTATCTTTTTGAGTTATTTACATTTTTCAGCGACTGAGTTATTTGCTGAATATACAAATATAGCTCAGTCTGTTTATATGTTGTGTGTATGTTAGATTCCAAACATTCTCCTTGTAATGATGTGCAAAGCCTTAGGTGCATTAGTTGTGCCTGTCTCCAGAGAGGATGAATTCTTTTCATTAGGAAAAAAGTGCTTTTTCGCATCTCTTGTTTGCACACTTTCCAGATAAGCAAAGATAGCAACATCTGCTTGGCTGACATTGCTGGTATGGGTTTGAAGTGTACCTGTTATGAAATGAGCTAGCAACACCCTCCATAAATACCTTCCAAATATCAGTCATGTGAAAAAGACAGTTTTCACAAGACTCTGTGAATGAAAAGGTAAGTACACCTATACTGCTTTCATAGGAATCGAGAGGGCAAGTAGCAAGCAGATACTGATGATCAAATGCACTTGGTTAATTGGTCATCAGCAAATGAGAGCACCTCTGAAGCCTGGAGCATTCGAGTGTGTTAATATAATGCCACGATCTTCTCAGGAGTGGATGTCCTGGCAAATTCACCTGATATTCATACTGTGTGATGGACAAATCTGAATGTTTGTCTATAATGCACAATGCAATATTTGGCAATACCCAAAAAGAAAAAAAGCTGTGAATACACAAATCCAAAATCCTCTAAAATGATGTGAGAAACTGATAAAGTCACATAGAAAATGATTATTTCATAATAATGGTGATTCTACAAACTACTGAATCATGTTAGCTTTTCACAGGACTGTAAATGAGCAGAGATCTTGGCTATGCAAGTGAAAAATCCAAGGAGAACTTGTGCACCCATGCACATGGCCCCATGATCGGAAGGTCGGGGGTTCGAATCCACTGAACGGTTACCCTGAGGTACCCCTCAGCAAGGTACCGTCCCTACACACTGCTCCCCGGGTGCCTGCTTAGGGGCTGCCCACTGGTTCACTGAGTGAATGGTTCACATGCAGAGAAAAACAAGTAATTTCCCCACGGGGATCAATAAAGTATACATTATTATCATTATTGCATGATGAATAAGTAATAGAGACCAGCAAATAAAGACTTTGCAGCTGCTTTATCTCTCAGCGATTATTATAATCCAGTCAGCTAACAATGATATTCCTTTACTAAGAGTTAAGGAAGGTTTTGAGGCTTCTAAGATCCAAAAGAGTGTAATTTACAGTAACAAAACTGTACATAGGACAGAATGCTGATGGAGACAGGCTGAAGGTTTTACAGGGACATACCAAGCCTCCTCTTCTTCTCCAGAAACCAGAGGTTTGCATGCATTGCTTTAGTCTGATCATAGTTTCTTATAGCTTCACACAGCACTACCATCCATCCTTCCCAGGCTGCAACGTGCAGTAATGTCTGAGAGCCTGCTCCTGGCAAATGACCAGACAGGTTGGTTGGTAAACACAGCACAGGTCCCCTGTAGAGTGTTTGATGTTCAAGGTCCAAGCAGTGGTCATGGCTGTCACAGTGGGACCCTTGAAGAATGTGTTGTTACAGGAAGGGTCCCAAGCCACGGCATTAGCTCCTATTCCCCACAGCCACTCATGACAAACCAGCTGGCTTCAGATGTGGCTTTTTTGCACACACATGAGCAGAGTGGTTCAGACTAATATTTTATAGACCTATAAAAACAGCACCATAAACAGAGGCTTCACTGAGTAACACATGGGGGTCTCGTCCTGTAAACCAACAACTCATCAAGGCAATGGTTTTACTATATCTGCTTGTATGTGTGTGTGCTGCCTTTAAAATTCGGTTGTAACACAGAGAGTTTAACCCTAATCTATAAAATCAGGTGTGTGATTGTGTATACAGGATCACAGCAGTTAATAGGACCTGACAAGAGATGCTGCATATCTGTAGTCTTTTTAGCACTGTGTCAGCAAACTCCTTATTGACATCTCAGCTTTTCCTTGAATGCCTGGGTTTCTCATGGTAATAAACTTTATGTGTTGGCTGGCTCTCCCACTGGCTTGACTTTCAAAATCACAGGTCCCTGAATCAAAAATTCCAGTGAAGTATAGTTCTCAGAAATACTGCATGGTGAAGTGTTCCCAGAATTCCTTGCTCCTAGAAAACTGGGTGCAAAATCTCTGGAATGCCTCAAAAACCAAAATGGTTTCTACGAAAGTCAAACTTGGGATCGGACTAACACAAAGATATTTTGGGCTATCTCAATAGAGAACTTTATAGTTGCAAATGAGATGATATGGGGTTGTGGTTGGGTCTTATTACTTGTGATATGGAGCACTGAGATGACTGATCAACTGAGTGAGCATTCTTCTTTGGTAACCTTGATGGACCAGTTGGTGGGCACTGAGGCCTGCATTGTTTTCGAAGTCACACACATGCACACATGCACACACACGCACGGCGATTGCCCAGAGCCAAGCCTGAGTGCCACCACACATGAATGGAGATAAATGCAGTGAGTGCCTGAGGTTTCCAGCGTGGCTGTGTTATATGAGTAAATGATTAATCCGCATAGTTGGACCCTGTCTCCTGTCTGCAGCGGCATACTCCAAGGCCACACAGCTGGTACCAATTTGCATTCCCCCGCCACATCGTGATCCAACTGCATGTGTAGGAATCATGGCTTATCGCGGCAGTAATTCACTCCTTCCTTTCATGCCAAGGCTATTCTTGGCCTTGCTGCCTCTTTATTTTTAGTCAGGGCTGCTTCTCTGGGTCATTTAAATGGCCTTGATGTGGTGTGTTAGTTCAAAACGACAGATCCTAAACTGTCATGAATCACCTTTAGGGATGCATTCTTCCCCACAGTCACAACCTTTCCGACCAACACAAAAAGGAGCTCTGTTTTGCTTTTAAAAGCCGCAGATGTGACCACTCACCTGGATCTGTTGGGAAACAAGAATGTGTCTGTCTTTTAGCTCTTCCGTGTGACGGCTCATGTTTGGGTGTGCATTTACAAGAAGGCGTGCGTGTTTGATTTCGCCCCTCACTCCATCAGGTTTAAATGGTATCATGCACTGAAAAATCTGAAGCTCATTATAGTTTTGGCAAATGACAACACAATAAAAATAGACAGTCTGCTAAATATTCATTTGAGCATGACAAAGCATCTAAGCGGTCACTCATAGGACGTGCATTGTATTTTTGGACCTTGAGTGACCTCACACAAGCACAGATGCCCCCAGGCTCCTCGTTTCACGACCTCATTCACCGATAAGCGGGGAAATAAACTTCTCTGTGTCTTGGCTCGTCTGTAGGTTCCTGTGTAGACTAAGAGCCACAGGGAACATGGAGTGCATCCCAGATTAACATAATGGAGTTAATTGATCAACTAAAGTTCAGCCAGGGGACAGTTCTTGAATGCTCTCACTCCTTTTCTGTTTGTTACCCATTGAGGTCCAAGATGACCTCACTCCATTCACTGCCTCATACCTGAATCTGAGGTCTCAGCAATGACAGCAGCTTTTGTCTCTCTCTATTACCTTTTCATTATTCAGCTGGACAGCGGAGCCAGATAGATAGCTACCATCAATTCCTGAAGTGGATGCAGGTTACGTTTTTCCAAAGATACTAAAAAATCAGCTCGATAGTTTGAGAAACGGCTATATTTCTTGTGCCAAGAGTTAGGTGATAAATTTAATGCACCTCTTTTGGTCTTCATGCCAAATATGAGGCTGCAGGCCAGAGATAATTAGCTTGGCATAAAAATGAACTAGTAATTGTCCACATATAGTTCCAGATGTCTTGTCATTACAAACGGTGGAGTTTCACAATCCAAGAGCACGGAAAAATGCAGCCGATTTCAAAGTAGATGTTCTTGGATAAAGAGGGCACGTGTTTTAAATTCTGACTTGACAGAAATATCATCATGTTAACATGCCCATCACATGTCCTGGTACTTTATTTTTTTCTTTGCTTTTTCATCTGGATCCTCGTTAGATGGCAAGATCATGACTGAATCCAGCCTACTAGCCTGCAAGATATATGTATGGAGGCAAACCACAGTGAGTTCAGACCAACCTGTACTCTGGCTGGAACAGGAGCGTTTTTTGGTGTGACAACAGGCCAATGATTAATCCAAACGCTTGCCAAGTATTTTGTGAGAGCCTGTGAATGCCTTTTAGAGATAAATTTTCCTTACAATGATGGCTGTAATCACTGACAGCCTTTAAAGCTCCTTAAGCAGCTTGTTTTTCTGTGTGTCTTGCGGTTTGTTTATCTGATTGGTTGAAATTAGGCCGCGGTAGGTGCTGATAGATAGATGGCTCGTGCAATCAACAGCCAAGCACTTTTTGAAAGTGCCAACTCTTTCCCAGTTTACAAGGATGACTTTGCAGATGGTTCTGTGTTATGGATATGTGAGGGTATTTGTGTGTGTTTGTCTACTTGCAAAATTCCTTCATTTTCAGTCTTCTTCTCTTAATGTGTGTGCTTTCGCTCATGTATGTGTTTTTTCCTCAAGGGCAACCAGAGCATAATGAAGACTTCCCAGCCTCAAAACTACTTTGACATAAAGAGATGGCAAAATAATTATAAAGGCCATGAACACAAAGCCACAGTTTTCATTTTGCCTGTTAAAATTATACTGGGACTGAAGAGAAGCCTGTTGTTAGCTTTGTCTTGTAATTCTGAGTTGTTAGACTCCTTCTTAGCTTCTTTAAACTTTCTCCAAAACTCACAAACCAATATCTCTGGGGTAATTGCATTGATAAATTCTTTCTCAAGTGTCTCAGATTATTCAATTAACTGGTCGAAATCAACAGTTCTTCCGATTAATTGCTCCTTCCATAGTTCTTCTCCTTCCCCACTGCAATGTGGAAATATAAAATATTTAGGTATTAATGTCTCTCCTAAACTTTCAGAATTAACTAAATTAAACCACATCCCACTTTTAAAGACAGTAGAAGGCGACCTGGCTAGATGGAAATCTTTACCCATATCACTCATGGGAAGGGTCGCTGCTATAAAAATGATGGTCTTGCCAAAAATAAACTATTTATTTTTGATGATCCCAAATAAGCCATCACAAGATTGGTTCAGATCTCTAGACTCGTATATTTCTAAATTCCTTTGGAAAGATAAACCCCCACGTATCAGCTTAAAAACACTACAAAGGACCAAGGATAAAGGAGGATTAGATCTGCCTAACTTTAATCACTATTTTTTAGCCAACAGGCTTCAGTTCATCTCTAGATGGTTTAAACACACCCTCTTAGATGAACCTTGGATAGATGTAGAACAGGCACTATGTAATAACCTAGAAATTTCAGACCTACCATTTATCAGCTCAAACATCAAATGACATGAATGCTTTAAAAGCATCAATATTAGCTCTTCTCTGACAGCATGGTGGGAGTTTCTAAAAATGACAGAGTCTTCATTAATCCCATGCAAACGTACACCTATCTGGAACAATCCGGACATATTACAAAACAATAATATGATAAACTTTCCAGATTGGAGTTGCAAAGGAATTAAATGGAACATATGTTGGAAGGAACAGACTTTATTTCGTTTGACAGACTAGTTACACAATATGGGATCAACAAGAAACGATTTTTGGAATATCAACAAATTAAATCCATAGTAAAACAGAAATTTAATCCCAGTGAAGCTGAATTACAAACACCACCAAGTGTGGTAAAATTTTTAGTCTAAAACCCCCCAAATTATTGTCTAAAATATACAGAACACTTTCTAAAATAGATGAATCAATATCCCTTCCTATTGCAAAATGGGAAGCAGATTTATCAATCAACTTAGACCCAAACCTTTGGTCTCAGATATGCTTAAAAACCTTTCAATGGATCAGAAATCCCAGTTTGCAATTAATACAATACAAAATATTACACAGAGTGCACTATACTGGTCATAGGATGTTCAAGATGGGCTATACGCCTTCCAACAACTGCTCACACTGCACAGCAAATACACCGGACAATTACATCCACGCTCTTTGGTTCTGTCCACCAGTTCAGAAATTTTGGCGTGAGATATGTGAAGACTTATCAAAGTGTCTGAAATGTAACATTCCAGCCTCCCCTTTAGTGTGCTTGCTGGGCAACTTGGATGAGGTCACTGCAGAAATAAACACAGCCCACGTTGTTTTTACGGCCCTATGCATTGCCAAGAAAATGGTCCTCATTAACTGGAAAAATAAAAATAATCTTAATTCTAACCAATATAAAGACCATCTAATAGATCACATTAGTCTTGATACAACCTCTGCCATTTGATCAATCCCTTTGGGCCCCTTTGATCGGCTTCATCACCTAGTGGGGGTGGGGGGTCATGGTTTGATCCTGCCTTCACTATTGTGGTTGATATGGGGGTAGGGACGGCCTTGGGCATCTGGGGAGTCCCTAGGGACGTTTCCCTAGAGGGCCTAACCTGGCGGATGTGGCCATGACCTGGTTAGGAGCTCTGGGGGCTCTTAGATGGTGTTTTCCTTGTGGCTGCGTACAGCGGAGATGGGGGAGGGTCTGTGCTGGCGGACGTTGGTTACTGGCCTGGTAGCCTGGCTGCCCCTGGGAGGGTCCGGGACGGGCGTGGAGGCTAGGGGGTCTGGGGGTGCTCCGCCCACCGGTCTGGGGTGCTGGCCGGGCCTTGGGGCCTTGGGTCCTGGCTATTGTGTCGCCGGAGCAGTGGGCGGGTGGGTGCAGGGGGGCTCAGCCCCATGCAGTGCTGGGGACCTCTGGTGCATCGGCCCAACTAGGGGGCTCTCTAACTGGTGGGGAGGTTGTTATATCTTTGCAGGTGGTCTCCTCACTACAGGAGCTCACTCTGCAGGTGGGGGGAGAGATATAGGAGAGGTGGAGAATGAACTCAACCTGGGTGTCTATTGTCTTGTGTAGTTTGGGAGATGATTGGATGATGGGGTGGGTGCAGTTTTCTCTGTGGTGGAGTCGGGTGGGCTGCCCCGGACGCTGTGGGGCTGGGCGGTGCTGCTGCTGCGGGCCCCGGTCCGGATGGGCCTGGGCCCCCTTGCCCTGGTGGGTTCCAGAGTGTGGGGGTGCCTACTGGGGTCAGCGGGGGAGCTGGCCCCAGGGAGGGGCCGCTTGCCCCTCCCTTTCTTCCCTCCCCATTCTCAGCTGCCTCCCTATTCCCGCTCTACCACACCCACCCACACACGCAGGGCTTGGGGTGCAGGTATGTCACCAGGGTGCAGGGGAGGCACTCCCCCTCTGTCCCCTTCTGGCCGCCTGTGCCTCAATTTTATTCTGCAACCTAGACATCCACATTACTCACACTCTCACATAACACATACATATAGGGCCTTGGGGTTGGGCACGTTTTACAGCATCCAATCCAGAGGATGGTCGGTGTACTCCAACCCACCTCTGGCGCTGGTGCCCTACCCTCAATTTTAAATGCATTTAGACACTAAGGGTTTTTGGGAGGAGCCGTGCTGCTCTCTGAGAGGAAGCAGGAACCATGCTCTCCTGAGTTTTAAATGCACTTTAGAACAGCACACAGCAACACTACATATGAGCGGGCGTAGGGAGGTTTGAGGTCTTCACTCACCCCGGTTCTGTTAGCCGTCAGGGCTGGGGGGCTGGGAGGAGGTGCTGGGCGTCAGACTGGGGTCTGGGATGCGGGGCCTCCCTGCTACTGCAGATAAGGAAGTGGTCCACTTGCCTCCACCCCAGAGAGAAGGGTTACATCTCCTGGGTCTAGGTGCGGCTTGCCCCTCTGAGGGCGGGGGTACATGGACCTGGGATATAGAGTATGTTTGGGGAGTGTGACTGTCTGTGCAGTGTCTATTTGTGTCTGTCTACACGTTGGGTGAGTGCTGAGTATTTGGTTGTGCATATGGGGTGGGAATGCACGTTTGTGTCCGCGTGTGCCTGTTCGTCTGTGTCTATATGTCAGGTTGGGTCTTAGACTCAACCTCTCTGGGTACATCTCAGGCCCTCTAAAGTACGGAGGCCTATCTCCCCTCACCTCCCCTCAGGCCTCTGGCCTCTGGGCCTGAAGCTCGGTCCTCTCTGGCACAGCTGGCTGCCGGCAGAGCCCGCGGGCACGCCACTGCAACCCCCTCTGGCCTCTGCTCCGTAGCTGCGGGGTGACCTCTCGTTTGGGGCTCTACTCAGCTCTTCCCAGGAGGGTGGCACGGTTCCCCCCCTTTGGTGGTCCTCCTCGGGTCCTTGTACTCTGGGGCCTCTGGATATCTGGGGCCTGGATCTCCTCCATACCTGCTTCATACCCTGGTGGACGGGGCTATGGCTCCCCACACTCCCTAGCAGATCGTTACATGGAGAAACCTTTGGAATACAAGCATGCTGATCCACACAGGTATGCACACAGGTGTACACACGGGTATTCACAGACGCGGACTACAGCTTTCTTGGCTGCTGCCTCAAAGCACATTGTGCGCTGTCTATCTTGCGTGCTGCACAATATCGTTTATTATTTAGTATCTACTGTTATCTACTGCTAGCTAGTTTAATGTGATGGTGCTGTTTTTTTTATTATGTTGCTCTTTGTTGTTTGCTTTCTCTTCTGTTTTTTTTTCTCCATACAGGTGATCCAGGTGTTTTGTTTGTTTGTTTGTTTGTTTGTTTGTTTGTTTGTTTGTTTGTTTGTTTGTTTGTTTTTCTTTCTTCCCCCCTTTCTCACCGTCTCTTCTCCCCTTTGGTTTTCTTTCTCTCCCTCTCTTTCTTTCATTCTTTCTCCCTGTCCTATCCCCCAGTCATGTCTGTCCCATTTGTAGCAACCGAAAATAAAATAAATTCATAATTATAATAAAGGTCAATCAAATGGACCAATATGGCAAGGCCATGATGATCCACTTGGTAAAATAAATCCGCTTGGCATCTTTCTTGGCCTTAAGACAACAATTCTGATGGTTAAAGATCCAAACGGGACACAAAAAACCCCCCAAAAAACCAACTTCCAAACCATTTTATAGAACCAATGCAGCTGTAATACAGAGTTTAGCACAGCAAATGGAGAATTCTGGTGCAATCAACAAAGCTTTTGCTGCTAACTTACTTACTGTGATTATATAGATTTTTATTAGTTTCAATACTTGTCAAAGTACTTAAATTAATTGTTATTTGTTTGGGTTGCTCACATTGTTTGGTTACTATCCAGAGAAGGACTAAGACAGTCATTCAAGCTGGGAATCTGACATTATCCCTGGCAGCTGGGATAATTTTGCTGTTTAGGGCTGTCACAATACCAGGTTTTTGCTGCACAATTGTCATAACCAAAAGAATGGTCTTTAATGATGTTATTGCGATATCTATAGAGAATTTGTGGTAAGTAAAGGTGTTATTAGTCAAATTTATTTTTATTAGAAAGTGAATTACAGATTAAAAAGGGGGGGGGGGGGGGGGAGGAGGAGGAGGCAGTCTGTAACCATAGTTGTACAAGAGCTATAGAAAAGGTACAATTGCTATTAGGATGTTGTGTGTTTTGATAAGAAGAGATATGGCTATTATCAATTCTGGTATAGAGACACATCAAACATTCAAATTTGTCCACTATTATTGTGGTAAGGGGAACGTGAACCACATTACAGATGCAAAACATCGGGATTAATAGACACATGCATGTTAGAAAGAAGAAGGTTTCAAGGTCTGTCATGTCGGTGGGTGCAAGGTCTGAAATTATCTAGGAGTACACCAGTCACAGCATGTAATGTAGAAGGCCAGTGTATAAGCCAGTCAGAGAGTGCTTTAAAACAACTTTGCATTCAAGCATCAAGCAAGAGTACGAAAAACATTTCACCCACGTTGACTGAAACTGATCATCAACAATATAAAACAGGCAGCGTTTTAGAAAGACCAGATTCCTGACTGGCACTTATTTTCACCATCGTTGCATGCCTTCTCTCTCCCTTTCCTCCAGCATTCTTTTTCTTTAATCAGCTTCACCAGACGACTTGTCTAACATTACCTGTAGATAAGCAAGTTCACATGCATTTATGTCCATATTATGAGTGTGCACTTGCAATTTATGGCAATTGCAGTGATAGAGAAAGAGCCTGAAGTTTGTGGCTGAGAGAATATTGCCTTATTTTTTTATATAATGCAATATTTATTTGCTTTTAGAACAAAGGGAAACTGTCTTATACAGCCCACAACAAACATACAACTTATTGGGTTTCCTGAGAACATAACCCCAAACCCAAACCCTACAAGTCCCTTTCCTCCCCCTCCCCACCCCCGCCCTTCCTACCAACACATATCACCTTTGCAGTATAACCATAACATTCCAATGACACTACAGGTTAACATAATGAACAAGGAGAAATGTACAGTAGGTCAGTGATTTAAGACAAAAAGAGAATTACATGTATTAACTCCCTATTGCACATTCCTGAGTAACCTTTTGGTCTCTCTAATTCCCTTTAGCCAGTTTTGGACTGTTGAGGGGTTTGCATGATTAACCCTAGCTGAGGATAGTTCTAAGTACAAGATATCTAAGAAGGCATGTAACCAGTGTTTCACCGAGAGATCATGTGGTGGTACCCACCTCTGAACCACTCGCTTTTTGGCCGCAGTTATGCCTGCCAGCTTTCATTGTCATTGGAAGCCTAGAGTCATCAAGCAGAAGGTGTAGTAATGGGTCAACAGGAAGACTGATATTTCTCAGTGATGACAGTAACTTTATTACCTTGCCCCAGAATAAGAACATATCAGGACAGTCCCATAGAGAATGCATTAAGGTTCCAACAGTAGCAGTCGACCAGAATGTGCAGTAAGGGTGAGAGGTTATTTTCAACTGGAATCTCTTCTGAGGAGTTAAGTACGTTCGAGGACATATCTTATAATGGATAAATTGGTGGCCGGGATTCTTTGATGAACTGGTGACATTGGCCCAGATTGTGGTCCTGGCTATCTTCTCCTGTTGGTCAACCAGGTCTTTTTGCCATTCTTTAATAGAAAAATCTTGGGATTTTAACCGCTTTAATAGATTCACGTAGATAAATGAAACTATTCTCTTAGGTGAGTTTTGTACTAGCTCTACAACTGAGAGTTTTAAATTGTCTCCCCACTGAATATTATGCGATTTGAGGGCCGAGTGTAATCTAAAATAATGAAATAGCGACTGCTTTGGGACTCTATAACGAGTAACCAGCTCCTGGAAACTGAGCATGGAATTTGTACCATTTAAACCTTCTAACACCTGGATAGGGCTTTGAGCCCATGGGCCTTTAGCGAAGGTTTTGGACCCAGTTAGCAAGTGATAGTTTTGCCATAAAGGGGTGTGCTTGTGCCACTTTGTCACTCTACCTAAGAACTTTTCCGCAAGTCTTCAATAAATAAAGATTCTCATAATTTCAATAAATATGAAATTATGAGAATAATGTCTTATGTATAGATTGAGGGTGATCTGGGGACAGTCAGTCACTGTCAGGCCCCAGTTGCACAGAGCAGTCAGACCCTGACAACTCTGTGTCTCGAGAGAAAAATGTGTATTCTCAGACTTCTTGCTAGAGGTTTCTGAGAGTCACTGGGTAAAACTGCAAAGAGGTATATGGTGCTGCCCCCTTGCGATTTCTTTGGTCCCTAGCAAGTTGCCGGATTCCTTGCAAACACACAAGAGCTACTGGCCGAGCGGTGGTGAAACTATGAAAAGTGGAGCGCGAACCAGAAATAGACTACTCGCCTTCAAAGTAAAAGCTGTGCCTTTGAAATATGTTGAGAGCTGCGGTAAGGCGTGCCTTTTACTTTGAAGGCAAATGTTCTCCATTTTCTTTTTGTGACTCACTCTTTCAAGTTTCAACTACTACTCGATGAATAGTTGAGGAAGTTGGCATCTTCCCTGCAAAGTACCACTGGAATCTGTGATACCAAAGCAATCACAAGGAGGTTTTTGGTGCTGTGCCCTGTTTGCAACTGCCAGAAACCACTCACCAACCAGTTGGGAATTCCCCCGTTATTTCCTAGCAACCACAGGGGTTTCCAGGCGGCAGGCATCTGGTTGGAGGTGTTATGGCCCTGGCCATAATCTGTTTTGGTGGCTGTTTCTTTGTCTGTGTCTTTAAGTCTTTGCAGGTCCCTGAGTGGATGAGCTGACGGCTGCTGATTGGTCCCCTGGTCATGTGGTCTCATTCAAAATCCCTCACCAGCAGTTGTCCTGGGGCAGCCACTGACAGCAGCAGCAGACCTGACCCTGGCCTCCAAAACCTGTGACATTTGTGACTTTCTGAGTTCTGTATATAATGTGTACATTAGTTTTCATTGTAAATAGCACATTCTAAATAGCACTGGAACAGAAGGGGTGAGCTGCCTTATTGTTTTCCCTTGCACTGTTTTCTCCTGTTTATCTCAGTTAGGGAGTTAGGTGTAGCGCTTGTCTTTTGTTTGATTTTTGATTTCACATAGGGTTTTAGATAGCACCTCCTCCTGACTTAGCTTGTTTTGTTTGTTATTTTGGCCTTCGTTCACCCCGGAGCTTCATTTTGCAGTGTAGAAAAATAAACCACCGTTCACTAAGAAATTGGTTTTCCCTCTGTATGGTTTTGGGGACCAGGGTGGGGCAATCTTTTCAAACTTATGTTGCGTTCCTGTACCCCTAGACTGGGGCGTAACAGAGGCAAAGAAGGTGAGTAGGGCTCCAAAATGTTCTGCTGACTGTCACTTTTTTCTTTAGTTTATCCAGTAAAACTATTGCTTGACAGTGTTTTAATAAATGGCAGCAAACGGCTCTAGACCCTAGCATGGATTTTTGCAAATCCATTGCAGCTATAAGCCTCTTTAGCCTCCTAGTGGTTGATTACATAGTTATTTGTTTCAAAACAGCAAACTGATACACTTCGTGACATTAGCAGATCTAATTAGAGCTAAATAAAACAAGTGGTTTTAGTAGCAGGATATCTAATTAATAAACGTCAGCAAAGGACTGGGGTTAGTCTGATGTGCTGCAACTCTAATTTGCAGCTAACGAGACATAAAAAAAAATCTGCTGCTAACATCATAACACCAGATATTTCAGGGCACCTTCAGGGTCCATCCCTTGGCAGGTTTGAGTTGTTCTGCTGGCACTGACAAGGAAAACAGCATATTAGGTGGAATTGGTCACAATGTTTTGGCTCATCAGTGTCTCAAACAGTGAAAAGGCTTCTGTACTCAAGCTTGGGATAAACGTACACCATTCTGGAGTCCAAAACTATTTTTAAAAGCCTCAAGTGACAATGGTCAGTCAGAAAACCCGAGGTCATACTTAGGGATGGGTACTGGTATCCGGTGCCATGATGGCACCGGTTCTGACATAAACGGTAGTAACAAGACCGAAAAGCAGAGCACATTTCAGTGCTTTATTTCGGTGCTTTTTTTTCCTGAGCTGTGATACACTTTAGATTCTAGCCAATCATTTTACGTTTCCGAGAATAGTAGGCGAGTCCAGGTACGTACGTTCTTTTAGAGCAGAGCTACAGATTAAAAATGACCAAGGAGAAGTGGTCAAAAGTCTGGCTGTACTTCACAGCAAAATATGCAAACTCAGCAGCCTGCAACAAGTGCTTTAAGCTGTTACTGTGATACTGTCAAAGGAGGTAACACCTCAAATCCGATGAAACACCTGGCGACGCATAGTGTTTTTTTTAAAAGCCGAGAAATGCGCTGTATTTGATAGCTTGCTGCGAGACCTCACACTGAGCACATCTACTTCGGGTGTGGTGCCTGTTATCGGACCCGGAGTTAGCAACATCCCCAAAAACACGAAGAGGAGAGTCCTGGCCCCTAGTGTAGCAGAAATGATGACTGATGATGATGGCAGCAGCAGCCGTTCTTCTCTGCGTGAGTAGCTTAATGTTGTTCGTGTGTAATTTACGTTGAGCAGGCTAACCACGTTATTACATTAATGCATGTAAGGTGAACTAGCAAACATCATCATAGCTACATGCGGCTTTCTTCTTGTTTGATGGCAGATACTCCCTTCACCCTGGCCAAAAAGGCTAAAATGACCAAAGAAAAAGTGGAAAACAGCTAAACATGAGAGGTTTTTTTCCGTTGTTTAAGCACTGCTTCCAGCCAAGAGTGATACCATAAATCCCCTATAGCTGCAGAAAAGGCTAACATTGTTATCTTTTTACAAAAAAACAGCTGAACATGAGAGGTTTTAGGACCAATTTTGTGTTCTCCATTCTTTAAGCACCGGTTTGAGCACCTTTTAAGCACCGGCACCGTTTCAAAAGTACCGGTTTGGCACCGGTACTATTGGATAAAACCTAAACGATACCCATCCCTAGTCATACTGAATAACCATGTCTACTGCCAGAACACTTTTGTTGGAATGACACAGACACTGTGCCACGTTTGCGCCTCTGCGCACACACATGTGAAGGTATGTGCATATTCACACACATTCCACCATGACAGTGAATTGATGCTTTAAAGATTCTCACACTGAGAGGGTGTTGTATGGCTGGTGGTGAAAATTATGCTACTCTTTGGCTTGTCACAAAACATTAGCTGGGAGACTGATGTTGATGTTTGAGTCGACTCCAGAACTGTCATTAGGCTAGTTTTATATGGTCCAGGCAGAAGTACCGGCAAGGGGTACTTTTGCTCGCTGACTTGCATGAATGAGCCAAAAAGCTGTCATTCTTCTGCATTGATGAAACTCTAATAGATAGGGGGGGGAACGAATACAGGTTAAGGATCAGAAAACGGAGCAGAAAACTAAATGGCACAAAAAGAAAAACAAAGTAAATGACATATTTCTGTAGCCATGAAAAATACAGAGGGAAAGAGAGAAAAAGATGCGTGAGCTGAGAAATTAGTGGAAGCATGAGGGATGAACTGAGGTAACGTCTAATGCCCTCCTGCTTATTGGCTTATGTAGATCAGAGTTCCCTCATTAAAATATCACCACGGGATGTACCGCGTGCACAGCTTAAAGGGAGCAAGACACTCTCTTTAAAGCTCCAAATTAGCTTAATAATGTGTGCGCAACCATGGAGGAGTGAGTGTTTTTGCAGCTGCAGGGAAACGTGTGTGAAAATCTGTACACAAGTGAGACAAGCTGAGAGAGGGTAGCTCCTGTTGTGACAGATAAGCTGCCACTGGCTATTCGGGGATTTGCCCACCGATATCAACTCTCATTATCAGACTCGCTGCTAATTACAGAGGGAGAAAAATACTGAAGGAATGTGGAATTTGGAAGGTGGGTGCAGCTGATATGCATACTTATGAAATTCATTTTTGAATATGTGTAACTTCTGTAATGAGTTTTAAGTTAGAACTTATGGCTGAAACAATATGAATAACAAATTAAGGATTCTAAAGATGCATGACAATTACTTTTCCATTTAGGTTTGGCTTTGATTTATGCTAGCATCAAAACAGGATCTGAGCCAAGATCTATTCAATACCAGCTTTTACACTATGTACCAAACTATCAAGTATGTGTTTGACCTGGCAGAGATGCGCACAAGGTGTTGGCCTTGACACAACATTAGACTCCAAGAGATAATTGTACTCTTTTAGAGAGCAATAAAGTCTAAATTACAAGGTTGGTTGTGGAGTAAGTTACAAGTTTGATGGCCATGACGCTGATGTTCATGTCTTGTGTAGTAGTTTTGTGTTTTGCATTTGATTTCAGTTTATTTTCCCTCCCTGTTTTGCTTTTCTTTCCCTCACTCTTTACTTTCACTGCTTGGTTAGCAAACCGCATGAGTGCATCACACATACACAGATAGCTCCTAGTTAGTGCTAATTATCAGACCAAAAGAGGCAACTACATTTAGCAAAACTGAAGCTCAGACATCTTGGATAGACTGTTAGTAAATACATTACAAATGTTCCAAACAAATGCCACAAATATGGCTGAGAGGGTAGAGTTCGGAAGCCTAGCAGACAGTTCTTAGCAACTGCCCCCTTTTATGGCAATGACGTATGAAATGGCAAGGAAGCTTTGCTCCTTATAAGCAAAAACTTAAAAACAAAAACTTTCCAGTAAGTCAGAGACTTTTTGTTAAAGTGGTCTTGAGTAACAGTTCTCCAGCCTCTTTTGACAAACTTTCAAAAGTTTTTTTTTTTTTTTTTTTGTACTCGTTTTCAATCAAGTTCTTGTACCTGACCATTTTTTAGAGGAATTTTTTTTTGTTTGTTTGTTTGTTTGTTTGTAAAGCCACTTGACACCAGCCAGTCAGTCATTCAAGCACTAAAAAAAGGCACCTAGCTCAAGTGATGATTCAGAGTTGCGTCCACATAATGGACAACAAAGACATGATACAGGACCTGAGAGATTCAACTGATCCGTCAGTTGATGCATTTACTGTAAACTGTTCAAGCCTCATCAGAAATGGTTTCAGTTGAAGGTTGGCTGTCAAGAAGCCATTAAGAGAATTAGGGACAAAAAATTCTGAGCTATGCCTAATAACACAAGAACTGCACTGATAATTAGTGGCAACATGTCTTCTGGAGTGATGAAATTTGACATTTTTAGTTCAAATCATCGTCAATATGTACTATAGGTGCAACAGCGAGTGTCTCCACCCATCTATAAAACACAGTAGATTCTCTGTAATGTTCGGAGCTGCATTTGAGCCAGTGGTATCAGGGATCTTGCCTAATTTGACTGAATTATGATCATCTTGACAGACAAGGAGCAAACGACAGCCATCATCCAAAGAAGAGCGCTGAATGTCCTTCAAAAAGCTGAGAATGAAGAAGTCCATACAGGGGCCAAGACATTTATCCTGCCTGTTTTTGTTTTGTTTTTTTTCTTTGGAGTGAGCCTCAAGTGGTCATTTTATGAAGTGCAGTTTATGAAATTTCCCAGGTGTCTTTAAGTCGTCGCATAACTAGCCATTGTGGTGAATGTGAATACGCATATTTAACAAAACCGTCAACTATTTATTTAATGTACTGTTTTTATCTCTCACTAAAGCCATGTAGGTACGTCATTATTGTGTGTGTGCGCATGTGTCTGCGTGTTTTTGCTAGCCTGGATTTCAATGTGGTCACCACATCAGCCTGCAAATGATCCATAAACAACCTAAGTCAGACAGAAGCACAATTAAAACCTAATTTGGGTCTTAAACCATTGCACCTGTTTGTGACAGGCTCTCTGGTTATTGTGTGTATGTGTGGGTGAAGCTTTGCCTGCTGCCATCACTTGAGTTTTTCCTACATCTGGCCAAAGATAACATTGGCACAGCAACAAAATGGCCATAAATAGGGCAGGGCCATCCAACAGGAGAATGCCAAGCTGAAGCGGCAAAAATCAAGTCTACGCAGGAAAAGGTCACACCCTCACCTCTGCTGCACACTGCAAGCTGCCACAAAACAGTCTTCAATGACAGATTAGCATCTCACTTTAAAACCCATCAACACACCACTGCTTGCATAATGCATCTTAACTTCATGGTCATATTTTCCGATGTAAGCCTTCAAGGAAAATGTAAGCTTCTGTTTAAAGGTAGCTAAATGCATATCATGAAGAGCAGAGATCCATGTCCACAGACTTCACAGACTTTGTCTCTCACTGAGCATTAATCAAACTCAAGCACTGAAATCCTTCCTGTATGTTATAATGGAATTTGTACATGTCTGCTGGTCGGGCTGTAAATATTTAACTGTTTTGTGGGAAAAAACGGAGCACTGATAGATATTATTTGTCAAGTCCAGTTTTTCCACCATTAATCACAGGGATTGGAGTAATTGTGGAGGGTACAACATATGGAACATTCCACCGAGGGAGGAATGTTGGGGGGGTGGATAGATTCAGCATCTCCCCTGTGTTGGATGGAGCCTTCGAATTGTCCTCCATTAAGGCATGTACTCTGATGAGTGATTCAGTGTGTCTATATTCAGCAGGAACTCGAAACAGTGACATGAAAATGCAGTTGGCAGTGGCTTCACAAATCCCACATCAGGCCCTGGGAAACCATAATCACCACTTTCATTTTTCAGCCTTGTTTATTTCAGAGGCTGGGGTTACAATTAAGACCATTTGCCTTGCAATTACTGTGTTAAAAATAATAAAACAATTTCGGCCTACCTAAAATACCTGCATTTTGTGTAATGATTCAGGGCGTGCAAATTGAAATTGCAATGTTTGGACATTGTCGGAGAGCCTTGTGAAGTCGCCAGAGTGATAGAACTATGTTTATCTGGATGTTTGTCTGCTTTTGGATTGCTAGGACTTTGTCAGAATGCAGCCAAACCCTGGTCACAATTTTCTGCCTGACCTTTGCTGGATAATTTTAGGTGTGTGGATGTATAATGTCATGATTTACAGCGAGGATTAGTTTTTCAACAGCCACAGCGTAACTGAGGAACGTCTCCCGAAGGCCAGTAAGTAAATTCCGCTGTCAGTAACTCACCCCCGCCCACATGCTCCCCACCACACCACTTACCCTAATTTTCCCAATAAAGTCGCACAACTCAGCCAGCGTCTAGCCAGGGAAGTACACAGACGCTGTGGGGGACAGTGGATTGGTTCAAAACACGTCTCCAGCCTGCACACACCTTTCCATTGTACTGTCCTGATTCCTCATCCTGGCTTTGGTAATACCATCGTGTTAAACATTTAAAAACCCAGAGTTTCTTGCTAATTAAAGTTTATCACATGCTTGTGGCAGTCCTGTTCAGTACAAGATCACTGTGTGCAAATAAAAACAACTGTTGAGCTCACATCTGTTGAGACAATGTGAAGTCCTTTAAAAAGGTTTCTGATAATGAGGTCACTTCATAAGTAATTCCTTACTACATAAGTTTAAAAAAAAGAAGCTATTTTTACACGTTTTAAAAAAGCTTTTCTACTTTTGAATGAGAAGGCTTATTACAACTGTGGAAGACAAAAACAAAGTAAAAATTCTGAAATTAAAGTCAGAAATCTTTGATTTAAAAAAAAAGCCTGAATTCTGAAAAGTACAGCACAGCGTGAATGTGTCGGCCAGGGAACACTTGTGCACACTTGATGCGGTGTGACGTACAGTGGGCATATATACAACACATGGAGACCATTAGTGGCCACAAAAATGACGTAGTAGAGGCACCGTGCAGCGGTCTGCTCAACACAAATTCTGGGCCGTTTGTTCAAACTAGCGGTGAACGCGGTGCATGCCACTTCCTGTGTGAAAGGGCCTTAATATAATCATCAGAGGCACAGAGCTCTGAAACCTTCTATTTGTGAGGGGCAGCCAATCAGAAGAAAGTTGACTTAAAGGGAGAGAAGCTTAAAAAACTCGATGAAGATAGTGTACACTGCTCAAAAAACAATTTAAAGAAACACTTTGGAAACACATCAGATCTTAATTTAATAGAAATCATGCTGGATCTCTATAATGAAATGAAAGGGGAACACATTGCTTAATGGAAATTGAACATTATCCACTTACAAATTATTGAAATCAAAGTGAAAAAAATGATGTAGCAGGCTAGTCCATTTTGATGAAATTTCACTGCAGCAATTCAAATTGGTCCTCAGCTGTTTTTATTGCCTACATGTCCTTGTATGCATGCCTGAAAATATCAGGGCATGCTTCTAATGAAATGAAGCGTGGTGTCCTTGAGGATCTCCTCCCAGATCTGGGTCAGGACATCACTGAGCTACGGAACAGTCTGAGCTAAAAACCCAACACCATCGGTGGACCAAAACATTGTGTCCCAGAGGTCTTCTATTGGATTTAGGGGGCCAGTCAGCCGTATCAATTCCTTCATCCTCCAGGAACTGTCAGATGCTCTCGCCAAACTGCCTGCAGAGTCTTACCACATGAGGCTGACCCAGGACCTACTGAATCAGTGTAAGGTCAGGCAATGGGTCCAAGAATTTCATTGCAGTGTCTAAGAGGTACTGGGATGAAATCGCAACAGCCCAGCATGTAAAGCTCTGTGTGTGCCTCCATGGATATGCCTCTTCAGATCATCACTGCCCCGCCACCTAACCTGTCATGCTGAACGATGTGTCTGCAGGTAACATTCACGGGTTCTCCAGACCCTTTCACATCTGTCATATGTACAGATGTCAACCTGTTCTCACCTGTGAAAAGCACAGGTGGCCAGTTCACAGGGCCCACTAGAGGATGTTAGACTCTGTTTCTGACTGTTTGCTCCAAGATATTCACACCAGTGGCCTCCTGGAGGTCGTTTTGTAGCCCTGGTAGTGCTCATCCTGTCCCTCCTTGCACAAAGAAGCAGATACCTGTCTTTCTGCTGGGTTAAGGACCTTTTACAGCCTTGTCCAGCTCTCCTACAGTAACTGCCTGTCTCCTGGAATCTCCTTCATGCTCTTGAAACTGTGCTGGGAGACACAGCAAACTTTCTGTCAATGGCAGAAAATTGACGTGCCATCCTGGACTACCTGTGCAAGCTCTTTAGGGTCCAGGCATCACCTCATGCTACCAGTAGTGACAGTGACCCTAACCAAATGCAAAACTAGAGGAGGGAAAAATGTCAGAGGCCTCCACCTCCAACCCCTCAGCTACTTAACTGACCAGATCACTATCACAGAAGTTTAACTGACTTATGCTCTGACTAACAAGTTTTTCTATTTTTTTTTTAGCAGTATATGAACTGAGGCGCTGCAGCCTGGGTCTGTTTAAGATAAATAAAAGTTATCTTGAATACCAAATCATGCAAAGCTAAACCAGCAGGGTCCAAGAATAAAATGACAGAGATGCAAATTAGCATAACTCTCTCCTTTATGATTTTGTGATGAAAATGTTAGCAACATTTTTCTTATGTACACATCCAGCATGCGTCATCTGGAGTCATGTTTGTATCCACCCGAATCTAAGTCTAACATTCAGTCTCTGCCAACTTCTGACAAACAGTTCTCACTGTCATCATAACAGCGGTAAGATTGAGGCAAAGCAGTAACAATTTGGATCATAAAACCAAAACAATGCACTGAGGGACACAAAACAGCTCTGAATTACTGAGAACAGCTGAGTTGCAGAAGTTTTCTGTGCATTTGTCAGCACAAAAATCTGATTATGAATTATTAAAACTAACTGCAAAAATACCAACAAGTGGAGCTTTAAGGATGTGTTTTCCTGAAAATAAACATAAATAATCTATCCTAACAGATAAAAGCGTTAAGTTCTTAGGTATTGTTCCATTCTCAGAAACCCACACCTATGTTACACCTATGCTTCGCAGCTTTTTCCCCCTGTAGTCTTAAAGTTTATTTTACAATGTGTGCATTGTACAGTGACATATCATATGAACTTTTCCCCACAAATCCCCTTCCTTGCAGCCCTCTGTTGTCTTTTAAAAGTTTAAATCCACCCACTCTTGTAAGCTTTGGAAGACGTTTAGCACTGATGAGCACCGTGATGTGTGTGCGAGGGCAGCACGGATACGGCTGTCCGTGTTTCATGTTTTTGATCCAGTTGTTGTGGAATCTTATTCAGACTGTGACACATGTGCTGTTAAGATGAGAAATAGAGAGCCCATAAAACTTGTGCGTCACATCCCACGCAATACATGCTGTATAGGCACGAGGTCTGGTTGTGCCGTGCAGGGGAGAGCTTGCAGTGCACGGAAAGCTCATGTCTCACAACAAGCTCTGTGCTGCAGGCCCCACAAACACTAATTAGACCTGATATACAGCCTGATGTGAGCTGATTGAAAGCAGGCTCATCTAACTCAGGACAGAGTCCTGCTGCACTGCTGTGGAACGCCGGAGGGTGTCATTTTGTTTCCAGGCACTAGTCTAAGGTCAGTTTCACAGTCTCGAGACAAATGTCTATGGTAGTGATTTAGAGAGGGTAAACTGATGCAGATCCTATGGACATTATGCATTCAAACTGATGTTGTAAAAAGGATGTGGCTGTTTGTGGGGCTGCACAGGCCTCAGCCAGCTGTCCATGTGGCGACAGCTTCAGCTTCACGCAGAAATGAGTGGCATGCACCAGGCAGCACAGGCCACGGCACTGTGCCAACCGTGCCAGGCACTCCCTCAAAACGTTTTCCAGTATGCGCCTTGTGTTGGAAGTGCTAGACTATAGTATCTGTATCTTTCTTTTCTATGTGACTTAGTCTTGCAGTTTTTGTCTAACTTGAATGAGAAATGCTTGGAGGAAAACGGTCCGATGCCTAATTTGTTTTTTTCCAGGATTCTGTCTTCTCTATTCTCTCTGTCTCTCACAAAATGGATCACTTGGGAGGTAGAGAGATGGCAGGACAATTATCCAAAAAAGTTGTTTTCACTGGAACGGCAATCAAGCACCTGGAAAACCTAGCCATCTACAATCAAGCGCTTAGCCAAAGCTTTACTATTTCCTATTGAAGCCGTTTATAGATTCATTATTATAAAGCTGTTTATTTGATTAGTGTAGATTCCATCAGTGGCCTTATATGAGGTTGATGCATGGATCTGCATTTACAGTGGATATGCAGTGAGAATGCTCTCAATGACCTCCAGCAGTTTCACTTTAATTATATAAAGAATAAAGAAAGAAAGTGCTGGGACATTTTTGGCAGCTCATGCCAACAGCATTTAGAAAAGGGCCACACTTGTGATTTTACAGCTGGTTTGCAATTGCAGAGTAATTAGAGATTAAGAAAACATGACTTATGTCAATGAAATAATGGCAAGCCATTGACAAAAGTGCCTTTAGCAGCCCAACAACTGGTGAAAGACCAATTGTTAGCCTTAACTGCATGCCAGCTTGAAAAAAAAACACCGCGGGTTCATTTTTCCAACATTAGTTCTTGTAATGAACCAACATTTTTTCTTTTGGACCTGCCATTTGTATCATGCTTAAACAAATTTTGTTCCAATAACTTTTTCAATCACCCAGAGGTGATTTGAGTTTCCTTCAACTCACACATTATTAGTCAAAATATTACATTTCCATCTGCGAGGACTGCATGTACAATCACAGTGTCCAGTTGAGTTGGTGACTTGATTGATGGCGGCCTTGACTTAACAGTCCAGAGTTTTTGCTTTTTTTTTGGCCCTATTACATTCTAAACACAGGACTATTTAATCTGTGTGGCTATGAAAGTGGGGAATCTCAAACAGAAAGGTCTTCAAGCAATAGTGCACGTGCTTTCAAATGAGCAGTGATATTTTTTTTACCTGGCAGAGCATGCTTTCTTTTATTTTTTTAAGGGCTTTTAAGAACTTCCACCATTCTTTGACTGATGTTGTAGTCTTTGACATTGCATTTATCCCCTTTTTGTATAGCAACATGTAATATCACAGTGTGACAGTGGTTGTAACTTCCCTGTAGTAACACATACTTCTTCTGATGTGTCGTTTAACAGCAAATGTATTGCCATATCCCAGTAAGTATGAATTATCAGGTGTTATTTAGTTAAAAAGTAGTTGAATAAATCATAAATCATTAAGTCATTTTCATTATTTAACAAATTGTTATACTGACTAGCCCTCATTCTTGTTCATGTAGCATGTAGAAATAAGTTGGAACAAGCTAACTTAATTTAAAATATAGGGAAATTAATGTCCAGGCTCTTTTCAGAGATAACTGCATCTGCCAGCGAAAGTTTACCAAAAAGCACATTATCAAAATAAAAGTCAGACAGAAAGCAAATAACCACATGTTAAAATTTTTTATCTATTCTTATATGGACTTGTATGGTCCACGCAGGGACTACTTGTCCAGTTTGTGAATTCTACTGACATATTCTAACAACTATAAGTACAAATTAGTAATATAGACATCTACACTGGCAAAAAGTCATTACAGTAACAGCCTAGCTCGTGTTAATTTAGCTAACTGTAGCATAATGCCTCTGACAAAACTAGCATTACTGAGGAAACTGATCCCACTGGGGATAGGTGGCTGATTGAAATCACATCTAGACTGATGATTTTGTAGCGTTTGAGCCAAAGCAAGTCAGGTTTGCTCATGTCCCTTATGTCTATTTGGAACTACGAAGAAGTCATTCATCAGTTTGTGCAGCTAGCTTTAAAGTATGAGCTCACTGAAAATGGCAAAACAAATGGAAATCTGCTGAGGAGATCCTGCCCTCAAATTTGGCAACTCCAGCTGTCCCAGTGTGTGGTGAGTTCACTAATCCACTTGTGCACCTTGAGATAGTGTCTCTCCTGCTTTGTACACTGTGCTCCCCAAGACTTTTGAAAATGTGGCTACACTGACATTTTCCTGATATTTGTTCTTAATATTCTTGAATTTGTTATGTTGTCTATAAAGGTGCACCAGTGCATTACTTTATTAATTGCAGAATTCGTTTTAAAATGAAATCTTACACTTTTCATACTGTGCATCCTCTGATTTGCGTGTTCAAATACAAACACAGTTGTGCACATACTGTATGTAACAACTTCTCAATCATAGTTTATCCCTTTCTGAATCGGTTATCTAAAGGCCCCCACTGTCTCAAATGTTTGCCTGTCCAGTCCTTTTGTCGCATCCCTGCACCACAATAAAATGATAAAGGGCAGAACTGTGCAAAAGCCTTGAGCCACCCCTCATCTCTTTATATTATGCTTCCAAGGAGTTTTACTGTCTTGTAGTTATTGGTGATCTGAGCAGTAGTTCTCCAGGCTTTCTGAAGCTCTTTCGAAGTTTTTCTTTGCACACCTGCTGCTTTTTCAGTCATTTTCAGTCCACTCCTTGTACCTGACTATTTTCAGACAAATGTTTTTTTGGTTTCTGTGCGTCTGTTAAACCACTTAACACTGACGAATAAATCACTCATGTACAAAAAAAAATCCACTCAACTCAAGGTCATGTGTCAGGCCTTTGCTTGAATTTTTTCCTATTTCTTAAGGAAATGACATGATACTGTTCATGTGCCACTCAACTGGTGTTGTCTTTACACATTGCAGACAACTTAGCAAAGATCTAATTGTGTCTTTAAGTACTTTGAGTACTGTCTCCAAAACACACAATTTTGTTCCCATTTCTTTACCAGATAATGAAAAGATGACACAGTTTGACTGAGTATTTTTGCACCAATAAGTTGATTCCAGTGAGCTATTTGGAAACATGGCTGAGAATGGTATGCAGTCTGTCCTTGAAAATTTGAAGAAACTGGACAACTGAAGGACAAAAAAGAATTGGCAGGCTTAAAAACTATCTACAGCACATGAACAGTATCATGTCATTTCCTTAAGAAATAGGAAAAAATTCCAGCAAAGACCTGACACATGACCTGAGAGATGCATCTGGCCATTCAGCTGATCCATCTACTGTTCACTGAAGCCTAGTCAGAAATGGTCTCAGTAGAAGAGTGGCTTTCAAGAAGTTATTCTTAAGAAAGGGAAACAGTAAGAAAATGCTGATGTATGCCAAATTACACAAGAGCTGGACTGAAAATCACCGGCAACAGATCTGATGGAGTGATGAATCCAAATATGAAACTTTTAGCCCAACTCATCATCATCATAATCGTCACGTTCTGAGGAGGTCAGGAGAGAGGTACAACAAGAAGTATCTAAAACCATCTGTAAACATGATGGAGACTCTTTCCTGGTTTGGTGCTGCATTTTATCATGTGGTGATCTTGTCAGAATTGATGGAATTATGTATGCAGAAAAGTCCGATTTTGATCCATTGTGCAATACCATCTGGAAAGAATCGGATTAGCAATATTTTCATTTATTTTTCAGCATTACAATGATCCCAAACACATTCCCATTTCAGCAAAAATTATACATGTATAGCGGAGCACTGTGTTCATCCAGCATCCAGAGCTTTGGAATATCTCTGGAGAACTATTCCTGAAATTTTCTTATAGAAATTACAAGAAAGCCTGTCTAAGAATACATATCACTCCATCTATTTCCCATCTTTTCTAGCAAAATTTCAAGAAATATGGGTGACACACTACTTTTGCACAGACTTGCACGGTACTATAACACAGGGAGGGCATCTTGGAGTGGTAGTTAGAATAACCTGACAGGTAATGTCCTGAGTTCAAATCTTTGGCCACCTGAGGCCTTTCTGTGTGGATGTGTACCCATGTTTAGGGTTCTTTCCAGGTACTCCAGTTTCTTCCCACAGACATGCATGTAAGGCTAAATTGGCTGGAGGTGTGAATGTTAGCCTTATGATAGATTGGCAACCTCTGCAGGGTGCACCCTGCCTTTTGCCATATGAGTGCTGAGATAGGCTCTACGATTATGAATTGAATGGGCAGAAGAAGATCGATGGATAGATAACTGACAATTAATACTGTATAATTGTTTAAATTTTAACTAACTGTGTGTTATCCATTTGTTTTGAGCCATTAACAGGCTGTGTTAAATCCACAGCTGAACTATGACCATAATGATGTAATAAAATCTGAATCTTCTGATTTTTTTCCTTGTTTAATATATAGATTTATTTTTGAAAATGATCTAGAAATAAGGATCGTGAGCTTTATTTAACCAAAGTAAATTTAAGGTTAGCGTGATTCTGTTTGCATTTGCTATGCTCCAGGTTTTATCTTGCTGCATTGTTAGCATTTAGGATAATCATTAAAAAAGGTCTTTTTTTCATGTATTTAGGCACAAAAATGATGTGTGTTCATGACTGTCTCACACATGGCTGACATGTTACTTTTTGACCTTTTATAAGAACATCCGTATTTCAATTGGTGTATTGGATTGTGTAATAATAGCCTAAATGACGATTTGAAATTATCTAATGATGTCAGGGCTCTGTGTGCAGGCGGATGGAGAGGAGGATCCAAATGCGAGACTCTGAGACTGAATTGAAACTGAGAACCTTAGCTTTATTGCTGGTGATAAACAAAAACATGAACTGAACAATGACACTGAGAACTGAACACACAGGCATAATTCTGAGGGTACGACGCGACACTGAGCACAGGAAAACACAGGGCTAATATACACAGGGTGGTAATCAGGGAATGGGCAATAGGAGGGAGACACAGCTGGGAGAAATTGGACTAACATAGACATAGACTTTCACAATAAAACAGGAAATAAGACACAAGGGCGCAGACTAAGAAACACAGACTTAACACGGGCAGAACTAAAAATAAACCAGAATAAGCTGGAACATAGAACATCATCATAATCATCATCATCATCACAAGCACTAAAAGAATAAGGAAACAATCAAACACACCAAAGTAACTTGAAATGCAGATTCATCATAAAACCCAACAAAGCACCAGAGAAACATAAAGAACAATCCATCATTCAAAAATAAACCAAAACATATCTCAAAATACTGGGTCAAACTGACCCAGAACCGTGACAAATGAACTTTTCTTTTCTCTAAGAATACAGGAAAAAAACAAAAAGTGTATAAACGCAGCTGGGTATGACACAGTCCTACTTCATATATAGCACACACAGGCACCCATCATAATTTTCCCCGCCACAAATTATATTTTCATCTCATTATCCATGCACTTCAAAATTAAACTTCTTTCAAATACCAGACATTGTAGGGAATAACATAGCTATGAGCCAACGCAGAGACACAAGTCTGGTGTCTGAAAATGCTGACTCGGCCATACTTCACTATGCTGTGTTTGAAAAAGAGCAGGGTCTGTTACAGATGACAGAGGATAAATGCAGGAGAGATGCTTTATGGGGGATATGGTTTGTCCTGTGATTTAGCTACCAGTTGGAAGGTCTCACAGCGGCACTGATTCACTTATACAAGTCATGTCAGTAGCATCAGCTGAAGCCAACAGTAATGATGAGTACAACCCCTGCAGTACAACCACATGGCAGTTGCTGCCTTACTAGCAGCCTCCTCAGACCTCATACTGTCTGCACAGAGATACACTTTACTATTGATGTTTTATGCTTTAATTATCAAGATTTGTGGGCAATGGACCCCTCGTGCTTAAATGGAAAGACACGGACGTGCTATAACTTTGAATCCAGGTTAATAAACTTGAAAGCCAAGGCCGTCGCGTCGCGTCGCTTTCCGTTCGTTTCTCCTTCTTTTTCATCTTGTCTATCTACTCATCTTCATCCATCACTTTTCTGTCTCCCACTTTAAAGCCTCCTATACTCTCCTGTTGACAGCTTTGCTTGGCTGAAGAAAAAAAAGCAGTAGAATTACTGAGTAAAAGGGAAAAAGAGAGCAAATAACAGCTCTTAGAATGTTTGGATTGTGAAACCAGAACATTAGTACAAACCATAATGGCTGGCCCAAAGAGCCCGGTGCCTCTCCAGAACTTCACTCTCACAGGCAATGATGTAACGCCAGCCATTTCATATGAAGCATTCGCTTGTTGCACTCAAAGTCTATTTATACTTTCTCCGTCTACTCAAAATAAAGCAGCCTATGTTAGACTGATGCTCTTTAAATAGCCTGTTAGTTTAAGCTAAGGGAATTAGAATACAACTCCATGGTGACGATCGCTTGCTATAATTATTATACTCTAACTTTAATTTGCTTAAAGCCTGAAAAGTAGAAAAAGATGTGAGCAATTCGTCATACAATGATGAAAAGAGGAACACTTTAATGCTTGTTTGCGATGGTGTCCTGCACTCAGATATCCACAAATGACTGAATTATTGGACATAAAACACAAGTGAGTCACTCAACTGGCAGGTACAACCTGTTCAGAATAGATACTTTTTACTACTACAAAGCAGTGTGTGTGAGTGCGTGTGTCTGTGTGTGTGTGGCACGTGTGTTTGTGGTGCCAACCAGGCCTCAGTGTATACTATGCAGCAGAATAAACAAGTCTGTCTGTGTTCACAGCCTGTAATTAAAGCCGTATAAAAGTGCACACGCATGCAGTAACACAGCACACGTCATGGCCCTGAGAGGCTCTGTTTCCCTCAGCCCTCAGCATGGGTTTGACAACAGCTGACCTAAACCACCTATGGCTAACGTCTCTGCAAAGACATATAGGAAAACTAGAAACATAACATGAGGAAAGCTGCGTAGGCCAGACGTGCAGCATACAGTAAAATGCTGTTTAACAACATACTTCCATTGCACACAGCAGCCCTGTGCAGCCTTGCTTCATCAAAACTGGGTTCTCAGTGCAGCACTCTGTATCAACCACTGCAGACAGCTTTGACTGTGTTGGCTTTTTTGAAGGGTAATCAGACCTCCCAGTGGTTTCACCACCACCTCGGCCATAAAAATAACCTAGACATGAGAAAAGACTGCATCGTGCTGAATCCTGCCAAAATTTGGCCTAAACGTAAGCATACCACAGGCCATAATCTGCCATGAGCTGAGCTAATAGACTGGAGCCCTAGCAGCTCAAACATGACAGTTGTGCAGATGTTAGTGGATTTAATTGCTGGGTCAGTTTATTAAGCCAGCGCTGGACTATTTCATGTGATAACACTGCTCAGCGAGATTGCTAGAAATCTAGATTGACTGTATACATTTTAACATTGGTATATGTAAAAGGGCTGCTGACATTTTAAAGCCATCTATGCATCTATGTTTGAGAATATGTGTGTTTCTGTGCCGTTTGCTCACGTGCACGTGAGCTCCAGAGACACTACATTAAGGTTTCTGACCAGATTTTGCCCCCTGGTGGTAAAATTTAGGCAGCACTGGTTTTGCCTCCCACCCATCTGAGTGAAAAGGACATTTGTGTACTGTGTATGAGTGATGAGTTTAAATGATTAAAGAAATGTAAGGCTCCAAAAGAAAACAATTGCAGGCGAGTAGCTTAGATGAAAAGTGATTGCCTTGCTGTTAACTCAATTGTGTTTATCTTTGTGTGTCCTTGTATTACTAATGTTGCGGGGATATAAACTTATTTCCACAACAGGGTCCTTACTCCTCTTACTGGGACAAAAAGCAATTCCCATTTGAGGTGGATAATTCTAATAAAAAAAAGACTAAATCTGAGGTCTGGATGAGGGTAAGCCAATATAATGTCATTTGATGACTTGTTTCCATACATATATGTGCATCAGTTACCAAACAGATCCCCATCATTGGTGCCAACGATGGACCATAAGTCCCACGCATTTCCCATGCTCACTCACACCAAGCAGAGAGTTCCACCTCACTCTCTCCTCTCTCTCTCTCATTTCACCCTGTATGTCCTCTTCTTTTCATTCACTCGCTTCCTTCATCACCGCTGCCATTATCATCCCACTTTGTTTTTAGCTGATTTTCAGCCTGACCTCATCTCTGGAGGAGGATAATTACTAAATGGGGACACTGTGTTTTAACAGTGATTTTTGAGGTCAGCAACTCGCTCACGTTTGCTAGCCTTTTTTGTTCCGGGCTGTCAGTAGGGAACTTGCCAATGTTCCCGTTCTCCCCAATAGTCTCTCTTTCTGACCCCCATGCATACATCGGTCCACACTGGGACTGGTTCAGGAATCAGTTGCAGGACTTGGCAGGGCACTTTCTGTACACTGCGTCTTGGTACATTGTGTTCATGCAGTGTTAGATGTTAAAGAGTGGTGATTACAGAGAATGTGGCATGGTTTTGCAGAATGCCAGCTTAATAAGTTCAGCCACGCCAAGAGCTATATTTGCATTCCAAACGCTCTGCTGCTCTACAATCCAAGGCACTGTACATTGTTTTCCCATGTCTGGAATATTAAAATGAAAAACTGCATATCGACTTCATAAACATCTGAGTTGCAACTCAGAGTCATTTGCAGCATGGGCGATTGCTAAGCGGGTTTTATCGGTGTGACCTGGATTGTCCTGAAGCAGGTGGCCAGTTATGCAAAGACTTAGGTACCCTGAGTGAGTAAAACGCTGGGCTAACAGAGCTGCGCTGGTATTCCACTCACCTTGAGCATGTAAAACACTATCCCTGTGGAAGCACGAGGCAGGCATGGGGGAAGGGGTCAAACTTTCTTCCCTGACTAGACATAGATCACATAACTGGGCCAGCATGGGTCTAAGTCGGCTTCAGCTGTGGAGGTAAACCTCTTGATAAAGGAAAGGGGGGGAGAAAGAAACTTGCCAATCAGTGTAAGTTCAGTGCTGCGTGTAAATCAAAACTAGAATGAAGACACTTCTGTGGCTGAAAGTCAAGCCTTATTACACAAATTCAGAACAACATGACAAGAGAGAGTGGACAAATCAATTTAGTGTCTGTTTAATGGACACATGCCTGAATTCGAACCCATCTATTTATTTCCCAGTAACAGTCATCACTGGCTCTACGTGTCAGTTTGAACGTGCAGCATTCAGGGAATGTAACTCCTGTCGTACGTGCCTCGAGGTTGCCACAGAAATTAAGCACATAGGTGTAAAGAAATGCCAGCCAGCCTCTCCATGGCTCCTTCAGTCCAGCTCCTGGCAGTGTGCTGGCAAGGTCCAGGCCCAGGAATGCTGTGCCCATCTGTCAACACAGAGCTGCCTTCCATGGCAGATGCCACAGAGAGGATTTTTGTAACCTGGCCCTGGGTGGATTTCATAACCTGGCCTGGCAGTAGCAGAGAGCCTTAGGGCTGCGAGAAGATTATATGTTAAGATAATATAGAGCTGCATGGATCCCTGTGTCTATGTGTGTGCATCCCAAGAAGGTTTTGCTCACCAGAGTGGTGAATAAGGGCATTCAAAAGCTTAAGTAGAATTCATTGGGCTTATAATGTGACAGATAACTTTTACCTGTGCTACATGCTCACCTCTGCTCATCTTTCTGTCCTGTACTCTCTTCCATCCCCTTCTCCTCCCCCTCTCATGTCTCTCCTAACCACTCCTCTGCTCTGAAATTTATAATGAATGGTGTTCTCTATGTGGGGCCTGAATATGTGTGGTGGACTCAAGGGATCACCACCTGAGTGATGAGTCTGTCTGCCCAAGTCTCTCTAGCTACCTCTCGCTCTCTCACTCTCTCTCTCTCTCTCTCTCTCTCTCTCGTTCACGCACACACACACATGCTTGACCTGCTGGAAACACAGGGTCTTGCTGTATCAGGCCTGTGTGGCAGGGGCAATTAGAAAGGTCCAGACGGAGCACAAGCTCTCTTCTCATACTGTCCCCATTAAAGAGGGAGAGACAGGCAGTGAGGGAAGACAGGAGGAGGATACACAATAACAGTCTCTCTCTCCCACTTATAAACACACAGTGGCCGTACAGTAACCTTATACAGACATATGCTTACTAAGGTAGTAAGCATGGTGTCTCAGAAGCACCAACAGTACAGTACAGTATGTTATAGTAAGCACTGAAAAAAAGTGTTTTTTTTTTAGCCTGCTTAAAAGACGCCCTATTCATTGGGTCAAGCTATCACATGGGTTTCCCAGAAGTCCACTGTCAAATACTGAAAATAATAGGCCAGAGTTGGATGAATCAGTGTCCAGACCTGCCCAGCAGGATCTGTTTGCCAAGATAACAACACAATGATCGAACCCCTCAACGCTGCAGAACCTGCCACACAATTAGAGGTGATGAAAATTGATTCAGAGCAAGTGAATGACGTGTTTATGTGTTTTTCCACAGGAAGCAGTCATGAAGATGCCAACGACATGATAGCTTCTGGAGGAATATGTTACAGCTGACAGTATCGTGTGTGTGTGTTTATGTGCATATAAGGATCTGATGGGTGGCAGATCACTCATCCATGAAGAGAGATCGGCGCTCTTTGTCTCCACATGAATTTTCATGCATTTAGCCATGTGTGTAACTCAAGCTATACCAACAAGACTTATTCTAATGTTGGTCATTTAGCCTATTAGCAATGCTCTTACCTCATTTCTTGGTGAACTCCAGTGGTGTGAAAAACAGACTACTCAACATGTGAACTTGGCTGGTAAACTCTGGGTAATTTAAGGACCATAAAGCAATGGCAGCTGATGCAGCACAAACGGGCTGGCAGTGAGAACCTACAAACCTCGGGGCACGTAGTCGGTCCCAGTTCACTTGAGGACCCATGAGCTGAGGATCAAGAAAACTAATATTTAAAGAAGGGAGAACGCAGAATTCATATATATTTATAAATAGGTAAACATTAGGGGAGTAATACAGCTCCTAATACATAATTTATGCAGAATTCAGATAAGACAAATACACTTTTATAAAGAACCCCATATTTTACACAGCACAGAGGGAGATTTTAAGGAACAGGGCTGTAGATGTTTATCTACCCTGCATTCAGAAATTTCCAACAATTTGGGTTTTAAAAAAAAATCTGTCATTTAAATTTGACTGGAGTATAAGATAAAATATGTCATGGTGTTTATTTAGATAAACAATATGATGTTGATGTGTGACAGTTAGTAAGTACTATGTGATGCTGCCCCCCTGTGGCCAGTTTTCATGATAACAATAAATAAGTAATTCAAACTGATGAGGTCAGGGAATAGTGTTTATTTTATTTTATTTTATTTTATTTTATTTTATTTTATTTTATTTAAGACATTTTTACACAAGAAGTGCTTTACTATGAAATGTAAAATCTTGTGTTACTAAGAAATCTCTTTTTGGTTACAAAAAAGAAAACAGATTTATTTAGACTTTATTTAGTTTTTATAGCCTGCAACCACCTGTGTCACTGGGTCGCTGAACAGTCTCAACAGTTGGTGAAGGCAACATGTCAGGCAGCAGGACGGGAGGAAGGGTAAGGGAGAATCCAGAAGACAAAGCAATCACATGAACACCAGGAAAGGACTGCAAACCTGGTGGGTGGGTGCAAGCAAAATACACTAGCAAGAAAGAAAGGGAAAAAAAACTGTGATGGCAGGTAAACACAGTGCAGGAAATCACCCTTGGTCAGAATGGACATGAAATAAGACAAGTGAAAAAGAGAAACAAATAAACAAGCAAAAAAAAAAAAAAAACCCAACAACCAAACAAGTGTGACAAGATAAGGCTTTTTATGACTCTGGAGGGAACTTGTGTAACAGATGTGTAATAAAATGTAAAAAAAAATATGAGGGATGTTAAAAAGGACTTGGTTGCAGAGATAAGTGCATAAGTTTAGGAGTGGCTCCTAAACTGTTCTACTGCTCATAAGTCTCCTAAATTTATGGAAGTGCAGTACTAAACTGCTGGATTACCCCCATTAAAATCACTGTAGCATGTACAATCTGTATATGTCAGCAAAGCACAATCTGCCCATTTAAAATCCATTCATCAGCTCATAAGCTACAACACAGTATCCCACTACTGACCTCAAACATCAGCTGTGAAGGGCCGTAGACAAAACTAAATTAGGCGCAGAGTTAGATCCATCCTCTTATGTCCCCTGGGGGCTCGAACATCACCTTGAACCCAGCAAAAGATTGTGGGAAGCCTTGCCAAGCTTATGAACATGACCTGGGGAGTGTGTATGAGGGATGGGGGAGGAGGGTGAGAGGATGGAGGGTAGATAAAGGGGATGCTTCTCTCTCCATCACAAAAAAAGATAAATGATCCACAGACAGATGGCACTCAACATCACTGCCATATTCAGATAGTTTCCAGTTACAACAACCTGAATCTGGATCAGCGGATGCTTATGGTTACACTTGTGTCGCTTGATGAATGAGACAGTGTTGACCCCTGAATGATCCCTGCAACAGCATGACTTCTATTGCTTTAATTCACTAATAAAAACCCACTTCATCACGACAGCAAGCACTTTTTTTGTTTCTTGTAGGAACCACATGGAAGTCTTAGAGCTTAAAATTAAGAGATAGATTTAGATTTGACTTATTGATCAGTAAACCACACCAGTATTAGCTACATAATAATCAGGTCCCCTTCTCTTACTTATGTTGTGAGAAACATCCAGGGTGCAGCGTGGATGGAGACACAGCATGAGAGTGCAGTTGCCAAGACCTGACCTTGAACTGGAAGCAAATTGGACTGTATAACCCATTATGGGTTATACATGGGGGGAAGAAGAAAGTACACAAGGAAACATAATATGTAATGAAGTCTTGAAAACAAGGATGGAAAAACAGGTGGTGATATGAATTTCAGCTGCATCTGACACTGTAGGTCTTCTGGGCCACACAAGAACTGTGATGTGTTATATTAAGACCGGGAGAAGAAAATACTTTAGGGCTCATCTGTAATTTGAATTTTAAGGAGATACATATTTTAAACACAGAAAAAACTGTGCACACAGTTCTGAAAATGGAAACTCATTTAACAACACTTTAACCCTAAGCACAATTCCACTGGTCTCACTCAAATAACATTGTGGAGGTTTTGCAAATCTCCAAACACAAACTGCATCATTTAGTACACTTTGTTCACCTAGAGACACAGGCATACAACACCCTGATTACCAATTAGTTTCACTCATGTTGCATCCGTTCATCTCAATTGGAAGAACCATTCAATTGTGTATGGATGTAAATATGTAGCATAGCCACATGAAGCTAAAACATAGATCAAATGATCACGTCAGTGTTTATTATGATACTCTATAAGACAGACATATAATTGCTGTGCATAGGCTGTTGTTTTGATGCAAGAAATTCGTTTTGAGAAGAGAGAGCACACCGTTGAGTGCTGTGTTTCATTTGTTAAGAGGTGTGTGGATTTTTGACAAACTCTTTAAGTATTTTCAGTCTGTGTTTGGAGTATTGAAAAACTGAGCCACAGTTTCTGGAGATGTGTTTAAATGTTTTTGGAAAAAACTGCAATTTGAAATCCAGTTGTAAGTTACAATGAATTACCTTAAAACGTGACATATAAGTTCAGGGTGGAGCAGCCTAAGTGGTCTCTGCATAAAAAGGTTACACTACAGTTATGCTGAACTAGGATACAGGATACAGAATTTCAATTTAACTACTACTCTTTCTGAGTCTTGGGACTTTGAAGATATTCAGTTAAACGTTTTTTAATGGTTCACAAATTTGAACTAACTGCTGTTCATGTGAAATTGATGGATTTTTGCTGAAAATATTCTCCTTTGGAGCAGTATAACATGCTGTTGTATGCTTAGATGGTTGGTTGGATTAGTTTGATTTTGACTTAGTGTATCACAGTAGGAGATATGTCTTGTTCCTATGGGACAAGTCACTCATTGTTTTCATTTCTGTAACAGTAGGAAAATGTAACTGTAATGAAAATGTTAATGTTAATCCATTAGTCACAGTACAGAAACGAGCACTGCGTATTATTCACAAGGCTGGTTATCTAGATCATACTCACAAATTCTTTCTTCAGGCAAAGTTACTTAAATTCCAGGATCTGGTTAATTACAATACATCCATAATTTTGTATAAAGCTTTTACTAAACTTTTACCGGCAAATTAACAAACTAGATTTGAAATTCGAGAAAAGGTTTATAATGTGAGAGGCTTTGGAGAATTCAAATTACCCAGAACTCGAACAACCCGTAAAGGTTTTTGTGTGTCTGTATGTGGTGTGAAAATCTGGAACAGTCTGAGTTTACAATTGAAACAATGCAAAAATATTCATAGATTTAAATTTCTCTACAAACAGTTGGTCTGGTCACAGTATACTCAATGATGCTTTTAGTGTGCTCTGTAATGTCTGTTCTCTTACCATTGCTGGTATGGATTCCAAAAAAAAAAAAGTGTGCGTATGTATGTACATATATGTACATGTGTGTGTAGATATATATGTATGTATATGTATGTGTGTTTGTTACTTGTAGTTATTACTGCCTGTTACCTGTGGTAATGCAATTTATAATTTATATATTCTGTATTCAGTTATGAAGGCTCTAATTGTTGTTTGCGAGCTGCCGTTTAGATGCTTGTATGTGCCCGGGGCTGTTGATGGGTCTGTATGCAATGATGGGCGTAGCTGCGGGAAGTTTGTTTTTTTTGTTGATGAGTGAGTATAGGGGTGGGATTTAATAAGTTTTCTTCGTCCCACTCCTTTTTCAGGCAATTTTTGTTTTTTGTTTTGTGCATTTTATGTTCAATATAGGTATTTGTTGTGCCTGAAAATGAACAAATAAATGAAATGAAATAAATGAAATGATTGGAAAATATAGCAACAGACTATGACAAATTTACATTCCAAATTTTCTGAAGGAGCTTTTTTGTAATTAAATAAATAATTCTCAAGCAGTGCTTCTTTTTCTTTTTTTTTCTTCATGTAAATTATTGTTTCACATTTAAATTTACATCAGATATCCCCTAATTAAATGGCAACTTTCAAAGAAGTTTAGAGCTGTTACAGAGTTCGGCATCATCCATTCCTTACCTCTGTATGAACTCGGGTGTGTTGCTGTTCTGACTGCCGGTATACTTTGGTAGAGCCTTCATGTTAAAGTCACCACACTAATTCACTTTTCTCTGCCTTTATTTCTAGCAAGTAAGACAAAAGTTTGAGTGTATCTAGTGTGTAAACTTGGGTGTGTTGCTATGTAAATGTTTCATACTCTACATGTATAATTAGGATGCATTTAAAAATAATAACATTAACATTTTGTATTTATTAATAAACATCATATAATCACATAAAGCTTAATAATAAACTACATAACATGGATTAAAAAAATTAAACTGATGCAGTGTCACAAACCTTTCCCTTGAAGAAAAAAGAAGGACTCATTTCTCCTAAAGAGTGTCTTCAAAGGTTTTCGGTAAGCAGGTTATCCCAAGCAGTTTGGAAAGCTTTGCCACAATTTCTCATTGTCTTCAGTCTCTTCACATAATCCCAGACTGACTATGATGTTGAGATCTGGCCTCTGCAGGGAGCGGACCAAATCTCCCACAGGCATTGTTCTCCTGTATGTTTGGGGCTGCTGTCTTCCAACAGACTTTGTGTGCCTGATCAGACTCTGACATAAACCTTTGCACAGTAATACAGTTTTCGTATTGTTTTGCTTTCTGTTTTTTAAATAAGTCTTTCAATAAGCACTATTCAGAACTGACCACATATTTGTGTTTTAGTGTATATATGCCATAATTGTTTATGTGCATGCTTACCTGCATATTTACATGTATTAACAGTAGTTTCTGTGGGTTTTTTGTTTTGGTTCCTTTTTTTATTTTTTACTTAACCACTGGAATAACAGACAAATTATAGAATATAATATAGCTGGTGTAATATATCATGTATAAAATGTAGATTATACTATTTCTTTGTTCTTCCCAACATTAATGGATAAAAGTATTTGGACTCACGAATTTCAATAAAATGTTGAATTTTATTTTATTTGAAGAATTCCTAGAAATGTCCTTTGTTTTCATCACTGACTGGTAAAGTTATTTACATTAGTACATTCAGCGTTCGCAAAATAAACCTGACTTTATATACATGCACGCACAGCTAAGGTCAGCTGAAGGACAATTTTTAATTGTATCGGTCTACTCTGTCCACCACTGCAATATTCTGACATTTGAAACAATAAAGTTAACGGGGAAAGTGTAATCTAATTGTTAACTATTATATAGCAAAACGCAAATAATCAGCCAGTTAGAGGATTTAAATTATCCAAAAGCCTCGAGGCCAGAGAGCACCAGCCAACGGTCTAAGACCCCACAAAATCCTGCTATCTTTCTTTCTCTTTCTCTCTCATACACACACGCAGTGAGCCTCCCTCTAACACACAACCCTCAAAATACCCACACGTTCCTGCAGCGGAAGTTTTTAAGCAACCTTATCTGAAGCTTTATCTGAGCTGGAGATGTGCTGCAGAAAGACAGGTCAAAGGGGACCGCGGGGCTTCTGCAGGACGAAGCATTAGGGATATGAAACACATGCCAGACCTGTCATGTCCAATTTACAGTTGACAGAATAAGTTAGTATCCAGTAGGACTGGGAGTTTCACTTAATTCTGCATGCATGTTCATAATATGGCTCCTTTCTTTAAATCTCTTTTTGCAATTGATGCTATAAAAAATATGGAAACGTTCATTCTGACTGCGCATGGGCAGCCTAAATTAATCATGTCGAAAACGTTTCCATCACGTTCTGAGCCTCCCCGAAGCGCGTTTACTTTATTTAACCAATTATTACGACAAGAGCCGGGCCAGTGTTGACTCTCGCTGGGCCGGAGAAAGATTTTATGGCCATTCATCAGCTCGCGAGGCGCACAAATAGTCTTTAAAACTATAAACACAATCGCTGGATCGGAGACGGGGGGACCCATTTACCCCGTGGCTGCGCTAAACGCTTAAGATAAAACAAACGATAATACTGTCTGTCTCCTGTGACCGTCTCCACAGGCATTAATAGGAGGTTTAGTGCCAATGGTGCGAGGGGGAACCCATGTAGGTTACGCGTCATTACGCACAGCTGTCTCTATTTCACTGCTGACAGCTGAAGTCATATTGCCCAAATTATCATTGTTAAATTAAGAACTAAATGATTGTATGCTTAATTGATATCTCAGTGCGCCTGTATTTAACAGGACAGAGAAGATGCACAGAAAATGTAAACCCGGCTGAACGAATTGGGACTTTCTGACTGCCATAAGACAAAAGTGTCACACATGACACTTTTTTAGGATAACCCGGCCTGCAGCTTGGGTGGGAGCTTGTTGTCATCTGTTATCACGTCCCGATAAGACAGACAGCGTCTCCAAAAATCTCTTAGAGGCAGACAGCAGAGTGTGTCACTCCTGGTTTCAGGTTCCTTGTTCAGGGACCCAACCTGTTGTCTGCTTCCCTCCTTCTTGACGCTTGTCTGCTCCGTTTCCCCTCAGAAGAGCCACGGGCCGACACCCCAAGCACACACGCGCAGACGACCATCTAGGCGCATTAATGGATTTTGATTCCACCCAGAAAGTTAAACAATGCAAGTCAGTGGTCGCTAATGCAAGTTTTTGATGTGTATGTCAGATAAATTATTTATTTGGTACTTGAAGACCTGTATAAACATCCGGAGCTTGTATTGTGCGTAATGGACTACAGCAGTGCTAAACACTATCCGGCGAGATGGATACTTCATTTAGAAGCTTTATAAACCAGTGACATCCTCAATCAAAGCACAATAAGATGTGTTTCTCCAACAGGATGAAAGGATGTACTGATTTAGTGGAATATTTACAGCAATCCTATTTGCTCTGGGCAGAGTATAAAGGCTGGTTAAGCAGGCTACTTTGCTGCAAATTAAGAAATAGACCTATGACCAACATCAGGCCTAACATGCAACCTACCAAACATCACTTTACGTCAGTAAATGGGAGTACCAGAGCTCAAGGTCCCACTGGATCCCCCGTCCCTCCCTCATTCTCTGCGTCACTGAAAGGAGGGAGAGAGAGGGGCCAAGAAAAAAGTTTGGAGTCAGAGTTGACATTCAAAATGCACACTTCACTCAAGAACAGTCCGGTATACCAAACTTATACGTAAATCCAAGAAGGAAAGGTGGGTTTTTTTGTTTGGGTTTTTTTTTTTTTTTTTTTTTTTTGGTGACTTCTTTTTGGCCTCCATGTGACAGATTAACAGATTATTTTTCTTTTTCTGGTTTTTGACAATGTTTCCCAGCCCTAGCACGTCCACTCCCTTCTCTGTTAAGGATATATTAAACTTGGAGCAGACTCATGACGTTCTGGCGTCTTCTTTGGACGATTGTTCTCGCATGGACTGCTGCACCGTGGCGACATCCTCTTCCTCCTCTTGTATGCTGGGCCGAATGAAGCAGGAGCCTCTCCGGGACATCTCGTCCACCGCCGCCTCGCTTCTTGTAGAGGACACACACGACTCCAGAGCCGGCAGAGGCAATGCACTTAACTTTGCTTCTACCTTTTATGGCAAATCCCTCATGGAGATGGAAATAGATAAGGGTGGAAAATCTGATGCGTTTGAGGGGAAAAGAAGAAAAGGTGAGCTAAAGAAAGAATTGTCTTTAGTTTGGAGGCCCATTAAACCTAGGCCTGGATACACATGTGCTTGATTTGAATAATGGCAGATTCTCTGAATGTTATCTGCACTAAAGCAATAAGTACCACAAGAAAGTATACAAGAAAAACGGGGGCTGCTGGACAAAGGCCCTAAAACGAAACCTTTGAAATTTAAACATAAATGAAAGTTGGTGAACTTTAATACTGATTTGAAAATTAATTTGAAAAATGTAATAAAATCCAAACTATCATTGACGTCTTTGGTATGAAATGACAAATCATAGCGTTGTGCGTAAATCATATTAGGAATGATTGGTCGCACGGATGGCCGGGCAATCTGCCCGAACCTGTGCCAATTATTATGATCGTTATAACAGCGCAAAATAAAAAATATGAATATAAATTCTAAAATCGTGAAGAATTCTAATCTAATTCAGTTATTTCTCTGTGCTTTTTCTGTCTGTGTTTGTCTTAATCAGGCGAATTCAGTGTTCCGTCAGAGTCTGTGGAGGACATAAAGGCCGATGATCAGGACCGGCCCAAGCCTCGGAGGCGCAGGAAGCCCCGGGTCCTCTTCTCCCAGGCACAGGTGTACGAGCTGGAGCGCCGCTTCAAACAGCAGCGGTACCTTTCGGCCCCGGAGAGAGATCACCTCGCCGGTGTTCTCAAACTCACCCCGACGCAGGTGAAGATCTGGTTCCAGAACAGGAGGTACAAGTGCAAGCGGCAGAAGCAGGACCAGAGCCTGGAGATGGTGTCCCTGCCGCCGCCGCCCAGGAGGGTGTCGGTGCCGGTGCTGGTGAGGGATGGGAAGCCCTGTCTCGCGAGTGACGCGACCAGCTACAATCCTTCCTACAGTATGGGTCACATTAACCATTTTAGTTATAACAACTACACAGCCTTCAGCAACTACACCGGCTCCAGCTGCAACACGAACTATGCATGCAATTACCCCGCAGCCGCAATGCAGACTATGCAAGGTACCTCCAGCAACGGCAATTACATGAACTTTGGGGTAGGGGATTTCAGTAACGTCCAGAACACATACTCCTCCAGTAACGGGGTGTCTTCCTTACACGGCATTAGGACGTGGTAAACAAGAGAAGAAGAAGAAAAAAAGATGTTAATTTACCTTAATAGTATTTTATGACTGCATGCGTGTATACCAACGAATTAAAACATTGAGGAGTTTGTGTAATTTACTTATATTTGATGAATTATTTCTCGTAGTTTCCGTTTGAATTCAGCACCAGTTTTTCCTCTAAACGTGTTACATTTTAAGTTATTTTCAGCGCACATTTAATTTGAGCGAAAAACAACATAATAAATGCCATTTTTTAATTTTAAAAATTGCCAGATTTCACTTTCTATTTTTCCATATCTTCCTTAAGGTGGTTATTACATATTTCTTTTTACGAAAAGTATTTTCGGTGGAAAACAAAACAACTTACAACTTAATTATATGATATAATTGTATATGTATTCTATATTATTATTGTTACTACCATTATTATTATCATTAAAATTTTTAGCATACAACCACGTCCTCATCGTGTCTGTTTTGGCTCTGTTATCTAACTGTACATCACAAACCCCCCACAAGAATTCAACTAAATCATCCAATAAAAAAAACGATAATTTTAACAGCACATATAATGCACACCTGTGGGTTATATACTGGTAAACATGGATAAAAATAAAATAAAAAATCTGACATCTATCAAACCACCCCATGGTTTGTTTCTGGTTAAACTGCTCAAGTACCTATTAGAAAGCTTCATTCAGTAGGCTTCAACAAGGTAAAAGGTTGTTAAATGTTTACACTTTTTTTACAACCTACTGTCAGCTGCATGTACTTTTTACACATGTTTATAAGGTTGCTTTGACTAGCCGTGACCTTGACCTTTTAAAATGTTTCAAACTGGGTTCCAATACGGAAAACCTGAAACGAATGATCAGTTTTTTATGTAGATAAATTTTATATGAATTATTTCTTCATCTTCTCTTTGTTCCTGAAAGTCAATAGTCTTATTCCCTGAACTTGGAAACATGGTGGCAAATACAAGGCGTGACCAGATCAAATATATGTAACTTTTTATGGACAGTACACTGGATTACTGAAAATTACTGTAATATAACCTTTCGCTTTTTATTGTAACACAGCTGTTACTCTCCAACTGAACATACACCCAGTATCAAAATGATGTATTAAATACTAACAATACCAAAGCTCTATAAAGTCAAATTTACTAAATGAATGTGAAGTTGCAGAGGTCTCCCATTAGCCACCCGATCCCCGTGTTTACACCATCAGTGTGGTGTCGTGTACACTTCAGAGACCTCTGCCCACTTATCCAGATACAAACCCAAACACTCAATTGTCAGTATCTTGGTGCTAAATGCAAGAATGGCCCAATTTGCTTGACAGAGAGCCAAAGGCTTTGTCTAAGTGTGCGGCTATACGAACAGGCTGGAAATTGGCTCTGTCCAACTGCCGCCACTTTACACAAGTAAGAGATGCTTAGGCATCTCTCAGGTCTCTTCACACATACTCTATTGTCTGCTATCTTACTGTAAACAATACAGTGACAAATGCACATTTGAGACACACTAAAGAAGACGGGAGCCACTGTGTTTATTAATAATTAGCGATGACATTTACAAATAATAAAAATGAAACAGCAATGCCAGGCAATTGCCCAAAGGGTGGCAAGGTCATGTGGCTTCTCTGGCCACCCTCTCCTCTGTAGTGTTGAAAAGGGAACGTCAGATAACAGCGCCACACAAACCTAAAAATATCCCTCACCCTCCACTCACGCTGGAAAGGGAGAGGGAAACAGGTTGGAATAATCTGCTTTTCCGGGTCTTATCTGAAGAAAGGCAGGGCTGCATGCTGTCCTATCTCTGCCAGTGCGAACACTGCTGGTGCTTTTCGGAGCTTTTCTGCTCTGCTGCAGAGCCACACCGGCAGAGACGGAGCAGACTGCATCCAGTCTTACACTTAATAAAGGGGGTTTTTTTTAACTTTGATTTGCATGCCAAGTGAATAAACATAGGGACAGTTAGAAGTGTATATACAACCTACGAGTGCTGTTCAAGTAGGAAAACACAGTGAGGAGTGAGTGCAATTGAGCCTGAATCATAATAAAGTTAAAAAGTACTTAAATATTCTTTTCACATAAACAACATTAATTCATCATTACGGAGTACAGTAATGTAAGTTGCACAGTGCATTCCCACAAATAGCATTTACATATAAAGCTGGAACGTTATTAACAGTAATTGTGGGAAACTGGATTGTGGTAAATGGCTTGGTTTCCACTGGTGATGCAAAAACATGTACAGGCCTTGTTTTGATCCCAAATATATATGTCTGTAATATAATGTCATTACATAGCATTTTTTTGCCTTGAATTAACAGTAATTAATAGCATTGCATGCTACTTTAATAGTTCAGTGATTGACTTGCCAATAAAAAAACTGTTGAAGCTAAAAATGACTTTTCTTTTTTCCAAATGAAACCATGATATTACTCATGCTGTACCATATTTCATGTTTCATAATAATCAGCAAACAAGTTTCCCCTCACACAAAGACACGTTTTACATCCTGAAGCCAAAATATTTTTTTTCCTTTAGTCTGCCTCTGAGCTGCAGGCCTGTAGGTCGCTCTCCCTCTGTGTGGACAATATTTCACTCTCAGCAGCGTCTCAGTTCAGTCAAGTAAGCGGTTCGCATTCTGCCGTGCAGACGCCGTAATGCGTCTAGCATAGCACGCAGCATTCAGAGTTGTTTAAATCATTCCCACTGACTATGGAAAGTACCATTCATGCTCACGGGAGAACCCTTCTGGTCTACAGGAAGGGGAACAGTCTCTTCTTTAGGATGTAGAGCACTGTTGCGAGAAACAGAGCTAACGCCAGGAAGATGAGCAGCTTGTCGGTGAGCTCCCTCCGGTTGTACTTGGTGATGAGTTTTCTCCCAATCTGAATGGTCCCTGTCATTGTCTTAAACTCATCATTTGTCTCTTGGATCGTTCTGGAGGAGGTTGCTTTAAACAGAAAAGAAAAAAAATGTGGGGCTACACATTTGTCACTGATATAAATAGACATTATATTCCGAGTGTGTGCATTAACACAGTATAACCTGTTAAATTACTCTCAGTAAACAAGAATGCTTTAATGCCATTTAAAATTAAACAAGTATATCAAAACAACAGGATACTGTTCATTCACCAACCTAGTGACGTTATGGTCTCCTCGCTCTGCTGAACTTGCTGGGCCATCATTCGGCTGATGCTCATAAGATTTTCGGTGATGTCGCTGGTGGTCTGGGCCAGACCCTCTTTGGTCATCTTCCTGATTTAAAAAGAATGCATGCAAACAGAATGCATCACATAATACTAATAATACTAATAATAATAATACTAATAATAATAATAATAATAATAATAATAATAATAATAATAATAATATTTTTATCTCTTTATTTGAAAATAAAGAGATAAATAAATAAAAGCGATACACAGCAATACAAGTTAAAAACACAATAACAAGTTAAAAACATAATAAAAGTTAAAAACAATAAAAAATTTTAAAACTAAATGGCATAGAATTAAGACATGTAGGATAGGGTGAACAAGTGGGTCTTCAACTTAGCTTTAAAAACCTCCACCGAGCATGCCTGCCTAATATCTTGAGGGAGATTGTGCCACAAAAATGGGGCACGTAAAGAAAAAGCACGCTCCCCGATAGTCTTTTTTCTTTGCATTTAAGCAAACGTTGCTTAAGTGCAAAGCTGAGATTTAGTGGTCTTTAAATATTAGGACAATCTTCAGCTCACCTCTGTCTCACAGAATCATCAGCTCCATTAAGAAGGGCCTGCTTTTCCATGTTGTCGATTGTAAGTTTGCTGGCCAGGTTGGCTTTCCTCCAGGTTGTCTGGTTACTGCAAAAAATACAAAAAAGAAAATGAATAAGCTTTTATTAAGTAGACTTTTAAAGTGTTAAAGTGGGCAAAATGCATTACCTGAGCATCTGTTTTCTGTGGCCTTCTACCTGAGTCATCAAGGCCTGCTTGTCTGACTCTTTGTCCTGCTCCATTGCCATCTGCTCAAAGTCCTAACATGGAAGCAAAACAACCACAAGGGCTTACAATTAAAAGAAAAAAAAGTTCAAGCAACCGATGTACAGCCTATTAATTGGGAAAAATCTCTCACCTGAATCCGTAGTCTTAAGCTGAGGAAGTTCTTTTTCACTTCTCCATTTAATTCTGTCAGCTTGCTTTGAGGGCCTGTGCACTCACTGATATCCTGGTAAAATGTTGAACCAAGGATAAAAGTCATGACATTTCATTGCTACACTGCTGTTACTGTTCACATGTTGAAACGACAGCTGTTCTGCATATTAACACTGCTTTCTCAAGCTGAACTGTGGAATTCGCACTGTTTTAGACCTCCTCCTCACCTTTTAACTATTTTCACTTTTTCCTGCAAAGCGGATTTTTTTTAATGTATTTATTTATCGACACTTCCCCCCAAATTAACCAGCTTTCTAATATTTTTTGACAAGTTTTGCAAAATAGAGTTTAACTTACCCATTTATATTTAAATATGCTCTAAAATCATTTTAAAATATGAACAGTTTCTACCAAATATGGTCCTACACTGCCTTGTGCTTACTAGTGTCGCAAAAGTGAGGCACTTGATCCGGTACATGTTTGGAAAATAATGCTTGATTTTCCAGCGCGCCTTTTATTGAATTGCTTTCCTGTCCATTGACTACTTGAAAAAGATTAACGTAGGTAGATTTTTATTTAGGTCCATAAGTTACATTAATCCTTCGTTTAAATGAAAACATCTAAATACCTGCTGCCAGAAAGATTTTTTTTACACCGATAAACAGGTTGTAGTCAACAGGAATTAAAAACAGAGAATAAAGAAATAAGAAACATTGCAAATATTTCTTAGCCTCTTGGCCACATCTCTCCTACAAAAAGGAGCTGTTTAATCTCAATCTCAATTTTCTGAATCTAAATGGTTTTCTATTATTCATGATAGAAATATTTAACACACTAGAGCTTTAAGTTATTTTAAACAGTTTAAATACAGGTGATGTACCAAAAAGTGATCTCAGATGTGTTTTTATGGCAAGTATTCGTTTTGCTTATAATGTAAACGGGCTGCAGTCAACGGGATTTATGAAGGGGTTATATATAAAATAAAGAAGTGACCTGTTTTGGGAGGATCATCATTTGGTATATACCGGAAATCACTAGTTAGCGGAACACAACACCGGCTGGTTATCTACATTATTATTACAACATCTTGTTCATAAAATCTTGGCTGAAAATATTCTTTTTTTACAGCCTCTTTGTAACTTTGATAGAAAATGTTCCGGTGCAGGCTTTCGGAGACGGTCGCTACACCTCATAAAATCAGGCCAAGTTAATACAACTCCGCTATGTGACACGCTCAAAAAATAACGTGTCCCGTCGCAGCACTAAGCAGTCTTACCAAAGAAATATTCGCACCTGGATGAGAGCTTTAATTTCCAAGTCATATTTGAGTATTTCTTGTTCGCATATTCGGACGTGGACATCTGACGACGCCATGTTGCCAACGTAGCCGGCTGGAGCTACGGAAAGCAAAGAGGCCAATTTGAAGTCCGTACGTCAACGTCGCTGTTTGACGTGTTTTGTTACGCAAAAAACGTCAACGATAATGACTGCATGAAAAATGTTTTATGGGGTCATTTTTTCCAGATAAATTACAAAAAAACAACAGCATTTTCTATGCCCTATGAAAATATTTTAGTGACATAAATGTGTTTAATGTGTAAATGACTTTCAACATAATTATGTAGAAAGGAACACTTTTATATTTGAAAAAAAAATATAATTACAAACAATTATGGATGAATGATTTGTTTATTAATTTATTAATTATCTGATGAACCAGCTGACACAAACTTCACACATACACACACACACACTCACACAACAACTGCTATCCATGCTAACAATATTGTTGAACACAATGTACATAATATATAAACAAAACTGCAACAAGGAAATGTTACTTTAATTTAGGTCACAGCACATCCACACAGATCTCACAGCCCTTTGGGAGTCATTATATACACAAGGCACTGGTGCCACTCAATAATCATACAGGGTTCAGAGTTTTAAGGCAATTGGGGACAACTGATCTCTGCAATGGCAAACATCCACTGGTGTGCAGCACTGCAAGGTCATCCTGCTGCTGAGAGAATAATAACACAACATTAGACGAGAGGCATCCAAGTATTAATATATTACATAAAAGTAGCATGTAGGTATAGTCTTAAGCTTACCTTAAGGGTTGGGAGCCCCAGAAAGGCAAATTAAGGCCAGTGATAGCGCAGGTACCAAATAACATCAGTGGACAGGCTAGGCCCAAACAGCGGGTTCAACTGGGCCAGAATGGCTATCAACCAGCTGGGTGAACAGAGAGGACACCATCAAGATCACAAACAAAACACTCACATCATATTCTCTAATAAAAATGTCATCTTGAATGAACACCACGGTTTGTCACAACACTGCAACCAGCTCCTGGGTTTATTATAACAGCATCAAGCTTGGGGGGCATTTGGGAGATTAACCTCACATGGCTGTAACACTACTGTGACTATACTGCCCCCTTTTGTCTGCCAGCATGCAACAAAACACCAGATGCATTCAAAACTGTGAATGTAAATAATTTATGACTTAAATAAGATACGCATAGTCTGCTTTATTTTCAAGCAACGTGCATCAATTAACTTGGAGCAACAGAAGTGGACCAATTTGTAATTATCCAAATGCATTAATCACCTATCAAGAAGATAGTTCTCTTATATTTAACTGACTGCTCACTTCAGCCATTTATATTATAGGCCTGATTCATTGCAGGCTTCCTCTATTGTTTTTAGATATATATAGTACCACTGTGTGTGTGTGCCTGTCTGTGGAAAAAAAAAAAAAAAAAAGGAATCCGGATGGTGAATACTTACAAAAGGTAACAGCAGACTGCAGTTAGCACCAGCATCGTCACTATCACACTGTGGGGAAATAATATACATTTTAAATATATAAACAGCACATCTAATATTTAATGTCTGCGAGTTTTTGGATTTAAAACAGATCCAGCCATTCATCCACATTCACGAGCTGGATCTCGTGATGCAACTGAAAATCAGACAAATAAAGGAAGTTGTACTGACTTTGGCATTTTTTTTTCCAAAAATAGAATCCATTAATGGTCGTATTATGTACTGAAATACAAGAGCAGGATTCACTGCCAAGGGGTGTGAGGAACTTTAGCACGAAGCCAGAGTAAAATTAGCTTTAGTTAGCTAACTCTTAAGTTTTAGTAACTAGAGTAGCTAACAGGGTTTAAAGGTGATATGTAAGTGTAATAAACAGCTTTACAAAACGCCAACAGTAAATTTAGCTCACGCACACTTCACCTGTTTGTATAAAAACTAAGAAAATAATACAACGTTGACATAAAAACCTTCCGTAAACTCCTTATAGCCAGCCGGGGAGCTAAGCTAACCAACTTACCCTCTGTTTGGTCCTTTGGGGATAAACCAAGGCACAATTCCTCCAACAATACCCCAGAACACAGTCATCACGGAAATCGCGATCGCAAACGAAGTTATTGCCATTGTGAGTTTCGTCTAAAAACACAAGACTTCAGAGGTATAAACTTTCAACTAAATGTATGCTGCCCAGCCGACGACGACACGCAGAAGGCAACACGTATCACATGACTGTGAACCGGAGAAAGAGGAAGTGGAGGGACTGCACTGCAAATTTCAAAGTGCTTGTGTTGTGAAACGTTTTCATTAATTCTTAAATTAAATAAATGGCGAAAAGTATTTGCGGTTTAACCCAACTTTTATTTGTGGTTATATTCCATATGCATAAAATGAAGCGGACAAACTGGAAGACAAACTGTGCCATATTTATGTTTATTTCTACTACATTTCTCTCATTAACGTGAAAAATAGTATATGAATATTACACATTGTTATACAGGTGAAACTCGAAAAAAAATAGAATATCGTGCACAAGTTCATTTATTTCAGCAATTCTACTTAAAAGGTGAAACTAATATAGGTTCACCTTTTAGATATTTCAAGCCTTTATTTATTACAATTTTGTTGATCGTGGCTTACAGCTTATGAAAAACCTAAATTCAAAAGCTCAGAAAATTTGAATATTGCATGAAACCAATAAAATAAGGATTTTAAATAGAGAAATGTCAGACCTCTGAAAGGTATAATCATGCATATGTACTCAGTACTTGGTTTGGGCCCTTTTGCATGAATTACTGCATCAATGCAGCGTGGCATGGATGCTATCAGCTGAGGTGTTATGGAAGACTAGGATGCTTCAATAGCAGCCTTCAGCTGTTCTGCATTGTTCGGTCTCACGACTCTCATCTTTATCTTGGCAATGCCCCATAGAGAATCTATTGAACCAGGTTTTAGTACGTTTGTAGGTGTGGGCAGGTGCCAAGTCCTGCTGGAAAATGAAGCCAGCTTCAGCTTCAACAGCTCTGGACTTAATAAAGCACAGTGGACCAACACCTGCATGCCTCCCCAAATTAACACAGACTGTGGAAACTTAACACTGGACTTCAAGCATCCTGGATTGTGTGTCTCTCCATTCTCCCTCCAGACTCTGGGACCTTGGTTTCCAAATGAGATGCAAAATTTTCTCTCATTACAAAAGAGGACTTTGGACCACTGAGCAACAGACCAGTTCTTTTTTTCTTTAGCCAAGGTGAGACACTTCTGACATTATTGTTCAGGAGCGGCTTGACAAGAGGAATATGACATTTGAAGCCCAAATCCAGGATCCGTCTGTGTGTGGTGGCTCTTGATGCACCAACTCCAGCCTCAGTCCACTCCTTGTGAAGGTCCCCCACACTTTTGAATGACCTTTCCCTGACAATGCTCTCCAGGCTCTGGTCATCCCTGCTGCTTGTGCACCTTTTTCTTCCAAACCATTCCCTTCCACATAACTTTTTATTAATGTGCATTGATACAGAACTTTGGGAACATCCAACTTCTTTTGCACTTATCTTTTGAGGCTTTCCCTCCTTATGGAGGGTGTCAATTATGGTTTTCTGCGCAACTGTCAGATCAGCAGTCTTCCCCATAATTGTGATTCCTACTGAACCAGACTGTGAAACCATTTAAAGGCTCAAGAACTCTTTGGAGATGTTTTGGATTTATTAGCTAATCAGAGTGGGACACTTTGAGCCTACAACTGGACCTTTTCACAATATTCAAATTTTCTGAGCTTTTGAATTTGGGGTTTTCACAAGCTGTTAGCCACGATCAGCAAAATTTTAACAAATAAAGGCTTGAATTATCTCACTTTGCATGTAATGAGTTTTTATTATGTTTCACTTTTTCAGTAGAATTACTGAAATAAATGAACTTTTGCACGATATTCAAATTTTTTCAAGTTTCACCTGTATATCTTTTTTTCATTCAATTGGTAGCCTCTCCTCCTATGATGTTTTAGTTTCGCTAAATTTAATGTAAAATTTCTTGCAAAATCTATTTTTTTCTTCTTCCCTCTCAAACACTGTCAGAGATGGCAGCAGGGACCCAGAGGCATTCAGTGAGGAGCAAGAGGTCACTGAATTACCTGCTGTCCACCATGGACAGCCCATCACGGTCACCACAGTCCTCATTCATCAGCTCGTTTAAAACCAAAATGGTTTCCTACTGTTCTCTTCTTCTGTGACAGGTGAACACACCTGTCAGGATATAAGATTTCATTTTTATCCTTTATCCTGGTGCCTTAAAAGTAATTTCCTTTGGAGGATCCATAAAGTATATTAATCTGGATCTGTTAGAGCAAATGCTGGGTTTCCATATTTTTGCTTAAATGCTTTGAAATATTTTTTTGTTTCTTGCACAGTATTTTGGATTTTCACCTCATTTCATAGTGAAATCAATTAACATAGAAGCTGAGGTGGTGTGTAGTCAGTCACATGAATTTCCTTGCCTGTAACAAAACTACACTCATATTTGCAGTTAATTGTGCAATTAAAGAACATTTCTTTGTGTAGTTCACTTTTAACATTTTTAAACAATAAACCTATGCAATTTTGGCCACAGCTTGTTTTTAATTAAGCAGCAGCACTGGCCAATTCATTAAATTCCTTATAATACAGTGTGCTGTTTAGAGATTTGAACATGACTTTGAAGGCATACAGTATACCCAAGTGTTAATTTCCATAAAAAAGACAAGCATGTTTAAAATAAAACATTAAAAAACATTCCCGAGTTTAGGGCGTTACAACGAAAATATGACAGACAACATGAGGTCCATTTACAGAGTTTATTGATAGCAAAAGATCATTTTCACTCCTGCATCTTCTCAATGGTCTCCTCCTTGTATTTGCCCTTCTCCTTTCCATCAGCACGAGACTTGGCCTTGCGCTCCAGGATCTTCTTGCGGTCTTTGTCCAGCTTTAGCCTGGTGATGACCACCTGCAGACACAAAAACATCTTGGTAAACAAACATGTATTCTCTCATGGATACATCAGCAATATGTCTGAAATTACCTTCAAATCTCTTTAATAAAATTTAACAAAAAGACATTGCTTAATAATTGAAACATTTCCCACTGTTTTTGTAACCAAGGATTATTATTTTTACTCTACAAGGAAAATCTTGCTTTTCCAGTTTACGTTTAAAAAAATAAAAAAAAAAATAAAAAATTGAATCAAAAGGGACATGCTGAAATTCAAATATAATTCTTCTTAAATTACTAATGTTCCGCATCTAGGATGTCACATGCTCTCCCATTAGCTCTGTACTTGCTTCAGCTATCCACCAGTGTTTACAGATTTACAGAACTGACAGAAAGAGGTTCTGTGGTAGTTTAATGCATTACACTGCAATTTAAAACCGAACAGCATCAGCAAATTTAAAAAAAAAGAAAGAAAAAATCTATAATCCAGCTAAACCAGAGCAACTGCACTTCACAAAATGTTATTTGGTCACTTTGATTTTTCAATTTCAGTGCTCATAACACCAACTGTCAGAGTATGATGAAACACTGTGTCAAATACCAAGTGAAATTTCTCTCAAGTCTACCTGTAATCAGAGTTTAGGGTGTGCACCCGGGAGCAGGATTAAGACATAATTAGTTAGAAGCAAATCTTAGCCCAACAGGCAGCTTTACACACGTGTAATATAGAAACCTGAAGTCTGGCTTAGATATGGCATCTTCTTATATCTAGTAATCCTAGACTGTCCACAAAAGTCCTTCTTAGTGAGTTGCTGGTGCATAGTGAGATTTGGTGTCATTTGGGCTCGATGTAAAGTTTCCTTTTCTTTTTGAAAACACTGCAGCCTCACTGGAGACAAGTGGGAGTGAGTTGGTCCCTTGATAAATTAACTTCAGGAACATAGGGATTTCCCAATAGCACAGCGGGATACTACCGCAGCAGTTGAAAAATTCTCCATAATAAAAATGTTTACTTGTTTTGACTTCTTCTTTACCAGCACTAATGCAGTGATTGAGTCTTGAAAATGTATCAATTTAGCAGCAGACTACAGCGACTGGACAACACCCAGTATCCAGATTTAAATGGGTCTAAGGTGGCGTTGAAGTGCAATGAGCAGAATCAGATACATCAGAGTCACCCTTATTTGGTTTGTGCTTAACAAGTAAGGAATTTGACTCCACTTTACTTTGCTCTCTGCATACATGTGCAGAGAGTATGCCAACGACATCAACCATAACACCAGTTTACAATCTCCAGATCACAACACACACCGCCTTTGGCTACTACCGTCCCACACAACCACAACTAGTCAAGTAGTCTGTCCGACTGCAAGATGAGAGAGTCAAGCACCTGAATGCTATTGAAGTTTACAACTGTAGTGACTGGGGCCCACTCATGGAAGCAGATTTAGCAAACATCCCTCGGTTTGTTAATCCAGACATGAGGAAAATGCTGGAATCCCACGATCCTATGATTCTGGGTGTCAGAGCTCCACTGATGGCTTCCTTTACATTTTTTCTACTCATGCATGTGCTTAACTAAAGGTGAACACTCAAGTTCAATGAAGATATTCTGATCAGCTGTTCTGAAACCAAAATCTTTAGCAGTTCAAAGCAATCTGGTAAGCAGACAACAAAAAGTGAATGATATTTGTCGACTTTGAGTGAAGTAACTGTTATCAATGTGAAGTAGGTGGGACCCCTCACACTTTCAGACCAGTGACTGAAAAGACTACCACAGAATGAAGAATACGGCTAAAAGGCACAACACGACAATTGTTTTCAGTGTGGACACAGCTTAAGAGTTGCAGATCTTAGACTTAAACTCAAAGTTTATATATAAACTTTATTTGTTGAACATGCTTCTTGGAACAGGGCTCTGAGCCAGCTGTTAGGAAAAGAAACAAACATCAAGAGCTAAAATACCTCAACTTTCAAAATTACAATAGATAAAAAACACTAAGAACCCCAAAATACCCAAGAAATACTTATATAGCTACCCTCCACATTGAATTTGTGTTGATCAGCTTAAGAGCTTGTGACATGAAAAGCTCAAGACTACATCTTCCTGACACAAACAAACCAAACAGATATGAAGCCAGTAAGCACCATGTGTGACTATACCACGGAACAAGTCTACTCACACAAACTCAGTATCTATTCAATTACGTCTCACCTTGCTGGGGTGGATGCCAACATGGACTGTTGTTCCATTGGCCTTCTCTCTCTGCACACGCTCGATGTAGATGACATACTTTTTCCTGTAGACCTGGACTACTTTGCCAATCTGCTGGCCTTTGTAGTGTCCACGGACAACCTGTATGTAAATACACAAGGAGGTCAGACTAATCTGCCTAACATGTTGCACATCAGCTATAAAAAAGAACCCCTCAGCAATACAAACCACATTACCTGGACTTCGTCATCTTTGCGGATGGGCATGGACCTCACGTTGTATTTCTGGCGGAGCTCCTTAGACAGGGGGGAAGACATGATCTTCCTCCTGATGTGTGAGGGGGCATTGAAGTGCCTCTTACGGTTCTTGCGACGGGAGGATGTTACAAAGGGATTGAGCTTCATGATGCTGTAAAGAAACAAGTAATGGCACATTGACAAACCCAGGCGATAAAGGCTGCACTTGCTTGCAAAACAGTCCACTCAAATTGTGGATCAGGATCGACAGTTTTAAGAAAATATAAGAATGTAGGGTTAAAGTACACACTACTATCTTCCGACACCACATAAAGCAACTGAGAACCCAAACCTAGAATGTCCACTATGTGTGTTATTTTGCTGTATTAGGTACCTGGCTAGGTTGTGCTACGTTTTAAAGGCGACTATTAAGCTAGCTCAAGTAGTTAGCATAAGATAGCCGTCAGACCGAAGCGGGATATTTCTGCAACATAAACTCGGTACAGTGGTTGAACAAACTACACACTTCCAAAACAATGTTTTTAAAAGCCCATTACAGTTACAGAATGTAAAATTGGTCAAATATTAAAGGCTAGCACCAGGAGTAGAGCTGGTTCACTATCGCTAACCGACATGCGGATACTGAAGGACCTAACAGGGAGACCAACTACTGACAGCGTTTATTTAGTAATCCATCGTCAACACGAAGCCAATATTCGCTGATTTTTAATTGTACTGAAGTATATGTGGGGTTTACACTTGTATACGGACACACAGTGGTATTAAAAGCAGGATGGATAACGATAACTTTGGCGAATTCATCTGCCGGGAATTCTTACCCTGCCTTTGCTCCTCTATGGCCGGCGGAAAAGAGACTCGCAAACTACTTCCGCTGGCATTAGTTCACACTCAAGTCTCGCGAGAAGTCAGTGTTTAAAATGATAACACAGATAAACGCAAGCGTAAACACAGAGGGGTCTGGCAAAGATGACACAATTTCGTCGTACTGAAACTTGTTTAAGTGCTGCGTGTGCTACGAGGAGTTAAATTCGACTAAAAGAAGGTGACCGTTAAGATTTTTATTCACCATAACAAATTTATTTTTTAAATAATGCCACGTAATAATTTTTAGTTGATAAAATTGCAGGGGCGTTTTTAGTAAACATGCACAACGATGTTTACTAGGTTTGTTTTTTGTGACGTTATAACTTGTGTTTTCTAGCTACATTAAATATTTCCACAAGATGGCGCTAAACTTAGTTAATCGGTAACCTGGTCTACAAACAAGTTTTGTCTATGATTCATCAAGTTCTGGGCTCTGTGCACCACACAACCCTCTTTTAGGCATCAGGGATAAGTGTGAGTAGCACTAATAGATCGGCAAAACACATGTTCTATCGGTAATACACACCCCAAAAAACATTCAGTGTAATTTCCAATCAAAGTATTTGCCCTTAGCTACATTTAATATAAAACAGACTACCAAATTTATAAGGCAAAACTTCCTGGCTCTCGCAGATGTAATTGCGCTTTTCCTGCTCTTTTTTTTATTTTATTTAAACCCAAATACACTGAGAAATAAACACGAGGAGGGTGTTCACACCAGCAGACCACACATACATTGACCTCCCATGATAAGAGGACAGAAGCGACCCCCTGTCCTGCTCAGACAAACTCGCCCACATACACGGAGAGACCTGCCGAAGCGGAGACGCGCTGACACCGTGCGCTATTCGCTCCCCGGGTGAAGCGCAGATCTACCGGAGCCTACTGCCTGCCTGCCTCCCTGCCTGCCTGTGAAAAAGTGATGCTGTCATAGCCCCCCTGCACCGCGGACAGAGCCTATTTCACTCCCCCCTCCTCCTCTCCGAACCTCCCCGGATCCTCTGTGGCTGGCTGTCGGCGGCAGCAGTGCGGATGTGGAGCCCGCAACGCAGCGCTCTACACCCGTTAGCAAGCACCGGAGAAGAAGATGAAATGTTTTTCCCGTTATCTCCCGTATCTCTTCCGCCCTCCGAGCACCATCCTGTCCTCCACTTGCCACACCGAAGGTAGGGTGGAACGCTTAACCGGGGGTGGCTTTCACGGGTCTGTGAGTCGCTTAGTTTGTGCCTTGTGACATCAATGTTTTTATGCTGCTGCACATATGATACACATGTGCAGAAGTTAGGCTGGCCACTTGAAGGGCTAAGGCTTAACCAGTAGTTAACCCAGACCAATGCAGATTTGACACTATGCATGAAGTTGAAGGAGCCCTTTCTCAATTTCTGATGCAAATTATAGAAAGTGTTCCAAGGCTCTGTGTGTGTGTGTGTGTGTGTGTGTGTGTGTGTGTGTGTGTGTGTGTGTGTGTGTGTGTGTGTGTGTGTGTGTGTGTGTGTGTGTGTGAGAGACTGTGTCTTGTAAACAGTATCACTCCATTCGCATTTTGCTCCCTTTAAAGGTGTCAACACACAGGCCTACAGGATGCCAAGAGAGAAAGTCAGTTTGTGGAGTTGCATGACAAGTACCCACATTGCTCCTTACTCATGGTTCTCTCATTCATTTCACCAGCTCACACTGCCTAGATCACTTAATTCAAGAACATCTAGGCATCTCCAGATATCGCCCAAACCTCTCACATTCACCCATTCCAGTTATTCCTCTGGAGTCCCTGAAGTTAAAATGGTGAATTGACATGCCGTTAGACCGAGAAATGACTTCATAATCCTGTTGATTGTGCTGTCAGACACAGCCCAAGAGGGTCTGAGTGTTTGTATAACCAACCACTTACTAGGTCATAATGTGGAGACTGAGGCATTGCATTATTTAGCTTTGCATGGTTGCCCTCTTTCCTGTGTGCGCTCTGCCCTCAGCCTTCTGGTAGAAGGGAAGATAGTGTGATACACTGTACATCCCAGTATGTTGTGGGCATCAACAAGGTCTTTCACAGCATGTAGAGCTGACCTATATACTGTATATATTCACCAAAGAAGAAGAAGCACTTGAGGCTACCTACTCTTGCACTTTTTACATGTCTTCTCTATTTCATCACAGATCTTTCCCGGTCCTAAATTTCATTTTTCTCCCCCCCATCCTTCTGGCTAATTTAATCTTGATTAGCCATTAAAAGTATGAATATCAAACATTAATTACAGCACTTAAAGCGGCATCAGATGTGAAATTATGGCTAACAGTTTGCCTCATAGCCAGTGCCAGTTTATTTTGTTTTTTGTTAGCTCTGATTGTGCAGTGGAAGTAAATCTGAGTGCATTTTGAACATATACCTGTTTCAAAGTCATTTAGATCTCCATCACACAGCTTTTGAACATTTAATCAGCACAAAAGTGACACAACACATCAGATCAGTATCTGACGTCAATAAACTTCATCTTATTTATATCGGCCACACTAATGTTGAATCTGTATAAAATCCAAGGTCCAAGGTTTAAAGTGTGTTTATCTAATACTGGATGCAGGCTATTAATGAGATCAGGAGCAATGCATTGCACAAAATGTGAATCACAACAAAATAACTTACAAAAAAGGTTTTTAACAAATGAGTTTGGAAAACATTTCTTTTATACTCAGAGTGTACATATGTGGATTTTAATAAATTTGTTATATTTATCTTGTAAAATATAAATTGACCTGCTTGTCCTGTAGCCTAGTTTCTCACCATGATCACATGGCGTAAATATGATAGAAATGTTTATCATTACTGCATTCGATCGCAAATACAACCCAGTTTGAGCTCCCCGATGTTAAGAGGTGCGGCCAACATACAAAATGTTTTTCACTGCCTTCACTCCAAGCTTGTTTACTCACTTTCTGAGTCTCCATCCCTCCGCCTGACATGAGAGAGTGGTATAATAGAGGAAGTGATAGATCAAGAAGAAGAAGAAAAAACCCACGGCTGCCTTGTTCAGCCTCAGTAATATGATACACGATCCTGTGCTGCTCCCTGTGTGAAGAAATATGAAACAGTTGTAAGGAGAAAGCAGGAGTAAGAGATGTTGAATCTCATGTGCTGGAGGCCAGCAGAGTGAGATGACACAGCAGATCACCTTAGAAATATGATGTGTTAAAAACAAAAGAAAGAAAAAGAGAGATAAATACCTCTGCACACTATGTGTTTGGGTGTGTTTTAAAAAGTAAGAGAAGGTAGATGTTTTTGTGCTAGAATCTATGCATGCGCTTGCGTTGCGTAAAAGCTTTTGCTCGCGTGTCCCGTTTTGACCTTGTTGGCATTTATTGCCCCTTATTCAGACATGCTGGTCTGAAGGAAGCTGGGTGGTGCATCACTGTAGTCCTCCTTCATGTCCGCTCCAGCTGAGCGGAGTTCACCGCAGGGAAGATGAGTGTGCAGTTACCATGTTAGTGGAAAATATATTATATAAGCACTGCACTGACCATGGTGTGTGTGTCGGTGTGTGTTCTCTTTGTTTATCTGGGCCATTGTAGAGAGCAATGTGCCAGCATCATTCGGATTCACCTGGGTCCAGTCTCTGAGGGATACACTGCAAGCTTTTGTCTGCCTCCCTGTATAAGTTTATAAGTTTGCATTGGTCTCTCTGTGGCTTTTATCTGTCTTTTTTTGTCCCCTGGTGTTCACTTTTCTCCTTTTTTCATGAGTCTGTCAGTAGGGGTGTGATGGATTAAGTCTTCAAGTTTTCTGAAGGGACTGCATATGTGTGTCTCTCTTTGCTGATACTTTGTGTTTGAGTCAGGAAAAAAAGAAAAAGTGCAACCCCCAACTGACATCTCACCACATCTCAAACTGCCATCAATCAGCAGAGCAAGTCCTGCATCAGCTTCCTCGTCTATTGGCTGTAGTGTCTAAGGGGAAACCTGTGGTACATTATTATGCTAGGGGGGAAAAAAGCTGAAAAGGGAAGTGATTTTTAATTAATTAATTAAACTTTTGAAGATTAGATCTGTGTCAAGTCTCTGTGATTATTAGGTATAGCTGACACGTGTCTCGTGCCACGCATGTGCATTTGTGTATTTTTGCTACATCGTGGTTTTTTTATTTGTAAGAGCTTTTCGTGGCATTGCCAGAGGGGAACTTCTGTCGACAGTCTGACAAAGCATGACACTGAGTTGGAGTTTTCTGTTTGAAGAACACAGCGTGTGTTTGTGTTTGAGGAACATCGCATATGCTTGTGTGTGTGTTCATTCCCTTATCTTACATCCTGCTCTGTTGTTGTTACCCTGGCAGACACCCAGTTCACGGCTCAAAACACACTTGTCGTAATCATCCTGCCCTTGCATGCCGTTGGGGACAAACACCCTACATACCAAACTCACATAATTCACACACTTACAAGTGTGACTGTTCTGCTTCAGCTTGTCAAAAAGGAGACAGCCCTTGAAGGGATAGGATACTCCTGCAGTTAGTATCGCATGTCCATTAGCTCGCTTTTTAACTCGTTAATTAAATAGTATCCAAGCTGAGATAGGAAAGATCAAATGGGGTTATTTCCACATATTCTAGAAAGCTTATCTAAAACAGAGAAGACAACTAATAGGAGGTTTCAAAGACTGAACAGTACCCTAATGACAAGTAAAGTAAACTTGAAAAGGTTTTCTTCCCACCTGGATTGCTCCTCTGACGTCCCATGCTGTATCTCCCCTAGAGCAAGACACTTTTCTGGCTTGTTGCCTGCAGGTGCTCTCATGACATAGGCCTAGTGGTGTAAATGTAAAAAGAAGTGTGGCTGCATGCAAAGGATTAGAATGACAAAGTAGAAGATTTGTTTCGGTTTTAGCAAACGAATGACCAAAGCTGTAGTCATGCATCCATTCTTTTTTTCCAGCTGTGTAAAGATTAAAGTTGTACTAAATAAAAATGTATTTTAACATGGGGCCGAGCAACTCCAAGTAACTAAACAATTATGCGGATCCCTTTAGTGTCATTCAGTGCACTGTTTATGTTTTATGACCTGTATTGCTTTGGTTCACTGTCACTGTTCTTAACCAGTAGATGGACTGGCCCGTCCTAAATGGGAGATAAATTAGGTGGTTTGTCAAACGAGTGGCAGCCTAGGCCTAAGCTTAGAAATATGTATCTTAGTCTGGTTCTTGACAGCTCCTGCCCTTGCTCCACAGGCAGTTTACAGTAACATGAAAACAAAACTGTTCTGTTCTGTTTAGTGCCACTTTAGAGCTACAACCATCTCGGGTTGCTCTATATTGCAAGGTAAAGAATTTACAATAATTTGAGAGAAGACCTTAAGAGGAAAATTCCCTATAATCAGTCACCTCGGAATATTGGGGAACTTTAACAGGACGAGACCTCAAGCAGAACCTGGCTCAAAGAGGGGCAGCCATCTGCTGCAACCTGATGGATGTGAGAGGAAAGAGAGAGCAACAAAAGGAGAGCCTAGATAGACAATGGCGAGGAATATGAAGTATACAAGAATTATTTAAATACTGAATTAAATAAAGCGAGACAAGTTGGGTGCTTGTAACAGACGGAAATAAATGGCAGATAATACACTATCTGGAAAAAGCAGAGGATCTCAGGAGCCACTGACAACTGAAAGAAACATGACGTTCTCTTGCACAGTGAGACAAAAACACCATAACATATCAGTGTCCTCCTCACACAGGATTTTCCCGTAATCTCACTTTACAGCAAACACTTCCTGCTAAGTTTCCGCAGCAAATCTGCAGGAAAACAAGAAAAGAAGCGCACATTTACAGTATGAGTGAGACTCTGTGCCTCACAGGGGTTAGTGTATTATTACAGCAAACACAGTGACACAGGTCTCTTTGTCCTGTTTCTTTATCGCTGTTTCGTCATATGTGGAAGTAGAATAAACATTATGTTACATCCTTTGGCCTGCAACTTAACGGTGAGACGACCCCCCCCCCCCCCCTTTCATTTTTGTTAAACAGCATCGACTGTGCCCCGGTTGGGAGCCAGACAAAGGGGCTCCTTTGCAAGCTTGACTGCTGGGCTTGTGCTCCAGCTGACGGGCTGCAGCAGAGACACAACTACTATTGGGACTGAGGTATATATAGAACATCAGGATGGGCTTCCTCTGCCCTCTCTCCGCCCATCTGCCTCTGTGGTTTTATAAAAGAGATGTTGAATGAGGCAGGTTATTGTGAACATGCTCACAGTGGTGCAATAAAAATCAATTCATTAAACCCTTGGCATGACAGTGCTCCTGTATCTTGTATTATTATTAGGCCCTGGAAAAAAAAAGATAAGGCAGTCAGTGCAATATATAGTCTTGAGTGTGCTAAACAAGCTTATAGAGGAAGTATTCGTTTGATACTGTTGTGGTGTAATTAAAATAGTTTTGATACCTAGCTCTCGTCTTTAATTCCTATTTTGGTGATTTCCATTATGAAGCGCACACAATACGATTAAAATTAGACTTCCCGGAGTGGAAGGCATAACAAGTGTTCAGCATGCCAAGGTGACACACACAGACTTCTCTTGTTTGCGCTGCAGCCTTTTAAAGCTTTGTGAATTTAGACTGGAAGAATAGACTAGCTTGGATGAAACTTTAATGAGACTGTGCTGCGGCTGTGACAAGAATATACAGCCGATTAGAAGCACAAATGGTACAAGAGATGACAAAACAAAGCGACCACGCGTATTTGAAACAATGCAGCCCAAAATGGAAGAAATCAGGTTTTTCACTTTAAGCAGACATACCGATTGTGTGGGTGTTGTTGTATTTGTTGTGTAAGGGTTGAGGTACACACTGGCACTTGTAGTTCAGTGGGGTTTTTTGTACAGTTCAGATGTAGGGGTTGAGCTAATGTGGAAAAAAATAGAACTTTAGGAGTGCAACAGAAACATGTAGCACAAATGCAAACCAAACTACCGGCACTTTTAACAATGTCCAATTTTATTACAGTTAATAGTCTTAAAGTAGCTATAAATAATGTATCTGTATTAATGGATCATAACTGGATGCTTATCAGAGGGATTATAATAATAAAACCACAAAGAGCTATAAGGTTTATGGCTTCATAGCCTACAACATTATTTTTCGGTCCAGTCTCAGCAATGGATCCATATGAATAAATTCACATGTTACAGCAGCACAAGGCTCAATGAGAAAAAGTGAATTATTAGAAATATTAGATATTAGAAAAAAATGGAAAATAAATAAATAATGGTTTACAAAAATAGTTGCTATATACAGTAAATACAGTCACAGATATTTTTTTCATATGTATACTGAGTGCAGTGGGGATGATAACATATATATGTGTATACTGGGGCAGGTATCTATTTTTCTTGATACTGCATAGTTTGCAGCACTTAAAATACAAAGTTAAGGCTAGCTGGTGAGGCCAGAATAGTTAAGCTAGAGTTAATATTGATACCTGTTTATTCACATGTAGTTTCCGCTGCCCCCAAGTGGCTAAAAATCTTTTTATTTAGGTTTCGAAAATATACAGAAAATAATTTAAACTAACAATATAACTGCATGAAAATTGTAGTGTTACTGTACCATAGTTCTTTTTTGGGAATAGTGAAAATAAAATAGAATAATGCTGTTTTCACATGAATCCTACCAAAAAGCTGCAGGAAAACAGTGAAGGAGAGGTGACAATGTCATCTGCTGTGAGGATAGTAAGCATTCAGTTTAAGGAGCAGACATGACTTGGTATTCCTTTCAGCTGCCTGTAGAAACCCAAACCCAACCGCACCCATAGAAGCAATAGCTGTGATCCAATTAGATCTTGGTTTAGGTGCCCGTTTTATGGTTTCCCAGCATAGTTTTTCCTATATCCTTCTGAAAATAGCCATCCACCGTTGCAGAGTCATTGCACTTCTGATTGTACAAAACAACCTGAGCATTAGGGTCGATAAGAGGCAGGAATCAAAACCAAAACATTGTCTGGAGCAGAGACAGCTTTAGATAGCAGGATGTTTATGAGTCATCTGTTATGTTTTCTATCTGTCAGAACCACAGAGTATAGTGTTGCATGTGTGTGTGTGAGGGAGAAGGGAAGAGGGAGGAATGCTTCATCACTGCTCGCGCCATACTGCAGTGAAAGCTTTTACTGTCCTATCTGAATGGTGTTATACACTGAAGACATGGCACTGGATAAATAATGTAACCAGATGTTACAGTATGAAGCAGCAGACAACAGCAGTACACGGAGTACCAGTCAACCTCTCCCTGTGGTCTCTTTTCACTCACTGTGCTACCCCACAACCCCCGAGTCCTGCACATGGAAGCGCACACAGAGTACAGAACATCCAGCTCTCCGACACATGATGTCACATGAAAACCAGAACTCAGTCTTTTTATATTTTGTTCACCTATAAGTCACGTCTGATATTGACGACTTGTGATAAACAGCAGCTATCTGCCGCACACTTAAAGTGAGCAATTTAGTATTTATGATTGCTTATATGTTTCTTGGGTGTAATAAAAGATTTGAAGTTGAAGGTGTAGAGTGATGTCAACAATCCATTACACTTTGGCTTAAATCCACCAAGGTCTTCAGAGTCAAGCTAATGATTTATGCTATACAGGGCTATTAAAACTATGTTTCTTACTGCCATTGTTTGTACTGACAACATATAAGTATATGGTGGATGATATATGAGCAGAGATGGGCAGTAACGCGTTGTAATCTGATTACTTTTTTCAAGTAACGAGTAAAGTAAGGGATTACTATTGCAAAAACGGTAATTAGATTACCATTACTTTCACGTAGGAACGCTGCGTTACTGCGTTACTAAAACTGTGATTTTTTTGCGAGAATGTCTCATGACAGTGACGTAAGCAAGTGCAACATTCGTGAAAACAGCTGTGTGCAGATCAACAGTGGATAATATATGGAGTGCGGGAGCGAGTATGAGCTTGCAGCGTTTAAAGCGTGGAAGTACTGACCTTAGTTTAAGTTTGATTCCATAAAAAGTGACAAAAACATTAGCGTCCATCGTGCGTGGGAAGAAAACTTCTTTTTACAGCAAAAAACCCCCCTAAACTTCCGAGCAAGCACCGAGAGCGCTATGACGTAATGGGAAACTCACAGAGAAACTCGCGGATTCTTCCACTGACCGCTGCGGCACACCTGCACCAGGGTAAACCTCCGCCTACCCTGCTCCTGCTTTACAGGTGAAAATAGAGCAAAAGGGCCGCTGAGTCTTTGACTTTATTTATTTTCTGCTGTGTTTTACTTGCATCTATTTGAAAGAGTGAGTGTAAACACAAAAAAACCAATAATTTTATGTGCTGGAATGTGCAGAAAATAGGTTTAAATATTAAACAAATTTCTTCCAGTCAGAGAATGTTGCATATAATTAAATTTTTGCTTGATGCATAAAGTTAAAAGATTAAAACTAATAAAACAAGTTTTAAAAAAGGGACTTTTCCATTTGATTACATTTTGTATGATGGATTATGTAGAAAAGGTAGAATTGGGCTGAAAGATCTATCGCTTTATCACCTCTTCAGGTTGTAAATCGTGTTTTTAAAAAGTAACTAAGTAACTAAGTAAGTAATTACTTTTGAAAATAAGTAATCAGTAAAGTAACGGGATTACTTTTTTGGGGAAGTAATCAGTAATTAGTTACTGATTACTTTTTTCAAGTAACTTGACCAACACTGTATAGGAGGACTCTAAATATCGCTTTTCTTTGTTGTGACTTTGTTATGTACATTACAGTACCAGGTAATAACAGCTTAAATTTTGAATACATTCTGAATATGCTTTGATTTGATTCTAGAAGAAAAATATCAAATCAAAAATATTTGTGCTAGATATTTATTACATAACATTTAAACTAATTTTACAAAAGAATGAAATGAATGCAACACATGTACTATATCCACATGCTTAAAAATAATTTAAAAAGTAAAGGATGTCAGGCATATTAAAACAGGTTTTAACTGGATGAATATTTTTCAGTAGTTCTGCTTTTTAAATAACTCTTAGCCAAGTGTTCTGTTGACCACCTTTGTCTCACTGCAACCAGATTTTAAATCCCACCATGACACCAGCACCATACTCTGGGATTATGCAGACGTGACTGGATGACAGTCTGTCAGTTCAGCACTTGTTATCTCATTTGCTTAGGCGCCATCTCTCGAGCCTGCTGAGGCTCAACAGAAACTGATTTGAGTCAGAAGGCAATGAGTCCAAAAAGGAGGAAAGAAAAAAGCTTAACTCAAATTAAATTAGACAATGCGATTTCCCAAATCACATTACTGATTAAATCTCAGTCTAATCAGCCCATATTATTAAACCCCAATTTACATAATTGCTTGTAAAGAAGAAATTTTCAAAAACATTTTAAAGCTCAAACATTGCATTTCTTACATATAAAATTGTGCAAGAGAATTAAAGACAAACAGGCAGTTATTAATCTTCCAGCACCTGTAGTCTGACTTTAACTCAGACTACAGTGGGTTTGTACCCACTCTGTTACGATGTTCGTTTCCTTCTTAACCGTGGCTTCCTGTGATTAGTTCACATTGTTCTGACCAAATGCCTCTGTGACCCACGTAGCACAAAAGGTGTTTGGCGGCCCGGCAGGTGACAAAGCACAATACTGAGGCTAAATTAAGTTTCCCTCCAGCAGCCAATTTTACGCTTGATAGTAAATATTTTTGAAGGCCAAGACCCAACATGCTCTGACTGATCTAACATGAGAGGTATTGCTTTTTTTCCCCTTAATGAGCCACACATTAATTCATACTGTTAGACCTGCTCACAGTGATCCAGTGCCAAGCTGGTTTTGCAGCAGTCACTTTAGCAAAACTGTACTTGGAAGTAAAACAGCTCAGGAGGCCGGTAGCATTACAGTGATGTCGATGGCAGCAGACAGTGGGGTGTACTGAGCCCATCTGGTCTGTTTGAAAGTGTGGCTGAGTAAAAGGAGAGGCGGTCGGGCTGTGGAATGGAGTGTGTGATGGATAGGGTGATGCATGCAGGAGGAGGGGTAGAAGATGAGAGTGCAGATTTTTTTTTTTTTTTTTTGGTGGGGGGAAGGAGCTCTCTTCCGGCAGAGTTAAATCTCAGGCTTGGCTGCCGCACACTGCTCTGCCTGTTTTCATACCAAGCACTCGCCTCTGGCTCCAAACCAGCTTCAACCAACCATTGCCTCCAAACCCCACAACTCACCCGTTCCCCCTCTTTCTCTTTCCTTCTTTCAGGCAATTGGCTCACCCTTGATTTCACCCGTCTTCATTTTACTGAATCTCATTCACTAGCTTCCATCCTTTAGCACTCTCTGTTTTTGATTTTCCTTACCTTCGCTTTCATTTTATTTCCCCAGTTGGGCTTCTTTTTCTTGCAGCCTTCCGGTAGTACACAGGGGTGTGGGACAGACCCAGGGCCTCCAGGTTTCCATAGTGATACTTTGTGTGCTGATGTCATTAGTATTGACAGTGTGCCGCTAGACCAAGCTGTCCTGGCGCACAGGGCTGTTTACTGTTTACCTCAAACTTAAGCCATTAGCTGTGAGATTAGTACGTGTGCCCCGCAGATGTGTGTGACATATTTCAGTGTGTCTGATTGCTGCTATTTTACATTAACATAGCACTTGAGTGGAAAAGCAACAGTTTGAACATGTAACATGTGATTGTCTGAGCGTACTGGTTTTCACTGTAAGCAGCAGGGTCAGGTTCCAGGAGCTAGATTTGCCAGGAAGAACCTCCGCATGGAGGAAATGGCTGTTTCACAAAGAAACATCCTATCTGTCTGCCTCCTTGCTGTGTGATTACTGAAGCATGTCTGTAAGGCAAAACTCCCAGCCCGACTCCCCGCCTCGTTTCACATTCTCTCGGCGGTTTCACTCACTCGTTTGTCAGAGGAGATGGAGGTCCTCTTAGCGCCACTGCCCTTAAAAATCCGTATGAATGTGTTTATCTGCATACTTGTGCAGCCAAGTGTATGGCCTCTAACATCTGTGGTGAACACTCAGAAATCACAGATCACAGGGCCGCTTCCACACGTCGACCTCTCGCAGCTAGTTCAGCTCAAAGCTCTCCTCCAGGCCCTCAGCTGGCAGCTTGTGCCCTCTGTGTCACCAGAGTAATTAGCTATGCTTTGTTTCTGAGGCCAGGGGTGAGCAAATTATGGATTCCATATTGATGCTGTCACATCACATGCAGGGAGAGCAGTACACATGCATACATGCACGAACCTGGCATGACCATGAAAAATGTGTAATCTTATACTCACATGTACTTCTTTTAATTCTTTGTACATGATGATACAGTATATGACAACTGTTCCTACTGACATGTGACCCACATCTTATACACACACACACACACACACACACACACACACACACACACGCACACACACATTTAATTTATGTATAATTCATATCACATGGCAGTAGGGTGACCAGATCCCAACAAACTAAAACTAAATCTGAAGCAAAGAGTGTGTTTGTCTGAGACACTAAAGCTGAAAGTGAGTCCACATTGTGTATTCTCCATTTGTGAAATTGAAAAATAACACAGTCACCTTCCACCAGCTTCAAGTCCTAAGCAAATTCCCAGTGTTTGTTGTGGCTGGTCCATCAAATTGTGGCCAAATCAGTGTACCTGGTGACTTTTTGAGGGTGGCCTTGGAAGCAAGTAGACTTTAGAAAAGTTCCTGTCCCTAGGGTTGAGTCCATAAAAATTATGGGACATTTTCTCAATGTGGAACAAAGAATGAGAAGTTAAAATGCTGATACGCCTGATCAAAGTATATATATCTATATCTATAGATAGATAGATATGAGGGGTGCAACGATACACAAAATTCACGGTTCGGTTCGATACTTTGGTGTCACGGTTCGATATTTTTTCGATACAAAAAAAATGTTCATGCCTTTTTAATTTGTCATTTATTAAAATTATAAATATATATTTTAACTCAAAAGTACAGTTTTTAAATTTAATGTTGCTGAAAGAAAAAAGTAAGAAAAAAAATATATATATCTCAGGGCTCGCAAAATTTCAAAATCCCTGGTAGCCCTTCGGGCAGGGACTCTTCAGTTTTTGGTAGCCCAAAATAAATTTCAGTAGCCCGAATAAAAAAGAGAGCAATTTTTTGATTGATGTTTTGTTTCCTGTTTTGTTTCCTTTACAATATTATACATTAAAGTATAATACTCACTTGCTCATCATATCTTGAGGCTTTATAACACAGCCTCACAAACCAAAGAGAGATTCATTAATGGCTACAGCCATCTTTTATATGCAATCTATATTTTATCAGAGAAAACTACTATTAACGTCTGCTGTCCTGGCAACAATTGCATCTCAAATCGTCATGAATCTATTAAAAAAAATCCACAAACTTTCTTGGGATTCAAGGATAAAATGATTAGATTTCAGTTTTAACCTCACAAAGCAAGTTCTTAGGAAATAACTCAAGAATCAGTGTGCTGGAAATAATAAACACATTTTTCAGAGAATTATGAATTGATGACAAGTTATATATTGAAAGAGTCAACGGTGAATTTCACTTTTATCTTAATTTGGCTTACTATATTTGACTGTTAATATATTTTATTTGTGTGTGTGTTTAATTAATTTGGTTCATTCACAGTAGAACAATAAAAAGGACACCTGTTTGTTTAATCATTTATAAATAACTGTTAATGCCCGCTTCAATGTCTGAACTGTGTTATGACCCATTATACTGGAACATTCACAAAAGTACTTGTTAAAATGACATCCATTACATTATATGTTTATGACATTTTTCTTTTTCGTGCTAATATTGGTATATTTCTCTGAATTCTAATATGGTTAAGGTCTGCTTTTTGTTATCTTTGACTAATTTATTCTACAAAATATATTCAAAACAAGGGATGCACTATAAAATTTAGTGTTTGAAAAAATGCATTTGCCTGCCAGCTGGTTACAAAATCAATAGCAAGATGGTTTTTTGTATTGTTTTGATTATTATTTATGCCTTTTTGCACCAGATAGACAAGTGTCAAATAAATAAAGTAATTACATCTTTGAATGTTGAACACAAATTCACCCCTCCCCCCTCCCACACACACACACATACAATCAATGTGCCACGACTTTCAACCAGTCAATAGGTCTCTTCCAGTGAATGACCTTCTCTAAGCTTAGCATCACATGGAGACACTTTAGTAAATGAATAGTGAATACAAAAGGGCGAATAAGATGGGTGCATCACTGCTCAACAATGCACATGCACATCCTGCTTTTCTGGTCTTAACAAAGACAGGACCCAGCCTCATTTATCTTTAACAATGTAGGCACACTTATGTCCAAAAAAATCAATAAATATGTGAATGTAATAGTAAACAAACCCAAATTACACAGATGCATAACTGTGGTACTGTAAACTGTACAGGCTGACAAACAGCTTTTAGGGATCATGGCCGGAGTTAAAATAAGCTAAATCAATCTTAAATCGTTGCCTAGGTTCAAGCATGTAATATTAATTTTTTACCAGTTGGTGGTGCTATAAGATTATCTCCTTTAATACTGGAGCCTCGAGCACATGACATGCTGTCATTGTATGTTTAATCTTATTTTGTATACATTTGTGGATGCTGTGATGGGTGGATATAGTTTGTTGTTGTTTTTTATTAGATCTGTAATGCATATGAAAGATTTAGAATGATTTTAATATTTTATTTTATTATCCAAGTCTCATTTCACATCAACAGAGAAAGTGTTTTTGACAGCCAGCCAGCACGATAAGCAGACAGATGGACGGACCACTTTTGCCAGAAAGTCTCCTCACATCATGCTACATCAAAAATGGCAAATCCCTGCAGCTACGTTGCAACATAGATCCCACTCATAACAAATCAATAAATTAAATAACAAAGCAAAGCCCTGTTTAAATGAGAAAAAGGCTGTTTGAGCTTATTGACACCTACCTATTAGAGTGGCAAATGGCAAGAATTTACCATCACAGTGGTAGGGCCTGATCCCATCTTAAGCTCATCTTTAGGTGTGCGTGTCGGTTTCGGGGGTGGGTGGGTGGGTGGTTGGCGACTCTACTTGATAGAAAAGTGTGGATGGACAGCTTGCTACCCTGTGGGCACCACAACTACAGTCTATCTGTGATCCACGCTGGCAGCTGCTCTGCCAAATGGGATTTTCCTGGAGATTACAGCCTCTAAGTGTGACATGCTTGCATGTGTTTGTCTTTGTTGTTGACGGAGTGCGTGTGTGTGGACTATTGTAATAAAGCAATGTGCATTTGCGTGTGAGAGCTTGAGTCTGTGTGTGTGTGGGTGGGGGAGTCTTGAACCGAGGTGCACAGAGAACATGTTCTGTTGTCACATGGGGCTGGTTGAAACATGACTGAATGGCTGCAGGGAACCCTCTCTGGCAAGCTGTAGCAAAAAAAAAAAGAAGAAAAGAATGTTCAGATGTGGGGTCAGGCTATTTCCACACTGCTGCTTTTCTTGTTAGTAACAGGAGTTCTTCTTGAATAGACACTCCCTGTCCAACAAGCGTGATTACCTACATGCTGGCACATAACAGTGCTTCAGCATGGTACTACAGCACACACAGTAGGCATGTACATTACAACAGCGTATAATTGTGTGAAAGCTGGAAAAGAATTCCATTTACAGAAAAGAGTTTCTTTGTTTTGTTATTCTTAGTTTTTGATTGTTAGTTTGATACAGAGAAAATATTTGAAGACACAAAAGGCTGTGAAAACTCGTGATAGTCATTTTTTATTATACTGACTAGTTAATTCATATTAGAAGCAGCTCCTGAACTAACTCCACTAGCTTTTCTCTCTGATTTGTTCAAATGAAAGCCGAGCTATACGACATCTGAGAAACATTTTATAGAAATTGTATTTCCCCTTTAGGCCTTTTTCACTTTCTGCTAGCTTCAGCACAGTGCAGAGCTGTCCACGGTTCTGAACATAAGCTGCGCATTGATCCCTACTTGTGTATGGGTAGGTGGCTTTGTAGGCACTCACTAACCTGCTTAACCTACTTTCTACCAGTCGGTCTTTCATGCGTCCACACATAGAGGAAAGTCCTGTAGGTTAAATATAGCATACTTGACAACACACTGTGTTTGTCCAGTCTTTCAGGGCCGCACAGACAGACTTTGTTTTTGCTGTTTTCTCCCAATAAAGCGCTGATCATTTTCACTAATGAAAGCCAGCTTTCCTCCGAACATGAGCCCTCTGTGTTCTTCCCATTAACCCAACTAGTACAAAATGTGTTGGGACGTGCTTGAGCCTTTATAGAGATGAATATAACCAAAATAATGACATTTTAAGATCTTAATTGTCCAATTATGTGGACAGCTGTTGTGTTGCATTGCAATGCCAGTTCAATTGCAGTTACCTAGCAACCGTAGCAGCGCAATGCAATGATTTTCTGTTAAGTGGCACCATTTCCTCTCAGCAAGACTAGACTGTGTAGTCAGAAAACAAATCAAAATGTGTAGCAGCGTTGTAGGATTCTTCACCTGTCGGCCAATTTGTATGTTGCTTTATTGCTCGTAACATTTTAACACAACAAAGGCTATTATAAGTGTGTATATGTGTGTATTTTGTGATTAGGGTACCTGCTTTATATAGATGCCAATGTGGGTCATGCATCCATGCCTCTGTTCTTGAGGTGTGTACATGCAAACACAATCATTTCGCTTGATTAATGTTCAACCAAAATGCTACGTCCTGCGCTAATCATTGTACATGCATTCTTTTCAATTAATTTATTATCAAGGGAGGCAGAGAGAGAGCGAAGGAGGGAGAGATAGAGAGCTAAAGGGGGGGAGGTTGGGGGAGGGGACTAGAGAGTCAGGGGGAAACAGAAAATCCAGTCCTGCTGGTCTGAAGTCTCGGAGCAATGGAGCATTAGTCTCATCCTGATGTAATTGGAATGACACCAAGAGTAAAGCCTACTGATTTAGGGACAGCCTCTAGGCTTGATTTAATGCCCTCAACCAAAACTATACATCCATCTTTTTATCTTTCTCCCCTTCCTTCTTCCAGGCCCTGAGTTCTCCTCTGTTATCCCTCCCCCACCCTGACTCAATTCATTTGCCGACTACATGTATCTCCATCTGTAGTCTATTAACAGAAGAGTAGCAGCATTTTATATTACTTAAAGCCAGGAGGTTATAAACTCCCACTAGAGACTGTATTTTCCAGCTTTTTACCTTTTCTTTCTGGCATTTATGTGCTTGAATGACAGTGTTTTAGTTTCACAGAGGTTACATTTAAAAACCGTATAAATATTTCCGTAGTAGACCGCAAAGAAAGGGCAGAATGAGAGAGCGTATCCAGGCCAGGTACTTGTTCCTTGGGGTTTGCTGCTACTCAGTCCCCTGACAGATGGACTGCCAGGCCAATCCTATTACCCCCGTGTGTTTAGCTGCTCTTAATGCCAGGGTGGGTTGCATGGCTAATGGCAGGCAATGAATGTTTGGAGAGGGAATTTAATGCCATTGAATGATTATCATCCTGATTTGTTGGGTAACACAGAAAAAATCTAAAACCGGTGAACAGACATTAAAAATTATGACCATAACAACTGTGTAGCTCAGCATGTTGTGCTCTGATACAGCTTGTCCCACTGAGGCATGTCATACGAAATCAGCTCAACTACTAAATAGGCTTTACTGTATATGTTTTGAATTACAGCTTTACCTTTCTACCTTAAAGAGGAAGAAAATGGCCTTTTTTAGTGTTTTTAATGTATTTTGTTTTATTTTGCATTTTGTGCTTTCAAACCTCTGGACTATTATAATATAATAATACAGTCCTTTCTTATGTTCAGTTAAAGCATCCTGGTCAAATGATGGCAGTTTTTAGGAACAGCTGTTTTGTGAGAATACCTGCTTCATAATTCTACAATAAATCTTGAAACAAAGTAGGTCAAACATTGCCTAGGGTTAAATCTTAATTCTGTAACCACAGCTTTCCTGAGTAAAATAATCCATAGTTTTCAATTTGCATGATTGTATGACTTCAGGCAGTTTAGATTTGCTTTCCATCACAGATTTTGTTGTGCTGTTCAAGGGACGGCAGCTATTCATTTAAAATATCTGAATGTATTAAAGCATTGTGGGTAGTGCTGTAAATCAATTAGCAATTATGGCAATATTGGATTTGAAGCTGCAGCAGCGAGCAGTTTTAGGCAGCCTCAGTCGGTCAGTCCACCACTTGTTCCAAGTGTCAAATAAATTGTCAAGAAATTTTGAACATGTCATGCTGTGAAATCTTTTATAGATATTATTATTGCTCAGCAGCTCAATCTTAATGCTCCGTTCATCATTAATCAAATGTCACGTGAACATGTTTCTTCATATTTGAATGAGTGCCCTGGTCATGTTGCATCCAGTTAAATGAACAGGTAAGACTATAACATTTGTGTTCTGCCTTCTGACATGGGCATGTTTCAGTCAAGCTGTGATGAACATGAACATAAAATGAATGATAGAAATTACTTGTGTGGAAAAAAAGCTGACTTTTAGTCTTACTCTGCCAGCACATCAGAGTTTTGACATCTGATGAAATATATGATAAACCAGCTCGATGGCCCGGGGCACAGTTTTTTGCGTCTTCATTTATGTTTCCAAATGGCGTGTCCCTATGACTGATCATCTCTTGACATTTCCCTCTGTGAAACCACGAGGTTCTCTGTTGAAACGCCTCCAACAGCTACTCAATGATATTCCATGAAATGTGGCACAGATGTTGTTTTTCCCCTCTGGAATAATTGTAATAACTTTAGTTACCTCTTCCTTTTGCACCATCAATTGAAAATGTCATGTTTATAGGAAATTTGATTTATGAATCACAAACCCTGCAAAACATTCCAGTCTCGTGTATACTGGTAGTTGAAGAACGATAGCATGTCAGTACATTGAAATAAATAGTGAACATGCTAAAAAGCATCACTAGATTACTTCACTTCCAGCCACACTGGACCAACAGGTCAACAGCGGTTCTTATAAACGCCGTCTCCATGCTGCACTGACTCACCTTCAACACCTGGGGACATATGCAGGATTGTTGTTTGTAGACCTCAGCTCTGCGTTTGATATAATCATGACCAAACTGCTAAATCTAGCTATCGGTGATGACACATGCAGGTGGATCAAGGACTTAACAAATCTCTCAGAGAGATGATCGAGATTTTGTTATATAGCCGTACAATAACAAATAAAGGTATTCTAGTAGCATTGTGTCTAAGATTTGACATGACCAATTTACAATCAAGATAACTGGTGTAAAATAAATTATTGCATTTTCAGCCCAAACTATGGTTACCTTGCGTATATGCTTTGGGATTTATTTACCACAACCTCCTATTTATTGGATTAACTGATGACAATAGTCAATATCTTCGCCTATTTAAACCTGACATTATCCACCGATCAATACACTATTGACTGAAGTTCTGAGATATGAGGTAATTGCAATGAAGGTGTAGAAGTATAGGGAACTGTGCCGAACAGCTGCGGTGTTCTCAAGTATCTATATGTAAAAGCGTATGCATGCGTTTTTTTGGTATGCAGACAGCGTCTTTGCCTCCTGTAGCCCTTCACCGGAATCCCCGGGTCAAGCAATTACAACACATCAAGGAAAGCAATTGGCCATGACTAAAATATCATTGCCACGTGATTGTGTCCCTATGTTTGGTGCTGCTGGAGTCTAATTTAACCCACTTTGTCCACACGATCGAGGAGAATTGAGGACACGCTCTCCAATTCTGGCCGCCCCCCAGAGCATTTCCTACAAGTCTGACACGCAGCAGCTGGGCTGTAGACGCTCAGTCGCTAGTGTCTTACCCAGTGGAGTGGGAGATGGGGTGTAATGAGCGAGAGAGCTGAGGTAGCGGAGGAGAACAAGTAGCTTGGTGTTCTGAGGAGGAGGACAGCATCAATTGAGCCGCGGGGTGAAGAAACTTGGGGCCTTTTGAGTGAAGGCTTTGAGAATATGAGTGTATCAACCTGTAATTACTTTCTTAGTCACATTATGAAGTGCTGGAGGGGAATGGAATGCAGGTAAGGACTTGTATGCACAGCGAATGGGACCAAGGCAGGAAGAGAGGATATTGTATAGATGTTGTAGCATTGATCCCAGGCTCTGGCTCCAAGCAGCAGTCTCCACTTATTCCTTCATTATACAGTCAAATATCTGTGCTTTAACCATGTTTCTGCCTCATAATTTCCCCCCCTCAACTCCCAACAAAATCTGACAAAACTGAACCGCTCATCCATGTGGCTTCATTCTATAAAACCCTTTTGTCTCGCCGATTCCATTTCAGTTTATTCGGCCTGCTCAGCTGTGACTTAGCCAAAGTCTTTGTTGAAGAGGAGGGCTTTGTGTTTCTTTTGTCCCCGTATATCCTGTTTAAATATTGATAGAGGTGGGAAATGCTATTGACCACTCAGTTAAATCTAAGAGGGTCAAGGATGGCAGCATTTCTCTGCTGATTTCATTAAAGGTGTGGAGGACTGTAAATATGGAAACGTGAACTACGAGTCCTCACGGATGCTCCAGCAGCCTTCATTATCCCCCTGCATGGATAATGCCCCGTAATGTATTCTGATGGAGATGGAGTTTGGAGGTTGATGGGGTGTAAAACAGCATGTGTAGGAGGCCCCTGTCTTTTTTGCTATGTGCAGCATGCCTCCCTCACAGCCAGATCCCCATTAGTAGAGGAGAAGAGGATTGGATGTGCAAATGGTCCTGTGGATTAGAGAGCTAATGCATTTAGTAGAGGGGGCTCCACAATCTCTGCTGATGCTATGTGCGCTGAGGCTTGTGCAGGGGAGATACCCAGTCCCTTTGTGGTACCAAAGAGATTTAGCGTAAAGTGAGTAGATAGAGCTGAGATGCATTGCACTCTGATGCTGCACACACACACACTCATTAAAGATTATGAGTTCGTTTTGTGCGTCGTCATTAAACTCAGCAGTGAAATCAGATCTTTCCCGAAAGAGCCGCAGATGGTGACCTTACTAATCTAATTAATCAGCCTCTGGTTATTTTTTCTTATTCTTTCTAGTCACCTCTGTTCTCTAGTTTAAGTTCACCTTTCCTTCTCTCTGTCTCGGTCTTTCTGCTTTGTGACCCCTCTCTGCCTTTAATTTCTGAATCCTCTGTCATGTGTTCGGACAGAAATGTGACATGTCATGCACCTCATAACACATCCATCCAAACCTCAGTGTTGTGGCTTGAATAGCTGTTTTTAGGGTCTTAATTAGAAGAAAAGTAACACAAGCCACTGCAGTGCATAGATGCCTCTGAAGCAGAATGGAGGAATGGTAGTTTAAGAGCAACCTGCTACCAGTGACTTTACACCCACACACACACAAACCTCGGTGGTTCAAAAATCTGTGAACAGATTTTGAAGTCTTTACTAGTCCTGGTGGTGCTGCTTGTAGGTTTTTAAAGAGCCAGCCGTCAAGCAGCAGGGAGGGGCCCCTGCTGAAGCGCAGCAGCAGAGTGGGCAGCTACAGTGAAGCTCTGCGCTATCCGGCACAGTGAGTCAGCTGAGCTGCAGGGATCGCAGGCGCCGGGCCGTTTCGATCAATGAATGAATGAGAAAGAGCGAGGAGACCATGCAGAATCTGGATCCAGAAAAAGTGGAGATGCATCGCTGTAGGCTATGACATGGAAATGCGGAGGTGATCGGAGCAAGCTTGTTGACGCATAATCCCGCCCGCCCCGCTGGCACTGGGAGGGGAAAATCTCGCCTGCCTAAACTCCAGTCCTCCAGAACAGATTTACGGAGTGCGCCCATGCTGCTGCTGCTACTTCAGGTTCAACCTTCAAGAACACGTTTATTGAAATCATCATCAGCTCTAAGCTGCAGGTTTTCCGTGCTGACATTTTTGGGAGATACGCGTTTGAAGAGTTCCCTGAGGCAGACGCACCTATGACGCGCTGCAATAATTAGGCTATTAAATCCACTGTTGGAGTCGACACTGTCACTGCGTTGCGGACGGTCGGTCTGTTGGATGCCACCCGAGGTGTGGACAGGACCTGCCCCGTGCACCGTCGTCATCACAGGTATTTGATCGCGATTGTGTTGATTACACCGGAGATCTGGAGCCATGACAGGCCCCCCGCTGGTCCCACAGCCCGCCTGCTGACGGTACCGGGCAGGATGGGAGCAGGTCTGCCGCTTTCAGGATTTCGAATCAGCCGATTTTTCAATGGAGGAGGAGAGTGACACCCGGAAAATCAACAACAGCTTCCTTCGCGACCACAACTATGCAACCGAAGGTATTTTGATGTTGAAAAGAAACACAGTTTAAAGGTGTTTGACAGTAAATAACCTGCGGCTGTAGCTAAAGGGATGCTAATATCACAGCAAGAAATTGGTCAATCTAATTATTAAGTAGCCCGTAAATGACAGCAGGTTACACATAAGATGGCATAAATAGATGATAAAAATAAATATCCTCATGTTAGGCTATATAATGATGCTGTGCGGGGACTATTAAATGCATAAAGGTGGGATCACTTAAAGCTCGTTTAATCACCTTAGTCACAGAATAAGCTGGGGTTATTACGGGAACATTCTGGTCATTTGTGGTGAAGATCCAGTGAGAATGTAATAACTGGGCAGGATGGGGTGGTTTCCCATCACCGGTTAGCGCTATAATAAGCATCTTGATCAGAGTAATCAGGGTTTTTTTAATCTGTTTGGATTGTTCCTTGTAGAGGCACCAGTACAGAATGTTTTATTCCCTAGTTTCTGAGTTTAAAGAGAATGTGTGAAGTAGTGGGAAAAAATGTATTTTTTTTCCTTCTGTGTGCACTTGTTGAAAAAAAAAAAAAAAAAGGAGCAGGCAAGGTGCCCTAATTCAAGGAGACAACACAATGAAATATGGATCCATCTCTCTCTCTCTAGCACACATGCATCCACAGACACACGTTTTCACTGTATGCAATGCACATAACCTTTTTTTCCCACCCTGCAGCTACAAATGTTGCTCTGTTCCATGCATGTGTTTCTCCTCATTTACCACAGACATCAGCCTTTTGAGTTCCAACCTGTTAAAAGTGATGTTTAATACTTCCCTTATGTTCTGCCAATTAGCTCCAGCTTTTCTCTATGAGCTCCTTGGATCGCTAATGAACATAAAACACTGATTTATAGGTGAAAATGGTGGTTGATCTCATTATGCAATTATGCAGATTGCTCATAGACATTATCTGCTGCACTGATAGCATTGAGATTACAAAAACATTGAGGTCTGATGGCTTTTTGTTTTAAAATTATTGCAGTACAATCAAACTTCATAGAGGCTAAATGCCCTTCTGTACTGTATTTGTTGTAAATGCCAAGGGCCACATATGAATAACTTTATATTTTTAACCACAGATTAAGCTCAATTTTCAATTCCTTAATAAGTGGACATCTCCCATCTTCAGCTTAATTGTCCTATTCTGTTGAGTGGTTTTTATTGTTCAGTTTGATGCAGTGTTTCAGTGGAAGGCTTGCCAATTGTATAAATAGTTACTGCAGAACTGGGAAATCCTTTAGTTTTTTTCACACCAGACACATTTTGCCACCCACTTACCATAAGATTGGGTGAGGAACAAAATCAGTGAAAAGAGGAATGTAATTTCAAATATTATGGAGCTCCACATGGGATAAGATATTTATGGACACACTCTACACAATTGAACAGGATGGATGTTGTTGGAGGTTATGAGTGGCTGCAGGGTGGGTCAGAGCCACCACAGAGCTTCTGTGGGGCTCAGGTTACAGATGCCATTGCAGGCTGGAGGAGAAACAAAGTCAGGGCTCAAAAGACATACGTATGTTCTCATTCTTGCACGCTTTTGTGCCGTTTCCCCTCGTCCCTTTTCCTTCCTTTTCTTCATTCAAATGGAGAGCACCATTATTTGCCTAGGGCTTAGATGATTCTCTTTCACAACTAAACTCACTGCCACCGGTTCGCAGCGAGTGCGCGAGAGGGTGCGATGAATATCTTTGTTTGATGTGTGCGCTGAGATTTAAAAACGGCAGGGAATCTTCATCTCCCTGTCGCTCCTTCTCTGTCTCTCCCACTCTTCCATCTACCATCTCATTCATTCAGCACGAGGACTGTCAAATATGTCCTCCCAAAGCAAAGGACCATCCAGTCTGAAGCCCATCTGTGCTTTTCAGATGTCTGCTTTTGTTATGTTTTATTGCTGTAATTTATGACTGATCATCACACTTCATATATCATGAATTACTGTGTGTGTGTGTGTGTGTGTGTGTGTGTGTGTGTGTGTGTGTGTGTGTGTGTGTGTGTGTGTGTGTGTGTGTCCTTTCAACCTCTAAATCCTTGTCACCCTTAAGTGCTATAAAGTCAGTCTTCTACCCATCTCTATGAATTCCCCAAACTGCACATTTTTTATCAGACCCAGTATGTGCAGACCACACACACGCACACACACACTTTCTCTTTCTCTCTCTCACTCTCACACACACGTTATCTCTCTCTCACACACACACACTCACACACACACTTTCTCTCTCTCTCTCACACAAAATCCGTATGAATGTGTTTATCTGCATACTTGTGCAGCCAAGTGTATGGCCTCTAACATCTGTGGTGAACACTCAGAAATCACAGATCACAGGGCCGCTTCCACACGTCGACCTCTCGCAGCTAGTTCAGCTCAAAGCTCTCCTCCAGGCCCTCAGCTGGCAGCTTGTGCCCTCTGTGTCACCAGAGTAATTAGCTATGCTTTGTTTCTGAGGCCAGGGGTGAGCAAATTATGGATTCCATATTGATGCTGTCACATCACATGCAGTACACATGCATACATGCACGAACCTGGCATGACCATGAAAAATGTGTAATCTTATACTCACATGTACTTCTTTTAATTCTTTGTACATGATGATACAGTATATGATAACTGTTCCTACTGACATGTGACCCACATCTTATACACACACACACACACACACACACACACACACACACACACACACACACACACACACACACACACACACACAATGGTTCTGATGAGCAGCAGTGAGTTGGTTGGGTTTCCCCTCAGGCAATCCTTGTCCACAAAAGCAGGATACTCTAATGATGTCACTCAAGCTGACCTTTGTCTTGCACCAATCCCACCCCTCAGTGCTTGGTGGGTCTGTGGGTGGTTACACTGACTCTGTTGAACACGCTGTAGTCATTCGTAGTCAGGCATGAAATTTCAAAGTCTCCTCAATTTTAAAGTGAAGTTTCCAGAGTCATCATTATTATCTAGAGGGGAGAAAATTGTATTACACTCTGATTTGCATTCGGCAACCGCCTGCAGATGACACGTTGCTAATGGTGACAGAATGGATGATTTCTCACCGTGGCTGTGTATACGCGTGTTGAGTCAGTGGACTGTGGTGCTCCTACAACAGTTCATTTTCAGCCACCTCCTCCTTGGATGTTGTGATAATGGATGAAATAGCACCACATTGGGTTTAAAAATGCAAATAGCTTTCTGGCTGTGAGGCAGGACCTAACATAACGCCTGCTTTAGTATTGATTTCTGGTCCTTTACAATTTTGTTAGTGGAACAATGACTTAAAGAACAACTGGTCGGATATGTAATCCCTTCCTCTTTCTCTCCCCTGCCCCCCCTCTTCTTCACATTCTACCTCTTGCTCTTTGCTTTGCTGTTATACATCTGTCTGATACAAGCTTGTGTGTGATGTGACCTCTCTAGCCCCACTGAATACTGATGCAGTCCCACTACAGAGGGCTCACAGCCTTTATTGCTGCCGCCGCTGCTGCTGAGAACAGAGCCAGAGCTCTGTCGGCTGTGCCAAGGCAAACGGCCTGGGGCCACACTTTAGGACCCCGGCATAAAAAGACTTAGCCCACCATACCCTCAGGTCCCATCCATTATTTACTATGAAGCACTCAAAACGCCTCGCCCCGCCTCGCCACATAGTGCAAGAAAGACTGTGCATGTACATGTATGGAGATGGTGCGGGGGGTAGCGGAGGCTTAATGGCAAGCTGTGAAGTTGGGGCGAGTCGCACTCCTTATTCAGCAGCTGCTTTCATCCCCTGATTAGCTTCTTATTAAGTCTGAAGCACCATGAAAATTTAATGAGAATTTATTAAAGAATACCCGTGGTGTTGCTACTGTAGGACGATGACAAAAATGTCCTATTTTTCTACTGTGATATGGCTTCCTGGTCAGTAGATGAGTTAGCACTGGAATAGACGTACTGTGTGTGAGTCATTCGGGGTGCAGCTAGCCTCAAGGCTAAGCAGTTCTTGACCTTTCTGGGATTTTATAATGGGATATATTTGTAAGTTTTGATAGCTAATTCCCGTGTCCTGTCGAGGAAGCAGCGCCACTCAGAATGCTACATGTGCTGGTGATAAGGTCACTAATAAATGTAAGGTTTTAGTCTGTACAGCAGCCATCTAATCTTTGATGGAAACAGGAAGATGAAAGGGATTTCACCAAAGCATCGCAGGCAGACAGATCGAGCGTGAGTGTCAGCTTTTGTTTTTGGTGGGGGATTATAATACTGCGCATCCTCGCTTTCCTACCATCCCCCCTGCTCTCTATTTTCAATTTCTAAAAGAATACCAAATAACAAGAATTTGAAATCACTCTTCTTGGTATTCAGCTTAGGGCCTGCAGGGGATGAATGCTGGTTCCTCTATCCCCTCTTCCTCTGCTCCATTTTTGCCTCGTGTTGTGTCTATAGTCAGATGTGTACCACGGCGATGTGTTAATGAAGTGTGAGAAGAGAAGCAGTATCACGTCTTGCCCATTTCACCCTCAACTCCCTGGAGTGTGGGGATACAAAAAAAAAATCACACATGCACACACACAAAGATACATGCACAAAAGAATCCACACACACACATGCAAGAAAAAGGAACACAAAATACACACACCCTGTCTCAGTCTCATGGGGCTGATCCTGGAGAAACCAGGTTAATTAGCTTGTTCACTCCAGATCTTACAAAGAGTCATTCTCTTCTGATGAGGAGACCTGCATTGTGCTCTGTTGCTTTATGTGAAGGTAATCGAGTTGAATAAACCCTTAATCATCTGACGGGGTACCGGACCAGTAGGTAGTGGGGTTTATTCAAAAATGTGATTGATCTCTATTGTTGGTGGTGTGAATTGAAGTTATTATCAGCTGCTTGTTCAGCACATGAATGGTCTCCATTTCCAGAGCATGTAATACTAGCGTGTGTTTATTCATTCCCTAGGAAGAATGGCACTAAAGACACATTTGTTAATTGTCATTGAGGGAACAAGACTGGCAGGTGAAAGGGAGTGTGAGAACAGACTTGAATTATCCTCCGGCTTGATCCTTTGACGCAGGCAGCTCAGCACAAGTGCTGTAATCCTTTCCCCTCTACCTCTAACAAAGCTTTTGCACAGCACCAGGTTGCTCACGTCCCTCCTTCTACCTGGAAATACTGCACACCCCTTATGCAACTTGCTTTCTATTCAGGCACACCTTTTTCAAGTCTTTGTGTCTTACACAACTCCGCAGTGCCACGAGATCAACGTCAATTTGCTTTCTTGTTGCCTTAGCTCCTGACAGGATTATGCGTTGTCTAGAGGTTAGGCAGGGCACTCTTATTTTTGGTCTCTGCCGGTGTCTGTGCCAGTGAATCTTGCTGTACAAGCTTTTATTGAGCTATTTTGTGAAACCGACTTCTCTCCCCAGACCTTTCCTTTCTCTGTGATTGCATTTAGTGGCACCTCTCTCTTTTGGGTGGTGTGCTGTGCACAGGCCTCTATAAATAAACTCAATATTCTCCCTCCCTTCCTGGTTTTCCTGTGTCTCTGGCTCTTCGTACGGGGTTTTCATTCCAGAATCGATGCATATCTATGTTTCCATCCAGCTGGTCTGATTGCCAATTCTATATTGCACAGTGAAGGGGTTATTGGGGGTCAGATTGTTGGATAGAAGCAGATAAGAACTGTGCCATGCCTGTTTTAATTCAGTCTTCCATGTAGACATCTGAGCAGCAGGCCAGCAGGCTCGTCTGAGTTATTACTGGTGATGGATGTGTGTTATCTCAAGCATCCCTCTGATGCATCAGGAAGCGCTGACCTGTCTTTGTCAGACCTGGCTGGCCACAGGATTTATAGGCTTCATCTGGTTGTGTGTGTGTGTGTGTGTGTGTGTGTGTCCATCCAAGTAAGCATTTGATCAGTCCAGTGTCTGGCTTCCCTCTAATTCAAGTCATCTTGGTCATGTAACAACTGACAACAGCAGAAATCATTTGAGACACCCTGCCCACCTGTGACAGTGCTGCGAATTTATTTTTCTATTGTCATAAAGTTTCATTTGAAGAAGATGTTTGCCATTCACAAACGCAATTACAAGTCATGTCTGGTCTGAAATCATTTGCATGAAAGAAAAAAAAACTCATTTAAGGGAGCATTCCATCACGTTAGCGTGTGTTTCAGCTCCACTGGCTCTGCCTGGTTGATCATTCAAAGAGATGATTGAAGGATGTATTCGTGTGTAAACTTGTTAAATAGCATCCATCAATTACTGTTTCCCCTCAGTGACTTAATGTGTGGATGATGATGATGAGGGAAGGGAAAAGAAGAGAGGCAGTGGGGGGGGGATGGGGAGGGGGCAGAAACAGAGAGGAGAAGGGCAAAAAAGGGCGAAACCAGCTTTGATTAAAGAATGCTGAATGCTAAGCCGATTCCATTCGATTCACATGAGTGACTTTGGCCTGGTGGTACTGGAAGACATTACTGTGTGTGTGTGTGTGTGTGTGTGTGTGTGTGTGTGTGTGTGTGTGTGTGTGTGTGTGTGAGAGAGAGAGAGAGACGGTGTACAAATGCATTTACAGAGCGCCTTTAGCATGTGTTGCTACAGTACATGCAACACCAGCATGGTGCATTGAAGGGTTCTCCCAGGCTGCAATTAGGTCAGACTTTGTCTTCTCTGTGAAAGGTCATTATTTCTTCATTCAAATATAATTAGTTTTGCCCTCCCACATCATGTCATTATCAACACGTGCTCGTAAGAATCCCTCTGGCCTCATCTGTGACTTTCTCTAACATTTAAATTAAAACTGGAGGAGGACAGAGCCAGATTCACAGTATACACACAGACAGGATGCATGGTCATTTCCACCATGCACGACAGGTTTTTGTGAAGCGATGAGTCCGTCTATGGGGACTCTATTGCAGCTCTCTCTCTCTCTCTCTCTCTCTCTCTCTCTCTCTCTCTCTCTCTCTCTCTCTCTCTCTCTCTCTCTCTCTCACTGTCTGCTGAATTACAGCTAGCATCAGCAACTAAGTCAGAGAGCTATTGACACACACATACACTCTCTCTCTCTCTCTCGCTCTCTCTGACTGCCGCTAGAGATGGAAACGGTCTCCATAGTAACATTCCCCTCTCCTGTTCAGAGCTCCACCAGCAGCAGGTCCACAGAGGGCATGGGGGGTACAAAACAACAAGCGCTCTCTCTCTTTCTCTCTGTCTAATATTATTGTCACTGTTTAAAACCGGGCTAGCCTCTGCTGTGGTTTGCGTGTGTGCGCGTGCGTGCGTGTGTGTGTGTGTGTGTGTGTGTGTGTGTGTGTGTGTGTGTGTGTGTGTGTGTGTGTGTGTGTGTGTGTGTGTGAGAGACAGACTTTATGATATGACAATTTATCCCTGGGCTGTATAATACGTAATTACAGTCACCATTAGCCTTTCCTAAATTCAGGCAGTTGTATGTCTTTGAGGAGAGGAAAACCTACCTTAAGGGTAGGTGTCCGATATTTACTTTCTGGTGAACCTGTAGCTATGCAGAGATGCTTCAAAATGTAAAATACAGGCAACTGATAACTGATGTTGCTAAAACACATTAAAGCTTTTTGAATGTGTTTTGTGATGAGCAAGAGTGCGGCGGCAGAGTCCTCTAATAAGCAGAAGTGCAATTAAATAACACAGATTGGCTCACTTCAATCAGACAAGAGTCTCAATTATCATGCAGTGACTCATCCAGTGGTTTCTCCTAACCTATATTTCCTCCAAACTGGGCTGTCTGCACCGAGGAGTCCTCTGTGGGACTGTCATGAGATTCCCCTCCCTTTTCTCCTGAAGTGTTTTCTAGAAGATCCCATTGAAAAAGTGTTTCCTTTTTTCTGTCAGATACTTGACAGGTTTGTTCACACTGACATTTTCTCCCCCTGTCTGCTCTGCTTCCTGTGTTGCAGCTGACATTATCTCAACGGTGGAGTTTAACTCATCGGGGGAGCTGTTGGCCACTGGGGATAAAGGAGGTAGAGTGGTTGTCTTCCAAAGGGAGCAGGAGGTAGGAAATGCCAACAATGCAGTGATAATTATGCTGTCCTTCAGCTGAAAAGGATTTGACAGCCTTAAAGCATTAACATTGGATTGTTTGTTTTTTTGATAACTAGCAAGCAAGAGGATGTATTTCAAAAGGACAGCTGTAAATATGCTAAAAAACAAAAAGCTTTTGTTGGACCAACATTATGAAGACATGTAACAATGTGGCACAAAAGTACTGTTGAAAGCCCCAATTCGAAAATCTAGTCTGTTCTGTTACTCAACATATAATATTCCAGAATCTATGTAAATATATCATGGACTGTATAAAAAAATGGATGTGGCCACCATGAAATCGCTCATTAATTTTTCCTGTGGTATTAACATTTTAATATTACTAAAAAAAAAGTATAGCTTCCAGGTCGGGAAATGAAGTCTTCGCGGAAGTTCCTTAAACCTATCCTGCATACTGTCTGAGGGCCACCAAATGCCAATGGCTGTGGTTGCATAAAAGACTTCTGATCCTATATTTTCCCATTTTCCTACATATGGGAAATGCTAAACACTTACCTGCTGCATTTATGGTTCATATTATGGGTCATACGGCATAAAAATTAAGTCTTTTTTTGTAAATTATTTTATCTACCCGTTAGCTCATTGGCTAACAACTGTTGTTGTTTCAGTCACAAGTTGTTAGCCAGTGAATGACCTGCCCCTCCTGGTCATATCTCATTTTTCCAAACAAGATGGTGACCCCCCCAAAACCCTTATCTCGCAGCCTCAGAACGAGATATCATTTCCATGTAACTTTTACTTTTCATCCGTGGAGGTAGGGGCTTGATGTAATTGTGTCAAACCAGAATTAGGAGAGGAGGTCCCCAAATGCAAAGCTTGACTAAAGTGTTTTATTACGTTTTGTCATTGTTCTACTATGTATTTTATTCTATTGTCAAGTGTCCTTGGGTGTCTTGAAAGGTGCTTTTAAATAAAATGCATTATTATTATTGGTAGTAAGCTTCCTAAGGGGGAATTTAAGATAAATTAAAGATAAATTACATCTTTTCCAAAATGCTAGATCTAATATTGAATCATTTACACCTGTCTTATAATCACGGGAATCTAATGAAACTTTCACCAAAAAAACCAAAGTCTACCTGTGCTTCACTTTCTTTTTTTTTCTTCCTCTGCAGAGTAAGAGTCAGCCCCAGCGTCGTGGGGAGTACAATGTTTACAGCACATTCCAGAGCCATGAGCCAGAGTTTGACTACCTGAAGAGTTTGGAGATTGAGGAGAAGATCAACAAGATCAAATGGCTTCCTCAGCAGAATGCAGCATATTTCCTGCTTTCCACCAACGGTCAGTACACCTAAGGTGCTGTAAGAGCAGCACAACTATCAGAATGGTCAAAAGAACCAATAATCTATCACTGGAGTAGGGGTGGGCGATAGAAACGATATACGATAGAAACGATATAAATTTGGCCAACGATAAAGATTTTGACTACACCGCTCTATCGTGATAGCGCATGTTGATGACGTCATCAAGCAGCGCCTGTTTTGGTCGAAAGCATCGCAGCTATTGCATTTGTCCCTAACCACCAGAATCCCTCACGTTAACTTTTATCGAATGGAAAAAAGTTGGCGTTCATTCCCCAGCTTCACTGCGCTAATGTTATGCTAACATAGCTGTGTCGCTAGCAATCACGTAGCACAACATTATATACCAGGTAGTCCTACTTCAGTAACCTTGCAAACACCAATGCTGTTTAGTTTTCTGTCTTCATTTATGTTGGAAGTGGTAGCAGAGCTGTACGTTTGAATTAGTTTCAAAAATCTCTCAGTCAGAACATGGTATATCATGTTTAGGTGGAAACTAGCGAGCTAACTTCCTGTTAACTTCTAACTCCGTTAAATTTAATAAATTCTGTTTTCATGGATGCCTGGATGTTAAACTTAATTGTTACACCTGGTAAAGCAGCATCGCTGATGATTTTATTAAAGATGAAAGAATTTAGACCGTTTTTAACTCTGTGTTCGTTTGACTTTGGGACCTGAAGAGGACGGAGTTTTGGACCCAGATTACTCCGCGAAGCTCCTCACTAGGGCAGCCGTAATGCTCTGACAATTCATCAAGCAGTGTGGCTTACCAAAGTTGTACTAAAACATTTTTTAACAGATTTCTGCACGCCAAAATCGGTTCGAGGTCAGTAAGCACAACCAGAATTCATACATAAAGCACACTCTCGATTTTTGAGAAAATTAAAGGATTTTAAGTGTGCCTTATAGTGTGGAAAATACCTTATACAGAAGAAAATAATATATCGCGATATATATCGTTACCGCACGTGCTTCAAATTATACCGCGATAGGGATTTTAGGCCATATCGCCCAGCCCTACACTGGAGTATGTTTACATGTGAGCTAGTGTTATTAGTCAGGTACTGTGCAAAATGATTCATTCGTCACTTTGCAGAATGCTCAGATTTGCAGTTGATGTAAAAGGAGGTGTGATGAATATCACTTGACAGTGTCTTTTTGACTTTTTGGGAGAACACAGTGTTGCTTGTTTTGCTTGGGTGAGCAAGTGTCACCTGCAGAAGAGTTTCAGATTAAGGGCTTCATGCATGGCTGTCACAGCAGGGCCACATATTAAGGCATGTGCCACCACACACGCCGTACATGTACGAGAGCCACAGCAGACAAGTACACACATCAGCTGAGAGACGTCTTGCAGATTGTGGGCTTCACGCATGGCTGCTACAGACGTGTTTGCGGTGGCTGGAGCAGATGGTGGAGAGTCCTGTGGCGATGGCCTCGCTGCTCTGACACCGGCATCGCAGCGGAAATTAAGAGGGGAGAGGAAAAAAAAAAAAAGCAGACAACCTGACTGCGGCTGCCATCCACTTCAGTAGACCGAGAAGATGAGATGTAACCGATGTTTATATGATGCAAAAATTGAAAAGCAACCCAGATGGCTTTTCCAGGGTGTGGGAGGGGAGGGGCGAGGGTATAAACAGCAGCAGGGAAATTAAGTCAACTTGTAGATTGATATCGGTGACATCAGAATCTACGCAGGAGTCGCCATTCATCATCCTTGCTGGCTTCTGCCCAGCTACTTGCCAGATTGTATCCCCAGCCCCCCGCATCCATCTTGTATCTGAGATTCACTCTGCTGAGCCGTGATCTAACTGTATTTTGTGTATGTCTGTGCGCCTGTGTGACGTGTCCACCTCAGACAAGACAGTGAAGCTGTGGAAGATCAGTGAGAGGGATAAGCGCCCTGAAGGCTACAACCTGAAGGATGAGGACGGACGGATCCGAGACCCATCCACCATCACCACTCTACGGGTATGTGAAACTGTTGAATGTCACAACACCCATGATGTCACATACACTGCGGTGAAAATAGGCTGCGACTAGATTACACTCACTTTATTAGACAGTGCACAACATTTGAGTGGAATGAAAACATTGCATCGATGGCACTACTTTGAATTAGTCCACAATGAAATGGACTGCAATTTATGGACGTGAAAATTAGAGTCAGTGATGGCAGAGTTTTTATTCTCTGTCACTAAAAACCACAGATTTTCTATTTGAGGGGAGGCTGGATGACCCAACGAGACTGCGATAAATCTGACAAAAATGAAATATTTGAAGCCATGCATCAGTGGTCCGGGTGGCTTAAGACTGAAAAAACTACTATAGAAAAAAGTAAAACATGACAACTTACTGCCACTATATCCATAAATAACAAAAATGAAGAATATTTGTGCTCTGTGGAGGCTGAGATAGGCTCCAGCGCCCCCCATGACCCAGATAACAGATAGAGGGTAGATGGATGGAGAACTATTTATTTATGCATGGATATCAGAAATATTTAAGAATATTTGTGGTGCTCAGTTTAAAAATGAAATTAAAAGCATCACCTAGCAGTAGCATCTTTCATTTAACCTTTTGGTAGATTCCTGTTTTACAGATCCCACAACTGCTGCTTGTAACCCAGGCTCACGTATTTTGAATGAACCAGCGTTTCTGGAAAGACCTGCACATGGAATCCAAGCAAGCAGAGTTCAGATAAGCTGATTAAGTCAAAATTTAGCATTCAGCCTTTTATGCTATGATAGCCTTTAATCCAGCATAAACTTCTTAGTGACATATGCTGCACGCCTGTGTGTGTCACAGTTGTTTTTTCATTTGTGATCAGTTTCAGTCCCGATAAATGAGAGTCTGACACCAACAAAGCAACCTGCTATCTTTGGACTCTTTTGAACTTCTGGCAGAAGAAATTGAGAATGAGCGATCAATATGTGCGCTGAGATGAACACCGTGAAGGGATCATCCTCTCTCTCTCTCTCGTTTTTATCACTCCGCTACCTATTTAATTTTCACACAAAAGAGGGCACACACAGACACACAGGACTGTGTCTGTGTGTGTCTGCCATTGCAGATTAGTGCTGTGTTCAGCGTGTCTGTCCCTCTTTGTCTGGCTGGCCAGGGGATCATAGCAACCTGGAGGACAGGCCGGGACTGTGGCAATCCTGTTTAGAGGCTGTGAAATCTCAGCAGGGGGAGAAAGCAGAGGAGGAGAGGGAGGAATTCACTAATATTCATCCTAGAATTCATACAATGATTTAAAGTTTATCATTCAGTATCTCATAAAGACATATATAAAACATTATAACCTACTGATTTACTTTGAAGTATTATTTTTAAGGCAGAAATGTATAAATATATTATGTTACAAAGACAATCAGATCACAGCGAATCTGCAAGGGGCAAGCTGAACGGCACAACTGTCAGTGTTCGGGGGTTATGGGTTAATATGTTCTGTGTCTCTCTGGACAGCCAGTGAAAGACATGGAAATAAAGTGACATCCACGGAGATACAGCAGCCTGCTGGGCTGCCATGTCTCTGTCAGTGCCAGCAACGGACGAGAGAAAAAGGGAAGAAGCAGCCGATTTGTTCTCCTCGCTCCCTCCCCTCTCTTCTCTTTGTCTGGGTTTTATCTGGCCAACGGGGGGCTGCATGCAGACTGGTACTGGGCTTCTTTGAAGCCCGAGCAGCAATGTGCAACTCTGGGTTCTTGTGTGTCTGCGTGTGTGTCTGTGCAAGCTTGTCTTAATTCTGCAGAGTTCAGTTATCATTCCTCAGCAGGGCCTGCCGATGCCCTCGGGCCATGTCTTTTTTTCCACCTCCTTCGATTTCTCTCCATTTTCTCTTTCTCCATGACACACACACACAAACAAGAAAGCAGGAGTGACTTGGAGAAAGAGAAGGAGGCGTGATTACTGGGTAGCTGTGTAGCAGAGAGATATTTGCGGTCTGATTGAACCAACTCATCAAGCAGCCCTTGAGCTTCTGTGTCATTAAGATTTGCGGAGTAAATGTCAAATAAATCCCCGGAGTCATCCGATTGTGCCTCACACACAGACACACACAAAACTGCCCAAATGGTCCTCACTAAAATATCTGGACAATCACACACACCGACACAAGTATAGACACAGATACACTCACAGAAGGCCAGCCTAGTAATTACTACCCTCAAAAACCTCAAGCTGATTTTTCTATTCTTGCATATTTGTCTGCATTACTTTACATTTTCCCTTAAATGTTCACTCCAGGTGCCGGTGCTTCAACCTATGGATTTGATGGTCGAGGCTACAGCCAGACGGGTGTTCAGCAACGCCCATACCTACCACATCAACTCCATCTCTGTCAACTCCGACCTTCAGACCTTCATCTCCACCGATGACCTTCGGATAAACCTGTGGAACCTGGAGATCACCGACCGCAGCTTCAGTATCCTCTTGTTCTGTTCTGTTTTTTTTTTTTTTTTTTCCTATGATTATCATTGTTTTCATTTTTAAAAAAGACAAAAAAGAGAAGAAAAAAACACTCAAAATCACACTTAATTCTTTTTAATTAATAATGATAGGGTGATAAATAGATTTGAGGTTCTAAAAAAATCATTGTTAGTAACAGTTTGTACATAAAATATGTATTTTTTTCCAGGGCTGCATTTCAGTAGTGGCACAATTTTTCATTTTACTCTGTGGGTTACATGTCCACTGTAGTCTTCTGTTCCTTAGCGGTTCTCTCTCAGACATTGTGGACATCAAACCAGCCAACATGGAGGAGCTGACGGAAGTAATCACCTCTGCAGAGTTCCACCCGCAGGAGTGTAACACCTTTGCCTACAGTAGCAGCAAAGGTTCAATACGCCTCTGTGACATGAGACAAGCCGCACTCTGCGACAAGCACTGCAAATGTGAGTACCAGAGCATCATGGGAGCAGATTTAATAAGTGTCTTAGTGTTCAGGTAGACCTACCAGAAACGTGGCTGTTTTTATCTAGCCACAATTCTTTAAAGGTTCACTGAAATACTGAACACCTTTGTTCTATTGTATTAATTTATTCCTTTAAGGCAGACAAAATTTAGATACTGGAGAACTGCAAAATTCACGGGACGCAAAACCGCAAAAATCAACAATTTCCATCGATGCCTTTATTGCCATTGAGGTGATGGTAGTCAACAAGGGAAATATAGCCCGATTCCAATATTCCACACCTTGGCTGTAAATTCACACTCAGCTCCACCTTTTTTTTTCAGCTGTGACATGTGGGCTTCCCCTGCTCAATATGCCACGATTGATAACACACGAATAAATCTTGTAGCGCGTCTCAAACAATGAATGGCCTTCTCCGAAGCTTGACATCACATGGATACACTTTAGCTGAATGAATAATGAATACATTGACATTTTTGCTGGGAAATCAATGGCTTAAGAGCAATCGCATTAGTCCCTCATGGACACACCCTGTTGTTCAATAATGTCACTCATTTCCTCAGACGTATTGATGGATCCACTGGACCCAGCACCAACACGGCCTGTTGAATTTCACATGAGCATCACATGAGAGCTGGAAAAAAAATGTTTACATTTGGAGACATTGGGCAGTTGAAGTTGTCGGCTTCATACTCTGATTGTTTGGCATGTGTGTGCCATTCCTAGACAGGTGCTTGTAGCAAACACACACAGGCAAAGCAGGCAGGTGCTCTTGTTAGCCTCAGGAGAGGTCTGTTAATACCAACCTACTGTCTCACTGCATTAACGTTTACGGCTCAGAGCAATGTAAAGCCTTCTCTCCTGCACTCACACACCACTCCTCCTTTTTGTGACACACACACAACACAAACTCACAATCATAGTGTATCTCCTTCTATATAGAAGGATATATATATATATATATATATATATATATATATATATATATATATATATATATATATATATATATATATATATATATATATATATATATATATATATATATATATAAAAAAAATAAATTCTGGAGCACGCTGCTATCAGTCAGTTTTACAGGAAGGATGAATGGCCGCCGAGGATTGCCAGTGAGCTGAGCCCCAGGACAAATAGAGAGAGGGACCAAACAGCCCCCCTGCTGACTCCCCGGGGACCCTATTATCCACCCGTGGATCTGGATGGGAGGGAGGGCAGGGGCACACATGCATATATACATGCACACATTACACTTGCTCTTATTCGCACGCATTCGCTGGCGCGCGCACATACAAATCCAGCAGGGCTCATATGGACCCAGCACTTTGACATTGATTTGTTTTTCTTATCCCTTCCTCATCCCCCCATTTTTTTTTCATCTCTCACACTGCATCCCGAGTTAGACTCCCCACTGATACATCACAGAGCTATTCTCCAGGCCTCAGCTGAGGAGTGGGATTGAGTGGAAGTGGGGGGAGAATGGTGGGGGAATTTTTTTTTTTTTGGTTTTTTTTTTTAAAGAGAGAGAGAGAGAGGGTAGGAAGGGTGGGAGGAAAAGAGGAGGAGGAGGAGGAGAAGGAACAATAACTTGACAGCTAACGATGGAATGCCTGTCTGTTATCCCCAGCGTGCTGGCCTACACACGGAACAGCAGCTGCCAAAATCAATATGAATCATAACCAATATTTACCCACCATGCTGACCCACAACTATCTCCCTAAACACACATGTAATTCTGTGAGGAGATGCAGCTGCTGCAGAAAACTCAGCATCCAGGCATTGTCGTGGCTGTCATTGTTTTCTAATAGCAGCCTCCACTGCCCAAACCGAATCTTCCTCCTTGAAGCGATTTAAAGTCTTTAAAGCAGCGAGCACCAACAGTGTAAAATCTTCTGTTGAAAGATAACTGCTTTATACATTTTCTTTTACATGTAGACTTTGAGGAGCCAGAGGATCCATCCACTCGCTCCTTCTTCTCTGAAATCATCTCATCCATCTCTGACGTGAAGTTCAGCCACAGCGGACGCTACCTGATGACAAGAGACTACCTCACTGTAAAGGTGTGGGACCTTCAAATGGAGAACAAGCCGCTCGAGACGTACCAGGTACGCTTTTCATTGTTCTCTCGTGTGCTTTTTAGATAGCTTGAGGGCTCCAAAGAAAATGTTCCGCTGCTGAAGTTAGTAAATAACCGCTGTGCCCAGATCAAATCAAAACTTATTGATTTCAGGCTTATCACTCAATATAATCCTGTTTCACTGTCACCCTGCCAATCTGTAACCGTGTCATGTGTAGCAATTACCCCAGGAGGGCTTATTGAGCTGAATGTCCGTAAGAAGACGGATAGTATAGGCGCTGATGGAACCCGGAGGGCAGAACCTCCCACTGTGTGGTCACGGCAGTCACGTCCACGCTGTCTGATCAGGGGAAGCCATCTTAGGGCAGATCATGATTGATAAGGCCATCAACCGGGCTCAAGGGATTCTCTGTCCAGTTCCACCTCAGCCTCCACCTGCTACCTAGCATCTTAGCACAGGTCACCAGGTCTTGAGGGATTACTGAAAGCAGAGCATATGGTGGTGCAGCTTATGGTTTCGGTGTGTTTGCCCACTAAAAGGCAATGCGAAGAACTCCAAAGGCCTATAAAGACTGATCCAAAAAGTACTGCAGATTGTCATGTTTTTGGTTTTGTTCTTCAGGTTCACGACTATTTACGGGGTAAGCTGTGTTCTCTGTACGAAAACGACTGCATCTTTGACAAGTTTGAGTGCGTCTGGAATGGATCAGACAGGTGAGACTTCTTTTCAGCGCCGCCATCGACCAGATCTACCAACCGCTCGGTCCATCCAGCCACCCCTCTCGATAACACCCCCTCTCTTCTTTTTTCCCTCCTCAGCGTCATAATGACCGGCTCTTACAACAATTTTTTCCGAATGTTCGACCGAAATACCAAACGCGATGTCACACTGGAAGCATCCAGAGAGAACAGCAAACCCAGAGCTATTCTGAAGCCTCGCAAGGTACCATCACCAACACAAGTTATCCTTTTTAAATTCAAAGACATCTGGTTTTAGTCTTATAATGCCTCACCGCAAGTGAGTTTCTAATGGAGAAATGCTAATTATTCACTGGTTCTCCAAAATTGTGATTCTTGCTGGATTGTGTGGATCTGTGACAGTTAATATCTTTTGATTTGTCAAGCAAAAGTATTCAATTTGTTAATTTGGAAACCTGTGATTGACATTATTTTCACTATTTTCTGACATGTTATCACCAAAGTATCAGAGGCAATCATTGACAGACTCATTGATAATGTAATTAGTTCAGGGTTTAAGCAATGATTGTCATAATCGATTAATTTGTCAATTATTTCCTAAGCCAAATGATTTATTGAATATCTATAAAAAGCTGGTCAATAGTGAAATTTCCTGCTGTAATTTTCACTGATTGAAAGTGGCACCTCCAGATGTCTTTGAGTTCATCTATGATATTCATTTATGACAAAAAAAAAAAAAGGATTAAGTAAATACCAGCAGTTTTTGTGACCAGTCGGTTTTGAGATTTTAAAGTAATGGTGTCACTAAAAACAATTCACTTCCCCTCCTTATATTCTGTAACTTTGATAAAAATGTCCTCACTAGAAATCTGCTGTACAAGTCCAGAAATTCAATATCAAAACAGACCTGACTTAACAGTGACAATCATGACTGAATACAACACACAAATGAACAAAAGAAATGTGTTTAGTATATGTACACAGTGCAGTCTTATGTTTCAAACTGCAGTAATCCGGTCTTTAAGTGATGACGTGATGAATACTGCTTCCGGGCCCAAAGTAGTCTGCATTTAATAAGGCTGTCATGTGTTTTAACATGTTTTAATGCTTTGTATCTTGTTCTATTTAATCTCAACAAGCCCCTAAAAACAGTCAGTGATCACTGTCAGCTTCTCTCGGTTTTTATTACTGCTAATCACTTTAAAGCTCAGTTTTTAAACCCTTACGATGTAACTACAGCCCAGCCCGTGCAGCAGTATATTAATGACTAACCTTGTATTGTGAATGGATTATCTAGGTGGTTCTCCTGACTGACGTTTGGTCAGTTTACAGTAATGTCTTCTGCCATGCAATTGCATTTGCCCCTAACCATTGGGAACCCTTATGTTAACTTTTATCGTGTGGAAAAAAGTCCTCCGTTTGTTAGCGTTTGCCCTCCAGCTTTACTGTTTATGTTATGTTAACATAGCTTTGTCATGCTAGCGATCACGTAGCACATCATTATATACCAGCTAGCCCAACTTCAGTAACAAATGTCGTTGCTGTTTAGTTTTCTGTCTTCATTTATGTTGGAAGTGATAGCAGAGCTGTACGTTTGAATTTGTTTCATAAATCGCTCAGTCAGAACATGGTATATTATTAGGGTTGCCAACTCCCTGAAAAATAAATAAGGGACACCTCGTGGCCAGGGCCGGGCGACCCAGTTGTCTTCACCCTTCCCAGTGTGGTGAATTTTCTAGCTCTTTTTTTGTGTGTGAAATTATTTTTTTAACCATTTGACTTGAAGTTGATTTAAGTAGATGCATATTCTATTCTTTGTGATATGAACACATGTGAAACAAATGATCATTTAGCCATTTATTTTTAGCTCAAAATGACAACATTAACACAGTAAAACAGGTCTCTTTCTTAAACAGAAGCCTGTCATGCTTAACTTTTGAGAATATAAGTAAATCTTTCTTTAAAAGCACTCTGTCCTGCTTAACTTAAAATAATAGAAAACAATAGAAAGAAAAATATTCTTGTAACAGTGCACATTTAGTGCATTTAGTACAATTGGCTTCAGTTGAGGTATTATTTCAGCTTTTCTAAAGCTAATCAGCTGCTCCTGTTTGTAAACCCGCTTGTTCCCATGATTACGCATCATAACTCATCATCATTATTCATCTATGTATTACTTTTATGTATTAGTCATCAATTTGTTGTAATCATCTATCCTTGCAGTTGTTTATTACACAAAATAAATTATATTATCACACTTCTGGCCACATAGCGCTGATATTCACTGCACATGCCCATATTAACGTTTTCCAGCCAGGTGTTTTCCTTTTCCCATTCTTCCCTTTCTCTGAGGGGAACAAACATTGCTGCTCTAATGCTGGGCTCACACTGTGCGGTTTTTGGCCCATTTTGAGCCGATTTTTGAGTGATCGGACCGATTTTGGCCTTCATCGTGCGTCGTGTAGTATATGTGGGGTAACGAGAAGTGATTAACACCTCATGACCAGCTCCCGATCATCAATCGCTCGTGAGGTTCTCACCACAGGCGCTCACACTGCTCGCGCGCAAACGTAAACGTTGGTGAAAAAGACGGCGCAGCACGGCTGTGCAGCGTGTGATCTGGACACAAGCGATGGAGGCACAACTTGTAGAACTTTGGAAAGCTCATCCGAGCCTTTTCGATGTGGCATCACAAAATTATCACAACCACAACAACCGTGAAAATAGTTGGATTTACACTGCTGCTAAATCACAGCTGCCTGATCATGTTTTTCATTAGCAATTTAGCAAAGTTGATGGTAGTGGTGTGTCTGTGTGAGTGAAAGACAGAGAGAGCGAGCGACAGATTTTCTGTTATAACCTTCATGTTATGGAGGCACAGTGTGAGCACTCAGGTCCCATCAGAGCATCGGGCGGTATAGTGTGAGAGTACATCGTGACATACGAACTTCTAACCCCTGCGAGTCAATCGTGCAGTTTGAGCAGGAGCTGAATAACGTGACTGAAAAAAATCGCACAGTGTCTGCCCAGCTTTAGGTGTACTGTCATCCGAGACTTGCACCGCAGTGTCGGCGTTTGTTCCCCTGTTGACCATGCTTCTTGTTGTGGTCATCTGTTGTCTTCCGGTATTTTCTCCGCAAGCGACCTTTCCTCGACCAATGAGATGAGCGGTAATCTGAATTGTCATACTCGAATTGTCATAAGTGTGCTGTCAGCTCATTGGTCACAAAGCAGGAGAGGGGCTGGGAATTATGTTTTCAAACAAAGCGTTAATTCCATAAACATTTATAGACTACTTTTGATTCTCACTGTATTACGGGACAAAGTGCGTCCCTTATTAGCTCAATACGGGACGTGTACTTTTGTTTCGAAATACGGGACGATTCCGTATTTTAAGGGACGGTTGGCAACCCTATATATTATATTTAGATGGAAGCTAGCAAGCTAACGCCCTGCTAACTTCTAACTCTGTTAAATATCATAAATTCTGTTTTCATGGATGCCTGGACGTTAAACTTAATTGTTACACCTGGTAGAGCAGCCACATTGATCATTTTATTACAGATGAGAGAATTTAGACAGTTTTCAACTCTCAGTAATGCTGCAGTGATCATTTGACTTAGGGACTTGCAGCGGAGTTTGGGCCCAGACATGGCTAATGACGTCAGACTTAAAGACCGGATACATGTTTTCAGTGGAGAGAAGAATCTTTTGTATACACAAAGCTGTAAAGAACAGCTTTAGGTTTAGGTTTTGAAGCACTTTAGGTTTTGCTTGCTCTCATCAAAGTTCTGTTTTCTGCTCATGAAAGATAACTTTAGATTTATGTTCTTTCATGTGTAAATATGGGGCTAGCTAATTTGCTAACTCAATCTTATATCAACTTTGTAAAGTGACCAAACCTGAAACAAATGTTGGTAATAGCCCTTTTTAAGTCCTATGTTTAGCATTTTGGCTATCACCATTAGAGGTTTTTGAACCAAACTGACCATATCTGGAAGGGTGCAAAGCTATCAGCTAACACTAGCTTGGCTCGTTATCAAGATGCATCCATTTATATCTCGCAGACACAGATACCTAATAAATACAGCCAGACTTTTAACTCACCAAAACTGGAGCATGGGCCTCTTAACGCTTAGCACCAACACGGTTTAGAGGTCCAGCTCAGTGACGCCATTGACGCCAGCTACAAGCCTAGTCAGCACCCCACCCACCCCGTCATCTTTCAAATGACTGACATCAGTGAAACGTGCGAGCTGCCACACTCCCACTTCTTAATGCCTCTTCATTTTTGTTGTTGTCCTCCAGGTGTGTGTAGGTGGGAAGCGGCGTAAGGATGAGATCAGCGTCGACAGCCTTGACTTCAGCAAGAAGATCCTTCACACGACGTGGCACCCACATGAAAACATCATTGCTGTAGCAGCCACCAACAACCTATACATCTTTCAGGACAAGGTCAACTAAAGGGCAGCCTGCCCCCTGCTGACCCCTGACCCTGCACCTGTAAGGGGCTGCTGTCTTGAATTCCCTGACTCTGCTGATGACGACCAGGGTAAAAGTATCCAGTGACTAAAGTGGGGGAAGTGGACAGCACATGTTTTAGGAAGCAACAACTTGATTCCTTGAAATCAAGAATGAACTTCTTCAATTTGACTTATAATTTAATTTATTTAGCCATGCGGACACCCGAAGAATTGTTTCCCATGCGTTTATGCAACAAGAGGATTGCTACCATCACATTATGACGTAGCAGCACTCTGGACCCTAAGGACAGAGGCAGATGTGGGCACAATGAACAGAAAATAGAGCACACTGACAGAAACCAGGCCTACGTGATGGTGGCTCACTGTCATGTAGCAACAGTGCCCCCTGTCTTTCGGTCTTCTCATGCTGCAATGCATGTGATCAACCCTGCAGCCTCTACGTGAGGCAAAATTCCTGAACAGCGCAATGTGCTGCAGAAGAGGAAAAGACTGTTAATCTCTGACCCGCAGAAACTGAGTTCTCGCTGCCTGTGACACAACACAGACAGTCTTTCTAGTACCAATCTCGTGTCTCCTTGTGAGACTGCTGTAGTCTGTAATGTGAATGAAGCCCTTCCAGGCTGTGTCATTGGGTTTTATTTAACGCTTTTGTTTTTGTTGAGTCCTTCTCTCGGTCAATGAGTCTATTTAGAAGCTGTGGTGCCTTCTTTTGGTATGTGGGGGTTCGATGTAGTGGAAGGGAGGGGAGGGGAGGGTCGGGTGGGGAGGAGGGGTAATGGCCACAAGGAGGGAGTGTGTGAATGTTTCAAATGAAATGTTAACTTAGGATTTTTTTTTGTTCTTTTTCTTTCTTTCTTTCTCTCTAAATAAACAAACACACACAAAAAAAGCTCCACACAGGTCCCAAGTAGAAAAAGTGCTTGAATCAATGTAGTCACAATTCTACATTAGAGCACTGGTTTCATGCTTGTGAGCTCAGGGGAGAATGCTGTGATATGTACAAAGTAATTGTTGCTCTCACCTTGCAAGTCAGTCTGATGTTGTCAGTTTGCAAGAGACACAAACAAAGTCACATTCATTTCTAAATTTCTTGCCACATTTTCTCTTTATTTGGATAGTACTAAAAATGATCTGTAGACTGTAGATTGGTCGACTCATCGTGTTGACATATTGAATTTAAAACTTGAGATTTTCTTGGCCTAACAATGCTAGCATAGCTTTTTTTTTTCTTTGCATGCGTTGGATCTGATTCTGATGAAGCTGACAGCCTGCGTATAGCTATATTTGTACATCTGCAGATCATCTGGGGCACTATTCAGTTTTTTTAATATAAATATTAGATTGCTGCAATGCCTTTCCATGTTTCTCATCAAGCTGAAAATGGGTAACATGGAACAGTAGCAGATTGTCTTTCAGCACTCGGCTCTTACCGGCCAACTCCCGTAAAGCAAAGGTCTAAGTGAACTCTGTGAAATCAGGGAATAATTAAGTGTGATTCCTTTAAACAGTAATGTCTTCTAAACAACCTCCTTTGTGACACTCTAATTGAAAAAAAAAAGACTTTTATAGCTCAGAATGTATTGAAATGCAATGAAATACCATGCAGTCTTTATGCTTACTGGACTTTCTTTTGAATAAAAAAAAAGAATAAAGATGTGCAAGTTCAAATCATGCACTGGTGGACTTTCTCTGTTAACACCTGCTGAATCAATTATCAAACTTTATGTAAGATGTTTTATGGGCTAAGACCGTTTCTGCTTGTGGTGTTAGGGCGCCCTCGTGTGGACAAAAATTAAGACAAATAAAGGCAGTCCAGCTGATGAAATGGGATTTTCCTCAACCTCCTAAGACCCGAACTCTTCCACAGCATGCATTTTTAATTTCTCTTTGATATTTGGGCTGATTGGGGCCTGATGAATGTAAAAACAAAGAATTAACAGATTTTTTTTTTTTTTTTTTACCTTATTTTTGTTTTTAAGAAAAATAAGAGCCACATATAAGGATATTTGTTTACAATTTTGATAGAACAGTAGCAGTATAATGTCCTCGTAAGTGGATATCAGGCCTTAGGAGAGCAAAATTTTGGTCTTTGGTATTTTGGTCTAAATAACCCAAAATGTGATGTCCATATATGTGGATGCCAGGTCCTAGGAGGTTAAGCAAAGTTACAGCTAGGTCCATAAGTACTTGTAATATTGTGCCTGTATATCACTATGTTGGATTTTAAATCAATCAAGATGCAATTTTCAGCTTTAATTCACTACACATGAATTTCTGGACCACACCTCATACTACATATTCCTACATTTTAGGCTGTTTGTTGTCATTTCATCAGTATTTGCTATGACCATCTTTATTTTTCACCACAGTCTGAACATCCTGAGGCAAGCTTTCTGTAATTTCTTTGAGTAGTATAGACATTCAAAGCTCTTCTTTGGATGTTGGCTACCTTTTGTCCTCAACTTGCCTATGAAGTTTTCCAGCTAATAGATCTTGTTGTTGCAAAACTATAATTTTATGCCTCTCAAACTTATCTTTGGTATGATTGTATGTCAAACTCTAACAAATTATGTGTTTTTGTGACAGGCTGATAGTAAGAAAATGCAACTAGAGCAACTAAAGGTGGCTGCAATGAAAGGTCTGGTAGGGAAACACAACATTTGGTGATAGACTTCAGGCACTCGTTGATTTAAAGGAATTTCACCCAAGTATTAAAACGTGTTAAAATTAAAATGATGTTAGTCTGTGAAGTTACATTTGAGTCGCTGAAAATGAGGGGCTGTATTTCTTAAACAATTAATGCCATGAGTGTTTAACTTCAAATTCACTGTGGTGGTTTACAAAGACAAAATTATAAAAACTGTTCATCTGAGCACATTTACAGGAGACTTCTTCTGATTGGTTCTGGTTGGTTTATTCATATTAATATCCATCCATCCATCTTCTTCCGCTTTATCCGGGGCCGGGTCACGGGTCAGCAGCCTAAGCAGAGAAGCCCAGACCACCCTCTCCCTAGCCACCTCCTCCAGCTTATCCGGGGGAACACCAAGGCATTCCCAGGCCAGCCGAGAGATATAATCTCTCCAGCGTGTCCTGGGTCTGCCCCGGGGCCTCCTCCCGGTGGGACATGCCCAGAACACCTAACCCAGGAGGCATCCTTGTCAGATGCCCGAACCACCTCAGCTGGCTCCTTTCGATGTGGAAGAGCAGCGGCTCTACTCTGAGTCCCTCCCAGATGGCTGAACTTCTCACCCTATCTCTAAGGGAGAGGCCAGCCACCCGTTGGAGGAAGCTCAATATTAATATCTATTGTTGTTTATATATGATGAAATTTTGAAAACAAAACAAAACAAAAGAAACATTTTAAATGAAGCTTGTGATTATGTCCCAACCACCTCATTGATAAATCACATACTCTGTCAGGATGTCTAGTGAATGCAGGTCACAGTTTATGGTAGTGCCTTGGGTAGGCACTGTTACCTTTAACTCTTATTTAAGGAATCTGATTACTGTTAAGACCATAACTTTAATGAATCATTTGCACCAATCCAGTATATTCATCTGTGCTGAGATTTTCCTAATTGGCCCCATGTGGGTGTAGTCTACACACATTTTGCCAGCTGGGGACAGCAGCTGTCAATCAAACAGCATCTTTATAACTTGCTCGAGATGCTGCACCATCGCATCTCGGGATAAACCAGAGGACTGTCAGGTGCTCTGTACACTGCGAAGTCATTGCTTCTCTGGTGCTTAAATTTGAACAGGTGTAAACTCCAAGATATATTGTCACATTGTTTTTGGACATTTTTTCCGCCCAGGGCATTTTTCCCCTACATTTCCTGCCTGCCTTCAATTATTTTTTAAAATTCATTTATTATCTTCTTGTGACCAGATCAGCATCTTCTGGAAACAATGGATAAGCTTAGTGGGACCAATAGCACTGTGGTGAACAGCTCTGTAGACATGTGGTCATTTAGTGAACACGATTCCTTCCAGCACCTGGACACGACTGAGCTCAGGGTCCTGGTGCCAGCTATTCTGGGAGTCATTTGTATCCTGGGCGCGGCTTGCAATCTCACTGCGATGGTCATCCTGTTCTCTAATGCGCACAAAGGCAAACTGTCTCTCATCAACTCCCTCATTTTCAACCTGATGTTTGCAGATGGGCTGGTGCTGATGTTTACAGTGCCTTTCAGGGCTGCCTCATACTCCAAGACGAGCTGGAATCTAGGCTGGGTGGTGTGCAAGACAGCCGACTGGTTTCTCCAATCCTGCATGGTTGTGAAGAGCTTCACCGTGGCCATCATGGCCAAAGCCTGCTACCGCTACGTGTCAAATCCAAACAAGCAGGTGAGCATACACCTGGGCTCCATCCTGGTGGTGCTCTTCTTCATATGGCTGTCTGGCTGCACTGTCACCATCCCACACTGGCTGTTTGCTCGGCTGCAGAGAGAGATCCGTGGGCTGGTGTGCGTAATGACGGTTCCTCCTGAAGCCCAGGATTTCATGTCTGTGTATGTGAAAGCGTATCCTCTGGGGGTCTACTGTGCACCTCTGAGCATTGCCCTTATGTATTTCTGGAAGGCTTATGGCCAGTGCCAGCGCCGTTCCAGTAAGAGTCAGAATCTCCGTACACAGATCAGATCCAGGAAGCTCACTTTAATGCTTTTCAGCCTCACTGTGGCCATGGCTGTCCTCTGGATTCCTCACTGGGTTGTGTGGCTTTGGGAGCGCCAGATTGCAGAAAAGGAAACTGAAGGAGCTCAGCCCCTTATTTCCTCTCCTCCCCTTCTCCTTATCCTTTCTGCTCAGCTGCTCACCTTCTCTCTGTCTTTGGTAAACCCTCTCATTGTCCTTTCTCTCTCCGAGGAGTTCAGAGAGGGTTACAGGGGGCTTTGGAGACGCCTCACCCTGCGCAAGCAACTGCCACCTAAGCCTGGACCCCACAACCCCACCACTCTCCAGTCCCCTTGTCCTAGACCAGAGACCTCAGGTCAGCTGCGGGGGGAGAGAAGCCTTCAATCAGGCTGCAGCAAGGAAGCCACCAGGGAGGCTCAGCCTCAGCCGGAGCAAGTCGGAGCAGAAGGAGGAGGGAGGGAAGCGGACACCGTGAGTCTTAAAGATGGGAGCGTCTTGCCTGATGTGGAGCAGTTCTGGCACGAGAGGGAAGGTGGATCACTCACACAGGAAAACGACCCTGTGCCGTGGGAGAACCAAAGCATAGAGGAAAAAAAATAGCTACCACCTTTTCAGCCGATCATCACCCGACCGAAGCTGAGAGGACTGCAGAGTGCTGAACTGTAAATAACTGTAATTCTGTCAGGTGTGTTTATAGTATTATTCAAAGGTAAGAAGTGCAATCGGTGTGAATGTGGACTACATCTATATCTGTGTAAACGACCGAATTCACAACAATGTGTTAGCATTACTATATTTAGAGTAAGGTGATTTTTGGTGGCTGTACATAGAAACTTCTGGCAATAATGATTATGTAAATTACACAGTAGAACAGATCTGTATATCCTGTATGTCCTGGTGTTTCTGTGGAATATTTGCCAGCTTATATTATTTGGACTTCATGCTGCTCTTTGAACATATAAAAAATAATTTTTGCAGCTGTGCAATAACTGCATGTAAATACTCTCTGAATGTTATAAAGTAATGCTAAAGTAGACCAGCTTTTTTGCACAAAAATGAAAAGATCTGTGGGGATTGTTTTGTGATCTAATAAAGAGTATTAAAATTTAACTCAAGTGTGGTTGTTTTTGTGGTGTCAAAAATATTCTTGTTATTGGTTTAATCAGTGGCACTCACGCACATACAGTAGCATCCTAAAGGGATGCATCAAACATGTCTCAAGCTGATCGGGTCATTGAATGTATTTTCATAAGGGTATTCATTAGATTTGCTGAAGTTTTATAATTAGAGAGAAAGAGCCGTCGTCTGAACTCACATGCAGTTTTACTGGAATCTCACAAGGAATTCTCTCTTCACTGATTTAAACACACATAACAGGTATCACAGTAAAAGGGATAAACATCACGAGTGGAAACTCTGCTGATCTGTAATCAATTTGTCTGTCTGCTGCTGTGATTAACACTCAAGCCCATTCTGAATAATCTTCCTCCTCCTCCCTAATGAAAGACCTACATTCTTATTTTTTTACGTGTAGTTAAATCTCAGGGTTTTACATCCTAAAATGAGGGTAAAAGGTTGAAAAAAAGAGAGAGCAGAGGAAAGTTTAGGTTCTAATCACCCTGTTTTCGCTTTCCCCTCCCTCATGACATTTTCCTCTCATTAATCATTTATATTGACCTTTTATTGCCAGAGGCAAAATACATCAATCAGAGCAACACTTAACTATACAACCCACCATCAGTCCCCGGGGTAGTGACCTGACCATAAACACTGAAGGCAACAAAAAGCTAGACCCTCATTAGTGGACTGAAGTTTTCACCTCTGCTGTTTCAGCGGTGAAATAATGCAATGTTATTGCAAAACAAAAACAAACAGTAACTGAACATTAATCGTGGCTGTTGTACTATCTTTAACAAAAGTACACGGATGTTATTTACAGCCATGGTTGTTGGCACCTCTGGCTGAAGCATTTAGTCTGGTAAATGAGCCAGTAAATCTGCAGTTGTGGGATTTTATCCAATTTCAACAGAAACCCCAGGAGCTGCTAATATCTGGCAGGCATCTCGCTTGCTCATTTGGCACAGTTACTGGCAGGTGAAGTGATTTCCAAAAAGCATGTGCACAACAATCAAACTCCAGGCTTGAACCCAAACCTTCAATTAAACTTCATAAGATTTTTTTTGTATTGTTCCAAGATTTGCATGCTACCATTAAATCATTTTATTTTCAGCCAAGAGGAGCCTGTGCACTTCCTCTACATGCTATAATGTAGACCGAATATGCAAAATATAGTATAGCTGTATATTTAATGGTGTCATGCACACGTTTTTTTAGTGCGTGCATTAGAGTTTGTTTTACTTATTGTGCCTGATCAGACTGCACCTGCCCCAAGTAACAACTCCCTCACACTTCTGTGTGATTGCTCAAGACCACAGAGCTTACATACATCACTTGTCATATTGGAAATCATGCCCCCAGTCGGGTGTTTACTTCATAATAATAAAATAATCAATAAAAAAATCTATGGAACAGATTAACTGATCTGTTTTTCTTCCATGAGAGAATGGAGACACTTACTGCATGCAATGAAGAGACTGGCTGTAAACGCGTGCTGATGTGAAGTGACTGCCATTGTCATAGCACAAATTAGCCTCTCGGCGATAATAACCCACATTTCTGTTACACAATGGATAACCACAAAGAAACGGTTTGCGTTCACTCTGATATCAGTGTGCTGATCTACGGTCTTACACCGCATAAACCAAGAGGCAGCTCAACATTATGCTGCAGTGGGGGAAACTGCGATTGCCTCCCAGTGTCTGCTCCTTTATTTCACAAACTGTAATATTTGATAAACTCAGGTGTTACTAATGACATTAATAAAGATTCTCATCTAGGTATAGAGCCTTCATTAATTTGATTAGTAGTACCTGTGTTTGCCTGTTAGTGTATGCCATTTTTGGCATTAAATAGTTCATCCTGAATTCAGCCTATTTACTTTTGAAAGAAAGTAAGCAATAAAAAAGCATCGTCAGTGTGTCAGTGTTGAATAATAAATGTGAAATAGCTTGATAACAGAGTCAGGACAAAGAGGAATTTTCAGGCCGACTGGCGAAAAGTGAATTTTTGTGTGTGTTAAATGATCAACATGACAAGTGGCAAAACAACTTGGGTTTAATGAGGTCATTATACAAGGCAGGGGAGCATCCAGCAGGAGAGATCCTCTCTTTACTGGCCTCCTGGCTGTGTCCCTCTCCCACTGTGAGGGGAGGCGGGGGTGTCACCCCCGCGTTTCATCCCACAGCCAATCATCATCTCTAATAAATGAACCTCCACAGGAAGTGACATGGTAGCGAACACTAATTACGCTCAGCAGGGGAGGCTGGCTGCAATTAAGCCACATGCTAAAACCTTTGCCTACCAATGCCTGTGGAAGATCACCTGGCTCTTCAGTCCACAGAGAGTCAACTACTGTGTATGTGTCTATATGTGTGTGCATGCGATAGGCTGTCTTTGTGTTGGAGATAGATTGGTTTGGGGGGTCTGGCCCTGGTATTTAATGGTCTTTTAATTAGAATAAATCAAAGCGCTTTCATCTCAGTGAATGATGCAGAGATCTAAAGGGCAGGTAGACACCTTTCAGCATTTCTAGCCCTACTAAGAGGGGATGCCATTTACACTTATACAAACACTGGTGACAGGTGAGTGACAGGAAAGCAGAGGGAAATGTACAAAAAACAGTTCAACTCCAATTTAGCACAGTGGATTGTCTCAGCACAGAACTGGTATGGGAGACGGGGGTAAAAAGAGCCTTTTTCTTTTTTAACTCGTGATATCCAAGATACGGGAAAATGAGTAAGTTGTACAATGAAAATGTGCTGCTGTACAATGTAAACTGGACTGTTGACTCAATTTGCCCCACAGCATTTGCCTCAAATGATCTCTAAATAACAAACATAAAAATATTTGAGACCTGGATACAGTTGCTTTGATGGAGCTGCCAAAAACAGTTAAAAAAATAAGTTCATTATATTTCATGGCTGTCAGTGCACAGAACATGGATAAACGTAGCCACTGGCTCATCTTATTCCACTCTGCTCCTACTACCAAGTTGTTTTCAGGAAGAACAGGATGTGAAAAATCAAACATGGACGACTATTTTTAGTGTAATATGTTCAAAAAACATCCTTCTATGAGGAGAACACGTGACGACAGCATTGAGATTAGACTAAATGAGTTAACTGGTAGTCGGGTGGTCATCAGTTCCCCAAAGAAATACTAATGATGATCCCTTCACTGTAAGACTATAAGCCTTGGCTGTGAAGTTTCTATTTTGGTCATGTGATAATGTGTCAGTGTTGATTCCAGCATGTTGTGCTGCCACCTGGTGGCCAAAGTATGAATGTAAACGCTAAAATTAAGAGTTTATTTTTCTTCTGCAAATGCAGTCTGAACCACTTTAAGAGAATTGTGAACAGGGTGAATAAAGGTGTTTCCAGTTTACTGTAAGAATGCACAGGAAAATAATTTACAATCCCTCAGAGTTGCTATTTATTGAAGTTTTCTATGATGCAGTCATGTTCAAATCTATGGTTTAAAAGTACCTCTAGAGCTGTTTTTGTACATAGCACTTACAATGAAGGGGAAAAGTCAGATTATATGTTCATTACTGACACTTTTCACACACTTTTTGGTTTTATAAAAAAAGCCATTTTTTTAAATCTAACATAGCAAGTATCTGAACTCAAGAACTGCTGCTGGCAGCTGTATTGGCGAAAGCTAGGAAGAAAAAGCTGAAAAAACAACAACCTGTTAAAATGTTCAATATCTTTTTATTTACCCATGTGTTCATTTGAATTTCAGTTTCAGACACAGTGTTACACAAGCCCTGTGTTTGCATAGGTCTGATAATGAGGTAAAACATGGGAGTTGGCATTCTGCATTTCCCTTTTACAGATTACAATTCCCCAAGCAGTCACAATATGACACAATATTTAGAAGCACCTAACAGTAATGCCAAATTATTACTGCTCCAAAGCCTGCGGTTACACGACCACCTTTTAAACCCTTCAGGGCATGAGAACTCAAAAAGACAATTAAAAAAAATTAAATTAAAGAAATTAAAAACTAAAGAAATGGAAAAAAGTCCCTCACAGCTCCTGCTACATATCAGACATGCACTTTTCACCATAAGAATAAACTTACAGGCATGCAGGTCTTTCTCTGGTTACTATCAGTCCAGTTAAAACCCATTATTATTCACAGATAAGAACTTCATTACTGGCATCTTTTCTTAATATAAGACATCCCTTTATGGCTAATTCGCTTTGAGAGGCATCACGTTTGGTACAATGGTTTCTCTGTAAACATTCATTTCTCATTGATTTTGTGAATAAATACTTCTTCATTTATAATTCTACCAACATAAGTAAAAGAAACTAAACGCGGTTCAATTCAGAGCTCTAGCTTCAAAGTTGATAAAGCAGACACATGTAATACACAAAGCACTCATTGTTAAGCCTAAATCTTAGGCTTAAAACATCTCTACTTTATAACTTGCTGTAATTATATAATTTTCCACATATTGCACACCAGTGTACAGCGTCAAGTATTCCTCGCTTATCACCTTTTTTACGACCTGGCACCGCACTGAAAATATATTGTGAGGCAGTCTGTCACTGGATGTAAGCAGTGGTCCCCAATGCCTCCCTGAGCTTGTAGATTAGGCTCTAGAGAGAAGAAGTGCAAGAAAATTTTAATAAAATATAGGACGGTATTAAGATCTGTTTATTCCTACAGAGAGACATTTGAGAACACAAGACCACTTACCTGTTTGGCATTTTCTGTCCAGCAGATGGAGCCAAACCAGGTTTTCCTCGTTGCAAGGCATTGGTGGTAACCTGTGGGCCTTTCACAGGGTCCTGCAAGACAAACGAGACGTTCAGCATTTATTTCACTGTTGCAAAAGTACACACTTTACTTATTAATGCAGAAGAGAAGGATTTACCCCTGATTGTTTTTTGATAGGGCAAGGCGGTGGAGGTCTGTTTGGGGGGTTTGGTCTATTTTTGGGTACTGCTGAAAGCTGTGACGAGTTTTTGGCATCCAGGGAGCGTAAAGGTGGAGGTCTTGTAGGCAGTGCAGAAGCCTGGTTGGGTTTCTGTCCTGGAGGGACAGGGGGAGTGCGGCCCTGAGGAGAGATCACTCTCTGGGGCTGTGGTGTCTGCTTTCGCTGCTCTCCTGCACACATTGGTACAGGGGGAGGCTTCCCTGCAGGATATACAATACCATTCCTGGGTAGAGGTGGGGCAGACGGGCTCGGATGCGGAGAAGGCTTCCCATGTGGAAAAGCACAAAGATGACAAGTATTTTCAACATTTTTTATGGTATTACATGACAGACATTACTTAGGTGGTCAAAGAGTGGGCTTATTTACCGAATTCTTTAGCAAGAATGTTGGGTTGGCATGACCGTTGGCACGACTTTCCGGATTAAGAGGCTTGACGTCAGGTGGCTCGGAAGTGTGGATTTCATTCATTCTGGATGTTCGCACAACACAAAGGAAAAACGTTATCTGCAAAGTACGTTTTTAGTGTTTAGCAACTTCAGAACTACATACTTTGGCACTGGTGGTGGAGCAGAAGGCTTCAGCGAGGGGAGCTTATGTCTGCCGAAGCGCCAAAAAGCAAAAACAGCCAAACCCACCAAGAGAAGCAGAAAGGAAGTAAGGAGGGCTGTACCAACGCTTCCTGTTGGAATATAAAATAGACAAGAGTCAGAAAATAAACAAACACCAAAAAAATTGTTTTAACTTTAATTAACTGCACATAAATGATTGGTGCATGGGTCTCACTGCGGTTGATGACAGGCCCGCTGTCCACACTGCCCCCTGATCCTTTCTGGTCGCAGAGAGGAGGAGCCCAGCCTGGATCACAGTGGCAGTTACGGTTGTTGTTGCACAGCTGGTAAGAGAATAAGTCACATTTTTTATGACTGAAGGAGAATCAGGGACAGGAAGTCAATGTTTTGTAACAAAATGTAGTAAAAAGGCTCTGCCGAAAAAAATTGTATAGTTTATGGAACATTTTACAGAGGTGACCATATTGCTGCATAATACAGCCGTGGTTTCCCATAAGTAAGATGCCTGAATGCCAAACCCTTACTTGTTTATGATATGTTTTTTTTATATTGTTGTGTTGCTACTTTTAATTAAGCAAAGGATCTGGACCGTTCCTGCAGCGCTGCTTAGGGCTGCCAGCTTTCAGTAATTGTAGGCTAGCTGCCAAATCTTTCTCAGAAGTCCAGAGAAATCCATCAAACCAGCATCTCTTCTGCGACACACTGAAACTTACTCCGTGTCCGTGGCACTTGGCGTTGCATTCCCCCGCTCTGAGAAAAGATGCATTGCGGCATAATCCGTTAAAGCAAATCTGTTCAAACAAAAGAAGCGTGAGGAGGAACATTAGAGAAGCGCTTCGAGACAGGTTGCTTATCCCCTTTCAGGTGAAAACTGAAATCACAGATGATCCATTTTCTCTGTCTGATCGAAACAGTTTTGTCTGCTTTGTTTGTGACTTAAGATCGGGTGAAAAAAAAGTAGTACTGGTACATGCTCTTTACTACTACTGCAAACTCTGTTTAGTACATTTTCATAACTCTCACCAAGTCTTCGCCGCACTTGGTGCCCGTCATGACCAGACCTGGATCCAAAGTGTCACCCTGTGCCTCCTTTTCCTCCTTGTCAAGCTTGTACACATGTGTCCCCTTGCACATGATTCTTTTGTAGCCCTCAGTAACCGTGGTTTCTATGACAACCGCATTTTGCTCAATAGGCTTGGAGGCTGAAGCCAAACACTGGATTTTCCCACATTTAGCATTCCTGTCATGTAAACAGAACCCCCCACCCAAAACAACAAAGTTAGACTTCAGTTGAGGGAGAAGTAAATGAAAGTGTGATTAGTTTGTTGCTGAACGTTTTGGTTTTCACCTGTCACTACAGCTCCTGTAATTCCCAGACTCATCTTTGCCACAATTCCCATACATATTGCCAGCTTCATTTACCCTCTTAAAGCACAGGTCAGGGGCCGGACGACCATCTGTGGTTTAACAAAAAACAACAACAAAAAAATGCACAGAAACATATTTAAAAGTGTGAGCTCACGCAAACACAATAACACACATGCAGGCATACAGTCAGGTTGTGTTATTTGACCGTCTGATGAAGACCAGATGGCATCCCTTACTGTTCAATGTGGCTCCTGTGGTACTACAAAGGCTCTGTCACCACATGAACATGGACACTGTCCAATAACAATCCCTAGTCCTGTGACCCATCAAGGACTCATCTTTAAATACACTGAGCCTGACTGGATATTTATCTCTTTAACATTCATTTCTTTAATTAAAAAAAGTCCAGAAACTTGGTATGACTCAAACCCCTCAAAGCCCTACGGATGAAAAGAAAAGAGATATTATTTGTGCAGTCACTTCCTTAAAAAGTAGTGAGCTATTGTTCCTGTGGTTTTGGTATTTAAAATAATACCAAGACCATTTTAAAGTTCAAAGCATGAGTGCATGCACCTTCAAACCATGTACAGTTTGTAAAATTTGACTGTTTCAGTTTTATTTTTGTTAAGTTATTGTTCACTAAAAATACTGATTTAAAGTTAGTCTATAAGATATATGTATATAAACTTTAATAATCCTTTAATAATAAAGACCATTTTTAGAAGCAAAACCACCTTTAGCAGAAATAAGTTGAAGTAGTTATTTTCAGTATGAGTTCATCAGTTTCAACATTTTGTGGAGGAGTTTTGGACGACTCTTTGTTACAATGTTGCTTCCGTTCACTGAGGTTTGTTTGAATTTGTTTATGCAAAATTCTCTTAAGTTCCCACCACATTTCATTCGGACTGAGTTCTGGACTTTGCCTGGACTATTCCAACACCTTGATTACTTTCTTGATTGTAGGATTATGTTAAAACACACCTGCATGTTCCAGACCAGCAAACTGCCAAAACCTCTGCTTTTATGAGGTGCTGAGACTTGTTGATGATCAATTAACCAAGTGCGTTTAAGTGAGGATAAACAGCAGTTAGCTATAGATGGAGAGTCCGCTTTACCCACCTTTTCCCCAAAGTGAGCGACACTGTTGCTCAAGGGTCAGACACATGCCGGTGTAACAATAGGCCTTCCCGCCTGCACATGATGTGCCATCTACTAAATAAAAATCTGCAGGACAAGACTCTGTTTTGCCATCACAGAACTCAGGAAGATCACATGACCCCGAGAGAGCACGGCACAGCACACCCGGGCTCTTCAGCTTCACAGTGAAAGACAAAAGAGTAATGACATAAATAAAGTTAGAAGAGTAGAACATTTATTCTGTACTAGTGAGAATAAGGGTTGGTGATTTCCCATTTAAATAGTATGTACACTAATAAATGTACCTTGCAGTTCTGACAGCAGACTCCGTGGGCACACTCAGCTCCAGCTTTCAGGGTACAGTTGTTGGCATTACAGCATGGACTTGTGCACTCCTGGGCAAAACGTGTTGTAGAGTTATGAAGCCTGGCAAAACCATCAAAAGAAAAACCCGCAGTGCATACACAGAAACACCCACTGACCTCTTCTTCTCCACAGTCGCATTCTTCTCCGTCTTCCAGGTAACCGTTACCACAGCGATGCCCTCCATACATTGTCCTGGTGTTGGGCAGGTTAAAGAGACACTTTCCTCCTCCAGAGCTCAGGTAGCTCTTCAGCTCCTTTATGTTGCAATCATTAAACACTCGAGGAAAAGGATCCCTGAGCACGAGGTAAGGAAGAAATCAGGTTCAATTTTTTATTTCATATTCTATCATTTATCCCCTTTCTCCTGGTTTAATGAATGCAATTTTTTGTATTGTGGCAAGCTGAATTTCATACCCAGTAGCAGCAGCCATGATACAGCCTCCGTCTTCTGCTTTCGCCTGGCAACAACCTGGAATGTCGTGGCTCATACCAAAGTTGTGTCCCATCTCGTGCGCCATCGTGGCAGCAACGCCGACTGATAAATCTGAGTGGTCCTGTTCGACACAGCACGAGAATTTTAAGATCAGCAGAAATCAACGTGTGATTCTTTGACTTGATGCATGCTGATGTAGCGTAGCATCATCAAATTTAAATCTAAACACACTCGTCCCTCACCATGTTTACTCCGCCGGACTGGTATTCGGAGCACATGGCTTTGAGAGGTGCCAGCCCGATGGTCGTGCCCCGGAATGACTTCCCCCTGGAGACAAAAGAGAGCACTTGAAATTAGTTCCAAGTCAAGAGCATCCCACTGGACTGCAACCGGTGTTTATTACTGTCTTGCGCAATGATTATGAAATGTACTAGAGTGAATGAGAAACACTGACGTGACCAACTGAGCATTGTCGTTGGGGAGACTGCGTAGCTGTTTCTGTCTCCAAGACAGGAACGCTGCCAGGGTGCTGTGCGGGTTATCGGAGACGCTGATCATGTCCTGGCTGGTCCACACCTCCAGACCAATTAGTGCCACACGGATATTTAAAGCTTTGTAGTACTATCGGTGTCGGCATAAGGAATAAAAATAGGCATGTTAAACTCCAGTATCTGGGGTTTTTTTCTGGTTTCAAATCAGATGTTACCTTGTCAACTAGGTTGGCTGCTTCCACTAATTTCTGTTTCGTCTTGTCAAGATCAGAGTTGTGCTTCTCAAACTGCAACGACCATAAACCACAATGAACACACAGAAATAGAAACTCAACGTCTACACATCTGTTAAAATATCTTTCCCATAAAGGGTACATCTCACACTTGAAATAAAACAGGAAGTGAACCTTTTTTTTTTTTTGCAAGCGTTCTCCACAATTGGGTTTACCTGCAACTGCATGAAGTGGGAAGCTATACATAATGCAAACTTTACAGGTCATAAATAATAATGATGGCACACACCTAATCCCACATACGAAAAGCCACACTCCCCGCTACCACATCTTAATGGTTCACTGCAAACCCCCCCCAGTGTGGTTGCAAAAGTCACCCAATCTGAGTACACTGTTTTCTCACCTCAGTCTTGTCTGCAACTATGAGCAGCTCTACGTACTTCATATTCTGACTCACTTCCCTTTTTTCCTGACGAGAAAGACAACATAATCATGTTTTAATAAATCTCAAAGAATGTCATCGATGAGGTTACTGCTACTGAGCTCACCCTCAAACCCTGTGGTGACATCATTCCCTTGATAAAGTCATTAAGCCCCTCCTCATGCTCCACTTTGCCATGGTGATGCTGGCAGTGACCCCCGGGGAGACGAACACTCTCGGCTCGGAACACAGCATGCCGATCAGCATCCGTAGAAACGGGAAGAGGCTCTATCAGGTAGCTGATGCTCGTGTTCAGGGAAATTAGTCCCCTAGGAGGGAAAAACAGTCATATTCAGAAAATCAGCGATGTCTTAATATTTGTGCGACAGAAGGTCACGCTTCTCTCTTTCTCCGTTGTTGTGTAAATAAAGATCAGCTGACATAAACAATCCTCTTCAAAAAGCCACTGATCATAACAGACACCTATACTCAAACACACACGAGTGCATGCAGAGCAGCGGGCCGTGCAGCTGCAGAAAACATCTGGAGAAGTCAGACGCCCACACGTCAACATCCCTTTATGCTGTATTTGCATTCCCTTGCAGAATCTACATTAGCAGGAAGATGTTATTCGCTCATCCTCCAGATGCAGAACATTAACCCAGAAAGAAATCACACACGCACGACTAAGATGTTTGTCAGCCCTCACTAGTTCCCCCTCTGCTGCCTGCCTCTCCTCTCTCTCTCTCTCTGAGTGTCTCCAGCAGGAAGCAGCAGCTGCTCTGGAGGTGCATCAGGAGAACACACAAGATCTCCAGTACCGAGCTGTACTCAATGAACCAGCACTGAAGCCAGTGACCTAATAAACTTGGAGACTACATCGGACAGTACACAGGGCTGTTTCCTGTAACATTATTTATTGAGGCACAGCTTGATCACAAGCTGAAGAAAGTCAAATTCATACATCTTTTACTCCCACTGCCCAGCTGTCGAATTCTCAGCACGTCTCTCAGCACGTATATAAAACAGAAATACGTACATGTTTTAGACAGGAAGTTTGAGAAACTTGTTTCTAGCAGGTTTTTTTTAAAAGCAAGCAACTTATTGCTACTATAGATAAGCAAATGAATGAGCTGAGCAACCAGCTGATCAATATAATCTCTGCACAATCTAGTCGGTATCAAACAATTTCCTGTTTGTATAAGCACAGCTCTTTCCCCTGCCATCACGTCTTTTAGCTCTTACCTCTGCTTTTTCAGAAAATGTTGACTTTACAGAAACATCCTCTTTTTTGTCCTTTCAGCTCTTTTCCTTGCCGGATAAATTTAAAGATTTTATCTATGGATGGAACATGTAGCTTTAAATGGTGTTTTTTCAAACAAACTTGAGAAACTTTTCTCTTACTCTGAGCCATCTACATCCATCCATACTTGAGTTGGACTTAAATATATGTTACTGTAAAGTTTTATTACTTTTTATATTCTAAATCTGTTCGGATGCATGGTTTCCCCTGTCTTAAATCAACTTAATTTGACTTATATGGCGCCAAATCAGAACAATAAACACCTCAAAAATGCTGCCTTAATACAGAGCAAATTCCAACAATCAGATGACACTGTACGAGCAAGCACTTGGTGACAGTGGGAAGGAAAAACTCCCTTTTAACAGGAAGAAACCTCTGCTCCAACCAGAATCAGAGAGGGGAAAACAGAGATTAATTATAAATAATGATACCTAATGATTAAATGCACACGGAGTAAAAAGAGGTGACTGAAGAAGAAACAGTGCATCATGGGAAGCCGAACAGCGCAGGCCTGTTGGAGCATAACTAAGCAAGGGTTTAAAGTCACATGTTCCAGCCCTAACTATATGCTTTGTAAAAATGAAAATGAAACTTTTAAGCCTAATCTTAAATATAGAGAGACTGTCTGTCTCCTGAATCCAAACTGGGAGCCAGTTCCACAGACAAGGGGCCTAAAAGCTGAAGGCTCTGGATCCCATTCTACTTTTTTTACCCTAAGAACCTCAAGTAAGCCTGCAGTCTGAGAGCAAAGTGCTCTAATTGGGTGATACGATACTATGAGTTCCTAAAGATAGGATGGGACTGATAATTCAAGACCAATGTAATTTAATGAAAGGCTTGCTCATTGGAGGGATTTAATGAATAATAAGAAATATTTTTTATTACCTGAGCCCTGAACAAGTGCTGACAGCAACGCTGGAGCCTTCCATGCCCTGAACCTCGCCATGGTAGAAACAGTGTCCCTGAAAAACAACATTTTCATTCATCACACACTGACCTTTTAATGTAAACAGAAGTAGTAGTATTTATGCCAAAACCTGTCACTAACTGTTTATTACCCTCCTCCCACTTGACTTGATCAACTACACTGATGTTTATCAGCTAAGACTCCCCTCCGCAGCCTAAGAGCATGAAACTATCTCGCAGACTCACAGTGCTGGGTCGAGAAGAGGACTTGCGCGCTCCATTGGGTGTGTACCATATTTCCTGATATCCAGGGGCCAACAGCTGCCTGGGTAAAAAAAAAAACAAATTCAGGGACAACAAAATATTCTGTATTTTGTGACAGTAATACAGTCTATGGAAACAACAATATTGTGAAAAGACGGTGAAATACAAAACTGCAGGAAGCTGAGAGGTTAGCAGAGGACAGACTCTCTGCAACAGCCCACAGCTCGTAAAACATTCACTCTAACACAGGCGCTCCCCAAAAAACAAAGTGCTTTAAAGATTTAAACAAAGAGCCTATTGGTGACAAGAGAGCGCACAGGAGAATGTGGGAAACTGTAATCAAAGCCATATGTACCGTCCCCCAGTGATCCTTTTTACTTCTTGGCGAGTACTAGTCTATTGCTGAAGCAAGAGATGATAACTTCCCTATGCTGACAGCTTCAGTTGTTGGCATGTCCTGACTGCATTTGTTTGACAGATGGATTATTTACAAGTGCTCTTGAGCTTCTTTGCTATTTTTCAGGCTGTGAAGCAGAAACATGCATATGCATGACACCGAAAGCTTTCTTTGGATAAAGTATCATAATCCTCTTATTTTCTATTTATCTGTATCAGCACAATTAAGTCCAATGTTTATTGCAAACCATTCTTCCTGTTTTCAGTCAACTTTAAACTTTAAGTCATCTTCATCTTCTCCTCAGGCCAACTCAGCAACTGGCTGTAACTGCAGAGAAACTCAAGCACATCTACTGATGTTGTTTCCTGAAGCATTAAACTGCAGGAGTTTGACTCAAACAGACCAAAGATCTTAAAGATTTCCTTATTATCATTGCTTCTTCATTTATTTTTTAATCTGGTGGCTTTTAAGGGAAATAGAAAAATAAAAATGTAATCTTCTTGTAAATATGCCTCAGCCAAATTTGATTTCTTAACTTAAATGAGAAGATCCTTATCACTGCCATATAGTTCAATGAGGAACAAATGATTAAACTGCTGGAAATTATGTTCTGCCCAAAGGCAGGAAAAGACCATCTACCTCCCAGTCCAAAACCTTGGATCGGTATTGTACCTAAGGGATGTTTCTGAGTCACTTGATTTAGCCCTACCTATACCTATAAGCTTTATCGAGGATAAGAATGGCTTCTAATCTGACTATCTGACCAGGAAGGCAAATTAGCACAGATCCACCAGTGTTAAACTCATTGAAAGGATGATGCAAATTTTCTTTTTCATCCCTGTTCGATGCCAAGAAGGAAACAAGCCTCTTAAGACAATGACAGCCTGCTGATGAGAATTTGAAATAAAACAAGCAAAGACACAAAATGACTACTTTTAACAGATTAGGACTCACAGGAAGAAGGGGCTGGCTAACCACATAGACCAATAGGAACTCTAAAGGGGGACCTCAAAACGATCGGTGGGACGTATGATGTCAGCATGAACAGGGTCATGTTGTGATTTGAGCTAAATGTCATTTATATCTGTAATTCCACAAGTTTTCCAGCTTCCCTAACTTCCTGAAGACATTTCCCATCATCCTCTGTGTCAACTGTAGGCCAATTTTGTGGCAATTAATGACATTAGATGACTGAACTTTAGCCTGCTGCTGTTCCACAGTCATTTCTTCCATGATGGAACCACACAAGTACTCCACTTCTGTTCTCCCTTATCCTTAACTTGACAGTCAGCTGCAGTTTCTGAGCTGAATCTTGCTATTCCTTGGGGACTCATTTTAATGAAAGTTTTAATGAAAAGTCTAATCCCAGCAATGTATTTGTAAGTTACTTTGGTATCGTTGATGGTAGTCTATGCTTAAGAAATAGAAAAGACTTAAAACATGGCAAAATAACAACTAAAAATCTCACAATATGCTGCACGGTAGACAGATTTAGGACCCAATATTCGTGATGTTACATCTGATGTTGAAGCCCCGAGGCCTGTGTCGAGCAAAGGGGGCGTGTCCAAATGAAGCCTGTGTCGAGGCCCGTATCGTTCTGCAGCACGTGACCATTATGGGTCCACAAATTTGGGGGCATTTTACATAATATCTCCCAATAACAGCATACATCTTCTCAAATCGATCTCAGAGCAGACGGTACAGAGGCTTCTGTGATATTACCTCTGCCTTTTGGTGAAGCAATTGGAAAGATTCAACACATTCATGGTGATTTATCACACCATGACTAACTACTGTGCAGGACTCCAGAGACAGTGGCTGAACTCAAAATAAGGAAATTCATCACTGGAATGCGCAAAAAAATTCAAAACAAAGCTGGGCTCCAGCCAAAAGGAAGTGAAATACACATGAGGTAATTAGGGAACCATTATACAGCTGAGGAAAATGAAACACGGGTGAACAGAATCTAAGTAACAAGACAAGGGGACCCAAAACTGAACACAATACACACAAGACTGGGACTGGCAAAATAAGACAGGAAGTAACAAAACATGAATACGCCTACACTGACGGAAACTTAGCTGGACACATGAGCACAGGGGAGGCTGATAAAAATAACAGGTGACAAAACCAAAATGCCCAAAATACTAATCGATAATACACTAGACTAGAACTTAATCATAACCACAAACATAGAACTCCAGAAATCTATAATTACAAGAACACTGAAAAACTCTTAACTGGGGACAAAAAACAATGAACTCAAAAGACAGAGTCAATGACTGAGCAATCGTGACATAAAAGTTGACTCTACAGCACTTCTAACTGTAAGATCTAAGGTGTGCATTAATGATGAGCGAGTTACAACCACAGAAACCAGAGAATAACAACCTGCGGGTGTGTCTGAGTTTCATTTCTAATCACCAACGTCTCCAGAAGTTGGAGCTCAGTGAGAGAAAGAAATGAAAATACTATACAGGGTTCAAGTAAATGGACAACCTGCAGGGTGGTGAAACATATTAGAATAACTGAAATAGAAAGATAAATATCACTTAGTTAGTCATTTGAAATTGAAATTAAATGAAATACTGCAGATAATTAAAAACTTTTACACCCTTTATTAAATCAGTAATAATTTGGCCAGATATGCAATTTAATGGCACCACAAAGCCCTGAGTCAACTGCCGTGAAACTCTCCAGCAACACTTTTGGAATACCCCAAAGCTTTATGTATTCTGCTGAATACTGTGACAGCTTTCAAGTAGAGACTGGAATAAAAAAAAAAAAGCTTTGTCCAATGGCGGTCAGCAGCAGCGACTGGATGTCATCCAGCGCTTGGACAGATGCTGTGATTGAGGAGCCTGGCGATGCCTGAATCACGGCGGTCTGGCAGTGAAGCTGAGACAAAGGCCTGGTTCAGCCTCAAGAGGAGAAAGAAGGGATGGGGGAAGAGTAATGCTAATGTACTTGAGAGATAAAGAAGGGGGGAGCGAGAGGGAATTTGGGGTAATGCTTTAAGGGTCAGTGGGTCACATTCTCTCATAGTATCAGATGACATCACCACATAGAGCTGGAAGACGGGGAGGAGGGGGAAGGCTGATGCAAAGTCAAATTACCTCTCAGCAACAGATGATGAAGAGGCTTTTATTGCAGGTGGAGGCTAACGTTCTGTGTGTGCGGAGCCTTGGTTGAACACACACACACAGGCTAACACAGAGGCCTAGATTAATGCATCTAAGCAAACAGGACGGCTGTGAAACTAAACATAGGCACAAGGGAAACAAGGACAAGCAAATCCATGAACCCACTCTCTGTTCAACAGACCTGCAATCCATCAGATCTGCGCTTTCAAGTCATGTTTGTGTTCTTTTTGGGGGTGCACAAATGTGTCTGCGAGTGTCGTCTGTCTGCGTGTGGCCGCAGACGCCCAAGCCTGACCGCAGGGAACATGTGGGAATGTATATTTGGATTAAAGCCCTGGGGGGATATCAGACGAGGTGAGAGAAGGGGGGAGAGAAGGAGAAAGAACGGGGTGCACATTTTTTAAGTTGGCCAGTGGAAAGACATATAAGGTGTGGGCATGATGGCAAGGGACAAGAGGGGAAAGGAAGGAGAGGAGAAACAGTATAGTGTGATCTTCCCATGAGAGTGCTTAATTCAGATTAATGCACTTAAGGGTGTGCAGGAAGGACATTACAGAGGAGAACAGAGAAAGTCAGGCGGAGGAGGAAGCAAGAGTGTCGGCACATTCTGAACCAGAACTGACCAGAGAATCTGCTTTCCTCTTCTCATGACTTTCAACACCTCAAGCTCATCGTTCAGTTTCTTACTGTTTCCTGCCTCGCTCACTCTGTTTTTACATCCTTTTCCTGCTACCTGAGTCAGCACTCACTATGGCCCCTGCCTTGCTCTTAACTGAATTAACCCTCTGCTGGTGCACTACAGTCTTTCATTAAGATAAAAGCTCAGGCAGCCGCTTATACACAACCACACCAGTGAAGTATAAATGCTAAAGAGCCACACAGATACACACACATTCAAAAACATGACCAGGGAGGACAGAAATGGATTGAGTGTTGACTCGAGCCATGGGGAGGGGGCTGATGCCCACATAAACTCACAGTTATGCTTTCCCCTAAGATTTGAAGTGATTTAAGGAGGACAGCTGGAGCTCTCACATCGTTTTTTTTTTTTTTTTTTAAATTGAATTGAATTCTTGTCCGGTTTTAGGTGCAATGAGGACATAAGGGAGTAACCAGGACACAGGGTGGACACTGGTAGCATTTTCTCTGGCTTGTCTCCAAAATCAGACATTAATCTCCCTTGGCATAAACTGCTTTCTGCCTTAGCCCTGACTCAAGTCTCACATTAGACCAGCAAAGGATAAACAGAAACAGGGTAGGCTAATCCAGAATAGCATTCTCTGTGGGGCAACAGAGTTGGTGGGCAACACTGCTGAGCCTCAGCTAAACAATGAATCTACAAAAGAAGCTGCAAGCTTTCTTTGAACCTGCAGCACCGCTCATGCAGCGCACTGTACAGGAAATATGAGCTGAGGTGAATTGAAGCCTCGTTTTTTGTTTGTTGTTTTAACGAATGTTAAACTGTCTTCTGACTTCAATACCTACATCCACATAAGCAAAAACAGCAGACAATGGTTGCCTGGATGCATGGATGGAATATTTGCATCATTTGTTCAGCTCAATATAGCTCTCAGACACAGTACATTAAAGAATCAAAACATTCGGTTTTATACTAAAGTGTGTGCATCACAGGATACACTGCTTCAGTAACTAAATCCAGCTTTTCAGAAAAAAGTAAATATCTTTACAGAAATCTCCGTAACTCTGACTGCGGCAGAAAAAAACTGTTATGAGTTAATCCATTCTCACAGCTTCTCTGTTGCACAAAAAATGAGAAGTTTCACAAAAGAACACAAGTTTCACAATATTTTTTCCTGTCCTGAGTACCGAGCGGGGATTGTAGTTCCTCTTTCTTAGGAAAAAATTGTAACATATTTTATTTGCACCATTCAACACCTTGTTGAAGGGTTTTGTGGCGTATCTTCTTCAGTTACTCTCTTATCATACATGCGCAGGCGAAATACCTCACTCAGGAGGAAATGTAAGTGAGTGACCACCTGCTGGGTTTGGAGAACAGGGGGCAAGATCCCCTCAGGGGGCAGTCAGTCAGACACGGTGGAGTCGGGGCTTGTTAGTATTTGTGTGCCTACGAGTCAATGAATGACAGAGACGGTATGCAATCGAGGGTAAAAACGGACTTCATTCCTAATATTCCTAAAAGCTTCCCGGTCTACTTGTGCGCTGGCTCGAATCCAAAAGTGATAAACCGCAGCTCCGTTGTTACCACTGATATCTCAATGTTGCAACCCCCCCCCCCCCCCCCAAACTAGTACACAGTCTATTAAACAGATGAGACACCAAGCTCCCTTCCTATCACCAATCCATTGTTACTGGACAGGAACCGCTCCATCAGATTAGAGGGCGTTAGATGCAGAGGCACAGTCCTCACTTCCTGATTGCCTCATCATGCCCTGGTTGAACGGATCGGGTGTCATCCCTCCAGTGTCCAAAAACCATCAGCCTGCTTTCCTCTGCTCATCCCCCTTCTCAGCACCCCCTCAAGGGGCGCTGACCTTATAAATGCGTCTATGTGACAGTTAACATCTGGCCAAATAAACAGAGGTATGGAAAGGGCATGTTGTGGAAGTCAAAGGAACAATGTCGATGAGTGATTTCATCGGCTCCTCTAAACTACTGCTTTACTGATTTTGCATGGAAAGATAAGGCTGGTGTTGAAAACTCAAGTTACTCACTCATTTTTCTCTAATAGTAGTCTGAGCTCCTGGCCCTCAGTTGTGATGAGAACCTGTGCCTCTGCTGGATGCTGGAAGCAAAACATTAAATGCATACTAATCAGTGAGAAGAAGTGACAGTGCCAAGGAAGTATTTCCCCTTTTCCTGATTTCTTAGTTGTTGGATTTTTGGTTTTGTTTTTTGCATATTTGTCACACTTGTATGTTTCAAATCATGAATTAATTGTGATTCAACACATGTTCTGGAAAGCTGAGTTCAATTTTATTAGCCACACTCTATAAGCCCCAATTACTGCTAGTACCTGTCTGAAAGAATGAAGTAGGCTAAAAGATCTCAAAAAGCAACAAACTGTAATCTAAAGAAACAGAGTCACTGACAGTCTGGAAAGGGTTGCAAAGCCATTTCTAAGGCTTTAGGACTCCAGTGAATCATGGTGAGAGACATTGTATGGGTGAAATGGAGAAAACTTTGAAGTGGTGAACTTTCCCAGGAGTGACCAGCCTCCCGAATTTACCCCAAAAGCGCATACTTGACTCATCCAGGAGATCACAAAAGACCCCACAACAACATCTAAAGAACTGCAAGCCTCATTTTCCACAGTTAAGGTCAGCGATTATGATTTAACAATAAGAACTGGGTAAAACGGCACAATGGGGGAGTTCCAAACTGAAAACCACTGCCGACCACAAAGAACACAAAGGCTCGTCTCACTTTTGCCAAAGAATATTATAATGATCACCAAGACTTGTGGGAAAACATTCTGTGGACTGATGAGACAAAAGCAGAACTTTTTGGGAGGTTTGAGTCCAGTTACATCTGGTATGAAACTAACGCAGTAATTCATATTTCATAAAAAGAACATCACAGCAACCAGTCAAGCGTGGTGGTGGTAGTAGTGTGATGGTCTGGGGCTGCTTTGCTGCTTCGGGACGACTGCCCTCATTGATGGAACCATGAATTCTTTTCGCTACCAGAAAATCCTGAAGGAGGACGATCAGCCATCAGTTCGTGCCTTGAAGCTCAAACACACTCGAGTTATGCAGAAGGACACTCTACAAAACACTAGCAAGTCCACCTCTGAATGCCTAAAACAACTAAATGGTGGTTTTGGCGTGGGCTAGTTAAAGTCTGGACTTAAATTAGATGGATATGCTTTGACATGACCCTCCAATCTGGCTGAAATAAAACAATTCTGCAAAGTTGAGTGGGCAAAATTCCTCCACAGTGATGTTATTGCAAACGCTTGATTGCAGTTCTTGCAATCTGATGGTGCCACAACTAGTTATTAGTTTTAGGACCAGGTGGGCTTTGACAGCTTTATCTCTCAATAAGCGATCGTTTAAAATCATTTAAAACCTGCTTTTTTATTTACTCTGGTTATCTTTGCCTGATCCCTTTGTTGGATCTGAAACATTTAAGAGTGAGAAATATGCAAAAAATATAAGAACTCAAGAAGGGGGCAAGCACTTTTTCACAGCAGTGGTTTACACAAAGGTTTTATATGAAAGCTGGATGTGTGTCAGTGCGTCTAAAGCATTTTGTTAGTCAGAAGGACAAAGAGCGAGACAAATTCACCTCTTTGTTGTCAGACCTCTTGTGTCTGAGAGGATGCAGCCATATGGGATAAGTAATCTCATAACTCTCCACGTTCTCAAGGATGCTTTCCAGCGAAGCCTGTTTGGTGTCTCCTGATTAGAAACACATGGAACGGAGGGAAAGGTTGAAAATACCACAGAATAAGAGTTAGCGTCTTTTCTTTGCTGCTAGTTAAGAAACAACACTGGAGATCCACGTTGTCGTCTACATAACCGACACACACCTGATGCAACCATTTAAACAGGAATGCATCCCTGCGCAAAACAACAGTCGTCTATTCAAAGCAGGCATCCAGATTCTAGTCTTGGACTCACCATTGTAAACAGCGGCTTCAGACACAGCAGCAGTGACGGTACAGTAGAGGACAACTATGAGGCACACACACACACAGCACCGCGCGGCATAGGGAGGTGGTGATGGTGGTGGTGGAGGACGCGCTCCTGGACGCATTCTAAAAACAAACGGCTCCGGGTGAAGTCGCTCAGCAGAGGCATAAATGTGCGGTGATCCGGCCCGGTTGCTTCACATCACAGAGGCAAACCGTGAGATGCTGGCACACCATTTTGCCTAACCACTCCCCTTCGACAGACAGAGAGGACGATGAGCCGAGACGAGGCAGACTAGCAGTCAGGAACAAACGAGCGAGAAGGAAATCACGATCACAGCGCTTTTTTAAGTGAAAATCTATAAACGGGATTATTTAAAAAATATATCAATTTAGCGCATTTAATTTATTCTAGAAGTCTTGAAATGGTTATTTTGCACCACTTCAAAGGATATCCTACTGTACTTCCACAAATTTGAAAGACAAAGCCGTGGCAAAACTGACAGAAATACCAGATCATGTTTAATTCAACTCTGTTTGATTTATATAGCCCCAAATCACAATAACACTTATATTGTAAGGTTACCCTAAAATAGTACAGAAAAGACCCCGACAATCAGACGACCCCTACGAGTAAGCACTTGGCGACGGTGGGAAGGAAAAACTTCATTTTAACACGAAGAAACCTTTACCAGAACCACGCCAGCCATCTGCGCCACCAGTTAAAGGTAAAAGGAGGAAGACAGGACAAAAGACATTAATAAGAATGTACTTCCCATTATTTGACTACTATTTTCATTTCTCACTTTCTTTTCCACCAAAACAATTTTTAATGGAGGCTTTCTGTTGTTCTCTTTTTATAACATGCTTATCCATTGCAGTGTCTCTCAGAACAAGTTATGGACCTTTAATGCCACCATAGGCTAGACAATGGACTGTTGCATTCATGTTATACATTGAAAATATATAAATGAAAAGATAAGTGTACATTAGCTGTGCTATATATGTTTTTCATAATTATTTAGAATAATTATGAACAATTATTATGAAATAATTAAAATTGGTAATGTACTTAGACTCCAATTTAAGACATTCCTGATGACATCACTAGGACATCTGCAGAGTCATGTTAGTTTCAAATGTAAAGCTTTTTGACAGCTGCTAAAGATTAAAAGCTACTGTCTACAACAGGGCTGTCAAATGTAAGGCCCGGGGACCAGAATCTCTGGACTGCTTTGGAAAATGTAAAGGAGGGTATAAATTTTGAACTTTTAACTGTATTTTCATAAGTTTTACAGCTTTTCCTACTAATGAAGACCTCTCTGATTACCATTCATACTACACCAAAGTAATTAGGTAATAAATAAACCATTAAATGACAAAAGTTAGATTTTTTTCACTATGCAATACAGAAATTTCTTTTGTTTTTCAGTTAATTAAAAAAAAAAAGCTTTCAGTGTTATAAGTAAAGGATAGTCTGGACAATGAGCTACTAGACCTTTTGAAAAATGCCATAAAATACCCACATGGGTCCAGTGGCTGTGTGTGTTTTCCTTTTTAAATGACCTAATGACTGTGTTTTAAATTTAGTTGGCGTTATCACACACCATCTGGCCATTTTACCAGTAGCTTAGTAACCTTATCAGAACTGAAGGACTAACCAAAAAAAAACCCAAATAAACACAAGCTTACAATTTAGGTCACTCCTGAATTTATTGTCTAACTTAGTAGACCTGCGAGTAAATGTTTGGCATTGCATATGCTGTCTTTAAATAACTGCACCACTTGTTCTAACATGTTCTGCTATCTGAACTTTCTAGGCCACACGCTGAACCACTGGGCGGACTGTTTGCCAATGACTCAGGCAGGCAGATTATATATGTTATTAAAGTAACATACAGTATAATATAGTATATGCTGATATTTTAATTACTATATAACTGTATCTGTATATAATTGTTCATGAAGTCATTCTAGATAATGACCGCTGTATATTTGAAACAAAAAGGCCTCCGTATTAGAATTTGCTCCACATCTGTGCTTAGAAAGTTAAATTCTAATTACATAAAATACAGTACAGCTAAATGCTTTTAACAAGGTCACAGAACCAAAAATATCAACTGCAACCGAGTCCACCTAAAGTAACAACATACAGTAGGCTCCTACTAGTTTAGGCTTCCAGCAGCCATTCATACTGAGCCGGTCATTTATAAGTGTGATGATAACTACCCCACAGCGCACATGTCAAGGATAAAGTGTATGCAGGGTGTGTGAGGTATTCTTAGCTCCGATGACAGTGCAGCCCATTCACGTCTCTAAATGGTAAGCTGGCTTCAAGACAAGGCCGTGAGTTCCTGTCAAGGTATTGATTTCTGCTTTACTCTGCTTATTTCTTTTCTTACTGGACACTGCAAGGGAATGCTTTGCAGAAGTAGTATTAAAACTCAAGGATTAGAATTTTAAGGTAAAATAGATTTGACACATGCTGAATACCCCTGAGTAATAAGAGCAGGAGGCCAAGAGAAAATATGTCAAACGTACTGAAAGATCAAGTGTTGGTAGTATTCTAAATGTCATTCATGGTATCAGATGAGGGCATATTTTAGGAAAGGCAACCTTAGGAGAGCCACATGCAGGAGTAAATAGATATCACACTATTAAAACACTCACATCTGCTTTTCTTTAAACATGACAGACATCATTATGCAGTCAAAGAAGGGAAGTTCCAACATATTAGGAACATTTTTATATATGAAAGTAAGAATACATTGGATCTTCATGGGTAACATGTCATTTGACACAAAGTCAATATAAAGCTGTAGCTCTGGAGTGGCTGCTTAAAAGGGTCCGCTTCCGACCACCTCCGAGGTCAGATGCGTTCAGAGTTGTTCTCCTTCAACAGGAAAGGTTCGGTTAGCAGTTGTCATCCTCCAGGATGTCTGGGTGCTCCTCCCAGAACTGCTCTCCTATAAGGTCACAATGGTAGGCCTCTACCCTCCTCCTGCTACGTGTGACGGGCATGTCCTTTTCCTCCCCATTTGGCAGCTTTGTGCGTTTAATGACAGTCTCATCTCGCTAGATAAGACAAATGAGAAAATTGATTAATATAAGTAGTTCAACATTTGGAGAATAGATAAGCAGTACATAATCAATCAGTCCGGTACCTAAACCCTGTAAAATTATTTTGTGGGATTTGGTTTTGAGTGCATTTAAAAAAAAAACCCTCAGAGGAGCTGGTGCAGTGTGATGCAACCTAACTTAAATTTCTATGAAACCAGCGTTTCCTGCAGTTAGTGTCAGGACTACATCCAGTGCCACAGCAAGTGGCAGCCTGACACACTACACATTACAGTGATTTATACTTTGTTATTTATTTATACATTTGATCCTATGAAAATCTCTTCTTTCCTTTTCTTTGTTTTTGTGTGAGTTTAAATTTCCCTTTCACAACCAAGGAGCATCTAACTGCATAAATAAATGTCCTATTAAAGGAATTGCTACTATTACATGAAAAGGAAATTTCTAAAAATGGCTTCTTGCTATGTTAGTGGCAGAACTCTTTTCTCTTACACTCCATCCACAATGTGAGGTCATGTGCAATAAAAAAAGTGTATGCAGCTGCTGACATTTCTCTTTCATGTACAACAACAGAAATACCAATAAAGGGGAAAAAAGGCAGTGTGGTGATTTTAATGTTTCAATCTCAGACTTCACTGCTTCTAACAAGAAGAAAAACAGACACCATTTGAAAAAGCGAGCCGTTAGTGTGCTTAAACATGCAAAAACAACCACAGACTATATAAATATGGTCACACCCATGGCCCACTGGTTTGTGGACTACTGTTTTGAGTTTGAGAGAGAGGCATTTTGACTGGTGTTATAAATCCTGATCTAACTAGCGAGGGGTGGATGTGACGGAGAAGAAAACTGATGTTGCACCATACAATAGCAATCTATCAACCATAAGGCAGCCATTCTAAAATGCATACCCTGCTTTAACATCTATTTCACAGGAAATTTGGGAATAACTTAAAAAAATAAATAAAACAATGTGTTATGTTAAGGTAGGACTTTCAAAGTTTCAAAAGGTGCGACTTTTACTTTGAAGGCTAATCTTCCCCCTATCCAATTTGCGTCACACTTTCTCAAGTTATTACTGTTACGCTAGTAGTTAGCAAAAGCTTGTGGACAAACAGGAAGAACCGCAGGCAACCTTGGAAACCTGCTAGCAACCAAAGCAATCACTATGAGCTTTTGGGTGCAGCATCTTCTTTGCAAATATTTCACCAAGGAAGATCCAGCAACCTCCAGGTACTCCACTGCCAACCAGTAGAAGAATACACGTTTCCCTACTGGTCCAATATGGCAGACAAATCTTAAGCAATGTCTACGTGATGTGAATGAGAAACCTCATAACAAGGGAATTGATTTATGCAAGCACAAGAGTTGATCCTGCTGGCTATTTAAAAGAATTCAGGTTTTTAGGCATTTTTTTAAACCTTGGATTCAATTTCTGGACAACAACAAACTTCTATGTACAGGTTCTGACGTCACCTCAAACTGTTAAAAGGTTTTGCCCTAACTTTTTGACACAGAATTTGGTGCATTGCCGCAGGTGGAGCAATTCGTCTGGTTAATTCCAACAAAAAACTCTGACATATTAACTAGGTACTGAACCCCCATGCAGACTGAGTCCAATTTCTTACAGGGACAAGTGGCATTCATGCACATTAGATTAAGCAATAATAGATTTCGTGCCATGGATGTCCAGGGCTGCACATGTACCGCACTGATTGGATCAGCGTGTCCCTGCACTTCACTGAGAGGCATACCTAACCTGATGAATGGAGGTGGGTGGACTGATCAAAATATCAATAGTATTGACACAAATGCCTGTATCGGTATCGGACTGATAATTGCGTGACAGGATCTATACTTTGTTTCTATCCTTTGAGTTTAGTAGATAGCCCACGGAATAGGGGAATAGATTTAAAACCCTTCTTGAGCACCTCACCTTTTCCCAGATGAGGGTGGTACCTTTCTTGTGGACGGCAGATTCATTGTTGTAGTTGATACCAAATTCTGTGAAGAGGATCTCATTTTTATCTCCAGCCAATGTTCCCTGAAAAAGGCAGAAATACTGTGAGACATCCAAACTTAGGTGTGTAGCTACACAATCCCTCACATGGTCTTTAGATAGTACAGTTTTATAAACAGCTACAACAAAAGCATGACAGGAACACCACCGCCCACCAAACCGCTGGTTATATATAGTGGCTGTTTCTTTTACTTTGGAATTAAAACTAGAAGAAAATCAACAAGAAATAAATAGTAAACCACTCTGTCATTTTTTTGTTATTATTTGTTGTTGTTATTATTACGTAGGAATTATGAACCATGAATGTTGGATAAGGTATAAATAAATAACTCATGCTGCCTAAACATCCACCCAAAACCCATCAGCTGGTTCCAGACAGCCCCCACAAGAATGAGGTGATTTCCAGAGGACAGCTGCGTCAGTCTGTAGCAGCTGTCATAGCTAGTGACAGACCTGTTCCTGTACACACTATTTTAATGCACAGTAATAAATTGTTCACAATGACGTAGCTGAAAGCTTACATCTTTTAAATAACCTCTTTGTTTACTCGGATGAAATATCAGAAATAGTACCTTGAAACTTATCAGCCCCTAAAGCCAAGTGTTGTGTAAGTATATAAGTGATATTATTAAATGGAGAAGATGTTTGTTTTGTTTTTAAACTGAAATTATACTGATAGATGAATTTTTACAATTAAGACATTCTTAGCTAACGAATCAACCAATTTATTCATTTTCACAGTCCGGGTAGGTAAACTTATATATTTGGGTTTATTACTTTTTGCCAGGTCATGTAAGTTTGTGTTGATGGATAGCTCTACTTGTTTGTTATTGTGGTCTTGGCTCACTCATTTTATACTCTGATTTTTGGGAAATCTGTTGTTCAATAAATATAACACTAATACATAACTAAGAAGTTGTTCTTATGGCTACTTGGGACTCAGGGGAAGGGGATGCCTTTTTCATATTGTGCCAACTGGGGGCTCATCGCCTGTTTCCTCGCTTTTTGGTGGTCTGGTGAGTTATTTGTTTCTGGTTGGCAGTTTTCTATAGCGTGTGGGGAAATAATGGAAATAATCCCTTTCCTAATAGTTTTGGGACCTCACCTTCCTTCTAGGAAATGTTAAAAGGGCAGATTTGCTTACTGTGGCTAATTCACAATATTCAATACCCTGAATTAACCTTTTAATTTACAAGTAATAGATAATACATAACTATATCAGCACCAGCCATCACTGCCACTAGCTTGTTCCTGATGCTGTTTAGGAGACCAGATACTCGTAGTTGAAAAGCTTTATACCTACCATAACGTATCTGTAGCCAGAAAGAAAAAAATCACCAAGTATGGCAATCAATTATCCTTTATATGGCACATTTTGAGAGATGTGAGCATTCACTGTTGTTTTTTTCTGACACATGATCAGCTGATATGGATCTACAAAACATGCTGCTGGAATCTATTGGTAGGTAGAAGCCAGTGTGTCATTTGGGACATGGTACACTTTGAATACTGTGTGGATGACCTTGACTATAAGCGACAGTCTTTAACATATCGATGCTTACAACCTTAAATATGTGGGCATTACCTTAATATGATTTTTTGATGATACCTTTTTCAAATACTTATATCTGTTAATAAGCACTTGCAGCTGCCAGTTTACACTCAAAAATACATTAATCAATTGTGTTTCACCTTTAAGCGATCCTCTGCCTGTGTTGTGCTGAGTCCTTTTCTTTGCACTAACATCCAAAACACTGTGTTGTACAAATTATTTATGTGACCTTAAAGAAACAGAGACACAATGTGACATATTTCCACCACGCCAAATGTGTGATTTACCATTCAGAGCATCATTTGCACTTACAGTCTGCCTGCCTCCAGCTAAGGTAGTCTCTAAGGTTACGATTGCTAGGATATAGGACCACCCGTCCGTCAAATCCCGGAGGGTACAGGAGGGGCTGATTCTCAAAAAACTCCTTCCAGTAAAACACGTACGAGGAGGAGAACTGGGAGGCCACGTGGGTCATGAGCTTACTGTAAGGAAAAGAGGGGACAAAATGAAGTCAGATAAAATGCTAGAAGATGTCTGTGTGAAAATGATGTTATTCAACATTATGTAAAACATCAGCACCTGGCTCTTCTTTTGAACCAGGTAGAAGACCGGTTGAAAACAAAGCTGAACTCATCACTTTGGCCATAGGCAACAACAATATCCTCCAGTTCTTCCATGACAGAGCGTGCACTCCTTGTCATCAGCCCCAAGGCCCTGTCGTCATTGGGCTTTGCAAACTTGTGCTGCTCTGCAAACCTGAAACACATAATGCATTAAGACGCCAAAACAACAATTTGGATTCAAATAGCTCCTGGTGTTTTAGCGCAAATGAAGAATACTCACTTGTGAAAATTGCGACCATCCAGTCTCACGACAATGTAGCAGTTCCGCAGACAGGTGTCATCTGTTTCGAAGTTGCGCACATACTCAAACTTACTTTTGGCCATGTTACTGGATCTGGAGAAAAGACGGACCGAAGGTGTAAGAGAACAGCACGAAACACCAAATCTGCTCGCTGTACTAATTAGCATTGGGATGATCCTGAAGAGAAAGCACAAGGAGCGAAAATTATATGTCAACAGTGGGAAAATATTCAGTCAAAACGGACAACTACTATGATATAAAAAACTAAATTCAATAACTTCAAATGATGGAAAGTGTTATTATTAAAATGATCTGTGTTATACGTATGTCAGTTCTCTATTTAGAGAATATATAAACTAAATATATCTAAATAATAAGAATAATTCTCTTCCGCACATTCAAACACGTTGGTTTGTATACGGTCCGCCCAGAAATTGTGTCGTAGAGGAACTACAATCACCCGGAACACAAATTTTCGGAGCTACGGTAGACTTAAAATAAAACGCAAATAATTTCCCGTTTCTTCAGCCACCTTAAAAATAATGCTTCAATTTTCAATTTTTTTGGATGCTTTGCGGAATTTTTTTTTAAGTTTTAAAGATTTTACGAAAGTAATTTGCTTTCTAGCGCCATCTTGTGCCTAAATAGAAACTAAACTAGATACTGTACATCTAGGAGGCTATGGGACTTGTAGTCCAGTTGATAAACACGACAAAATACCCAGAATTCCTCGGTTGTTTTGAACATGGAGGAGAGGGAAAAAAGAAGTGTAAATTCAGACAGTAAGGAGACGTTGTCAGCACCCTGCTCCAGCCCGGCCTCGGCGCCGGAGGCTGGCAGTAAAGCCGAGGACGATGGCGCAGATAAACTGGACGTCTGCTCGGATAAATTTGATCCACTCTTGGCCTTGTACTCACCGACAGTGCAGCTTCCCATCCCAAACATCAAGTGCTTCAACAACGTGGCCGAGTACGAGAGCTTTCTGAAGGGCGGCCGCGGGAGAGCTAAACCGGAGAACGTGGAGAAAAGGCAGCGTAAGGCGATGAAAGGCGTGGTTGACCTGGAGCGCATCGAGAGGCTGAAGAAACTCATGGTGAACAACCCGGTATCTGAGTCAGAGGAGGGAGAAAGCAGCAGCGGCACGACGCGGAGGAAGAGGAGGCAGAAACCTGTGAAAAATGTCCTGACGAGAATGCCCCGTAGGTTCAACACTCATCATGTAATGTGTTGGAGACCTAGTCCCGCCTGGGCAGTTTCACTGAGCCGCTTTAAACTTTAGGAGGGACTAGAATACGATATTTGTATTTATTAGAATACACTAAGAACTGACAGACTACCCCAAATAAACCGACAAATAAAATAAAATGTCCCAGTAAAATAGGACTACTGGAGTAATAAAAGACGCAGAATGGCTTGGTTGGCAGGTTCCTAGTTGTGGTTTACGTATAACCCCTTTGCCCCCAATAAAATGAAAACCACATTACAACATTACACACACACATATATATATATTTCATTTTTAAAATATTTTATTCATAATTTTAGCATTACTTGTTACTTTAAAGAAGCATCAGTTTTAGCTGAATTCCCTGTATCATTTATCATAATAGGCAGAAGCAGCTGTGCGACCTGCTTGTCTTGTGTTTTCAGTGTGTAAAGGCAGTCCTCTGGGGGAGCTGTACCGCTGCGTGGAGGAGAGGATAAGAGTCAAAGTTCACGTCAGGACTTTCAAAGGTCTGAGGGGAGTGTGCTCTGGCTTTGTCGTGGCCTTCGACAAGTTCTGGAACATGGTCAGTGATCTCATGTGGCATTCTTGAACTACGCAAATTTCGTATCTTAATCGTTGGTTATCTCTCGCTGTCAGGCGATGGTGGATGTGGATGAAACGTACAGAGAGCCTCTGTTTGGAGAGGCTTTCTATCATGAGAAAGCCCTCACCACTACACGGGTAATGGATGAGTTTTCATTCTATATATATATATATATATATATATATATACACACACACACACGAGTAAAATTTTGTCCTTCGATTTTCTAAGGAAAGCTAGAAACATTTAGTTTCTAATGACTACTTCATAATAACAGCTATCTGTGCTTTGCTGATTAAATGCTTGCAAGCAAGCTGACAGTAGTATTGCTGGCTTAAATTGTAAAGGTCTTTTTACATATACATATAGAGCACACGGAGCGCTTTTATGTGGTTCAGTTGGATGAAAATCTTAAGAATGATCAAATCTTTGTATCTGCAGCTTTTTGAGAAGCTAAGTCTCCAGGAAACCTCTGAATGTGCTGAGTCGGTGAAGAAGCAGCCTGCAGATTCTCCCAAAGAGACTCCAGAAAGTCGTTCTTCTTCTCCTGCCGTTGGTGTGAGAGGAGACAGCAGGACAGCAGACTCAGATCTGTCAGGAGCTGCTGAAACCGAAAAGGATGCAAACAAAACACTGCTCGTGGTCCAAAGTCCACAGGCTCGCCAGAAGAAAGAAACCAAGACGTACGGCAAGGTCCATACGCGCCACATCAACCAGCTGTTCATCCGTGGCGAGAATGTCATCCTGGTTAACCCCCAGCCGCTCTGATTTTCACTCTTACATTGATCCCGGGCAACAATGCAGGGTTTTTTGGAGCATTCTGCGCTAACTAGTACTGACAAATTCTAGAGATTCAGATGGATCACAGACTGATGATTTATATCATATTGATATGGAGGTTTGTCTTTGCCCACCAGAGAAATGATTTTGCTTTTGATAAATAAAAGCTTTCCAGTTGTAATTACAGAAAAGTGTGTTTGTATGTGTTTTGTTTTTGCCTGTTTAGTTTATTTGACACCCTGTAAAGGAAACCCAGTGAAATGGCTGTCTCCCAGCAGGTGGCACCATAAACACACCAGAGCCATCGAACAGGCCATTGTCATCTCAAAGAGCTTGTCCCTTTATGTTGCATTTCCCCGCTAGTTTGAATGGGAATGACAGCGCAGTCTCAGCGGACTTCATAAATGCATTATGAATAATTGAGTTTGTGAAGCTCGAGATTGCAGATGGCACTCAAAAGCTGTCATTTGTCTTGACGTCTTAGATTGCTTTTACTCTTTAATGGGCACATTACCCATAAAAGCACGATTTACTGCATCTCTTAGAAGTTGTAAAGATGTTGCATTTTTTTTTTCCTTTTTAAATGACAGAGGTTAGTTTTGGATGATGAGTGGCACAGAACAACCGTCGCTGCAATGTTTCTGGGTCTGCGTCAGATTTCTTTCTGCATTTCAGCGTCTCTTAATTTGTTTAGAGACTGACCCTCTTTCCATATATTTTATGTCATAAGTGGGGCATGTTCTATGAATAAGGTGAGCTTTTATTCATTTACTGTATATAACGTTACTTTTCATATAATGTATCAGAATATTATTAGTGTAGCCCATTTAAAAGGCCTCTCCAGAGAGGGAAAAAATGGGGTCAATTGTTTAATGCAAGCTGTGTTTGTCACAAAAGTGTGTTCCAACAATCCCTGATGCAGTGTGAGCAGAGCACAGTACTGATTGTGTGGTCTAATTGTGGCAACAACTGCAACATCTGTCTCTTGTGTGTGTTATACCAGAGTAATGAGGCCATCACTTGCACTGGGAGAGACTATAAATTTGACAAATAAAAGAATCCAGCGCTTCCTTAACTGTAACACCAAAAGGATTTTGTTGCATTCCTTAAGTCCCGATAGTCTGAAAGTGCAAAAGGTTCAAAGCATGTGTTGAGCTCAGGAGCTGCAGCTGGCTCGTTGCTTTCTTGATTTATTCTCTTGTGTTCTATAATCAGTGTTTTTTCAGCCTGGGCTACCTTTGCAGGACCCGGCGGGTAAATTGGAATTAGCTCAACTTATCAGAAAACAGAAGTACAGTTAATTAAAGACCTACGTGGACCACAACTGGTTTCACAAGAAAAGTTACTTAATCAGCAATAATGGACAAGCTGAATGATCAAAAAGTGATAAACTCACTGGCTAAAATTAGAGCTAGAGTTATAACTGTTAAGTTTGGATTAACAATTGAAATACAGTCCTGTGCAAAAGTCTTGAGTCACCTCATTTCTTTATATATTGCTAAGAAACCTGGAAACAGGTTTATTCAAACGTGCAAACATACAGGGTTACAATATGCAAGGCAAATCAGAGTTTGCACAATTATAACAAGCGTTAAGGTAAATATTTGGTATGACCACTTCTACGCTTCAGAGGACTGCTTGCATAAGAGTTCAGACTTCTTTAGTTTTTAAGGACATGACTTTCAGATACTGTTAATCTATAGTTTAGTTCCACTCCTTTTGTCCTCCACTTGAGCAGTTTTCTCATTTTAAAATTTTTAAGGACACACTATGCTGCGATATGTCAGGTTTTCACCTATAGATCTGTGAAAATAACCTTGTTGGTGCAAAAAATAAATTCTCAAACTGTGTTTAAAAATTTAATTTTATACTGATTATTTGTGAAGTTGCTTGTTGACCACAAGAGGCAAAAATAACATTCCTCTGAAAATGGTCAGGTACTGGACTGAAAAGGAGTTGAAAAGCAGAAAAGCGTCCAGAGAAAAACTTTGAAAGACCTTTTTAAACATTATATCAGTGTTATAAGAGATCCATAATAAAGATTTGAAGTGGTACAGGAGTCCTTGTGACTGGCCGGCAAAAAGATAAAATGCTGGGGGATCTACCTGAGCTATAATGCATCTGGCAGCGCGTAACTTTTCTCTTTGATTTACAGACGGCCTTTTGAACACCGTCTCGTTACTGGCACAAATTAAACTCCCATCAAGTAAATGTAATTTCCAAGCCAAGTGCAGATGCTTCACTTTTGCTGCTTGAAGCAGTTTTGAATGAGGCTAATGACACAACACACCAAATAACACACACCATTAGCAAATTTCAATCAACTGTTTAATGTTGTAGATAAAGAATCTTGATGTGTAAATCAAATCAAAATGGGAATAATGCAAAATTTCATTTTCTAGAAGGATTTCCATGATCTTACATTTGCATATACTAGTGTTTCAACAATCCCATTTTTGAGAGGACCAAGAGGATTTAAAGTAGAAAAGAAAATGCGTAAAACAAACCTCTACGGATATATATATGTATATAATAGAAAAAAAAAACAAAACTAAAAACAGCAAACAGATTTTGGTCATTTTAATGCTTCAGACACCGATGCAAGGCTACTATGTGTTAGTGTGCTCAGCCTTATGAGCCCTTGAGAGGAGGGTTGAGAGTAGAAAAACACAACTTAAATCCTCCTGAGGCTGCAGAATCCACCGCCTTCTCCTGTGGTCAGTGAATTATTTATCTCAGCGTCGACACACCAAAAATGTCAGGCAGTCAAGATTCAATTTTGATTATCTATCACTCATCACAAGGATCAGGAGGCAACCACCGGCAGGCACTTGAACCACTGAAGTGCAATGTTGTGTACATCTATAGCATAACGAAACTGGCATACAGCTGGATGGGACTGTTCATGATGTGCTACCCGATGACACAAATGCAATCCAACCAACATGCTGATCTGAAACACGGCAGGTTAGTGCTTCCTCTCACACAATCATCTGTACCTGATAAGTCACTAAACACACAGACTCGGACTGATGGTGGCTATGACAGAAAATCTTTTCAGGACTCCTGCTCCTGCTTTAATGTGCAACATTAATCAACATGGAAGGTGTCGTGTACCAAAATGCACTGATGAACATCTAACAGACAGCTGCATTTTACAATCTTAACAGTCTGAATCAACACTTGAGGTTTGAATGAATTTATCTTGGTGTCTTGTAGCTCTGAAGTTCTCACTGGCCTTAATAGATTGAAAACAAAAACAAACAAACAAGAAAAAAAAAGTTGAATCAGATGAACAAACAGAACTAGTGAAACAACTGCATCCGCCATCTGTACAGACAGTACACTTGGCTTGAGGCACAGGCATATTTGTACCAAGCACAAAAACTCCATCCTCGCAGCTATTTTCAACACTGCAGTCACATTGTCGCCTTCAAAGAGGTTGACTGAAGAGAAAAGGCAAAGGTCTTTCAGGCACTCTACTCCTGTATAAGGCTTTTCTACCTACTGATTATCTCATTTGGATGCTAACTGATTATAATTATCAGAAGAAAAATATAGCTATATACCAATAAGAAAGGCAAATTCATGGTCTTGCAGGTGCAACTCCTCAAATTCAATTGATAGCGTTCACTGCAAATAATTAATTACTCCAGCTGCAGGCACATTTGAAGTCTGGATACTTATGTACAAAGAGAAGGTGTCAATGTGCTTTGTTATAGTTCTTAATTCATATCAGATTTGGTCTACATGATACAATTCTTCACATTGTCACTGCCTCTCATATATGAGCTTCATAACTTATTGTTAGGGCTTCAGATTTCTATTTACACGTTGAAGGAAGAACGATGACATTAAAGAAAGAGGTAACCTGACATCCTTCAATGTTTGTTAGGAAGTTAAAATGGCAGATCAAGCTATCGAAATTCATGATTCATCAAGTTATCGACATTATATAGCAAAAGGAAAAAAGGAAAACAAACGCAGCTAGTTGTGTTTTTTTGCAATTCTGGTGATTTCATTTGATTGAGGTTATAAAGCAAATCCCCCTGACATTCTCTCAGTGGCACTTTCTTCTTTCTGCTCACTGATATACAACTAACCTACAAGGCACACCATCATCAGAGTGCCTGACCATGAACCCAGACCTGACAGATCATTCGTTCAAACGCACGCACACACTCATTCACTTAGATCCAAATCATATTACTATAAAAAAGAGATTGCAGGGTGTTGGTATTATGATAGTTGACATTATTGACATTCAAGTACTCTTTGTTTGCAGCTCTTAACAATCCTTCACCAGTGGACGGAGAGGGAGACTGCCACTGCTCCTCTTATAATCTTTGCTCTCCAGTTCCATCACTTTCCAAAATTTCCAAAGTCAGCAAAAGCATCTTGTTTGGGCTGCTGGGCCATCGCAGGGTTCATCCCCATCCCCATCCCACCAGGCATCCCCATGGTCATACCTCCCTGTGGCATCCCCATGTTCATCCCACCTTGATGCATCCCCATGTTCATCCCACCTTGATGCATCCCCATGTTCATCCCCATTCCCATCATGCCCTGATTGGGGGCCATGCCCATTCCCATCCCCATCCCCATGCCAGCACCAGGGTGCATCATGGGATTAACAGGAGGTCGGGCAGCTGTAGGTCCCAGACTCATATTGGAAAATCCCTGGGAGAGCATGTTGCCGGGTGCCTGGTTGCCTGGAAATAACAAAAGAGAAATTCAAATTTTAAAAAGACTTAAGCCAGAACCTGGACTGTGAGGTTGTTGCCATTCATGTCAGATCTGAAGTACTAATCCTCTCACCTTGTTGGAGAGTGTTGAGACTGGGCTGGGCCTGTTTGGGGGGCTGCATTCCAGGGCCTAGGAAGTCCAGGCTGATGTTAACAGAGTGATCTGACCAGGTGGATGGAAGGGATGCTTTGGCTCCTGCACCTTGAGATGACACTCCCTGCTGAACAGGCTGGAGAGACTGCATGGGCTGTGGTTGAAGAGGACCCCCCATTGTCTGGAGGGGCTGGCACAGATAAACAAGCAGGCAAAATGTTAGAAAAAGAGCTCATTTGTGCCAAATTCATAAAAAAATTGAGATGCAGTTTTTACTTCATTATTCAAGCCTCTAAACCTTTAGCATGACCCACTTAACCTCGACAGAGGGAAATCTACCCGAGTCTCTTTCTTAACTCAATAAAAACATATCATTTAAAATAAATAGACGAAATGGAAGAGGTGAATGTCTTCCCCCCTTTAAAGTAGGTCAACACCCTTTTTACATGAAGATACAGTCAACATATGTGAACTTTCCTTGGACTTTTAATGTTTTTGTGACTCAAATCTCATTTTTCTCATTCGGTGTCAGTAAAATGAGGAGTGGGTGGTTATGGAAAGGTCTCAGGGGAAGATGAGCATCTGGAGTGGCTGCACATTAACTCTCCACCATCCCGCTTGTCCTTTGTCTTTCAATCACATGAAGTATGTCTCCATCACACAAGGAGGTCAAGGTGCAATGTTAAAAAGTGGGAGTAAGAGGATAAATGGAAGTATTTGACCCTTAGTGATAATAGTTATCTAGCTTGTCACATCTGGAATTAATCTATTATAAACAGCATGTGAAAGAAATTTTGCACAGCATTTGAATTTGTAGGCCAAGAGCAAACAAGCATGTGGTACGATAAAAGGTACACATTTTGAATTCACAAAAACATGCTTAATTCAGATTCGGCATTGACAAGATCTAAAAATATTGCTGAGGAAAATCCAGATCTAATCACTCGAACTTACTATTGGAGCTAGCAATGTCTCATATCTCATGCTATGCTTTATATACCACACACTAATCCATATCTCTAGCTCTGTATCCATGAAGCCTAAGAGTCTGTGACCCAAGAGATTTTGATTCCACCTGTATTCTATTTACACCCGATAGGACTCTTGTAATGATGTGTAGAACAATCAATAATTTAACAAGGATGTGTGTATGAATGAGTGCAATCATGCATACCTGTGACTTAGACTGGGGTAGGACCGTGGTGCTCACACTCTGTGTGTTGCTCATGGTAAAGCTGAGGCTCTGAGAGGAGGTGAGAGACTGTGTTGGCCCCATCAAGTCAAACAGGTTTGCTGAGGCAAGACCAGAGCCTGAAGCTGGGGCCGGGGCAGCAGTTGGGGTGGCAACAGAAGGACCTGCATTCATGGGTGCAAAAAGGTCATTTCCACTCATGTTGCCAGTCTGAGCAGATGCTGGCATCTGACCTCCAGGAAAAGCATTCCATTCTCCAAAGTCTCCATTGGGGTTAGAGGGTTGTGCTGCTGCAACAAGAAAGGCAGAAAAACAACAAAAACAAAAAACAGACAGCTGCATGAGTGTCTTTATTTGCCATCGAAACAGTGATATTTGTACTGTGAGCCGTGCAAATATATGATTCAGCAAAATCACAAATCTGAGCCTGACAGTAAACAATAGAAAGCTAAAGAGGTTATGTTTTTGAGGACATTCTCAGTGACCACTGATGGCTCTTTTTAAATTTTTATTGAACTGGCCTGGCCTAATGTCTCTCTCCCTCTCTCAGTCTCTCTCATCTTTCTCCACCCCCACCAACTTCTTCCTCTGTCCCCATCTCCTTGTCATCCATAACAGGAGTTGATGTGTGTCTGTTCTTATTATGCAGAGCAGGTAGCAGGCTCCATATGGCCAGGGCTCCCTCCCAGAATCCCTCTGAATATTCTAGTGGTATGGTTGCAACAGGACAGCATAGACATGCACACACACACCAACAACACACACACACACACACACACACACCAACAACACACACACACACACACACACACTCCAAAAACTTTTAAAACCAACCCGAGGACAGTCCAGCAGAGGCAGCAGGTGAGGAGAAGTCGGCAAATCCACCGATCAGGCCTGCATTGAGAAACAGAAATAAATTTAAAACAAGTGAGCTCCAGGTGTCATTCCACCATAGTTAGCATTCCCTTAGTGTCAGAAGTGTAGGAGGGAGGGGAGGGGGAAGCAGTGAATAGGTGGAGGGGACCAAACATCTGTTCAGTGCTTCTGCCCTCTCCATTCCCTAGGGACTCCTCCAAAAACATCTGGTGCACTTAGTTCCTATACATCAACTCCCTCCTCCTGCTGTCCCCAAAAAATGGGAAGCTGCTATCAGCAGCTGGGCACCACACTTTCAGTAGAGTCTAGTGTGTTCGTGCAGCTACTCTGGAGTTTTTTTCTTTGTGGTACTGTAACGCTGAACTAAAACGGTTAGTCCTGGATTTACTGGTATGTCACAATTGCAGTGACTGGAAGGTATTTTTCATTTTGGGCAGAGACCATCAGTTTCTTTAAGGATCCTGTCCAATTTGTCTACTGGAAATTTTTTTTTTTTACTGATAATAGTCTCATCAATCTTCTCATAAGACAGGTTATAAGTGTGCTTCACAAAAGGTTTCTCAAACTTAGTGACATTATACCTGTGGCAGCAGGCTGACTAGGTGTTGTGTCCACCATCAGTAGATCAGCAAGGGCAGCATTGGTTGGCTGAGGGGCTGCGGCTGGCTGCATCTGGAATTAAAACAAACAACCAAAAAAATAAAATAAGAAAGCTAAAAACTCAAGATTCAGAGTAAACATAACCAGCCTCATATCAATAAAATCTTCTCTCATTTCATTTGTTGAAGAGCGCTATTGCTACCTGTTTGGCGGTGGTATCTGGGCTCTTGTCTCCTGTGTAATGGGCTGCGGCCCCAAGGTCTACTTTCTTGGATGGCCCTCCTCTCTTCCGTGTTGCTGTCGTCTCTGTTGCTTGGACAATCTGTAGACTTTTTGTGGTAACAGTCTCCTCTTCATCTTTGAACTCTTTTCTTTGCTGGCCATTGTGAGATGATCGACCCCTGTCCTCCTCGTTGTCACTAGGGACAAAAACAACATGAGAGGTAAGGTGACCAGACACAATCATTGTACACATTCTACCCATCAAGAAACACACAAAGCTCTGTGATCACATCTTCAAATGTCTTTGTCCTAAATAGCAACAAGAAACTTTCCTTTTGTGTTTAGTTTCCTTGCATCAGATCGGAGGCTGTATCCTACCTGAATCGATCTGGTGAGTCGTCTCTGTCCTTCTTTCTAAACTTGTTTATGGTGTCATCAATGGTGGTGCCAATTTTGTCACTGATTTCCCCCAGCTTATCACTGAAGGGGAATGGCCCTTTTTTCTCCCAGTCATCATCCCACTTTCTATCACCAGAGTCATACCTGTCCCCCGCTATTAGTGGAAAAAGAGAAGCAAACATGAGTTGGACATCATAGGATATCAGGTTATACTTCCGCACCAAAAAGTAATCACATCAGTTCCAGCTGCTCTTTTCCCAACACCTCTATTTACAAAATGTGCACATCTGTGGACTTACAGTAGCCTCTGTGTCCCATGCTGTCAGAGGATACACCAATGTATTTGTCTTTATTCTTCTTTGCCTTTTTCCGTTCTTCCCTAAGCCTGTCATCATCCTGAACAAACTCCACCATCTCCTTCACCTTCTGACGTACATTCACACCTTGGTCCTTCCCATTCTCATCTAAGGGTAGCAATTTAAGGAGAAAGAATAACAAAACTGATTAAATTACAACAGTAATACACAAAATCCAGACACAGACAAAGAATAATAATTATTGTGTCCTTCCTTCTAAACAAAGTCTAAAATACACACATGGTTTGGGCCACTGAAAGCAGCTTTACAGTAGTATGCGAAGAGTTTCTGGACTAAGCACTGCTTAGGGCCTCCTTCCTCCTTCCATTCATTGCAGCCCACATTAAAGCTGTTGTTGATACAGAACTTTTCACCTCATTACAACAACATTCAGCAAACAAAATGTCTAGCCATCTAAGATCTAAATTAAAAAAAAAAGAAAAAAAAAGAAGACCAGAATGATACCTTACCTACAAAATGGTAGCTTTCTAGTGATCTCAAGTCATACAGATGTTCTCTGGCACTAGTCACAACCCTTTCAGACCCGTTCCTGATGAGATGGGCTAGCAGTAATAGAGACTGAAGGGAAGGGGGGAAGAAAAAAACAAAATGGGAAATTAAAAAAAAGATTTAAGATTTTATTTTTAACTTCAAGTTTGGAGTTAACCCAGTTTGTTCAAGTTGTGATTCTTGTGTCAGACTTTCGTTTACTCTCAATCACAGTGTTTCAAACAATGTGGTTTGTCTTCACATCTCTTGCTGAGTGAAATCCATCAGTAGGTTATTTGTAAAAAAAGCTTAACCCAATCTTAAAGTTCTTGCTGATACCCGATTATTGCTAAAAGTAAGGAGAAAAGCCTTTAAAGTTAAATCAAATCTATTAATTTTAGTTTAGCAAGTCCAAAGTGTTCCACAGAATGAAAAATGTTCTCAGCACTTAGGTCTTCAAGCCTTGTTTCACAATTAATGCAAGAACATGCGTTTGTGTCATTTTACAACAGCACTGAGGCAGACCTTGTAGACTCTCCTCCAGTTCTTTTTGTTGTCCCGCAGCATGCGGGCCCACAGCATGTTCATCACCTCTGGGAACTGTTCATACATGAAGGTGGCTCTGTTTATAAAAAAAACGGAGGGGTGGGGGGGGAATTAGACTTTTTACTTTCATGTTAAAAAAAAAAAAAAAAAAAAAAAAGCATATCTGCAATTAAGCATATCTGTGTATGCATAGTTGCATAAGAAGAAAGCATGAACAGTAAAAGCCAGATGAACTCAAACACTGATGTCCACTTTGAATATGATAAATAATCAACAATGAACACTTGGGGGTTTAATATTCTCATTGTTTGCAGTTCTGTGCAGGAAAAGACTTGAGGTCAAACGGGACGCTTGAACATCAAAAACCATTTTTTGTAAAAACAGCTTCTAAATGAGTCATTAGAAACTTCTGTGTCACTCATAACTTCGGGGCTCATACGTTTTTGACAAAGCTTTCTGCACTTAAAGAAAGTCACGTAAGACACATCAGAGGTAGTTCACGGGAGTTCTTAGACATTCAGATGCAGGTAATTTACAGCTTAACTTTTAAACTATAATTGTTTATGGTTGTTTATTCAGAAACGTTCTGCTGACTTTCAAAGAAGCCCTGTTTCCTGTTTTGATGAGCGAGGAGGCTTAAAATCCAGTAAGAGCTGGATTTGTCATAGAAGCCTGATCTTTAAAAATAATGTTCATGGAAATGCAGATAAAGGGATGTAAGGTTTTCTTTTTATTTACAGTGGGTGCTTTTCAGTAAAACATAAATGAAATAAACAACAAACCTTACCTAGAAATTTCACTCATCAGCTGTCCTGATGGTCCCCAGGGGTCATCATTGGTGGCTTCTCTCACCTTAGACTCCACCTCGGAGTAGTTCATCACCACATTGGTTCTATAATAACAAACAAAAACAAACTTCAATTATAATACATTTTATTTGTCATTTCTGCTCAAAGTATGCACCTGCACCTCAGCCCAGCAAGACCAACATGAATGACAGTACAAAAATCATATAAAATCAGAGACTTAAAGATGCTTAAGCCAACCACAAGTGCCCTTTTAAAGGCTAAAAGAACAAAAGGATCACGTGTTTTCTATAACTCCTTGTCAAAACCTAAAACAGCTTACCACACAGGCAAATGCACAATGCGTTCAGTGTAAACACATACATGCAGGCTAAAATGGCGATGAATAAAACAAGAGTTGCTGACTGATTTTGAGCTCTAGTTAGAAACTAGTACAACAGGAATCAGAGACTCAAATGGGAAGAAATCAAAACAATGAATCTCTCTAAGCATTTCAGGCTAAAATCTGTGTTCCAAATATATAGGACTTCGTATATTATAAAAGACTAAAGAAGTAAAAAACGCAATCACAATCAGTACAGAACTAACAAAGGCTAATCAAACTCTGCCTTATATTTATCCAGGATTAGAGTCTACAAATCTTGTTTCTACTTAAAAATATAGCCAGCATTCTGTAAGGGAAAGAAAAAAATATCACGTCTTAGCTTCAGTGTGTATAAGGGTTCCACCAAGATCTTGAAAAAAGCAAAGGACTTTATAAAGTTTTTCTTTACCTTTTTTTATAAAGTTCATTTCTGCTTCTGTAATTTCTATTTACATCACCTGCTGTGCATTATTTGACAATGGTGTCCTTGTGTTTTTTAATTGAGATTTTGCATCTTTATTTGACTAATCGCCGTTTGTGTAAGGGGATTTAATTTAACATGTCATTTGGCATCTATTCAGTCATAACTGGATAAACTGGTTATCCCTTAATGCAGTGTTTGCATTAAGGGAAGCAGTATAGCCACTATCCCAAATTGTATATGCAACGTAAAACTGAGCCACAACCTGAGAGCTTATTCAGATTTAGAGTATTAACTTGTTTGTTACAGAACCGCAGAACTATGATCAATAATCATACAGGCATCATCTTTAAAATAAGTAAGCAGGCCCTGCTGCAACTTTAGCAATAAAATGTGGCAAGGCAAATAAGCAATTTGAAATTTCTACAACCTCCTCCTTCACTACTGCCACATCAGCAATAAACAGCACAGCGCCTGACAGAGCAACACTGATTTGATGCCATATTGTTAACAAGGATACACCCTCTCTGTGGTTTTCAGGCAGACTGCATTGCTAAAAGTTGCAGGGTATGGTTACAACTCTGACAACATACTCTCTTTTGTAAAATGTGGCTTAAGCCATGAAAAGTATTTGAAAATTACCACGCCAGAGTCCTTTCACAGCTAATTAAAATAAGCCTCTGGGCCCAACCATGGATCACAGTCAACATTTGCTGAAAAGTCCCAGACAGACATTCAAACATTCTATATCCAAGAGTTTTCAAAGGATTCTAGTTACTCCATGTGTAGTTATAACTTTATATATCCAGAATTTCTCTAGCTAGTTAGGGAAAATGCTAACCTGCCATGCATGAATGACAGACAAAAAATAAAAGGCACTGATGCAACTGCTTATCTTCACACAGAGGTTGCTGCTGTTCTAGATATCAGCTAGATAAAACGGAAGCTGTGATACTCTCAGTGACACACAATCACACATATTTCCGCTGCTATACTGCTGAAGCATTTCCCTTGCTCTTCATTGCAACTGCACTTTAGTTCTTATATTAATGTTAACTTTACTCATTACAAAAGTTAAAAAAATAAGAAAAACAAATCAGCATTTTACTCATTATATTTAACAAAAAAAAAATGCACATAAAGCCCTCTGATTAATCAGAGGAAGAATGCAACAATCAGTCTTAATGACTCAGCATTTATTGACACATTATGAAAACAAGTCAACAAGTTCCCAATTTCAAAGGTCTCAAGACACGAGCTCTTACACCACCCAGTATTTCAAATAAAGCCAGATTAGAATGAAGGCGCACTCATTCAGGCATAAAAATAATCTCTCTTTTAGTCTGTCAATTCAAATTGCTTTATATTATAAGTTAAAATAAAAATGGTGCAGATGCATCAGAAAATAAATATATGCAACAATATACAGTATTTATACAATACTGCAGGATAGTGTGATCTATATAACATTAAGTTTAGTAAATAATTTACATGCTTCTGGGTGTGTGTGTGTGTGTAGATGAATGAATGTCTGGCACGTCATGACCATTGTTTTTACAAGTTGCGGCATCTTTATACATCTATGCCTCGTCTCCTTTATCTCAACTGAAACTTAAGTTCTTTCAAATGTGGAATTACTGAGTTAAATTTTGTAAAGTAAATATTTCCTTCTTTGTCTGACTCGCTCCAACAAAAGCAAAACATGCTGCAGAAGGTCACACACAGAGGGGAGTCAAGTGCATCCACAGGATTGCATTCTTGGATAGACTTAACACACTATTGTCTGACTGTGCACAATAAGCCACTAAGCCCTTGAAGGAACAAAAAATAAAAATACATTTTTAAGAAAATCGTGCAATAGCCTACAAAAGCTTCAGAGTACAGTCATCAGCTGAAAATAAACCAGCAGCCAAAGGAGAACAAATGTGCTGAACAAAGGTGTTGGCTTGCTCTTTGATAAAGCTAGGTAATAAATTACTGCCATGGAAGCTTTGACCAACACTCCCATCAAACTATGCAAAAATGCACCGGAAGCAAACAAAAGAGAGAGAGGGAGAAAGCTTGACATCCACCAACAAGTTACAAAACCCAGCAGATGACTGATCACTCATTAATAAATACTCTGTAGTGGCTCTTTTAAGTAGAAAAATAAATAAAAACATAAAGCACCCTCAATAACAGTAAAGCCAACTCAAATAACAACTGTCGTAAGTTGTGGTCAAACTTCTTAACACACACTTACGTTTACTGGGAACTAGTTGCCACCAACATGATTGTAAGCCAAAAGTGTAAAGGTAGTTGTTTTTTAAGGGTGTGTTTTTATTTTAAAACTAACACGATGTGTTAATTTATGTATTTATGTGTATGCTAGCGTGACGCTGGTGGAAAATCTACAACAATCTAGACAATTGTTGTATTGTAACTTAACGACGAACAATTTAACTTACAACTCAAGGGCTCTCGTGCAACTACCACAACGTCGTGTGTAACTTAGCTACAAGTGTCAAGACGATCGTAAAGCACTTCTACCTTAAATTAATTAATTAAAAATGTATTTCCAGGCAGTAGCAGCTAAACAGTGGTTGGACGACAAGTCTGTTTCACATAACTCCAAAAACACCCATTGTTTAATTATTCAGCCTGGGAGCTGTCAAACTAGCTTAGCTGGCTAGCCTGGTCAGCTAGCTACCCACCCAGTCAACAGGCTACATAATTAGCTTGTTAGCCAAGCAGGTTAGCATGCGCTTTCGGAGAAAACGAACAAATGTCAAGCGCAGTCACACCATATCCTTTTAGTTACAGTTTAGCTGAACGACAAGGCAAGAAGAACTGTAAGAAAAACAAGACACCCACACTTAAAACAAGAAGTATGGTGTTTGTAAAAGTCAGTTAACTAATTCGCTAGTAGCATACAGGCTAGCTAACTTGTAAAGAATGACGTGACGTCAAAGTTTTGGGTACGTGTCTCTTTCAAACAGGTAAACTACAAGCACAAATAACTCGTTACAGCCGTACTGTGATAAGAAGATACTCACGCTTTGTCAACCAACTCCCTAACTTTCCACATGTTCAGCATGTTGGCTCTGAGAAAGGGGGCTTAACGCCTCGGCAAAAGCCTTTACTCCAAACGAACACCGACACCAAACCTTGAACTCTGGAAAGTAAACTATTCTTCACCTCGCTTTCAAGACAGGAGGCGCAAACGCACCAGCAAGCAGACAGGAAAGGTTACTATGGGAAATGCCCGTGCAACGTCATCAAAACTGCGTAAAGCAGGATTGGAGTTGTAGTTTATAGCATGTATTCGGACACCACCTTGATACATGATTACATTAACCTTTATATAAAGTTAGAGAAAGAGCTTTCGCAAATTATTCACATCTATTAATGACTATGGGGATATTTAAATAATGGAAAAAACGTTCTAGGACGTAGACATATTTTTAGAATAAGGACCTCTCACTGAATTTGAGAAATTGTTAAATTAAACAGTAAAGTTAAAAAACAAAACATAACAAGTAAAACATACTAAGACCCTATATAAAGTACTTATAGTAATTCTGATTTACGCAATAGATTAGTGATGTCAAACATAAGGTCCAGGGGCCAGAATTGGGCCAACAAATCAGCCAGAATTCTGCTGATATTCTCTTTGAAAAAAGAGAATATATATAGATATACATTTTAGACTTTTAACTGTATTTTCACAACTTTTACAGCTTTTTCTACTAATAAAGACCTACCCCATAATCACCATTCATACTACACCAAAGTAATTAAGTAACAGAAAAACAATTAAATAACAATTCTTACCCATCAGCTGTAACAAGCCTGACAGGGTATTGTTGTCAGCCAGGTGGGTGGAGTGGACGCCAAAATTTGTGAATGCGATAACTTGAGAACAAGGTGATGTAGAAATTCGTACCAAAGGCGCATCTAATAAAGCTTGCGGACAAGTTTGACTCCCAGTGAAGGTCAGAGATCAGGTTTTCTGAAAAATTTCTGAATGCCATAACTCAAGAAGGAAGTCACCTAGGATTTTCACATTCATACCATAGGTGCATCTACTAAAAGTCTTCGGCAAATTTGAATCCTGGTGATCTTGAGCTCAAGGTCAAGGCCACTGGTAAAGTTTTCTGAAAATCTTGTGAATATGATAACTCAGTAAAAAAGTCACCTTTGATGTTCAAATTGATAACATATCTGCATCTACTAGGAGCCTGAGGGGTCGCACTGGAAGCCAGCAGTATTTTTCGATCTACTATAGAAATGTTTATGGGGGGGTTTTCTGAGTCACACACATTTTTTTTGTGAATTAACAAAAACTTTAATAATTACAGGGCAGTCTGAGCAATGAGCTACCAGAACTCCTTTTTAAAAACACATTTATTTTTTACAGTTTAAGCCCAAAGAATCATGCTAACAGATTTCCTTGTTGCTACAGCAGCATTTCTTTATCATGTATAAGAACTGTCCAAACTGTATAGGTATACTTCTTTACATTGACTGAAAGTGGGCTGTATAAAATTAGTTTGACATTCCTGCTATAAAGATGTGTTCTTCTATATCACTTGTGCTTTCAGCTTATAGTCATTAAGGTTCACAGGAAGTTGAGACAAGATGCATTATGCTGCATTAGGCCAGTGTTGCCATAGTAGTGACAAAAGGGTTTTTTTTCCTATTAGAGAGCACTGAGAACTAAACAATTTCAGTTCCTTAAAAAAACAAACTCAAAAACAAACATGAAGATTGTTGGGGGAAAACTCTGTAAAAGACCCAGGAGAAATAAAGACACAATGAGACAAGATCACTTTTTATGCTTTAACGTGCACACGGGTAAGCTGTTCAGAACAACTCACAACGTGTACAGAGGCTGGGCACTTTTTATAGGAAAGACAGTGAGAACAGGATAAGAAAATACAAAACAGATAAAATAAACAACTCCATATGTGGCGCTAGTCTCGTCAGCAGAGAGCTGGGAGAAAGCTGTGAGAGATAAAACAATCTAAAACAATATGTCCCAAAACAGTATGTCTTTGCTGAGAAAGTCTAAAAAGATAATTCTAAACTAATCTAACCATAGACAAAAGGGCATGCTTGCACATTTAAAAGAAGGTAAAGAAACATAGAATCATTTTTCCTGTAACATTCCCTCCTGTTTTAACTTATTTTAAATGTATACAACAATTGTCTGTGAAGGTTATTTATTAAGTATCTTAAGCAATTTTTTAATTTTCAAAATGTCAGCATAGCAGAAATGGAAATCATTTGGTCTAAAGAATAAAACAAAATAAAATAATAAAAAGAACAAAGAAAATCATAGTAAATGAAAATCATAGTAAATGAAATAACAAGTGGAATAAACAAGAAAAAATAATAAAACTAAACTACAAAAAATAAAGGATAAAAACCTTATATTTAAAACGAAAACTACAAAAAATAAAAGGATGAAAACCTTATGTTTAAAAGGATGAAAACCTTATATTTAAAATGAAAACTACAACAAATAAAAGGATGAAAACCTTATATGTAAAATGATGAAAACCTTATATTTAAAATGAAAACTTCAAAAAATAAAAGGATGAAAACCTTATATTTAAAATGAAAACTACAACAAATAAAAGGATGAAAACCTTATATTTAAAATGAAAACTACAACAAATAAAAGGATGAAAACCTTATGTTTAAAATGATGAAAACCTTATATTTAAAATGAAAACTACAACAAATAAAAGGATGAAAACCTTATGTTTAAAATGATGAAAACCTTATATTTAAAATGAAAACTTCAAAAAATAAAAGGATGAAAACCTTATATTGTACCTGCATAAACTACTAATGTGTTAATCAGTGCATGATCACTTGACAAGTCATTTTTAATCACCACGTCATTCATTAGCAGTTATTACAAGTTCTCCTCTAACAGAATTGCAACGGGATGCTGTTCTTCTTGAGGCACGGCAACATAAGCAGTCATTGTAGTTGTTATCATCTTTGAAATCATTACTCTTAGACATGGCGGTGTAGCTGCTCCAGATGTGTGGTCAGTGACATATTTCTGCAGAATGGTCAAATTCTGCAAAGCTTCATAAATGTCTCCGCTTACAAACTCCTCCTTGTGATGCTGTTAGCAGGTCTAGAGTCAGTCTGTTCTGCAGCACCATCGTTCTGATGGCCTTCTGTTCTCCTGCTAAAGCCGGTCCCAGGGTCTTTGTCAAAGTTGATGCGTCGTAGCAGAGCATATCGGTTGATCTCCACATGATCCTGCACCTCGGCAGCTCCAATGCCAGGGATCAAGCTCTGTAAGAATTTCACTCCTCCTCAGATGCGAAACTCTGGTTCCTTTACTGCTTGGTGCCGTCCGTGCACATCCTGTCTGGTACTGAGTCTTTGTTTGTAGTGGCATCCGGTAGATAGGTGAGTAGGCAGCTCCCCCACTGCCCGCGATCCATTGTTCATCACACATACTGGCAGTTGCGCTGCGTTCAGCTTGTTCAGTAGAATTACATCAGGCAGTGGGTCTGAGACTTGGGGCCAGGTCAGTAGGTAGGTCTGTCCGGAACAGTTCACATTTGTGGGTGATGATGACCTCCAGGTTGCTTTTGCTGGGATGCTGTAGTTGGCCTTGGACCAAAGAGTACCGTAGCCTGGATGTGTTGCCAGGCCCAACAGACACCAACTGCGATCTTCAGGTATGCTGTACGGCCACAGGCCAGACGTCTGCGAGGATAGGGGCATATGGGTACATGCATAGCAGTCAGTTTTATTATTCCAGTGAGCTGTAGTGTTCATAAACTGCCACCAAAAGTTAGTGGCGTAGCCATGGGGAAACTTGGTGTACTGTCCTTTGTCATACAGTGTCTGCCTTTTCTTCATATTGCGTGACTTGTTGTCCCTCACGGAAGCAAAGATGAGGAGCCCGGCCATGGTCAGGGCCACTGCAGTTATTAAGAGCCACCACCTCATGACGACGGGACACACCCTCCTGTCGCGAGTAGACCCCCCGGCCAGGAAAGCTGACCCCTCCACCGGGCGAGATCACAACAAGTGGGCAAGCCTGCTGTCAGCTGTGTTTAGATGGCTTCACTTACTCGCCTGCAGTGACTCTGATGGATCCAGGATGGTCGTTCCGCAATTTTGCAAGCGGTCGGTGTAGTGAGGAGGACTTGGTATGGCCCCTCCCACCTGGGTGTGCTCCAGTTTTTCCTTTGGAGCACCTTGATCAGAACCCAGTCACCGGGCTTTAGTCTGCAAGACACTGGAGAAACATCATCAGGTTGTTGAGTATGTACAATGATCTCTTTGTTTTCCAATAGCTTAGACATCCATTCTGCTAATGTGTTTTCTCTGATTGCTTTGTCTATTGGTTGACTGGTGATCGGCAGTGGGAACGGCCTGCCATGAATGATTTCAAATGGAGTTAGTTTATGGGAGCCTTGCGTTAAGCGCATCCACATTTTCACTAAACCCAAACATTCAGGCCACGGCCTTCCTGTTTCTGCCATGCATTTCCTGAGCCTTTGTTTTATAGTGCCGTTAGTTCTCTCTACAAGGCCTGCGCTCTGAGGGTGATAAGCACAGTGGTGTTTTATGCTGAAACCGAGTGCTTCAGAGACCTTAGTGATGACATCATTTACAAAATGAGTGCCGTTGTCTGATCGTATCAAAGCTGGGATGCCATATGTGGGTATGAAGTGATTGCACAGGCACTTTGCTACTGAAATTGCATCTGCCTTTTTCACTGGATAGATTTCCGGCCATTTTGAGAACACGTCTATAACCACTAGGGCGTATTTTGACCCTTGACATTCGCTTAGTTCAATAAAATCCATATGAATTGTGTGAAAAGGATAAGGTGGAGTGGGAAAACGGCCTCTTTTTGGTCGCAGATTTCCCTGAGCATTATATTTTTGACACGTCATGCACGTTCTGACAAATTGTTTTGCTGAAGTTTCAAAATTTACAGTGTAGAAATGAGAGTTGACAATACAGGTCACTCCCCCCGATGACAAATGCGTATAGCCATGAGTCACTAATGCCGCCATCTTGTGGAGAGATTTTGGCAGCACTGGCTTGCCATAACACATCATTAAGTCGTTTGTCAGAACTGCACCGTGTTTTAGCCATTTTGCCTGCTCTGCTGTGCTTGCTGCTTTTTGTTCATTTTTCAACACATCCAGTGGAATCTGATGTGTGTTTACTGCCATCAATGTGATGTTTGTCTTTTGTGCCGCCTGTTTTGCTGCTCTGTCAGCAAAGTTATTGCCTGTAGCAATGAAAGAGGCGTTGTAAGAGGTTGGCATGCTGAACTGGTTTTCCGGTTGGTGTAATCATTCCTCTGGTTTTCCAGATTTTTTGCAAAATGATGCACAGCAGAGAAAACATACTGGCTGTCTATATAAATGGTTATTTGTTTATCTTTGTGTATTTCACATGCGCAAATCACAGCTGACAGCTCAGCGCTCTGTGCAGAATATGAAGAAGAAAGTGGTTTTGCTTCTATTATTTTACTATCTGTGGTTACTGCGTAACCTACACAATTTCGGCCTGTGCTGTAAGGTCAAATGCTGTTCTCCTAGCTTCCACACTTGCTGATCATAAGGTGGATCTGGGCCTGGAGTTTGTTTAAATCTCAGAATGTTGTGATACTCGGTCGGTTTCTGGAAAGTGGATGTGGCGGGTGTCATTTAGCATGCACTCAGGTGTAATACCAGAAAAGAATGGCATGACTGCTATCTTAAGTTTTGTCAGAGCGTCTCTACCTAGCAAATTTACTGGACACGACGGGTCATATATGCATTTAATAAAGCACCTGCGGCCACTTGCTGTATGTACTAGTTCTAAAGGGGCAGTTAATTGTTGTACAGTTGTGTGGCCTGAAGCTGACTTTACAACTAATTTGTCCTTTGAAAACTGTCAGTTTAAGTGGCTGCCTCAAAACTGTTTTGCATTATTTCTCTGTGGCCTACTCCTACAATCTCGTGTGAAGTGACCTTCCTCTCCACGGTTCTAGCAGGCGTTGTCTCTATGTTATCTGCTGTTTCTGCGTGGCTGTCTGCAGCCTTGGTGTTTGTGACTTTGCTCGCCTCTCTGTTCCTGATAGCCACCTGTGAATTAGTGTTTTAGTCTGTTGTCAACACGTCAGCCTTATTTCTAAGTTACAGAATGCTTCTTCTCCCTTTTTTTTTTTTTTTTTTTTTGGTTTGGGAGAATAGATGCAACTCTACATTTTCACTTAAGGCATTTTTAGATAATTTCTAGTTCTTCAAACAATTCATGGATCTCACACATTTCAAACTTTCAAGTTAGGGTTGTTTCCCATTTATACAAATATATATATATTTAACTTTGCATAGCTCACAGCTCTAAACCTAGGCATTTTTCAATCATATGCCTAATCACTATGTGTCACTGTGATTCTCAAGTATTGTCACAAGTTCGTTTAAATTCGTTTCCAAAACCAACAAAATAATCAAACAAAAACAAAAAACATAAACGTGTCAGGACACAAAAGAAAAAAGAAAAATGCTGCCACCCGAACAAGGCAGAAGTCTGCATATGTTGGCTTGTAATAGCATGCAGCTTGTAACATGGTAGACTAATGTGCCTGTGTTAATTCAGCTCCATATTATTGTGTGAAGTTGCACTGGGTTGGGAGTGGTTTTGTGTGTGTCACATTTTTGGTGAGCCAATGGCTGGAATGGGGTTGGACTAATTAGAGGCAGGTGTACTTGATTGCACTGATACACTGGTCTTCTTATAGCCCACACTACAAACACTGCTGTGTTGTTTTGTCTCTCTGTGCAGGTATGTAATGTGATGAAATCAGATATGTTTGGGATGGATGGGTTTTGCCCTATGAATTTTATATTAAGTGTGTCGTTTTGTCTCTCTGTGCAGGCCAGGGCCTATTATATGCCACAGCCTAAAGGCAGCAGAGTTGCAGAGGCTTGAGTGACCACTGACTATATGCTTGCAGGGTGGTGGGTCTCCAAGGACAACTTCTAACCCTGTTAAAGGCAACATGTGGAGTGCAACTTGGCTGTGTGGCATAGCTGGCTCTGGCCTTGGGACTGTGTGTTTTTATACAATTCTTAAGTGGGACACTGGACTGTTTTATCTTTTATCTCTTGATATATTTTTTGTCAATAAATTATCTTTTAGAATTTTATTGACTGACATCTTTTTGCCCATGACTGAAACGGTTGGTCAGACCTAGAGTCTTTCTTTGGGTGTGTTACAGCAGCTTCTGCTCTAAAAGAAACAAATAAATAAAAAGAAAAGAAAATGTGTAACATGCTCATCAGCTTAGCAGTGTCTACATATTTAATTCAGCTTCTCAATCCTGTAGTTGTAGCTGTTGTCTACAGGGTTTTGCTTATTGGTTGTTATTATAGGTGTGCTCTATATCTCAGCAATGTGTCATTCTAGGATGATAGGTTTCAAGCTGGTCAAGTGCCTCTATGCACTTCATTAGTTTAGTTATTCTCTGTATTGTCTTCATCTCACATGTCATTACACTGAGTTTCAGCAAACCTTAAGCTTGATGCAGACTACTGCTTAACAATTATCCACCTCACATCATAACCGATTAAGGTGCCTCTTCATATTAATATTATGTCATTGTTAATATTATCCTCTTTGTCTTATATAACAGCAATAGCATATTATAATATTTTATCAGTGTGTACCACTATACTACTCCTGAGCCAATTTGTTAGTTAGGATCATCTTATTCAGCAAACAGATAATTTAGAATTCATCCAATCTGCGGTCACATTTGTTCTCTCTGTTGCATGGCGGACCAGGCAGTTCTATTATAATATATTTGTGGTGGGGCGTGGTCTGCGGTGCCGTGCAGGGAGGGCGGACGCACCTGCACGGCATCCTTAATCACGCCCGCCTAGTTAAAAACACGGGGACTGAGGGGTTTGGGGGTGTTATGGTGTGGTGAGATGTAAATAAAGATGACTCTGAACGTTGCTCCGTGGTCCCGCCGTGTCTTATTCACGCCACATTGGTGCCGAAACCCAGGAGGCAGCACGGCGGGTCCATATCGGAGCCAGGGAATGGAGGAGCTGGCCCAGAGGGTGGCCGAAATGGCGGCCGCCCAGCGGGAGCAGGCGGCGGAGGTGCGTCGCCAGCAGGAAGAGCTGCAGGACCAGTCCGAGCGGCACCTGGAAAGGATTGGGGAGCTGGCGGCGCTGCTCTGGGCCTGGGCGCCACCCCCACAGGTGTGTCCCGAGGACAGTGAAGCGGTGGAGGAGCCGCGTGAGGCACCTCAGCAGCCGGAGGTGGCAGACGAGGCGCGCGGGGATCTGCGCCTGCCGGAGGAGGGGGAACAGCCAGGTGAAGGGCTGCTCCTGCCGGGAGTGGTGGATGAGCCGCTCCAACCGGAGGCGGCAGACGAGGTGCGCGAGGGTCTGCGCCGGTTGGAGAAAGAGGAGCTGCACGAGGGGCTGCTCGAGCCGGGAGTGGCGGCGGAGGGAGCAGTAGTGACGGAGGAGTCGCGCTATGGGCTGCTCCAGCAGGGAGCGACAGCGGTGACGGAGGGGCCGCGCAAGGAGCTGGAGGTCCCAGTGCCAGGGGAACTTGCTCGAGTGGAACTGGCGAGCGAGGCGGGCGCCACGCTTGAGATCGCCGTGCTCGCCAGACCGGCCTCACCACCACCAGAGGCCTGTACACGCCACACCTCTGCCCAGCCACCTGTGAGCTGGGGCTCACGCTTGTGCCGGCCGCGCCGGGTGCACCTGTCACGTGTCCGACTTCCGAACCAGCTTTGCCTGCGCCGCTGGATTCGCGGGCGGCCGCCTGAACTCGCACCTCCCCGTCGCTTGGCCGGGGCCTGGGGGTGCCAGCTGTCCGGGCTGATTCCCTCTCCCACTGGCGGTGGGGGAGTAGGTTCGGCCGGATGGCTCCCCGGCCTCAATCGGGCGATGGGGGTATGTGGTGGGGCGTGGTCTGCGGTGCCGTGCAGGGAGGGCGGACGCACCTGCACGGCATCCTTAATCACGCCCGCCTAGTTAAAAACACGGGGACTGAGGGGTTTGGGGGTGTTGTGGTGTGGTGAGATGTAAATAAAGATGACTCTGAACGTGGTCCCGCCGTGTCTTATTCACGCCACAATATTATTTATATTTTATTTTGTATCCATCAAGGGCTTCAGATGACCTGCAGAATCATCCTTTTCCCAGGGTGGAGACAGTTACCTTTTCACACACTGTCCTTGGCTGAACAATGACACAGCCTTAATATACCTTATTTATTTTATTAAAATATTTTCGTGTGAATTATTTGCTTTATATTCATTTTATACATGCTGGGCATGGTCATCATGCCAACTGTGTTTCATTGTTAATATCACTTTACAGGTTGTTATCCTTGCTAGTATTAATTTCAAATACTCTAAAGATAATTTCTACTGTAACTTTCCCTTTGTTCATCTTTATTTCGTACTTTTTATATTTATATCTACTCAGTGGGGTCTGTTTTCAACCCTTTTAAACTACTACAAAACTACTGTGATCTCTAGTTTTCACTTAATAAGGGATTATTATGTTCTTCCTGATATGGGTGTTGCTGCAGATGCGGCTGCAGGAGTGAGTGATGGTTTACTAAAAGGATTGTGGGAACTGCACAGTGTCTCGTCTTCTGGTTTTACTAAACTGGCAGTTGAGTTCTGTTCTTCTGACTGTTTATATTTTGTTTTCTTAAATCTCTCAGTTTACAGACACTGTTTTTGTCCGGCGTCTGGACTTTTCTTTTCTCACCACTGCTCGTCAGCAGGAGTGAGTTTTAATTTCACTTGCTTGATTACCCATCTTATTTATGTATTTACTTATTTTTGTTTAAGTAATATATACACAATACAGCTGCTATCACCTTCGCTGGTATTAGAGACGAGAGTGGTTGCTCACACGCCCTTCTACTTTCGGACTATTTCCAAAAGCGGTGTGAACTTTACGAGACGGAACTCGACCGTTCTCTCAACTCACCAGCACGTCAGTGAATAGCAGTAAAAGAAAAACACAGTAGGAGCAGCTCAGTCTCTTATTGGACCGTGAAAATTCAGCTTGCTCCATTAATTAAAACAATACACACACACACACATTCACAGCTTCGACGCGCGCGCGACCAGAACCCTTATGATAAGGGGAGCTCCCAGAGCTACTTACTCCCTAGACCCAGTCTAGACCCAGTCTAGACCCAGCTGGGGGAGCTACCCAGAGCTCCAAAGCTACCAGTCGACGAGCTCCCAGAGCTACCAGTCGACGAGCTACGCTACCAGTCGACGAGCTCCCAGAGCTACCAGTCGACGAGCTACTTCCGCTATTTTAAATTCCCTGAATTCAAAATGCGCTTTTACGCAAGATTGTGTCAGTGTGTCTGTATCTACCTGGTCAGTGTCGCCGGGTCTGGTCCACCTCGATCGGGTCCCACCACCGTGGGTCGCTTTCTAAGACGTTGGCCAAGACCCGAATTTAAACGCTCTTGGACTTTTATCACACACCTGGTGTGTGAGCTGTCGACAGACGAACAACGTGGACTGGTCACGGAGATGGGACACGATGGAGGCGATCCGGCTCGAAGGACCAAGAAATGTTGGGGGAAAACTCTGTAAAAGACCCAGGAGAAATAAAGACACAATGAGACAAGATCACTTTTTATGCTTTAACGTGCACACGGGTAAGCTGTTCAGAACAACTCACAACGTGTACAGAGGCTGGGCACTTTTTATAGGAAAGACAGTGAGAACAGGATAAGAAAATACAAAACAGATAAAATAAACAACTCCATATGTGGCGCTAGTCTCGTCAGCAGAGAGCTGGGAGAAAGCTGTGAGAGATAAAACAATCTAAAACAATATGTCCCAAAACAGTATGTCTTTGCTGAGAAAGTCTAAAAAGATAATTCTAAACTAATCTAACCATAGACAAAAGGGCATGCTTGCACATTTAAAAGAAGGTAAAGAAACATAGAATCATTTTTCCTGTAACAAAGATAAAACTGGATGTAAGAGATCTTTGAATATATTGTTCAGCATTAGATATTTTATGCTATCACACATCTCCAAAATACAATGTTATACTGTCTAGAGTTACCATTTCTACAACACGTTTTCCTCAGTTTGTTATTTCATAGCAAAATTCTTTGGCTTTGACTTCACACAGCTTCCTGCACTATTGGAATGGGTGCTCTTCTTTGTCCAGATGAACTCCAGCTTCCCCCAAACTATGGGCTGCATCACAGACAGCGGGTCACCACCCCATGTGTTCACCATCCCTCCTCATCTGGCATTCAGGCATGCTACAGTGACCCAGTGATGCTGTGTGACAGGCCAGGCAGGGCACTGGCTGTTTGTGTCAATCCAGATCAATCACTCCCTCTTCTGGACGGACAACGTCATCAACGTGCAGAAAGGTCACGGAGTGTACTCAAACCAGGCCTTATGTGGAGTGCAGGGAGGTCAGCATAGCAAGTGAACACCCTTGAAAGACTGTGTATTATATTTAATAGACACGGTTGGCTCATGAGTTACCCATATATGTATTCCAGAGGGTCATTTTTATTTGGGATGAATTAAATGATTGGCAGTAGTCATTTTATCTGAAACATCTTTTTTTTTCTTGATTCTCCAGTGACTGGGCGTGTGCAAAAAGTGTTAAGCCTCTTTGTCGTATTGATTGATATTCCACGGGGCAAGATAAACCCACTCATGCCCCGCAATCGACAGGGCTTCTATTCTCTAATGATACATGTAAATATGGCCCACTGCTTACACTTCTATAGGAAAGCAGAAAGAAACAACACAATAGCCAAAATACAACCCATTTGAGAAAAAAAAACAAGAAACAGCACTTAACGGCCCAGAATGCACTGCACCCAAGGGAAAAACCTCAATTACTGTTACACGTCCGAAAAAGGAGAACTCTAGGAGAAGTGATTGCTGAGATGGAAATGGCTGTGTGTATGTTTGTGCATGTGTTGAGTGTGTTTTTGTTTGTGTGTGTGTGACTGCGTGTAGGGTGTGGTGGGAAAGGGATGGCTAGAAAGGCACTCAGTAAAAAGATCTTTCAGAAACACTTTGCCTTGGTGACGTTGACACGAGCTGTTGATTGACGTGCACTTCTCGACAGAAACCAGGGCTATCAAACTATCTGGCTCGCATTAGGAATGGCACGGTCCTCGGGGAGGGGCCTAAGTGGTAAATGATGTTGCTCGAGACATTCTCTGTCAACAACTGGTGTGTATTTGCGTTTGTGCGAGTGCTGAGGATGGCAAAGTATTCAATCAAAGCTTTGATTGAAAAAGCCCTGTGTCCTTAAAGATCAGAATCCCGTATGAAGGGGTGAATGTGAGTGTTTGAGAATTTTGTTGTGAAAACAGTGCAATGCTGTGCGGCACAGGGAGGGGAAAAGGTGCTGGCAGAAGACTTAATTGTAAAAGTATAATCTTGAGCATTATTCATGGCTGAGAGGTGATGCCAAAGAAAGCTTTGCACAGTCTCAAAGTTCAAAAAAGAAAGGAAAAAAAAACATATTTTGCAAGAATCTGTGTAGACATTCTTTCTTTGGATATGTTAAAAAAAAAAAGAAAAAAAGAAAAAAGAAAGGAAACCCTTTCTTGATATTTCATATTTTGTAACCATGTCTTCTATTCATCATCTTGCTCCTCAGTTGATCATCAATTTGGTCTACTGAGACCAAGTTGTCACTAACGACTTGTGAGTTTTAGGAGATGAAATACTGGGGAAGACAAACACATGGTAATGGTAAAGCAAGCAGCACTAGGGGGCACTCTGACTTTTCTGGTACTGGAGAATGCTTGTGTGTTGCACACGGGTGAGTGTGCTCAGCGCTGTTCAAGTGTGTGCGTGCATATGTGTGTGTGTCAGTCGGTGCAACCACTGGGAGTCAAGGCTATGTGTTTACATGGCTGAAGTTCCCATGACAAATGTGGTCAGAGCATCATCTTGAACTGGGAATGCGCGCAGAAAAACTTGCACAGCTCTGCCATTATTCTTCCTTCTCAAACATGTGCTTCCAATCTGCCGAAACACTTGGCGCTCTTTTTCTTTTGCTGTTTTACAGTGTCATTATAAAACAATGTTCTTTGTTTTGCACATTAGCAATGAATTAGTGATCCTGCCCATCTCTGTGCCCCGTGGAAGAGTTTCTGATCTGTGGAGTCGCTTGGCTTGGGGCCCGGCTTTCCTCCTGTCACTGCGAGGGTTCTTTTGCTGCTGTTATATTTCAGGCTGTTATTGTTGGCCCTCTTGCAGCCCCGGTAAGATCTTTAGTCCTTTTTCCCAAGCGATATAACCCCCACACACATCACACAGTATCTGACCCCTGTCTGCATGACACATGACAGGTCCACAGTGGTGTTCATGTGTGTGTGTGTGTGTGTGTGTGGGTATGTGAGCAAGGAATGATGGGTATGCGCTTTTATGTGGGTCTTTGCTTTCATGTAAATGTGTTGTAAATATGTGTGCCCTTCATAGATATGTTATGCAAGTGCACAGAGCGTATCTGGCACAGTGTGTAGGTATTGAATATGCTTAAACAATGAGGCCGCTTGTCACATGTTCAAAGTCGTACAGACAACCCGCTGTGATCTCAAGCCACACTCGCAGATGTTCCTAATGGGACGAGAGTAGCATTCGCATTCCTGCGGATAACCAGTCTGTTTATTTTTCTCTCTAAACCGGAGTGGATTGCCACTTTCTCTGGTGAGAAAAAGGATAGAAGATGATAAAAAATAAATAAATACAAGGAGGCTGATGAGAAGGCTCCCACCGCAGTTTAGACCTCCAAAGCCAACTTGTCAGTCCTGCTAAACCAGCATAACCTCAGCAGTGGTGATTTAAGGGTGACAGTAATGCAGGGTGTAATGGAAGTTGATGCCAGTGTGCAATTGTGTGCGAGTTAAAACCGCTGTTGTCTTATTCTCTCTGCAAGAATAAGTGAGCTAGGCGTAATTGTGAGGGGGTTATGTTTATGAGTCAGGGGTGTTAGAGTCGATCGTGTTGCTTTAAACACGGGCAGGAAAGCATTCGCGCACACATACGCACGCAGACACACACAGAGTGAAACCCACACAGGTATGCTCGAGTCCTGAGAGCATCTGCTCCTTTACAGCCAGATTGAATTAGCAATTACAGAGAGTAAAAAACAGAACAAAACATCTGGAGCAGTAAGCAGCAGAGGTTATAAATCTGAGAGGGGAGGTGGGGTGGTGAGGTGTATGAAAATGAGCCAAAGTGAGAGTCTCAAGGACAGTGGCTCTGATTGGGCCATTAACATGCCAGTGGTGTCAAAAAGGACCCGAGGCAATGGGAGAAATGGGACAGAGCAGAGGGCTTTAGAGGGCATAAAGAACACCAGTGAAAGGAGAGGTAGAGCGTGCAGAGGAGAGCAAGAGGCAAGGCCTACTGTAGAGGATTGAGATACAGTAAAGACAGCATATCTGAGGTTGTTTTGCCTCTTGAACCTTTAACCAGGAATCGACTCGGACAAGGAGAGAGGAATCTGTGGAACTGATGGGGGAAGTTGTGGAAAAAACAGACCTAGGGGGAGTTTTGAAAGCTGTGTAAAAGTATAAAAGAATTAAGAAACGGGGGCTGGAGATCACCCCCTTTTTGCCAAACCATAATTAGACATGTTTGGGCAATGAAAATGTTGGGTGGGTGTTCATAAATGTATTTTAACAATTATATGCAGTTTGGTTTAAGTCCATATAAATGTGGGGTTGGAAAACTGCAGTGCCATTACCACATCTGTTTTTGCTATTATTGGCACAATAAATTACGTAGGCAATTTGTTTGCGCTGTTGTTAGAGTAATAGAATCAAATTATCCCATGTTAGGGAAATGATTATGTACGAAGCGGAACCCATCAGGGATTCACAAGGCAATCAGTGAGGTAAGACAGAGCTGAAATGTTGGCGCTCTGCACATCAACTCTTCCAGGTCCAATACGTCATTTGAAAGCCACAGTACCTGTAGTGCTCGCAGTAAATCTCCTGCACAGCATCAGTCCAGCGGAGCTACGCGAATCAGCGAGATAGAAGGCCAAGTCATAATTGAAGGAGCTTGACACACGTGAAACGAGGAGTGTTTGGGATGAAGGACAATATCAAACGAGCCTTATCAATTCATATGCCGCGGGAGCAGTGTTTACATTCCCTCTCGGTTGGTGAAGCACTGGGTGGATGTTTCAAATAGGTCAAGGTTACAGCGAAAACAAAAGTTAGTCGATTAGCAGTCGAGGTGCAACATTCCTAATTTGTATGCTAATCTGGCGGATCATCATATCATGTAGGTACTGCCTGCGATTCTACATCTGCACGGACTCATTTAATTATCCAAACACAATTCACAAAAGTCATTGGAAACAAACCAAACCAAAATAAAATAATTTGCATATATTTAAAAGAGCAGATAAACTCCCTTGGGGTTGGTTAATATTTCAGAGGCATAATAATAATATGCAAAATCATTCACATTTCATCCAGCACCAAAACAAAGTGGCTTTGTCGATGTAATTAGGGTGTTTTAGAGTTGAATCACCCTGGCAAATGACCATGTTTTTCTCTCTGGGAGACCAGTGTGTGAATGTATCTAAGCCCCCCCCCCCCCCCTTCCCAAATATATGTGTTTGTGTGCGAGTGTGCGTTTGCACGTTGTATTGTCAACGCTCCTCTGTGCGCACGCAGTCTTAGAAAAGGATTGATTAAAGAGAGAGTGTCTGTCTCAGAGCAGTTAATGAGGTTTAGTCCCATGAGCTGCGAGGTTTGGGTGTGTTTGAGTGCACGCACATGTGTGTTTGCGTGTGCACATGTAGACCTAGTGGAAGACGTTGTTAATTGGCTAAGACTTACTTTCAGCAGGGGGATAGTCAAGGGCACAGTGCCTCCACCTTTGTGGAGTGCCATTTGTAGAACACAATGATACATTCTCTTTCTATATTCGCTTTTTTTTTTTTTTTTGAGGGAGTGATTAGTCAGGAGCATGAAAAATATGATTACAACGAAACCTGGAATTTTTTATGCTTGTATTTCGTTTAAATTTCCAGATTAAAAAAAATCTCTTTAAAAAAAGTAAAGAAAAGAAACTGACAGAAGAAATGATATTTGCTGTTTGATCTGAAGAAGGAAGAAGGAAATTCATTTACTTTACTCTCTGGGGACATGCAGAAGAAGAAGAAAAAGAAGAGGAGAGGAAGAAGGAGAAGAATAAAAGGAAGAAAAAAGAAGCAGAAGAGGACGAAAAAGAAGAAGGAAGAGGCAAATAAAAAATAAATAAAAAATATATAAAAAAGAAAAAAAAACAGACATGGAGAGAGGTAAAGGAAGAGAGATATTCCACAAAGCACAAGATGGATACAATCTCACCTGCTCTGGTCTCCACGCAGACCTGTCCGTCTACATGTATATACAGGACCTGTATGTTCTTTTGCAGTGCTACACACAGCTCGTCTCAAACAGCAGGAAGCATCTATGCTTTCATGTGGAGCACAGCCCAAAGTAGAGCAAGATCACAATGTGTGTGCATTTCTGTGTATATGTGTGTGCGCATGCATGCATGCACGCATGTGTGTGTGTGTGTGTGAAATCCAGGCTTTTCCCCCCTTGGGACCTGCACAAACACACTTCCCATCTTCCCTTTGAGTTCCACATTCAAAGGTTCCACTCGTTCAACTGTCAATCATTCTCTCAGCCAATCAAGGCCCTCGTTCTCAGTCTGTTTATAGATCAAGGGTGGTTTAAGCGTATGTATGTGATGTGACTGGAATTTTTACCATGACTAATACTAATACTGTAAATATTCATTTTTTTTCTGCACATCACCCGTGGTGTCAATCAAAATCAACGCTATTGTGCCTATACTGTGAGGGCACTGAAAGTCTACAACATTGTTTATGACTGCAAGGTCCTGGACCAGGTGTTGGTGCTAGAGTTAGTTTCGAAAATGCATAATGGGATCTGGACCAAAGAAGGAAAAGGTCCTAAAGTTGGATAAATGTAAGAAAATAAGTTCACTGATAGGTTTAGAAAGAAACAGACATTTCTTTTAAAAGTGTGTGTGCATATGCGTGTATTTGTGTTATCAAAAGAGATTCAGCATCGTATAGATGTGTTATAGGGTTATCGCAACCCAGATATGTCACGCCTAATTAAGTGGCTAAGAGTACAGGAAAAAAAGGGGTGAAAAAAACCTACAAATTGCTGTGAAATGTACATTTAGAATAGATCTGTAAGTGTGAGTAGACTGCATCACACAGCATCTGGTCCTCATGCTATAAGAAACTGAGAAGAAAAGAGGATGAGACAAGCAAACAGACGGAGCATCAGGTGACAGCAGGCGTTATCAGACCTCACCTCTGATTACTGTCTATTATGAGGCAACAATAGTTTCCTGTGGGGCATGCTAACGACCTGAGTGTATCAGCAACGTGGGAAATTAACCCAGAGTCTGCTTTATGTCAGGAGGGAAACGGACAAAAGCGGAGTGTGAGAACAAAGAGTCATTCCCATACCTGTTATTTATTGACAGGCAGCTGCCATATGTCCATCTTCACCTACACTGTGTGTGAATGAATGGTGGTTAGGATTGAGATTAAGCCGCCAACAGAGGGCAGCAGAGGGCTTCAGAGCCAACATATCCCTCAGAGGCCAGGCCAAAGAAGCTCTGCTTCATGGTGAATCAGACTGTTTAGATCTGCATGCCATCTCCAAAATGTCCACTAAACAGTCATTTTACATGAAATGCAAATGATTTAGTTAGTATTTGCATGTAAAGCAACGATAAAACCACCTCAGAGCTGCCACGGTGAGATACTTGTTTGTTTTTGTCAACTTTTTTATTTTTTTCCCCAGCTGAAATAAGGTGGGAGTGAGGTTTGAACTGCGGGGCACTGGTAATGGCGGAGCGAGTGTTCTACAGCACGTCTCAGCGAGAAACTAGCTCGATCTATTCACACTACATGCAGAGCCGTGGCCTCCAGGCTTGAGTTCCTGCTTCGGTAATGACTCTGTTCCCCTGTGGAATGTAGAACATTGTCTTTCCTCAAATGAGGGAAGCACACAGTCTCTTTGCACACATGCGCACACACAAACACGCACACAAGCATGCGCTTCAATATGCATGAAACACAAGCTTGTAAACATATACAGGCAAAACAGTGCACACTTGCATGTAAGTATACATAAAAATGCATACTTGCACCCACACATGGCCCCCACCCGCCTGTCTCCCTGTTTCCAGAAACATTGATTGGACCTCTTCTCTCAGGTTTGCTTGTCTCTTCCATGGTCAATCAGCGGGTTTATACACCACATTGTGTGGCAGCCTGTATTGCTCTTTCTCCCTCTTCGTTACCGATCAGAGAAAATCCCACTCTAAGCAGGCGCAATGCACATTCATACAATTTTAATGACTCTTAAATTAACCATCATATTTTTTTTGCTCCACTCCTTCACTGACTAAATCGCTTAATATGCATCAACGCTGGCCTCACTTGTGGGCTTGGCGTGACATTTTTATAATTCCTTAGCACAGGCATTGTGTTTATTTATGAGTGTGTAGGCTTTTTTGGCTGATAAATGGCACAATTAAACAGTGCTCAGACACTCGAGCAGGCGTTTCAGGCTGCTGACAGATTTTTAGTGTCCTCTTCTTTGGCTAACGATGAAAGTAAATAATGTCTTAACGAGGTTGCTGGAGCAGTTGTTTGAGGATTCATTTTATCTTTTACATTCGCTTTGAGCAGGAGTGGTTGAACACAACACAAAAGCAAGGTTCACAGCCTAGATTTTACGCTTTGAACATGATTTAGTAGCTTGTTAACAAATTCATTTACAATTATTACCAAGGTTACAAATGGGAATTGAAATCATTTTTGGATTTTTTAGGACTGTTTTTGGAGTAAGCAGACTGATGACATTATTCATGCCGTCTTCCAGTGACTACAGACCCAACTACTATTTTTGCTGTATTTTTCAGCTTTAAATATCACTTTTCATTTGCATAAATGATAGGACAGCAGGGTCAAATAAGACATACAACAGCAATGTTAAGCTGCAGTACGCCAGGCGCCATGGAACTTGAATCTTCCGACTTCCTGTATGCATTATTCAAGGGCTTCTATTGGCTGCTGTGGGTTTAGTGATGAAAGCAGCCTGACGCAATAGTCGGCAACAGTGTTTTACAGTATTGTTTTACAAACTATTGTAAGGCAGGGTTAGAACAAGGGAGAATATTAGCCAGGCCCTGGGAGGAGGGAAGCTTTATGAGCCCTCTGAGGCTGGTTGGGGAGCGCCTGGGCTCCTGTGCAGTTAAGCAGTAGGCTACAGCTCTACAAGCTGCCCCTACATTTACAGAATGCCCTTGGACGGAGGATGTGTGCGAAAGGAAAAAAGTGTGGGGCATGCATGCTCATGGGCTAATGAGTGCATGTGTTAATGCCTGTGTGTGTTTGTGTGCACATGTGAATGTGCACGGACGAGATGTTGTTGGGTTGAGTCAGTCTCCAGAGGGAAAGAGAAGGACAAATGCTCCTTAAAAATAGCCCCTGGGCAGCTGGTGTACACAGTCTATCAGCAGTCCGTCCCTGGGGCCAAGGAGGGAGGGAGGGGGAGATGGAGAGAGAGAGAGTGAGAAAAAGAGAGAGAGATGGGATAGATGTAAGAGAGAGAGAAGAAATGTGGAAAATAGGGTTGAATATGAGTGGAATGCAAAAAGAGAAAGAAATATTTTTTTATTATATATATATATAATGGTAAAAAAAATAAACTCTCCACTCAAAAAGGGAAGAAGATAGTAACCCCCCCCCCCCCCCCCCCCCAAAAAAAAAAAACAAAAAACAAAAACAAGAAGTAAAAGTCAAGAAGAAAGAGGAAACACACTGATAGTCAGCAGAAAAGAGAAGGTAAAAGATGAAGAGTGGCTCCCAGTCCTAGTTGTGAATGCTCTAGAGGTCACAGTGGAGGGATAGGGTTTTAGAGAGAGCAGATTTGTCCCCAGACGTCTTTAGTTACTAATATACCAGAGAGTGGTGCGCTAAATCGCTCCCAGTCGGCAGGAATAGAGATCTTTGAGACCCACTGAGACCCTTTATGGAAATAACTCTACCCCATTTGCTCTCAATAACTCGCCGTAGCAGTGTACGTGTGCACGCCGGTAGGTGTGGGTGGTGTGTATTTGAATCGAAGGTGCTCATTGAGCATTTGCGTGCATAATTTTAATGGACATGCACATAATGGATAGATGGTTTTTACAACTGTTCAATCTACTGGGAGCAACAAAGTCATCAAGCCATTAGATATTTATGGCATTGGAATGGATTCTTTTGGCTGCACTGTGTGTGTTTTTTTGTGATCGCAGATATGGCATTAGTGCATACCAGAAAAATTAGATTTAAACCCAGCAATAAGAAAAAGATTCTCAGAAGGAATTTTTGGGAGAATATAGTTTGCAGCATGTAACTGGAAGGGTTCGTGGGTGTATTTTTAACTTTAAATGAGAAATAAAGAGCTGGAAGTCATTCTATAGATGCCTGAAGGATCTCACACTCTCACAGTATCATCAACACACCAATTAGAGCCACAGACTGGGAAAGGATCAATGCGATTCCGAGTGTGTGTGTGTGTGGGTGGGTGGATGGTGTGTGTGTGTGTGCACAGATAGATGTGTTTCGTTAGTTCCTTCACTGAGCTAATTGAGCTGTTTCTCCTCAACAGTTGGGAGCTCTTAGGCTGCGGACAGATGCCCTTGGGCACAAGGTGTGTGTGTGTGTTTGTATGGGTTTGTGTGGATCTGTGTATTTGCCACAGTGAGCATGTGTTCCATCCTGCCATAGTGATTGCAAAAGTTTGTTGCTGCATGCCAAAATGAAAACTTGTGTGTGATATGTGTGTGTGTGGCATGCAGGCTGTTGGTCTGTCAGTGGCGTATTTAGCGGTCTCCAGGCGTCATTAGTACTCTGACTGTCACATCAGCCAGTCTTAGTTGAGCTCTTTATAAACCTTTGTTTGGAATACTCCGGCCACATGTGCGCCACTGCGACTGATGAGCCCTGAGCGGGTGCTGATGGAGGGTGCATGTGTGTGTGCGTGGAAGCGGGGTGGTGATGGAGCAAAGCCGTCCTGACAGAGATGTTACCCAGCAGTGGGATCCTGTGGCCCCCGCCCCCTCTCTTTGTACACATATACACACAGGAATTCTCACACACACTACCATCACCTACTCAAAAAACCTGGCTTCCAATGCCACCATTAGGGTCATGTTTAACTTGAAAGATAAGGATATACTTTGTTTATTCCAGGAAAAGGACAGTTGACCATTCCTCACATACAGGAAATACGGCTAATATGCAATCCGCACGGGGCAGCAATATTCAGGTTATGCCACAGCAGTGCTGGAAAAGTAATTTTATTTATATGTAATGGGCAAATTAATTTGGTATTTTTTCTATGTTTTTCTGAATATAGACATTTCAAGTTGCAGCACACTTTTAAATGCACTTTTAGATATAATCATAAAAGCATTACATTGAGGCTAACAATCTATTTGAAAATGTTAAAATTCACAAGTCAAAAGCCATCAGCTTCTGCAGGTGGTGCCAGATCCAGCAATTTGAACAACTTTCTGAAACAGACGAGCCCACATCCGTTCTCATGTTACGGAGCAATTGACAGGGTATGAGGAGGCATGAAAGTAAAAGCAAGCATAGTATTTCTCTCTCATTCTTATTTTTCACAACTTACTTTTTGTGTGTGTGTGTGTGTGTGTGTGTGTCTGCAACTTCGTAAATTGCAGACACAGAGAGAGAGAGACTTCTTCACATCACCCATAACGAGCCACACAAAGTCCCATCTTTGAATGTGGCTGCACGAAATAGGTACATTTTTGGCTCTGAGTGTTGTTGGAAAATACATTATAGTACATCTGAATTAGTTTCAAGAAAACCACATCGTTATTGTTGGCATTATTTTATATATTTTTTTTCTTTTCCATGAAAAGACTTTAATCTGTCTCTCAATACTTTCCATCACAACTTCTCTGCTTTGCCTATAGTTTTCAAAGCAAATTTCTTTCTTTCTAAGAGTTAAGATATTAATTTTTACTGTCATACAGCTGACTAATATATTTTCTTATAAAGCAAACATGGCCACTGTAGCGTTTGCACGAGTTGTCTAAAATGGAGTTAAACAGTGCATTTGTTGAAGACTATTTTCATCTTTGGATAAGGCATCTTTGATCTTTTGTGTTGAGGTGGCTTCTTCTTTGACATATATGGATATGGATAGAGGTTCTTATCCAGAAATATCACCTTTTATTTGTGCCAAGCAGATCCTCTGTTAGTGTGACCAAAAATCTTTGACCTTTATTCATAAATGTCTGTTCTTAGCCTGGATTCTTCATCTCATGTTCTTTTTCAGACAGTAAAAGTTTTCTCCTGGCTTTTGTGCTATGTAAAATAGATTAGTGTAATCTCTGTCTGACTGTAGCCACCTTCACAGTTGCAAAAGTTATCTCCTGTGGCTCCTGTGATGACATGCAGGCTCATTGGGCTTGAAATCTGTGTAGCTTTTTTCCCCATCATTTGATTGTGTATGCCAACTGCATACACATATGTAATAGAATAAATTTTAAAAATCAGCAGAATTGATTGATTGATTGAATCTTTATTTTGAACATGTTGAAAAAGTATAAAAAAAATAGAATTAAAAGAGACAAATGAACAAAGCAAACAAAAGGAAAACGAGCAACCACAACTCCAAATAACGTCCATGTTCAAAAAGGAGCAGGAAGAAGCATAAGCTTATTTAATCCCACCCCTTTTCCACTATCTAGTATCAATAGACTACAGAAATACCTCCTTGCAATTACATTATATGTTATGTGTAATTTTTTTTTTTTTTTTTAATATATACACATATATGTTTCTATCTATCCATACATACGTATATACACACATACGCACATATACACATTTTCAATAACCCCATTAACACCTCAAGGATACACAGCCTACAATTATATATATATATATATATATATATATATATATATATATATATATATATATATATATATATATATATATATATATATATATATATACTGGAAGAGCATATGGGAGAAGGATGCAACCCATAACGGCAATGCTCAGTGGCTAGAGGATCTGAGGGCAGACCACAGCGACCTCCCTGAACAGGGTCCAGTAACCATCACAGTGGCAGATATCCAAGAAAGGGTCTCCAGTATGAAGAGTTGGACAGCACCAGGGCCCGACATGGTTCACGCCTACTGGCTGAAGAAGCTGACTGCACTCCACGAGCGTCTGGCAGCACAAATGAACCAGCTGCTAGTTAACGAGAGACACCCGGAATGGCTAACCGAAGGTCGGACGGTCCTGATCCCCAAGGACCCCAAGAAGGGACCGGTCCCCTCCAACTACCGACCAATAACCTGCCTCAGTACTACATGGAAGCTCCTGTCAGGCATCATATCGGCTAAGATGAACAGGCACATGGGTCAATACATGAGCGGGACACAGAAAGGAATTGGCAAGAATACCAGAGGCGCAAAACACCAGCTACTGGTAGACAGAACAATCAGCCGAGACTGCAAGACCAGACTGACCAACCTGTGCACTGCCTGGATTGATTACAAGAAGGCCTATGACTCAATGCCCCACAGCTGGATACTGGAATGCCTAGAATTGTACAAGATCAATGGGACCCTAAGAGCCTTCATCAGGAACTCAATGGGGATGTGGCGTACAACACTAGAGGCCAACTCCAAGCCCATAGCACAAGTCACCATCAAGTGCGGGATCTACCAAGGAGATGCTCTGTCCCCACTGCTGTTCTGCATAGGCCTGAACCCCCTCAGTGAGATCATTAACAAGACTGGCTACGGATACCGACTACGGAACGGAGCAGTTGTCAGCCACCTCCTGTACATGGATGACATCAAGCTGTATGCCAAGAGTGAACGAGACATCGATTCACTGATCCACACTACCAGGCTATACAGCAATGACATTGGAATGTCGTTCGGACTGGAGAAGTGTAGCCGGATGGTAACAAAGAGAGGGAAGGTAGTCAGAACTGAGGGGATTGAACTACCAGAAGGCAACATTGCAGACATAGAGGACAGTTACAAGTACATGGGGATCCCGCAGGCGAATGGGAACCATGAAGAGGCCGCTAGAAAAGCTGCAACCACCAAGTACCTGCAGAGGGTCAGGCAAGTCCTGAGGAGTCAGCTGAATGGTAAGAACAAGATCCGGGCCATCAACACGTACGCCCTACCCGTGATCAGGTACCCTGCTGGGGTAATAGGCTGGCCAAAGGAGGAGATAGAAGCCTCTGACATAAAGACAAGAAAGCTCCTTACCATGCATGGAGGGTTTCACCCCAAGTCCAGCACCCTGAGGCTGTACGCTAAGCGGAAGGAAGGGGGCCGGGGACTGGTGAGTGTCAGCACCACAGTCCAGGATGAGACAACGAACATCCAAGAATACATTGGGAAGATGGCCCCAACTGACCGAGTGCTCAGTGAATACCTCAGGCAGCAGAAACCCAAGAAAGAGGAGGGAGACGAGGAACCATCATGGAAGGACAGGCCCCTGCACGGTATGTACCACCGGCAGATAGAGGAGGTGGCTGATATCCAGAAATCCTACCAGTGGCTGGACAAAGCTGGACTGAAAGACAGCACAGAGGCACTAATCATGGCAGCACAAGAACAAGCTCTGAGCACAAGATCCATAGAGGCTGGGGTCTATCACACCAGGCAAGACCCCAGGTGCAGGCTGTGTAAAGATGCCCCAGAGACAATCCAGCACATAACAGCAGGGTGCAAGATGCTAGCAGGCAAGGCATACATGGAACGCCATAACCAAGTGGCCGGCATAGTGTACAGGAACATCTGTGCCGAGTATAACCTGGAAGTCCCGAGGTCAAAATGGGAGATGCCCCCAAGGGTGGTGGAGAATGACCGAGCTAAGATCCTGTGGGACTTCCAGATACAGACGGACAAAATGGTGGTGGCTAACCAACCGGACATAGTGGTGGTAGACAAACAGAAGAAGACGGCTGTAGTGATCGATGTAGCGGTTCCGAATGACAGCAATATCAGGAAGAAGGAACACGAGAAGCTGGAGAAATACCAAGGGCTCAGAGAAGAGCTCGAGAGGATGTGGAGGGTGAAGGTAACGGTGGTCCCCGTGGTAATCGGAGCACTAGGTGCGGTGACTCCCAAGCTAGGCGAGTGGCTCCAGCAGATCCCGGGAATAACATCGGAGATCTCTGTCCAGAAGAGCGCAGTCCTGGGAACAGCTAAGATACTGCGCAGGACCCTCAAGCTCCCAGGCCTCTGGTAGAGGACCCGAGCTTGAAGGATAAACCGCCCGCAGGGGCGTGCTAGGTGTTTATATATACCCATACCAACAAACCCGTGCATGCGCACACACATGAAAATATTAGACAAGAACACCCTATCAAATCTCTACCATTTCCCTGTACCCTGTAAAAACCATATCCTTAAACCGCCTTTTAAACTGCGCCATGCTTGGACATTGCTTCATATCTTTACTTAGTCTGTTCCACAGCTTCACTCCACACACAGAGATGCAAAAACTTTTTAATGTTGTACGGATACGAGGATGTTTTAAATTTAATTCCCCCCTCAAATTGTATACCCGTTCCCTTTTAGAAAACATTTTTAAAATATTGTCAGGAAGCAGGTTATTTATTGCTTTATATATAATTTGTGCTGTGAGAAAATGAACCAGATCTGTGAATTTTAGAATTTTTGATTTTAAGAATAGTGGATTTGTATGATCTCTGTAACCAGTTTTATGGATTATCCTTATGGCCCTTTTTTGTAATATAAAGATTGATGATAGCGAACATTTGTAAGTATTGCCCCAAACCTCTGCACAGTAATTCAAATACGGTGCAATCAGGGAACAATAGAGAATGTGGAGTGATTTGTGGTCCAGAATGTGTTTTACTTTACTCAAGATTGAGACACTTCTTGAAATTTTGTTATGTATATGATTTATATGAGACTTCCAGTTTAATTTATCATCTATAATCACACCAAGAAACTTATGTTCAAGTACTCTTTCAATTTCCACACCATCTACATGAATCTGCACTTGTGCATTTCTAAGGGAATTCCCAAATAAGATAATTTTAGTTTTACTTAGATTTAGCGATAGTTTGTTCCTGTTAAACCATTTTTTAATTTTGCACATTTCTGAAGTAATTGTATCCAGCAGCTCCTTTAGATTCCCCCCAGAACAAAAAATATTTGTGTCATCTGCAAATAATACTAATTTTAATATATCAGATGCCTTACAAATATCATTTATATAAATAATAAATAATTTTGGACCCAGTACAGAGCCTTGTGGAACACCACAAGCAATGTCCAAGCATGATGAGGAATGGACACCCAGCTTCACAAATTGTTTCCGGTCACTTAAATAATTTTTCACCCATTGCAGTACAACCCCCCTAATCCCATACCGTTCCAGTTTATTAATTAATATGTCATGATTGATTGTGTCGAATGCTTTCTTGAGATCCAGAAATACTCCAGCTGCATACTGTTTCTGATCTATAGCATTCGTAATCTCCTCAATTGATTCGATTAATGCCAGAGATGTTGATCTTTTTGATCTGAATCCATATTGACTGTCAGAGAGTAATTTATATTTATCTAAGAATTTGTCTAATCGTTTATTAAACAGGTTTTCTAGGATTTTGGAGAATTGTGGTAGTAAAGAAACAGGCCTGTAATTTGTGAAGTGGCGTCTATCCCCGGTTTTATACAGCGGCACAACTTTAGCTATTTTCATTTTGTTTGGCACTTTTCCCGTCTGAAATGATAAGTTGCAAATATATGTTAGAGGTCCTACAATTCCTTCAATGACCTTCTTGACGATTTTCATGTCAATATCATTACAATCAGTAGATGTTTTATATTTACACATGTGTACAATGTCAATTATTTCTTTTTCCTCCACTGATGTGAGGAACATTGAGTTAGGGTTCCTATCAATCAGGTTTTCACTACATTCTACTGATGGCAGTGACTCAGGAATTTGTTCTGCCAGTTTTGGTCCAATATTTACAAAATAATGATTAAAGCTGTTGACCTTATCAGCAGTGTTTTCCATAATATTGCCATTATCGATAAAGTATTGTGGATAACTTTGTTGTCCAGAATTATTTTTAATGATACCGTTTAAAACATCCCATATTCCTTTCATATTATGTTTATTGTTGTTCAATATTTTACTATAATACTCCTTTCTACATACACGTATAATATTGGTCAACTTATTTTTGTATTTTTTATATTTATTTTCAGCATCTTTTGTTCTTTGTTTTAGGTATTCCCTATAGAGTGTATTTTTCTTTTTACATGCATTTTGTAAACCCTTAGTGAGCCATGGTCTATCTGAATATTTGTGCTTTCTGTTGTATTTTATTGTTGGACAGTTTTTATCGCACAACTCCATGAATATTCTTAAAAATATGCCATATGCAATATCAATATCAGCTTCTTTGTACACATTGTCCCAGTCCTGATTTAATAGATCGTTCTTAAATGCAGTCATAGTTTCTTCCGTCCTTACACGTCTGTATCTCAGTTGTTCTTCATGCTGATTTTTCTTATAATTAGTGTCATAAACTGCAAAAACTGGTAGGTGATCACTGATGTCATTAATTAATAATCCGCTCACAATGTTGTTTTCCATATTGTTAGTGAAAATATTGTCAAGTAAGGTGGCACAATGTGGTGTAATTCTGCTAGGCCTGGTTATTTTAGGATGTAAACTCAAACTGTACATAGTGTTTAGGAATTCGTCGGTCATTTTATGCTTTTTTGGATTCAACAGGTCAATATTAAAATCACCACAGATAAACATAACTTTTTGATTTGTTTTAGAGAATATTTCCTCTATGAAGTCATTAAATACTTGAATACTAGAGCCAGGTGTTCTATATATACAGCTAATTATTACATTTTTTTCTTTTTCCTTATAAATTTCAATTGTTATACATTCTAGTAAATTGTCAATTACAGTTGTCATACTTTCTACCACCTTGTAGTTTAGGTTTTTATCCACATACACAGCTACTCCCCCTCCACTCTTGTTCCTTCTATTTACAAAATTCACTTCATATCCCTCCAGTCCAAAGTCCATTCCTTTCTCCGCATTGATCCATGTTTCAGAAATGGCAATAATTCCACATGGATTTGTCAACTCATTTAGATATTCCTTTATATTGTTGAAGTTGGCATACAGACTTCTGCTATTAAAATGGATTATTGATAATTTATTTTCCGTGTTGATGGTGTGCTTAAACTGTTCATCAGTGAAGTAGCAGCAGTTACAGCTGATGTTGTAGAAGAAATTATTTTCCGGGTCTATATCCTTTTCTAAGTCTAGAACATTATGGTCTGTGTATCGAAATGTTCTCAGTTCCAGATTATCATAAAGAGAATTCCAATGAGTTATGTTGATATTGTTGCCGGATGCAGATGAAGTTCTTTTGGACTGTGCCATGTGTTGTGTTGTGTGTCACGTCACATGTGTATTCATACCTCCAGAGTAAGTTGACCTCAGTATTTGTCCAGCTCTTCCATATTTCTGATGACCAACACTTTGGCTTGTTCCGGTGTTCCATTGAGTTTAATGAATACTTTGCAGTTGGTGGTCCATGTATTTTGAATTTTTCCCTGTTTCTTCAAGTAACGTGCTTTCCTGGCAATGTCCGCATTTCTTTTTATCAGATGTTCGTTCATGAAGACATCGGATCCTTTCAGTTTCTTTCCTTGTTTTAACAGTGCTGTTTTGTGTTTTGTGTTTGCAAATCTCACAATGATGGCTGGTTTGTCACTGTCATTTTTTCGGGGTAGAGGGTGGCAAGCCTCAATGTTGTTATAATCCACTTCCACACCTTTGGACCGTAGAAAGGTAACTACTTGATGCTCCGTGGAGTTGACATCTTCCTCTCCTGGCCCTCCTACATTGTCAGTGGCGACCGCCCGGGCGTATGACCGGGGTTTGATGCGAAGCCCCGTGATGATAACATCGTTCATCCGGGTGTACTGCTCCAAATCCGCCACTCTGTTCTCCAGGTACGCCAGCCGCCGATCCTTCTCGGCGTTCTGGATGCGGAGAGCCTTAACTTCCTCGACCAGGTCCAGGATGGCTTTCTGCTGCAGTTTGACAGTAGAAATCTCCTCTGTCATAAACTCCAGCGACTTCTTAATATCGTCTCCTTCCTCGGCTGACAGAACTTTTTTCGGGCCCATGCTGAGAGACGCTCTTGTAGCTTTGCCGTGACGACCGGCTAGCTAGTTGATGCTAGCGTCCTTCCTCTCACTCACCGCTACGGTTCAAAAACATCAACTTATGAGTTTTCGAGAGGTCGCAAATGACGAGCCACCACAGGTTTAGTGCGCTGATCTTCAAAAAAGTCTCGAAAGTTAGAAAGACGTCCTTTAACCCATTCACCCAGTGAAGCAGTGGGTGAATTTTCGACTTAAATGACACTTTGTACACTTCTTTTGTTCTGACACGAAAACATAGTTCCTTATTTTACCAGTGAAACTGACTAGTCAGAATTAAATCAAAGAAATGTCTGTATTCGTCACAATAAAGAAAAAATGCCACCCAGTCCAACAGTGTGGCCCATTATTGTCTTATTGATCATTTCTGTTTGCGTGGGACAGCGGAATAAACAGTGTTGATTACACAGACCAATACTGTTACTACAGTTCATTGCAATGTGGAATTCAGTAGTGCATCACTTCAGTGTGAAAAGGACTTTAATGAGTGCTTTATTTTTAATACTCAATTGCATTTTGCTGCAACCACTTCTGCACTTTTATCAGCATGCTTTGAAAATGCAGGACTTTAAATTGTGTAGAGCAGAGCATTAAACTGTAGTGCTGCGAGCAATTAAAGGATCTGCCTTCTTGCGATAAAAATGTACGAGACATGTAAGCAGCCGTGGAATCAACAAGTAGCCGATGTTATTTCCACGGAAACTTCTCTGCCGCATAGCTGGTGCTAGTCGTCTCTCCTCACTGCGGCAGCTGCCTGTGATGGTTATCTCTCATTCATTTTTAAACAAACACAAACGCGCACACACGCGCACACACGCGCACACGCCCACACCCAACGCACGTTTGCACGGTTGCACACGTTCGCGCACACGAACGCGATTGTTCTTCTTCTCCCTCTTTCTTTTTTCGAGAACACAACTTCCAGCTTAACTTCCAGCAGAAGTGTGCCACTCCCTAGTCCTTCAGCACAAGTCATCACTTTGAGCTGCTCGGGAATACAGTCTAACTTTCTAGTACAAGACTAGTCGTTGAGTTTTTCTCCAGGGAGCACTGCTATATACCTTATACTCACTTTACAGGACTTCCATATCAGTGGAAGGCATCTCTCTGTGAAAGAACTGAGGTAGGAGTTGGGATAAAGCTATTTGATGTTTTGTAGCAAACGTATCTGAGGTAATGGATACTGTGTGAAAGGGTACGGCTGCGTGAGTGAAGTGACAAAGTTAGTTTGGGCCTTACAGATTTTTTTAAAATCCCCCCGGATCGCTCAAACTGCCCTCTTGTACACTCACCGCTCTACTGATTGTGTGTGTTTATGTGTCAGATGATCGGTACCTGGGCTAACAGAGAGGAGTCCCTCCGGTCCTTCTGTGGAGCTTCTCGGGTCTGGTCAGTTAACCTCCATCTCTCTCTTTGATCACTACGGCTCAGACGACCCTCAGGGAAAACACAGCACACTCAAACCTGGATCAGACTTGTGTTAGCAGAGACGCACACACACACACACACACACACACACATATCCACAGCAGACAAGCAGATTGACAGAAGAAAAACTTGTGCATATGCCAATGCATACACCCCCCCTCAACCAAACACACACACATACACTTTGCCGCACAGTCAGACCAAGGGGTAATGCTATACAGCCAGTGTCAGTGAGAGCAGGGTACTTAAGGTGCTATTACACTCCCATTACCTCTACTCTCATGTGCAATCAGAGAGAGGTGATGGCCTGTATTCTGGCAACACACACCCTGTTTCTCCTTCTGACAGCTGTGTGGACAGAAGCCGGAGGCGCTGGGCTGCAGGATCCTAAGTAAGGTAAAGTGAGAAGATTTAATCTGATGGGTGGGTGTCGAATCTAGTAGGTAGGAGAGAAGGAACGCACCGGGTAGCAGCGGGGCTAAAGTGGATAAAGCTGATACTCCGGTTTGCAGATGATCATGACGGATATGCAGAGTTTCATGTGTTTGTGAGTCTCTTGTAATGAAAGGCATGAAAAGAAAACATCTTCAACCCCACCACCCCCACCCGCCCCCATTTTATACCTGTTTTTTGTGCCCTCTCTCTCTATCTTTCTCACACACACACACACACACACACACACACACACACACACACACACACACACACACACACACACACACACACACACACACACACTCTCTCTCTCTCTCTCTCAGCTGGCCCCAGATAGTTTTGCTCTTCCCCCAACTCCTCTGGGACCTCTTCTCTGTGTCGTTAATCAGAGCTCCTCAGCTCAGCTTCTCTCTCTCTTTCCCTCTCCTTTTTTCTTTCTTTCCAACCAACACACACACTTGTTCGTGCACAGAGACACACACACATACACGCAGCCTTACAGTCTATCCCCCCACCCCTTCCCCCGTGCATCCTCAGCCCCATCCATCATAAAGCAGCAGTGGGAAGGTGGGGTTGTGTGTAAGTGCAAGTGTGTGAAAGTATGCGCTTCAGGTTGTGCGTGCGTGTGTGTTGGCTCATACGTGTGCACACTATAGGCACACATCTCAGCAAAAATGAATTGAGACTTTACAAGAAGAAAAGCAATTAGGCCAGGGCTTTGCCCTATCATTCACTGGCTAATGTATCAGAAGCTGAGTGAATATTATTAACGGACGGGGAGGGTTAGGCTGTGTGGGTTTTACAGCCAGAAGGTAGGACAAGAAAAGACTAATGATTGTGATGAAGTAACCCTGAGTTGAAGGGTTTTAATCACTCGCAGGCTTTGTGGCTTCACAGTTGACATGCTCTTTATGATAACTGCACAGCTCCCAGCTCCCAGTCTCTGCCATCCACCAAACGCTAGTGGGAAAGAATCAAATGAGCCATTATCGAACACGGGCAAGGCATGGCTGAGTACAATGAAACAAGATTACTCATTCATCAGGACGTGTGACTGAGAGCCGTTGAGATGAGGGAGCATAGAGAAAACAATTCATGAGTTGGAAAAATGGCAAAAAGAAAAAAGTACCATGAACAGAGGACAAAGAGACAAGAGGAGGAAGAGGGCACGGGAGACAAAAAGTGCATATGAAGAGAGAGGGGTGAGTGAGGTGGAGCACTGATGGACAGAGTCAAGAAGGAGCAGGCAGAGGAGTGAGAGTAGGTGAAGGAGCAGCGTTGGGTCAATGATGCATAGAGGCAAACCATTTGCACCTCAGCAGCAACTGAGCAGAGTGCTCTTGACTTCTCTCTCTGTGTGTGTGTGTGTGTGTGTGTGTGTGTGTGTGTGTGTGTGTGTGTGACATGGGTCGGGGGAAACTGGGTTCAGATCTAGGATAGGTCATGCTGTAATGGTGCCTTTTTTAACAGCATTTCTGTTTCACATCTCCACCAACGCTCTTAAATGTCATGCATTTTAAAAAGTCGGGTCTCCGCGGGTCACGCTGACATTGATGTGTGTGCTTTCTTCAAACAGGAACCTTCCTCTCTGTGATTTAAAGCAACATCTTGCGCTCTCTAGTTACGTTTGTTGACATCACTCAGCTCTTAACAGCAAATGTGATATGATAACTCAATCAGGCAAGTCGCTAAATATTGAGATAAGCCCATAGTGACCCTGAAGAAAAAATATGAGGCCAATCTGTTCCAGCTTGTTTCTGTGTTACAGTCACAATTACTGGAGATTACAGCCAAATCACTTCCACATGGACTCGATGAAAACTTTACAATCTCTCCCACAATACACGATGAGGTGACTTTGTTTGGACTTAAACCAATAGAGGAAAGCAGAGAAGGGCTGCAGGAAGTAAAGTGGAGAGAGCCTTAGAGCGCTGATGAGAGGGGGGTGGGGGTGGAGATTTGAGGAATAGGTGGAGGACTTTTGCAAAGAGCTTATTTTTGAACCATCATGCAACCATCAGTTTCTCTCCCAAGAATTTCTGTTCCAAAATCTGTCAAATTGGAAACAAATGTTGCGGGTGAGACCACACGAAGATAAAAAACATTCTTGTTGTTTCACAATCCACCACCAGAAAAAGAGCTGGCTCAGAGGATGAATAAAAGAATGAGCAAGCAAAGTAAAAAAAAAAAAAAAAAAAAAATCAAAATCAGCTTCAACATCACAGCAAGCAGAAGAGTGCTCCAAGACATACCCTTTAAAAATATATTTGTATTTAAAAAGAAAACAGAGAGGCACAATGAGGGACTGCACAGAAATTACAGGGGGTCGGATAAGTATCTTTTTGTACTTTGATGGAGACCAAGAGTCATAACTCTAAGGGATGTATGGGATCGTTTTTTTTCTCATTCTACTTACATTTACTGTTTATTTTATCCTTGTCTTGGGAGAGTCTTCAAGAAGATACACATTAAATGGCCCTTGAGTGTATTTAGCCATATGCCATGACTAATCATAATTGTAACAGACATTTTTCATTGCACTCCTAGAACAATATGAGATCCATGATGGTTCAGTATGGAGTGCTAATTGTTTCCAAATATGCAGTGCTCCATATGCTGCATGATCACCATTTTGATTATGTAGCACAAGGGAAGTAGCTGTCAACTAATTTTCAGCCAGTGATGACAAGCAGGGTGCACCCAAATGCACAATTCTACAGACTAGGTTAGAATTTGCAATTTGTATGAAGTAAAAGCACATGGAAAGGGACATGGCTGATCAGTTTCATTTGGCAAGCAAAACCAAAAAGAGCAAGCAGAGGCAAAAACCAGGAGACAAAACAGGGGCAAGTACATGGAAAGATTAGATGATCTCACAGAGGACATGGGGGGAAAAACTTATATACACGGAGAAGACAATTAGATGAAGGTAAAGAACATCAGATGGATGCAAGTACTCCTGGTACTAGAATAAGAGACAAGAATGAGTAACCAAATAAATATAAACAAAATATGCAAGGACAATACACAAAGCAAGCCTTAACTTAAGAATTCTGATGGGTTCTCTCTTATGCCCTTTCCAATAGATACTTACCAGTTTTCAATTTTTTTTGCAGCACTGAGATCAACAAGTTTTTCTACTGCCTGCTTGAGTTTTTCTTTAAAAAAGTTGTAGTTTTGTCTCATCTGACCAGAGGACACAATTCCAGCATCCATAATGATTCTCCGGGTTGTCCTTAGCATACTTCAATCGGCCTGAAAGTGTCTTTTCTGCAAAAGTTAAAATATTTATTAGGGTGCAACCTCTCAGTGCATTGGTGTGCACGCTTCTAGTAATTGCCTTCTTTGAGACAGTTCCCAGCTTGGCTAAGTCATTCACTAGTGCCTTGGCACTTGTTATGGAGTCTTTAGATATATCCTTCACTAGCTTTTGTTCCACAGTCTTTGAAATCTTTCACTTCCTACCTCAGGTTTGAGTGAGGAGTGAGAAGTGAGAAGCCACACAGTACAGAATACTGTGTGGCTTCTAACTCCAGTTCTTGACACTCGCTGCGATAACTTTGTACATCCATCTCCTGCCCTGGAGAGCATCAACAATTCTTTTTCTGAAGTCTAATCTGATTTCTTGCTTTCTCATGTTACAGCTCAAACTCTTGCTGGAATTTTTACACTGTGTGTAAATTGGAAGATAAACCTCTGTTTTAACATGATTTTACAAGGTATGAGCATTACAAAGTTAAAGCACATCACTGCTCATAGTATGTTTAGGAGTGTTATGTTGAAATTCCCTTGTGCTGTTAAAAAAGCATTTGGAAAGATTTTTGACAGAAACTTTAAATTACATAAGGGGTCTAATAATTCTGTCCCTCTCTATACCTACGAAGAATTCAACCACCAACGGTTTAGTGTTTGATTTAGCTGTGTTAAGGCTAGGAACACCTAATTTAAGACATACGTGAAACGATTTTGGTGAAATATTGTGATAGTGACTTTTCCGGTGTGAAAAAGCCCCCCCCCCCCCCCCCCAAAAAAATAAAAATCTACAAGGTGTAATCAAGGGGATCAGTGATGTGTGAAGAGATTTAACTGATAAAGGTACACTACCCAGACAGCAGAGTGATGTAATGCTGAAATATAACTGCTGTGTGGGTAGTGGTAGCCGCTATGAGCAGAAATATGTGCTTACCAATTGAGAAGAGGTCGTTTCTTGTTTGCTTAGCAGTGCTCTATGTTCCAACTGTCTCTGGGTGACCCACACACACAGCGACTCTAGCATTAATGTAGCGTTCTCAGCAGTAAGACATCAGGGTAACGTCACTAATCACTGGTTGTTCTCTGTCTTAATGATCTGACATTAAGTAGCATGAACTTTGTTTTCTCGCTGAAAAGATGTAGCATCGATGTAGCTTACCGCTGCTTTAGCCACGTCCTACTGCACTCCAAGCAATGTTCGTAAGACGCACTTGTATCTCGCCCAAACCGTGGTCTATTGTATGTTTTAAAATGTATCAAGCATTTCTATTTCCTACTAAATAGAATAAAGTGACCCACCAGTGACCACCCGGTCAGCTGGTGGGTAACAGGCATCTCTGAAAACGTTAGAGCACTTATGTGATGTCTTGATGAATCAAGCAGATATTAGAAGTTTACACAGCACCACTCTCGCATGAAAATATCTGAAAAGTTTATTTTATGACCCAGAAAGAGTAATATTTCAAACTCTGCCACTCTGTGTTCCTCCGCCACTGCCTTGTTTGAGTTTTGGACGAAATGGATTCTGGGATATTGCATTTCGTCATTTCGAGCTGATTGGAGACCAAAACAGCCAATCAGATTTTTCAGTCAGTCTGTGATTGGCTGGTTTTGTGGCACAAATATAACGGTATACATAAAGAGTTGAGCGCGCATGGGCAGAAATGTTGAGAGCGCGAGCAACACATTGCGGGCGAGCGCAAATATAAAAACTGAGCGAGAGGGGCTGCTATTGTGTGTGTGTATGGATAATAGCAAACACTGAAAAACATTTTCTGCATGCAGGAATGAATTTTGTTCACTCATATTCAGCTTTTCTTTGCTCAAAATAAATTTCTCCTCAAAATGCAACACTTACACCTGCAAACTTTTTTTTACGCGCGCTCAGAATAGTGGCACAAAAATAACGCCATAGTTTTTGGCATTACGTTATCCACCTACACTACTCATGCCCCAAACAATCTCCAAGCTACCCCATTGCATCCTGGGTGGGGTCAGAAAAGCGGAGGCAAGCAACGCAGCCTTGACTTCTTGCCAACAAGCAAGCTACATTAGCACTACCGAATCTCTCGCTATGTGGGTCACACAAAGAGGTAGAACATAGGCAAAGCTAAATGACCTCTTCCCAGTGAACAAACACACGTCTCCGCTACATAGTGGCTACCTCAACCCACACAGTATATATATACAGCAAGTTGCTGCGCTGTGCTTTATTCTGTAACGCTGACATTATGGTGATGGAGGGTGCAGTCTGGGTAAGTAAAATAAATTTTCTATCTTAAAAAAACAAGTTTTAAAGTTGGTCGTAGTACCTGATACCAGTGCTGTTTGTCCATGTCTCAGGATAACTGTTTGTTTTAATATTTTAGTGGTAGCTGCATTTTTTTCTTTCTTTAAAAAAAGTTTTTATTTTAGAAAACTCTTTCCAACTTTACCAAAGACTGCAACTCCCTGTTTCAAACATTAGACAACTCCATTATTTATTTTGGTGTTTTAAAATCTTGCTCTTTAATCTTTGCTGTCTTTGCTGCAAGGAGAGAAAGTGGTGAAAATAAAAGCTAAGATTGCAAGCTATTTTGTTTTGAATCTAAACGGTCTGTTCATAATAGAGTTTGAGGGGTCATGCAAACTGAGCGAGTTTTCCAGAAGAAAGAGCAAAATGAAAGGGCACTGGGAGATGTTCCCAAAACACGGAAGAAACCAGAGACGACGAGTGAGTGTTAACCGATCTGAATGTAGCCTCAAGGTGCTAGCTAAATCTGGTAAGCAGCCTTCTTTCTACACATCCCCTGATTTTTGATGTTGTCATTTTCACATTTGAGAAGCTTGGGAATTTATCAAAGTTTAAGCAGCTCTGTCAAAAAATACCAAATTATATATATATATATATATATATATATATATATATATATATATATATGTATATATATATATATATATATATATATATATATATATATATTTTTTTTTTTTTTTTTTTTTTTTCCCAACCAATATGTAGAAGTATTCCACAAGACCTCTGAACACACATTAAAAATGGAAAAGCACCATTTTAACTTTTACATATACCTGTTGTAATCATTGCAAATAATGTTGCTATACAATTTCGAGATATTAGAAATAGTTAAGCATTTTTCTCTTACTTGAGAGGAGGATCCAAAAGAAAATTAAAAGTAGCAGCAACAGTGGTGGGCCTGGGCTTTTCACAAAGTGAAACATAAAGATCACCCCTCTCCTGACTCGAGTCGTTTTTGAATTGTCTCAAAGTCAGTGAAAGGAAGGGGGCAATTGTTTAAGTCATTTCTCGTATTCCTCTTTTCCTCCATAACGTGATCTTGTTGAAATGTCCTCTTTGTCCACAGCAGCTCCTTGGTAAAACAATCCACGGTAAAGTCAGAGCGTGTGGTCGTTAACTTCCCCTGGCATAGCAGCCTTGCTTTTATAGGTGGCAAAAGCTACTAATCCTTCAGTCCAGTATTTACTTAGTCCAAGTTATGCTTTCCTGGACCCTAGCTATGCATCTCTCCTGCTCCCTGCTTATATATTCTTGGCCCTTGATGTATTCCTGGCTCAGGAAACAACTTTTAGTGCCCCGCAAGGGCTGAGTGAGAATTGACAGTGTGTGCCAGAGTGAGAGCGAGAGGTAGGGGGCCTGTTTTAGTTCCACTGTGTTTGTAAGGTCACTCAGAGTACATCTGTATGGAGTGGGAACTCACTCGCTTTCACTGTCACAACCACTCACAACAGCCATCTGTAATGCTGTTATGTGGAGCACTGTGTCCCTTTGTCCCTTAAACACGCGCACGCACACACATGCGGCACGCAATCGCGCAAGAGGGCACGCGCGTGTAAGCAGGCACACATTCGAACCCGAGCTCGCACTCTGGCGACGTAGCCTTTCACACGACAACAAATGAACCAGTGCAAACACACATTAACATAATGCTAAGCTGTAATTGCGAGAGCATGTGTTTCTAATGAATAAGTTGTTTTAGGGGTTTTATTCCGCTCAGGCTGTCAAACAATTCGCCCGTGTTTTGAAATATAATTGTGGGGACTGTAAGAGTTTCGAAACCAAACCAAAACATTGCCGCGATCCCGGTTTCTAATGTTTCTAATTTGTTAAAATATGCTGAGTGAATGACAAAAGTAGAAGTCGGACCTGCCAAGAAAAACATATCAGAGGCTGGGCCATGTGGAAATACAGAGACTCTTTTAGAAACATGATCAATGTAACCTTTGTTACAGGAAGGGGAGGGAGAGAGAGAGAGAAGACGTGGAGAGGAGTGTGGGAGGCGAGGAGACAACATACAGAAACAGTAGGTTCACGCTTGTGTACATGTTTATTTATCACCATTGCCACAGTACTGTGCATATAGTTGGGACAAGCTCAGAAATTAAAGTGGACAGTCTCGTTGTGCGTATGTGCCACATACTGATGCGAGCGCTTTCCTGTGGTGAACAGATGATTTTCCGTGTGGACAGGATATGTTAGAAGGTCGTTTTCACAATGCAGAGAGGAAGAAGAGAGAGGAATTTGAGTGTTTACAGATGGAAAGTATATCTTCTACTTCTCATTTATGCTTCTTCAGTTCCAGTCCGAGGAGGAGGAGGGGGAAAGGATGTGTATCCCTCCCTCCTCATCCCACACTTCTTACCCAAAACTAACATACAGCCTGGAAGTGGGCTGAAGAGTGGATGTATAAGTGTGTGTGTTGGTAAAGTGGGGAGAGCAAATTTCATATGGCTGCAGAGCATCTTTTTTTTTCTCTTTTTCCCCCCCTGCTGCTCCCTGCTTCTCTTTCGCTCTCCTCTCCTCCTCACGTATCTGTTCCTCCGAAGAATAACATACAAACCCTCTGTGAAAGGATTCATGGTTTATTAAACCAGAGGTCCTTTTCCTGTTTCAACACTGAGAAGAAAAAATAAATACCACAGTTTGTTTTCTCTCCCTCTAGCTTAGTCCTCTATCTATCTCTCTATCTATTTTCATGCATTTTTCCCCTTCTACCTTCCTGGTTGTGTCCATCAATCTTTAAACTTTGCTTTGAGAATATTTTACCCTGAACTTTCCGTGCTCTGGTGACGTGTCTACTTCTTGTTTCGAGTCTTTTTCATCTCCTGGGCACCAATCAGCCACACGGACCATTAAAGTGGAGTGTGTGACCGCTGAATGGGTCCCACTAGTTTACACCCCGTGTCTGCTCAGTCACTGTGGGTGTGTTACAATGAGGACAGACTAGGATAACTCAGGGTAATGTATTGTCCTGGCCGTGCACCCTGACAGTTCCCCCTGCCAGTGCCTGGTCATTCATTACTGCTAATTTGACATGTTTACGGACCCCCCTCCTAACATTACATACTTAAGGCAATCGACTGACCTTAAATGGAAACACCTACAGCCGCGCGGCGTATCAATACCAGATGAGGATGTTTGTATCTGTGTGCTGGGTGTGTGTGTGTGTGTACCTGTGATGCAGCCAGTGCATCAATACTGAGTTAGCGGTTAATCTCAAGGAGCAGGTAAGTTATGTTTGCAGAGACAGGCTCCAGCATTACCTGAGTAAGTGTCCTTAATGCAGCTAAGAGGTGAACAATTCAGAATAATGCAGGAAGTTTGTGTGTGTTTAAGGTAGGAGGGAAGGGAGGGAGGTGTGTGTTTGAGTGTGTGTGAAGGGAAAGGTGAGAGATTAGACCTCTAAGAGGCCATATCTGTTTTGATTTCAATCACACTCTCTCTAATTTCCCCTCTCTGTTTGTGTTTTTTTACACATTCAGCACTTAAATACAGTGTTTTGTCATTAAACGGCCAATCTTGCGTTCGTCTCTCACTGATACACAACATTAATCACCAATTAGCTTGTCCTGTGACTGGCCACCTCTCTCATTACAATATGATAGAATATAATGGTACTTAATGATGCTTAGGAAACATAATTAAATGAGTGAGCTGTAGAACATGTGGAAGAACCGCGGTGCATCAATCAAAGACGACCCTGTCAATCCAGCGCTCGCCGAATGTGTGCGCCTGGAAAAACAGAGGGGTGTGTGCGGCGTGCCGAAACCGCTGGCCTCTATCATGACCTCATTAGGGAGAAATGAAGGGTGGACGTGTCCCCATCACAAGATACCATTGGTGCTTCAAAGTGTGAATGACATTAACGTGTGACTGTCTATGCGTGTGGGTGAATGTCAGCTGGTCTATCTATCTGACTGCACCGGAACAGATGAGGGGGGTGTACAAAAAAAAAAGGGCCATCTCTCTGAGGTATCTGTTTCTAGCTCTAATTAGCATGTGAATAAATGGAATAAATAATCTATATTATTTATGGATTTGCTTTTATCATTAATCAACATAACAAAAAGCTCGTCTAATGCGCTCGCTGTAGTCGCCACTGTACTGTCAGCTGGAGGGGGGAGAAAGAGGGAGAGGGAAAGCAGGAGGAGGAGGGTGGTGGTGGTGTTGGAGGGGCAAATAGCTTATCTTTTGTTTTGGTTTTTTTTTTTTTTTTTTTTTTTCATTTTAGTAGAACAATAAAGATAAGTGTTCTACATGCTTGCTTAACACACACAGTTCCCCTCTTCCCTCTCTGTGTGCCGCCAGTGGTGAAATCCATCTCTCTATCTCTATCTCTCTAACATCCATTACATACCCCAGCCCCTCATCTCCCTACTCATTAGGCCAACGCACAGTAAATTAGCAGCAGCAATTACAGGGAATATAAAGCACGGGCTCTGCTGGGCTCCCTCTGACAGGTACCACACAGATCATAGACAGACACCCACAGTCATCGGGATAATTACTGTGGGAAACGACCACACACCCTCGCAAGCGGGCGCGCAAAACCCGACTGTGAGTACACACTTGTTCGAGGTGTGCTCAAATATGGCAGGCGTGTTCGTGCGCATGCAGGAAGGTGCGCACACGCTCAGTAAGTAAGGCCGGGGATGGCTCTCGCTTCCCGTTGCCTCTCTGCGTCTTTCAATGATGTCCATTGTGACTATTTTCCAACACAGAATATTATTAATATTCATCCCTCCTCTCCTTGTGTTTTGTTCGCTGTCTAAGCCTCGCCTCCATTCTGAATATCCCCCTACACACACACTCACATCCTCTCTCCTTTCCATTTCTTTCCTTTCCTCTTCTTTATCCGAGATCCCCATGGGGACTCCTGTTTTTCTTTCAAATACATCTCTCCGCTCTTCCTCCCTTCATGTGTCCATGCAGGGAGGAGAATGAGAAAAAAGAAGGAGGTGGAGTAGGAGAGCGAGGAATGTGTGCATTAATATATTTCATTAGGGTACTAGTAGCACAGAAGCTCCTGAACAGCACCTCTCTTGATGTGCGAGGGCTCTGCCGGCTCTATCCAGTGGAGTAGTTCTCCAGGAATAGCGTCTTTAATGTTACGTCTCCAGAGGGCTGAGGTCTGCTGGCTCCACGCTGCCCTCGGCCTCCCACTCCTATTGTCCTCCTCCCACACTGACCAGTCTATCTGGGGCCTGAAAAGCAGCTGGAAATAAAGAGCAAAATGCGTTCACCTTTTGTCTATGTGTATTTATGATTTATGAGTGTGTGCGTGTTTCAGTGTGTGTAGGTGTGTATATGTGCTGCACTGGAAGCTACATTTAGGGGAAGCCGAATCCCTCGGTGCAACGCGGCATTGGTGCTCGGCTTGCTAATCAAAAACATTAGGCTCCAGGATTCATTTTCCTCGGGACTAAGTGTGCAACCTCCATAATTCAATATCCCACCTCTTACTGCTAAATCATGCACGCCGCCACCCACTTTACTGTTTGTCAGCAAACTATCAACTCTGTTATTAGACTTAGTAGAGAGAGGAAAAAAAGACTGTGTGTTGTTATGAACCTTTAGGCAATTAGGGAGGCAAACACACACAAGCGCACGCAGTGTTTACGAGCCCTTATTTCATCAGTACTTCCAGGTCGTCTTGCTTTCCCCCCTCACCGCCCCTTGGTGTTGCGGAAGCCTCCAGTTACCGAGGAGACCCTGGAATACTTTGAGGTCAGCAGAATCCTGGGATCCGCTGTTTTCACGAGCTAATCCAATCGCAGCCTTCTAAATTAGATATGCAAAAAATAAAAAAGAAATTAATTTTCTGCTGATGACCGGGTATGCAAATGATGACTCAATTATGGTGGGCTGGTGCCTTTGCAATTAATAACCTTGGAATCATCATTAACTAATATGTTTAGGAGGAAACTTGTCAGGCTAACCATGTTCACCATGCCATCAGTAATGCATTAATGAATTAGATTCATTAGAGAAAGGAGCCGAGCAGGGGAAAGGATGCAGGCCTGTTTCTGACCTGTGGAATAAGCCGTAGCCGTTCCTCCTCTATTCTTAGTCAGCTGCCTGTCAGCTAATTGGAGAAGGCATTTTCAGTGAAAAAAAAAAAGCCCAGAGAAAACCGGTAACATAAAATAAATCAGGAATGAGGCATATTTTGAAATAAAAGGACACCTGACAAAGTCACAGACAAGAGGTAACTTTAATTCAACATTGTGAGATTCCAAAAGTTATCTTACAGCTCAATTTTCATCAAAAACAATAACAATCTATACAGTAGATTTTTTTTCTTCCCTTATATCATAGAGCTGTTCAGTGTATTTGCAGTCAAAGACAAACAGAGGAAAAAATAGACACCAGCTATTTGGTTTGCATCTTCTTCTTTTTTTGTTGTTTGTTACCTAAATACAAAAACTTTGTCACCCATTACTGATACTCATATTTGGGATGGAACTTTTGCTTACAAAGATGCCATTGTATGACAACAGACCTCTGTAGTTCATTTGAAACAGATATGCTGCGGCCCCTCCCGCCCTGGCCCAGACCGGCACAGGCACACAAGTGCCTGAAAAACACTCGTCTGTCAGCAGGCGCCTCTGTTAAAACGGTCCTTTCTACCCCCTTAACAAAACCAGGCTCTAGAAAAGAAAAAGCAGAGAGAGAAAAAGCCCTATTCTCTGTCCAGCAACAGCTTGAAGACACACGGCAGACACGAAAAAAAAGAAAAAAAAAAGACTACAGAAATGTCTGATGGGCCAAGGAGCTCCCTTTTGTGGTTCATCACATGTTCTTTTTAGTCTTGTTTAGCTTGAAATGAAGCTGTATTGTCCAAAGGCCAATACAGACGGTGAAGGACTGGGGGCTGGGTTGACTGTCGGATACTGGAGTCAGACCTACGACTCTGTGTAGAGATTAAAATTGTGCTGTGGCAGCGCTTGTCTTCACTGTGCGCCCCTCTGTACTACAATAAAAACAGCCATGTGTTGTCGTACTGTTGTGATCCTGTGGTTGATGAGAAATGTCACTATCATGCTGCCAAAATCATTAAAAAAAAGCTACATAATTGCTACAAAAAGTGTTTCTCCGAACGTGCAGGAAGCACAGCTGAGAAAGGCCGCTCCGACTTGTCCTTCAAAGCGTGCCATTGCTGCAGTATTATAGTACATCGGGGTGTGTGTGTGATTGTTGAATTATGGCTCTTTGTATTCTAGTCTGGCTTTACCACCAAACAGAGTGGGTTTGTGCTTTGTCCCCAAGTTCTCATGAATTCCTCTGTGGCAACAGACAATTGTGGTGAGGGTAGAAAAACTGTACACATGATTGAATGAAGAATGGGTTTGCATTGTTAAGGCATCTAGACTGCTGGTAAAGATTACAGTGACAGAAATAAAAGAAAGAGTATATAGATACAGTATGTAAGCAGGCATAAATAACATAGGGAAGAACAGAGGAGGAGGAGGAAGAGGAGGGAGGCAAAAAAGAGGAACACAAAGAAAGAAAAACAGAGCAATTTGTTTGTTCTCTTGGTTTTCCACACACATAAAGAAAGAGTCACTCAAGAGAAGAACCCATGCATATTATCAGTTCAAGAACAGTATCAATCTGAAAGCCTCAGAGTTCAAACAAAAAGATATAGATTTACAGTATATATTAATGTGTGTTTATATTCTTAAAAAATCTACTTCAACGAAATACTCTGAATAGGATGCTACTTTTTTTGCCGTACAATAAACATTTTCATAAGGAAAAAAAAAAGATTTTTTTATTAACTTACAAATAATACAAAAATAGACAATGGCATGTTTTGAATCAACAAACAGAAGCATGGCATACTGATGCAAAACAACATACAAAAAACAAAAAGGAACAAAGATTTTAAAAAAAAGTCACATTTAAATAGTGAGAGACAACAGCAAATAATGAAACGAAACACTGCGAAAAGTGTTCACTTACTGTATTAAACTTACACAACACAACTAAACGAGGGTGAGAGTCAATGTACAAATACAAGGGATAAATACATTATTTATAGGGTATTTTACAGGGATCCCCTTTTTGTATCCAAACCCATGTTTCTCATGTTTAGCAAATGAGATATTGACAAGACGCAGTAAATCTATCTTCTGTACTGAGAAGCTGCCTTAAGACATTTAATGTTTACATTTCAAACTAGAGCTATCGCAAAAAAAAGAGTAAAGAAGTGAAAAAAACCCCAAAATGAACATTTTTTTTATATATACAAAAATATATCACATATATCACGCATTTATTCTAATTTGATATTTGCTAGGCTCCTTCAGTTACAGTGCTGGCTGGACGCACACACATCCTCTGGCTTTTCAAGTCTTCACTAAAAACCTCGTCAGTTTTGGCTAAATTCTCATCGTCACCTTGTCTTCACATGTCAAGCAGAAAAAGCATATTGCAAACAGCTCTATCCTCACAGTTTTATTAAAATTCAAACAAACCAACCAAAATGAGAGAGAGAGAGATTTAAAAAAATAAAATAAAATAAAAGCAAGGCGTGATGTTTAAACAGCTTGGGGCAGTTTTGCTAGACAATTTTTAAGATTTATTGGAAAATTAGCAGCAAAATCAATGGTTGATTTTCTATTTTTTTCTGTGTTGCTGAACTTTTTTTTTCCTTCTCCATTTGGCCACTGTGTCGCTCTGCGGTTTTAGAGAGGCGGAAACGGTAAGGAAAGCTCCTTTGTTTGTGACTGAAGTTATTGTAAACTTCATGGCCAAACCAACACTTCGCTGTTGTTTGTGCGAGTTATGGATTGCAAGGCGGCGTGGGGGCCTCCAGTAATCAAACCCAAACCTTACAGGCATAAACACAAAGATAAATAAATGCTCTTTTCATGAGGTCAGTGTCACACTGTGGGCAAACTATCAGTCTCTATACACTCCATCCAACATGGTGTCAGAGAAGCTACACTATTTCAACCAAGAGGGAAATAACATCACAAAAGGTTCATATTGTCCCCTTTTTCTTTCTCTCCTATCGCCTTCAGATGAAATCCCAATGGAAAGGCCTGAGTTTAACAGAGTCCTGCGTCTTTATCTTGACTTCCTTCACTTTAGCTCTGCAGCATAACAGAGACTCACCAGACTCCGCTACTGTCTTTTTTTCCCTCTCAACATTCCCAAATCTCCAGCTATCCCAGATCCTCTACATGGGTGGAACGATCATCCCGGGAATCGCTGCTTTGTGGGAAAAGAGGGGGAGGTAGAAGGAGTGAATGGGAGATTGAGGGGTAAAGAAAGAGAGAGAAAGGTCAGTCATGTGATTGCTGGGTTTCATCTGTCATCACAACAGTCACATAACAGCAATGTGCTCCAGCATCTGGCGAACAAAGACGACTCTCCCTCATTATCTCTTCATTCCGAGGCCCCAGGAATCAAAACATTTCCCTCCGCCGCTGCCTTGGCCGCGCATCGACAACATTGTTCAGCTTCTCACAGGCCTCCTAAACAGCTTCATGCAAGAGCTGCCGCTGTTAATTGTTAACAGCTACATGGTGCAAGCCTATTATGTGCATTATGGAGAATGACTCAAACGAGAGGGTGGGGAGAGTATGAACTGATGTGGAATGACAGAGGTGATGAAAATTAGGCTCAAACATGGAAATGAAATCCATGAGATATACTCACATCTTTACCTCCGTATAGCACCAACTATTGCACCTCCGCCTCCCCACAAGCCACCTCCCCCCATCACTCCTTCCCTCTATCCTGTTTTTTTTTCTTACACAGAAACCATCACAGATATAAATTTTTCATATAACATATTGGCTCCTTATTGATTTCCCCCACTCTTCAATCCACTAATTCCCAGGTTATTTCCTAAGTGTCTCCCACTTGTTGGGATTAACAGAATGGTGTGTGCATGTGTGTGTGTGTGTGTGTGCGCGTGTCAGTGTGATCAGAGCATAGTGGCCATTGGCCCTTAGGTCACAGTGGTCAGAGCTCATCAACGCCGACGAAGGAAGTGAGGAAGTGCTTAGCTTGGGGCTCTGATAAAGATTCCCATCCATCATTTCTCTCTCTCAGGATCTCAGCACCATACAACATCCTGCCCAGACGAACAGACCCCGTGCCGCATTCGATGGAAATGAGAGAACAGAGTGACCCGTGGTGGCATAACGACCTCCCTTCACACCCTCCCCCCGCAGACGCACCAACTAGAGGACGGGCAGGAAGCAGGAAGTGAAAACAGGAAATATAACACATATGGGGTAGCATGATGACTATCTGACAAGTCAAGAGTGACAAATAAAAACAGAAACGAGAAGGAAGGGCAGGGCAGGATGGTGCAAATGAGCGGTCTGGGATAGCGTGGAGTGGAAAGCCAAAACAGAGAAAGAGAAAAATGAAAGCGAGGAGTAACATACTTCAGGAGAAGGCCAGGCCCTGCAGAGAGCTGGCTGATGAGTACTTGCTAGAGTCCACAAAAGACTGATCTACAGTGAGGAAGGAGAGTGGAGGGAGGGCCAAGAAAGGGGGGGAAAAAAGGAGTGGAGGAAGAAAAAGGAAAATCGAAGGAGTAAAAGTGAGACGTTATCATAGGAGGTGAGGAAAAGCAGGATTAAAGCTTGAGGGTGAACAATTCCTAGCAAATATTTTTACTAAAACTTTTTACTGTGCTCATACTGCAAATTTCAAATTCATCAGCAAGTTAGCGTGAGGCTACTTAGCGGCTTACCTTGCAGGCTGTTAGCATTAGCGCTGGTGCACGTGGGAGGAGGGGAATTCTGGGGTCGGACAACGGGGGCAAATGCGCTCTTCTGCTTGACGGCTGCAGACACCATGTTAGCTGGAGAGAAGGAGAAGATGCCAGAGGAGCTGCTGCAGTTGGAGGGCAGGCTGGTCGACGACGCCATCGTCGGGCTGGACGGGACGACTGAGGGAAAGAGAGAGAGACGGGCAGGAGAGGGTGTTTTAGGAAGGGGCGTCATAGGTGTATGTCAGGGAAGAAGGACAGGAAGGGACGACGATGGCAGAAAGGGGGTTAGAGAGAGGGCCGAGGGCAGAGGACAGGCAGATGGGACGAACAGAAGGGGACTGGTCAATGGATGATGGCAGGAGGGGTGACATGTTGTTTTCAGATCAACTGGCTCAGACTTGTTTTGCTACCTGTTGTGCTGTTAAGCAATTATTTGGCAAAGAGATTTTCCATATCTTACACAAAAATGTGTTTAGTTGGAAAATGCTGAAAATGGCCTGAGGTCGTTTTTTCCCCCTTCTGATCAATCTGTTTTGATGACTCATCCTGTGCTCAGGGGATGATAAACATCTCCTCAGCAACTTTAGGTACTGTAACCTGTAATTTGTTTTCAGGGCAACTTACAAACAAAGCTCCCACACATCTACTTTATCACAGATATTTATGCTAGAGGTTTTAACCAACAAGGTTTAAAAAATTAGAATACATAAGCAATATGCTTGCCCACTGGCTCTTTGCATTTTAACTGCACATTAGGCATCATTCACCACCTTAAAAGCACTCTAAACAGTTGTTAACCATATGTCATGTAATTTAAGGGCTAGATGTGGATTTGTACTTTTGGGACATCCCCTCTGGAACGGTGGATTGAAGATTTCAAATGCAAGATAGAGAAACTTTTTGAACATATTCATATCTAAAAGAGCTTCTCAGTGCTTCTGAAATGAAATCAAAAGCTTTGTACAAGATAGCCGTTAGCTGGATTTACTGTGGCCACTGTAATTCACCCTCATGAGAGGCACACACAGCCAAATGACCCAACTCTTCACAATCCAAATCATGTCCTCTGACATCATCCCATCCATCCACTTCTCTCGGGTTTGTCTTTTGTCTGCTAATACACTAAGAGCATTTCCCCCTTCAGTGATTTTACAATCAGCTGAGCCGTATTTCACCTGCCCTGTGATATCTGCCTCTGCCTTTATTGTTGTTATTATCCAACACTTAGCTTTTATGGCTCTTCCTGACAAATCCTTGCAATAAAGTCATAATCCATTTATGAAGGGGCCTAACTAATCAATTAATGAAAATTGGACCTACAAAGGCAGGCCGAGGGGCCATTGATTGAAAGTGTCTGTGTGGGGCCGATGAGCCTGTTAAAATACTTGTTAACACCCAGGAATCAAAGAGCTGAAATGGAATTGCTTCTCTAGCAATTAGTTTATTGATTTAATCAAGAGTCTTTAATGTAGAGGGTGAGTGTGTGTGAGCAGAGGTGGTGTGTGTGTGTGTGTGTGCACGTGTGTGTCGAGGAGGTGTTGGGACGTGCTAGGTGATCTCCTCCCCTGGCCAATAAAGCGGGGATTTGTGTTTGACTCTGCTCTTAAAGAAACAGATGAGCCAGCTGAACTGAAATACTTTCTCCTGTCGTGTCGATTCTTGTTTCCTGCCGTGCTTCTCAGTTCCTCTCAGAGATGTCTTCTGTCATTTACAAAATGCTGATCCCCACCCAAACTTTCAGCTCTAGTATGCACTGTATTTACTCACTAGCATAGGGCGAGTTGCCTGCAGATCCATTGAGGAAGTTGGGTGAGGTGCCCAAGGTTGCCATGCCAGAGTTAGCGTAGCCATTCATGCTAGTGGAGACAGAGCTGTAGCTACTCTGCTGGGGAGTAGAGCTGGGGACATAACCATGAGGGGACACACTGCTTGTACTCCTACTGAAACCTAAAGACAGAGAAAGAAAGGGGGATGGAGAGTGTTAGAGGTATAGCAGATGGCAGGCATACCAAAACAAGAAAGCCTACATGCAGCTGCTGCCAAATGCTCCTTTTTTCATACTAATGGACATAGCATTACAAGCCAGAAGAAATGTTTTGCTTTTTCTTAGAAAAATCTTAGACAGCATATGGGAGAGAAAAAAAGCAATGAACAGAGTGGAGGAAGAATGATATGAGAGGGATATAGCCGCACCCCCCCTCCAACGCCTGAAACAAGAGGACTATCACTCTGCTGGCTCCTCTTCAGAATTAGATATATTGATAAGGCAATTAACGGTAAAAGGCCTTGGCGGCTCTCTTGTAATTTACAAAGAATGAAGCTAGTATTTCTGACAGGACCTTTCATGCTTTACAGGGGCAGTGAACAGAAGGAGAACAATGTAAAATGGAAGACTATAAATACACACTGATCAGCTACAACACTAAAACCGCTGACGGGCAAAGTGAAAATCATTGTTTCACTGCAGTGTTTTGCTGTGAAGCCTCGGGTACTGCCATTCATGTGACGTGGTAACGCCCACCTGCACATTGCCCTGCACGACGGTGTGCCCTGCCTGCACATGAATGGTGCCCAATCTGTTCACCCGGCCTTCAAACTCTACAGGATTCAGGAACATCCCTCATACACGGATGCATCACTCCACATCACAAACTGCCAACATCCCAGTACCAGACACTACAGGGCACCCATGGGTCAGAGCTGCTTTGAAGACACAAAGTGAGCCTACACAATATCTATACAATATACAACATGATAACATAGGTGGGGGAAAAATGGCTGGAACTGAACATCTGAAATTTCCACTCTCTAGTGTGGGGATGTCAAAACGGATTTTACTGAGGTGATTCTGGCTCCCGGGCTTTATGTTTGACACCCCTGCTCTAGTGTAACAAAGGCTACTCATCACAAGTATTGTCTCACTTCTTCATCACTCTGCTCCTCCCTGATTAAGTTTACATTTTCATCTAATATGAGGGTGAAACAAACGATAGGTTAAAAATGTTTCCGGATGAAAATGAAGGGCAGAGGAAGCTCATTGGAATTATTGAGATGCATCCAGAGGCTGGTCCATCCACTCTCCTCTGGTTCCCCCGATACATGTGATGAATCACCACTGACTGCACCCACATCTCTCTCTGTCAGACAGGGGCCGACCCCAGTCTAATATACACACCCCTAGGACCCACTCATATTTCTCCATCGTACTCCATCCACGGCTTTCTTTTTCTCCATTCTTCACTCTCTCACCATCTTTCTTTCAAGTTTTCCCCGTTTCTTACTGTCACCTCTCCTCCTCCTGTCCTCCTTTTTCACACTTTCTTATTTGCTCCATGCTCTTAAATCACTATCTCTAAATTTCCCACATGAAAAATAAAATGCCAGTTGCCCCCCCCCCCCCCCCCCCCACCCTGCTGTCATCCCTAAATGGACAACAGCAAATAAACATTTTTTCCTTTTCCCATGACAATAGGCCAGAATTGTTTCCTGGTGTGTTTGCTCACCCTGATTGGCTGTTTGTGCCACCTCTGACCCGGTGAAAGAGTTTACTGCCATCATGCCAGCATGAACAGAGCTGCTGCCAAGACTGGCTAGCTGGTTGTGCCCTCTTGGGACTGTTGTATAGAGGGCCTCCGCGATATCCGCTGCTCGTTTCAGAATCATCTCCTGACGATGAGGAAGGAACAAAAAAAAAAAAAAAGAGTGGTGGTCAGTAACAGAGAAGAAAAGAGAAGAGAAGAGGGAAAATATACCCTTGATGTTGGCTTTGTAGCCTGATAAGAATGCTAGATCTCCACTCAAGATACTGCACATGTAAATCTAGCAGAGCTGAGTGGTTTTTATCAGTTGTCGCTGGGAGTGGTGGGATTGGTTCAGTAAATGGAGGAAAGGCTCATTAAACAGACACATCAGATCTTTAGCCTGCCTCTTCCTCCCTGTTTTGGGTTTCCATTCTTCCTCCTTCAGACTCAAGCCTTAATGCCACTCCTCCTCTTCAACTGCCTTCTGCATTCCCTCTAATCTCATCTCCACCCCAAAAAGCTCTAACATAGTCTAGCGTGCATGTTTGTGGGTCCCAGATCTTGCGCGAACACGGCAGGGTGCTACATCGCCAGCAGAGATAAGCGCCTTTGATGCTGCCACTTGGCCCGAACCACAAACAAATAATAATGTCTAATAAGAGATATTGCTGTTTGTGTTTTTGTCTGTGTGTGTGTGTGTGTAAGAGAGAGTTTACCTGGTTATTGTGAGGCATCCCGTACAAGGCCTCCACCAGATCTGCCGCTCTCTTTAAAATCACCTCCTGCAATCAAGCGCAGACAGAGGAAGGGGGATTGATCACAAGTGTGGCGGCTCAAAGAGTTCAGTCACTTTTATTACATTTCACTCCTTGCATTATGCTGTGAATGCAGAACAGAGAGAGTGTGAGGGAGAGGAAAGGGGTAGACAGAGGAAGGGAGAGGAAGAGAAATGGGCCCATCCCAGCACTTTGTTACTAGCTGGGCAGTTTGGGAGAGCAGAGGGAAGATACTGTTATCTGTGAATAAAACATGAGCCTATATCTCTCTATCAGTCAACTATCTTCCACATCTTCTCACTCTCTCTCTCTCCTCTGTCGCTGATGGATCACGAACCCGCCGCACATGATCACGCATCAATCTCATTTAACACAACATATCATCAGGTTGACGGCTATACAACTCTCCTCGTCAGCCGGGACACACCCGTCTCCTGCCCTGTATTAACCCTGGTAATGATCCGAGTGAATAGCCCTGTATCCACTTTGTGTGATAAATGTAGAACATCATTGCTCAGGTGAAAACCGCCGAGTGGAATTTCCCACATCAAACATTTATCCTAACGCAGCTTCTCCGCACTCATTTTCCACCGCTTACAACCCTTTCCCTCCTCTCTCTGTCTCTATTCTTTTTTCCTCCCTGAGTGTGTGAGTGTGTGACTCCAGGCAGTCTTTATATATATATGTGTGTGTGTGTGTGTGTGTGTGTGTGTGTGTGTGTGTGTGTGTGTGTGTGTGTGTGATGTCGACACCTACAGTCCTACAAAACCCTTTTTAAAAGTTAATGTGCCGGGGCCAGGATATATGCTGGAGGCGCGACAACCAGAAAATTGCAGCCCCCTTCCCTCCAACCTTCTCCTCGTTTCTTTCTCTTCCACTCGCGCACACTCACGCTGTGCGTTATACTCTCCTGAGTGTATCCCTCGCTGTGAACAAGCCCCGGAGCATGTGTGCTCTCTGTTCCGTGACACGCCGCCTTTCAATCAGACCTCATATTGCACACACACGCAAACACACACGAGTGTAACCGCACACGCAGCCATGCACATGTGGAGGCTGTCGAGCACGCCCAGGACATGACGAGAGGGTCAGCAAAGCAATAAAGATTGTAGAGCGCTGTCCGAGGTGCTAAATTCACTCAATAATGGGAGCGCTGCCTCTGTGTTAACCTCCCATTACTAGCACTATCTGGGGGAGGCAGAAAAGGAGGCGAGGGGAGGAGGAGGGTGAGAGCTGGGAAGAGGGGAGACCAGAAAGGAGGCCTGTTTGAGGTGATTGAGAGATGTAGAGGCCTAGGAAGGTAAGTGGTTCTTTAGTATGTATGCACTGCTCCTCGCTTCCTTCTCTCTGCTTTTCCTCGACGCCCCATGCCTCCCAGGGATTGCTAGATAGTTAGATGGATGGATGAAGGAAAAAGAGAGGAGGAGGAGGAAAGAAAGCGGGGAGGAGGGGAAATGAAGGAAGTGCGAGGCATTAGGACATGAACAGATCTGCAGTTGGAGTGTAACGGTGTTCCGGGAGCACTCGTGCAACATCAGTCTCTTTATTTAATTTTTTTTTTGCCCCTCTCTGCACCAGCCATTCTGCTCGTTCTCCTTAGGTCTATTATGTGCGTGCATCTCCTCATTTATAATTCACTCTCCCCTCACCTGAGCCTCCGAACTACTTTCACTTGCCCCCCCCCTTTAATCACTCTCTCATGCTCCTGTGCCCTGTCTGTACCTATCAGTCTCTCGTTAGCGAAGGGATCTGTCCAGTAGCTAAACGCGATTAGGCAGCGCTCCAGAGTCATTCTGATAAACAGATAAATGTGGTTAGCGCCATGCTGCCTCCCTAGCCCTGCTGCTGTAAGGGGAGACCATTTCCTGGGCGCAGGGTCTCTTCCCGTAAAGTCAGGCCCACAGAGACGTCAACAGGAAGGGGAACCTGATCCAGAGCAGAGCCTGGCCTCGTCTGGCAGGGCGGTCACTCATTAGCCAGCCCCAGACCCCCAGCCACACCGCAGCCTTAGCTAAACACCCTGCAGTCTGGCTACCCAGCAGTCCCCGCTCAGTCTGACTGCCTGACTATTCTACAGCACAGTATGGGGCTGTTTTCAGCTGGATCACTGGATCATTATCGCAACATACAGAGATAGAACAGGGGTTGGTATATATCCTGCCTATTCTCTGCACGCTGTATGTGTATTGGGGGTGGGGCGGGTTCGTCAAAGTGCCAATATATTGGAATATATTATAGTCCCAGTCAGTTGAATCTAGTTTAAAGACCCACCAAAGAACAGCCACACAGAGGCTTGTGCCAAGGTAGCTTTGAATGGACATTTGTAGCTCAAGAAGTTGCCAGCATATGCCCCTCTCCTGCCCCTCTCTAATGATTGAGGCCAACAGTTGAGAGAGAAGCGTGGTCAACAAACTGTTATTACCTCAATAAAGGCACAAATCAATAGAGCTGAAATGAACAACCAGGCCTGCCAGCTACCGCTGTTCATTTAGAAGTGAAAGAGACACCGCCAAGCGAGGGAGAAAGAGGAGGAGAGGAAAAGAGATGGATGGATACAAAGATATTTGGAGAGATACGGGGGGTTGATAGGCTAAAGACCAGAACTCACCGGGACAACTCTTGTACCCACCAGACATGACACACAGTGAGGACAAGTGATTTCTCTATCTTCCTTCTGCATCTACCTGTGCTCTCCATCTCTGCCTGGTGGTGACTTCCCTCCACTGAGTGTGTGTGTGCGTGCACATGAAGGCATAGAGAAGTCTGTGTGCATTTCTGTGTGTGTGTGTGTGCTGCATTGTGGATAAGTGTGTGTGTTGGAAGTAATAAAGTCCACCCGGGGTTGACTTCGATCCACTGACCCAGCAGGAGGTAAGACTGGACAGCTATGATGGATCACCTAACCTGCTTCTGCCTCTCTCTTCCTCTCTCTCTCCCCTCAACCTCCTTTCCTCTCTCTCTCTCTCTCTCCCTCTCTTTTCCTCTCTCCATCTATCCCCTTTCCTCTTCCCACTTTGCCAGTCCAAATGACCTTATACTCAGTGGAAGGATGAATAGAGTCGCTTGTGCATTCATTGCACAAATAAAGTGTTTGTTTGAACAGAAAATGACCATGAACATGTGGTTAAATGTTTATGTGCATAGTGCATAGTGTCATGTATGGCCTACTGTCTATAGCGCATGGTTTGTTCCTCTGTCTAAGAGGTCATGCTGTCCTTGTGCCATGTATATCCTACGTACTATGAAACTCAAGAGGTTTTCAATACATCTTTGTACCAGTGTTACCAAGACAGATTCTTGTGAATTTATTGTGCTTGGCAACTAGTGTGAGCAGACACATGAGAGGAGCAGAGGCACTGTACCTTAGGTAATCTCTCTTGATCTCCAGGGTGTCTGGGAATGACCTTCTGTAACCTCTGGAAGCCGTAGTCTATGGTTGGCTCGTTCAGCGCTGAGCAGGAAGTGGAGGGAAGCAGGCAGAGAGAGAAAAAAAACATTTACAGCTTGATCCTTAATGATGAAAACACCTAATGTTCAAAAGCACCAGAGAAGGTACGGCGGGAGAAGCAAGTGACAGCAGACATAACTGAATCCATGAATATTTCAACATTAAACTAACCACGCTGAAAAATGTGGGTTTTCTCTATTAGGTCTGGTGTGTGTCTTTGTTTGCCTGTGATGTAATGAATCTCTCTCTGTCGCCCGCTTTGGTGGTTAATAAAAAGACTGTCAGGAATCAGGGAAAGTGAATGTGTGTGTGTGTCCTGTGGTCTTGCGTTGATCAGCGACTAATATAAGCAATTACAGAGCTTGGTTCCAATATAACAAAGGCTTGATCGCTCCAGGGAACAAGCTAAACACACACATGCGCGCACGCACACACACACACACACACACACACACACACACACACACACACACACACACACACACACACACACACACACACACACACACACACACACACACACAGTCAGATCATCCAGGCAGCAGGGAGAAAGCACTCTCTGCATGCTGTGGTCGTGCTTCGGTAATTGAATATGAGAAGGTTTACCATGAATATTTAAACATTAGAATAAATACAATGAAGATCTGAGGCTTATAGTACAAACACTTCAGAGGAGGATTGTTGGATAAGTGCTCTCTCCACATAATTCATTCCTAATGTACTGTCTCTCCCTCTCCTGTCTTTGCGGGCTGCCTCGGGGAGTCAGGGCACAGTCTTGACAACTTTCCTGCGCTACAGCCTTTAAGACGCTGCTTCCGGACAGAGTTTGAAACAGTAAATGTGCGCTTGTATGGAAGAAAAAGAAAAGGCGCCATTGCACGTGAGAATCGCCTGTATGCGTCTGTGCCGTCCGTCTGTTTCCCCTGTGGGTCGCAGCTTGGACGTTTCCTGGGGGCTGATGCCCTGCTCGCCTCACATCTGAGCAGCCAGGCTGACTAGGCGGCCCCCAGAAAAAAGGCCCCTAGAGGCTATGAGTACAAGCTGTCCTGCTGGACCTCCAGTGACTTCACCACGGCTCCTCCTGAGCCCGCCCGCTCAAACACACGGACCGAAAAAAACAGCGTGCGGGAGCGAGAATGGGTGATGCTCTGTTTTGGCAACACAAATGTATTTGGACAGCTCTCCCAGTGGAGTGTTCCAGCGATCCATAAGAGTGAATGAAAGGAAAGGTGAATAGCTAGAAGCAAAGACAGCAAAGAGATGGAAAAGTCGAAGTAGAGATGCCAGAGGCTGGCTCAGCTTACAGAGAATGACACACATTACAGGGCCAGCTGGTTTGCTGATAAAATAAGCCAAAACAATGAGGCGATCACATGCAACAAATAAAGTATGAATTATTTCCGAGGACAAATATTTGACATTACTTCCCTATTCTCTGATCTCTCTAAAGCTTTAAGGAGGATTTGCCCTGGATTAGGCCTTCAGTCTGAGGAAGGGATTGTTCCGACAACATCCTCTCTTTCGTCTCAGAGGCTTTTGTTTTTATGATGAATTTTTTATCAGTTCCCCACAATGTGCCAAATGAGCCTCGAGTGAACAATAGCATAAAAACCCAAGACATACATAGATACCCCTATTACAAATAAAGAGACAATTTTGGTAATTGAGAGAGGAAGTGATATTGTCTCTGCTCGTTTTCAAGGACCATAAACCAGAAGACGAGTATGTGGGGGACAAAGCACATCACTAACTATCTGCCTGTGCCTCTTTGGGGATTGTCTTATTTTTTTTATGCCCTTATATCCATGCTCAATATCTCACATTTTACACCAAGAATTAATGCTAGAAGAAGAAAAAAAAAGAAAAAACAACTTTCCAAGTTGGAAAGAGGAGTGGTGCGCTGCTGCCCTCCAGGATTCCAAGCACACTCTCCTATTCAGGTATATTTATAATCCTTAGCTGTCGCTCTCCAGAAGAGCAAATCAAAGCCAGTAAAACATAACTGCCATAAATAAATGAATAGATGAGCAACAGCTCTGGACTGGAGGGATTCACCTAGCAATCACCCACATCAGATCAGATCAATGCTCATGGAAATTTCATGAAGCCTAGAATCCACATCGCTTCATATTTCACTATAATAACCCACAGAGCCGCAGGGGGAGTGTGTACGAAGGGGTGGGTGGGTGGGGGTTTCGGATGGATGTTTGGGGTGCAAAGAGTAGAAGGTCGAGTGGGGAGGGGGGGGGGGATCAGGGATAATTGAGAGGTCAGAAGAGTGGAGTTGTCCTGGAAACACAGAGCAGGAGGAGGGGAGAACAACAGCCAGTGTCCAGTTGCCCTGTCTTCTTCTCCTTCTGTGTCACAACACTGTGAGTGTGAGGAGGTGAGTGGGTAGTGTACTTGCAGGGTTAGGTAATTGGCTCTGAGGCTTGATGTTAACACCTTAACAGGCCCTCAGACAGCGGGTAAGGAGCTGATCATATCACAACCTTCTGTTTCTCTCTCTCTCCTCCTCGCTCCTTACTCCTTCGTCTCCCCCTTCCCTCGTCTCCCCCCACCCCTGCCCGCACAGCTCCCCCCCGTCCTTCCCTCCCCTCTGCAGTCTCCAGTGCTCAGGTGTGATCTCATAACCGCTGCCTGGCGATCGATGCCGCCAGTGGCAGGGGGTTCAATAGCCCTGAATTACGGCTTCATTTCTGCTCACCCCCACCACGCCCCACCCTCTTCACACACACACACACACACACACACATGAGAGCTCCCCGTCCCCCCACCTCCAACACCACCTCTCTCACACATACACGCACAGCACCCCCACCAACTACTCACAATCCAGATCAATACCTTACAATCTAATTTTTATCCATTTTTCCATAAACCCTGAGATTGCGTTTATTTGCAGAATCCGACAAGCTAAATAAAGCAACGCTTGAACATGTCAGGGAGACTAATGCATGGCTGGAAATTCATACACAGAAAACAGATGAGTAGAGCTTTTTGCTCCTAAAGGAGAGGAGAGGCTGAGCCTGAGAGAGGGCTGGAAGGAGGGAAAGAATGTGTGTTTGTGTGTGTGTGTGTGTGCAGAGAGATTCTACAAATCAATGGAGGTGTGGATACTACTACAACCTAAGCTCTAATTATCTGTTGCAAAAAAAAAAAAGAAGTGCATGTCGACAGTTAACAATACCTGACAGCATGGCTTCTCGCTGGGAGAATGCAAATTCTGAAAAATCCAGATGAAAAGTGTGCGCTTGAATTAAGATATAAGAAAACACGAGAAATCATTTCCTCCGGTGAGCGCCGCTCATTTCGGCGGGGAACAAAATAATCTACATTCGAAATTCATTTACATCATCATCATGGAGCAGATGCTCCCGTAATAAGAACGGAGCATGCTAAAGAGGCAAGACAAGCCACATGGTGCAGAAAATTAATCTCAATCTCAAATAGAGGTGTGAATTTCCTCGCAGTTAAGACTGCGTGCCGTAAACGGGAATGTATGCAGCTATCTCAGCTGGCCTTGTCTCCAGCTGTAGACCAGCCGTTTTAATCAACAGCAGGCATCCCGCCCAGGCTCAATAAAAGACAGCATTCACAAACAGGAGCAAGACAAGTAATTGACCAGCTCGTGGCTGCACCCCACTTTTATTGCCAGATGACTTCGTGTCACATTCGTGCATCTGTGTGATGTGCGAACGTGCTCATGCGTGCGGCGATCCACGTGTGTATATGAATGTAGACTACGTCTGTCTATGTTAATGTTAAGTTTGTTTATGCAGCAACATGTGCGGGAGATTTTCCCGCTGATTATCATGCACGCGTCTCCAAAATTATGATATCAACACAACCAGGATCACATATACTTAGGAATTTAAAGCACTCTGGTGATTTGTAATTAAAGCAGTGCTTCTCAGTGTGCATCACCAGCAGATTTCACCACAGTTCGGGACAGTTTAATTAGAGCTAGCACTAACTTTAAACTGCAGACTCTTGTTTGCAGCACTTACCTGTGTCACACTTTTACAATACAGTGTCTGCACTGTATAAAATGAGAGACAACTGACAGTCCTAAAACTAATTTGGAACACACAGGCAGGCGTGCAGAGACGGAGAGAGATGTCAGCAGCAGCTGGTTTAAATTCTGCTCTTGACTTTTGTCTTTTCTCCCCCCCTCACTGTTCCCGCGCCTCTTTGCCGCAACTGAGTGATGTTTCCTACACACCTAATCTGCACTGAGCGCTGAAAAACTACCCCTAATGTTTGTGCGTGCGCGGATGCGTGTCACCGTGCGCGGTGCCAGCCTTAATGTGAGCCAGCAGAGCCTTTTAATATCAGCAGAAGCTGTAGTGGAAGCACTAAGCAGACAAGGCTGCATACTGAGGAGGGAGGGATTGCCTTTTGAACGACAAGGGTGATTCATCAACTCCCCCAATCTATGGCCGGCATCCTTGTGTCGCACAAACACACACACATGAGTACAGGTACACACACATAGGCCGCACTGGTTGGGTATTATCATTTTATGTTGCATGGCAAAAAGAAAAGAGAGAGCTTCCTTGATGAATGTTACAAAGACAGCAATCTAGTAAAAGGTGATACACAACCAAACATGGAGATGCATTTGTACAGGGGGGGTGGGGGGGTTGACCTGATAATGAGAGAGAGGGAGAGAGAGCAGAGGAAAGTGAGGGAGATTAGGGAAAGCTCTCAGCCCCAAAGGTGGGTAAGGCAGAGGGCAGAGAGAGGAACAGAAGGGGGATAAGGGGATAAAAAGACAGAGGAAGAGCAGGGAATTAAAAAAAACATTCTTCTATTCTTATCAGTGGATAGCTTAATTGCCTTTGATGAGTCTAATTGGAGCTTTCTGAAGTCTAATGGCACAGGAGTCCTTAGAGACGGCAGAGGACACATTACTGTAATAGCTTCTCTTCGAATTTTCTCTGCACCAAAAGTTCTCGTCTCTTCTTTTTTTTTCATTTTGGTGGTGGCTGGTTCTAGAGTATCGATAATGATGCAGAGAAGGGCGGAGGGGATAAACCTATAGGTAGGGCTATGTGGGTAGGTTTGTGTGTGTGTGTCGGGTATGTTTGCAAAGCAGCAGTAGCAGCAGTATCGGGTATGTGTTGACTTAATTAGGTCTGTGAGCTGCTCGCTTTCCTCTCCTCAGCAGAAGTTGATTAGCAATGCCAGCTGTCCCCAATGTAATTCAGAGCGTGCATGTGTGTGTGATCGCGCATGCACATGTAATATAGGAGTATATGCATGTCTGTGAGTGTGGGGATGTGTTGATGTGTGTGTATGTGCCGGCTGCCAGCTGCCACGCAGCGCTGCCAATCCTCCATGATTAGTACCCACTGGCAACTGGGCTCAAACTGGTGCCAAACAGACCCAGGAGGGCAACATGGCCCATGGTAATCCTCCATCCCTCGCTCCCATCTTTCTCCTCTCTCCTCTTTCTCATCCACCTCTCTCTCTCTCCACTCACATCGATTGCTTTTCTGCTCCAAATGCCCTGCTCATCCTCCCCTTCTTTTTTTTTCTTTTTTCCCGCCGCTAAATGTGAGCAGGTTTCCTCCTCACTGGGAGAAAGTAAAATGACAAAAACCTATATTTGAGACGTACAATTGCCCACGGGGGTGGCTGGAATGAAGTGTGTGAAAAGTAGAACTGGGGTCTGTGCCTCGACACACTTGACTCTGTCACCGCCAGCTCTTGGCACGCGGCACCGTGGCGCATGCGCTCGGCACCCAGCGGATGACCTCTTGCTACCTCTCACCTGTTGAGATTCTTCTATGCGCCTCCACGGAAGCCGAGCATGGAGGGACAGAAAGCGGGGAAAGAATGAATTTGTTCAAAGAAGCCGAGTTTTGAATAAGTGAATGTGACAAGGTGAAAGATTGGAGGACTAGGAAGCGATAGGGCGTTTATGCAAGCGGTTGCCACATGTCTGGCACATTAAAAGGCTGCGTATACACATATGCACACCTACACACACTTATACAAACACACACACGCATAGCTCTATGGGTTTGGCAGAGTGTGGGCTGTTGGACAGCTCTGGCATGGCAAAGGCTGCCCACCCATCTGCCCTGTGTCTTAGTAATGCAGTTACTTGTCAGCGTGCATGTGTGCGCTTGGACTATGTTCACACTTACGTGCAAACAAACACAGGCATCCTATTGCAGTCTTCCCCACAAGAACACAAAACACAGTCATAGCTGTGACGCATAGGAACACACAAGATGCAGGAAACGCTAGCAATGTGACGCACGCGCGCTTTCTCTCAATTGTGATTTTGTCAAATGTTGGTAATTCCAGCCGGGGCTTACGGCCTAAGTCTATCAGTGGTTGAGATTACAGACAGATTTATGTGATTCACAGTCTCCCAGAGGACCTGTGGCCTTGCATTGGTTAATCACAGCTTCACATTCACTCTCTCTGTGCCGCTCTTCTCGCGGCGCCTTTTTCACTCTGCACCAGCGTGCTCTGATGTAACACTCGAGCTATTCATGCCCCTGTGCTGACCATCAAAAAAATAAAGTAAATAAATAAATAAATATCACACACTCCACACGGACCTCTTCCTTTCTGAATCGCGTCTTCGACAGGGTCAATTCTCAATAATCCCACCAATCAAAAGGTTAATCCTCCTCCTGACCTTCACCTGCTTCATAAAAGAGGGCAAATGCTTTTCCTCCTCTGATCAGCAGGCTTTTTCCACTGAATTATTGAGTTCTGTTATTGAATTTTAAGTTGCTTAGCATGCACATTTTTCACCAGAAACAAAACTTTAGGAATACAGATATATATATATATATATATATATATATATATATATATATATATATATATATATATATATATATATATATATATATATATATATATATATATATATATATATATATATAACAATAAAGTGAGATTTTTATAAAACTTAAAGTCAGCGTGTGAAGATTTTGATGTGCTTATAGCTGTCAATTTCTTCTACATGAGTTGTATGTAGAATTGAGAGAAACTGGGAGAAAAGCCAGCAGATTGGTAAATGTTAGTGTAAAGGTACCTGTGTAGATGAAGCGTCCAGGTGTGCCTTTGCAGAACTGTTTGGATTTGTAGGAGAGTGTGACTTCCACCACCCCGGGGATGTGTCTGGGTGGAGTCTGGACGCGGATGGCATGGGGGGTGATGAGCTACAGGAAAAGTAGAAAGGCCAGGCAGATTAATGTGATGATACTTCATATCTAAACATGTGCACCGGTGGGGGTGGGGGTATTCTCGGCTCATCTCGGACCTTTCCTCTGCAGCTTTGACTTTTTTTCTTTGTATAATCGGCCTGAAAATGATGCGCTTGGCTACGAGCCCTCAGGTGGCCTCGTAGCCTAAGGCAATGTCACTGTGAGGCTTGGGATGGTTATCGGTGCTGACATGGACTCTGTAAGAGGGGTTCAAAAGCAGTTATCTGTTTATGAATAAAACACACTTTTCCTCTGCGTACGCCTATTGAACAATGCGAGTTAATGTATAATGCGCCTGCCCCTGTCTCCGTGTCTGTCAGCTGAAGCTGCCGTTAGTCACATTAAAGCACAATTGTGTCTTAAACAGGCTCACTTAGTGCAGCTGATGAGCCCGCTCGCCACGCACGTGTGTTCACGCTGAAGGGTCTTTGAAGGAAAACGGTAACAAGACAAAACACAGATGAGACCTCGCTGAGTGCTTGTTTCCTGCACGCTGTAGTGAACGAGCACTCAAAACTAGCAGTGCTCAAAAGCTATCACTGCTGCTGCCAGCGCTTTGTGTATGTGCGCATGTATGTGTGCATCTGTGTGTGTGTTGTTCTAGCTGTCCTTTTCATTGCTCACTTAGCTAGGCTTTCATTCTAGCATTGTTTGGCCCCACTCACCTCTCAGCGAGATAATATAGGAGCTTTTTATAGAATTATTCCTTTACTAAAGAGAAAGCTGTTTAGCTGCACTGCTCACTGACCTTCAATTTCACACATAGACTCCATTTACATTTTAGTCATGTAGCAGATGCTCCTTACAAAGGGATTCATACTGTACGATGTGAATATATTTCAAGACGGAAGATAGCAACGTATTAAAAGACAGGAAGAGAGGTGAATAGCAATATGACAGAAGTGAGAGCTGACAGAGAGAAATGCAACAATAGGCTTCTATTGAGATTGTTAAGTATTTCTAATATGCATTTATAGCCCTGCAAACAGTTATTTCTTATAGTATCATTTATTAATCATGACTGCGATTTCAATTAAAAAGCATTTCCAAAAATGCTGGTACTTTGTGTGAAATGCAAACAAAAACAGAATGCTGTGCTTTCCCATTCATTTAAACCCTATAATAATGTAGGAATTGCATAAACATGTGATATGATTTGTTGGAACTAAAAGGATTTACTTTGCTTTGTTGAAAAAAAATCTCAAATTTTAGATTTTTTTAACACCAGCAACACGTTTTAGAAAAGTTGGGATAGGGACATGTTTACCAATGTGTTGCATCACCTTTTCTTTTAACAACACGATGCAAGTGTTTGGGAACCGAGTAGTTGTGAAAGCCAAATGTTGTCCTGTTCTCGCTTGATGCAGGACTTCAGATGATCAGCACTGCTGAACATGACTCAACAACGACATATGCTTTGTTCTGTTCAAATAAAGGAAAATCGTTTTTTAAGGGTTCTGGTTTTTATCCGACAACAGCGTCACACACTGATCCATGTTTTCCTCCAGGTGATTTTTATTTATGTATTTGCCCAGCTTTTCCATATGCTGGAAACAACTTAACATGCCTCATTTTCAACATTTGATGTAGTTTTGGTGGAATTTAAATAAGGCTATTTGCAGATGGTTGCTCTCTGTTTAGTAATAGTGATTTCATGCAGTGTGGGTAACAAGGGTTTATCTGATTATATTATTTGTCCATAAAATAATTACAACATTATCAAAAGTGTGATGCTACAGTGTTACAAGTTTTTTTTGGCACTTTTAAATCACAATTATGTATTTAATCTAATGTAAAAATAATGGTTCCCAAATGAAGCATTTAAAAGACTGTTTGCCCACACTGGCTATATAAGAAGTGTACCAAGCCAATAAAAATAAAACAAACAAAACAACACAAATATGACTAAATTGTGACTAACCTCACTCCAGACCAGCATTGTCCCAAAGATGACCTGTAGGCCGTCAAAGAAGTTGTCCCCGATGATGATGACTGTTGCGCCCCCTGTGGTCCAGCCTTCACTAGGGCTGATGGCTTTGATGCTGGGGGTTGCTGGAAAAAAAAGAAAAAATATATATAACAGATTAACTGCTATCCTAATGAAAGCCTAGAAGGTCTTTTGCTATTGGCAGCATGCATAGTCCTCTCTACTTTCCATCTCTCCCTCTCTTTAACACACATGCGCACACACATACACATATATCACCTATCGGCTCTCTCCCAGGGGTCGGGGGGCGAGTGAGGAATACTAATCAGAGTGATTATATTCGCCCTGTTATTAAACATCACCCCTGCCCCGCGTGTGAGGGTAGCGGCAGTGCACTTGTTTTATGACACGTGGCAAAGCGTGCGGGCGTGTAAATGTCAGGTGTGCTCAGTGTCTGATCAAAGGCCATGCGACCGGGGAACACAGCAGAGCCAACAGTAGCTCTGCCCTCTGAATACACTGCCTTCATTAGCCAAACACTTAGCTCTTGCTCAGCTGCCTGTTTCATATATCTGTGTAGTAGCCAGTGTCTCAGAGCACGACCACATGGACTCCTTCCAGCTTCTGCCCGGTACATTTGTAATGGGTTTTTCTAAGCTCCCAGTGTTTTCCTTCTAAGCATATTCTTCGCATCTTATGGGACAAAGTACGTGGGACCACAACAATAAACAGCATTTTCAATAACTGCCATTCAGTGTGCTTTTTGACCTTATCTCTTGGTGTTATGATTGCTGGGTGTGATTGAAGAAAAGAACAGCATTGGGAAAATACATGTTTATACAAGCTAAATCTCCTCTCCTTAACAGATATGCAGCTTGTCAGACATGCTGTAATTCTGTAAAGCGGCATAATCCACTTTAGACTAGGCTGACTTTTTTCCCTGCAGCCTAGCCTTTGCTCTTTGCCTGACTCCCTGTTCTGTTGATCCTCCCCAACAAGCTGGAATGATATTTAGCCCCCCGATACGCCTGCAGAGATCAGCGTTCACCAAGCAGCAATCTGTGGCCGTAATCATGGCCTAAGATGCCTCCTTTTCACAGCCGCTGATATTATGTGCGCTCGATGTGCATGTGTGTGTTTATGTGTGTATCTGTGTGTGTGTGGATTAACCAGATGGTGGAACGTGAATCCATGTGATAGGATTATACTTTGGGGTGTTCCTCGGTGCCATCTGTTCAACTCTATGCACTGCTCATCTATTACCGCCTGAAATGGGCCCCAAAGTTGCGCATCCTGCACACAAACTGAACCCACACCAGAAAGGGGGTGGGGGGGTGGGGGGAATGGGAAACTACTGTCCTCTTTTTAATGAAAAAAATTATTTCTCTATTCTTTACACTGTTGGGCACTTTCCCCCCATTCTTTCATCACATTTACATTTCTCCCTGTAACCTGTTCTGTTCCTTTTACTCCTCTTGTTCCTCCTTTTTAACTCCCATCACCGGGAAAACTGAAAATCAGAGGGGAAGAAATTCCCAAACAAATCTCTATAACACGAGAAACATCTGTTGGTGTCCTGTGTGGACTCTTCTTTATGTGCAAGATCCAAGCCTCGCTGACGTCTCCAATATGTCTCATCTTTGTGAACTTTTCTAATCATCTGTGAGACCAGTCGCAGGGACAAGTGGTCCACCTTGCCTCTGGAGAATAGTCATTAGAAAGACTTAACCATAACATTCAATCTTAATGCAATCTACTATAGGCCATCATGTAAATCCCCGCTTATTTTTTTGTCATTATCATCCCTGAGGTTGACTTTCCTCAAAGAAAAAAAAATATGTTTCTCTTATTCAATGTCTGGGAAATCGAAATGAGAAAATAACTGGATTAGGGACTTGGGAATCAGTGCAGGCTCCTAAATCATGTGCACATGTCATTATGAAGTATTAAAGGTTTGGGTTTGACTGTGCATGCGGGGGTGTGTATGTATGTGTGTGCAAGGGGCTTTTCAGTATGTGTATGGGTGTGTTTGAAAACCTGAGGGATGGGGAGTGATGGAGGGCTGGAGGATAAAAGCAGGTCTCCGAGGAAATAAAGCCAGTGTTGGCTTTAAGCAGAACAGACCTCATAAGACACATAGTGCTTATGCGAGGCAGAGTAGAAGGCCCAGAGGCAGAGACCTGAGGGGAGCAAGCCACAAGGGAGAGACAAGAGACTCACTAGCTACCACTCACTCCTCTCTTAGCTCGAGTTAGAAACCCTACAAGAGAGGAAAGTGAGAATCCAGGAGGAAACAGGAGAGAGATAAGAAAGAAAGGAGGTTGGAGGGGAGTGGAGTGGGAGACAGAGGAAGGGTTGAGTGTGGAGCCAGACAGGGGGGAAGGGGTTGAGAGAGGGAGGGAGAGGAGTGGAGTCATAGAGAGAGAAATAAAGTGAAGGAGACAAAGAAAGATGGGGAAGAGAGCCGAGGTGTTTTGTTCTCGCTTTAAATACCGTGTTCCAGGTAGGATGGCGTTCCTTCTGACGGGTCCAGCCTCCGAGCTCGGCGCCCGTGTTTTGAGTTATTGTGCACAAACATGTTGTCGGAGACGGCCAGAACGTGACCCTCCACGCTCACCGTAGTCGACACAACCACCTGAGAAAAAGGAAAACCAAAAGAAAGTGAGAAACAAGGTGTTAAAAACAACAACCAGCACCCTGTTGTGGCTGCTTACAAATCTTCAGTAATTGAACGCTGTCGTGATTACGCCGGACAAGCATTAGGAGTTCTTGCAAAATGCTATGTGGATTAACTTACTTTCACACTGAAGTAAACATGTTTATACTTCTTTTGTTATATCTACAATTTACCAAACACTTCATGAAGACTGGTTGATATATTTTCTAGGAATAAATGGGTTTTAACATATGAATCACTATTTTTGTAAAGTATATACATTTATTTTAAACATGTAAAAGAATAAAGCACAACTGACATGTATGAATATTAAAAAACCCAAATATATTAATCATCTGTATATAAGTAAGTCAAGTTTTATGCTTGAACGTGAGTAGGAAGAAGTATAAACTTATATGACCCTACTGCTCCTTCCTGTCTAATGAATGACAGCAATATCTTACTTTCACATGACCTGCCAGTCACCTGCGCTATACATACGTGTACCCTGAGATTCACTCCCACCCACACGCACACACGCTTACACACATTACATAATCTTTAACCTACGTTTAACAAATACTCCTATTTACATTATAATATTTATTCGTATAGTCTCACACGTTCATGGCTTTTAGGACTTGTTTTTTTTATGAACAGTATGTTTTACACTTTTTAAGTTTTACTTCTATTATTTGTTGTCCCAGAGGGGTTAATTTGACATTATTTTGCTTGCTTTACCATATCTGTGGTGCTTGTTTAGTAAAAAAAAAAACCCACTTTGGTCACTTAAGAAAATAGCTGGGAACACACAGTATGTGTTGGTGATGTATTAGCAAACCATAGCCTACATTTGCCTACTTACACATCCTGTAGATGTGGAGCACTCTCCTTTTAGCTATGGTTTGGTCTCCACCAACCTCTGAGAGAAATGGCGTGCTCTTTAGCTGCTAAATACCTCTCTACCTTTGCCAGCAGCTCTCTGCACTGGACACATGACACCAATGATCCGTAATAGAAATTCATAGGAGAATTCCTTGAATGCATATATGGGGGTTGTTCACATCTGGACATCTATTAGCCAGTTTAGATGCACAAATGCACGTGCAAAGTATTTTGTATTTTTATTATAACATGAAGAGTTAAAGTGTAACTTGTTAGGAAAACTTTTAAAAATCGATTCTGATTCACTGGTGATTCTACACATGCAACACTTATGTCCCTTTGCAATTAAAGTTATTGCTATTTCCTCATTCACTTAGAGAGGGGCTTCAAAATAACCACCAAATTTGTTGCCAAGATGGCTGCCAGTGGCGAGCCTTTCTTCCAGAAGGAACAGGAAGTGTGTGCACAGTGGATTCTCAGAGCTTTTTCCCTTAAAGGAGCCAGTGGCTGCCACCAAAAACAAAGCTGTGAGAGCAGTAGGAGTCATCCAAACCTGTAGAGTTGTCAAAGCAAAGAGCAGAAAGATGCTTTGAAGAGCTTTCAAATAGAAAGCTGGGTTTATCATTCCTAACGGGTTCACATCTACTTATCGTTTCATGAGGCATTTTGCAGCTTTGTTTGTGGCGTTTTCATATGTGGGTTTAGAACTGAACGTTCTTTTGTTGTGATGCTTTTCTCTGAGTCCTCAGGACATTTGTTTATTAATTCTTTTGTAACTTTCGAACATTTATGCTCTGTGGCTTCTGGACATTTTTACTAGAAAGAGATCTTTTGAATTCTTTCTGTTATTCTTTGAAGGGAAGGAGATTCTGCTGTGGTTGTGTGTGTAGCCTTAAAAGAAAGAAGAAGAAGAAGAAACAGACAGAAGTGTTACTCCTGTCCACTATAAACACTGAGCTAGGCATTCAGACAGTTATGTATCACCTGAAAACGCCTCATGTCTCGAGGGTTCCCTGCATTCTTCAGGCAGTTCTGGTTACACTTCAGGAAGAACTTGAGGAAGAACCTGCACGTGCAAGAGAAACAAACAGCAAGAGAACCGAATGAGCTGTTGCAACAGCACCTGTGAGTCACTGAAACAGTGCGAGCTCCCTTCAATAAAACACACAACACAAATAAAACAAATAAAAGAGCAGTGGCAGACAAGGCTCATACACTATCCCACCATCATCCATCAGTTGTTTATGACAAAGGCACTTTTCTATGTAAAAACAGCTCCGGGATATTGAGTAAGATGCTACCTTGTATATCCATCTCTTGGAGCTGCTGTCACAGCTTGCCATAAACTCACCAGGGCAGACGCAGAACCCCCCCCCCCCCCCCCCCCCCCCCACAGCTGCACAGCTGTGTGACGGAGGTTGTGCTGTAGCTACTCTGCAGCATAGTGTTGTCATTCCTGCCTCTCTCAATCTCAGTGTGAGAGACCACATCAACAGCACCTGCCATGCATTATTAATAGGCTGAGATGGCAAGTATGGCTACCCGCATCAATACTTAATGAAGGAGGGAGGGAGGGGAAGGAGAACGGGGGAGAGAGGGAGGGTCGGAGGAGTAAAGGGGAGAGTTGTGGGGGTGGGCTGAAAAGCAGGAAGGGGGATGGCTGACAATTTATTCCCTAGCCCCACCTCAAGGCTCGAAGCCTGACAACTTCTTCTTTAACTGAACCTACACCACTGTACGTCTCGTCACTCTCCCTTCTGCGCTGTCTGTCTGTCTTAAAAAACAACAACAACAACGAAAACACACAAAAAACACCAAAATCAAATGAGCCGCGAAAATAAACAGCGCCGTGTACAAATAAACAGGAACCCTCAAAAGGGGAAAAATGAAACTACAACACACGCCACCACCACCACCGACCCCCCCCCCCCCCCCCCGCCCCCAATCCCCCCCCCCACTTCCCTTTGAGGTAGCTCAAAGAAGTGCTGACAGCTGAAACTGCTTACAATACAGATCTCGACCAGCCAGTGAGAGAATCACTCCTTTGCTCAGCTTTTCTTTCATATGTCTTATTTTCTCCCCTCTGTTCATTTGTTATGGCTAGGATTCTGCACTGGGCAGCGCGTTTGGAGCCAACCGCCTCAGATATAATCATGCACTAGTGAGCGCATCACACACACACGTGCGGGCACACACAGACACACATACAGAAACATGTCAAGAGAAACACTGTAAGTAGCAGCGTGCCTTGGACAATTGCTTCATCTAGGGATACGAAAAAAAAAGAGAGAGAGAAAGGAGCAAAGAAGATAAATGGACAAGCTGGAGTTATGTCTCATTCCAAGGGCCAGCCTACTGCTGTGTGCATTATAAGCATCTGATGTAACACAAGAACTCGTGAATTTATCCCTGACAACTTTTAAATGCGTGACAGCTGGTTAGTGGTAGATGCTCCTCTTGAAGCAAAAGAAGAAGAAGAAAAAAAGACTCTTATATGCTCTCAATAACAAACTGTCTTTCTCTGATGCTCTGTTTTATTCTTTGGCTTTGTTTGTGCTCTGATTTACAGTCTCGCTGGCTCGAGCGGCCAAATCGAAATGAGAAGGGGATGGGAGAAAAAGAGGGGAAAAAACAGAGGAGGCAGAAAGTGAGAGGAGAAACTGATAGAAACATAGACAGAGAGACGAGTAGACAGTATGTGAAATCTGAAAGGAGAGACAGACCACCCTCCTGTATATTTTAGAAGCTGTAGGCCAATATCTCAATAATTCATGAAGCAGAGAGATGGAGTCCCCCCCCCCCTTTTTTTTTACAGTGGCTGTTAGACCCCACAGACTGAGGGTCTCCCAACTTTCTTGTCTCCTCGAGGTCAGGGAGCAGCCTCACAGACAGCTGTGGCCTACCTCCACTTGTCCAACATACTCCACCTTCCTAGCTGCGCCTCCTGTTTAATTCATCGATTCTACGCTTTCTTCAACTGCCCTCCTCCTCCTCCTCTTGCTCCGCTATTCATGACAGATAGATGATGGATAAGTGGAAGGAGAAAAGTTAGGGTCAGCCGAGTCAGAGGTGACCAAATCAGAGGGTTAAATATTAGAGTTTGGAGGAGGGGGTTGGGTTGCTCCTGAAACACAGCGAGAGAAAGTCAGCACGCCTCATATGCTGCTCTATATGTCAGCATGCGGATCTCCCACAACCGCGCATCATCTGATTCATTATTTACATGACTTAAGGTGTCTCGAGTCAGCCGTGTGGAAACATTACAAAACTGCAGCGAGCTGGTTCCTCTGTGCTCCATCTCGTCTCCCAGGGAGAGCCGAGGGGACTGGAATCACCACTGGCACACATTTACATGGATCAACAGAGTGTGGGTGTGTGCTGTAGGAGTGGGGGGTGGATATGCATTAGCAAGGAGATTACCATACGGATTTATGGATAATCTGATTGACAGCTGACCGGTAAATATGGACAGATAGCCTGTAATTCTCTCATTTGCTCGATTCAGCTCCCTATTATACTGTTTTCTTTGCTTTTGATCAATAGGGGACCCATTTGATGTTTAACAATTGTTGCTTCTCACTCTCTCCATGCACATGGCGGCGTGTGAGAGTAGTTTGGTCCAAGAAAATGGGAACACCAAGCAAAATAATCATGGTCACATTACATCTTATCAGGCTCAGGACCTACAGAGTCAGTCCTACCAAAGTCAGTATCTTTAATTCTTTACTTTTTTTTACTATAGGGAGACGTAGGGGAATGTAGTTGTATAAGATTTATAGAAAATAATGAAACGAATAAGCTGAACGCCGAAAAGCACTTGGATAACCTGACAACTTATTTGTGTGTGTGTTTGGGGATTTTGCCTCCTTACTTCTGTATTTATATTCCTCAGGCCAGCATATGATGTTTTTTAAGTCTTACACATAGTAAATGTAAAAATAAAACAGCATCTTCTCTGAAGACATCAATTTTCAGTTGCTTTACACGCACCCTTGTCTCCCGCGCACGGTCGTGCTTCGATTACAGCCTCCCTCTACCTTGTTTGTATTTGAAACTCTTGTGGTTTTCAGCTGTTTTACTGTGCAGACTCCACAGCTACAAATATTACCAGTGCAAATTGCTGCGCCGGCTGGATTAAATGAAATAAAACCATTTTGCTTTCATGTAATTACCCCCCCTCCAAATCTAGAAATGGCTGTGGAAGTGAATTTGTGAAAATAACTGCTTGGCCTCTTGAAGCCTCATGGCATAAATTTGTAAAAGCAGAAAAAAAAAACCCTGAACGAATAAACACACGCAGCCAGTCGGCGTAGTAATTTAATGATCTCACACTTTCATCATATCATAAGGGGCATTATTTGTCACTTTGGAGCAATTAAACACAAACTCACCCTCTGCCCATAAAAAACAAAACAAGGAAAAGCAATTATAACACAACTTTTAAGTAATCCCTGTAGCATCTAAATATTATTACTGTGGTGATAAAGATTGTCTAAGTGATTAGCTAACAGCAATGAAGCCTCCGAGGGACAATGCTGTTATATTTTCTAATAATTTTGCCACATTAGCCACAAATGAGGTAAAGAGTTGTTTTCCTTGTCAAATCTAACACAGATAACTTTGGAACTCTGGGTTTTTTATCTTCCTCCGCAGCTTTGGTTTATTTATCTTTTCCACCTTTTGTTGGACATCTCTCTGCCATTTCTTTCTCCCTCACCCCTCCTCATGCTGCTCTCTCGCTCTCTCTCTCTGTTTTGTTCTGATGCTGATGCGCTGTAAAAATGGCTGCGGGTGATACCATAACTCAGCCCTCTCCTCTCCCTCCATCCATTTCTGCTGTACAGATCATCTCCAGAAGAAAAGCCCCTGTGTCTGGCTCCTAATATGCTTCATGAGGTGTGTAATTCACTGTGCTCCGGAGGGGAGCCATTTGTCTCCGGGGTTAACTAAGTGACACAACAGCACTTCCCCATGCCTGTTACCACCGTGGGACATGTTGAACTAATCTAGGCAGGTAGAAGGATGGAAGTTCCTGCACTTCAGCAATTAAGCATTAAGATTTGCTCAGGAAATCAATCCTAATGAAGTCAGAGGCAGATTCAAATTAAGTGTAAATATTTGTAAGCAAATATAATGTTACAGCACAAAAAAACAAGAAAAAAATATTAAAGGAGCAATAAATAGGCGACCAAACTAAAAGCGAAGTCCGGCGCTCTCACGGAATCAAATATCTTCTTCAACTCCTGTTTTGTATATTTTCTTTTCCTCCCCTCGTGTTTCATTTCTCATTTTCTTTCTTTCCTCTGCAACTCTTTCTTGCACTCTTTCCGCCATGCATCACTGACACTTCAACCGAGAGCCTGACTGGCTTGTTTTTGTGGTGACCTGTCTCCCTGCCTGCAGTATATGTTTAAGCATGGAGGCACACACACGCACGCGCGTGCACACATACACACACTAATTTAGGGAGATTTATGAGGGGGGCCTTGCACCAGGAGCCATGCAGGCTGACCCCAGGGGTGTAGTGCAGAGGAAGGGGGGGTGGCACTGGGTGGAAGAGGCGGCCTGGCTCCACGGGGTTGGGGGGACATTAATAATCCAGAACCAGGTCTGTCTCTGGGCCTGGCCCTCAGTCTCGGACACCAGCCTGTAATAGTCTGCAATGGCCCACTTTAGATAGACAGTGACAGAAACACCTGGTGCAAGATAAAGTGATGTGACTTGACTAAAAAGAGAAAATATTTAACTAAATATGTAAAAAAAATAATACTGAACACAAAAACTTTGAAGTAAATGGACAAAGAGAGGCCATTTTTCTCTGTCTCGTTCCCAAACACGCACACGCACTTCATTCCTTTGGAGTGCTACTCCTCAAAGTAGTGGTGGGCACCTCTATACTGCCCTCATGTCTATCTTAAGTGTCATGATTTATTCAAATAGAACATCTCACTGCGCTGAAAAATTCATTTCGAGCTCACTCCACGCATCGTCCCATCCTCCTCTTTATCTGCTCGATGTGTGTGCACGTCATGCCGGTTGAATTTGCCCTGTCGTTAAATATTTCTCAGAACAAATGGACCCAGGAGGAGGGAGACGACGGGTCAGGGAGCGTGGGGGGATCCACGCTGTGCCTTTGCCGCTTGGGGAGAGGCTCTGCTTGGGGAAAGATCTCTCCTCGCTTCCCCCTGGATCCGGAGCTCAAGTCCCAGCTTGGGGACAGAAGTCCCAGAGACACTTAACCAATTGTGTTTCATCCATTTCATCCGAAAAAGATCATTCAAAATTCAGCTGAGAAGTTGTGCGCCGAGCGCTTTGACACAAGGAAATGAGAGCCTTCCTGATGACGGAGAAAAGAGCGCCCGGTTCGACAACTTGTAGCCGGATAAGATCGCTACCTGTGGGCTGGCTTTACGCCACAACCACCCACAGAAAAATGCAACCAAATAAACATCTGTGCATGTGTGTGTGTATGTGCGTCTGTGTATCAAAGCCATGATGAATAGCAGGCTGTCTAGGTGATGGACAATCTTGGCAGGCGGCACTGATTGAAACACTTCCTCTGTCGGGCCTGGCCCATTAATCTGATGGCGACAGAGACAAAGAGAGAAAGAGAGGCTCCAGGCCCCCAACCACGGGAGTAATGAAGGGTCCTGGTCCCTCTCACCTCACCGCTGTCCTGCCATGCTGGGACGCGTTGCTACGCTGTCCAGCCCAAACCTTGCCCTCGTGGGACTGACCAGTGAATAATGGCCCTGTCATCAGCCTGGGTTGACACCGCCACACAGCCGAAGGGTGTGTGTGACCGCATGCATGCATGCGCGCACGTGTGTGTGTGTGCGTGTGTGTGAGACCGGGCCCTTCAGCCTGCTTTGTGTACCTCCCCGTGCAGTCATTTACCTTAACTGTTCTCCCCTCTGCCTTACTTAAAGACTGATGCATTCATATTGAATACTGTTGATTTAAGCACATGTTAAACTTAATGCATAATGCATCGACTATATATAGCTTGATAAAGAGCACTGTGTCAACCCTGGACCGGCCCCATACATTGTGGGGATGAATGTGCCGCTCGCAAAAGTTCTTTCTTTTTGTTCCATTTAAACACCACATTAAATCATAACTGTGACTGTGACTGTACACAGGCTCAAGGTTATGTTTCTAAATGCAGCAGGATCAGAAATCAGAAACATAATTAGTGTGCCGTGTTTGTTCTCGGGTGAAAAGTTGTTTCCTCCAATGGGTCTTGAGGGAGGAATGTGGAAACAGGGAGCGGGGTGAGACCGAGAAAATGCAAGACAGAGAAAGAGTGTGTGACGGAGGGAGACTGATACTGAACACAGATGTGTGTGTGTGTGTGTGTGTGTGTGTGTGTGTGTGTGTGTGTGTGTGTGTGTGTGTGTGTGTGTGTGTGTGTGTGTGTGCAAATACGTGTGCACGTGTATGTTTTGGCCTTGCATCCTTCTGTGTTTATCAAACATATTACAGCTCCTTCTAGACTCCTCACCTGCACACCCCCAGCCTGCTACATATGGCCCACCAATCACAAAATAAGGAATCATGCATACATTAGCATAGCTAATCGCCTACCCTCTCCATTTAATATGCAAATTTCCTGAAACATTACTGAATGCCGTCTGTTCTAAATGAATAAATTTGAATTGCAATTAGAATAATCCTTTATAATTAATGAAAACTGTCAATTTTGGTTCATAAGTAATTTGATTAAAGTGGTGATGGGACACTTATGAAGTTCACCGGGCTGCAAGGGGTGCGAGCATACATTCACACGTGCGCTCAAACACACGTACATACACACATGCGAAGTATAAGATGACCAATGTTAGGGCTGTGTTATTGATGAAGATGATTAATAAAGTTTTAAGAAGGTGGATGCCACACACAAACACACACACTGAAAGAAGAGCAACTTCTTTCTTTTATCATGGTGGTGATGAAACAACAGATCAATCACGTCTTTCTGCTGCCTGACAGAGAAGGAAAAGTGAGGGAGTGATTGAAGAGGTTTCCTGGCCTTGTGGTGCTGTGTCAGTGGCCTGTCTGTCCGGTGGGAGACACTGATGGACTGTCGAAGCAGAGAGAGAGAGAGAGAGCTGCACACACACTCTCTCTCACACACACATACATGCCAAGTCATTACAGAGGGCTGAAAAGCTTTCCTTATGTTTCTAACAGTAGGATGGGCTTTTGCCAGTATCAGTACCATGTACGAAGACCATATAGCTAACGATGAGGGCAATGTGCATGTTTGTGTGTGTGTGTGTGTGTGTGTCTGTCTTCATCAAACCATTCTTCAGCTGAAACTCTTTCATGCTGTCCCGCAAGCAAATAATGATGCCACTTAAATTAGTCTCGACTGTGCTTCCAGTTGTAAGGTACATGGTGAGTACGCTCGTGTTTGTGCACCAACTTGAACGCGGGCGTGCACGCGAGTGTGCTTGCATGGCTTCAGCCCAATAATAATGGTCCAGATAGTGTAGAGCCTCGCAGACTAATTAGCCAAATCACTGAGAAAATAGCAGCCTGCTAATTAATGGGTATTATGGCATTTCAGAAGTCACTACTCTAATTGGGAGGGGAACTGAGCCTCAGATTTCCATACTGCAGTAATACCGACTTTATCCATCGATCTATCTGTCCGTCTGTCTACCTACTTGGCATGCTTGCTTTTAAACACAATCCTCCACGTGCATACAGGAAAAATAATTATCCTGCACGGGCTCAGATTTTCAGATGTACATGTGCACATCATGTGTGTGCACACAGTTGAGTTTTTTCAGTTCTGCTATAACATCAAGGAGGCGATGATGACTACATGGCCCATTTGTGTGACCTCTGACCTTTTTACCTTTTGAATTTATTCTATTAAATATCTGTATATCACTTTGAGAGCAGACGGGGGATTGCTTGATGCAGGCAAAATGGTCAGTAATATAATCCATCTGAATAATTCTCTTTTTTATATTGTGCATGTGAATGTCTCCAGCCGGCCCTCTGATACACATGCACGCATGCATATCCCCTATAGATTCCTTTTAACCCTATCAGACGGTGAGACAATCAAAATAGATTTGCATTCAAATGCCACATGCTCGGTATCAAATATCAAATCAAGCTTGAGTCACTGAGACAGGCAGACAGTCACCTCCTCCCTGCTGCCTCCGCCCTCCCTCCAGCACCTGCTCCTTTCTCCTCTCGGGGTCCCAGGGACTCCCATTCTCCCCCGGATGAGCTCTATCGAGGAGTGACAAGCTGTGGCTAGGGCTTGATTGACAGTCTGTTGATGCTTCTTTTTTTTTCCATCACACACCCTTCTTTCTCTACACACACACACACACACACACACACACACACACACACACACACACACACACACACACACACACACACACACACAATCTCGATTCGCCTCCATCACCTCCCCCTGCTGGTGTACTGGTCTGGGTGTCTGTGATAGCCCCTGGGCTAGTGCCCTGCAGGCTGCACACCACTATACATACAAATCACAGCATGTCAGCCTTGTGAATGGGCCCATTTTGACTTTGTCCTTGTAAAGTCAGGCCCCCCTTGAAGCAGGCTGTATCTGTATCCTGCCTCTTTCTTTACTTTCTCTCTCACTCTTACACGCACACAGGCAGATGCATGATGGAAGTTGCACAAAAAGGAGCGAGCGGGAGCTTAGTGCATGCACGCATAAGCACAGGCATGCACAGAAATGCGCACAGAGTCGGGGAAAGGCACATCTAAATGCGGTGGTAATGGGCGGCACCGCACAGGAGTAGGATATAAATACATCAACAACAACACAACCTCACAGACAGGCCAACACTCCATAACAGCCAAGTCCCGGGGCCTAATCTCACACACTCAGCTAGTACACCTGGTTAATGTTAAGAGGGCAGTTATAGTCAATTACATTCCCATATAATGCATAAACCTCCACCCTGCCAGTGCCAGGAGAATAATTGAAAACAGGCGCAGAATGCAACTGGGCCCAGTCAAAAAGTCAACTTCCCACCCCCCTGACTTTGCTGACTTTGACTAGTGCTATATGTGCTGTCTTCCTATGCCATATTTTGGGGTCCTAGGGGGGCAAATAAGGGGAATAAAGGGGTGGGGTTGCCATTTGGATATGTACAATGAAAGACCAAGAGGATATGGAGTCATATGAGGTAGTGGAGAAGAGGACAAAAGGAGCAGGAAAAGGAAGATGGTGAGGGCTTTGTACCCCAGGTGAGGTCCAGGGAAGGGGCAGTTAGGGTCGCAGTGAGAAGGTGGTGTACGGGTGGTGAAGTTCCATGCGGATGGAGTGGGGGGAGAGTTGAGGAGGGGTGGGGGACAGCGGTTGTAAGTAGGAGTTTGAGACTGACAGGTGACATTACCCTGCGTCATGGCTGGACGGACAGAGGGACAGAGGGCGCGATGGTTATCCAAGCAGAGAAATGTCACTGTCCAGACACCGCTGTGACACGCAGACACACACACACATACACACACACACGAGCACACAAAGATCCAGGACAAAGCAGTCTGGAGTCTTTGAGAGTGAAAAAAAGGCTGGCTACAGTGGGCAAAGATGAAGAGATTACATCCTCTCCATTTAAAAAAGGAGATTAGAAAAAAAAGAGACAAAACGGGAGAAAAGGCTAAGAGTTACTGACTATAATATTACAACGATCATGCATTTATTCCAGTTGTTTGCTTTCTAACACAAACTTCCCTTCCTTTTGTGAAGCTGGTTCTTCACATTTTTTTGTCCCTTTTCAATCTGTTCTCTCTTGTTTTTCATTAAAGCCTAACCTAATTTTTTGGCAAAGCTTATAAAGTGTCCATATTGCTGCTCATTCGACCTCATTGATTTAGTGTTTGGTTAAATATTCACGACTGTGGATGCAATTAACATGCTGTTAATGAATAATTGATCGCATCTTAAGCGGCCATAAAACTCATGCATATTAATTATTGAAACAGGAAATATGGAAAAAAAACAGCCTTTCTTGTTTTGCCTCAATCAAGCTTCTTTCATTTTTTTTTAAAGTCAGGAAGGCGTATTGAGAGTGTTTGTGGTAGAGAAGTGCCTCTTAGGAGTGTGTGCTTGCGCCTGTGTGTGTATGGGAAACAGAACGCGCTGTGAACACTATGCAAATGCCTCCCATAAACACAGCTTTAACAGCCCTTATATGCATTTAAGCTGCCTCTGAGTACATCTATTTCGCTCATACATACAGTACATCTCGCATGCATGTGTGTGTGTGTATCTGTATGCTGTGCAGCTCAGTGTGATGTGGATTACGGTGCAGGTTGAATGTTGTGTTGACAGCCTCGGTGTGACAGAGGCAGTAGCTGCCTGTTACAAGAGGTGAGTGTTTACCACGAGCAAACAGAACAAAAAAACCCCCAATAAAACAAATCTAGTGAACATGTGAGGCCTTGTCAATGAAACGCCGGAGATCAGTCGACCAGCAGTGAGCTTCCCGCACCCTCAATGTCTCTGATAGTTTGCCATTACAGCCTGATGTTACTCCTGGCGCCTCCCCTTGGATCCCGGTGGGTGGAGAACAGTTGTGTGGAGAGGAAGACGTGGGTGGCAATCAGCCGCCTGGTACGTGGCTCACCTGTGGTCAGGTAAATGGTTGACTCCCTTCCCAGTGAGCATGTGCGCATGAGAGCGAAACTGTGCATTTGTGTGAATTTACACTCAGTTTCGGGGGGTTAAATTCATTAGTTGTACATGCTGCGCTCCGAAACCACTCTAAAATGCCTCGACATGAAAAATACACAGCCGCACACTACAGGAAACACCAATTTACATCAGTGGTTGTTATTTATTTAGCACACAAAAAGCTCTTGGAGGTGTATATGTGAGTGTATGTGTGTGTTACCCCCTCTCTATCTTACGCTCTCTAACTAACTACTTGGCGATGTTGGTGCCTGGGAGCTAAAAAGTGACAAGCCATCAATTGTGTTCCAATATTAACCCCCCTCTCAATGTCTTTATGCCCATCTCCTTCTCTGTGATGTCGGCTTGATCAAAGCAGCAGCACTTTGGTAAAAATAACTGGGGAGAGTGAGATGGAGGACACCACACTGCTCGCAGACTGATGAACGACGGCCAGTCTTGCAGCAAAACAATGTCACGTCCTCTTTTTCTTTGTCTCTCCTCCCCAGTCTACCTCATTATCCCATTCGCTCTCTGTTTCTGTAAGACAAACATGAGGCTCTTCAGTCCCCCTCTTTATGCAGCTGAGCGGCTTGGCGGTATTTCGCGTGTTGTGGAGAGGGTGAAGCGCATGATAAAGCTTTTTATATGACGAGGAACGGGCGGCAGTCACTGACGTTCTTGCTATTCGAAAAGAGAGATTGAAAGACGGGTTGGGTGCAGGATACAAGAAAGAGGCAGACCACCGGTGAGACAGAATGTGATCGAAAGATGCTCCGCGTCTGCGTTTCATCTCATCTTAGCAGGTTCAGCTAGCGGTGAGATTCCTCAAACGTACCTTCACTCATCAGCAATGGGGAATGGGGGAGGGGGTGGAGGGGAGGGGAGGGGTGGGGTGGGGTTGGTAGGGAAAGGGACGGAGACAGAAAGAAGAAGAAAAGGGAAAAAGTATAAGCATACACACACACATGCATACAAAGAGAGAGAGAGTGAGTGAGAAGGAGAAATACGAGGTGGATCTCTGTGTGGCTAATTCTCTGGGTGTGGGAAAGCAGAGCACCTAACACAGGTTGGCCTGGTTTCAGTAATGAGTTTGATTCTTCTCTCTGCCTCCTCAGTCTCACTAGGGACCAAGACTGCATAATAACATCCTTCACACACACACTCACACACACACACACACACAGACTCCCTCCCTCTCTCTCTCACTCTCTCTCTCTCTCTCTCACACACACACGCAGCCACAAACAGGTCTATGGGGAGCTAATTATTCTCACCTGTGTTAATTATTGCTGTAAGCCAATCAGTGGACTCTGTGCTAATTAGGCAGTGTTAGGTCTGATTAGTGTTTTGCAGAAGGCCCACTCAAACTGTTATCTACCACACTAGTCCCCTCAGGCGAGACAGGGGAGAGGAGAACAGGTGGATGCTTGCCCTATGTGTATACGAGAGTGTGTGTGTGTCTGTGTGTGCTCATCCTTAATGATAAATAACTGAAGGACATCTTAAATTCACAATAAAAGAAAGTCTTATCAGTTTCTTTTCTTTTTCAAAACCAAACTTCTGTTAAACAAAACAAGGCGTGCCATCAATTCAACTAGTCTCAGCATTCTCGGTTAATTGGCCTTGGTTTGGGTGGGGGTGTCATTTCTTTTATCTGGACAAACAGTTTGCGTACCCTTTTAGTTAATGAGGGCTGATCCAGGATCAGTTCTCTCACTAATGGCTCAGTTTTAGCTAGGTTAACCTCTTGAATTGATCCGTATGTCACACATGCATGACACGGGGAGTGCTGTGTATGAGCGTGTGGTAGAAAAACAGTCTCCAAAAAAAAAAAAAAAAAGTGAGAGAGAAAAAAGGGTGTGATAAAGGTATAAATGGAGCAGTGGGTGGATGACCTCTCAGATGAGGAGAATGAAAAGGAGAAAAAGGGAGAAAAGAGGAGAAAGGATGAGAAGAGGAGAGAGAAAAAAGAGGAGGAGGGAAGAAAGAGGGAGAAGGAGGCTGGAGGAAACCTTCCTCTTATGACACGATTGATTTTCTTTCAGAGGCTTGAGCCTGTCACTACTGAACACTTGGTCCCCCAGTCCTCCATGCACACACACACACACACACACACACACACACACACACACACACACACACACACACACACACACACACACACACACACACACAGACATGCACTTATGCACAAACTCTGTGCCCTGACCTCCACGTGTGCCTGCTGGTCCATACTGGGTCTAATGACACCGTGGCCTCCCACAGATCAATAGTAAGCTGTCACTCAGCTGGCAAGCACACACATACACGCACACACATGCACGCACACACAACGACGCACACACCTATACACACACACAAAAGCAGCCGGACAGATGCAGACGCACATACACTCATGCAGCTTGGGGTGTGCGTTTGCACATTTGTGTATGCTGGAAGCCATGTTTTCTACAACCTCAGCAAATGCCCTCCTTCCCCCCTTTACCAACACCCCCAAGCCCACCATACACACACACACACACACACACACACACACACACACACACACTGGACCAAAGCCATATTCTCTCTCCTCAGCTGTTTTCTCACCCTCCTACTCCCTAACACAGAGAGTCTGAGTCCTGATGTAATATTGATGAATGAGTATGGAGGCTGTATAAAAACTGATAGTCCCTGTGATTGTTAAATTATAAATTGTCATCGATTTCCCGTCCCTGCCCACATATGCACACATGCATATGTGTCCACGCAAAAACACACGTATTAAAACAGTCACACAATTGCATTTGCCCATGCAGGGAGGGAAGAAAGAAAGTGCCCCCCACCTCCTCTTGACTTACTACACGTCATTCAACACGATCTCTTCCTGTTTCTTTTCTCCATTCCACCCCCTCCACCACCCCCCTTCATTCTCTCTCTCTTCTCCTCCTCAACAATCTCAAGCACCCATCCGCCTCTCTCCATACACATCTCAAGTGCCACTTAGAAAACCAGACTGGGGTTTGAGCCAAACTCTCCTCTTGGTGGTTCAGTGTTTGTATGGCTCTGTGTGTGCGCATGTATGTGTGTGTGTGTGTGTGAGACTTTTAGTGTCTTGGAGTCAAGAGGAGCGCAGAATAAAGACCTTCATTTCCCTTTAATTTCGGCACAAACTCGATAATTTATGCCTGACTAAAAATCTGTTAAAGCTGCGACGAACTCTGGTTAAAAAACATTTGTTTGTCTCTGTTAAATCACTAATTATAGCCTGGCACAACACGGGGCAGATGCGGGCTAATTCACCATTAGGCCGTTTGGTGTTTATTAAACTTTTATAATGTGATCACTCTGATAACGGCACAATTGTTTCCCTGGGCGTGTGTGATTATAGTGTACCCCTCTGTCCCCTTGTAATGTCTCCCATTGAGCGTGCGTGTGTCCGTGTATATGTGTGAATGAGTGTGTGTGTGTGTACGTGTCTTGGAGCTCGCGGAGCGGTGTTTTCCATTTCTCATTAGAGTGGCACAGACTCCTGCTGCAGGGTCAATGGAGAGGGGGGAGAGAATGGTGTGTGGATGTGTGTGTGTGTATCTGTTTGAAGGGGAGTGGGGTGGTAATGAGTGCAGGAACATAATACTACGGCGTCCATTAATGCTCTGAGGCAGTGACATTAGGCATACTTAACTAATAGAGCCAGTCTCTGCAATTACCCACTGTTATCTCTGCAGCTTTAGAGGGGAACCGGCTTTAATAAATGTTTGTAGTAATGTGATAAATGCCAGGTTTGCTCATTTGTAATCTACACTGCGGGACAAGGGGAAGCGGGTGGATCTAATTGTTTTCCTCCAGATTTGAGAATGAGGTTGAGTTCAGAGAAGTCCTCTGCAGTGGAAGAAGAAGAAGAAGAAAAGTCTTCCCTTTTTCAGAATATATTTCTCCAGGTATACGCCTCCCTCTCTGTTGTCTGTCTATCTGTCTCACTCTCAGCCTCTCAGTGGGGTACTATTACAACCGTCCTCCTGTCAAACAGAGAAAAGCATCCCATACCTGACGCTCACCGTCGCGTCCCTGCCTCTTCTTTTCTCTCTCCTCTTATCTCTCTTTGATCCGGGCCCACATCAGAGGTGCTGGCGTGATCGTGTGTGTAAACATCTTGTCATGCTAACATGGGCGTCATGACAGAAGAGAGATGCGCTTCATTAACGGCACGCTTGTAAGTTTGTCTTTGTGTTTGAACGTGCCTGTGTAGGCTATACGTCTCTTCATAGGTGTGTGCGTGTGAGGGAGCGTGTGTCATATTTACTCAGGTCAATGGAGGAAATACAGACGAATCTGATAAAGTGCTTTTATTTTATCTTTTTCTTTCTTTTTGTAAAAACGTGACCTAATTTAAGTCCTCTTCAGCTCTACAAAACTAAACTTGGCGCCTTATCTGTTTCTCTCGAAGGCTCCTCCAAACTCCTCTCTGAAAAGCTACCTCGACAGAATAACTGTAAATTAACAAGCAAGTAATTGCCTGCTAAGACAAAAAAATATAAAAAATTTTTGCCAGTCACACCTCACACACCCCTTCATTCTTTTGGCAGTAAATCTTGTCTGTTTGTGCGAAGACAATAGCCAGAGGAAGAGGGAGGCAGGGAGGGAGCGGTGTCGCGCGAGGGGAAAAAAGAGAAGGTACGGCAAAGAGAGAGAGAGAGGCAGAAGAGAAAGCGGCACTGTTAATTGTTTTCCAGAGAAAAAGGTTGCAAAGGTCTGTGTGTTTGAACTGAATGTCACCTCATGTAAATCACAGCTCCTGTGTTTGGGGAAGCCAATAACTGGGGGGATAATTAGCGCGCAGTCTCTCCTGCAGCCGAGGAGCAGATCGAGGAGGAACGCGTTTGCCGAGGAAGAAGCGTTCAAAAAGCGAGGAAAATTCCAAGTGTGATTAACCGAAAAGCTTCCAGAGTTAAATCTGGAGTTCTGAGTGGGAGGACCAAAGAGAAAAAGACACATAGGCAGAGGGGCAGACAGACAGGGAGAGAGATGGAAGATAGGGGAGACACATGGATGGAGAAGAGCAGAGGGAGCAACACAGATTGCAGAAGGAGACGCAGAAGCAAAGGAAACAAGTGAACATTTCTCCGAGTGAGGTCAAGCCACTCAGTAAACAAGCAAACAACGATAGAGGCGCGCACATAAGAGAGGGGGGGTGAAGGCGGTGTAAAACAACAAAGTGCCTCAGTCGATTGCCTACGCCTTACTTTGTCTCCCCACATGAGTTACATAAACACAAACAAAGGCCTTTAAATCCAGCTCTGCTTTTTGAGGTGGAACAGTGACATGTGCTTAGGTCTCATTTGTTGTTGATTAATGCAAAGTTAAAAAGAAAAGAATATATTAGGAATGTAAGAATATATCATCCCTTTGATCGAACTGAGCTGTTGACCATAATTGTCTGCACACTGACGTCCACTGCTTTACATTTAATTATGGCAGAGATGCTACTTTGAAGATTTCCTTTTGTCTCTTAACATCGCAGCTCAAATTAGTCAAGCTCAGTGTCACAGAACTCATATATAAGAGCAGATATGAAGAGGTTTAACTGGGAGAGGATGACATAGTAACTAAATAGCCTTTGGTTGCTTTTTCTTCTTCTTCTTTTTATGGTTTTGAAAACGCTGGACCTAAAAGCAAATCTTGCGCAGAATAATCAGAAGATGACTTTTAATATTGTAACTTTGTCGCAGGATCCCAAGGCCGATATCACAGAGCACATCTCCCCCCACCCCCCAATCTCCCACATGGCGTGCAGGTTTTCCTTCCATTGTGACATGTGAAACTGAGAGCACCGCTCGCAGCGCCTGGCCAGCGATCCATTCTTCCTGGACAGATTGATGGAAAACAATCAACAGAATATACATCTTGCTCGGGCACAGCGTGTCACAAGCGCTCATCCTGGACACCTGGACTTACATCCTGGGCAACGGCGCTGAGGTAAAACACCAGAGGAGGGACTACTGGCTGATAGGAAGTGAAACATCAGGAGGGTTGGGGAGGTGTATGGAGCTGGCATGAGACATACTGTCTGTGTCCTCACTTAGCATAAACAATCAGTAAACAATGAATCATCAGTGAGGGCTGCGATCGGGGCAGCTTGAAGCTACACTGCTTGATGACACACTGGCTCAGCCTGCTACGAAAGGATGCCCGAGTATCCTTCACTGAGAGGAGCTGGTGTGTCTATTCAATTAAGAGCAGCAACACGGGCAGCTGTGTATCACATTGGCTGTGAGAGAGCACTTAGTGGGTTGCGCACATCAGAGCACGGGGAAAACAAAGCCTCTCACACATTAACACACACAGCTTTGCACGTCCAAATGTATAGCATCACACTTGGAGGGGCACGCGCACACACATGCTCTTCACGCCTCATTTGAAAAGCAAATTGAGCGCATCTTCTAGGGCGAATCATGGACTAAATCCTGGAAAACGTTACTCTTTCCTCACTTGCAGTACACCACACACACACTCGCACATGAGGTCCTTTGCATGTGCAAATATATCTTCCTTCTATTTCACTCCCGTTCTATCCCTATCTCTCTAACCTGCAATTTCCAACACCAAAAAATGTCTTAAATAGCTCTCAGAGAAGTAGGACGCTACTCATTTGGGTCAGTTCTGGCCAGCCAAACCCCTCCATTCTGGGACAGAACAAACACTGACACAAAGGCAGAGGGAACAGCCAAGGAGAGCAGCCAGGTCAAGCGGGGAATGTCAAGCAGTAATGACAAAGCAGTTTGGAGAGAAAATAGAGCTTACAACGGTGCTATGTGGCTCCGGCCAAAAATCAAACAAAAAAATCCCAAAACCCTGGTGTTGTGAAACTATGAACTTTTCACTGTTATGACATTTGTAAATTATGTTTTATATGGACTAATAAACTGGCTGTTACCTTCATTCAGCAGGGGGGAGAGAATCAGCTTAAATACCTATAAAGTGGGATTGCAGCTCAGTTTTAGTTTATTGGGGGAAAGAATTAAGCAAACAAAAACACACAAACACACACATGCCCACAAAAAGCATTAATAAAATAATGTGTTCAACATGTACCTAATTGTTTCCTTTCCACAAAACGAACTTATCCAGGGTTAATTTGATACGAAGTAACTCACCCCCCCAGAACAATTCCCAGGCATAAACTCTGAGAATTGCGTGGTAATTTATCGCAAATAAAAGTGAGACAGCTTTTGGGGGGAGGTTGTAGGTTTGTATGAGAGAGAAAGTGGCAGCGCTGTTTTAGAGGCTCCTCGACCTCCAAACTCCCTGCTGTCAATCAGCGTAGCTGCCCGTACCCTGGGGACATGCTTTCCTCCAATGCAAGGGGGGGGGGGGGGAAGAACACAAGCAAACAGATGCAAAAAGCTGCAGGTCAGTGTACATCTGTGCATGCTATATTTCTGAACGCCTGTGGATTCCTTGCAACTGGGCATGCGCATGCCTGCATGTGCACTTGGGCTGGAGGCAGCTCAGGCAGCTCTGCAAGGCCGTTAGCACCTGAGGTAGGGGAGTTCTGCTTGCATATCGATGAGCCGGCAACTTCGCCTCTTTGCCCCCGAGCCCCGTTCAAACAACCAGATCCAGCTAAGGGCCAGTACTTTTCAAAGCCTCCCATAGCATCCTGCTTAAGACTGCACAAAAAAGAAAATGCACATTACCCCCCCCCCAAAAAAAAATAAAAAAAAATAAAGAAAGGCAACAAATCAAGCCAAGGCGAGATCATAAAAGTTATGACGGAAACAAAAAAAGTCGCTGGGGAGACAGTGCAAGACAACTTGAACGTGCAAGTGTCACTCCCAGGGTGTTTCTAGTTTCTCTTTCCCTCCTAGAGAAATGCCAAACTACTGATAGGTGGTCAGATGGACAACAGAAAACCAGCTGTGAGAAAAAAAAGGGAAAGAAAAAAAGAATCACAATCTTGCATAAAATAAAACTGACCCAAGATGTGGAAAAGAAAAGCAAATGATAAAGACCTTCAGGTGTCAGCGTGTACAGTGAGAGGATCACTGCGGTGCAAGTGTGAGCCTTCACCTTCTCACTAACACAGTCATGGATATGAAAATGAAACTAAGCTACGGGGACGGAAGGCACTGCCAGTAAACCGCATTAGCATCAAATGCAAATGAGAAGGGGGCTAATGGCTGGACAGGTGCAGACTGGGCCTCTAAATGACACACACACACACACACACACACACACACACACACACACACACACACACACACACACACACACACACACACATATTTGCAGGCACACGCACACACACACACACAAATGAGATGGATGAATTAAACATGGGTGGGCTCTGCTTGGGGGGCTGGCAGGGCTGACATAAAGTCAATGACATACATTATTCACTAGTGCACGTTAGCCCAGCCAAGGCAACACATGACCTCTCACCCCAGGAAGTGCATCCAAACATAACAACCAAAACAATAAGGGGGTTCCCTGCTTGCAAGAGAGGGACCTGAGATAAACTAGCCATACATGAGCCTGGAAAAATGATGTGTTTAAAAAAACGCTGACCCGATGTTTATTTGTGTTTTATTTTAAGCAAAGGTGTAGACCCGACACAGCTGATAGGTGAACCAAAACCTGGTTCACAAGTGCTAACTACCCACCGTGAAGCTGAGGAGTCAGCCTGTTCCACTGGCTCAGAGAACAGGAAGCTGTCGGCCATGACATCACCCTCCCCGGGAGGAGCACTTCCTGCCCGACATTCTTCACTCAAGACACACACACACTTGTCAGGAAATGGCCTCTATCAAAACACACACTTGCTCCTGGGGAAATAACCAACACTGATGCGGATACACAAGCACAGACACGCATGCGAGGAAATGGGCCACATCAACAGCGGGCTGCAGGAGTGTGTGCAAAGGCAAACACACCAACACACCCTCAAAAAAAGAAAAGAAAAAACAGCAATAAACCTGAAATAACATTGTCTGTACATGTAAACTTGACACCGCTTTGTGCCCGTCCTGGCATTGCAAACGGAAGAGGGATTGCGGGCTACGCATGATAACCAGTGGATTCTTATCGCTGGTCACAGAGTGTTTCTATCCCACCCCTCCAGAGAGGCTCTCCCAGCCTCGGGGACACCCTGCAGCAGGCCTATGGGAGCTGGATGAGCAGGAAAGGGCTACAGGACACAGGTGGTAAGAGGCAGGAGAGGACACATGGTGCTGGAGGGATTGCCATACCCCCTCCACTGCAAATAGGGCTGACACATTTGTCCACAATTATACCAAGTGCATATACTAAAATAGTTCAGTGAGAAGACAAACATAAGACTCAGAGAGAGGGAGGGAGAGAAAAAAAGCTTTACATGGGTGAGAGGGAAATGTGTTTGTGATTTGGGGCCCATCAGGGCACGTGATAGAGCGATCATACACTGTGGCTGAATAAGATTAACCCCATGCTAACCGAGAGTGATGGGGAGAAGTGGAAGTGGAGGTTTAGGGGTTAAGGGCTCCCCCTCATATTATCCTGCTTCTGTAAGAGGCTAAAGTGGACCACACATGTTTCCCTGGGGAGCAGAAGCACAGGAGCATCACACCTTTCAGATGCTTCTCCTGCCCAGTGTCAAGCACAGACTCAATGTGTCATGTCAAGGTCTGACTGAATTTCCAAGAACTCGCTGCTACTGAGGTTAAATACATAAAATATGGCACGAGTTGCTTTCTTCTTCTTCTTCTTCTCCTTCCTCAGCGCTGATCCACATCAGACAGCAGAGAGAGAGATGACAACGCGAGCCACGATAGTCCTAAATCAAAACAGCCAAGAAAGCGGTACAGATTGGCGTCGCGTTAAAGCGACTCCTGCCTAAACAAATACGCTTCTTAACAAAGCATCTGAAGCATATTGCTCCTCGTAGATGCTTTAAAGCCCAAACAAATTCTCTTTTCAACAGAGGGGGTGGGTGGGGATGAGATAAAGAAAGGGCTGAGACTCTCCCGGTGAGCGAGTACAGTACCCAAAAGCGTTGCCAATCCACACTGTACCAGATTTGTTCTCCTAACAATCAAATAAGTTTCTCATTAGCTGACTTTATTTTTCCTCATTCCCGTGGTTTTGCTGCAGTGGCCTGTTTCTCCAATCTTAACGAGAGAGAGCTAATTAGGCAATCAGACCCATTACTCTTCCAGAAGAGTTAGAGCTAGCCCAGCTAATTAGGGCTGTAAAATCTAATCATCTCTGAGAAACAGCAGAGGGCTAACGAGCCCTTATTTAACGAACTAAATAACTTCAAGGGTGGAGAGGGGCTGCTGATGGTATTTCTTTATGAATTTGAAGGAGGGGAGCTCATGGTAATTGAGTCAGTTTCAGCCTCACAGTTGTTTGTTTGTTTATGAATCCCTGATTATTACAATTGCCAAGAATATATTGGTACTAAATGAGCAAACGTATAAACCCTCCTCTGCTTAATCCCCTTTGCCCCCCCCCCCCTCTTTTAAAAACTAGCTACCCCCCCAACCTTTCCTAACTGCTCTCCTCTCACCTGACCTATTTTGCTGTCCAGAAAGAGTGCTCGCTGGAGAGGAAAACAGAGATATTGCTGTTGTTTTCTCTCCCCCTGTTCTAATTTGTTGTTCGTTAATGCTGCCCTCACACCTGAGCCATCAGGCGTCGGGGGAATACCGCCAGCGAGCGACCACAACACATGCTCAGTGTTGGAAAAGCTGTTGGCGGGAGGATCAGGCCGCTTCACTTAAGGCTGGTCGTGCTCAAACCGCGGCAAACCCAAAGAAAAAGTTTTCACATGGCGTCCGTGAAGACGGAGCAACGGAGCGTGCAGATGAGAAATTCAACAAGTATGCACACATGAAAAACAAAAATCAGAAATATGGCACAGAGTGATGGGCAGGCGTGTTGTCTGAGGCCACGTGGTGGGGTGCAGCTGTCTCAGGGAGCGCTGAGGTGAGGCCTTCTGCTTCAGTGGAGCGGAACAAGGGTGGCGCATGCACACACACAAACTTGAACACACATAAATATATATATTTATATATATATATATATATATGTACACACACACTCGCACAGGTAAAAAAGTAGCTTTCCACAGAGCAGCAGTGAGAACGGGACAGCTGTGTTCATCAGATAGCACAGGTCACTGCCTCATTAACACTCACACAAATACACTCAAATGTGACAAATTCAAATTAGACATCAGATAGACTACAATCTGCCTCATTTTACCCAATGACGCAGTGGCTAGGACATAGTTGAATATCAGAAAATACATTCCAAATTCCTTCATGGAAAGTCTCTTCAGCTCTCTTTAAGTCCTGATCAGAACCGCCTTAAATCTGCACGAACGAGAACAGCTCGAGTACGAGCAAAATACCTTCCCTCGTCCTCCCGCGTGCCACACGCACACACATGGCAGAGGCCGGACAGTAAATCTCTCTGACTATAAATCCTGCAAGCTGCTGCATCAGTCAGAGGTAGTTTATGACAGCAGAAGAAAGGCAAAAGACTGTGAGTGTGTAAAAAAACAACCCAGCTAACAATAGCCATCCACGAGTGAGATTTATACACAGAAATACACACACCAGAGCGTAGTAGCTGTAACCCTAACTGCTCATCAGCTAAGTCATCAGCACGACCACACAAACGCTGTTTGACCACACTTGAAGCAGAGCTCGACTGCTCCGTGATTGCTCCTCCACTTCACGCACGCAAACACACTAACACAAACATACAGCTGGAATATAATTTACTGCCGTTTCACACTTTCTGCTTACACAGAAAATTATGGCTGCTCAAAAAACCCCAGAAAACAACCTGTGGCTGCTTTATTAGGCCTGCAGGTTGCAATTTCTCAGCCAAATCACATGTCAAAGACTCCTTCCAACTGCTTTCTTTCGCTAAAAATTGAAATGGCTTCTCGTCATGCTTTGTATGTTCTGCCATTATTTACTGCTCCTGTACTTGGCCCACAGCGCTTGTTTCACACACCCCTCCACAGTTATACCTGCTGCACTTGTGTTTGCGGTGACAGCGCATCATCGTGCCGGGGTCAAAGGGCAAAGTTTGCTTACCTGTCGATGATGACAGGGTCTGATGGGGTCTCGTTCCTGTTGCCACAACTCTTCTTATCGCAGCATCGACTGCAGGGGATGGGGATGAGACAAAAAAAAGGATGGGGGGTTAGTCACCTGGATGCAAACAGCAGCGAGAGCAAGATAAGGTGCAGCATTAAGGGGAGAAGAAAGCAGATGAGCATATAGGAGAGGGATGTGGGAGTAAAGGGGGCGTGAGACTTTTGTGGAGTTCAAGAGGAAGCATGGGTTGGATTTCTGTTTAGCTTGTCAAGGTAAGACTGGGGCTTTTGCACTACAGTAGGCGAGATCAGCCGGGCGATTTTTAGGCAAAGTTTGGAGGAGAACGGGAAAAGCGGCGAGCTTGAATGGGACTGGATAAAAACTTGAATTAGCCTCCAGGGCTCAGGTTAGCTCCATTTCTGTCAGACATCACAAAACCAGACATCTTATGTTCTCTATTTTTCCTCAGTGCTCGTCCCCTCCCTCTATCCCGCCTCTCTCCCTCTCTCTCTCGCTTGTTCTTTCTCTCTCTCAGAAGTGGGTCACAGAGTGGTCCCACTGGACCTGGAGAGTAGTGCATGCCGGGTAGAAGGGGGTTGCATACTGATGTGACGAGTCCTTTCTGAATCATTTGACTGCACCGCTATGTAACAGCGTGTTGTGTGTCGTCGACACCCCCCCTTCTGTATTCCCCCCCAAAAAGTATCATTGCGTCTACCTTTCTCTCTCTTGTCTGCTCACCTGAGCCTTTGCATGTCTGTGTGTACCTGTGTCTGACTACATGTGTGCATCTACTGTATCTGTGTGTGTGTGTGGGAGGAGATGAAGAAAGACATCGAAGCAAGTGAGAGAAGGCTGGAGAGAGACTGACCCTCCCCCTGCTTTCTCAAGTCCCCCAGGACAAGAGGACTGGAGAGCCAGATCAGATTTCTGATCTCGACCGTTTCCTGCAGCATATGAAAACAAGTGGTCTAAATTGCCTTGTGTGATAACCAGGAAGTGTCTACACTTTGCCACTAGCCATTTTTCTCCATGCAACTCTTACATGTTCTTCTAGATGGCTGGTTTTGTAAGAGACAATCGCACGCTGTGTGATGCCTTTATTGATTGTGAATGCATGCAACGAGACTGTGAGAGTCCTCCCAGCTTACTACTTTTGACTGAGTGTGTGTGTGTCTTTATTTTATGTGTAATTTGAGTCTGTCTCCCTCTGCACATAGCTCACTGTCAGGACACAGCAAACTGCATGTATTACACAAACTGAGGAGGATGGGTTTGAGTAATGAGCTTTTCCTTGTCCTAATTAGCTGAACATGAGAGGGATGCACACGCGCACATACACACCGACACATACACGCACAACAGAAATAGGCCAGGGCCCGTCTCCCCAACCCACTTTGAGGAAAATGATAAGATTTCTATTGCAATTTAGCAGCGCTCCTCATGTCCTTGCCCCCTCTTTACACCAACAAAGACATCTTCGGAGTGAGAAATGTGGTATAAAATGCTTTGCGTTTTACCTGCACATGATCTCATGGGTCAGCAGCACCCGACACATCTCTGGATTTTTGTCCTGGCCCTCATAAACAATGGCCTAAAGAAAGGGGAGGGGGAAAGATAACAGAAAGTTAAAATGATTGTAGTTTACATTTTTTCAGTGGTGTATTAAGAGAAAAAAAAAAGTCAAACTACGATGCAGGGGGCAAGTAAAAAACAGAAAGATGTGTGTGCATGTGTGTGTGTCTTTCATCTGGGAGTAGTGTTTGTCTATCTGGCAAATCTGTGTATCGTGGGAATCCAGTCCTCCTGAACAGGAACTCTCTGTTCTGACAGAGACAGTAAGAGCAAAATTGTTGGTGTGTGTGTACTACTGCTCGTGCATATGTGTTTGTGCATGCACGTATGTTTATACGTGGTGTACAGTGAGCAGTTGGACTGCCAGACTGGAGTATAGTGCACCATCTGGTCCATACAGCACAGCGTCCAAAAATCTAGTCTGGTTACCCCTCCAACCCCACTCAACATGCTCTCCAGGGCTGTGATCGCCCTGCACACACACACACAAACACAATCTCACACACACTCACACACGCGTGCGGGCGCCGATAAACATGCAAACACACACGCTCTCGCACAAACAACATCTCCTCCTACTCTTTTCAATCTCAGACAAACTCTCTTCAAGCCTAATGGCACCAGAGGAAGAATTGGCAAAACAAAAGACCTGATATCAAAACAGCGCTGAAGAGGCTCACTTTCTTCGTTGTCTAATTCATCCGAGCGGTGAAATCCCTCAGTAGTGCGCCAGCCCACATGAGCTGCTCTGTATTTCTTTGTGCGATTGAATTGGCAATAACACACTCTGGGATAGTTTGTTCTGTTTCACATTGAGGAAATGAGGGTCAAGGTCCTCAAAGAGTGAGCTGGCATGCATCACTGTCTCTCTCAAACACTAACACATCGCCACGACCGAGAGATTCACACACTCACAATCACACACACACACACACACACACACACACATTCATGTGAACACACACTTATATATTGCCTGTTAAAAACACACACACACACACACACACACACACACACACACACACACACACACACACACACACACACACACACACTAGCTGCTGTGCAGAGGTAGAATATGAGGACACATGTCCTCTACTTTTCTGGGCCTCTGTAAATGTATTCCACAGGTAAGACAGGTCGTTTATCAAGCAGGCTGTGCTGTGCTGAAGTTGAGGGTCCCAGACACAGGCATGCATTGGGGGGGGGGGGGGGGGGGGGGGGGGGGGGCAAGAGGAGGGGGTTGGTGGCTGGGTTTGGGTGGCTGGGTGGGGGCAACAGTCAGATCAACAGAGCCAGCAAACCATTGTAGAGTTCATTTTTTGTTGTTTTTTAGTCTAAGGAAGCACGTCTTACCTGTTTAGTCATAGAGTCAATGAGACGAACATACAAGTCCTGCTCCGTCCTGATCCCTGCACACACACACGTTAAAAAGTCAAAGCGTTTACGGGCTGGGGAATCTCTCTGAGCACAAAATGTATTCTTTCTGGTTTCCCCTGCGAGCCACTTCATGGAAACGATGAGTCTAAACTGTTAATAATGACTTTCAGTATTTGTTGCACGCTGTCAGTTTGGTTGGAACTTGAAAATTCAATTTGCTGTCTTTACTGTGTTGATTTTATCTGCATAAATATTTAGTATCAACTTAAGACTGAAAATAAGCACAGCAGGAGTCTACTAAAACATAATCAATACAACTTAATTGTTCAACGAAGGAAGGAAGACTTTTAAAAAAAAAAAGTTTAAAAGGAAGACGTTTTATTTTGCAGCTTGGAGTTTTTTACTCCTAAAGAGAAATACACTGCGTTTATTGGTAGAAGCAAATGAAACAGCAATAAATAAATACATAAATAATACAAATAATAATTAAAAAACATGCTTTTGTTTTTTCATTTATGAGTAATAATGCAATAATTTAAAAATATCTGAAGTTATCATCTTTCATGTTGCCTGAAAGCTAATAAATCCATAGAAGAAAACTATAAAACCTCTAAACCGAAGCTCAACCAAGTGACCACCTAAAACATTTATTTCCAGAGTTTTCTCACTTGCGTTTGACGTTTCATTGACACGCTGCTTCTGTTATTGCTCCATAAAAATTATGGAAACCAAACTCACCGTTACTGTAGAGGAGCTGAAGTCTATAATGGATCCCATTGTTGGTCTTTTCCCCCGTCATTTCCTATGAAAATTAAACCAGACCCGGTAAAAGCAAGCAGACAAGCGAGCCACCTCGTCCTGGTACTTCGACTGCATGTCTACAACTTGATATATATATATATATATATATATATATATATATATATATATATATATATATATATATATATATATATATATAACTTCATATCTACAGTGAAATTAAGTTTTCATTTCTCTCTCACCTCTTCGTATCGAGTTTGCAGAGAAGAGTTAGAAGAAAAAAAAAAGGAATCCGTAACTTTTAATGAGGCTATTTGACAAAGAATAAGAGACCCAACTTCTTCATAATTAATTGTTTTTTTGTTTTTTGTTTTTTTAAAACACTGTTTTTTAAATTTGTTTTTAAGCTTTGTAACCTAAACTATTCTACCGTTCTCCCACAGCTTTATTTTATTTTATTTCCTATTTTTAAAATGATACAACTTCCTACACATTTATTATCTCCCCCCAACACGACAACGCGCAATGTGTAACGTCTTCTTATTGGGCAGCACAAAAACATTTGACTATAATTAATTATAAAGAAGTCGTTGTTAAATGCTAATAAATGCAGCACTTATTAATAAGTAAAACATTTTCCTATATCGATGTGACTTCAAAGACTAATATTGAAAGTTCCCTTTTTAAAGAAAATTTAAAAAAACATGTGAAAATGAAGAAGCTTGTCAGGAGAGCACCTGCAGGAATGGGCTGCATGCTGTGCTGAGCTGTCACAGAATATAAAAGTCAATATGGTTCTCGGTAGATGAGCGCAAAAGTTGCTGTAAATATGTGTAATATTCATTATTTTGCAGCTATGAAGAAAGTCAGAGTAATGACAAATATAATCAGAAGTCTGAAAGTATTATATTTTTTTAGGAACCCACGTCTAAAAATCACATCAGGAAAGCCTTCGGGAGTAATAATCCCTGCTGTGTGCGTTTGGTAATTTATCACTTTGACTATATTGTCAGGCGTCAGTCGATGCTTCGCTGCAATTTAAACATTGTACTCTTTCCTTTGAATATTTTATTACAGGCAGTGAGACGATGAAAATAAATAATAAGGCATATATATATATATATATATATATATATATATATATATATATATATATATATATATATATATATATATATATATATATATGTATATGTGTGTGTGTGTGTGTGTGTGTGTGTGTGTGTGTGTTTGTATATTTAATTTGCAAACTCACCTTTTCCTTCTCTACAAAGTCGACGAAAGTGGTTCTCTCTATTTCCACAGGCTGACCCTGTCTGTCGTACAAAGCCAGGACGAAGTGGAAGAAGTTGGACTTGCGGAGGTTGGAGGGCGGCTGTTTCTCGAAGTGTGCCCGAGCGAGACCCACTCCGCTGCGGACACAAGCACAGACCAACTAGCATCCAAAACGACGGGCATTGAAAAAATATATATACATAAAAATAAAAAAAAAGAATAAAATGAAGAAAATAGAATCACAGCACGACAGAAACCTGCCCTCAGATTCAACCTCATCGCTGGCAAAATTCGTCTCTGTGCAGTTGAATAAAACAGCTGCAGTTTCATCAACAATAATTACAGAAATATGGCTAAATGTTAAAGCGTAAAGTTAAATTGCTTCGACGTACTATTTAATATTAACGTCATAATTTGGACACATCAGTTGCTCTCTCGATGGTAGGCCTGTCGTCCATGTTAGCGTCATTACTTTCTACTGCAGCTTTAATGAAATCAAATTCACTTTCTTTTATTTTGTGGGAAAACTGCGAAATTGTAGACCTGAAAAATATAATTCTATATGCACATAAGCTACTCGGTTTTATCACAACAAAATCACAACTACTACTAATAATATGAATAATAAAGGAGGAGTAAACAACAAAGTGAGCTGAAAAGTCTAAGCAAAACTCAGCGCTCACTTTTTCAAACTAAAGTTATGCTGAGGGAACATTTAAACCCCGCTCGCCCTGGAGTTTTAGTCACTGTTACAGCCCCTTCTTCCTGAAATCCGTTAAATAAAAAACTTCGAGGCACATACAATATTTTAGTAAGTCGGACTTTGAGCTAAAAAAAAGAAAAAAGAAAGAGAAAAATGAGGGGAAAAGGGCTTGAAATGCCTGGAGGGGGAGCGGTGATTATCCCACAACTGCGTCCTCTGGGGACTCGTGCTGCCCCAAGTGATGCAGCCGCTCTCCCGTCTTTAACACCGCAGATCTGAGCGGCTTTTCTCCCCCCCCATATCCCCGGTCTCCACGCCCCGCAGTCAGCGCACCGCCAAGGCCGCCTTGGGCTCACCTCTGGGCGGCTGTGTTGGCGTCCAGCACCCCGGCGCCCTGCATCCATGTCCGAACCGCGTTCATCCCGGCCACCATGGGCTCTTCTTTCATACTACTCCCACTCCTCTGGATGCTCTCGTGGATGCCAAACATCAAAACGCACCTTCACACTGTCTCTATCTCTCACTCACTCTCTCCCCCCTCTCTCTCTCCTCCTCTCCTCGGCTCCCTCCTTTCACTCTCTCTCTTCTTCTTCTTCTTTTCCCCTCCTGCCTCCCCCCCCTCTTGCTTGTCTGTTTGATCGCGCTGTCAGAACGAGCAAAGTAGCGTGGTCTGTTTCACTCGGCGTTTAGTTGCGGCGTGTTTCTCAAAGTAAACAAAAGATGCGACATGTGGAAGGGAAAAAAAGAAAGAAAGAATAAAGGGAGGCCGGGAGCTGTCAGCATCCGAGGTTAGCTGCACCTCGTGTCAGCGACTCCAGAAGGAAAACGGAGTGGGGAAGCAGCAGCTGTGTGAAGATGAACAGCGTGAGAAACGATGAAAGAGGGGGGAAGCGCAGGATGAGAGGCTGCACTGAGTTGGCGACAGTCCCCGGGATCAAGGTGCAGCTGACATAAACGCGAGCAAAAATGTCAGTTTCCCCCTCTTTCTCTCTCTTTTCTTTTTTTTCTTTGCAAACAAACAGTCCAAAGAGAAAACGAAAAACGAGGAGATGAAATCGCGTTTCGCTTTCCTTAGCTCCGTTTCCTTATTTACAAAGTCTTCCCCTCCTCTCTCTCTCAGCTCAGATGAATGAAACGGAAGATTACGCGCAATTAAGCGGCAGTCCCGGGCAGCAGCGGCTCAACTCCTCCTCATCTCCCGCTCGGGTGATTTGCGCTCTTTTTCCTTCCCTGAGGAATCACTTTGGACCATCTCTGGGATGCCAAACAGGAGAGAGGACTAGTAGGTGAAGGAGGCGTGGTCTGCACGCAAAGGGGAGGACTAGTAGGTGAAGGAGGCGTGGTCTGCACGCCTCAAACATAGTTAATAACGCGGACAATCATCTGTCCACCAACCCGACCACCACGTTGCCCGCCCGCCTGCCTTCTGTCCCCGCCTCGCTCCGCGCACTGTCCCGCCCCAGCCACTTAGCCTGAAGCTTTGCGCGCGCTCTCCCTCTCTCTCTGTGCGTGCGTGATGTGTGCGTGTTAAATCTTTTTTGTGTTTAGTGTTTAGAGCTGACAGTTAATATGTTCATGGCAATCAAACACCAGCTCCAGGGAGGAAGTTAGTTTGATCCATATAGTTTTCAGTCTGTGAGCAAAGAGAAGAGCAAGAGAAACTGCACGCCACGAAATATCCCCGCATCCATCTGCAAAAAGCCCAAACAGATTCTGATTAAATGTTCTAATGAGGATCATATACAAACATTTTTTTCGTTTTTGTCTCGTTATTATGTGACAAAGCATGCACTAGTGGAGTGAAACAATCCGAGAAGCACTCACCATCTGCGCGCAGATTTATGCGTATATGTCTCAGATTAATTCAACATCAAACAACCAAAAAACCAATATTTTAATTGTCCACATTCTGCACGCGTGTGCTGTGGAGAAAAAGGACTTTATTCAAACATTTATTTGTTTTTGTTTTTTTAACTGAAGCTCCGTCTTGTTGTTTTCACACGAGATTCGGAATCAACTGCACGGAGAAGTCCAAGTGTTCATTCAGAGTATCAACTCCGGCAGATTATGGGCTTAACAAAGTTTCAGCGCACCAAAGGAAAAAAAGAAAAAAGAAAAAACAGAGCCTGGCAGCCGCTGCGCACAATTTTGTGTTACAGCCCGGTGGTTTGAAATTAGCTTTGATTAGATGCATTACATAAATCTTGCGGGGACTAAATGCTGAATCCAACATAAATATGAGGATTACAGCTAAACTGTTCTGCGTCCTGCTGCCCAAAAAGAAATTTGCAGTCACTCAAAAGCAACTGCTCACAAACAATAACAGCACAAAAAAAGAGATGAAGAAAAAAAGTGTGACAAAAAATTTGCATGGTTGCTCACGGAGCCATGAAACTGCGCGGTGAGCCCACATGCATGAAGACCGGACGAACAAATCCAGCAGCTCTAGCAGGAAATGAGGATGCTGCTGCAGCTCTCCCCACTTTGCTCGCCAGTCCTGGTTTTCCTCCGATCATTAGAGTCATTTCTAAATTATCAAATTGAATTGTCCGGGGGAGGCATCTGCTCACTAAGTACTGTTTGCTTAATTATAATGAAATGGAAAGGATGAAAGAGTCGTTTGGTTTTGTTGTTTTTATCAGGAGGCTATATCTGAAAATTAAGATTTTATCAAAAAACGGCTCAAATGAAAGAGTCTGACACGTTGATGCTGGCGGTTGCGGGCTCAGGGAAAAAAGCTCACGTATAATTAAAACAAAATACAGACTATTTGGAATTATGAGGTTATATATTTTGGCACTCTAATAACCCCAAACAAGTTTTACTTTGTTTTTAACTATTACTTTTTGAGTGACCTTTCGGCATAATAAGCGACCAGCAAACCGCCGAGAAATGCCATAAACGGTCAAGGTTAGACACCAAACCCGCGGCAATCATCTCATCATTTTCTGTAGCTGTTTATTTATGTCTCCTGCTGTGGGAGGAGAAATATGAGCACCCTACCACGTGAGTACACGACACAATAAATAGTAATAAAAAGTCTCTCACGATTTTTTTTTTTTTTTGCGCACACACACACACACACACACACACACACACACACACACACACACACACACACACACACACACACACACACACACACACACACACACACAAGTTCATATCTATCCTTCAGCACATTTGTTTGATTGTGGCTCCCTCAAAGTGATCTGTCTGCCTTGGTCGGCATGCAGGCCCGCGCGAACACCGGAGGCCTCCGGGGTGGCGTATATTTATATCCCCAAACACCAACGCACACGGTTACCCCAAATATCACTGTCCCAGTATCCAAAAACAGGCATGTCAGTCTGGGCCCCGATCTCCCAGCCATGCTAATACCGCGATTTACTAACTCCTTGGCACCCGGACGTAAGGTTTGCAAAATATCTCAGGTCCTTACTCGCAAACAGGAATGCGCACGCCATTTAAATGATGTAAAGGTGCGTCTGCATATGTGTGTGCGTATAGGACACTTGACGAGGACTCATGTTCAAGTGTCCACATATGGGAAGGCTATTAAAATTCCCTGCGTGATTTAGACGTTTTGAAGTAACTGATGAGAAAGGAGTTGTAGGCGCTGCAGTCCGTCTCTTGTACAGCCAGATGTTCCTGTAAATCAAAAAGGTTGGGCTGATGATAATAATGGCCTGATTGAACGGAAGACTCGTAAAAATCACTAGTTGTAAAATCAGGGCATATGCTTATGAGAGCGGAGCGTATGTCTTACAATATGCTCTCCAGTCGACATAAAGTGGACAAATATAGGTGTTTGCCTTTTAAAACGTGTCAAGGCACCAGTAGACTCGATCCATTTTAATATCAGCATAAAACATGAAAGGAAAAAACAAGTATAATTGTTGTTCCTAAAGTGCTTTTATAGCGTCAGCAAATATTGACTAGAAATTTAATAAACTGCTGTGATGAAAAATGAGTGCTGTACATTTTTCAGTCCTTTAGGCTACATATCTCTAGCAATCCCCAGTCTCGTTTCATTTCAGGTCAAGACCTATGAAAAGCACACGTATCAGGTGCAATGTTGCCATCTAGTGGGGTAAAAAAGACATCACACGACGCAAGAGGGCCATCAAGTCTCAGCAGCACTTGCATAGCATGTCCATGTGGCTGCATTTCTGTACCATGATTGTCATAGTCAGGAAATGAGTGGATAAGGTCAGTAAGACGGCAGCGATGAATGAAAGCAATTCTAATCTAATCTAATCCCGTTGTGTATTTAAACCAAGTGTTTAAAAGTTAAACTGTTCAAAATATAGAAAGAAACAATATTTTTATGTGCACACAATATACACTCAGTGTACCAAAACATGACCTTGGCCTTGAAATATCACCCCCCCCCCCCCCCCCCCCCCCCCAATTGCTATTGATGGGCTCAGTAAGGATGACCTTGTCTTATAGAAGTCATAATCATTCCTCATTTTGCTTATAGAAACCCATTTCCGTGGATATGTTGGCCACAGTGTAAACCCCACAGAGACAATTTAAGCAATTTTTAATTTTTTTTAAAGACTAGGCGTAAGTGACACATCACATCACACATCACATGTATACACATAAATACATGTATATAAAAATGTCAAAAGTAGAACTAAGTGGAAGCAAAGAACAGTGACTCTGTAGTGGGTATCAGGCTGTGCCCTTCATGTTTTCCGACAGGTGAGACAATTATTTAAACTGCATATAAATCAAACTCTACCAGCTCTGCACAAGAATCCATCCATACACTGAAACTGAGACAGAAACTATCTTTACTTGGTTTAGAAGAAACTGTAAGAAACTGACTATGTCAGAACCAAGTATTCTATTTGTCTTTAGTCACAACCAACAGTATTGTATTTACTGTACTGACAGCTGTGAAACATACAAATTGATGTCATTCATGCCCTTTGACCTACATTAATCAGAGACACACTGTATGCTGTTCCAGTCAGACCACGTGGCTAATGTAACACGTGATGCATTCAGCATTGTGGTTAGATTGGAGCTGAGGTCATGTTCGCTGCAAATGTTATAATTCCTCACAGACGTCTCCTTTAAATTACACCTACTATAAACTAAAGCTGAAAACACAAGATTGTTTCGATGATATATTGAAGTCCAGTGTGCAGATTTGATATTTTGTTCTTTATGCAAGTCAATTAAAATCTTTGGTTTGTGGTCTGACTAGATTAGAAAGATGTCAGTGGTAAGATGTCAGCGTTAGCGTGGGTAAATCACAATTAGCCTTTGTTTTTAATAATTTTCTGATGGTTTACATCAATCAAAGAATAACTAATGGATTAACTGCCAGTAAAAGTGTTATTGCAACCAGTGAGGATCTAATTTAATCACTTATCAAAAGATCATGTCATAGCATTCATAAAGTCTCATTTGACCTCAGAGGCCTATCTACTATAACCCTAAGATACCGATTTAGTGTTTTTAATAAAGAAGCTTTTTAAAGAAGATTTCCACTTTTAAAAATGAAAAATTTAAGATAAATCATAGTATTCTTTTACTTTTTCATAAGCATAAAAGTTGAAACATTTCTCAAAAATGTAACAAATACTCTCTGTCACATGCAGACAACTAAAACGTAGATCAGGACTGTCATATCTTTTTTTTTTGTTTGGTATTTCGCCCCGAAAGTCATTATGTCACTTAACCTCTTCTGCTTTTTTAAGATGGGGGAAGTGAACAGAGCAGCCACCACAGCTTCGCGACAGCTACCATGGCCTCGCGACAAACAACCATAACCTACAGACCAATGCACACAAGAGTCGCTTATGATTCACTAGGTCTGATGTTGTTTATTTGGACTTTTCTTGCATGTGACATGGAAATTTGGTCCTAAATAATACTTCATTAACAATTAGACTGGAGTTTCAGGTTGTTAGGACCCTTTACACACACACACACACACACACACACACACACACACACACACACACACACACACACACACACACACACACACACACACACACACACACACACACACCAGTAAACATTAATTTAGTGAACTGCTGAACTGAACTTTTTAGAGCCACAAGACACTAAAGTGTGTTTGCGTGCCCTTTTCATTGTATAACGGGGATTAAATAAGCTAAAAGCTATTTTTTTAACATCAACATTTGACATACAAACATATTTAAATAGTGTTTGAGAATAATATTTTTTATCAATATATTTGCCAAGAAAGTCCTAGTGGGCATCAGTGACTGGGTACTGGTATTGCAAACTATTATAACTGCATAAGATAGTTTCATAGGAGAGGTTATAACTACAGGTGAACATTACACAGTATTAAACACAGAATTCTTTATAGCTATATTGCTTTGGAAAAGTCTTGAACCATCTCTCATTTCTTTCTATTTTGCTTGGAAAATGGGAAGTAGTTTCAACAATTTATTCAGACATTTGGACACATAAATGGAAACACAGCATATCGGGCAATAATATATTTTGTGGAATTCTAACGAGCTTGATATTTGGTATGGACACCTTTATTCTTCAACACAGCCTGAACTCTCTTAGGCAACCTTTTATGTCATTGAAGTAGTTTTTAGGAAGAGTTCTCCATGCTTCTTGAAGGACATTCAAAGATCTTTATTGGATGTTGGCTGCCTTTTATGCTGTTTGTCCAGTTTATCTTACACTGTTTCAATAAATTTGAGATCCAGGCTCTGAGGAGGCCAATCCATGACTGATAGTGCGCCACTGCATGCTTTTCAGTTCAATACTTGTGTAATTTGGCATACCTCAGCCTTTTACTCCTTGTTTCTCTTCATTAAGAATGACTTTTTGGCAGTCACCCTTCCACTGAGACCATTTCCGATGAGTCTCATTTGAAACTTAAGGACCACATGCATGTCCCCCCCCCCCCCTTTTCTTAAGGACATGGCTTTCAGATACTGCTCATCTACTGTGGATTATTCTTTTTTCAGGCCTGGCACTGTTTTTGTCCTCAACTATATAAAAAAAGTGTGTAGGGTAAACATTACTGCCACCAGCGCTAGGCTGTTAACCAGTCATGCTTGTAGCGATGTGCCAATGTCACTGTGAAGAAGAGTTACTGGCAAAGGAAAATGCCAGATTGTGTTGACTAATAGTTTTAATCACATTGACAATTCCTTTGTTTAAAGGTCACTGCCGAGCTGTTTGACTAAGCTTACATTATCACATGTGCGCTTCCTCTTATAGGGGTGTTCGAAACCAAGCATGCTGAGGAACTCTGAGCTCAGTTTTGATATTACTGTATTTAGCTAAGGGAAAATGCTGCTCTACTAATATATCAATACTGGCAGAAATTGTTTATATATTGACCTTACAGAAAAGTATTGTCCTTTAGAGAATCCCATGGAAAAGTCAGAGCTGCCAGCTAGTTCAGTATAAAGCAGATGCGTGATGATTTAATCTGAAATTATAATTTTGTAATATAACCATGGAGAAGGCAATTGATAGAAAAAAAAAAAAAAAAAAAGAAAGCAAACATGACACACAAAAAAAAAAAAAATAGTGTCCTTGCAAGAAGCACATATAGGAAACCACAGGTGCCAGATCTTGACTAATAACAATTGTTTTAATGAAACTTCTGTTTTTTGTCCCAGAGCAAAGAGGAGTTTCTACCGAAAACTACACTCTCACCTAACTGGTTAGGGAAAAGACAGAAATTCTGTGCACCTGATTTCCATCTACATGTGTTATTCAAACATTGTTCTCTGCAAAATGGGGTTTAATATTACATCACTGACCTTTCTGAAAGCTGATAGGAAAACAATGCTACAGTCATTTCTTGAATGACTTCTATAGTGTCTCCTGATTATGTCTGAAATCTGGGTGATGTGTTAATTTGATTGGTAGCTTATATTTGGTTTCACCAATATTATGCAACAGACAGGTGACAAAAAGTCCAAGCTTAGCAAAACTCAACTTTATTTACTTGCACAATTAGAAATTACAAAAAAAAAATAAATAAATAAAAAAAAATTATTCTGTAAAATAAATATATAAAGCGCCACGATTCTCCTCTTTTATATTCGTTTGTTCAGGTGCTTGTTCCTCTTCTTCCTGTGGTTCCTCAGCCTGTAAACAGAAAAGAAATAAAAGAATCATTTGGCACTGTGACAGACTGAAGTTTAAGGCTCAAAAACACACCACAGCCATCGGTGAGTTATGTAAAAAGTGGAAATGACAAGGCCAAGAGACAACACGCAGTCGGCACTCTGACATGTGATCACAACCTATGGGGAAAAACGTGTGGCTTGCAAGATTTACAGAAGAAACGGATGCCGAGTGTCCCATGTTACAGTACTGAGTGGCACCAACCTTTTATGGCTCCACTCGCTCCATTGTGAGAAAGAGAAAGCATCTTTTGCTCTGACGCACACAGCCTTAGCCCTTTGCTTCACTTTGAACTGAAAAGTGTCTGTAGAGTGGAGTGTCAAAGCCTGAAATTAAAAAAAACAAACAAAAAAAACCCCAACGCATTTATACATGTACCCTTCATGCACTGTATCATATCAATTAACACATATGGTGTATCATTATATTCATTTCTTCCTCTGGAAATATTTACAGTCTGTAAATGGCACTTACTTGATAGTTGTTGCAAGGGTTGTCACAGCTCTCACAACCATCCTTGAGCTGTGCAATCTGGAAGGTGAGAGGGAAGTAGGAGTAGGGGCTGCTCCAGGAGCTCGGGTAACTCCACTGTATCACTGTGGTGTTGACTTGAGCAATCTCCACCTTGTCAGGTTTCACTGTTTAAGACGGAAGCAAAACACCAGAGTAAGACCAAAACAATGAAAAGCCATAAAAGAGGAAGCTTCCTCCAAAGAATTCTCACCAATCTCTGACAAGTAAAAGCGCTGAAAATATTCCTCCAACAGAAAGTGCTGGCTCAACACGAACACAGTGACGCAGATCTGCTTGCTCTCCTCGGCGTAAGGGCAATGCTGTTTGTCCAGGCAGGAGATCCTGTTGTCGCTCAAGGTACAGCTGAAGTTGCCGTAACCTGAGGAGCACGTCCACTGGCCGCTGGTATCGACAGAGCACTTTGCGTTGCTGTCAGGAACACTGTAGAAATGCATGTTTTTTTTACTTTTCTAGTCAAGTGGTTGTACAAGATTCTCATGGACAAACATTTGCAGCTGTATTATTATTATCATATCTTTTTTAAACATGGAATACGGTTCCCTGTACATGACCTTTAAAAATCACAAACATGTTTCCTTTCATAACTGGGCGTTTATGGATGTCTTTCTGCAATCTCAGCTCCTACATGATGACTTATTGTTGTTATTGGTGAGCAGAACCGAAAGTGTTTCAGCAGTACAACGTGCGCTTACCGATGAGCTTTGATAAATGCTACTCTGCCACTGCGGCTGCTGTGCCAGGTCCAGGAGCAGTAGAACTCGCCGCTGTAATTTTGAGCCGTGCACTTGAGATAATCTAACAAGACGATTCAGAGAGCACAAGACAAATACTTTAAAATGTATCCAGTTTTCTCAGCTGTATAATTTGTGTCAAATTTGCACACACCTTCGTCAGTTTTCACTAGTATCTTCCGCCTTTTGCTCTTATCTTCTTTGATGAGAACAATAGTATGATTGAGAAGAGATCCATCCTCACTGTGGCAGGTGTAGTTGCCCCCCCCTAAGCTTTCCTCTAGCTGCACTCGATATGAGTTTCCCCTCTGAGCTTGATCTATTCCATTCTTCTTCCAAAAGATTTCTTGGCTCTGGTTGGCACTCCCAATGAGCTCCTCTGGCGACTCCATACACAACAGGTTCTGCTCAGCCAAAGTGCCATCCACCTCCAAAACCAGAACTATCGGGAGACAGATTCACATTCAAGGGATTGAAAAGAATCAATCATTTAAACTTAGGGTGACAGATTCTCCCAACTATCAAACTTACTGTTGGGCAACAGAGTCCAGTGCTTTGGATTCTGGTAACTGATTTGGAAAACTGCACAGATGATGCTGAAAGCAAACCACTTCATCTGAGTGAAAAAAAAGACAGAACAGGGAGGTAATCATGAAAAATCAATAAAAATTGGAAGAAGAGGGCACAAAGGAAGTCAGTAAAAATGCAATAAAAGTAGTACAGGCTCTTGGATGCACATGCTTAAAGACATTACACCTGTATTTACAAATGGCAGTAAAGCTGCACTTGTAATAACCCACTGCAATAGCAGAAATGCACTGCCATCAACTCTGATCAGTGTCCAACTGCCTGAATAAATAAATAATAAGATTAGATAAATAAAGTCATAACACACTCTGTGGAAAGAGAAGTTGATATTAACGGCAGCATTTGTGATGCTAAAAGGAATCAGTCAACTCAAAGAGCTTAAATATTAAACAAGCCACACCTACTTCTATAATACTTGTGCAATTTATAACCGCTCTTATTTTGTATTATTACGTCATTATTTAACATTAACCTTTTTTGTTTTTAAGATATATATCAACAGATTTGTAAAGAACAACCTTACCTTGTCAGTACCTTCCACGCTTAACGAAGATCCTGTTATTTTGGGTGCCTTTTATCGCTGATGGCCAAATTTCCCCTCGTCGTGCTGATGGAGGGGAAAAAGTCCAGAGGAAATTCGCTTTCCCTGCGTCCAAATAAACAAACCTATATACCCATTCATTACTCACTCCCAGTCGTGTCTCATTGAACAAAGCAGTAACAGGTACGATGCACCTTAAACATCAATCAGTGTGAATGTGTCGGTAGTTGTAAGCGTGTGTAACCTTTATTTATTATCATCTTGTCTTTGCTGGCACCGTTAATCGTAGCTCCTGCTCGTTTGCTGCTCGCGAAAGTTTCACTTTCAGTTTTGGCGCCTCATCTGCGGCATTAAAACACTTCCCAGCACCCCCCGCTTGACCTTTTTTTTTTTTTTTATAATAAAACCAAATTTGAACCCTAACTTTTTCACTTTTTAAAAACAAAACAAAAAAAACCCCTCCTTAGTCACATACAAATACACAATTGTAATATTTTCCCTCAAAAAAACCGAAGTTTTATTAGCTAATCTATGAATTAACGCAAGCAGAAGTACATAAGCTGCATGATGACAAAATGTCATTGTCACAGGGAGCCTGTGATCGCCAATCATCCCGCAGTGCCTTTAATCTAACTGCTGTATATTTCGCAAACAGACTATTTTAAAATCCATGGAAAAAGTTGCATAGTATTTTAAGATTTGTGTCGACTTTGTTTCTCACCTCCCCTCCAGACTACACCTGACCTCCAGCTAGCAAAAGCCATTTCTGGCCTCCTTTTATGGTAAAGTTCCTGGGAGGGAATGTGCCAAGTGTAGGATGAAGGAGGGGTGGCATTTGGTGAGGTTAAAGAATCTGTTGGTTTTAAACATTTGCAGAATTGAGGCATTTTCTAAAAATATTTTTGCTAATGTTCCAACTGTTAACTTATCATCATTATATTTGAATGACAGATTGAGCGTTATTAATTTATTTAATCCTTAAGTGGTATTTAACTGCTATTTCAACGAGTGGGAGGCCACTCTCTTGGAGGGGCAGTATGGTAGGTCATGATGTAGGTGGCCCATAGTGTCAGAGGCCCTTGTTAAAGGGGGTTTGCCCATGAAGTACAATGCTGTTTCAATTTTGTTAGGATGATCTTTAAATGGAAATGTTATCTTTTTCCTTTAAACTTTTCTAATTTATTTTTGCTTTAGTTGGCTGCACTGTATATATAACAATGTGAAAGAACTAATAAAAAGACCTCATTATCAACCTTCTGAACAACTTTTTTCTGCCTCCACCCTAACAGTCGTCTTATGTCACCTTGACGACAAATACAAAAGTTAGGTTTATAGGGGGAAGAAAAAGCTGCTCTCATGTCTGACAAATACTCATCCTAAAGTGGGCTTCTGTTCTCCCTCATGTTTGTGTCCTCCCTTGCAGTCTGTTCTTGTGTCAAAGATGTGATTTTCCTGGGTTTGTTATTCATGTTATTTTTGTGCTTTAGTTTACTTTAATAAAACCACCTAATAGTTTATTCCTCGTGTTTTGGGTCCTGCATTTGCAAGACACACAGCCACTGTGACACTATGCCAGTTTTAAAGAAATGCATTGAAAGTATTATTATTTTAAATATTGAAGCTGTGATAAGGGAAAAAGACTGAATGAACTCAAATGTGGGACTTAGAATATAAGTTAAGTTTATTTACAAGCAGGAAATGTGCAAAACTCTTTGTTTAGTGCAAGCTTAGCTCCACAAAACAACAATCTAATGAAGATAATTGCTGTCACCAAACTCTCTCCCAAAGTACACCAGGATTTCTTGTACAGGAGTTGGAAGATGGACAAAAACAAAGCCAAATGTTCAGACAGGAGCTGATTATGGGGTGTTAGTTCAGCAATCATGTCCTGAATGAAAGTCTTCCCTCCTTTTGAGCAGAGGCAGTGTAATTTGAAGATGACGCACAAGTGTGCTTAGTAATGCCATACAAATGGTGGGAATCCCAAAATGACTGGAGTCCTCTCCCATGTCTCCTGACATCCATGATCCTTCTTACAATAGACAGGCCCACTTTCAATGAGGTCAGAAGGCAACAGGAACTCAATCTCCTATGTAAGAGAAGCAAAATCAGAGGATGAAAACTGACAGGTCTGGTCTTATATTCTAGGATCAGGATCTGTAAGTGATAACTAAGTTAAAAAGGGTAAAGAACAGAGTCCACCCAGTTTGCCAGACATTGAGGTGTTTGGCTGCTTTGAGGTAGGTGAGGTTTTTATGATCTGTCCAAAGAATGAAAGGATGCTCAGTGCCCACCAACCTGTGTATCCACTTTTCCAGGGCCAGTTCAGTTTCCCGATAAAGAGCTGTTGGTCACAGACATCACAGTTATGTTCTGCTGGGGAGAAACAATGAGAAAAGGAAATTTGGATGAGGTGATGAGGTGAAACGAGTGTAAGGAAGGTGATAAAAGTTAGCAAAACTTATTGGAGCTGTTTCTGGGTGGACTGATCGGGCCAGTCGACTACTGCCTGCACCTTGGCCAGGTCAGTGTTGATTCAATGATGTCAATGATGTGGCGTAGGAAAGAAACGGGATAAACATAAAATTCACATTTCTTTCCCTTAATAAAGAATTTGTTCTGAAGGATTTTTGGTGGACCTAACAGAGCTATTGTAAACAAAACAATTTAAGTAGAATTGGAAGACTGTAGGTGTGTTATTGAGGCCACATGGCATTACTGGAAACTTGAAACTGAGCTAGGTGAATGTCGAAAGCAGCCTTCCAGTTCACTCTTTGATTGGGACAAAGTGATAGGTGTTGTACAGGTCAGGTTTTAGTGAACACGGTAGCAACAGGTTGAAAGGAAGGACAATATAGGGTGTGGGGGTGAGATGGGTTAGGCCAAGTTGCATGGGTTGGCCTCATTCATTGTCTTATTTGCGGCATAGCATAGTTTGCTTCTCTGTGGAAACTCCACCAGAGCTGGGAACTCTCCAATGCAATGCTCCCTGAGAATTGTGACCCATGGGCACCAATACTCCCATATGTGATCATCAATCGTGATACACATCAAAATAAGTAATTCCAAAGAGGCAGAGAGTTCTTATGATGCAAACTCAGTCCCCATATTGTGTCATAAACCATGCAAAAATCCAATCTGAAAGGATTTTCCTCACATCTGAGGTAAGGCTGCTATTTAACATGGTTAAACATCCTGCTTCAACTGCAAGAATCTAAAAATCAGTGGATCAATCTGCAAAACTTCTCTTATCTTGGTGAAGTGAAAACAGTCTATGCCTTGTTGAAAAACTTCTGAACTTGGAAAGAAAATCCACATATGACAGGTCAGGGTGAGAATTTAGGACCACCTGTGCCCACTGCAGCATGCGTTCTTGTAATAGTTCTACAAGAAAATGCGAGCTTAGCACTGTCAGATGAATAGGCATGGCTCTGCTACCTAAATGCCAGAAAACACTGAGTGAAGACGCCACCACTTTTCTCCAACTCACCAGAGAAGACTTGTCGTAAGCTGAGGTGGAGAAACAGTAGCAACAGAGGAAGAACTGGGATTTGATTGGGGTGAAACTGGGTTAGACATTGGTGAACTCGGCCTTTGGAGCATGGCATCCTGTTATCCAGAGATGTGTTGCAGTATTTGTTCATGTCTTTCCAATTGAGCTTCATGTTGAACAAAAGAACGTTGGACAACTGAATCCATTTCTGTGGCCCGATCGTTCTGTCAGGGGCATGGACTCTTAGAGAAAAGTTCAGTTTACTTACAAGCAGGAAATGTGCAACAATATCTGCGTTTAGTGCTTGCTTGGGTCTACAAAAAAACAACAGTCATGCAAACAGGTCTTCCCTCTGTTTAAGTAGAGTCAGAGGAAACAGACATAATGTTTCTCTTGATCACACTGTGATGTCTTGCACTTAGATGTGCTTATGAAGTGTTTTCATATTATAAAAAGACTAAGAGCTCAGTCACCAGTTATCTAGAATATAGGTGACTAGAACAGCCATCAGTGCCATTGGTTTAAATGACAGGTACCTGGTTTGTTACAGTGAGCCTTTGAGAATTCTTCCTGGGAAGTGTGGTTTCAATGTAAGTGAATAGGGCTAAAATTCAAAGCACTTTTTCTGTGCAATAAAGCATCAGAGCTTCCACAGTGGTCCCCTTACATTCATATACAGGACCGTAATACACTAAGGAGCATTTTTATTAAGTTATCAAAGTTGGCCTATCCAGGATTAATTTTAAGTATAGTTTGGAACATGTCATGGCTCAGAACAGATTTCCTCTATCATGTCTAAGGTTACAGTAGAAACATATAAAGAAGGAACCTCTTTCTGTCATGTGAACTTATATTGGCCAATACTGGTTCTTTTTGGATAAAAAAATTCAAAACAGTACAAGAAGTGAACAATAAGGGAATCTGGTTACATTCTTCCTCTGCAAAACAATAATGAACATTAAACATATTTTGAATGGCTGTTGCTACTGCCAGGCTAATTCCTGCAATTTACAGCCTCATCATCAGTACTTCCAAATTCCCCTTCCTTTGGCCACACTATTTCCTCATACCAAGTGAATCGAACTGCAACTTTGTATTCTCTGCTGTTAACGTGTCTGTACCCTCTTGTCTTTAAATTTGTCAGATAATTGTACTGTATTATTAATGTGGCTAAACAGCTAAAACTTAATCTACATTAAACCTAGCTGAAGTAAATGGTAAGAAAAATAGAACCAGCAATTTTGAACCACTAAGCAAATAGTTTTTAAATAGCTTCTTCATATAGTAAACTGCATGCCAAAAATCAGATGCACTAATCCTTTTAACCTTGTGTAACCACAGTCCAATTCAGCAAGCAATATTAGGGTTATTTATTTATTTATTGCAGTAATCAAAGATAAGTAACTTATTTTAGATTTGATTTCTATGTTCTGAAATAACTGTGCATGCTGACGTTTTTCTGAAACCAGCAGCATGCATGTTTTAGCACACTGAGACCAAGCTACAAAAACGATCCACTTGCCTGAACCTGATGGCGTCATAGTTTTAGCACAGGATGGAGCATAGGTCATCATTTTGGAGGCCCAAGCAAACCATGGCACACCTGGATCACAAAATGATTTTCAACGGTCCACAAGCCTTCTTACTCAAATCACTTTGATTTCTATTTCCTTGGAAACAAGGAATAATTTGGATCCATTTCCCCCTTGAGATGTAATTTTTCAATGATGGTCCATATATGGATAGGCGTTGGTGCTTCTTGGCACTTTCAGGCATCAGGGGAGGCATCTACTGTACTCACATTTCTTCCCAAGGCCTCAGACAAAAATACTTAGGTAGCCTCAAGCACTGTGTCGCTGACATTCATATTATTAAACCCAGTCCTTGCACATTCCCATTGAAGACATGATTCGTCATTTGCTCTCAGCTGTAGTTGTTTTGGATCATACTTGTAGCTGGAATATTTTTGACATGACAGGCTGCTCTGCTATGTGCATGTATGTCAGGTGACAAAACATTTGATGTTTGTGCATTCCGATGGTGAAAGAGTTGAACCACAGCAACTTTTCAGTAAGAAGCAATTGTGTATGTAGATTTATTTTTTAACAAATGTAATGCAACAAAAGCGAAATACACTAAATCTGGAGAACCTATTCATTAGTATTTCCAGGACCAAACACTACATTAGCTCACCATTTATTGTTATGTCACTGTGATGTCATGACTTGCTAACCTGTTGGGCATGCCCAACCTGTTTTCCTAATAGGTTAGGTATCCCACTTCTATGCGAGGCTTATTTGTGGTACAGAAATTTCTCTCAGACGTCACAGAGAGCAGTCAAGTAATGACATAATATCTACTGTAACAAAATCTTCAAATGGAAACTGAAACAAATTAAAAGACACTTCCTGGTTTCAGGGGGAAACCAGGGAGTCAGAATGAAACCGGGTAGCTGGGGATTAAAAAAGAGGAGAACAAAAAAATGAACAGCCCCCAACACACATGCACACACATGCACATTCACTCACACACACATACACACACACAGTATTAGTTTTAAAACAACTACCTTCTTTCTTTAGCAATTGAGAAGTTGGACTTGTCCAAATTGTGATTTACCCATCTCTTGGTCTGTGACCTGTGTAAATCAGGTCCTGAAGAATAACAGTTTTATTGTACTTGATGGGGTTTCAATAGCTCTCCCTGTACTTTCCTGTGGAGAATCTGTACATTCTTGCTTTGTTTACATTCATCATAGCCATCATGATTTGTTTAGTCTAAGGGACCCAGCCGCTGACTGACTTGACAAAACGAAACCCCAATCAGAGAAAATAGGCAGCAACCTAATTCAAACATTTCTATGGAAACAAGTCTACAGTTTCAGTAGCTGTAACTGCAGACATTGTATGATGGCATTATTAAGATGTTCTGTTCACATAGTGTATGGCTGTAAGACATGTTGGCTTAGTGAGATTTCATTACAGCTAAATCAGGAAAAAATGCCGCCTGATCATTTCCTAATCTGGAACAATGGGAGCTTGACAGCTTTATGATGTTGTAAATGTTTCCTGAAGACAGCATTTACAACATCTTTACAATATTCACTTCTCTAACCCATTCATCTAACTCGTAAACAGCCAACACAACAATCACAGCATGAATGTGATGACAAGGGTTAGTGACGTATGTTATTGGGCAGGGAAGGCCTGCGTGACTGAAAATTCAGTGGTTTCAATGGTTTGGCAGACAGAATAGCCCAGGTTGAACAGCCTCATCTTTGTGTAACCTTCTGTTTAGTGTCAGGGAGAAACGTGCAGACAATAACTGTTGGTGGTTGAATTTACTTTAAAAAGTTCTCTTTTGTGTATGATATACAAAGAATTCTGAAATCAAACCGACAGGGTTAAAAAAAAATCATCTCGGTCAATGAAATTTTTTTTGTGTGTGTAGTTTAGTGAGAAAATCTGCCAAAGAAAATCTGCCAGAGAATAATCTGCGATGGGTGTGATTCATATAGAGAAACTGCATTAAACTATTTTTTTTACTGTGGCTTCTATTCTTCTGTAAATGTTAAAAGAGGAATCTGGTTATAAACTTACCATAAAAATAACCCTTTTTGTGTACTATTTATTTGCAACCACTAGATGTCCCCAGAGGGCCACAGGCGTTCAGCCTCCAAATTTAAACTTGTTTAAGAAGTTAAAGCAACCTAACATTCAGAAAGGCCACATATTAAATCTCTGTGGTTTGATCAGTTATGCCCTCAATACAATGCAAGCAACATTAGTCCATCACTAATACTGTGGCTCAACGTTTTTCCACCATGGATTGGGATTTAATTGAGTAAGACTGGTGTTCTTGCTCAAATCTCATAACTTGCGCTGCAGCTGTTAAGAATTACACATCTGGGAGAGACTCTCTGTATAAGCCTGTGATCTGTGGCTGTGTGCTGGAATGTGGCCTCAGCCCATAACAGCTGGAATGAAATCAGTGCAATGATCTCATTTGCGAGGGATGGAAAGTAGGAAAACAAAGGGGGAAAGGAGAAGACCGTAATGACCTAATCTGTGTGGTAGAGAAACGCGAGGAACAGAGTGGACAGACGTATAGAGAAGCCACCTTATTTAAACCGCTTTCTTTTTGCCCAGAGTTCTTTGTATTTCTGAGTACAAACAACTGCCTTGGTGGCGATCAATTCGTTTAGGTACGTTTTCTGGAAATGAAAGCAAATTTTCTATTTTTCTATTAGTAGGAAGATGGATCCGTGCACACATTCATGGGGTCAAGGAGCTCAGTGACTGAAAATGTCAAGTTGCTCTTTAAAACAGAAAAACACTCATTACCAAAATTGTAGCAGTTAGAAAAGGTCAAACTTTAAAATGAAGACATTCCAACACGGAGATAGTATTAAAGTGATTAAAGACAGCAAGCTTACTTTAATCTCTCAAACTGTACCGTACTTGACTCTTTGCATCCTGTTCACTCCTACTGTTGTTTGATCCTGAGGATATACAAAAGGTCAAATTTTTTTAACGTGTCAAGTATCTACATAACCTTTAGTGGGCCATTACGCTGTACCAGAGGTATGTCGTCATGTATTTGGATTGTCCATCATCTGCATGAACAGTGAGGCCAAAGAAAAACTACCTTTAGATTACGGAAAAAAGTGAAGTGTGAATGGAGCATGTGCTGATGTTTCTGACGATGTATCCAGGCTACCTTGTACCAGTAGTAATTGGTATAACTGGGATTGATGGACTGTTCAAACACCCCTTTATTAAGATTTTTGTAGTTTTACCCCACTCTTTGTGACATTGTGATCCTCCTTCATAGATCTTCTCAGATCTGTTATCATCCACTGCTTGCGGTAAAAATCATTTCCGCTTCTGTTTTAATATCCGTGTTGACAAAACTCCCACTCATTTGCCACAGAGTTTCTAAACATATTTAATTAATCTGTTTTACAACACCACATGTTCTTCAGTCTACACTTAATCACAGGCATATTTTGGACCAAGCATTTACCAAGGGCATGTGTATTGGCCTCATAAATTTTGTTGACTTCTGCATATCTGATCACTGTTTTTATTTGATAGTAATTTCCAAAGGGTAAACAAGGGTTTCAAAATATGCTTGCGCTTTTGAAAGCATGGAAGTGGGTTGAAATTTTAACCTAATTTTGGTAGCAACAGCATACTAAGTGTTTTCAGCTTAGTTTCTGCATCCACTTTAGATTCGGTTGCACATTTTAAAGTGTAGGATACTCTGGGCACTCTGGATCAATTATGACATTTGCACTCATAGAAAAGAATGACGAGTGAAACTGAGGTGGGGGAAGATTAGGCTTTAGGCACATTATTAATGTCAATTTGTTTGTTTTTTTTATATAATAAGTGCTGTGAAACTTCAGCTTCATACATCATAGTAGTTTTCAAGATATATATTCTTTGAAAACTGATCTGTTGACCTAGTTTCATTTTCATTGAAAACTGAGGCAATGTTTGAACATGAATATCCTGAAGACTATTAAAGATAAACGCCTGAAATCTTCACTGGTTTTTCTTATCATAAAAAAAAGTTCAACAGTCATGTAAATGACCATAATTGAGCAATGTTAATAAAAAACAACTACAGATAATTTCTGAATGGTATAAAGTTGATTTATAAAATGAAGATGGTACCTAATTATAACCTAGAAAATAATTTTGTTTAATATGTGAATATTTTTCCTTTTCGAAACCTACGTAACTCCATCTAAAACAATTTGCATTTTTGATAACTTTTGATGTATCCATTCCAAATTACAGAATCTGGTTCGGTTTGATGATATAAAAAAAGACCAGGGAAATTTTCAGGCTTTTATCTTTAATAATCTCTGAGAACATTCAATGTGCCAAACTAAGGGACTGAAAGTGCCATTGATGGACCAGTTAAAAAAAACATCTTTATGTTCTGACATACAATTTTTATGCAACTTGGAGATGGTCAAGCAGAAAGTTTGGTTAATTTGACATGAAATGACCCAAGTGAGAAGTGCAAACTTCAGTGCATGCTTCATCCCTGTTTTAATTCAGACTTATTAACACAGTTTTGCACTCTTTTGTTTTTACACTAAAGTCTTTCAAATCGTTCATGTTTCAATCAGTGTAAGCTATCTGTTGAGGAATATTCAAAATATTTTTTAATATATTGAGTTTTAAACCAGTCTCCTTAAATGAGCCCAAACACCCCTTAAGCCCTGTGAAGGCTTGCCATATTTTTGTGTGAAGTAATGGATAATTAACGGTTCTTTATCCTTTGGCTGTGTCCCAAGATTTTTCAAGACTGTGTAATCACTCATTCAAGAAACTGGCCTCGAGCCATCTGAATGTAACAACTCATAGTTATAAAACTTTTTTTTATCAGACTTTAGTCATGTTATAGACAGCAGCTGCAAAGTGTTTTTGTCCTTATATGACAATATAAAAGTTGTGTTTTTTTCCACTCATGAGTCCACGCTACCTCTCACTGATTTCTGGAGTTCCTCAGGGTTTATGGTAAGGACTCATTTTATTTTAACCCTATATGGCACCACTTTACACTTTATACCACCAAATTACATTAAACCGACAGGTAAAAGTTATATTTATATCTATAATAATGCATCTTCTTATGTTATTATTGTCAAAAAATGACAATGAATATGTGCCCCCTAGTATTTCTTTCCCTGCCCCTTATTATTTGATGTTAATCAAAGAAAAAAACACTAAGAAGGTTGCCATGTCATGTTGCTACCATGTCTCCAACCTCATATCCAAACAATGTGTTTTAGTGACACATAACTTTCATTCTTGCTTTTATTTCTTCATTGCTGGGCTGTTATAATAGCTATTATTTCATTTCTGTTTTTTAGAATCCCTATTGTAGCAAAAAAACATCAACCAAGAAAAGTGAATATCAAATTTCAGTTTTTGCTAGAGGTTTCTTCCTGTTAATAGGGAGTTTTTCCTTCCCACTGTCACCAAGTGCTTGCTCATAGCTGGGTCATCTCTCTGTATTATTGGGGTCTTTACCCTAATACTAGGGTAAAAAGGCAGGGTATTTACCTTATAATATAAAGGGCCTTGAGGCAATCGCTGTTGTGATTTTGCGCTGTATAAATAAAACTGGACAGAATTTAATTGAATGGCCCTAGACCTGCTCAAGATTCATTTCAGTCCTGATTTAAATATTAGACTAAAACAATTAAAGCCATAGGATCTTTAACAAATGTGCTGTTATTTTTCTATGAGTGTACAGTCCCAGATCATCAGGCAGGAATCTGTTGAAGGTCCTCAACTTACCAGGGGTGTCGAACTCCAGGCCTCGAGGGCCGGTGTCCTGCAGGTTTTAGATCTCACCCTGGGTCAACACACCTGAATCAAATGGTTAGTTCATTAGCAGGCATCTGGAGAACTTCAAGACATGTTGAGGAGGTAATTTAGCCATTTGAATCAGCTGTGTTGGATCAAGGACACATCTAAAACCTGCAGGACACTGGCCCTCGAGGCCTGGAGTTCGACACCTGTGACTTAGACTAAAAGACTGCAAAAAGATGCACACCCTGATTTCACAAATTGGTTCACTGACAAAAAACATTCTCTGAATCCACAATGCAATCAGAAAACTTTTGACTCAATAAGTTTTACTTATTTTAAAGGGGAATAAACGCCAACACCCCTCCCTTCACCACAGTTAATAAAAGTTCAGAGAGTTCATCTTTTGGTACAGATGAAACTGTATTAATGAAACGAACGTTCCACGGTCGTACAATCTCTATAGTCCTCTCTCAGGAAAATGGGTTGTGCTGCACCGTTTATCACCTTCTCTCAGAAGAACACAGTCAGTGAGGGGTAGCCTGCTGGAGAGCAGGGGTAGGTGGGGGATTTTCTCGACATTGTATCACCTTTTGCCAGACTGCATATAAACCATCTCTTTAAACACAACAGTAAGTCACTTTATTAAAGTTTTGGATGGATTTTGACATAAAAAACTTGTTAGAGAATAAAATGTCTATCAAATAGCTCTATGGTTTGGTTTTACAAAGAGGCCTTTTGTGTGTTTTCTTTTCTTTTTTTCTTTTTTAGTCCTAAGATTCAAGCAATGATTATCTCAACAGACAAGAGAGGAGGAAGGGGACAATCAATTTGAAGAATACAGTAATTCCACAAAATGTTTGGGACATTGATTTTTTTCCCCATTGTGTATTTTTTGAAGCAAGACATAATTATGGGGAACATCACATTGACATCTTTGTCACAAAGGCAGGAGGAAGAGGTGTTCATTATCCCAAGATTGATATCTTATAAAATACTTAATTGATATTTCTGAATTGCCACGAGGAACCGGCCAGGAAATGAAATGGCTCCTTCCTCCCGTTTCACACAATAGTGTTAATTCAAATTTGGAGGATTTTAATATTTCTAGAAAATCATATGTCGGGTTGAAACAATTAGAGCTGCATTCTGAAATGGTGACACTTGGATTATTCCAATACTGCCAAGACTTTATAGGCAGTTTCTACAAAGACTCCCTATACTGGAACATACAGGATTAATTTAAGTGTATCACGCAAGGCTATTTAATTTCAACTTTAAATGTCTTTTATTCCCAGGGAGGATGGCTTTTCCTTTCTAAGAGCTCATGGTGTGTGGGACAGAGCTTTGGCCTTTTTTTGCCTGAATCTGTGGGTGGTACTGTAGGATTAAAAGGAGCTGCTGGCTCACGCACAAGATGTTGTTGTTTTTGTCTGACAACTTTATCAGGCTGTCTCATGAGGTCATTTACTGTCTGTGTTTGTGTGTTCGCATAAAGTGCGCACTCTTAAAATCAGCTAGGATAAATAAGTGTAATCACTTCCCCTTTCTGTGTGTTTTCCAGTATCTGCCCGTATCAGAGACATCATCTGCACAAAAGGACTTGCCAAATCTGCTCCGAATGATTCAACCTTTGACCCAGCAAAGAATGAATATCTCTTTTTCATTTTTCCCCCAATTCATATTTCTTGTAATGAATCTAATTCTTTCTATCTTGGCATCCTAATAGTGGCACAGGACAAACGTCTGAACTCTTCTCGGGGATCCTGGCATTCTGCCTGGGAGCGTTTCTAGTCAGAAGTAAAGCCAAAGAAATCGGAGACAAAAAGGGCTAAGTCGTCCGGCTGTGTGTACTGTAGAACCTCCCAACCATAGCAACGTCAAATGTTTTTTTGCCTGTCCGGTCATGCTAATGAAAGGATGACAAAGAGACAAAGGGAGCTTGAATGACCTGTCATTTCTTTAGTGGCCCCAACACTTAAGAGATTTCCATTTGAAGCCTATGACAAGGGTGATGTTACTATAGAGATAACCTTTTCTGCAGCTTCACTTTTATTTGTTTACGAATCCATAAGCATTTATATAGACATGGGGAAAAATACATTTTCTTCAAATATTTTTAAACCTGCAAAATACTAAACATGGCTTTAATTGCATGCCCAAACAAAGTTCTTCCTGTTACTGGCCACCACAGTGCATCATCCATTTCCAGCTCTTCCTGTCCTCTGCATCTTCCTCTGCCACACCTACCATCTGCATGTGCTCTCTCACCACATCCATAAACCACCTCTTTGAGCTTCTTCCTAAGAGGGAACAAGGGAAGGCCATCTTCAACGACCTGCCTCTGTGCTCTTCTTCACTTCTCTTCCACATGCCCTGATTGGCTTGGATAGTTGACCCCAAGTATTTAAAAACCCATCCGCCTTGGCCATCCTAACTATTCCACTGTCCTCCCTCTCATCCATGCTGAGATCACTATGCCATTTGCAGACATCATAGTCCAAGGAGTTGTTCGCCTGATCTCATCTGTTGTCTGATCAAGTAAGAATAATATACATAAATGGAAGAGTTTAGAAATGTTTTGAGTGAAAACATAGTGCATGTTGCATTCAGCTGCCATTTTTGGTTGAAGGACTACAGAAGGAAGACAGAAAAGTGCTGACATATTGTTGGGCCTTGTTGAGCCTTACAAATTTAGCTTTGTATTTATTTTTGACCAAAAAAAGCTCTGGCTGATGTATATTTGTGTCTATGATTGTAATTGGGTTTGAAAGAAGGTGTGCTAGTTAAACATCAACCTTCAGAAATATAAACAGGAATGACTCTTCCGTGAAATGTTGTGTGTTATTCCTGTCATTCAGAGGTGTTGAGTGATACTGAGCAGCTTCCTTGTACAGGCAGTTGTGTATGACAGACAGAAAGTACTCGTACATTCTCTGGTCTGAGGCATTTGTTTGTCTGTACATTTGATTAAAGGTGGTACGTCATATCTCAGAAGCATTAAAGGGTAATTTTGGATCAAAGAGGGTGATTCACAATTAGTGGTAGTGCAGCTAACAGCGGTCCAATGTAATGGTCTATTTTGGTCTGGTTACATTGTATTATCTGGGCTGCACAAGCTGATATGTGGAGAAGTAGACCTGTGATGCTGTGCCAGTGGAATGTCAAATGTCCAACAAGGCAGCCTCTTCAAGCGCAGTCATGCCAAAACTTTGCTTTCTCTTTCGTCACTCAATGAACAGCTTGAGCAAGTGTGAGAAAGACGTTCAGGAAATGGAGAAGCTGGTGGATCACGTCCAACCGTCAAACTGCCTTCCAGGAACGTAAGAAAATAATAACATAGTTACTTCAGTGACTAACTGCACCTGACATGTTTACATGTATAGTTTACTCGTCTGATTTGCAATGTACTCTAGAAAAAATACTTAGATAAAGTACAGATCAGAATCAGAATCAGAATCGTGTTTATTGGCCAAGTATATGTGCAGACACATACAGGGAATTTGGTTCCGGTAGATGGTGGCTCTCAAGCACAGCAATGTAAATCACACACACACACACACACACCACACACACATCTCTATATATACACATTACACATACATACACAAAGCTGTGTAAACCAACTATAAATAACGAATCTAAACTTATATACATAAAATACAGAAATGAATGAGGTGGAATGAATACTACAAAATCTACATAAGGTGCAGTTGCAGTCTGGCAGTGGGAGCAGTGTGACAGGTCAACTGTTAAGAAGGGAGATGGCGAGGGGAAAGAAACTGTTCCTATGTCGGGTGGTCCTGGTCTGCAGGCTTCTGTACCGTCTGCCAGAGGGCAGCAGATTAAAAAGTCTGTGTGCAGGGTGTGAGGGGTCTGTGATGATTTTCCCTGCCCGTTTCCTGGTTCTTGAGAGGTACAGATCCTGGATGGAGGGCAGGGGGGTGCCGATGATCCTTTCTGCTGCCTGTACAGTCCGCTGCAGTCTGCTCCTGTCCTGTTTAGTGGCTGCTCCATACCAGACTGTGATGGAGGAGCACAGGACAGACTCAATGACCGCAGTGTAGAACTGGATCAGCAGCTCCTGTGGGAGACTGTACTTCCCCAGTTGTCTCAGGAAGTACATCCTCTGGTGGGTCTTTTTGAGGATGGAGTTGATGTTGGTCTCCCACTTCAGGTCCTGGGAGATGGTTGTACCCAGGAACTTGAAGGTCTTCACAGTTGACACAGGGCTGTCTGATATGGTGAGGGGGAGCAGAGTTGAGGGATGTCTCCTGAAGTCCACTGTCATCTCTACAGTCTTAAGAGTGTTCAGCTCCAGATTGTGCTGACTGCACCAGAGTACCAGCCGCTCAACTTCTTGCCGGTATGCAGACTCATCACCATCTTGAATGAGGCCAATGACAGTGGTGTCATCTGCAAACTTTAGGAGTTTGACAGCCGAGTTCTTGGAGGTGCAGTCGTTAGTGTAGAGGGAGAACAGTAGTGGTGAGAGGACACATCCTTGAGGGGCACCAATACTGAGGGACCGGGTTTCAGAGGTGATCTCCCCCAGCTTCACTTGTTGCTTTCTGTCTGTCAGGAAGCTGGTGATCCACTGACAGGTAGCTGGTGACACGCTGAGCTGGGAGAGTTTGGAGGAAAGAAGTTCAGGCACAATGGTGTTAAAAGCCGAACTAAAGTCCACAAACAGGACCCTGGCATAAGTTCCCGGGCGGTCAAGGTGTTGCAGGATGTAATGCAGCCCCATGTTCACTGCATCATCCACCGACCTGTTTGCCCGGTAGGCAAACTGCAGAGGGTCCAGCTGGTGGCTGGACTAGAATAGATCTAGGAATAGATCAATAGTGGAGATAAAAATGCAAAAACTTGGTGCATGTTTAAAAAAAAAAAAACTACAAACAACATGCAACAAGAGATCAGCTCAATAGTCAAGTAAGCATTTCTGATTTGTATATGCTTACATTCTCAAACCAAAGATTACAGGCTATAGTATCACATGTAATTCCACAATAGGTACAAGTGAGAAACAAACAAAAAAGTTTGTGATTATTGGGGTTTATGTCAGCACTATGCCAGTGGATACAGAGGTTTCTTGTGTGATGTCACGCACATGATGCTCAAGAGTTGTCTACCATATTGGATTTGATACAACCACCAGTTAAAAGGCAAAAATGGAAAAAAATGTTGGGTGTCGCTAAGAGGTGCTGCACCATCAGCTACTATCATAGCAGACTGCCACAGTCAACTGTAATTTTCATGGAATGCACCAACTTGTATGCAAACTCTCACCAACAACCTTCTAGGCATTAGTGAAACTGTGCCCCATAAACCGGAAACTGAGAACATCTGCCTTCAAAGTTAAAGTTAAGCTCAAAAGGCACAACGTTTACTTTGAAGACAAGATTTCTCAGTATCTGGTTTATGTGCCACATGTCTGCTATTGTGGATCTGTGGCAATATAAGAGGCAGCACGTTGGCAGCACTTTTACTACAACCAGACACATTGGTGTCTTACATGAAAACTACAGGTGACCATGACAGCTACACACCGACGCAATCACAAACTGGTTTTTGGTGTAGCACCCATTAGCAACAGCTAGCAATTTTTTCCCCTGCAACCGATGTTTGTATCACATCCAATATGGCGGATAACTCACAAGCAACGTGTGCACATGTGTGTACACATCTGTACCAATGGCATGGCACTGAGAGGAACATTAGAACTAAGTACACAGGGTTGGATGGAACTCAAGAACATAGCAGAACTTAGCACAATTATGAAAGATAAGGGAGAATGTCCATTTGATATACTCTGTGGCTGAATATAATGAAAACATTAAAAAAAGAAGGAAAAAAAAACTACATGACAAGTGTGTGTGTGTGTGTGTTTGTTTACTTGACCTGGTTATAGATAGAAGAAGATTTGTCATAAATAAACATTAAGTTAATGACCTTTTTAACTCAACTGGAATGCACAAGATGTGGATAATCTAGTAGCCTTCATAATACAGCAACATTGTGGAATTAGATTAAGTACATTTTGTGCGTGCAAACACACGCACAAAACTCATCTGAATTTGGGAATAATGTGGAGGGTGAAAAAGTAAATATTTCATTGTAATGAGATGTTTTTCCCCGCAATTAGGACGTTTAAGTCAAGTGAAAACAAAGAAAAAATGTTCCCATGGTCATAACTCATGCAAGTTCTGGTGAACTTATTTTCTTCCCTTACGTAACTCTGCTGTTTGCTGTTTCAGTCGATTTCCATGTCATTTCTTTCTTTCTTTTTTCTTACCGCTTCCCTGTCCTTTTTAAACTTTTTTTTTTCAATTTACCACCATTCATCGGTGCAAGTAACTTCACACAGAGCTAGAATATCTTGGGAAACTTGTAACACACACTCTGGTGACTGGTAGAATTCTGCAGTGGGTTCTAATGATGTTTTGTCTCAGCTCAATGCACTCATCGGCATTCCCTAGAGAAAGAACAGCTGCACTTATACCCTTAAGTACACACATGCTACGAGTGTGTAGTGGTGGCTACAACGCAGCATCAGAGGTACAAATGTGTCTCTGTGTGATTAATTCCAGATGAGCAATCATTTTTAAATGTATGTAAGACTAAACTGGTTTCTAGTGTTCTATAAGCTACACAGCCACATTGTCTTCGCAAACACATGACCTAGTTTTGTTTTTGGATCTGTATCAAAACCTGTTTGGGAGCACAACTGGTCCGCAGGTGTTTACATCCAGGTTCTGGGAATTTAATGGACAGGGTGTGAGACAGTCTGGATAATTAAATGCTTAAATATCAGCTCACGGTTCGGAAAGAGTTACATACCAGGTCTGGCAGAGCGCTTGCTGGTATGGTGTAGTGTTTTATGTCAAAGTCACAGTTTCTACACCTGCACAGTGACAAGGGACTATGCTTAGATGTTGCCATCTGCGCTTGACAGCTAATGTCCTTGCAGACCAGCAGCCCATGATCTATAGCAGTGCTGACAGCACATATTTAATGGGTAATGAACTGTGGATTTATGTACTGTATTATGTAGCCTCAGCCCTATTCCTGTTGTGTAGTCCTACACACTGTAGCTGTTGCTGTTTTACAGGTTAATGTCAAGCTCAAACCAACCATCCAATCTTCTTGCCATTAAAAAGGTGTCACAGTGCTCTCTAGTGTGAGAGGTATGCTATAAAGGAAATTCAACACAACCAGGTTTCTTTGCGTTTTTCTTGCTTTTTCTTTACAAAATCTAAAACCCCAGCCAGTGATAATGGGTATCATGACAGTTGTTATCTGCTTGCTGTTAAACCAGTCTTCCTGCTTTGGGCTCTGTGCATGCTCACGTAAAAAAAGGAGTCATGTGGCTCTTCTGACAGCACTGTCAGTGAATATAAAATGGTAATAAAAACCTATAAAGAAGAACATAAAAGCAGTTGAAATTCCAGGAATGTAAAAGAGAATTTGCAGCCGATTAGAATCAAGAATAAAAACATATTTATATATTTTCACCATCAGCAACTGAACACATGCAATTTACAGCTGCAATGTCACATACTGCTTGCACTCACGTGACTTCTTTGGGTGGTTTTGCTTAACAAATTGCATGAATAATATTTATTTGTGGAGCAGAATCTGTATTGCACTTAAAACCATGTGCAATACAGATTCAATAAAGGAACCAGAGAAAAATGCTACTTTCTTTCTAATTTTAAACTAAAACTCTGAACAAAACCTGGTTTTGATGAGCTGTGTGCTCAGCATAAGTAACCACGAAGCTTTTTTTCCCTGACACAACTAAACTGACTTTTAGCTCGTTATGGCTCAGTAATCCATTAATCTGGCGTTGTAGTACGCCCCCGTGATCTAGTGCCTTCACCCACCGATGTTTTCATTCTAGGATGTAAAGCTTCACTTATTATGTGGGTGTTGATTCTTATTTTACATTATTTTCTTCTCATTCCTACCACTCTTACCTTTCAGTAGTTTTCATATGTGTTTTACTGGAACAGAGTTTCTTCAGTTCCCTCAGCTGTTCCCTTGCCACTGTTTTCATGTTAGTGAGAAGTCTTTTCTCTTCTGTAGGCCAGTTTCTTTTATCTCCTGTATTAGTTTTACTTCCTGTCTGCTTTCCTTTGATTCCCTGACTCTTTTCACCTGTTGTTACTTTCACCTGCGTCTCATCTCCGAGCCGTTTGTCCTCCCTTGGAGTCAGCCCTTAGTGTTTGTAGCTTGTCTCTCCTCTCCTGCTTTGTCAAGATGTCTGTTCATGTTCCCTGATGTGTAGCCCCGATTTCTCTTTGTGCCCTTGTTTTGCCTGGCTTCTCTTGTGGATTTTAGTTTTACTTTGCATTTTTGGACATATTTGTGGACTTTTTGTACCAGCCTAAATAAAGCTCTGTTTTTCCATTTCATTCCATTATTTCTGTGTCTTGCATTTGAGGCCTCAGCTCAGCAAAATCAAAATGCATCCTAAAGAAAAACCTATGACTCAAGCATCCTAAATCTATCAGTGGAGGATGTTATTATTATTTATTTTTATTTTTTGCAATGTCTCGAACACACTAAAAAGGCCTTTTATTACTTGTTCAAACCTATTCCGGGTGCTTGGACATGGCATTTTTGGTCATAATCATTCAATTTATCTTTTTTACCTTTAAGAACAGTGTCAACCTGACCAATCTCATGGGGATAGAAATGTTTTATTTTGATTACCGAGAACAACATTGTAACATTTTGCATTTGATTTATAACCATTACCTCTATGGAGACAAGTGGACCAAGTCATAAAAAAGCCCTCCACAGCAAAACAGAGCAACCACTTGCAACCACTAGAGTTGTGCTTTCTTTCAATTTGATGCTAATCTGTACACAGCAAAATCCTCACAAAGAAAAAATGTGAAAATTTACATAATAAAATGATTAAAAATATGTTTTTTTTAAAAATTGGGACTCAGAATGAATACTTGTTGCTTGTTTTGATGTTTTTCCCGTTTTCATTTGCTTCCTATTACTGGAAGGATTATCGCTGCTGTGCTCCCTGACTATTGTCTGGCGAGAGGACACAAAACAGCCTTTTTTCCCAACCAGGACTTAAAATGCAGGTGAAAATAAGTTTTCATCATCCTTTTGTGTGCATGTCACATTTTTAAGATGACAAAACCACATCTTTTGATGTGAGAATTAACTGTGGTCTACAGAGGCTGTTCATTCATTATATTTTCTTCACCCAGCACACAATCTAAACCAGCTTGAACAAGGCCCACAACATTAACAAGACCTACACAGAACAGCCACAAACATTAAAGCAGCCTTCCAGTCATTGTGTGTAACTGATAGATGGAGGTTAAACATCCATTCTTTTGACACTGATTTCACAAAGAAAGAAAATTGTATAAAAGTCTATCAGAAAATGATTCTACTCCAACCATGAATTTTGACCTCGGAAGATTCGCTTTAATGAACTTCAAGTCTTATTTCAGCCAATGTGTTTGTTTTGTATATTATTGACATCATTAGTGTCCAAAAGGAGGATAAAGCAGGTTGTGCTTTACGGCTAACCTGTCGTTCTGTAGTGTTTTCAGGCTGTGCCAAAGTATCGGGATCCTTCTTGTGTTCCTCCAAAGCACTTCTTGTAGCTTAGCAGGCCACATTGCTATGGAGGGTGGTACAAAACCATAACATCAACATAAATAAAAACCATTGCAGTGCATTGTAACAAGATGATCAATGCTATTCTTCTGATTGTAAAATGTGTATAGGTTTTAGTCACGCACCAGATGTCCTACAACTGGTATCACCACCAAGTCGAGTAAGAGTAAGGGTCTGTTTTTAAGAATCCTTGATGTTACACAGTCTGCTTTCATTTCTGTTTAGTTTGCCTGGTTTTATAGGGGTTTTTGCGAGTTTTAGTTTTCTTATATACAAAACGTTCTAAGTGGGTACATCTGCAATCTTGCTGCTATAGCAACCGCTGTCAGGAAGAGGCCAACATCCTGTATAATCTGTGTTTAAAAAAACACAATAAAACATCAGACAAACTCTGGAGTAATTTACCATAATATTTGCAGCAGCCCCACCTCGCACACAGTTTCTTATCTCTGTGTGCCGTAAGTCACAAAGAATATTAGTAGCAAAAGCATCATCCAAAGCCAGAAATACTGGACTTAACATTTGGCTTCTTCTTCTTTTTTTTTCTTTTTTTAAAAAAAAGGTTCAAAACCTGTTAAGAATGAACATCTTCCAGTTCATTGGTTATAATTAGATGGTTTGTGGGAATAAAAAAGATGAAGAAAAAAGAAGAAAAAAGGAGGTCCTGGAACATCCTGCCTCTTTGTTCTTGTTCTCACTCACAGGTTCTTTGGGATTCAGTTCTGCTCTTGCTAAATATTCCCATTTATATGCAGGTGAGTGATCAGGTGCATGCCAGTCTATTATGCCTTTGATTCGTATTTCGTAAACAACACGTCAGAGATGATGGCGAAGATGGAGCGCAATCAGATTCTATAATTATATCCACTCTCCTCCGGAACACAACACTAATATAAGAGATTGTGCTAATGCATCTTTTAGTTAAATTCTGAATTAAAAAGATACATTATTCATCACTCCCAATCTTGGAACAGAACCTGGGTAGAAAACCCAAAGCCTATCATGCATTGGTTAATAGCAGCCATTTGTCTGTGCTTCAGATAAACTGATAACTCAGTGCCCCTCTTTTATATGTATAACCGGAAAATTAAAAGGAAAAAAAAAACAGCAACAAAAAAACAAAGCAAAAATCATTTTGGAGACAAATAAACCAGGTCTCTGAATTGTTAGACGATAAATAGTGCGCCTTCAAAACAACTTTCCCAGTTTAAAACTAGCACTGAAGATAAGCAAGTGCTCTTAAAAAATTTCCAGGCATAATCTTAGGAACAATTATGTGTAAAACAACACAAGTAAAGTTATCTAAACTATACAGTGCAATCACTGATGTTAAAAAGTTGTGTGCAAGCTGAATAACGACACAAATGGCAAGTTAATTACAGGGTTTAGAGTAAAGAGGGCAGATGTCATTAGCTAAGCTAGCACGATGGGCACATGGAATGAAGGCACATACAAAAAGAACCTCTGTTATGAAAGACATGTTTAGTTATTCTCTGTCTGCCCATTTAATCAGGGGTGATGTTTTAGTATAAACAGTGTACATGGGCAAGCTTAAAATATTTATTCCTTACCGCCTTTGGTGAAGTATTTAGCTCTTAACTGATGCAGTATAATAAATGTGTATTTGCATATGTAATAAATCCAAGATTTGTGTTTATTAACTGGCATCAAATATGAGAAAACCCATTAGTGAACAGTGTAAGTGAGCTTAGACTGGAAAAGTGAGGCTTCTTTCTGAAACCTTTTGTCAAAACGAGTGTGGAATGTGGAAAAGTTTCTAATTTTGTTCAAGTCCCAGCTTTGATATAAACTTTGATGGGGTTAACATCAAATAAACAGTTTATTTAGCCGTGTTAGTGTCATGGCACAAGTAGAGTACTGTACTTTTGAGAGGTTTAAAATGTTTCCATCGGCATGCCGATACTTTCTCTACTTCAAACTAACACATATTTTCTCTATTATACTCTCTGCTTTACAACACAAAGCACCTTGATGTGACCGGCTCCTGTCGCATTCTACTGTCTCCCTCATCCACGTACGCTTATGTCTCATAGAAGTACACTATGGCCAGTCATGCTAATTTTACTATGTCGTTGCTACAAAACAAGTTCAAGAGCAAAGCCAAATGATTTTATGATTTAACAACTTTTGCCCTGATGATCTTGAGTCATAATCTGTTAATGAATAGGCTGGAATCTGCTGGTAAAGTTAACACTGCATGTCCTGTCCTCAAGCAAGACTGGAAAGTTCATCAAAGTGATCCTCGTTTCGGTCCACTGTTATCACAGCTGGCTTTATTTAAAATTACAGACAGGCACAAAGTGCATGTAAGGGCTTCGATTGCTATCTACTGTATTATATGTGGACAATAAGAGTAACACTTCATAATTATAATATATATATATAAACGCCAGTGACTAAACATTTAACTTTCCAAAAGCTGCAAATCCTCTCAGCAACATTTCCTGTCTTCATTTTATCCATTTTCCTAGTGTGTGCTGTCTGACTTTGGTTTATATCACAAGAAATGTAAGTGTTTGTTTTATTATTATAGTTGCAGCAGCGTCTGTATTCTTACAAGACACTCTGGTTTTTCTGTTGGATTTTTTTTCGGTATTACTTCTCAAATACAACAGGGCTCTAAAGGAGTGTGAATACTATTCCTCAAGAAAAAATGTTCTTTAATTTGTTGTTTTGATTATGGTGTTAGAAAGTATTAGCTAGCACAGTGGTTCCCAAAGTGGGTGGGGGGGGGGGGGCGCCCCAGAGCCATTGCGAGGGGGCAATAAAAGAAAGGAAAGCCAAATATGTTTCCAAACCAACTTCTTTCCAAGCGAAAGACTACAAAATGTGATGAAACATATCTTCCCTTTGGCTTCACCTGCACAAGTGCCAAGGTAGGTATCCCCAGGAGAATTTGTTTTCCCTGCGTGGGGAGCACGCGCTGGGCTGTGCAAATTACGGACAAATAGTATCCCACATTCTTGATTTTACTTCACAAACACTGAAATTTTGGCGATGTTACCTCTTTATGCAGTCAAGTTACAGTGAGATACAAATAATAACTGTTTGGGAAACAAACAGTATCCCACAGGTTTTTTTTTATGTTTTTGAACCCATTTTGCACAGAGAGGCATTTTTTGAAAAATATATTGATAGCGATGTTGAATATTATTACACAGGAAAAAGACAACTACAGTACACGTAAAATTATTACACTGACGCCTCTGCCTTTCTAAATGGAGAGACAGTAACTACGTGTGAATATGTAAGCGTGTAAAACCTGCAGATAGTAAATTTAACAGCAGGAGTATTTTGTCTTCAAAATACTTTGTTTTCAAAAATCTCCACCCCAGCAGGAGTTTTTAAAATCCCCGTTTTCGGTTATCCAAAACGCCATTTATTGTGGACGAAAGGTCCAAACGCATAGAAAACGCTGGGTTTTCAAAAATACTCATGTACGTAAAAGAGTTAGTGGTTTATTTTGTTGCTACCTGTAATTTATTGCAGTTTACTTTTATTTGTTTAATTATTCACTAAATGTTTGAGGAGTGAAATAAACTGCAATAGAGTTTGAAAACAAAGAATGGTGAAGATTTTCTTGTAAAACAAAGGGGGGCCTAGCGAAAAAAGTTTGGGAACCACTGAGCTAGCATGTCTAAAATATACCAGGTTGAGATGTGTCGACTATGAAGGCTATAGCATATGATCCACATTGTTTTCATGCTCTAGCCATTCAGTGACCAATCAATGTAAGCGTAACAGAGAAGAGACAATGTCTGTGATGCTGTATAAACTAAAAACATCTGTCAGGAAATTATACACCAAGTCTAGTCAGTACATTTGTTCTTAGTGTTGTGGAAATACAAAAAAAATAAAACAGTGTTAGTTTCAAAATGTCAGAGGTTGTGCTAACTTTGTTTTTTTTAACCACTGACTGGGAATGCAACCTAATGATCTCAATAATTTGTTTTTTTCCTCCTCTCACTTCCAACTGGTCACAGCAGATCGCTGAGACTGGTTCTGCTGGAGATTACTTCCTTTTAAAAGGGAGCTTTTCCTTCCCACTGTTGCCAAGTGTTTGCTCATTGTTGGGGATTTCTCTATTACTGTAGGTTCTGTACCTTACGAAATAAATCATGCTGAGGTGACTGCTTTTGTGATTTTCTATTATATGAATAATTGTTGAATAGAATAAATGTTTAAAGATGTAGCCCAGACATTGTTTATTTTAATTAAAAAAATAAAACAACAACAGAGGAACTTCTTGATTTAGAAAGATGCAATTCTGAATTATTTAGACACTAGTAATGCCTGCCATTTTGTGTTTCTTTACATAAATATATAAATAACATAACAGCTGTTACAAGCTATTTTGGACGTGCTACCTCTTTATAGTACATATAAAGAGAGCAATAATAAATAATAGCACAGCATACATTATAGTAACACAGTTACAGTACATCACCATCTGTACTTACTTTCAATGCAGTCAAACACTGGAGGCTGCTGCTTTAATTCTGACATATTGTGGTTCAGATGTGGTGGCTATCAAGGCTATGACATATAATCCACATTGTTTTCATGCTCTAACCTTTCAGTGACCAATCAATAAAAGCGTAACAGAGAACAGAAAATGTCTGTGATACTATATAAACTAAAAACACATGTTTGGTAATTATACACCAAATCTAGGCACTACAGTTGCTCTTAGATTTTTGGAAATATGAAAAAAGGTTTCTTCCTGTTGAAAATGATTCCCCCCCCCCCCCCCCCCCCCCCCCCCCCCCCCTTGCCAAGAGCTTGCACATAGGGAGTCATCTGATTATAAAGTAAGGAACCTAAAAAATGGAAAGAAAACTCCAACAATATAACACAACTTGAGGCGTAAATAAAAGACACAACATAAAGAGAACATAGTCTATTTGGTAGCACCATTTGAGTACATCACCGGCTATACTTACTATGAACTTATTTAGGTAAATGTCATTGTTAAAGGATTAGTACTTTGATAATATGATCATGCACTGAAAAAAACCCTATTAACAAGTGGTTTATAACTGACTTTAAAAGGTTACACTGGGCTAATATACACGATAATAAGCCCCTATTTAATGCTGCATGTATTATAATATAAATATCTTGTAAAAATGCAAAAGAAGAAGCCAGTGCTTATCACAAAAAATAAATACGTAAATAAAGCAAAAGCAAATTTACACTAAAAATATATCAGCATTAAAAGAAGGGTAAAATAACCATTGTTCAGTATTATTTTACTTTTGTGTGGAGTTCTTACTTTATTCTTTTATATAATTTTTGAAAAATTGAATTAAGTTATTCACACTCTTATTGTTTGCCATTTTGTATTTCTTTAAATACCCATCTAAATAACATTATTTGCTTAATAAGATATTTCAAATGTGCTATCTCTTTATAGCACATATAAACAGAAGCACACAATAAAATATATTTCATAATAGTCAGACAGCTCAAGTACATCACCTCCTGTACTATCAATGCACAGTCAGGCACAGGTTATTGAGGTAAAAGCTATACTTAAACGATTAGTACTATAAAAATATGATGATGCAGAAAAAACATTAATTAGTGGTTTATAATGACCTTAAACGGGCCAAATGGTGCAATAAAGCACTGGTTAATGGTTAATATCTGTGCTGTAATTCTAAGTATGTCAGTGATAGCTATCTTTTTATGTATATGTTGTTGTTTCTAAAAGAAGGCTGATGCTACTCTTCACAGAATTTGTTTTATGGTGTTACTCTCTGATTAAAAAAAAAAGAAATAGTACAATAAAATAAATAATTTACTGTGAAAATATACAAATATTGAAAGAAGAACATCTAAAATTAACTCTAAGACATATTTTCTAACTTCTGTGAAGAGTTCTTACTTCAACTGGAGTCAAATGTTATGTTGATTTTATGGTTTGTGAAGTTTTGTTTAAAGGGGGAAAAAGTCACTGACTGATGATTTTAACCACTCATTTAGAAACTCAGTAGGTGTTTCCGTCTTTGGGTCAAAAGGGATTATATTAAAGATTTTGTATCGAAAATAACAAAAAGCGCGTTCCCAGTTGATATAATGTGTCAGTGTGAGCACTAAGTCTCAGGATCTGAGTTCTCTGTCAGAAACATATTTTGGCAGCATATCAAAGCTGGGGAAAACTGCATGACTTAAAGACAGAAAACAAGGTCTTTAACTATATTCTTACTTTAGGCCAATTATCCAACCAGTTTCGGCACCACTGCTAAACTGCCCCTCACAGGCAGCTCCTTCACGCAAAGCCGGCTGCCACACGAAACCTCCAGACAGCAGCTCCTGTCTCACCAGGTTGCGGAAGCTCCATCAAACAGCCACAGCAGGTTGTGGTTGTTTGATTGTTGCTACAGTTTGATCTCGCTGTTTTCAGTATTGACAAACGGTTAATATGATTGAAGTTAGTTTTTCGCTTCCATCGACATACCTGCAGCATCAAACAACAAAACCCACCTATGGCTCTTATAAAGAAAGGGTTGGATGAAATGTTATAGGACACCAATTAATAACCATCCATCCATCCATTCGCTTCCGCTTATCCTTTTCAGGGTCGCTGGAGCCTATCCCAGCTGTCATATGGCAAGAGGCGGGGTACACCCTGGACAGGTCGCCAGTCTGTCGCAGGGCCCAATTAATAACTTCTAATAAATTATGTTCCACATTGAAAAATGACTGATTGGGATGTAAAAGCAAATGAACAGACAGGTGAGCTGTTCCTAAGGTGCAGATTAAAAATTCACTGATTAAAGTGTATGGATACATTTCCATGGTGCAGTAAGCAGCTTCTATAAAAATCAAAATATAAGATAAGATAAGATAAGATAACCTTTATTAGTCCCACACGTGGGAAATTTGTTTTGTCACAGCAGGAGTGGACAGTGCAAAAGTTATGAGGCAAAAATTAGAATACAATAAGAATAAATACAGTACACAACTGTACAGAATAGAATAAAATAAAATACTATATACAGTAGAATAAAATAAAATAAATATACAATAAGATAAAAATAGAATACAAATACAAATACTATATACAACTGAGTAAAAATACAACGATGACAGAAAGGATTATTGCACTTAGTATTATTGCATATGTATGGATGTGTGTGCTTGATCAGTTAAAGTCTTTATTATGGAGTCTGACAGCAGTGGGGAGGAAAGACCTGCGAAATCTCTCCGTCCCACACCGTGGGTGCCGCAGTCTCCCACTGAAGGAGCTGCTCAGTGCTGTCACAGTCTGCTGCATGGGGTGGGAGATGTTGTCCATCAGGGATGACAGCTTAGCCGCCGTTCTCCTGTCACTCACCACCTCCACTGGGTCCAGAGGGCATCCTAGAACAGAGCTGGCCCTTCGGATCACCCTGTTCAGTCTCTTCCTGTCCCCAGCAGAGATGCTGCCGCCCCAGCAGACCACGCCATAAAAGATAGCAGAAGCCACAACAGAGTCATAGAAGGTCTTCAGGAGTGGGCCCTCCACTCCAAACGACCTGAGTCTCCGCAGCAGGTACAGCCTTTGTGCCTTATAGCTGCCAAATGAAAAAAACTCTAACCTCACGCATTAGATGTCAGTTGATGTAATGTCAAATCTTGAACACAGTACAAGGAATTCTGTTCCTAAGCTTGTTTTTTTTTTTTGTAAAATGTCAAGGTTAGATACTGTAGGCCAACTGCAATCCTTTACTTATTGCAGTGCCACTATCTGTTTGCCTTATATGATGACATTAAAAAAATACAAAAAAATATAGTCTGCACTTATAACATCAATACATGTTACTGTCATTATTTTAACCTGTGTAACTCAACTGACAGATGGAAGACTTCAGGGCAGAACGACCCAGTTTAAAGCCCTGATCAGAATGAGCCAAACAGAGGCCTGTACCAGAAAGCAAGTTCAGCATATCCTGGGTTTGAAGCTACTTTGTGGGAAATATAAGAAAAGGTTAAGCACATAAAACAGACTGAAAGAGAGGTAAAGCACTGTAGAGTAATATAGCATGAAGCGTCAGCTTTAAGTGCTTTGGTCAGTAAAACTGGAAAAGTGCGGCTACATTAATGAAGTTTAGCCGGTTGGAAGCCAGGAAAGAACGCTGGTGTTGGACCAAAAAGTGATCATCTGCCAAAAAGTGATTGCTGGTATTTAAACTGTTGTAAATGACTTGTTGACCTATAATCTGCCAAACACATCTCTCATGCATGATATGAAGCCATTTGGAAACCAGAAAGAACATTTCCATCACAAGGTAGAATCTGCAATCAGCTTTTGGCAGAGGGATTTTTTAGATCCGTGTAAAATGTCCCATTGAGATTAAAAATCTCCTTATAACACAGACCAGGCCAAAAAAGGAGCAGACATTGCAACAAACACAAAATACCAGCTGTATAAATATATTTGAAGTGGCAAAGAAGGGCAAGATCGATAATAATGTAGAGTAGAGAGTGGGGACAATAAAGCAGTCATAAGATAGCTGACAAAACAGATCATTTCTGCATTTTATGTATAAATGCTGTTGACTACAACTTATTAAGAAAACAGGGCTATAAGCATAAAGATCATTGATGTGATCCAATACTTTGGTACTATATCTTCATGGAGCTGTTTTTATAGTGTATATAATATTTATTATTGCTACTACTACTCTGACACAGTGTCAGTGTTACTTTTAATGTTTTTTAACTTAATTTTTACTTTTCTTTGTTTATTACTGTTGTATATATGTTTTTTTTTCTCTTTGATCTCATAGTACAAAGCCCTTACTAGACACTGCTGGCACTTTTTATTGTGTTTTTGCTGTTTATTGTACACAGTACTATTTTTAAAATTGATCATGTTTGTGGGATCAACAAAGTATTGATCTATCTACAGTATCTCGGACACTGAAAATACATTCAGGAACATCAAGAATAACCTTTTGGCAGATGATCACTTATCAATTTTGAAACTGGAAAAGGAAAGAAAACATGAAGTCTCAAGGAAATCACTCAATGCAGGGCAAGAGAGGGCATGAGGAGGAACACAAAGGCCTGATTAGCCAGCCTGAGACAGGTTGCACAGCCCCCCAAAAAAATCAGTGCAGGTGAAGACTTTTAGGGTGGGGCTGACAAGAATAAAGGTGGGGAAAACAGAAAGCAAAACCAAAGCAAGAAACAACAGAAAACTAACCTTCAAAGTGAAACAGGAAGTAACCAAAAGACAAAGACATAAAAATATGATAAACAAGACTCCAAAAATCAGAGATACAAAAGCCTAGGACCCTGGAGTATATGGGATACACATAGAAATCCTGAGTAGTATAATTACAAGGAAACAAACATTCTTTTCTTCTTGCACACCTGTAAGACATTTAGTGGATTTCAGTTTGTTTGCAGGAGGAGGAAAATGGTGGAGTGGTCTACAGCCTTTAAGGAGTAAATATATAGGGACACTTTACTCTTATTTTTACTGCACATAATGACAAGAGCATGACAGTAAAGTGTAAACTCAAGGACAGAAACAATCACATTATACTGCTAACACAACTTCAGCTCTTTGCAATCATGTGCACAGAAACCATGCTAACACAAAACTAACCAAGAACACACAGTGATGATAAACCTGTGTCAGCCCCAGCCCAGTACTCAGACCTGTAACAAAGGCAGTGATGAGCAATCATGCTTGCAGCCTCCATTTCTACCTGTTCACAGTCGCTGTGAAGTCTTTAGTGTGGTTTCATCATTGTGTTGTGCTGTCAGCTTAGTGATTTGTCTTAGTGTGTGGAAATGTAGCCTGAGGTTGATATTGTTAACTGGTAAGCATGAGAAAATGTGATTCAGTTCATTTATTGGAGTAATGAGGTGGTAATGTAATGATTAGTGTATCACATTACTTTCAAATAATTAGGTAAAGTGCTGTGTTACTTTTAAGGACATTAACGAGTATTTGTTAATACTGAGTAATGACCCCAACACTGGTTAAAAGAAGAAATCTTTATTTCACATTTTAGCATAAAGAAAGAATAAAAAAGTAGACATGTTTGATCAATAAGGGCCTGTGAGAGATAGCCAAAGATTAGCTTATAAATGCTACACAAACTGTAACTCAGAGGTTTTAAATGTGTTTAGCAGTGATGACACAGTGAGATACGAGATCAGTAGATTTTTATCTCCTCTAGTCGAGTGAGGTAGTGATGTGTTTTGATGTGGAACTCTTTCAAGTCGCACCCCACACCAAGTTCTTGGCCTTAATCTCCGCATGGGTCTGATTGGCTTGAGTTGGAGGACCGAGGCTGCGTATGTACTCACAAGGTAGCCAATGTTCTGTGTCTGCTCCCAAAATAGGGCATCTGCTAATTGCCACTCTACTGGGATATGACTTGAAAATGAAAATCATTATTGCCTTTGATTACAGTTTGGGTAGAAAAAAGAAGTCCACTAACTGGTTGTGCAGCTTACAGAGTGGTGTTTCAATAATAATAATAAACATCAAAACATTTCAGAAGCAGTTAGCAACCAGGAAGATGAGATATATTGTGCTCCTAATGGCACCATTTAAAAAAAAAAAATTCCTTATTTTTAAGAAATGCTATGTTCTTTTCAAGCCTTTCACTGAGTGTCTTCTCTGCCCGGGAAGCCTTTAATTGTGGCTCTTTTGTCGTTTTGCTTTTAGGTTTTCTACTAAGTAAAGGATGACAAGGCCAGATCGTGTCTTTTCCTAACCCTTTGCTCTCTGTGTGCATTTATGTGGGCATAGCAACCAGGCAGAACAGCAATAAAGGTGAGTGAAAAAGAGCGGAGTGAGTCATCCTCATCCACAACTGAATTCACAAATCAATTGAAAGGGGGGAAAAAGGGGATGTAGGGGATGCTTTTTACTACCAAATCAAGCTAAATCCCAAACCGGTCCAAACACACTCATTTAGGACACTTTCCATATGTAATGAGCGGATATAGTGCTTCTAATGTGCACGTGAGAGAATGCAAATGTACTGTAAGCAAGCGTTGATATGATGTTTGCACTGTGGCAATAATGATGCCTTCAGGAAAAATAGAATTGCAAAAGGCTGGTTGCCATCATTAAAGATTAAAGTTAAGACTTTATGACTCATATCTGTACAAATGAACACATCTATTAGTGTAACTTGCTCTAAGTTTTAATGTCGATGCTGTTCTCATTTGGCGAACTCCTTGGCTCAGGTTGTTAGTGAAAGAGAAGTTGTATAATAGAAATGTGAGCAATTTAAGGCTGCCTTGACACCTGCAGGAAGAAAGAGTATGTGGTAAAAGAGCATCTCGGTAACACAATTACCAGAGCACTCTCCAGTTAAAGAGTGTTGCTCAGGCACATGTTCACTTGGCTTCGTTACATTCAGCTTTCCAGTGCAACCTTACCTTTAAATTCAGAGTTGTAAGTTAGAGCTGCAGCTGCCTCTTTTCCTTTTGAATGTTTAAAGTAATTTAAATTTCCCCGGGTTTCAGAAATGATATACACTGTGCATGCTAAGCCCCAACACATGGCCTACATACGGCTGCCACGTGCGCAGATAGTAGAATTTTTTGGAGGTGTCAGGTATGGAAATCTGTGTTGTACTACTTCACAGATTGGTTTCCGACTACAGGAGCCACTCAGCAGACCAGCCAGACCTGTTGACACCTTTCTATTGGTTCCTGTTGGCTCGTGCTAGGTCATAAATACTGGAAGAGGTGGTGACTGACAGATATATTTTTGCCAGTTTAAACACTGATAAAACTGCTAAAGACAGGGTACTTTTGTTGTGGAAAAGCACATTAAAAAACTCCATATGCTTGAGAAAACTGAGTAAAATAGCACCTCGAAGAAAAATGAGCAGTAAAAATGTGATATTGACATGCTGAAGAGACAAACAAACTAGGCCCTGTGACATTGCTTTGCCACACACTGCTAAACTTTGCTTTTCCTTTTTTCCCCTCCAGGACTTTTCGATTTTTTATTCCATAGCTTTCCTTTTTTCTTTTTTTTTTGCTTTTGTTGTCAGTTGATGAATAAGACCCTTGAGTGAGTGAATAGCTTTTAGAAATCTCTAGCAGACGGCCTAGCTCTTAACTCCTTTTTTTTCACCATTATTCTAAACCTGACGTGGTCAACCTGAAATGCACCAACACTAGCATAAATGTTACATTTTACAACAACTTTTGCTTTTATTTATAGGAAAAGTACAACATTAAACGTTTTTAATGCAAAGTATTGTAAAACAAGATCTCCATAACCTGAGTATCGTATGCCCACACTTAAAACTAAGTGATTGTAATTTCTCAAGTTCTGCCATGTGATAAGAAATAGCTTATGGTATAAATAGTCTCCCTCTGGCCCAGAATAATTTTGGCCCCGTGCTGTCCTGGTCTGAACTGCCAGCTATCAGGAACACTCAGGCGTACACGGTTTCATTTGGTGGAAATGCATATGGTGTCTGCTTGTAACTAAGAGGTATCATGTGCCCTATGGAACAGGGAGATAAAGTGCTATACGCGGCACAAATGCAGGCATAAGACACAGAGATGCCGACACCTGACCAGGACCCAAGTACACCTTCATGCGCACACCTGTATGTTGTGACCCCCCCAAAAAAACCAAAACAACTGTGACACAGTTCAGTCAGCGCCTTAAATGCAGCACCTTGCATCACATGTGAAATCCTCCCCTGAGCACCGCCATCTATCAGAAAAATATAAATTTTTGTTTGATGCAGTTCTTGGAAGGATCCACGATTAAGTCATGTGGCAACAGCGTAGGTCATGGTTGCAAACAAGCTTCCACTGACTTTATACAGAGAGAAAGCTAACCAAGACGTCAAGTGTTCTATCATATTTGATGTTTGATTTTTTAAATTTTTATTTTTTATTTTTGCATGACCTTAATTCGCCTGTAAAATTTGCAACTCCTGAAGCATCAGTCAACAGTTAGCATTGAAACACCGCCTGTGCTGTATCTGGTCATTAACTGTTTTGCGTCAGCTGGCCTTGTACTAGGAAAGAACTGAGCTAAATCCACACAAATTCCTGCACACAAGGAATTCCCCTTCCTTTTTAAATAGTCAGTAGGACACATCACATCCAATCTGCTTGTAGGGAATGAACAAACTGCATTTGCCCCCTGCATCTCTGTTCCTCACTCATTCTTTCACTTAACAGTGTTTCTTTCTGTTCACAGCTTGAGAACTTTCTGAGACCAAAGAGGTCTGTTCATTGCTCAGTCAGACTCACTATCCATGAATTCCCTGAACAAAGCTTATTTAAAAGCCCTGGGACCAGAAGGAAGATTCAAACTTCCCATCCGTTTGACTGCATCTTTTTAAATGCTTGTCATGCCTCACACTAGCTGCTTGGCACATAGTTGTCATCAGTAGTTCATCCCCTGGTTAGGCTGCAGCAGCAGTGTAACTTTTTAGCTGTATTTAGACTTTTATGTCAGTCTCTCACTCTCTGCATTCAGCATAGAAACACCAGTGTGATTCTGAGCCACAGCAGTAAATCAGCATAACCAAACTGAACTAGGAGAGCAGAGTTATTCAGTACTTTGATCAGACTCTAATCAGTTGCAGACCTTGTACTTTTGGCATCATGTAGGCTGACAGATATGACCTGTGCTCACTTACTGTGCATTTATGACTGGGAGCCATGTTTCTTTTCATTCCTGTTCAAGGTTTCTGTGTTCCTGTAATGATGAGCGACCACTGGAAACCAGTGTCACAGAGGGACCTGGCAAGGTATTGAGCGGCCAGTTGAACACTTCCACTAACAGCCAAGGCGGCTGTGATAATTATATCTCCTGCGGGGCAATCTGGAAAGGTCATTTCCATCTGCTGAAAGGCTTGTGGGTGGGCTTCCTCTTGGCCCTTGTGGAAAAATGGTTTGGGGAGAGAGTGGCAGACATTAACCCTTTAAGACCTACCATAGAACCAAGTTCGCCAGAGCTTATATTATATTTTTACATGCTGTGGAGCCATTTTTGGGAGCATTTCAAGTTGCTATACATCAATACAACCATTATAGCCCAAACTTTAATAATATGTCTGCATTAGGTGCATAGTAATTACATAAATTGCAAAAAAGTGCAATAAACTACAAAAAAATTGAAAATCGTTTTTGTTTTTTTAACATATATTTCTAGTTAGAGAAATTTAAGAGGCTTATCCCTCAAAACTGTAAATACAAAAAAGTTACACAAACTAGTTTCCCACCACAGGAAATTTATTTTGAGTGTCTTCATAGTTTTATTTTTGAAATACACCAATTTTTATATACTGCAGGAAAAACGAAAATAAATATTATAGTGCAAATTTGCAAAATAACAGCATATGCATCAAAATAAACTATTTCCAGCAGTGCAATATGAGTCTTAAGCATCCCAGAAACGACACAGAAAGTCATAAAGTCAAACATAACTTTTTAAAACACATAACAAGTAAAACACAAGCTCATAAGGCCCCGATCGTAAAAAACTACATTTCCGCAAAATGACGTCACTTCCGGTTTCGGGCAGGTCATGCGGTCATGTGATAGTTCGCGCTGATGGACGTAGGAAGTGTTACAAACAGCTGATGGATCGGCGAAGCGTGTTTCTGGAATATCATGTTTTTGTTGCTGCAAGTGATTTTTATGCAGTTTTTGCAAAGCTATATGTGGAAGGAAACTGTGACCTAGGACAAGCTGATGGCATAAGATGTAAGTACAACTCCTCCAGTTTCATATGCAAAAAAAATTATTGCGCTAGCTTACTTGGTTGCAGAGCTACCGGGATTTAAAAATAGTTACGCAAAACAGAGCGTGCCCGCTCCGATCGGCTGTAAAGGGTTAAGGAAAGACTCTGATGTACACCTAATATTTCTACACTGAGTAATCAGCTATAGTGAGATTGGGGTATTTAAGGCATTTCTGGAGATCTGTTATTACACAATAGGCTTTTAGATTTATTCAGTTGACTTAAGGAACCTGTTAGGCTCATTTTCATCTGGTAATCCACTAGAATGCCTTTACTTGAATCAAAGAACAACAGACAGTGAATGTCTTAAAAACAAACTGTTTCAGCTTATGTCTATTTAGAGTTCCCTTGTTAAATGCTCAGTTACTTCTGATTGGTTAAACTTGGCTGATTGATTGTAAGGACCACCTCCTCTACCTCCTGCCACTGCGGGAGATCCAAAGGAAAAACCTGTTAAACTGAAAGTACTATAAGTGAAAAGTCTCTTCTTAAAAAGTCTTCCTTTGATGCACACATGTCATTCCTGTATCTGTTAGCAATCCATCTGTTTATATATGTTTATTCCACTGGATCGATCAGTGAAATAAATGTCTACATTACATGTCACACAAGCTTATGTAATGCCTTTAGCCTACTGTTACGGCATAATATTTTTTACCTATATAACAACAGGTAAAAGTTACAATTATATAAAACAAACCACAAGCGTTCCACTCTGGTTGCATTTTGTGACCTTAGTCATTTGAAAATATTATCCTATGTTGTCATAAAAACAAAATACAAAGTTATGAAGTCCTTACCAAAAGCTGTGTTCCATTTTGATGCGATGTAGTAAGAGCTGCTAAAATCAGGGAACTGAAAAACCTGTTTTTGTGTACATGTTTTAAATCAATACCCACATAACTACTGTTTCTAGTAATTGTCAGAGTATCACTATAATAGTAGGACAGATTTGGTGTCATTCTACAATACATCAAGACTGAAACAGCTGCTGTAAGGAAATGGGTCTTTGTCAAGGGTGAGTTGATAACGCCCACAGCACAGAGTGAATGCACTGTGTATGTAACCATGTAACTGCAGTAGTAACACTGCAAGCTTTTAATTGCAGTTTTGCCCTGTTATTCAAACTTCACTATCACTTTACTGATAATGAGGTTTAAATCACTGATAGTGACTTAAACAATAAACTTTATGTAATAATTAGTAGATATTGAAACTAATACGCCCAATAGGATGAGTACGTTATGCAACACATCCTGTTCTGTCATGGCTAACAGGCCAAATATAAGAAAATGTCACCTGATGAATCTGTAAGAATCCATTTCATAACAATTAAGAAATTTACCACGAAACAAGCCACACCTTGTTTAAACATCTTAAAATGCTTTAACTTAAATAATAATTGATTGTTTTGTGTTTGGTTTTTGGTTTTAAACATAACATAATAATACTAGGTATACACTTCATAACTGCACATTTCCAACCCCAAAATTGTTAGTGTCACTGCACACTTTTTACAACTTTTCTAAGGGCAATAATAAACCCTTATATGTTGACTGTCCTATGGAGGAAGGTTCAGGTGCTATTAATCTTCACGTGTATTGACCAAGCGTTTCCTGCATCATTGTGAATCTCTGTGCTGTGCCATTTGGTGTTCAACTAGTGAAAAGGTTAACGATATATAAAACTAATTGTACTGTACTTGAGGAGGCTATGGCATTTGATCGGCTGTTTTTCTGATCCCCCAACACAATTAGTATTTTTGATTCATAAAGTTGACTTGAAAATACCAAGAATGACTTATATGGGCAGATAATGAAATGTCAGGATATGCTGAAAATCCTTGAGCACCGCAGCCACACCTACATGACACCCTCTAACCTTAGATGTTCGACACAACACCTTACCATGTATTTCTCATTCACCCATATGAACACACACACCAATGGTAGCAGAGCTACCATGCAAGGTACTTGCTTAACATCAGGGGTAATAGCTCCTTGAGGCAACTCTTGCTGTGAATCTGTGCTATATATATATATAAAATTAAATTGGAATTGAATTAACTTGGGTATCAGTGTCTTGCCTGAGAACACGTAGACATGGGGAGGGGCTGAGCATCTTGACAACTAATGTGGAAATTAGTGCACAGCTTTGACTTCAGCCACAGCCAGCACAGGGAGATGCTCATTACATAAAAAAAACGTGTGTTGCCTGTTTTTGCGTTAAAAAAAGAAAACTGATTATGTCCTCCACTTGAATTAATCATGTTTACTGGCAGTTTAATTTTCTTCCTCCAGCGTTGTTCTCTTACTTGCTTCCTCTCAAGTGTGACATTGTCTACACAATAGCTCCTCTTGTAATTAAATATATCCGACGCAATGCTACGCAGAGTGGATAATTGATTATAATCAGCTGTTTTAGGTTTCCAATGAACTAGGAAGAGCTTTGTTTGCCTCGGTACATCTTGGAATTCTAATCATTCAGTCAGGGACTATAAAACCTGTAGGAGCAACACAACTTCTGACCCTTGCCGTCAAGGAAATAGGGTCATGAAAAAGTTATGAGAAAATGGTGGCGCTATCAACAGGGTGAACACATTACAAGTTCACAATAGCACATTGTATTCTTGCCCTTTGAATTTCTGACCCTGGGAGATTTAAACGTTATCACTGATACATGTTCCCCCTTTGGCCGAAGCATACCATATGGGTTGAGTTTTTTGTACTTTTGCAAAAAATAAACCACTTAACAAATGTAAAAAAAAAGAAGAAGCTGAAATGCAAAAATGAACAAATACAAATATATCACAAATGATAAGTCTATTGTTGGTTGCAGGCACATGCAGCCCACACACAAAGTGAAATTGTCAGGAACAAACGCTTTACAAAATGATGTGATAGCTTGAAATGTCACTTTGTAACACATGTTGGATACCACTTTTTCATAATCACTCCATGTTTATGAAGTAGTGGTTCTATTAGTTGACTCCCACCTTAGGAAGGTGTGGTTCAGGCCTTCCAGTCACCATTATGCTGGTATCTGGAATATGGTTTATGTTATGACATCCGGCTGTTTTTCACATATGTTCATGCATTTATATGGATATGGTTACTGTTGACCATATAGTCATAAAACTCATTTAACACTTTCACAAACACTTTCATTCAGTGGTGAAGGAGAGCATATGTCGTATTTTACCTTCCTGATAATATTGTATACAAATTGAGGTTACAGTGAATGTGCAAAATACACAGCATAATTTACAAATGATGTACACATTCATATTTCTACTGCCTGATGTGTCATGAGTTTGGGCTGGAGGTAAAAAGCTTGACCAGAAAGATAAAGCCTAACAGGATGAGAATCCCTCTGAAGTTTGGTCAGGAGAGCAGCAGTGATGGCAAATTCTTGAAAATTTGCCATCACCACATGCTTTACATTGAAAGGTAGACCCTATAAGAATACATGCAGAGAAAAGCCTAACAGTTGTGACTCCATATGAGCAAGCACTTTGATGACAGTGGGATGGAAAAACTCCCTTTTAGCAGGAAGAAACCTCCAGCAGAACCAGGCTCAGGGAGTGGTGGCCATCTGCTGCAACCGGTTGGGGTGAGGAGAGGAAGACAGTACAAGAACATGTTGTGGAAGAGAGCCAGAGAATAATAACAGGTAATCATTCAATGCAGAGAGGTCTATTAACACGTAATGAGTGAGAAAGATAACTGAAGAAGAAATACTCACTGCATCATGGGAATCCCCCTGAAGTCTACATCTATTGCAGCATAACCAAGGGAGGATTCAGGGTCACCTGGTCCAATTATTAATTCATGTACTAACCAAGACTTGGAAGAAAGAGACCAAATGTTTATTAATCCACATTTCACTGTGTTACTCTTGGGTGCAGATGTAGATGCTGTAGAACTATTGTTCTTTTTATGTGTTTTTTTTTTTTTGTTTTTTGTTTTTTGCACAGAGGCATGTAAGACTGCAACTCTGCTTCCTGGTCCCAACTCTTGATAGTCATGTTTTGGGTGGGTTTAATAAATTGGGCCAGTTTTCTAGAAATGAGAGCTGTTCCATCCAAAGTGGGATGGATGCCTTCTCTCCTAACAAGACCAGGTTTCTGCCATAAAGGTGACCAAAGTTGATCTGTTATCTATAAAGCCCACATTGTTTTTTTAGACACCACTCAGACAGCCTGCAATTTAAGGAGAACATGAGGCTTAACATGTCACTCCTGGTCCATTTGGGAGGGGACCAGAGAAAACTTTCAGACAGACAAAAGACAGGACAGAAACATTCCCGAAGGAAGATGAGGGATGAATAGAAGGCAGAAAATCAAAGCAGCTGGACTCCAACTGAATCAAGTGAGGAGCCATTAAACAACTCTGATATCTTGTCAACTTACTCAGGAAAAGGTGAACAGCCTATGTAAAGAGTCAGGAATATAGGCATATGGGTGCCATCGGTAGACACAGATTAAGTTAGCATTGTGTCTGTAAACTGAAACTAAAATACTGTAGACTCACTACAGTCTTACAGTTGGCCAATAGAGAAAGAAGGTTGGGCTTGCTGACCACCACAGGTGCAGAGTGGTGTCAAAGTCCCAAGCTAATGTGGATACTGGAGCATGATTGTGAGAGACAAGGGTGTCAATTTCCACCTCCCTCTGGCAAAAACATGCTGTCTAACTCCTCACAAAGGTGTTTTCACTGAAATCAAAGTCCCTGAAATAAAAAGGCAAACTGACCAGGAATTTGCCAATTGGGCCTTTGCTGTACTGTTAGAAATTAGGGTAAAGTTTAAAAAATTGACCCACATGCTGATACAAAAGAGACAATCGGGCTGGAAAAGTAATAAAACTGAGGACACAAGAAAATCCAAAAGAAATGATCCAACTAAGAGAATCCAAAAACGTAAACATAATGAAGTCCAAAAAGGTAATGAACTAAAAACCATAACTCAGGGAAGACAGGCAGACTGTGAGACATGAGAAAGTCTCACAGTCTTCAAAAATAGAGAACAGGACATGGACGACTTGACAAACTGACAAAGGGATAAAACACACAAATTAAATACTCACATGGAAGAGTGGGGTAACAAGGAAGAAGTAAACACAATCAGGCCGGAGCAGGCAATAACAAGGGCAGGAAAAGCAAAAACACGCATGAAGTAAAAACACATGTCAAGCAAAGTAAATAACCTTCAGATTACGAAAGGAAGCAAGTAAAAGACAGACATGGAACACACACATACACAGGAAGATGTGGAATAGGAGGCACAAAAGGCATTGAGAGAAGGCAAAAAAGAAGTCTTTCATTACTTTCCTTCCTTTTTCTCAAATTCTCATGTGTGAGGATAATTGTTTTAGCGTTTACGGTAACTTACACAAACACATCTGACTGTTATTGTTCATAAATCTTAAAGAATACCTGCTCATTTGTAAAACAGCTCTTGCAGTCATCTAATGTTTGATTAACGGCAACGCTATAACCAATGAGCGAAAAGGCTCAACTATCGCAGGCAGTTTTTGTAATGAGGAGAGATGAGTTTTGTAACAGAAGAAGGGAGGACAAAATGCCAAGCCATCACAAGCACATATTTGTATTAAAGCTGTGTCTCATAGAGCAGCATTGATCACGTCAACACGGTGTGACCATAAGGCTTCTCTATTCCTCACAAGACCAGGCTGAACTTTAGTCCTGATCTCTTCAAACCAAGGTCAGACAGATCAAACAATGTGTAAAACAAGTCAAAACAGAGCAATGTGTAATTAGTTTCTCAGTTTGTTTGGCCTTGCCCATAGTAACTGCACATTTATCTTCATGCAAATTAGTTTCTCATTGTAATACCAAAATATAGAGGGCACACATCTCCCCTGGCAACAGTAGTGGTTACTTGAAGAGCCGGGATTTGAAGCCCAAGTAGAACACGTTGCCTTTAAATAAAAGTGCTGTAGCAATTGCATAACTCTTATAGTGCACATACATTCCAGTACATGTGGCTGAACAGCCTTTAAGCAATCTCTCCTGACGCTTCTCCAACAGAACTGGTTTACCTTTTGTCCTTTATCTATCTGTCCCTTTATGAGTGGGTTTGCAACACTACAAATGCCTCAGAGAAGAAACTACATGAAAGTGCGCACCATTACCATCAAATTGCCTATCTCGTCCAGAAGAGCTGGCTTTTCAACTCAACTTTGAGTGCCTTGGAACACGCTCCAGGACAGTTATAAAACCAGTTACCTTTCATCATCATTAGAAAGTATCGTGATTAGTCATTCTTTTGGGGACAAATAAACCTAAGGCACCTAAGGCCAAGTTGCATACACACATTACAGTGTGTGCCTGTCGTTCATTAGGCAGTACATTTTATGAGTCCTGTTTGTTAGGTATTTTTCCACTGTCATCTCACACTATTGCAAATAATTGGGTGTTATTTAGGACAAGATTGGCTGTGACATGATGTAAAGGACTATTGATATTTTCATGTGATATATTTCCAGGAAATTAGTCTCATGCAAACAAACCCATGCACCAAAACTGAAATGGTTGAGGGTTTTGATGTAGAACTTTTACAAAAGAAGAAATTACCTCATTTTAAATCACCTCTCAAACACGACCCTGCATGAGGTCCAGTAGTAATAATTCAACCACTGTAGAAAATTATATCTGTTGGGCACATTGCATCTGGAATGAAGTAAACATGCACACCAGTTTTGCTGCCTTCTTTACTCTTCATGAGCATGGTCAACAAGACCACAGCTCTTTTTGCTTGATATATACACGAAGACATTTTAAAACCCTGTCTAAGGTTCTTATAAATGCATTGCTCCAATGCCATTCTCCTCACCAGAGCTAACATTAGTAGCTAACTGTGATCCTTGGGGAGGATTTACAACATTTGTCTTGGCAGATGCATGCCCATGTGTTAATATTTACAACTCCTAGCCACGTGACTGTTGTGCATCACTTTCCAGCTAAATGAGGTTTCCAATTACCAAGGATACTGGCTACAGTTAGAGTTTGCCTCTGAGTGTACTCTGTCTCTCCCCAAACAAGGAAAATGCTGTGGTCACTGGGCAAGAAGATGAGATTCTATGACAGAGGGGGAAAAATCTGAATAAAATCAAATCAATAAAACGATTAAATAAGATCTGAAGTGGTACGACAGTTCTTCAGCTCTTTCTCCAAAGAATAATGAACAAACATCGCTTTGTCTGTCTGCTCATACCTAACATGAGGATTAAGTCTCTTCAATCATCTCTCCCCATCTGTCTCTGTATTTTTGACATGCACAAATGTGGCACCACCCCGGAGTCCAAATCCACCTCAGTTCCAAGATCTTCATTTCTGTTTTCTAATGCCAGGGCACATCAGACTGACTAGTTTCCTGTTCAGAGAGTAAACAGTCAGGGAAAATTGTAAGGTTGGAGAGATAAATAACTGAGACTTATACAAAGGAATCGATGACACAGTTTATCAATACTGAAGTGGCGATGTTCTCCCTCCAAAAGAAGACACTGAAGAAATGATTCTGACGATAATAAAGCATGAACTTTTTATTCCATTCTCGTTTTTGAGGACTTGTTTCCTCCAACTTGTGGGAAAGCTATAAATTTCTGCAAATTGTGGGATGTATGCTCAGACACATTTTTGTTTTGAATACAGAATCAGCCTTGTTAACATGTGCATTTATAAGGCCCTGTGTCCATTTAGTTTTGCCAGATGTCCTTGTGTAACACTTTAAATTATCATCAGCCATGCAGACCCAGTTCTCTCTTTGACTGGGGTTGTGACAGTGAAAGTCACATAATGAGTATAATAATAAGCGTGACAGGTATAACAAGTGAGTGTTTTAAATGCTACATGAGTATGGTATTAAATATTGTTGACCTTGCTGCAATTTATTACACATTCAATGAGCTCATTAATGACTTAAACACATTAATGAATTAAGCATGGCTCAGTTTAATAATGACTATCTGGATGATGTCTGGGGAATGCTCTTTGTTCCCAATAAAAATCTCATCAAAAAACTCATACACACTGTGTTATTTATGACAGAACCAACTTTTGAATTTCGATTCACAATGTTCAGCAAAACATGTCTGACTGACACCAGCCGAGATATACCAGCAAGTCACTGGCCTCATTCGTTTCTCTTCATTGGTTACGCAACTTAAATTTGCTTCTTCCTCTGATAAGTGTTGAGCGCTGTGTTTTCTGGCAGCAGAAAAGAGGAACCAGAAGTGAAGGTAATACAGAAAGGACACCTCCCTCTGGTATGGTTTACCAAGCTAAGATTAGCAGTCAATACTTCCTTTCTTACCCTTTAGAAAGAAGAAATGTTCAAGTACTGTTTTCTTTTTGGGAGAAAAGAAATCAATACTACAGTCTCCTTTACCAGGCATAATAAAAAAAAATAAATAGTGAACATAGTGTCATAGGTAAGATCACACTGTACACTACACTGAACTTTGATATGAGGTGTTATGTATTTAGTAAAAGCAATATGTTGTTTAGTGGTACTACTTTGAGTTGTAAAGTAGAGAACACCAAGTGTGGTGAATGTGCGCATTGATATGCATGTGTCCTTCCACAACATCTTTAATAATGTAAGTTACTTTCCACAAAAAGGTGTTGTTGCTTAAGTGGCTAAGTTATAAGAGAGAACATAACATGAGGGTTAAAGAAAAAAATAAAGGATTGCAGGACTGCAAATGATGACTATCAAAGCAGCAGCTCAACACACCATGTTTTGGCATGAGTGGCTGTACTTACAAGCATGAACACTACTTGTCTGCTTAAAGAAGAAGCTCCGTTTTTTGCAAATTGCATTGCATTTGATCTAGTTTACATTTTCATGAACTGTAAGCCTGCATGGTGAGTCTGTGGGTGATCTTTGCACTAGCTGTAATGTTTCAGCTATCTTATAAAATGCAAAGTGTTCTGTATCCACAGGGTTAAATTTTAAACGACTTTGGTTTATGATACCAGCACGCCAGATACGAATGGTGTAACTGAAAAGATTAAGGACATTTCCACCATTCTGAGCTAATGCTAATTATCTCATTTCTATCTGTACTAGCAGACACTCTGGCCACACTACCGCTCATTATCACAAATTATCATTGGTCTTATCAGCCAATTATATTGAAGTAACTCAGTGCATTCACACAGGCAGAAATGGTCAAAAGGACCTGCTGAATTTCACATCAAGGATCAGAATGGGGAAGAAAAGGAGATTTAGGTGACTTTAAACGTGACATTGTTTTTGGTGCCAGATGTGCTTGTCTGACTATTAAAAACACACAACCATCTCTAGGTTTTACAGAGTGTGGTCTGAAAAAGAGAACATATCCAGTGAGTGGCAGTTCTCTGGGCAAAAATGCTTTTTTGATGTCAGAGATCAGAGAAGAATGATCAGCCTGGTTCTAACTTATAAGAGGGCAACAGTAACTCAAGTAAAGAACGGTTACAAACAAGGTATACAGAAGACTATCTCTGAATACATCGCTTGTCAACTTTTGAAGCAGCACACCACAGTAAATGCCACAGCCTACCTGAGCATTGTTGCTGACTGTGGTCATCCCTTTTTGACCAAGTGTACTCATCTTCTGATGGCTGTGCCAGTGACACCTTGAAAAAAAAAACCATCCCTGGATCTCAAACCAACAGAGCACCTTTGGGATATGGTGGAGCTGATATAAATGTAGCAACTGAATGATACTGTCATGTTAACATGGACCAGCATCTCTGAGCAAGGTTTCCAACATGTTGTTGAATCTGCGCCATGGAGAATTAAGGAAGTTCTGAGAGGAAAAAACAGATTCCAATGCAATACTATCAACGTGTACCTGATGAACTTGTCGGTGAGCGAATGTTTACACTGAGTGTGTCGGCATGGTAACATTAATGTTTACTGTAAATACTGGTTATCTGTTTGCAACACTTTATAACAATAATCATTAAAAACGTGATAGTTTATTAAACTTCAGCCAGTATTTTTGGACTTTTAACAAACAGTAAAATAATTAATAATGCAAAATAATAATGTTGAAAGTACTGCTTTTATTTTGTGAAATACAAACTATTCACTGTTTGTTTTTTGCGTTGTTGTTTTTTTAAATTTATGATATAGTAATAATGTATCATTTTCAAACTAAGGTAAGACAGCACTACTTTAAGTGCACAGACGTTTCCCTGCTTTCTACTATGCTTGTAAGATTTATCTTCTCCTTTTATCTTTTTCATCATGAACTGGGTCACAGGTACAACTTTTACTGTCCTTGCCTGTGTTTTGACATTTTTACAAAAACATCAAAATTTTTATCAGTTTTGCCCTTAATGTTGGCTGAAACCTCAGTGACAAAATGGTCTGACCTGAATCATTTGACAATGGTGGCCATCAGCTTGTATGTCACTAATAAAGCATCACTTTGAAAACCCCTGTATCTACCACTGTGGTCCAGACTGTCTTTTTTGGGTCAGGCGACTGAAAAAATAAACTCACCAACTTTCTTTTATCTAAATCTGTGTATGTGTTGGAATCTGTGTGTCTGTTATCTAATGCAATCTGCCAAACATTAAACGATGGCACGTGAAGATATGGAATTCTTATTTAAGATTGAGAAGTAAGCCGACAAGGAAATTAAAAAGCAATGTAACCGGTAGTATAAAATTATCAGCAGTGCAGTTGCACTTTATGTTAAAAAATGCAATGAGCGAACTCTCTCTCTACTTCAACCTGTGATTTTGTACAATTGCAGGCCTGGTTTTGTGCCACACAGTCATTACAGTGATAATGGCTCCAAATTAGCTTCATCCTGCAAGCTTGCCCCATCCGTCTTGGGCCTAGATAACAGAGGTTCATCTTTGGGAAGAGCAGATAAGTTACATTTATATCGGTTATATTACCATGCCAGAATAGTTGAAGTGAGACCAGATTTACTGGCTGCTCTACAGTATCCCATGGGGCAATCTTACAAGCACAGAAATGAAGCCATCTGGGAAATGCCAAAAACTGCAGTTCTTCAAGTGGCCACTTGAGATTGGATAATTTGCATGTTTGGAGCCTGGTACACAAGCAGGTTTTTGTTCTTTCTAGCTAAATCCCCCCTCCCGGCCTTAACCTAACTACAGGATGAGATACATGGATTCCAGTACAGGCAGCTGTAGCCGGCAGCTGTCTGGAAAGCTTCACCTCTGCACATCTGAGTCACCAAACCGGACCTTTTGTGCCTTTTGGAAAGGTTAATTGATTGATGTAGTGAATTGCACTAACAACATGTCCAAGAAGCCGGTGTTTAGTGAGTGATGTTCTGTTCTGCAGTTTTGTTTGTATAGTTATGTAGTACTATTTAGCAGGTATCTGTAACTAAGCAGTGCACCTATACAGTCTATGGAGCTGATAACATCGCACTCCATCATCACTTCCAAATTTGGTTACTTCTGGCTGCAATCCAAGATGGGGATGGCTACCAAGCTAAAATTCAGGTTTTAAAATAGGACTTCACAAACCATCTTTTAACATCTTCTATATGCAGTCTGTACAACATCCTCAAAGGCTCTAAGAGGATTTTGGCCTACAATGTTGAGGATATTGTGCATGCTCATGCATATCAGCTGCTCAGTAACGTCTGATTCTTTCTCATGGCTACACTGAGCGAGAAAGTAGCCTGTTTACCTTTATCAGAGCATCGAACATCTAATTTGCCATCGGTAAAGCACAGCTAGCTCTGCAAAAACAATATCAAGATGGCATTCTCACTCAAATTTACTGAATAAACAATGTAAGAAGCTCAAACAGCAAAAGCAGATGTGTTGTGACAACAGCACTTTTTTTTCTTGCATCATATTACTTGAATGCATACAGCCTTTACCCGCATGGATTATTCTGACCACACACAGAAAACCGAAAAACCTTTCACCTAGAAACCTAGATTTTTTTGTATTTGATTGCCATGTAATTTTATGTTTTCAGTCACTAGTCTAAGGGATTCACCTGTGCTTTATTGACAAAGGACGGTTATGTAATTCAATATTTTGGTTAGGACCGATGGTCAGAAAAAGGTTTTTTCCGTTTTTGTTTATGATAGTGTCAAAAACTTTTGCCGCTTTGTATTGTAAAGTGTGCAGTGACAGTGACATCTGCAGCATATTTAGTAGTCAGGAAATCCCCTTAAAGGCAGCAGGAAACAGTAAAACTGATCTTAATCTGTACCAGTGGAGTGAGCTTTAAATTTTTGAATTAAGAAAAAAAAAAACCAAATCTAGTCCTGTTTTTTTCATTAATGTTATTTAATTGCCAGACAGGAGTGGAAACAGTCCCATATAGGCAAAACTTAGTGACAGTTGATCAATCAGACTCCCTCAGATGCCTTATAGTAATATTCTTCTTGCCGGAAATTAAGTTTTTCAATTAACATTAATGAAAATGTCTGCAATATCAAACAAGGAAAGAAAAGCACTGCAGTGAGCATGCTGCAGTGTCTTTGTGCAGACCCTGTGGGTACATCTGTTTATCAGTTTGTGCATGTGCGTGCGTTTCAGCTCTCAAGAGGAAGGTGTAGTTTTCCCATCAACAATGTAACATGTGTGCATGACGTCTCTGCATGTTTTCTATTATGTCTTCCTATGCAAAATATATTTCAACAGTGTCACCATCCAACAGTAAATACAAGGAAGTAAATACTTTCCCATCATGTGTCTAGCCTCTGTTACTATAGTCAAGCTCTAAACAAATTTTAATGAATAATTTTTCGGCCCATTTAGATTTGTGGAGACTAAACTAAGAGCACATGTCATAAAACAGCATAAATCCAATAAAGAAAGCAAAGCAGCAGAGACGAGACAATGCCGTGTAAAAGCCAAACTCATAACAAGATTGTTCTCCTTATTGGAATCATTGTTATTCTGACCCCCATAGTCATTTTTATTGACTGCTGTTGGCATGCTGTCTTTTGATATGCATATTTCAGCTTTCGGAGATTGGAACGTGAAGATTAAGTTATCTATGAACCAGAGGTGGGACCAAGTCATTGTTTTGCAAGTCTCAAGTAAGTCTCAAGTCTTTATCCTCAAGTCTCAAGTCAAGTCTCAAGTAATGTCAGGCAAGTCAGAGTCGAGTCTCAAGTCACTGGTGTAAAAGTCCGAGTCAAGTCACAAGTCTGAAACTTTGAATTTCAAGTCCTTTTGAGTCTTTAAAAAAAAAAAAATGAAAAAAGAATGTTGCAGTTATGCTAAATGTAAATATTAGACCATGTAATTTTAAAATCTGTGTTTTTCTCAACACATGACAAAATAGTGAACTTAGAAAATAGACACAAATTGTGAAATTGCACCTCTATAAAATGCAGCTCAATTAAACCTAGCTCCAAGAATAATTTTCACCGACAGTTCTGAGATAAGCTGCATGTTATTCTTGGATGCGGTTGTAGGACCGGTGTTGCACAACACCGGCTTTAAAATCGCATGACAAAAATATCATACACATTAAAAAAAAAAACTGCATCACCAACGTAGCCTGGACAACATTTGCTAGTTAGATGAAGTCAGCTATCTCATCGTAGCATATTTATATGCATATTTATAATTATACGGTTCTTGGAGTGAGTGCACACACTCATGAAGTTTAGTAACTTCAGGTCACTGCAACAAGCCCAGGTACAGTTTACCGCTGGATGGGTACAGGACCTTGAAATGCACCGTGTAGAACGAAAGACCATCGTACGTATCATAAGTTGACTACCGTGACTACCGTAAATAGTCAACGGTGCAATAGACTCAATACTTGAAATGTGCAATTCACTTGTATTTTTATTTTTATTCCTATTTATTCTATTTATCCCCTTCGTATATTTTATTTATATTGTCTCTGTATTTATATATATGTGTGTGTGTATAACTCTGTAACTTCTGTCGGTGCTGTGCTTTTTTGGAAATCGAATTTCCCAGAGGAACCCACCCGAGGGATTAATAAAGTTCTATCTTATCTCTTATCTCTTAAGTTTACCAGTCTCACAAATTGTCGTCATAAATACACATTCCTTAACCGTTTATTAATAGGACCTTTGAGCTCAACGGTAATTAATTAGTAGTGGAAATAATTTCTGGTAGCATCACAGAAATGTAGCAGTGACAATAATACTGTATGCTGTAATCGTACTGGGCAATTAGTGATACAAAAAACCTGTTTAATCCTGTGAATAAAAGTATATGTTTTTGTCAGTGTACCATAATAACAGAGGCGAAACGCAATATTGTGTCAGGACAATTCACTATTTATGCACAATAAATAAAGGAGCATAGCGCGACAATTTCTGTTCAGCGCCAGACTTGCTTGTAACCTATATCACCAATTATGTTATGAAAATGACGTATTAACTACTAAAAAACACTGACCTTCGTGTAAATGCTTGGAGCAGACTAACCTGTGAGCTGGAGTGTTCTGGGACGTTATATTTGATCTTTGAATGGCTGCAATCCAGGCCATCCGTCGCGTCTTTGTTACTTCGGAAACATGGCTTGAACAATTTCTCTTCAACGACGTAATCCGATAACAACCGATCTCTTTACCCGTCGGCTTCCCGTGGCTGTCATGCGACCGGCTATTGCAGTTAATAATACAACGGCTTCTTGACATTTTTGTGTTTCTTTTTATCGCTGTGTGACTGATTTCAATTGAAAGTCTGCGTGCGCTAGTACCTCTTGCCACGAGTTCCCAGAATCCTTTGCGGTTCTACCCCTGAATGACGTCACATTTTCAATCTCTATATAATATGCATGTTAAATTTTATATTTGGGGTGAAATATCAAGTCTTTTCAAGTAAACCGGTTCAAGTCCAATTCAAGTCCCAGGTCATTGGTGTAAAAGTCCAAGTCAAGTCACAAGTCTTAGAACATTTTTTCAAGTCAAGTCTAAAGTCATAAAATTAATGACTCGAGTATGACTCGAGTCCAAGTCATGTGACTCGAGTCTACACCTCTGCTATGAACTGTTTTAGTGCGACATCTTAAATCTGATTAGCAAATCGAATTTAGATTTGATGGATGTTCTTAAAATGAGCAGTTTCAGTACACATAGCACTGTGGCTAATCCACAACAGCTGTGTTTGCATGTCCAAATCTCCCACTACTGCAGCTGGCTTTATCTATTAACACAAGAAGGCTTCAGTCAGGCTGCTGGAGGAGTTTGTGTGGAGTCTGTACAGTATGTTCTCCAGTTTTTTCAAGGCACTGAGCATTCCTCCCAGTAGTGAAAAAAATGCAGGTTTAGGGTTAACTGGTTTGACCTGGAGGTGTGAATATGAGCTTGAGTGGTTGTCTCTGTGACGTGGGATGTGCTTCAGCACCTCATGGCAGAGATAAGAGGGTATGGATGGAATGATGTTGAACGGGTTAAACAGATGTTTGTTTTTTTCCTTAACAGACGAGATTTTATTACACCTTAAATACTCTTTCATTCTTCACATGAATAGTAATCTTTTATGGGCAATCTTTTCTTATCCTTTTCAGTGATTTCATTATTAGTAATGACAGACACGTTACACTAAAGATGTTTTAATTCTATTACAGAGTTTCCCATTCTATTAATGTCATGTTTGTTATGAATATCAGGCTTCTTTTCACACATTTGTCTTTGAATGAAATAAGTGAATTGCCTGGAGTGTGTGGCTATTGTGCAAAGTTATACAGGATATTGCTGTCAAGGCTGGCAGAGTAGGATGCAATGCAGGACTTGGAACAGGAGTAAACTAAAAAGCTGTTTTGTTAAACAAAAACTAATTAAAATAATAAAGCAGGTCAAAAAACAAATAGAAACCAAATCTGCATATAAACACGGATACTATGCTGCCAGGGAGGGAGGATTAACCCAGAGGGAGAATGCAATGAAAACCAGAGGGAAACTTAGGACTAAGAGAGAGAGGAAACAGTTGGGCAAAACAAGACAGATGAACAGAATCAAACTAACATGGCAAGGGGAGGGGAGGCAAAACTGAAGACAACACACAAGATGCTGGAATATCAAAATAAAACAGGAAGTTTTACCAGCACTAAGACATATGAACTTGACAGAATTAAAGGAGACAAGGGTTAATACTACAGGTGACACTGAGGAAAAGACGCAGAAACAAGAATAGGACATGAAAGGCAAATAACATAATCAAACAAAAAACAATACAAAATGGAAATACAAAACTTCATTGAAACTTCATTCTGAAAAAGAGCAGATTCCTTTTTTCATTTATCAAGTGTGACCCAGGCTCCATCTGGGCTGTAATTGATTCCAGAAAAGTAGAACACTGAAATAACTTACAGTAGCTTGCAAAAGTATTCGGCCCCCTTGAACTTTTCCACATTTTGTCACATTACAGCCACAAACATGAATCAATTTTATTGGAATTCCACGTGAAAGACCAACACAAAGTGGTGTACACGTGAGAAGTGGAACGAAAATCATACATGAGTCCAAACATTTTTTTTTACAAATAAATAACTGAAAAGTGGGGTGTGGGTAATTATTCAGCCCCTTGAGTCAATACTTTGTAGAACCACCTTTTGCTGCAATTACAGCTGCCAGTCGTTTAGGGCAGCGGTCCCTAATCCCCAGGCCACGGACCGGTACATGAGTCATTTGGTACCGGGCCGCGAGAGTTGAGGCTCAGGTGTGAAATGTATAGAGATTGAAAATGTGACGTCACTCAGGGGTAAAACCGCAAAGAATTCTGGGAACTTGTGGCAAGAGGTACTAGCGCACGCAGGCTTTCAATTGAAATCAGTTATACAGCGATAAAAAGAAACACAAAAAATGGCAAGAAGCTGTTGTTATTAACTGCAATAGCCGGTCGCATGACAGCCACGGGAAGCCGACGGGTAAAGAGATCGGTTGTTATCGGATTACGTCGTTGAAGAGAAATTGTTCGAGCCATGTTTCCAAAGTAACAAAGAGGCGACTGGATTGCAGCCATTCAAAGACAAAATATAACGTCCCAGAACACTCCAGCTCACAGGTTAGTCTGCTCCAAGCATTTCCACAAAGATCAGTCTGCTGTTGTAGTTAATGCGTCATTTTTCTTAACATAATTGGTGATATAGGTTACAAGCAAGTCTGGCGCTGAACAGAAATTGTCGCGCTATGCTCCTTTGTTTATTGTGCATAAATAGTAAATTGTCCTGACACAATATTGTGTTTCGCTTCTGTTATTACCATGGTACACTGACAAAAACATATACTTTTATTCACAGGATAAAACAGTTGTTTTGTATCACTAATTGCCCAGTACGATTACAGCATACAATATTATTGTCACTGCAACATTTCTGTGATGCGTACCAGAAATTATTTCCACTGCTAATTAATTACCGTTGAGCTCAAAGTTCCCATTAATAAACGGTTAACGAATGTGTATTTATGACGACGATTTGTGAGACTGGTAAACTTATGATACGTACGACGGTCTTTCGTTCTACACGGTGCATTTCAATGTCCTGCACCCATCCGTCGGTAAACTGTACCTGGGCTTGTTGCAGTGACCTGAAGTTACTAAACTTCACGAGTGTATGCACTCACTCCAAGAAGCGTATAATTATAAATATGAGCGTGGTGAAGTTGGGCAGCACGATGACGTATTATGTCCCTCTGTGTGCTCGTAAGGGTCTGACCCTTTCACTCCTTTGATTTTTTTCCTCGTATCTTTTCTTTGACTTTTCATCATGTCTGTCTTTGTACGGACCGGCATTGTTCTCCTTCGTTTTGTACATACCTTTTTGGGGGGCAAAGAAAAAGCAAGAATTTATTGGAACCGAAGAATGAACGTTTTGCGGTGCTCCAAATGCTTGCATTTGATGCAGTACTTGGATTGTTTTGCCACGAGTTACCGGCATGCAATGCGCGAAAGTCACGTGGTCTGTCAATCTCTATAGTTTTCAGGGTTTTTATCGGTTTTCAGCGTTATTTTGTTATCGTTTTTATTGTTTACTCTGTTTTGCTTGGCCTTTTCACGTGTGTTATGAACAGTGATGCCGGTAACGCGTTGCTTAGTAACGCGTTACTCCGAATATGACCACTTTTTCAGTAACGACTAATCTAACGCGTTACTATTTCCATAACAGTAGTCAGATTAAAGTTACTTGTCCAAACCACTGTGCGTTACTATTTTTTTAAGCAAAAAGATTTGGTTTCTTCTTTTCGTCTCAGCGGATGACAAACGCATACGTGTCGTGAAACGTCACATAAGCGACAGGTCACGTTTCCCGCTCACAAGCAGCCAGCGACGTAAAAAAGTGTAAACAACAATGGAGGGAGAGAGATGTTCGTTCTTTAGCTGGAAATATGGTCACTATTTTGAGTTTCTGTCAACTAAAGATTTAAATATTAAGGTTCGTTGTACACTCTGTGTTGGCGAAAAAGTGTTATCTACCTTCAAAAACACTACGTCAAACTTAAAGAAACATTTGGAGTCGCAGCACAGCACAGTCAAACTCACAGAGAGAGTCCCACCAAGTGGTCCGAAGCAGAGAGCCGTGACTTCCGCAGAAGGTCCTACACCCCCCAAACAACAAAAGTTGGACTTTGGTGCAAAACCAGTAAGTGATGAAGAATTGAAGAAGTTGGTCGCGCAGTATATTGTAGAAGAAATGCTACCTATAAACACTGTTGACTCGCCCTCGTTTCGTGCCATAATAAAAAAGATCCCTACTTCTGTTAATGCCGAGCTGCCTCACCGAACGACTTTTACTTCTTACTTGGAGAAGGAGTTTACAGAAATGGAGAGAAATTTGAAGGCCACACTGAATGAGATTGACTTTGTTTCAACTACCGCGGATATTTGGACTGCTAACAACAGAAGCTATATGGGAGTAACGCTCCACTGGATCAGTAGAACCACATTAGAGCGTCACAAGGTTGCATTAGCATGTAGGCGAATTCGTGGTAGACACACGTATGATGTCATTGGTACAGAAATCGAAAACATCCACTCCTCTTATGGATTACTCAACAAAGTAGTTGCAACAGTTACTGATAATGGATCCAACTTTGTTAAGGCGTTTCAAGTTTATCATCCTGTCACGGAGTCCGATGATGAGACGGAGGAGGAAGAGTCCAGTCCCAAAGACGATGATGTCACTTTTTCTGATCTGTCAGAAATCCTCTCGGCTGAGAATGAAAGTGATGGTCAGCTGTCTCTTCCCCCGCACCGCAGGTGTGCTTCGCACACCATCAACATAATTTGCACACGTGATGTGGAGAAACATTTAACAACCAATGCAGAGAGCAGGGCTGTGTATAGGAGCAGCACAGCAAAATGCACAGCTCTTTGGACCAAATCGAGTAGATCTACACTTGCATCAGAAACAGTGGAAGAAATCAGCAAAAGAAAGCTCCTAATACCAACATCCACAAGGTGGAATTCCTTTTTTGATGCTGTAAAGAGAATTGCAGAAATCCCCATGGGTGAGCTGAATACTCTGTGCACAAAGCTAGGACTGAAGTGCTTCAAAGATCAAGAATACCAGTTCCTGCATGAGTACTGCATGGCCATGAAACCTCTGACTGCAGCACTGGACATTTTACAAGGCGACTGTCCATATGGAACTTTACTACCAACACTTGAAGTTCTAATGCGGAAGACCCAGGCTGTGAAAGATGACCTCTCCAGGATGACTGCAGGCCTTCCAGATGCCATTGTACAGGTACGCTCTATCTTGAAATTAGTCAGATTTTTTGCTTCATACAATTCACAAACATGGAACAGAATATTAATTATCATTGAAAAATAAGATTAAAACAATTAAAATGTTTACAAGTAACCTAAAACAAAATAAATCCATAATACTGATCTCATATTAGGCATGGTTTGCAAATAATTCAATAACATAATAAATTGTAGGCATAAAAATATCAATTATGTTTTTTAGGCTATTCAGACTCGTTTCGCCGGTGTGCTGGATGACAAAGATGCCCTTCTTGCAGCTGCCAGTTGTCCAAAATTCAAACTCCGATGGCTGAGAGATGCAGGAAGGAGGGAGCGAGTAAAACAGCTTCTGACAGCAGAGTGTTGCACCACTGCTCCTCTGGCAAAAAACCCTGCCAGTGTGCCCAGTGCTACTACATCTAGCAGCCAAGGTGAGATGGACTTTTTCACTTTTGAGGCAGAGCCAGAGGAGGAGACCTATTCTGCAGAAAAAGAAGTCATGGACTACCTGATGTCAGGCTACGACCTTCAGATTCTGCATAAATTTTCAAGCATAAAGACAATTTTTTTAAAGTATAACACTCCAACCCCATCAAGTGCTCCTGTGGAGCGACTTTTTAGTCTGGGAGGTTTGGTGCTCACGCCTAAAAGAAATCGACTTTCTGACAAAAGGTTTGAGAAGCTTCTGTTAATGAGGTACAACCACTGGTTTACTCGCTCCACTCTACTGTTTCCCCCATAACATGCGATGACAACATATACTGAAAAAACAGAGAATGGGGAATCCAATTTAAATAACTATTTACAAGTAATTGAATTAAGTTTATCAAAGTCACTTAATAAACTTATTAAAGTTTTCAAGTTGATTAACTTAAAACAATTACCTGCAAGGAAGTAAGGCAATTTAAGTTGGACCTGCAGTCTCTTTTTTTTTTTTTATAAGATTAGTCCAAAGTTACAAAAGCGGACAATAGTGCTTACATGTGGATGGTATAAAAAGTATCTTAAGGGAAGTCAAGAAAGACTCTTTGTTTGTTTGTTTGTTTTTTTATAAAAAGTATTTATGTTAAGTGAAGTAACAAGACTGTCTTTATTTTCATACAAACAAGTATTTCTGTCAGGAAAAAAGTTTTAAGTTCAACTTCAAATGTCAGGAGATATATTGTTGACATTACTGTTAAAATACACTTCCAATAAAGTGAGTATTGGCAAAATCGGTTGATGTTTTTATGTTGAGGCAGTGGGGAGTGTTATTGGCAGCTTCTGAAAGTAACTAATAAAGTAACTAGTAATCTAACTTAGTTACTTTAAAAATAAAGTAATCAGTAAAGTAACTAAGTTACTTTTGGAAGGAGTAATCAGTAGTCCGTAATATATTACTTTTTCAAAGTAACTGTGGCAACACTGGTTATGAATAAATGTTCTTTTTTTCGGTACCGGTACTAGTTTTATTTTGTTGTATTTATCCGCGACACCTTAAAGGCCGGTCCATGAAAATATTGTCGGGCATAAACTGGTCCGTGGCGCAAAAAAGGTTGGGGACCGCTGGTTTAGGGTCTGTCCCTACCAGCTTTGCACATCTAGAGACTGAAATCCTTGCCCATTCTTCTTTGCAAAACAGCTCCAGCTCAGTCAGATTAGATGGACAGCGTTTGTGAACAGCAGTTTTCAGATCTTGCCACAGATTCTCGATTGGATTTAGATCTGGACTTTGACTGGGCCATTCTAACACATGAGTGATGTGCAGTGTTAGTTTTCCTCCACACATAGCGTTTTGCATTTTGGCCAAAAAGTTCCATTTTGGTCTCATCTGACCAGAGCACCTTCTTCCACATGTTTGCTGTGTCCCCCACATGGCTTATGGCAAACTGCAAAGAGGACTTCTTATGGTTTTCTGTTAACAATGGCTTTCTTCTTGCCACTCTTCCATAAAGGCCAACTTTGTGCAGTGCACGACTAATAGTTGTCCTATGGACAGATTCCCCCACCTGAGCTGTAGATCTCTGCAGCTCGTCCACAGTCACCATGGGCCTCTTGGCTGCATTTCTGATCTCCTTGTTCGGCCTGTGAGTTTAGGTGGACGGCCTTGTCTTGGTAGGTTCACAGTTGTGCCATACTCCTTCCATTTCTGAATGATCGCTTGAACAGTGCTCCGTGGGATGTTCAAGGCTTGGGAAATCTTTCTGTAGCCTAAGCCTGCTTTAAATTTCTCAATAACTTTATCCCTGACCTGTCTGGAGTTTTCTTTGGACTTCATAAGATAAGATAAGATAACCTTTATTAGTCCCACACGTGGGAAATTTGTTCATGGTGTTGTTGCTCCCAATATTCTCTTAGACAACCTCTGAGGCCGTCACAGAGCAGCTGTATTTGTACTGACATTAGATTACTCACAGGTGCCCTCTATTTAGTCATTAGCACTCATCAGGCAATGTCTATCGGCAACTGACTGCACTCAGACCAAAGGGGGCTGAATAATTACGCACATTCCACTTTGCAGTTATTTATTTGTAAAAAATGTTTGGAATCATGTATGATTTTCATTCCACTTCTCACGTGTACACCACTTTGTATTGGTCTTTCACGTGGAATTCCAATAAAATTGATTCATGCTTGTGGCTGTAATGTGACAAAATGTGGGAAAGTTCAAGGGGGCCGAATACTTTTGCAAGCCACTGTAGTATATTGTGAATTCAAACATAGTGGCAAAACAAAGCACCATGAACTAAATGTTCCTTTCACAAACTGAGGCACGCAAGGCAGACTTCAGATAGGTTTTAGGTTAGTAGGTTTTAGTATCTTGGTGGCATTGTCCCACATGCAGCTTCAAGATTAACTCTGCATGGCTGATCCATAGCTGGACTGGCCATCGGGCATACCGGGCATTTGCCCGGTGGGCCGCTGGCGATTTTTTGTTTTTATGGGCCGATGGATTTTTTTTTCTTTTTTAGGAAGGGTATATATAATGAAAGGTGTTGGATTGGCCAATTGGTCATGATCGACTCTGGGCTGGACCAATTACAGCCGAGGAGGCCGGATGCACCCTCCCCCTTGTTTAGCAATCACGTGATTTTCGCGCATTGCATGCCGGGAACTCGTGGCAAAACAATCCAAGTACCGTGTCACTACCCGATCCGTACCGGAAATCCGATCCGTACCCCGCATGCGCGAAAGGTTTCGACTTCCGGTCGTAGCATTTTACGATAGTTGCAGGTCAGAGTATCTGTTAAGATGTTAAGAATAATAAGTATATCTTAAAATGTTTGCAATAATGAAGCATTTCAGTACAATGTAGACAAAAACGAAAAATAAAAAGATAGTTACGGATCAGGACTCCCCGATCCTTACTGCGCATGTGTAAAGTCTGACCGTACAAATCGGGTCTACCCGATCCGTACCGCGCATGTGCAGATGTTTTCTTCTTCTTCTGTTCGTTTAATGTACGAGGATACCGCCACCTGCTGACCGAGCGAATAAACCCTATTATAAACTGAATTAGCGTCATTACAAACGTGTGTTAAATCTGATTTAGCGATAGTCGAGTGTGTGTAAACACTTAATCTGGCTGATGAATCTACACATGAGATATCACAAAGTCTGCATTATTAACTCTGTAATTAGGCGCCATTCTCCTTATTTTACGGAGCTGTTGCTCAATCGGGGGACGCTCTCTGTTGAGGAGAAAAGCATGAATTTCTTTGTATACGGATTATCCATTGTTTAAATGTCGAAAAGGAGGCAGAGCTGTTGAGAAATGCTAGGAGCTAACCGGGCGCTAACCGTATCATTCAAATATATTGAATGTCGCAATGTTGGCAAAGAGAGGAAGTGACGTAAGATTTGCGCATGCGGGGTACCGATCGGGTTTCCGGTACGGATCGGGTAGTGACATACCGCATCAAATGCAAGCATTTGCAGCACCGCAAAATGTTCATTCTCCGGTTCCAATACCTTCTTGTTTTTTCTTTGACGCACAAAAAAGGAATGTACAAAACAAAAGGAGAACAATGCCAGTCCGTACAAAGACAGACTCGCCGAAAAGACAAAGAAAAGATACGAGGAAAAAATCAAAGGAGTGAAAGGGTCAGACCCTTACGAGCACACAGAGGGACAAAAGACGTTAGCGTGCTGCCCAACTTTCACCACGCTCATATTTATAATTATACGGTTCTTGGAGTGAGTGCATACACTCATGAAGTTTAGTAACTTCAGGTCACTGCAACAAGCCCAGGTACAGTTAACCGACGGATGGGTACAGGACCTTGAAACGCACCGTGTAGAACGAAAGACCATCATACGAACAAAGGTAAGTTTACCAGTCTCACAAATCGTCTTCATAAATACACACTCGTTAACCGTTTATTAATATAACCTTTGAGCTCAACGGTAATCAATTAGTAGTGGAAATAATTTCTGGTACGCATCACAGAAATGTTGCAGTGACAATAATATTGTATGTTGTAATCGCACTGGGCAATTAGTGATACAAAACAACTGTTTTATCTTGTGAATAAAAGTATATGGTTTTGTCAGTGTACCATGGTTATAACAGAAGCGAAACGCAATATTGTGTCAGGACAATTCACTATTTATGCACAATAAATAAAGGAGCATAGCGCGACAATTTCTGTTCAGCGCCAGACTTGCTTATAACCTATATAACCAATTATGTTATGAAAAATGACGTATTAACTACTACAAAACTCTGACCTTTGTGGGAATGCTTGGAGCAGACCAACATGTGAGCTGGAGTGTTCTGAGACGTTATATTTGGTATATCCAGACCATCCGTCGGCTCTTACTTCGGAAACATGGCTTAAAAAATTTCTCTTCAACGACGTAATCCAATAAAAAAAAAAACGATCTCTTTACCTGTCGGCTTCCCGTGGCTGTCATGCGACCGGCTATTGCAGTTCATAATACAACAGCTTCTTGCCATTTTTTGTGTTTCTTTTTATCGCTGTATAACTGAGTTCAATTGAAAGCCTGCGTGCGCTAGTACCGCTTGCCACAAGTTCCCAGAATCCTTTGCGGTTTTACCCCTGAATGACGTCACATTTCCAATCTTTATCCTGGTGGGCCGGTCTCTAGTCAAAATGCCCGGGCCGATTTTTTGTCCCAGTCCAGCCTTGGTGATCCTGATAGCGAGCCCTGGTGACACGCAGGCCTCAGATTCAGTATATCTTGCTGACAAAGAAGCAGCCCCCATCATTGTGACAAAGAGCTAACCTGATTTCTGCAGATCTCCTCTAGGCTCACAGAGGTTTTCATATTACCAGCCAAAAGCACAAATGCAGTCTAATGTTCCTACTGCATGACACAGAAAGACAGGCACACACGCAGACAGAAGTGGCATCAGAAGATGATGGCGGGTCATGTGCAGAGGTGTTATGAAATTGCTCGGCTTCAATTTAAATGTGGCTTTCTCAGTTGTCACTTTGCCTGGCATTGTTGTGGCCTGCTGGCATCCAGTTTTAATAATCCGAGGCTGTAAACAGTAGAGTGTCAGGGGGAGGGGCTGCTTGATGGTGGCATCTTAACTCATACCATACCTCATACACTACCAAAAATATCAATACAGGCCTTTGCATGTCTGTGTGTTTGTATGTGTGTGTGCCAGAGTCGGACAGATGGGTGGTACATTCTAACAGAGTGATAAATGAGTTATACATTATTGAGTTTGTGTTATGTGATTCCATTCAACAGTTTATCGTTTACAGACTGCAAAGGAATGGAAAGCCTTTCTGTTTATTAGTTTTTTCCCCAGGATATAAAGATAATATCACTGTTGGTATGCTTTGTCCCCATCCATCTCTCCCTTAGTCTTTCTTAGTAGACACATCTTGTCAATATTCTCAGAAATCGTGGCATACCAGGCTACAGCTATTTATATAAGTGGGAGATCTGCCAGATTTACAGTGAGAAACAAAACCAGAGGTATTTCAGTAGCCCACATCTCTTTCTCACTTGGTATGGAAAGAGTTAAAAGTTGACTGTTTTCTACAATTAATCACTGTGAGAGACGTTTGAAGGTGGTACAGAAAAGTTGCTTCCTTAAGTGGCAAAGAAAAAGAAATCTGCCTCCAGCCTGTTTATTCACACATTAATCATTGTGGACATTGGAAGAACAAAAGGACTGTGTCAGCCCTATTCCCACTAGTCTCAGTTAGCAAATTTGTACACTGTTGGAAATATAAAAGTTCTTAAATTAGTAAAGCAAATGAACACAAAGTGTTCTGAAACATTCCAAAAGGACAAGAAATGATTAGTCCATTATTTCATACAACAAGATATTAGAAGAGCAAAGAATACAGTGCACACAAGAAAAAATACATGAAAGAAAACAACAAGCTAGGGATTAAAAACTTAGGTGTGAATACTTGGGATTAAAAAAAATTCACACAGGTAGATAATATTGCAGTGGAACTGCATTTAGGAAAACTAGCAAATAGAGTAGAAAAACTGCAAAACAACACAAAACACAGCTGAAGTTTAACACGACACAATCAAAGTAGAAAAGAAATCTCAGAAAACACAACAGAAGTGTTTCTGGGGACACAGTAATGTGACGGAAATGCTGCAGAAGTGACAGAAACCAAAACATGCAGAGATTTTTCTGTTTGCAGGTTTTTTTCTTAAAGTGGAGTGCATTCGACCTCTCTGGGCCACCATAATAATAATGTTACTGGAAACCGCATGATTGGGCCTCAAATGCCTCCAAACCATATCTGTCAAAATAATTGGGAAAAAATGACACTGTTCAATTATTTATGTTTCTATTAGGTTTCATGACTCTATATATATATATATATATATATATATATATATATATATATATATATATATATATACACACACACACACACCCATATATATGTATTAAACTAGCTGAAAACCGATTATCTTTATAAATAAATAAATATTGATTTAAAATATATATATTAATATTACGTATTTACCAGTTAAAGGTAGAATCACTTGTGCTTTCTAAGGAAAGGATTAAAGTTCCCAATCCTATTCTTCCCAAAGTTTTACGTAAAGGTAATAATTTGGCTTAACCTTAACTACCTAATTTATACTATTAATCCTATTGTAAGTCTTGCTGCAGACTGCCTTTTTTCTAACAGCATGTTTCAGTAAACCGATAGGTCACTAGGTCATCACAGTATTTATCCTTTAACCTCCTCAAACAAGAGTCTAATTCGCCCTTCTCTTTGTATGTTTGCAATCAATGAGGCAGAGAAAAAAGTGACTCCCGTGAGACTGGCAATTTCTCTGCCAGGTGAAGAAAGACTTCCCGTCTCTAGTTTACCTTACCCTTAGATATTAGTATTAGAATTCAAGTGGGACGCCGGAAAGTGTCAAATTGTGACGGTAAAATGCAGGTGCAGGTGAAACAAACTGAATTCTCACACATTTTGAGGGTTTTAAAATTCTGTACACACAGTAAAACGTGACACTATAACAGGTGTTGCATTGATTAGACCCACCAGAACATTTTGTCTTTTGTGCATGGTGAACTCCATCTATCTTTATTATACCAAAACTAAGTAAGCAATTATTAAACAATTGTGCACCAAGACTGTTTCTCTGAACCACATGCAAAACAGCTTGGTTGTTCTCCATTACCAAGAAGAACTGGCACTATATTTGCATGGTGGTGCACACTGCATGGAGGTTTAGGTCTTTGATGCTCATACACACATTTGTTGTTGGGTGGAACTCACCCGCGGATCCCTAGGGTCCTTTAGCAGAGAAACAATTAGTGTTCCATGCTTAAAATTAATCCCAAGTGGAAATTCTTTGTTTCAGTGATTAAGGATACGATTGACTGGCCAATGATTCCTTGACTGAGAGAAATATTGAATAGATTAGACACGACTGATGAGTGAAGGGTGTATTTACTCAAGTACAATACTAATTGTACTTGAGTAAATACAAATTTGGATGCCTTTACTTACTAGATGTGGGTTTTTTTGTAACACCCATTTTTTGTTACAGTGTGCTATTATTACTTACTAACACTGTAAAAACACATTATTTTCACATTTTCACTTCATTTTCAGTTAAAATAAATTAAAAGCAATTGTGGTCTGTTTAGTATTTAGTCTGTTTTAACGTTGCCATGTATAGAACGTATGATGTACAATGTATAATGAGAATATAGGTCCTCTCATTTCCTAGTTTTTTCCAGAAACCTTTCCCTAAATTAATTATAGCTCCATGTATGGTTGCGCCATCAGGTCAGGACCACAACTTCTATAAAGAGAAGTAAGAATTGTTGAGGAGATGGTAAAGAGATAAGACACTTTTAATGTGACAGTGTTTGACTAAATAGAGCAGTGCACAACATCTAAGTGCAGACAGGACCCAATATAGTTGAAGGGTTGTCCAAATGTGAACCGGTTTTGCCTGGGAGTGACAGGATACAGGAAAACAGATGTCACAGATGAGGAAACCAGTTGTGATTATTCCAACACTGGAACAAGCTTTCCAAAACAGAACACAGAACAGAAATTTCATTTACAATTAGTGTAGGTTATTGTACTGCATACTTAAACTAAATCAATGTGAAGTTCAATATGCACTGTGTTTCACTTAGTTGTCCACATAGGCCAAGAAACAATTACAAACAAGCTCAAGGTCTAAATCCAGCATTCACAGACAACGCTAAAGCTGATCATCCAATAAAAAGCTTTCTTGATATTATTTAAAAATCTGTTTTCTGCATGCATTAAAAGCAAAATAGAAAAACTCTTCAAAGTAATACATGTAGGAGAAAAAAGCATTTGATGTCTATGCTGTACATTATAACTTACAATCTAACTGTTGGAAGGTGCTGATAATATACTGACTTATCTTTGGAGGCTAAGCATGGTGAGTTTGTCATGCATGTTGTGCAAGAGATAAGATTATGGGGGTTACTAAAATCAAATAAGTAAAATGAGCTGGGGGGTTTCATGGCACTATTTTTACCTGCTGATGCAGTAGGAAAACCCAAGGAGTGGACTTTTGATTTCAGAGCAATGCATGTTTACATTTTTCCTCTTTTTGGGGCACATGTGGAAGTTTCATCCTCACAAGTAGTAAAGGGAAATAGATCAAAAGGTCATTAAAACATCTAAATGGATTTTGGGAATATGACTACTGGTTTTCATGGAAATCTGCCAAGTGAAGATGTCATATAAACAACATATGTAACAAGACACAAGGTCACCAAATCAATTTAAGTCTTCCTATGAGTGCCTATGGAACATTTTAGGGTCAGCTTTGTGGTCCTTAGGGACTGAGTAAAGCACTATACAAATGCAGGCCATTTACCATTTTAGGGTAATTCACCGGGTAGCTAGTTACTGACATTTTGCCTGGAACTGGAGCAACAAAGCTTCAAATTAGTTAGAAGGCACCATGGTTACAAGCAGTATGCAGCATGTCTCTGAACTGTTTTTGTTTAAAAAGTGGGACATAGAAAATCATATTTGTATAAATAAGTACTGAGATGTCTGTGTAAATGCTGAAAATTGGATTTGCGCATATGGATTGAGCGGTTGGATTTGCTCTTGCGTCATCAGTCATATAGGCATTTGTCAAAGCTCCCTTGGAAGTGCACAGAGGAAGTACAGTGCTTTTGGCGTCTGCATTCTTTGAAGATCAGAGCTCTGGAAACTATCATCACTTCCCTTTGTAAGCTTAGCGTGGACCTGTACACACTTGAAAGCACCCACAGAGAACTGAGACACACTTACCTCGACCTGGGATTTGAAATGTTGGACCAGTAGCTCAGAAATGACAAAAGCACAAGCTATCGCTCATTTCCACTGCTGTGATGCTGATAATGGAGCAGCCTAATTTTCATCAAAATGTACAGTCATCTGAGCCTGGCTAACAGTGTGTTCCACACATAACTCCATTCCACAGTACTGTCACCAAAATCACTTCACTCATCACTGATCTCCCGGTGGTTAGACTTGAGAATGCCATTGGCAAAGCTCATATGTGATGTGGTATTTAAGCCGTTTTACCATCTCTACCATTACTACTTCCTCTCGGTCTCATGAGTACGAACGGGCTGTCAATTGTCACACTTCATTTACTCTAATGCTTTCTGTGTCGATCACCATCACCAGGATTCGCAGCATCAGCAAGCTGAAGCAGAAGCAGCAGAAGCCATTTGGAAAGCGCTCAGACTGGACGTTGACCAAATTCAGCCACTATCTAAAACATTAGTGCTATCACGTGCTATTGCAGTCTACACTCGAGTTTGCAATTTGTCACTATTGGTGAACTGATTCTCTTTGTTAGCTATTTTAATTATCTGCCACAAAATGTAAACAAGAAGTCCACTGTTGAGCCTGGGTCATTGCGTGGGGCTCTCAGAGAAGGTTCTTAAGCTGCACGTGTTCCTAAGCAGTTTTTGCAGTGTGGCGTGGATGCTGTCATGCTAGTGGTCACTGATTTTGACAAGTGGTGTTGTAATGTTGTCATGGACCCGGCTCGGGAGGTCTCGGGGGTCCGTGAGCAGTAGGGATTATTATTATTATTATGATTGTTGTTATTATTATTATTTGGGGATGTGTGTTTTTCTGCACTATGCTTCTGTGTTCCACTTGTATGTGTGGGCAGGGTGTGGGTGTGTACATGTGTGGCTGGAGGACAGCCACATGCAGGCCTGATGGGTGTGGCCCTGCAGGAGAACTGGCCACACCTGAAGTTCCTGCCACACACCTGTTGGTGATCAGGGTTCGTCGGGGGAGCTACTTAGGAGAGTGTTGGAGCTCCCACCGGCGTGGGATCATTAAGCTAAGACTCCAAGTCAGTGTGTAGTATTAGGAAGTGTGGATCGTGTGCGCACGCGGGTTCAGTGTTTAACGGCTGCTTCTGTTATTGTCCTGCAGGTGGAACGAGGGACCAGAAGGGCAGCACGCACAGGGTGTGCAGAAACACAACTGCCGGGAGCACGAGCGCGGACGTCGGAGGGGAACACACGCATGGGCGTTTAGGGAGCAAAGGGGATTTATTGTGCATCTGTTACCTTCACTGTAAATAAAGTGCACTGTTTGCATCGCAGAACAATGTGTTTTGGGTCCTCATTCTCCCATATCCCCACGGTCTGCCAGCCAGACCGTGACAAATGTAGTGGTAACCTTTGGTAACACGCGTCAAATTAACATAAATGCCAGGCCCTAGCACAATTGCATTTTAATGATGAGTGTCATTCACTTCGACTGTCAGCTGCCTCAGTGTGGAGACTAACCAGTGTAGGTTGAAGACAATTCCATTCGTATGGCTCAACCACTTGAAAACTGCCACTTTCTTTTTTGTTATGCTTTGTTTTTTTGTTCATTTTTACATCTGTTACACCTGCTAGCACACTCAGAGTCTTCCTATGTTAGCTGAAACAAGCAAGTGAAGTCTGTGTTTACAGTCTAATCCCTGTTATCGTGTTTGCTGCTTTCCCTGCCTCAGGCTTTCCATGTATATACATGAAAGGGCAGGAAGGTGTGTTTCCCTCTATGTTAGGCTTTTTCTACAAGTATGCATGTAGAACGAAGGGGACGTCCAACAAAAGAACCAAATGCAAATTGTTGTAGATGAAAAACAGACTAACCTATATTAGTATATTCGAGTGTCTTTTACATAGACACTGCTATCTAGCTCAGAAGATTACACTGTTTGCCTTTTAACTTGTGTAATATAATGTAAATGTACAAAAACATGCAAACAAATTCTTGTGGCCGCTAATTAACTCAAATGTGTGATCAACTTGATCAGAACATGGGAATGTTTTGGAAATTATTAAAATAAGAAGTAAAGTTGCTGTTCATAGAAAACAAACACATAAACAAATATAAAACCAAACAAACCTGCCTGTTTTTTATGATTTGCACAGAGCTGCTCAGTATATAAATGCAAATTTGTCCTGAATCCTGAAAACATTTTTGTATCTTGATAAGACATAGCGTGCCAGCTTGTCCCTGTCAAACTGGCCACACTAGTGGTTCAGTCCTAGACTAAAATTATGAGGGACTCTTCCGTAGTTTGACTTTTAGACATCTGTACTTGTACCATTATGTAAATCGAAGTGTGTTTATTCTGTGGTTACGAAAGCTAAACGGGCTGTAATATACATTTAAGTATGCAGGCAGTATTTAAGTAAAATATGTCAGAAAAAAATATACAGTTTTAAAACATTATTTTGACATTAAAACAAAAAAAGGTAAAGCAGAAAGCTGAGCCTGTTTTCAATATGAAATATGAGCAATGAGTAAGATCTGTAAAGCAGCTATTACCTATTACCCCCTTCCCCCACTTCCAAATAGTTTTGCACTGCCTAACTTTAAGTAGAGTCTAATTTTAAACACAATGTAAACCTTCTAAAACTAATTATACACCATAAAAAAAAAGATCAATCTTAGGAGTCCTTTACTTTGTTTTCAATTTTTGTCTCATGCAGCCCTGCAAACACCGCTGTAGGGACAGCGTGTTCAAACTCTTGAGAGCTCTCAGCACCCTCCACAGGCTGGCTGTCTGATTGGCTCAGCACTGACCATGATGTCATCACTGCATGCTATAAGGGCTCTGACAAATAGCCTGGGAGACACATTAGAAGAAACACTGCTCAGCTGAGGGACTGAGTGAGTGAGACACACGCAGATCAAGTAAAGCAGAAAGTAGCTGGGACATGTGATACTCGCTGCTTTGTGGGAACTATCTGAACAGTGACATTTTACTTTGTATGGGAGCCAGGAAACACGACTGCAACCTGTGGAGGTTTGTACTTCTGCTTTTGTCTGGCTTGTTTAGCATGTTTTAAAGCTTGCCTGAAGCCAACTTGATATACTGTTTATGTATGTGGTTTTTGCGCAGTAAGCTTTGGTCTCCTTTTTCTTTTTTGTTAGTGCTAGATTTATGTGCATGCATTTTTTTTCATTTTCTTTTGTTGTAATTAGGCAGAATTAAAAAAACAAACTAACGGAATTTGTAAAATTCACTCCTTTTGTTTGTGTGTGTGTGTGTGTGTGTGTGTGTGTGTATGTGTTTTGTTCATGTGTGTTCTCTTCAGATGGGAAATACAACCACCTCAGAGTACACCAATATGACTGCGATGAACTCGTCATCAAATTCAACTGGGACTGATGAAGGTTTCAGTGCCCCTGTAATGATCCTGCTGGGCATGGTCATGTCCTTATTAGTTTTGATTATTGTCTTTGGCAACATCCTGGTCATAACGGCAATTGCCCGCTTTCAGCGTCTCCAGAATGTCACCAACTATTTCATCACATCGCTTGCCTGTGCCGACCTGGTCATGGGTCTGATTGTGATTCCTTTCGGTGCCTGTAAAATTATCTCCAGTACGTGGTACTTTGGTAATTTCTGGTGTGACTTCTGGACTGCCACTGATGTGCTCTGTGTGACTGCAAGCATTGAGACCCTGTGTGTCATCGCCATAGACCGTTATTTGGCCATTACTTCTCCCTTCCACTACCAGTCGATGTTGACCAAATGCAAAGCTCGCATTGTGGTGGTGCTGGTCTGGGTGATTGCTGCTCTGATATCTTACCTGCCCATCCACATGAAGTGGTGGACCGCTGATACTATTGAAGCTAGAAACTGTACGAACCAAACCAACTGCTGCGAATTCCACACCAACCAGGCTTATGCCATCACTTCCTCTATCATCTCCTTCTACATCCCTTTGGTCATCATGATTTTTGTCTACAGTCGAGTTTTCCAGGAGGCAAGGCGCCAACTGAAAAAGATAGACAAAAGCGTTGGACGTTTTCATAATAGCGACATCAGCAACAGTAATTCTCTGGAGGCCAATAATGGCCGTGGCCTTAAAAAGGCAAAGTTTTGCCTTCGGGAACACAAAGCTCTGAAGACTCTGGGCATCATCATGGGGACCTTTACTCTGTGCTGGCTGCCCTTCTTTGTGCTAAACGTGGTGGAGGCTATATGGGCTGTGAACAGCCCGATCACCTTTATGGTACTTAACTGGATAGGTTACGCAAACTCTGCCTTCAACCCACTTATTTACTGTCGGAGCCCTGAATTCTGGTATGCATTCAAGGAAATCCTGTGTATGAATAGGAACCGCCTCACCAACCCTGGACCTGTGAATGGATACATCTATAGCAGGCACAGCTGGCAGAGTGAGCAGCAGGGGAGGAGTAAAGGTAACTCAGAAGAGAGTGACCCCACTGAAGGGTTTCTGGGGAAAGGAGCAGGGACCCCAGTTGTGGACAGAGCAGTGGACCCCAACGGGAATTGCAGCAAAGACATAATGACTGTAACGAGTATAACAACTGTCCTTTAAACTTGAAGCACTGAGACTTCTGTCAACAAGGAAATCCAGATATGTTTACACTGCTATTGTAAACAGTTTTTTCAAATGACTGATGAAGGTAAGGCCAGTCAAAAATGACTGACAGAGTCTCTGGAGACTTTAAAGAAACAATAACTCAGCTGTTCAGCTGAGTAAAGTGTCACTTTTCCTCTTCAAACACAGTGACACAAAACTGTAGGTCTCTCACATTTCCCTTTTGTGTGCGTTCATTGCATTTTTTATTTTGTTTGAATTTTCACATCTACCTCATCATACCTTTTCAATATTTGCATCTTAGCTGACCATCTGTCACATTAAGTCACTGTCCGCAGGAGTTAAAGTAGGGCAGCATCTCAGCAGTTTATTTACTCTACTAAATGGCCTGTGGATTGTATGACTGCTAATTGTCTGGCTTCAACTGAATTTGTAGCCATGTTGTTTATCTTTGATCTGGAGAGAGATCCCACAGTTTTTATTAGCATAAAATGTTTCAGAGAAGCAATCGGAGGTTGTAAATTTCATCCGAACATGCCAATTTGGCACAAAGAGCAAAGTAATCAGAAAACGATTGAGGGTGAAGGGTTAAACGTAATACCTCTTCGATGCTTTGCTTTAAGAAACACATTCCAAATTGACCGAGATTATAATCTGGCATGCTTTACTTTGCTCTTTTTTTCCCTTTAACGATTGGAAAATCGGAAAAATGATCAAAAGCAGGTGTGGCGAAACCTGTCTCAGTCATTCTGTCTCACTCCTCAGCAATGTTACGAGGTCCTGTTCCCTCCTATAGTGTTTTACAGTCTCTTGCATTTGAGTTTCCATTGCAGGGAGATAGCACTAGAGATATGATGGTTAATCTACAGTAATCTACGAGTTACTGATGAAACCTAGGTCAAAGTGAGGCTGGTCAAAACTTGCATGCCTGTATATGTTGTCTAAGCCAGATTCCGCTGTCAGGTCGAAGATATATGTACGTAATCTTTCAGTGCAAAGTGGATGCCATTACAGATAATGCGGTTAATCCTGAGTGTTGACCTTTGAAGCTTGCAGCTGTTATTAACATAAATTCAAAAGTGCACGTTTTAAAGTTTGCTATTGCACAGTCAGAACCCATCACTTCTTGCATTCTGTTAAGTGGTCGACTTATGTGCTACATGTCACTCGGTGCAATATGGCCATTATGTAAGTGTAAGAAAAACTATTCATCTTTCCTTTTCCTTCTATGCAACAGTTACAGTAGCCCCCTTTGTTGCACAAGCCCTATTTATTTATTAAAATCTGTGGTTGCTCTGTTTCAGCATGTACACTGTTTACTGAAACCAGAGAAGCCATTTCCTTAGTCATGGCACAAGGGTACAAACCACACGTAATAATAAACACTTTGTCAAAATAGCCAAGCGATAACAAAGTTCCACACCCAAGATGTGGCGGTGGTGAATATTCAGGCTAATAAAGATAGATGAGAGGAAGAAAAAGAACACAGCCCTTAGTAGTGCACTGTTGTCACAGCTCTCTCACAGGTGCCTCCATTGTAAAATCAGTTGAAAATCAGAAAACCTTTGGAGAAGACACTCAGGAGTCCATAGAACAGTGCCTTAGCTGTTCCAGTTTCCGACATTAATTCTCTAATAAACAATGCAGGTTAGAATAAAATCCGAAGGGGCAATTTAACATGAGATCAGATAGTCATGGGAGCAAATTTGTTTTTTGCGACTTACAGTAAACGGTGTGCAAGATCATTAGTTTTAAGAGAAGTAATGAAGGTGCACCTACAGACAGAACCCCTTTCCCCAGTCAGTTTGGCAGTCTCTAGTATGTCTTGATCAGCATGCTAAATGTGGCAGAAGGGGGACCAGAGATTCTCTGCAAATCTAAATCGGTGTTAGTGACCTGTGTTAAAGTGCATGTAGCATTGCCGGTGCAGGTCTGCTGATGCCGTAAAAACTGTGAACTTTGTTCTCTCAGAGGAATCTCCATGTACTGTATTGCTATGTCCGATCAGCACTGCTGCTGCTGCAGACCTTAGGAATAGACGTAAATATGGTATCCTCATACGTCACTGTTTGCCATGTGAAAAAACAAGCTTTCCAGGATGTCGAGCTCATTATCTGTTTTTCTTTTTAACAGATTTACAGCAAAGTAAATGCAGGGGTTGGGTGTCATAAGACATGTTGGTCTGCATTTTCCCAACATTTTCACTGTACAGTCTACGCGAAGCACAAAACGGTCAAAGACTCTAGACCATTTTCTGTGTTGCTTTTATTAAGATGCAAATAGCTGAGTTTAAAAGGTCTGCAGCTTAAATAAGTGTAATTTTAGGAGTAATGCACAAATGATCTCTTGCATGCCAGCTTCACATTTGTAGTGAGGTGTTTGTGGACTTCTGTGCCATTTCCTTTAAAAGTGATCAGTTTGAGCCCAAGTGCTGTAGATTGTGAACTATATATCCACACTGCTCTCTCCTGGCAGTGGCCTCTCCTTGCACCTCAGCTGTCTCAGAGTTACTCATGGTTACTGTTTCATCAATAAGGCTGTATAATAAGGGATGCATGACTTCACCTCCCGTTGTTGCTGGAGGACGCCACACTGTTATGTGCAATGAGTCCTGAATGAATAGCTGACAGTATAACATTCCAAGCAAAGCACAGCTGATGGTTTCTAACCACATACCTTGCCTACGGATGCTTGCAGTCCACATTTAGTTCTCCCACCACGGTCTTGCAGCAGATAAGCGAATTTAGTGTGGGTACACACAGAAAAAATTTTTTTTTTTAAAAACAGATTCAGGGTTACAGAGAAGTCTTAGAGGTTATGTTACAAAGTGACATGCACATTTCACACATATTTTTTTGTACGGCAATCAATATCTTGGAGTTAAATATGATACAAGTCTTGGTGGGGTAAAACCAGTGCTTTTCTAACAGAACCACAGTTGTTCAGATTGAATAAAAGTTTGCTCATGAGAACAACTTAGTCATGATTTTAATTAAACTATTCACCATCCTAAAAGCAGCACTGTATAGGACTTTCATTTACTTTCAAGAAGAATTTTTAGAGATTTCGAATAACCAAATAGACATTGGAGTTCATGAACTTTAAACAGTTTTGCCTATTCAATTGTACCATAATATTTTCATGGAAGTTCTTCTTCCTGTTCGCAGCTCAAAATAAAGACTGTAGCATCTCAGCACAGATGCTGTTCAGTGTGAAGCATTCAGAGAAACTGACATGTGTAAATGTGAATTTTTACAAATGTTAAATATTGCTTAAGCCGTCATATAAAAAAAAAGTATGTGAAATACTTCCTCTCGTGGCCGGGGTGAATAAGCTGTCACTCAGCTAACTAAATGTTTACTAAATGTTTGCAAGCTAACTTCGCACAAGTTCTTGTCACTGTTTGTTAAGGTATCGGAGGCTGTTACAATATGTGGTGTCTTGTGATATTTATTACAAAAAAAATGTCTATATGTGATGTAACATTTGTATGGAAATAAATGATTTACATGTTGCACGTAATGTCCTCATGTGCATTTCCTTTATACACATTAAAGTGCACACGTAAAGGATACGTCAGGCTCGAAGGCTTAACTGCAGTTAAAACTATCAAAACGTGATCTGGAATGATGGACAGGACGGACATCGGGATACAATTAAAATCTTTCCACTTTCCTTTTTAAACAGTGTGTCTGCCTAGTGCTCCAAGTAATCATACATTATACAGACCACCTAATTCTATTCCAGAAATCTGTTACGGGAGTGATGAGTAAGAGAACCCAGACGCGGATCGCTCGTTAAGATTGAACAGTGTCTTTATTTACAGTGAAGCAAATCCAAAGTAATCCATAGTGCTAAGTCCCTTCCGTGCTCCCCTCGTGTGTCCATACGACTTTCGTAAACAGTGACGTCTCTCCGTCTCACTCGTAGCCTGGAAAAAAGGCAAACAGATGCGGTTAGCCTCCCTCCGCTATCAAACGTTTGTCTAACACTCGCTGAATTCGAGTCACTACCCGGCTTGGTGGAATACTCCAGCGCTGTCTGTCACTCAGCCACACCATTAAATAGTTCTGTCACAATGGTGGATGATTGGCAGCAGCTGGAGAGAAATCAGTTGCAGGTGGGACCACTCAGAGTGGCGGAACTTCCGGGTCGGACATCTCCCGTTGCTACGCAACCGCGTAACAACTACAACGGAGACAAAAACAGAGCGGGAGAACACACACACACACACACACACACAAACACACACGTCGCCGGTCGGGGCACCGTCGAACCTGACAGTACCCCCCCTCTAATGGGAGCCTCCCGGCGACCCAGCAAACTTATCAGGGTGCCTGCGGCGGAAGTCTCTCACCATGGCAGCATCGAGAACCGTGGACCGCGGCACCCAAGAACGCTCTTCCGGACCGTACCCCTCCCAGTCCACCAAAAACTGAAAGCCCCTACCGCGGCGCCGGGCATCCAATATCCGCGATACGGAATACGCCGGCAAGCCGTTGATAATCCGGGCGGGTGGCGGGGGCCCGGAGGGCGGGCACAAAGGGCTGGTCTGGACAGGCCTCACCTGGGACACATGAAAGACATTGTGAATTCTCATGGAACGGGGAAGAGACAAACGTACAGTCACAGGATTCAACACGGCCAGGATGGGGAAGGGCCCGATAAAGCGTGGAGCCAGTTTCCTAGACTCGACCCTCAGAGGAACATATTTCGCAGACAGCCATACCTGTTGCCCGACCTGGTATGCAGGGGCCGGAGCACGGCGGCGATCCGCAAGTCTCTTGTTCTGCTCAGCGGTCCTCAAGAGGGCGGTCCGGGTGGCGCGCCATGCCCGCCGGCGGTGCTGGACTGAAGGAACCGACAATTCCCCCTCCGACACAGAGAGAAGCGGGGGCTGATACCCCAGGGAGGCCTCAAACGGGGAAACCCCAGTAGCCGCCGACGTGCTAGCATTATGGGCATATTCGACCCACGCCAGTTGATCGCTCCATGATGACTGGTTCGAAGAGACCACACAACGCAGCATCGCTTCGAGCTCTTGATTAGCCCGTTCCGCTTGCCCGTTGGTTTGAGGGTGGAAGCCGGACGACAAGCTGGCCTGGGCCCCCAGTTCCTTACAAAACTCCTTCCACACTCGCGACGTGAATTGGGGACCCCGATCGGACACGATATCTTGGGGAACCCCATGGAGACGGAACACCTGCTGCGTGAGAATCTTGGCAGTATCCAGGGCCGAAGGGAGTTTCGGCAGAGCAACGAAATGAACAGCCTTTGAGAAGCGATCGATCACGGTCAAGATGACTGTGTGACCCGAGGAGGGGGGAAGACCGGTAACAAAGTCCAGTGCAATATGAGACCACGGGCGGCTGGGCACAGGCAATGGACGAAGGAGGCCAGCAGGGGGTGAACAGGAGACCTTGTTTCGGGCACAAACGGGGCAAGCGGCCACATACTCCCGAGCGTCCTTCCCTAGAGTCGGCCACCAAAACAAACGTTGCAGAAAGGCGATAGTGCGGTTTTTACCCGGGTGGCAGGCAAACTTGGCCGTATGGACCCAGTGAAGGACCTTACTTCGGACCGCCGCGGGAACAAACATCCTCCCATCGGGCCCAGTGCCCGGATCAGGTTCCGACCGCTGGGCAGCCTTAATAACCCGCTCTATGTCCCAGGTCAGAGCCCCCACGAAGCACGAGGATGGCAGAATGGGTCTCTCCTTCTCGTCTGGGTCGAGATCCGGGAAAAATTGGCGCGATAAAGCATCTGCTTTAAGATTGCGGGAGCCAGGTCTGTAAGAGATGGTCAAGTTAAACCGAGTGAAAAACAGAGCCCACCTGGCCTGCCGGGCATTCAGTCTTTTGGCCGCTTGGAGGTAGGTCAAGTTCTTGTGGTCTGTCCAGATAACCACCGGATGCTCGCTGCCTTCGAGCCAATGTCGCCACTCTTCAAGCGCCAACTTAATGGCGAGGAGCTCCCGGTCTCCAACGTCGTAATTGCACTCTGCAGGAGATAAGCGACGTGAGAAAAAGGCACATGGGTGTAATTTTGCATTCACTCGTTGGGATAGTATTGCCCCCACACCTGCGTCTGAAGCATCCACCTCCACAAAAAAAGGTTGACTGATGTCTGCCTGTACCAACACCGGAGCTGAGGAAAAGAGGTGCTTGAGTCTCACAAAAGCCCGTTCAGCGCCGGGAGACCACTGGAATGGCTGCTTAGGAGAGGTTAGGTTGGTGAGAGGCAGGGCGACCTGACTGAAATTGCGGATAAACCGTCGATAGAAGTTGGCAAATCCCAGAAACTTCTGCAGCTGCTTACGGTTCTTGGGTTCAGGCCATTCCACCACTGCCCTCACTTTGGCCGGATCTGCCCGCAGCCGTCCCTCCTCGATGATGAACCCCAAAAAGGAGACTGTCTGCACGTGAAACTCACACTTCTCTGCCTTTACAAACAGCCGGTTCTCCAACAGGCGCTGCAACACCATTCTCACGTGCTTGACATGGTCAGCCGGGTTCCGAGAAAACACAAGGATGTCGTCTAGATAAACGAAAACACAATGATTAATGAAGTCCCGTAAAACATCATTTATCATGGCTTGGAAGACCGCCGGCGCATTCGTGAGCCCGAAAGGCATCACCAAATATTCAAAGTGCCCACGATGCGTGTTGAACGCCGTCTTCCACTCATCCCCCTGGCGGATTCTCACCAGATGATAAGCACTGCGGAGGTCCAGTTTAGAAAAGATGGCAGCCCCCTGAAGGAGTTCAAAAGCAGAGGTGAGTAAAGGAAGCGGGTATTTGTTCTTAATGGTTATCTTGTTAAGACCTCGAAAGTCAATGCAGGGGCGGAGCGTTTTGTCTTTCTTCTCAACGAAGAAGAAACCTGCCGCGAGAGGAGAGGTGGACTGCCGGATTATCCCGGCCGCCAGCGAGTCGGTGATGTAGCCCTCCATTACCTCTCGCTCTGATTTCGAAATACTGTATAGACGGCTTGTGGGCAAGGGAGCGCCGGGTAGCAAGTCTATCCCACAATCGTACGGACGATGGGGGGGGGGGGAAGAGACTGGGCCTTTTCTTTACTGAACACCTGGGCTAGGTCGTGATATTCAGCTGGAACTGCAGTCAAATCGGGAGGAGCGTCAGGTGAAGATGGGCTAGTGGACGTCTGGCTAACTGTAGCAGAACGTAAACACTGTTCATGACACTTAGGACTCCACCCAGTTATCCTGCTGTTCTCCCAATCGATCTGCGGGTTATGGCGTTCGAGCCAGGGGTAGCCCAAAACTAGCGGAGTGTGAGGAGCCTTGAACAGAAACAGGCTGATTTGTTCAACATGGTTTCCGGAAAGAGAAAGAGTCAAATCAGTAGTGCGATGTGTTATACTGGCCAAGGGGGCACCATTCAGCGCCGCCACCTGGAGGACCTCAGGTAAGGGTTCAACAGGTATGCCCAACGTCTGGGCCAGGGCTTCGTCAATAAAACTTTGTTCGGCCCCCGAATCGATTAAAGCACTACATGGGTGAATACAGGACTGGAAAATCAATTTGGCAGGACAGCTGAGGTGGGGCAAGATGTTTGCGGTAACGCCCGTCAGTATGCCCACGGCTACTGACGAGCAGCGTCTTGTCCCGACTCTGGGCATTTATCAGAAAAGTGTCCTCCCTTTCCGCAAGTGAAACACTCACCCCCCTGAGGTCTTCTCCGTCGGGCCACAGACCTAAAGCTGGCTCGACCGATCTGCATGGGCTGCTCCTCCTCCAACGGCTGTTCCTCCCACTCCCGTCTCCACTCGAGAGAGGGCCCTGCCGAGGTTTTGCTGCCGCCCGCTGGTCGCCGTCCAAACTCACGCCTATGCTCATCCAACTGAATGCACACATTCACCAAAGCACTGAGCGACTTAGGCAGTTCTCTTGAGGCCAACTCACGTTTTAGATTTTCGTTCAGGCCGTTTATGAAAGCCCCTCGTAGTGCATTTTCTTGCCAGCCGGTCTCCTCGGCCAAAATCCAGAAGTCAATCGAGAAGTCCGCTACACTCCTCCATCCTTGTTTCAGGGAAAACATGCGATGTGCTGCGCTGTCGGCGCTGGAGCCTTTGTCAAAAACACAACGAAATTTGCACAAAAAATCTTCATAAGAGATAGCAGGTTGCATGCTTACCACGGCCTGGGCCCATTGTAAAGCGCGTCCAGTCATTGATTCCACCATTAACCCCACCTTGGCTCCATCTGAGAAATAAGACCGAGGCTGTTCTCTAAAAATGAACGAACATTGTGTTAAGAACCCGCGGCTCTTATCCAGATCCCCACTAAACTTCTCAGGGGCCGGCAGCGGGTGCTCGCGCTGCAGTGTGGGAGGGGAAGGAGGCAGAGGAGAAGCCGCGGCTGTGCTGAGAGACGGCCCGGGCGATGGAGCATCAGCTGCAGCCCCAGGGGGAGTTAGCAAAATCCCTTTTAATTCAGCAACCAGCTGCCGTAACACAGTTTGTTCTTCAACAACATGTTTCATCATTTTTTCATGGCGTTCCAACATCTCACCTTGAATCGAGAGTTCTCGCAGAACCGGAGCGGCGTCCGCTGGGTCCATGTAAGTGGCTGGAGTATTCTGTTACGGGAGTGATGAGTAAGAGAACCCAGACGCGGATCGCTCGTTAAGATTGAACAGTGTCTTTATTTACAGTGAAGCAAATCCAAAGTAATCCATAGTGCTAAGTCCCTTCCGTGCTCCCCTCGTGTGTCCATACGACTTTCGTAAACAGTGACGTCTCTCCTCTCGTATCTCCGTCTCACTCGTAGCCTGGAAAAAAGGCAAACAGATGCGGTTAGCCTCCCTCCGCTATCAAACGTTTGTCTAACACTCGCTGAATTCGAGTCACTACCCGGCTTGGTGGAATACTCCAGCGCTGTCTGTCACTCAGCCACACCATTAAATAGTTCTGTCACAATGGTGGATGATTGGCAGCAGCTGGAGAGAAATCAGTTGCAGGTGGGACCACTCAGAGTGGCGGAACTTCCGGGTCGGACATCTCCCGTTGCTACGCAACCGCGTAACAACTACAACGGAGACAAAAACAGAGCGGGAGAACACACACACACACACACACACACACAAACACACACACACACACACACACACACACACACACACACACACAGGTCGCCGGTCGGGGCACCGTCGAACCTGACAAAATCCAAGGGAGAAGGATAGAAGAAATATATAGAGCCATAAAAACGTCTCGATATTTGGCACTAAGCTGGAGTGGAGAGCATTTTTCATGTTTCTTTCAAGAATAAAATATGTTCGTTTGCAGAATGAAGATTGAAAACCTTAAGAGTAGTCATCATAGTTAGGAATGCAGTTTCATAGAAAAGGATTTTGCACTGGAGATATGATTACGCCTTTCATGCTGAGTAGAGAACACTGGGCACTGATTTACTATTTTAAGTATTTACTATTTTATGAACAGTTTTTTACATCATGCAAAACAGTAAAATGAGCCACTTTCAATAATGTCACATACTACAGTTTCTATAGGTATACTAAGAACGATAAAAAAAAAATGGTGACTAGCTTTGAAGCTTGATAAAATTTCTCCACACCCTAAGGAATATTCATTTTCAGGGTTAGAGGTTAAACTCCCCACGCAGACAGAACATCTACACTGTGGCCTTTTCTGCTCTGTAGAGGGTCCTGGACGAATGCCATATCAGAATCCGGGCTAACCCGGCAGATGCGTCTTATTTCAGGGTTTTAGACATCTACTGAAATTGAGGCACTGGGATGCACGCATACACGGGTCTGCAAGATTAATATTGTGCCAACTTATGTGCCAAGCCACTCAAATAAGTCCTTCCATGGTAATATCCACAATCAAGCTTTACAGACTTTGATCCTTAAGAGCTAGATAAGAACGCCATTTTCCCATAGAGACCCACCATGTTGAGTCAGAGGGAAAAGAAAGTAGCATGGAGGGAAAACTCTGGAAAGAAAGAGTCTGTTTTGGGACAGGAAGAATATTTTCTCAGATATGTTAATCGTGTCAGGGATATACTGCATACAGGGTGTGACTATGTGAAAACATTGTCTTTGATAGATCGATATGTCCCCTGGCACCCTGGTGACTACAGTGACCGAGGCACCGCTATGTCTGCAGTTCCCCTTCTCCCAAGAGACCTGCTACCATGTGTGTCTGTGTGAGTGCGTTCGTCTGTGTGTATTTGAGAACGTGTGGATGTTTGTGGACTCATAGGAACATCGCAAATTAAAGTTTGTCCCCCTCTGAAAAACTAGATCCACCTGACCTAAGGTTAAAAAAGCAAACGTGACCTTGAAAGATGTGTTTCACTCTGTTTAAAGGCCAAAGTAAATATAATAAAACACATCTTTTCAAAAATATTTTCTGTTTGGTAATTCTGTCATAACCAAAAATGATCTATGTTTATCCCATAAATGTTTTTAGTCATAACTGTGTCAAATTATTTATTTATTTATTTATTTATTTTTTATCTCCAGTGAGCAACAAAAAGATCAGTGTATCATTTCTCTTCTCTAAAAAGGATTTACATCTCTACATTACAAGATATAAATACCTCAGTTCTTGTGAAATTAACATAGCACCAGCAATGGACATATCATTTTTACAGCTTGTGGCTGCGCTCATGAGTTCAGACCAATCACTGCAAACCAAACTACTGAGCAATAAGATCACAGCTGATTGCATGCTTTAGGTGTGACAATTTAAAGAAAGAAAGGAGAACAAGGCCGGTCCAAGAAAAAGTTGGCAGTTCGTGAGAGCTCAGTGAAATGTTATCCCTCTGGATTTTTATCAGCGGGGTTGCTAACCGTCGACCTTCTGGTGTGTGACATGCACGTTAACCTTTATTCTCACGTTCTCACTATGTCCAGAGAAGTCTCACAACAAATAGAGAGAAGGATCACAAGCAGAAAAAAAATCAAAACTGTTTTCTTTTCTTTTTTTCTTTTTTTAAACATTGGGCCTTTTACCTCTTTCAGCACCAACACTTTGTCATAACCAGTGGAGAATGTAAAAAATACAGCTTATGGATTGTTTTGCTGGATGGACACAAATCTGCCTGTAAGAGGTTATTAGTTAGACTCACAAGTGTATATAACCTAACCCTAGTTTGACAAAATGTAAACAGGAGATCAAACTGTGTGAAACATAGAGTTTCACACATTTAAGCACAGTAGCAGTGACATCACCAATTATTCACTTATTACTACTTATTATTTGTAACTATTAATATCACATAGTTGTCCAACATGGTAATTCTTGTGCTTTGAAAAAAGTGAAATGTGGTGTCTTGTTAAGTTTATTGCATTAAGTGTGTAACTGTGTTTATTTTAGACCTTCTAGTCCAGCTCAATATTTTAAAAAGAAATACAATTTTAAAAAAAAACACATGAGAACACTCAAATGCAGTAATCATTGAACAGAACACTAACGTGCAATTGATTCAAACTTTTTAGAAGCAGGAGGATTTTTTTGTCACTTAAAGTTGGTACAGTTAAGGCCACTATGGCCACAGAATCAATTAATTGATACATACATTTATACATAAATTTCTTCAGGTCAGTGTGGAAGCCAGGAATTTTATTGGTTACAGAGTTTTGGCTTGTATTTGTCGATCTTGGAAGCGAGATCCCGAATGTATCATTACAGGCTGCCTGAAGCATTTTCATGTTTGTTTTACTGTAAGCAAATTTGTAGTGGAGTACCATCGGCTCTAAAAATGGCTATTTCAATATAATCTGCATGCAAACAGAATTTCCAGTCTAGCATATTTACTTTACTGCACATCATGAACATCATTCCTGTTGATTGCACATTTGCATAGTTTGATCAAACCCCAAGCAGCTGCTGCAAGTATAAGGAGAGGAAACGGCATTGTCGGCATACATCCAGTATTGTGCTTCTAGTTTTCCACCTATCGTGAGATCCATCATCAATGGTTTTTAAATTCATCTATCTTTATGGGCATACAATTTTTAATTGAAATAAAATGCCAGAAATTATTCATACAAATGGAAGCTTTCCATATTAAGTATACACAATATTTGCAATACCTTGTATTTGTGTTTATTTAGTTACATACAAAAAGAAGTTTCAGCATTCAGAAATTAATAATTAAGCTAATGAAATGATGTTTTCAGCAGCACGGTGGCACGGTGGTTAGGGTTAGCACTCTTGCCGCACAGCAAGAAGGTCCTGAGTTCAATTCCACCATCAGGCCGGGGTCTTTCTGTGTGGAGTTTGCATGTTCTCCCCGTGTTTGCGTGGGTTCTCTCCGGGTACTCCGGCTTCCTCCCACCATCCAAAGACATGCAGCTTGTGGGGATAGGTTAATTGGATAATTCTAATTGCCACTAGGTGTGAATGTGCGAGTGAATGTGAGTGTGAATGGTTGTCTGTCCCCATGTGTTAGCCCTGCGACAGACTGGTGTCCTGTCCAGGTTGTACCCCGCCTTTCGCCCTATGACAGCTGGGATAGGCTCCAGCGCCCCCCGTGACCCTGAAAAGGATAAGCGGAAGCGAATGGATGGATGGAAGAAAGCTAAATTTGGGCTAATACATAGTAATGAATTATTTAGAATATCATAGTGCTGACGGGACTTTAAGTTTCATTCATACAAATTTTACTGTGAGTAATTTTTAAGATATTATTAGGACAGAGCTGATATCATTGATGCAAAGATTAGTCTGATATCATTTATGGTTTATGAGCACTCCGAAACACATAAAGCATAGAAGTACAACCCGTAGGTTGGGATAAACAATGCAAATTAATATGTGCTAATACACTCCCTCAGCGCATGCTATAAGCTTTCAGAGAGCTTGGTGCTCTTCTGTGAGTAGATATTAAACTATCCCTCCTTCTGCCCCACTCCCCATCTTTTTTTTCCTACTTCACGTACCTTAAATGATCATTTAAGATTTGTCTTTGACTGCGTTCAATCAATAAGCAACCACTTTTTTGTGCTGACTGCTTTATTTCTGTTTTCTTATTTACTTTTTTTCATGTAAACTGCAAATGACAATAAGTAAGCTCCCGATATCATGTGTCTTACAGTCCAACAGAGGACTAAATCAACACTGCACTCGTGAATAATGTGCACGAGCAGCTCTTTTGAACAGACTTGGCTACAAACTGCGTACATCTGCTTGTGGTTTTCGTTGATGAAAAATACATTCTGTCTATGGTTTACAGAGGGTCAGGATTGTTTTTTTAACTGAGGGAATGGGTGGCCACATATAAAATATGTTAACTGCTTAAAGCAAGCAGGGAGTGTTGTGCTACTTAATTTCAAGTATCAGGCTCTTGTTTCAAGTTTGATTAATGTTTTTCCTGTTGCTGATAGTAGCTGGCCAAAAGGGATGCGGTAAAAGATTACCTTTTAAAATGTGCCTGACTTCCTGTCTTTTTCTTTCTCTGTTTCTTTCTTGCTTCCCTAATGGCTCAATTATCTGTTACTTGTTTCCAAGCAATCAATTTGACTGTGCTGTATTCTGTAAGCAACTGCCTCTTTGTTGCTAACTTTAAAGTGTCTCTTTTACTGGCTATGCTGCAGTTCTTAAGGTAAGTGGCAGAGTGGTTGTGGTGTACGCTGAACTGACAGTCGTCAGCAACGTGAAAGCTTACATTTACCATGCATTTACCTTTGTGACTCTGTTGTACGACTGGCAGGCTGAACAACCTGTTTGAAAGCATGTCTGGAGAATTCACAGCTTTTAAATGGTACAAAAGAAACGAAAACAAAGACAGGAAAGCAAATGTTGTACTACGTAGTGTTCTAAAGTGTAAAGTCACAGTCAGTCTTGCCAGGCTCGTCACAACTAGACTGTATGATTGTCCCTCTGACACAACAGTATTCCCATAAGCATTCCCCAACTCATGAAACAAAGATGCTTGTCAGTTTGAACCCTAATATGGTGCTGCAGCCATGGATATAGTGTGATGCTGGTGAGCAGCTCTGGCTAACAAATGTTTCTAATGTCTGTGTGTTTACATGTTTGGCCCTATGGGCTCATGGTTAGTGTCCAGTGGTGAAGAAGTATGCAGTAGTACGCCATAACTGAGGGAGCACAGGATGTGAAATGGAAGCTATGAATTGTATTTAAAACACTTCTTGGGTCAGTAGTAAATAGTACGACATAGGCAGTACATTCCGTCAGGCACGTGTCAGCAGCTGTTACTTTATCAAGTAAATGGACACACACCATGTTCTGTGCTGCGTACATTTCCCTGAAGTTCGTCACAGTGTAATGATATATCATTCAAGAAATATTCTACGAATGCTAAAAAGCCCTTTTTTTCCAGTGTTTTTTTAATCAAAGCAAACACAAATTAAGATTGAATGTGGATAAAATGGAAAATACAATAATTACCCTATTAATGTATTAGAGAAAGTGGACTAAAAATGGGTGGAAGAACTTCATTATATATGTACTTTATAACACCAGTTCAAATGCAATGATCTTGAAAAACCTGCTTACCCAGGCATTTTCCACTTCATATCTGGATCACGTCCAATAAGGAGAGACAGTTCCTGTCAACATGAACCTCTCCTAATAAAAATCTGTAGGGGCAGGGAGTGAAACCAGAGTAAATCCTGCCGGCCAAACTTTCATCACAAGCCTCTATAGTTATTCACCTCGACCTTATTGAGGGCACTGATAGCAGGGGAAATTCATCCTGCTCCAAACTCGTCTAAGGATGAGCAGTCAACCTTAGACAGTAACTTTGCTTAATATTATAGAGAGCACACGCTGTATATAATGGGACAAACTGAAAAATGATAGCCTTGTGTGTGCGTGTGTGTGTGTGTGTGTGTGTAGGTGTGTGTGTGTGTGTGTGTGCGTGCACGCGCGCATGACGTTAGAGGTGGGTGAAACAAACTCACTCATCTGTTACAACAGCGAAGGAGAAGGTAGCCAGACAAGAAGAGTTATCATCCTAAAGCAGAGGTGAGAGGTGGTCCAGAGAATGACATGGCGTGGTAGAAAAGTTTGCAAGAGCGTGTGGATGTCCTAAACTGTACAGCAAAGTCACCTGCTTCAGATGTTACCAACTGTAGTCATTTTTCTCTCTTCTCTTTCCTGTCACCACCCAGCTGCTGCAGTTGGGGGGTGACAATCGCTGAGCCTGGATCTGTGGTCTTTTCCTCTTAAAAGGGAGTTTTCCTCCGCACTATTACCAAGTGATTACCTATACCAGTCCCATCCCACTAATACTGCAGGATTTTTTTACCTTAAAATGGCAAACATTATTGGATAATATTATCTGATAGTATTTGAAAGAAAATGATAATTTTCCATACTGGTCAGGCTGTAATGTAAAGTCCTTTCAGGCAGCTATTGTGAATTGGTGCTATTTAAAACCTAAATGAGATTACTAGTAGGTTCAGAAGGCAATTATCACGTGATTTAATGATACGTGAATTCTTTATCACGTGACATATAACAAGAACAAAGTGAATTAAAGATATGGGTAAACAACATACAATCAATGATTTAAAAAAAATATGAGCAGGCTTTGGAGAAAACTAGACAGCTTATTTTTCAGGCAGACCCTCCCTTCTTTTCACCAGGACAACAACAAACCACATTCTGTACATGTTCCAACAGCATGTCTATGCAGTCAAAGAGTCTGGGTCCTAAACTGGCCTACTTTCAGTCCCATCTGTCATTCACCTAAAATATTTGTGCATTATTCAAAATACAACAAATATATGTAAAGCACTACATGGGAGAAATATTTTCTTTATTTGACATGTTGTCTTATCAGTTATGTGTGTTGCATATTTAATACAGCGTTTAAAATATTTGCAAATTTTTTACATGCTGTATTTATTTACAAAGCATCTCAGTGTTTTTGGGAACAGGTTGTACTTCTTTATTATAAAAACTACTCGGATAAGTTTAGAGGGAGATAATGTGCTGCATCAAAGTTCTTACAGGACCTGAACAGGACAATGAGCCTATTATCTGTAGTGGGGCAGTAACTATATTACAAGGCTACAACAACAGGTCTGTAAAATCAAATGGTAGCTTATTTGAATATGCTTTGAAGGTCATTTTCATTTTCAGGAAAAGGAGTTGTTGGGAGCCAAGATTGGTCAGTGGTCTAGGATGCTTAGGTGTGTGTGTGTGTGTGTGTGTGTGTGTGTGTGTGTGTGTGTGTGTGTGTGTGTGTGTGTGTGTGTGTGTGTGTGTGTGTGTGTGTGTGTGTGTGTGTGTTCTTCCTGAGAATCCTCAGGGCTGTACAGTAAAACGCTTCATTTCTGTAGCGCGCTGCTGAGGTTTAGAAAATTGACGCGCATTCTCTTTGCTGTTGCTCCTCACCTTTAGCGCTGCCTCGGGGCTTGGAATGTGTTGAAAACTGGGGCTTTCAGAAAGCAGCTGAAAAGGAAAAAAAAAAGGGGGGGGGAGCAGCTGTGTGGGAACCTGTCTGAATACTGTGAAAAATACCTAAACATGAGCTGGATAAATTCAAAACATAAGCTTTCTGATTTTTATAGACCTGTTCTCCAAGTGTTTTGATCACACCTCATTTGTGCTTTGCTAGACTCACAAAGTGAATGACGCTGGCTAGCTTTTGTTTGTTTTCGTAGTAGTTTATTGAACAAGAATCACGGCATCAAGCCATGTTCATTATATTTGTATTTATTATAGTATGTTTTGTACACAGGACTTCTAGACACTGCTCATTTGTCTGCAGTTGGGTTTTTAATGATATTACAATATATAAGAATAATGACAAAAATAATGGCTAAAACTAATTATACATACTTAAACAATTATCACATGACAACGATCTTTATGGAGTGTGATGAGAGGACATATTGCAGGGCACACGGCACACAAAGGGAACAAATAGTAGCCTTTAATATGGCAAAAACTTTTTAAAAAGAGCAGTACCAAGTAATAGGAAGAGCTTGAGATTGATGTGTAGACACCAAGGACTATACACAGGGACTGATTGGGGATAGGAAGCATGAGGGAAATGAGACACAAAGTAAAAACTGAAACAAGGTGCGAGAAAGGGGAACAACCAAAAACACACATATTGACTCCAGTCTCATGACCACTAAAACTAATATGATGTGTGTGTGTGTGTGTGTGTGTGTGTGTGTGTGTGTGTGTGTGTGTGTGTGTGTGTGTGTGTGTGTGTGTGTGTGTGTGTGAGTCGTAGAGAGTTGTGTGTCACAGGTGAGCAACATAAATATGCTGCGTAGCTGAAATAACTGTTGATTTCCTTGTTTATGCTATTGTGAGCGGTTACAGGACACTGACAGCGGACAGCAACATGGATTTCAACATTTTTATTTTAACTGTTATTTCTCAATCTGGGAATGTTATCTAGGGGCAGAAGGCTAGTGGGAATCACTTTAAGCAGGAGGCCGTAAGTAATTCATTAAATCTGATTTATGAAAGAGGCTATTCATGAAGTCACTTGTCATTATAAGCTGGTTAACATTAATTATCTGTTGCTAAAAGAAAATGCTTATAAGCCTTACATATATTGTGATATATAGAGAGATCATTTTTGCATACTGCTTTTATTTACAAAGCATCTTAGCGTTTTTGGGAACAGGGTTGTACTTCTTTACTATAAAAACGACTCGGTTTAGAGGGAACATGCGCTGCATCAAAGTTCTTAGATAAAGCCTCTTGTGGTTTTCTTTTTTTGATCCTAATGAGCTCTTATAATTTCACATGAGTATTAGGTGGAGCGTAGAGTGTAAACTTGTTAATTATAAGTCCCTAAAGATTGCTTGAATGTAACCCTGGGAATACTTAAAAAGGAAGAACAATTCAGTGCTTGTTTTGGCACAGCTGTTCTTGTTTTGAACTTGTGCTAAACTCATGCTTGTGGGGGGAAGGAAACCTTGCAATATTATTTACCATGCAGATTATGTATGCAAACATTTCTTCCTTTTCCTCGTTGTCCTGCAACAATCCAGTCGTTAGCCGTTTCTTTGTTTGCCCTTGTTTGAACTCTCTGATATTTGCCAGTGAAATGCAGGGTAGTTAATATGTTAGTGATCTAATCAGAGAAATCCAGAGCACAAAAGTCTCCACAAAAGTATGGCTACAGTCAAGCAGCACTATATGTACCTATAAAAAAAAATCACCCATTATTATTGTCTGTGTTAGTTCAAATCTTCCTTCTCACTGTTCATTTCAGGGCTCTGGGACATAAAGGTCATTACAGGACATTCACTGTATGTGAACTGAAGCCATAAATGTGACATAGAGGACACTTTACATTATGCTCCCCGTGGTTTGCTGTCATTACCAAGCAGATTGATGGAGATATTCTTTCTCCTCTTCTCTCCTATTCTACCTGTTGTAAGGCTGCTGATGAAAAAAAAAAAACTATCATGAAGCTAAGCGTTGTCTTTCACTGCCCACCTCTGGCTGAAGATGGGAACACCATGCTGATGGTTTTTACTGTACAGCCAAATAGTAAATCAGTAAGAGAGTGCCCTCTTGTGGAGCTGTTTAAGAAGTGCCAAATTTACAAAAACCCTCCATCATTAAAAAAAAAAAAAAAGCTTTTATAAGTTATGATGTATATTTAAAAAAGAACTTTTGAAAGCAGAAATAGAAAAACAGAGATATCTGCTTGCTTAGACTCCCGCCTTTTTATAGTTCTCCAAATAATGCATTTTAGCCCAGAGAGCACTGTGGTCAGTGGAGAGGAGGTCAACCATAGTCACACTGCAAACTGAAGTCTACCTGGTCCCCTAATAATACTGTATAATTACAGCATGATTTTTTTGCTTCCCTCTAAATGAGCTTAAGGTACAACAGAACTCTGTTACATAAAATATTAGTGCTTAGTTTTTGCTCAGTACTCATTGTCATATGATAAATATTTAGAGAGAGGAAAAAATGACACCAAAATCTGAAAATGATCAATCTGATTTGTCTTTGAAAATACGACCACACTTTCTTTTCATTTTTTTTCACATTTGGAATGAAAAGTTGTCAAATATTAAAAATAAACAAATAGTGGAAACACTTCTTCTCACATCTCATGGCTAATGTGATAACTTAGTAAAGTCTTAGCAGTCTCAAGTCAGCTAACGGTTCAGGCTTGTGTGAAAGATTGGCAGTGAAACATTAAACAAATGAAGAATATTGTTCAAAACTGCTACAGATTTCTGGATTTCATCATCTCAGGAGCACAATGTGATTAAAGGATTCAGAGAATATCAAAAAATCTTTGTATACTACCAGTAATCACGGCTAACCAATTGTGAATGGCTGAAATAGTGTCTTAGAACTCTAGAGCTTGGAGGAGGAAAACTCTTGTGACCTTATTATTGGATCACACTGTGGACCAGCACCATCCAGCCGGTCATCAGCTCATTTGAAGGAAGATTTACTGAAATACAGATACAGATCTGGTAAGTAGACTCCAGTGAAGCTCCATATCAGAGTGGAGTGAAACAATGTTAGGAAGTAGGAAGGTTCTCCTTGAGTCTAGATGTTGGTGGTGGTCAGGAGGAGATGGATTGGACAAATGAGAGTGTAACAGGCAGAATGACAGAAAAGCAGTGAGATTTAAAGGATGTGCAACAGAGGTGGGCAAGAAAATGAATATGATAACAACAGAACTGAGTTGTGCAGTAGTAGCTCAAACACAGATGGCAGATGAATGAACACAACTCGTCCTTATTGATCTTAGGCATGAGTTTCATGAGTGAAAGTGTGTTCGTGCACATAGCATGGGTGACTTGCACATCTCTCAAAGTCTTTATATTGCTGAAGGACATATTCAGGTTTCTGAACAACATAGCATGCTGCCATTGGCGGCCTCTTTTTAAGAGCACGCTTTCCTTATATCAGAAAGTCAATGCCAAACCACAAAAACAGTTGATGTACTAAAGTGGCCTGTCATCCACTAAAAAGACACTCTGGGAAGTACCAAACTACTTGAAATGAAATCTCTTTTGTGGGTGTATTTTACACTTCTGTTTCCTGTGATGTCCCTTGTGAAACAACATTTATTTGACTAGGCTTGATGTAATTAGTAAATATAGTATTTCCCAATCAGTGGATTCCAATAAGCTTGTAAAAGGACTGAAAAGACACTTTTCATTATGCTCACCCTGGATTTGTGGTTTCCAGGCATTTGGTGGAAAGTTTATTTCTATTGTGCTCTCTTTTCTGCCGTCCCTGTATTTGTAATTCAGCTGGTACAGAACAGGTCACTTCCCAGCATTGGCAAAAATAAGCAATAATAAAAAAAAATATCAGTATCAGGAAGGCTTTCACTGTAAATCGGATAGCTCAGGATTGATGTAAAGACAACTTTATTAGTGACTTTTAATATTTACTTTGAATTATTTTTTTTATTTGTGCTTCACCAAATGGAAACTTGTGCATTATATAAATAAATACTTGATTATGATCAGGTGCTTTATTTTTTAATTTGCTGACTAAAGTTTCAGCTGATTAATACAAAACCTATTCTTATATCATTTATATTATAACAAATATATGGACCTTTACAATTTAATGCACTCTGTTTTCTGGTCTTACTGACCATTCAGAGCACTTTGATTACAAATCACATTTAAGGGAAATTATACTGTACACAGCCTTCATTCACACCACATTCATTCTAATTCAGAATGATAATCACTGGTTAGCCTAACATCCATGTCTCTGGACTAAGAATGTCAATGAAATATGGATGGGTTTTATGCATCCATTCCTTTTATCCATCCAGAAAGACACACAGGCACAGGGAGAACATACAAACCACGCAGAAAGGCAAAATAGGAGCTTTCTTGTGAGGTGACAAGGCACTGTTGACGAGTATCAATGGCTTTTGCACAGCTGAACTCTCAAATGTGCATTCATCTTTGTTATGATGGCTTTATGCAGCCCAACCAGATGACGTTATCCATCTGCTTCTTCTGCTTATGGATGTTCTTGCTTACAGTCTGAATCCATTCTTCACCTTCTTAGTCACCCGAGGAAGATATTCTCTTTTCCTTTTATGTCGCATTAATGCGATATACAGTTCGTGCCTCCGGCTCAGGAGGCAGAGCAGCTCACCCGCTAATTGGAAGGTTGGTGGTTCGATCCCTGGCTGCTCCAGTCTACATGCCAAAGTATCATTGGCAAGATACTGAACCTCAAGTTGCTCTAGATGCGTTCATAGGAATGTCATTGTTAGATAGACATGTTGCATAAAGTGCTTTGAGTGCTCCAGCAGAAAACCGCTATATTAAAACCAGTTCTTTAACCATCTACTACTCCTACAGGTTTAAATTAAAACGTTTTTTAAGACCACAGTTTTCAAAGACACACTACTCTGTCGAAAAGCATTTGTGGCCAAGATCCCTCCTGAAACGCTGAGGTCACTTGGATCCATTCCTCCTGCCATTGCTAAATCTCAATCAAACTGGCCTGCTCGAGACTTAACTGATCAAGTGAGCTGCTGTGAGCATGCTCTTTGCCATCTAAGAGCACTTCACGGTTGTCAAAAAACAGAAACTTACTTGAGCACTGTGACATAAACCCAATGAAGACAACATTATGGTAAACAAATGCACCATTTTCTCTTTCATTCCTTCTTTTGCATTTCCATTATAACAATAAACACAACAGGAATAAGGTCAATTTCAACACAGGGAGCATCAGAACCTTCATATTTTCACAATTTCCTCACCAAATTGTGCCTAGTCTGCATCAGTTTATGGTGGTCTTTCTATCAACCAAAACACAAATAAGAAACAAAGCCACAGGGACAAAATATACTGGAATACACTGCAGGGAAGCTGCAGAGCATTCGGGATCACTTTCTCACACCATTTACTCTTCTGTCCTCTTTTTGCCTGGTTTCAGGCATAAAATCTCACCTGGAACATTGTGATTTCTTTCTGACATCAGGTTGGTTTTGTACCTTCCATTAAGGAAAGTAAGCTGCTGAATAACGCACGTGTCACCTGTATGCAAATGATTTTTATCTAACCTTGTATTTAAATAACTCAGACATACTTCTGCTTATGTTTAAAACTTCCTCTACATTTACAGCATATCACACTTAACTTTGTTTTGAAATGGTTTCTAGGAAACCTAACTATATATATGTATGCATATACTGGAATGTGTGGCACTGCCCATGAAATGCTACCACAAAGAATCATTAATACTACCAACCATTATAGCAGTAACGGCTGGTAGTATAAATGAGCAGTAATTATTATTCATGTTTTATATCTGTTCTTCCTTATGGAAACATGCACATACTCTGCATATTCCTCTCTTATTTGATTGGGCAACCACATAAAAATCAACACTCAGCAAAGAAAATAACACTTTTTTTTTATGTTTGTGTCATATCTTCCAGAGATACAAAAATGTACAAAACATATATTGCAAGCACAGTGCCCTGTGATTGCATAAGACAGAACGAACATGCTCTAAATCAGCGAATTGTCTCATAGATTTACAGTATTGGGTTTGTGCCCTGTGGCTTTTTCCCTGCCAAGACACATGTGACCTGATGAAGCAAAAGCCGGCAAGATCCGTAAAGGGAGAAAGACTATGTGCCTCTGTCAGCGTGTTAACCGTGAGCGCCACCAGTCTCACAACCATTTCTCTCTTTGCCCTCTCTTAGAGCTTCATCATTGTTTATAACAACACGCTGGTCAGTACCAGGCTCTGTTTGAGCTGGAGTCTCATTAGTGAGGGTGTTTTCGTCATCCTGAGTATCAGAATCAGCGTCTTTGGACTGTGCGTCTCCTGTGACATCACTTGTGCGATTAACAGGTATTTGAGTGGGAATGTTATGTTCAGGTGGCTTCAGGTGAGTTTGTAGAGTGTCAGTAGAGCTGCTGGAGTCTGACATGTCCTCCTTGGCTGTATCGAAGGACTCCGTGAAAATGCTCTCAGTGTACGACTGACTGGCGATGGTATCTGTCTCAGAGCCAGACACATCCACTGAGTCAGGAAGATAGTTATGGTAGGTTTTCCCATTAGCACCTAATCTAAGATTAGCGTCTGTGCATCTGTTGTCTGATTTCACGTGCATCCTACGAGTTCTTGGAGCCAAGTCATCTTCACTCGTCACACTTTCAGGTATAGAATAAAAAGAGGAGCTCGACTTAACCAAATTTTCTGTATATCCCACGTCAGCATCCAAGTTCCTTTCCATATTTTGGACGGCCTCTCTATCTGCATCATCTTTGTTTTCCTGTCCAACAGCAGTGCCTTCCAATCCAGCCAAAACTCTCTTCAGACTCTGGGCTCTGTCTCTGTAAACTTGGCACAGCTCAGCATCGGGCATGTGGTTGCCATGGATCTCGGCCAGCTTCATGTACACCACATACAGAGCCTCAGGGTTAGCTTGGTCCTCAAGTGCTGCTGCCAGAGCCAGCTGGAAGTAGCCCACTGCATCAAAAGCATCCTGTAGAGCGAGCACGCAGAACAGAGGTCAGAGCTGGTCTTGTCAAAATCAAACACATAATTTCCACATTTGAAGGTTACATCGCCACGAGATGAACCTGAAAGCGATACTGTTTCTCAGCCAATGATTAAAACATGAGCAGGTCATTTTGACATATAGAAAGATAAAGCTTACATTTGCCATCAGCTTTGGACAGTGAAATCGATCATCGCCAACAGAAGAAGTAATTTCTCGAAAGTTCATTTTAATACAGAAAAACAAGAAGATTTTTAATACTGCCACTAAATCATTGGTTAAAGTGTAAAACAAATTACAGTGTGAGCGTGTGTGTTTCTCTTAACAGAGTAATATTAAATATGCCTGAGTCAGAACACACTCTTATTATATTTTCCTTTCTGGGATGATTTTTTCCATTTCTTTCTGAGAACGCTGACTTCAGCGAGATGAGGGAGAAAATAAGGGGCGGTGCGGTCGCTTCCCCACACAGGATCATTTTAGGAATGTGCTCTCTCTATCTTTCCCAATGCAACACTGTAACTGTGTCCCTTGTACCTTGAGTTTGTGTAGAGTGAAGTTTCCCAGCCTGCAGTAGACCTTGGTGTAGTAGCGAGCCTCCATGGGGTGCTGTAGGACAGGCGGACTCAGTGACAGCGACTTCAGGTAGTAGTTTTCTGCCATCTCATACTGCTCCAGACTGTAGTAAATTGTAGCTAATCGATGGTAAGCACTCCTCTCATTCACACTCACTCCTAAAGCAAAAAAAAGTCAATGTTTTTTTATAAAGTATCTTGCCAAGTACAAATACCACACTGTACCTGGATTGAGAGGATTATTACAGACATGAGGCTCAGGCACGGCTCAACTTTGTACCTGTTTTGCTGGCGACCTGGACAGCCAGTGTTGCGTACTGCAGAGCCTCCTCGTGCTCCTTTTCATTCATCAGCAGGTCTGTGAGTTTACTTAACAATCGAAACTCTGAGTGGATGTCATCGATGCTCCTCGCAAACGGCAGACTCCCATCCTGAAAGCAAATATAAGTAATTTTACTGAGAATCCAAACTTTCTACAGTTTGTTATTGAAAAAAAAAAAAAAAAACCAAAAAAAAAAACCAAAACAGTACACTTGAAGTATCCTTTTACCCTGTAGAACGGCAGAGAAGCCATCCGGTTCCTGTGACCTTTAAAGTAAACATCTCCTGCCTCCTCATAGATGCTCATGGCAAAGTGAGGGTCATTCATCCTTAAGGCTGTCTTTACTGCTGCCTGAAAAACAAACAAGCAAACAAAACAAATACGACAAGACACAAGTAATCAAATGTTATCATTGGATCTTATTTTATACTTCATAAGTAAAAACATTAACTGTTTAGTAAGGGAACTGTTTGCTGCTCAGGAATGTGGAATATCGACATTCAAGGAATACCAGATTTATGAAACAACAAAAGGCACTGAAAGGAAAAAGTTCCCTCTACTACTGTACACACACCAACACTCCTCACCTGTAAATACATGTCAGCCAACTCATCCTCATAAACGAGATAATAAATGCGTCCGACCTGTAGCCAGGTCTCAGACTCTTCCTCCTTCTTTCCCAGATCGATAGAAATTCTCAAGCTTTGTTTGGTGTAGTCGAGAGATTTACGAGATGACCTGCACAGAATGCACGATTAAAAACCATAAAATCTAAGACACAAATGTTAGGTTACAGATAGAGACAGAATCATAGAAATGAGACGCAAATCTTCACCTCTCATCGTTGAGTGTGAGGTAGAGGCTACTGAGCTTTTCCAGATACTCCCCCTCCAGTCTCTTATCCTTCAGTTCTCTGGACACTGACACACAGTGCTCATAGTAGACAATGCTCTGACCATAAAGCAGCATGTCAGCATACAGTCGGCTCAGCACCTTGGCCACCACCATCTGACCTATGAAAAATTCAGATCAACATAACCAGCTAATCATACTGGTCATACCTGCTTGAATTTTAATACAAAGTCCTCTGTTTACATGCAGTTAGTAGTTAGTGTGCACGAATACATGAACCTAAATGCATGCTTGAAGGTGCCATTTTCAGTGGAGGTACATTACAGCAAGTTTCATGGATGAACTTGTACTTACTGTGCAGGTTTTTGGCATGTAGTGCAATTAGTAACCCAATTTCATAGCATGCCCTGATGTCCTGACTCCGCCCCCTGTCTTTGTAGCTACGCCCCAGCCACAGGTAGGTTTGAACGTGCTCCTCATCTGTCGGGCTTTCCCAGAGATCCCAAAAAAGGCACATGGATCTAAAATAAAGAGAAAATAAGATTATATCAAAACTAAATAATCCTATAGACGCTAGATTTGTTTGATCTGTCAAAACTTAACTGTGGCAGATTTTTCAAAAAAATGTCAAAGATCTGACCTGACCAGGAAGCGTTCTGCAATCAAAGACGCCCCCGCGTCCAGTGCCAGACACCCCAGGTTGGCAAGTGCCAGGGCCTGATTCCTTTGGTTTCCATTTTCTCTGGAGATTACCAAGGCAGAGTGGAGGTGCCATCCTGCCTCTGGGATGCGACCCTGACGCCTCAGACACAAAGCCAGCAGGTTATGGATCACACCTCGCTGAGTGGGACTGTCTGTTCCCTGCAGAAAGATGCGAAGGCACGTATTACCCATGACATTCATGTTTGTTTAGACATTATTCACTGCGAGTGTGTCATTCTTCACCAGTTCATCACTGGTCGCTGTACCTGTAGTGATGTGAGCAGTGGTTGTAGAACACTCTGGGCCTTCTCAGCCTGGCCTGTCAACACCAGCAACCACCCAAGCAACACAGATGCCTCAAATCCCTCCTCCTCATTGATGTGGCCTCCTTTCTCCACAGCTCGTTGAGCACAGTGCAGTGCTTTATCAAGAGCGCCGTACTGCTGGTAAACTGAGGCCAAGCCCAAACACAGGTCCCTTTGGATCTTCATGTCATCCCCGCGCTCGGCTATTGCCAGAGTCTGCTGCAGGTAAACTACGATCTGAGCAGGGAGCAGTGAGGTTCCTTCCTTCCAGCAGGGGTTCAAACGAACAGAGTTCCTGATAAATAATTCAATCCTCTGAAAGACATTGTAGAGAGTGTGGTCCTGTCTCGAATCCAGGCTCAGCGAGGCAAGTGCTAAGTAAGGCATGTATTTGCAGTGATAGAGCCAGCTGAGGAGCCAGTTGAGATCCAAAGGAGCTATCGGTTGCCCGTCGGCGGCAGACAGAGTCAGCGAAAGAAACTGGAGCCGCTCGACAAAAGGAAGAGCGTCATCGCTCTTCTTGAGTAGCAGGAAGAGGGTGGACATGAGGTAGCAGATACGAGCCTCCAGGTGCTTGTCCACCATCACCACCGATCTCCTCAGGAGCACCTTGAGCAGTTCGACTTCATCGGTCGATGTGAAGGAACGACAGGGGAGGCATAGGAGCAGGGCGCTGGCCTTCTCCAGAGTCTGGGGCAGCTTGTCAGTCATGCGTTGCTTCAGGTAAATAGCAGTGAGGTTTGTGAAGAGGGCAACCAGGAGCTGAACATCAGAGAAGCTGTCGACACTGACGCTCAGAGCTTCCTCGTAGTATACACGTGCCTGGGGAGAAAAGATTGTACACTGGTGTAGATCGAAAACAAATATGTTCCACCAAGTAAAACTGCAGCAAAATTCGGTGTTTCAAACCTATTTTCATTTAAAAGGTGCGACAAATAATTTGTGCACTTCATTTTATCTCTCTCCACACTGCAAAAAGCATCATTATTATTATTACAATATTATGTAAATGGTCATGTGTGGTGTCTTGTTACAGGCTAACTTGCCTTGAAATCTCTGTTTAGAAAACACTAAAGTATGTAATCATACAGCCTACAAAGCACACTTATGGTAAATGCAAATGAAAAAAAAAACAAAAAAAAACAAAAACATGCCTGTGAGAACTTTAGCTTCCTGGCACATAGTCTCCCCAGGAGAAAGCATGCCCGCCGATGCGCCCAGTGCATTCCCATTCTCTTGGCACACTCTCTGACACTCTCAAGGTGACCTGACAGCTCGTCCTCAGTCTTGCCGCTGAAAGTCACCCACAGGAAGGAATACTGCAGGTCATACAGGGGCAAGAAAGCATCCTGGGGGTAAAAAACAACAAACAAAGGGTTTTAGAGTTATTTTAGGCATTAACCGAGTTAACAGGAGGGCAAATGTCCTAATGAAAGTCAGACACAGGAAGCTCAACATGGCTAAGAAAGAAAGACTTGAGTAATGTAATAAATGAGGCAGACCTGGAAGTGTTCCTGGTTGAGTAGAGTCAGTGTAGGGTCACTGCTCTCTGACTCCTCCCCATCCCAGCTGTTCTCTTCCAAGAAAAGAGGAGGATCTTCCTGGAACTCGTCCAGTTCTCTGAATGTGTCATCCAGGGTGAAGGATAGGCGCTCTCCCTCTCGTGGCAGAGGGTTGAGAGAGTGACAGAGGGACAGATGAGGAGAGGAGCGAGAGAGCGATTGGCGAGGGGACGACTGGTGGGTGGGTGTGACTCCACTTCTCTCTGACATGATGCTTTGACGAGCGCTCGTAAGGCCTTTAAGATCTGTAAAGACGACAGGTATAATCATAAATCCTTTCTCAAGCTGCTCAAAGGCATCAGCATCGTAAACGTCAGGTTTCTTCTTAAAAAGTCATTACCATGTTTTGGCCGACTCCTAATGTACATGAAGTCGGTTTCATCCAGCCTATCTGGAAACACACAAGGTAAATCAATTCAGCATTGATTTTCCAGCTGGAAGCACAGATGGAAACTATCTTTCCCAGAATAAATTACAAATACCGCCGCTATTTAGGAAACAAACATGACTTGTATTTCAGTTATGCCTCGATGACACGATCCCTCCCTTTTCCCCTAGCTAATTAAAAGTGCAACATTTCTCAGCGAGCCCAGTCATTCCTTTACCTAGCCTGTAAACGGAGCTGATGTCAGTCGAGAAAAGCCTTTCCAGCAGGCCGCTGTCGCTCAGCTCAGAACTGCAAGGGTTAACCTGAGCAAGGCTGGCTTTCTCCTCCTCGGTTAGAAAGACCAATTGTCCATCTCTGTGTAACGGAAACAAAGGCAGCATTATGATTATCCAGGCCTCATCACCTGATCCGCCCTGTCCAGACTGTGAATCCTCGAAATAGGATTTCATAAAAGATTAGCAGAAGACTGTAAACAAGACATAAGGAATGTAGATGGTATTGCGATAAAGTGATTTTCAGGTGAAGCGTGAAACATGTTACAATGAGACCAGCTAGTTTAAGCCACTGCCTGGATTTACAAAAAAAAAAAAAAAGACTTTCTTACAAGGGTGCAGTATTGAGAGGCTTGACGTGAGCTATTTGAACAAAGCCGCGGCATCCAGTTGAAGTGTGTCGTCCTATGAAAACACCCAGGCTTCGGAGCAACAGACCCTGGATCTCCACAACGTCACCTTGGCTGAGCGGGAGCTCATCTGGTCCCACTGGGCTGTAGTCAGCTACTGCCACACAGGAGCCAGTCACTGAGGCATTTAATGAGGTGAAGGGCAAAAGAAACAACACTTTTAAGCACACTGATTAGGAATTTGAGGGTATATCAGTTAGTTACGCAGTTACATTTCAACAGGCACTGTGGTTACAGTATGCTGTATGTGATAGCAAAGCTTTACCGATAGGATGCTCAAATGGTTCCCTTTCTGTTTGTGAGCATCCAGCATAGACTGGGTACTTCTTCAGGAACCACCTGACCAAACAGGAAGTATAATTTAACAAATACTGTACTCCACATAGGTGAAGTGGTCAATTTGAGGAACAGATAGCAACTTACTGATAGAACGGGTAGGGCAGGGGCTGCATGGCAGTGACGGGCACCATGCCATGGTTTCCTGTGGTGAGCAAGGTGCCCTCCCACATGTCGTCCTGCCCCGTGTCCCTCACCACCAAGAGGTCATTCTTTTGGAACGACAGCTGCTCCTCATCCTCGTCATTGTCGGCTCTGGTGAACAGCGCCTTAGCAAAGCAGGATCCTGGAAGGAGACTGATTTTTAGTAGAGAGAATCAGCTTCGCTATTCCCCCGCCCGAAACACAAAGAAACACAAAACCCGTCTTTAGTCATTGCTTATGATGCTGGTAAACGTTACTGCACTTAAGTTCAAAATCAGCAAAATTGCCAGAGTTGCCGCGCCCTCATTCAGTCACTGGGAAAAGATGGATGTTTTATAACCTGGCCCATTAAGTTAATGTAATTTTCACCACTATTTGCCAGCATTGCAGTCCTATTATGCATTCCCATGATGCATTTTGCCTGAAGGATATGTTCAAGAGAAAGAAGGGATGTCTGTGCCGCCCCGGCAGGAGGGAATCGATACACATTCATGGAGGAGAACAGCACAGTAAGTTGTACTTCATGTCGTTGTCTAATGCATTCAAACAGCAGATCAAATTTGGGATTTTGGTTTAACAGTAACTCTATAAACCTGATATGAATAAAAGTGTGATTATAATGTTGACTTGATTAAAAGTGTATCGTAGTTTCTAAATTAGTTTCCGCACAGCACAAAAGTGCTTCCACTACATATGAGGTGGGTCTGTTCTACAATTTTACTTAAGCTATGTGAGGCAACCTGTTCATTCAAGTCTTAATTGGGGTCACAAAGAAATGGATTAAAAATAATGGGATCAAATCACAGTGAACTCAGTTAACATCCTATAATTAACTACTTAAGTTCAAGCTTACTCTGACAATGACTCATTTGACTTTATCTTTCTTTTTTAAATCTCATTATGAATCAATAGATTAACATTTTGAAATACAGGCAGCAGCTTTAGAGTCTAAAGTATAGACTTCGGATCACTGATTTACTGACAGGATCTCATTTCTATTTACAGATGCTTAACCTTTTCCCTCCACATGTTATCCCTGTGCAATGCCAGGCCTGATAAAACAAACCCTTACATTTCAGTGACATGAATTACTGCGCTTACAACACTACTGACCTTCCTGGAGTAAAAGTCCAAGGTACAGTGTGGCCAGATGTTCCTCATCCACCGTCACACTGATCTGCAAGTCATTGAGCAGCTCTGGGTCCAACCAGAATGACGGATCGCAGAGGAAGTTTTCCAAGCAACGAGCCACATAGCCTGGGCAAGAGCACATGCAACACCAGATGAAATACTACTGCTTATACTCATGCCAACCAGTACTATTACTGTGATGATGGCACAACAAAGACGAAAAAGAGAGAATACAGACATTGAAATGTCATCCAGAAGGTTGCTTATTAGTCCTACCTAGTGCAAGGTATGTTGAAAACTTCCAGATTTCCTCTACAGTTTTGAATGTGAGTACAAAGCTATCCTTCTCAGCGTGGACAGAGACCAGACGTGCAGACAAGTCCTGCAGAAACAAAGTCTCACGTTACAGTAAAAAGTCATTAAGCCATCTGTATAAAGTGCACATTACATGTACAGTATATAATACTGCGTAATATGAAATCATTATATGGTAAAAACATACTACTTTTTCATTATTATATCAGACAGTTTAGAAGTGTAGGGAAGCTTGTGTGTCGTCTTCATCATAGGGACTCACTTTGAAGAGCTGTATGACGTCCTGGCTGTTGCTCTCCACCACTCGGAGTCGTGTGCGTAGCGCCTCCTGGAGGGTCCGGTCAGAATCTGCACTGGAACGCCGTCGTCCGGTGAACAGTAGCACGATTTCTAGCAAGAGGACAAAATGCGCTCTGGGGTTATCAACACTGAGTTCAAATTGGTTATAGCAGTGAAATATGAGGAATATAAAGAATTAGCCTTTTCTACTTCACTTATATTGTACTCAAAGTGCTTTATATAACATGTTTCCTTCACCCATTCACGCACATTCGCATTGTGATGAATGCACTGGAACACTTAAGGTTCAGTATCTTGCCCCAAAATACTTTACAGCACAGATTGGAGCAGCCAGGAATCAAACCACCAACCTTCCAGTTAGTACATCACCCACTCTACCTGAGCTACAGCTAACCAGGAATAAATATGGAGGGCATTTTAAATCCTTTTGTTCCACTATTCAGAGTATCTCCAAAAAACGTAAAACATAAAACCGAAACCGGAATAAAAACACATCATTTTCATCAAAAAAAAAAAAAAAAAAAAAGCAAGATTTTGTCAAATATTTTCTCTGAGAGCTTATATTTCAGGAAGATGCTTTGTGAGCACAATGTGATTCCTCAGAGGAATAACAAAGCTATTAGGCCTTTTACTGGACACTCAGTGTGGCCATTTAAATCCATTTGAGAGGAAGAACCTGAGGGAAAATGATGGATGAAGTTAAAATGCTGAGTGAGTAAAACATTAGCAGACGGGGAATGTTGTTCATCAGTATGCATAAATATAATATGCATGGGAAACGATCCTGTGTATGAAATTAGTTTAGCAAAGCTTATACGAAAGCAGGTTTTCCAGTAATAAGGCAAAACAATCCAGGCAAATAATTCGAGTAAAAGCGCCACAAAGTGTACCTGAAGAGAATTTGTCTCCCAGTGACACGGTACTTCCTCTAAGGAAGGCCTCCTTCCTCTTCTTCCAGTAACTGTCAGGCTCCACCGTACCTTCACCTGATATTACTATTGCAACATCCTCCTCTTCACCAGCACCTGAAAGAGGAAATAAAGTCATGAAACAGTTCCTGAATATAGTTTAGATCTTAAAATTTAAACAAGAAGAAAATGAGGAGAGGAAACTCAGCGTACTTTTGGTTAAGGCTGTGTTTCCTAAACAGCATTTTCACATTTGAGGTGTAATCGAGACGTGGATGTTGTATGTGGAAACTATTTTATCAAAACAGACAACACAAGGGCTTTAAGAGTAGATTGCTACTGCAATGCATGTTCCAGACTGGCATGGAGATTAAACTGGGAATGTTACCAGATGACACAAGATAGCAATCGCTCTTTGCTATTTACAAAAACAACACGCTGCAGTCTGTATTTGAACAGGATGAACTCATGAATTTAAAAGTAGTTTCTAGACTTTCTTTCTAATATATCCACAAAAATCCACAGTAGTCCATCAACTGACACCACCCATCCTATCTTCCAGAGCCGGATGTTGTAAGAAGTGTTTGTTTGTCAAGTTTTTCATTTTATGCTCAGTTTAAACTCATTTGCTACATACTTTAGTAGATTACAGCTTTAGACATATCACCAATTACTCTAGCACTTTTTCTGTGCCAGCCATTTAAGTAAACAGGATCTTAATCATTTCTAAACCTGCAGCAAGCTGAATGCACACGCTTTTTTTTTTTTTTTCAGGAAAGTTGATACGGGCTGTCCCTGGTTTGTTCCATTGTGCAGGGAGGATATCCCAAACACTTCCTCTGCTTGAACACGGCGCAAGCAGCACCGCTCCTTCTCACATGAATGCTGATGACTTATTTGTACTCTAAACTAATCGGGCACTTAATAATGTTATGATTTCAAACTGATTCCAAACATCCGGCTGTTTGGTGCAACATAGCTAACACACCTTGAGTCATGATGTCATTTCCTGGGAAGTGTTCATTAGCTCCACCGAGAGTATATGGCGGTTCCCTCCATAGAGCATCCAGTTCGGCAGGAGAGATGTCTGGAAAAAGAAAAGCAATGACAATACTGAAAAAATTGAATTGTTTCTATGATCCTAAGCAATACAGCGTTAAATATCACAACAGTAATAGTCTAAAAATTTGGGGATACATGCATAATGTATTTTCTTTGATCCACCACTCCTGCATCTACTGGTTAATACAAAGCTACAGCCAGCAGTCACTTAGCAATTAGCTAACCTATCTTTAAAAAAAAAATAAATAAATCAAACAAATGTTGCTTATCAGTACCCCAAATCTCATTACGATCCTCATTAATCACCTTTTTGAATACTTATAAGGTAGACCATTTCCTGGCAGGAAGTGTTAAAAAGTAACCAGCAAAGAATCCAGGAAGTTATTTTATTCATATCAAGGTTCATTAAGGAGGGTTTGCAAACTCAACAAAACAAAAATATATGAGTTGAGTTTAATATTTGCTTTTAGTCCTTTAATATATTTTTAGTCTTTAAGTCAAGATCCTCCTGGGTGTAGCTTTACCTTACAGATGGAAGAGAAGAATCTTCTGGTTTTTTTAAACAAATATGTTTCTGGGTGGGGAGAGTGCTGACATCACTTAGGGAGACGGAGGCATACTTGAGCTTTTTCGTTAGTTTGAGGAGTTGTTAAGGGTATACACGGACGTTAAACACACACAGGCCGAGCACGGACACACAACTGCACTGACATCATTAAGACCTCCAGGCTTACTCATACACACACACTCAGCTGCTCTGCCCCTGACTCCTCAGAGCACACATTTATGTCACCGTGGTCACAACATCAGACGCGATTTAAATTTTAAAAAGGAAAAAAAAACTGTAATAATTCAGATTAGAATTCCACTTTTTACATGTGTTGTCAGTGCAGAACCACAAAAGAACATCATTATCTTGATGCAAAGCATTCACAAAACAATGGGAGCACACAATTTAGTAACACAGTATGCAACATGACATTATGCCTAAGAGGACAAAAGCCTATTCTTTCCATTCTACAACACGGAGGACAGTTAGCACCACTGGGACTGCTTGAGTCAACACAAGCAAAGTCATGCAGTCACAGTGCAGAAACACACCATGCCTCCCCCCTTTTTATTTGTTTTTGGGTTTTTTTTACCTTCTTGGCTAAGTGTATTACCCATGTTGTATACTGATTACTGCTCCTGCCTATATGACTGTAGCAGTTGCTCATGGCAGCAGAGCACAGAGAACGGAGTGGGACCGACCTGTGAATGAGGAGAGGCACAGTTTGATGAGCGGTCCGCAACAGGAGGAGCTGAGGAGAGGTCTGCAGCAACAAGACGCCATCTGGCCCAGGAGTCGGCAGCTCCCAGAGATCAATGCCATCCCATCAGTTCCTCTCAGTCTCTTTAACAACAACAACTCCCTCTCTTCCTCTCTACTGGACAATTCCCGGCTCCCTTCCTATTTCTGTACTCTCCTTCCTGCCCTGCTCAGTCTGTCTTCCCACCAGTTAGGATCTGTCTCTAATGTCCCCCCCCCAGTATTAATTTCTCCTTCTTCTCTATCTGTCTGCTTCTCTTTCTAATATTTCTGTGTCTTGCTGTCTCCATCTTCCCCCTCCCACCAGTCTTGCTCTCTCTCTCCAGTAACTGCCCAGCCAGTCAGTGAATGCACAAAGCACTCTCTGCGATTGGTATGAGTGTGTAGGGGTTGGGGGGGCAGGCCTCAGTGATAGCGTTTTTATGTGTTGTGTGTGTCAGTGAAAATATGCACAGAATGTGTGTCACATAGACAATGTGTGTGTGTGTGTGTGTGCGCGCGCGTTTGTTGCTGGGATAACGTATTGCTGATACACAGTAAGGTGATTCCATAGAGGGACAGGCTGCAAGGTCAGTGCTAAGTGGGGGTAAGAGTTTCCTGGTGACACAGGTTGAGGATCAGTTCATCTCCAACACAGAGTTTAACCCAACTCAGCTTTCTACCATCAGATGGCAAAGTGATATGACAAGAGCACCACAGAAAAGCCTCTTTCTACAGTGTGAGGTCACTGAGAAAAAAAAAGGCTGAATGCTGAAAATAGAGATGGCGTGGTGAGAAGATCGTGATAGACGCCATTGTTCTCACTTATGAGACACCCCTGATAATTAAGCGCATCAAAGGGAGGGGAAAATTAGAATAATTGACCTTAGGCGACCCATTACCATCAGAGAGGGACACGGTAAATAATACAACAATGGCTCCATTGAGAATGTGAAATTCTCTCCATTCTTAAAACATATATAAAAAACACAGTTACCCATACTATGATTTTCTCTTCAACATGCAGAGTATAGACAGAAGTAGTTATAATTGACAGTGTTTATGTCAATTATAACTGCTAAACATAAAAGCTTAATGGTAACTAATCACTTTCCTATTTTTAATCTCTCTCATCCATTTTCTTAACCACTTATCCAATTCAGGGGCAGACACGGCTGGGGCCTATGTTGGCAGTCCATCACAGGGCTAATACAAAGAAACAGACAACTATTGACAGTCCCATTCACAACCAATTTAGAATCACCAGATCACCTAAATATGCACGTCTCTGGACTGTGGTATGAGGCCAGTGTGCTCAGAGTCAAACCCGACTGATATAATATGTTTAAGATCAATAATGATAAGATTGAATCCTGATATATCAGGGTTTGTTTGTTTGCTCGTTCAGACACTGAAGCATACATTTCCCTAACATTTGTTACCTGTAGTTACCCACTAACGTTCTGCACGACTCTACTCAGATCAGCTGTTATTGGTTTTTTGTGGCGTTCCAAATGTGTGTTCCCAAAAGGAAACTTGCAGAGTGCCTTCTGGTGGAAAAACTATGCAACGTGAACACTCTTAAAATTGTTGATTATTATAAAATATTATTTATAAGCTGTTATAAATGCCGGTATTGTTAGAAAGCCAATACCAGCTGATAATATTTACCCGTCAATAAATGGGTCAGGCTCTACCAGAACAAATCACACAGGGACATGGAGAAGATGCAGATTCCACACAGATCAACCACAGCTGACCAGTCGATCTGGTCAGCTGTGGTTGATCACTGTGTATTATCAGATAGGAGGTAGAGAAGTCTTTACAGGGAGTTTACATTAATTTAAAAATTACTGAAACTGAAATACTACAGTAGGTTTTACAGCAAAGGGTGTTTCCCACAAAATCAATGTGCACATATCTATACTTATCTATTCCAACACTTTAAATGGAAAGTGAATAAAACTACCAAAAAGTGTTGAATTGATGACACAAACATCACATGCCGTAAAAATAAGCTTATATGGAGAGTAAACCTGAGTAGAATTATGCATTTTGTTTTTGTACCCGAACAGTATCCAAGTTAAACTTTGAAAACGTATCTGATGACTGCCGGCAGACACAGCAAATTGCAGATTACGCCGTTAACCGAGATGGAGGGGCCAATTGATGTAATGAGGTGATAGAAACAGCTGATGCCTTACACGCCTCGTGTCAGCTACCATCAGATGCAATCACTGATGTTGGAAAACAAGTGCTTCCGCAAAATTAGGCGATGCAGAGGCCTGATATTCTTGTCTGTAACTGGTCTCCTCTTCTTCATGACTGAATCTGCGTGCCTGGTGAGACAGAAAGCTGTAAACAAGCAGGAGCCATAGCAGGGAATATCCTGACGCTCTCTGTACAGCCCTGCTTGTTTGCCATTGTTCAACAAATATCCAATCTAATAAACGCAGACTGGTCTCCAAGCTCATATGTGCAGTCACATGCACAGGCCGTTGTTAGCATCAAAAGCTAACAGCAGCTGTCTCCATAAAACCATAGATACTATCAATAAAAAAGGTAATTTGATTATACAAGTCACGTAAATCCTCTTTACCAAACACCTTTAGATAAAACTATTGTTTCCTCTAAGCGGCAGTGTTCCAAACCCTTCTTCTGAGTGAGGCTGTCACAACACTTCACTAAAGTCTCTTATAAACAATGCTTGATTGCTGACTTGTTAAGCCTCAGACACATCATGCATTGCTTGTAATAACAGGGGCTGTTGTAACTAATGACCACATACCTTAAACAACCTCCCAGTCTCCACACAGTCTGAAGCCACAGCCTGGTACACTATTGTGACACTCTGTGGGCCATGACAATAACATCTAGCATAATGAGAGACATATGGTGTGATCAGCTGTGTGTGTGGCTGCGTCCAACTGCATGACTATGCAGGAGATGTTTGAGGTGAGGTGTCTCTGGGTGTACAACGTAGGCTGGTAGACGGCAAACATGTGGGAGAGGAGTTAGCAGAGAGAAATGTGAGACAGGGGTTATGAGCTCTAAGTTTAGACTATAACCCCCTGTTAACTCACTCACATGTCTGTGTGTCTGGGACGGAGAGAGCTCCCTGCAGGGAGATTCCCACAGTTACACAGAGACATTTGGATCCCTTAAACACACACTGTGGTGGATCACTGCAAAATGTGGTGGATAATTTCCACAGTTCATTACAGTCTGATTCTAAGAAGCCTTTGGATTGCCGCTTAATTGAGTTTTCTGACCTTTTGGAAGAATCTGTAACTATTTACTGTCAAACGATTAGTGAAACCGAGGAACTGAAATCACTACTTGGCAGCCACTGCTCATTCAAACGTTCAGAAAACTGTTTACCGTTTTCACTAGAGACTGACAACAGCCTCATGGTACAAAGTACAGCAGCGACTGCCCAACGGAATAAAGTTTATAACACCACGAAACTTAAAGATCAGCTAAAAGCACATTCTTACCTCTCTGTTGGTGCCAGCTCTGTCTTTTCAGTTCATTCCTGGTGTGCGTGGCAGAACATATCTAATGAATGTACCGTGAGCGGTAACCGGTGAGCTGCGCGTCATGACAGCGGCTCAGTGTGCTGTCAATCTCCGCGGGTGAAAGCAAAGGAAACAGCGAAAAAGTGTGGAAGTGAGTGAGAATGTGGGTGTATGCGTGGGTTTGTGTGCGTGCCTGTCGCTTCAAAGGCGATCCGAAACAGCGTGCCACTGACCGAGGAAGTTTTTTCCCCTGTAACTCCTCCTACATTTACTTTGGGGCAGTCGTAGGGCCTCCTTTTCTCTCTCTCTCTCTCTCTCTGTTTCTTCCCCTCTCTCACCCTCATGCATAAAAAAACTTCCTCTTTCTGTCAGAATCTGGAAACAGGATCCCACAGAGGACTAAACCGAAAAGAGGTCAGGTTATAAATATATCCTCAATCTATCTTCTCAAAACTATTCAAACCTGTTGCACGATTACAACATTCTTCGTAGTTAGAGTACCAGATGCACAATAATAAATACTTTCTCTCTTCCCATTCTACAACACCAGTCTCACCAGCTTGTCTTGCTGCACCACTAATGATGTCAGACGTTTAGATGACTGAGTAATCACCTGCTTTGTTTTGGGGTTTTTTTTTTTCTCTCTTTGTATTGTTCAGCACATACCTGACAAATCACTCATCTTCATTACAAAGCTCCTGTTTTTTTCACAGGCCTGCTCAACAAGTCCACTGAATGTGGGAAATGTCCAGAGTGATGCCTGGAAGTGTGAAATATTTATCCTGGCGTGCTGCATGACACTACAAAAACAAAACAAAACAAAACAAAACAAAAAGGCACAGCAGTGACCTCTTGTCATTCTCTTTCTGGGCTATGTATCTCTGTTATGCATATCTGTGTGTGCAGTGATAATAAACGCCAAGCCGGCAGTGCTTTGGTCTGCCATTTTTTTTTTCCTGTTTCTTTTGCGTGCTTAGTTAAATATAAACTCTGGAACTGATTGTGTAGCCCCAAGTACACCACCACTAAGTCACCCTGAACACACAACATCGTCCCTGTGGTGCTCATGTGATCGTGCAACTGGCTATGCAAGGCTGGAGGACACAGACCATTTATTTTGCTCTGCTTCCAATAGTCTGAGAGTGTTGGAGGGGAGGGGGTGAAAGCATTAAATATCAGCAAATTACAAATAGCCAGGAATAAGTAGAAACAAGCAAGCACAGCGTTGCAGGATGAATAGTAAAACACGGAGTGGGTATGTGCACTTTCCCCTTGCCATGTGAGTGGACAAAGGGCAAGGATTGTGAGATTTAGTGAAGAATGCAGCACACTGCTGATCAGTGCTACTGATAGTGGACACATGGCCACGGTGCGAATGACAAACAAAAGACACATTATATCCAACTGATAAACAAATGAATGATAAGGCCAAAAACAACACAACCACGCACACACACACACACACACACACACACACACACACACACACACACACACACACACACACACACACACACACACACACACACACACACACATGTGTTATTTGTGCTGACTGTGGTTGTTTTCCACTGCTTGGCATACTTAAAGAAACAGTTTCCATTTGAAAGAACAGAGTGATGTCAGCAGTGGATGTTTGGCTTTACTGGCAGTTATGGAGGGCACTGGCGCCTTTACATATACCGACCGCACTGTGTTGACCCAGCGGCCTCCTGCCCCGCTGCCTTCAGTGCACAGGAAAGTCAGTTTCCTGTTTTTCTGCCCCATCAGTTTGGAGAACAAAAGTACAATACTGGATTGACACAGGAGCATGATCAGCAGCCAGCACAAGTCCGTCCTGCACACCATCCAGTTATATATTGTCACATTTACACAGTAATGAAGATAAGGATGCTTCACGTCAGTACATCCTATTAACAGACGTCACAGTCAGTACTAACCCAAGTTAGTCCAGCACAGACGGCTGTAAACATACTGTGTGATACTATTAATAAACTAAGACATGCAGAATAAGGTAATGGTTTGAACTGAATGGACAGTGAAATGGTTTCCAAATAAATATGTCAGTGAGATTTATGCTACGTTTTTACAAAGCTCCCAGATGAAACTAAGAGGCAACGATAAAACTGTGAGGCGAAAATAAGATCATCTTGTAAAGAAAGAACATCTTGTAAAATCGGTGAGCTCCAGAACCAGAAGAGGTGAGACTGTGCAGCACAGAGAGAGCAAGAAAGCCAGGCGCCTTTTACATCCCGCCATTGTCCAGCTTCCTAAGGGCTCCAGAACCAGGGCTTCCTCAGGACACAGGGACAAGGTTAATAAAAACAGCACACACACACACACACACACACACACACACACACACACACACACACACACACACACACACACACACACACACACACACACACACACACATTTCACAGCACATAAGCTGACAGAGCAATGAGTTCACCACCTTACAATCTGTACCAAATACTAAAAGTATTAGGAGTTCATCAAGATTAAATGCACTGTGATTAATCAGTTGCAACTTAACTTTGCAAGTGTTTTAAATGAGGGGTGTAGAACTCATTTTACATCCTGGGCCACCCGCGTGTACAGCCAGATCAGTGAAAGTGCCCTTTCTGTCATTGAGAAGAAATAAAATATTGAATCCATGAGATGTTTCTCCACTTTTTCTACATGATAAGGAAACGCTGTTGTAGTAACGTCTTGATGTTTCCCCAAATCTTATAAACAGTACATTTGCATAATGACTGAAACCAGCCCAGTGAAGGAACAATGGGCTGGGAGGTCAGTTCCTTAATCATAATTATGCAAATTCTCATGACCATTGATCAACAACCACTGACCAAAGACCACTGATCAATGGCCATGAGTACCATTCACAGAGAGTTGGGGAATGGCTGCAATCACAGCATTGTAAGATGGCGAAAGATGTACCCTTAGGCCCCCTCCTCGATTCAGAGACGGTCTTTCCCTTTTCACGTAAATGGCCTCCTTGCCTCCACGCTCAAACCAGCGTTCCTCCCTGTCAGGATGTGTACATCCTCATCATTGAAAGAGTGTCCACTGGCCTGTAGGTGTAAATAGACTGCAGAGTCCTGGCCTGACGAGGTAGCTCTTCTGTGTTGTGCCATCCACTTCGCCAGAGGTTGTTTGGTTTCCCCGATGTATAAATCCTGGCAATCCTCCTGGCACTTAACAGCGTACACTATGTTACTCTGTTTGTGTCGGGGGATCCGATCCTTGGGGTGGACCAATTTTTGGCGCAGCGTGTTTTGGGGTTTAAAAGCCACAGAGACCTGATGTTTAGAAAAAATGCGTCTCAACTGCTCCGATACTCCTGACACATATGGGATCACTACAGGTTTTATCTTGGGCAGTGGTTGTCCTTCTCTCCTTCAGTGTATTGTCTTCCACAACTGGTCTTGCAAAGATTGTACTGCTGGAAGTCCAGGGGTATACAGAGTCATGACTCTGAGGCACAGGGGTGCTAGATGAATCCTAGCAAAATGACATGAAGATCCCAAAAAATATCGACTTTTAATTTTTTCTGAAAACAAAGTTTTTAAATTATATAAGTTATAGTGATAACTACAGGGACAAACAACCCTACACCATGTGAGAAATTATCCCACTATCGGGATGGTTGTCACAAAGTATCAGTATCATTAATGTTTCGTTTTTGTTAAAATTAATTGCAAAATAGAAAACTGTAAAAACAAAATGAACACACACACGCACACAAAAGACATTTCTATAACTCACAGTGAAAAAACAGGAATTGTTTTTTAATTATTTCATTGTTTATCTGGCGTAGTATGAATGGGGATTTCTTTATCTGCAGGAAAAGCTGTAAAACTTATTAAAATACATTTAAAAGTGCAAAATTTATGCTCTCCTCGCCTGTTTTCGAAGATATCCATTGGGCAGGATTGACTCTGTGCAAGGCCGATTCTTGCTCCCAGGCCTTGTGTTTAACATCCCATTCCATACCTTTAGAAATCTGACAGCAGATATTTTATCTTCTGTCTCCCTAACCGAAATAAATATCGAGTTTTCTTTATCACAGCGTTTTATCTTCAAGTTTAATAAACCACTTGTTATTTATGTAATAGTTAATCCCTTAAATTGGCCTTTTAGCGAACTTCAATTGTTTCCTTATGGCTACTGGCTCATACCATGGGAAACAGCGGATGGGTGTTTCACGCGAGCTCTAAGATTGAAATCTTTCCACGTTGATGCCAGCGGACCTGGTGAAGAAATATCACTGAGCCATAAAGGCAGGGCAGCTTTTAATCTCGTGGCAGAACTAGCTAATGCCTTTCAAGGCAATTGCTGTGAGGTTGAAAACAGGTGAATTCATGAGATGTTTCAATACATATTAACAGGTGAAAACCGTGGAAACAAATCCCTCCACAGTTTCTAAATTAACATGGCCTCAGCAGCAGGTTCACCGTAAATAATCCAATTAATTTATTTGCTTACGTCGATTTTCCAGAAGAGGGCGGTGTCATATCAGTTTTAGCAACAAGCCCAGCCCAGCACTGCTAAAACAACAAAGTGGTTTTATGAACGCTCTCGACCTTCTCTAAATAATTTTGTTTTAAATATTACATGCATCTCTTGAAAAGTGACAAATGTGTTCCGGCCCAGTTTCAATTCAAGATGGCTTTGCAAATGAATCTAAAATTCTCATCTTTCTGTCAGTCTTCCTTTGCTTTGGAAATCGACTTAAAAGGAAGGACTCGTGAACACGTATCACTTATTGCAGAGTGATGTAGGGTATAGTATCCCCAAAGCGCTCACAGCAGCCCAGAGTGACGTCGTTAACCTAGGATAGAAAAAAGAGCGCAGTCAAGTTGGGCTCAGAAACCCGGAGCAGTACCGGAAATGACTTTACTTTCATAAAAAATCAGTTTTGAGTAACCATAAAGCTTGAGCTTTCAGAAATCGTCAGTGACACTTTCATATATGTATATATATGTAAATGTTATATATATATATATGAATGTAGTTATGATATTCAGCCTAAAGTCTAATATTATTCGAGAAAGGACTGAGCTTGTGGGAAAAAGTTACGTTACAATTACAAAAGTATTACTTCTTTTTTATGTGGGCTTAACATTTTAGTTCAAGTCACGTACTTAATACATTGAAGACACAGTAATAACGTACAGTTGGGAATGGGAATGTTTTGTAGCCAGGTTCTGGTTTAATGCAGGTTTTGCTTTAATGGTGCATTGAATTAGCTACCACTTAAATAGATATTTCAAATCAAAATCTAAATTAAATAATAACTTAGTGTTAGCTTATTATAAAAATATATATGATCAAAGACTGTTATCGCTGAAACATCGATTTAGGTTGAAGTTGTCAGCGTTTATCAATGATATTCGAGGTGCATGCATGTCTTTTGTAGGCTAATATTTTAATTTCAGATATACCAAAATCCTTGTTTTTCCTTTCTTTTCACGCAACGTTCACATGCTAACACGCAAACGTGTTTGCTTTATTTTGAAAACCTCAAACGGAAAAATATATAGGGAGGCTGTGTTTACAGCGCGTGAAAGGCGCACGATGACACGCCAGGGGAGCGCGGCGGAGCTGGGATCAGCCGGCAGCGAAAATGTGAAGGTGGAATCCGTGTGAGCAGCATTGTGTGTTGTCACTGGCGTCTTTGGGGAAAAAAGAAAAAAGAAGAAGAAGAAAGAAAATAATAATAATAAAGGCAGCCGACGTTCACACAGCAAGAGAGGGAGTTTTATTTGGATGTTGTAGCTGAGTACGGGTATTATCCTACCTTCTGTTTCTTTTTTCTTATATTTTTATACCCCTCTATGCCCACCTTCTTCTTCTGACAAATTGACTGGAAGCAGTGCTGCTGGGAGTGAGAAGCATCATTTGCGTTTAGTGGATTATTATTATTATTATTAATTTTATTATTATCAATAATATTATTTCAAAATTGCGAAGGAGTAAAACTGCCGAAACTGAGGAATTCCTCGTGCTTTATGGGATTATTTTCTGACGAAGCCGCTTTGTTTTGGATAACAACCGATATTGGGCATCATGAGTTCCAGTGGTAAGTGAATGTGCGCTCCACCTCTCCACTTGAAGCGCAGGGACGATTTATGTAGGTGAGAGCCGAGAGAAGTGCCATAGAACAATAGTAGTCTAGACTATGTCACGTTTGCTCAATTATTTATTATAAATAATAAACATTTTAAAATAAGGATGACTTGCAATTTAATGTAATAAAAATAGGAAATTGGCATTTTTGCATTAAGGAAAAACAAAACAAAACACAAAAACATACAAACACACACACACACACCAGTGTGACTGTGGGTGCCAAGTCCTTATAATAGACTTGGAGCAGGTTTAGAGATTAGAGCTAAGTATATCTCGAGGTCAGAGTGGCATTTGCCCTGAGTTCATCCAATGAGGAGCATTTTTGAAATTCTTCATCCACATAACAGTTGTTTTCTGGGGCCTTCACTCGCTTCTTTCACTTCCTGTCTTTCATCTTCTTCTCTCCCTCCTCATCCTCCTTCCCATCACTCTTGAGGGAACACCCAAGCCTCCAGCTGTTGCTTCTTCTTCTTTTTAAAAATCCACCTGCTCCTTACTGACACATTCCTCACAGGATCAGTAAGGCCTTTGGTTGAAAGTTCCTAAGCTGAGCGTTTGGGACTTTAGTTGTGCATCTGTCAGCCTCGGGGGCTCCTGTCATATTTACCTCAGAATGGCTCTGGGACAGCCATGATGCTAAGCTGACCTTGTATCACCTGACTCTGACCCTGATCCTCTGTCAGCTGAATCAGGGCTTTCCCCGTAGGGCTTGTAGGGTAATGTGTATTTGTTTTGTTTACAAGTCAGACCGCATGTGGATCTCAAGGTTAACTTTAAAAGAAAATTCCACCACCACCCCACCCCACCCCACCCCACTCCACTCCACCCCCGCCCCTTAGCTGTCAGTAAGGCCTCTTGAAGTTGATGTGCACCAGGTGCTCCGTGAACTGATGGTGTCAGGCGCTTCCTGTCCACCCTCTGGTATTACTGCCTGTCATTGTGTGGCACTACATTATTCATCCAGTGCTCTTAACTCTGTGGCACAGAGTCTTGCCTGACAGCCCGGTGTCTTTGCCATTCGTGCCAGGAGTGATGTGGCAGCTTCTTGTGGTCTGAGTAAATGACTATAATTCCTTTGTTAAGCTTCAGAATGCTTTTCTCAGCTGACACAGAAGGAGGGGGAGGAGCACACGCGGCCAACATGTGAAGAGCTGTCCAAAAGCTCCCCTGAGTTAATAGCGTGAGCTCCTACAGGTTTACACACAAACACGCGCAGAAACAACATGTCAACATGTGGTGTTTGATGTGTCAGAATTTAAAAGTGTTTGTTTGTGTGTGTGTTTGTGTGTGTTAGCGATGACACAGCAGGCAGATGGTGGTGTGACATGTGTCTCTACTCTGGCTTTAGGCATCGAAACAAAGCAAACACGAACATGTCCTCTTCTCTCCTCTCCTTCAGTCAGTCAAACGTGTTTCCTTCTGCTTTCAACACTTTTAAGGTTTAGACATGAACGGGCCTGTTAGGCTGTGCTGTGTGCAGTTGTTCCGCTGCACTGGGTGTTATCAACGCACATAGAGTAATTACACACAGCTCTGATAGTCTGTCTTCATCTTCTGGTCCTTCTGTCTGTCATGGTCACCAGTTTTTTGTACGTGCGTGAGTGTGTCTGGTCTGGTCTGGTCTTATTTTCCATGTGGCTGACAGACGGTGCAGTACCCTGGGCACGGGAGGTACATTTCTTGCAGAAGGAGCCTTATTTTTCAATAATTAGATATAGAGAAAGTATGTGGGTAGCTATGATGACAGATTCTGAGTTGTTTTTGCAGAATTGGCTCCAGACAGTTAGTGTGTTTCAGGGAGTGATAAAACACATGTTGATCAATATACTGATCATCGAGCTCAAGGACCTGAGGGGATCTGCAGAGCAATACATCACAGGCAGCTCTGACACGTCTCCTCCTTGCTCTCTGTCTTTATATAGAGAAAAATTCTAAGGCTATTCAACAAAGTGCATTCAGAAGACTGTAGCTGCATAGTGCAGCATATGGGGACTGTAAAAATGTTTCCTCTTTGGCTGTCTTAACTTAAAAAAAAGTTGTATTGTGTCTCATGAAAAATAACACATATGGTTTAAATGTTACAGCAGCAGTTTCCAATATGTTGACCATTTGGATTTATTATTTAGTCTTGTGCAAATGCTTTGAAAATACAGCAAAGTCACAAACAAAAACCAAAGAGACTTGTTGGAATGAAACCTGAACCTCTCTAAACTGCCGAAACATTATTGCTAGCTCCTACGTGCTCTGCTGGCTTTCCTCCTACGGTCATGTACTGGTTTGTCAGTGCAGTGCTGCCACATGATTTAGGTAACTCAGAATAACAAAGAATGGAAATGACTGCAGAAGCCAGCCCGTACTTACAGATGCTCCTTCCAGCTATTTCAGCTAGTGTCAGGCCAATATCTGATAATGATGTTGCTGCTCTTCTAGTCACGTGGAAATGAAATTTGATGCAAATATTCATGTTCCCATACATTATATTCTAATGACTAGCTTGTGCCACCATGAGGTCAAAGGTGGACCTGTAGTGCTAAAACACCAAATACCTGCCTAATGAGCATCAGCTGTACTGTCTAACGAATGCTTGTTGGAAAATGCTAGCATAATAAATTAAGAGGAGAGTGATATAGATGTCTGCTGGAACTTCATCTTTCAGGGATTTGCTTGAGATGTGCATCCTAAAGTGCAGAATCAAGCAAACAGATCTGATTAGATCAAGAAAATCTGAGAAAAAAAATCTGCTTTAAACACAATTTGATTTGCGTTAGCTTTAGCTAAATTTTACCTTTAGTTATATAACAAGTTGCTTATTTACAGCTTCAATATGAAATAAAATAGAATACGAAACAGGCAATCAGTGAAAGATGACTTTACAGATGAGCAGCTCATTTGACACTTGAGGGCCATCCATAAATGACCTGCTGCCAGATGCTATCCTTATTGGGCCCAGGAACACTAAGGTAATTAATAATTATGTTAATTAGGATAATTAATTGATTTATTACTACATTAATTAATATTTTTTGTTTATTTTGCTGTTTTATTTACTGTTCATTGTTTTCCTGGTTTTATGGGTAGCATCTACTGGAGCAGGGCTAGTGAAGGAGGAGAAGAGCCGTGTCATGTGGTGAACAGTCCAAACCAGAGCCAAATGCTATTTTCCCTCTCGATACAAAATGCCTTATTATAATAACACAGAGAACAAAGATGCACAGATGCAAACACAGATGCTGGTATAGACTGATGAATATTCATATGCAGTAATCACATACAACTGGTGTGTTTTTCTTACAGGCCGACATTAAAATCGAGCACATGTTTTTTGTTGTTAATTTGCAGCGGAGGCCATTGTTGCTGCTTATAGGTGAGGTTTTTTTCTTTTTCATTTCTTTCTTTACAGTATTAAAAGCCACTTTCAAATCATAATAATAACATTTAGCATTTGTTTTATCTTAAACTGTAAGTGCTCTGTTCATTTCATTGGACAGTTTAATCAGTAGACTCTTTTGAGCCAGACCGCTGTTCTGTCCTCAAGGATGCCGTCTCCACGACCTTGGCTTCTGGTAGGACTGAGTGATTATTCAGATTGTCAGTAGCGACCTGACCCTTCTCACTCTGTGGAGCAGCAGGATGTTTGTGATACAATTGGACACTACCATTGCTCTGATAAATGCTTCTACCTAAAGGGGATATAAAGACAGGGGAAGGGGGAAGGCATGGAAAAACATGACCACTGGCCTCTTTAGATCACAGACACGGAAGATATGATGTTGCTTTGTTGTGAAATTATATATCAGAATTACAAAAGCATTGCTTATGATTTATGTGGTGTTGCACTCACAAGTTGATTAACTGTTAAGATTATTATCAGATAACAAACTTTTTTGATCATCTGACAGATGTTTCCTTGCTATACATTACTGTGTAATCTTTGAACATTAGAGAAACCAAGACATTCTTCAAATCTTTGTTTATGGGCCTTTTTGTCCAAAGTTTGGTCTTCAACAAGTGAAATGCATGGCTGACTTGGCAATTCAGGAAAATTCCACTTCTTTGCTTTAATAAACAGCTTTGGCTCTATGGTTTGGATCATTGTTCATCTGTATTATGAGACGTCGCCCAATCAATTTGACTGCATTTAGCTGGATTTAAGAAGATGTCTCTGAATACCTCAGAATTCTTTTGACTGCTTCTGTCCTGTGTCACATCATCAATAAACACTAGTGTCCCAGTGCCATTGGCAGCCATGTACACCCAAGCCATGGCACTGCCATCACCATGTTTTAGAGATAATATGATATGCTTTGGATCAGGAGCTGTTCCACGTCTTTTCCATGCTTTTTTCTTGTCATCATTCTGGTAGAGGTTGGTCTTGGTCTGGTCCAAAGAATGTTATTTCTAGAATTGTGCTGGCTTTTTTATATGCTTTTTTAGCAACGTCCATCTAGCTTTTCTATCCTTGAGGCTTATGAGTGGCTTGCATCTTGCAGTGAACCCCTCCTGTATTTACTTTCTTGCAGTCTTGAATTTATGGCGGACTTGGATATCGATACACCTCTCTTAATTTGTAAAATATGTGTACACACACACACACACACACACACACACACACACACACACACACACACACACACACACACACGTAGAAAAATATTTAGTATACACATCCAGAAATGCATATACTATTATATATTGTACATATATTTATTAGTTTCAGATGTAGCCATTCTTGTATTTTGCTTGTTTACATTATTGTATTTTGCACAACTCTGTTGCTTGTGAAGCTCGCACACAAGAATTTCACTCACATGTGCTGTACCAATGTACCTGCACATGTGATGTGACAATAAAAGTGATTTGATTTGATTTTGATTTGACCTCTCCTCCTGGAGAGTGTTGTTGGTCACTTGGTTGGCTGTTATGAAGGGGTTTCTCATCACCATGGAAATGATTCTGCGATCATCCACTGTTGTCTTCTGTGGACGTCCAGGTCTTTTTGCATTGTTGAGTTCAGCAGTGCTGTCTTTCTTTCTCAGGATGTACCAAACTTTAGATTTCACAACTCCTAATATTGCAGCAATTTCTCATATGGGTTTTTTCTGTTTTCGCAGCTTTAGGACGGCTTGTTTCACTTGCATGACTGCATGTTGTCTGTTTACAGCAAAATCTTCCAAATCAAGCACTGCACCTTAAGTCAACTCCAGACCTTTTATCTGCCTAATTGATAATGACATAATGAAGGAATTACCCAAATCTGGCCCATGTTAAAGAGCTGAAACTTGTAAACTCTTCATCCAATTTAATTGTGGATACACTAAAATGAAAGCTACGAGTCTACACATTATGTCCATGTCCATTATATAACTATAACTGGAAAATATTTCAGTAAACAGTTTAAAAAAAACAACCCTTCAGTACGTCAGTATCCTAACTACATCAGTTCTGGGATCTTTTTTTCCGATTGTTTCGCATTGCAAAAGAATAACATGGAGCTCATGGCAGTCAAATGTTTGTACACTTGAGTCATCTGCAGTCCTTATTTGTACTCTGTTTTTACACTGTTTTCATACTTGGACAATGAAAACCTCTGTAGGCCTACTCTTTTCCTGGTTGTGTCGTTAAGGGAATCGATAAAGAATGAGACCCATGAGCAGAACTGATAATAACACTGGTATCAATAACATTTTTTCAATATCTATGCTTGTGGTTTTACTCTCCAGCCTGTATAGACAGTAACAATAGCTGGACCTAGGCTGAGTATTTTGTTCTTGATCAAATACTGTAATGCTTTTTAAAATTTGCCACCAAGACACACATGTGACTTCAGGCTTGTAGAAAACAAAAGCTAATATAATTCACAGAGAAGTTGGGGTTTTTCCCAGTCATTTTAACAAAGTGAGTCTTTTAGAGCCAGCATCTAGCTGCCGTACTTCTCAAGTGGCTCCAACTTTTGGCATTGCTGGTTGCCGCTTGGATTTCATGGCACTTTAGAGTTTTATAAGAGGATTTAGTGTCTGGATCAGAAAACGGCAAAAAACAGAATTTGAAAAATTCATCAGCAGCTTTCTCTAAAGGGCTTGAGTTGTCGCCCAGATACATGAACGACATTAGGCATTGATGTTTTGCTACCAGCTGTCTAATTGTCCAGGAAGATGCCTGCTGAAAAATTATGGATGAGATTCTCACAGCTTGTGATAGATTATCTGCTACCTTACCAGACACTACAGCTCTGTTGCTAAACTACAAGTTGATGGTTTTGCATCAAAATGACTGTCAGTCAAGTCTTTTTGCAAACTTCTCAAACTGCAGTTCCTATGCTATGGATTTTAAACAATAAAAATTACAATTTTAAGATGACTACCAAATAAGTTTCCCTCTGTAATGAATTCACCTTGATTTAAGTCTTGTGCCTGTGGTCTTTGTTCAGTAGAGATCAATTTCAATTTGTTAGAATTCAACAATGAAATTTAAGTTTTTGAAAACCAAAGAAAAAGCTTTGGAAACTAATCGCAGATTGCAAAGCAGTTCTTTTCCTTTTAATAATTCATCTTAATTCCTAAAGGTCTTTGTATTGGCTCGCTTAGAATGTCCTATTCTTTTTCTCATTGCTACCCAGCATCCCTCATGACTGAACCCACAGCATGTCTTTCCCTGGGGCTGTCAGGTCAGGGGTAGAAATAGCAGCAACCTCTCAGTCCCTGGGGATGTTGTCTGCCTCTCTGACCAAAGCCCTGTTGTTATCACCTGTTACCAAAGGCTGTATTCTTCCAGGCTACTCTCAAATGATTTGGAGTCAGTGGATTAAATTGGTAGTCTGGTGGCCATAATTTAGAAGAACGACTCAACACCTCACTAGGGGAGAGGAAGGAGGATTGTTAGAGAGGTGCCTATAAGGGGCTTGGACTTGGAGAGCTTTGCTGCAGTTAATGAGAGTGAGTGTGTTGACACAATTAGATAGAGTTACATAATGCTTCGGCTCCTGAGCTTCTTTTGGACCTGGATCCTCGGCTGTCTTTCTCTTTCTGTCACAGACATTCAAGAGGTTAAACAAGCACCTAGATCATTAAAACAGACTTGTTGAGTGTTTGAAAAAAATTCTTGCCATTTACCTCACCCCTGCCTATAATTTAAGTACCTGTTGATAACTGCCATTCCTTACCACGGTCAGATTTGAGCTACATTGTTAATTTTTGTACAATGTTACCTACCTGTCTTGTGTGCCAGAGGTTTGTTCTGGCCCAGATTAAGAAGGTCAGACCTGTAAGTAAATACTCTGTCTTTTACAGGTGTTGGCACAGGCTTACATGTTCTGCCGTTAGCTCCCATCATCTCTCATGTCCACCTGCTGGGAACAGCGTTAATGAATAGTTGTTTTTTACATTAATAAAAAAAACTAAAAAGACAAAAAAGAGATAGTTTTACGGAAGTGCTATTGTTTGAACCATCGCCTTTGCACTTATCAGTCAGGTTAGTGCTGCCAACATTGTGAGGAAAGTTATGGATTTACAGAGGCTCCAGTGTGGGAGGTGGGGAGTGGGAAAAATATGCTTGCATATTTCCAGTGCCCACAACTCTGTCCAGAGTGAGAAAATACACAGCTACAGTTATGCCTACATGCACGTCCTCGTGTTCACGTGCACAGTGAATATCCTGTTGTGAACTTCGAGGCACGCAAGGAGCGCTCAGACTCTGAGATGTGCAAGGCCCTTAGACTGTTTAAGTGATGCCAGCCCTTTGGGATTCACTCGGTGAAATGGAATCGGTAGCACTGTCATGGCAGCCCATATGCTGCTGCTGCTTTGACTTTAGCAGCGCAATCCTTCACTTAGCTATTCAGGTATTCAAGGCCAGCTGGTTACCCAGCCATTACACCCCTTCCACAGAGAGTATGACCTCTCATACTGCTTTGAAAGATAGAGATAAATAAGTGATAAATCCCAGCTCTTTTGCCATTATATATATATATATATATATATATATATATATATATATATATATATATATATATATATATATATATATATATATCAATATTGAATGACTGGTTGTCCATTGTCCATTTCTTTGCCTGTGGATTCAAGTGTGTTTACAACCCAGAGGACAAGATGGATCTTTAAAGAGCCCTTAATAGCCCAAGAGATTTAGATTCAGTTAATAGAATATTTCTACCTTTTTTCCTTGTGTTTGCATTTATTCCGATACTCTTAAGGCTTTCTGTGTGAACGTGCTTTCCTGACTGTGTGAAATAGCTATTGGGCTTGCAGGAGTCTGACATGTAAGGTATAACGAGGTAAGGGGATCCATCTCGCTTTCTCTACTGACACAGCAGTGTGTGTGTGCGTGTCTATATGTGTGTGTGTATATGTTTGTGTGTGTCATCCTGTATAACTGTGTGAAAAATAGAGACAGTGAGAGAGAAAGCCTGGAGCTTACCAAGCTTACATAGGTGTCAGACCTCACAGCTTCAGAGCAAGTGTTGACAGAGCTACACACTGATCTTATTGTTTGAACTGCACACAGTGGAGTCTGTAATGTACTCTCTCCTCAGATAACACTTGAAAATGAAAAGCCGCGTTATGTCTTTCACCCATTAACAGAAGTATTATCATGCTGTTTAAAGAAATGGTCTGTATAGTGCTTTACTTGGTCCTAAGGACCCCAAAGCGCTTTACACTATACACAATCATCCACCCATTCACACACACACACACACACTGGTGATGGCAAGCCACAGTGTGGCCACAGCCGCCCTGGGGCGCACTGACAGAGGCGAGGCTGCTGGACACTGGCGCCACCGGGCCCTCTGACCACCACGACCAAGACTGTCCAAGCCGGGGTTCGAACCGGCAACCTTCCGATTACAAGACGAACGCCCAACTCTTGAGCCACGATCGCCCCAAGAAGATAGTGTGTATACTGTATAGTTTCTCTGAATCACATTTGTGTGACTGACAATGGCAATATCAAACTACATTAGTATGTAATTTTGAGAAAAGATCATCTGCTGCGATTGCAGCTGAGCTTGATTCCCTGGCCTGCTTGAACTCATACCAGACTCCGTTTATACTGCATATTAAAATCAGAATACTTTATTAATCCCAGGGGGAAGTTGATTAAATTTAGTTTAAGAGGGCAAGAATTAAAAAAATCAAGAAATAGTATTAAAAAAATGGCAGGAACGACGGCAACATGTCCATGCAGGTTAATGCACACACACACACACCCATGTATATAGATAGATATAGATATATATATAGATACAAGTAACTATAACTTGGTGTCTTTAAAAGCTAGCATCAGTTACATATAAAAGGCCTGTGAAGCTTAGAACTTTGTCAGAGGTTGAGAACTGCAAATGTGCTTTGAGAGAGAGGAAAACTAAATCTTAAGGAAACTGGGAATGGGAACAGTCAACACAACTTTCAAAATTATGTTTTAATGTGTGTGTTAGCGGACCATAGCTGAGTTCAGTAAATGTTCTTTTTATGCCTTCATCAGCTTATCGCCAAGACTCAACAGGCGGTCAGCGGAGCTCTGGGCCAATCCGGTGCCAGCGATGTCGGGAAGTTTGCAAAGGCGAAGTGGTACGAGTACAAGAGACCCACTTTCATGTCAAGTGTTTCACCTGCACCGGTAAGAAATGAATCAGTTATATAAAAATCACACAAACTGGAGCTGCCTTGCACAGTTCCCAAGCCTGGGTGGCCATGGTTAGAAAGAACTGGGAATTCCAGTGGTAGGCCAGAAACAAGACATCTATCTTGGTCACGTCTTCGTCTGCTGAGCACACACCCACATGCACGCTTGCAGATACTGCCCATGCACTTTTTCATCCGTCTTCTAGCGTACATGCTGAGTGCTACTATTAGTAAACGGTGGGGATTGGAATGGATCAGAGGTGCTTTGCAGGCGACTCAGGCTCCTGCTAAGGTAGCCTGTTAATTTGCTGGCAACTTAAAAGAGATTGTATGCTGTGGATTAATGAGACTGATTTAGCTTTGCAGTGGAAGAGCACCGGTGACCTCCAATAGAAACAATGGTGACATAGTCACACACCCTCTTAGTGTAGGAGTTGTGTGGAATGCCTTTCACTTTTGTAATTTGTGTTTGTCTATTGTGTAAAGCACATTTACATGGCAGCATGCTCTATAACATGTTTTACTGCAGGGTTAATTGACATTTTGAGAGCTACACACCCAGGTAAAATGTACACTGGTTATGCTGTAGACTTTGGAGGCAAAATGTATTCACACTGTGACCAACTGACATTCAAGTTGAGGGAAATTTAGGAGGTTGACAGTCTGATGAATGGGATTTGTATTTTTATGTGGCTCAGCAAAAATCAGACTGACTCATAGTTCATTTCAAATGCAAAACTGACATGTACAATTGGCAACATTTGCAGAGTGAAGGGCAAGTCTGAAAGGGGCTCGTGATAAGCACGTGTCTGTGCATGTGTAAAATGAAAACTGGAAATGAAAGAAACGAGGAATGCTGTTTGTCACACTGCTGTACAGCCTTGAGCAAGCGCTCTCAGAATTATGTTAATAGTTCCACACTAAAACAAAGACAGTCAGTAAGTTGTGGGTTACTTATCGGTTCTTTGTAACATTTGAGACCAAAACTGTTACAGGACAAATGAAAAAGGAATCGCTTTGCCACATCTTTTCTGTAATATGTTTGCATTGGTAGCACGAGTTGCTTAGAGGAATGGTTTATTATCGTTTAATGCTCTACAAGGGATTTGGAGCAAACATTTATTATATTATATTATATTATATTATATTATATTATATTATATTATATTATATTATATTATATTATATTATATTATATTATATTATATACACCCAAATCAATCGACAGTGTGCTAAAAGAGTCTTGAGCCACGCCTCATTTCTTTATATTTTCCTTCCAAGCAGCCAAGCTTTCTTGTACATTTTTAAAGTGGTTTTAATCACTAGTTTGTAAAGGATTTGTAAGGGTCTTTAAAAAAAAATTCTGTGGACATTGGCTACTTTTTCAATCATTCTCTGTTCAGTTATTATACCTGACCATTTTAAAAGGAATATTTTTTTTATAAAGCCCTTTAATTATGAAGTACAAATTATTCAAGCGCAAAAATAGCGAGGGATGAACCAGTGTTGCATTACGCATAACAGCTTAACGAAGAAGCATTTTTTTGTATCTTTAGGCACTTTGCTAGCATCAGTCTGTTGCAAAAACACATAATTTTTCCCATTTCTTTATATGAATATTTGAAAAGTGCCAAAAATAAAGCAGTTTGACAAGCACAAAACTTTATGTGTGCACCAACAAAACGAGAACAAAAAGAGCTATTAGCTGAAAGCTTGGCAAATCTCAGCATCCTGTGCAGCATGTCCGTAAAAAAAATTGAAGAAACTGCACAATTGAAGGACAAAAAAAGAAGAAGTGACAGAGCTTAAAAAGAATCAAATGAACTGTTTCTGAAAGTCATGTCCTTAAGAAACAGCAAACAAATGAGCTAATAGATGCATCTGGTCAGATTTTCATCCACCACGCAACAACATCGTGAAAGTGTACGACTGTTAAAGCGTGATTTAGGGTCCTGCAAATTTGTCTGTCGAGGGGGGTTTTTACCCATCGCAGACATGCTCCTTTGTAGTCCTCCAAAATCCTAACTGCATCCAGTCACTGCATCCAGTGACATGGAGTTAGCCAAATGCTGATTGGTTGACAGGTATGGTGGAGGAGCTCACCAGGAATGGAAGAACTTCAGAAAAAAGATAAAAAAAATACACAAAAAAAAGCACAGACAGTAGTGGACACCTTTTATTGTTTTTAACACTAGTTTCCCATCAGCTCTTTGAATGTTATAGCTTTGCTCTTCTCCACGGCTGGCTGACGCACCAACAATAGCACAAGTAAGAGTTGTCCACAGACTGGTTGTACCACATACTTTGTACACTGCATACATCTGATAACAGAGCTCTCTGCAGGTGCACGGGTTATCCCAGGACTACCAGCGGAATATGAATACACTACCCCTGCTGAACCATAAATTTGCCTTCATGCCTTCATTTTCAGCATGACAATGATCCCAAACTCACTGCCAATGCAGTAAAAGCATACCTGGATAAAAAAACCACACAATGGAGTACTGTGAGTCAGTGATTGGTCACCCCAGAGCTCAGACCCCAACATTTTTGAAGCAGTGTGGGATAATTTTGACACAGAATGGAACTAAAGGCAGCCGACATCCAAAAAAGAGCTTTGGAATGTCCTTCAAGAAGCCTGGAGAACTATTCCTGTAGACTACAAAGGACAAGAAAGCTTTGCTCAGAGAGTTCAGGCTGTGCCAAAGAATAAATGCTGTCATACCAAAAATTGAGTTTCAAGCTCATTAGAATTGTGCAAACTCTTCCACTGTAAACATTATTCAGTGCAAATTTTTAAAAAATGAAAAAACAAAAAAAATATTATTTCTTTTTTTTTTCATTCCCTGTTTTTTTTTTTGTGAGACAGGACAACTGTCTTTTTCTTTTTTTTAACACCCCGACAACTTTTTTACATAAGGAAACGTCCTGAGTAGTAGGGCTGGGCCATATCATACCGTTCACAGTAATACCGGTATAATGTTGGGCAACGATAAGAAAATGAAATAGCGCGATAGAATATGGGTAAAACGCGCATGCGCAGTGCATTTGTTTTCATACGCACATGACGGAAAAAGCATGACGGCGACGGAGAATGTGAAAGGCGAAAGCAGATCGTTGAATGAAGCAAATGAACCAGAATTGGTTTTTAAAAATGCTGCAACTTCAGTGGTGTGGAACTGGTTTAGCTTTCGTCCGTCAGATACACAACAAAGCACTATTTTTGGTAGAGCATGCTAGCGGGCCGTCTTTATTACCGTGGTTTTTTGGAAAATACGGCACACTTAAAATCAATCCTTTGATTTTTCTGAAAATCGACAGTGCCCCTTATAATCCCGTGTGCCTTATGTTTGAATTCTGGTTGTGTTTACTGACCTCGAAACGATTTTATGTACACGGCGCTCGAAAATCTGTCAAATATTTTAGAACGACTTTGCTAAGCTACGAAGCCGCACAGCTTGATGGATTGTCGGAGCATTACGGCTGTCGTAGGCAGGAGCCTCGCGGAGTGATATGTACTGTGATACTTCAACATAACATTACGGTATTGTGTGTGTAGAACCTCTTTTTAAGTTTTGTGGATATTATACATGGTTATGCTGAGGATATGTCGGCCAATTTCCACTGGAAATGCCTTTTGGTTAATGTTAGCAAGGAATTTGCATTTGCACTGTTACATTTTTATATAACTTTAATGCACATAAAAAACAGCTGCTTGTTTAAGTGAAAATACATTGATGGGGTTTTTTTGCACTAATAAAGTTGTGGAGTTGTAAAGCATTTTGTCTAGTGTCAATTATATCGTCAGTTATATCGTTGTCGCAAATTTTCAAATGTATATCGTGATAAATATTTTTGGTCATATCGCCCTGCTCTACTGAGTAGTCTTTAGATAATCGTGAAGCAATGGTGGGTAAGTTGGGTTTGTTATTCTCTGCACTACAGTGCTGTGCAGCTCCCAGACGTTCTACAGTTGATAAACTCACAGAAGGCTATTCTTCTGAGGATTGTTGTTACATCTAGCTGTCACACATGTAAAAAAAAACAAAAAAAGCTTATTGTGCACACATGCAGTCGTGTTTATAAGCACGCACGTCTACTGTATACATGTGTGCACGCTCACTGTGGTTGTGTGGGGTTGCTGTGGTAACGATGTGAAGGGGCACCCGGGCCCTGGTTGGTGGATATTCTCAGCATCTCTATGGTCCTATTAACCAATCGAAAGGCTCTGTTCTGTGCCCCAGAGAAAAAGGGGGGCAGAGCACCGAAACCGAGCAGAAAAGAGAAAAAGAGGGGGGATGGGGGGTCGTTTGTGTCGCCTAAACATTACATCATCACTAGTATAATGCCAGTCTGATTCTCACTTTCTTTTCTTCCTTTTCTTCACACTCGTAGCAGCGCGATGCTAATGGAAAGCTGTCACTGATCGCATCATCTTAGCCTACACCTATCTGACAAATCTCTCCCTTCGTGTTCCAGACAGTTCTCCTGCTCCCATGAGGCAATGGGGGACTATTGTGTGGCCAGGCTCTGACACAAACCTGCCCATAATATGCTCTCCCGTATGGACTGCTGCACACCCAGCAGTTTTCTAAAGCTTTTATTGTTCAGTGTGTAAATCCCCCTCACACACAAACATGTTCCATGTTCCGTTGAACTTCGCAAACTCCATCTTTCCCCTTTTGTCTGCATTGACTTTGGCTTTTAGTTTGTTCTCTGTATATTTTTCGAGAGTGTAAAAATGTCCTGAATGCATTGGTAGGATTTTTCCCGTGTCTGTCCATCTCTGTCATGTGTTTTTTCTGATTCTTCTTCTCTCTCTCTCTTTTGCTTTCTCCATCTTCTTCTTTTTCCTCATGACAGTCACTCAAGCATGAAATCAATTTCTCATCTCGGGGCAGGATGACATTGGCAAGCGGTGTGTGCAATTTGGAGGCTAATGGCTAAACTGTATTATGCCAACACACCGTAGTGAAAATTCACTGCCCGGCAGCCAATATCTTTATCTATCACTCCTGGTTATGAACTTTGAGACCGGGATGTGTTTCATCATTTGATTTTGCGCTTTCCTGGCCTTTTTTTTTCTCTTTTTAGAAATCAGAATGAGTGCGCAGGTTATTGACCTTGACCATTTCCTTCATCTTCACTGTGAAACTATGACAAAAAATCTCCCTCCTGTTTTTCCTACTTCTCCTTTTCTGTCTGTATTGCATCCAGCCCCCTTTTCTCCTCAAAAGGGCTGACTATGCCCCACTGAATAGCTCCTGATCATTCAGTCTTAAAAAGTCTGACACTCTCAGTTACTGTCTCCCACATTCTCTTAGCATGTAAAAACACATATGGACATACAGCCACATCATTTATCATTTCATTCTCCCTCTATCTTTGCCCACACTTATGAACCTTCTGCATGCTACATTAACATAATTCATCTCTCATGCATTAGTTAGAGGAGGAACAGATCACTAATCATCTCATTTGAACCCATTATACCGCAGCTGATTATGGCATGAAAAAGCAGCCACGCAATCAGCTGGAAAATATCAAGACAAAAAAAGAAGAAGAAGTATGGAAAACGCTGAAGACAGAAGCCAGCTCACAGAATGATTAAACAGCCCCTGAATACATGCATCCTGTAGCGCTTGTCAGCAGCTATAGTGTGTAACGATGGAGTGTTCTATTACTGCTATATGGGCTGACTAGTGCATACTGGTTCAGTGACATAGTGACCACATTTACCCAAAGCATAATTGGCACTCTTAGATTCCAGCAAAAACAGAGGGAGCCTGTCAGTGTCACAAGCATAAGGCTAACTCAAACATAAATCAAGGTGCTTGCTTCCTATGCAGCCAGCTCACAGACTAACAAAGAACACAGACACAGAGAAGCAAATATCTAAACAGAGCAGGAGACAGATGCAAACACAGACACCTTTGCACATAAACTGCAAACCTGCTCCCGGTAGTTATTTATTTTCTGAGACAAAGCAGATTTCTCTCATAAAACAGCGCTGAGGGGAATACAAGATTTATTCAGACAGGTCAGATAAATACTTGACTGCTCTGCTAATGCACCCTTTCTGGCTGATATTCTCACCGGGGCTTTTATAAAGTAGCAGCATCTTTGGCTCTTTCTCTGCAGATCTGTCTCAGTCAATCCAGCCTCCCTTTGGAAGCCATCAGCCACCATCATATTAACATCAGCCTACTGTACTGTACTGCCACTGCTCTCTGAAGGCAAGGGGAGAGACTGTAATGGAGAGAAGTACAGTGGGGAGTAGAATATAAAAAAAACAAAGAGAGAAATAAAGACAGCAAGGTTATGAGGAGAAACAGAGAGACAGACACAGAAAAAGCACAAAAAACCACACAAAAAAACGAGGGGGTTACAGGAAAGGGGAGCTTCCTGTAGCTATAGCAACCGCTGGTACGCCGGTCCAATCACCACGCCAATGCATGGTTGCTAGGGAGAGATTCTGGCGGAGGGAGAAGGGAGTGTGGCAGGAAGTGGCGCTTTTCCCTTACGACTCTGGATTCGGTTTAGATGGCAGGCATTATACCTCTGTTCGTTTCTCATACGAACATGGCTTTCACATACTGAGAACCTTTTTGTTTCCTCTAGGTGTGTCTGTGTGTGCTTGCTTGGAACAGTGAGGTGCAGCTTCCTAGGTGTGCAAGTGTCTTCTTCAGAGAAGGAGTCTTTTCTTGATTGTAAAGAAGAAGCCGTGTTAGACAAGCGCATTCGGACATACCGACAACTGGAGCATGTTTAGGGCTTATTTCAAAGCGTCATCTGTAGCCGTCTGGCTGTCTCTGTGTGTCTGTGATCTCGTTCATGTCTTGTTTTCCCTTCCCCTCAGAATCTCTCATCAGCTCTCTTAGGGTTAAAAGCTGAAGGCCTCAGTCTGCTGGTATGAAGAGACTCCACTGGGCTACCATCTGTCTCCATCAACTACAGCAGCCAAATATGAGGGAAGCCCTGCCACTCATGCATGCTTTCTCTCTGCTTTAGCCTTTAGCTGTCCACCCGCCTCCTCCTTCTCTTGCCCTTTCCTATAAAAACATCTCCGTCTATCTTCTATTGCCGTTTTCCTTTAGACGTGCTTGAATCAGAGCTCAAGGGGTGGCAGCACTGTCCAGTTGGTCCAGACAAAAATGTCCCAAAAACTACTGGATGGTTGAACCTTACTACATCTCTTGATATGGATCAGAAGTTTAGTTATTTACTGAATTCACCTGATTAATTGTCACAAATTTGGTATGGATGTACAAATTCTTCATAGACAATGAATTCATGCTGTCATCAGTTCACTTGTATGCATATTGCTAAGTAGTGAGCTTTAGCATGCTAATACATTAAATTAAACTGCATGCACTGTAAAGTATGTGCAAAAGCTCAACCTGCATTACCTGCATATCAACTGTACGCCTCTTAAGAGTATTGAGATTGAAGCGCAGTGCCTCACAGAGCTGCTAGTGTGCCTTTTGTCTGTCTCCTCTTCCTGTTTGTCTGACCCCTTCTTCCAGCGCCCCACGATTTGGCACAACTTGAGAAAACGCATTATTTACTCTTGAAGTGTTCCCTCCTGTCAGAGAGCCTCAGATCCGGGGGGACAGGGAGAGGGCAGCGAGGGCCCCATGTTGGTACCACAGATGTGCGTCTGAAGTTCTTTCTCTAATGAAACTTGTCACTGCCCCACTACTAAATGTCCCTTTGCTAAACTATCTGTGACTGCCTGTATTTTCCTGCAAAAGGTTGGGAAATTAGCACAATGCTGACAGCAATTAAAATGTGCCGCGAGGCTACTTTACAGTACTGCAAAAGCATGTCGATTCACTTAATAGCACATTATGAAAATCTAAGTGTGGCGTAATAAGCAGTGGGAAAAAGTTACAGTGACAGACAGAGCAAGGGAAGGAACACTGTAAAAAAAAGGCGAGGTTGTGTTGAGGTACAGCTCTGTAGTGGTGAGAAGAGAGGGTGCAAATTGAGATAAAGCGGAGACTTTGTGCTCAGAGCCACAAAAATTTGGAAACAGTCTTGAAACGGAAAGTCACAGACAGAGAAGGGGAGAAATGGGGGGGGGGGGGGGGGGGGGGGGGGGGTTTAAGGAGGTGACGGACTATTTTAGAGTTCCGTTTTGGGCTGACTTTCAGAAGGGAATTTTAATTGCGTCTGTTGGCTGGAGATAAATACCCAATCAGGCAGACCCCCCGTGGATGCCTAATCAGTGCTGTTATAATGACCACAGCTGCAGACACCAGCCTACATGTTAACCTCTAATAAGGAGACTTATAATCTCTAGATGCTTCCTGCACGGCCCCAGAATGAAATACATCAAGAAGACAAGCGTCATCCTTTGGTTTCCCTCATTAGCATGTCATTCAGGGAGAGAGCATAAAACAAGCAAATAAATGAAATTAAGTGTTTGATCTAATTTGGTTCTGCAAAGCTCGTCTTTATTTAGGCATTTAAATGACAATAAATCTCCACGTCTCCACGGAATAATACACATTTCTTACACAAACAAACAAAACAGTCTTTTTATTGCCTTTTGAGTTGTGCACATCGATGTGGGACGTGCACAGTAAAAATCCTCACGGTCTATTCAGAGGATATTAAAGCAGACCAGAAAAGTTTTCAGTCAGTTGTGCTGGGCTCTTGTTTTTATGGGTGTGTGCCCGCACCCATGTGGTGCTGGTTGTGTGGCTCTAACCAAAATCTTTCTTCTTAAAGCCAAGCTGGGCCACAACTGTGCAGCAGCAGCAGAGACACCGGATTCACTCCCAACTCCACCCACTGTGCTGGCACCTAAAATTCTGAGGGATGAGCTTAGAAAATATGCTTGATGGTCACAATTGAATTGGGAGTACTTGGAAAGTAGAAGGACTCCTTCTGAGTAGGCTTGTAAAAGTGGAAAGCTTTTTAGGAAAGTGTTATGAATGGCACTTTTTTTTTTCAAATATCTAAAAAGTGTAATTTTCTTTTGGTTACTCACTCAGGTGCACATTACAAAGTGATTACCCTGTTAAAGCAAACAAGCAATACTTGTAATTTGATCTGATGTAATGATTGATTCGTAGTAATAGGCATGTTTGTAGTTACAGAAATATTGTGGAAAGTCTTTAAATCCAATAAAAAGAGTAGCTGCAAAAATTCTCATTTCATCATTAATGTCTGCTAAAGGTTGTTTGTTTAGGTTAGAACTATATAAATCAGAACATGGTATAATCCTTTATGTCACAATTACAGTAACAGAGAACCTGGCTACAGATCATCAGATTATGAAAGACGAGGTTTGGTATTTACAGCTTCCCGTTCAACTAAAGCTTCTCCGAATGAGTTACCACCAGTACCACCACCACCTCATCACTCAAACTGGGACCTAGCTGTCTCTAGGGCAACCGTGGAAGGTTTATATCCTCCTGGCAACTGGGTAAGGGGGGAAGTCCTTTGCAATGCAACCGGCTTATCGCCTGAAGAAAACAGCGCGATAAGCCAACAGGTGAACCACACATCTCTCCCGTCCAATCCAGGCTGAGCTGATCAGTTCAGCTGGCTGTGGTTCGATCCAGCATCCATATGCTTATATATACAGTGCATTAGGCTAATTGAGCAGATTTCACTTATTTAGAAATCAATCTGGGCCAAGACTGAAAAGCAAATCATTTTGAGAACGAGGGTGGAGAGACTGAGGAAAAGGAAAAGAGAGAGGCAAGCGAGAACCAGACGAAATGAATCCAGTCATTGACTTCAATTTAGTTTGAGAAGATGAAAACATTGTTTTTATTAAATGATTGGCATTTCAAGACACAATGATTTTTTTTTCCATGGTGAAAACATTAATAGAGTGGAAATATTTACCCTCTCATTCCCTTTTTTCCGTAAAGGAACTGGATAGCCTGTGATTTGGGTTTCTGGTAAGAGCCTTAGTAAGTCTGGCTCAAAATGCAGTCGAGGCACTTTTTGAAGCTATGTGCCATTGTTCAGTGGTTCTGGAAATGTGGTTGGCGCAGGCACACACACACATTTATATAAACAAGCTATTTTATATCTGAGAGCTGTGGATCTCCTTATGGATCTTCTTATGCTCCTCTACTGCAAATCTGCACCCACTGTGCCTCAATGCCAATGACCTGTCAAAATGATAAAGATCTGCTGCGATCGCATCTCAGTGTGCACGCTGTCCAGTTCTGTCATGCTATCTCTGCATACGCAGTGTGCCACCTCATCGGGGATGGATTTATGTGTCTCCATCCTCCTGAGGGAGATTGTTTTGTTTTTAAGTGAGGGCCCATTGATCTTTTATTACACCATTAAGTCAATGTGCTCCACTCATAAACAGCTTGAGATTAAATGAGCCCCTTTGAAGGGTTTATGTGTATGTCTGCATGTCTGTGAACTCTCAGCCTGCCAACAAAAATTGAAAACTGGGCGGCTGTAGGGAGCCAAGTACTGCCTAGAGCAGTCTGTAGTATGTGGCCAGTATAAATCCATTTTACATCAGTAAGTTATTGGTATTGAAGGTGATTCATTCCATCGTAAGAAGAGTGATGCCTTGGTAAATGAAGATATTTATTTACTGTGGCAGTCATTTAGCAGCAGTTAACCTGATACTGTTAACCTACTGATTTTCCCTAAAGCTTATATTTCCTTTACATATGATGATGATAGTCAGTGGTTTGGCTTCAGTGTAGAAACACAGGAGTTTCTCATGCATCCAGAGTTTCACAAAATAACATCATGGCATTCATATTTCAATGCATTATTTTTTTTTCACAGTTATTGAGGTCAGGGTCGTGGTGGGAGGCTGTAGCTTATTCCAGCTGTCATAGGACAAAGGGTACATCTTGGGTAGGCCACCGCTCCATCATCGGCTGATTAAAACATCTGAGTGAAAATTAAACACACACAGAAACACACACACTGGAGTTCAAATTTAGAAACATGGGAGGCAAATGCTGGATGTGTTTCTAACTCACTGACCATTGCTTGCAAGACCTCCTGCTTCACCAGGGACATGTGATGTATTTCTGCACAGAGTCTGCTCTGGTCCAACAACACCACAAGTTCACCTGTCTTTTGGAGGTCATTTATGCAAGAGTCTCTGTGTTCAGCAGGTGATGTTTCCACATGGAACAAGCACCATAACAATATCATGTCAAAAAGAGTTTATTAATACTTACCAGCTCAGACCTACTGCTTATGGTGTTGATATAGTTTTTAATACATAATTTCCTGACATCATAAACACTGAATATTCTGTCTAGGTGTAGTGATAATTTAACAGTCACTTAACGTCCTGGAGGATGGGTTTTGTTTATTTTCTAACTGCTGCTACATGTTATTAGCTACTTTCACGGGACTCTATGCACTCCTGTGAAAATTAACTACACGTCATGATTTAGTATCTTGTAGAACCACTTTTAGCACTTGGAATAATTGTTGTTTTGGAGGAATTTTGGCCCCCTCTTCTTCACAACAATGCTTCAGTTCATTGAGGTTTGCAGTTGTTTGTTTATGCACCACAGCATTGAGGTCTAGACTTTGACTGTGCCACTGTAGCACCTTGTTTCTTTCATTTTCAGGTGGTCTGTTGTAGATTTTCTGCTGTGCTTGGGAATCACTGTCCTGTTGCATGATCCAGTTTCAGTAAAGCTTCAGCTATAGGACAGATGGCCTCACATTTGAGTCTAGAATACTTTGGCATAAAGAGGAGTTCATGATTAGCTCAGTAACGGCTGTGTGCCCAGGTCCAAATTGTACTGTCATGAAACTTAAGATCTAAAATGCTAACTGAGGTCTGTAAAGTCTGAGATGTAGCGCTTTTGTTTTTTCCAGTTCCACTGAGCATTGCAAAGTCTGACCTCTCGATGGGAAGATTTAGGGATTGTGTTAAGACACATCTGAATGCTCCTAAACAGCAAACTGTCACAACTTCTGGTTTCATAGAGGAGGTCACACTTGATATATGATCACCTATTCAAGTGCATATAGAAGAAATCTGGTGATACTTAACCTCTTGAGGCCTGTAGAAGCAGTAATGGTTTACTTAGTTTTTCCGTTATGCACAGAACTGCATAAAGTCACTTTCTTTTTCACATGACTGTAAAGGTCTAAGATATAGAAAAACACAGATTGTACACTGAGTCTCTGAGTCAGAAATAATCAATTGTTATGAATAATGAATTAAGTTACCACTCCTTTGCTATGTGCATATAAGCACACAACTCACTTGCTTTGGGGATACACATATGGATTCTGTAAGGGAGCCTATAAAGCAGCAAGGAAAGACTTCTACAAACAGCCTGAAGCATGAAATTCAACTAGAATTAAATTATGGTTTGTGACATTACCAACCTTAAACATGCAAACTGACATTTTGAGTTCAGTCTGATGTGTATGGACATGTGTTCACACTGAAATGTGGGGAAAAAAACATCAGGTTTCGATTCAGGTTTTGTTATGAATGTAGAAAAAAGACCCCTATTTGATATTAGACCAATGTTTAGTGAGAAGTGTTTAGATAAGAATGATGGCTGGCTCCATCTGAAGCTTTGCCATCTGAACTGTTATAGTGGTTGCTGCTATGTTACATGATAATTGTATACTATACAGAAGTCTAATTACAGTGCCCGTGTCAGCAAATGAGTAATTACTGGGTCAAAGCTATAATGCCGAAAGAGAGGGTGAAGTTCAGCATTGGCAAAGGTTTAAATACTCTTTATGTTGGTTTCAAGAATTTCTCATTTGGCTAAAACAATAAAAGAAACCCAAAATGTTTATACAAGTACCTCTCTAATGACCTTTATTAGTGCAATATGTATCAGGTAATAATAGTTTTTTCAGTCAGATGTTCCAGTAATTGTCAGCCTTTTCTGTTGGTTAACTGCATAGGAAGAAACTAGAGACCACGCCGGCCGCTGATCTGTGAAAATGCCTCTTGGCTATATTGTTACACCCACTGGAATTCCCTCTCAGTTACACAGCAAAGGGCTGTAGCACGTACTGTCTGCTTAGGATCCACAATATATAGAAACACATACACAAACTGAGCACTTACCTTGTGCATACACAGCAAGAAATGTTGATGTCTTCTCCAGTGAAATGTAATGAGACCGTAGTGGATGTCCTGATGATGTTGGGAGCTTGTGGTTTGTTGTTTTGTCTCCTTCTTCACATTGTTTAGCACAAAATGACTTTTCCACTGATTATATAATTATATTCCCATCACTGCAAATTGGCTCACCACTGTCTGGAACTGAATAACTTCCCTAGCAGCCGTGTGTGAAGACAAACAGACACACACAGCACAACCAAGCACACGTATACACACACAAACAGGTAAAAAAGGAGGGCGCTCAGACTGAATGAAAAACGTGCTGACTGAAAAAAAACATGTGTTGGTAGAGGAACAAAACAGAGAAAAAGAGCAGATGACAGATAAAGAAAAATGTGTTCTCTTAAAGCGGAAAACCAAAAATAGAAATAAAAACAGACATATAGAATTCTGTTTTGTATGCCTTACTGTTTCCAATGGCCCACTTTTCCTGTCTCTCACCATTCTGTCCACAGTGTGTAACTGTGATTTAGCACAATCTGGCTTCTTCCAGAAGAAGGGCGAATACATCTGTACAGCAGACTATCAGCGTTTGTATGGTACACGCTGTGACCGCTGTGACACCTTCATCACGGGAGAAGTGGTCTCTGCTCTGGGACGCACGTACCACCCCAAGTGCTTTGTCTGCAGTGTTTGCAGGTATGTATATTCCTTCTCAAAACACACACACAATACTATATACAAGTATGTATTCTGATGATGTTTATGTGCACCCAAAAGACTAAAGAAGAGCGCAAGAACTTTATTCTGAAATATGAATTTTAGGTCAAGTGATTGATGACTTCCGTCCATCTGTCCACAAAAAGTCATAACAATTGCTCGTCGTCCTACAGTAGTGGTCAGAATTTTATCTGACCGATCGTGGCTCAAGAGTTGGCAATTTGTCTTGTAATCGGAAGGTGTCTGGTTCGAGCCCCGGCTCCGACAGTCTCGGTCGTTGTGTCCTTGGGCAAGACACTTCACCCGTTGCCTACTGGTGGTGGTCGGAGGGCCCGGCAGCCTCGCCTCTGTCAGTGCGCCCCAGGGCAGCTGTGGCTACAATGTAGCTTGCCATCACCTGTGTGTGAATGTGTGTGTGAATGACTGAATGTAGTGTAAAGCGCTTTGGGGTCCTTAGGGACTAAGTAAAGCACTATACAAATTAGGGCTGCCACGATTAGTCGACTAGTCACGATTATGTCGACTATTAAAATCGTCGACGACTAATTTAATAGTCGACGCATCGTTTGAAGCTTTGTAAGATCACAAAGGACGCAGGAATGAGTAGTAGGATTTAAGAGTGTAATAACGGACTGAAACAGAAGATGGCAGCACTGCATGTACAAGGATGCCAGCTGCCGTTAAACCCCGAAGAAGAAGAAGCTGTGTCCCAGAATTCATAGCGCAGCTGTCAACAATGGCGGCAGCTAGTTAGTTTTAACTTTACTCTTATTATTCTTTCTGGGTCACAAAATAAACGTTTAACATATTTTCAGGCGAGAATGTAGCTATGTAAACCTCAAATATCTGCTCAGTTTATCAAGACACCACATATTTTCAAAAGCGCTCCGACGTTTTCGGAGACGTCTGTTACCCACTAGCTCGTTAGCTAGGCAGGGGCAAGGCTAACTAGAGCCGTGAGAACACCGGACTCCCGGCAAATCGTTTTCAAACCCACCGCCGTCTTTCGCTAGTCAGGTTAAACATATATATAAGTCACTTAGATAACTTAAAAATGTTATTGTTTGGCTTTCTTTAGTATTTTATTTGTTCCTGAGTAAATCGGTTTGGCTGAGATTAAAGTTATAGTTTTTACACAGCTGAATAAACGTCAAGCAGACAGCTGATTATCAGAAGTGTGAGACGCTGGAGAATATACTCCGGTGTCCTGTTATATTTTAGAAAGCAAGGAGTTTATTAAACTTCACCGAAACAATCTGCAAATTTCATTAAAAATTAATAAACTACCATCTTGTCTTTATTTTTAGTTAGCACAAACACTTCAAGCTGTAAGCTAATGATAGTTATATAAGACCAGATGCTGCTGGTGCAATAAGCTGTACGCTGTACGTCCAATGGATGATGATCTGATTAGTCGACTAATCACAAAAATAATCGGTGACTAGTCGACTATCAAAATAATCGTTTGTGGCAGCCCTAATACAAATACAGGCCATTTACCATTTAAGGGGCCTTCACCCACAGTTTGCCCAAGGTCAAGGTCACTTTCATCATTTGCACACAATTTGTCACTCCTCCTAGAGTATTAGTGTATTTTTGGCAAAACATGGACACAGTGATCACCTAATGGCCCTTCACCCAAATTATGCTCTAGGTTGCGCTGTAGTTATCTTGAGAAATGTATATTATATTATATTATATTATATTATATTATATTATATTATATTATATTATATTATATTTGGCCACTTTGGAAGATGTAAAGATGATACAGAGTCTCTTTTTGCTCTGCTTTGGTTTCCACTGATTCAAAATGACATAACAATGTCTGGCTCATTACCGGCAAAATGCTGTCCTCATCTGCTAGGCAATGTTAACCAGTTATTGCAAAACAGAAAATGTATTATCACTTATGTGGATATTTTCCATCGACTTTATTGCGTAACATTTTATTTGATTGTATTTGATGGCTTGGGCCCCAGGAAGACTACCAACCACTGTTGTGGAAGCTAATGGGGTTCCTTATAAATAAACAAATTTCATGTGATTAAAAGTTGCCTATGCAACAGTTACCTTAGTTATTTTGGATTAGCTTGGAATTGGATATGTATGATTATAACAAATAAACAGTATAATATTGTTATTGGTAGCTACTATTTGCAGCATGCACTCAGCATGCTGCTTTATGTATTGCACAAAAGATATGTGAGAACTGCCGGTTGACTTCTTTAGAGTATCTGTGCTTTTCTCAGTCTATTCTGTGAGACTTCATTAGTAATTTGTTAGAGAACAGCATGATAGAGACGACGGGAAATAGCAAACAGATTGTGGAGGCACTGAATAAGAAACGCATGACTGTTTTTTACTTTTCGGCTATGAGTCACTATTTTCAGCCTCAAGACCTGAAGTGACGCAGCAAAAGTTGCATCTTTAAAAACAAGAATTGGCTAATTGACTGACTTTTTTCATGGAGGATTTAATAATTAACTCATGATTCATCTTCTGAATGTCAGCAAATGTGTGATTGGAAAGCTCAAGTGTAGGAAAGATAGAAAGCTGACCTGGTGTATCGCACATTTAGGTTTAGTAAAAGTAGGTCATCTCTCCTATGAACTCCATCAGTGTTCATGTGAAGCTCCTTCAGAATGAAATCTCAGCATCAATGTTGGCTCCTTTCTTTATTTTATTTAACCGTGTCCCTCGCTTTCGCTTCAGAGCATGCTGCATATATGGGATAACCTGTCTCTCATTTGCACCCTCTCACTTGCTGACTGGTTTTTAATGTGTTGTTTACATTATAAGGATCTTTACTAACAGTATCCAGAGTAAATCATATTGTAGTGGTTTACACATTCCCCTAACAAGCGAAAGATCCCTGCTTTGATCCTGGGAGAAGACACAAATCCCTTGCGGGGTTGCGTTCGGAAGGGCATCAGGGCGTAAAAAATCTGACAAATCAAACATGCAGAGTTACCTGCTGTGGCGCCTCCTTGTGAATAAGCGAGCAGCCTTTTAGCTTACTTATAGTATCGTCTTCCAGTAGAGTAGAGATTGTTGTCGGGTATCTGCTTGACATTGCCTGATAAACACACATTCTGACCCAGCAGCTGTGGGCAAAAGACAAAAAACAACACCCCCCCCCCCCCCCCCCCCCCCTTCCAAAAAACTGAAATGATACCAGCAGGACAGAGACAGGCAGTGGAGCAGCGCTGGCAGTGACAGTATGTGTTGTCAGTGTATGTGGAGTAAACTAGAAGAGACAGCAAGAAGCCAAAGGGTGAATCTCTTCTTTCGTGCTCCGTCTGCCCCCTGTCACATTGCTGACTGTTCCATCTTGTACGTCCTTTCTTCCCCTCATCTTTCACTCCTGTCTTCCTTCTGGACGCACCTCCTTTGCTCTTGCTTCTTCTTCGTCATTCGCATTATTCACAAATAATAATCTTTGCGCTCTTTAATCATCAGCCACATCGCCCTCTCTTCCTTTGTCTCCTCATCATTATTCCACTTTGACTTCTTTGTCATCACTGCTTCAGCTTTAATGGAGTCCGAATGCAAGTTTCACTTTTACACGTGAACGTATTTTTAACGCAGTGGTGATCAAAGCAAGAGGACATACCCCTAAAGCCAGAAATAGCTTTACTTTTTTGGCCAGTTAAGAAAAAGAAAGCATTAAATATGTAAACAGAGTAAATTTTTAAAGCGCTGCAAAGGGCTGACAAGGCAAGAGTGTCTTGAGGGAGTGAGAGCAACACACAGGTAAAGACAAGGTCACAAATGCGCGGAGATGCTTTTCTGCACCATCACAGCATTTCTGGTGCTTCGTTCTGCTGAACTATACAATGTGAATGCTATGTTCAGACATGTAGAAGAGATTTAGTCTGTCGTGCTTGGAGCTGGACACAAATATTCGCATGGACACATGTCTGAATTTTAAAATGTGCAGTTAACCTCTGGAACAGCCGAAGAGTGACATTCAAAATAAAGCCTTAGTGAAATCACTTTCCAGCAGCTTGTGTTTACCATAGCTTTTGTTGCATAATTTGTGTATCTGCAGCTCAGCTCTCATGTTTGGATGGTGCCCTTTTGTGAATAAAATAAATGCACAGAGGAGCAAGTCTCGAATATGTTGTTAGCAAAGACACACAGAGAGAGAAGACTTTATACATGGTCTGAGCACCTTTAAGTGACTACATGGGTGTGCTGCACTCATGTGTGCTGACTGGGGCCTCTACTGGAGACTCAAGCCTCCCTCTGGGTCTTGGCTCCGGCTCCAGGGCTCGGTGGGGGAGTAAAAGGATTACTGCCATCTATGTTTTTTACACAGCCTTCTCTAAGCCTTTTAGCTCCCCATTCATTCTCATATCGTCCCTGGTCATAAGGAAATCAATCTGTCTCCTTTGAAAAGAGAGGAAAGCGAGTCAAAACAGTGCATCGTGATGTGGCAAATTTGATTTCATTGGTGTTGCCTGGTTGTCATATTCTCCGCCTGTCAGCAGGCACATGTTTTTGCTCTTCTTTCTTTCTTTGAAGCCTTGAAAATGGTGACCTGGTGGCGTCAGTGTAGGGAGGGCAAGCTGGATGGCTAGACTGAGAGAGCAATAGGCAATTAAAATTAGTATGCGCTCCACAAAGTCTCCCTAATAAGTTTTTATTCTCACTGAGAGAGCCAGTTTTCCTTTCAGAAGCCTGTCGCATTATCGCCTCTTTAATCACAGAGCAGCCAGGTGCTCCTGTAACAATCAGCATCCTATTAACTCATCATCACAACAGTTTGCAAATGTATTTTCATTTGCAAACTGTTGTGCAATGAAAATGTATTTTCAGTTTCATAGAGGATGTCGGACCGCATTCAGCTTGTGTCAGCAGGATTATGGCCTGTCTATCACCGAATCATGTCTCTGCCAGCACCCATTTGTTATTTCAATGAATACAGTAGACTTGGATGTAAACACAGAATTACTGCAGGCGTTTTAACGCCCATTGTGCTCCGCTTTCTAATTCTCTTGTCTGTCTTTTTTTTTGCCTCCTCAGTAAACCCTTTCCAATCGGAGACAGGGTGACGTTCAGTGGAAAGGACTGCGTGTGCCAACAGTGCTCCCACACACTTGTCAAGTCAAATGAACCGATCAAGATCCACGGGCCCAGCCGTAAGTCCAGCGCCCACCGCGCTCTGTCCGTTCTGTTTAGGGCCACCAGGCGCTACGGTGCGCTAAAGCTAATGCGACATGTCCACGAAGCCTACTTTGCTCATTTAGCTAATCGTGTGTCTGTCAAATCAGCGGAGTGACCTGCCGCGTTGATCTGCCAGCTGAGAATTATGCAACACAAACAGACACATAATCCACCTGCCAATTTCCAACATACAGGGTTTAGTGGTTTTGTTCACTGCATGCTCACAGTTGTTTATTAACAGGAATCATGAGCCTGCTACCATGTGTGTTACTAGATCTTTGACTGCATATAAAAAATGAATCTAGCCTTAGTGATGTTGGGTTTGTGACTGTTTTAAAGACTCATTAAGTTAATGTCAAAGTGCTTTAATCTCACATTCTATCTGAAGGGCACCAGATGGCGATAGCTATAACTACAAAAAGACTTCCAGTCCTAACGAACTGTGTCTTGTGAACAAGCTCTTGCTGAGTCAGTCACTCATTTCGAGTCAGATTGAATAAAAAATGTGGTCTGTTTTTTAATCTCAGTCATACTGTGTTTTAAAATTTAGGATTATCTGTGGTAGGAAACCACTAATGGCTAATGGTTTGTCATGGTTTGAGCAAGCAGTTAGACCAAGCTGGCAAAGGTGTTAACGCTCATCTAGATGCTTCATAACAGAACTTTTGAAACCTACAGGTGATGTCACCTGCATCCATCTTATTTTACAGTCTATGATAAAATCTGAGGATGAATGACAGGAAGTAGAGACTAAAGTTTTTTTTTAAGATGGTTGGTTTATTCCTGGTACCAGAGCTGGATGATCTACATGCAGTAGCAGAGAGGAGTTGGTGTTTAAGCTCTGTCTTGGAAGTCTCCCACAGTCTGCACAGTCATCCTGCTGGCAAGAGTAGCCCACTCAGAAAAAGTCCTAATAATGACAGAATATTTCAGCGAAGGTCACAGAGAGCTCCTCCTTCCTCAGTTCATTCAGATATGCGTAATTCCTCCTTCTGCAAATCCTCCACAACTGTTATGCAGGAATTTCCCAGAGGGATTATTAGTAAAGTTATTTTTCTCCTTCTCGTTATTTAAAATGACAAATTACTATGATACAGCAGCAGGATAGTGACTGATAGTGAATCATTTGTTAAGCATAGCATACAGACAGCAGTCTGCTGCTCAGTGGCTGTGCAGTAACAACAGATGGCGTATAGGCAGTGAACAACAGTCCTCCCCAAATTGCTCCATTCAGCAGAATAAAAATCGAACAGCTCCCCAGGTACATGTTCATCACTCTGTCTTATGAGGATGCAGTGTGTGTGGACGGAATAGGGCACACGCACTAATGCACTGCCTCATTTTGCATAACGATCGGGATATTTAAGAAGGTAAATAAACGCTTAGTTTGCAGAATTCTTAGAGGGAAAAAAAGAAAAAAAACAGAGCTAAGTAATTATTAAAGTTTTCTCATGCATACACCATCCATCCATCCATCCATCCATCCATTCGCTTCCGCTTATCCTTTTCAGGGTCGCGGGGGGCGCTGGAGCCTATCCCAGCTGTCATAGGGCGAGAGGCGGGGTACAACCTGGACATGCATACACCAGTGGAAGCAAAATATAAAGAAATGAGGGGCGACATAAGATTTTTTACACAGTGCTGTAATTAACCGTGGATTCGAATTCATTTCATTCAAGATTTTAACGTGATATATTACAGTGGGGTAAGAGCTTAGTGTGTATGACATGAATCAAACTTCCCCAGTTTTGTTGGGCACCTTTGTTGCGTATCAGCCTCCTCGCCTACTCCTTTCATTTTCTTTTCACACTACCCACACAATAACAAACACACCACCTTACATGATTGATGAGGCTATATGTTTTGGGTCATAAGCAGTTACTTTTTTAAAAGTTTTTTTGGGGCTATTTCTGCACTTTGAGAAGTGTGTATTCACACACGTTCACCAAAAAACAAATTATATATATAAAAAATGAAATTAAAACTGAATGTATTTTAAGGTCTGAGCCAGGTGCGCATGGCTAAATAAGGCAAGTTGTGTGAAGAAGAACCATACCATTTACCATTTAAAAAACTGCTTTGACATCACAGATAAAGCCGTGGTGAGCAGCAACATTCCTGCATTCTTTATTGTACATTTTTATGCGTCCATAGCTGGCTGCTCTTTATCACAAACATTGGTACGTAATTTTAGATGATCTAATACCTATTTCATCCAGTGGCTGAAATCAGAAGTGTATAATGACTCAGTAGAAGAACGGTCTGGGACTAAAATCCCAGCCCTTTTACACTCAGCACAATCACCACTAAATCACTTTTTAAGATTGATTTGGACGCCAGAAACCCAGCCTGCACTGTACACTGCAGTTTTTCACTACAAAACACAATTTGTCTTGGCTGACGAAGCAGACTGGAGTGGTCCCTAGAGTGACTTACTCTCTTGTGTAACAGAGCGGGTCAAAAAGGTTAAGCTAAAACCAAGCCTCCATCTAGTACAAACAAACAGAGGGCTGACCCTTTTTTAAGCCTCCCGACGCTCCTGTTGGTCAGTAACACCTGCTGAAGCATCTTTCTGAGGGCAAAAACGATGCTTGTATAATCAGCAATTAAGCTAATGTACTTCAGGCCAGAGAAAGGTGAACTTTGGTATCAGAGAACCTTGCTGGTTGTGCAGCTAGTGAGCTGTGTGTGGTGGTCTGTGGAGACGAGTGTGTGCTTTGCTGATTTACCCTTTTTTGATTTACATGAACTTTTCAGTTTAGTGATGAACTCCTGCTTTTTGTTGCATTCCTTACTTATCGGCTTGCCCGTATCTCTTAGTTTAACTAGTGATAGAAATTTTAATAAAAACTTTTAATTTAACAATTTTGCCTCCCTGTCTCCTTTTTTTTTTTTAACCCGGACACTTTTTGTTACTTTCCCACATCCCCTGGACCTCTTAGGGGAGTGTAAAAAGCACAGTAGGTTTTATTTAAGGTGGTGGCAGTGATGAAAACTGCACTTAGTAGCTCAGAAAGTGCTTAAAGATGTACACTTAGTCCTTGGGCTCATTTTGCCTTTCTCTGTCTCTTACAATTTCTACCACTCCACAACATTTTAACATCTTATCTCTCTGCGTCCCTCTTTCTTTCCCTCCCTTTCCCTTTTCTTTTTTTTCTCCAGACTGTGCTGGATGTGGAGCCGAGATCAAGCAGGGTCAGTCTCTCCTGGCACTTGACAAACAGTGGCACGTCAGCTGCTTCAGATGTCGGACGTGCAATATGGTCCTCACTGGAGAGTACATCAGCAAGTGAGTGTGTAAAGGGAAGGAAAACAGAGAGAAACAAAATGCCCAACAACTGCTCTGTCCTTCTTTATCTGCCGTTTCCCCAAGACAAGGCAAATTGTGTCGTTGACACTCTACAAGCAAGTTTCTTTTATATGTTCTATGTTGCAGGGATGGAGTGCCATACTGTGAGGCAGATTACCACGCCCAGTATGGGGTGAAATGTGAGACCTGCAGCAGATACATCAGTGGAAGGGTTTTGGAGGTGAGAACGGAACCAGATGTCAACATTAGATGATCCCACCGCAGCAGCAGCACAGAAATCCAAATTGGAGTGAATCGCGGAGCGTAATCAGCGTTATCGTAATTGAACGGCCGCGTTGCACGTCCTCTGCGGAGTTTAAGCCCGGCTGCGCTTCAGGGAGTGACCGACTTAAGATTGAGGGGGTGATAAAACATTTTGTGAAGCTTTACTAAACCGAAACCAATTGAGCTGCACCACGTCGAGCGCGCCCGACAGAACATCCGAGCAGATTGACTGTTTCTACTTGAGGTCAAAGAGAACACAAACCACCCTCCACTCTGAGGAGGTTAAAAAAAAAACTAGACTGAGGCACAACTTTGTGAAAAGAAGGGAGACAAAAAGGGAGTTAAAAAAAAAGATCAGAGGCTAAAAAGTGAAGGGTGATGTCAGAGGGAGACACAGAAAGCGGGATTAAAAAAGCACAGAGTGAAGCAGTTTTTTAAGAGATTGCAGAAGGAGTCAGCAGCAAAGGATCTACAGCAAAGAGTTAGGAGTTGGGCTTAAGAAAGAAGTGAAGGGAGAGTAATGAGGAGAGCAGGGCTGGAAATAATGAAAGTGATAAAGTGCAGATGCTAATTAAATGTTTTGGAAGAGTCTCTGGTGGGCGTCTTGCGTCTGAGGGGACTTGAGGAAAGGGAGCAGATGTAGTAAAACTTTGTCAGACGCACACACAAACACACACATGCACATACAGGGTCTTGTTGTCCCTTTGCTCCTTCGCCTGTCAGAATAGCTGGTGTAAAGTGCTTTGTTCCTGACTGTCAGCCTCTCTAGGCTATTTATAGACATGGGGACATGTCAGCCTTCATGCTGCAAGTCTCTCTCTCACTTTCTTTTCCCACTGCATCTGTGTCGTTTGTTCTCTGAACATGTGTATCTGCGCTCGCTTGCATTCGGTCTTCTGTCAGTTTCTGATCACATAATGATGCACTTCTTTAAGATGCAGCGTGCATCGAGACTGACTCAGGGGAAGTCTCATGCAGAGGTTTGTAGCCCTACATATGCAAAATGCAGTTCATTAAGGATAAGAAAAACTTAGGAGCTGATTATTGGCACATTGGCAGATACCAATAAGTCGCACAGACGTCTGTTTAAAAGTATTGTTTTCATTTATGCTGTCCGACGTCAAACACTCGGATTAATCTCTCTGCATCTGTGTCGATAATTAGACTTTTTTTTTCCCCACAGCGCAGCGCTTCCTTTTAACTTAACACAGCCAAAGGTTGTTAGTTTAATGAGTAGTTATATAGAAGATGGAGGAGGGGAGACATAAAGGGGGAAAGTGGAGGGTGGAGGATCATAAAACCGTCTTTCTTATGTTTCACTTAATGTCTCAGTTTGGCAATAAATTTAGCAGCCTGTTAGTGCCACCACAGAGGTTCCTCATTTGAGATGGTAACAGCATTTGTTTAACTGATACCGTTTGGCCACCGATAGTAAACGCTCCACTGCTTGGAAAACAGACAGAAGTGCTGCATCCTCCCCCTTTCGTAGTAACCTGAGCAGATAGGGAGCGCGGTTAAGATGTGTCTCGGAAACAGCTGAGCGTCTTGCTGCACAGTGGGAGTTCTTGGAGGGAGCTCGCTCATCAGGTGCAACCGATTTCTTGGAAATCCAGTAAAAACGTGCGATTTATGAACACCAGGAAGATTCAGTGCAGCTTGAAATGATATAAAGTACCTCACCGTGCACACAAACACACCCACTTTAACTTGCATGCCGTGGGAGTTCAGCTGACACAGTTCAGGTCTCCTCGTCTGCAGTGCCTCTATAAATAGAAATTCTCGAATGGTGCGTTTAGGGAAGGCAGAGGTGATGGGATGGGGCCACGCCTCGGCCATCAGCCCCGCAGGGTTGCATGTGAGAAACATCAGGAGTGTGATCACTTTTCTGTGTCCATTTCAGCTGCGCCGTGTGCTTGGATTTATCCCCTCGAGGCACCTTGCATGTTCAAGGGCATATTTCACACTCACATGTCCTTCACTTACATGATTCTGTATTGTACATACACATGCATACACATGCTTCCTCATGTGACTGACCTACGGGGATCTTTGCTCTAATTATGTCATAGGGAGAGAATGGGTGGTTTCTAGCATGCTGATGAAACAGCTTCAGGCAATCCACTGGTCTCCTAATACTTTCTCAGGCTACCGGTGGCCAAATAAAGCGCATAAAAAACATATGGAAACAGTGACCTGCTCTGCTAGGCGGGGTGCGATTTTTAGATTAGCCCTCAATCTGTGAAAATCCTTGTGGCGATGATTTACGTTCAGCCACGTCCTCTCCTCATCACACAGGCAGGAGGGAAACACTACCATCCAACCTGCGCTCGGTGCGCCCGCTGCAACATGATGTTCAAAGAGGGCGAGGAAATGTACCTGACAGGTCGAGTAGTCACACATATGCATGTTTTAGATTGTGCTCACCAATTTTAGAAAACGCACGGCATGCGGGGAACACCCAGCAACTGTGTGACTGCCCTCTTTCTCTTGCTCCTCAGGATGCGAGGTGTGGCACCCGTTATGCAAGCAAGCGGCGAGAGCAGAGAGGAGACTCAGGGTGAGTTGGACTTTCAATTCAGTCTTTGTGTTTACGGAGCACTAGTTGAAACAGTCCTAAGAGCATTTGACAGTGGTACAGAGAGAAGCCCACAGATATAGAGTGAAACTTCCTCACTATGTGAATTAACTCCCTCTTTGTCTGATTCTAACCCACAGCACAGACGCCTGTCCGAGGCCTCCATCTCTCCCCCGGGCTCCTCAATAGGCTCTCCTAGTAGAGTTATATGTGTAAGTAACCTGTGACTCTGCAGCTTTTAGTCACTTTTGGCTGCCACACTGCCACCGAGCCTACCCTTGAAGCACCTTTGCTACACTAGAATCACGAGCACTATGCTTAGGCTTGAACAGTCAAGCACAAAATAAGAGAGGCTGCTCGCTCCCTTGGCCTGTTCACTTTGTCTGTGTCCTTAACCTCTGTTGTCACTGCTGATGTGCCAGACATCCCATTAGATTTGAAATAAAACAACTGCGGTGCGACTGAACTCCTGTCGTTTAGTCTCAAGGGGTTGAACTGCATTGCTTCATTTATTGTTATACACATTCCCATGTTTTCAGGGGGCGGTTCAAAAGTTCAAATTCATATAAGCATTTTATAAACTGATTATTTTAATGCTTTAATGACAAAAAACTGTTTTGGCTGCAAGGACCGCCTGAAGTCTGGAACTTAAGAACTGCCAAAACAATGGGTTTGCTCCTTTTGCAAAGCTTTGTCGGTCCTTTACTGAATCTCTCTCTTCAGTTTTATTTCAAATCAAATGGCAAAATTGTGGAAACAATGTGTCACTGTCTTCAACCTGACTGGATATTTCATGCTCATTTTCAATATTCAATGACCAAAAAACACTCTACTCATTATACACTAAGTAAAAAAATTAAAGGAACACTTGTTAATTGCAGTGTAGCATCAAGTCAGTTAAACCTCTGTGATATTGATCTGCTCAGTTAAATATCAGAGGGGGTTGGTAATCAGTTTTAGCTGCTTTAGTGTTAATGAAATTAACAACTAGAGTGGCAACCCTCAAAACAGGCATGGTTTTACAGCTGGAGGACAATGATATTTTTTTCTGTCATCTGCTTTCTCACTGTTTTGCATTTGGTTATGGTCAGTGCCACTAGAGGTAGCATGAGGCGATTTCTGGACCCTACAGTGGTTGCATCTCAATATGTACCAGAAAGTTTGCTGTGTCTCCCAGCACAGTCTCAAAAGCATGGACGAGTTCCAGGACAGAGTTACTGTAGGAAAGCTGGACAGGGCCACAGAAGGTCCTTAACCCATCAGGAGGGCTGATATCTGCTGGTTTGTGCAAGGAGGAACAGGATGAGCACTTTCAAAGCTGCAAAATGACCTGCAGCATGGCACTGGCGTGAATGTCTGATCTAAAGACTGTCCAGGAGCTCAGTGATGCCCTGATGGTGCCTTCCAGATCTGCAAGGAGATCCTCCAGGCACCATCTGTCATGTTATTAGCAGCCTGCCCCAACATACAAACCATACAAACTACTAAGTGCCCCTTTGACTTACTGGAATATAATTTAATCAAAATGGACTAGCCTGTTGCATCATTTTTTAACTTTGATTCTCAGGGCATCTTTGAATTCGGACCTCTGTAGATTGATAATTGTCATTTCCATTAAACGATGTGCCATCCTTTCGTTTCTAACACATTACAGAGTCCATGTTGGTTTAGATATCCAGCATGATCTCCCCCTCCAATCTAATGTGTTGTCAAAGTGTTCCTTTAAGTTTTTTGAGCAGTGTTTATGCTGAAAACCACATCAGAGTGTCAGCCAGGCCTTATTTTTTGTTTAGTGCTTAGCAGTTGCACTTGTAAGTCCTGCCTTTTTGGCTGTCTGAATTGTTGCTGTATATCACTGCAGTATTAGCATGTCAGGGGTTATCTGCATGCAAGCAGGAGTCACTGCTCCTTGCTCAGCCCTGCCCTGCCCTGCTCTCTTCTCATAATCAATGACCTTTCTGTTTAAGGTGATGGATGAGGGGGAAATGCAGTGTAAGCACGCTTGTCATCCATACTGTCTCCACGCTTCCTCCCTCTCTTTCTCTCTCCTGCTGTCTGTGCTTCCTCTGCTTTCTCTCTGACATATGCTGATATCCTGAAGGTCAACAGCTTATAGTGCTGTCAGCTCCTGCAGCGTGTTCGTTTGTACCTGTGTGTTCCTCATCAAGTTTTCTCTGCCCCCCCTCTACGGCTCTCACTGTTTCACGATCTGCTTGCTATCACTGGTGAAGTTCTCATTCATTGTCCATGTGGTTGATGTCGGGTCTTGTTGCTGTAGCGCTGTCTTTTGGTGGGTGTATGTGTGTCCTCTCTCCAGGCCAGAGTGGAGAATGAGATCCTAGATTATAAGGACCTAGCTGCCCTGCCAAAGGTCAAAGCCATATATGAGGTCCAACAGCCAGACCTCATATCCTCCTCATACCAGCCGTACCACAGATACATCTCTGATGACAGACTAGACACTTACAGCTATGGGGAGGTACTGCAGCCACACACTCCAGGTCAAACACAGCGTTGCACTCGTCACTCGTCTGTTTTCAGGAAGATCAAAAGTCGGTGTCATGCAGTTTGATTGGGCATATTTTGTTAGTTTTCGATTTTTTTTTTCTGTTTTTGAAAAATAATCCCAGAAATTATTGATATTTGTTTGGTATTTGACTGATGTGATGTTTACAGAAGTACTTTTAAAGGTGAAAAACAATCAAACTGTCTTTTGTGGATGAGTGAACTGTTTAAAACATTTGACCTAATTTTTTTTACATAGCAGCCAGTTATTTGTAGTGCAAATGTGCAATTAAATGTAAACATACTTACAGGAAATTATGTTTTCATGATTAAAATTTTGATTATATTTCATGCCACTCTCACATCTGTCTTCTCAAGAAGAAAGAGCTTGCAGGTGATCGGTTTGGGTTTTAAACAGCAAACCTTGCAAGCTTCAACCAAGAAATAATGCATGCTAACCCTCATTTGGATTTTGCAGTCTAAAAAGAAGATAAATAGCCACTTTCCCAGACAATGGATTAAACCTGGTCTTTGAAAAAACAGAAAAGAAAAATTAAACTGAAAGTAGTCTAGACTCCGTGTCTGGGAAACTGAGCAATAAAGTTTTAATCAGTCAGCTTTTGAAATCTATGAAAGAGGTATGGAAGAGGATTACAGCCACAGATTCAGTTCAGCATCTTGAGAAAAAAATCACAATTTACAATTTTTTTTCCATCCTGACATTTTTCTCAGAATTATTTACTTTAGTCCTACAATCTCATTTTTGTTTCCTACATTTGTATTCTGAAAACAAAGTCATGAAGCCCTATTTTCTTTTTTCTTACTTTCTTTTCTTTAGCCCCTCTTCTTCAGAGTGGTTATCTAAGAAACTGAATGAGTTGATTTCGTTAAAATTTGAAACTTTAATTGTCTTTTCCTGTCTCCCCTGCAGTCACTTGGGACTCTCTCTCCCTATTCTCAGGTAAACACTCTGAACGTAGCAGTGAATGTAGTAAAAGTTCACCCAAGTGAGCTGTTGTCATTTCGGTGAGCTGTGTGTCTGTTTGCTCGTCTTTCACCTGACTTGCTTTGTTTGTCCCTTTTAGGACTATAACAGCCTAGATATAAAGCAAAGGCGGTGCTCCAGTCCCGGCTACATCGACTCACCAACTTATAGTCGCCAAGGCATGTCACCCATCATGCCTCGCTCTCCACAGCACTATGGCTACCCTGGTAAGATGTCTATTTTAGAAAGTTTGGAAACCAGCTGCTGGAAACTTCATTAAGTCACATAACAACTAAGTAATAATCTTTTAATTAGAAGCTCCTGTAGAAGTTGTAGCCACATAGTTAGCATAAAGACAATGAATAAACTCAAATGTGTCGTCCAACTAGTTGCACAAAAGCAAAATGTCAAACTATTCCTTTTACTAGAGATCAAAGTTTTGTCATTTCCATCTGTCATTACCAGTTAAGACAAATAGCCCCTAATATATTTGTACTGGTGACAAATATCTGCCACAGTAGCTGCTTGACTGTCACCTTTGCTGCAGTTGCTCCTTGGCTATCATTTCATTTAACTCTTACACATGTGCATTGAGGCTGTAATTACTAATTACAGTTCTAAACAGCCCTCTATGCTGCTGATAAGTCAATAACCTTTGTTGTTACACAAGTAGAAAGGTTACTGAGTGTCACCTTGTAATTTTAAACACACTTTTGAGTTGTTTGGCTTTCATCTGCATGTGCTGATGCCTTCCTTCATGCTCGTGTTTCCTTCGCTGTGATTGGGCCATGGCTGGCTGCAGGCTCTGAGAGTGGCAGGAGTTCACCTTATTATAGCCAAGACGGGCGACCAAGCACACCCACCACAAACCAGCCCCCTAAACATTTTCATGTACCAGGTAGGACTCCTCATCTCCTCACATTCACACTAGTCTCAGATTTATTTATTTCTTTTTTCACTTCACAGAGAAGATTTCATCAGCCATTATTCACTGAAGGAAGTCCTTTAAAAAAGGTCATATTAAGTTCCTCAGGAGTGAGCGTGTGTGAAAATGTGAAAGTTGTATATTTATACAACACATAATCAATCTGGCATATTCTTCCCCTCATACTGCATATTTACTTTTCTTTACAATCATCCCTCCTACCTCGCCTGGCAGTAGTTCGCATCCTCTCCTCCTTTACTCCTCCATGTTTCACGTCTTCATCTCCTCTTTCTCTCCTCAGCCACAGGGGATCCCAACATCTACAGGAAGCCTCCCATCTATAAGAGAACGGGTACAGTGCAGTTAGTCCTGCCTTAGCCTGCCTGTCCTTCTGTCAGTTTTAGTCATGCTTTGTTTAACCCGATGTAGATGTGTTTACCGGCCTCTCGCCATTCAGCTTCGAGTAGTGTCGATGTTCCAGCTGTTCAGTGAAACCGAAGCCTGCACAAACAAAAACAGCAACGATTAGAAGTGCTAGAAAAAGCACAAAAGGGATAGAGTTTTGACTTGCGCGGCTCGTTCCAAAGTTGAGGAAGGGGATCAGTCAGACTTCTCGCATTAGCGGCGCTGAGTGAATATAAAAGAGCGATGTTTTAGTGTGCATGCCACAAGCATATGAATATGCAGCTCCCGACAGGTTCTTGTTGGCAAATAGTGCTGGAACGGGCCATGAATGAAGTGAAGGTTGCTCAGGCGTGAGAAGCGTTGAGTACAGAGGGCTCTGAGGACAACACAGTTCACCAGAATAGAACAGAACAATGGAACAAAGCGCACTGGAAAAACTGTTTTGTAACAGAATTTTAGATTTGCTGTGGAGTCTTCTTTTATTTGTCGGCCTTGCCTTTTCTTTTTTTTCTTTTTAATGTGGGCTTAAACCATTTGTTACAAGTGTTCCAGCTCTAGAAAACAAATAGACTTGTTGTTTAAAGTCTTTATTACGTTCAGATAGCATGATGGTGTGGTTAACACGAGATGCTGTTTTTTGGGGGATTTTTTTTTTCACAAGGCCCAGCAATTAAATGCGCTTGAACTTTCTGGGTAGTGTGCATCAGTAACAGAGTCTCTTTCATTAAACTGCATTTTAAAGGCCTTTTCAGCTGAGAGTCATAAGACCTCTTGATTGAGGACAGTCTTATCTCTGTTGTTGTCCCGCATGCTTTTCCGTGCTGTGCGTGTATGTGTGTGTGTGGGGGTTAGTTAGTGAGCAGCGTGTCGACTCCCGTCACCCGTCAGTGTCTCTGTTCTAAAAATTAGTACATCACTGGTCACGATGCTGCCTCGCGCAGTCCTTTACACATGATTAAGAAAGTAGCATGTACTGTAATTGGCAGCCTTTGTTAGCTCGCCTTGTTTGAATAATGACATTTAACTCATACATCAGTGATATTGATCCCTGTGCTTCATGTCTTCCTGAATAGCCATTGATTAACATGTTCTCTTGTGTCAGCGCCAAACACACCCCATGTAAACCCAAGGCCACAGCAGATACATGTACTTTAGATTTGCTTTGTTCGCCAAATGCCAGTTATGTACTAATCAGTTAGCACCCAGTCATATACATGTATGCCTTCCGTGTGGGTAGCAAAGCACTCGCATTGGATGCTCCAATAATGTTGCCCTTTATCTTTGCACCTCTTTTTTTCTTTTATTGCATCCAATCACTTTTACTCACTTCCCTCCACCTTCTGCTCCACTTTACCCGGTGACCTTGCCTCTGTAAGTATCTCCCTCCTTTCACTGTTTCAGTTACCGTCAGTGAATAGATACAGAATTTCATTTGTCTTCATGCGTGTGTGTCACTGTATTTCGCATTCAGTGTTGTGCAGCCATACTTCCTCTGACAGAAGTATCAAGAGCGTTCAATATTGCTCTGAATATGTGTTGGTGTCGTGCATCGTGTACATGGGAATTCAATGGGCCATGGATTGGATCTGGCATGGCTAATGGCTAACAGAGTGAAGAGCGATCTATGCGACATTACATCGCATGTCACTCCCATTGACTTCCGTTGACTATGCTTTAGTGCAGAGTGGCATCAATATCGCCGCCTCACACCATTCGTGAAATGAATGTGAGCCTCAGGCTGAGCCGTAACAGAACTCCCTTTTTAATGCCGGCTATTTTCCCGCCGTTGGCCGGAATATTGATCTTCTCTGACAAGAGCGTTGGATATCATAAGTGTGAAGCTGTGGAGTGAATGCGCTTCATCGCTGTACGTCTTTGTGACGCTCATTAAGATGTTTTTGTTAGTGCGCTGCTGGTGCGTGCCGTCTTAAAGCAATAGTTTGACATGTTGGGAAATTTCCTTTCACACTGAGAGCAAGATGAGAAGATCAATACCAATCTTGTTAAGTATCTGTCTGTTCAATATGAAGCCAGGAAACATCTTCGCTTAGCTTGACAGAAAGAGTAGACGCAGGGTGAAGCAGCTAGCCTGGGTCTGTAAAACGCAAGGCCCTAAAGCTCATTAACAATCTAGTTTGGGTAATTCATTCAGAAACCAAGCACCATATCTTTCCTGTAGTTTATAGACACCAGGAGTACGCTGCTGCAAGCCAAGAAATAATCCACATTTATTTTAATTTCTCCACTCTGGTATTGCAAGATCCTGTTTATATCTGGTTTCTACTAAAACCAGAGGATTGTCATCATAGTGAAGTTTCCAGCCTTTGTGCTAAGCTGCGATGACCCTCTAATAACATAGGTGGGCAATTAATTTTCCCAATGGGCCACATGAGAAACCGGGACTGTTTTTTGAGGGTCGCACCAATAAGCTGAACTCAGTTCTCCTCATTATTAATTTTCTCTTTATAAGCTTGTTGATGTATTTCTTCACAGCAGTCCCGACTTCTCATGTGGCCCTTTAGGAAAATTAATTTCCCACCCCTGCTCTAGTGACTCCAGAATCATATTGAACTAACAGATATAAGAATGGTTTATAATTTCCCATCTAGCTCCCGACCATAAACTGAACAGGCAAACTATTCCTCTAACAGGCCAGTTCTTTTGGTTCTGCCTCTTTCTCTCTTAATTCAAACAGACAATCACGTGGATGCAGCCACCAAAAGCAGGACCAGTGAGGACATCCTCAGATCCTCCAGACTGTCTACCTACTCTCCAGAGCCATACAGCCAGTCAGAGTCTGACTACTACCCCTACAGCAGCTCCCCCAGGGGTACGAAACACTGCTGTTTCACTTATTCAGAGTGTACCGATGGCACACATGGGAGAGCGGTTCATTTTGTAGCCATATTGTCATGTTTATCCATTTACTCGCACTGTTGCTGTGCTCCCCGCAAAAGTGCAAAATTCATAAAGGGAATCTCTTTCATCTCTTTTCCTCTCCCAGCCTATCGGGCGCCGAGAAGACGCTTCTCCACGGGAGGAGATGAAGAGACTTGGAGTCACGGTCTTCAAAGAGTAAGAGCTTCATAATTTTCTCTCTTTTCTTCAACGTCACACTGAAGTAAGTCCCCACCTCAAAAAAAAAGAAAAGAAAAGAAAGAAAATCACCCATAAATAAATAAATGCACTTTTTTTAATCGCACGGCGCCTGTGCCGTCCTCCTTATTTGCTTCTCTTGCTCTCTTTCTCTGTCTTTCGTTTAATTCTACAACGCGTCCTTCATTGTTTCCTCTCCACCTTCTGCTTCTCTCCTCGCCCTCTTTCCTCGCAGATTGGGAGTGGCATCGGGAGGATGATTCTAAAGGAGGAGATGAAAGCCAGATCTGGTTCCTATGACAACGACCCCTGGGGCAGCGCGAGGAATTCTCGTAGCGGGAGCAAGGAAACACTGAACACAACAAGCTATGGCACCACGGCGTACAACAACACCATCAATGGCTGTAAGGATCCACCTATCCCACCCACCCCCACACCCCCAGTACATCCACCTCTTTTGTCTGCTGGTTTCTTCTGTTTCAGCAGGTTTATGACTGTCTTTCTGTACAGCCCTATATGTTGCCACAAGGGTTTTTTTATGAGCCTCAGTATGTCGCCGGCGTTGTGAGGGCGAGGGCGATGAGGTTTGCGGATGCAGGTCACAGAGGGTCACGGCCGCTGCTGGAGGCTGGGTGGTGTATTGAGATGGAACGATGATGAGTGTGCTTAACAGCTGTGGTAGGCCAGCGGCAGGGGCAGATGTGGCCTGTCAGTGTTGGAGGGATATCTGATCACACTGATTAAGAAAATTTCAAGCTAACTGAAACAGAGTGCTCAACCAGGTGTGCTGAAATTCCAGATGTCACAAAGTCACATGCCGACTTGTTTCTCTTTGTAATAGTCGCACTTCGCTGCTCATACAGTGTATAAGCTACTGGTTATTTTATCCTCTGACATTCAGCCTCACCTCATCTCTATCAGACAGGTTTTTTCCTGCTCCCTTTGCTTTCTCTCTCCAAAATTGTTCCATATGGGTGGATCTACCCTTCCATCTACCCCTGCATCTATGTGATTCTCTCACTCTCACAGCTGGTGTCCCATATCCTGTTTTATTTATGAGCGGTAAGATCTCTCATTAAAGCCGCTTCTCAAATGGGAGTGAGCGGGGCTGAATGGGACTCGGCTCGCTGGTGGTGTTTGAAAGGCAACAAAGGCTTGTAACTGTGCAAGCTTGGGTGTTGCAGTTAGATGTTGAAGCATGTAGTGTGTTTTTTGCACACTTGTGCATCTTATTTTTCTCGTTTTTTAAAAGATGCTTGCATGTTCCCTGGCCTTATTGCCCCTTTGATGTTTTGTGTTCCTCGCAGGGCTTGATGAATGTGGAACTTGCCCCCCTTTTTTCTTTAATTCCTCTTTTTGTCAAGCCTATAAAAGACAGATTGATGTCAAAGCTCTACACTTATTTTCCCTGATGAGGTTTTTCATGAATTTAGATTAGGCTCATGTGCTGCAGCATTTATTGTTTTATTATTGTTGTTTTTTGTAACAGGTAATCGTATCATCTGTTTATTTTACAGCTCCTCGGTCACAGTACAGCACCGATAGCGGTAAGTTCATCTGCAGAGCGTTTCAATATGTGGCTCTGATTTATTTAAATAGCTGTTTTTTTTAAGGCATCAGTTTATTATTGATCTTTTCCTGCTAGTTTTAATACTTCTTCGACCAGCATCATTTGCACACATCTGGAGATATTTTTTGTTTTAGGTTAGGCATGAGCGCCATCTTATGGCGCCAGAATGCATGAAAACAACTGAACATTTAAGCAGCTCATGGCTAGACTGATATCATGCTGATGTGTTTTCTTTTTTCTGCTTCAGATTTTGTTTGTAAGTCAGCTTCACTACCGGGATATGGCCGCAACGGCATCCAGCGGGTGAGATCACACTGAACCTGGCAAAGCATGAATAGCTGTGACATATTCTATCATACATATTATTTGGCTTAATTCAAATAACTCTTTTGGCCCCTTACACTTTTCATTACTACCTTTGACCAGCTTTCAAGCTGTTTTATTAGTTAATTCCCCGAAGCTCGCTGCTCTTGTTAATCTCACTGTCCTACTCTGTTCCTCAGCCTCAGAGTGCAGATTGCTACCAGTACCAATATGACAGTGGCAGCGAGGTCAACTGGGGAAGCAGAGGTAATTTAATATGAACTAAAAACACCTTATTAGAGCCAAGCAATTAATCTAACATGCTTTTTTTCAATTGCACTGATTTCATTTTCTCTCTCTCTTTTCTCCCAGCAGAACACAAAGTAAGGCTTTTTTAAAATAATGAAATTCCACTCCTTTTGTACCCGGGTATCTGAAATGTGTGCGTGTGTCCTTTCCTTTATCCTGCAGATTTACCCCTATGAGTCGCTCATCGTCACCACCAGAGGGCGCAACAGGCTGCCCAAAGATGTAGACAGAGCCAGGCTGGAAGTAAGTTAACGGCCAAAGAAATCCCAAAACCATGACTAGAATTTGAGACTTAATTTCTGCTATGATGTGTTTTTCCAGCGCCACCTGTCCCCAGAGGAGTTTGTCCAAGTGTTCGGTATGACCGTGGAAGAGTTTGACCGGCTGGCTCTGTGGAAGAGAAATGAACTGAAAAAACAGGCGCGACTGTTTTAATAACATTCAGACGTGTGTTGAATACTGCCATAGAGTCGGAGACGGACTAACTGTAGGAGGGGACGGATAGAAACGAAGACTCCTACACAGTTACACTGCCATGCCCGAGAAACCTGTTCTACATCCCCTCACGTGATAAACCAAATTCTGGTCCCACCAGATGGACTCCTGGGATACCGAGAGACATTATGCACGCTGGACTGATAAACTTGTGTGCAACTTGTGTGGGGTGCAAGCAATAGAGACTGTCATACAGTAGTGTTTTGCTTTTGTTAAGCCTAAAGGATGAAGGATGGCGTGACCGTTAGTGACCAGAGCTGCAGTAGTAAAACATAATGAGGAGAATTTTGGCTTTGCCTTATTTGTTACGTTCTCTTAGGTATGACTGTGCAGCACCAGCAATCTGAATGAGTAGAATGTAGGTATAGCATATCATTTATGACACTTTATCAGTGAGAATGACTAGATGAAAAAGAGTGTGAGCCTGCGAGCATCGCTTTGCTTTTTTTTCTCTTTTTTTTTTTGGCTTAGGGATGCATGTTGTTTACCTGTGCCCCTGTTTTCTTGCTCTCTCACAGAAACTAAGAGACCTGTAGTTTACAACAATTGATTTAGATATGAAAACCAAACTGAGAACGCAAATGTACAATTTATCAGATCACTCTGGTTAAACTTGTCAAAGATCACCAATAGATTCATCTCACTGTGCAGCTGTGCGATAACCTAAAAGAATGTGCAATCACGGCGGTTCTGTCCTTCTGCTTTTCTACCCGTTGCAATAGAACAATGACTAAATGTTTTAGGATGAGAGTTGTAGTCATCCATTTGCATTTGCTTTTTATTTATATACTTTTAGAATGGTAATCTAATAATTTTGTAGCTCCAGAGATTATATCACTCACAGATAAAACACTCTGCAAAGGATTTAACGTGCCGACAAAGATCCAGGGTTGTTGAAGACTTTGAATACTGTTATTTTTGATTTTTGTCACTAAAATTAAACTTCAAATCAAAACCAGCCTCCTCTTTTTTATTACTTTACTAGCTACACTTTTAATAGACTGTGGAATATTTGTTTTAGGCAACTGCCCTTATTTGCTTTCCAGGTGCTTGTGTAAGTATGAAGACTGATACCACCAGAGCCTGTTCACTTCCTGTTAATGCCAGCTGGGGTGCTCAGTAGTACTCACTGCATAGAGTACCAACAGTGTCGAGCCATCCCTCATTTCTTCATGTTTTATTTCAAAAGACTCTCTGGTAATTTGGTCTTGAGCAATAGTTATCCAGCCTTTTGAAGGGTGTTTTAACTGTTTGTTTGTTTTTTGTTTCCTTTTTTTCACTCATTTTCAGTCATGCCACAACAGCAGTCACTTCAAGATGCTTTACATTGTAAGGTAAAGACACCAGAATAATACAGCCTCTACAGCTGTCTATATAATACGGTAGAGGCTCTGTCATGGTTTCGGGCTCCCTTTCAGCCAGTGGTGTTGGGGATTTTGTTAAAACTGATTGAATCATGAAAGAAAGAAAAAAAAGTACTGTCAGATTTGTATTCTTCAGCATGAAGATCCGAAACACTGCCAAAGCAGTAAAAGCACATCTTTAAAGAAAAACACACAATGGAACACTATGAGTCACCAGACCTCAACATTATTGAAGCAGTGTGGGATCATCTTGACAGAGAACAAAACAAATGCAACCAACATCCAAAGAAGAGCTTCGAAAGTCCTTCAAGAAGCCTGGAGAACAGTTCCTGAAGACTACCTAAATAAATCACAAGAAAGCTTGGCTATGGCTGTGTTGAAGAATCAAGGAGGTCATACCAAATATTGACTTTCAAGCTTGTTGGAATTACACAAACTCTGCTCTTGCCTTATATACTGTAGTTCTACATATGCTTGCATGTTTCAATAAATCACTGCACCTCTTTCCTAACAATCCCAACGGATCAAGATTGCACAGTAGTGTTATTTATTAATTTCACGAATCTAGTACTCGTCATGTGTCTGAAATGATTCCTTTTTTCTCATAGCAAATCCTAGCATTCTGCTAATGCATGCTGATTGGTCAGCTATGGATTTAGGAGATTAAATGTTTTCCTTAATGGCACATTTTTTCCAAAAAGATCAATACAACAGATATCACTGTCATAGTGTGTTCAGAAAAAAATAAAATAAAAATAAAACAGTTTTCTAGAGGTTAGGATCAGTGGTCCTGTGAGACTGCTATCTGGAGGCCTGTGTTAGAAATTGTCTGCACTTTGCTTATCTGAATTGTGAAATCATGGCAACGTCAAAGAGTGACTCATGGTATGCCTACCTGTGCGATTGTGCCTTGCTCTCGCAGTTGTCCGTTTTGTCAAAACCCTTTATGAAAAACTCTACCTTTACTTTACTGCTATTTTTATTTGCTAACTATCAGGCAAGTCCCCTCTATGAAACAAGAAACTTGGAGTTAGACTTCTCTCCCATTTAAAAAGGTTTTATTCCCATTATATAGCTGCCTGGAAGCCGCGCGGAAATCCTTGTACCTATCTGGCTGTCCTTTCTTAAAAAAAATCTACTGCTTTTGACAGTAAAACCTCTACTTGCGCAAGTAGAATAGCCAGCTGAAACTCTGCTCCCAGGCAAGTACAGACAGGGTCACATCATCATCTCTGCAACAGGTTCTTGTCTAAGATAAGCAAATAAGACATAATAGGCGCTTTAAGGGAGCAGCTAGGTGGGCTTGGCTTTGGACAGGGCCAGGCGAGTTCCTTCTCCTTGTTTAGCAGACTGCAGACGAAGAAGTGCTAACTTTACCCTTCAAGCACACTTGTAACCTTGTCAAACACGAGTCATTTGTGGCTCCGAGCTGTTCTGCTGCGACGGGAGCTTGGTGGCTTTAGGACCCAGCAGATCAGCGGGTGCCTGCTGCTGCTCTGTGTTGTATCCACTGTGGATCTATCAGCGGCGGCAGCAAGCAGCTCTCCACACGTCTTCACATGCTCGCTCACTCACTCATGGACCTGCAGTAGACTTTCACAGGGACAGCATCACAGCGCAATGGACACAAGCGGCCCCAAGTGTAAGTGTAAGCTGCTTTCTAATTCGTCAGCTAATTAAGACAAGCATGTGTTTGTTTATGGGAACTAATCATTTCTGGGAGACTGTCAAAGAGTGACACACACACCCTTCCTCTCAGACTTTTATCTGCGGAAAGTCTTGTTTTCTACTTCACTGAACCCAAATGTTTACTGCCTCATTTACCTTCAACAAACACTCACAAACATGTCATTTTAGACAAAGTAAATGTAAATGAAGCAAATTGAGTAAATGTGAACTCATGTGGAGCATCTACAAAGATACAATTGTAGTCCACTTAAAAGGAAAAGAAAAGAAATAAAGCTGCTTTGGTCTCCCCCCAGCTGCTTGGACAACCAGGAAACCAAGTGCAGACCCAAGACCCACAGTTTGATTGTTGTTCTAGAAAGTGAATCTCACTCATCCTGAGTCAAGTCAAATATCTGGATGTGGAGATGAGATCTTTACAGATTGGGTGATCCTGCTAGTAATTGTCTGGTATTGGACGCCAATGGCACAGAATTCTTTTGCACAGATCTCCAGGGATATGCAGTGTTTTTGTGTGTGTGTTGAATAGCCAGAAATACAAAATGTGTTTCCATGCCATGTGTTTTCTCTGGGCGGGGTGCACTCGCACCCCCTGCACAGAAACATGTTTTCCCACTGTAACAAAAAGCATATACACTTGCCTCCGTCTGGGCTTTAGCTAAACATCAGAAGTGATGGCATTAATCAGGAAAGGTTTGACCAAGTGTAGCATTTCAACTAAGAACATATGGTCAAACCTGCAGTGATTTAAGCTGGTGTTGCTGTTTGCTTTTAGAGCTGTGAACTCTCAAATGGTTTTCATCGACTTGTTGCCCGCAGCCAGGCAGGTAAACATGTGATAGTGATTATAACGTTCAGCTTAATGGACATTTTTACTCAGCTGACTGGAAAGGAAAGAAAAGGGGGCAAACCTGCATGCCTACAAGAAAAACAACAATTCTTTTGGTCACTCCTGCCCTCCCGTCCTCAGTTTACCTCCTTTTCCATTCTTTGTGACTCTGTCAGCATATGAGGATTATGTTGATGTTAGCAGTGTTTTTGGTGTGGAGGCAAAGCATCTTAGGAAGGAAGTTTTTAGGGCTTGTCCAGATTTGCAGACGAGCAGAAAATCTCATCTGTCATTGCTATCTTTCTCAACAGAGAAACTCGTACAAACACACAAGAATGCATCTTGACAGACTGGGCTTTTTGTTTGTGTAAACACCACGAGAATAAACACTCCCCTGTCCCCTGCTTGCCTGCAGCTATTTATTTGATCTGTCAGATATGTTATAATGGGCTAATGAGCATTCATAAAGTTTGTAGCATGTCAGAAATGATAAAGATATTAGTAAAGAAGGTCCACTTCAAAACATCCTGCAAAGTGATGAACACTCTCCAGGAGGCTGACATTGATAATGTAGAGGAGTTCACAAGAGCTGAATCTTTTGTATTTGTGAGGAGCAAACTAGAAGTCAGCTTCAAGAACTGAAAGGTCAAATTAGCTCTGGGACTGCAATCTTTGGACAGACGACACTAAGATCAAAATTATAGAGAAAGGTTCAGGACCTGAAGTATATCTTTCAAAGCCCAGTAAATGCAGTGATGCATGGGTGTGTGTCTTCCAGTGGCATTGGATCACTAATGTTTACAGATGACGTGATAGGAGATAGAAGCAGCCAGATAAATTCTAATGCTTATAAAGATTTATACACATCTTCTGCTTAGATTCAGACAAATGCTACAGAGTTGATGTGAAAGAGCTTCATGGGACACACGGGGAATGAGGAAGAAAACATACTGCAAAAGGCAAAACAGGGGTTATGTCACGCAGGAGTCAATCGCCACATCTTTAACTGATCAAGTTGCACTAAAAGCTAAAAAAGAAAAACCCAAGGCAGCAAAAATGTGCGGAACTGCTTTTGCAGTTAGAATTCATATGTTCAGATATCAAACTTGTAAAAGTTGACAAGTGGCAGGTAGGAACTTGAATGGTGTGAGCCAGCGACTGTCTGAGCCAGCTGCAGCAGCAGCAGTGTAACAAAGGTTTTGTTTCCACAGTCGACCTCAGTGAACAGTGTGAGAAGCAGAGCATTCAGGTGGGTGTGAGAAGGGTGAGGTCGTCCCTGCAGAGATGCATCGCAGCAACGGGGTTTGCCTGTGATTTAGCCCATCAGATATGATGAATTGAGGCTATTGTCAGAGCATGTGGAAGAACTTGTAGAGAAAAACAATAGACTATGGAGTAGAAAATGATGCAGAGAGAAATGCACAAGTTCACCACATGCAAATCCCTACTCCGTATATTCATTTCTGCTAATGTGACAGCGTGCTCCACATTCCACTGAGTACTATATGAAAAAGACAGCCAGTGTGTTGCAGGGCATCCATGCGCCCGTGCTTGTGTGCCTGTTGGAATGTCATTCCAACCCCCACCATCCTCTTAATATATTATTCACAAAGGAAACGGCTCAGAGTAAGAAAATGTTTTTCTTTTCATAGAACTGAGTTCTGAGCACTGTTAGGAGACAACAGAGGTTTTAATTGGTAGCGGTCGTATTAAATCACAATTTCAGTGGTTTCAGGTTAGCAGTGCAAAAGAGCACAATTAAAATGCTGCCCGCTTTCATCATCTATGCAGCGGTCAGGGGACTTCACTGTGTGCACATTTATGCAACACTTCCTGATTATCTGCTGGGTGATCTGCATTTTTATGTAACAAACAAAGAGTCCTTATACATTTAGCTTTTGTCCAGTATTTTACAACTTGGCTTTTTACCATTAGTTTTAGCAGCCAAAATGAGCAAAATCATAGCTTCCTATGATGTTGTCCTCCTTGCTCAGCTTTCCAGTTGAGTTCGATGAGGTCAAGGAGGATTAACAACAATAAAACCATCCTGTGGTTCAGTTTAAATGTTGTTCGTTTAGTCTGTTTCGCATCCTGTTGTAAATGAAATAGCCAGACGTAACAAAGGACAGTTACAATGAATTCTACAGGCCATAAAATAGCATTCACCTTCATTTACAGTTCAAAAAACTCAAAGAAAGCTGCCTGTTCTCTGGTGCAAAGCTGTTTCCAGTAGAACTCTAGATCTTTTCTATGATGTGATGTACACAGTATAGTATTATTGTAACTAACTTGAACCACATGAATGTCAATGAGACCCAGAACATATAGAAAAGGGAATCTCCCTTCCATATAACCTTTGTTCAAAAGAGTCTTTGTTTTGTTTCCCTTTTGAGACTTTAGTAGGAGTTTTTAATTATGAAGAAGCTTTGCAGACATGGGTCGATCACACATGTAGCATACATTAAGGCATTTAGTATGATATACGTGTATGTATGATATATGTGCTTCATCATTCATGAGCTCTAAATTATGGATGATTGTAGACCAGCACTATAAGAAGTGGAATTCCCCCCTCTTTAACCCTATGAGAACAGGAGATCACCATGATTCATATGGCTGTATATGTGTGCGGGTTATGTGAGTGTATGTGCACATGTGGGCGTGCACATGTAGGCAGTGGTCATTCTCCACACATTGCTGTTTATATAGGGTTTCCATGGAGACCTGCATCACACCACTGTAGCAGGGGACTATAGAGTGTACGTGACACTGAGGAAAAAAAGGTGTTTTCTTATGCTGCTGACAGTGAAAAGGGACTCTGCCTGAGGTGTGCTGGCACACAGACACAAGCAGTACTTATAAAAGATTACGATTTATTGGGAAAACTTGGCATAATAGGACTTGTCTAACCTGTTATCAGTTAGGACGTCTATATGTGACTTTCGAACAGATGTGAATTAGGGTGATTTATGAAACAGGTACAGAAATTTAATTTAATTTTTTTCCATTTTGCTTTAGGGGGTAAAGAGACATGTTACTGACAACACATGGTGTGGAATTCACAAGAGTTTTGGTGTATGATGTGTGATGACGTATACCACAAAACATTGTAACATAATGTTTGATATTATCTACATTAAAAAAGTAGATTTCATGCTTGGCTCTTTTGAAGAAGTTCGGTCTGTAAAATGATATTTTTAAAGTCTTTGTGTCAGTTTATTGTGGTTCTTTGCTCCAGTCACTGTCAGTGAAGGAATTATTGTTATTGTGTATAAATGCAAAAATGACTGTAAAAGTAAAATATTGAAACACTGCAAAACAGCTTCTCACCTGTAGGTTTTTCCCTGTTGCTGTGCTTTGGCATTCTTTTCATTGGACCATGAAAAAAGCAGGACAAATTCTGGTATTTCATATAAGAAGGTCTTAGTGGCTGGAGCCGATCCCAGGTCACACTAGGGGAGTCACAAGCTACCCTCCCACCTATGGTCAGTATAGAACAGCCATTTAACTATGAGCGTCTTTGGAATGTGGGAAGAACCTGAAAACAAAACCCAAGCAGATAGACTATGAAAAAAGACTCCAGCCTGCCAATAGCTTATTATATTGTAATGATATTTAATACTTTGCAGACTTTCCACCTCCTTTGTTTTCTGCCTCTGTGGTTTCATGCTTCTTTGAAGACTGAACACATATTGCACTTAGTGAAAAAAGAACAAAAAAGAAGTGAAACTACATGAGGCACGACATGCTAATCCATTACCTAAAACACTGCATGGAAGTGTGTTGAAAGGTAACTTAGTAATGATTTAGTAAATGTTATTTTAACTTTTTAGACATAACTGTTGTTTATAATCAAGACTCATTTTATTGTTTACACTGCAAAATCCATGCCCAAAGTCATCCTCATTATGCATTTAAATGCTCTTAACTATACAATACAAAGGCAGTTATCAAGGCCTTCTTATGGCTAACATGACAGATTCAGACAACAGAAATCTCAGCTTTCTGGTGAAAACTGAATACAGCGTTTTAGTTCAGATCTTATTAACACAGAAAATCCCAAGTGGAGACAAAGCAGCCTCTCTCCTCCTTCTGTGCATGTGTGACTGGGATTCTGAGCGTGTGCGTGCACGCACGCGCACGTAAATGGTGTGTGTGAGTGTCTGCCAGCATCTGTTCTGTCTATATTACCCTTGTCTGTGCAACATCAGTGCTTCCACTTGCAAAATAGCATCTTTCTAAGTGTGTGAATACTTTTCTGTGAGGGAGACATAGCATTGTGGTGATCTCATAGGACTGAGGGCAGATACGGGATCTGAATAATACTGACTGCACTGTAGGGGCTTTGTCTAGCAGCAGGCTGAGTCAAGCCCTCTGTGCCATCCTGGACCTGAATAAATCAGAGCAAAAAATGAAAAATGAGAGCAAGGGGAAGGAAGTCTAGCAGGCAGACATCCCTTTGACCTTAGTCCATATTGAGAAATGCCCAGATGCATATGTTTACACCTGGTGAGTATTACTGTTGATCAGACTCTTTCTACCCATCTGTCCATTTTTGTCTCCTCCCTTTTTTTTATTGCATTTTATTTTTCAGGGACACTGGGAAGATCGGCCCTGCCTCACAATGCACTGATAAAATACAGGGAAATCCCCTGGGCACTTTGCCATTCTGTTACTGTGGTAATGCATAAACAGGCATCATCAGCTGTTGAGATGCTTCTTCATCACACACAAGAGATTTGCCACAGTAGACTGAGGGGTAAAGGATTGTAGGAGTCAAAAGTGGAACTCTGCTACACCAGAAGAAATCTTATTTCAGGGCGTCAGTAGTACAACTTCAGTGTTGCCTCTTTCAACAGTGTAATTATTTCAGTAACATAAACCTTTCTCCCATACCTGTCAGATACAATTATTCTTAGGGCCTGATAGCATGAGATTCTTGCTACAGAGATGCAAAAGCTGCTGAACAAACATCACCAATGTCAGGTAGGAAGAAAGAGCAGAGTTGCTTTACTAACCTGACCTCTAACTTAGGACCTTGACTGTCTCTTTGAGATAGCAGCTCTAGCTATCACCGTCTGAACATCAAAAGCTTCTGTGCTTAATGGCTGACCTTCAAAGAGCCAGTTAATGCTTAAGCAGGTGAGCGGGAGTGCACAAGCCCATATTTCTCCCACACTCTGACCATAAGTGCCCCGGCCACCATAGATACCTAATGAGTTTGAGTATTTTCTCTGTCTGGGGTGAGCTCGTTAGAGTGGTGTAATTAGTAGGAGCAAGAATGCAGGATGGAGCCAGAAATCTCTTAGAGACAGACTGCACGACACAAACAAACCAAATGTAAGTGATGTGTAGAAATATTTGCTTTGATTCGGGGAGAGGCTCAGGGAGATTTAAACAAAGATGTTAGATTGGAAAGTAATTGTGCCGTGAAACGCATGCTCTGCTGAATGCAACGCTGTTTATCGCTCTGTCAGTTTCGGGTCAGTGTGCTGGCCAGTTATTGCAAAGAAAAATAAAAATCTCAGACAGAATAATACTCTACTCGCGTAGAAACTCAGCATATCTATGTCCTTAGAGAGTCCCCATCACTGTTATATTTATTGTCTTTGCTCATACACTTGTATCATGGAGTGTGGGATCGTTGCTGTATTTTATAATAACCTGAAGCAGCTTCCCGAGTCCAGTAAAAACAGTGGGGGTGGAGCATGTTTTTCTCTCTCTCCTTAGCCATATACCTTTGCAGTTCCTCCAAAACAAATAAACTTTTCCACATGTTCGTCTCACCTGCTGCTCAGCTCCAGTTTTGTAATCTACATTTAGTATATATGTTCATTATCACTGCTTTGTCAGACATTACTACCTACACAATGAATGCATTAACAAAAAGGCCATGAGAACATAATTATCTCTCAGGGGTTCAGCCTGTAGCTGCTAAATGAGTTTTTGCAGTAATCGCATATTCAAGGCTCTGTTTTATTGTTTCTTTGAAATGCAGCTGCAGATGCATTCTCTATTCTATCTGGTGAATGATCTAGATAGTGAAATGAGAATGGGGTCACCAGAGACGCTGCAGTCAAAGTGGGAATGGGTCAGCTGACAGGAAGAGGAAACAGAAGGCTGGAGGTGATAGGTGATGTCATCGGCAGAGAGAGGGAGTTCATCTCTATTGGGGGCCATATGAGAGAACTCCATAGAGATGCTCAGCCCATTATACTAATGATGATGAGGAAAAATGCTTTGTTTTGCTACTTTTTTAAATCTCCCTTTCAGGGTCTTCAGTAGGTAGTTTAGTAGTCCTGGCATAACCTTTAAATACCCACACTTTCTACTCTATATGCCAGACATGCTTCCAATGAATGGGCTCTTATTCCCTAAGCCCTCAAAAACATGTAATGACATCTCTGTTTTCAGGCCCGGCAATATTGACCAATAATAAGATTTACTTAAACATTCATTAATTTTAAACTAATATATTTCTTTGGAGTGTATGTTGATAAAAACTATAAGCACAGCAATATAAAATATTGTCATTTTTTGTGTTTAAATGTTAAGTAAATATATCCAGCAAATCATTAGTATTCAGTTGATGAAGTGTCTGAAAGTCCAGTATTTATTTTCCCTGTGGCTTTTTGCCATCCATCAACTCCTCCAGCCTTAAAGTTTAAATGCTAACCAAAAAATAACCAGGACACCTAGGGAAAGCATAAGATAATGTGCCAAGAGACGAGCTGATGAAAATCAGGTGGGGCAGAGACGTATGTGAGGCTGGTGTAGGACATGAATGAGGACAGCGAGATAGTGGTGAGGTGTGCGGTCGGAGTGACAGATGTGTTCAAGGAGGAGGTGGGATTGCCTCAAGAGTCAGCTATGACTTCCTCTTGTTTGTAGAGGTGATGGACAGATTGAGAGATGAGGTTAGACAGGAGTCTGCACACGACACTGTGACTGTGTAGAAGATAGCCTGGAGAGGTGGAAGCATGCTTTGGAGAGAAGAGGAATAAAAGTCAGCAGAAGCAAGACAGAATACATGTTTGTCAATGAGAGCAAAACAGGTGTAGCTGTGAAGGAACAACGGAGCAGAGTTAGTGAAGGTGGAGGAGTTTAAATATCAGGGATCAACCGTCCAGACAAATGGACAGTGCACGAGCGAGGTGAAGAAGAGTGGAGATAAGTGTCAGGAGTGATGTGAAGGATAACAGCGAGAGTGAAATGGACAGGGTCACCAGGATTGATTGCACTGACAAAATGACAGTAGGTGGAGCTGGAGAAGGAAGAATTGATTTTCACTGGGAGTCACCAGGATTTGACAAGAAGTTAATACACAAGTGGAACAGCTCAGGTTAAGCAGTTTGGAGACAAAGTTAGAGCAGCAAGGCCGAGAAGGTTTGAGCATGTGCAGAAGAGGGATAGTGGATATATTGGACAGAGGATGCTGAAGAAGGAGCTGCCCAGGCAAGATGAAAAGTGGAAGACAAGAGAAAAAAACCCATGAAGGTAATCAAAGGGGACATTCAGAGGCTTGGTGTGAGAAAAGTGGATGCCAAGGACAGGGTTAGGTGGAAACCGATGATCTGCTGTAGCAGGAAGAAGCCAAAAGAAGAACCAAAGCTCCTCAATGATATGCTGTTTGCTCATTTAAAACCAACACAACAGACTAAATTATGCTAAAATGCTCCACAAAACTTAAGGACACTGCACAGTTGGACGATTACTATGTTCTCCCATAATATAACATTGAATGTTGTTTGTGCAAGAGGCCCCAAGAAGATGTGTGAAAAAGTGCTTGTAAACTGTGCACAGGTGTGCCTGTGTGGTAAACCACACTAAATCATTTTGTTGCCTAAACTTAGCCAACCAGAGCGAGAAAATAAAAGTAACACTGTGGTAGCTCCTAGCAGCTACTGCTAAAGAGCATGAATGGGACACCCTCATTGGGGACAGTCGTTTCACCGAGTTTCATGTCTCCATCTCGTGCACTATAGCACCATCGCTTAGTTGAAGCTAGAGTAACCTTTATAACACCACCTAATGAGGTACTGTTATATTCCTTGTAGCAAGTTAACTTCAAAGCTCATGACATCAGATATGGGTCACGTTCAGTCTGGAAATAGCATACAACATTATGGCATGTTTAGCAGATTGTACGCAACAATGCTCAACAGGCCTAAAGCTATGCTCTCTCTTGTTTGATGGATATATCTGTTTCACAATCAGCAGTGATATGGACATGAATCCTATTGTATTAAAACTGTACCGTAGGTTGAACACCTGGAAATGCACCAGCTTTTCCAATCAAACATAAATGAATAAGTACATTTCCATATCTGAATAAAGCCTTGGTGTATGAACTTTGTACTTCTTCTTGAGGTTCTCAAGTTCCATAATGTCCCCACTCAGGGCATTAAGCAACAACTCATTTTTCCTGCCAGTGCTTTTAACATGGTCAGCTCAAGTTGCCATGGTGACTGTGCCAGCTTGGCCCCCTCATCGCTGCCTGCAGCTATATTTCCCAGTCTATTTGTGACTGCAAGCAAGCCATTTCATACACAGTCCTTCTGTGTGATGTCAAATATAGCAACTTTATATACCGTGAAAGTAAAATGAACGTACAGCAACAGCATTTTTTTGAATATCTCTTCCTCCATCACAAATGACGCAGTAAAAAGTAGCAGAAAGACTGGCAGCAGCCATCAAGATGATTTGCGCTATGAACCGGATCTGTCCCTGTGTACCTGTGGTGTTCTCCAGAGATATCACTTTGCGAATGCCCAGACACGTTTCTACTGGCGAGAGGAAAGAAGAGCTGTCACTCTTGGGAAATGCCAGGAATTCGAAGGGTAGGGTGGGAGGGAATTTCATCATGATAGGGCACAGCCTGGTGAGAGAAGGCATTGTTGGCACACCTCCTAATTCAATTAAAAACTGGGCGAACATCTGGCTGTCTGGTTTACCTCATTCTTTGTTACACGGAGTGGTGTGATAAATCCTGTGGTGAACGGTGATCTCCTTTCTCATCTGTGCTTCTTAACATTATGAATCAGCTCTTTTTTTTTCAAACATGCCTGACTCAGCTTTGATGACTGAGTTGGATGGAGGTATTTAGGTAACACTCACACGGCATGATGATAACACTCAAACGCCACTGTCTCTGTACTGAAAACCCTATCCTTTGACTCACTTAACATGAGATAAGATTATGCTTTTGCACACAAAAAATATGCTTTTCGTCTCCTTCAAAAACTTGCTGGGTCGTATTGTTCGGCCGAGGAAGAAAGACACCTACACAGTGCAGTGTGCTTTCATGTCAGATCGGGTTGAGAAATGGTTGTGTATCCAGCATCTCCAAAGACAATAAGGAAAGGGGCTCTTCCAAGAATAATCCATCAGTTTTCAGTAGATACAGATCTCTTGTGGAGTCACAGATGGTACCGTCTTTTTTTTTTCTCGAACTGCTTTATCTGGCATGACTTACATCTTTATGGTTCTCCTTTGTTTTGCACTGTGGACTTGACCAGTAGTTTTCATTGTAATAAACACTAGGTTTTGTTTTATCATTAACTGTGACTATTTCTGCCCTGAAGGCTTTAGCTTTTCAAAAACCTGAGATCCATCGCACCCAGCTGTAATATGGTTCAAGGTGGTGTGAATTTTACAACTTGGTGTGCTTTCACATCCCTCCTCTAACATCCACAGTTCTGTATGTGGTCAGATATTTACTATTGAGGTCAAAGTTCAGATTTAGTCACTATCAGAACTCGTTTTTTTTAAGGCCATATCAGGCAGTATGTGAGACTATTTTGGGAAAAGCTGGGAAGCACCATTTACGAGTGAGGAAGGGTCTGGCTTTTTTATCAATAGATTTTAGAAGGAGCTCATTAGTGCGGCGCTTTTCTTCACAAATACAATTCTGTGCAAAAGCATCGAGCCACTACTCATTTCTTTATATTTAACTTCCAAGGAGTCCAGTCCTTTTACCGGACCATTTTTAGAGGAGTAGTTTTTGTTTGTAACGCCACTTAACACTGACCTATGACTCATTTAAGCATAAAAAGACACCCAACTCAAGTGATGAACCAGGGTTGTGTTTACTTACAACAAGCAAATTAGCAATTTGTTACTAGCAGCTAATTACAAACAGATGTAATTTGTTCCCATTCCTTTGGTTTAGCTGAAAACCTCTTGTATGTCAGCATGGTGTGCAGTGTGTCCTTAAAAAATCTGAGGAAACTACACAGGTGTAGGACATAAAAGAAATGACAAGCCTCAAAACTATCTGCAACAGATTAACAGTATCTGATTAGCATTTTTGAGACATGCATCTGGCCCTTCAGTTGATCCATCTACTGTTTGCTTAAGCATCAGCAGAAAGGCCTCAGAATGGTGGCTGTTATAAAATCATTCTTAAGGAAGGACAACTTGGAGAAAAGCCTGAGCAAAAAATTCATCCGCTTGAATTTGAACACTCTTTGCTGTGGAACCAATGCTATGTTACTCTTTCAAAGAGAGGGAAGAAAGAAAATAAAGCAAGACATGGAAACAACTGTGTATAGAAGAACTGCACTGAAAATCAGAGGCAGAAGGTCTAATGGAGTCCATTCTTCCATTTTCTATCTGCTTATCCAATTCAGCTTATCCCGTTGCAGCTGAGCCTATCCCAGCTGTGTTAGGGCGAGAGGCAGGCTACACCCGGGACAGATCACCAGTTTATCACAGGGCTAACACAGAGAGACAGACAAACTTTCACACTCACATTCACACTATGGCCTGTGGTACCTGTGTTTTTGAGAAATGGCAGCACCTACATCCAATTATCCTAGCAAATATAAACAAATGAGGGTTATCTCAATAGTTTTGCACAGTACTCTATATTTTTATTATGAAGTTGTGTTTTTTATCAGCTACCAAAAGACAAAAAAACACACAAATCTTTGTATGAGTTAAATAAAAATGTACAACCTGTTAACTAGTCTCGATTAGCACAGATGGATCTTAAAACCATTCTCGTCTAATTCTGAACAAAAAAGTGAATGAGCTCCCCAAATAGAATCACAATGGGGTGATGAGGGGTCACACTAGGATTCCAAACAACAGGTGATCTTATTACTTGCACGCTTATGCTGTAACCCCAGTCTTGTGACATCATAATGATACTTGTCCAGTCTTGTGCAAGAGGCTTCTTATAGTAAAAGCCTACACTTAGAAGAAGCTAGTGTGTCATATTGTGGTTGTGGTTGTGTATTGAACTGTGTATGCTTCAGGGCTGTTTGTGCCACGTTACTGCCAGTGTGATTGAAGGCAGCATGTTGCATCGTGTTTGGCTGCCTGATTCTGCCTCAAGGCAGCAAATCCTCCACGTGTGACACTGAAAAGGTCTCAACTTGCCCTAATGACTACTCCACAGAATTTCCTAAATCCTGCAACTTTTACTTGACATGTTAAAATACCCCTATAAACTGGGGATTTCCACAGGCAGCTAAACTGGAACCTGTTTAGTTTGTAGCCACTAGTTAAAAGTTAATAATGTAAAGAGAGAGGGAAAGAATGCAAAAAAATAAAGAATGTGAGTTAGCTATTAGTGTGTGTGTTTACACAGCAAGCCTTTCCCAGGTGCTATACGATCCCTAGGATTACAGTGGAAGAAGGGGGATCAAACACATGCGCACACACGCAGAGCACCACCCCTGCCCCCCCCCCCCCACTCAAAAAAAAGGAACGAGAGGAGGGTAGACGGAGAGGGAGGTGCAGAGAGATAACAGATCAGATGGAGGAAGGGAGAGGTAAAGGGAGTGTGAATTCAGCAGATGGTAGCTCACCTCCGCTACAGACTTCACAGGACAGAGCACAAAGGGTGTCTTTGAGTCTGGAGTATCTCCTGCAGTATCTCTTTTGTGTATGAATGAGCCAATTAGAGAATGGTGGGACTGTCATCCACTGCCCGTGAAGGTAAGTGTTTTGAAAAGAAAACAACAAGAAAACAGATATTTTATAAATGTTGGTATATTAAAGCATCTGATGCTACAGGATTTGGGCATGCCGAGGGAAAGAGAGGTGTGTTAGCTGCGGGGATGTAATGACACTAAAGGTGTCGTGCCTTCAATCCAAACACAGTAGGAATCAGATGATGTTTACTTCATGCCTTGAGGGCCATGCCAGCTCACTGAGACACAGAGAAAGGCAGAAATGTTGAATTGTTGAGAAAGCTGTGTTTGCCAGGGTCGTTAGTGAAACATTGTAATTTCTGAAGCCTCTGAAGACTCGTTGTGGGCTGCAAATTCTTGTTGGATAAGTTGGAATGTCTGCTTACAGTGATGTTGTGAAACAAAGCTGCTGCTGACTGAATCCTGTCACTTTCGACATACTGTTATGTTAAGTTTGTTTGTGTGTGTGTGTGTGTGTGTGTGTGTGTGTGTGTGTGTGTGTGTGTGTGTGTGTGTGTGTGTGTGTGTGTGTGTGTGTGTGTGTGGGTGGGTGGGTTGCATGGCAAGAAAAGAAGTCAGCTCAGCATGAGGGAGGTCTTTGGTACTTGGAGGGAGCGGGGGTTGAGAAAAATGGTGCAATCGTATGAGGTCAGATTATTCTTTAATTTAGACGTTGTTGGGCATGTTAGCACAGGTGCTAGACTCACTGAAATTATTCACCCATCATTCAACCGTACAGAGTTGGCACAGAAAGTCTACAAATGTAAGCTCCTTTTAAAGGCCTGAGTCTGCAGTGTTAAACAAACTACCCTCTCCACTTAACAAAGGTCTACACACACACACACACACACACACACACACACACACACACACACACACACACACACACACACACACACACACACACACACAATGCAGAGTCTTGCACTATGAACAAGGCGAGGAATGTGTCTGGTGTTTAACAGCAATTGTTAAGCAAGTGTGAGGAAACCAAGTGTGTTCTAAACTTTGACTGACTTTGCAGACCTGCACAATCTTTTTTCTCTGGTGTCTTAAGTCTTCTACTTTATGATGTCTTTTTTTTTTAAAAGCTGAAAGTACACAAAGCTTAGAATAAAGTTATCCTTTGACCTTCTATGGAGACACATACATTGCTTTCACTACACTGAACCACATTTTCATCTATCACTGTAACATTACGGGAGCTTTTGCCTAATTAGTTAGAAGACATCGGTTACGTATCGCATTCAAACACACGCACGAGCAGTTGCAGCATAAAAGCAAAAGATGACTCGCCGCTTAAGACGTGTGACGACACTCGTGCATGGTGTGTTGTTAATTATAAAGGAACGATGGACGACTTGAGGGTGGTCTTACGTGCCCCTAGTGCCAAAAATGAGGAAGTAATTCCTTCTCGCTCGCCCTTGCACTGTAAACGTGAAATTGGGTAATCTGATTTTTAAGGAGTAAAATTGTGAAACCGTTTTTAAGGAGTGAGGCGACCTACTTCACGCCAAATCCTTTGAAAGCGTCGCCTCAATTTCTCTATTATATTATATGTAATATACTTGATTTAGTGCTGACTGGTGTAAATTTCAACTTCTCTCTGCAGAGAATGAGTCATGCTGTGGATACGGTTTTGTCTTACACTTAGGTTAGGGGAAGCCCAGTGCTACGCTAGAGCCAGAATCTAAACAGCTGGAACCTCTGGCAGAGTAACAGCGTTCACCAGGCCCACACATCCCACTCTCATGAGTTTCCTGTCCTTCCACTTCCTCATTTCCCTGCATGAATTAGATGTTAATGAGGACACATTCCAGCTCACAGCATGGATTAAATCCTCATGCCCGTTCCTCAGAGTGGGAGCGGGCTGTTATTACAATGGAAGGAAACCAGGCTGGTACAGGAGTCAAAGTGGTTAAACAGACACAGGCAAACATACACCTACTGTAGCTGTTGTTGCTTTTGACCGTAGCCTTGGCTGGGCATTGTTAAAACCCATAGGAAGACCCACCTAAGAAAAGTATGTCTGTCTTTAAGGAGTGGGAGCACCCTGAAATGTAGGACATACATCACTGACAAACAATAGATATTTTCTCCAGCTAATTTATTTTCTGCTTGTCAGAGGTGATTACGTGCAAGTTCACTGCGTTGGGGTCATACGTTGAGACAGCCAACATTCTGCCTCAACTTATTAATGTGCTTTTTAGGCCTGTGTACAAAATCCTGCACACGATGGTGGTTCGAGTGCATTTTCTAGATAAGCAGACAAAAGTTAAGATTTGACACACCTCGCTAAATGCACAACACATGAGCCTGCCTGTGCGTTTTGGGCTTGTGTGCACGAGTGTATGTGTCTGTTTCTGCCTGTGTTTGTGTGTGTGCTTAGCGCAACAGGTCTTGCTGCCATATGAGCGCACTCTGTACAAAGAGTTTTCTGGCTCAGCGGCTGTCCCGCGGCTGACCCTAGTAAGACGCACGGTTCGCTAGGTCCAAGGGGCCTGGACTGTGAAAATTGGGTAGGAGGGAGGGGAGAGAGTAAGAGATGGAGGGGAATGGGAAGTAGGGGGAGGCAGACAAGAATGCCAGCAGTGACTCAGCCATTTGTTAGGTTTTGTTTTGTTTTTACATACATAAGCATACATACATAAACTGGATGCTAGAATACAGACGGTGGTTACAAACGAGCTAATGGAAACACCTCGGGAAGCTGGAAGAAGCAAAAAGCGCTGCTTGGTGGCACTGGCTTGCAGCAGGTTGCAAATCTTTTCTCGGGCTTGCAGCAGCTGGGGGGAGTGAGCTAGTTTATTTGGGTTTTGCTCTGAGAAACAGGGAGTGGACCTGTCCTACATCTCAGATCAACATATGATGTATGCGATATATCTGTTCCTACAATCTTGGGTCCAGAGGACCCAGAGAGCCCTGTGAAAGCCTGTTTAAGGCAGCTTGTGTTTTTCTAAGTTCGGCATTTCAGTTTCGCAACTGCTGGATAAAGATCGGGTCCTTGTGAATGAAGTTCTAGCTTTCTCATTTGGCTTGTTCTGAGCTCTCTAAAGTGCTCCTTAAGTTATTCCTGTTAGAGTCCGATGCTCCATATTGAACCATTGCCTGTATCTGTTTGTTCTTTTAGAGGGCCAGGGGGACAAAAATCTAGTTTTTCTGTCACTTAAATGTTGATTCAAATTTGAGTTTGTGAATCCGCAGAATTTTAGAGCTTTTTTCAGGAAGTTCCTTTGCTGTTATCTTTGGTCGTCGCTCCAAATTCACATATTTACAGGGTTAATGAGCAATTAGCAGACATGTTTCCTGTGACTGAAGCCTCTTGGCATTGTTTAGTCTGGATAGACAGAGGGAGATAGAAAGGAGACTCAGTGATGAGATGGCTGATGGATATTGACAAACTGTGAAGCAGAGTGACACAAATTGAAAGAAGGACGAGGGGAAAGCAAAGCAGAAAGAGCCTGTTGGACATACACCAGGGATTTGTTTAGACTTGCTAGTCTGACCTTTGCCCTCTCTAATTATACACAAATGCTTGCACATATACTCACACACCCCTTTGACCATTTGCCCTCCTCTCTGCGCAGCAATGGAGGTGTTGGTGAGTGAGCTGGGCGTGCTGCTGAAGATGCTGGACCAGGAGAACCTCAGCTCCACCACCCAGGAGAAGAAGACCTCAGTGCGGAACCTCCTGCAGCAGATAGAGCCATCAGGTAACAGAGAGGAAGGAAATTCATTTTTACACTAAGTTCTGAATGATTGCACACATAAGGTTTGTTTTTTTTTAATGCTGTTTTTTTTTTAACTTACTGCTGCCTGTGTTTTCTTCTTCCTCCCCTCTAGTGTCAGGAACAGACTACATCTACATGAACTCATCAGTGTACAGAAATGGCACGAGCTTTGTAGAGTCTCTCTTTGAGACATTTGGTGAGCTCCACCATAGTGAGATCAAATGAAAGCCACTTATGCAAATTCCCTGCCCTTAACATAACGAGAATAAATGAATGTCTCTTTTTTTTAAGATTGTGAGCTTGGAGACCTAAAGGATGTTTCTGATGATGTGAAAGAAAACAAGAATGCACAAACTGAAACTTCGAAAAAGGCAAGTGAAAAATATGAGAAAATATGAGAACTCATATTTTGGAAATTAACTAAATATTGGCTTAAAGTCCTGAAGGTGAAAGGATTCCGTGTGTGGGCTGTAAGCTGTTTAATATCAGTCTTTTCAGCACTCGCTGCCCCAGTTGCACTTTGCAAATTGCAAATCCAAAAGAGGCGATGAAAACCAGAGACTGTGTTCCATATTGTGGGGTTTTCCCTTTGCTCGACATGCTCATTGCTCTGTAAACTGCTGGACGAGTGAAGACTTGGGGATCCGCCCAGAGCCCATGCGTCTAATTTATGGAATTTTTTACAGGGTTATTCTGTGCGTCTCTTTGATTATGTAGCTCTTTTGGCCTTTTTGGCTATAGAGGAAATTTGAGAGCTTTGTTTATATTTATGTGTCTCCCTTAGCAGAGCTGTGTCGCCCCACACTCAGCTGACTCGCCACCCCCGCTGCCCACAACCCCTCCTCCAGAGGAGTACTACGAAGAAGCAGTGCCCCTGGGCCCTGGCAAGATGCCTGAGTATATAATAACAAGAGGTCAGCATGTTCCCACCTCAGTTGAACTCAGTGACCTTAGTGTTCTAGAATTTTCCATGCACAGGATATAATTGATATGAACACAATCATATAGCAGGATGTACCACAGATAATTAGCGCAACAAAAGCTAAATTGCATTTTTTCCTTCCCTTTCCAGTAAGGTCCAGCCCTCCTAACTCTATAGAAGATGGCTATGAAGATACAGAAAACCAATACCCCACTACCTGCTCAAACCTACGTCGCAAAAACTCCTGTGAGAACACCCACACGTTTCCAGGATCGCCGGATAAATCCTGCGTTTTTCCAACAAATAAAGCTGACATTTTCCCTCTCTCTGTCTTTCTCATTGCTTCAACAGACAATGATTCTGATGCTCTGAGCAGTTCTTACGAGTCCTACGAGGAAGACGAGGAAGAGAGGAGCCCGAGCGTCCGGCTTACTCATCAGTGGCCCTCCGATGAGAGCTCCATGCCTCCTGCCAGGGACTGTCGCATTTGTGCCTTCCTGCTGCGTAAAAAACGCTTTGGGCAGTGGGCCAAGCAGCTCACTGTCATACGGGACAACAGGCTACAAGTGAGATGCTGCACTTTCTCATCTTCCTTAAAGGATGTTCTTTACTTATGTATCTTTCCTTTTTTCCCCCCTCACACGTACCACATTTTGTTCTTTGTGCAGTGTTATAAGAGTTCCAAAGACATGTCCCCCTACGTGGACCTGCTGCTGCCCCAATGCACTGTAGTCTACGTCCCCAAAGACACCAAGAGGAAGCATCATGAGCTTCGCTTTACCTTACCCAATGGGGACGCGCTGGTGCTGGCGGTACAGAGCAAAGAGCAGGCCCACACGTGGCTTACGGTAATTTTAGCATGCTGCAATTTTATGCAGGAGTCATGTATTTTCCTCTGGTATAGCTGCCAATCATCAATGGTCTATCGAGGGGGGGGGGGTTAGCATCCAGTCCAGAGTGATAAGTGCAAACTTTCCCGCAGGTTGTCAGAGAGGTGAGCAGTCAGAGCGCAGCACCCGAGGAATCGGCATCTCCTGTCATTCTCAGAAAATGTGAACTTGATAAGGTAAGCGTGAGAGAGAGGATGTTTATGTGAGTGTATCCTTGTGGGGTTTTTTTTTGTTATATCCCCGAAGTCCGTAATTCTTCCTTACAGCAGCTGAGGCGAGGAATGCTCAGCAGCAAGCAGCAATTGTGCTGTCAGCATCAATTTTCCTAAACAATTGTTTGGCTCAACACAGATACCTGTGTTTGGCTCGCAGAACAAAGAGGAGATAAGCAGGGTAATTAGGAGTTAAGACTTCGTTGACGGAGGTGGTGGTGAGCCAATGTCGGAAGAGGCACATCCTCTTTAGGAGTTTATTAGATCACAATCTGCAACAGGCTCTCATACAAAAACAAATACTAAAACAAGGGGAGCCCATATAGAGCTGGAAGGAGACTATTTGTTTAATTATGCCATGTGTTTGTATTTAGGAAACAGCATGACAGAAAGACGTCTAAGAAGGTGGATATGTATGAGAAGAAATGCCTTTAAAGTATAGTTATTTAGCTCTTTATTAGTCAAAGGCAAGTGTAGACCAGCTTAGCTTAGAATGAAACCTTGGGCCCTGATAAAATCTAACCTTGTGTTGGCGTGTTTGCTTCTGCAGAGGTTGTCTGCGGAGAGGAACACATCAGATTCAGACAGTGTGGGCGTGTCAGCTGGAGAGAACTGCAGAGAGAATGGTAAGGCAGAGATGCACGCAGTCTTAAAGCATTGCAGCTGTTCCAATTAGAGGTTGCTGGGATGTAATTTGTGTGACTCTTCCATATTGCTGCATTTATGCCATATGAGATGGGAAGGATTCTGTTGAAACATGTTGATAAAATAAAACAGATTGGGAATACAGTTCCCAAACGACACAGATAAATCCAAACAAAAGCATCTGATTTTGAACTCTTTTTAATTTTTTTTTTTAGGTAAGGTGAAACGGGGTCCTTTTGCTGCGGGGCGTAAGATCACACGCATCATCAGCTTCTCAAAGAAGAAGTCAACTCGGACAAGTGACCCACGGACATACAGCGATCCTCGGCAAGGTCAGAGCCCGCTTCAATGTCGTGCTTCAGGAGTCCAAGTTTGCGGAATGCGTAACTCTTCCTTTTCTCCTCGCTATGCAGGCCATTTGTCAGTGCTGGTGAACCAGGTGTGGCGGGAGCAGTGGTGCTGCGTGTGCAGAGGTGCCCTGCACTTCTACAACGACAAAGGAGATCCTCGGATGTCTCTCCCTTCCCTTCCTCTCCACGGCTGTGAGGTGGTTCCGGGACTCGGACCCAAGCACCCCTTTGCCTTCCGTGTCTTACGGGACAGCACAGAAGTGGCTGCCCTGGAGGTGTGCTTCTTGTTTGATTATTTCAAAGCTGCACGATATTACCAGAATGGTCGAATCTGTGAGAATTGAAAAGAGTCATCTTTCATAAGAACATAAGCAGGGAGATATTTTTAACCAGCTCAACAGTCTCCATCTGCCCAACAGAGGTGGTAGGCTTATTGTCGGGTTAATGTTTTGATTCAATCTCATCACTCTCGTCAGCTCGACTCGGTCAGCACTGGGCAGCTGTTTCAGTGAAAAGAGCTCAGATAAACAGACTGTGAAGCAATTATCAGCTAATGAGCCAGATGTTTCTCTCATCCACTCGAATACCTGCAAAGCAAAAACAATCACGATCTGTACAAAAGCTTCAGAAATAATCCGAATGCATACTAACGTGCATATCACACGACCATTCACATCCCATACATCACCACAGTCTTTAAGTAGATTGAATATTAAACTTGATTATTTATTTATTTATCCAATGCCTTTCTTTTAAATTGTCAGGCAAGCAGCTCAGAGGAGCTTGGACGGTGGCTCGGTCTCCTCCTGGCAGAAATGGGCTCTGCGACAGACCCAGAATCACTGCATTACGACTATGTAGATGTGGAAACCATTGCTAACATCCGTGATGCTGCGCGGCATTCCTTCCTGTGAGTGAGATGAAGCGGAAGGGGGTCAGGATCCATGGACAAGTTCAAAGCTAGGCCATCAACCAAAGCAGCGATGTTTTTGCTTACATCATTTTTATGTAAATTTACTTTGTCTGTTGTCTCTCAAACTAGGTGGGCTACCTCCTCCAGCAGCACCTCCACAGATTCTAGAACATACGATGAGGTACCTAACGAGGATCTGCAGGTAAGCAGGACACTCACGCTCAGAAATCACGCGTTAACTTTGATGTGACCAGATCAGAAGATGTATGGGCATGCAGCTGTTTGGGTTTTCGCTGTCTGACATCCCATCAGTCACCCAAATAAATAGACAGTGCTCTGCTGCACTCCTATCAATGATGCCTTTTTTTTTTACCACAGAAAGATCAGGGTGTCCGCATTAGGGAAAAAAAAGATAAAGTGCTCTGACTGGTGACAGGAAGGCAAGAGGTCATAGTAGTTTCACAGCCTGTAAACTCCTTTCTTAACCCCATTAACATGCACTTTAAACACATGCCTCTCACCACCTACAACCAAAAACACACACACGCACACCACAGCAGTCTCAAATCACTAAATCCCGAGACACGTTCACTGCATATCCTGATAAACAAATTTAACTTTTCTTGATCTGCCCTCACTCTTCCCACATCTGTCACTCCCCCCGCCCTCTCTCTGCTCCACCCAGTCAGGAGAGAACCGCAGGCAGCAGTCTGGGAATACAGGGAAACGGCGCTCAAGTTTCTCAAGCAGCGACTCTGACAGAACCAAACCATTAGTCTCCCTGAAGCGAATAGGCTCACGTAAGTGTGCTCAGTTTGTTTTCCAGTGTGACTTGCAGTTCATCAAGTGGTGCTGAGTCTAACCTTGTGAAATAAATTCTAGGATTTTCCAAAGAGCAACAAAAAATCCTCTATTTTATTTACATACTTAGCTTTTAATTCAATGCTTCCTAAATAAAAAGGAAGACATCTTTAAACGCCCCTCTTCGGAGTGTGACTAAACTGTCTCCTGACTTGTTACATTTGTGGTAAACTGATTGTTTTAAACAATTTTTAAGGCAATTCTCTTTTTTTATTGTTCTGTCAGTATGAAACTTAAAATATTGCTTTACAACTTTGAAACATTGCCATTTATTGTTTAATGTGCAGCCTTATGAGCAGTGCTGGTGTCTTTTTTCAACTACTTTGAAAGGCGCTGACTTCACATTTATTAACTTACAGGCTGAGTTTATTAATATACTTTGTTGTTATATTAAGTATTTTTTCTATTTTATACTGATCCTTGATTTACATCTGTGTGATTAAAAAAAACCCCATAAAAACAGCTCAAAATACTGTGGTGGGGGGGAGAAATAATTCTTCTTAATACATCAATATTTCACTAAGTCATAGATTCCAGTGCTCTTGAGCTCATATAGCTTACACTCCTTCGAGTTGTGGGCTTAAGCACTGGCAGTCATAAAATTTGAGCAGTCATCTGGCTCAGTATTTCTTCTTTTCTTCTCTTCACTCAATCATCTTCTCACTTTCCGCCCATATTCCATTCCCTCTGCTCTGGCCTCTCCCATTTGCTCCCTTTTGTCATTCGCTCTCTGCTGCACAAGTGAAGGAGATGAGCGTCTGAGTTACAGAAAAGTGATATCAGTGCGGATTTCTAGCGAGGGTTCCTCTTCTTGCCGTGTCTCCGCTGTGGTCTTCGCTGTCACCTTCTGGCACATCAAAGAAGCCGCGCTTTCCATGGGCTGAGAGCTGCAGGATGTAACCTGAGATTTATTGGACACTCGCATTAGATCTGCTGCCTCACCCTCTGACCTCTTACCCCGCAGGAGTGTGTGTGTTTATCTTTAATTCCTGCAACCATATCACCGGGTTTCCTTGAATTTACAACGCTGTATTATGGCCATTATAGGTTAGGGTTTGCTTTGGGGTGAGTGGAGCATGGTAAGATAGTAAGTTTAATGTCTGATGCTTAAAGAAAGAAAGAAAAATCAAACATCCTCTGAAACATAAATGGGACATGAACACAAAAATATTATGTTCTCTAATATTAAAGCCACACAATTTCTAGAAAAATGAACGCTGTCTCTCTCTGGCCTGTTGTAAAAAACGACCATGCTCTACATCCATGTGACACTTACAGGCAGCTTCATATTGCCCCCACGGAGAGCATAGCATTAATTATGCAGACAGGCTGCCGTGAGAGGGTTTTGTCTTATTCCCATAACCCCTGTACATCTGACCTTTAACCTTTGCTCTCATCCAGATACCAGCCAGTACGGGAGGTATGGGAAAACGCGAGCAGAAGAAGATGCCAAACGCTACCTCAGAGAAAAAGAGGAGCTGGAGAAAGAGCGAGATGGCATACGTAATGCACTAGTAACCCTCCGACAGCAGAAGAGAGAGCTGAAAGAAGAGCTGAAGACAGCTGCAGGTAAGAAGATATAAAGTCAGGCATGAATGGTTGCTCTTTATTGTTGAAGCAGTCCCAAAATGAAAAACACAACTAAAACATGCATGTACCCTCTCGATGATTAACTAATGTATGAAGACATAGTTACAAGGCACAAAAAAAAAAAACATGGGAGGATTTTAGTCTTATTTTTGCAGGATTCATTGGTGTGTTTGTGCAAATTTGCCAGACGTCCTTTACATCATAACGCATCACGGCTCTTTATATGACCCCGCATTGTGACCTCCTTTATTATAAGGCCATGAAAGAGCAGAAGTTTCCCATGCAGCATTTGTATTAAAATTATTACATGAAACAACATGCTTATGAAAAAAATGTCTGCTATCTCTAATTACCTAATTTCCTCTAGTACTGTGTGGCGTGCTTCCAGCAGAGGCAGAGGAAACAATCATAACTGTGCCACAGAAACACAACTATATGAAACCTATTACATTTTAGATCATCAACACATTTTAATGAAGCAAAATGTTTTCTTTAAAAACATCTAAGTAGTATTTTTAGGTTTCATAATTAGATTCGATTTTTTTATACAGTGCTTAAAAAATTTATAACAGCATCCTGCATTGTGAGGTTTATGCTGCAGTTGTTGAAATATTTTTTTAATGTTAATAACTTGTTTCAGGCTAGTTGAGCAGTATGTGTAAGTCTTTTACTTGAAATTGTACTTTTAATGCTAAAATATAATTATTGTTGTTATCCAGTAATATTCGACTATACTGTTTTACAAAATAAAGTAAAAACAAAAAGTGATAGCACATTATTATTAAAAATAAGTTTATACTAAAAATGTGTTTTAGTGGTTGAATGTTATTCTTGGTTAATTTCCAAATACAGAAGTCCGGTGGCTTTAAAAATGTGAATTCAGTTTGCTATTTGCGTCTTAAATAATGATACAACTTTTTCTCCTTTTTTTAGTCTTAAACAAGTTTTGGGCAAATTTCTAGAATATTTTTGTTTTCTTGCTTTTTTTTAACAGGTGGTCTAATAAATTTCATCGCTAAATAAAAAAAAAAAAAACCAAAATAAACAAATTTTTTTTCTCTTGAGATTGAGATTGATTTATTGTAACATCAATAAATTTAGAACTTGAGTAAGTGCTTTATTTTGAAAACTGGAATTTTAAGACTTATTTATAATGCAAAGGATATGAACGTACAAATGCGTATCTTCTTGTTTTGATCTATTTCTGTGAATCTGTGTGGCAGATAAGAGGAAGTCTTTCCTGAACAAGCGTGTGGCTCAGTTGGAGGAGGCCTGTCGAGCTAAAGAGGCAGAGAGGGTGGACCTGGAACTTCAACTGACTCAGGTCAAAGAAAACCTAAATAAGAGCCTGGCAGGAGGAACCCTGGGGGCATCAGCGGAGGCTAAACCTCCTGTTCAGGTACCGCTTATGCTTAATGTAGAAAGACAGGCCCTCTGCATACAAAGATTTTTATATACTTCTATCCTTTTTCTATATTGTCCAGGCTTCTAGCAAGAAGATCCAGAATATCTACAGTGATTCTTTACCAGTAAATTGTGCCGCAGAGCTGCGTAGGAGGCCACCGTCTGTTTACGCTTCTTGTACTGGAACTGTCATGCAGAAAGCAAAGGTAATAGTGATGAAATTCATCCGTTCTGCTGCACGCAGTTCAGTTGCTCAGCTTGTCGTGTATTGTCATGTTTTCTTTTCAGTCTCCTCAGGGAGTTAATAGAGTCACCGCGGCATGTACCATCATCTAATGGGTTTTTCACAGTTCGCACATAAATAGATAGTCATCATATGATAGTGCACTCAATGTAGATATTAGTGGCTCTATGTGTTAATGAAATGTGAGGCGGTCTACGAGGAAGCAGCAATAAAAAAAAGTGTATTGCAAAATTGAAGCATTACAAATACACCATATTGTTCCATTGACTTTCATGGCCACAGGTGTATTAAGTCAAGCACCTATTTATGCTTCTAAAAACATTTGTGAAAGAATGGGTCGCTCTCAGGAGCTCAGGACCTATGAAAAAAGCCCAGTCGTGAAATTTCCTCACTACTAAATATTCCACAGTCCGCTGTTAGTGGTTTTATAACAAAGTGGAAGTGATTAGAAATAACAGCAACTCAGCCATGAAGTGGTAGGCCATGTAAGATCACAGAGTGGGGTCAGAGGCACATAGTGCACAGAGCTTGTCAGCTTCCTGCTACAGACCTCTGATGTGGCCTTCAGATTAGCTCAAGAATAGTGTGGAGAGAGTGTCATGGAAACGGCTCCATCCAAGCCTTACATCACCAAGCTCGATTCAAAGTGTCAGGCGCAGTGGTGTGAAGCATTCTGCCACTGGACTGTAGACTGCTTCCTGTTACAACATAACTGTGCACCAGTGCACAAAGTAAGGACCATAAAGACAGAGTCCTGACCTCAACCCAACACAACACCTTTGGGATGAATTGGGCGGAGACTCAATCCAACATCAGTGTCTGCCGCTGGAAGAATGGGCAAAAATTCCCATAAACTCATTTCTAAACCTTTTGGAAAGTCTTCCTAGAAACGTTGAAGCCGTTATAGCATCAGTGGGTGGGCCAATGTCATATTAATGGCTTCGGAATGAGAAGTCACTCAAGTTCATATGTGTGTGAAGGCAGACGAGTGAATACAATTTAGTGCACCATGACCTTGTTTTTCATTTCATTTTTTCCCCAAAAAGCTTTAGGTTTTCATTCTGTTAGATTACTGTAAACAACTATTTAATGATATAAGTACACTTTTGTGTTTCCTGTGAAATTAATTGAAATCCGTTTTCACATCATTAAAAAAAAAAATCTGATTTTCTTTCTCTAGGAATGGGAGTCAAAGAAAGGAACCTAGGATGACGAGGGAAATAATGCATATCTGGAAGAGACTTTGGACCCTTTGTCTAAAATTTGCCATTTATAAATGAAAGTCAAGACTTGTTTCCTTTTTGGATTGCTGAGAAACTGCATAAACAGTAATGAAAGAAATCAGCCACTAGGTGGTGGTACAGCTTACTGAATATTTCCAACGACTGTTTACGGTCTGTAGCCAAGTATTTTCACTTTCTGGAAAGGTGCAGTTTAAAATTTTGGAAAAGGAAAACAAAAAAATCAAGAAGGGTAAGTTCAGCAGAGAAAGGCAACATAAAAGTATGGAAAGCACTACAAATGAATAAAATGTAGTGTGGAAAAGAGCCAGAAATGTTTAAATGGTGTCGTGAGGGGAAAAAAGAAGGCCAAAGCAATGTGACGTATCGGAAGCTTTGAGAATGAAAGACAGTTTAAGCCATGATGTGCCTTTTAGGTGACATAATCTTTTTTGTTTTGCCTGTACATAATGAGCGCCAACTACTGTTCTATATGTGTTTGTACTTAAAATACTGTACAGCGCTTCATTCCTCATCACAAAGTGTGCAAAAGTTTTAGGCACAGTTTTCCAAGGTAATTGGCAGGTATGTTCCTCTGGGGGTTCAGGCTCTCTGAGTTGCATCAAGTAATCCCATAGTGACTCTCTAATCTTCAGATAATACCATCTGCTGCAGCAGTCTCTCTATTTCTTGATGTTTCTTTAATGACTCCACAGTGGCTCATATCCCTAATGTTGCTACTCCTTTTAAGTGCCTAAAACTTTTTGTGCATTTTTCTGCCTGAAGTCAGTATTCGGGTACGTGCCATAGAGGATTCTGGGTAAAAAACAAAGTAAATCCATGCTTGTCCTGATCACCCTCTTTGGCACACATTTAAATACAGCTGAATACTTACATTACAGATCATTGAGTTACTAACAAAGTGGTGCTATCAGTGATAGAAATCTGTCTTTTCCTTTTAATGAAATCATCAAATGTCATTTTAACACCTTCCTTACCAAACCTGTGGTCGCCTGTTGCACTTTACTGTTCTCGTACCCGGATGAGGGAATAATAAATGTGTCTCTTATTTTCCCAAACAATTCCTGTTTAATTAACTTGTTACTAAGCACAGACTGAATTTCCTTCTCATAAAATGCACCGACACATTCCAGTCACTGATGTAGGCTTTTAATTTCACATTGTACGGCGAAACATAATCATACAGTATATGGTCTCATGCAAACAATGCATAGCAACCAACTGTGTGGTGCTGTTCAGCATCCTATTCATTCTAAACTCTTCCTCATTTGATCTATGGATTGGTCAGTAGACAATACAGGCTTTGCATTACCATGCTTACATGCTGATGTGCTGGGAGCCAACTCTTTGCACACAATCAATAACGGCCCTTGTTGCAGAGCGTAGTCCTGACCAATTGATTTTTCGCCATCCAATAAATAAGTTGTGTCAGGTCCGTTCGTATTCAGACCATGGCGACTGGTGTTGGATCTTAAATGAGGAGGTAGAGCAGCTTCAGGTTGGTGAAATTAAACTTTCCACGGCTTGGAATGAGCACTTACAGAAAGAGATAATAAAGCCAGTACAGGATATTGACAAAGAGGAATGCTGTGGGGAAAACTGTGCGGGCATAGCGATCAATGTTGTGTGGATTTTCCACAATGAAGACAGATGCCGCCTTACGTGATGCGTCTCTCACTGACGACAAGCCGCAGCCCTGATTTGGCGCCTTCTCTTTTGTTCCTGTGTGGTTCTTGGTGTCGCTGTTCGCTGACTGCTCCGTGGAGTCCTCTGCGGTGGAGCCGATCTCCACGGACTGATTTGGCTGGCTGGAGTTGACGATGGGGATAGAGCCATTTCCATTAGACTCGCTGAGCTCCCTCAGAAGGTCCTGTTACATGGGCAGATAAACCGATGGATTGATGTTTACAGTAACAGAGAATCTTTCCATTTTTATCTGTGTCATGGTTATGTGTCTCACCCGATATAAATCCTCAATGGTCTGGTGCTGCATGGTGTAAAAATGAGCGCAGGCATACTCCAACAGTGCGCCAAAAATGAAGGTGAAACAGATGCCCAAATAAACATCTATGGCCTTTATAAAACAGTTGGCATTGGGCAGGGAAGTGCGGGCACCCATCATCAGAGTTGTCATCGTCAGCACTGTTGTCACTCCTGCAGACAGATCAGAGGGTTGGGATTTTTTTCTTTATTTCCAGCATGTCCCAGCAATTAAATCAAGCAAACAAATATTTAGTTTGTCCATTCCACACTACTCTTGCTCTTCTTTCAGGGGCTTTTTTTGTTTATGCATTCTCTTTATTATTTTCTTCAAGCAAACAACATCACTGCTGCTGTAGATGTGAGACTAAAGGATCCAGATCTTAGAAAATACTCAGTGTATGGGGAAATTGTATTGAAAACAAACATGTGGAAACAGAAAACTTGATGTTTTTTTCAGTGAAATCTTAATCAGTGATGTATTTCTGTATCTACCATCATCAAGGAGGTCATGTTTTTGGGTGTGTGTGTGATTTTATTCTGTCTGTCTGTCACATTTGCTTGAGTGGGGTCATGTTGACAAGCAATTAAATATTTGCCTTAAAGTTTCCAAGGTCAACACAATGATTTATTGGTCAAAAATGGACAAAAATCTTACAAGTGTGGTGTGTATCTATGAAGCGCCTTGAGGCGACTTTTGTTGTGATTTGGCGCTATATAAATAAAATTGAATTGAATTGAATTGAAGTGTATTGTTAACACATCAGTGTAATGCTATATAGAGTTATTTAAAACCATCTTTCTTATTTCTTGTATTGACAACATATAGTGAATCACATCAATACAGTGGCTTGCAAAAGTATTCGGCCCCCTTGAACTTTCCCACATTTTGTCACATTACAGCCACAAGCATGAATCAATTTTGTTGGAATTCCATGTGAAAGACCAATACAAAGTGGTGTACACGTGAGAAGTGGAACGAAAATCATACATGATTCCAAACATTTTTTACAAATAAATAACTGCAAAGTGGGGTGTGCGTAATTATTCAGCCCCCTTTGGTCTGAGTGCAGTCAGTTGCCCATAGACATTGCCTGATGAGTGCTAATGACTAAATAGAGTGCACCTGTGTGTAATCTAATGTCAGTACAAATACAGCTGCTCTGACGGCCTCAGGGGTTGTCTAAGAGAATATTGGGAGCAACAATACCATGAAGTCCAAAGAACACGCCAGACAGGTCAGGGATAAAGTTATTGAGAAATTTAAAGCAGGCTTAGGCTACAAAAACATTTCCCAAGCCTTGAACATCCCACGGAGCACTGTTCAAGCGATCATTCAGAAATGGAAGGAGTATGGCACAACTGTGAACCTACCAAGACAAGGCCGTCCACCTAAACTCACAGGCCGAACAAGGAGAGCACTAATCAGAAATGCAGCCACGAGGCCCATGGTGACTGTGGACGAGCTGCAGAGATCTACAGCTCAGGTGGGGGAATCTGTCCATAGGACAACTATTAGTCGTGCACTGCACAAAGTTGGCCTTTATGGAAGAGTGGCAAGAAGAAAGCCATTGTTAACAGAAAACCATAAGAAGTCCCGTTTGCAGTTTGCCACAAGCCATGTGGGGGACACAGCAAACATGTGGAAGAAGCTGCTCTGGTCAGATGAGACCAAAATGGAACTTTTTGGCCAAAATGCAAAACGCTATGTGTGGAGGAAAACTAACACTGCACATCACTCTGAACACACCATCCCCACTGTCAAATATGGCAGCATCATGCTCTGGGGGTGCTTCTCTTCAGCAGGGACAGGGAAGCTGGTCAGAGTTGATGGGAGGATGGATGGAGCCAAATACAGGGCAATCTTGGAAGAAACCCTCTTGGAGTCTGCAAAAGACTTGAGACTGGGGCAGAGGTTCACCTTCCAGCAGGACAACGACCCTAAACATAAAGCCAGGGCAACAATGGAAGGATTTAAAACAAAACATATCCATGTGTTAGAATGGCCCAGTCAAAGTCCAGATCTAAATCCAATCGAGAATCTGTGGCAAGATCTGAAAACTGCTGTTCACAAACGCTGTCCATCTAATCTGACTGAGCTGGAGCTGTTTTGCAAAGAAGAATGGGCAAGGATTTCAGTCTCGAGATGTGCAAAGCTGGTAGAGAGACAGACCCTAAAAGACTGGCAGCTGGAATTGCAGCAAAAGGTGGTTCTACAAAGTACTGACTCAGGGGGCTGAATAATTACGCACACCCCACTTTGCAATTATTTATTTGTAAAAAATGTTTGGAATCATGTATGATTTTCGTTCCACTTCTCACGTGTACACCACTTTGTGTTGGTCTTTCATGTGGAATTCCAATGAAATTGATTCATGTTTGTGGCTGTAATGTGACAAAATGTGGAAAAGTTCAAGGGGGCCGAATACTTTTGCAAGCCACTGTATGACCTTACTTTGGACCTCTGACTTCTTCAAGGTCAAATAAAGTCAAGCTTTCATAAAATGCCTTTTATCTTCAAAGTGATGCTTAAAATTCTACTGCCTTTGTTTGTATTGGCAACATTAAGAAAATGATACTCTTTTTGGGGATTCTAATTATCACATTATTTTTTATCTAAACATCATGTCGCACTTGACCTCTGACCTCACTTTACATGACGTCTGCCTTTCTTTCAAGTTGATCCCAATAAGAGTTACATCTTTAAAGTATTGTCAAGAGTTAGAATGAGCTGCCTAGTTAGAAATATACTGTAGTATATTATTATATAACAAGCTCAAGTTAGTCATGTCCAGTTATTTATATGTGAAGGCCCATCATCCATTAGCTACTCCTACAAAACATTAGTGTAAGCAAAGTAAATGCCGTGCTACCCTTATCTTATTTATTCATGTATTTGTGCACTTTTTTTTACTATAATTGGTGTCTTCAGCTGCTGATCATTTGGTGAGTTATTTAGTGACTAAGGTCAAAGTTATCCTTTTTATTCATAGGTTAGAGTCAGAAAACCTCAGACATTAGACATCATAGTTGTTATATTGAGAACAATTATTTAATAATATAAGTATTGTTATTATAATTATGCTACAAGTAGGTGGGATGCTAAAACTCATCCCTACTTCATATGACCAAAGAAAAACCAATACATGAAATCCTGCAGCCTCTAATATGGAAATGGTCACTCTATGGACAGTTACCAAAATCCTGGACTAAAAGAGTGAGGTCTGCTACTGACCAATGCAGGTCCTAGCTGGCACAGAGGACTGGCTGATCCAGAAAGAGACCCAGGACAGAACCACCAACAGAATGGAGGGAACATACGTCTCCAAGATGAAGAAGAGCACATTTCTGCGCAGTGCAAAATGCAGCACCAGCTTGGGGTAATTTCCTGCAAAGGACATAAAGAGACATAAAAAGAACGAGGGAAAAAATACAGATTTAAACAATCCTGTGGTGCATTTGTGCTCCAATAGCAGCTGCCATTGGATGAATCCTAACATGCAAAGGAAATCCAGAGAGCTCAAATATGTTACCTGTTTCGTACACAGCCTCTGACACTGATGTGTAGTAGCTCTCCACACTATACTGTGCCAGCCTCAGTGTGTTCAAACCCTTCACTGAATCATTTCCTCTGGTCCAGTAGAACACCACATCCTGTAGGTTATACCCCCCTGAAAGGACAAAGAGTAGTTAACCTTTGGCTAGTGAAGTGCTTGGTGTAAAGCTGGCTTTCAGTTTCATACTCACTACACAGAGGCTGATGAAAATGGTAGTAGTGATGATGATGATGATTTATGTCCAGCTACACACATGACTGATGGTTAATGGAGCTCACAGTGAAATACTCACAGCTCTCCAGCTGAAGGGTGCACACCTGTCTATCCATAGGGTACTTAGTCAGATCCATGTTGCAGGCGATCGTAGCCGTGATGCTGTTGGGCATTCAAAGCAGGCATTCATTACCAAGCTTCAAAAACCCAACTGAAATGACTGCAGCTCTGCTGATTTATAACAGGGGATGTTAATTATTAGTGAACATAAAGAACTCTTCTCCCCTGATGAACATCCAAGAGATCAAAGACTTATATCTGGAGTATCATCATTGTGTCTCACATATGAATTATGTGCACAGTGTTGTCGGATTGCAAAAATGAGGCCAGGTTGCTCGAGTTCTACAACATTCAATCACCTCCACACAATCAGATGATGGCTCCAGCTATCAATCAGTTTCGGTACTCAAGAAGAAGGAAGATACTGAACATACTGTACACAGCTGACCTTTCTTTCATCTGTCAAACTGTCTAGTCAAAAAAAAGTTATATGGAAGTGTGAGCTGACAGATTAGCCTGGCCTGATTTTTAATACTCATATGGAACTCTGCAAATCTTCACTGCCAAAGGCTTAAGTGTTTGAAGGGCAGAACATACAGGAATGCAGAGCCATACCCCTGAGATGAATGAATGAGGGATGACATTTGCTTTTTAGTCATACTCCTAGTTATTTTTTCCCCTTTCTTTTTATATAGAACGTGAGAGCAGTGTGCGGTTGACTGGATTTGTTTTCTTCTTGTCTGTGACCAGCAGCGTGAAATGTCAGCTGTCAGCGAGCGTCAAAGCTTCGGTAAAGAAATGTACCGAAGAGCATAGAGAACAGTTCCATTGCTGAAGATGCGTATGAGGCGATTTTCCACGGTGACATCGTGCAGGAAGGAGCGCTTGGAGTCTGGGATGAAAGTGTCAGGGATCCAGAGCAGTGACACCAGGCGACCGTCCACGCTCACGCTCTCATTACCGGGGAACATCAGCCTAGCATCACGCCAGCGCTGACGGAGGAAGATTGTCGCTGTGTAGTCCTGAAAAGATACAAAAAACATATAAAGACGCCTGCTCCCTCGTTTGATCGCGCAGATGACAAAAATAGAAGGTGTACCATATTGATTTCAGAGATGGCATCAATGCTGGCGATATCAAGGCTCATTCCAATTTCCACTGGGCCCTCTGTTCAGGAGACACACATGCGAAACAGTACAACTGGTCCACTCTTAAGTGAAAGACACAGAAGCTCTGACGACTTTTAGAAAGTTAAAAAAAAAAGCTTAAAAAATAAATGTCTCAAGCAACTTCATACCATTGAAATTAGGTCTGAGGTAGCGGTTATAGCCTTTCATGAGCTTTTGTATTGTTGGCAGAAGCTGGGAGTCGTTCCATTCACCCCAGTGGTTGCTATGGAATGCACAGCTCCTGATAAAAGCAGGGAAAAATGAAAAAGGAAATGAGAGAAACAATGAGACAAACAAGTGGGCGTGCTTTTTTGACCTCAGAGTCACTCACCCCTGCGTAAAGGTCAGGAGGATGATGAGTAACAGGTTGGCAGACATCCTGGATCAGCTGGCAGAGGTCAGAGAGATGTGATGAGGACTAAAACACAAACACAAGAGCTGTTTTCATTTAATTGGGATGACACAGTTTGACCATAAGGTGGCAGCAACTAACTAAATGTGACTACAAAGCACAGTGGAAGTCTGCAACGCAGCAGTCATCCTCACTCGTTTCTTGTTAGATAACTGCGCGTTCACCCTGACACGATAGTTTTAAAATGTTTTGTAAACTTGCATTGATCCCCACCTCTATTACTCGCTCCAATATTATATATTAGTAGCGTTTCCAATGCCTTCACACACTCGTGCAGACACACACAAATACACACACATAGACAAACATTTTGTTTAGATAGGCATGTATGTACGTCTAACATTTATTTTATTTATTAATATTTTTTTAAATATTGCAGTTACTCTGATCTGCTGATATATGTGGCCTCGATCACATTTTTGGTTTTTCAGAATTCTTCAACTAACCCTCTCATCAAGGAAGAAATCCTCACAGGAAACCCTTCCCCTCCTCCTCCTTTCCCTGATTGATTTCACTGTCAGTAACAGACTTCTGTCCTTTCACTTTATACTTTCATCCGAACCATGCAAATCTGTCCTGCATGTTATTGTGCTTCAGTTATCATCAAAGCAATCTGCAGCTAATATATCGCCATATTGCCAGCAGTCTAGAAAAGCAGCATTTAATTTTCAATGCGTTATTTACACTGAAGTGCCATTCTAAATGACTGTGCGAACCAACACTATTGATTCCCCTTCGCCAGGGGCCAAAATGGCACAGAATGTTATCAGGTTGTAGTTGTCAGGTGAACATATTCTCCTGTTTGGATGCATTTTTTTCGCCGGCTGCTCTGAAGCTTAGGCTGAAGCCTGCTGTGTTAGTTTTGCATTGCATCATGCATGTTTCCCTTTGTCCTCACATCTGTCTTCCGGTTTATCCTCTTTTCCCATGTATTGAACTGCACAACAGCATATTGTCAGATACTACCTTGCCTATATGTGGATCTACATTCAAATAAACATTTCTGTTTACTTTTTTTTCTTTTACACTGCTTACGTACAAATTTCTAACTCTTACCTGCCTCAGCCGTGCTCTTATGTCCTCCTTTTTATTTCCACTTGGTCACTCTTCTGCTCTCTCTCAGCTCTCTTTTGTTTCCTCCTGTGCTCTTCTGCCTTCCTGTATCCCAAGTGTTGCCAGTGGCTGATATTGGTCCACTTTCTTGTTTACTTCTGATTATATACCCCTGTGTGTCTTCAGGCTACCGTTAAAGCATCTAATATTTGGTCCTTTGTGTCTTACTGCTGGTTGTTCCACTATCTGTGCAACTCCCTCTGTCTCTCTGCACAGCTGTGTTGATCTCCCCGCAGAGCCTCTGTGCAGCCCCCCCTCCCTCTCTCTTCGTACTACTCATTTGCGCTGCACTTTTTTTCTCTGCCCCCCCTTCACATACTCACACACACACAGAATAGCATCTAGTTTGAGCCCTTACATCACTCCCTTTTTCTCATTCTTCCTATTCTTTTTGGCCCCTTACTCTCTATCTACCTCCTACCGAGCTCGGACAGTCTCGGTCGTTGTGTCCTTGGGCAAGACACTTCACCCGTTGCCTACTGGTGGTGGTCAGAGGGCTCGGTGGCGCCAGTGTCCGGCAGCCTCGCCTCTGTCAGTGCGCCCCAGGGTGGCTGTGGCTACAATGTAGCTTGCCATCACCAGTGTGTGAATGTGTGTGTGAATGGGTGGATGACTGGATATGTAAAGCGCTTTGGGGTCCTTAGGGACTAGAAAAGCGCTATATAAATACAGGCCATTTACCATTTTACCATTTACCGCTCAATTTACACTGACACTGTACCTCCTTCTGGGCTTCAAAGCTTGACTGTGTCTCATCCCCTCATGCCCTCTCCATCTTCACCTCCAACTACTTCGTTCCTTTGGATCAGTGTCATCATCCGAATTAGCTTCCTCTCGGCTCTGTCTGCAACTTAACTTCAATGAAATACCCATGCAGCTCAGACAAAAGTAACAATTTTGACTACTTTCATCTTCATAAAGCTTGCCCTTTGCCACTGTTGTAGGAAGTGCACATGTAGTCCTGATGATGAAAAAGCTGCTTGATGCTGCTATAAGGAGCAGATCCTGGTGATGATTTGTCAACATCCAGAGATGTAAACTGCAGCTCAAATACCAATACTGCTTGTGTGCTGTGTGGTCAGTCATTCATCTCCAGCGCTGCCGACTTTATGGGATTCAGCCCCAACTATAATTATATAGCCTGACCTCTGAGAACCCACGGCTGGATCTCCAGCATATGTGCAAGAACCTTTGGGGTATACTTGTTTACAACACTTTATGAGATTTCAGAGATGCTTGTACCTACTGCAGCCAATTATTTTGCTAGTCTGTGTTTCCCAGCACTGACTAATGATTGTAAATGGTCAGTAACAAGCTGCTGCAGTATTTTTTGCTTTACTCAGTTATTTAGTGAATCAGTAACACACTGTGGGCGTAAGGCTCCCTTTTTCTCAATTTCATGCTCCAATGGCTGCATGTCTGAAATAAACAATCTGTTTATTAAACAGTGATGGTGAAGGGGAGCTGTGGAATGAACATAAGAAAATCGTGTAGAATTTGCTTCCATGTGGAGAATCGTGTGAAACGCAGTGCGCACATTCCTTGACAGTGAAAGAGACAAATGGAGACATTTGTGAAGCACCTGAAGGGGGAGGATGTAAATGTTTTATCTGTGTGCTAGAGGGCTATTGAATAATTATAGCCAGAGCAGTGATGTCACAGTGGGAGACAGCTTTGTATTAGTCAGCATCCAGCTGACATTCTTGTCCTACCTGCGTACATGTTCATTTCTACCTGTGATTGAGTGCTCCTTTTACTTCCCCTACCACTGATAAACATGCAAAATCATTGTTCCCCCTGCCTGTTAATGACCTGATTACCTCTGATCACTTATGTCTGGCTTCATGTCAGGGTAACAGAAGTGGCTAACAGTGCTAATGAGGGCCAGTGGTAACCAGTGAATACCAAAGGCCATATGAATGACCTTCTGGACCTCGAATATATGTAAATCATTACACATCTGAAGTGGGTGATGAACACAAAACAAAATTAATACATATTACTGTTAGTAATGTATTCATAACAAATAAGGGGAAAAGAAAACATGCCAATATGTTAGAAGTGTACCACAGAGTGAAGAGTACAGGAGTGTGTTCCTCTTTAGTTGGTGCAGCATGATTGAATAAACTGCTGGTCTGCAAATATCAGGTAGGAACTAATAATCCTGGGGTGGATGAGGGAGGGGCTTTAAACACTAAAATTTATTGCTTTATTAATAACTGTCACAACCCAGGACCAGTTATTGAAATGCCCATATGTCTTGCATGCCAGTTTATGTGTCTGTATATTTAGTGCTTCTGTAAAGCAAGAGTCTTCCACGTTAAATCCTCGTATCGGTGACCGGTGACCCTTTAGGCCACCCCTTTGGTTCATTTTTCATTTTAAATGCAGTAACCTACCTGACAGCTCTGTGCTGCCACAGCAGCCTTCTGCTACTTATGTGTCACTCACTTCTTTTATCTCTTCTTGCTCTGCTTATGTTTATTTAAGTTAACCTTTGACAACCTTGAGCATCTTCTTTCATTTTCTTTCCATCTGTCTGCACGCTGTTCCCTATCATCTCCTATCATACAGCCAGCCAAAACACTTGAGTCTGCGCTTTGGTTTCGTTCCCACCCCAGTTGCGTAATCTACATAACCATCTTTTTTTCTTTCTTCTAAATCTCTTTGCCTCGCTGTCTTTACTCATGCTCTCTCTCTATTTTTCACTGCTTATCAGAACGATAAGCATTTCGACACCATGTTTCAGGTAATGTTCAGCTCAGAATCTGCACTGAGGCAACAGAAAATGGAAACGTCACTGCCCCCACATTTGCCCAGTGATTTGCTGTCATGTGACAAATGGAAATGTCACAGGACTGCCCACGAGAGGGACACAGATAAATCTCTCCTAAATGACTGTGACGGCAGCCATGTCCAGGAGGAACACATATGAATTAATGTGGCGTAGACGCCGCTGCTTTGAGCATGCTGTCATGTCTCCCTGTGACTGGTGTATCTGCTTGAGAGGTGGATAAGTGTTTCTGTTGTTTCTCTCTTCAGATATGAACATTAAATTGTCATTCAACTTTTTGTTTTTGCTCTTTTAGGGCTACTTGCCAAGGCGCTTGACTTGTTCCCTGGATTTTACCTGAGGCGTAGTTTATTGACGTTCTTTTGTGACAATTTTTAAACATTTTCCTCTTTACATCGTCCTTCTGTCATCGCACTTGTTGATCTCCAGGTTTCTCCTGGCTCAAGTCCTGTCTCCAATCTTTGTCAGAACATTTGTTTTTATTCACTCCTCTCAAACTTATATACGTATACACAGACTGCCAGATTCATTATTCATCTTCGCTCCCTGTACTCCCACATCTTCCTGCCTTTCATGTCTTTGTTGTTAAAGTTAGGTTGAAATCTTTTCATCCCTTTTTTGCAAGCTATCACTTTTGTGATGTAAACTGCCTGGTCTCTGAAGAGCAGAATATTCACAAAAGTATCATTAAAATGCTCTTAAAACAATGCTCACAGAGCATGGGACACCCTTCTGTTTGGGACTGGGAAAGCAGCACAAAGCAACCTTAAGGACTGCTAACCACGACTAGATTTGATCATCAGTAAAGAATGATTAAGAATTTGACTCTCTGAGGATTAGAAACATCCTGAAAAAAAAATGGCTCGTGGGGAAACTCTCACACTGCTTAGACAGCCCGAGAGAACCACACTCTGTACTCACAGTTTTGAATAAGAACTGACAATAACATTGAATCAGTATCATACCAAAACAAGCTGTGTGGTTTTCTGGTCTTTTAAAGCCTTTACACAGATTTTCATGATTAATTTATTAAATATAAGAATCCATACTGAGATTTTTTATTTATTTATACATGTTATTTTGCCAGCGATAAGCAAAATATGCAAGCGAACCAGGAGTCATCTAAAATTCAGTCTGGGCTCTATGCCCAAAGCTCAGATGACCCACAATAGTTTATGTTTTGGTTTTCTGAACACAAAAGTTTTTGCTTTAAAAAGATTCAAAATTGAAAAGATGAAAACGTAATATATGAAAATTCACCTACATGTTTTCTGCGCTCATAATTTCATCATTTTTGAAAAGATGCCCAACACCAAACCACAGGCAGTATTTTACACTGTTCCTCTCTCCTGACATCCTCAATAGATACTGAGGAACACTGGACCCAAAATTTCAAATTTGGGTTCATCACTCACCTGTTGCCACTGAATTTAAGTGCGGTTCTTGTGTAATTTTTGCATACATCAGCCTTGCAAGAATGGCTGCTTGATCATCACCCTTCCACTGGGACCATTTTAGCCCTGCCACGTCATCTTTTGTTCCTCCTCTTGTCCAGTTTCCTCAAATGTTTGAAGGACACACTGCACACCACAGTGAGATCTGCGTGTTTTCAATCATCAGTTTGCAAGAAAGTGCTATTTTTTGCCTGTCAAACTATGTTCTCTCTGGCATTTTTGTAGACATTTTCTTTTAGTGATACGAAATCAAAATTTGTTCTTTGCTAGGTTGTCTGCTATGACTGTGGTGTTTCTTTTATGTGATACAGTGATATGTACGGCAGTGTTTTAAAACACCATCAAAAAGCCTGAAGACTATTCACGACACCTTTAAAAGAATATAAGAAAGCCTCTTCTCTCAAAAAGAAGCCAACAGATAACCAACAGGGCAGCATGCCTTAGATTTGCAAAATTGCACCTGAACAAATCACAATACTTCTAGGAAAATGTCCTTAAGCAGATGAGACCTACGTAGCTATGTTTGACTTTAATTCACAACACCAAGTTTAGTGAAAACCAAACACAACATACCAGCACAAACACCTCATACCAACTGTCAGCACAGTGAAGGGGTGATGATGTGGTTGTTTTGCTGCTGCAGGATGTGGGCACCTTGCATTAATTGAGTTGACCATGCACTCCTCTGTATACCAAAGTATTCCGAAGTAAAATGTGAGACCATCTGTCTGACAGCAAAATCTTGGATGAATCTGGGTTATGCCACAGAACAAGTACAGCAGCAAATTTACAACAGAATGGATGGAAAAGAAAACAAGTAAGGTATTGCAATAAATCATCAATACATAATTTTTTCTGGCGTCCTAATATGTAAAACCTTAGCTCTGAAAGACACTGTACTTTTGGTTTTACTGTGAATGCATATTTTTCTCTTTATATCTTGAACCACATTGTCTGTACTGTACAGTTGCAATGAGAGCTGCACTTCATACATAGCGGATCTATTAGGAGAGCAGTTGTGTCACTGCTTTCCTTGGGATTTGGAATTCAGCCCAGAAGGGGGGTAAAAAAGAATAATCCAGTGTGAAATAAGCTGCTTACTCCCTCGATGTTAACATCTTATTTTCTGTCTTTAGTTGACTTCCACTTGAAATGACTGCAGGGTGTTTTTTAAGCGTCTGTATTGGAAGGCATCTGGACTCTGCACTATAATCCCAAATCGTGTTTTGTTTTTCATTATTCCAGCCAATGGTGTGAAATAATTAGCTTTAGGAAAAGACTAATTGCAGCTTGATATAACATCAGACACCCACCTGAAATATATATATATTTAAATATTATGTCATAGTAACTGCGTAACAGAAGATTTGGATCATTTTATTCTCATGATTTAAAAATATATATACCTATCTGCCCCCAACCATATCCTTATCAAATTAGCATTGATATTCTCTGTGATACAATAATAATATTACAGCATCATCGTTTATTACACTGTAATGGATTTATTGTAACCAGGAGCCACACTCTCGTGCCAGAGCTCCAGCTTGCTCTATTCCATGGGTGAGATGGGGTTCTTATTAAAGCTTTAAAAGTTTTAAAAACAGAAAAAATAAACATTATCTCTATATTAATGGGAACAACCAAAAAGTGTTCCCTTTCTACCAGAACTTCAATTTTATACTTTAGTAGTTCCCTAAGTCATCACACTAACCAACTGTCTGGAAATGTGAAACACTCAAAATCTGAGTTTGCAAGCTTTCACTGACTCAGTCATTTAGTCCCTTCTGTCCTCAATGTTAAACTTCAATCATATGTAGGAATCAGATGGATAATTGTGGAAAAATGTAGAAACTAAAATATTGCTAGGGTGAACTCCAGGACGTGGAAAGGTAGGAGGGACTCTTAAATGGAGAATTTAGCTCCAGGCAAAACTATGCACACACGTTTTAGCCTTGTTATTATAAGGGCTGGGGGATTACCTTTTCTTTTTTCTTCCGTTTTCTTTAAAAAAAAAAAATTGAAACGACCTTGTGCTTTGTGCTTGCTGGGTAAGAATCTGTTGTTGCTGCACACTGGTTTTTGAAACAAAGTATGATATATGACAAATTCTGTGGTTTGCTTTTTTTTTTTTTTTTTTTAATCTCTGAACATGGCCAGGCTTGCTGTTAACCCCTATCGACCTCTACTGTCTGTTAACGGTAGCTTCATATGAACCCATTCAGAAATTTTCATAGCTCAACAGCAATTGAACAAACAAACTAAATTCCAGCTGCTCTTCAGCTCTGTTCTTGATCCAAACCACATTTTAACCTTCCTGTTGGCACACGAAAGTTCACTTTTGTGTTTATTAACCCCAACAAAAAGTCGGCCAAAGAGGCAACGTGTCCATGTTTACGTTAAGACAGAACATTGCAACATCCAGTTTTTTACAAATCATCTGAGACCCCCCAGGTGGAGTAGTGTTGAGGCGGTAAAGTGTGCTCCAACCATCTCCACTTCTCTAACTCAATCGCTCTCTGTGTCTTTTACCTCCTCTTGGATATCAGGCATTATTTGGCCAATCGAGTTAAATGTTTTGTGTCCCGTTATTCTGCTCAAAGTGCTCAAAAGTGAATCACGTGTGATGTGTGAACCCATTAACCATTCTGGCAGATCTCATAGGATTTAATGCTGATTCGTGTCATCTCTCAGCTGGGTCAAAGGACCCACCGAAGGTGTTCGATACTTCAAACTGCTGTAGATGGCGGTTATGTCAGCTTATTGTAGCAGGTGGTTGTTTTTCTTACCTTAGACAGCATGCCAGTTCATTGCTGGCTTTAATATTGATCTGTTTAAACCGCTCTGATGTATTTTTCTCTCGCCACCTACCTTTATAAAATCAGCGTACTGACAGTGATAGTGTCTTCTTCCAGGAACACCCCTTCTCCCCGGAGCATGTCCTGTCCCTTTTGCCTTTCTGCTTGAAATTCAGATGAGTCGAGGTGTCAGCAGTGGTTATCGTCTGGACCTGGGTGACATCTCATTCAGTTCTGCAGGGGGGGATGAGGGTGGACAGGGAATTCACCTGCGCTGATGGGGCGATGGTATAAAAAGAAAGAATGAAGGTGTCAATATACTTTTCTTGTGTTCTGTGGTGTATCTAAAATAATTTCATTGTTATTGTTGTTGTTGTGTCTTAAATTAAATAAATAACTGCCCATTCCCATTCCTCTTCAATAATAGATTTAATGTCATCAAAAAGGTTCAACAAGGCTCATTCTGTGACAACGTATTTTCAGGTTCCATAGTGACCCATGCAACACAGCTTTACCTCGAGAAGCATTTGATCAAGGACTAAAAACAAGAGCGCAAACACCAACATAGATTTATTAACAATTGGACTCCTGCAAAAAGCGACCAGTGAACGTAGCAGAAAACGACTTTCACAACATCTGTCGTATTTGCTCCGAGCACAATATAAGCGATGAAAGCGAGTTATTGACAAATGTTGGCAAACACAAAAGCATTCACAATGTTGGTGAAAGATGAACTGCAAAAGTATTCCTCTTTTCCCCTTCCCACTGATACTGTAGTGCCAAAATGTAAATTTCCATTGACTTCTGATTCAGCACAGAAATCTCTCTGCACGCTGCAACTTTCAAAAATACAGTTAAACAGACAAAAACCAAAAAAACCAAAAGAAAAACGGGCAAAGCATCTATACCACGTTTGGACAATTTGTTAAAATAAAATAGAGGTTTACACTGTTTGATTAAACATTTTAGGTGTGTAGCAGGCTCTCGCGGAAATCAGTTTAGTGTAAACTGCTGAAGAATGTGGTATCCACCTTATTATTAGTAAGGTAGCCACCTTGTTTGTTGGAGTGGCTGGTGTCTAAAAAGATCAAAGCTGGCTGCACTGATGTGTAAGGAAGGATTTCCTGCAGCTGTAGGATCAGACTCATCTGCATGGTGCGGTAGACTCATCCACCCACACACACATATATTCACTCATGGATGCACACACACGCACGCGCGCGCACATACTGTTCCTCCTTTTGCCACGGGGATAAGGGCACACCAATTAGTATGCACCAGCTTATTTACCAGAAAAAAAAGCCCAATGGGAACACAAAGGTTCAGAAGGCTATGGCCGTGCATCCTGCCTGGACAAACATGAAAGTTTCACTGCAGCGAGAATAATTATGCAAGCATGAGTTTTTATCAGATTTTCTTGGTAATGGACATTATAAAAACACAAAAACGCTGACATGGCATTCTTTCTTTGAAGAGGTTAAAAAAAAACAAGTAAATTCTTCCTCGCTGGTCCTGCCACGTCATATGAGTGATGCATCACTCTAACTGAAATATAAGATTTCCAGGAATCTGGAAAAGGGGAAAGCCTTGTTGTCTCATTGGCTGCACGTTATGTACCTGGTTTTCTTGGAATTCAAGAAATGAAACTCTTTCTGCATTTAGATATGAGCCATAAAGTAGTTTAGTATTAATGATTTGATAAGGTTAATCAGACTGTGTTGGTACAAATTTGAGAGAAAATGCTTCAAGACACCTAAAATATTAATATTTTTTTGTTTGTTTTGTCACATTTTTTGTGAACTTCCACACCAGTGTGATGGAAGATGTATGCATCATATGCACCATACGTGGACGGACATGGATTTGCATTGTGTGTTTATGCTTGCTGATTACTCTTTTGGATGTCAGTGTACTTGTTGTTTAAACAAGGCACTGGCTACCAGTGTGCTGTGCTCCGGAGTCCTTGGTGGACTAGACTGGAAAATATATTCTGTTTTAACAACTGTTGTGCAGATATGAAATGCATTTGTTCCAGCGCTGGGAGCTGCTTGTGCTCCCCGGTGTTTACCTGTGTGGTCACACTTCAGTGGTGTTTGTCTATATATTATTATTATATAGAATTTCTATCCTTTTTTGCTTTTCAGCTGTCTCACCACTTTCCTCTTTCCCGGTGGCACCTTATCAGACACATCCTCTACCCACGCTTGTTAATCCTCCAGGCTCTCTGCTCTCTCTTACCTAATTTTTTTTTAAATCTTTAACCTCAAAACCACTAGAGCCCAGAACAGCCCACCAATTGTCTACTGTTATTTTAATGTTCTAGTGTTACTTATTACTGTGGAAATTCATCATTAAGAAGCTTATGTTTATGTTTTACTGATGTTCAAATCATAAATGTTTTTGTGATCCTTATTGAGAACAGCCATCCAGCCACAGGCTACTGCTACATCAGACAGTCAAAGTCAAATTCTGCATCTGACAAGCACAAACATAATCAATAACACAATAAAAATGGGATATGGGTGACTCTTCTTCACATATAATAAATTATAGCTTTATAGTACTGAGCTAAAGTCTTGAGTCACCCTTCACTTCTTTATATCTTATTGGAAAATGAGATAGGTGCAGGGATTTATTGAAATGAGTAAAAAAACAGTTCTCCAGTCTTCTTGAATGACATTCAAAGCTCTTGTTTGGATGTCGGCTGCTTTTTGTTCTGTTCTCTGTAAAGTTTACATTTGAGCTCTTGGGAGGCCAATCTATGACTGATAGTGTTCCATTGTTTGTTTTTCTATCTCTTCTTACTGAATTTGAAGTGTTCGTTATCATTTTCATGCTAAAGAATGAAACTGTAGCCAATCGCATTCCTTCATCGACCTCCACAAAATGTACCAAGTACCAAAAAAGCAGAGTTGCTGTGAAAAAAAGTGGCCTCTCTATCTTTGCTGCAGACAACACAGTATTAAAATGTGGCAGCTCTACATTAAGAAATAAATATTAAAGAAAACAAAACAAGTTCATCACAGCACATGGAAACACACACTGAACAGTAAGCTTCAAAAGTTCCTACAATGACCACTAGATGGTCTCTTGGTATTTGGGTAAGTCTTACTACACCTGGTCAGGTTGCTACAGAGTCATTCAAACTCACCTATAACTACGATATGAAGCAACGGTACATAATTAAACATGCATACATACCTGAGTGAAAGTGGACCACAGATAGTTTGTATAACAGTGAATGTCCACAGGCTTTGTCGTAAAAGGGTTTTGAAAAAACTGACATTCATTTTTGATTCATAATTAATAGCAATTAATTAAAATATCTAATCAAAGGGGTGCGGTGAAGATCCTTGTTCTTGTCACTGAGGAAGCCACACTCTTATTTTAGTATTTGGTAACTGAAAAAATGTTATACTTAGCATGCTTAAAACTCATCACCATGATTTTAAAGCTTGCTGTAACGTAAAGGAAGTTTACTCCTTGTCAGCTAAAACACCAATAATATATGGAACAGTAGTGAAGTGACACATCTTGAGAACCTAACAGTTTCACTTCAAGAGGGATGAAAAATATCACCCTGTTAGATCTCAAATGAGCTTATAACAAACTGTCAGCCTGCAGGTACAGTCAGTTAATGATTAAAACAAAGCTTTTGTTTTGACAACTTGGGAAAACTGGGGCCAGAGTTTTTTTTTAAAAGAGAGAGACTTGATCTTTGTTTCTGACATAAACCTCAAACTCAAGATTTTGACTTGTTGCTTAGTTTTAAAATGTGAAAAATATTTGCTTGGACTTAAATATTATCAGGAAAACCCCTATCTAACCAGATTGGCGTGGTGAAGAACCTTGTTTTTGTCACTGAATTCAGAGGAGTGTGTCATAACACACGGGCTATGAGGGATGCATCAGTCAGATGTTACTAGGCATGCAACGCCAACAGAACATTTCCTGTTATGCAAACAGTAGAACTGACATGTAATCTGCTATAGGTAACCTTCAGCTGCTGTTAGTAACAGGGTTGCTTCATGCTGAAGGCTTTAGGATTAGACCTGATGCTCTTTACAGTAGAACCACAGAAAAATAAGTGACATTATGTGACCTTATAAAGTTAGATGGGAGTATATCAGAAGGAGAAGAAGCTCAGGTGAAACTGTTATACCTGTCTCTCTCTCATTCACACACCTGTTTCTCCTGACTTTCATTCCTCTTTTCTCAAGTGCATACCGAAACCTCTCCAGGCTCTCTTCCACCTGCTCCCTAATTTCACTACAGATCACAATATTGTCTGCAGACATCCCAGTTCAGTGTCTTGTCCACAAACTCTTCAGCTCACCTTCATCTCTCTTCTGATGTGATATTAAAGGATCCACAATGATCTACCAATAATAATACAAGAAATAGAATAGTTGTCATTACAAAGTTGACTCCCTGGTCACTTTATTATGTACATAATATCTGTTATTAAATTAGTTGATACTAGATGTTTGAGGAGAATCATTAAACTTCTATGAGTTGATATGAAGGTAGCAGTAACTAAAAAAAAGAGTGATTACAAAGAAAGTATTCAGAAGACCATCTCTGAAGACCGTACCAGAGGCCAATCCTGTCAGCTAACAGCCGACAGACGACTGGAAAAATGTTGTCTGGTCTTATGACTCCTGATTTTTGCTGAGATATTTGAGTAGCAGATTCAAAATTTGGCATAAAAATGAAAGCATTGATTCATCCTGCGTTGTATTAATGGTGGTGGTCTAAAGGTGTGTGTATTTTTTTTTGGCATGCTTTGGGCCACTTAGTACTAATTGAGGACTGTTTAAACACTACAGCTTAGCTAAGTATTACTGCCACCACATCTATCCTTTTATGACCACGGTGTACCTGTCGTCAGGTGGCTGCTTCCAGCAGGATGATGCACCATGTCACAAACCTCATATTATCTCATTTCATCAATGGGCTCAAAGGTCTCAACAGTCAGATTTTAATCTCGCAGAGCACCTTTGTGGTAGAGTGGATGTTAAGCTGACAAATCTGAGGAAACTATGTGATGCTACCATGTAAATATGACCATAATATGTGAGGAATGATTTCAGCACCTTGTTAAATCTATGTCACAAAGAATTAAAGTAGGCAAAAAGAGGTCTAATCCCGTACTAGCATGATGCAAATAATTAACAGTTTGGTGAGTATACACAACATAATGAGTATCTGCTAAAACTTTTACAGCAATCCAGCTTATAATTGTCAAAAAACAATTACAATTAAAGTCGATAGTCCTGTCCTCAGGAAACATGGATTCAAAATGATTGATAATGCTTCCAATACACTAGTTCTGATATTAAATTTTTGATTAAAAGGGTTAGACTTACTGACCAAAATACTAATACTGCCATCGCTTAAAAAGACACCTGTGTGGATTTTACTTTTAGATACTTGTTAATTTTATCATTATCACTATCATTAACTAGTCCCATCAGATCAACAGTAAAATGCTCACAAATACTATTGGTCAAAAAAATGGGAATACGGGAAAAAAGGTTACACAAGTTACATAAGATGCTGTTCCAGTTTCTTAGATTACTTATTTAGCTTAGCTGATTTGAGATGTATGTATACACTTTATCCCACTCGTATTTCTTCATCTCCCTCCCTCTCAGCAAAGCCCTGTTCATATCGCCATGTTTACTGCATGTTGACATGGAAAATATTTTAGGGGGAAATAGGAATGATTCATATATACACACCGTCTCACTCCTTTCTGTGTTTGTCTTCAAACTTCACTTTTCCCCAAATCGTGTATATAAACCATGTTTAACAAGTGCAGATCAGTCACTGCTTTATTCTCTGGACTCTGCGACACAGGGATGCAGTACAGGGAAGGAGCTGCTGAAGATTTACACTTTTCTTAGGGACAACTGAAGGAATTTTCCTATGGACTATGGCTCTTGGACCAACCTGCTGAGACTATTTAGACACCTTAAAGTCTCCTGTTCTTTGTGTCATGAGGATCAGTGGCATTTCATTTGTCAACGGTTAATTTTAAAATGTGAAGAATTTTAAACATAAGAGTACTTCATGGACTTGGATCCTGGGATGTAAGACCTCATACAAAGCCAGCTTTTTGAACTGACCTTTGAAAAGCATTAAAAACTAAAAGAGTGCTGAGTGACTTTCAAAACTCGCGTAAACCGATTTCCCTCCTTTCATCACCTGTGGAGTGTGTGGAGGTGTTTACACATAACAGCAAGCTGGTAATACAGTGCTGTGGCCATGGGTATGATGACATTTCTCCAGGCTTGATGTTCTACCGTTTACTAAACAGCTTTGACAGGACATAACTGTTTTAGTAAATACAGAAGGCGCGTGTGGTGTGTCCTTGTGTGTGTTTTGGGTTGCTTTGGTACCACAGCAGTTAGCTTTCTGTTCAGGTAGCAGTTATTCAAGGTGAACTGGTGCATCTGCTCACTTTGGAGGAATAAACATGAGCTCATTCCTGCCAGACCTTATTCTCTATACAGTGAGGTGTGATTTTCCCCCCACCCCTCACACATTTATAATCAGGAGAGTTCAGACAGGAAAGATCTCTCATGCACATCTGCTCTGGTACAATCGTTCTCTGTCTCAGTTTATAATATAAACACTACACACGGGCCATGCGTTCCGTTAGTTTGACAGGTGTGTGGAAGACAGCCACGAGCCAGGCGGCAGGTGGAGATGAGGATTTATAGATTTTAATCGCATCACTCTATTGAGCAATATTTCCACTGCCTAAGGCAAAGAAGGTTCACAGCTCTGTATGATTAATGGATGCTCTACTGGGTATCCCTGAGACACAGAAAAGCTACTGTGCCTCACAATAGATGCAGATTAGTTGTCAATACAAGTGCTTATTGGCTTAATTTTTCACTTTCACTATCATTTTTATAAGGTAAAGACAGAGATTCAAGCACCTCTTAAAAGTTTTTATTTCAGTAGACACGCAGTTTTGGACTCAGCAACAGATAAAGACAGGTGAGAAGAACTGCCAGGAGGGAAATAAAGCATAATTGGATGTTATATCACGTAAGACGAACCTGGAATTCCAGATTACACGATTTCCAGCCTTGATGTGATAAACAGTTAAGAATTTGCATCGATTTTGTACTGTCTGCCTAAAATGACAGTTTCCTTTGGAGTCTCCGAAACAAAAGTCCTATAATGTTTCTGTTGGCAAAAGTACTCAGGCTTAATCGACTAGGCAAAAAGGACTTTTACCTGCCAGTACAAAGTCTGCACACGATATGGAGTTGGGGGTGGGGGGGGTGGGGGGGAATAAACTAATTGGCTGCATGAACCTTTCAATGTGCCAAAGGATTTAGAGATAGAAGTGTGACATGTTGGAACGCATATGCAGCAATACTGACTATACGTTCCTCCTCTTACCTTTATCTCTGACTTCCGTCTCTTTGTCTTTTTCTGAATCTTCATATACTTGGAAATCATATTGCCTCCGAGAAGACTAATTCCCTGAATGAGTTGAAGAGTTTAGGTTTGGCATAAGGGTGGCTATTTTTCAAACAGTTAAATCAGATATCCTAGCAAGTCTGACACAAGTAATAAAACAAGACTTTATGGCCCATCTGAACGCAACTTCTTTAAAATCAGTTATGCAAATTTTGACAGGTTGACCTCGTACACTTTGTCATTTGTGCCAAGATGTTAAATTCCACCTGATCTGTTTCTGAAAGTGTGTCTTTTCCATGTCTTTTCCATCTTCTTCTTCTTGTTCTTCTTGTTTTTGTGTTTAGCGTAAATGAGTGTCATGCTGCCTTTATTTCAGGGTAAATAAAGGCCCGAGGGTGACATTGATCAAAGAGTTTAGATCGTTTTAAATACCAAAAATCAACAAAAGAACAAATTAAAACAACCAAGACGATAGGCATTGCTTTTAATGTTTTTTTATTATTATTATTGTTAGATGGATTTTTCAAATTTTCACAAATCTAGTATACATGTATACTTTAATAAATTCCAAGTGCTTAAATACAAAATGTAAGCTATCTTGTTATATGGCTGTGCTGGTAAGAAATACTTTGTCAAGATATATAAATCCAATTTCTTGGATAGATCTGACTTTACAAAGTTACATTAAAGTTGCAAATTCAGTTTACACAAGTTTTGTAATAAGTACTATTTCTTTATTAGATGTTATATTTTTTTCTCCAAAATGTATACAACACTTAAATATTTACGCATTTTTGTTTTATTTATTGATGTACAAATAAAAAGCTTATTTATTCTTGGCACTTTGATTTAATTCGTTCTCGTTTATTGTTAGGATTGTTCTCATTTGGTATACAGTTTTGACAGTATTAAAATTCATCGGGTAATAACAAATGCAAACTGGATTGAGCTGCTGTGTTCCATTTAGTTGGTAATTCATGCATCAGCATCTTTACAGCTGTTTTACAGTTGGTCCCCTTTCCCCTAATGAAGCTGCTTGCATCCAGTCAGCAGTATGTGTGCACAGATGGTGTGATAGAGAATGACTTTAATGTTTAGAGTAGGGAAGAGGGACAGCATGGGAATGTGGATTTTCACCGTTTAGGAGAATCAGTTAACTATCCATCACACAAAGATCAGGTTACACCGACATGCAGGTTCCACAGTACTGGTCATCGCTTTTCAGACAGGACTATTTTTTTTTGTCACGAAGTGCTTATCATTTTATTTTTGTCTTTTTTTTGGTAAGTGTTTGTGATTGCCTATGGGTAGTTTATTGACTGGGAAAGTGTAATTTATTTATCTTAAAATAAAAAAATGAAAATAAATAAATAATAAGGAAAATGCAGCTGTAACTCAAACCTTTTATTCATATCAAAATGCAACAAATATAGTACACACCATACATTGCAAATCCATTTTACACAATAAAAGTTGTAACGACAAACCAACAGCTCATATGTATAAAATTACACAACACATAAACATATTTACAAACTGCAATTACCGTTAAGACTGTAGGTCAATGAGATGCTTTTGTTTTAGCACTATAAAAAAACATGGTATACATTAACATTTTTACTTGTTTTTTACTTTACAGCAATAACTACAGATGTTTTGTAGACAACAGAATAATTTACCTACTCTAAATATGCTGAGCATTGTAATGGCGATACCATCGGAGAATCATAGATAGCAGTGGAATAGCCTGATGTCAGCACTTCAGATCTAGGATCTGCTAATAATGACTCAGATCAGATAGAAACAAGCTTTAGTTAGAATAAAAGCTGACTGAAGATCTGATAGTGAGTCTGGCTGCGGTTTCAGGGAGTGATAACTATAGTCCGCTGCAGCTGACTAAGCTGTTCCTGTGGGAATTAAAGACTTTTTACGCAGCTTTCACACGCTTTGGTGATCTCAACTGTCTCAGTCAGCGCAAACACACTTTGTGTTTGTGTATTTTCTACAACGGACCCTCTCTTAGAAAAAAAAATAACCAGATGGATTTCCCATCAAGAGTCTCTTCAAACACCTTCTCCCCCATCAACGTCTTATTAAACCTCTGTGCCCTCACGATGATAGATGACACCTGTAGAACTCAGTGTAGGGTAAAAATGACTGTTGGAGCCATTGTACTGATTCAGAATGGGGCTAGTGTAACCTAACGAGGAGTGGCTGGGTGAAGAGGAGAGTGCGGGTGGAGCTGGAACTTGTGGTACCCACTCTGAACCACTGGAGTTGGCCGAATAGGTACTAAAGCTTCCTGGCTGTGTGGGTCTATGTGGCCCATCTAAAGGAACGTTCATCTGCAGCGGCCTGCTCAACCCACTACCTCCCACCTCATTTGTTCCCCCATTGGAGACTCCAGACATTTCAGATAAGAAGCTGCTCAGGCACGGCCCGGGAACTGACAGTGAAGGTGAAGGAATCCTGTCCGTTGCGGGCGACATGTTTAGGCTGGGGTTGCTGGAGTGTTTAGGACTGGCCCTCTCACTGTCACCTGATTCTGGAGGCCCTGAACTGCCATCTCCACTGGACAGAGAATCAGACTTTCTCTTTCTTTTGCGGCGGAAGTTTCCATTGTCGAACATCTTTTCACAGTTTGGGTCAAGTGTCCAGTAGTTGCCCTTACCTAAATTATCAAGGAAGAAAATAAGACTTTTAGAATGGAAGAGACGTAAATAGATTCCATTAAAGTAATTCAAAGCACAACCATAACTATGCAAAATGCAAAAATTACATACCTGGGTCATCCTCATCTCTTGGCACTTTTTTGAAGCAGTCATTAAGGGACAGGTTGTGTCTGATAGAGTTCTGCCAGCCCGCTTTGCTCTTGTTGTAGAAAGGGAAATTATCAGCGACGTACTGATAAATTTGACTCAGCGTCAGTCTCTTGTCTGGTGCTCCATGGATAGCCATAGCGATGAGAGCAGAGTAGGAGTAAGGGGGGCGTACCAGCTTCATCAAATCTTCTTGTGAAGGGAGGGAGAACCAGCTCAGTTCCCCTCCTGGACCGCCAGCACCAGGTGGACCCAGGTAAGGCCTCTGCATGCCATAGTGCTGAGGAACAAACGGAGGGCCGGGATTACCTGGCGGGGCGGTGGTAGCCAGGTACGGCGATGTGTTGATCCCAGAGCTGTTAAACCATAGGTAAGGGTTTGAGGAGGAGCTGGTGTAGTCACTTATCTCATAGGTGGTAGGAGTAGTGCGCTGAGGACTTGGCAGTGAAGGAGGAGGGTAGTAACAGTCGCCGTACATGCTGAGTTCAGGGGGCTCCTGGCCGAGGCTCGGAAACTGCGGGCCACATCGAGGAGGAGACTGACTCTGGGCCTCAAATGAAGACATTGTCAAGTTTCTTCTCACTTCTCTGTCTCTTCTTAATTCTTTGCCTTTGATGGGTTTTCTTCTCAAGACTTCTCAGACTCTTTCTCTCCACTCCAAAAGTCCTGCTCTTTCTCTTTACTCTTGTCTTTGTCCTTGCTTGTATGTCAAGATGTCACCTGGCACACTTTTATCTTTTCCTCTGGAAACGCCCCCCTCTATTTTGATTGGCTGTTTTTTCAGGTGAGCTCATTTTTTTTCCTGTTGTCAGCTAGTTGACTACTTGAGTGGAAAAATAATTTTCCACTCATGGTGTTTGTCCACCATTTGTCATATTTTTTGGATATTACAAGGATACTATTAAGTTTAACCTATGGCAGACAATTTTGTTAACACCCTGGTTTATGATTTCTTTTTAATCTTTACAAACATTTCATGTCAAACATATAAAAGTAGACTACTTGAGTAAACGATCTGATTCAAAAATCCTTAAGAAATAGCCTTAAGGAAACAGTATATTGTTCATGAACAAAACAATATATTACATCAATATATATATTGTTACACAACAAACAGGAAAAGTACTCACTTAATACTTGCCTCCAGCAGTAATGAGGAAAATGGACTGTAAGCAGATTCAGTTTATATAACTCTAGGGGGACGAGATTACCTCCTTGAAATAATATAGGCTTCCATTGCTGAATCCAAATGACCATTTATGATAATATAAAGAATACAGTCACCTACACTCTATTCGCATGATAGCAGGTTTTGTTACAATAGGTTTATTCAATTCATGTGTTAAAATAGTGCATTACTGTGTAGGATATTAAAACCTCATCACAGTTCAAAGTGAGCGTTTGTGACATGACAATGCGCATGCTTATTTTTTGCTTTCTTACATTAGCGCGAGACCCTTATTTTCCAAAGCAGCCGACAAACTTTCCTAAGGTAAGTTTATAAGTTTTGAACATTACCTTCAGACCCCGGCGAGAAAACTCAAGTTTACTAGCCTGCCTCGACAAATGTTACAACATCTTAGTTTTAGAAGTCTACTTTGCTAACTTTTTTTCTGCCCTAACATCACTTTGCTAACAGTAACAGGCTCGTTCCTAGCGTTAGCTAACGTTAGCTATTTTCATGCGGAGGTGTTTGTAAAGGGAGACGTGATAAAATAAATAATACGTGTGCAATCAGGATGGCCGATTCGTCCACTCGCTCCGAGCTTCCACGCATCAGCGACGACGACATGCTGGCGATGAACAAGGAATTGGAGAGGATGATTGAAGACGTTGAGAGTATGTCAGGTATGGGACGTTAACGGTATTGTGGCATATTTAGAGAGGTCAATATGAGCTCAGATAGCTTGGGCGTGAAGCTTAGGTAACTAAAATAAATGTCTGAAACATGCGATGTCACTCTCTTCTTATCTGTCTGCCCGCAGCGCACCTGACCTGGATGGCCTATGATATGGTGGCGTTGCGGACTAGTCCGGAGCTGGGAGTCTCTATGCAAAAGCTGAAGGAAGCTTATCTCAAATGTAGAGCTGCTGTTTGCGGAGACCCTGACCAGGAGTCACAGATTGACAAATCTGCTGAGACTGCTGTCACAACACTTTCTCAGATGTGATGCTTATAAGAGTTTTGAGTTCACAAGTAGGCACTAGAATTAACAAGTTTTAACTTTTAAATGTTAACATTGAAATCCCAGCGGATCTGTTTGTTTTTGGTAGCTGGAGGTGGGCATTCATGCCTTGTTTAGTTCTGACTACTTGCACTAAAACAGTATTTTGATGGTTAATTATTCATTTGAATGGACTGTAATGTTTGTTTTCTCACTATTAAACTGCCCTGGTCTGTGTAATTTTTTTAGAAAGATTTTTTAAGTAAATTAATTAAATAAATTAATAAAAATTGAAATAAAAATGTGTTCTGTCATTTTTTTCTTTGTTTTTTGGAGCCCTACCCTAAATGTAAACAGTAAAATATGTGTTTTAGTTTTACTGTTATGGATGACTTTTAGCTGAAATACAACATTGCCATTCATGATTGTCTGTCACATTTGATTTACCTTGTGTATGCTGATAGGTGACTGACTGTTTTTTGTGTGTATGAACTTCATTTTCAGATGGAGAACACAAAGAAGGTTGAAGAAGAAGCTACCTCTAACACCTGCATTGACCTGGTGAACATAATGAGAGAGCTAGATTCCCTTTCAAGCGCCTTGGATCGTCTGGCACGTATGTTTGACTCCCTTACTTGGTACTTCAAAAATGTCAGAAAACAATCATTTTTGCCACTAACGTGAAGTTGCTGATCAATTTGCAAATATGCAAAGCAGATGATGAAACTCCTCTCCCAGATGTGAAATGTGATAACTACAAGGGCATTATGGGCTGGCTCAGCCTTGCTTGTCGGTGTCAGTGGTGCAGATCTGCGTGATACTACATGATGTCTGTCAAACTGTGCTCTGCTGATTGGTAGATAGGAGTAACTGAAGGGTTTTACACGTGGTTGTCCATCAAGCTCTTTGATGTGAGGCATGCAGCTACCTTTTTTTTTTTTTTTTGCCACGGGGGACAGCTTTGTGCAACAACTGTCAGATCAGTGTGATTTCTTATCTGCTCACTTAAATATCTAAAAGCCTGGACCCAAATATATATATATATATATATATATATATATATATATATATATATATATATATATATATATATATATATATATATATATATATATATATATATATATATATATGTTTAATCTAAAATTATGTTTTGATATAGTACATTTTTGCAATGAATTAAGTTATCCCCAACAACAAATCATACGAGGTGTACTCAAGTTAATGTAAAAGTGTTTTAGGTATAATATTTTTGGACGCTTAAGTGGAAAACATTATTTCACTTCTAAATAAATGCAAAGGCTCGATTAATGTTCATTATATATTTCTTTAATTGTAAAATAGTCACACCAATAGTTGTTATCTTTTTACCAAGCTTATTGTTGATGGTCTTGTAGCCCATAACAGCCTTGTACAAATCTACAGTGTTGTCCCTGATGTCCTCTGACAGTTCTTTGGTCTCTATTTTGGTGGAAGAAATTAATTCTGTAGACAGGTGTGCTTAATATACATAATGAGTTGAGCTCAGGAGTATCTATAATTGTTTGACTGATTAAGTGTCACATGGGGACAACCTGAGTTCTGGCTGATTGTATGGGATCAAATACATATCTCACTCAGTTTTTGGTCTATATCTTTTGACTTATTTGAGCTGCCCTGCTAAGTCCTGATGTACTAAATAAAGGACAAATGTGTCCATCAGCACATCTCTCAGATTCAACTAATTTGGCTTGCATTACATTGCTATGTAAATCTAGGACACAAAAACATATGTTGTTGTCAGTCACACTGAATTAGTAGTGCTGTTTGAAATAGCAAGACAAACGAGAAAGCAACCTAATATGTCAGTACATGTTTTGTGTTTCGGTTTTAAATTCAGACTGTGTGGTTTTAAAGTGTAATAATATTTGATAGATCTGACACAGCTGTGAAACAAGATATTTGCTTTCTGCCGGCAGTGCGAACCAATCAGAGACAATGTGATCTGATCGTTTGTGTTGGCCACCCTGACAAGTTGGCGTCTCTAAAAATCCAAGAGGCAGTTAAGCAGCAGTCCTCAGAGGTGTGAATAAAGGAGGTAATGCTGTGCTCCTTTGTGAACAAACCATGACCCATGTAAGAAAAAAAAATCTCTCTTTGTGTTTACTAAAAATACAAGTGAGAGCAGCACAAAGATGAATTGCATAACAATGACCTTTGAGAGTGAAAATTGTGACATTTGCTTTACATGTTCTTAAAAAGATTTTGAATAGGCCACGCATGTATGCATGCACACAGATTAGCATATATGAGCACAGAGAAAGGTGCGAACACGCACATTAAAACTGTTGTCAGTGCTGGTCAATGTCCCGTAGGGTGCAGCAGACAACTCTGGGGGTGCTCTTCATGACTCTGGTCTGTGGCATCAATGAGCTGCAGCGGGGTGTGTGTGTGATGGTTAATCAGCTCCTTCACCCCAGGGAAACTCTGAAGCACAAACAGCACACACAAAAAATGACGGGGACCTAATGATGCAGTGCAGCACAACTTAGCATCACACATTCCCCGAGGCGTGCCGCAAGATGTGAATAGTTTACTTTAAGCGAGCATGTTGATTTTTTTTTTTGTAACATTACGCTGTCATTGCTTCCAGTTTACCTTGGTGTTTTTGAGGCCACTGCCGAGAGTGTAGCCATTGCCTTGGTGACGGATCTTAATGTTGTAAACCTTGTCTTGATACAGCAGCATCAGGGTGAAGGGGTGCTCGACTGAGCCGTTAGAGCTGTCCCTCACCACAAAGGCACCATCCTTAAAGATACATACATGTAAATACACAAACCCATACATTCACATTATGCATCCAGTAACATTTCAGATGTGTGTGTGTGTGTGTGTGTGTGTGTGTGTGTGTGTGTGTGTGTGTGTGTGTGTGTGTGTGTTTTTCTGTCTGCTTTAGAATGAGAAGGTGCAACATCTGACCTTGTTGACCTCCCGAAGAGCAGCCTCAGCTTGGTGTCTTGTCAACTTTCCTCCATACCAACTCGAATCCAAGCCCTGAGCGCACCATGATAGAACAGTCAGTGTAAGTGTAGCGCTATCACAGACAGTTCCAGTTAGACTAGTTAATAAAAGGCAGTGTATAAGATATAAGCATCTCTGTTGTTCTTTCTCTTTGTACAGCATTGTGATCTGCTGTTTCCTTTCTGAAAGTGCTCATGATCTATAAATAAAACCTTAATTGGACCATTGGGTTTTCTCACATTTGTATAAATAACTTAACGCACTTTTTTTTTTTTAATACCTTTTTTAGTCTTGGTGTCGAATTGTATTCTTCTGTAGATTGTGTCACTCCTGAAGGTTCTGGAATTAATTTACTTGGCCTGAAAGAGGAGAGATTCAACACACACAATTATTAAATAGTTGCATTGAATTAAAGTGAACGTCTTTTTATGCTCATAAATTGTTCAGGCTGTTCTACCTATTGGACACATCAGTAGGCACAGGCACCTTTGGATGATGAGGTTTGCTGATAGTATCTTTTACAGCACTGCCCTCTTGTGGACATTGTTGATGGTGTGAAATAGAAATGATAAACATTGTAACAACAGTGTAACACTTTTGTAGGACACCTGCTATAACTATTCCAGCATGTTGTAGGTTGCATACTTATTTTTGGAATGTCTTTTTGGGATGATCCAGGCTTCTTGCTCCGGTCTAAGTGCACACTTGCAGGAACTTATAAATAAAAAAAAAAAAAGGAAATCTTTCAATGAAATGGGCGTACAACACTCATCATAACTGGTAAATTCAGCTTTTTGATTCAACACATTTTTGTTACCTGCTGGTTTTAACGGTCTTTGGAGGATGTGATCCCCCCTTGGGGTTGATGGCAGTGGAGGTTTGAAGGTTCTTTGAGAGAATGGTGGATCAGGAAGAGGTTCTGTGCACATGTTATCATACATTCAGGACACATTAATGCCAGTTCTGGTTTCAAAGCATACTAGGTAAAGGAGGAGCAGGAGAATTAGCTACTTCCAAAAAATATAATAAATAAATAGTCAAACCTTAGAAGAAATTGTACAGTGTAGGTAGGCATAACATGCTGCATAAAATTCTCATCACAGAAACCTGTAGCAGAGCTACATTTTCAGTGCTACAGCCTCAAAAAAAGCTGCATAATAATGTTAGCAAACCGCAAATTTGAAGTCATTCCTCTTTTTACCAGTGAGTCACACTAGTCAAAGCAAATGTCACTGATTGGTGCCACAGTCTTGAGTCAGCCTGGGGGTAAAGTGTCTATTTTGTTTGGCTTGAAATTAGTCTTTGTTTTTGTCAGTCTTGTCTCAGACTAATCTCTGAGCAAAAATAGGGCTGCTCTACCCATACAGACAGGTCTAATATAGTCTAGTATCTCTGTGAAAGTGTCCCCAATTCATATAGGCACTGAGATGCTTACATATATAACTGCATTTCTTTATACAGTATTATTCTGAATTGCTCTCCTTTACCTCTTTGACAGTCTGGAGGTTTTGGCCCTCGGGGGGGTCTTGGAGGCTTCGCTAGGTCTCCAGCAGCAGGCTGCTTGTACTTTGCTTCACTTGTCTTGTCCTGTCCTGGTTGTTGCTCAACTACACTGCAGTTGTAATTCTCTGCTTCGTGTTCTGGACCCTCATAGATTGGATCATCGCTCTCATTGTCCTTACCGCAGCCCGGACATGTGATACAAGCAGAGCGCATGAGTGCAACTCATGACAAAAGCAACTTTTTAAAAAAATTTCACATGACGTATTAGGTGCGTAATTAAGCTGTTAGGTGCATACGTACAATTGCTTGTTAAAACAAATATCAACTTGGTAATCACGTTTACGGCAGTGCATTTAGGCATGCAAACATCTTGAAAGCCACCTGCTGAATGTGGCATGATTGTTATCGCCTTGTCTGAATATTTCAGAAACTGATGAACCCCTGGGTTTTTCCCTCACATAGATAAAGGATTTACAGAAAATGGTCAGAAAAAGAGAAAATATGCAGTAAGTGGAATGTCCGAGTTCAAAATGGTAACTAACTCAGCAGTAATTCGATACAACCAAGTTATGCAAAAGAGCATCCCTGAACACACAACACATTGAAGCAGATGGGCTGCAGGAGAAGAAGACGACTCCTGTCAACTAAGAACAGGAAACTGAGGCAACAGTTCACACATGGTCATCAAAGTCAGGCAGTAGAAGATTTGAAAAACATCTAGTCGAGTTTGGCTGCTGCACCACGTCACAAAGCTCAGATCCTCTCAAACTCAACGATTAGAATCAGAACCAACAACTGCAAAATGCCATCGTGTAAACATGGACTAAAATCTCTGAGGAATGTTTCCAGCACTTTGATGCACTCTGTGCCACAAATATTAAGTGATTCTGAAAGCAAAAGGGGGTCCAACAAGCAAGCAAGGGGTGCCTAATGAAGTGGCTAGTGTATTTACTTACGAACTCATCAGATTCCCAAACGTCTACTTCTTGTACAAATACTGTAGTGAAATAAATTGTAAAAAGAGGACAGTGAAGCCTTACGAAAGATGGTAGCACAATGTTACAGACACGGTTAAACTGACCTTTATCTTGTTTCGGATACTTCAGCGGTTTTGATCTGGACAAAAAAATAAAACAGACAGGTTTTTTTTTATGTTCGGTGAGCAACTGTTTTAGAGTCAGCTGAAGATATAAATAGTGTATGTAGTTTACGCTCTTACTTGTGACTAGTAGCCTTCTTGCGCTCTTCTTTGTTGATTTCAGTTTGTATCTTAGTAATTACTCTATAAAGGTGCAGCACAGAGACAAGTAAAATATTATCAAAGATGGTAAGTATCATTATATTATTTATTAATTTAGGGTCCAAAATACTTAATACAAAAAAACATGCAACCAATCAATATAATGAACCTTTTCATGTTTTCAGAGATATTAATTGTTGGGTAATTTGTCAGTGTAAGAAATACACTTTCAGTTAGACTCACGGGACAAAGAGGCAGGGGAACACTTGCAGATCACACTCTGTCATATTCTACATGACATGGATTTGGAGATCATGAAAGTCAGATTTATTGTGATTTCAGAATAATAAAAAAAGAAATGTTACACACACACACACACACACACACACACACACACAGACACGCTTACCATAAACTGTGCTCCATCTATGCTGCTCTTTGTCACTACTCTGTCACAGCCTGGCAGTTTAAGCTGAGAGGAGAGTGAAGCTTTGAGCACATTTAAACCATGCAAGTTTTCTTGTTTGTTTGTTGTTTCCTTAAATTAGCGTGAAATGCTACTTTTTAGATAAGGTGTTACCAACTAAAACAAGGCATGAATGAAAAAGCAGGAAATATATCTTTTTCTTGGTTAAAAAGTGAGCTTTTGTTTTTGCAAATTATGCAGTCGCGCTTATCAGATGTTCATAAATAATGTTAATCAAGAGACTACAGTACTTGGAAGGTATAAACATCTCTACTTTCACCTTCAAACTAGTTTTAATACTCACCTTCCGCATGTAGTCCGCTAGAGTTTGGGCATTCCATCCCATCACCTCTGCTTTTGAGGGAACGTTAGAAAAATTCATTCTTGTCTGTTGTGAATGATAACTTACACTTGATAACACAGTGACTTTACTTGCCAGCCATCATCTTACTCATCACTGTGAAATGATCGGTCTAAAATTACCCCTGCTTAAGCACACTTTAAGAATGCGTGTGTTTTTTTTTTTTATACTCTCTCACCTATTGTGTAAGAGAGTAAAAGGCTTCTGTGGTCAGAAAGCTATGAATAGAGCATGCATGCACTGCAAATGGTCGATCTGTAAACACAGAGGCTGTTGATTTCATTTCTAACACATGGTTAAGTCTGCTCAAAGTTGATTGTCAATTTTTAATGGACAGCAGACTTGCAAACTGAAATGCAAACCCGGGATAAATAGTGATGCTTGGATTGTAGATGTTATGTCTCACATTGTGAGTTAGGGTTTTATATATATATATATATATATATATATATATATATATATATATATATATATATATATATATATATACACACACACACACACACACACACACACACTTTTATTACCATTCTACCTTTTAGTCTTATTGTTGGTTGTGTTCGGTCTTTTTTCCCACCTGCAGCTTGTGTGAGACCTCTTGGTATCTCACACCCTGGTGATAGAGGAGGGCAGCAATGAGAAGGGGTGATCAATCACGCTCTGACCCCCCTGAGCCACTCTGGGAGAATACACAAGTTCCCCTGGGGGGTCCTTGTGGCAGAACCCCCTACCTCTGTTTTCTTCTTTTATCCTGAATTGGAAACATACCCCTGTGACATGTAACTGCCACCAAATGTGGTATAAATAATAAAAAGTGATGGGTCAATGTAAGTTCTTCCTTAAAAAAAATATTCCTTTACTGAGTCTAAAATGTTTGAAATGCTAAAATCATAAAACTCCTGAAAGATAAATAAATGCAGTTTAGTGGGTGAAAAAAATGTCAAATGCAGGGTCTGCTCAGGGGCATCTCACTTGTAGAGTAAATCCAAGCACAGCTGAGCATCATATGGGAACAATATGGCACCAGTAATGTATTCACTGGAGAGTAGAGATAAAGCGTGAGGGCCTCCAGTGGGGCAAAACCTTCATTAACGCACAGCAGGACAGCATGGGAAATACGGGACATCCCTAGAGGGGAAACAGACAAATGGGAAGTGTGGGAGGGAGCGTTTCAGGTCGGTGAGAGTGTTATTTGTTTGCTTCTGCAGCCAGGAATTTAACTTGATGTTATGCTTCTTTGATCCTTGGTTGTGTTAGAACCCAATTTTGTCCCCAAACAGTACATACGCTAACAGTAGTCTGTTTATTTGTAGAGTTGTGTAACTATTTGCCACAGTGTTTGTGTTTAGATTTAATATGACATGCCTAATTTCACATTGCAAACATGGTTGAAAACTGAAAAAGTGGAATGCATTCGCTGTTTTGCCCCAGGTCTCGGGGCTTTATGATGTAGAGACACCAGATAGTCTGATAATTCATGTCAGAATTTCTCACTTATCTCTGTGTTTTTATTGGTGCAACAGTAACTGTTCTGTAAAGATAGTGAAACAGACCTGTCACCAGACCCATAACTGTTAACATTCCCTCCCCCTACGCCTTCCCCTCCAGCCATGGGCCCCCTGAAGAAGGTAATATCCATGCCATCAGTCATTTAGTGGAATCAGTGGCAGATTTATGACACATCCAGCTGAGAGGCAAGGTTTTGGAGATACAGGGGGTACAGGAGAGAAAAACTGACATGCCAGCAGAGATAGATCTAATACTAATACCTAATTACTTGCAGATGATAAGATTAGAAATCATCTTGCTTTTCAGGGGAAAAAAGTGAGTCATGCTTTTATATAAGTGTCTGATTGCATATACAAGATTCATGTAACAGCGAATAAACACCAGGCTTTAGCTTTAATGTGTTGAGACACATTTGCATTCCATTTGGAATGTGACAAAGACTAGCGTGGGCAATGGTGTCGCCGATTACCAACCAAACACTGTAACTTGAATGGTGGAAGCGCTTCCCTAATTTGTCTTTCAAAGGCTCTTTGCTCTTTGAATAAAAATCAATCCACATTGACATCAAAGTGGTGGCGGATAAACGCTGGATCGACACCTCGGTGTGGCGTAAACTGCACGATGTTATCCCTGTAATCCCCCTTTTAAAATGCATGCAGTTGATTCTTATTATGTGCGTGCGCGGTGTCAGAAACTGTGGTGGCCCTCTTCTAGAGAAAAACTGAAATTGTAGATACAAATATTTAGAAGGGTTTTTTTTTTTACATTTTTATTTTAATTACAGCATTCTTAATAAATAGACACTAGGATATCATACACGAAAGAGGGGGGAAAGTGCAAACAGACAAATCCATAAACGCAGTCGTTTTCATTTGGGTCCACGATCTCTTCGTTTTCCATCCCCACCGTCCTTCCTGCCGCACACGTGTTTGACTGTAACGTGGGCGCAGTCCTCGCAGTGCACCTTACAGCACCAGTGGAATTTGCAGTTACAGCTACTCATCACCTCCGTGCGCTTTTCTTCCACTCCCAGGCCGCATTCGTGACACAGCCTGCGGCAGCTCCTTCTTTCCCCTTGCGTCAAGCCCTGTCCGTGCAGCAGACACTCCCTGCCCTCCGTGCCGTGCGCCCCCAAGCTGGCGTTCTTCCTGCAGTAGTCTGGAGAGTCCTGTAGGTAGATGAGCTCTGACTGTGCGATGCTGCCGAGCGCGTCCATGATGGCACCTTGGATATCCGCGCTGTTACCGGCGTTCATGCGCTTTTGGTCGATGTCCAGCTTTTCAGCGTGAATGTACTTGATCCTCAAGTAATTGCCCACGGCTCTGAAATCGGACAGCTGTGTCCAGCAGGTTTTGACACTGCAGCTCTCAGACATTCCGTGGCATCTGCAGATACGCGTCATTGTGTCTTTCACGGCCTGTTGGAAACAAGGTTCTGTTAACGGCTGCTGATGCCTTAGCGCTGAGTGATGAAGGGTTAGTAAAGAAGTGCGTGTCGTTTGAAAACAACTCACCAATCGGCCAGCCGCGTTGTTGTGGAGGTTGACAGCAGCCCTAGAGTCCTGACCCGTCTCTTCCGCATCCACGTACTCTTTGGAAATCCTCTCTCCAAACTCCACGTTAGCACTGCAGCCACCCCACAACCATCCGCGACCGCCTGCACGACACAGTTTTGAATACTTAAAGATCATTAATTAAGAACTTGCATGTTGACAAATGGCGCTGTAACTCGTACGTTGACTCACCAAGCTTTCCGTTCTTTGAACCATCGCAGCCACAGTTTTCGAGTTCGCCAAGACTGCAGTTCCTGGTCAGAGTGTACATGACCCCTGCTGAACTGATAGCATGAACGAAAGCCGTTTCTCTGGTGGCTGAATGAGAGGAAACATACAAGGTCTACTGCCACAGCCTCTTATAGGAGAATACATAACCAGCATTGACTAATAACGTGTAGAATGTTGCATTGTTTTTATTATAACTCTGTGATAATCAAGGCCACACTACAAAGGTACAAAGAAAAATAAAGTGGTATAAAGGTCAACATGTCCAAAGGTCACCAACTAAATCAGCATCAAAAACATGAAAAATAGATCCACATCCATGGGTGTGCGTGTGCATATTCAAGCACGGGTAAAAGAGTATTTTAAAGGCAGGTCTGGCCAGGGGCGTAGCAGAGATTGCAACAAGTCTAACAATAGTTCTGTAAAGATATTTTAATTGATTTAATTGCTTTAATTAACACATAAAAAGCATAGAAACACTGGAAATTACTTTTTGCCAGGAAAATCTGGGAAAACCAATCATTTGGTTGGAAATGCCGAATAAAACTTGAGGCTCAATAGAGAAACAATAACTACCTCGTTTCAGTCCTTTAAGCTGGGTTGCGCTGTCGGGGCAGTTCCATCTATCCCAGGCAAACTGGCGTTTGCACTCCTGGACGCCAGTCTGTGTGCCCACCTGCACGCTCTTTGCGTAGGTGAGATAGTCCTGCAGAAGAGGCAGTGACAGTCTGTCCTTTATTTTGTTTTTATTACATTTGAAATGTGGAAAAAAATGTTGCCACAATAAAAGCAATCAAATATATATGTATATATACCTTTGACCCCGTCATCAGAAAATTGCTTGCGACCCTGAGAACAATAATAATAATGATAATAATAATAATAAAAGTCATATAATTCTGTCTTCTGTTCACTTATTTTAAAGCATGCATGCAACTAGTGTATACATGTCTTACCAAGCGTATCCAGGATTGATTCTACACGAAACAAACAGCAGCCAAAAAATTGATTGCGCCATCTTCACCTATCCCGTTGTCGTTATCCTGCTTATAGAGATGTAGGTATTTTGACCCCGTGTGCTGCAGCTTTGTCCTTTACTTGACTGAGGACCAAATAAGTCTTCTTCTTTGTCTTGAGACCCGAGAAAGCTGATTGGGTGACTGGTTCAGGAGACGCCTATTCGCACTTCAAAGGTTGGCATTAGGAAGTAATTTATTTACCTACCAAAGACTGTATGACACCAAGGCACCCGCATATAAGACTAAAAGACTCAGAATTTTACCACCGACAAACTGGGAGGCAGTTACGTGTATTGTATAAAAATATTTATTATTTTAAATAATTATTAGGTAGACTTTTAAATATTAAACCAATTTCAGTAGTCACACGTGATAAACAGCGAACAAACATCCTCGGAACTCCCAAGTTCCCAACACTGCTACTGTTGCTCCAATGCTTGAAGATTTTGGTCCACAAGACAAAATTTGACCTATACACACTCCATTCAATACTAAAGGGGGGAAAGGTACTTTAAAGGACTTCAGCTAAAAAATTTAAATAACATTCATGTGATGCAGAATAATTTCTCATGTAGTTCGTAAATATAAAACTGGTTAATATGATGAAAATCATATTTATCGAATAATGTGAAGAGTTCAAATTTTGCAAGAGATCCCAGTCATTGTTGATGCGCACTGTTCCTGCCTTTTTTGTTCTTTTTCCTCCCACTTTTGTGCGCGCAAAAGTATTTGGCTACAACTCGCTTGCATTTTTCACACTTAACTGTGCAACACCAGTGAAATTTGCAGTTGCAGCTGGTGAAAACCTCTGTGCGCTTCTTCGCCACTTTTAGGCCGCATTCATTGCACAATCTGCGGCAGCTATTTTTCTCCCACTCGGACATGTTCTTGTCCTCCTTAAAGCACTCCCGTCCCTCTGTACCGTGGAGTCCGAGGGTCTGGTTCTTGACGCAGTAATTTGGAGAACTCTCCAGGTAAATGAGTTCCCTTGTAGCGACGCTCAAAAAAGTGTGCGTGACTGCGTCTCGGTTGTCCGCGCTGTTCCCTGCTCTCGCCGCTTTCTTGTCCATTTCCAGTTCCTTTGCATGTTTGTACTTCATCTTCAAGTAGTTGCCCACTTCTCTGAAATCGGCCATCTGCATCCAGCAGGTTTGGATGGTGCAGCTTCCAGATACTCCGTGACATTTGCAGGCTTTCCTCATGGTTGCTTTGATTGCCTGTCGAGAGCACAAACGTTTTACCAAAAAATAAACAGAAAGCCAAACAAAAACAACGATCTCGTTTTTCATTTATTACGCTGTGTCAGAACACTATTGACATAAAAAAAAAACCGTCAATAATATTAAGATCAAATCTTACCAGTCTGCCTGCCTTGTTGTTATGCAAGTTGACCGCTGCGCGCGAGTCATGCCCATCTTCCAGCGCGTCCACAAACTGTTTGGAGATCTTCTCCCCAAAAGCAACATTGTCACTGCATCCTCCCCAAATCCACCCTACACCGCCTGAGACAAAATAGCACATGACGTTATTTCGCTGTAGGAATACAAGCCAATTTAGAAATCGCTTACTGTAACCGCGGATAGAATGCTCATGGAATACATGTTTACCCGGCTGTCCAATTTTGGAGTCATCGCAGCCGCAGTTGTCAAAGTCCCCAGCCGTACAGTTCTTGGTGAGCGTGTACATCACTCCGGCAGCGCTGATGGCATGGACGAAAGAAGTTTCCCTTGTGGCTAAAATAAATAACAAACAAAGAAATCCGGATTTTTTTACTTGGATATCCAGTTTGGCACGAATAATGCGTAACTGATGAGTTCTAGTTTTGTGCGTGAAAAGCACTTTACGCACAGGCGCTTCAAGATTGCTCTCAAAAAAAGCGCACGACCTCACTAATTTTAGTTGCCATAGATTTGATTCAAAAAGAGTTCTTACCACTCCGCATGCCGTTGTGTGGGGACAAAGAAAGCGTGTTCTCTGGACAGTTCCACTTCTCCAAAGCGAATTGGCGTTTACACTCTTGTATCCCACTCTGTGCGCCCACTCGCACGCTGCTGGCATAGGTCAGATAGGCCTTGGATGAGAAAGGAAAGGAAGTTATGAATATTAATGTTAGTGCTAATTACATAGAATTTGGCTGGAAGGAACAGCTTTTACGCAACACTCATTCTTAAAATCTTAAATGGTATTACCTTAGGTCCAGTCATCAAGAAATTATTCATGGTCCTGTAGAGGGGAAAAAAGATAGCTATGTTAAACCTGTAAGTTATTTTACCAATTGCAAACCCATAGAAACTATAGCATTTAAAACTTTCTTTACGAGAGAAAAAAAGGACATACCAAGCAGATGACAGCTGAAAAAGACAACACAGGAACAGAACCAAGACTGCAGAGAAATTCAGTGGTTGCATAGCGTGTGTATTCCAAGCAGAGGCTAGTGTGACGTATTCCAGATGTGAGCGCCAAGAAAAGAAGGAGGCGACTGAAGTTTGTCGCCCTACTCGGCGCTCATGATATTTATATGGTCGTGCCCCCTTTGACAGACAGATTTGTCCAGCAAGTAACATTTTACTGTGAAATGCGTCAACGACATTGGCTGGGGCTTCCCATGGACAAATAGGAATTGTCGGTGCATAAGTGCACTTCAAAGAAGCAACGCAGACGAATTCACCTGTTGTTCCCAGGCTCTGATGCTAATTATAAAAACAAAGTATATGCATGGATTTAAAGTATATGTATGTGTGTCAGTATATGTGAATCCATATGAGCACTACGTATAGAATAATTAAAACCATCTTCTAATAATCCCCCGGATTTGGAGACATTTAAGAATAAAAGTATTATTTTTGACTAATAGAAGATCATTATTCACACAAAAAGTAATCTCTGTATGGGTTCATTGTGGTGATTACTGTTCATCTTTATGTGCACACAAATCGAAGATAGCTTAGCTAAAAGATAATATAAATAAAATCACTTGAAACATTCGGGAGATGGCACCAGTATCCCATGGGGACACTGGGTACTACAAAGCCTTACAGCTTTTCAGGAGTGACAGTATATAGTCATGTAAATACCGCCTCACACATCGGCGAAATTGGCACCGTTGTGATAATAGGATAATAGATGTTTCCCTGGGAAACAACTTGGTGCGAAAACAGTCTGGGATTTACACGAGTAAAGACACATAAGACACGTAAGGGCTATGACAATTAAAATGTAGCATTGCAAGGTCATTTTATTTCATAATATGTTTAGTTTGACTTTTGATAAAATATTAAAAAACTGTAAGTTATATGCAGGTTTAAGCATTGGATGATCCTTTCAGGCTGATCACGTTTAATCCCGCTGATTCGCTTTCTGGCTTTAGCCCACATAATCATGTCCCTCATCAAGGAATCATCACCACCAGTTTCTGTCTTTTCATACTTTTACTTGCGACTTGGACAGCGGACTTGTCAGATCCCCTTTAAGCCACTCAAAATCCCTTAAAACAATAATTCACTCAGCCTGCACAAAAAGCGGAGAGGTGTAGATAATCCCCACTAATTAGATATCAGCTAAGGTCGTGACTGAAACCTACAGCTCCCCTCCCCACCCCACCCCCGGTCTGACTTACTCTCAAAAAGTTGAGAATAGTAGAGAACAGCTTAAGCCAATATGAACCTTTAACGATATTAATGGATTTACTGATAGAAACAATCAATCTGGGCGTGTCTACATGACGACATAAGTATCGAAACTCTCAGGACTACAGATCAGGACAAAACACCGGGCTTATTGGGTGACATTTTAAACGAATGTTGCAAGGAGCACATAGAAAATTTCTTCTTTTTTTTTTTTACCCACCACCTTACACACTTTGGGAGTGAGAACGTGTTGCACACACGTACCCTTTTAAGTAATTGACAGTGGTGAAGTGAATATGCATTAGTAAAACTGAGCTAAAATAAATTTCGGACACAGGAGACCAGTGAGAGTTGGTGAATGGCTTGCAGTGTGAAGTACGAGAAGTGGGTCTATCAGAACTCGGGAGGTGAGAAGTTTGACAGGCGGAGGCAGGGTGACAGGAGCAACACCCGCAGGCGGAGATTTGGGGTTATAAATCACTGATATTGAGTTTAGGGTGGGTTTACTGGTCATTTTTGGTGTCACCGTAATGTTTACTGAATAATTCTGAACATCAATTTAGAAGTCAAAACATAGCTGTAACCAGTGCCTTTTACAGGAATATGGGGAATGAAATTATTTTTCACACCATACTCAGGTTCACGTTTTTTTTCTTCCAACGCAGGCGATGCAATCAAATTTAACAATACAAATCATTACGTGCTATTGTAACGGTCCCCACCCCCATAGAGCTATTTCTGTCAACTGCTCCATTTAACTTTAATATTTAAAATGACACAATCATTTCAACAGGACAAAATGCTGTCAGTTAAAACAATACACTACGACTGTGGATACATTAACCGTCAGCTTTGTTGACTGACTTCTTCTCCAATTTTAGTTGATTCACCGAGCTCAGCAGCAGACGTCAGGCGTTTAAGAGTCTATAAATATGTGAAAAGGCTGGTGTCTTTTATAGAATCATGGTTTGGAAGTCCTAACTTGTGGATGGTGGTCAGGTTAGGGATGATCTTTGGACACAGGAGTATGGCTGTACCGCTATATTAATGCGTCACACTCCTGCGTGTATCATTAAGTGCAAGGGCAACAAAACTTCATAGCAGGGTTTTCTAAGTGAGGCATGTCCCATACAGCAGTCCAAGAGCATAACTGCAATTCAACAAAGTTGAAATGGAAGCTGCAGATCTCACCATAGCAGGGAATTCTGACGTTGATTATCAGACCCGTGTTTAACATTGCTTAGAAATGTTTGTAGGGTTTTTTTCTGTCTCCTGTAAAAATCTTACACTCTCAATTCTCTTCATTTTGCATTTATTTAGTTAGTGGTAGTTTTCACACTGAAACCGCAGCGCTTGATTAGATCATCCTTCTGTACACTGTCACAAATCTAAGCGTGAACATCAGCTTTCTGATTTTTTAGACCATGTGGACATACATTTTTATCTTCACGTGGTCAAAAAAATTATTTTTTAGTTTGTTAGTGACTATTTCTTCAAATGTAGTGCAGTTTGTATTTTTTTATTTCACATTTTTGATACTTCTCTACCAAACTAACAATTAATTATATTCTATTCTAGAGCCAAGATTGACAGATTGTATTGGTTTAGTAACACCATAAAACCTAACGCTGTTCTATTTATTACATGAGCCTGCACCCCTGAATAGTTAGCGCTTGTTTTCTTAAAAAAAAGGCTAAATTAATTATTGTTATGATTATTATAATTGTTTGTTATTGAAGACAGATTATTTTGTCTATCAGTCAAGTAATAGCAAATAAGACAGGGTAGCCTGAAATGTTAGCCACTGTGATAAATAAATTGGAATAATTTCCAATTCGGAATTATTCTGAACAGTTACTCAATTACTATATTTCTATTTTCAATATTGCTTTGTGTTTGTGTGTGATTAATTTATTATTTAATTTAGTAGTTCATGTTTAACATTACAAGAGTCAGCATAAGGGCATAAAAAGACAACACAGCTGCTTGAGGCCTCCACACCACCAGGGGGAGTCTCAAGCTCATTAAATGTCACACAAAACTAGCGGGTAAATGTATGTGTGTATATATATATATATATATATATATATATATATATATATATATATATATATATATATATATATATATATTTTTTTTTTTTTTTTTTTTTTTTCATCCGTGGAATATAAATTTTGAACATATAAAACAAAAACAAAAATGAACCTTTAAGTAAGGTGAGCTTGGTTTATATTGTATGTGAATCAAAGGCATTATGGTTGGCAGCCTACCTTTAGCTTACTAGTCAGTTATAACAGCCCAGAGAACATGTGTGGTCTTTGTGTTTGGATTATGTTCCTAAATAACGATCATTTTAACATAATGAAAAAATTCTATTAGCTAGTTCTTCGGTGTAAGATAATTGTTATTGCTCAGTAACTAACAGGTGAAAATGTATGTCCTTAATATTTGACTACCATTGTCCCATTATGAAACAGGCCTTTTGTTCTATAGACCAGCCTTATTTTGGAGTCTTTGCTGTTATAATCCAGCATTGTTACACCTCAGTTAGCTCCGTGTTTTAATTTTTAAGACCTGCTTCTACTGCTTGATTAAAATATTTCCTCAGAAGCTTTGCTGAAACATTTCGGAACATAGAAAACAACATCTGCCTATGGTGCTTTCCAGTGCACTATAAGCCACGATAAGGGTTGTGTTAGGCGTACAAAGCACAAAAAATCAAGCATGGACCACATATTGTTAACGCTGGCGCTTCTGAGGTGGGGGATGGCTTCAGAATCAAATTGTGCTTAAGGCCCCATAAAACCTTGGGCTGATTAGCCACTAGCACTATATTTTCTGATCCCAAACCTTATGCTGGTTTATTGTAATCACATTAACATTAGCACTCTAACATACATTAGTAGGTAAAACATACACCAGCATTATATTACATTTTTTTCTATATTTTAATGTGTGAGTCATTTGCTTTATTTCTTTGCCTCATAAATACAGTGTGTGTCTGTGTTTGTGATTGTCTTGATTTGCACATCTGTAAAAACGAGACATCAAGATGCACAGGACTGACTGGTTCCATGTCTTCATTTTTATTTCATAAATAAAAGTAAAAAGTTGATTAAGAAAACATCCCACATGATTTAACTTCAATTACTCCCATGTCCATAACCAGCTCCCCACCAGCCCTATAGCCTGGATGCCTGCCTGTCTCTCTGTGCTACATCACTACACCACTTCCCAGTTTGGCAACATTGGAGACATGTTAGCTATACGCTAACAGCACAAGACAGGCACCCAGGCTGGAGTTTTAATATTGGTTACAGAGGCTCCCTTGTGAGGATGCCATATACCCTTAACAGCACCCTGGGGAGCTTAAGAGCACCCATTTCTGAAGACAATGAAAGAGATTCAAATACTGTAATAATCAAAAGAAAGTGCTTTTTGTTGCCGCATCTCAGCTTCTTTTCTTCGTGTGCTTGAGTCAAGGTGTGGCATCGCCTTTCCTCTCTTGCTCAATGGCTAGAAAAGAAGAGAGAAACACAACCGTTGGTAGGCTCTTGTTCAGTAAACGTGTGTGAGGATGTTGCTTTTTGATTTTGCTGTGTATAAAATGTGTGATGACATTGCAGCTGTTTGCTTCAGAGCTCCCGCCGGCTGACAATGCGGTCTCTCGATAGCACAGGAAGTGATGATGAGGAGCTACTGACAGTAACAAATGATTGCAGACGACGAAGCCTTTGTGGCTTCAACAGTGATCAGAAACACACGGCGCACAACGAGCACTCACTCTCTTTGGTGGGCAGAGGGTTTTTCTCTTTTGTCTCCGTCTTCTTCAGCTTCGTCTTGTCGAAACGAGCGATCTCGGTCATGTCAGGCTTGTCAGACATTTTGGCTGGCAAAGGTGAGAAAGATACCTGAGCACACACATTTGACCTTTCCTGTCGAGCCTTAAATTGATAATGCAGCATAATGTGATCAAAATCATTGTAGCAATCTGAAAGTTCATCGTAGGAGCCATTAAATCTGTGAAAGCTTTGTCTAGCCTTTAGAATAAACTCTGCAATGACTGTACATAAAGGGAGTGGCTACTACATGTGCTGCTCAGACTACATCCACATGGATGAACATGGGTGGTGGCTGCCTCCCACACGGCTTCACATTGGCTTCTCCAAAACGTAGATGTAGTCAACATGTGCTTGCTTTCACCCAGCTGTATTTTCTTTCCTTTGTCCCTGATTTTACCTCTCTAAGGCTAAAGTCTTTGTTCTCTCCCTCTGCATCATCTCTCTCTCTTTCTCTCTCTCTCACCCTACTGCATCCACCCCTGCAGCCTTGTGGATATAGGCAATGCTCCACAGGCTCCACTGCAGTTTTATTCCTAGGCTAGCCTCAGGTCTGACTAATCTGCCTTTCACAGTCTAGCCCAGTCATGCCTGTCTGAACTGCTGCTTTGTCAGAGTCTTCTGTGCAAATATGACAAGCCCACAAGCCTGCAGCAAGTCATTTACAAACCAAGCAACGGCAATCTCCTCACTAGTGTGAATTTGAATGGGGCCTAGGAAAATTACTTTGACAAAGAAATAGATATGCTTGGCACACATCCAGAATGTTTATGGCGCACTGAGTCATTTCTTTATCGCGACATGTATATACACTAAGCTTAGCATTAATATTAATATTAGCAGTGATATTCTCACCCTTTCCGATTCATTGTTAAATCCAATTATCCAAACAATTTGTAATATTGTATCTTTATCTCTATGACCATCAGTGTCCTCAACATCCCTTTTCCCACATTTTTTCTGCTGCCATTGCCCATCTAGCCACACCCAATCCTTTGTCTGAGTCCTGGTAAAAAATCAGAACCAAAGAGAAACACAGAAATGAAGAGCATACTAAGAGATGAATCATTCTTACCGACGTTCCACGAAGCAGTGGGCTAAAATCCACCGGTGGAGAGAGTAGGGAGGGACAGCGATAGCGAGATGGAGAGAAGAGAGGGGCACGGAAGCTGAGTGATTCTGCCGGTGTGTGCACGCCTGCCTGCATCCAGGGTGTGGGTATAAGAGAGAGGGAGGGGAAGAGAGAGAGAGGTGGTGGTGGTGGTGAGAGAATGACTGAGAGCTTGGTCAGCCTCCCTTCATGTCATCAATATTAATGTTCTCAAGGGGAAAAGACTAAAAGGAAAGCAAACACTAACAAGAAACAGCTGTTTTGTGTAGATCATCTAAACATAAAATGATTAATTATTCATCTAATACAAAGAGTTTGTTATAGATTGCCTTAAACCCTGTTTTGCTGAGTAAGCCGGAGACACAATGCACGAAATGCTAAAAAGAGGAGTCGAGCTGCTTCTATTACTAAACACGACGACATTTAATGGATGTGTATAGTGTATTTCACTGAAAAATGATATATTTTATCACTGTACTTATTTGTTTGTTTCATTTGTCACTATAGTAAATAATAAGTATAGCATTATATCAAAGTTCACTAAGTAATAGCGGTTTATTTTTACTGAGACATGCCATGGACTAATGCCACATTCCACAAAGTATCACAGGGTGTCGTTGCTGTTCATGGTCTAAGCATCTGCAGTGGTGAATAAATAAACTGTCATACATCTTGTGCATGTTCTCTCAGTGTCTGTGTAATAGTGTGAGGAAAGTACATATTAGCATTAGCAGTTACATATAACTTTGATATACTTCTCCCCAAAAACCACCAAAACCACCAAAACAGGAAGTAAGGTAACAGGAAAGAGATTGCATACAGTTATTAAAACACCCAGTACTTATAACAGTAACACCTAGTATTTCCTGTTTTAGAAAGATGTGAAACTGTACCATGGAACTGTATACACTAATGTACTAATGTAATGTACACTAATGTATACACTTTTAATAACTTATAGTGACAGTATATCAGCAGCACTTAATTAAAAACAAACAAACTAAAACAAAACAATAGAAATGTATATTTGCATTTGTCAAAATAGAGGTCACTACTCTTGACAACAGCCTGTTTATATCACATCCTCTCTATATATTCAAATATTTAATATAAATTCATGTGAAACTAGAAAAAAATACAGATTAAATGAAAGCAATTAAAATGTCCACAAAACTCAGTGTAGCCATGGTGAAATATGCTTTTTTAGTGACTATTCTTTTGGATCATGCTAATCACTTTGTTTTAATTGAATGCTTGAAATAAATGGTAAATGGCCTGTATATGTATAGTGCTTTACTCAGTCCCTAAGGACCCCAAAGCGCTTTACACTACATTCGGTCATCCACCCATTCACACACACATTCACAAGTGATCAATAAAAGTGATCAATAAAAGAAGATATAGAATAAAATATAGAATTTAAAAGAACTTGCATAGCACAAAACTTCTTATTTTCTATTTACTATTTCTTTATTTCTAATTTCTTCATTTTTTATATAGAGACAAGAATGTAACATGAGAAGATTCTTTATATCAGGGGTCTCGAACTCCAGGCCTCGAGGGCCGGTGTCCTGCAGGTTTTAGATCTCACCCTGGGTCAACATAACTGAATCAAATGATCAGTTCATTACCAGGCCTCTGGAGAGCTTCAAAACATGTTGAGGAGGTAATTTATCCAATTAAGTCAGTGTTGGATAAACCTGCAGGACACCGGCCCTCAAGGTCTGGAGTTCGAGACCCCTGCTTTATATAATAATTTACTGTGGGAAGCACCAACAACAATGTGATGGCCAAACCCATGGCCACACTCTAAAAGTCTAAGTAACTCTTTTGTATTCTTTATTTCTTCATTTAAAACAACACACTTTAATTTGCAGTAGTTTATTGATTGGTTTGGATACATTTGTTCTATTTGTAAGCACGCATATTTAGTTTACTCATGTATTCATACCAGTTCATTACTTTGTTTGGTTTGTGACTAATATTTGTTTCTTTTACCTGTTTCTCACCTTTCATGATCCCTGGGAGTTGCCAGACAAAAAGTGGTAGCTAGGGTTTAAAGCAGTTAAATAGAAAGAGGGATGATTGGACTGCACCACCACTTCCTGCTGAAGGGGGAGAATGTGTATTTTCTTTAATTAAAAAAGCTTTTGTACTTAACTAAATATTTGAGTTTAGGGTTTAGTGGGTTTTGATTTTCTTATTTGGTGTTTAGTTTATTAAAAAGCTAGACTGTGCTGCATAGTTTTTGTGGTTTTGATTGTGTTTTGTTTAGTTACCCCTGTTGTGTCATAGTGGTCTGACCCAGCTACTGCCCCTGTGTGTCATTTCCTTTGGTTTGTTGAGTTTGGAGTTCTTTGCCTGAGTTTAATTTTGTTCCTTTGACCTCTTTTATTAGCTCATCATTTATTACTTTTGTAAAATAATTTTTTGGGTTAAATAAATGAAAACCCTTTTTTCTAATAATTCCTGTGACTCCTGCTAATTCAACTCGGTCCATCATAAACAACAACAACAATGATAGTAATAATTATAATAGAAATCTTATTTCCCAAAGCATTATTACTTATGTAATTAATATGATTAATTTAGTTAATGATATATAAAAAAAGGAAACTCTGCTTTTCTTTAATACAATTTACATCTTTTATCAACATTATTGCATCAAAGTCGATATACCATCATGTGACTCTGGTGTCACAGAAATTTCAAGTAAACATTTTATGTGTTGTACTTACATAATAAACCCAAACTGCATGATTTTGACCCCAATATGAAATAACTGAAATAAACACACAACCGGCCAGCCAGGAGATCTAATCTCTCTGGAATGTCTTGGGTCTACCCTGGGGCCTCCTTACCTCCTCCTCCTTCTAAGGCATACCAAAAACACTTCATCTAGGAGATGCCCAGAAGCCATTCTGGTCAGATGCCTGAACCACGTCCAACTGGCTACTTTGGATGTGGATTCATAGTGGCTCTACTCTGTGTCCCTCCCAAATCCCCAAGCGTCTTATCCTATCTACAACAGACAACCCAGACATGCTTCAGAGGAAGCTTGTTTCTGTTTGTATCCATAATCTCATTCTTTCAACTATCCAGAGCTTGTGATCATAGGTGAGCGTCAGAACATAGATCAAACTGTAAATCAAGCTTCATATCCACATTACCGAAGATGCCACACCAATCCATCTGTCAAACCTCCCCTCAAACATACATAAGATCCTGAAATACTGAAACTCGTCACGGACACTCCACCTTTTTCCACATGAGAACCATGCAATCAGACTTGGAGGTGCTAATTCCCATTCCATCTGCTTCACACTCAAATGCAAAGTGTTCCAATGCAAGCTGGAGGCCATCTCTTGATGAGGTCAACAGAACCACATCATCTGCAAAAAAGACGCAATGACACCACTGAGCCTTCCATCCCCCCACATCTTGGCTGGGCCTAGAAATTTTGCCCAAAAATATAATGACAACAATCAAAGGGAGCCCTTTCTTCCCAATCTGACTTATTGCAGAAACGATTACAAGCATCTAAAACTAATCAGACTCAACAGGCAGTTATGGCACACAGTTTTCCCCATACTATACTGACATGTTACAGGAGGAGCAAGCAGTTGGTAACTCCCTTTCTGTGATTTGGGAAGTTAAACGTTAAAAACCATTGCTGAGTAGATTTTCCAGCTGAGCATTGAACAGTCAACGGGTGGAGTTTTCCTCACTCCCGAGAAGGTCATCGCTGCTTTGATTGGGGCTTTTAATGTAGCAGTATCCCAGTATTGTATCAACTCTTGTTTTCATGTGTGGCAGACCAGGTTATGGCCCATCTCTCGGGTACACTAGATCCAGCAACTTCTCCAACGTTCTGATAACTTCCCGTATGTGAAGTTCCCCATCCAGAAGGTGAAGTCACGGTTGGCACAGTTGAAGTGTTTGTTCCTTAAAATGACTGACCCCTGGATACTGTGCATTACTCCAATTTAGAACCCATGGCAAATATATTAACTAAATATTAACTAAATACTGTAAATAGTTCCATTTATTAAAATTGCAAAGGTGGAATTAAGTGCTTTTGAGCAAGCTACCCTGGAGCACCAAATTGGTAGTTACACACTGAAAAAAAAACCAAGAAAGCAGACATAGAAAAAAAGGTCTATCATTAGGAAAAGTGTGGCCAACTAAGTTATGAAAATTTGGGATTGATAGGACACAAAAAATTAAATAAAAACACCTATGATGAAAAAAATATGCACCTTTATTCTGCATGCATGTATTAATGTCAATAAACTGGTTCTTCTTGAATTTTTGTAGTGCTAGGCTAAAAACAATATTCTACTATCCTTTAAACTAAGAGGATTAACGGGGAAATCATTAATCATTTATTACTCATTAGCAGCTGTATGTGGGTGGTTTTATTTTCCACCTAACTCACTTGGTGCTCAAACAGCTCTTGATTACATCGTACACTAATAAAGTTGTGATGTGAGGAGCTCATGGTCCTTTCCTGACATCATGAAGCCCACTACTCATTCCTCTCTAATCTTCCCAGAGGTACGGTTACAGTCTGCCGATGGCAGCTGCTGAGGAAACCCATCTCAAAAAAGAACAGCTCATCTCCAATCAGCATAGATGATGAGTCAACATGACCTGGAATGGAATCAAGTGACTGGATATGAAATGACATCATTCATAAATTTTAATTATTTTATCCCCAATAAATTCTATCTACGATTTCCTTTCTTTTTTGTGCACATCTCTCCCTCTTGCTATATATTTTATGAAAAAAATGAAAATAGATTGTTTGTACAATTGTTTGTACAATTTTAACACGGTTGAAGTCAATATTTGGTATTACCACCTTTAGTCTTCAATAAAGCCTGAACGTTCCCAGGCAACTTAGCTGCCTGTAGTAGTCAGTGGTCTTGGAGGACAATCTATGAGTGAACGTGTTCAATGGTTTGTTTTTGAATCCAGATATATTTTTACTGCAGTGGTCATTTTTTTTGCATCATTATCATGCTGCAAAAATAAAGCATTTCACACTTTCAAGATGGTACTGCATGGTGGATCAAAATCTGACAGTGTTTTTCTGCATCATAATTCCATAAATTTTCAAAAGATCCCAAACATCACTGGCTGAATCGCAGTCCCAAGCCATGACAGAGCCTCCACTGTGTTTTATAGATGCGTGTGTACATCTCTCCTGACCTCCTCTGCACATATTGATGATTATTTAAACTAAAAGTTATACCTTTGTATTCCTCACTTCATAGCATCTGGTGCCACAGATTTTCTGTCTTTGGGAATTTCCTTGTTAGTGCAAAATTCTATTTTATAAGGAAAAATGGCTCAAAACTTTTGCACAATATGGCATGAGTGGTACTTCATTTACTGATAACATGTTGCCAGTCATGTTCACTTTTGCTACATTGTGCTATAAATTCCCTGCACCAACATATAGTACGATACATAAGCACATAAGCACTTAGCCCTTTCAGTCTGAGCCCAACCCTTGAAATGATGCGGTGATTTAAGCAAAATGACCTCTGGTAAGCACTGTGTTAATGTGTGACATCACATTACTGGATGACTTTGGGCTTTACTGGATTACATCAACGTTATATTAAGATCACTGTCTCTAAAGTGGTCTCTGAGGAAACTACAGCACCACCTACTGGCTGAAGTCTTGAGGTTCTTCATTTAGCCCAATCCATTGTGCACACAGAATTGAAAAAAAAAATTACAACAAAATTAATCATATCTTGCAACCTGGTTATATTGAGACTCAACTCACACCTTGCTGAAACCTACATACAGTCTCTAAATAATCCACACTATCCTACGTGAATGCCTTCTGGAGCTCATTATATTTCAATGCTCTTCAAGTCACACACTGATTCAGCCTTTCAAGCATATCTTTCTAATAAGCTGTTTGTTTCCTTGTAATGTTGTGAAGGGGGAAGACGATTTCTGACCTTCTCTAATTTGTCCAGGCCCTCAAAATTAACCTTTTTGCTTGAAATGTTATATCTGAGGGTGGGAGAGGAGACACGCTCTGACAAAGGTCAGCCTTAGAAGCCAACTGACTTGTCAGAAAAATCTGACATCCTACTTCCCGTTGATGAGTGGTAATAGACCAGTACACCTTTTGTGGGTTCAAATCTGTGTTTGTGCTACAGTGTTTAAATCAATGATACCAGTAGAGAAGAGCACATACTGAGATCCCATAGGCAAAAAATGGCAGAACCATACATAATTCTATAGATGAATAGATAAATGATATGTAAGAACTACTCTTTTATTTTTTATTTTCTCTCTCTCTCTCACTCTCTTTTTTTTTTTAACATCCAGAAAGGCCTGTTCTGACACATTAAAACAATTATTTTCTTTGTACTAAACACAGGATGGCAGCACAGGACTATTTAAAATTTGTTGGCTTAAAATTAAAGTGAAGTTAACAGCCTATGAGGGACCACCAGGGTGCAGTCATCCCTCAGCACTAACCAACAGCTGGTAACAGCTTAAATTGTACTGTCACCGACTATGTATGTATGTGTGTGTGTGTGTATATATATATATATATATATATTCCCTCTCCCACTTATTCCATACTTGTTTCTTAAAAGCAAGAGTCTGAAGCCAGTTAGCTCAATGGTTTCAGTATGACACTATAAGATGACAGGAAATTAGTAAAAAATGGAGCCTCTAGTAATTATTGTCAATTCTGCAGAGAAGCTTCAAGTACAGCAACATTTACAGTAATGGCAAATAACTAACAACAGTTCTGTGACTAAATTGCTCTCAGGCTGTTCATTTACAGCGGCTTCTTAAATTCCTGTTGAAGGTTAATCACTGTCAGACAGTTAATATAAGAATACTAATTAAATAAGGTTAACAGGTTGGGAATTGTTAAAAACTAGTATTAATTGGTTGGGGAGGGCAGAGGTGGGTAATTAAGTTTACACTACATTTTATGTAGTTTACACTACATGGAATAAAATACTATGCATTCATTAATATTTGCTGTACAGAGTGTGTTTGGAGGCATGATTTCTCATTTTGGTCACAGTTTGTGAATGTTTGCAGAGTATGCTCATCTGTCTTTGCTTGTGGGTAGAAGAGAAAGTAAAGGTAAATATGAAGCTCGTCAGTGGCTAATGGATACAAAAGATAGGTGACACTTAATAATTTGTGCTGTCAAATTTGTCTTCATAGCTTTAGCTTTGATTAATTAATTAGTTTGAACACTGTACATAAAAGAACTTTAATGGCACAAATCTTTGATGATAATGAAGGTATCGTCCAACCCTTCTTATTACTCAGTCACTTTTAGATGACTTAACATAACACCGTTGTTGGAAGAGGACAAAGAAAAACCATAATATAATTAGCACCTTAGCATTAGCATAATCAGTATTTGAACATTTTTTTAACAGCATCCGCTGTTTAATTGTACAAACCTTTTTCCTCACCTGTTAGCTTAGTACAGAGAGAGAACAGTGCACACAAAACCATATACAACATGTTAAGCTTGTGTCAAAAAATTAGCTTTAGCACTGTTGGTTAGGTTTATATTTAGTCAGGCATGAAAACATGGTGGTTGCATAAGGCTGAACCACAGACAATATAAATGACAAGATGTAACTTCAGGCTTCTGAGAAAATGAAGCCAAACTGCAAACATGCATTCTTTTTAAAGAGAAGGGTAATGAATGTGGCTGAAAAAAGACTTTCAGACCTGGAGAGAACTGCTAACCATGTGACATTAACTGGACTGCCACTTTAGACATATGACAATGTAGAGTAAAGTGGATAAGGCCTCAATAAAACAGGCATAGAATTTGGTCAGCAACCACCTGGTGCAAGAGAAAAATGTGTATTCCCCAAGTGACTGGCAAAAATATTCATGTAATGGCTTTTTCAGTGTTCTTTCCCACTTCCCTTTTCTGGTAGGCAGTGGGGAGGTAGGGCATACAGCCCAATCTGGCGGAGAGGTGTGGGAAGCCAGATCGGGCGCCCCCCTTCCGGCTCTCCTCTCTGCTCTCGCCTATCTTGTACGTTTTGTCTTACTTCTCTATATCACCTTTTCTATCCCTTTGAAGAAGTTAGGCTCTGTAAATGCTAAAGAGGTAAGTATTATTTCTCCGTTGCAGCAAATAGATAGGAGAAAATAAACTGTAGGAAACTAAAGAGAAGAAAGAAGATTTGAAATAACAATTTAACACAAACCAGTGACACACTCCAGGGCCTGATCAACCCTGGCAGGGCCTCTTTGGATGAGGGTGTCTAGATAATGGCCGAAACACCCAATGAATCCAAGGTCCACTACTGATGATGTGTCCCAAATCTTAATATGATAATCTAGATCAGATCTCTTATCCCCTCAAAAAAATGGCAGATTAGCTTGGGTAAAAGACTGAAAGTTAAGGCACACAACAATGTGTGCTGGTGGTAAAGTTTCTGGGCTGCTAAATTTTCCTGTAGTTCATAAAAAACACACTGACATATCTGCAAACACTTGCCAATATTCTTCAAGCAGTGGCGAAACTGTGAAAAGTGTAACACAAACTGGAAATGGAGTAAATGTTAAGCCTTTTAAAACATGTTCACTGCAGCACTGCCTCAGTGCTGCAGTGAACATGTTTTGTGGCACAACTACTGCAAACCACAGTTTTTTGTTTTGCCCTTTTTCAGATTTTGCTAGCATTCTGCTTATAGTTCGTGAGTGCTTGCAGTCAAGTTGGCACAATGACTGCAGTGTGTTGACAGCATCAGTCATAAAGAGAATTCTGGTGTAGCACCCGATTTGCAGTTTCAGCTAGTGACAGCTAGCAATGTCCAAAAACCACTCGCTAACCAATTGAGATACACATTTCTCAACAATACATCAACAGGGTTTGTACTGTGGTATGAATGTGAATTTGTGTCACGCTATTCCACTCTTGCTCTCACACTCTCACACACTCATTTCCCTTGCAATTTTTCTCTCCTTGCAGTCTGGTGGACAGAGAAATGCCTCTGAACACACATTAAACGTTACAGGCATCGACACAGACATTTGTATGCACACATATCGACACTTGCACACAGCTTAAGTTATTTTTCATCATCTGGCCTGATGGAAGATGATTTTAAGTGCTGGAAATAGATTGGGCAATTTATTTAGCTCCCCCCTGAACAAAAGCAAGGCGACATTGTTATTCAACAAGAAGAACTCTGGCTGAAGTGTAATTACTAACCACATTCAAACAAATTAAATCCTGCCCAGAGCTTTTTTATCAGCCTTAAACCAACAGAATGAAGGGACTCTAATGCAAATATGCAAAGGCCTCTCAAAATAATCTCTTTACTTTGTCAGCCATTCTGAGAGCACTGATTTGTCTGTCAAACAAGTCTGATTACTCCGTATTCAAAGAGGAATTAGGTGTTAAACAAAATGGAGCTGGTAAGCAGCTGAAACTCTGCATGCTTTTTTTTCCTGAAGACTTGTTGGATTTGTGGGATGGGTTAGGACAGAGCAGGATCAGTAAGACCTGATAAGCGCTCTGGCTCAGCTCATGATCTACACGACTAATGATGCAGTGTTTGACTGGTGCCCTGTGTTCCATTGCTGGGCCAATGAGCTGAGAGTATCTCGGTGTGGAGGAGTTATCTCACCTAGCCAGCTGGAGGACAGTGACAGAGATGAAAAGAGAGGGAAAAAACAGTCGAGATAGAGCGAGAGATGAAGGAGAGAGAGAGTGGGGGAATGAGATAGATGGAAGATTCGAGCACTGTTCTAAAAAACATGTTTGTAATGCACCTTATCAGGTAACTCTAAGGAATGACTATCTGAATTTGTTGCCTGTAATAGTGTCTGTGTGTGTTCATAGTTTTGTTAGTGTTGTGGGGTTTATGCGCATCCATTACATCACTCTTCCTGAAATATCTTCTTTTAGGGTGAGCTAAGGCCTTGTTTGCAAGCACATCAAAGTAAATATCCTCTATGCATCTTCTCTCTTTCAACATCTCTCCCCCTCATCTCCTCCTCAACTTTCTTCCAGGGATAAATGCGATGTGTTAAGCATTCACACAACTGAAGGGCTTGAATAGATTAAGCAAATGATCAATCCTTTCAGTCCACCCGCCTGTAAATTAAATGACTGGCACAACCAACGAATTTGCTCATTTGTGAGAACTAAACGTGAGAAGGGTATTGAACGCAATCCCTGGCCCTGCAGGAAAACAAAACTGAGCGTTGTTCATTTCTGACAATTAAAATAACAATTAGCTGCTAAATGATGGTGCAGTGGTGCTCTTTTTAAATCCCTGTATCAGAGTGTTTTTAGTTTTGAGTTATATCAGCAAAGAACAAAAGGTATGAAAATGACTGTAAGCATCTGCAGCATGTACCTGACCTCGGGGTGCACATTCACTGATCTCTTGAAAGGTTGTGCTATCGTCTATGATGACACTGCGTCCCGGACACCTCGCTCTCTAAATGCTTAAAATTCAGGTGTGGAAAGTGTAAAGAGGTAATATTTGATGCATCGCTGAATAAATCTTTCCGAGTAAGAAAAAACCCACAAAAAACAAAGAAAAGAAAATAACACAATAAAGTAGACAGGAACTATTATTTTACTTAATAATTTCCATCCATCCTTTCACTTCTGCTTATCCTTTTCAGGGTCACGGGGGGAGCTGGAACCTATCCCAGCTGTCTTAGGGCAAGAGGCGGGGTACACCCTGGACAGGTTGCCAGTCTATCGCAGGGTGAACAAATAGACAAGAGAAAACCAATTGCACTGCATTCCTACCTATGGGCAATTTAGTGTTTCCAATTAACCTATCCCCACCATCTGCATGACTGTGGGAACCCACGGAGAACGTGCAAACTCCACACAGAAAGACCTGGGCCTGATGGTGGACTTGAACTTAGGACCTTTTTGCTGTGAGGCAACAGTGCCAACTGTTGAGGGCGACCGTGACTCAGGGGGTTGGGAAGCGTATCTGTAACTGGAAGGTCGCCGGTTCGATCCTCGTGCTCTCTGTCCTGGTCGTTATGTCCTTGGGCAAGACACTTTACCCTACCGCCTACTGGTGTTGGCCAGAGGGGCCGATGGCGCGATATGGCAGCCTCGCTTCTGTCAGTCTGCCCCAGGGCAGCTGTGGCTACAACCGTAGCTTGCCTCTACCAGTGTGTGAATGTGAGAGTGAATGAATAGTGGCATTGTAAAGCGCTTTGGGTGCCTTGAAAAGCGCTATATAAATCCAATCCATTATTATTAACAACCGTGCGACTGTGCTGCCTTAATCATTTCAAATCTGTTATTTTTTACATGGCATCTGACAATTTTTAGGTCTGCAGTCTGTCCTGTTATACAGTCTCTACTTCCTGTTATCGGTCAACCAATGTCAGTAAATGACCAAAGAGTGGCTGGTTGGTGTGTTTCTTAGAGATCTGTCTCTGCTTTTGATCTCCTACAGTGAACAAGATTTTCTGCCAGTTTGTGTTCACACTTCCCGGCCATAACATTTTATTTTTGTGACTGCACGATTGTGCTTCCAATCCATCTTTGATTTGTTCAGTTTTCCAGATAAGCACATAGTTGAATAATTTTCTATGACTCTTCTTCTAAAGGAGCTTGAAAATCTGCATTGTGTTAAAGAGGACTCGGATGTTTTTTTTAATGTATATATTTTTATGATATATAGTTAAACTAATTTTAATTGCTGGAATCATTTGCTTACAAATGCTCTTAGATAGATATAGGCCTCTATTGGATTCTTGTCTCATGCAGCAGTCACATAGATGTAGATGTTGCATATCCAAAAATCTGTTAACAAATACATAATAAACACAAATGATAGAGGGCATGCATATGAACAGAAGGAGAGATGAACATACAGTACAAATACAAATTCAACAATACTGAGAACACTATAACTTAATAAATGCAGCAAATGATAAAAGCAAAACACATAAAAAATATCAACAAGGACCATGTTAGTAACCATGGAGAAGTGATAAACTGTCACTGATAAAAAGATGAAGCAGCTTAACATTCAATATAAAGTTAAAATAGTGTGTAGGATGAGGGGAGGTGTTTATTTATTTATTTTTCTTGGCTGAGAATATGAAAAATCTCCACAGAAGCAGTCTTGTCCACTTTCCTAAACCCTCTTAAAGTACTAATTTGCCCTCATATTGTATCTCTTTTGGTGAGATTAGAGGGAAATGGTGTGAAATAATATATCTATACCATTTGAGTTCACTATAAGGATTGTAGTGTATCTGCTCCCTTATTCCTTGTTGACATGTTAAACAATCTTATAGAAATTTACCATATAAACTGCCTAAGGTGCCAGCATTATCAACATCTATATAGATGTTGGGAATTATTTTTGTAACGCCTTAATTCTTAGAAATAATAAACACGATAAACCAAAAGTTAGGTATTAATGTTTGATTAATTATTTCTTTGTTGTAGCAACAATTCCTGGCAATTAATCTTATAGCGTTGGAAAGCCTGTTTGTTTCCCCTTAAATGGCGCCATATTTATACGGAAAATACATTTGTGGATTGAGCAGCAATGTTGAGTATGTGGGCCAAATGTAGTCAATGAAAGTATGACAATGATCACCCCAACTAAGTGGGGTCTAATAGGGACTACCTCCAGAATTTGGGAGTGGAGAGGATTCAGCAGTCTCCCTAAAATCCTGACCTCAACACTACTGCACACTTTTAGGATCAACACAAATGCTGGTTGAAGAACTAGATGCCATCCCACAGCATTGTGTGACCAAGCTGGTGACCAGCATGAGGAGGAAGTGCCAGGCTGTATTGGTTGTGTATGGTTCTTCCACATGCTATTGAGGCACCAGTTTGTTAGCGGAATAAGCTGTTTGACACTAGCAGGGAAGACCAGGAAAGTTTTTAATGGGAACAACCCACATACACAACTCTGCTGCTAAACCACAAATGCATTTTCCTTACAAATGTGGCACCATTTAAAGAAAACAAACAGGCTTTCCAACATATATAAGTCAGGGGTGGTTGTGACTAAGGAGGTAGAGCAGGTCATCTACTAATCAGAAAGTTGGTGGTCTGCATGCCAAATATTCTTGGGCCCAAGTTGCTCTCCAGTGCATCCATCAGAGTACAAATGTGTTTGAATGTTAGAAAGAAAGCATTGCTGCATAGAAATGGTGCTTGTATGAATGTGAATGGGTAAATGATACATGCTGTATAAGTTAGTCTGGTAGAGTAGAAAAGCGCTATAAGATTCAGTTCATTTACCATAAGATTTATTACCAAGGAGCAAGAAAGGGCAGGTTTATGTTACTTTATAAAAGTTATAGTTTCTGTTTTATTATTATCATTTGCGACCTGTTGTTAAGCAAAGTAAGAATTATAAAAATGTATATACCCAAAGTAGTAATAATAACAATTTCTAAACTCATAACCATGCAAAATATTATTTGCCATTTTTATACCATTTCAACTTGATGGTCTCTTTTAAACCAGGACTTTAAATTTTTTTTCCATGCTTGGCTGAATTCAGAGAAATTTAAAAATATACCCAAATGCTTTTGTGAGAAAAAATAAAAAAGTCTTTCACTCATACCGAATTATTCTTTGAAGTATATCTGTGAGAATTTTTGTGACATTTAAAAATGCTAAAGTTCTTTGGGATAGAACTTGAGAAGAACTCTCAAATGGTCCCTTTGCGAGTTTCCTAAGTTCAACAGTCAGGCTAAAATGACACAATATAGACTAAATGTTTCGGTTTGGGGTGTAATCGAGGTACATTTCAGAAGAATATCTTTACTCACTTTTTAAGCAAGCTCCTTCTCTAACAGCACTCAGAGCATTTTGATTTTGGTTTCTCTAAAATCAAACAAGATGTATTTTGGGTTCTTCTGCTTAACCATACCTTCCTCTGTCAACAGCTAATGATGATGCTGTCTTTTGTGACCTTATACAGTAAGAGGGCTTTTAGTGGCTAACCGTAATTTTCAAATAAACGCTATGTGGGCTGGCTGAGTCACTATGGCTTTTCAAAGAGAGGATTATTTATTAAAGGAGCATCTAGCTATTTATAACAGGTTGCACACAAATCTTCTGGTGACCAAGAAACCGCGACATTAGTTGATCTCACTTATGGCGCCTTTTTTGGAGGCACAAAAAAGGAGGAGAAACTGAAGACCCAACAATAACATCCAAACCAAAGAAAATGTTCCTTTTTTATCTATTACTTTATACATAGACTGCAGAAGAAAACAATGCAAAAGTTCCCTAAAACTGTCCCACGTAGACAGGGATCTGTTTGACTTAGCTATGATGAATTGTAATGGCTCCGTCATCACCGTCAGCCTGTGTTTCTGAGACGAGAGATCAATATCGAGGTTGGGTTGCTGCCGGATGTGAAGTGGCAAGGTCTGCATGCAGACATAGTATTGGTAAAGACAAGTAAGAGATTGTCAGAAGAGAAAAAAAACTCCCTCATCTTTTATTATTTAGGATGAACAGTTTAGCAACAAATCATGGGGACACACACACACGTGCACATATATGCTGTTTTTGTGGCAAAAAGACATATACACACACATGTATCCTCTCTTCTTCTCTTTTGTCCTTCTTCAGGACAAAAGGTACTGAGGGGTACTGTAGATCACTGAGGTGACAGTCGAGTCTTGTTACCTTGACAATCAGGAGCTCAATAAACGATTTGTGTGTGCCTGTGTGTCTGTGAGCATGTGTGTGCTTCAGAAATCCAGAAAACCTTACTAACCACCTCTCCTAAATAGATGAGAAGTGCATTTTTTTAAAAGAAAGAAAAAGCATCCATCTTTCAGGAATGATTTTAATAGGTGAAAGTGAGCTGTGAAAATAAACTGAAGGTATTTCTTCGAGAATACAGGAAGTAGGGTATGAAAAAACAGAAGAGATGCTGCCTTTTTATTTTGCACTTTTCTGCAGCAAAGGCAACAAAACAAAGCTGGTTTTGTTTTGCGATTGCAGCTCCATGTTGGGTGGATACGAGGTGACATCTGTTCAGGAATCCCTGCTCACGCACCTGAAAGGCTTTTGCGCACTTCTGAAATAGAGAGATTAATAAATGTACCTGTGACTGCTTAAAAAAAAAAAGAGCACGCACACACACGTGCACACATCCGGTGGTGTGAATGTGTGTGTGCGCGCGTGTGGAGGAGCATCATCGTCTGCACAATATGCTGTATGTTATCTTCACACAGCCACCTGTTTATAAGAAGGGAGTCAACAAACATCATCTGAATTCCAATAAGGCTCAACCTCAGAGTGCACACACTTCATCATCATGAAGCTAGCACTGTTCACTGTAATCTAAATCCCTTATTTGAAAGCTGTGCGTGTGTGAGACGGGAGGATGGTGGCAGGGAGGGAGATTAAAAGTGACAGCTTTCAATGGTCTAAGGGCCCCGTGAGCAGAGTGGGGTTAAGATAGTGGCTCTATGGTACCAGCAAGAGATTGATCGCAGGGTTAATTAGCAAGAAGCACACTCATCGTGAAACTGACAGGTAAACCAGAGGTTTGAAGGCGCATCTTAAAAACACACTGTGAAGGATTTTCTCATTAGTCCTCCACTTGTGGTCATACTTTGTCTGCAGTTTAAAAAAAAGGGGGAGGGAGGAAAATCCTAATTTCTCATGACATGACAACAAAGTGTGTTATTCTGGCTTGATGCCCAAGTTTAAACAAGCTCTTACTTAAGAACAAAAAAACAGGAGGAAACTCTTGTGCAGCACTTGAAGAAGTCGAGCATTCTCATCACGTGCCGCTCCCATTTTCAGCAAGGAAATAAGACTTTTTAAACTGGAAACGTGTCGAGAATTAAAGCTGCTAATCCCGAGGATTAATACAATTGAGTTTGCCGGATTGTGGTAATGCCCTGTTTCCTAAGCCTTGCCCATTAGGCACCTGCAGCTGTCACAGTCGGATGGCTTCACAGGAAATTGCCTGGTTTTAGGATGGTGAAAGTGTGCCAGGGCATTTGAACTGAAACACAGAAAACCGCTCGCACACACGCGCACCGCACAAAGGCAGGAAGGGAGATTTTGTCTGTCTTGTTCTTTGGCTTCGTGCGCCCAATTACCTAGCTTCAGCATGTGTTTGTCCATGTGTGTGAATGCGTCAGTGCGTGTCTGCAGGCAGGTGCGTCAGCAGACCCTGACAGTCAGATTTCATGCACTGCAGGCTTTGCCGCAAACAGATATACTCTGTCTCGGAGTAGAAGAGATGATTGGGCTCACGGCTTCTCCGGGAAGCTTTCTAAAACATGATAATCTCGAGGAGCCAATTGTGAACGAGCCACCGTACCTCCTCACCTCGCCTCCTTAAAGCAGCTTGAAACAAAGTTGCACAAATTGAACCGCTTGTCAGTTAATGAGGTGAGAGGGAAACATACTGGAAACATATAACAGGTGGATGCTCAGAAGACCCCGGAAACAACATTTCTTGATGAAATCCATTTCCGTGAATGAGAATTGGCTGTTAGTTCAACTCCAAGTTTTTATAAAACCCTATTTATCATCTGTGTTCTCGAATTTAAATTTGCGACCTGAGATGAGGGATGATTTCAGATGTTTTTGTGATAATGTTACTGCAAGATTTTATTGTATTCTATCCAGGTTTTTTTCCTGCTGTGACATCAAATTCAAAATAACAGCAATCAAAGTTACAGGCATAATGTATAGTTTTGAAAAGGACATGAATGATAATTTGTGTCTCGCAGCTACAAACTATATTCACAGGATCCTACAAGAGTAGCATAAAACATGAAAAATCTCAGTCACACACGGGAAAAAAAATTCATACTCTAAGTGAATTTAAAGGGAGCTCTCCGGGCTTTGATTTATAGTTCAGCAGAGGATTTTTTCCATGTCTCTACTTCACCAGGAGAAACAGTGGCTGAGTCTTTCCCATTCTTTCTTTCAGTCTGTGATAGGTGCAGTGGAAAGGCCTTAACTGTTTCAGTACGTCTCTTTTGTGAAGTAGCTTGTGGATGTTGCTTCCAACAGAGATATGTGATCCATGTTTGCAGTGAAAAAAAATGCAGTGCATTATATAATACAACTTGCTTCATATTTTACTCACTATATTGGATTAATTCTCTGCTATCATTTAAAACATATCATTTAACTGCACTCTAAGGGCAAGCCTATAATAAAACTTGTATTTATGTTGTTTTGTTACAACAAAACGTGTTTTGCGCAGCTGTCTCTATGCAGCTCTCTCTATACCCTTTTAATTTGATATATTAATCAATATGGTTTCTTTACATTTTTTTTCACGGTCAAATTTGACCTTTGCCACAAACAATGAAAGTCAAGTTCAAATGCTTAGTCAGCCTAGGTACACATGTTCTCTAAGGTTGTGAAATTTTAGGATAATGCATAAAAACTTGTGCATAATATAAAGTTTTTACTGATTTTCAAATTTTGTGTAACCTTGACCTTAACCCAATTTTCATTAAGATAAAATCAGCTCTAGCTATTATTGGTATCTACCATCAAACAACATTTGAAAATTATACCTTAAAAACTGCGAATGCTGTGAATGCAGACAAACAAACTGAACTGATTATATGCTCCCTCCTTTTGAGGAAAGAAAAACACAAGGAACTTCTGTGGTTGCCATTTAGTATTTGGTTGGTGATTAAAACCAAGACGTACACTTAAATTTCTCAGGAGGCATGCCTAGCCTAAAACCTATTAGTGCACAGATATCATTATTACCTTTCTGTTTGTAAGTCCTTTGATTTAGTCATCATCAGCCAGTGTTACTGCAAACTTTCTTCAAAGTGTCGCTAACGTTGTCAGGCAGGCAATTAGCAAATTAGGAATGTTAGCTAGCCTTTAACCAGCTGTTGTCATTGTCAGCTGGCTGCAGACAGGGAAGGGCTGCACGTTTCATCGATGACAACAACTAACTGGAACAATATTACAAATGAAAACGCGTGTTTATGCAGATTTTATTGTGTTATAGCTCTGAGTTCAGTGGGGGAGATAAGGTGCCACATGAGGAGAAGAAGATGATGAGGGAGAGGGAAGTAGGGGAGGGAGATGAAGAAAAGAAAGAGGTGATGGAAACGAGAATTTGAAAGCATAAATGTGCAAATCTTAAATGGTCATAGATGGTTTGGAAGAGCTATTTGTGAGCTTTGAGATTTCAGATTACTTTATTTGTGCCTGTAGGTAGATTTGGTCTGCAGCAGTAGTGAGTCACTCACCTTCACATGCACATGTTCAGTACAAGCACACTACACAGACCACAGATAAGCACATAAACATAATACAAAATATAAAGTTGTGTTAAGATGTTAAGACTAACTTATATTTACTATTTTTAATAGTTATTTTGCAAAATTCATGTTTTTAAAGTCTTCCTCAGATTTCCACTTTCTTTTGCAATTCTCAGGAATCTGGAACATTAATTTTTTTATTATTATTAATCCTTTATTTATCCAGGTAAAAAATCTCATTGAGATTAAAAATCTCATTTCCAAGAGAGACCTGGCATCATAGCAACAAAAGTCACATACCACATAGGTATATAACATTTAAAACAAATACAATTTAAAGGGAAGACAGAGAAGCTTCAGATCTGCAGGATGTAATGGCTAGCAGACGGAGAATATTCTCTGGTTGAACAAGAAGTCTGACTGCATAGAGGCCTCTGGTATTCCCTCATTCACTAATTTGATGTAATAATGAATACAACATCATGTTCATTTTGTAGACTTAAAAAGGAAATTAAAGCAGGTTTCTCTTTAGTTTAAGTTTTGCTAGCTTCCGATTGGCAAGCTGCTGCTGTGTGAGATTGCAGTTTCCTTTTGGTTTATCAGTCAAATGCAGAATGTGGGGTCTAAAGTCCTTACTCAAATTAAACACATTCAGCTCAGGAATGAAATCACTCCTAGGTCTGACATTTGACTTTGAGCTAAAAGGTACCAGGCATATGTCCACCTTTTATATACAGTCTATGGCTGTGACAAACTGGTCTGGTAGTGAATGGACAGCTCCCCCTTGTGGAACTTTTGTAACATGTACTGTATAGGAGTTGCATCCCAGTTCCTCTTGGTGTGAAGTAGAGGTGTTATGTTTTACAGCACCAGCCTAATAGCAGCGTGCTTTAAAAATTCACCCCTCCATCCATCCATTCTTTTCCACTTCTCCTCATCCGGGTTGTTGGGGGGGGGGGGGGGGGGGGGTCTGGAGCCTTTCCCACCTACCAAGGCAAAAGGCGATGTACCCCCTTGGCAAATCACCAGTCTGTCTGCTTTTAAAAGTGCATAAATAAATAAAAGATATAACATAATCTTTAAATCTATAGACATAATCTTTATACTTTTCTTGCTATGAGGTATAAATCACAGCTTTGAGTGTTGGGCAATGCTGTCTACCGATCTAATACTGGCAGTAGATAATTATAAAGCTGGGAACTAGAGTCATTCATGACCAGTGTTGGGTAGGTTACTTTTAAAATGTATTCCATTACAGATTACAGAATACATGCCCCAAAATGTATTCTGTAACGTATTCCGTTACGTTACTCAATGACAGTAACATATTCTGAATACTTTGGATTACTTAATAGATTATCATGCTGTTTACAACTACGTGAATGTCCTATTGCTGTGATTTATTACTGTTACTGAAGGTCCGCGGCTCCGAACCGTAGTAAAGGGACCTGTGGCTAATACGGTGGGTTCCCTGTCGGGCTCGTAGCCGAAAACTAGCTTTACTTTGTTGTGTGGGTCAACTTTGCTTGCGAGAGACAGAGAGAGGCGTTGAAAGGCTGCTCCAACGGAACTTATTGTTTTGGAGGAAAACACGATAACGGTGTACAGTCGAGTCTTTATAGCTTACTTACAACTGGGCTCGTCAGGCACTCTTCTTGGCTGTGGTTATTATTATATTTGCATGCTTCCAGCTCCCGTTTTTGCTCGATGACAGCTCGTACTTTTCCTTTTTCTCGCTCCCTCGCTCACAGACACATAACGGGTATGGCAGTCCATTCTCACTGCAGCACCCGACTACACTGCCTATGATGCTACATTCTTCAGAGCTATACCTGTAGCATTCTGCCTATTAGCTTAGCACAACAACAACAAAAAGGCGCTCTCTCACCCAGGAAACACACAGAGAGAGAGGGTCACCCTGTAACCATGGCAACTGTAACGCTGCCGCCTGGAACAACAGAACGTAGCTGTCAAACAAAACCCAAACAGTCCTGACCCGCGACAATATGAAACAGGAAAGTACCGCCGTGTAATCCATTTATTTCAACAAAGTAACTATATTCTAAATACCACCTTTTTAAACGGTAACTGTGACGGAATACAGTTACTCATATTTTGTATTTTAAATATGTAACGGCGGTACATGTATTCCGTTACTCCCCAACACTGTTCATGACACAATTTAATCAAGATGCATTTGCCACAATATCAGTGCTATCACAAAAAAAGCCAATTCTTTGATACTCAGTGTGCTGCAAAATGATTACACACAATATATTATAAAATCTATGTAACTGGAGAAAGATGATTTTTCTACGGTTATAAAAAACAGCAATTGTGCATTTATTTACTGGATTCCAATACCATGTTTATTCAAAGAACTAGCTCTTTGATTTATTTCCCCCCCTATATGTTTCTTTATCCCACCATGTTTGAGACCTTATGTTTACTTCATGAGTCAGTATTTCAGTCAATATCGTGTCGATATACAATGTTAGTACCAGATCAGCACGTCTCTATTATTCACCCATCTTGTCTTCATCTATCAGTAAATCGTACACCGGGCTATATTAGGCACCAGCAAGGGCAGAGCGTCACCTACCCACATATACAAATGTATCAGTGCCGCGGCAAGGGTGATAAAAAACCCCACCAAATTAAATACTCCATGCCTACTTAAAGCAAACAAGTAGCAGAGGAGGAGAGCATCATCCTGGAACACTGAATTATCTCTTCTTTCCACATCAGTCACATACAGGATGCCATGCACTTATGTGCTTTCACACATGCACTTTGCATTTTAACCCAAAGACCGCATAAATAATCCAGCACATGGCGTTGTCTTCTTTTGTGTTTCCTCCATGATTTCCTTCTGTGCTATGCTTCTCTGCCGTGACAAATAGCCAGTCACTTCATTATATCTATGCCTCTACTGACCCCATTCTCATTTGTCCAGCACTTCCTCTTCGCACACACCCAATGTCACATACATGTTCAGGGCCCTCAGGAAACAAAAGTAGTAATTAGTATGCTGATACATGAGCCAGTGGTGTCGCCGTAACTATTTCAACAGCTATTTCTACCTCTCGCTCTGTGGTGAAGCACTGAAGAAGCCTCAGATGTGTGTGCGTGTGTGGGTGGGTGTATAATAAGCGTGTATGTGTGTGTGTAGTGGTGTGTGTCTTATAATGAGGCTGAAGTAACACAGCGGTACATACTGTTCTTGTCACAGTGTAAGGTATACCGTTGATGACAGAAGCTCTCACTATGTGGTCTAGCGCTGACTCACAACACCCCCCCCCCCATCGGTCTGTCTTTCTGTCTGTCTCTTTATACGTCTGCGGGGTTGTGCAGTTACATAAGGATTCACACAGATTCCTGGGATATGTTCGTTTGTGCAAAGGAGCGAGGGAGTGTTACCATGACGATGGCATTAGAAACCAACCTTACATCAAACAGTGTGTGTATATTTGTATCTTCCTGTTGTGTTTTTTTTCTTTCAGAGTTGTGTGTGTGTGTCGGTGTGCTCCTGCATTTGCTTCTATTAGAGCTAAACTGAAAAAATAAGGGCCTCTTGGTGCACAGAAAGTGAAGAAGAAGAGGGTAGGATGACGATGATGGCATAGATGGAAAGGACAGGAGGGAGAGCAAAAATGAGGATGCAGGGGAAGCTAATTAGTGGGAGGGGGATGCAGATTGTGGACCCAGATGTTGCTAAATGATCCTTTGATAACCCCCCCCCCCCCCCCCCCCCCCACTTCACACCGCCAACCCTCCTCAACTCTTCCTCTCTCTTTCACGCCTTTGAATATGTCATTTTGCAAATCCTTTGATCAGCCTCTGCACCTTTGCCAAATCTATGAGTAAGCTGTGTGGGCTTGTGCATGTGCATGCATGTGACTATTAGAGTGTGTTTGCCTGAGAATGTGCCTGAGTGTGTGCGCATATATTTGCCCCGACCTTCTCGGGTCAGATTAGTGATGTTTTCTCTGTAGCCAGTGCTATGGAGTGCAAATCCATGCTTGACCCACAGCAAGGGTCGCCACACCTTTCCCTTGGGTCACCCATATTGCCTTTTTCTCTCTCGGATCTCAGAATAATGATAGGATGGGATATTACATTTTCAGTTTTCTTTTTGCAGCACTTCGGCATTGATATTAAAATCATACTAGCCTGCAGTCTTTCAATATCTGAGCAAGGTGTTAATGGATATGCATTTGTACTTTGATTTTTATCAACAAAGTGGACATGCTTTATTTTTTATTACTTTCCTAAGTCTTTCTAGAACCATGCTACAACATAGTGCTTATTCACTGTTAATTAAATTATCAAGAGCTCTGTTAGAGAGCCGGATGGTCCTGCAAAAACATTTCACATGGCTTTTGCCCTAGTGCAATTATCACTTTTAGCAACCCACGGCAAAGGTCAGTTGAATTCATGAAAGCATATATTTCTTGGTTGCTAACCTTAGCAGAAATACACAGTCGACCTCATCATTTTCAAAGATAATATATAGGGATTTTTATCTCTGTTGTTGATGACCTCATTAACTATAACAAGACAAATCCTCCTTACATGCGGTCACTTTGTCAAGTGTTATTGTAGGCTGTAATGTTATCTTACTAAAAAAATATATTGTATTAAAAAAAACTTGATGCTCAAAAAATTAGACTAGTTAATGCCCGAAAATACACTGCTCAGAAAAATTAAAGAGCACATCAGATCTCATTGGAAAAAAATCATACTGGATTTCTATGCTGATAAGGGCTCGGAAATGTGTTATGAAAAGATGCCATACTCTTTGATAAAAATGAAAATGACCAACTTAGAGGGCTGAATTCAAAGACAGCCTGAAAATCAAAGTGGAAAAAATGATGCAGCAGGCTAGTCTTTTTGGCCAATATTTCATCACAGCAACTAAAAATGTGTACTCAGTAATTTGTATGGCCTCCACGTCAGCAGATGATTGTAATGGGGATGCTCTTAATGACAGGATGAATGGTGTCCAAGGTCTGGACCAGGGCATCACTGAGCTCCTGGACAGTCTGAAGTGTAGCCTGGATGAACTAAAACAAAATGTCCCAGAGATGTTCTATTGGAGTAAGGTCAGGTGAGTGTGGGAGCCAGTCGATGGTATCAGTTCCGACATACTCCATGAACTGCTTGCAGACAATTGTTGCATGAGGTCGGACATTGTCATCCATCAGGAGGAACCCAGGACCCACTGCACCAGCACGGGATCTGACAGTAGATCTGAGGATTTCATCCTGATACCTAATAGCAGTCAGGGTAGTGTTGCCTAGCCTGTAGTGGTCTGTGTGTCCCTCCATGGTTATGCCTCCCTAGACCTTCACTGACCCACCACCAAAGTGATCATGCTGAACGATGTTACAGGCAGTAACATTGGCTTCTCCAGACGCTTTCACGTCTGTCACATATGCTCACAATGAACCTTTTCTTATCTGTGAAAAGCACGGGTTGCCAGTGGTGAATCTGACAATTCTGGTATTCTATGATATATTCTACACTACTACTGGTCTAGCCAAATGCAAAACTAGTGAAAAAAGAGGAAAGCGGGAAGAAATGTCTGCGGCCTCCACCTGTAAAACCATTCCTGTTTTAGAGCATAGTCTAATTGTTGCCCCTCTAGTCCACCTGTTGTTAATTTTATGAACCTCAAAGCAGCTGAAACTGATTAACAACCCCTCCGCTACATAAATGACCAGATCAGTATCCCATAAGTTTAACTGACTTGATGCTATACTCTGATTAAAACGTATTCTTTTCCTTTTTTTGAGCAGTGTATCTTTCTTAAAACACATCTTATATCTTATGTTTTTCAGGTAGACCTTCAGTATTATGCATCTTACAGTCTAGAGATATGCATGGTGATAAATAGAATATATTGAATGTCCCAAAAAGCCTATTTCAAAACTTGGCAAAGGGGTTCATCATAGGTCACTCAGTTTACACTAGTGAACTGACACTGATGTCACACAAGTGATGTCACGCAATCCGGTTGTTCAGTGATGACACGACGAATCCTACTTCCGGGTCTAAAGTAGTCTGCGTTTAATATGGCTTTTGTGTTGTTAACATGTTTAATGTTATGTATTTTCTTCTATTTGATCTCAAAAAGCTCCTAAAACAGTCAGTGATCACTGTTGATCTCCCTCGGCTTTTATTACCGCTAATCATTTATTTAAGCTCAGTTTTTAAAACCTTAGGATGTAACTACAGCCCAGCCCATGCAGCAGATTATGAATGACTAACCTCGTATTGTGGATGGATTATCTCAGTTGTTCTCCTGGCTGAAGTTTGGTCCTTTTACAGCATCCTGCCATGCGATTACATTTGTTCCTGACCACCGAGAACACTCACGTTAACTTTTATCGAGTGGAAAAAGCTGTATCGCTAGCGGTCACGTAGCACATCATTATATACAGTGGGGCAAAAAAGTATTTAGTCAGCCACCGATTGTGCAAGTTCCCCCACTTAAAATGATGACAGAGGTCAGTAATTTGCACCAGAGGTACACTTCAACTGTGAGAGACAGAATGTGAAAAAAAAAATCCATGAATCCACATGGTAGGATTTGTAAAGAATTTATTCGTAAATCAGGGTGGAAAATAAGTATTTGGTCAATAACAAAAATACAACTCAATACTTTGTAACATAACCTTTGTTGGCAATAACAGAGGTCAAACGTTTACTATAGGTCTTTACCAGGTTTGCACACACAGTAGCTGGTATTTTGGCCCATTCCTCCATGCAGATCTTCTCGAGAGCAGTGATGTTTTGGGGCTGTCGCCGAGCAACACGGACTTTCAACTCCCGCCACAGATTTTCTATGGGGTTGAGGTCTGGAGACTGGCTAGGCCACTCCAGGACTTTCAAATGCTTCTTGCTTCTACACTCCTTTGTTGCCCGGGCGGTGTGTTTTGGATCATTGTCATGTTGGAAGACCCAGCCTCGTTTCATCTTCAAAGTTCTCACTGATGGAAGGAGGTTTTGGCTCAAAATCTCACGATACATGGCCCCATTCATTCTGTCCTTAACACGGATCAGTCGTCCTGTCCCCTTGGCAGAAAAACAGCCCCATAGCATGATGTTTCCACCCCCATGCTTCACAGTAGGTATGGTGTTCTTGGGATGCAACTCAGTATTCTTCTTCCTCCAAACACGACGAGTTGAGTTTATACCAAAAAGTTCTACTTTGGTTTCATCTGACCACATGACATTCTCCCAATCCTCTGCTGTATCATCCATGTGCTCTCTGGCAAACTTCAGACGGGCCTGGACATGCACTGGCTTCAGCAGCGGAACACGTCTGGCACTGCGGGATTTGATTCCCTGCCGTTGTAGTGTGTTACTGATGGTGACCTTTGTTACTTTGGTCCCAGCTCTCTGCAGGTCATTCACCAGGTCCCCCCGTGTGGTTCTGGGATCTTTGTTCACCGTTCTCATGATCATTTTGACCCCACGGGATGAGATCTTGCGTGGAGCCCCAGATCGAGGGAGATTATCAGTGGTCTTGTATGTCTTCCATTTTCTGATGATTGCTCCCACAGTTGATTTTTTCACACCAAGCTGCTTGCCTATTGTAGATTCACTCTTCCCAGTCTGGTGCAGGTCTACAATACTTTTCCTGGTGTCCTTCGAAAGCTCTTTGGTCTTGGCCATGGCGGAGTTTGGAGTCTGACTGTTTGAGGCTGTGGACAGGTGTCTTTTATACAGATGATGAGTTCAAACAGGTGCCATTCATACAGGTAACGAGTGGTGGACAGAAAAGCTTCTTACAGAAGACGTTACAGGTCTGTGAGAGCCAGAGATTTTCCTTGTTTGAGGTGACCAAATACTTATTTTCCACCCTGATTTACGAATAAATTCTTTACAAATCCTACCATGTGGATTCATGGATTTTTTTTTCACATTCTGTCTCTCACAGTTGAAGTGTACCTCTGGTGCAAATTACTGACCTCTGTCATCATTTTAAGTGGGGGAACTTGCACAATCGGTGGCTGACTAAATACTTTTTTGCCCCACTGTACCAGCTAGCCCAACTTCAGTAACCCTACAAACGTCACTGCTTTTTAGTTTTCTGTCTTCATTTATGCTGGAAGTGATAACAGAGCTGTACGTTTTAATTTGTTTCAGAAATCCTGCAGTCAGGACATGCTATATTGTATTTAGATATAAGCTAGCGAGCTAACTCCCTGCTAACTTCTAACTCCGTTAAATGTCATAAATTCCGTTTTCATGGATGCCTGGATGTTAAAATCAATTGTTACACCTGGTAGAGCAGAACGCTGATCATTTTATTAAAGATGAAAGACTTTAGACAGTTTTTCAACTCTCAGTAATGCCATAGTGATCGTTTGATATATGGACCTGCAGCGGAGTTTAGGTCCAGACACGGCTAGTGACGTCAGACTGAACAACCGGATAATCATATTTGTTCTGTTTGGGGTTCAGTTAGTCCTGACCTGTACCTGATGCTACAAGTGGAAAAGTGATTGTTTTCCCCATTTTCCCACAGTATAATTTTATACATCATATAAAAAAATGTTATAAAAAGTTGCAGATAAATAACGAAACGCTTATGTTTACATTTTGAAGGTTGGTCTCTAATCAAGTCTCTTAATCTACATATATGCATTTTTAGGTGTATGAGGAAAAAGAGAGTAAAGGCAATCTGAATTTTCTCTTTTTTGTAATTGTAATCGTTTTAATTTTTGTATGTGCACCAAACAAGATAGGGAGTGAGGCAGGGTGGCAGGCAGGGTGGCAATCTATCTTTTTACTACGTAAATACTTGCTTTCTCACAATTTTTAACTATGCTTGCAATTATTTAATCCTGGCACTGGGCCTAATTACCACACAGGGTTCGTAGAGCCCACATTCACACAAATGGAGTTGCACATTTTTGCAAAGTCTCACCATGGCGGGGAAGTCAGAGGAGCATTGTTCTCTTGTCCAGCTGTTATAATAATGTTCATTCGAGTTATGCCATGTTACACTCATTTGTATGTCTACTTAATTAGAGCAGAAGTTGCTGTAATTATGATCTGTGCACACCGAGTGCAGTAAGCGCCGAGTAGCTTTGTCATATTCCTGTAACATAAGAGCTCTTGTTTGGAGTTTTGCTCGACTCCTGCCGGGCTCCGTCCTGATCTCATCAACCAACTGCTGTTTGCCTGAGTTTTATAAATCTGAGAGCCGAATGTTTATTTTCTATTTCGGCCTAAATTGGTGTTACAACAAACATTTGCCACTGGAGTGAAACGCGGGTATCATTGACCAAAAAGTAGCCTTGTTATTCTGTCGCTATACCCTCCGACACATCTTATTCACATCTCCACCACCACCACCAGACTGGACCTATCAATGATAAAGCAAAAATCAAGCCTAATCACCTGTGCTTTTATCCTGAAAATGACAGAAAAACATCAAAATGGCTTAATATGTGAAAGGAAATTAACAACTGGAAAACATTATTAGAACACATGGACAGTGGGTATCATTTGAAATAAACAACAGGGATACAGATACACAATTTGAGGCTTACAGCCCAGATCAAGCAATGTTTACCTTTTTTTATAGCCCACCCAAGTAAACAGGATAGTTACGATCAATGCTATCACTGCAGTACACACAGCTGCATGTTTTTGAATTCATCCTGAAGCTCAAATCCTTTTAACCAAATTTAAAGTCTTCCCTGATAAGACATACAAGACCGGGCTATCTCTGTGGTATTACTCAGCTATCTCTCACTGTAGTCTATCAACTGTGAGGTTTTCTCAGTTCAGAGAACTGCTTCCTCCTATTTCACGTTCTTTGCCAACAGAGAGAGCGAGGGAGAATCTTGCATCTTTATTGCAGTGCAAAAGAGCTTTGAGAAACCTCTATATGGATTATCAAAAAGAAAATTGCACATGTAGGACAAAATATCAACTGTGAGTTATGAATATAATAAGAAAAAAAACAAACAAACACTATCCCCCAATTTGACAGAATATCACATGTGCTTGTGCTGTGTTTCATAAAAAACAATCACAAGCGACCAAGCTGAGGCCAGAGTAAGAGAAGAGCGTCACAACAGATGAAAAGTGAAAGAGTGATAACCCCCCCCCCACACACACACACACACAAAAAGAAGAAGAGTGAGAAAGGGAGTATGTGTGTGGTCTCAAAGTGCTCAACCTGTCATTCAAGCTTTAGGGGTTTATCTTTGGGAGCAAGGGCACCTGGCTTAGCTGGCTTTGCTGTGGGGACGGCAGATATCGGCACGCACACTCGCTGAAGATGTGACAGCAGGTATCCACTGGGGTGAGAGATATGACACCGTGTCATTATGTGCGATGCATAAAACATTCGCAGCAATAAGCTCCTCTTTTCACGTTCTCCCCTCTTTTGTTCTCTTCCAACATGCCAACAGATGCGCACACATAAATGGAAGCAGTGGGCTGTGAGGCGAGATAGAATAGAACAGGAACGTATGTACGCCTCGACCGGTTATCTACCCTCAGTCAATGCACCACACGATGACTCCCCCGGGGGCTTGAAATTACAATCATGCTCAAGGGAAGGGAGACTATTTTGGATGAGTGGCACCCCCGACTCCAACCTTGCACTGACATACCCTTCTGTACAAGTACACAACGTGGACAGAGAGAACATGGGAAAACATAAATGACTCACAGAGATGTACATGCACCCTTATGTTTTCAGCTATCTGGATAAAACAGAGCATCAATAAGAGAACATCCCACAGCAACAGTTCTCACAAGGGTTCAGAGTATGATGTGGCAACAATATATAACAGTAGCAGAGCCTATAGCAAACACAAAAGACAACCTGTCACAAATCTGCAGCACTTAATGCACAATGATGTAAAGCACATTAGCACATTAGTGAAGCCCCTACTTGAGTCATACTGTCTGAATAACTGCTATTAGTCCTGCATTAAAAAGGGATGATAATTAATACTTGGAATTAATATGTTGACATTCCAAGAGAATCGACACTCGTGCTCTGCTTAGCACAGCAGTCTTTTGTTCTGCATGCCCTGTACTGATCAGCAGCATGTGATAAAGGTTATTAAAAATGTGGTTAAAACTTCTCTGTCACCTTTTTTTGCTGAATCTGCTCTTACTCCTCCACACGCCTCCTCCAAACCCCTTCAACCGACTGACGTCAGGTAGCCCAGGGTATTAAAACAACTCTGCCAGTGTGTCAATCTGGAATTCATCAGTACCAGTAGCGTAATTAGAGACCATGCAGGTAATATATATATTATAACAAATTTATACTGTGGTGTTGACGCTGATTGAGTTTGTTTGAGTTAAAGGAGTGGAGTTAGCTCATGTTCTCGGATGTCTCAAAATAGGTTTTGGTAACAGAAATCCAACTTTGAAATCTTTCACAACGGAGATAATGGCACTTTTTAAAATCATCCTAATCCTGAACATAACCCGCAAGCATTACGGGGAAGAAATGCGGTGATAAGGCTGTCTCATCTCTTCCTGAGCTGAACTCAGCTGAGGCCAATGGCTGGCCAGACGATGTTTCGCCAGAAGACATTTCCTATTTCCCAAATGTAATTTTCCTTTTGATGCCAGAACAGTGATCACAGTTGAATATGAGCAAGGACAAAGAGCAGTATATTACAAAATGCAGTGCGCGTGCCGTTTCATATTCTGGCCTTATTTTACCTCTATTTTACCATGCCAGCCTACGCACAAATTAGTGTAAACTGATGTCCTGTCTTAACGCAGGGACAGGGGTATTATTTTAGACAAGCCAAGAAAAACACATCATGCTACTAAAATGTTATTGGTCTGCATCCCACAATTAGTAAACTATGTCACAAACGGTAGCCGTCAAGCACGCTGGCAAGAGCAGGAGTGGTTCCAGAGGAGGTTGCTCCGCTCTCTGGAACAGCAAGGTGCTGACCTTCTCTCAGCAGGGTGACAACAAACAACGTCCTGACAACATGTGTACTCTGACAAGGTGACTGCATGGAAACCATCTGGAACTCGATGGGAATTGGTTCTGTCTAAAGTGACCACTTACCTTAAGAAGACTTGTGTTACTGTCTGACGAGTGACGTTTCCTAATTCTATAGATATCTGGCAAAAACCAAGCAGCGACACTGGCATCTTTTTTTTTAATTTTTTATGTGTAATGAGAGTGTGAGTAATGTGAATGTCTAAGTTGTGGGATAAAATTGAGGCAGAGGCAGCCAGAAGGGGACCGGGGGGTTGCCTCCTCTGCACCCTGGTGACATACCCCTACTCCAAGGCCCTGCATGTGTGGGTGGTTGTGGTGGAGCGGAAAGAGGGAGGGGAGGCAGCTGGAGATGGGGAGGGAAGGAAGGGAGGGGCAAGTGACCCCTCCATGGGGCCAGCTCCCCCGCTGACCCCAGTAGGCACCCCCATACTCCGCGACCTGCCAGGGAAAGGGGGCCCAGGCCCATGCAGACCGGGGCCCAGTGCAGCAGCGCCTCCCGGCCCCACAGAGCCCGGGACAGTCCACCCAACCCCACCACAGAGAAAACTGCACCCACCCCACCATCCACTCATCTTCCAGACTACATAAGACAATAGACGCCCAGGCTGAGATCTTCCTCCACCTCTCCTGTATCTCCCCCTCCTGCAGAGAGAGTTCCTGAAGAGAGGAACGCTCCTGCAAGATGTGACAATCTCCCCCACCAGTTGAAGTGCCCCCCAGGTGGCTCGACGCACCGGCGGCACCCTGCGCCAGGGCCGGGCCCCCATGCACCCACCCGCCCACAGCCCCGGCAACACACCAACCAGGACCCAAGCCCCCGAGGCCCGGCCAGGGCCCCAGCCCAGAGACGGAGCGCCCCCAGAACCTCACGCCCATAAAGGACCCACCCAGGGGCAGCCAGGCTACCAGGTCAGTAAGCCACGTCCGTCAGCACAGACCCTCCCCTAGCCCCGCTGCACGCAGCCACGAGGAAACAGTCACCTGAGAGCCAACAGAACCCCTAACCGGACATGACCGCTACCCCGGGTTGAGCCCCCCAAGGAAGATGCCTCCAGGGAACCCCCCGACGCCCTAAGCCTGTCCCTACCCCCACACCAATCACAACAGTGAAGGCGGGACCAAACTATGACCCCCCCCCACACTGGCATCATTGAAACCTGAGCTAACAAACCATGACTAGTTTTACTTGGATGAATAATCAGTGTTCATTTTCTTTTTTCATCAGTACTCATTTTCTTTTTTATTTCTTTATTATGACAGGACAGAGTGAGAGCAGACAGAAAAAGTGAGACAGGGGAAAGACACATAGCAAAAAGGCTCAGGATAGAATCAAACCTAGGCCTCTGTAATAGCCTTGTGGTATATGGGTCTCCCGTTTAACCCAGTGATCTATACTAGCACCTGTTTCTGTGAGGAACCTCAGTCGCCATTTAATATCAGGTATTGTACTGTCTGGTGCAATAATCAAAGTTTCTGTTTTGGCTGGGTTCAGCTGTAAGCAATTATTGTTCAGCTATTGTTTAATGTTGGTTAAACAGTAGAACTGTTGGAAGGATATTTCTTATCTAGACAAAGCTCAAGTCTCAACTTCAGCTCCATGGTTTAGGGTACAGACATAAAAGAGGAACCAATATTCAGGATCTATCCGGTCTTTAAGTCTGATGTCATTAGCCGTGTCTGGGCCCAAACTACGCTGCAGGTCCCAAAGTCAAACAAACACCGCGGGATCGCTGAGAGCTGAAGAACTGTCTAAATTCTTTCATCTGTAATAAAATGATCAGCGTTGCTGCTCTACCAGGTGTAACAATTAAGTTTAACATCCAGGCATCCATGAAAACAGAATTTATGAAATTTAACAGAGTTAAAAGTTAGCAGGAAGTTAGCTAGTCAGTTTCCATCTAAATATAATATACCATGTTCTGACTGAGGGATTTCTGAAACAAATTAAAACGTACAGCTCTGCTATCTCTTCCAACATAAATAAAGACAGGAAACTAAACAGCAGTGACGCTTGTAGGGTTACCAAAGTTGGGCTAGCTGGTTAATGATGTGCTACGTGATCGCTAGCGACACAGCTATGTTAGCATAACATTAACACAGTGAATCTGAAGGAAGAACGCAAACGTTTTTCCACTCGATGAAAAACTTCAGTCAGGAGAACAACTGAGATAATCCATCCACAATACGAGGTTAGTCATTAATATACTGCTGTATGGGCTGGGCTGTAGTTACAAATTCAAATTCAAATTTTATTTGTCACATACACAGTCATACACCGTACGATATGCAGTGAAATGCTTACACAACTGCTCGTGACCTAAAGAAAAAAAAGAAAAGGCTATGAATAAGATAGGAAATAAATATGAAAATTAAAAAGGGTAAATTTAACTAGGAAGGAATAAAAATAAAATAAAGATAAAATATAAATATTAAAGTTAAAAATGAAATAACTGTACAACACAAATTAGAATGAAGGGTGAGTTTAACTGGGAAAGAATAAGATAAAATATATAAGTTAAAGTTGAAAATAAAATAACTGTACAACAAAATACACAATACACAGTATAGAAATATATAAGAATGCATGAAGAAATATAAATATATATATACAATAACAGCAGCTGTACAAGTATTAATGGAAATGAAGAAATATAATGTCCAGTGTTGTGCAATCCACATTTGTAAGTGTCTTGTACAGTACAAATATGCTTAAAGTGATTTAAGTGATGAAGTGAAAACAATGTCCAGAATGTTCAGTGTGTGTGTAAGAACTATATGTGTGGGTCAGTACTGTGTGGTGGTGTGATTGAGAGACCGTATCGCCTGCGGGAAGAAGCTCCTCCTCAGTCTCTCTGTGTTGGTCTTCAGGGAGCGGAATCGCTTTCCTGACCTCAACAGAGAGAACAGTCTGTTGTTGGGATGGCTGAGGTCCTTCACGATCTTCCTGGCCTTGGTCCAGCACCGCCTGCTGTAGATTGAGTGCAGGTCAGGGAGCTCGGAGCGGATGGTGCGCTCAGCTGATCGCACAACCCTCTGTAGAGTTCGTCTGTCCTGCATGGTGCTGTTCCCGAACCAGGTTAAGATGTTTCCTGTCAGGATGCTCTCTATGGTGCACGAGTAAAAGTTCCTGAGCACCTTGGAGGGCAGTTGGAAGTCTCTCAAGCGTCTGAGGTGGTAGAGACGCTGTCGGGCCTTTTTCACCACGGTGTTGATGTGACAGGACCATGACAGGTCCTGCGTGATGTGAACTCCGAGGTATTTGAAGCTGTCCACTCTCTCCACTGGGTATTCGTTGATGACGGGGGTCTGGTAGTTCTTCTCCTGCTTAGTGCTGAAGTCCACTATCAGCTCCTTTGTCTTACTGACGTTTAGAAGGAGGTTGTTCCTCCGGCACCAGTTCTCCAGATTCCTAATCTCCTTCAGGTAGGCCGTCTCGTTGTTATCAGAGATCAGGCCCACCACGACGGTGTCGTCAGCAAACTTGATGATGGTGGTGGAGCTGGTAGTGGCCACACAGTCATATGTGTACAAAGAGTACAGCAGGGGGCTCAGAACACACCCCTGGGGAGCTCCAGTGCTGAGAGTGGTGGAGACTGAGACATTGTAAGGTTTTAAAAACTGAGCTTTAAAAAATGAATAGTGGTAGAGGCCGACAGTGATCACTGACTGTTTTTAGGGGCTTGTTGAGATTAAATAAAACAAGATACAAAGCATTAAAACATGTTAAAAACACAACAGCCTTATTAAAAGCAGAGTAGTTTGGGCTCGAAGCAGCATTCATCATGTCATCACTTAAAGACTGGATTGCTTGTTTGGGACCCGAAGCAAGTTATAACACTAAATACACAGTAGCTCTATCAGCTAGGTTTATCCCTTCTAAAGAGTTTCATACTTTCATGTTTAACAGCATAAGCAGTGCATATTACATTTTTTATACATTTGGCCAAAGGCACCTTTCTTTTTTTTCCTGCCTTGTTAGTCATACTGTTAGGCGTGCTGCTCACGACGAAGCTGAATTTATGTTTTCCACGACAGTAAGCAGGAAGAAGATGCTGAAGAACAAATTGTTTACAAGAACTCAAGCAAGTGTTGTGGCTGAAACGAGCAGTATAGCCACTTTGATTTTTCTTTCTCGACAAAGCCTTGGAGGTAAAATGTCTTTATACACACACACACACACAAACACACACACACACACACACACACACACACACACACACACACACACACACACACACACACACACACACACACACAAACAAGCTACTTTATATTAACACCATTCACTTCTCCCATCTGCCCCTGTATCTTTTTTCCCTTTTACTTCCCGGACCTCTTCAGCCAAGCTCCTTTCCTCTTGGCCCATTACATTTCATCATCTCCACTATCCCTTCTGTCATAAGTGGCCATCGGCTTTTAACAAGACGCGGGAGGCCAGTGAAGCAAGGATGGTTAAACGCTCTCTGCCCCACCATTTCCCTCACTTGAACGCAGTGGTGATGAAGTCTCATGTCTGGAAGCTTTATTTCCCCTGTGGGCACTCTAGCATATTGTGGGTCATTTGTAGTGCTTAGATGACTGAGCTAGTGAACAGATCTCAGCCTAAGCCCGCCGCAGAGGGCCTCTGTCTCTGCCTCAGACTGTAAGCCTACAGCCAACCAAAAGAGAGGCATTGCAATGGATGACTGACTTTCTGTCACAGACGCTGCCAGAAGTATTATGGCAGCATCATTAATTATTCTGCGTTGCATGTGAACTATATATATTTACTGCATTATGAACAGAACTAATTGACTACTTGACCCCACCACGGTCATCATCAAGCTTTCAACCCTTCATCCACAAACCCTGCATAATTTAACACTCAAATATGTTTTTTTATCCTGCCCTTGTTGGACAGTGCACAGAGGTCACAGGATCTCCTAGCAGAGGTGAGAATCAGACATAACCAGCAACAAATCTTAAGTTGCTTCATTAATAACACCCATAGTGGTAGAATACCCCATAAAAACTTGGGAAAAAGGTGTTATACCATACTTTGGAGGGCAGAACTGCTTTCCATAATGCTGAGCGTGTATGCTTCCCTCTCACAGAAGTGCAATAACTTGAACAAGTCAGCAACTCGCAAAGTTGCACCTGCCGAACTGGCGGCAGAATGCTTTCTCCACAAATGACAACAAAGCCCGGTTGCATAATGTGCTGGATCACTACCTGCATATGTATCTAGGTTTGTTGTCTCATAATATTCAGAATTATCTTCTTCTAAAAGTGACCTGAATGGTTTAGGCCCCATGCTCATATGAGATTCACATATTTCTTAAGCACTGTTCAGTGCTTGAGGCTTTTTTTCACACAGAGCCTCTTGATGTGCAATGCAGTGGAGAGCAATCAGTTCTCCTTCTGTGCGCCTCCATTTTCTCCTGCACACTAGAAACTGATCCACGTCTTTACCCAAATAGCAGTCACGCCTTTGCTTGTTAGCCACACGCCTTACTATGGAGAACTGTTCATGACCTAAGGTTGTTTGACTCATTAAATTTAAGTCCGAGAAGTCCAATAAGAGAAGACTGAACATCAACTTGACAGACGAATATAACCATCTGAACTTGGTCTTTTATCTAAACCCTTGTGACACACTGTCTATCTTTGAGAAGTCACTAAAAATCAGGACCTAGTTCATCTACTGGACTGGATATTTGAGCAGGGATGACAAATGTAACTCCTCGTTTGTTGGGGAATACAATATCAGAAAGTTGAAGCATACTGCATAGGCTTCGGTTTTTTCTGAAAATCCCCCACTGTGACTTTTGTCTCTGACTTGGTTAATTTCTCTGCTTCTCTATAGAAATTGTCCCTTTACAGCACCATCATTTTGACATTTGCCTTGAAGTCATATTCTGTTTTGAACATCCCATTTCAGTTCAGTGGCTTCCTGAAGCCTGTTATCCCCTTCATGTCTCCACATATTTGCTTGTGTGTGTGTGTGTGTGTGTGTGTGTGTGTGTGTGTGTGTGTGTGTGTGTGTGTGTGTGTGTGTGTGTGTGTGGATATAGCAAAACTATACCTATAATTGAAAATAGGTTATTTGAAATTTTCTTGATACTCTTCTTTGGATAAGTCTGTCTTCACCATCAGCTTTCTTGTCAGCTAGGTAGCTTGCAGGTGAGAACCCTGTTTTCTCAGCTACAACTAGAATGCCCAAAATATATTTATAACTAAAACAGGTCAGAGATATAGCAAACAAGTTTGAATTTTGCACGTGTGGTAAGGTGCACAAATTAAATGCAGTGTTATAGCTACAACCAAGATTAGTAAAATGGTTAGCCTAACATGCTAATGTTTGCAAAAAATACACTTTGTATCTGATTACTTTTTAAAAATTCTTTTCAACAGATAAATTACGCACCAAACACTATACTACATATTTTTACAGCTCATGTGAAAATATCCTTTAAGACTTAAAAAATCCCAAACTTGACTCAGCTACCATTTTTATGGCTCCTAGATATCGTCTGGGTAATTGCAGTTTGGGAACAGTCCCAATGTTCTACAGTCAGTAATGTCTACAGTTCAAACACTGTAACTGCTTTGTTCCATCCCAGTAAACAACCTCTGTACAAACTGTTTCTGCATGTGCTTCCAAATGGCTGTTCAAACAGATATGGGAGATTTGACACCAATTATGAACAAAACAAGAGATTAATCCACAGCATGAAAACAATTTTCTGATAACATTTAAAAATCTGAGAAGGTTAATGGAGCTAAATCTCCAGTGTCGAAGGTGTGATAATGTGTGATAGATCTCTTAGCTGGTTTTATTCTCCCAAAATGTATATTTAGAGCAAAGAGCCAAAAGCCCATCTGTTTGTAGTTCCAAAGAGATATAAAGAACCTGAGAGATGGGGAGAAAACTGCTTTTACATTATTTTCAAAGTGGCACACAGAAATAAAGTAGAGACACAAAGGAGGCATCGATATAAGCTAATTGGCATAGATGCACAGGATACCCATGAAAAACTCTTAATGCAACCTTTGCCAATGCAGCAGAAAGACAGCGCAAGTAACGGATATCAAGAGGGATGAATTCGTGTTCTTCTTGTAGTAGAGAAGACTTTGTGATAAGTTTATCATATGACACAAGTGTTTAGTGGGGATAAGGAACATATCTGCAGTGCCAGTGTTTTTCTGGTAGAAAAAAAGAAGAAGCGCAGGAAGACTTTTCTCACAGAATATGTCAAGTCATATCAGCTTCAATATAACACTGAGCCTGGCACTGTTCAGGACTGTCAGATGGAATATCTTTTCTTTCTTAAATGAAAACATCGATACGTGTGCAGACCTGGTATATTTTTTGTCCGACTTTGCAGAATTGTGTGTATGTAATCACAGATACGTGCACGTCTGTTTAGTTCAATGGTGCAGTCCTGGCAAAGACTCGCAGAATAGTGTGGTTTGTGTTCAAGCAGCACCTGCTCTGTGAGGCTGCGATTTCAGCCATACTCATTGTATGGCCCAGATCTGCCTCCACACTGATACAGCCATAAACCGTAATGGAGGCTAATGAGCCACACAGTTTCCCCGGTGCCTATCAGACATCGAACAGGGTCTGGGTAACCACAGAGTCACAGTGCTGCAATCTGACAATCCACTGATATGGTAGAAAAAGAAAACAAGAAGAGAGTGTTGGCTGATATGAATTGTGTTTCATCATTACTAAATTGCTTACCCGATATCAAACAGAACTGTCAACTCATTAGAGTCCAGCAGTGCCTCCACTCAAACCCATTTGTGTGGGGGAGGAGATTCAATTTTTCCCTGCGAACACTAGTGACCAGTATATATTAGTGATGGGTCGTTCGCGAACGAAATGGCTCTTAGAGCCGGCTCTTTGACGTGAACGACGCGAGCCGGCTCCTTATCGCGAGCCGTCACGTGGTTTTGTTTTTTTCCTTTCTCTCAGCCTCTCTCTCGCACTTTTTTTCCGCTTCACTCTGCACTCGAGCCTTGTGCTTTACGCTGGGCAGAGGAGGGAGGGGCGGTAGTTACACTCGCAGCAGCACAGGAACAGAGCGGGAGGGAGAGAGAGAGAAAGAGAGCCAGGGACAACAACGTCACATTAGAAAGGTATAGTAATCATCCACAACTATTTTCTGTTGCAGATGATAAAGGATTCAGAAAGTTTATTCATCCAGGCCCATATGACAGAGAATATGCATGTTCATTTTGTTTTCATATTATAATTTATATTTAATTGTGTTGTGGTTTGCAGTGTTTTGTGTTGTTTTCACTTTAAATTTGTAAAAGGAAAAAGCTGAAAATTTAAATAGTTAAAAGTTGAAATGTGAATAGTTGATTTTTGTATTATATGATTTATTTATTACATTTTATGTGGAGTGAATAAATAAAAGTATATTTACGGTGGCCGCTAGAGACAAAGCACATACAAACTTCAAATCACGTACGAACTCTGAAGCACGTACAAACTCCAAAACACGTAAAAACTCCAAAACACGTACAAACTCCGAAGCACGTAAAAACTCCAAAACACGTACAAACTCCGAAGCACGTAAAAACTCCGAAGCACGTAAAAACTCAGAAGCACATAAAAACTCCAAAGCACATAAAAACTCAAAACACGTACAAAAGACAACAGAAGTGCTCCAGGATGCTGGGCGGAGTGTTGAGCTTTTGTTACCTAGTGGCTACACAAGCCAGCACGTACCAACGACCGGATTTGGTGTGTGGTAGTAACAGGTAAATGAACTTTTTTTTAAATTATTTGAATATATATGAGTGCCTGTGTATAAATACACAAACAATACACACATGCTTTCAATTGTGTAATTTAAGTGATCTAGTAGCTCTGCTTTGGAAGTTCAGTTCATGCTAGATATGTGTTTTGGAGTTTGTACATGTTTTGTCTCTAGAGGCCACCGCATATATTTATATATAAACATATATAAATAAAACCACTTTTTTTTAACGTTAGTAATTCCTTTTGTGCATAATTTTATATTATTGTTAATAATAAATTAATTAAAGCAACAAAACAACCTGAAGAGCCGGTTCGGAGCCGAAAGAGCCGGCTCTTTTTAGTGAGCCGAACCGAAAGAGCTGGGTCTCTAAAAAGAGCCGGAAATCCCATCACTAGGAGGAAAGCCAGGTGTTAAGGCTGAGCAGCCGGCTGAAACGGCCTATCCCTCTGCCACAGGTGGGGGTGGGCCCGGAGATAAAAGCACTCACCTGCAACTGACCAAGGAGGCTGAAGAGTTGGAGGAAGTCCAACTTCGGCAGCTCAGATTGCTGTTTGGGGATGTCATTGGTGCCGATGTGGATGATGAGCCGGTTGGCCTGTGGGTGGGATGCCAGAATGTTGGGAATTCTGTCCACTATGTCAACAACGGTGGCTCCCGGGAACGACAGCGTGAGCGCCCCTCTCATCCGCACGTTCCTGACGATGGAATCCCCGAGGACCAGCGTGGAGAGAGGAGGTGCCACCGGGGGCTGCTGGTCATCTGAGACGCCCGCGCCGCGGCACCAGGGTTGTTCAGATGGATATGCGCCAGCCGGACTGCGTGAGTGACTCCCAGGTACCCGCGCCGTGGGTCCTCTTCTCCGAGGAGCCGGGGTAAAGCACAGCTCTCCACGGTGAGTTTGCACCACAGCATCGGGTTGCCCGCCGCGGCTCCGCGGGCGTAGTGGTGGAGATGGCGCAGACCTCAGCGACACAGCTGGATGGCGAGGGCTAGCGGCCAGAGGAGGAAAGTCCATAGGATCCAGGACATTGAATTTATTCTCCAGTACTACCGCGCTGGAGGGGTGAGGGTGCGAGAGACGGATCCTCCTGCCCCCTCTGCAGCCACCACGCGTCTCAACCACGGTCCATGGCGCTGGTTGGAGTGGAGCTGACCAGAGCCTTGGGTCTGGCCCCTAGCTGAAACCAGGAGTTCTCGTCCTTGACAGAAACACCAGCGACCCAAGTTGAGAGCCTGTGTTGACTATTGGCGGGATCTTGGGACATAGCAGCTGGGTGGTGCACTGTGTCGGCTAGCTCAGCGCTAGTAGCGGTGGTTTGAGCTTTGCCAAGGAGGATCGTGTCAAGTTCGTGTTCAGCCCCCTGGATTTGGTATAGCGTGGATATCCTTTGTTCCAGCTCGATCACTTTTTGGCTCAGGTTGATGCAGCTTTCACAACTGGATGTTGAGGTAAGTGGTGCCATTCCGGAATCTCGTACCGGCGACAGTGTCAAAAACAAAAACAGAAACTGCCACTTTAGCTTACGTTAGCTAGTTGCGGCAGTTGCTAGGCTCCTGTTCTCCTCCAAAATGCTTGATAGCTGTTAGAAAGTTGTCACAGACGGTCACAGACCTTAGTCGGAGTTCAATCACTATGCAGAACCACTCACAGACTTAGTCACACAGGCCCTCTGTGTCAGGATTTTTCAAAGAACAGCCTCTTCCATCATGCCATGGTGTTTGGCTTAGGTATGATCTCGTTTGAAGACGTTGGTTTGGCGGTATCGGTTGTTGTTGCAATAATGTCTTCAGTTCAGCATCTTTGTTAATCTGAGCTAGAAACATACTCTGACTGGTAAAATCAAGTGCCACACCATGATAACACAATTTCGATCCGCTCCTCACGTGTTAACCTCTTCGACATGTCAATGGCTGTGAACAAAGAGAAACTTGTAAATAATGGTAAATGGCCTGTATTTGTATAGCGCTTTACTAGTCGCTAAGGACCCCAAAGCGCTTTACACATTCGGTCATCCACCCATTCACACATCCACTGGTGATGGCAAGCTACATTGTAGCCACAGCCACCCTGGGGCACACTGACAGTGCAAATAACTCATGAAAGAATAAAGTTACGTTGAAACCAAGCACACCATTGTTTTTCTTGTGACATTACCAATAAGTTTGATGTGTCAGATGTCCCTCTTCCTATTGAAAAAAACAAAAGTTGTATCCAAGATGGCCGACTTCTAAATGGCCACCATGGTCACCACCCATCTTGAAGAGTTTGCCCCCTCACATATACTAATGTGCCACAAACAGGACTTTAATATCACCAACCAGTCCCATGTTATTACGGTGTATCCATATAAATGGCCCACCCTGTACATTAATGCCTATTTTCCCATTAATCTGAAGGCAAATTCAGCCTTCCAGATCAGATGCCTTGCCTTTACTGATTCATGTGGCATGCGACACAAAAGAGTGTTTTCTCAGTGGCAAAATCAGTTTAGCGTACCCACCATTCAATACCACGGGTGGGACTAACCCTGTTGTAGAGCTGTGGTTCATATATACTAGTGATGGGATTTCCGGCTCTTTTTAGAGATCCGGCTCTTTCGGTTCGGCTCACTAAAAAGAGCCGGCTCTTTCGGCTCCGAACCGGCTCTTCGGGTTGTTTTGTTGCTTTAATTAATTTATTATTAACAATAATATAAAATTATGCACAAAAGGAATTACTAACATAAAAACAAGTGGTTTTATTTATATATGTTTATATATAAATATATGCGGTGGCCCCTAGAGACAAAACACGTACAAACCCCAAAACACATTTCTAGCATGAACTGAACTTCCAAAGCAGAGCTACTAGATCACTTAAATTACACAATTGAAAGCATGTGTGTATTGTTTGTGTATTTATACACAGGCACTCATATATATATTCAAATAATTTAAAAAAAAGTTCATTTACCTGTTATTACCACACACCAAATCCGGTCGTTGGTACTTGCTGGCTTGTGTAGCCACAAGATAACAAAGGCTCAACACTGCGCCCAGCATCCTGGAGCACTTCTGTTGTCTTTTGTACGTGTTTTGAGTTTTTATGTGCTTCTGAGTTTTTATATGCTTCTGAGTTTTTACGTGCTTCGGAGTTTGTACGTGTTTTTACGTGTTTTGGAGTTTGTACATGCTTCAGAGTTCGTACGTGATTTGAAGTTTGTATGTGCTTTGTCTCTAGGGGCCACCGTAAATATACTTTTATTTATTCACTCCACATAAAATGTAATAAATAAATCATATAATACAAAAATCAACTATTCACATTTCAAGTTTTAACTATTTAAATTTTCAGCTTTTTCCTTTCACAAATTTAAAGTGAAAAGAACACAAAACACTGCAAACCACAACACAATTAAATATAAATTATAATATCAAAACTAAAAGAACATGCACATTCTCTGTCATATGAACCTGCATGAATAAACTTTCTCAATCCTTTAGAAAGTACATTATTGTACTTTATTGAGCCCCGTGGGGAAATTGCTCTCTGCATTTAACCCATTCACTCAGTGAAGCAGTGGGCAGCCATTGGGCGCCCGGGGAGCAGTGTGTAGGGACGGTACCTTGCTCAGGGGTACCTCAGGGTAGCTGTTAAGGGGAATCGAACCCCCGACCTTCCGATCATGGGGCAACCACTCTACCTACTGAGCTATCCCTGCCTTTATCATCTGCAACCGAAAATAGTTGTGGATGATTACTATACCTTTCTAATGTTGTTGTCCCTGCCTCTCTTTCTCTCTCTCTGGCTCTGTTCCTGTGCTACTGAGTGTAACTACCGCCCCTCCCCCCTCTGCCCAGCGTAAAGCACAAGGCTCGCGTGCAGAGTGAAGCGGAAAAAAAGTGCGAGAGAGAGGCTGAGAGAAAGAAAAAAAACAAAAAAAACCCCCATGTGACGGCTCGCGATAAGGAGCCGGCTCGCGTCGTTCACGTCAAAGAGCCGGCTCTACGAGCCATTTCGTTCGCGAACGACCCATCACTAATGTAAATATAATAATAACCACTTCAGCCAAGAAGAGAGCCTGACGAGCCCAGTTGTAAGTAAGCTATTAAGACTCGACTGTACACCGTGTTCGTGTTTTCCTCCGAAAACAATAAGTTCCGTTGGAGCAGCCTTTCAACGCCTCTCTCTGTCTCTCGCAAGAAAAGTTGACCCACACAACAAAGTAAAGCTATTTTTCGGCTACGAGCCAACAGGGAACCCACCATATTAGCCAGAGGTCCCTTTACTACAGTTCGGAGTCGCGGACCTTCAGTAATAGTAATAAATCACACAGCAATAGTACATTCACGTTGTTGTAAAAAGCATGATAATATATTAAGTAATCCAAAGTATTCAGAATATGTTACTGTCATTGAGTAACGTAACGGAATACGTTACAGAATACATTTTGGGGCATGTATTCTGTAATGGAATACATTTTAAAAGTAACCTTCCCAACACTGCACGTCACACAGCCGACTCACAACAGAGGACACACTCTGGACCTGGTCATCACCCATGGACTGTCCACCAGTGTGTCCTCTGTTGTTGACTTGGCTGTCTCTGACCACTACTGTGTGTTTTTTAACATCACCGGTTTCATTCAGCGGGAGACCTCGGTGCGAACTGTGAGGAGGCGCTATCTAACCTCTGAAGTGGCTGCAAATTTTACCAGGGTTTTAGACGAATGCCCCCCTGTGATTCTACCTGCACCCTGTGATTTGATTTTTAATCATTTTAACAGCAAACTGAAGAAAAGCATTGACTCCGTTGCTCCACTCACCACCAAAAAGATTAACGTAAAACATGCATCACCCTGGAGAAACGAAGAAGTCAAAAAACTCAAAAGAAATTGCAGGGCAGCAGAAAGGAGATGGAGGTAAAATAAAAATACTATCAACCATCAAATACTTTACGAGCAACTTAAAATGTACAATAATACACTAAGGAATTCAAGAAATTCATACTTTGCCAAAATAATCAGTAATAACAAAAATAATCCCAAGGTCCTCTTTTCCACCATAGATCATTTATTTAACCCTGATTTTAACAGCTCCCAAAGAACCCCCACAGACTCGCTCTGTGAGCAGTTTGCAGACCACTTCAGGGGAAAAGTCAGCGCCATCAGATCTGATATTTTATCTAATCGCGATATGATTTTAAACACATCTGAGGGCTCGATTGTACCTGAGGAGACACTGGACAGCTTTGTCCTGGTTAATGCTGAGAACCTTAAGAAAGTTTTCTCCACAGTGAGACCCACCACATGTCTTTTAGATCCAATCCCTCTTCACTCTTTAAAACACTTTATGGATTCTTTGAAGCTGAGCTTTTATACATGATGAATTGCTCTCTTCAGTTGGGTGTCTTCCCTGCTGCCTTTAAAACGGCGTTGGTGAGGCCCCTTCTGAAGAAGAGCAATTTGGATTGTAATGATTTTAATAACTACAGACCTGTATCCAACTTACCATTTTTAAGTAAAATCTTAGAAAAACTTGTTTTTACTCAGATTACTGATTTTCTCAATGATAGACAGATCCTGGAGATATTCCAGTCTGGATTTAGGGTGAACCACAGCACAGAGACTGCTCTCCTAAAGGTTTTAAATGATCTTAGATGTAACTGGGACTCCCAAAAGCTCTCAGTCCTGGTGCTACTGGATCGAAGCGCAGCCTTTGATACAGTAGACCACGCCACGCTATTCTTTTAAACAGACTGAAATACATGGTGGGCCTCTCTGGTGCTGTACATAACTGGTTCACTTCCTATCTCTCAGACAGAACTTTTATGGTGAGTATGGATACATGCTCCTCTAAGATCCATGAAATGACATGTGGTGTGCCTCAAGGGTCGGTTCTAGGCCCTGTACTTTTTAATTTGTATATGCTCCCTCTCGGCAGTGTCATCAGGAGGCATGGAGTGAACTTTCACAGTTACGCTGATGACACTCAGCTGTACATCTCTGTGTCTCCTGATGACACCAGACCAATGGATGCCCTTTTTAACTGTATTCTAGATATAAGATCTTGGATGGCAGAAAACTTTTTACAGCTTAACCAGGACAAAACTGAAGTTTTAATCGTCGGTCCTGAGGCTCAGAGAGAGAAACTCTTGTCTAAATTAGAGGCATTTTCACTATGTCCTTCACTACAAGTGAAAAACCTGGGTGTTATTTTTGACTCTGAGCTTGGCTGTATCCCACATATTAAACATGTAACCAAAATTGGATTTTATCATCTAAAGAATATAGCCAGAGTCCGCCCTATTCTCTCTCGGGCCAACACGGAGATGTTGATGCATGCTTTTATTACCAGTCACATTGATTACTGTAATGCCCTGCTCTCTGGTCTTCCTAAAAAGAATATTTCAACTTTACAACTTTTACAAAACTCGGCAGCTCGTGTGCTGACAAAGACCAGAGGGCGGGCCCACAATACACCGGTTTTAGAATCGCTGCATTGGCTCCCCGTGTGTTTCAGGGTCAATTTTAAAGTTCTTTTATTGGTTTTTAAATGTCTTAATGGTCTTGGGCCTTCTTATCTCTCAGATCTGCTTTTACCATATGAACCCTCGCGGACCCTGAGGTCCTCTGGTACTGGCCTTTTGATTGTCCCTAAAGTCAGGACACATACTCACGGAGAGGCAGCTTTTCAGTGGTATGGTCCTCGTCTGTGGAACAGCCTGCCGGAGGAGCTCAGGGCCGCAGAGAACGTACATGTTTTTAAGAACAGGCTCAAGACCCACCTTTTTAATTTAGCTTTTACTTAATGTTTATTTATTTTATGCTTATTTATTCTATCTGGTTATTCTATTATTAATTTAGGCTTTACCTAATATTTATTGATTTTATTCTTATTAATTTTTTTTAATCTTCTTACTCTATTTATATTTATATTGTATCCCATTCTTATTTATTTTATCGTTTTACCCTGTACATATCCTATGGTGTCATATCTCCAGTATTTCCTCGGAGGGCGCTCTCTGCACTGGGGCTCTGATCGACCGTGGCTGCAGGGGCTCTGGGGGTCCTCTCAGCCTGGTTGGGGGGCTTCTTTGCCTCCCTCCAGCCCGGAGGCTGCGGTCTGTGACCGGCTCCCGGTGCAGACGGCTCCCTGTTATAGTGTTTCCTCACTTGGCACATGCGTACCAAGCCCAATTTTACTCTTTAAGTGTGTGTGTGTGTGTGTGTGGGGGGGGGATATGTGTGTATTCACATTGTTTATGTTAATGAGAGTGTGGGGAGTGAGTTGGAGGGTGGGGTGGGCTGCTTTTAACCATGTAAAGCACTTTGTGCTACATTTTTTTTTTTTTTTTGTATGAAAAGTGCTTTATAAATAAAGATTGACGGAGTTTCTATACAGCTGGGTGGGTGCTATGTTACTGATGTTGAACTTTATTTTGTTCATAAGGTTAATTATTAGAGTTGCCAACCGTCCCGTAAAAGACAGAATCGTCTCGTATTCAGAGAAAATATTACGGGTTTCGTATTGAGGTGAAAAGGAACAGTTTGTCCCGGACTTCAGCTACAATGAAAAACACACAAAGCTGGAGTTATTCTGTGTTTACGCTGCACAGCTGCCTCTTCTTCTCTTATCCTCTCACCCTCCCTCTCCTGTTTCTACTTCAATCATGAAACTGATCAATGATCAGCTGATCGGCTTTTGTCTCTTGTTTGTTTATCTCCCACTTTGTGCCAGAAAGAGGAAAACAGCGGATGTCGTGCTAAACAACAGCAGCACGTTTAAGCTTGATCAGCTGTTGTTAGAATTTATTTAATATTAATTTCTAGTATCAGCTGATGTTTGCTGGAGCCACAGCTGTAAAGCTGCTGGTCAGGATGGTTTGGATATGTGGTGAGAAGGAAACATGAAGATGAAATCAGGAGATGTCCTTACTGAATCATCAGAGCTGTGATGGAGAAACGGTTTACCTTTTAGGTGACATGAATGAGTTGAAGGGAAGTTATGAACTGTTTCTGAGAGACAATTAACACCAGGATCCTTTTTTAGGTAGCTGACAGCTGGTAACTGTGCAGGTGCGGATCTAGCAAAGTGTTGCCAGGGGTCCATGTAGGGCATTAAAAGGGAAAGGGGGGCACAAGGAAATACTTTCTTATTCTCATTTAAAATGTTTCACTTTTAAAAAAATAATTATCTGAGTCTTACAACAAACGATTGATAGATTGATGCATATATACCATCAGAACAGTGTACATCACTGTCACAACAGTGTTTATTTTCATTCAAAGGCTTTATGATTTTTCCTATAATGGTGGGCCGGTCTCTAGTCAAAATGCTCGGGACGATTTTTTTGTCCCAGTCCAGCTCTGTATGCAGCTCATCTGCAGTCTGGTGTTACCTACATCTTCCTATTCAGAAGGCAGAATTTCCGAGTTCTGAGTACAATCGAAAGCACCACGACTGCAGTTTTTGTGTTGGATGTAAAAAGCAGGCTAGGATAGAATCAGGTGTGGGATTTCTCTCGTGGAAATGTGCACATTATTTTTTCCTTTCTATTGGTAGGTGGCACAGTGCACTTGTGGCAAGTAAGCAAACTAGAAGACTGGCAATCTTGCTGGATATCCAGTTACGGAAGCAACACATTAACAAGAGAATTCTGAGTAAAACCAAAGTTACTTTCCCTAGTAACTAGTTACTCTGAAAGTAATGAGTAACTTGAAGTAACTGAGTTACTTTTGATAGAAGTAACTAGTAATGTAACTAAGTTAGTAATTTAAAGTAACTTACCCAACACTGTGCGTTAGTCCCAACACTGGTCACCACCCATCTTGAGGAGTTTGTCCCCTCACATATACTAATGTGCCACAAACAGGACTTTAATATCACCAACCATTCCCATGTTATTATGGTGTATCCATAGAAATGGCCCACCCTGTAGAATACAGATAGTTTGAAGTGTGAATGAGAGTTTTGGAGAGGTTAAGTTGAGTGCAGATGGATGTGACTACAGAGGGAGAAGGACAGAAAATGAGTTCGGAACAAGAAAATGTGTTAAAGAAATTCCAGGAGTATTTGCATTAACTCTACAGCTGATGTGAAGTGTCGGCTTCAAGTACATAATTCACAGGCTCTATGGTCCCTGTCACTAATGGAAATTAGAATATCATTCAAGGTGCCCCTGAATGGCCACCGAAAAACACAGAACAGATAGTCAAATTTTGAAAACTAAACCTAAGGACATTTTTTTTCTCTTTTAACTTGATACTGTCCAGAATGAATACAGCTGCATATTCCTGCATTCGAGTTTTTACTACCTCCTTTTAGTTTGGCGGCAACACAGTTTGTGTTCATGTTCTGCACCACAAAGCAGGAAGTCATCCCTGCTATCAGTCAAGTCATTCTGTATGTGTCGTGTCAGTTTGGAGCAAAAAGGAGATAATTAGAAGCTGCATCCTTTTATGCTGGGAATCGTAGAGACCCAACAAGCAGCAGTGCACTCAAACAGATCAGCCTTACTCACTTTACTTACGACTGCCATAGGCTGAGTCAGTGTGGTTTGTGTGTATGTGAGTGAGTGTTGTGCTGTAAAGAGGTTATTTGTGGCAGACTACTGTGGGGCCTTTGTTTCCCTTGTCTTTTTGCTTCTGACAGAGGGAGGAAAGAAGTCTTGCGCACTGTGCTTTGATCACACACTGGAACAGCTTCAATACAGATAGAGGAATGGGAAGTGGGGAGTGAGATGGAGTGATGGAAATATGAAAAAGCTAGAGAGTAGAGTTTTGGGTTTGGTGGCGGAGCTCAAGAAGCGATTGACAAAAAAAAAGTGCCGGCGTGAGATTCTCTGGATAATAGAAGCTCAGAGTTTTATGGATCTTAAATCAATGAATGGGGAATATTAAGTAGCGGGGGTAAAAGACTGAATAGTTAGGAAACTGAAACTGGTGCGTTTTCAAGGACACCACATGTGACTTGCACAATATGAGTAAAATTTGCCATGTGTGATGATACTGTTCACAAAAAAAATACTGAAGTGTTCATATTTGTTGCATGGTTCCTGTGTCTCTCTGCTTTTATATGTACACTACTAACCTACACTTGGAGAAGGCATGTCACCTTCTCCTTTTGGGGCTCCCATGAGGGTGCTTCAGAAATATGATGTATCTGGCTCATTGTTTTTTGGTCCCTTTACAACTGTAGCGAGAGCTTGTTTTGCATCGCCAGCAGTAAATCAGACCCATTCTTGGAGTAGGTTGGACTCCCACAGGATGCTCTTATCCACTACTCGAAATCAAACTGAAATCAGCCTGTTAAGAGTGTTCAGCAATCTGCCTAAAACTAGTACTAGAAAGATGTCCATAGCAGATCCAGGATATACTGGAGTTTTACATTTCTCGGCTGGCTTGGAGTTCCCTTCAGAAGAGCTGTAGGAGGTGGTCTGAACTGAACTCTCTTAGATCTGTTTTCTTGTATTTTTTATGTAGTCTTCAAGAATAGTTCTCCAGGATTCTTGAAGGACATTTCAAAGCTCTTCTTTGGATGTTGGTTGCCTTTTATTCAATGGTATAGCAATTTGATTCCACACTGCTGCGATATTGTTGAGATCCAGGCTTCTTAGAGGCAAATCCATGACCTCTAGAGTTTTATTTTACTGTACTGGCACTGAGTAATGCTTAAAAAAGAAGTGATTCCCATCAGATGCTTTCCAGACGGTACTGAATGGTAGAAGAAAATCTGTATCTTAATCCAACATTGACAACAGCGTTAACCGTACAGGCTGAACTGTAGCCACAAACATGACAGAGCCTCCACTGTGTTTTACAAATGGCTGCAGTGCAGTTTTTGTGCAATTTGGCACACTTCGGCATTTTACCCTTCCTTTATACCTGCTTCATAGCAGCCACCCTTCCACTGAGAGGAAAGTAGTCAGTGCAGAAATATTTGAGAGGCTCAGACGGGTCTTTCATGTCCTGTATCAGGTCTTTGCTGGACCTTCCCCCCCCCCCCCCCCCCCCCCTTTCTTAAGACACGACTGAGATACAGTTTATCTGCTGTAGATGAATTTTTGTTTGTTTGTTTGTTTTGTGGCTTATCACTTTTTTTTCCCTCCTCAGTTTGTCCAGTTATTCAAATGTCCAGCAGCCAATGTCCAAAGTAAATCTTTCAGACACCTTCAGAAAGAGTGGAGAAATATTTTTAAGACCAATTTTCCCAAAAAATCATTAGGAAGTCTGGGTCCTCAAAAATAAAATATAAAGCAATGATGAGAGCCTCAGAATTTGCACAGTACTGTATATTTAACTACGAGCTTTTCACAGCCTTGATTGTCATTTTGTGAGTCACAGAGCAGTTGTGTCTCTGCATCCTTTACACTGCAGTAATGCCGACACAGGACCATACTTGTTACTTTAGAGTTTTATCTACGTTAGACTTTATTTTGTGGTGAACTGATCGAGAAGAAAGCCACAGACGGCTACAAATACCCTCTTTCTGACACAGAAAATTGTATTTTCCAAATTCGCTGAATGACACCAAAGTAGTCATTGCAGAAGCATCTGAAATTAAATTCCACACATTTTATTACACTGTATTCTTCCTGTCAAGTTTGTCCATTCTTTGTCGACCTACTTGAAACAGTTCAAAACCTTTAGTGCCTAAAGCGTGGGCTTCAAAAAATGGAGACATTACAATCCCAAAATGAAAGCTCACTTTCTTTTTTCGCTTGTGACTCACCCAACCTCACATCTAGCAAAAAAGAAGCCAGAAAAAAGATTTGCTGCTTGGCATATTTGCTTCACAAACAGTCTGCAAGTCTTACTTACAACCCCATTAATAACACCCTTCTTGTAGACAATGAATATTTTTTATAAAGATCTCAAGTCTTTGAATCCTAGCGTCAAGTGTCCAGTTATACTGTAACTACCTGGTGTGGTGGAGTTTTTCAGAACTTTCCTTTTGGCACATGGCTTCAGTTATCAGTTACTTCTAGCAATCAAATTTAAAGGGTGCCATTCCCATTTCTCCCTCACTTTATCAAAGTATTTTTCCATTAGTTTTAGCACCTCCCTGAGGACAGTTATGGTCTGATTAGAAATTGTTGCCTTACAACAACAAAAACATCAGCTCGCCTTTTGTTCATTCACTGCTATCAGATATCTTTGACATGCTCCAGGCAAAATAAATTTTTTCATGTATGTGTCTGTTTAATTATTTAACGGCAACAAATTGCCTAGGAACAAAGAAAATCATTCGTGCAGTTTTTATCATAAAACTAAAGTGAACAAAGAACCCTTGGAACTTTTTTCCAATTAAGCAACAAACAAATGGAGCCAAAGAGCATTTTCACTGTTAAGCAGACAGAAACTCAAAGAAGTCCAGCCTCCTTTTTTTTTTTTTTTTTTTTTAGCAATGAAAGCTGTATTGTTTGAATTAATTGACCCATGAGGTTCAAAGAAAGATGATTTGTTCACATACTCATTTTTTTTTTTTGCCACTGAGAATAGTCTGAGAGAAAATTATAGGAGAGGGAGGATACAATATATATTAATGAATTATGTCTGCTCTGTCAGCAACATCCTGAAATCTATTTTTTCTTCCTTCACTCTCGGCCATCTGTGCAAGTTTGTTTTCACTGCTGAGTCCTCTGCTTGCATTTAGCTCCGGGGTTATTGAAAGACACCTGGCTACAAATGAAATATGGTGATAGGTGTCACAGCTTTTGCTACAGACACCTCTGCATGGTTCTTGCATTAAGCAAAGACAACACCTGGTGTCAGCACATCCACCGAAAGACAATACACCCAGGAATAAAATGGGTTTTGTTTTTGCTCAGTCATGGCACTTTCCTTTAGTTTTTAATGCATTTACATTCTTTGTGCACAGTCCACTTGTTTGTAGAGGGTTGTTTGATGTGAGATGGATTTGCATTTAAAAGCAAAGACAAAGTAATAGCCAGTAAATTAAATAAAGTGATATATATCTGTTTCTGCACAAATGTCTGTCCTCTTCTTTGTAGAGCAGTTATCTCCAATAAAAATGTAAATTTAATTGACAGGTGGCCAAAACTGAAAACAGTGTCCCTGGAAATTTCCTGAATGAAATTGTATGTGGTTTGGAAGAAATACAGATGAAAAAGAATATATAAAAAATCTAAAATACAGAAAATATAATACAAAAAAAAAAAAGATGGGTTACATGAGACAAGATATATTTTAATTCATCCTATTGCATGTTACCATAGTCAACTGAGCTCTTTTTCATATACACTCATCATTACAGAGTCAAATTTAATATTTGTCCATCTACACATACAGGTGTGAAAAAGGACATGTTCACAGGACTCTATGCAGTTGTGTGAAGAACTAAGTGCACCCCATGCTTCAGTAGCTTATGGAAACACCTTTAGCAGCAGTAACATGACACACAAATCTTCAATATTTATCAATCTCTCACATCATTGTGGAGGATATTGGCCCACTTTTCTTTACAGTGTTGCCTTAGTTCGCTGACATTTGCAGGGGCATTTATGCGCTGTCATTGTCCTGTTACTTGACTTAGTGACTGCAAAGTATTCTAGAGTCAAATATGAAGCTATCTGTCTGACTGCTAAAGCTTAGATGAAACTAAGTTGAACATGAATTCCTTTGTATACCAAAGTGCCCAGGTTCGGTTGATTTGCATGAGCCCGAATCATCACCTCTTCACCACCATGCTAACAGCTTGTATTATGTGTTTGTGGTTTTCACCACATTTGGCCCTGTGCATTATGGTCAAACATCTCCACTTAGGTCTGTTCCAGAGGTCTTGTGATTTTTTTCAGACGCAACTTTCCAAATCTTAGATTAATTAATCAAGTGTGTTTGATTGATTAGCACCTGGCTGCTACTCACCCTTTTTTGACATTCTACATTTTATAGGTCTGCCTAGAATCTTGTGAAAACTTGCTTTTTACATGACTCTATAATTACTTGGTAAAGCTCATTTAGCAGTGACAGCACATCTTAAGTACCATGGGCTTGCTAGCTGTTTTCATCAGTGCAGTGTAGATAGTTGAGAACTTATCAGGTTATAATATCACTTTATTTTCAACAGCCACACAGACAGCTGCCCAGCTGGGGTTTAGTGTTCAAAAATGAATCTGTGCATCTGCTAATTGTGCTTTCCAGCTTGTACTTTTGAGTGGAATATAACGGGTCATTTCAGCAGATGATTATCCTAACACGTCTTTTATTAATATCTGTAATCCTGTGAGCCAGTCTAGTTCACTGCTTTTTAAAAACATGCCACAATTGTGCATGTGATATACTCTGTCTTGACCCAGTAAACTGGGTTTAATCTTAACCAACCTCTTATATATTCAAAATGAAAGCTTAGAAGAATGGCTCTCAGTTTCTCCAGTTGTCTCAAAATCTTGCATCACTGTGAGCATTTGTTGTCAGTTATATGTTTGGACTATGGCCACAGATGCTTCTGCGTTTGTTGCTCATGTCTTTGTGACACCGTGTAAGATAAACAGTTGTTGCAATCCGTTGCTTCTCGGTTGTGTAAGTGTAACCTGTTTCTTGCCGATGCTGTCAGAAATAGGTATAACATGTCTTTCCTGAGATTGCCTTAACTGACAGATCCACAAGAAAGCCAGGACTTTTTGTTACGTAAGGGACACATAAGGGAGATAGTTACATGTGCAATTGTCAGTCAGGGTACAAAATATAAGTATGACTGTCTTTTGAGTGCAGTGTTATTTTCTTTTCAGCTTAGATTCAAGCTAATTGTCTTTCAGAAACCACAAATGTCAACATGCAACGAGAAACAGCAAGAGATTCTAAATGTTTACCATAGGTAACACCCCAGAGGGCATTTCTCTTTATAGTAACAGCACTCTACTCAAACTACCCTTAAAACAGCAGAAGAAAACAAGGTTAGCATGACAATTAAAAGGAACAGGCAGGGAACAGGTTTCTCCTTAATGCCAGTGAATTCCTGCAGCAAGCCAAAAAGCAAACAATCAGTGTTGAGATGTTTAGAATCAAATTGGCAATTGGTTCGCAATCAATGCAGGAGATAAGAAAGAGACTTGAAAATTTCTCTCTGATCTGTGGCATTTAGTGAAAGATGGAAACCAGCCTACGCCAGATCAGACAATGCTCAACTCAGATCACTCCCACTGTAGCTTCAGTTATAACAGGAAGCGCAGATTAATGACAACTGCTTTTAAATATAACAAGCTTTTGTCCTATTTAGGATAAGATGAAAGCACGCAGGAGTGTAAACTGGGCACAAGTCATTAGGAAGCATACCGTTGCTTTGATGGAAAGTAAAGCGGATTATTACCGGAATCTTTTAAACCTCAGTATATCAGAGAATGTAATCATCTCTGTATGTAAGCCTGGAAATGGTTAAGTGTTGCTGTGTTTGTCTAACCTTGTTATTGCTCAGAAGCCCATAGCCACAGCATTCCAAGGATTTATCTTACTAATACTGATAAAACTAATTACACGTTACTGATTATGTGCTATAAACAGTGAATGGTAATGCATCTTTCTCACTGAGATCAATAGAATTGAAATTGTGTTCAACAAAACACATCTGAATCTGAAATGAATCTGAAATGAATAATCAAATTACAGGTCATGGAAATTATACACAAAGATTTGCCACTAATTCCCAAAACAAAACAGCTTTCTCATATTCTTTATGTAATCATCAGTACAATAATGTAAAAATAGGACTGATTGCCGCTATCTACTATCTACACTATCTACTTAACTTCTACTTAATTTTTAAATGCCTGTCTTACAATAAAGATCAATGTCTAAACCTATCCGTGGTAATATGTTTCCCTAGATTCTCACTAAAGAAATATCCTAGAGGTACTCATCTGGAAAATCTACAAGGTTTCTAATCAAAATATTTTAACGGCCAAAGGACTACTGATAAAGAATGTGAATGACTACAACTGCATCGCTGTCATGGACATTACTGTCTGCTACGTCTGTGATTTCACTGACAAAATAACACTTAAAGGATAGAGTCTAGACCTGGGATCAATACGTTGGAGAGGTGATTTGCAACTACTTATGTTAAGCTGATTCATGTCCATGCAATGAAGTGAGCTGAAAGAAGGTCAGGTTGTACGCTTAATGGCCTCAAGACACAGACTGAGCTTGACAGGATACCCTTTAAAAGAGGCCATGGTATGCTTTTTTGGCTGTTTCTTTAGTGTGTTATATAGGATTTTCTGTACATGTAAGGTCATAAAGCCAGTCTATATATGCCACGTAAAAGACGCCCAGGCTATCCCACAGAAATCCACCTTGCAACATTTGAGTGGGATAGAAATCTGGGATTTGACAAGATCATTCCAATTTTTTAACCCATTCTTTGGTGAATGAGTTGGAGTGCTTAATAAGATCTACATTTTAGGAACTTATTGTAGTTACAGAGACAATGCTCTGTTGGTATTTCAAATGTGTCTGCTTTTTATAGTACAGATGGAGATTAACAATGCAGATGTGGGTGATGTCTGCACAGAGGGAATGCAGTTTGTATGTGTAAGGGTGACAGAGAGGATGCTGAAGGTGAGTTGTGGAAATAATAACAGTCATTTCAGTTAAAGTACCCGTTGTTCAACATTTTTTTTAGGTCAACATGATCTGCTCAGCTTAGTTATATTGTGAAACACTGATATATATTCTAGTGCATCTCAAAAGAATTAGAACAACACGGTTTAACTTAAAAGTTGCGATTGTTTTCATTTAATGCACAGTACAAAGCACAATAGTACACCGTTTTGCACATCCTCTACAGTAGAAATAACAAATAAAGTTTTACAGTCTACAGTTTAGACTAAAATGTCAATCATATATATTTAATCTCTGTAATATTTATAACTGAGCTACTTGTAAATAGTAGAGCTATTTCTTATATTTTTTATAACTTTGTAATACTTCGTATTATTTCATTTAGTTAGTTTGTTACTGTTCTTATTGTCTTGGAGCAACTGTAACCACATTATTTCCTCAGGCACTAATAAAGTATTCAGATAAATGCTGACAGTGATGTCTTGACTTGGCTTCATGTTGTGGAAGGGTTTATCTTAAGCATGGAGAAAAGTCTGTAATCACCCACTTTAGTTGTCTTTTGTGGTCTTTCAGGCTTTTTGGTGTTGTTTAGCTGTCCTTCTTTTTAAGAATGTACCACATATTTAATTTGGTCACTCCTGACTTTTTTGCAATCTTTCCGATAGATTTTTTCCAGCCTCATGATGGCCTCCTTAACTGATTGCTCCCGCAGAAATACTGACCAGTGGCAGGCACGTTTTTTTTGTTGCTTCTGAAAAGCCTGCCGTTTAAACTGTTAAACTTCTTGACTGTGGCCTGCAGGCAATTTCATCAGGGACACTTAGAATCAATTATGAGGGAACCGGCCTCACCTGGCTATGAAGCTGCTAGTCAGTCATTCAGTTATCCAATTACTTTTGAGCCTATGAAAATGGAGGACTGTGTGTAAAAGCAATGGCTGTATTACTTTAAGTTTAAGTTTCTGAAAAAAAAAAAAAGTTGAACGTCTGGTGTCCTGGTGCAGCCACAACAACCTGGTGCTGAATGCCCAGAAGACAGTGGAGATTATTGTGGACTTCAGGAAGCACACAGCTCCACTCCCCCCCATCATCCTGACTGACACCCCCATCACCTCTGTGGAGTCATTCCGCTTCCTGGGTACCATGGAAGCGGAATGACCCAGCCCATCACCCAGGACCTGAAGTGGTCCTGGGTGATGGGCTGGGCTTTCTCCGTCATTAAGAAAGCCCAGCAGAGGATGTACTTCCTGAGGCAGCTGAAGAAATTCAACCTGCCAACACGGACGATGATGCAATTCTACACTGCAATCATCGAGTCCATCCTCACCTCCTCCATCACCGTGTGGTACGCTGGAGCCACTATCAGGGACGAACAGAGACTGCAGCGTGTTGTGCGCTCTGCTGAGAAGGTGATTGGCTGCAGACTCCCATCTCTGCAGGACCTGTACACCTCCAGGACACTGGGGCGTGCAGCTCGGCTCTCAGCTGACCCTTCTCACCCTGGACACAGTCTGTTTGACCTGCTCCCGTCAGGCAGGAGGCTCCGGTCCATTCGCACCAGAACCTCTCGCCATAAGAACAGTTTCTTCCCCTCTGCTGTTGAACACATGAACAATAACCGTATGACTGTTCCCACCACTAACACATGACCCTACGCTGTGTTCACTGCATCATTCCATGTTTGGCACTGATCACCACCTGCACTCATGTATATATCATGTATATATGTTACGGCCGAGAGGGCCCGGCTGTGGGTGTGGACTCAAATGCAGACACAGAGGGAGGCAAACGGGCGTGAACACAGTGCTTTATTTACAAGTGTCTAGTGAAATTACACAACAGGAGACTATGAATGCTATGAATTATGAAATGCTATGAACTGTGAACTGTGAGGCCAAACTGTGAACATGAAACTGAGTGCTATGGCTAGGTGCTGGATTTCACGGATGGAAAAAAGGGGCAGCGGCTTGGATGGAGGTACGCAGTCACTATAATGAGAAGAGACAAGTAGTCAGTGGCAGTCCAGTGAATCACAGCTGCAGGATTAGGCTATGGAGGTTAGGGCTTACGCGTTGCAGGTTTAAAGTGTCATGCGAGGAAGGGGTGTCCAGGGGGTTCCGGGTGAGGAGTGTCCAGAGAGGATCCAGAATATGCGTGGAGTGAGGGACTTGGCAGGGAGGCAGGCAGGTGTAGTCCGATGGTGGAGAGGAAGAAACCAGATGACAGAACCAGCGTCCAGGCGGAGATGAGAGTAGTTCGGGAAACGTGACTGCCAGGTGGGTCCTATGACAAAGAAAAACACGGTGAGGGAAAAGCAGTAGTTGAGGGTTCTCACAAGGGGTTCGCAGCCTAGCACTGACATGGGTTAGCAGAAGATCTGGCAGAGGTCTGTTGTGAATGCTGGTCTTATATGCAGGTGACTTGATTGGAACCAGATGTGGAAGCTGATTGGAGTCTCTGCCTGAAGGTAGAACCCAGCGGAGTGGAAAAACCCCGTGCTCACCCGGACCATGACAATATATCTATCTATCTACTTAGCACTTTTAATTCTTATTCTCATTTTTATTTTCATGTCTATTTAAGCTTAATTTATAACAGTATTTATAACAGTATGTTTGCACTGAAGCACCGCAGCAATTTCCTAATGTTGTAAACCCGCTCAACATTTGGCAATAAAACCCTTTCTGATTCTGATTCTGATTCTAATGCAATACTTTTATTAAATAACTAGGATTAAAACTGAAAGTCTGCACTTTCACAGCACTTTTTAATCAAGTGCTGTGGTTAAAAAAGTAATTAAATACACTTTATTTATTACTTTTCCTAGTCATTTGTAATTTGTTACACTATTCATTACGTGACTTTCTCATTACTCCATATAATGTCATTGAATGCACTGTCTCGCAACTACCAATTAACAATATTAACCTTAGGTTACAATTCCACACATGAACACAAATCCCTATCCTAATGAGGACACTCATATAATCATTCTTTTAGTATTTCCATATAAACACAAACTAAAGATAAGAACCAGCATAAAGACACTTCAAAGTGACCCAATGACTCTACTTTAGAAACACATACCTATTAAAGTTCGGCTATGGCTGCTGAGCTGGGATAAACTTTGACGTCACTCTGGGTTCTTGGCTAGCTTTATGTTAGCAAGCTGGGCAGGTGCATAAAGGTGCTAAAGCAATATAATGCAGATGATTTGGCCCTGGATGTAGTTTGTGTCCATAGCTTCGCTGTAGTTTGCTTCACCATCTTCCTCCTTCCAAAGGTGAGCTACAATCAGCTGATTGTTGCATAAGTGTGCAGGAAGAAAAAAAAGCACATTTGTTTGAGTTTTTTCTTTTCTTTCTCTCCACCCAGTGCACAGATAACTGAAGAACATTTGTAACACAAGTAACAATATAATTATAACTGTAAAGTGCTACTGTATTTAGTACTGTAACGCTTTACACTACTACCGAAAAATGTTATGTGATTTCAGTTGCAACCAACACTTATTTGATTTAAAACATTTTCTGATGGTGTACAGAGTTGTTATGTGTAGCTTAGTTTCTAACATAAAAGTCTGGCATAACTGGAATGGGTCAGAAATAGGTAACATATTGACGGTGACATAAAACAATAGGGGGCATGATTTCAGAGCTACATAGTCATGCAACCACGTTAGATAAAGTGCACAAACAACATTGGCTCTGTCCAATAAACTGGGACATCTTATAGTTTTATGATCATTAATTTGACTGAGAGTGATAGGTGTTAATTGGGCAGTTTTTTAAAATTCTGAACAGAACTTTAAAATAATGTTAAATATGATTGTTTTACTGTCAGGTATAGAAAATGGATCAGACCCAACAGGTTCACCGAGCTGTGCATCTTCAACTGGTGAAAAACTATGGAGTCGTTACTTATCCCTTTCAAATAAATAGCATTATTTGGGAGACTGAAACCTTGTTTATTCACTCTTTGCATGATATTCATATTTGCATGAAATTCTCCAAAATTATTAATACAGTGTAGAACTTCACATCATTAATTTGCATTGTCTTCCTAAAACCAGAAGAATGAAGGATGAATCAAAAAAGTAATTGAATTTCCAGCCACCTGTTTTTATATTCAGAATTTTTATATTTACATAAACCTTCTCTTGCTTGTCTGATGTGAAAAGGTTTAAGTATAGAATGTAGTGGCGGTAGGCTTGTCAAATACATTGTGATGTACATGAATCACGGCACTTTTAAAAACTCCACTGAAGAGAGATGAAAAACAGCATTAGTTGAAAACACAAATCTGTCTGGGGCAAATGTTTATCGAGAGCTCTTGTAATTATGTAATTTTGTCTCGTATTATCTTCTACAAAGGTTTGGTAGCACCTAACTGGAGAATTAGTACCTTGGGCTGTTTGTATGAATTAGCTCCTAACATTTGAAAAACTGTTGAAAGAAAACATGGGACTGCCTTAGTAGTTCTGGAAGTTCTGTTAAAATTTGCATTACGTGTGGATGGAAACTTGTTTGATGTGACTCTTCTGCTAGCCTAATGTGTTTTGCTGGGATGTACTGATAGCAGCATACCCAATGCACCTATTAGAATATCGAGCCAGTGGCTAAATGTCTGTTTGTTCAATGTTGCAATGTGTTTATATTTATAATATCTTCTTTTTTCTTTTTTTTCTTTTGCCCACAGGTGTTAACCGTACTAGCAGTTGTCACAGAATGTGCCAAATTACATGCTTTTGATATCATATAAAAACAGAAGCATGTATATGATTGCTTTTATTCATCACCTAGTAATTCTTTTGGCATGCCACGTTTTGAACACCTGTAATTAGCAAATTATTACCCTGTGCAGTAGCTATTGATTCAAGGAAAAAAAAAAATCAAAAGATACTAACTGTGTTTAAGACATTTCAATAAATGTCATACACAGACTGCCACACAACACCTTGGAGATGCAATTGCCTTGACTGAGGAGTATTATCATAAAGATCTGCAATAGAAGAAAAATACCAAAGTACCAAAATTTAAAATAGCGTGTGATGGGGCATGGTTTTTTCCAAATTCATAATCAGGTTTTCGCATTATGAAAATGCAGGGGTAAGAAATGCCTACCACAAAAAGAATTATATGAAGGAGATTGGGCAATTACTTGTTCAAACCTTGGAGGGTGTGAGGACTAGAGATGGGAAAAGTAGGGTGAAGAAAGAGAAATATAGAGGGAAAGAACAAAAGATTGAGTGCGAGAACGAACTGCTAATAAAATGAGACAAAAGCGCTGCTAGTAGACTGGAGGGTAGATTAAGCAGGAGGTAGACTGTTTCATTGCCACCAACAGCAACAAATCCCCCAATAATAACTGCACCCAATTTCATCAGAGTGTTGCAAAATAAAGAAATAAAGGAATGCAGCTTTATGCATCAAAGCGTGAAAAATCCTTCTGTGGCTGAGAGCTGGATGCCAGTGGTCTCATTCCTGGTATTGTGGCAGATCTTATCAATGACGGGGGGCATTTTGTTGGCAGGATTACCCAGGCTTGTGAAAGGGGATATTCATTAACTCCTGTTGACATCTCACAAAGCGATCATAATCCTGCAGAGGAGAAGAGGACGGAGCATGTGAACTGGAACGGAAGCTTTGTGCCGCTCAGTGGCACCGAGATGTAGCTACCCTTTTTTTCTGCACAGAAATGCCAAAGGTTCCCTTACGGAAGAGTGCCTTTCCCAGCAATACAGAGGGCACTTAAGCGGTAAATAAAATCATACTGTGACTACAAACCAGAAAGTATGGAAAAACCTGCGTGTAGCATCAAACACCACCCTGGAGGTTTTCTAAAGGGAGTTTCGTAACTTGCATTTGTGTTTAACACTCAATGCCATCGGTCACTATCTGAGATCACTCAGGCTGAGCTACAGTCAGAGAAGCAAGTAACAGCCTGAGTGTGACTAGCTGTCAAGCAAGCATGCCCCTAGAGAGGGAAGTATGCTTACACAAAGCTCTGGGAGGACTTCCAGCATCTGAAACTTTTTCAATGCATTAAAGGTGGGGCTTTCAAAAGACATTTCCTCAAGCTTATCCAATTTATTCAATTTCCTCAATTCATCAAGGTGAGAAAATAAAGAGGGCTAGTGTGACAAGTTAAAATAACAGAAAACAAAAAAGAGAGCTATGCTGTAGCAACGTGAGACACAGCGAGAGTCTCGGCACTAATGAACATGGCTTGTCACTGAAAAAATTTTCAGCACAAATTTTTTTCTGCCAGTTTATTACTTGACAGTTTTTTAAGGTTACAACAAGAATTATACTTACATTCCAAAAAACATCCCCACTCTGGAGGACCGCAGAGAAGACCTGGACAGTTTACCACAGTATACTGATGAGTGTTTTGAGCACGCTGTTGTGGCAAAACAGAGGTAACAAGGTGCCAAGTCCCTCCAGCAGTAAAAGAATGTCGTACTCGAAACTAAGCTGCTCTGAAAGCTCACCGGAGCCAGCTTCTCCTCAAAACAGCGACATGGTGGACATTTTCATGTCGTAGTTAAAATCTCTCACTCAGGAAATGACCAGACTCTTGGAAGAAAACAAAAATAGCTAAGAAAATGTTATCGAGCTCTGGGTCCGCATGAGGTACAACTTGTTGTTTTCAGGAATACCAGAGAAGGTAGAAGACGATCTGGAAACATCAGTGAGAGAATTCATCCAAACCGACCTATAATTCCCGGAGGATGTAGTTAAAGCCATATCTTTTCATCATATTCAGTCTGGAAGGTCATACGTCCAGATGCACGCAGACTCAGACTGATATTGGCCAAATTCGAACACTTCAAACAAAAACAGCTGGTGAAGAACTGCACCCAGGAGCTTAGAGGAATGGACATAAGCGTGAACGACCAGTTTCCCAAGAGATCCTGGAGCGACACAAGGTCCTGTTCCCGATCCGAAAAAGTTCATTCCAGGAAGCTCCCGAACTGACATTGTGGTCGATAAGTTGTACATTAACAGGCAGCTTTATCGCGACCAAAACATTGCGCCATGGCTGTACTGAGTCAGGTGACCTCTATCAACAAAAACATCTTTTTCTGATTTTTTTCTTCCAGTGTTCTTTCCCCCTAACAGAGAAGTCTACATACTGTAGAAGAATTTATGCTGTTCTAATCAGCATAGCCTGTTTCCTTTCCTTTCTTTTTCTTGTTATTTTTAGGTGACTCTGGAATGGTTATTTGTTGACTGCACTGTTTTATTTCTCTTGTTACTTTTCACATCTTTTCTCTTCTCTTTCTGTACTCTTTATGTCTGCTTTGCCTAATTAACACATAGCCTAAGCATACAGCACACACATATACACATAAACATACCACACACACACACACACACACACTCACTCAGACACACCAACATACAACACCGATGCATAAACAGCCACACCACACACACACACCTTTAGTGAGCATACACTAAAGGTGTGTCTAAACACACCACCAGTTAGTTTAATCATGACCACACATATATGTCAATGGAATGAACGTGGAGTTGGTTCCAGGGAAAAGAGGCTTAAAATTACTAACTGGTTAAACGACTTGAAGGCAGACATTATCTTTCTACAGGAGACTCAAAACATCTGCACACACACTCACTTCTCCACAGTTCCCTCAAATGTACTCAGCCTGTTACAACTCAAAACAAAGAGGCATAGCCATATTAATTAATAGAAGAATAAACTTCACTCTTACCAGCTGTGTAATAGATCCAGAAAGAATATTTATAATACTTAATTTATGTATTCAAAATATAGATCTGTGTATTGCTACTACATATTGACCAAATGTTGATGATCCCTCCTGTTTTTATACATTCTGGTGTCCATTAAATCCAGAAATGGACGGGCTCAGCACAGCAGTGAGTCAAAAGAACTGGCATGAAATAATACATGAGTGATTTTGGTCTTTGCAATGCTTTGAGTTCACATCACCCCAATCACAGGGATTATACCTTTTCACCAGTACACCACTCATATTCTCGCTTGGACTACCTTAATTACCAGCTCGATTATGAGGGATATTACAGACACTCAGATTCATCCTATCACTATTAGCGATCATGCACTGGTGTCTATCTCTCTGAGAGAGAAGTGAATCACACCACCAATTAGGAGCTAGAGATTTAATACATCATTAGCTAAAGAACAGGATTTAATTAATTATTTCAAAAAGGAGTGAAGAACAAATTTAGAAAACAATGACTTGCCAGGAATATCTCCGTGTGTTCTTTGGGAAGTTGGACAGGCAGTAATGCGGGGCAAAATATACTGCTCCCATAATAAAATAAAGAAAAAAAACTTATACACTTATAGCACTCAACTGGGACCATTACTCACAATCCACAACAAATAAATAAATCTTTTGAAGTCTTTTATGAAACCTAATACTGATTACAGATTAATTCACCTGATGCGGACAATATCCAACTTTCACAAAGAATTTTGGCATAAACTAGCACCTGCTTTTTTCAGACTGATAACTCGGATTCAGAATGATCACACAACTCCAAACATGAACTCTGCATACTCTGCAAGGCCCTTGCCAAAAGATGAGAGAAAATCTCTCCATTTGTCAAAGTATTTGACTGAGGAAACTGAATTTATTTTTTAGCAGCTCTACACAAATTTGGATTTGGTTCATTTTTCATAAATTGGATCAGAAAACTACACTGCTCTCCAAATGCTGTGTAAAGATTGAATCTTTGGAAAGTAATATGTAAATATTAAAGGAATTAAAACTGAAAATACAGACGATAAAATAAGCCTGTATGCTGACGATGTATTACTTTTCCTTGGGAATACACAAACTTCTCTTTTTAAGACAATCGCACTCATAAGTTCTCATTCATATTAGGCTATTCCGTTAACTGGAGTAAATCATCAGCTTTGCCCCGAACCACTCCACTGTAGTTGGGTAACATTAGATATTTAGGTATAAAGTTTTCTACCAAGTTCTCAGACTTGGTACAATTGAACCATATTCCTCTACTAAAAATGGTATAAGTGTCATAATCCGGCTGTGTGCAGACAGGAAAGGACCCAAACGAAGACTTCATGGAGGTGAAAGTAAACTCCAAAACACAGCTTTATTTGCTGAATGGCAAGATAGTACAAAGCCATACTGGGAATAATTAAGAAAACAAAACGGGGAGACACACAGAGAAACACACACAACCAAGAGGGAGATCACAATGCTGGACAGAAGAAAACAAAGGGTTTAAATATACAGGGAATGACGAAGGGACAGGAAACAGATGTACAACACAGCTGGGGCAAATTAAACACAATGAAACAGAGGACGCAAAGCTAAACATAACACATATGATGAGATACCTTCAAAGTAAGAGAAGCAAAGCAAAACATGGCGCACACAGACAGGAGACTACCAAAGTGAAACAGGAAGTAACGGGAACACACACACACAGAGGTTCAGACAAACACCGAGACATGACTGACTGAGGAAACATGGATAAACATGGCAGGAAGGGGAAAACAGAATGAAACATGAGGATGAAACAAGACCCGAGAACTCACACAACCTGCATAAACACAGATAAAAGGAGAAAATACTAAATAATCAAGGCACCAAACAGGGAATATAAGAAACTCAAAATAGAATAACTAAAGACTACTGATGAACGAGAACATAACCTATAATACAAGAATACAAGAAAACACAAAATGCTAGGACCCAAAAGGACCCAGAACCATGACAGTAAGATGATCTCACACATCAGAATACCTTATTTATCACTCATGGGAAGAGCCAGCATGATTAAAATGATGGTTCTGCCTAAAATAAACTACTTGTTTTCACTGGTCCCTAATAAACCCTCGAATCCCTCTAGTTTAAGTCACTAATGGAAAAAACAAACCATACAAATACATCTGAAAACCAAAACACAATGGTGGTCTTGAAGTATCAAATTTTCATTACTATTTCTTATCCAATAGATTGCTATATGTTTCAAAATGGATCAAACCAAGCTCGCCAGACAGCCCTTGGCTGGACCTAGAACAAGCATTCTGTGATAAACTAAAATCTCTAATCTGCCTTTCATAAGCTTCAGCATTAATTATCATAACTGCATTAAAAGCCTTAACATAAACACCTCGTTGACAGTCTGATGGGAATTTTTTTTAAATAACTAAATCTACTCTTGTTCCATGTAAACTAACACCCATTCGGAACAATCCAGATATCTGTCAGAAGAAAAAAAAAACCTAAATTTTCCATCATGGCACGAAAAGTGAATAAAACCAGTAATATGTAAACGACCTGATTCTGGGTCAGAGTCTTGTGTGCAGGAAACTAAAGAGCCAAATTAAAACTACACTTATTTTTTTATGGACAAACTTCAACCACATTTCACTCCCCTACCCTGGTGACTCTATAACTGCTATATAGTGCTGTGTTAGGTTTACAATATTTACAACCAGTCACCCTACCAGCATGTGGCGAATGGTTATGGCAGTTTCTTTAATATAAACACTCTATCCACAATGAATACATTCTGGAAGCGAACCAAAGCAAACTAGTATTTTTAAAGCAGGACAGGTTATAGGATTAAAGCACAAACCTGAGAACACAGTAATGTCCAGCTCTCTTCCATCCACTTTTTCACCAAGCTTCCTGCAGTGTCCACAATACCTTGATGAAAAATGCATCAGCTGTCTCCGCTGCCCCTGTTTCTCTGTCCTCCCCCTTCCACTCATGGTCTAGCAGAAAACTCGACCAAAATCGGACAGGTGAAGTTGTCAGTCTAGACAGGCAGGTGTGAACCAGGATGACTGTCCTCACAGAAGTGTGCCTGTGCACAGTAATTACTCACGCAAGTGAGAGGTACATTTTGAGATGCAAGCAGAGGAGGATAAATATACAAATCATCTGTGACCTGTATAAAACTGACAGAGTTTGACTGAAGCTTGTTATTTCAGCACTAGCTTTAATGTGACATACAGTAACCTTTAATTGTCTATTCGTCTTATTTTTCTGCTCATTTTGCATGAAGGACACATTAAAGATTATGGATTATAAAACCATCTATACAAATATAAATCTGTAATTAATATGATTGTGTTATATATCCAAGATCTGGAGTTGATTCTTGTTGTTAAACTTGCATGTATTAGCTGTTCACTGGAACTCTCGGTACGAGGAGCAGAGATAATGATAGAGACAATCATCAGGCTGAAAAATCAAAAGGCACCTATCAGACATGCAGGGGTGAAATCAACAATGTACATTATTAAATGAAAGGTTGCACTGGCCAGCTCAGCAACAGAAAGCAACAAAAGGTGTCAAGGTTACCCCGGAGGACAAAAATGCTTAAAAAGTTTAACAGTTTTAATGACATGGTTTCCAGATGCAACAATAACAATGGATGCCACAGGTCAGTATATCTGCAGGAGCCTAGGAAGAGTTTTCAGGTAAGTATCTTAGCTGGATTAAAAAACTGGAACAGCATTCAGGTAAGTCTGTTTTTTAGATATGTTTCCAAACAGGGAAGAGAGTGTCTTTTCTTCAGAGCTGTGCAGGCTGAGGCTCTCCTGGGTGAGTGTCTTTGGGCAGGAACGCTTCTTTCGTCTTCAAAGCTGTAACCAGTTCTCAAATCTCTGGGTAGGTAAGTAATGTTAACAGGTAGGGAGAGAGTGTATCTGTTAAGTAGCTGGTTGAATAATTCACAGGATTCCCTCTATGATTGAGGATAAGGCAGTACAAAGCTGGCAGAAACACAGAGGTAAGTAAAGCAGAGTTATTAGTGATCCTAGATAAACTACCACATGTGTAGGACAACAATCTGGGTTTCTGGGTTTAAGTACTGCACTGATTGAAGGTGGCAAACAGGTTTGCCAGCTGCAACCTACTGAGACCACCAATGCAAGAGATTGGTTAATACCATCTTCACCAACATAGACATAGACAGAGGAAAGAGTGACAGGAGCAAGAGGGAGAGAACGAGAGAGAGCAGGAGTTCAAGGAGGACAAGAGGAACCATGAGAATGGTAAATGGCCTGTATTTATATAGCGCTTTACTAGTCCCTAAGGACCCCAAAGCGCTTTACACATCCAGTCATCCACCCATTCACACACTGGTGATGGCAAGCTACATTGTAGCCACAGCCACCCTGGGGCGCACTGACAGAGGCGAGGCTGCCGGACACTGGCGCCACCGGGCCCTCTGACCACCACCAGTAGGCAACGGGTGAACTGTCTCGCACAAGGACACAACGACCGAGACTGTCCAAGCCAGGGCTCGAACCAGTAACCTTCCGATTACAAGGCGAACTCTTGAGCCACGATCGCCCCACACATGAGAAGGGACGGAAGACCATGGAAGACAACTAAAGTGGATGACTGCAAACCCCTTCACAGCATCTAGCCATAACAAAAATACTCAACAATCAAGAGATGCCTTCATGTAGAGAAATTCACAGGGTTTACAATAAGATGCAAAGCACTGGTTAAACCCAAAAACAGGAAGACCAAATATCCTGCCCAGAACCTACCCAGTACTGAAAAAAATTAACAAATAAAACCAAAACGAACTGGTACCAGAATGATGTGAAGAAGAAAGAATGCAGTAGTAAAGAAACAGCTCATGATCTCAAGCAGACTACCTCACCTGTCAAACATGTTTCACTCGCTGGGCCCACGTCGTCATTTTAGGTTTGATAGCGTTTTAGTAGATAAAGGCTTGGACTTGAATTGAGCTGCGGTTTGGGGAAGGCCTCGAAGGGGACTTGCGGCAGCTCCGAGGCCTGGCAGATCCCCATGTACTAAATAAAGGTGGAGAAGTTAAAGAACTGGAAAGGGCATATTCAGCCAAATGATTCAAAACTGACAGCTGGACTGCTTTTCACAGTGCAAATGGATAATGACCCAAAGCATGTAGCAAAAGCAAACAGTTTCTAAAGGCAAAGAAAAGGGATATTCTTCAGTGGCCAAGTTTGTCATGCAGTCTCAACCCAGCATATCATACTTTACAGTTACTGGAGATAAAACTGAACATAGAAAGACTCACAAATGAGAGAGCGGCTGCAGTAAGGGCCTGGCAGAGCATCTAAAGGGAGCAAAATCAGCATTTGGTTCAACACTTTAAGCAGCACTTTAAGTATGTAAAAAGTGGCAATATACTATTAAATGTTATGTTTAGATTGACAAATCTTGATTTCAAAACTTGGAACATAAACAGTATTGTTATGTTAACTATTTCCATAATATGGATTTTGATTAGCTGTTTGAGACACCTTCACAATAAACAAAAGTCTGTCAGTCATCTTTTAAATGTCTCCACATATGAAAAGTGAAGTCACATCAGTGTCTCTTCTTACACAAATCTGTTTAATTGATTCACTATTCATCTCCCGCCTCAGTGATTAGGCCTATTAAAGCTCTTTTAATGGGACAAGCTCATTCTAGTGATTGATATTTGGGGAGAGGAAAGTACAGCTCCTTGGGGGTTGGACTGCTAGAGTTTGCAAAAAGCTTGCAATTAAAAATGGTCTCAGCTAGATTTGGACAGAGCAGACAGGGTTCAAAGGAGGCCATTACTTTAGCCATTTATGAATTAGATTGTACTTTGGAAAGTATTTAGAACATTTCTTAGTAAGGAGAAAGTAATGACTTTTTTTTTTGCTAGATTTCTATATATGAAAAAAGGTTTGAGAATCTTTTGGGATTACCAGGATTTTTGCATTTGTTCATGACAAAATGTTACAGTCACAGATGGACACAACCAGATTAAAAAACAAAAACAAAAGCCTATTTGGTGGCTGAAGAGTAGAAAAGGTCATCTACTAATTGTAAGGTTGGTGGTTTGATCCCTGGCTGCTCCAGTTTGCATGCTAAAGCATCCTTGGGCAGGATATTGAACCCTGAACTGCTCTAAATGAGTTCATTAGAGTGTGAATGTTAGATGGAAATCACTTAGATCAGGCATCTGCAACCTTTTACACCCAAAGAGCCACTTGGACCCGGTTTCCACGCTAACGAAAACACTGGGAGCCGCAAATACTTTTTGAAATCTAAAATGAAGATAACGCTGTATATATTGGTTTTTTTTTTACCTTTATGCTTTGTGTGAACAACTAAAGTAAGTAAGTAAAGTTTATTTATTAAGCGCTTGTCACAGACAGGCAGTCACAAAGCGCTGTACACAAATATTAAAATAAACAATACAATCAATAGACATTATACACAATGTAAAAGATCAAATGTAAATAATGTAAAGAATATAAAATACGTAGATCAACAAAAGGCTTGTTTGAAAAGAAATGTTTTTAACTGCTTTTTAAAAGTATCCACAGAGGACTAAGGTGTGTTGCTTATGAAATCCATGAAGTGCTACAGAGAAAATTCAGTTTTATTTATGTAATTAACACACTTTGAACTCTTAAAGAAATATAACAAAAGGAAAGACACCCAGCTGAACTAAAATGATCCATGTAGCAAACAAAAACTGTTGTGAGCCGCCAGCCTTATATCGCCTTTGGGCTTTTGGAGCCTTGACCTGACTTTTTAAAAATAATTGGGGAAAAAAGCACTATGCTGCTAATAAAAAAAAAAATGATATTTGCAAAATTCTGCCTAAATATGTATTTTACCTGGTTAATGTGTGTGGCGGGGCGTGGTCTGCAGTGCCGCTGTATGGGAGTCAGATGCACCTGAGCGGCACCCGCAATCATGCCTCGCCGCCTTAAAGTTTATGCTGTTGTGTTGGTATGTGTCGGGCTGTAAGCTGAAAAGCTACAGCCGGCTGTATGCGTACAGCAACCGTGTGTGAAAAGCGGTCAATAAAGAGATGCTGAAAAGCATGTTCATACAAACATCGTCGGGTCTGTCGTGATATGTTTACAATAAGACTTATGGTCCCGAACCTCTGCGCACAGCGTCTGCAAATCGGGGCTTTCATCTTTACGCAGGACTGTAAGCTGTCATCTGTGGGGTGTGAGTGGTGTTTGTTTTTAACATAGTTCACGGTGGAGAACAGCTGCTGACATAATGTGGATCCGAAGATCCATAATTGGCCTACCTGTGGTCGAAAGTCTCGATAAATGCACAGCGTTTCGGCGGGTATACCGGCTTCCACGAGTGTGACGCTTATTTTGAGCGATGAAAAAATAATAAGATATAATTTTATTTTTATATTTCAAAATCACAATAATCTTTCAATTTAGAACTACAAGTTAAAAAAAGAACTAAACACAAATAAAATACACTTCAGCTAAATACTTCTAATTTATTTTCCCAAACCACCCGGAGCCGCAAAATAAAGACTAAAGAGCCGCATGCGGGTTGCCGACCCCTGACTTAGATGTTTACAAAAGTGAAAGTCTGAAGTTTGCAAAAGACCGCCTGGGTGTTCTGCAACAGATCCACATTTGGCAAATATGCACACCACTATAGTTTAAGGAAACAAAAGATACAGCACACCAAAACCTTATCGCACCCGAGATACATTATGCTTTGGGACTGCTCTTCTATACCAGAGCTTGGAAGCCTGTGCTGCAATAAATGGAACAATGAATTCAGATCTGAATAAAGGATTTTGTTTTGCAGGATTATATCAGTGCAGCTGTCTATCACCTAAAACTTAGAAGAGGTTAATTGATGCATCAAGAAAGGGAGTCAAAGCACACAAGTACATAAAGAGCTGAAATGGCCAAGTGAGAATTCTGACCTCGTCCCTATTGAGGTGTTGTGGCATAACGAGGCCAAAATCTGCCAGAAATATTGATGAAGCAAAACTGGGGTTTTTGTAGGGAGGAAAACTTAAAAACTTCCATATTGTTGTGCATGCCTTAAAAGCATCTTTTTTTAATTTATTTTGTGGTAAAATTTAATTCTCCCCAGTGTGTATTGGCTTGGGAGGTGCAAGCAGCATCAGTATGATCAGTACATTGAAATGCGGAAAACTGCCCCAGGCTATAAATTCAGTGAGACGTATTCTACCTCTTATGCCTGTAGGTAAGGCCTCTGGCATCCTCAGTGGAACTATGTTCAGAGGTACAGTGTGTGTGTGCAGATGTGTTCACGTGTTTGTGTTTATGCAGCTTCACGTTCGCCGTTACCAAAGCCTTCGCTCGTTCGCTGGGCGTACGCACATGGCACGAAAATCTGCAGCTTTTCTTTTTTGGGTAAAAATGCTACACCTTCGTCATGTATCGCTAATGATGTCTGGTAGAGCACAAACAATTCACACGTTATGGGCTGAAAGTCAAATCAAAGAGCATATATTTTTAACTGTGGAGTTTAGAAATACCTGTAGTGGGAATGCCGAAAACAGGGGAAATGACTGATTTATATTTAACTGTTAGCAGTAAAGGGGTTTTTCTTCACGTGCAGGAAATTCATTTTTTACAAAGATACTGAATATTTATACGTTTTGGGATCATCTCAAGTTATTGCAGTTCATGCTGAAGGAACCATTTCATGGCAGTCCATCCAGCAGTTAAATATAGTTGTATTTCAGCCTGTGAAGCACTGACCGACCGTGACTAAAATGTGTCCCCACTGTGTCGTATCTATTTCACCAGCAACATGGTAATATGACTCCTTGAACTCTTAGCACCTGAAGGGATGAAATGCACTTCAATTTAGTGAGTGTTTGAAGTGTTAACACAGAAAAGCACATAAGGGATAAGGTGTCACACTGCATTACAAAATCCGTCCATGCTGCCTTGTTAAAAGGTGGGGCTGAAGGAATTGAGTGTGATGCCAGATGGTGATATCGATGCAGCATTTTGTTATTTGCCAACTGCAATTCATATTAATAATAGGGAATGAGATGGTATTTAATCATCTTTCTGTTCAGCGTGAAATGCTACTGTGACGAGGAAGCATTGCACGCAAGCATTGTTTGTTTTTTAAGATCTATCACCTTTAAGGAGAACACAGCCTTAGGAGTGAGAGAGAGAGAGAGAGAGAGAGAGATGGTTGAGGAGGGGTGAGAGTGTCATGTCCTACTTGAGAAGGTGGATTAAGGAAGAGAAAAAAGAGGTCTCCCGATGGCTCCTCATGTTTATTTCACAACATGATGTGCCAATAAAAAACCTCTCCTTGAGTATTTACCCCAACACTGTCCACAAAGTTTTGTGTTTCTGCTCTAAACATTTCATAATATTTTACCCTGACCTCTTAAGCTAGGCTAAAAGCTCTCCAAAGGATTAGATATCAATCACTCCGCAGCTCGGTTTTACTTCTGTACATTTCCAATATCTGTCTTCGTTTCTCTTTCTCCTGCTTAGATTTCTTCTTATCGATTTTCTTTTCTTCCACCAGCCTTCTCACTTTTGTGCCTCATCTCGCTGTAGCTCATTGAGCCTCCCCACGTCTTGCCCTCGGTTTGTTATGTAAGTGCCACTCTCCTCCTTTTATCTTCCTTGCAGCTCATTGTTTTCTATTGCCATGGCAATCTGCTTAAGCCATCATGGTGATGAGTTTCACATCTCCTAACAATATGATTAATCTCTGGGATTGATTCACAGCTCGCAAATGATGCAATTATACACGGATTGCTGACATATCATAGGATATTTTATCTCCATTGCTGTGATATCCATGTTCTGGACCGCTCTGTGCTCGCTGCATAATTTTTAAATTTCATATTGCCACGAGCTCTGAGTTTAAGAGGATGCACTTACACAAGAGCTTTGATGTCAACTATTTGGCTGGATCTTTGCCTAAAAACTTTGTTTATCCCTGCTGCTCTTACTTTCCACTTCATCCAACATCAATACCCGTCATAGAGCTGCGTCTAGTGTGAGGTTTATGGTTTTGCTCTTAGCTAATCTCTCGTGGTGTTCAAAAGCTGAAGGCCCACTGACTCCAGCCTGCTGAATCTCCCTCCACTGTCTCCCAGCAGCTTGTTTCCATGGTTACCTCAGCTCAGTGGCAGGCCGATGCAGCAGCAGTCTAATGTATGATACAACCTCCTTCACTAAACACTGGTGCTTTTGTGTCGCTGTCATAAGCCGCCACCCTGACGCCTTCTGCTCGCCTCCTCTATAACTGTCACCAGTCTTTGTGGAACTGCCTTGGTAATCCAGGCCCTTTCAGGTGGACAGCAGGGCAAAAATGACTCACGTTATGTTCATTTCAAACTCTGTGAAAGAGGCTCACAGGTTACAGGTTACAGGGGGGGATGGCCATCGACACATGACTTAATCAAACACATGCCCTTGGCCAGATGCGAGTGCCTTTGAGTGTTTATGTTTGGGAGCAGTCTGTATAGATATGCCTCAAATTTATGCCAGCAGGAAGAAGATAATGACCTGGTGTCCTTGGAGGGATGAATTGAAAATCCAAGGGGAAAATGAGGGAAGTAGCAGAGAAGGGGGGAGATTATGCAGGAGAAAGAGTGAAGAGGAGAGTGAGAGGTGGTTAAAAAGTGAAAGCTACTGAATGTCCGACACAAGAGGACACAGAGTATGGACGATATCTAACACTTGCAGATACTTGTTTATGCAACTGAGGGGTAGAATAGGGTTGAAGACTGTATAAGACTCAGCAAACATGAATTTATCATAAGTAGGTCATCAGACACGGCACTGTACTGTTGTAGAGCAACTTGTTGAATGATGTTTACAGAAGTATACTGTACGGTCTAATCTATATAAACAGTATCTGAAATTTATTCAGCAAAATCAGATTAATTGTATGCTACTTTGTGCTTTCTAATTTGGATAATGAGGCCACGAGTTATTTAAAGTCACTGGCAAGGATTGGGGGGGGCAAAAAAGGGAATCTTGCAGAGGAAAAAAAAAACTCTGTCTCCCTCTTGCCTCAGGCTCATTGTCATCCCTAACAGTTTCATGTAATATTAACATGTTAGAGCAGAGCAGCAGAGCCTATCATGACTGTAAAAATCACCGGCGGTTAGGACTACTTCCTAACATGGATTGGATGAGGGCACTCGAATATCCATCTTTCTCACCCAGTAGCCTACATGTACAACCAGGTGGACCTCAGGCTTCCCAATTCTTCCCCCAGAGACACATCTGATTAGGCCTGAGCTACAACTCTAACGACTACAATTTTTCTGATTTGCTAGAGGCTCCACTGTGCAATATCATTTGGTAATATAATAAGAACTAGGGCTCTTCCCGAATCTGATTTTTTTTTCAGTTAAATCAGATTTGTCTGCTTACTATAAAGATTCAGATATACTTTGTTTTTTCTTTGGGGGGTTGTTGTCTGATTTATGAAGGGGTTTATGATATGAAAAATTATAATAAAGATATGGATATATCTGAAGAGCTAACTAGGCACTTCACACATAATTCTGTTCACACAAAGCTCTTTCTAGGTCTTTTTCTTGATTTCATGTCAGCTTGAATGAATATTGAAATAATTTTTGATCAAAGAGTTTTGCATTCAAGTTTTCAAGGTTCTTCCAGAGCTCAGAATGGTGCTGTGTTTTTACTTTAGTCTGGCTCATTATCTTCAGACCAACTCTGAGGTGATGAGGGGGAGTTAGACAGAAAGAACTATTGTAAAGTCTATATTCTCCAGCCTACACTACACAATAAAAGACAAGGGTTAGCATGAACCTTAAAACAATTAACTTTATATACAGGTATCAAGGGGAATTATCAAAGAACTGTACCCACAGATACACTTCACACATTTCTTCTGTCGGGCCTTTTCACCTTAACTTTTTTGTTCCCTCTCCTCATCCCCAACCTGTCGTGGCAGATGGCCGCCCCTCCCCAAGCCTTGTTCTTTCTTTTTCTTCCTGTTAAAAAGGAGTTTTCCTTTCACTGTGACTAAGTGCTTGCTCACTGGGAGTCTTCTGATTGTTTGGGTTTTCTCTGTATTATTGTCTTTGGGTCTTTGCCTTACAATAAAAAGTGCCTTGAGGTGAAAATTGAATTGGATTGAATTAACTTGTATAAATGTTATCTGCAGCTAAATGGGTAGATTTTGCATACTTTGCCAGCTGGCGTCTGTATGTGCACACCTATTCACATTTTTGGCTGAATGCTACAAGGAAATGTCCCAGTGCTTCCAGTGGGCAATCTGCCACTGCCTGGGACTAAGTGCTGATGACACTGTTTGAGTGAATGCTCAAGTCGAAGAACCCATGTTGAATCCAAGATCTTTCACTGATGTGTTGAAACATCAACTTCCAGGAGGCAACCAAAATAAAAACACCTAATGAGTCACAGAAAGACTTCCACCATCAACATGTTATCTGAGCTTATAACACAGCAAATAGACACATGGGGTGGGGTCGCGGAAAAACAAGCTGTGCAGTGATACTTCTACATAATGTTGTGTTTCTTATAGGTTAGTGCACATTACACAGGATGTTCATTATTTGACTCAGTGCTCTGTTAGTAAGCATGAGAATTGTGTCGTATACATCAGCGGTCCCCAACCCCCAGGCCACGAACCAGTACCAGTCCGTAAGCCGTTTCGTACTGGGCCGCGAGAGTTGAGGTTTGGTTGCGAAATTCATGGTTTTCAGGGTTTTTATCGTTTTTTATTTTTATTTTAAATCTTTTCTATCATTAACTTGGTTTTCCTGGGTCTTTTGTGTGTTATGAATAAATCTTCTTTTTTTGGGTACCAATACTGGTTTTATTTTGTTGCATTTATCCGCGACACCTTAAAAGATGGTCAGTGAAAATATTGTCGGACATAAACCGGTCCGTGGTGCAAAAAAGATTGGGGACCGCTGGTATACATCCTTTATCTATAACAATGTAATAACACACATTTGTTGCTTTCCTTGCCTAGTTACCTTACAAAGTCACCTACAATGTGGTTTTATAAGAATTTGTCCATCCAATAAATGAGGATCTCTCTATTCTGGTAAAGGACAGAAAACATGAAATGCAATGAGTTAGAAAAAGCACATGTTCAAGGAAGTCTATAATAGGCAGAGGAAAAGGGAAACCTCTCAGCTGTGATTCAAATAAACCATTGTCTACTGAATGAACGCTAGCATGAACCGTGAAAACAACTGACATGTCACAGATAAACTACAGGGAAATTATCTTGTCTCTGGGAATCCAGAAATGGCTGGCTGGACCAAACCCAGAACATTTGCCTCCTCTCAGTGTTCAAGCAAAATCACACCATAGGGACGCTGAATAGATCAAAGCTAAAACAATTCCACCATCATCTCAGCTATTCAGCTCTACCAGGTGTGAACTGACCTCTAGGAAATTTCCTACTTAATCACACTGCATGCTGCCATTTATGGACCATAATGACTTTATCTCCATTGGCTCGGTGCTGTTGAGAGATGAAGGCAAGCTCATATTGATCAAATCAGAGTGTTATACCATTCAGCGGTGTGGCGGTTAAAGACATTACTAGTATTAGATTTTCTGAACCGTTTAAAATGCAGCTGACAAATAACTCATTGCCCAGGTTTTGAAATGTCAAAGAACATCAAAATTAAATTGAAAAACACTTCAATTTCACCCTGCTCAGTCAAGTAAGACTTTCCATTTGCTTCCAGACCTTTTTCATGATTAAAGGTTTGTATTACTTACTCCATTAAACAATAATTACAGCAAAACCTCCATACAGGTATTAGAGTAGAGAAGCAGTATCAATATGTTGAGTAAACTAGTTCTGGGGTATGGAATAATATCCCTCTCATGGTTACTTGTTGTATAGAGAGGCTAAGTTGAGCTAACCCTAACTTCTGGTTAAGTTCAAGAAGTAAGAAAACAGTATAACGATATGCATACAGCACTAAAACACAACTTTACATCAAAATGCATTTTATATTTAGATTATAATGGAAAAATAAATTGCACAGATCATCTTCTATCAATGCAAAGTTCTGCTGGAACACTTTGGACCCTGGCATGGCATTCTTCTGAAAGTTGCTACTAACCATAGCTTCATCATAACAATAGCTGTGCATGTCAACACTAGGACGATAATGCTACTACACCACAAAATTACCCCTAAAATGACTGAGGAAGACAACAAAGAGTCCAAGATGTTGACCCAAACCTTATCAAGAATCTGATTGTTTTTTGGACTGAACTGATCCATTAAAGCCCCATCATGTCACTGGGGACTCAAATCCAAATCCAAGCCAATGTCATACAACTCAGAAATCCAGTTTTAGTTAGAAATATTAGGCAAGGGGTTTTAATGATCTGAGAACCATTTTTGTATTCTTATCTAATGTGAAGCCAGAAGGTGAATAAGACGTTTTCCTGAAATCATGAGTGTAGTTCCCTTGTGGACTCTTGTGTATCCTAATAAATGTTGGTTGCTTGTAGCAGGTCTTATCCTTCCTTTTATATTAACATCAGCTGACTATGGGAGAGGAGCCACTTGGTAAAAATGTAGTGATTTACTGCCTTTCTTTACTCTGTGCAAATCTTTTTATTACTGTTTTAGTTCATTGTTTGAGCTTTATGTCTGAAATTTACAGTTTCAGTTCACTGTCACCACTCTTAATAGCAGAGGTGTGGACTCGAGTCACATGACTTGGACTCGAGTCAGACTCGAGTCATTAATTTTATGACTTTAGACTTGACTTGAAAAAATGTTCTAAGACTTGTGACTTGACTTGGACTTTTACACCAATGACTTGGGACTTGAATTGGACTTGAACCGGTTTACTTGAAAAGACTTGATATTTTACCCAAAATATAAAATTTAACATGCATATTATATAGAGATTGAAAATGTGACGTCATTCACGGGTAGAACCGCAAAGGATTCTGGGAACTCGTGGCAAGCGGTAGTAGCGCACGCAGGCTTTCAATTGAAATCAGTCACACAGCGATAAAAAGAAACACAAAAATGTCAAGAAGCCGTTGTATTATTAACTGCAATAGCCGGTCGCATGACAGCCACGGGAAGCCGACGGGTAAAGAGATCGGTTGTTATCGGATTACGTCGTTGAAGAGAAATTGTTCAAGCCATGTTTCTGAAGTAACAAAGACGCGACGGATGGCCTGGATTGCAGCCATTCAAAGATCAAATATAACGTCCCAGAACCCTCCAGCTCACAGGTTAGTCTGCTCCAAGCATTTACACGAAGGTCAGTGTTTTTTAGTAGTTAATACGTCATTTTCATAACATAATTAGTGATATAGGTTACAAGCAAGTCTGGCGCTGAACAGAAATTGTCGCGCTATGCTCCTTTATTTATTGTGTTTATTGTGCATAAACAGTGAATTGTCCTGACACAATATTGTGTTTCGCTTCTGTTATTATGGTACATTGACAAAAACATATACTTTTATTCACAGGATAAAACAGGTTTTTTGTATCACTAATTGCCCAGTACGATTACAGCATACAATATTGTTGTCACTGCTACATTTCTGTGATGCTACCAGAAATGATTTCCACTACTAATTAATTACCCTTGAGCTCAAAGGTCCTATTAATAAACGGTTAACGAATGTGTATTTATGACGACAATTTGTGAGACTGGTAAACTTATGATACGTACGATGGTCTTTCATTCTACACGGTGCATTTCAAGGTCCTGCACCCATCCGTCGGTAAACTGTACCTGGACTTGTTGCAGTGACCTGAAGTTACTAAACTTCATGAGTGCATGCACTCACTCCAAGAACCGTATGATTATAAATATGCATATAAATATGCTACGATGAGATAGCTGACTTCATCTAACTAGCAAATGTTGTCCAGGCTACGTTGGTGATGCAGTTCTTTTTAATGTGTATGATATTTTTGTCATGCGATTTTAAAGCCGGTCCTACAACCGCATCCAAGAATAACATGCAGCGTATCTCAGAACTGTCGGTGAAAATTATTCTTGGAGCTAGGTTTAATTGAGCTGCATTTTAAAGAGGTGCAATTTCACAATTTGTGTATATTTTCTAAGTTCACTATTTTGTCATGTGTTGAGAAAAACACAGATTTTAAAATTACATGGTCTAATATTTACATTTAGCATAACTGCAACATTATTTTTTCGTTTTTTTTTTTAAAGACTCGAAAGGACTTGAAATTCAAAGTTTCAGACTTGCGACTTGACTCGGACTTTTACACCAGTGACTTGAGACTCGACTCTGACTTGCCTGACATTACTTGAGACTTGACTTGAGACTTGAGGATAAAGACTTGAGACTTACTTGAGACTTGCAAAACAATGACTTGGTCCCACCTCTGCTTAATAGCGCTGATTAATGGTGTGAAAAACATCTGATTAGTCCACAGTAGATCTGCAACATAATTGATAGAGACCAAAAATAGAGATAAAATAAATTAATATTGTATTTTCAGCAGCCAGCTGCTCAGAAACTTGAGAGTGGAGTAAGCATATTTTTTCATTGGATGCTGGATGTACAAATAAAAAGAAATTCTGTGCATTCTTGCTCATAACAACTTAAAAAACATCTATGTTTGATTATATTATACTCCAGTACTATTAGCTATGCATTTTGCATGGTTTCTCTTAATTTATACAGGAAGACATGACCCGTAGTTGATACCACACGTTTCTAGTACTTTATTTCATGGTATCTTATTTACTAACCTATATAGACATTTAAAAAAAAACAACTCAGTGGACTTCTACATGTTATTACAGAGAATCGAATAAAAGCCATCACAGAAACCTTGGCCAAACAATTTCCCTATTGCACTCAAACATACATTGCTGGAACCAAAGTGAAGCTCTTACATATTATCTAGAAAAAGAATACTGACTCAATGTCCTGGGAAATTCTCATACCCGAAGGCTAGAACTCTAAATTACTTACTTGAGATAATTTCCAATGAATAAAATGATTAGCGAGATTGGCAAGACTTAATTTCACAGCGTCTGCAGTGTCAGTATTGTGGATCAGTTGCACCATGAAGATAACTTGTGTGGTTAGACAGGTGACGGTGTGTGTAAAATAATAATCTGATGAGTGAGGTTTGTCCCAGACCTGTAAAAAGATAAATCACAGTTGTTAGATACATCATTACCTTTAGAGTCTCTATCTCTGCCGGCGCCTCCCTCCCCCCGATGTCTTTTGGCCTGCATTCAGAGGCATAGAGGGCGCCATAACAACTCCTTTATTAATCACATCAATCTTCGGTAACACCAGGGCAACCAAAGGGAGCTCTAATCGCTTCTTACCAAGCCGACTGTTTCTTTCCTGAGAGGCTCGTTGCACTCTGCATTAACTTGATGTGTGTACTTCTGTGTGTGTGTGTGTGTGTGTGTGTGTGTGTGTGTACGTGTGTGTGGGAGGAAATCTGATTGTCTATCAACGTATTCTATGTATGTACTGAGGGCACCGGGGAGAAAAAGTTGTTTCCTTGAAGTTGTTTATTACAATTGCCCTCAAAACTTTGTTATCGCACTTTCTTTTGAAGGAGAAGTAAAATGTTTCTGCCAGATTTCTTGATATCACCTTTACAACAACCTCCCCATATCCTCTGCTGATATTTTTTTGCCTCTTTGCTATATGGAATTTCTCTACAAATAAAATCTTGCTCTCTAAGGAAGCGGGGTGGTGTTTTTTGGGGGTTTTTTTTGCTTATCTTGACCTTTTGCTTTCAGTGAGTGCGGTTCAGCTTGTGCCCCCGATGTTATTTTTTCAGATAGTCATGTTCATGGCTTTCAGGCCGTCCATCTCTATGTCACATATTTTAATATTAACAGGTATAGGAATATTCTGATTGTTTAAAAGCAGAAGTAGAAGAAAGTTTCCTCTTTTAAAGTGTGTAATAAGATAAGATAAGATAAGATAAGATAAGATAACCTTTATTAGTCCCACATGTGGGAAATTTGTTTTGTCACAGCAGGAAGTGGACAGTGCAAAAGTTATGAGGCAAAAATTAGAATACAATAAGAATAAATACAGTACACAATAAAATAATAATAAAATAACAAATACTCTTTGTTTGTAAAAAGAAAACAGAATTGAGTTTTTAATTTGCTTTTATTATATGATTTTATTGTGTCTAGCATTGGGGCCTCTTTTATTTAACATCTTTAAATGGTAGAGCTCAGTGTGTTAGGAATTGTCTGTGTGTGTCTATTTAAAGCATAATTAAGAGACATAAGACATAATTAAATTCATTTCAGTTCTATTCTATTCTATTTATACAGCACCAAATTACAACAACAGTGGGCTCGAGGCCTTGAGGCTGATTGACAGGCCCATAGCAACCTGGTAAGGCAACAATGTGTATTCATTGACCAGCTGGCAAGTGGTTGCTGGAGGTCTTTGGTTGCTAGCAGACCTTGAAAAAGACCCACAATGAAATACATAGCAATTAAAATTTTAACTGTCCAGTTACAGGCAATAGCCTTATGACTCCTTATGACGCCTTCCTTCACTGAATTGAGCACGTGTATGCATCCACATAAAAGATGTGAGTAGACAGCTGCAAAAGAAAATAGAGTACAGTTTTGATATTTATTTATTTATTTATTGACAAAGCAATTTTAAATATATAACAAGATATAAAAACAAGATATAAAAATATTTTCGTTACTGGTGGTACGTGTCGATAAATACACATTTTCCCTAGCGACTGGGGCTTCCCAGGGATCAGTGGCTGGTCTCTAGGCATGCATGCCTAAAGTTTTAGCAATGGATTTCACAGCAACTGCCATCAGCCTCCAGCAACGACTTGTTGACCATCTGGTGAATGCACATTTTTCCCTTGACCTTCTCCCTCACTTCCCAGGGATATCTGGGAAACCTTGCATTGGCTGCTGCACCTGCAACTTGGCCTCAGATAAGCAGAAGAAAATAGATGGATGGAAGGGCGAACGTTTTTCCCTAACAAGTGGTCGGTCGCCAGGTGGTCACTGACTGGTTTCTAGGACTGTGTGACTGAGCTGGATAGAGCTTGTTGTATGCTTTTGCTTTTTCGTGTATTTCCTTATTTATTTTTTCAATTGAAATAAGTGGTTTCACATATCCTATATTTTAAAATGCTTATTTAATAAAATATACAAAATATATATAATTTGTTACCAATGCTCTTTGTTTCCAGTCTTAAACAAGCTTAAAGTGTTATTATTATTGTTCAAACCACTGCTGTGATTGGGTCCAAAGTTAAGGAGCTGCTAGCATGGTAGACTCCGAGTCTCGTTTAATCATAGGCCACCCTCTCGAGTAAGAAAATAGACCATATAAATCCCTTTTTATGCCTAATGCAGTGGCTGATGTGTAATTGTCAAATCTGTAGGTAAACACTAATTGCATTCACTGCCAGGGACTGTTTATCACTTAACCTCAACATTTGGATGTGCTACCTTTAAATCCTTTTTTTGTAAATGTGCCATCTGAGGCTTCTCTCTCTTATATGAGTATCTTGTAGATATATTCACTGACTATGTTATCGGTCAGCTTTATCAGACCTAACACTTTTGATTAATTAACTGGCTGTTCTGGCCAAATGCAGCTTTGGACAGTTTCTTCACACTCCAGAGTGGATTTTTGCCACATGTTTTTGTGCTGAATTCCTGTGTCATTCACTGTCACCTTCTAGCGTGCCATCAATCAAAGCATTTTAATGGATATCTCTACATAACACCTTCTCCACTTTTAAATATAATTTCTCCACTGCCTGCACAATATCTTAAATACGAGCATGTCCCACAGTTCGTGCAAACCCAGCATTTACACCTATCCCAAACTTCCAGTTTCACAGAAACAAGGAGCATTTGCATAACCGTACGTGCTCGCATTGCTCTGATTCCTCTGCAAATATACGGCCTCATTAATTAAGCATAACATGACAGGCATTCCTCACGTCATACAGTTTCAGCTGAGCAGGCAGATGGTTTATGCTTTCTTAATGGGGAGAAATACTTACCAGTGGGATGATAGCTGCTTTGACAGATCAGTGGTAGTGAGGAGGTCAAAGTCAGTGTAACGCACAGTATGTGCATTGTTTTCCAAATAGGGCTGTTTGTCAGAATGCCTCCGGCGCTTGGATGGTGTTTGGGTGTTGCATTGTTTATGTGTTACAAAGTGAAGGCTACACATGAGACCTCTTTAAAGTTAAGGGAGTTTGTTTTCTGCGAGTGGATGTGTTTGTTGGAGTTAAGGCTCAAAGGAATCTTTCTTAGTCAGATGAGAATTTGGTATGAAAAGGGGGTGGAAAAAAAAAAGCTAAATCTATAAATGGTGGCATAAATCTCTGTCTCTGCTCAGAGTTCTGTCTGCTGGTAGAGAGGCTGTGGGCAAGCCAAGGCAGTGGGCAGGGCTCCATCAGATAGCAGTTATTGGCCAGGGTTCTGACACAGTCTCAACACGTGTTTCTTTGATTTTCATAGACTGAAGAGGTTTTCTACAGCCCCATGCTCATGTATACATCACCATCACAGACACTTTGGTGTTTGTACAGTTTTCAGTCACAGTGGAGAGCCTGGACATTTTTCACACATGAAAACATGACGCTCTGGACCCTAGAATGCCATGGCATGTGTATTTGCTGATATATATAGTGTTTAGTAAGACTTATTATGCGCTTTTCTATTTTTCTCTGTTTCACATGTAGCTAAGATTAACAGTTACAACTTACAGAAACAAATGGCCTCCCACTAGAAAAGGGTAGAGAAAGGTTCTTGAGGAAAATAATTTATTGCAATTTGCAGAACAAAATAATTCAGTTTGTCCAGTGCACCATTAGTAATTACCCAATTTAACACACATTTTGAATTTTAACACTACTGTGTTAGCTTCAGGTTAGAAAAACAAACAATTCTCATAGTGCAATGCTAAAGTTTAATTTCCACATACTGCAAGAATCCAGGTATGAATTGAGCCAAAATGCAGTTAATGCATTTGTTGGTTACACAGTGGCTGAGAGCCAGCATGAAATAGTATAAGTATAAGCATTTTATGTGGCTGCTGTTGTTTGATAGATGAGAAAGTAATAGGTCACAATCAACTTCATTACTTCATATTTGCCTAAATTATGGTTGTCTGGCTTCAGTAACTGTGAACATGACATCAAGTGATAAGCCCAAATTAAAGCATTCACATAATTTTGATGTTCAGTATTTATCACTGAAATATGGAATGCATGGGTACATACGCTACTGCAGTTTACACATGTAACTAGATTGTAATATAAATATTTGTACAGAGAAAGGATAAATAAAATACCACAAAGGAAAGAAAAGTTTAAAATGTGTGATTTAAACCTGTAAATACAGTGTGACTGATCTGTAGACAGAAGGCCCAATTGTTCAACCTTCTCAGACATATTTCTTTAGTGTGCCTTGCAGCATCAAGGGCACTGGCATTGAAATATTTGTCAGTTGACTAGTTTATCACAGTGGTCAAAAATGATATTTATTTTCTGAGTCAAACTTTCAAAACTCTACAGTTATACTTTCCATGTGACACTAACCAACCTGGGTTAGGCTCAACTGAGATTAGCCTGTTGCACAGGGATAAATACAACAAGCCTTCTTCTTCCACCTGGTTGCCCCACCGTGACTGCACGGTCTTTTCGTAAGTTTGTTCTTAGTATTGGTTAAAAATTGTCTTTGCATGTGCTAGCCTCTATAAACAGACAGGTTAGCATGCAGGTGTTTGATTTTTGGGTCAGAATTCAGAACCTGACCTGTGGCATTGTTTATTTTGTTTGCAGCCAGGTAAACCTTGTATTTAACTTTGATATTTAATTGAAATGTGCCTGGGGACTGAGCCAAACACTCATTTTGATCACTGAAGTGTGCTTCTGTTGCTTTGCCAGCCTTATTTTTATTTTTAATTTTACTGTTGATTTAGTGCATTTGACGTTGTTTTAAACTGCTGCTTTTGTTGCCGGGTATTAATAAATGTTTGCCTTAACAGCTGCTTTTATTCTGTTGTTTTAATTTGTTTTGTTGCTAACTTTAATTAATTGCGATTGGATTTTAAAGAGGCCAATTAAAGGAGCCAATCAATCCTGGTAACAGGTGGCATCAGTCTTTACTTAGTGTTTTGACTTACCTTACATATGCAGTATGTATGCTTGAATTTAATGATATTCAGTTGTGGAAGATCATTTCTGCATGCCAGTTGACATTTCAAGCTGTGCTGCATCACTGTTTTAATAAAAGTCCTTTTTCATTGTTGTACTGCTTTTTATTTGTGTTGCCTGGCATCAGTGCTTGGTTTTAGGGATTTTAAGTGAAGTATTTATGTAATGGTTATAAATGTTCAAAAAAATTATTATAAGGTTGTGCTGGGTCACTTCCTGGCACAGTTATTAGAACACTAATGGGCCAGCAATAGTAGTGATGCTAAACACACCAACACCTACTAAACACTAGTGTGTAAGCACAGCAGAGTATCAATTTGAGGTAAATGTTAACTACCTGTCATGCGCCGTGGTGCGCGGGCACGAAAGGATCCAGGCGCAGACTCCGAGCTAACAAAAAGACACTTTATTAAAACAACGAAAGGCGACCCGGGGAAAGTAGAGAGCAAAACAGAAACTAAAAATCCGGGGAAACAATGACACGAGGAAGCCGGGATCGGGACGGCGGGGGGCTGCAATAGAAAGGGGAGATGATTACTAGGGAGCCAGGAAGCGGGGAGAACATATCAGGACTGAGTTAGAGTAGGGGCTTACGATAGAACGGAACCGTGGGAGCTCGGGAGGGAAGTGTGGCAGTCCGTGGGGGCAGGAAGTCCGTGGAATGGCGAGTGGGCCAGGTGAGCACCGCGAGATCCAGTTGAGCCGGAGGACAGGCAGGTAGCAGACGCCGAGTAGAAACCTGGACAGAAGTAGGCAGGTTAAACAAAGTTCCAAGCAGAAGAGAATGCACACTTTTCGTGGAAGTCTGGTTACCACTGTGGGGATGACTACGGACTGGCGTGGAGCATCCGTCAGCGCCGGATTAAGTGGATCTCCGTGTAATCACCGGGATGGAGAGCAGGTGTGCTGGTGATGGCCCAGCCCGGGGGTGTGGCTACCCGAGCATCACGCATTCCACAGACACAGGACCACGGACCATGACACTACCTCCAGGTTCTGATGTCCTGCTTTTACATTAGATTTTTATTTTCTATCACGGTGAAGAGGCCCAGCGCTGAATAATGGAAAAGTGACATTTAAATAGAAACTGTTTTTCCATGGTTAAGTTCTCCTCTGTTCTGCCTCTTTGGCACACCAAAGGGCTCACTGCTTGTGAATCTAATGAAGTTTGATTTGTACCCACACCTCATTGCTTCAGGGGAATCTCTGGGGTCAAAGTAGACACACACTCACAGTCACGCATACACCTCTCCATTTACGACTGCTATGCTTGACAGTACAGAGAACAAAGTTTTTCTTCTCTCATTTATGTCTTTTGTGTGGTTGTACATGATGACACCTTCATGAAGACTCTCGCGTAGTGTTCAAATGGTCTGACACTGAAAATGTCTTATTGTTTCATCAGCCCATTTACCTCACCTTCTAATGAAGCAGCTGGTAGACCTGTCACTTTGCCTTGGTTAGTCTTTAATCTTCCCTCCTCCTTGTGCTCTCTTCTTCTGTTTCCCGCTTTTGATTTTAACAGGCCTAATAACAACCTTATCTCTTTCTTCCATGCAATTTATCCCCGTCTTCGCCCAGTGTGTGGGCAAACAGGCACAAGCACACAGCACGCTGCTTGGCATAGCTCGCTGACACGCGTTAATGAAGGTCAGCGGGCCACTTCATGCTCATGGTTGCTTCCACTGGGTGCTCACCTACCAGATACCCTCTTCACTTCTCCTCAGACAGATCTTCTTGAAGACTCTGTGATGACTCCCTGCCTCATATTATCCTATCAGGTTAATATGAGCTGCAGCCACTAAGGAAATTCTTAACTTGATGCTAATAAGACAAGACACTATGAAATAAATGAGAACATTTTATTTTAGCTTTCATTTTTCGTTTGTCTTGTTGCAAATTCTAAGGGTGCTCTGCAGAGCAAGCTTGCCTATTAAAAATACATTTTAAATGGACTTTAGAAAGACTGATAAAAATTTAAGTACAGACGGACATTTAAAATTGGAAGATGCACCCATCTGTCATAACAAACACTGACTCCAGTAGACATGCACTTTTAATTTATTCACATCTTACATGGAGAAATATTGGCATTCAAACTGACTTGAAATTAGAATTATTTCATGATGATGCACATTATAGTGGAAGTAAAGTGTCTTGAATTTATCATCAGTTTGGTAAGTGCACTGTAACGTAACTCTAACATAAAGGCCGTCTACTTGAACAACCAGTAGGAAAAAATTGCTGTTGTAGTGATTTTTTCACCAAAAATATCGATAGTTGTTTTTCTGTTGATAAAAGTAAAAATTAACGTTGAATCCTAATGTTAAAGCTGCTCCATACATACAGGGAGTGCAGAATTATTAGGCAAATGAGTATTTTGTCCACATCATCCTCTTCATGCATGTTGTCTTACTCCAAGCTGTATAGGCTTGAAAGCCTACTACCAATTAAGCATATTAGGTGATGTGCATCTCTGTAATGAGAAGGGGTGTGGTCTAATGACATCAACACCCTATATCAGCTGTGCATAATTATTAGGCAACATCCTTTCCTTTGGCAAAATGGGTCAAAAGAAGGACTTGACAGGCTCAGAAAAGTCAAAAATAGTGAGATATCTTGCAGAGGGATGCAGCAGTCTCAAAATTGCAAAGCTTCTGAAGCGTGATCATCGAACAATCAAGCGTTTCATTCAAAATAGTCAACAGGGTCGCAAGAAGCGTGTGGAAAAACCAAGGCGCAAAATAACTGCCCATGAACTGAGAAAAGTCAAGCGTGCAGCTGCCAAGATGCCACTTGCCACCAGTTTGGCCATATTTCAGAGCTGCAACATCACTGGAGTGCCCAAAGCACAAGGTGTGCAATACTCAGAGACATGGCCAAGGTAAGAAAGGCTGAAAGACGACCACCACTGAACAAGACACACAAGCTGAAACGTCAAGACTGGGCCAAGAAATATCTCAAGACTGGTTTTTCTAAGGTTTTATGGACTGATGAAATGAGAGTGAGTCTTGATGGGCCAGATGGATGGGCCCATGGCTGGATTGGTAAAGGGCAGAGAGCTCCAGTCCGACTCAGACGCCAGCAAGGTGGAGGTGGAGTACTGGTTTGGGCTGGTATCATCAAAGATGAGCTTGTGGGGCCTTTTCGGGTTGAGGATGGAGTCAAGCTCAACTCCCAGTCCTACTGCCAGTTTCTGGAAGACACCTTCTTCAAGCAGTGGTACAGGAAGAAGTCTGCATCCTTCAAGAAAAACATGATTTTCATGCAGGACAATGCTCCATCACACGCGTCCAAGTACTCCACAGCGTGGCTGGCAAGAAAGGGTATAAAAGAAGAAAAACTAATGACATGGCCACCTTGTTCACCTGATCTGAACCCCATTGAGAACCTGTGGTCCATCATCAAATGTGAGATTTACAAGGAGGGAAAACAGTACACCTCTCTGAACAGTGTCTGGGAGGCTGTGGTTGATGGTGAACAGATCAAAACACTGACAGAATCCATGGATGGCAGGCTTTTGAGTGTCCTTGCAAAGAAAGGTGGCTATATTGGTCGCTGATTTGTTTTTGTTTTGTTTTTGAATGTCAGAAATGTATATTTGTGAATGTGGAGATGTTATATTGGTTTCACTGGTAAAAATAAATAATTGAAATGGGTATATATTTGTTTTTTGTTAAGTTGATATCCCCCTAAAATAGCTAAAACTAAAAACTACTTCCAAAAACATTCAGCGTTGATATTAATGAGTTTTTTGGGTTCATTGAGAACATGGTTGTTGTTCAATAATAAAATTATTCCTCAAAAATACAACTTGTCTAATAATTCTGCACTCCCTGTATAAGACAATAGGATACTCCATAGCTTGATATTCTTCCCATAAATTTAACATTTTTGAAAACACAGACTGCACAAACTGTGATGGTACTTGGTACTAATATGCTGTTATAACACTATTCATTAGTACAAGCAGGGTGCAATTTTCAAGGCCCCCCAGTCTACATGTCTCTGCCTCGGCTATATTATTTTTTTATCTGCTGTTATGGCCCTGTCCATAATCTGTTTTGGTGGCTGTTTTTGTCTGTGTCTTTAAGTCTTTGCAGGCCCCGGATTAGATGAGCTGACGGCTGCCGATTGGTCCGCTGATCATGTGGTCGCATTCAAAATCCATCACCAGCAGTTGTCCCGGGGCAGCCACTGACAGCAGCAGCAGACCTGACCCTGGCCTCCAAAACCTGTGACATTTGTGCCTGTGATTTTTGCGACTTTTCTCAGTTCTGTATATAGTGTGTACATTAGTTTTCATTGTAAATAGCACATTGTAAATAGCACTGGAACAGAAGGGGTGAGCTGCCTTATTGTTTTTCCTTGCACTGTTTTCTCCTGTTTATTTCAGTTAGGGAGTTAGGTGTAGCGCTTGTCTTTTGTTTGATGTTTGATTTCACATAGGGTTTTAGATAGCACCTCCTCCTGACTTAGCTTGTTTAGTTTGTTATTTTGGCCTTCGTTCACCCCGGAGCTTCATTTTTGCAGTGTAGAAAAATAAACCACCGTTCACTAAGAAATTGGTTTTCCCTCTGTGTATGGTTTTGGGGACCAGGGCGGGGCAGTCTTTTCAAACTTATGTTGCATTCCTGTACCCCTAGACTGGGTCGTAACACTGCAGTGAGGATAAAAATTTATCCACCACCTTAATATTTAGTGTTGTACCTTGAACTGTGAACAGCACAATCAAATCAGGAACTGACTTTCACTTTCAGCCATCAAGATGACACTGCACAGAGAGGGATGATCCAGACCTCTTCTGTTCCAACTTTTCACTAAGCACCTGATGTTTCAGTGAAAACTACCATTAACTAAATAAAAAAGACGATTGACATCAAAATTCCTTACAAGCTGCAATGGACTATCAGTCCGGTTTAGCTACAGAAGCCAGTCAAGCACTTACAAAATCTTTTTTTTTTTTTTTGCATAATTTTCCAGCAGTGTGACATCATCTCTTTTGACATTTTAACTAATGAAGTTTTTTTTGTTTGCTTTTTTTGTTTGTTTGTTTGTTTTTAATTCAGATTCTGAAACTAAAAGCTAACTAAAGATAAGCAAAAGAAGTTGGAATCTAATTTTGGGATGTGTACTGTAAGTCATGACTAGTTAAAAGTATGAATCTTACATGATGCAAAAAAGGAAAAAAAGTTTTTGGAGTTGAGCCTGTAATGAATTTAAAACTCAATGATCCAACTTTTGAGTGGAATTCATCACTGGGTTATGACTAGGCTATTCCTGCTTTTCTTTTCTTTTTTTTGCTTTGTCTTTCCAAGCCCCACTATCCACAATCTTGATGACACTATGTTGATACTCTACACATCAACAGAAAGGCTTTCCTAGGATGTACCTACTTTTTTACAAGATCCAATCAGACATTCAGCATAGAGTTTACACAACATCATGGGATTTCTTTCTATAGTAGTCTGACAAAGTCTCTTAGTATGCTGATATGATAAAAATCAGCATAAATATTGCACACAGTGCTAATTAAAACATTCTATTAACAATTTACATTTTCTTGAATTACAGCAAATCATTTAAGATCCCAGATTAATTTTGTATGTTTGGGACAGTTTTTAGATGTTTACATGGTCAGTTGGGCCAACAGTGAGGACAAGCAATGTGAAGAAACTACAGAAGGCTTTTAGTCTAAGAAAAGCTTCACTATCTTATAACTAATAACTAATAACTAATAACTAATATCTTTATACAGATTTAAAAAATGGTCGTGGGGTAATCATCAGATAAATTTGGGAAACAAACAAATAATAATTAAAAACAGTATTATGAATGGAAAGGTCTCCAAAAAAAGCTTTTCCTTCACCCTATGTGATTATAGTAATTAGAGGATTATGGTCCATGACTGCTATAGCTTTTCTAATGCTTGCTATTCATTTAATTGGTACCCTGACAGTATAGATTTCACCATGCTTCAATGTAATCAGATGATGTTAATTCATTTATAGTGGTTTGGATGTGGCAGAATTGCTTTGTTCCCCTAATTGGTCTAATTCAGATGTAAATGGAGATATGGATAGTAATGAGTTCTCAATGGATTAATGGTCTGTCGCTACCACTAACTTGTTATTTGAGGATTATTGTTGCAGCAGGGAATGTCCCCTTTATTTTCTTCAACTGGGTCCTGCTCTGACTGGATAAAATTAAAAAAAAAAAAAAAACCTCATAGAAGAAATCCTGTTACACTCTGCACATCCGAATTATACATACTGTAAGAATATTATTCACTTAAGGTTTTGAGACAGAGATTTGTAAGCTATTAACACAGCCTCGACCTTTCCTTTGCATCACATCACCTCAGGGAGAGGAGGTTGAATGGTGTGCGTTTGATTTAGCTACAGTGACAGCTCTGGATTCATGTACACTTCAAGGCTTTTCTAAAAGACAATACAGCATCTCTTAAAGCCTCAAGCTAAAGCATGATAGGTTGTTGCATAGCCCCATCCTCTCTTCTTCAATAAAGACTGTAGCTCACTGGAGACGAAGGGAATGAGATATCTTATTTCTTAAAAACAAACCTCAGTATACAATGACAGATTTTTTCCCCCCATTTTGGTGCTGTAAAAATTCACCACATGCTAAAGTATTCATCAGACTCCACCCAGATTTGTAATTTTCAGCAGTGTGCGAGAAGTGTTTGTTGCTCCCATGTGTTACTTCACCTAGAGACAGGCAAGCACGAAGCCTTGTGAGATAAGAATGATGAGATAGAAGAAGAAATGTATTAACTTAACAAATCAATAGTGCAGTACACCCTCCAGGAGAGACCCTAAAAAAGAATAATACTCAAAGGCAATAAGCATAGAGTACCCAGCCAACTTTAAAGCACTCGCACACAAATGCCTCCTTGCACAAACACACAAGGCAGAAAAACTTACCTTGATGGTCCCACAGTAGCTGACTTTGAAAGCTACTGGCACAGTAAATCTGATGAAGCAGGCTGTGTTCGTATGTGAAATGGACGAGATCTGTTATTCCAGTGACAGCAAATTTTATTACAGGGGCAATGAGAGGAAGGGGAGATGACTACTTTGTACTAGTTTAGTTTCCAATAGGCTCTTTTCAGAATAGTTAAAGGAAAAAGCAGGACTGTGTGAGAAGTAAATACACCCACAGTCACACGATAGTCACACAATGGTCGACAATCAGATATGATTCATAATTCAGACAACTGTTTGCTATTTATTACTGATAAATCACCCTTAGCGTTGCTTATTTTAAGTGTTACCAAGTTAATCATTTAATTGTAGCTATGTCTGAAAAAATTCAAATGATGTTTTTTTTTTAGCTTTGATATTTAATGTAGGGAGAAACAGCACACCTGAAGTAATGTCACTTTGAATGGATTCTCTGTGATATTTTGGAAAGTAATTAAACTAAAAAAGTAAACTGATTTTTTCTTTTTTTGTTTGTTTTTGAGAAAGTTCAGTAATTGCAGTGCATCACAATAGAAATGTCTAGATAGAGTTTTTCTTTTGCAATAAAAGCTTAGCACTTGAGTGATAGTTTGGGTTGCCAGAATCTATTTTTCCCCCTATTGTGTTTTTCTCATTAAAAACTATAACTGTGTGACTAAATAGATGTGTCAGTTAGAAGGTCCCGAAAGATAAAAACAGATCCTTAGTCGTAAGCACTTTGTGACTCTGAAAAATGAAGCAAAACAAAAGATTTTTCGCAAAGGAGGCTCTATAGAAAACCTTCAGTCAATAATTAAAAGTCGCTTTTGTGCATTCTTGTTTGCATTTTCCACGACCTCATGTAAATCAGGAACATTAGAAAAAAACAAAAAACAGGTTTATTATCTGTTTATTCTGAGTGGATTGAAGTGTGATGCAAATGATACAAATCCAGGTAGGAAGAGAAACTAAAATAGTTTCCATAATGCATTTTTCAAATTAACAATGTGGTGACTCTGTAATATTTTCTTAAATGAAACTGAAACTTTGATTATGCTAAGATCTGTTCAAAATACAATAATGATTTGGGGTTATTAAAATATTTCTTGGACTCATGGGGAGTTCTTGCTGTTGGCTAATTGAGTTGTTTTTGTTAGATATACGATATACACTCACCGGCAACTTCATTAGCTATTCTGCTCAACTGCTCATTAATGCAACTATCAAATGAGCTAATCGTGTGGCAGCAACTTCATCCATTTAGTAAAGTTCAACCCAAGAGAATTGGAAATGTAGTAGAGCCATTTGCGTGAGATGGACTGGTCTGACTATTCCACCAAGGGTTGAAGAAGAGCATCTCTGAATACACATGTTGATCTTTAAAGCAGGTGGACTAGTTGAAGACACTGGGTGCCATTTCTATCAGCTAAGATCAGTCTCCAGATTAGGAAACTGAGGCTACAGATGGCACCAGTTCACGGGAATTTGTATTAAACACCATGAAGCATGGATCCACCCTGGCTTGTATCAGCATTTCAGGTTGGTGTAACGGATTAGAGAAAGTTTTTCCTTAGCAAATTTTGGAACCCTTAGCACTAACTGAGCATCGTTGGCATTGTTCAAACACCACAGCCTACCTGAGCATTGTTGCTGACCATGTCCATTCCCTTATGAACACAGCGTACTCATCTCCTGATGGATGCTTCCAGCTGAATGACACACCACAAAGCTCTTGTCACTCAAACTGGCTTCTTGAACATGACATGTCATCAAGAATGGAGCACCTTTGGGATGTGGTGAAATGAGAGATTTGCATAATAGTTCCCAGTGAGGTTTTAACTAAACGGAGTGAGTATATAATGCAGCTGTTTACTATCTGCCATAAAGTAATGTAAACAGCCACAGATGTTTTGTCAGGGGAGAAGGCTCAGCTCCGTGTCTTCTTGTGTTAACCTGAAACATTTTCAGCACCTTCACAGGACATGAACCCAAACAATGAATGCTGTTTCACTTTTTAACACATACTTAACTCGCCTGGGCTGCTGCCACTGCTGATTTTACAGAGCCTTCTCAGCCTCTGCAGTCCTATATGTCAACACTTTTAATTCTCTCCTGCTCAGCCTTGGGCCAGCTCTCTCATATAATCCATGGCCACCAAGAGTCTCGCTCCATAGAAGAGTGCTCTACACTTGTGTAATTACCCAGGATTTTTTTTTTCTATGTTCCCCTGTCTGTCTCATGGGGTCTCCCTCTGTAGCAAAAGGAACAATTAATTTTGGGTCACTGCTGTGGGGCATCTGGAAATTAAAACTGTCTCCCTTGGATTATTCCTGCTAAAATAAAACAGCCAGATTACTCCCTCAAGAATTTTTCTTCTCTCATTTCCCTAACCTCTAGTAGCCTTGATAATGGATGACCATCCCCTTGATAGTTTTTGAGGGGATATTCCTCTCATTAAAGTGTTTTGTTTTCTGTCAGTAGTTACATGGCTGAATCTAATATGTCATGGCTAACATGCTTAACAGAGTAAATAATTACCGGGGAATATCCAGAGTGTAGCCTGCCTCTCACCGAGTATCAGTCTCACAATGAGCAGGTGTTGTACATGAGTGTCTTCTAACCTTGGTCTTTTGTGAACCTTCACACAAATCAAGTCCATCTAAGCATGCTTGCCACATGTGAAATGGTATTCCCTGTTGCTTGATTTTGGCATTTCTGTTATTAGAAGCACAAAACTTTGTCATACAGGAATGGGCAAGAACCCTTAGTCATAGATAACGATAGCAGAGACACATGTCACAAGTCAAAATGAGGCTTCCCTGGCCCCAAATATCAGTTTAAACAACCTCTGCCACATATGCTAACTTTAATAGGGGAAAAAAATGTAGGGTTCCTCATTTACTGTGGAAAAACCGAGAAAATATTATGTTCAAATTACCCATGGACCAAAACAATGCAAGAACAACAGAACTGGTCATCACCTAAAACTTTTTTTGTGGGCAGCTGTGGTAGAACAGTTTGTCTACCAAATGTGAAGGTCAGTGGTTTGAGATATTGACGGAGTATTCTTGGGTAAAATAGTCAACCCTCAATTTCCCCGAATGTGTACATGATAGATAGAAAGCACTTAAGGCATAGAATAAAGTGCTGTATGAAAGTGTTTGTGTCGGGGGAATGACGCTTGTGTTTAAAAAAAAGGGCTTTTAGTTAGAGTAGAAAAGTGCTATACACAGAACAGTCCAATTACTTTTCTTACCAACCCTTTAGACCAATACTCATATTACAGTTGGTAAATTTAAAGGAAACCATTAGATGTTTTTATACTCATAGATGCTTACTTATTTCTAAGGTCTTGCTATGGCTTACGGACGTTGTAATGCAAAGGCAAAAGCCAGATTAAAACCTGGTTTGTTGCAGCAGTTTATTGCACTGCATATATCACTGTCACATGCAAATCAATATTTTCTCTCCACAGCTCAGTGGAAGTGATGAGCGACTTTTGCATCATCAATTGTATTTAGACCTCAGCAGAGTTATCTAATAGCTTTAGAAATACTGACAAAAGAATGGACACTTTTGTCTAAATGACTAGTTAAAGCCATTAGTTGAGGCTCTTTCATTTAACATTCTGCTCAAACAGCCTTAAACCTATCGTGAGAGCAATTTCGGATTTTCTCTAGCATCAATTACCGGGCAGACGCTGTTTATCTTTTCCTTTAGTGTCTTTGGAAAGTATGGCATTAGGTAAGCAGGTAAACTGAGTGTATACCACAAGTATTGTTTGTCTGATTTAATTAGACTGATTGTGATGGCAAAGACACACTCCAAATTCTATTACCAGACCAGGAAAAGGGGAGGGGGGGGGGGTTACTCGGCATGACCCTGATGAAATATTTACTGGTGAGATTTACATGCTCCAAGGGGCAGCAGGCATCAGGATCAGGAGAAGACATGGGAAATGTTTCTAGAGGAGGCCCACAGATGTTAATCACCTCCACTTTTATACACTATTGAATAATGATAAATGACATGGGCAGTGCAGGGAAAGGAAGGAATGCAGACTGAAAATGGAAAAAATATAAATAGGTGGTAATCTACTTAAATTGCAGGTTTTTAAGTATAAACAAATCCAATAATCCCTATAATTATGCTAAAATAGCAGACTTAACAGACTGTAAATCTTACTGATGCAGAAATCAGCACAGTGATCCAGGTGTAACTTTGAATTAAGGGATATATCAGGAGTACAGTATGTAGGGTTTAGACTGCCTTCTGTAGACACAAAGGACAACTCTTGCCAAAAGCAATGGCATGGAGTCCGGCTTGTTAACAATGAAGAAAATGTCATACTCGTGCTTTTTTGGGGGTTCAATGATAAAAGAAACAATTCATCTGTAAGGGAAGAGAGCTTGAGTTTAGTTGACTGTTGGTGCACGTTGCGATTACAGCGCGATGCTTTGAACATTTAATTTCCTCGTCTTAGCAGCAATCATTCGCTTTAAAATGAGTATTGAAGCGCTGCCGCGTGAGGTGAAATCTTGATGCGTTGACAGTGCTTGAGACAAAGATAATGGAATTTGAGCTCAAAGGGGAAAATGTAAAAAAAATACCCAGATAAGTATTCCAATTTTCCTATCACACATTTAATTAAAAATCTTCAGTTTTGATGGTTCAGATGGATTTATGGCTTAAATGAGGGTAAGGTGGTGAACAAGGTCAGTCTCAACATTGAAGATCCATCATAAAAATCTCATTATAGAGCCATTCTTATTTAGGGAGGTTTTCTCTTACCCAAAGGAGGTGAACTACATGTTTCGACTGGCGATGATTAGATTCTCTGTGGGGGTTAAGGCTTAATGTGTGCGGATGTAAGTGAGAAAATGTGGGTGCACGTGTGCGTCAGTGGGATGTTGAGATGTTGAATATCTTTAAATGCGTGCGACTGAGACCGTCCTCGCCTTATGTGGTTCCCTAAAATAGAGGCTTGTTGTTGACATTGCTTATGCTGTTTTTTTATGCAATAAAAGATTCATGTTTAGAATGAAAGTCTGCAAATGCGCAAAATATTGCTAACTAAAAATTAGAACATAACTTAAGTATAAAGCACCTCAACAAGTTTTTCAAAGCAAGCAGTATTTTTAAAACCATCTTCTTCTTATATGCATCTATGCTGACAAGCTTTACTGTGGCTAAAAAGATAACAGAAGAAGAAATCCATTAAAACTTCTCACATGCCTTCTGCAGTTTAATCCCTTTTCTGTTGTCCATCTGTGTGCTCAATATGTCCCAAAGAGTTACCAAAATTCTTCACAGTATCCAAGATTGCAACAGCATGACACAGTGTATTTATCCATATTTTGGAAACACTATGAACATTTGTAACTCACCAAGCATAGAAGTGGATTATGCTGCAGCAGCAGTTTAAAACTTCCCCATGGATCTTTTATAGCTTTTTTTTCTTCACATTGTAAAAAGCATGTCATTTTTGGATTTTAGCTAAGTAAATTCAAGCCAGCTGCGTCGTGTCTGTTTTTCCAAGTGAGTGACACGTTCACAAAATTAAACAACCAATAAAGATCAGAGTGTTTCTTAGTCAGAATGATTTTGAAGCCAGTTCAGAATTTGTTACAGCCATGTAAGAGTAAAGTAACAGCAGCGTTTCCTTTGATCCACGCATGTTTTACAAAAGTGTCACAGATGGGAGGGCGACAATATGTAAGAGGGGGTTAGATGGGTATACAGAAATAAACAGTTGGATACACTGCCAGTCGGGGAAGCTGTTAGCACTCAAAAACACTTTGTTCATCCAGCTGTTTGCCTGTAAATGCATAGCCACGATCATATTTACATATTAATTTACATATTATGTGTCAGAGACATTGTGAGAAAGTTGTAGTTGTGTTAAAGTGCACTTGCTCATAAATAAAACAAGATTATTGTTTTTATAACTCATTGAATGGGACCAGTTTCTGCCCACTGATGTGTTCTAGGCTAATGCTAACAAGCTTGGCTATACAGTAGATAAAAATGACATGTTTTGAGACTTTAGACTTCTGTGATATCTGAATCTTGAAACCCAGTAAACATATAGATAAACTACAGCTACATATATGTCTACACCTCTTATCCAGATGGAAGGCAATGAAATTTAATGCTTCATTTATGCTAGCCTCCTCAAAATCAATACCAACAACCTAGTCGCAAAGATAAAAATAGCTGCTTGTGCCAACCATTGGACTGCACACAAGCAGAAACTCAAGTCAGACTTCAAAAAGACTTAACTGCCACTCTGATTCGTTTTAAATGGCAAACATACAGATATATTTTTTTCTCTTCTTCTCAGATGGTCTCTTAGATATGTTACTGTCATGCCAAAAAAGTCTTCCATAGCATGTTGAAAAGTGAATTCCTATAAACAAATTTGAATTAAATAAGCCGATTGTCTAGGAAATTTCCCAGGACAATGAGGCAATATTTAAAAGAATACTTTGGTACATTTTGGAGTTGATTATTTTGGTATCATCATAGTAAAACATGAAGAAATATCTGGTTTGTAATAGCTTAACAGTGAATCCTATATTTAGAATTTCACCTTAATTGCTGTGACTAGCCGGTGACCACAGCTAACCCCATCAGTTGCTTTCCTTAGATCTTGCTGCTTTACTCCTTGGCATTTGTCATACGCCCTAATGATTCTTCTCAACCCAGCAGTTACAATCCCACCTCTTCTGTCACTCCTTTCTAACTGACAGTGACCACATGTTGTCAGCCAGCAAGGGACTGTTAATGAACAAACTCCTGTTAGACCAATAACTATGCTAAACTAGCTCACCGCTTGGGAAGTGGTGAAAGGCAGGAATCTGCGAGTTGTTTCCCTCCCAGCCAATATCCCTCCTGGGGTGGGAGCCAGGGCTTTCATCGCATCCCAGGCTTCCTGCCAACCAAACAGTGAATAATTCACCACCTTCTGGAGGGATCAACTGTAACAAACTCTCTGCCTATACAAGCCATTGATGTCAACATATGACAAAACATCTCTATATTTTTAAATTCTTACTAGTTTCCACAACATTAAAAAAATATATGCATTTAATTCATCATTATTTGCAGACTTTCAGTTTTTTAACACTAAAACCTTAATTGTTATTAAGCTATCTGTGCCGACATTTGCTCACACTTCTTTCAGTGAGTAAAAGATACCATTAGTTCATTCAACAGAGCTTAAAAACCTTGACTGTATTTAGTCAGTCCTGAAGCTACATAATTTTAACATTAGCTGTTTTTGACATGAACTTGCGACATAAGCCCTTTTCATGTTGGATAACATAGAAGTCGACACATACAAAAAAAGCTGTGAGAGAAAATAAAAGATGGGGGGGGGGGGGGGGGGGGGGGGTGGAAATATATATAATTACTATGTCAGCACATAACCATATGCTCCTTGGCAGCATAAGGATGACATGCCAGAGATCTAGCGAGAAGAGAGTCAACACTGTGAGCCTCAGCAGTTGTGGCTGCAGGCAGTGGATGCAAACTTCTCTCTGTAAAGAACTCAGTGACCTTGCTGACTGTGGCTATAGTTTGGATTAAGAGTGGGCAAAAAAAATGGAAGGAAGTTAGGATGCCAGAATCAAACTACATAAAGTGACACAGCATTGTGAAAATCCTCCACACAGACAGATTTCATAGGAGCGCTGGGTGTAACATGATGAATGGGTTATGGATTACTGTTTTAGCAATGATCAATTCTGAGCTAGCATTCAACAAAAGAAAGATAAATGGAACTGGGAAAAAAGTAGCAGTACAAGAAAATAAGAGTCAAGACCCTTGTGCTGAATAACATTATGACAGAGCTGTGTTGTAGGGGTTGGTGGTCCTGCAGGTGCTATTCACCATTCCTGTTTAACCACAATTCTTCATGTTTAAAAATAATGTTTTGCGCATTGTTGCGAGATAGCTGACATGTCTAAATACCGAGGCATAGATCCTTAGCAAGACTGTAAGAAACTCAGCAAATATATGTTTAATTTTCAGTCATTTTCTTCACTGAACAACAATATTATAATTGCCATACTTAACTACACAGCTTGGATTAAGTGGGAACTGCTGGTAGTGGAAATCTTCCCCACTTCATAATGTTATTTTATAAGTTTGTCTTGAAAACATTAGTAGCTGAAAGTCCTGTGAATTATGGCTCTGCCACTTCTCAAACCTCTTTATGCAAACTGGGAACACTTTGAAATTGTATTTTAGGAAATCAAAAGCCTTGAGTGAATTAAAAAATGTCCTCCCTTGGCTTTGCAACTAGGTCCTTCATTTATTTTTTATTATTGTGTGGGTTTTTATTTTTCACTTACATAAAAATAGACAATTAATGGCCAGCGGTGTAGTCAACACAAACAAATATACACCACTGAAAAGGCACAATATCTTTAAATGTAATTTTTAAATGGTATACTTGACAATGTTTCACTATAAAATTCCAGTAAAGAAATGAAGGACTTAAAATTGTTACGGGAAGTAATTAGCATGAGTTTGTTTATCATTCTAGCTCGGTTGCTACGGCGTGGTTTTATTTTTCTTCATAAAAAAATACCATAAAAATACCATAAAAAAACCTGTGTTAGCACAGAAATTACTCTGATTTTCAGAGTAATTCTCTGCCTTTTGTTTTAAATAATGCCTCGTGCAGAAAATCTGTAACACTTTAATCTTTAGAAAGAGTAAGTTACCACTTGCAACTACACAGACGGTTCAAAATTATTTTTGTACCTGCCAATATTATTAATACAAGAAAAAAGCTTGATCGCTAACTGGAAAATGTAAGCAAGGGTATGTTTACTTATGTTTGGAAAAACATTAAATAGAAGACATCTAACTTGATCTACATTATAATCTGATATAAAAATGGCTATTAATTCTTCTAAGTTCACTGAGTAGATTTTGTATCAGTGCACAAAGTAAATTGAATTAGGTAGATCATATTATAAGTTTTCTTAAAAGCACACTCTTTAGCTTACCCTTGCCATTAGTGGTGCATTTTAGTTTCCTGTTGTCTGGATGCACTTTAGGATCCATGGCTGACTTCTTCCTGCACATTAATTTGTACCCCAGACTTTAATCTTAGAATCAAACATCTCCTGATGTAGTTGCTCATCCTTTATTACTGATGATTCAGCCCGGGGCTATTTGTGTCCATCCTGTCCAACAATAAGTCATCTCTTATTGTCTATGCAGAAAACGAACCAGGGGTGCTTTAAATAAGTCCTTCCTTTCATAACGTAAGCACCATCATTCTGCTTGTTGAAACTGTCGCATAAACCATCAACCCCTTCATGCTCAACCCCCAAAAAAGAAACAATTTGTGTCCATTTCATACTTCTCACAATGCTAGACAGGGGAGGGTTCGATAACATCACATCTGTCCATGAACAGTGGTGAGGACCTTATAAACCTGAGCCAGACTCCCAGATAAATCAGCACCTAAATGTCAATATGGCCTTTGGAACATAGTATTTATAGCCAAGCTACGTCACAGGACCCACTCATACTCTGTCTGCAGCTGGCTCTCTGACCTTACTTTTCTCTGAACTTCATGGAAGCATTAGCAACGTGAACCCAGTTGTACGTAAAGACTCTTGTTTTCTTCTTTGTTATTCAAGCACCTTGATTTGTTGAGTGGAAAAAGGAAAAATGCCCTGCTAGCTCTCCATTTTCATGTGAATAAAAAAAATCTGTAAGCCTTAACTAGCAATGATCAATTCTCCAGTTATTAACTAGGATGAACTATTTCTTTCTTAATTTTTTTTACTGTTTTTAAGGAGGTGCTGACTTTTGCAGTGATCCAAAGATCTGCTCACAAGTTGCTAATACTTTATATGGTCTAATGCAAGGGCCAATCCATGGAGACCTCTAATGAGGGGATGGGGGAACTCCAGGCTTCAAGAACCAGTGTCCTGCAGGTTTTAGATATCACTTTGGGTCAAAACACCTGAATCAAATGATTAGTTCATTACCGGGCCTCTGGAGAACTTAGAGCCTTTTAAATTTAGAGCCTATTGCATCAAGCTTTACATATAATTATAAAGCCTTTCTGTGATTGTTGTAGCTTAGGTTACATGATGGCTTGCTGTTTGCTTCCTTGGCTAATCTTAGGAGAGGAATGTGATTTTGTCAAAGTGTGAATGGACTACAGGTCATAAACAGCAGGTTTGAAACAGATCAGACGACAACTTTGAACCCTAAAACAGATTGAAAGGCCAATAAAGGTCAGAGCCATGTCTTTGTGTACTGAAAACAAATTATGTGTTTACCTCAGCTGTTTTACCACAGCTGGTTAAATTGTTTCCATGGTTAAGATTTTTTGAAAACAACATAATGTGGCCAAATTTGAGTGTGTGCTTGAAGAGCTTTGGCTGATCTAAACAGACCCCAGGGCCAACAGAAGTTTTCCCAGATGGGCTGCCTAAGGCTAAGAAAGAAAAGAGACGCTGCCTTGGCCAAGATGACCACAGAAACAAGCAAGGAGATTCATCATGCGTATGTGAGCAACATGATAAGTGTAGCAAAGTGACACAGTCCTCCTAAAATATCTTTGTGACTCTGTGTAATATTGAGGGGGGCTTATCAGGAGTAAATCTAGACTTATATTTTTGCCCCTGAAAGTGTTATCGATACGTTTGTTTTATTGTAGTATACATAAGGGAAATGGAAATTTAACAATGAGCTGTTTCTCTTCTTTGCCATATTTTCCCTTACCATCATTCTAATACAGGTTCAATTTTATTTGTCTAAAGATTTTTCATATTCAGAACTGGCAAGACTATTTTTAATATTTGGCTTTATTGCTCTTGAGTGTAAGCAGTGTTTTGCATCTTCCACCTTTCTAGGTTCCCACTCATGAAAAGGTCTCCTCATCGTTGACTCTGATGATAACACACCTACTTCGTTAAGAGTGAGGCTATGGCACTGCTTGTCAGTCAGTTATTTTGACCCTATGAAAATGGGAGCAATGTATAAAAATGGTCGTAATTCCTAATGCATTATTTTTGTTAAACCCCTTGTATTAAAGATGAAAACTTGCCCTTAAATCACATCTTGATTGATTGATTCAGATCCACTCAGGTGGTGAAGAAGGGCAAAAATTACAAAAATCGTGGCACTGCCAGATACTTTGACGTCACTGTATACAGTACAGACTTGATAGGTTTATGTATGTAGGTTTGAAATGTCTGAAACTGTAATAAAATTAAATGAAAATAGATATGATTTTTTTCACCACCATTGGTCTTTGTCCACTGCGGAGCAAACACTGCACCTGACCCCTATGACACGTCCTGTGAGTTGTGGGCCTACAGGAGGATAGGCCAACGTTCCTTCTTCGGGCTGTGCCTGGTCAGGCCCCATGGGCTAAGGTCAAGCCACCAGGCCCTCATCCTCCCCAGGCCTACCCAGGGCGGGGGCCCGGTAACCCTATCCCAGGAAGGTTAAACTGTTCCCTTATGTTGTATTCATGGGGCCATTCTGAATTGCTCTTTGTCTGGTCCCTCATCCAAGACCAATTTGCCATGGGAGACCCTACCAGGAGGCAAAAAGCCCCCTGAAAACATAGCCCCTTGGATCCCTGGAACACACAAACCCCTCCACACAAACCAGGGTAGCAATTCATGGAGGGAATACAAGGAGCGGAAAGGATGGCTGGCCTCTTCTTTAGAGATAGGTTGAGAAGCTCAGCCATTCGGGAGGGGCTCAGAGTAGAGCTGCTACTCCTCCACATCGAAAGGAGCCATTTGAGGTGGTTTGGGCATCTGATAAGGATGCTTCCTAGGCACCTCCTGGGGGAGATGTTACGAGCATGTCCCACTGGGAGGAGGCCTCAGAGCAGACCCAGGACATGCTGGAGAGATTATATCTCTCGGTTGGTCTTGAAACACCCAGAAAAGCAAGAGGAGGTGACTGAGGAGAGGGAGGTCTGGGCTTCTGGGCTTCTGTGCTGCTGCCCCAGTGACCTGGCCCCGGATAAGTGGAAGAAAATGGATGGATATGTTTAGGTTGAGTTAACATTACATCATAGACAAAAAGAAAAGACGAAACAAGGATGAGTGTAAATGACAAACTAGAAATAAGCATATTATGGAATGGAGTCAGTATTGATAAACCAACAGAAGATTGCATTATAAAAGCCTGATGGCTAACATGCCTCTCAGAGAAAATAGTGAAATGAGTAATAACCTAAAAAGAGAGGACATCCTTCATTTTAGTCCCTTGGCACGCGGAGATAGGAGATAAATCTTGTTAATGTTTCAGTATTCACTCAGGTTCAACATCTGTCTTGTGAGAAGCCCTATTCCCTGGGGAAATTGTATTCATATAGAAGTAGCTAGAGCACTGTGTTGATTTAGAAGAAGAAAGACATAGTTTGAGCTTGGACTTTTAAATACTCTTTTGTTCTAAACACAGAAAAAATTGTCAAAGAAAGAAAATCAAAGATCATGTACATTCAGACTCACAGTAGTTAATGAAAAAATCTTTTTTTTTTCATGTTCATGGACACAAATTGTGTGTGTGTGTCAGCGAACATACATTTGTAAGGAATGCATTTCAGCAGGAAAAACATTTCATATCATGAGCACATCATTTTTGGAGACAAAATTACTTAAACTTCGGTCTCTGTCATTAATGTGTGAAGCTTTTGTGTCTTTTAATCACCTACATATGAGAATGATGAATTGTTGTGTTCAGGGACAAAAAAAAATCTATTTTGAGAAAGTTGGAAAAGACCCTGGAAATCCATATGCAGTTAGTATAATCATTAAATTAAACTTTGTTTCCAGTCTCGGGCAGGTTTGATTTACTTTAAAAAGTACTTTTCATTTTTACATCACAAAATTATTCAATCAAGTGAGATTTAAATTAAACATGGTTATACTTTTAAGTGTGCAGTATTAAAATATTTGTTCTTTCTTCATTTCTTTGAATTTCTCACTTTATATCCAATGCACAAATGTAGTTTAACTGGTTGACTGATTATTTACTCTTGTACAAAGAAAATCAAATCTTTTGCCCGAGTAAAAGCTCTGTGTTTTGAAGTGAGTTGCCAGAAGCAACGTATTTAATAAGCGCTAAACTAAATAAATACACAAAAAGCCAAAATAATGAACTCTTATTAATAATTAATAATGCTTACACAGCCACACACATTCCAACAGTATCTGGTTAAAGACCACCCTTGATGAGTCTGACTCATAAAAAGGGCTAATTATTTACCTTGAACTCTGACTTACTGCATTGCTGGCTCTTGAATTGACAATAATGCAATTTAAAACCCCTTCAAAAGGTTATCTCACTTAACCCTGAAAAAAAAATCCACATTAGCTATCATTACAGTATATCAGCTTCACATAAAATTCTAACTGGTTGCTACTGACAGAAAATAAAATTGCAGTATGATACTGAGTAATATTCACAAACACTACAAAACAACGCTCTGGAAAAAATGTCAATTTCTTTCTCTCTATTTTCAGCTTTTGCTTCACCTTTGTTTCTTCTTTGTTGTGCCATTTCAATCTGATGGTATTTGGCTTTTTTTTTTTTTTTTTTTTTTGCTGTAATCAAACACACAGATTCATCTCTGTCATCCTCAGACATGACCTAAATCAATTTCCCAGCACTCTCACATCATGGAGGGTCGCTGTCAGGGATGGCACCTTACAGCTGAGACACACCTATATCGATACACCTACACAGACACTTTCCATTTCATTCACATTCACCCACACGGTTGTTAAAGTACAGAGACGGGTACCTATCTATCCACATACACGCCACACACACACTCATACTGGTGATTCACCACATCACTGTTCTCTAATGTCTTACTTGCTTCATCTTTGCAACTTCCATTTGTCACTGCTGACAGGTCCTGGCAGCAACATCTATCCATCCTACCTTTATCCTTACTCTGTCAGCCCACACTGTTTCTCTCCACCGTGACCTCAGTTTCTTTCTTAACTTGGAGGAAGAATTGAGGCTAGTACACAAATGCCACACTGATGCAAGGCCAGAGTGGTGATACCAGTCATTGTGTTTAATCCCAACACGGGGCTTTGTGTTGAGCTGTAAGCCAAGCGTCCAGTCGGCTGTGATCAGTGGCGCAGAGGAAAGCGTGTGATGCATTAGCAAGGAGGACTCAGCATAGGATGGCACCTTGTTGAGAATCACTTAGACATGGTACCATGATTTGTGTCCGTGTGTGTAAGTGTGGTTTATAAGGGGCTATTGTGGCGCTTACAATACTGTGCAAAAGTATCGAGCCACCTCTCATTTCTGCATATTCTGCTAAGAAAACGGGGAAATAAAAGATTTATTGAAAAGTACAAACATTAATGCAAATATAGTAAATCATTCAGAGTTCAATTCAGTTCTAATGAGCTTGAAGTCAATACTTGGTACAACTACCTTTATTCTTCAACACAGCTTGAACTCTCTTAGGAAAGCTTTCATGTCATTTTTTGAATATTTCTCCAGGTTTTTCTATCCAAGTATGCTTTTATTGTATTGGCTGTGTGTTGGGGATCATTGCCATCCTGAAAAATTACACTGTTGCCAACCAGAAGCTTTCCAGACAGTTTTACATGGTAGCTCAACATCTGATGGTACTTTGCTGTGTTCATAATTCCACCAATTTTGGCAAGATCGTCAACAACACTGACTAAGATGCAGCACAAACCATAGCAGAGATTTACAGATGTCTGTAGACAGTTGCATTTCTTTCCGGCGCACCTGCAGAAAGCAAAGATTTCAAATTTGCTTTCATCACTACAGAACACCTTTTACGGCTGATTTTTAATCTACTTCTTGCGTAATCATTTCCCTTCCTTAAGATATGGTTCTTGACAGAAACCCTTACCCTGAGACCATTTCTGATGAGGCTTTGGGAAATGGAAGGGCCAGCGGCCTCTCTCAGGTCCTGTACCAGGTCTTTTTTCCAATTTCTTCTGGAAGTGACTTTGATACTGTTCACCTGCTGTAGATATCTAGCAATTCTATTGTCCTCCACCTGTTTGGTTTCCTTAAATTTATGAAAAATAGTTCCCCAAGGAAACACGTTGTTAGTGTAAAACCACTCTTTTATAACTCTGTTGTCATTGGTTATCTTTCATAGATTCAACTATAGAGAAATGGGAACAAATTGTATGTTTACCAAACAAACTGCAAGTAACAAAGTGCCTAAAATACAGTTTAAAATTAATTTTCCACTAAGTTTACTTTTATGTGTAGACACAACACTGGTTTGTCCCTTAGGATTAAGACATTCCTCTGAAAATGGTAAAAGGACTGGACTGAAAATGAAATAAGAAAGCAGCAAACGCCCACGAAAAAAGAAAAGAACTGGAATTTGCAATCAACTCTGTCAATAGGTCACATTTAGAGGTGAGTTTTTAAATAGGCCGCCATCTTTTTCTAGACAGGAAATGCAGATCTGATGAATCATGACATTTTATACCAACATTCATAATCTAAAATGAGGAATCTAGTTGCATATTCATATTCCCTTTAGGTTAAGCAGTACCTTAACCCTTTAAACCGTAACTCGTCGCCAGTGATGGGTTAGAGTTTAAAGCACGGGCGAGCAACAGGCCTCGAGGGCCGGTGTCCTGCAGGTTTTAGATCTCACTCTGGGTCAACACACCTGAATCAAATGATTAGTTCATTACCAGGCCTCTGGAGAACTTCAAGACATGTTGAGGAGGTAATTAGGCCATTCAAATCAGCTGTGTTGGATCAAGGACACATCTAAAACCTGCAGGACACCGGCCCTCGAGGCCTGGAGTTGCCGACTCCTGCTTTAAATGGTAAATTAGGTTGGGGTTTAAAGGGTTAAATGATTTATTTGCTTTTAATCTACTACACATCATGAAAGCCATCATTTTACTTTGTCCCTTACGTCAGTCTCTGAATAACAAAACAGGACCTTTACTCTGTGTTAAGATTTAATTTTCAAATATTAGCACATTAAATGGATATGGTATCATTAGAATTGTCCTAAAGCATGGCAGGCCAACTCCAGGCCTCGAGTGCCAGTGTCCTGCAGGTTTTAGATGTGTCCTCGATCCAACACAGCTGATGAAATTTGCTAAACGACCTCCTCAACATGTCCTGAAGGTCTCCAGAGGCCTGGTAATAAACTAATCATTTGATTCAGGTGTGTTGACCCAGGGTGAGATCTAAAACCTGCAGGACACCGGCCCTCGAGGCCTGGACTTGGACACCCCTGATTTAGATCAAGCGTAGTAACTTTCAGGTGTGATGCAATCCAAGCAGTATGTCCATGTGCTTATGGCAACACAACAACAAGCACACGCCATGCTTTAGAGCAGAAAACATAACCACCCACTGCATGAACTGTTTTCAGAGCAGCTAGATAAATGAATTTGCATTTTAATGGGGGTACAATTATTTTTTTAAATGACTTTCAGCGCTTTAAAATACAAAGTTTTAATTTATAGATCCCATGAGTTGTACAAAGTCATTAAAGTATTTGTTAATTAATGCATTGTATGGCTAAATGAATGACCTTATTACCATAGCTGATTAGGTATAATATATCATGCTGATTATGCCCGCACATTAATAAGATCAAAATACCTTGTTAGGTTCATGTACAGGAGGTGCATGATCCTGGAGAAAATACTGTAAGCAGAAAGGGATTGTGTGAACAGATAGTGAAAGATGTTCAGTTATCTGCAGTCTGGACCAAAAGAGTAGTCCCTCTCTGCCAGCTCATCTATCTCTTCCTAGTTCTTCTGTTGTTTGCCCGACACTGCCACAAACAGTGTGTGTGTTTGTGGGAGTGTGTGTTTGTGTGTGTGTGTGTGTGTATGTGCGCGCGCGCACGCGCATTTGTGTGTCTCCACTGATCCAGCTAGACTTCTTATAATCAAATATTGATCTGCAGATCAAAAGCAGAAGGAGGTAAAGTTATGGCTTTACCTATACTCATTCCATAAGTCAGCATCATGGGCAAATAAAAAATGTAATAGTTCCTTTTTACTTTTTCCTAGTCAGCAAGATAACAGATGCTGTATTTTCCTTTCAAGTTTTAATTCCATGTTCAGGCCTTTCTTGGCTTTTGGGTCTCATCTTTATTGATGTATGTTTGATTATTTACTGCTCTCCATGGTTCTTTGCAAAGCTGGTGACAGTTGCTTTGTCTTGTGCCTTGCTAAGGTCCTTTTAAGTATACATGGAGGCAGTGTTGTGGTTATAGTTGCCCTCACAGCTTTGAACAGTTTCAAATGTGTGGCATCAAAATTCACTTCAGTAAGCCAGTGAGTCATCAGTGTGTGCTGAATGAAATCTGTCTACATGGCTTTTCAATTCTGCTCACGGTCATACTACTTGTCAACAGTGGGGCATTTAACAAAGGAGCCTTGCCTCTTTCTGACAGCAGGAACAACAACAGGGTACTATCTAGTCTTTCTGAACACACTGCCAGCCTGCTATGCAAATCAAATATATCATTTTTATATGAGAGCTGCTGCTTTTCAAATATATATGTCAGAGTTTTCATGTTGATTTGGATCGGACTGTATGGCGTATAAAGGAAAAAGAAAAGCAAACATGTATTTAACCTGTCGAGGGATAGGCCACATGCAATGCAAAGTAGCGGCCAGTTATTGTGGTAATCGTGTTGACAGTTATTGATAGCGATGTGTTGAGGCATAGAAAAATCCATCAATCACATGTGACAGTAGTCATGGAGCATGGCTGAAAAACGCACAAGAATGAATGCATCTCATATCTTCAGATGCTGTTGGGCAGTGTGCTGTTTACCCTCTTTATTGCAAAATTGATCCTGTGACCCATGGAAGCTTTTTGGTACCAATCAACAGGAATCTCAGTTCTTGTTTTTTTGTGCTGATAGCCAGAAGTCTTGTAGCTCTGATGTCAAAAGTCTGTATTCTTTAGTGTCAACAAGAGAAAGGCATCGTGAAGAGAGCACAATTCAGATTCAAATTGATGATTCATCCCGATGTTTTTTTCCTCGTTGGCAAAGAGGCTGGCAATTTAAGTAAGCACATATTTGTACTTATTGTTTGTGTTTACAAACCTCAGATGGCTGGCAGATGAATTTCTCTCTGTGTGTATAGAGTCTCCTGTGTGGGAGAAGGATACACTTTTATCCTTGTTGTTAATGTAACAACAAGATTATCAAGAAGCGCTGTAGCATACTCGTGGCTCAGGCTGCCAATGCGGTCTGTCCCTCCACGTATGCTTTAAGATAAAAAAAAGTCACCAAACTCTATTCTACCTCACAATCCTCTCATCCCCTGTAAAGCTGTGCTCTGGAACAGTGATCAAGATAAGTCTGGCAATTTTACACAGCAACACTCCAGCAGAGCCACAGGAGGATCCATTTTTACATGTTGTCTGACCAATGTTCTCCAAGGACTGAGAGCTGAGGAAACTAAAAGACATCTGTGAATTAAGTATGCAGTTCTCTTTAACTTATTAGCTGAGGTTCAGGTCTAGGTTTTTATACAACAATAATATAAAGCACACAAAGAGCTTTTGTGGTGTGAGTGATAGCTCTCAGAGCTATATTTGTAGTGGTGACCTTGATGTGAGACTATTATTCTCTATTGTGACTGGAGTATTTTAAAGGGCTCCAAAAGTTTTAATGCCTTAACATGCAACTGGTGCATGAAACCTTTCTCTTCAAAACCAGATGATGTGAAAATGCTGCCTCTTTATTATCAGCTTCTCCATTCATGGAATGGGACTTGTGTGCCTCATTGTATTGCATGGCAATAGACGTTCATGGGTAATTTCACACACTCATAAAAATGTTAATCTACAATGATAATACTGCAAATGGAGCTCAATAATTTGATGTGGCACAGTAAAACATCTTTGTCTGCTCAGCCTTCCCTTCTGTCAGTTGGTGCACTCCATTGCTGGTTGCGGTCTTTTTCTCTCCTGTTGTTATGTTCCCTTAAAAGAATGTTAAGGAAAATGCGTGAGGTTAATGTTTCCGGGTCCTAAACTGAGTCCCACCCCTCCCTGCTAATGGTGGCTGGTGTCCCTGTGTTTCATGTCACTGGCTGAAGTCTGAGTGTGGCAGCCAGTGGTTGCGCTCCAAGGCCTGTATAAGTTGCTTGAAGATACACTTTGGGGCCTTTGGCCATTTTTGTGTTTGTTAGAATGTCACATGTTTCTGGGGGCGCTGATAGCCTTGCTTTGTTTGCCTGTCTTTTTTCATTAGGCTTATGTTTCTGGCTAGCTTGATTTTGGTTGTACCCCACTTTGATTTGTCATTTGTTCTCTACCCTCTACGCTCCAGATTCATCAAATGGAAGCTTTTATGCAGAGTAACTTTAGGGGTTATTTAAGCTGTATATACAGGTTAGCCAGGCTCTAAACATTTGGCTTACAAGGGATGATGATCATAGAGAAATACTGTAAACACTCGAGGGCAGTCAAATAAATAAAATATTGTTTTCTACTAGTACATGCCTATGCTACAGACATTTAATCACAATGAGAAAAGTGTGAAACAATGCTTGATATATGTTGTTTATACGCTAAAAATCATCAATCAGGTCATTTTAGCCTGTTGCTAGATAGTTGCTTGGGAAGTTTCATCCAGCTTTTGTGAATATAAATTAGATGCGGTTGCTCTGAAATTTAAACTATATGACTCTCTTATAAGTTGCTAAATAAATAAAGGCACAAAACAGGTCATTTTAGTACATTGCCAGTCAAGTCAAGTCACTTTTTATATAGCACATTGAAACACAACAGGCTTTGATTAAAGTGCTGCACAATGAGTAAAATCTTTAAAAAAAAACAAACAAAAAAACAATGCAAATGATTGAAGAACAAATGTGCGAAGTTTGGATACTGAAGTCCTGATGGTCTAGGAGACATTTGTGGGTAAAGAAATAAAGACACAGACAGAGACACCGTGTAATATGATAAAAAAAAAAAAAGTCCTTTATATTTGGATAATTTTTTAGAGACATTGAAAAGTCAGTGGACGATTATTGCATCGTTCATAGAGCAGTACAATGTACCTTTATGTGCAACATCTGCGATGTGGAATGTTCCGTGTCAAAGGGACCTAATGCTTTACTTCATCCAAAAGAAACAGTTCTCAAGCCCACCATATAAATATATGAGGGAAATAAAAACATGCAGCCATTTAATTTAGTTACACAGTTTCTACTGCATTAAGTTCCAGGTTACCCAGTGTAGTATATTTTTGGGCTACATCCAAATGTCATAATATATCTTAAATTTGGTCCATATAAGAGGTACCAGTGGCTAAGTGATATTAACTTACTGTAGATTCACCTGGAGTTAATGTCATCAGTCAAAACCATATGTAGCCCAAACACTTGTATCTGAGTACTGTGTTTGAAGCTAGGTCAGTGGACCGATAGGGTATTCTGCATTATTTGTTCCTTTAGTGAGTTAATTCATTGTGACTCACAGCCAATGGCATCAAGTGAACAGCTCTATCGATTTACTTCCACAGAATAGCTTGACATAACTGAATTACCTAAGAGAATCTGTCCTCCCACTTTTAGACATTAGCAAGCACTGTTGTTTATGTTGAGCACACGGACAGCACAAGGCAGCAGCACATTATGTGGTGTAATAGACAATGAATTGGCCCACCAACAACATGCTTTCATTCCCTGTGTTTGTGTCTGTAGATGAGTCAAATAGACATAAAGTTCTGCAGAGACTGAAGGCTGAGAAGCACATCCAGTCTATCCAAATAATTTGGCATTGTTTTTAGTCACAAAGCACAACAACAGAGGTAAACCGCACCTCTTTGGATTACACAGTAATGAGCTAATCAGGTTTTCTCTTAATTAATTATTTATTGTGCTTTTTTGACATCTATGCAGAGATTTATTTTCATGACATTGCTGTCACAGTCAGTTATTCATTTAAATCACTGGTCCGTAAATGATAAATGAGCACAGGAACATACTGTAGAGCTACAAGTGAAAGAAAAGAAAAATGATGCTTCTCTGGTGATCTTGACTGCCACATTAGATGACAGAAGGTAAGTATTTACTATTGCTGAACATTAAAGGCAGCAAGAAGGTCTTGGGTTCAATTCTAGGAAGGGGTCATTGTGTGTTGAGGTTTCATGCACTCCCCGTGTCTGTGTGTTCTCTGTCTTCCTCCAAAGACATGCATGAGGTTAAGTTAACTCGTCATTTTAAATTGGCTGTAGCTGTAAATGTGATCGTGAATGGTTGTCTTTCTCAATGTGTTAGTCCTGCGACACATTAGTGACCTGTCCATCTGTACTGGGTATAACCCGCCTCTCACCCTATGAAAGCTGGAAAAAGCTCCAAGAATATGACCCAAGAATAGTTTTGCTATTCTTGGATCATATGGTTCATCCATAAACTATGGACATGGATGAAGTCATTAGTCAGTGAGAAACTTTGAACTAGACAGTTGTGATACTGAAGAGATTATAAAGGGGGGAAGATGTTAGATGTTTTTCTGAATACCAAATTTTAATTTGACTCGGGGAATTATAGAAGTTGTATAGAAGGACGCACTATGACTAAGTTTAGCCACAGAGTTGGCAGTCTCGTCATTTGTATCTTTTTTAAGTTCTCATGCATTACTGTGGGTGAGCCCTCATGTCTGAGATTGACTGAATTGAAATCTTTTCGTCTGGCCAAATATTGTATGACATACTAAGATTGGCTGTGAGTCACCAAGCTGTCTTTCTTCCTGAGAGGTTGGATTGCATTGCTTAATGAAAGCTTCTCCAGAACTCGGTGTCTAGAGCAGCAGCATGCCATAGAGTCACAGGTGTGTGACCCTGGCATACAGCGGACTTGTAACTTTGGCTTTCAAAAGGAAGAAATTAAGACTCATTTTCTCAAGACAAAAGAGGAGACGTGTAAAAAGAAACAAAAATACAAAAGTCAAGAATTGGAAATATTTTGCAAGAGATGATTGATGAGAGAAAGGATGAAGGACAGACAATATAAATTTTATCTCCTTCAGTCTGCCAGTGGCTTGCAGAAGAGAAGTGAAGCTACAGGGTTAAAGAGGTGAGAAGTCTCCCATTGTGACAAGAGTGCGGCTATTATCACGCAACAGCCATGGGTATTAAATTGAGTTATTTCTACCACGTCCAGCTGCCAGCTGGAGATAAGCACTGTTTGGATGAACCTGTGAACTCACCAGCAACTCTTGGAACCTGTTCTTACCATGTTAATTGATGTATCCACCTTCAGCACTGCTGCCTCATAATAATGCAACAAAAGCGAATGGGCAAAATGTGATTTAAAGTCAAAGTGAATACTGTAATGTATTGGTAATGCATATTAGGATGCACTGAGAATTAAAAAAATACAGACACAAGGAAAGAATCAGGCCTCCAAGCATTTTTGTGTGGCAAAATTGAAGATAATTGAAGGGTTTTTATTACTCTTGGAAAAATCCATGTACTTTATATCTACTTAGTTGATGGGGCTGCTTACGGATTATATGTTTGCTAAAAGAGTATAATATATATACTCCTATATAAAAAGGATCAAAGGCAAGTCTGTGTTTTAACTGTTTAAACTGCAGATTCTGTTATTACATGATGTTGAACAAAATGTATACATACATGCTCATATTTAACACATTAAAGTGAGTTATACTGTCTTTATGTTAATTATGCTATGTGGAAATTTAAATTTTTTTACTCCATAAAAACATGCCAACAAATAAGTATCGTGCAAAAGTCTTGAGGCACACATCAATCGTTTATAGTTTGCTTCAAAGGAGGGGGGGGGGGGGGGGTATTTAAGCACTCAACATTGACCCAAGCATAAAAAAGAAACCTAACTCAAGGGATGGACCACATAACAGGCAACTTAGCAAAGAACTAATTTTAAATTGTATCTTTCAGCAGTATGTTAGAAGTGGACTGTCACAAAAACATATAATTTGTCCCCATTTCTCTAGCTGAATCCATGAAAAATGCCAAAGATAACACAGTTTGACAAGCATAAAACATAATTTTCAACCAACAAAGTGATTCCCAAAGAGCTATTAGCCAAAAACTTGGCATATCTTAGGAAGGTGTGCAGCGTATCCTTAAAATTGAGGAAACTGGACAAAACTGAAGAAAAGTAGAATAAAAGCTTACATGGATAGAAAAGCACGCGATGGTCATGGATTGGCCTCCCCAGCTCCAAATTATTGATGCATTGTGGGAAGCCAACATCCATCGATCCAACTATTCCTGAGGACTACTTAAAGAAATTATAAGAAAGCTTTGACTGTGTTGAAGAATAATTTTGGTAATACCAAATATTACCTTTCAATAGAATTTGAGAAACTCTGTTTTTGCCCTATATGTTATAAATTGGAACATGTTTCAATAAATCCCCGCACCTATTTCCCATTTCCCTACAAAAATATCGACACATTTAATTTTTTCGTTTAATACTGTATAAACAACAGTGTCTCCCTAATGCAGCTTGGGTAGTCTGTAAAAAAGATTTAATGAAAAATGTATGGTCAAAGTTACATTACTCATTACTATAGCAATGAATGACAGGACTGAATGATTTAGGTGCTAAATTCCAACAATATCAACACTGGGGCTGAGTCAACACAAGAATTGTGATACTGAACCATCTATAATCTCAATAGCAATATCGAATTTTCAGTTAATTTTTTTAAAATCTACTTTATATCCATCCAAAAGGTTTCGTATACTTGTGTTTACTAAGCTCTAAAGCATCACAGTTGATCTGCTAAACAGAGATGGGCAGTAACGCGTAATCCGATTACTTTTTTCAAGTAATGAGTAAAGTAAGGGATTATTATTGCAAAAACGGTAATTAGATTACTTTCCCGTAGGAACGCTGCGTTACTGCGTTACTAAAACCGTGAGTTTTTTGCGAGAATGTCTCATGACAGTGACGTAAGCGAGTGCGACGTTCGTGACAACAGCTGTGTGCAGATCAACAATGGATAATATATTGAGTGCGGGAGAGAGTATGAGGTGCAGCGTTTAAAGCGTGGAAGTACTGACCTTACTTTGAGTTTGATTCCATAAAAAGTGACAAAAACATTAGCGTCCATTGTGCGTGGGAAGAAAACTTATTTTTACAGCGAAAAAAACCCCTAAACTTCCAAGCAAGCACCGAGAGCGCTACGACGTAATGGGAAATTCACAGAGGAACTCTCAGATTCTTCAACTGACCGCTGCGGCACACCTGCACCAGGGTAAACCTCCGCCTACCTCCTGCTTTACAGGTGAAACTAGAGCAACAGGACACTAGTCTTTGACTTTATTTATTTTCTGCTGTGTTTTACTTGCATCTATTTGAAAGACTGAGTGTAAACACACAAAAAAAAATATCTTTTATGTGCTGGAATGTGCAGAAAATAGGTTTAAATATTAAACAAATTTCTTCCAGTCAGAGAATGTTGCATATAATTAAATTTTTGCTTGATGCATGAAGTTAAACGATTAAAACTAATAAAACAAGTGTTAAAAAGAGACTTTTCCATTTGATTACATTTTGTATGATGGATTATGCAGAAAAAGTAGAATTGGGCTGAAATATCTATTGCTTTATCACCTATTCAGGTTGTAAATCGTGTTTTTAAAAAGTAACTAAGTAACAAAGTAATTAATTACTTTTGAAAATAAGTAATCAGTAAAATAACGGGATTACGTTTTTGTGGAAGTAATCAGTAACTAATTACTGATTACTTTTTCAAGTAACTTGACCAACACTGCTGCTAAATACACTATATGTTACATGTGCAGTGTTTCCATCTCTTAATTTTTTGGGATAATGGTGTGCTACTGCCTACTGCGCTCACTTCTCAGAGTTACTGGCCTGTAGCAAGCAATGTGGATTAACTTAGTCATTACATTTTACAGATATGGTTCAGTGGAGAGTCCTGCGCTTCATGATACAGAGAATATAAACTCAGTTGTAAGTAAATTTACATCTAATTAAGGGGGATTGATTGATTGATTGATTGATTAATAGTTAGTTAATACATGTAACAGTGTATGCACTTATGTTTGTGATTATCGATTATTAAACGCCATAAAAATAGAAAAGTAAGTGGTTTCATATATCAAAGTAACACTATTTTAGTAAAATCCCTTTGGCCTCCACCTCAGAACGTATCCTTGAGTGTCTGTTACTTTAAAGGCTACATGGCTTTTTAAAATGTAATGAGGCATTTATCCTTTCTGCCCTGATTGGTGTTATATTTCCTTGAGTTAGGCTGCACTTGATTTTCAAACAGCCCCTTGTTAAAACGCTACACTCACTGGGTTATAACCTTCACTCCCTGCTGTCAGCCTTAGAAGACAGACATCAAAGTAACAGTTTTGTTTTTAATTTCCATTCTATTAAACACCCTCTTGATTGGCCCTGTACAACCAGCAATTACAGCCATGGCTTCAAATACTATTAACTATTTCATACTTGGTTAAGCCACAGGGAATAGGAATTTGTGAATATAGTTGGTAAGTAAAACAATTTAGGTCTCAGATCTGTAATGTGTGCATGTTTGAAATTATTCTTAAAATGGTTTGAGGAACAATGTTGCTTTTGAGGTTTGAGGCCAAGGCTAAGCCTCGGGATAAGCCAAGTCTAGATTGAGGATTTTCTTGAAAGCAAGCATAGCTATGAAGTTAGTAACCAAGGCTAGTTCAAATTAGAAGAGAGCAATTAGAAGCTAAAAATAAGACTCTAATGATTATAAGGTTGAGTTTCAGCACTAGCAACATTAAACTTATTTATGGGCCGTCATCAGAAACACTACAGGGCCTAATAATATTTGGCAGTGATTTTTTGGCCTAAATGCTTGTTTTCTTGTTTTCCTCTGCACTTGAATAATATGCCAATAAAATGGTGTAAGTGTTGCTAAGCAATCTCTTGACCTTGATAAGGCAATGAGCCATGATGAGGGGCTAGAGGGGATTAAAACATCAGCTTATCTCAACAACTCACTACTGATGGTTTTCACAGAGCTAAGAAAGGAGGAAACAGAGAAAGGAACGCAAAAATAAACAAAAAAGTGTAAAAGGAAGCATAAAAAAATAAAAAAGAACACATCTGTGCATTTAAAAAGACAATGGAAAAACAAAGTCTGTGTCACTGCAAACGCTTCTTAGCAGTGTATTACACTTGCAATGTGCGATGTCAAACTTTGGGGAAAAAATAGAAGAGAAACAAAGAGAAAAGACTGAGGTATGCCAAATCACATAAAAAATAAACCGAGAATCAATGGCAACAGCTCTTCTGGAGTGACAATCCAAATTAGAATAAAAAAATAAAATGTGTCAATATGTATAGAGCGAATCAGAAAAGAAGTAAAACAGTGAGCATCTTCAGTCATGTGTAGGGGGCTGCAAAAGTTTGATGAATGTAATACCACATGAAATACAACTGACCCACATCTGATCTGATGATCACCAACACTCTGCCAGTGCAGTATACATACTGTATATCTGGATAGAAAAACACACAATGGAACATTATGAGTTATGGACTGGCCTCACCAGAGTCCAGATTTCAACATTATTAAAACAGAGTGGGATAATCTTGACAAAACAGAATAAAAGGCATGTAACATCCACAAAGAGCTTTAACTGTCCTTAGAATTGTTAGAATTGTACAAACTCTGTGTAATCCTAGTCATGACATGTAACACTTGTGGTGCTTGAGATTTGTTTTTATTTATACTGAACAGAGTTTTGTCTTCGCCGACGCTGTGGAGCAGCTTTCCAGCAGACTCCACACACATCTCTTGCTCCAGGCCCCGGTGTCACTGAAGGGGTAAGAGTGTGATTACTGGATGCAATCCAGCTGTCCTACCACCCTCCCTGGCACTGCCCCTCAAGCCTGCTGCACCACCCCTCCCCTGCAGTGGAGTAATAGACTACACCTCATACCTTATTTACTGTTTTTCCATTTATGTTTGCACATTTCAATAAATCACTGCACTCCTTTCCCCCATTTTCTTAGCACAGTATAAAGAAACGTGGGGTAACTCAACATGTTTGCACACTACTCTGTGTAATAGCATTAATACATAATCGTTTTTAAGAGTTCATTTGAAGTTATTTATTTTGTTTTTTGTTTGTATATGTTTGCACGTTTCAATAAATTTCTGCAAGTATATCTCATTTTTCTAGCAGAGTATGAAAATGAGGGGTGCTCAAGGCTATTGCACAGCACTGTATGTGTGAAAGTGATTTTCAGGAGTGTCTTCCTAAGGCATTCAGCATGGGCATTTTCTGGGTTGAAGTCTAAAACCTTTTCATGGCTCTTTTTCTTAGGTATGAAAAATATATATTTATTGGATTGTGTTATTATGTATTATGTACTATTATGCAAGAAGGTCCTGAGTTCAATTCCACCATCAGGCCGGAGTCTTTCTGTGTGGAGTTTGCATGTTCACCCCGTGTTTGCGTGGGTTTCTTCCGGGTACTCTGGCTTCCTCCCACCGTCCAAAGACATGTAGTTTGTGGGGATAGGTTAATTGATTAATCCAAATTGCCCATAGGTGTGAATGTCTCTGCGTGTTAGCCCTGTGACAGACTGGTGACCTGTCCAGGATGTACTCCGCCTCTCGCCCCATGACAGCTGGGATAGGCTCCAGCGCCCCCTGCGACCCTGAAAATGATAAGCAGAAGAGCTGAAAAGGATGGATGGATGGATTATGTTAATTAGCATCAGTGTATAGTAGTTGAATTTCCAGTAAAATGGCACCTAATTTATCAACATGAGAATTTCTGGGAATACAAGAAGACTAGGAATCTAGAACTGAAAACTCTTATATATCCTTCTTTATTACCAATTCCAGTGGCTTAGACACTGAAAGCACAAAAGAGACTAGATTTAAATGAAGTGTAATACACCTATACAAGCGACCAATGACCCTTTCAAGCTTGAGTGGCCTTCTGCTTTAGTAGCACTGTAGAAAAAGGAGTGGACTGAGGGCTGTTGGCGGACAAATTGATCTCTATAGGAGGGAGAGAAGCTGTAGCTGTAGCTTTTTTTCATTCAAGCTGTAAATTAAATGTTCAGAATATTAGGACTGTTTATCTGCTCAAGGGCTGAACACTCGACATAAGAACCTTCAGATTTAAAAGAAATAGATGTACTGAGAATTATTTAAATGTACTGACACTTTCTGGTGGTTTATAGTTAAACTACAGGGTGGGCCATTTATATGGATACCCCTTTATAAAATGGGAATGGTTGGTGATATTAAAGTCCTGTTTGTGGCACATTAGTATATATGAGGGGGCAAACTCCTCAAGATGGGTGGTGACCGTGGTGGCCATTTAGAAGTCGGCCATCTTGGATACAACTTTTGTTTTTTTAATAGGAAGAGGGCCATGTGACACACCAAACTTATTGGTAATGTCACAAGAAAAACAATGGTGTGCTTGGTTTCAACGTAACTTTATTCTTTCATGAGTTATTTACAAGTTTCTCTTTGTTCACAGCCATTGACATGTCGAAGAGGTTAACACGTGAGGAGCAGATCGAAATTGTGTTGATATCTGGTGAATGCAGTAACCGGGTCATTGCAGCAGATTTCAATGCAAGACACCCTACGAGACCACCCATCTCCCATGCTACAGTTAGCAAACTGCTTGCTAAGTTTCGTGAAACTGGTTCAGCGTTGGATATGCCAAAATGTGGACGCAAGAAAACTGTCACTAATGAAGAAACATCAGTGGCTGTCCTAGCTTCATTCAGCAAGAGCCCACAGCGTAGCACTCGCCGCATGTCACTGGGGAGTGGCATTAGTGGAACATCCCTTCAGCGGATATTAGCTACTCACAAATGGCACCCTTACAAACTCCAGCTACTGCAGCATCTCAACGAGGATGACCCAGATCGGCGCACAGAATTTGCCGAATGGGCAAAACAAAAACTGGAACAGGACCCTCAGCTCACGCAGAAGATTTTGTTCAGTGATGAGGCAAACTTTTATGTGAATGGTGAAGTTAATAAACAAAACCACCGCTATTGTTCTGACACTAATCCACATTGGATGGATCCCTCCAAGACTGTTGGAACAACAAAAGTGATGGTTTGGTGTGGTATATGGGGTACAATGATAGTGGGTCCATTCTTCATCAATGGAAACCTCAAAGCCACTGGATATTTGAAATGGCTACATGATGATGTGTTTCCCTCTTTATGCACTGACGCTGGCACGTTCCCTGAGTTTTCCAGCAAGATGGTGCACCACCACATTAAGATAAGATAAGATAAGATAGAACTTTATTAATCCCTCGGGTGGGTTCCTCTGGGAAATTCGACTTCCAAAAAGCACAGCAACGACCGAAGTTACAGTTACAGAATTGTTATATATATATATATATATATATATATATATATATATATATATATATATATATATATATATACACACACACACACACACACACATATATAAATACAGAGACAAATATAAATAAAATATACAAAGGGGATAAATAGAATAAATAGGTCCGAGCATTCCTAGATGAACAGTTTCCTGGAAAGTGGATTGGTCGTCGTGGGCCAGTTGAATGGCCCCCAAGGTCTTGGACTTTTATCTTTGGGGTCATCTGAAGGCAATTGTCTATGGTGTGAAGATACGAGATGTGCATCACCTGAAACTACGGATACTGGATGCCTGTGCTGGCATTTCTCCTGCGGTGTTGCTTTCAGTGTGTGAAGAGTGGGAGAAGAGGATTGCATTGACAATCCAACACAATGGGCAGCACATTGAACACATTTTATAAGTGGTCAGAAACTTGTAAATAATTCATGAAAGAATAAAGTGACATTGAAACCAAGCACACCATTGTTTTTCTTGTGACATTACCTGTCACGGGCTGAAAGCAGGGACTCAAGCGCAGAGCAGGTTGATGTCTCAGAACACGATTTATTTACACACCCGTGCAATAATATATACAGTGACGGGAAATTCAGGGTTCCAGGGGATTAGGGGAAGGCACTCTCTCTCTCACGCTCGCTCACGTCCTCACACACGTTCGTACCGCGGGGAGGTCACAGGTCCGGGAAGATAAGCTGGAACAGGGAAAGGGAGAAATCACTCACAAATCACGAAGGCATAAAGGTGTAAGACCACGGGAGCTGGAAAGGTAGACTAACGTCAGTAGCGCAATCATCCCGCGATGAGAGGATCTGTGACCCAGCCTCAAATAGAAGACGGATAATCAGCTGATCGCCAACAGCTGTGAGAGCCAAGGGCGGGAGCCAGCTGTGAGCTCCGCCCAGGCAGAGAGATAGGGGGAGAAAGAGAAAAAAAACACAAGTGTAGCCTTGTGAGGCCGGCTGGGCAGGCACGGGGACCATGACATTACCAATAAGTTTGATGTGTCACATGTCCCTCTTCCTATTGAAAAAACAAAAGTTGTATCCAAGATGGCCGACTTCTAAATGGCCACCACGGTCACCACCCATCTTGAGGAGTTTGCCCCCTCACATATACTAATGTGCCACAAACAGGACTTTAATATCACCAACCATTCCCATGTTATTACGGTGTATCCATATAAATGGCCCACCCTGTATACTAAACTTAGCAGTATAAATAGGGAATGAAGAAATCCTTCATACAGCTAAGTATCAGCATCATTACTCTACAACCAATGATTTAGAGAATTGTGCAATATTAGTAGGCATCATAAGCCAGGAGCATTCCACAAACAGGACACCAAAACAATCATATTAAACACTTTACCGCTGCTGAGACTAAAGCTGACCAAATATCATAAGCTCTTATAAAAAAATGCAATAATCTATGACTGCCATATCATAATTATCTAAAAGGTTATCCTACACCAAATAAAATGAATTGGAAATCAATTTTTAACTATTACTCCAATTTCCCTCATCTGCTAAATACGTCAGGGCTTTGGTAGGTAATTTGAATTAAACCTCCAATACTCTGTGAGACTGTGTAGGTTCTGAACATGCACATGGCTAAAAGTAACCAGTATACAGCTTGTGCAAGTGTGTAAAATATTTGACAGTCATGGAGTAAAGCAAGAAACTAAACTGATGTACTGTGAAGTTAAATTAAGAATAAATGCACATTTCTTGTTGCTTTCCCTTAAAATCATGTCCACATTACCACAAAACATTCATCCATCACTCTAGGAGGTGGTTGCGTATCAACAGAATGCTTGTGGTTGGCAAATGAAATAAAAGTGTAATTGATGAGTTTGCTGAGAGACAGTGGCGCAGGAATCTACAACATTTGCTCTTACAAACCCGCTGATAACATCTCTTGACTATTATCATATAACTGTGAGACCATCAGTTTTATTCAAGCAACAGTGTTTTGTAGCTTCAAGACACAAACCATGAAAGATTTCTAGATGAAAATGGTTGTTGCACACTAAGTTATCTTTATGTCATCTGATGGGGACATACCTTAATTGACAATTTCTGCATATGTGGATTCATCTTATATACACGTATGGACACATTCAGCATTTCCTTATGTATGAAATGCTGTGTTTTTAATCCCATATTCTGCTTATACGTCCTCCCCTGGTTTGTGATTCTTTTCCTCTGAGGCCCAGTGATATTATCCATCAATAGTGTTCTTTATCCAAACTATACATGTAATGGTAGCACCAACCCCCAAGAGAAAAGGCAATGAAACAACCCCCCTCTGCAGCTTAAAAGAGAACTGTAGTTTCCATAGGAACAGCTATAAAAGCAATTAAATGCGATGTGCAAAAAAAGAGCTTGATGAGCCGTCATTTAGGAATGGCCCTCAAAATTCCATCTGAGATGCACCAAATCCTACGCATCACTCCCCACCTTTAATTTCCCCCTCTTCACTATTCGTGTCTCCTTTCCTCCCTTCAACAGATGATAGTTTAAAGCACGCTTTCTGCAATGAATCTCATCTTTACATCATAAGAGGCCCTATTCATCTTTTGATCAGCCAGTTTGCCTGAAGAAGAGATCGATGACACAATCTCGCTTTCCGAAAAGGAGAATGGGAAGATTAGGATGGGCCGGAGAGGCAAACACAAGGATGTGTTTAGGTGGAGGTTAGGAAGCAAAGGAGAAAATTGAAAGAGATAGTGGGAAGGGAAGGTCACAAGCAAATTGGACAATGAGGCGGACAGAGAAAGAGTGGGATCGCTGGAAGAGGAAAAAGGAGAAAGAGGGGAGATGTGTTGATCGGTGACCCTATTAGGGCTGTAGTCCTGGGCCCATTGCAGCTCATCTCCATAATGTTCCTCCTGGCCTCATTAAAGATGAGTAGAGGTGCTGGGAACATTCTGCCAGGCAATACAAGCGATACAATCTCCTCCTCCTTTCCTTCACCCTCTCACCTTATTCCACCGCTGCCTTCTATCTTCGATTCTCGGCTCTCGCACCCTCCAACCTCCCTCCAATCTGCGTATCAAAAACGCATAAGAGAGAGAAAGGAAACATCTGACAGTCTGCAGTCCTCTGCACCTCTCATCCATCATACATAAATGCTTCCCTCCCCTCCTTTCCACCACCGAGCTGCCACCCCCTCCTCATTTGTTAGTACATGTTCTGCCTCCCTTTCTCTCCCCTTCAGCATATCTCTGCCTGCTTTGGGCTAAAGCATGACTGCATGTCATCCACAGTTTAAAATACTACACATCTTTTCAGGAAGAAATAAATGGATTGCATCTCTATTTTTTGCCTATGTCAGTCGCTCTTCCTGATTGGCATAACGCAGCGCGACAACAGCTCTGGCACCAGCCTTAAAGGCCATCGCTAAATGGATAGCAAGTTGAAAAGAAATTCAATTAAAAAATCATTATTAACAAAAAAAATTGTGGACACCATCCAACAGCCTCCAGTCAGCGAAAATCTGTATCGCATCAAACACCAACCATCACGCTCCTCTCCTTTATTTCCTTTAGTCTCTTGACTTAGAGAATAATGGCTGCTGTGGCAATCAATAGATTTCCTCACAACTAATGTCACTCTCTGTTCTGTTCTCTCCCACACACCTCCTCACTTATTGAGGCTGGAAAGCGCAGCACAGATTTTTTTTCTCATTTTCCGCTCACACACTCCATTTGTTTTTACATCTTTGTACTTCTCCCCATCTCTGGTCCTTTTTTTGCTCTCTCCAATTATGTTGCCCCCTCCCCTTCTTTCTCTGCTTCCCTCTCTATCTGTGACAGCTGTTGTTGCTTTGCTGTGTTTGCAGCCTACGCCTTATCTGGGCATGAATTCATTTAGCTGCCATTAGATGCCTCCCTGCCCAGAGCTCTTCTAAAGGGGGGGAACCCATTTAAACAGCATAATTCATAACACAGAGAACAGTGGTACAGATGGAGGAGTAATGTGCTTTAATGCTGTCTACTGTGAGTCGACAAATAGCTGGTCGTTAACATCCATATCAGTGCACGAGGGGGGGAAAGTAGATGCTTCAGTATTGTTATCATTTACATATAATGTTTTACAGTAAGCGCTGTGTTTCTGACATCAAAGTGTTCCCCCAGCAAAATGACACATTTCACTGGATTTGTGCTGAAATGTTGGGTCTTATTTTGCACCCACTGCCTACATATGCAAATTTTACTCAACTTTTAAACCTTTTATCCAACTTCCCTGGATTCTCTGGCTCTCATGCATGCTGTCAGCATATTTCTCAAATCACCTATCCAGCTTTGTGCACCATATGTCCTGAAATCTGCATGCCTTTTTCTAGACTCACCCCCATTATTTCTCCACCTTCTCCTCCCCTTTGTTCTTTCTTCCACCATATTAAAAGAGAGACAAGGAAAGTGGGTGAGACTACATACCCAAGTGATCGTGTTAGATGGAGAGGAACTTTTTCATGGCAATCAAGTGTTTAAAAGTTGCATGCAGAATTTCCCAAGGCTCAGTTTTTGGGCATCTTCTGTTTAACATTTGCATGTTCTGAGTGACTTAGATTGGGTATAGCCGCTAAATATTTTACTATATTTATCACCAGCATCTGTAGTTAAACAAAGATGAAACAAATAACACATTTTATGATTAACTGTAGTCAAATCAGTAAAAAAAATCAAATCAATAGTATTCATTCATGCCTTCACACATTTCATGAGTAAGCTGTTATTTGTATTTCCCTCCTTTATCTTATTCTCTTGTTTTTATCCCCAGTAGGGATAACATTTGATCCCCAAACCCCTTCTGATTTTTAGTGCTGCATCTTGAAAGAGTCTACAGTGCAAAAACAATCAAATCATAAAATGGCTTTTACTTTCAATGCTGCAATCCTATGACAATAGAGATGACACCGTGTAGGGTGGCAGACTTTCATTTTTTGGGAGTCCACATGGAGGAGAACTTGTCCTGGAGCATAAATACCTCTGAGTTACTGAAGAAGGCCCAAAAGCGACTGTACTTCCTGAGAATTCTCAGGAAGAGTAATATCACACAAAGACTGATGGTGTCCTTCTACAGAGCTACCATTGAGAGTGTACTAACTTATGGCATAGGCATTTGTTACGGCAGCTCAGAGGAAAGCACTCCAAGGGGTTTTTAACACCGACCAAAAGATCAATGGCTGCCCTCTCCCAATGCTGAAGGATTTACATGAAAGCCGTTGCTTGAAAAAAATTCAGAACATCATTAAAGACACTTCTCACCCCGGCCATTCCCTGTTGAAACTGCTGCCCTCAGGCAGACGGTATAGGATTGTATAGGACAATCAAATGTTTCCTCATTTTTCCGAACTCGTAATATAGGGACGTGTTGGGTGGCCGAAAGCGTAATATACTGATGATTTGTCACCTAGCATAAAATGTTATGCTTTGGTAGCAGTGTTGGTCAAGTTACTTGAAAAAAGTAATCAGTAACTAATTACTGATTACTTCCACAAAAAAGTAATCCCGTTACTTTACTGATTACTTATTTTCAAAAGTAATTAATTACTTAGTTACTTAGTTACTTTTTAAAAACACGATTTACAACCTGAAGAGGTGATAAAGCGATAGATCTTTCAGCCCAATTCTACTTTTTCTGCATAATCCATCATACAAAATGTAATCAAATGGAAAAGTCTCTTTCTTTTAACTTGTTTTATCAGTTTTAATCTTTTAACTTCATGCATCAAGCAAAAATGTAATTATATGCAACATTCTCTGACTTGAATAAATTAGTTTAACATTTAAACCTATTTTCTGCACATTCCAGCACATAAAAGATTTTTTTTTTTTTTGTGTGTTTACACTCAGTCTTTCAAATAGATGCAAGTAAAACACAGCAGAAAATAAAAAAGTCAAAGACTCGGCGGTCCTGTTGCTCTATTTTCACCTGTAAAGTAGGACTGCGATAGGCGGAGGTTTACCCTGGTGCAGGTGTGCCACAGCGGTCAGTTGAAGAATCCGCGAGTTTCTCTGTGAATTTCCCATTAAGTCGTTGCGCTCTCGGTGCTTGCTCGGAAGTTTAGCAGTTTTTTTCGCTGTAAAAATAAGTTTTCTTCCCACGCACAATGGACGCTAATGTTTTTGTCACTTTTTATGGAATCAAACTCAAAGTAAGGTCAGTACTTCCACGCTTTAAACGCTGCACGCTCATACTCTCTCCCACAATCGATATGTGATCCATTGTTGATCTGCACACAGCTGTTGCCACGAATGTCGCACTCGCTTACGTCACTGTCGTGAGACATTCTCGCAAAAAAATCACGGTTTTAGTAACGCAGTAACGCAGCGTTCCTACGGGAAAGTAACTGTAATCTAATTACCGTTTTTGCAATAGTAATCCCTTACTTTACTCATTACTTGAAAAAAGTAATCAGATTACAGTAACGCGTTACTGGTAACGCGTTACTGCCCATCTCTGTTTGGTAGTGAGAACGTGGTGTGAAGTTAAACGGCACAGCAGGCCGAATAAGTGGAATGGGGATTTAATTCTGATGCATTAAACCATTTGTATTGTTGCTTTTCATTGCATCACCTGTGTCTGAAGAGAAAAACATGAAGCCTAGAATACTGCATCTTATAACTTTATCATTAATCATTAATATATTAAATATTCTTGGAAATGCTGCGTTTAAGTTCTGAACTTTACTTGAAGTTCATGTTTAATCCATTAACGTTACACTGACAGCAGTAATGACTACTCTAACAGGCATCAGGTTTTAATTTGACAAACTGCTTAGTGTCTTGGTTGCTAAATGTTCATCCATGAGAACGTCTCTCCTTTCACATGGCGCTCTTCCACCCAGCTGCCAGAGACATAAAACCCTTTTGTCATATAAAATAACAGTTAAATGGACATACAACTTTCTATGTCATTCCCAACCCAAATCATGTTGTTCAAGAGCACTGTAGAAATAAACTTGACTTACCTCACCTTTTTCCTTGATCTTCAGTATCACTGGTGAAACCATTAATAGTATGGTCACTTCCCATTTAAACCGAGTCATCTGATAACTTTGTCATCTCTGCTCAGCTCCTTTAATGTGACTTCATATCATCTCAGGTCGACTCATACATATTAATTGGAAATCAAATTGAAGAAGCTCCTCTGATCCCCCTGTCACTTTTGCAGAGGTATTAATGGAAGCCATTAACCTGTTAACGACGAGCACGCTGTATTCATCATTTGCATTTTTTTTCCTAAATTGTGTTTGAGAGTTGGTGCATTGCCATTTTTTTAAATGAAAAGGGAGGCTTTTCATTTGCAAAAATGCTGATATTGTTATTTGTAATTTATTGTGAGTTACAAGTATAATCTGAGAATGCATCTGTATGTGGGTGTGGGATGTGTGTCTTGACAAAACCCTACACTTTTCTTTCTAGCAGGGAGGAAAAAAACGAAGCTGTTCTCCTCGGAGATTTGGCCCTAGTTGCTGTTGTCATCACTTCAAACTGCCGGGTCATTACTGCACCACAAGCAGCTTGCCTTAATGTCTTTTGACTTAACGCTAATGACTGGCTCCGCATCTGTCCCTGCGGGTAGGAGGGGAGACGGGAATGCTATGAAAAGTCATGCTAACTCTTATTTGCGACAATTAAGGCAGTAATTCACATTTCATCAGTTTTCTTAAAGTGCTTCCATGATGATAGTTTGGTTTTCATAATGAAAAAAAATTATGCCCCATTAGAGGGGAAGAGAGAAGACCTGAGGAGAAGAAAGTGAAGGAAACAAAAGGGACAAGGAATTAAAGGAACAAGGAAGTAGGGGAATGGAAGTGGGAATTTCAGCTGTAGAACTTTAACAGACCAACCAGATGAGAGGAGAGGTGAAGAGCAGAAAGGCGATGAGAGGGGAGAAAAGGAAAAGACAGGATTTTTTCAATCGTCTCCCTTCCTTACGTTCCTTTGTTCTCTCCTCCTCCTTTTTCCCCACTGTCACTCCTTTCCTCTTCTACTCCTTTTCCCCCACTCTATGTATGGTGTTGGATTATCCATGCATATTTAACATAGCTGCATCTTCAAAGCTATGAACTTATTCATTAGCATTTATAGTGCTAATGAAAGCGTGCAGAGTGCTAGTACCCTCGCTGTTTCCCTGCACTTATTCTCAGCTCTCTTCATCCAACCATGCACCACCCTCTGCATATTGCCACCCTCCCACAGCACCTTTCTAAGACCCCTCTGTCTCCCTGTGTCTCTCTTTTTCATTGTTTTCAACACAAAATTCTATTACAGAAGGGACAGACTTAAAAAGTTTAAACAGGAAGATGTGGGAGAGGTAGAAAAATCCCACAGGGTTTTTCTTCCTTCATCACCCACTACCACTACTTCCACTCAGCATTGCTCTATTCATATTTCACCCTTCTCTTTCTCTCCTCTTTCCTTTTGGTGCTTGTCTGGCCTGATGTGGAGGGAGGAGGAGATGCAAGGAGTTCCCAAGGGTCAGGAATGTGTGTTCTTTCACATGTCCTCATTCTCACAGTCTCTTTTCTAATTCTTTCTTTCTCTTTTATCCTCTTGCTACACTTTCACAAAAAAGACAGCAAGTGAAAAGTCACTTGGCTAATTGGACAAAAAAAGAAAAAACAGTGGCCCTATCCATGTAAATCGCGCATGCACAACATTCTCAAATAAGCAATTTATCAATATTTTTGTCCCAAAACATATTTGCAACAAATTTGTATATTACAGCTGATCATCCGTATAAAGAAATGAACGCCTGGTTGTCTCAAATGTAAACACGAGTCTTTAAAATGATTACTACTGCTACTAATTATTATTTGTATTATTATTTACAGTTTCCCCAAACACAATATGGCACAAAATCATATGACACAAAATGATCAGAATCACAATTAAATTAAAAAAAAAAAAAAAAACTACATTTAAAGAAAACAAAATATAAATGAAAATTGTTCCTTAAATGTATTCCTTATGTCTTAGATTATGTCATCTTTCTCTAAAAATGACTTATTGTTGGATGGATATCACTTACAGTTTAATTTCTTAGCATCAGCACAGCTGTTGGAGAATCTGGGTTCTTTTTTTCATTGCAGTGAGTTTCTCGTCTCATCTGACAGATCACATGCACACGTTTTTTCTTTTTTTTTTCTTTTTCTTGTAGTCTGTTTGTTTCTTTTGTATCAGTTTTGATTGTTGTTTTACTACAGTTAGATTTTTTTATTACTCCACCAGAAACACTTTACAAAGCTGCACCCCTTTCCTGGCTTCCTCTTTGGAAACAATTGCATTTCTCCTGGTTTCTTGTCTCAGAGGTTCAAGCTTCTCTTTTGGAACACTGGCACTACTTTTTCCATGCACCATGAAGCAAACATGTTTCCTTATATAGAAAAATAAAGGCATGTCATCATGCAGATTGTATACAGATTGCACAAGCCTTCTGGCTCAGAATATTCTAATTTACAGTGGCAAGAGCAAAATAGGCCGGTGTTGCATAAATCTGATGGTAATTTTATGTTTATACTTGTTTTTCTGTATAGGGTAAAACATTTCCACACACATATTAATAAATGAGAGCAATATTCTCCTAATCCATTCCCTCCCACTCACTGAATGAAGTGAAAAGTGGGCGCCTTTTTCTCAGGGCCAAAACCAGCTCCTGGCTTTGTCTTTTCTCAGCCTCTGGTCTCAGTCTTGGTCTGTCTCCTCAGTGTGTTCCTTGCATAGGCCTTACCTGAATAAAGAAGCTTTAAAGACCAAGGCTATTGACTCAAAATGGGGGTGCATCTCTACACCGCCTCCAGCTACAGATCCATCACTCTCCCACACAAATCCACAGCAGCCCATGTAGGTCTCTGATTGACAGAGAGCAAGAGAAAGACCGAGAGTATACAGAAGCAATAAGGCTGGAACTGGAGAGAGTGATGAAGCCGCGGAGAGGAGGGAGAGAGAGGCAGACGCTGGAGATAGTGGGTGTTTTGGTGAAAAGACGGAGCCTGGAATGAGAGAGTTAATCTGCAGAGGAACAGATTGGCTTCCCGGGCCTCCTTCCTTGTCCTTCAAAGCAAAGCACAAATTCTGCAGTCTGATATACACACATACACACGTGCGCGTGCATACACACAAATACACACTCACAAACCACGCACAAAAGGAAAGAACTCCACATGGTGAACACTCAAGCATGCAGCTCATGCTGTGAATGTGTGGATGCAAAATTTACAGAGATGCAAATAGTAAGAGAAAATGATCGAATTCCACTCTTATGGATAGGTACGGATGTGGAGCTGCATACTGCCATTCAGTGGTCCATTTCTGGCCCTCAGACACTTGGAGTTGACCAGAGAATAGGGTTGGCAACTTGAAAGATATGGGTCAATAAAACACAAGGGACATTTTAGCTGAAAAGGAAATTGATTTCTCAGCAGCCAGAATGTGCTGTGACCTTCACAAACCTTTTTCTCATGACTTTATGAGGACTGAGCTTCATTTTGTCCTTGTTTGTTTCAAACAGGTCTGACTGCTGCAGCCGTGGCTCCATCAGCATTTCAGAGTACATTACATCAATATTCTAGACTCATAACCTTATTGAGGAGCTAAAATTGTTTCGACTGAAGTTAAAAACATGGCATTTGTATGCGTAGCCAGATAATCATGGACTTGATTTACTTACAGTAACCAACTAGTAAGAAACCCATGATCATTAATAATTCAAAAGATTTCAGTTAGAATTTTTATGTGGAAAATATATTCATGATTTGAAATGAATGTTATGTTTCAACAGCTTAACGCAGGACACAGGAGGCAGGTTGCACGATATCCAAATGATAGAACAAAAATATAGGAACAGATCTAAGCAAACTGAGAACACTGGAAGCATGATGCAAGCAAGAAAGGTGAACTGAAAAGACACAAGTGGAAACAATGTGAATTAACAATGGAAGCATGGTCAAGAACAGGTGAAAATAGTCAGGCACACACATAGGCTGGACAGTAAGCAGAGTTTTTATGTTACTCATAGTTTACTGTGTGACATCAGGAAATATGCTCTATAATAATCACTGTAAAGCTTTGTAATTTGTGCCGTGCTCGTGGGCTAAGCTCACATGCTGTCTTACAGTGACACCCTTCTTGTTGTGCATTCACCCTTGGCCTGGGGGATGCCCGATACTATGCCAGCTGTGTACCGTTGGTCACAGTGTTTGTTGCGATGGTGTTAGTTTTAATTAAAATATGACGTTTGGAAAATAAAGATTTGAACATGGCTCCTAAAAGCTTCTTTTTTTCAGCCTTATAGTCAACAAATACTCTAAATTATTATAATTGCTATATTTTATACTATGTTTACATCATATCCAGTGCTGTCACCTTAGTTGGCACTCAAAAAGTCATGTTGCAGTGTTTGTTTTGTTTTTTTGTTTGCAAGACATTAATCAGTTTTGGAAACTTTTAATTTACAGTAGAATATTTAAAAAAGAAAGCATTTTTCATTCTGTTGTGGAATATAAGCATTTACACCATGTAACTGCATTACACCATGTTAAAAATTTGTTATGTTACCTTATAGCATGACCTTCACAGAAAACGGACCATATTGCATATCTGTAATATTTATGCAGAGACTAAGACCCTACATAGTTAATCATGATATGTTTAACTATGTAGAGCATCCATAGTCACATCAAGCACACTCTACATATCTCATACACCCAAATTAAATGCAGATTAGCTTAGAGGAGCAATGTCTTGTGATCTCAAAGATGAAGTTGAATATTGTGTGAGCAAGCAATTGGCAACAGTGGAAAGGAAAAACTCATTTTTAACAGGAAGAATCCTCCAGCAGAACCAGGCTCAGAGAAAGGCAGTTGTTCGCCATGACTGGCTGGGGAAGGTCAAGAAAAGGTAAATATACTCGCTAAGCGTACCTACAACCTTCATTATTAACGCTGTTTTACCCAGATCTTTCAATCTAACGTTTAATCTTTGAAAGGGACGACAAATAGCTTGCCTGAGTTTATAATAAAGGAAATGAGCTACAGTACAGGTTATTCTTAGCTGTGGCAGTCACAAGAAAGAGGACATCCCAGTCCACTTGTATTTGTAAATGCACTAGGTGCGTCAATGTGTGTGACCTGGTTTGCTGACCCAGTAACTGTGGGCACATTCACCTGTATTACTCACACTTCTCTGATTTCCACGTCTCGCGCTGCCCAACACCAGGCGGCTATCTATCGGGCTCACTACTGAATCATAACTCTGCATCCAAGCTGCAGGACACCTGGGAGCAAATGCTCTTTGACTATTGCTGTCAACAGTTCTGCAATGTGATCAAAGCAGAGCGATGCGCACTGCCACAGAGTGGTTTCAGTGTTTAACAGGCAACAAGCAAATGTGATTTCTTTTTCCATGTGATTTCACTAAGAGTCAGGTTGTGGAGAATGTTGCTTCATAAAGTTTTCAGCTGAGAATAGGAGTGCTAAAGGTATGCGCCAGAGTTCAGACTTCATGAAATTCCTTTAGTTCTTCAGTTTTATTTACTGTGTTAAATCTCCTTTAGTCTCATCCACAACATCAGATCTGCCCTTTCCACCTTTGCTCCTCTTTCCAGTTTCCTCTGCGATAATAATGTCAGTCAGACTGCATCAGGTTGCCTTGGAGATCATTAGAGCTGCTGATTTAACATCTCGCAGCAACTTATGCAGAGGTACCATTAAAGGTTACGTTACTAACCTACACACACTAACAAATGTTCACACTGATTAGACTGGCACTGATTTCCCTGGACAAATATGCAATGCATTACTTTCACAGGAAGGCGATGCCATCTCTGTTGCCTGCAATGTATACTGAAACACGTGAGTCATGATATTAAACTTCGTGTCTGTATCCATGTGCGTATGAGACAGAGAGAAAGAAGGGAGCAGAGTGCTTATTCAAATGAACCTCAAAGGTTTCAAGGGGATTTCATGATTAGAAAATTAATTTAACTGCATTCAAATTCTTCCCATTTTTTAAAGATTTTTGAGGGCCTTGGTGAATGCAACTACTTAACATTCAGACCACTGATTCGGCAGCATGTAATAATAACGGTCAACTGTCAAAAAAAATAATTTAACATTTTCAAGACTGTATTCGCCCACCGGCTAAGTGACCACTAAAATTAACACATGCACTCATTTTAGCCTGAAATGGCTATCCTATTAAAGGAGTTCACTATGAAACACAAGCTACTAAGCTTAAGATTGACTCAAGGCCCGTTAAGCATTCATTCTTCTTTAACTGTGCCTTTGAGTGTGTCCAATCTCATTTGAGCTGACCCTGGTAGCTGCTCAGAACATTAATTTGTTTTGATGGATCCTAAATGCTTATTAGCAAAGGCAGAATATTCACACAGAGACAGCAGCCTTGATATTCTAAATTATTAGGTAGTGAGGTAGTTACGTAACATATCCATTTGCGCTGTACAAATTTACTGCTGTTCGTAGACATTCACCTGAAACATATCTGCCGTCATTAAAATAATGTGCAGTAAACAGCTCTGTTTATTGATTTTTTTACTAATTAGTGTACCAGCAGATGGTGGAGTAAAAGGTATTAGTTTCTTCAGGTAGTGTGCAGTTAAGCAGTGTCTTTGTGTAAAGTTCCTAACTAGTTTGTGATATACATGTTTGGAGATTAAATAATGAGCCGTCTTTCTTTCTTGTCAGTATAACATACTGACAACATACTGCACATACAATGTGTAAACCCGACATTCATGTTCCTGATATTGTGCCAAATCTACTCAGGCTTAATCCCAACTGGAGACATTATAAGAGGGAATCATGGAATCAAACATAGAGCTGTTGTTCTGTGTCTCCAAACAAAAAGCCAGTCAACAACTGAACCAGGAAACATATACAGTCATGTGGAATATAAAGTATGTGTTTTGGCAGTGAGGTTAATGTACGCCTCATGAGGAATGATAAATAGCTGGTTTAGACTAGTGCGACTGATATACCAGCACGGCAGATATATTAGCCAATATTAGCTGTTTGCTGATATATTGATATCTGCATTTAGAATGACAGGAGAAACACCCATTAACCATGTTATGAGTGTCAGTGTTATTTAGTTTGTCTACCAGACAGCACTCTGTTGTGTTGGCAACACACAGTCAGCTGATACAGGCATAGCATAAACCAGTAATCCACAACTTGTTAAGTAAAATAAATTACTATTTAAAATGTATTGTCATTTGATCTCATCAAGTACTCATAAATAACTAATAATAGATATTTAAAAAATCTGTTTATGCATCAAATGTCTAAAAGAAAAAAAGATACCGGCCGATGTGTCAGGGTTTAAAATTTAAAATCCAAAATCTGTTGGGTCTCCAGTTAAATTAATGAAAAAATCTGTGTTTGTTATTTCGCTTCATTTCCTTGTTTTGTACACACAGCACTCATCATCCATATTTCTTTATATAGAGTTTCTTCTGCAAAAGAAGAAAGCTGTAAAAAAAACAACAGATTTTTGGCTTTGATGGTTTTTCAACTCTAGAACATAGTTTGTCGAGAACCTTTTTAGTGGCCACTCAACACACTTGCTGCATATTAAATATCATATCTTAAGAGAAAACATTCTGGTTCTCACTCATTTCTAAGCTCTGTCTCTGTCCTTGGCAGGTTTTTAACTGACGTAAATGCAAGTCCAAACATTAGCACTGTGGCAGGACATTGAGACTCACAAGCATCAATGAACTCAAGCAACAAAAACTATTAAATCATATGGAAAATGATTCGTTCAACTTATTGCTGCTAAAACTGGTTCTATAAGCTACTGAATCATGGGGTGCACTCAGTTTTTCACACACAGCTTCTGCATTTTTGTTTCGTTTTTGTTAAATAAATTATGACACTGTTTAATGTGTCACGTGTGAGTGTGAATTTACCTCATTTTAGAACCAGGTAAATACCGGTTGATTTTTTTATATTGTCCTGATCTTCTTTTGAAACATGTCTGTAAGCTCCTCTAGTTGGGAGTGGGAAGTGAATGTATTTATTTATTGTTTTTCTTATTCATAATTTGAGTTAGCACAGTTCTTGTTCAGTACTCTGTTGAATGAGCTGTACAAAAAAACCCATTAAAAACAAACAGAAGAAGCATCTCGGATGAGAGGTGAAACGTTTTCGAGCAACTTAAAAAAGTCCAGACCTGGATGACTGAGAACCTTCACAGACAAACAGAAGTAATGCCGTGCAATTCTTTGTAAGTCTTACTCGGAGACAAAGTGACCAACCTTTCAAGATTCTGCTAATCCTCCTTGGTAAATAACTAGCCATAGAAGTTATCAAGATGGTTGCTCATTGTCATGAACTTTGCCACCACTCACAAAACCCAAAACTGATGTGATTCCAACACCCTGTTGCCAGAAACCACAAGACAGTCCCATAATTCCCATTATCCACCATTGCCCTATAATATTAATAACTTGATATTGGCATCTTATGCAACAATCCAACATTAGTCATGCTTTAATATCTTATTTAAGTTTCTTCACATGTAAACAAACTTGTATTTAGGTGATTCTGCAGTGTTCTTTATTTACTACACATTACTCTCTTTAATCTACTTTCTGGGTTGTGTGATGTAAGTGATCAAGCTGTAAATGGATGTAGTAGAGATAACATGGACACACCATTTTTATGCTGAATTACTTCTGTGACCGTGATAACAATCCATAACTATTCTTTTTCCTCAAAGCTCACACTGAGCTCCTGTAAATCAAGAAGAGAACGCAGAGAGTGAAAATGATTTCTTAGCTAATCATAATGCAAAAAATCTGAATTTAAAATCTGTCTGATTAATCATCTGATACTCCTTCGAGCATTGTTCGGCAGCCCCAACCATGAATTTCCTCGTCGTCATCCTTCCTCCCGTCTGTACAGCTAGACAATGGTTACAAAAGCGCCTGGAGTCTGGTCTTATTGTAGAGCTCTATGTCCTCTATGAGTTCGTAGGTATTCACAATATTTCCATTTCCCCAGAGGGGATTAATCATGATGCAGGCTATTATAATTTGTTCCTCGAAATTTGTCATGTCTGTGTGTGGCGATGCTCGATGTTCTGGAACCGCACAAGTATCGACTCCATCAATCAGTATTACCACGGTAACGTTGTGAGAGCTCCACTTCCCCTGCGGCCAGTGGAGGAGAAAGGCAATTATGCAGGTACCATATGAGAGCGAGGGAGCTAGAGACAAAGTTAGTGAGAGAGAGCAAGAGAGCACCTGAATAGCAATAAACAGCAAAACAGGAGTGCATGTTTATTTCCCACACCACTTAATGTTTTTTCTCTTTGCACTGTATGCCTGATTGATAATTGGCATTATCTGATTGACTGTGTTCTTTTTGCATAAACAGCCTCTCTGGGTATACGAGGCTGAATGTTTCCAGTATTAAGCGTGGCCATCTGCAGTTCCTTTCCATAGTTTGGTAACTGAAAACTGCACTGGGGAAGGTATTAAAGCAGCACACTACTTTCTCCGTGGTGCAGCTCACTGACCACAATACACCTTGTTCCTGTGTGTTTATGTTGTCTTAGTGCAACCATTAGGTATCAGTGTGATACCTAATGCTTTTATTTTATTTCCTTAATTGCTGTTTAATGATGTCAGCTGTTATGAGAATGTATCTTAGAAACGTTAATATCATGAAAATGAATGAAAAGGTGTGTCTTTAAATATGACAGGTAACCTTGATCTTAGGTAAAATGTGTAAGTTCTGAGAAAATGTGCCCCAATATATGGAGTGTGAACATTTTCACCAATCTTCTCCTGTTAGAAAAGGCACGCTTCGTCTTTGGCATCCCTGGTAAATAAATTACCAGGGCAAGTAATTAAGCTACATGTCAATAACTCATGCCAATTAAAGTACAGAGCAGAAATCAGGTATGCATTGAGTCCAGGACAGTTTTCTTCCTATTGATTCTGTACTAATGCCAGGCAGTCGTCCAAGGCTGGTGTAGTTCCACAGTGTCTGTCAGTCAACAAGTGCCAAGCAAAAACCATTGGAATGCATTACTGTGTTCTGCGTGTGACGTGAGGTCCAATCAGTGTTTCACAACTGTTAGAATTCATTGGGAGAGACAATTTTCACATTAGCACTTTGTGAATTCTGTTCTACTGTGATTTTTTTTAAAAGGAAACAATCACACGCTTTATTTGTTTGCCTATTATGGATCTGTTTAATGTTTTCAAAGGCAAATAGGATGAAACATCTTATGGGATTCATAAATGTCTTATGATAATCTAGATGTGCCTAAATTCATCTTCCTGTCTTTGCATACAGATGAGACCAGACGACTGGATTAACTGTTAAATCTTTATTTTGTTTATTTACAAAAAGAAAATATTCTACAGTTTTTGCCTCATGGAAATGTAAAATATGTTATGTTACTTATAAAATCCCACAATGTTTAAAAAATACTGTTTTTCAACATTAATTGTTAGACCATGTCAGGGACCAAGCAGTAAAGCATAAAGGACACAGGTGGTTTTAATTCAAAAAATGGGTTTTATTGACCCAAAAATATGAAAATATATTTAACAAAGCCAAAACTTAAACAGGCAGACCAATAAAAGAGGTCAACTCAATAGACTAAACTCAAGATAATAATTAACAGAACCTCAAACAACCATATGACAAACTGACCTGCTGAAATGACACACACGGGGGAAAACAAGATGGCTGCCATATAACCAACTAATACAAAACATTTAAACAAACATGAAACACCCCCCAGGCAATGAAGCATGTGGTGCAATCCAATTAGGCTGTCAGTAGTACTTCAGGTCTCCCAGCCCTTTGCCACACAGGAGGAGACACCAACCCCCAGGTAACTCAAACAAAGATGTATTAATATAACATAAAACAGAACTTTGACCTTGCAAGGTTAATATGTGTGCACGCCATATAAACATTGGAAGGTGTGATGGAAAAATGAATACATTTAATAAAGAAACAATATTGAACAATAAGTAGAATATTTTAAAGTAGTGACTGTAAATTAAACTAAAGTGAACAGCGGGTGGTGAGGTGTGGAGCTTACCATGTGTGGCATGCCATCACAGACCAATAAAAATGAAGAAACTGAAAACCCCACGTGTCTCATCATTTGTCAGCAAGACAAATGCTGTGATACAGAAACGCAGCACAACTGTTTTTATATATTAGATATTTTTTCTTTTGATTAAGAAAAGAAAAGTTTTGTTTAGTTCAAATAACAATAGCAACACAAAGTGCTTAAGAATGATTGAAGAAACATCAAAAATGTGGGCATGAATCAAGAATCAAATGAGGATGATGTCATTTGTTTATAAATAATAAGATAAAGTAATAAATAGGTTTGATATCAACAAAGTCCCATGCAGCACAATCGTCCCAGGCTTTCTTTGTATTTTGCATCCAAGAGCTTTCTTTCTTTCTTTCTTTCTTTCTTTCTTTCTTTCTTTCTTTCTTTCTTTCTTTCTTTCTTTCTTTCTTTCTTTCTTTAAGCCACTTAGAACTGACCTATGAATCATTCAAACATAAAATTGGTACCTAACCCAACAGACAACTTAGCAAAGAAGTAATTTTAAATGATATTTTAGACACTTGGTTACTAGCAGCCTGTTGCCAAAATCCATCATTTATTCCTTCTTTAGTGGAATCTACAAATTCTTTTTTGAAGATCACAGAGTTTGACAGGAATAAAACAGTATTTATACAAACACACACACAAACTAACTACAGCAAATGAACAGCATCTGAAAGTCATGCCCTTAAGAAATGAAAAAAAAAAAAAAAAATCCAGCAAAGACCTGACATATGACTTGAGAGATGCATGTGGCCCTTAAGGTGATCCACATACTCCTCCCTGAAGCCAAGGAGGGCCTCAGTGGAAGGGTGGCTGTCAAGAAGCCATTGTTAAGGAAGAAAAACAGGGAGAAAAGGATGAGGTATGCCACATTACACAAGAACTGGACTGAAAGTCAGCTGCAACAGGTCTTATGGAGTGATGAGTCCAATTTTGAAATTTTTGCTTCAAATTGTCAAAGTGTAGAGAGGATGTCAGGAGAGAGGTGACTATAGCTGCTGCATTGCAGCCAGTGGTCTTGTGGATCCTGTCAAAACTGATGAACTTATGAACTTTATTATTAATCCATCACACAACATCATCTGGAAACCTCTTGATTTCACCATGACAATGATCCCAAACACACTGCCAGTGCAGAAAATTCAAACATAATATCACCAGAACTCAAAATTATTAAAGCAGTGTGAGATCATCTTGACAAAATCCAGAGCAAAGGGCAGCCGACATCCAAAGAAGAGCTTTGAATTACCTTCAAGAAGCCTGGAGAACTATTCCGGAAGTCTACTTAAACAAATGACAAGCTTGCATTAGAAAGTTCAGGCTGTGTTGAAGAATAACGGTGGTGTTAGAATTGTAAAGACTCCATTTTTGCCTTTTTGTACTGCATTACCATTTATGGTTGCATATTTTAGTAAATCACTGCAGTCATTTCTCCATTTCCCTAATGCAATATAAAGAAATGAGAGGTAACTCAAGATTTTTGCACATAATAGCATAATAGGTTTTGAGATTTCATTTAAAGTTATTTATTGTATCTAGTGTAATAATCTCATTTGGATAGCTGTTAGAGATGCCAATAATACAGAGTCAGTATCTCTAAATGTCTTCGTTCTACTCTTTATTTAATATTTAAAAAAAAAACAAAGTTAGAGGATCTCAGGAATCTAGGCTGAGCAGACTAACCAATGTGCTAATAACTGCTAACACTAATCTGAAGGTAGGTAGCATGCAATGCTTTACCTTGGGTCTGCTGATGAGAACTGCCTTTGGAGAGCGGTGAAAACTTTAATCATCGTGAAAATGTGAAAAAGCTTTGGCCAAAAAAAGTCACCCAAAATAGAAAGAAAGTTTTTTCAAGCACTTTAACAAGACTTAGAAAAACACAAATATTGATTTGAGTTGAGTAGGTATTTATACACTGGCATTTATACAGCCAGTGATAAAATTATTATAGGAATATAATAGTCTGGCCATTTACTTTCTCATACCTTACCGGTGTTTTTGCCCTCACTATCATTGGGTTCTGTGGTACCAGGAGAGAAGCAGGAGGTTGGCATTTTGATTGCTAACAACTACTCTTCAGCTCATTTGATATATTTGTTCCCTTATCTTTTCTGCAACATTACGTTTTATAGTTTTGCCAGCAGCCGTGTGACGCACACAAGTTCTCAACAGCACAAGAGTGGTAGCTCAATTATAGGAATAACATGCAGGGAATTTTTCCTTTTTTCTCTCTCTCCCTCCACACTCAAACTGGAGTGGAACCAGCAGATTTTGACAGATTAGGCCCATTATACTCTTCACATAGATCTCGATTAAAACCCTCCAGACAGACGCTCACATTATGATCTATGGTGAAGACGTCCTTAGGAACAAAAAAGACAGCGTATGTCCTTTTTTCTGTTACACAGACTCTGTCGAATGGTAATATTTTTAACCTCGAACAACAAGCGATTCCATCTGCGATAGTTACTCCTCTACTTAGCACCATAGAATATTTAGCCATTGCTTATAATGCTTTTTTAAGATCTCTTTGTATTACTTAAAAAAAGACTGCCTGGCACTGATCACACTCGGGGCACCGCAGGCAAACACATTCACACAAAGAGAACAGAAACACTGACATGAACACTGTGATGCAAGATGAATATTGTGCATAAATCAGGCATCTTCTTGGTCATACCCAGAGTTAAAAAAATAAAAAAAAAAAGTAGTGGAATGAATGCCTGCACAACCATCTATGTTTGAGGTAACCCCTTATCATTTTGATCAAAGACAAGGAAAATCAGCCATTCTGCCTGTATCTATATACAATTTATCACTCAGAAATTAGATAACCTTTCACTTCCTGCAATTCTATTTCTCAAGTGTTTCAAGCACAGCCAGAGGTAGTCAGCCACAGTCTTTTAAATAGAAAATGTTTCTCCTCAAATGGAAACACTGGAAATCTAATTCAAGCAAGCTTCTAATCTTCTAAATATAATTTTCTGGGAGCGATATGCCTGCTATTGTTATGGAAACAATACGTAGCAAAATTGAGTTTAACTTAAGAAAGTTGCTGTACTTAGTGTGATAAATGGATACCTAATTTGCATAATTTGCCAAGAAAAAACACTTCATTTTCTAAACTACTGCCAGGGCATCACAGCATAATATGATTTACAATCCATCTCATGAGAACATTCCCAGTGTTGGTTAATATTTCAGTGTGTACAAAACAATACCTGACTTTAACAATGCATGGTCAAAGTCATAACCACTGTTGTACCAGTCCTGCACTATGTGTGTGTAAGTGTACTAGTGAATATTTCACACTCATTTATTTGTTATTAATAATAAACAGCACATCCTACTAACTACTCATTCATTATCGAATACTTGAACATTAGTTTCACTTTTTTGCTCCGTGTAGTAAAGAAAGTATCATACAAAGTGCCCAATATGTAATTCTTCATTTCTTCTGGAATACTTTACCTTTTATTTTTGTTCTTTATGTCCTGAAGTAAAGTGAGACAATTATTCTTCATAATTGTCACAAACATTTGCATTACCGTAAATGTGAGAAGCATTGACAGCTATGCTATGACAGCTAGCAAAGAATCTAGTGGTTAAGAAGATAGATTGGAGACTGGAGAATGGATAATCATCAATAAAATATCCATAATATACATAAAAACATTAACATTGCAATACAGTAATAATATCCTAATATACTAAAACATCAGCCAGTCAGTGTATAAAAATTCTAATACCATCTAGCAGGTCATCACATTGTTAGCAAAATATTACTCTGCTGTTACTAATTGTTTTGCCTCATAGGTATATGTTTGTTTACACATTTGTACCCCTAGTCTGTAGTCTGATTTTACCCAGTTACATGACTTTTAGTGTAATATTACTCAACTATAACTAATGTTAACACAATATGATTACTTGTACATTATCTTGGTAATTAAGTAATAATAGCTAGCCATATAACTTTGTATATAATTATATTATCATTCCCCCCTTGTCTCCAGCTTATTACCCCACTATTATCACAGTATTACCTGGCTGTAATAGAAAGTACTACCCATAAATGTTTGCATTCATTGTTTAACATTTGGGATGCAGGTGACTTGTGATGCAATGCGCGTATCTTAAGCTAAAAGATTTGATGTTTGATCGTTTTATCATAATATTGTTTGAATTTGGATTTTATTGTTTAAAAGTATTATATTTTGGTTATAATATAATGTAACATATTATAATATTAACTATTCATACATGAACTAAACTGGGTTTTATTACACACACAAACACACAAAAAAGAACTAATGTTGAAATAATCAATAATGAATGTGTAATTACTGCTTTGTGCTGCTCTGTGTTTGGATCACCTTAACTAGGAATGACTCACAAAGAAAGTTGCAGTATGAATAATTTATGGATAATAATGAACTAACCATTAGGTTACCTAATGATTCACTTATCTCTCAGCTGGTTCTTTTGCGAGATGTCATTGTCTATTGTATGGTCCTGGATAGGGAAGTAAGTGATGCTAAAAAAAAAGAGTGTGTATTGTATATGTGAAAAGTTAATTAATCCTAAATTACCAACCAAGCAAAGTTGACTCACCTCACTTTCAAACCTCTAATTGTTCCTCCTCCAAATGTCAGCGTTTTATTATAATGGTTTACAGTAACATGGTAATCAATGACAGCAAACGTCAGAGACTGTAATATGCTTCTGTAATTCTAACTATAGCCTACAGACAACATTGCTCCAGCTGAAAAAACACTTGTTAGCTGCATTGTCTTAGTACCCCATCAAAACACATATTATACACTAATACAGTGTCATCTTGTATTCATAACTGTACATACTGTAGAGCAGGCATGAAGTGATTTAACACGACTTCTTTAACAAAGTAAGGCTGTCAAAATAAAATGAAGTGCAAACAATGCTGAAAATGTCCTTTGTGGTTTTACGGAATATCATTTACAGAGTATCTTATAGAGTTATTATATGGCGAAGAAGATGAGAAAACAGCCTCACCAAAGTGTTCATTAGCAGCAGGACTTCTTTACCATGCCACATGAGCTTGATCAGTGCAAGGACTTAACACTGTTTTACGATGTTACATGCTGAAATATCTTTTAAATTTAGGGACTTAAGGAATAACCAGTCATGTCATTTTGGGCTTCCTTTCCTTGTTAGACTGTATTCTTTAAAAAGCAGACAGATATCAAATAAACTTAATTCTTATTCGCATTCACCCAATTTAAACTTCATTTCTTAAATCTTTGAAATACGCTTGTTTTTAGATGTTATATGGGTTATACATTTACTTTTTAATGTAAATCTACAGGCACAAAAATTATTACAAAATAAAAGTGACATTACAAAAACACTGTCTTGTCAGTGTTGATATATTTGCTCCACAACGAAACGAACGAATGTCTAAACCCCGTGCGTGTCTTGGGGGACCTGTGTGTGCGCTCCAAAGGCGCACACTGCAAAAAATATTTACCCGCAGGTCATTAGTCAAATAATGAGTGTGAAAATTTCCATTTTCTTTTCCAGCTGTAACATCCTCCTATCGAGTGACACATTGCTACTTGTTTCCTGTCCAAAGCAGCCTTTTTTAAGTAATGCTCGCTTCTGTCCTTGTGTCATTTCCTTTACTATTGCGCGCTGCCCAGACTTGTTGCAGTGACACTTGCTCTCGAAATATTTCTTTGAAAAGCCAAAATTTGCTCTATATATCAAATAACTGAAGTTATCTCGCTATATCGTGGAGGGGGGAAATCCTTGTTTAGGGTAAAAGGCAATTAAAATTGTCTTTAGGTTCAACAGTTTTTTAGGTTGTTGTTTTTTTTTCCAAAACGGGTTTATTTTTTGCAGTGCGGCTAATGCTGAAGTCATTCTCCGTCTCATACAGCAGCAACCAAGGACAAGAGAGCATCAGCAGTGAGAGGGAAAAGAAGAGAGAGAAAGGTGCCTCCTCTCGCCATTGCGATAATTGTCTCGCTGTTGAATCGATGTCGGTGCAAATGCTGCTCTAAGGGGAGGCAATAGGAGTGGAGGAGAAGCGGGGGGATTTAACTTCACACACGGACAAAACCTATGCTTGGATTTCGGCTCTTTTTCCCTTCGCCAATGCAAAAGGAAATATGCAGCGAAGCTTCACCATCCTCTACACCAGTTTACTGGGGATGTGCTTGGGTTCAAGCTCAAGTTTTCCAAGTAACATCAATATAGGTGAGAATGGCGCACACACATCGTCACCTTTTGTCTGAGAGAAAAAAACATCAACCTCTGATTCAACTTAAGTCGGTGTCTCTTTTTTAATTTTTTTCCTTTTCGTGTCCACTGTGTACTACATTAACTCCTCATTCTTTGCTTCTCAACAGGAGGATTGTTCCCAAGCGGATCCCACGAATATGAGGTTTTTCGGTTCGCCCTCTCTCACCACCAGGACATCCCCAAACTGGTGCCGCAGGTGGATATGGTCATGATGGGGAACAGCTTCTCCATGACATATGCCTGTAAGTATCTCAGTGGAAACTGATTACATACTAGTCCATGTAGTCCACCTATTGAACCTAAATCTTTAAATCCGTTTATTGACTTTGTAAAGAGCGCTTGCAACTCCATTTGTAAGAGAAGAGAAGAAGGAGGAAAAAAGCCTGTGTAGGCTGTAATTGCTTTTAATACAGGCCTACTGCAAAGCGTGTGTTCGTAGGTTATCTTATTAACTGTTGCGTGGGACCGCAAAGGACTTGTTTCCTCTACATGATTGCAGCGTGGTTTGCGCTCTGGGGAAGCCGCGGGGATTCGAAAGCAACCTATGCGACAGCGACAGCTTTCCTTCAGTCATGTAACAACAGGTTTTTTGTTTTTATGGCTCCTCGTATATGATTTTTAAAACGGCTGCCAATGATCCCAGAGCGCCTTATGCTTCTTTTATAAAGAAAACAAGGAGTCAGCGCAGATCATGGCTCTCCAAACAATGAGGAGGGTAAAAAAAAAAATACTCCAAATGCATTTCTAATTAGCCACGGATCACAATCCGATTATCTTTTCCTGGCAGAACACAGACTATTAAACCCTCCCACCCTGAAAGCTTCACAAACACCAGCACACAAAATAAACGTTTTAACTTTTGGGACTTCACCCTCCTCCTTCTTTGTATTAATATGGATCTGGAACAGGCAGACGTATCCTCGGCTAACTCAAGTGAGAAACTGTGCCAGATTCTCTGACAATGGGATGCAGGATTTATGGTCATCAAGCAAGTTTAAAAGTCCTGCTGGTGAAACCCAATAGTCAGAGCAGTGTGAATGCTATTCTCCTGTTGGTGATAATGTGTGTCATTATGCCAGCACCAACAATTGCTCCGTGTCTGAGCTGTGCAAAAGAAATGTCAGTCTAAATTGTTTCATCTTTGTTAGCCCTGCTCTCATCCTTCCTTTGTATTCTGACACGATTTTGTCACCCTTGAGGCTCTTCAGCTGTGTTTTTCTCATTTCATCCTCGACTCCTCTGAATTTGCCCGTGGCTCACTCGCACTCTCTGTAGTGAAGTCGCACACTTCCAGGAGATACCCTTTGACAACCCTGTCTGTCTGTCTGGCAGGTGTGTGATACTGCTTCATCCACAGACATTTACTCCTACTCCCACTTTGAGTCGTTGCTTTTTCACTCTGAACCCTCCCCGCGATTCAAAAACCGGTCTTTATGACTTCCCTGCCGGAATGTATGCAGCAATGATATAAGTGAAGAGAAATTAATGTTGATTTATAAAGACACGAAATGCAAGGGTAATGGTATTCTGACTCAGAGTTTTAATGTAATGTGGTTGTAGTCGTTCTTATGAGATTCGGTTATGAGCTTAAAATTGGATTGGAAATAAAGCATTACTTGCAGCGGCACTCATGTAGATTTATAGACATCAGGTGCTGGCTGCTGCTGAAAGCTGAACACAACCACTGAAAGGACATTTACCCTCATCTGTCAGAGTCTAACAAAATATATCATTAAGCTTCATGCTGTGACTTGTTCTCAAGACCACACGCTTTATGAATCACAACCTATACAGAGACATCCATCTGCAGCGTGTCTTGTGGGAAATACTGCAAAACCTGCAAAGTCCACAGCAGATATTTCAACCATCATCCCCCTGAACTTCCCCCACCCTTCAGCCATTTAGGCCACAGAGCCAGGGAGCGCTGTGTAATGAAATGTAAACACACCCAAGATGCCCTCATTAAAGAGACTGTCCTCTGCTCAGAAGGGAGCGTGATGTAAAATATAGGAGGCAGGCTGCTGTTGAATGTTTGCAGATTTCTCCAGTGGATCAAACATGGATCCTATCGCAGTAGGGAGGCTGCTGCTGCTGGTGGTGGTGGTGTGGTACATTAACGTCTTTGTCACCGCGTGCAGCCAGTGGCGAGACATCAGCACAAAGAACAACTCAGATGGCTCTCGCCTGCCTTTTTTCTTAGATTTTCTCAGTCTTTTTTTTTGACTATTTTTGCCAGAATTGCTTCCAGAAACCATTTGATTATACATATTTTCTTAAAAATATATATATCTTAGATATCCACAGACATCCTACCAAGCAACACACATACCCAGAGCTTAACGTTTTTGGTAATTTGGTGCTAATAATTCAGTCAAGGGTCATTGCTATTATCCAACTTTTCCCAGAGGTTGATTAGATCTATTCTCTTTTAGCTGCAGATGATGCAAACAGACTTTCCTTTTCTTTTCTATCTACCCATCCTGTCCTGTCTTTGATGTTTAAATTTGACCCCCCTCCCACCTCCCATGTCATGCACATCATTGCAGTCCATGGGTATGATGATGGGCTACGGTACAAGCGTGTCAGAAAGATTTGCAGTGGAAGGAGATGACAAAAATGAAAATGACACCTCTTCCTGCTGTGTGTCACTTGCTCTCAAAAGTGTTTGGATGTGAAGGCTATAGAGACATGTTTGAGAAGAAAAAGGAAAGGCTCCGGGGCTTGTTTATAATGAGTCAGATGAGAAACGCAGCCTATTCCTGGATTTCCATTTTGTGTGGTAACGTGGAGGAATTTTGTTTGCGTGAATCTACATCTGGGTGCCCTTTCTATTTAGGATGTCTCGGGTGACTGACAGTTCACCTCTGTAAGCGTGCGACTGTGGGAATGTGCCCGGGGCTCTTGGGGTCCGTGAGTGTGAAAAGCAGAAGGGTGAATGGGCCCTTGTGCACGGGGATGAATGGAGCTCCGGATGAGGGTGATGCTCATCAGCTGGCTCTTATGACCAGCCACTTCCTCCAGAAGCAAGTCTACACAGCATCCACAAACACATGCTCTCTCTCTCTCACTCACACACACACACACGCACACACACGCACACACACGCACACACACACACACACACACACACACACACACACACACACACACACACACACTGGCACCTGCCTAAAGAGCAAAGGAATAGGGGCGGGTGGCTGGAAGTAGGGCAAAGGTGACAGAGAAAATGAGAAGAGATAAAGAAAGCCATAAAACGCTGAATGTTATGGGCAAAGTGGTTCATTTTATTTCCTGCATGTGGAGTCATCGGGGTAGTAATAATAACGATGGCATCACTGTTTGCATAATGTGAGGCTAATTTGCATTTCTCTCCTCTTCCATCTTACGTTGACAGGCAAAAGCGAGTCAAAAAGTAACAGAATTAGCAATATTGCCTTTTTACTGCTGTGTTTTCACATTTCCAGTAAAAGTGCTTGCTGGACTGTTTCCTTGTATACGTTTGCATCGTTTAAAATAGCTGCCAGGGATGCTCAGCATAGATAGAGAATGTTAGTCACCCAACAGTTAGATATCACATTACCATAATCTGCTACTGGTTTATAATGCAGATGTCTCTGATTCACTAGCTTCATGTCAAAGTCTCTGCAGGCTCCCGCCTGTATGCTCTGTTTCTCACTTTGATGTGCGGTAAGACTTACAACTAATCTTTGGCTATTTTTGGTTAAAAATGTAAAAAGAAAAAAGAGGGCAAAAAATCAAATAAAAAATAAATGAATTAAAAACATTGCACTTAGCAGCAAAGCTAGACTGTGGAATTTCCAATAATATATGTTTTGCTTCAGCAGCACCTAACTTACATTTGATTTTGTGTCACGTTCAGCCATCTTGACAATAAACCTTTCTTTAGGACTAATTAGTGTTCATGGAAAACACGATATGCGTTGACAGTGTGATGTAGATAGCAGTATTTTCCCCAGCTCTCTGAGGGTCAGTTAAAAACCTAAAGAGAGTGTGAGTGTGAGGCGGCAATGATCAATGAAGTGAGCGCTCTGTGGTAGCCTGCCTAGCTGATCAATAGAGCGTAGATGGGGGTGTGGGTTTGGGGTGGTGGTGGTGGTTGGGGGGGGGGGACTGGTCGTGTGCTGCTTGTAAATCACATAGTATCACATAGACAGTATCAGTGAGGATATGAGTTATGGGAAGAAACTAAACAGGTACTATACCAACATGGGTCGTGGAGTAACAGTCTGACATGTACATAATAAGGACTTACCAAACAAGCAAGTTTTAATTAACTGTAGCAACCACTCCTCAGAAAAAAAACATCAAAAATTGGTGATTTATTGTTTCTTTTATTGACTATTATTAGTTTATCCATAATCACTGGCTCCTCCACACCATTTCTTTGCCCTGTCTTTCTCCTATCACCCCGAACTGGTCATGGCAGGTGACTGCACCTCCCTGAGCATGGTTTGCTGGATGTTTCTTCCTGTTAAAAGGGAGTTTTTCCTTTCCACTTTTACCATTTGCTGGCTTAGAGGGGGTCATCTGATTGTTAGGGTTTCTCTGTATTGTTGCCTTACGATATAGTCGCACAACTGTTTATAGCTGTTGCTGTGACTTGGCACTATATCAATAAAATTGAACTAAAGTGGACTAAAACAAAAAGGAGGGCTGTTTTTGACTTCGTCTGGATAATTTCTTTTTATATGCCATAAGAAGTGAAAGCTTGTGAAATTTGTCACTATAGGAGCTTTAATGGAAGTGAGGCTGAGAGGTCTGGCATGGGAGGAAATATAGGGTGTCTGTCAGCCATAAAGAAAGCACGTCAAGGAAAACAAAAAGGAGAACTCTGAGTGTAGTAACCACTTCTAGTCACTGATTGAAATTTAGTGTGTGGTTTCACCGTTGTGCAGGTAAACATTTTTTGCCTCAGTGCAAAATGCAAAATATGGAAATGTAGATCAATATCTACCAAACATTTTGGCTTGTGACCCCTAAACTAAAAAAGCAAATTAAAAGAATTAAAGTCTAACATGTGATCCAGAACACTGGGGCTACAATCCCATGTCAAACCGCTTATATCAATAGGAGTTACGTTCCAGTAACCAAACTGGTGGACAAAATCCTTTACCTTGAGATAACTTTTGCCATCATGTTGTGTTTTCTCATGTGTATGCGCTGCCACATTTACATGGCTCAAGTTTTCCCCATCAGTGTAGTACCATGGTCTGACTATAAAAAAGAAATGTGTGCGAGCATGTGAGACTGCTTTCTGAAATCCTCTGTTCACACCCTTGCGCGCACACACAATAGCTAACAAGAGACAGAGCTTGAACAGATGCATTTAATGTATTATTCAATGCAGCACATCCAAAGCTATCACTCCGTGGAGTTATAAGCATAAATATGTAATAATAAGCCGACAGAAAAAAGAGAATTCAACCAACTCTGTTAAACACTATAATGCTTAGAAATGTTCAGCTTTCCATAGGAGAAACTTCAAAAAAGAAAAAGATGTCATCCTTCATTCTTTTCCATTTCTAGGTGCAAACCGACATGTTTCAGTTGGGGTGAAAGCAATGAGTGGAAGAGGGTGGTGGTGGGGGTGTAGGGAGTTAAGCTGCAATTTCAAGCCCGGTGGCTGGTGTCAGTGAAACTCTGGCTGGTTGTATTTGGGGGTTTTTTTTTTTCCTGTTGTAGCAATTGTATCAGTCGTTGAGGTCCATCTGTGGTGACTGACTTCCACAGTGCATGCATGTTCACAGGGATTACAGAGTATTCAATTTGCTATTGAAAATGGCAGACAAAAAGCAGATCACTGCTCCCTTCTGACTGTTTGGGACATCACAGTTATTTGTCAAGAAGAAAACAAAAGGAAAACAAATAAGAAAAAAAACTTGTGGCAGTTCTCTTGGGCTAGAGTCTGGCAGGTGCTGGTTTGATGAATGAGAAGACTCCGTTTTTTTGTTTTTTTTTCTTGCTACAGAGCACCAGGGATAGAGAAAGACCCATAGCAATCAATGCAGATCAGCCAAAACCTCTCCCAGAGCAGCAGACTGATAGGATGCAGAGCAGGAGGGGGGTAGATTTTTTTCCCCATGTTCTGTGCGTGTGTGTGTGCGCTTTTGTTGCTTTGTACAAGGAAGACAGAGGGAATGTACACATGGGGCAGGGAGGGAAGAAGAGAGTAATGGCTGCGAAACAGAAAATAAGCAACTTGTCATTTAATATCTTCGCCCTCATGTGACTTTTTCTAAGAAAGACTTGCCACATGAAAGTGAACTGACCAGCCAGTTCTGTTGTGAAGACAAGACCACAGCCTTTATCACACATCTTATTTAGCCCAGAAACGCACACACATTACTGATGATTGTGTCCACTCTGTTTCAGTTTGTCCCCCTCATTGTCTTTCAAAACCAACTCCAAATCCTCCTCTGTATTCATGCAAGCTCACCAAGTATTTAAAAAAATCTGTCGCCTCTGGAGGTAATGGGAGCTGGGACGTGGAGGTCTGAGCTGAGACATCTGGGGCTGGCAATTAGAAAACAATGTGTTCGCGGATGAGGACCAGGATTTGTGTTGCAGGGTGGAGGGACGAGCGCCTGATGATGGCAGCTGTCATGTTTTTGCAGCAAAGACAGAAGCGGAGTCCCTCTTTTGTCATACAGTGCATTATAGGAGCCTCTGTGTACTGTAATGAGGAACAAAGCCTACAAGCATATTAAGCAGTGTCACACAATACAACTGCTGTTGTTGTTGGCACAGTTGCGCAGATTACACAAAAGTGACACAAGAACTGCAACAGTTGTTAAAAGTCGCAGAAGCAGAAAAGGCAAGAAATGAAACAGAAAATCATGCATCATCACATATTTTGCCTTACAGCTTAGACTGTTGTGTATATTTCCTTATGTGTAGTCGCATTAACTTGTGTGGCTGAAGTGTTATAAATCAGACAGATAAATGCATTGCAATACTAGATTTAACTTTTTGCTAGCATAAATTAGCATTATAACTGATACCTGGATGGTCATCATGCCTGTCAGTCTTGGCTGTCAAACTTGGCCAAGCGTGAAAAACCCACAAGATAATGTAATTATAATTACGTATTAACATTACTAATTTTGATACTATGGATGTCAAACTTGATACTAAAATAAGTATCTAAATAAACAAATGACTCTAATAATTGCTACTGAAAATTACTGTTGGAATGGATATGCATTTGCAACATTATTGATGCAAGTATTGATATCCACACTGTCTTTGTCTCTTCCAGTTGACACACAGCTTTACACAGCAGACGGGCAGGCACATAGCCCCTCCCCTCACTAGCAGCTAAACACATGAAATGTGGTTGATATTCACAACGCTATTAACTATTAGCAATTATCCGATACAAATAACCATCTGTTATCATTATGTAGCAGCTAGCAGCTGTGACCAATAATAAGATTGTAACGGTAATGCTGGAGCTAGCGTTATATGTCCTGCACGTCTGTAACATTACAGTGTTAATTTAAAAGGATAAAAAAATTTGTGTATCTATCTATGTTTCTGTTAAAGTCTGAGATTTAATTCTGAGAAAAGACTACCAGCAATTAAATAGAAACATCTGCAGCACCATCTCAGAAAACATAGATAGATAGATGTGTAGAAGAGCATCATGAGAGATAGGTCCTTGATGAATAAGAACAACATGATACCACTATTAATATTGATATAAACGAGCCTCTAGAAACTGCCAAACAAAGGCTCACAGCTCAAGCCAGTAGGCTGAAGAGATATAGCAAGAGAAACAGAGGCCAAGAAAATAAATGCCTTGTTCTCCAAAGATCCGTTCAGGATGTACTCTCGCAGAGCTAGGTGGGTCTGCCTGCGTACTGCTGGAAGAACATCTGGGAGGAAAAGGTTCCATAATATCAAGTGACTAGTGGACCTAAGAGCACACCATGAAAGCCTGGCAGCACAAATAAGGGACTTGCTAACAGCAGGTACTCATCCACTACTGGCTAACACAGGGCAAAACAATCCCCACAAGCATACAGTATCGTCAAACTACTGTCCAATTACCTGTCTTGCCACAACATGGAAGATCCTCTCAGGCATCATAATATCCAAGCTGAGTGAAGACATGAGCACAGCTCAGAACAGCATTGGGAATAATACCAGAGGGTCAAAGCAGAAGCTGATGGTTGACAGAGCAGTACACCAGCCAAACTAACCTGAGCACCACATGGCTACACATAATCCTATAACTCTTGCCCCACACATGGATACAGGAGTGCTTTGGAGTATACAAGGCTAATAGTGTAATAATAGTGTAATAATAATGTAACATTCATCTAGAACTGTAAAGTGTGAATGATCATAATGTGTGGAATATACCAAGGTGATACGCTGTCCCCACTGCCATTTTGTCTTCAACCCCTTAAGTGAGCTCCTCACTAAGAGTTGATACAGATATACAGGGAGTGCAGAATTATTAGGCAAATGAGTATTTTGTCCACATCATCCTCTTCATGCATGTCGTCTTACTCCAAGCTGTATAGGCTCGAAAGCCTACTACCAATTAAGCATATTAGGTGATGTGCATCTCTGTAATGAGAAGGGGTGTGGTCTAATGACATCAACACCCTATATCAGGTGTGCATAATTATTAGGCAACGTCCTTTCCTTTGGCAAAATGGGTCAAAAGAAGGACTTGACAGGCTCAGAAAAGTCAAAAATAGTGAGATATCTTGCAGAGGGATGCAGCAGTCTCAAAATTGCAAAGCTTCTGAAGCGTGATCATCGAACAATCAAGCGTTTCATTCAAAATAGTCAACAGGGTCGCAAGAAGCGTGTGGAAAAACCAAGGCGCAAAATAACTGCCCATGAACTGAGAAAAGTCAAGCGTGCAGCTGCCAAGATGCCACTTGCCACCAGTTTGGCCATATTTCAGAGCTGCAACATCACTGGAGTGCCCAAAAGCACAAGGTGTGCAATACTCAGCGACATGGCCAAGGTAAGAAAGGCTGAAAGACGACCACCACTGAACAAGATGCACAAGCTGAAATGTCAAGACTGGGCCAAGAAATATCTCAAGACTGGTTTTTCTAAGGTTTTATGGACTGATGAAATGAGAGTGAGTCTTGATGGGCCAGATGGATGGGCCCGTGGCTGGATTGGTAAAGGGCAGAGAGCTCCAATCCGACTCAGACGCCAGCAAGGTGGAGGTGGAGTACTGGTTTGGGCTGGTATCATCAAAGATGAGCTTGTGGGGCCTTTTTGGGTTGAGGATGGAATCAAGCTCAACTCTCAGTCCTACTGCCAGTTTCTGGAAGACACCTTCTTCAAGCAGTGGTACAGGAAGAAGTCTGCATCCTTCAAGAAAAACATGATTTTCATGCAGGACAATGCTCCATCACACGCGTCCAAGTACTCCACAGCGTGGCTGGCAAGAAAGGGTATAAAAGAAGAAAAACTAATGACATGGCCACCTTGTTCACCTGATCTGAACCCCATTGAGAACCTGTGGTCCATCATCAAATGTGAGATTTACAAGGAGGGAAAACAGTATTTAGTATTTATTTATTTATTGTCATTGTCAAGAACAATGAAATTGCGTTTGGGGCTTCCATACAACCCAAAAAAAAGAAGAAAATAATAAATACCCCTTAAAACCCAAGTGTACATATTTAACCCAGTGTGACTCCAATGCAATAAGACAATCCTTAGCAATAATGTTCGTAGAAATTCAGACAAAGACCTGAGAAACATGACAAAATACAACAATGCAACCCATTCAATATTATTGTACTGTGAGATATGATATCAGATATGATAGTTATCTATTTAAGAAAGAGGGGGGGGGGGGGGGCAGGAGGGGGAAGAGAATAAAGATATGATGCACCAATGCAGACCAGTTCATTGCTATTAAGAAGTTGGATATGGTTATTGTCCGTGAGAGGGGGGCAGAGAGTTCAGGAGCCTCACAGCCTGTGGATACAGGCTGTTGGCCAGTCTGGATGTTCTGGCCTGTATAGACCTGTACCTTCTCCCTGAGGGCAGCAGATGGAAAAGGTGGCGCGCAGGGTGATGTTGGTCCCGCAGGATACTGTGCACCCTCCTCAGACAGCGAGTGGGGAAGATATCCTCTCTGAACAGTGTCTGGGAGGCTGTGGTTGCTGCTGCACGCAATGTTGATGGTGAACAGATCAAAACACTGACAGAATCCATGGATGGCAGGCTTTTGAGTGTCCTTGCAAAGAAAGGTGGCTATATTGGTCGCTGATTTGTTTTTGTTTTGTTTTGAATGTCAGAAACATATATTTGTGAATGTGGAGATGTTATATTGGTTTCACTGGTAAAAATAAATAATTGAAATGGGTATATATTTGTTTTTTGTTAAGTTGCCTAATAATTATGCACAGTAACCTGCACACACAGATATCCCCCTAAAATAGCTAAAACTAAAAACAAACTAAAAACTACTTCCAAAAACATTCAGCTTTGATATTAATGACTTTTTTGGGTTCATTGAGAACATGGTTGTTGTTCAATAATAAAATTATTCCTCAAAAATACAACTTGCCTAATAATTCTGCACTCCCTGTAGAGTCAAGAGTGGAGTAGCCATAACCCACCTCCCGTACATGGATGACATCAAGCTGTAGGTGCAGTGCTGTCCTGGTAACAGCAAAGATACTGTGAAATACTCTCAAATTCCCAGGTGAGTTTGAGGAACACACATACCAACCTCTCAAGGAAAGTGAAAGGGAGATTTATATGTATCTCACCCATCTATCCATCAATGGAAATTGATGGATAGATGGGCGAACTCCCAACTCTTGAGCCACAATCGCCCCATGGTATCAAATTTGAAGTATTTTCCTGAGTATCTGTTGCAAGTTTAAAATTCCAATATTGTGACTAACACACACAACCACAACTTTATATTTCGACAGTAATGACGTTACTTTATTTTTGTTAAGCACTGGAGTATCTCTAAATACTCGCGCATGAGCTGTCTAGCCTATACAAGCTCAAATTGCCATTTTACACAGGATTCACATGGTAACATCAGACACAGCCACCACAATTTCTAAAAAAAACATTCAGGGACATTTTAAAAGTAATAACCAACACAACACCTTACTCTGTGTAACTCTGCAATGCCTCCGTTTGAGATGATGGAATGAGTTTTGAGGTGTTCGAAATTCTTCTGATGCCTGTTACTAGTCCTCAACCCCCCCACACACACTCAAATGCAAACGATCTCCTTATATTGCTCATGTTCAGCTGATTCCTTTTTACACTTTCAAATTAATTCCTTGCGCTTTTGCTTTTGTATTCTTGTGTTAATGATAGAACTCATCTGTCAAACCTGTGAGCCGCATACATTCTGTAGTGTAACTGCATGTGTACACAGTTCCTCAAATGCCTGAGACTAATCCACTCTACGGAGTTATCGATATCAAGATTTAAATACATCAGGGTAGCGGATTTAATCCATGAATTATCCATAGGTGCCTTGTCCTGTACTGTTATTGATTGTCTCTAGTATCTGCAAGTTGGAGTCAATGGCTCAATTAGTTAGCTGAGAAAAAACTGGCTATAACATTATTCATTTATCAAGCACTAACAGTCAAATGTTTGCTAGGTGTGTTTTTTTTTTCAAATAAATACATTTTCTACTTTTGCAGCCCTAGATAGAAATGATTTTTTGCAGCGCTCATAAATTCTGCTCAGTGACCACAATCATTTCCCACGAGCTCGGCTGGAATCTGTTGAAGAAGGTTTTTAATTCATACAGAGGTTCCTAGTGAATTAGCTTGCAGGTTGTGAGTTTGGCTCTCCTTGCCCCTCATATCCACTTCCATCACTTCCCCTGTCAGAGAAATGAAAGCGTGTGAGCGGGACTGTCCCTCTGCACCTGTCGACACTGATACGCAGATGGGGAGATAATTGCGAAGGGATAATTGTTAAGGAGATAATTGGAGTTTCCATACCCCCTGACAGGAGCTGGTCTGGGCTATGTTTCTGACCCGTTGCCCAGGTAAGCATTTGTTCAGCAGGTGGCAGGGCTCCGCAGCAAACCAGATTGGAGACGTGGTGAGAAACAGTAAGAAGGAGAGACAATAGCTTGGCGTGAAAGGGTTAGAGAGTGAGACACCAGAAGAGAGAGAGATGTTCGGAGCAGAGGGGAGTGCTTTCACACCCTCGATTACCCATTTAATGAGGCGATGCGGTGCCATTGTTTTATTACTTAGAGGAAATAGGAGAGATCTAGATTTCACTGTGTGGTCCCTTTATTTCCCACTGCTAGGCTGGCATCTGTTCTCTTTGTTCGCAGCATTCTCCTTATCATTTCCTCTCACAGACACCCGTGCTTCTCTTTCTTTGCCTTCTGTCTGCTGTCACCTACATTTTCAAGACTCACTTCATTTTTTGCTCATCCTTATTAACCTTCCGTGGCCCCGTTTTCAACTAATATAAACTCTCATGAGTATCCAGTGCGCCCTGACTTACAGTCTAAGTCCTGTTTGGTTGTTCAACTGTTGGTCCCACATCTCCCCCAGAGTTCAGTGTCTTCCTCTCTGGATTTAGTCGATATTTTCCTTATTTTGCCCCCTTTCTTACTCCTTCAGCCACTCTTTTTTATCCTCTATCTCAATTTTCCCTTTTTCTTTGTTGCAAAACACAATTTTATTGCTTTTGTTGAGGAAGTACATCTCTTTTGAGCTTGGGAAGGTAACGCTGTTTAACCTGGGAAACAACAAATCGCTGGAGCAACAAATTGCCATCTGTCAAAAAACCAACGCCCTTTTTAAAACCTCTTGAACCAGTTTTGACTCCCTTAACTCTTAAGTATCGATTTTCTGGAACATACATGGATCAAAGAATTACTACAATGCGCTATGACTAAAAATACTCGTTGGCAGATTTTTCAGGATTTTTAAGGCGATGCAACTGAAAACTGCTTTGACAGCGAAACCCTCCTACGCAGTCATGTCTGGAGACTTTCATGCAGATCTGGGTTGGTGCTGTGTTTTGGTCCCCTGGGTCCCTGTCCTCTGCGCAGAAGGAGATTGATTGCACTGTGTGAGTCATGCTGTGTTGGAGGGCTCGCAGAGTAGGCCACCTCCACCCCATCACCTGGGGGGTTCTTTACAAGCACGATCTGTGTGTGATACGCTGTCTTGTCAAACCCAGTGAGACATTATTGTTATTTTTTATTTGTTTTATTGAAATATTTTTGAGCTAGCGCTTAACGTTTATGAAGGGGTATTGTTTTTTACCCTTAAAAGAAAAATCAGGTCTGAATGCTTGCATACAAATGTGCGGTCTGATTGAATCGGTTATTGACTTCTTTTGCTCGTCCTTTCATTAACATAGCTGATTAGCTCTCCTGAAGATGGATGAGACCAGAGGGACCACAACATGCTCTCTGTTTTTATTACATACATTATCTGGCAGTTATTAGCCATGGGTGGCTGAGTGGAGGATAACTGTGCGCCGAGCAGTGTCTGGTGTCAGATGTGTTTATCTCCCCTCAAAGTGCTCTGTGGTTGATTGAGTGACCCTTCACCCTTGTGAAGGTGGTGTATTTTGCTGCCTCATGTGACAGCTGCCTTCCTGCTGGTGTCATTCCACTCATGTTTCCAAAGGATACGTTAAACTAAGTGCAGAAAAGTACCAAACCCTAGGATTACCAGTGTAAGCCAGCAAAGAAAAGGAAGTTTACTTTTCTGAAAACAAAAAATTTAAAATGTTTTTTATATAGATTTTTCGTTATTTTGTGAGGAATTTAAGGCTTTCATTACAGAACCAGGTGCAGAAAAACGGGAAATGGTATCCAACTAGCCTCTCTGTTGCTTTAGCTACTAGGTTCATACCTACACTGCAACCAATACATTCACTTCTAAAAGGAAATGTTTGACAGCCTAGTGGATTGCTGCTGATTTTGTCCCCCCCTAAATTTTATATGAAGGCCTATAAAATCTATTACATGACAGTTCAAGAATCAAAAAAGTATCTTCGCTTCCAGTAATAAACAGTGTAAGAAAGATAAGAAAGACATCAACCTGCTAGAATCATTTGGGTAGTGACTGTGCAATGCTGTACATATCTCAACACTAGTTTTACCGCAGCCTAACACCTGCTGTTAGAAATGATAGAACTGGGATATTTGGTATTTCGTACTAAACAAAAAGTCCACAGGACAGTGATAAATTGTGCAGGTGCTTAGCAGGATTAGAACCTATTGTGGACACTGAAACTATACTTGAGGTTTTCAGTTATGTGATGTTGTTTTTACCTGACATAAATAGGACTATTGACAGATCATTCCACTGTCTCGAGTGTTGAGAACCACTTTGTATCGCTTGGAAAAATAGGCCAAATAAGCAGTGTGTCCCAGGGCTAATTATAAAAGCGTCTCATTATCATCATCAGGATTTTATGTATAAAGACATTTTAAATGAAAATATATTTAAATATAAATGATCTGAGGATTTGATTTTGTGTTGATATGAACGATACATGTAGGAATCTTACCCGTAGTTGTCATTTTGGGGGGCAGGATTGGAAGCATAAGATCCACAAGAAACTTGACTTACCTTGAATTTTGCGTACCGTTTCTATAAAATGGTGCTACAGGTTCACAGCCGCTGGTCACTGTGCATTCATTCCTTTATAAAATGTAACTGTGCTGATTAATCAATCAAACCTTAATAGCTTCATTGGAACTACAGGAAATCTGCAGTTTTATATCCGAGCAGTAGTTTCGGAGCTCTTTTGTAACAGATCTCGATGTTCATCCCTTGATTTTATGATGTTGCTCCAGGGTTGTGAGGGGAAAAAATTAGACAGGACCTTTAAATTTCTCACACTGGGCATTTTTTGTTTCCTAATTTCTTATTTTTTTAATTTCCTTTTTCAAGAATTCATGAATAATTGAATAATGTGTTTGGTTTTCCTCTTTCTATAGGCTGAAAAGGGACTAGTTGGAAAATCGTGATGATGTAAAGGTGTAGGATTGGATGAGATGACTTTATGAATCAGTCTAGCAACAGTATGCTGAGCTAGAAGAAAGCTGGATTTAGCAGCTTGCAGCGCTCAGTCTTAGTCTAGTGATGCCCGCAGGAAAAATTCATGATTTCATAGCATTTGAAACAGATTTCTTTGAAGTTTCACAGTAAATAATTCACCGAACTGAGAACGGTATACAGTCGACCAGAGGATAAGATGAGCAACCAAATCGGATGTCCTATTTTATGGAGTCATCTGGCATGTCACTTCTCAGTAGTGAGGCTCTATCAAAAAAAACGATCTTTATGGATGACTGAACAAGAACTCTCCAATCAGTATGCTCCCTCCAGCTAAACCCAGCTTCCTGTTGCTGTGAAATTTCCTGTCTACCGCTGACCTTAATGTTGCACATTATAATAGCATGTATAACCCAAGGGAGGAAAATAGTAGATACGTGTGTCCCTCCTGTGTGTGTCTGCGTGTGTTTGTGATTCTGATACACATATCAGAATTTGTGGTTTGTCTATGGTCTCCGTAAACCTGTGAGTCCAGATCACATCAATTACTGATTTAGCATTAGGCACAGCACTCAAATGACATTTGTTATACAGTATTGATTCTTTCAAACCTGTTTGTGTGAAGCCCTAAAAATACATTTGTGAGGGCTCTTGGTACAATTCAATTCAGCTGCATTGATTTTTTTTTTCTTATTTATTTCTTTTTGGCATGTCAAGCAAACCCGGACTATTGAAAAAAAGAATCACATACACCCACACAAAGAAGCAATTTTTTAATACCGCGTTTCTGTACACAGGTTAGGGAACAGCTGATGTGGAGCTGCTGGGAGGCAGGCATTTGCAAGGGCACCTTGACACCTCTGACTTATATATATATATATATATATATATATATATATATATATATATATATATATATATATATATATATATATATATATATATATATATTTCCGGCGAATACTGACATATCCTTAAATGAATTTCTTTTGTTTTCCCAAAAATCTGTCGAATATATTTTTTTCCTATCCATCAAAACTAACAGGATGCTGTTTTAATACTTAAAGTGTACTTTTTTTAGCCATCAAGTCGTCTATCCATATTTCTATCGTAAACCGTTATGGTCACTATTAAGGAGGCACCTTTTCCAAACACCGGCCCAATAGCCCGTCAGATGCAGGAGCAACTGTCACAAACATCCCTCTTTCATGCAGCCAGCATAGACACGTCTGTCATTTAAAATTTGGCTCATGCTAAGCAGAAGAACAGCTGCAGGGCATAGGAAACAGAGAACAGGGAAGACGTGAGTGCGTGAGTTGTTTCTGACAGTTCCTCCTGTTGCGTGAGTATCAGCCCCTTTAGGAATTGAGTTTCTCTCACTCTCTTTCTCTCTTTCTTTCTCTCCTTTTTTCTGCCGCCCAAAGCTCTTTGGCCACAACAAATGCAAATCAACATCTTGTTCATTCATAAGAAAAGCCTGGTATGGATAAAAATGTCAGCTCGGTTCCAATGAGCTTTCCTGCAGCTGTATGCAGTAAACAATTAGTTGCTGACTTTTTGGACATTGTTATGGGTAATTGGTGGTAATGCATTTAAACTTAACTTTGTGGGGTTCTCACATATTTTTTTACAGTGCTGCCATCTTAGGGAGGAGCCACCAAAACAGGCAAATGATAGTCACTCATAATAATCAGCACAGTTACAGAAAATGAAGCACAGTTACAGATAGGCACCATTAGACAATGTTAAGATTTCGATAGTAAACACACACAGGCCTAACTGTAAGAGTTAAGAGGTTAGTAATGAAACTCTCAGAGACTGATTGCAATCCGCTGTGTGTATGAGTTTATCAAATATCTGCTAACTCCCACATTTATCATTTATTTATCCCACAAAAAGAGAAAGTATAAAGAAATCACCAAGGCTGCTATCATACACCGCAGGTAATTTGTCACAGTTTTACAGTTAAATCATTTGTTACATGGATGCTCGGCTTATACACGGCTGTTGAAATATTATAATTTTAGCGTTTAGTGGTGGGCAGCCGATCAGGAGCACAGAGCTTTAAATTCTTTTAAACAGTTAACTTCACGAGCAAAAAGTCACAGATATTTCTCACTCGCATAGTATGATCCTTGGCACACAGGAGCTCACTGTCTAACTGCTTTTATGCCGACAAGGCCAAAATGGATGAAAAGGAAAGATGAAGCAGAGAGAAAAGTATCCTTTAGTGTTTTTGTTTTTTGTAGTTTAGTTACTTTTTCCAGATGTACCATCCTTCACAGTAAAAATTTTTACCATACCAGCCCCAGTGAAGATGACTGTGTAGCTCAGCCAGGGAGATTCAGAGAGACTAGTTTTTTAAAACGGGCACTGACAAAGTTATGAGTAAACACAAATCATTGTGATATCTGCTAGCTAAACTCACACACTGGTGGCCACTGACAGCTCAGAAAAAGCAATGGCTAGCTTTTATTGTGGCTAAAGAGTTCAGTCTCTTATTGGTGATGTGGTGGAGGAAATGCTACCAGTGTCAGCTTGATATGAAACGGGTTAAAGTTAATACATGGCATAGATGATAGGATATTCAATACTCTGACTGAAACTGCAAAACCTGATGTAAACAGTGTTCATTTTTGATAAGGCAAAAATATGTTAATGAGTAATTCTCTGTAGGTAAGGCTGTAATGTTTATTATCATTTGCAGTTGATTTTTAATGGCAGTAAACTTGTAAATTAACAAATTCCATTTTAATGACAATAATTTTCTGTTATTACAAGTTCATTTCTAATGGACCTCATAATGTAACAAGATCCATTTCAATAACAGTAAACTCTTCTTGTTTCATGCTTATTTTTAATGGCATAAATGTTTTAATGTTACAAATTTCCTTTTAATGGCAGTAATTTTGCAATTTTGGATGTTTTTTAATGTTATAATGTCACAAAACACTTCTAAAAGTAACATTATTATAAGGAAGTGTAACAAGTAGAACCTGAATTCTGGGTGCTGGTGTTTCTAAATTGCTCCCCCCGGCATTAATTTGTATGTATAGAGAGCCTGAGCTGAGCTAAGCTGGAGATGTTGGAACTGGGGTTATTTATATAACCAATAATAACAACCTTAAAAAAGGATAAATAGCTTCTAAATGAGAATCAGCAGAGCTTTACCTCGCAGTTATAGCAAGTCAGAATTTGTTGGGCATTATCCCTTTCTCGTTTTAAGTGATAATAAAAATGGGATGCAGTGAAGCCCTACTGTCTTTCATTATTTCAGAAATTATCTAAGGATTTTGCAAAACCAAGTCACTTTTGCAAATTTGCTAATTCCTCGAGGTGAAAACCCTAATTATGACAAAATGTCCAAACACTCCACAATTCCCACTCCATCTTACGAAAGTCCTTTAGCATCTCTGAGCTACTGTAATCCCTGCCAGAGAAACAGACTGTTGCCAGGGCAACCCCAGTCCTGCCACCATGGCAGCTGTAACTGTGGCGAGGAGATACGCAGTGCCAGAGTGGACAGGTGTTGCCGGGGTCTTTGAGATCAGTTTAGGTCTCTCAGCCCTGCGTCCAGTGCCGTTACACATGTGGAGCAACACTAACGAGCTGCTCACACACAAACAGACTCAACATGCTACCGGTGTGTACTGCTATCAAGACTCGGACTGCTGAGCTACGCTAATGCTTATGTCGAATTAGACAGGCGCATGGTTGTCTTGCCAATTCGGAGCAGGAGGTCTCTGTCGCATGGTTTTTGTGTTTTTTTTTCCAAACGCACACACTGAAGTGATGAGAAATGACTCATATTCTGTGAAACATTGTAACCTGCTGTAGGGCAGAGTAATGGGGCACTGCACAAAAAGTCAAACAAGCTCCCGTTACCTTTTATTCAAGCAGAACATGGAGGACACCGCATCAAATTGGTCCTAGAAAATTGTAAGGGGATATATATAATGTGTGCTAGTGGAAAGCAGTAGCTGAGAGAGTGTCCATTTCTTAGCAAGAGCATGAAGAAAAGATAGTTCTGTTACTGAGTCAGTGTGGCGAGGCGCAAAATGTCTATTTCAGGGCTTGCTTTAAGTAGGGTGACTCACCAGGCTTTGGAGCACTAGAGGCTGCATATGTGTGTGCGTGTTCATGGCGTGTACGTGCGTGTATTTTTCTGTGATATCCCTGTTTTTTCTCCCACTCTCGGTTCCTCACTCTCCCTCTATCTCCGTCACACACACGTGCCTGACCGGAGGGTGCAGGTCTGTGACAGGTTAGGCATTTTGGGTATGGGCCATCCTCGCTCTCTGTCTTTCCCTCAGCTCCTAGCTGCAAGCTGGCCTTCGTGTGGGTACAGGCACCGTCTTCAATCTGTTTGGTAAATACTGAGATAAGTAAGGCCCACCCATCGCCATAGCAGAAAATAGCCCAGACCAGACCTGGAAGTGCAAAGATACCATGCTCTACTGAGAGCACGGTGAGGATATAAAGTGCCGAGAGAAGATCACGAACATAAATTAGCTATTTTAAGAATTTAGGGGGTGTGAAAGAAATCAGAGTGACAGACAGACAATGAGAGAGAGAAAAATGAAGGGACTGAGGGAGAAAGGCAAATGAGAGCTGGAAACCGCCTCCTGCTGCTAGTAAAATGTCAGTGGAACCCTGGGGATGCATTGATTAACCTCTCTACACCTAATCTGCCTCCACCACCTCCACCTTTCACTGAAGGCAAAACACACAGATTAATGCTATGCAGCTGGACCAGCAGATGAGCCCTGCATAAACATGCTATTGAGTACTAGTTAATAGCTCAGGCTCTAAAGACTTCACAGCACCTGGCATGCCACAGATATTTATTTCCTCTTTCTCTCTATCCTCCCACTTTAAAAACCAAAATTAAATCCAAACCATGGATTAAATTGATTTTAATTCAGACAAAATTCTGTTGTGGGATGTGGTTAGTTCAGTTTGACTAACCACATCCAGTGAAATGATTATTTTTTTCGATTAGCCTGATCGTTTCTCAATTTCCTGGATATTCATCTTACTATAACCTTAGACTCAGAAAAGCTTCAGACCTGCACACGATAGCTCTACAGGCTAATTACGATAATTGCCTATTGGACCATATCACTCTTATCCTACTAGCAAATGTAGGCCGGATGGCGACAAAGTTTAATTTGTCGCTTAATAGACGCTGTGTAACAGCAATGAAAAGATAATTGGATTGATGTTTTTGCTGATTTCATTGTTCAAAGGTTTAAAGACTAACACCCTGTATATCTGCTTGTTTTTCTGTTCTGTCCCTTGCAGTTTGCTCCCAGTTCTCCAAAGGTGTGTATGCCATCATTGGCCTGTATGACAGGAAGACAGTCAACATGCTCATGTCCTTCTGTGGAGCACTGCACGTCTGCTTTGTGACACCATCCTTCCCCATTGAAACAGCCAACCAATTTGTGATCCAGCTCAGGCCCGAGCTCCAGGATGCGCTGGTGGGAGTTATCGAACACTATGGATGGTCCAAGTTTGTCTACATGTACAGTTCCAACTCAGGTAGGAAAGCTGCTGGCTCTCTGTTTGACTTGATGTTTAGGCTTGCCTCCATCGTTACAAAAAAGAAGGATGTCAGAATCTGACGGTGGAATTTCTCTCATGAAAACGAGCATGCGTGCAGACGAAGACAGCCAGTACCAGTAGTTAGACCAGCCACCAGTTGTCATCTTTATATTGCCATGGCGACAGCAGCAGGGTCAATTTTAGCCATTGTGCAGCAACAAGCAGTCATCAGAACGCTTATTTTAGACCACCACTTTTTTACAGACAGGGAGCACCGAATAGAAATATTGACCTGCACTGACTATCAGATAAATCGCACAATGGTACGAAAGATTAAGCTTTTTATTGAGCGCTCCTCAACAGAGACCAGGGTTGCTGCAGTTCCTTTGTCCGTCCGATGAAAGAAAAAAAGGAGTGCTGTAGCATTTAAATTGAACATTTTAATGACACTCCTGCATAGTCAGACAAGAATAAAGTAGCACACCTGTCAGCCTCCTGCTTCTTCCTCTCCATCTCCCCCAGAGCCAAACAGCTATAGCTTTCCCCATAATGCCAGGCCATCTGTCCCAGGTGTTGTGGGTTTTGGAGCATGACCATGATTTGTGTATTTTTTGTGTATGCCCAAAAGCAGGCGCACTTCAATACATTTAGGCTGTATGACAGCTTATTGCAGCTTGTATCTGCTTATGTGTTTGACTTGTGTGTGACAAATAGCAGATTTAAGTCAGCTTTAAAAGACAGATGCCATTATGTCATTCCACACAGCACACAATCAAGCAGTGACAGTAGAGATTTCACAGCAGTCTTTGGCCTGTCAATGCATGATGACCGTAGCGGCCACACATGCCCCTCAGATTATTATTATTTTTTATCTTCTGTGATCCATTTATTAACTACTCACGAATTCTGCGTATGCCTGTGTGTGTGTGTGTATATTTGTGTCTGAGAGGGTCACCCCTGTGAGTAGTGGGATGGAGCCAGCAGAATCCATATCAGTCGTCTCTGTTGCTTGGATACTATACTGCAGTCACTCTTCCTACATGGTTATTTAAAGCCTTTAAAAGAAATCGTATTTAGTTTGATCAGTTTGTGTAGTATGGTATAGAGCAGCTGTGTTTGCCTCTTCTAAATGTTTCATCAAACTATGTTTTATTAGGTACACTGCATCAGTTAAGTTGACAGTGCCTTCAGGAGATGTTGTGAATTGGCACTATATAAATAAAACTATATTGAATTGAACTGAATTGAATTTTCTAGCATGAAACTCTCGTACACTCTACAGTGTATCTCTTGTAAGTTACAACAACATATTATGGTACAGTACAATTTAAAGTATAAGGTTTACCATAACCATACAAAACTATTTGTCATCATTTGTCTGTACTCTGTCTTAAAATTCATTATGAGGAACAAAGTGCAACCATATGTCGATAGTCTATGGACCCTAAACTCCGTGTCCTTTTTTTTTGGAACTATAACAAGATCTCAGCTTTTGTAGGAATGTCCTCTACATGAAACAACACTGAGTATGAACACTGGCCAGAACCTTTACTTTGTTTCAGGAGCTTTGGCCACTTCTAGCTAAAGATTAACATAGCTTAACAGGGCTAGCCATCATAGCATAGGCTGTAGCGGTGAGCACTGTGTGTGAACTTTCTGTGAGGAGGAGCCACAGTGCATTTATTTCTGTGATTTTCTCTTATGACAACAAACAAACAAACAAACAAACAAACAAAAATGCTAGATTATTGTTGCCTACAATGACCCAGGACACAAAAACAAATTTTGTGAAGTTTCACTTCCTGGTTTAAAAAAGTCCAGTTATTGGCAAGGAATCAAAGTTTAAACACAGCATAGCTAAACATTAACATTTTAACACTATTAAATTGAGAATTTAAAAAAATACAGTATTTTACTGTAAAATTGGTGTGTTGCTCACTTAGTAGATGTACTTTCAGACCAGACTGTTACTGTGTAAACCTGCATTTTTCTGATTTAAAAGACCAAAAGCTCTCTAATTTCTAGTCTAATACATTCATATTCAATGTCTACCTATGTTAGCATTTTTCCAGTGTTTAATCCATTATCCAAAGCAGTCAAGGACATACAAATATATCACATGCATTATCACTCTCCTGCCACCTGAGAGGCTTTAGTATTTCCCCCCTTTTCTATTACCATTTGTCTTGCTCTCTTACAGCATCCCCTAATAAATGTGCCTATCATTTTTATTTTCAGAAGCCAAGAATGGGAAAACAAATTTGATAGCCCATTAAACCTATCATAAACAATATTCAGGAAATAGTTTGCTAAAGTGTTATTTTCTCTGTTCTTGATTGTCTGTTGCCCTGGTCGCCCATGTACTGCCTCTGGCCAAAAGGGTGCTTACGACAGCCAGATTCCATTATGATATCATTCTCTCTCAGTATGCCTTTGAGGGAACATTTTTGTGAGTTCTCCTGTCAGACTGACTTTGATTTAGAGGAGTGCATCAAGCACATTTAAAAATGCGAGAGGATATTTGAGGTAAATCAGTCGGTCAGTGAGGCAAGCAATCAATACATCTGTAACAAAACAAATGAAAAATAAAGAAAACATTAGAATCCATTAATGAGATTCAAATACTAATTTTAGCACACCTTAACTGCTAACCAGCTGTATTCCAAGGTAAAATCAGATTAAGAACTAAATAAGTATATTAGGTTTTTAAAAGAAATAGAAGAATTTAAAATAAATAGCAAAAGAATGAAAAGATGAAAATCAATTAACTTCTGGGTTCAATGTGTCCCAGTACTAAAAGTAGCTGCTAATGAAAATAATGAGTAAATTCACAGAGTTTCTCTTAAAGTCAGGATTATACAAAGATTTTACACAGTGGCTGTATGGAAATAGGTAAAGCTAGAAATGGTGTGACTTTTGGAGCTAGTGTAACTAAGTATTTAAATTTCCCACCATAATAACAGTGACTGCATAATAATAATAATAATAAATTGTGCATTTGCATGTGTGTCATCTCCAAATGCTGAGCTAAGATAATGTTTGTGGTCGATCTCATTTAAAATTCACTCACATCTTCCAGCCAACGCAATAACACTGAACTGAAAAAAAAGAAAAAGAGCACAGCAGTGCAGCAGTGCAGCAGTGATGAGTTTGGTCGGTCCAGCTTTCATCAGCTGAGTGATCACACAAACAATTACAGCTCTTCCACGGTCTCGTATTATGATTCAGTTCATTTTATTTTTCACATCTCAGACTTGCAAAAGCATTCACAGACATGGCGAACTTCCCGGCGTTGTAGGTGTAATTTGTAAAAGCTGAATAATTTTCACTGTTAATAATTAAGCGCAAAGTATGCCAACATAATAAACTGGTAGGTCCGTGTTTTCAAATATTTCATAGACTAAAGTATGGCTTCAGATTTATGCAACTAACTTATTTATTACAATTTTATATTCATGTTTAAACCATTTCCAGAGTAAATTATATGATTAGGTCTGCCGATTTTGCCCATCATTTTCACTGAACCAAGCACAACCTTTGAGAGAATGAGTTATACCTGGCGACAGGGTCACCACCTTTCTGTCTTTTGAGCTGACTCAGTCTTAAGCTGGAACTCTTTGCTTATAGTTTTATTTACAGTTTTCTTTATAGTTTTTGATGAGCTCTCTGGGAGGATTATCATATTTGGGAACACGGGTCCTGGTTACAATGAGTGGTGCTGTCCATGGTGCTGAAACACTTACTACAGCTCGACTCCATTAAAGTACAGCCGGCCTTGTGACTTTATTCACAGCTCACTATCTCCTGTCTCCCCGTGCTCATCACTCTATCGTTCATCTTTCTGTTAAATGCGTCGGCACCATGAGGTAAAAAGGAATAGCCATGTACCAACCCCTCTGTATCAGTTCCATTCAGCATTCTCACATTCGTCTGGTTCCCTAATTTATTTACATGTGCTATATTGTGGTCATATATAGAGGTGAAACACCATCCATCTTTTTATTTCTTAATGACCTGTTGTCAAAAAAAGCAGCGTGAATTGCCTGGAGAGCAGCTGGTGCGCATTCTAATAAGACCAAGCAATCATCTTTCAGAGGCTGTGACTTCATTTCTCATTCTTCTTTTGACAGGGTCTGTGTTGTTGCTGCTGTTGCTGTTGTTGTGGGAAAGCCAGTATTTGCGTGCATTTATCGTAGAATATATGTGAACCGCGTGATGTGCGGAACGAAGGAGTCTTTAACAGCGCTTGCCAGCTAAGTAACATAGAAGCAAACACAACTACGTCGTGTATCAGTTTGCAATTCTAAATTTTGTGATTGCTATAATTCATTTGGGTAATGGCTGCCAGTCTGCCGTGGGTGAAATTACTTTATTTACTCTGTGGAACAACTGCGGCTGCCAGCTTGAGAGGAATCTGATTGGTCTGCTGCCAGCAGCAAAGAAGTACAACAGTGACTCAGGTTGTAAATCAGAGCTCAAGATCAATGTGTTCCATAATCACCTTTTAAATCCTGTCTTAGCATGAGCCTTTAGCTTTTTGGCTGCTCTACCTGCTTCTCTGTGATGCTTGAATGAGTCAGCAGGGTATTGGTGACAGTGTAATTGAGTAGAGCCACCTGTAATTGGGGCTTGGAGGACTTAAAGCTTACTGTGAGTGTGTCGTCTAGCTGATTGTTTGTTACCATGAAAATGGTGATTATTTAGCCCGGCGGTGTGCGAGTTGGAAATGTGCACCTGTATATGTCAGTGTGCTTAATGGACTATCGCATTCGTTACACTTTATCACCAGAGCTACAAGGGAGATTCTGATGGATAAGCTTATCAGGGGCAGTTTGGGTTTCTGTGCAGCTTCTGTTTGGCTCACAAGTTGTCTTAATTTATCTTGCAGTTCATAATATAACTACACAAAGCATGAGGTTACCCCGCATGTAATTTATTTCGCATGCTGTCTAATAAGATGTAGACACTGTTGGATTGCTCCCAGTAGATGAATACCAACTAGTCATTCATCATCTTTGCAGAAGTTCTGTTACAGGTGCCCACACAGTTACCTCCAGAGCTTTCTTTGCGCATTTCAGTTATTCCGTACACTTGGCAAAAACACATGTTCTCATTTGCTTGTCTTCCAGGTCTGTCTGTGCTGCAGAAGGTTCTTGACACGGCAGCAGAGAGGAATTGGCTGGTGACCTCAGTCAATGTGGAGACCATATCGAGTAATGCCTTTGCGAAGGTGTTCCAGGATTTGGACAAGCGAAAGGAGGGCCAGATTATCATTGACTGTGAGACTGAGAGACTCAACAACATACTGCAAATGGTAAAAACATTCACTCTTTTTTATGTTTTCACAATGTATAATCAAATTTTAGCATAAAAACGTGGCCTCATAGCACAACAAAAGCATACAGCTGTTCTTTTAGACAGATGTCAAGCTAAGTATTAGTTATGTATGTGGCTTAAGTTTAAAAGAATTCGTCGGACATACAAAAAAGGCACAAACATTTCAGGACAAATTTATACACATTTTTATCAGATAAAGAAAGGAGGGGATATAAATTTAATGTGGTGGTTGGCTGTTGGTCTATTGTGATGTCTCGTCTGCTGGAGCATCAAGGACAGTAAAAGATAAATAACGCAGCTTTGGCATTTGAAGCCAGCAGTTCTCCCATGATAGGATCATCACTTTCTCACCTCCGCATTGTTAAAAGGAAAAGGATCCTATCATCGCAATTGACTGTTCACAGCCCCTTCCATCAAACACAGACTGTCCAACCATAGCTTAGCAACTGTAACTAGGCAGAGCAGGTCCCTTGAACTCCAGATTATATCACGAAGGCGGTGTCTCTTTGTTGTTACCTTTATAAAGGGTTATTAAAAACACAACAGGGAGATAATATGAAGAAAATGGTTCTGACTAATTATTCACAAAAACAGTAGTTTGGCTAAAGGAAGATATCACAGTAACCACCGCAGTTTACACATGATCCAGTACTAGGATGTTATGTTGGCAGTTTCCTTAGCAACTGCTAAAAATAGTGTTTAAAAATATGAAAAGTGAATGTTTATACGCTTGTAAGAATATTGTGATGGACACACACACTGTGTCATCACCCACTGGTTTTTGAAATGGCGTTTTTTGCAATTAGGTTGTTTGGAGCCATAAATGAATATAGCTGGATGAGAGGGAACAGCGCTACATTATGGGCTAATGCTAGCTAGCTTTATTAGCAAAGTCCACAGACAGCTGTATGGGTGCATTTCACCGACAGTAGCTACAGTTTGTTTTTCTCTTGTTTAAATCACTAATTTGTTAGTCGTGTAACCAAGAGAAAAAAGTTAGACTAGTGTAAAAGATCCTAAGAAAACATTTAAACTGAGTCCACATTACAGCAAATATGTTATGTGTGTTACAGGAGCAATATGAAATTGTCAATCGTGTTCCTTGTTCAATATTATTTGGAAGCCGCTGAAATGTGGGCCATTTTTTGTCCTTTATAAAGTTACAAACACACAGCATCAGATTAGATGGCAGAGTATGTCTAACCTTTGTGATACTAACAGCAGCCGCGTTGGTTTACGCTTGCTAGCATTCACATCCAGAACATGATTACACCTGGCTATGGATGCTTGGTTATGTTCCTGTTATTCTCCAGGTTTTATACATCAGTGCTAGTTAGGACAGCTGTCGTCAGTTTATTTTTCCCCAGCTTGTTTCCACTGGTAGAAAGAACGTGAGTAGGGTGCTGGCTGTGTGTCAGGGCTGTAGCCCCAGGTAGTCGCCAGTGGTGTCATCTTTGAACCATCTTTGAGCGAGTAACTGCCTTTCTGCATTAATTAAAGAAAAATAATCCATTAAACAGACTATTATTTCTGACACAGACTAGCAAATTTGGCAAACATTCAAACATCTAGCTCATAGGTGTCAAACTCTGGCCCGCGGGCCACTTTTGGCCCGCAGCCTGATTACATTTGGCCCGCAGCCTGATTACATTTGGCCCGCGAAGCCATACCAAATTACTATTAGAGCTGGCCTACTGGTATTATACAGCTAATATATATATTGTTTAGTATTAAGCTTTGCTTGTTCCATATTCAGTTTTTCAGCAAAATGTGTTTGAGTCCATAAGAAAAGATTCATTCTTATATCTGGAGGAATAAATATATTTCAATAACTATTAACGTTAGCCCGCAACTTTGTTCCAGTTTTGAATTTTGGCCCACTGTGTATTTGAGTTTGACACCCCTGATCTAGCTGACTAGTCAGGCTCATCCCTCATTTGGTTATTGGAATTAGCTCAAATGCAGCCTAGCAGACTGTGAACAGGCTTCCATAACAATGTTAATTCAACTCAATGTAGTTTTAGCTTTATAACGCCAAGTCAGTGGTGCTGTGAAGGTGCTGTTATGGTGTACAGTGTTTTACATTCAGCATTGTTAAAATCTGCTAAAAAGACCAGAACAGAACATTTTTATGCTGTATAGTTTCAAATTTTAATACTGAAGGGGATTAGTTGCTTTTGGAGACAGCCTCAGGTGACAGTTTAGCTCTTGAGATTTTAAGGGCAGATTATTAAGTGTTGTTAATAAGAAGCAGTAGATACATTAAACCAATAATTTAGGATACAACATCTACACTTTATTACTAAACTGTTACATTTCTACTATTTATTAGTCTTCCACATTAAACGTCACCTCTGTGGATGCCCTACCACGGACAGTCTTTTATCATGCACATTATCATGAATGAAGTACTTAGGTTCAAGAGACCCTTTTCACAGGGTTCTCAGTTTAAAATGAGCAAACTGGAAACATTAAAATATATTTTTCATCTAACTCATGTACAGTTCCCGAGTTTAATTACCAGGCTGCTAAGAAAAGCTGTCTTTCAATCAGCAAAATCAGTGGTTGCTGACTCAAAATGAGCTGCTTTTATTCAACCGCTGTCTGAAACCAAGAACCCGTTATTTCAAAAACTTTTGTTCACTTTGTTGTTTTTTGGGGGGGGTTTACTGCCTTTTACAAGCAGGCATTCTGGCATAATATGAAGGCACCAAGGTGTAATTTGTTTTGCTTGCTGATTCCACGCATGTTATCAGTCTGACTGTCATAGTTCTTTATGTTTGTTCCAGAGAAGAAAAAAAAGTGCACACACATCCCCATCTGTATTTGTAGGCTATCACTGCTCTGTGTGAATGTTATTGATGGCCTGGTGTCTACAGTTAAGGTTATTGCATCAGTTCTCACCAGTTTACAGAAGCTGAGCCCGAGAAGTTCTCCATTCAGACAGCCACCATCAATCACCGACATCTGCTCCCTGCCTCCACGCTGCCCTGCCTGTGCACCCATCCAGCGAGAAACACATATATACACAACACCTCTGCTTGGTTTGCCCTTTAAACTCACAACTGATCGCATCTAATTCATCTCATACCGTACAGATATTGTCTTACAATACAGCCACTGACAGTATATCACACAAACCGAGTGTAGAGGCAGTTTCATAGAAAAGCCACCGCAGAGATGTTTCAGTGGGTTTGCCAACTGAGAGACAAAAAGGGTGACCTGCTCTTTTTGGGCTGAACTCTGAATGACTCTTAAAATCTGCATGCATAATTTTAAAAAAGCTACTCAAAGCCAAAACTTTTCCATTTGACAGTCCAGTGTGGCTGTGTGTTTCCCCCTGTTGTACGGTGTATTGGTGTCAGTACTGGTTCGTGTCTCTCCTCCCTCCTCCTTGTTTTTCCTAGCCTGAGGCTTGGCCGCAGGGCTCCCCTCGTGTTGAGGTCATCATTAATAACAAATGCCACCTTCTGTCATGACCTACGGCATCATTAGACGCACACGCGAACACCACACAAACAAATGAGTGCACTTTGCACTGTATACACAAAGCAAAATGCTTGCAAAGAGAAAGAGAAAGGAAAAACCATGTTTACCACACTGCCTGCATGGAGAGCATGAAGCAAACTTCATATCCACCGGGTTAAGGCTGTTATTAAGCTTTAAATTAATGCTGCTCACTTGACCTTATTTTATGCGACTGTTGTCAGGACACACACACACACACAACCAAATTTGCTGTAGCTATACACAACAGCAGACTCGTTATTTAGCCAAGAAAAAAAAAAAATTTAGCCACCAGCTAAGCATGACATTTTTTTCTTTTTAATCATATACTTAATCTACATTTAGATTTAAGTAAAAGTGACGCTCGGTTTACCTGCTCCACTCATAATATAAATAAACCATCTCTTAAAGTGTCCTGGCCCTTTGTGATTGGCCGACCTGCGACGCCTGCAGTGAAAGAATTATGACAGCGCAGGCAGGACAGAGATGCAGAGTGTAAGCGTGGGAGAAGGGCTGGCACAGTTCATCACTAACAGCCTGCATTATTTCATGGTATTGTTAGACCTTGATGGAGCTCCAGGGAAGTAGAACTCTGTAAAATATTTAAATATCAGATCAAAGATCAAACCAGAGCTCACAAGGGAACAATACTGAGAGCAGAGAGAAGACTAGTAGGATTAGGAAGAGTCTGCCTCATGTCTTAAACTGTGTATATTTCTCCGTCTTTGCTTCTTTTTTTTAATATTTAATTTTTAAGTTGTTCCCTCTTCGGGTTATGTATCAAAATTTTCTGTTGATACATTTTGCTTGGTAGATATTGTGCCATTTTCTTTGGAACAAATATCTGCATAAAGACAGCAGTGCTGTAAGAACACTTCTTCCATAGCAGAACCATTCATCACTGGCAGGAAAGGGAGGAAAGGACATTCTTTGACTCCAGAACTGTCATTTTCTCAAAGCCAACATGTTCAAAGGCCAGTCCCTTTGCTCTGATTTCCTGTTAACCTACTTTCTGCCTGTCCTGCACAAGATCAAATGCTTTACACTGTCCTGTCTGTGGTGTGATGCCGAGAGAGTGTCATATCCTTCCTCGCACTTTCTCACACATGAATATATTCGAAACAACCTTGTGTGCTCGTGTGTGTGGCACGCATTTTATTTTATGTCTCTTTTGTTCTTATCTTTCAGATTGTAGATCAAGGAAAGAATGCAAAGAGCTACCACTATATTCTGGCTAATCTGGTAAGAAAGACTATTTTCATTTTTTTAAATTTCTTAATAACCACCAATAACCAATTATATTTTGCTTCCAAGAAGCCAGATGTTCTTGTAATTTTTTAAGACGTCTTGAGCAATAGTTCTCTAGCATTTCCGAAGTTCTTTGGTTGCTTTTTCACCCATTTTCAGTCCACTTCCTGTACCTGACCATTTCCAAATATTTTTTTTAAGCCACAGTTAGCGCTTACCTATGAATCATCTAATCATATGTGCTGACACATAACAGACACTTTAGCAAAGAATCTATTTTAAATCAAGTCTTTCAACAGTTTATTACTAGCAGTCTGTCACAAAAACATGTCATTTGTTTCCATTTCTTTAGTTGAATCTACAAAAAATGCCAAAGATAAAACACTTTGACAAGCATAAAATAGTATTTTTCCTCCAACATGTTGATTCTTAAAGACTTACTAACTGAAAACTATCTGGACACTGTTTACTTTAAAAAGTTGAGGACAACAGAAGAAGTGGCGGGTCTTAAAAAATACTAACTATAGCAAATGAGCGGTATCCATTTCCTTAAAAAACAGGGGAACAAAACCAACAAAGACCTGACACAAGACCTGAGAGATGCCTTAGTTGGTCCATTTACTGTTCAATGGAGATTGATTGGAAATTATTTAAGTAGACGGGTTAACAACCATCCGTAAAACACAGTGGAAGCTCTATCATGATTTGGGGCTCCATTATAAATGCAGAAAAGTACCGTCAGATTTTGATGTAATATTATTTGGAAAGCATATGACTGGAAACAACGTAACATTTCAGCACAACAATGATCCCAAACACACTGCCAATGCAGTAAATCATACTTGGATATAAAAATACAGAATGGAATACAATCAGGCATGAAGACCACTTAAAATAAAGTTAAAAGAAAGCTTGTGTTAAAGAGTTCAGGTTCTGTTGAAGAATAAATGTTCATATATGTTGGCAGATTTCAGTAACTCACTGTGCCTATTTCTCATTTTCTAAGAGAAAGAGAGAAATCAGGGGTGGCTCAGGACTTTTTGCACGGCACTATTCTTCTCTGCATTCACACTTTATTTGAATTTATATAAATGTATGTAAATTGTATCTTTTGTCTTATATTTCATTTCATAACTGGATTCCAAACTTTCAGTAGTTTATTGCCAATTCAATAGTTGTGTTTACCCAATAGAATTGTCTGGTTTTACCCTCATTCCATCTGCAGCTCAGCTAAGTCAAATATCCTTTCACTGCCACAGCTATAGAAATCACAGCAACACAAGTGGGAGACTTGCGACAGTGACAGAAAGCTGTGCAGACTCACAGCAACAGAAAAAGGTCAGGCAGCCAGTGTATGAAAGCATACATCTATTAGACCCTGACAACACTCGATAAATGTGGCTAAATGAAAAGAAAACTGGCATCAACAGAAGCTGTGGTAATAACAACATTAATATGCAGATGCTGGCTTGAACAGTTTCTCACTGCTGGCGTTTTAGATTGACTCAATCTCCCTTGTCCAACCGGTTTGCCAGATTTAAATTTAAACGATAAAGCTTAGACGGTAATAACAGATGATATACAAAGTGGCCACAGTCATTTATAATGGGCCTGTTAAAATGTTGGACCAAAAAAACGGGGAAAAAAAGAAAGAAAATGACTTTATACGTCCTTGGACCTTTTAGTTAATTTACTTACCTCAGTGCACATGTGTGCTTGTGTGCGTTGATTCTGAGCACAGACTGAATTTCAGTAAGTACTTAAATTGTGGTTACAATTCTGTCGGGAACATCCCCCATCTACGTCCTGTGTTAGCAAAGGCTAGTTTCTATAGTAACCTCCTCAGCTGACTGCACAGCATTAGCTCATTCATGGAGCAGAAAAAAGACATAAGTCTGTCTGTTGAGCTGAGAAATATGGACACCTGGCAACACATACAGGTACAGTGGGGCAAAAAAGTATTTAGTCAGCCACCGATTGTGCAAGTTCCCCCACTTAAAATGATGACAGAGGTCAGTAATTTGCACCAGAGGTACACTTCAACTGTGAGAGACAGAATGTGAAAAAAAAATCCATGAATCCACATGGTAGGATTTGTAAAGAATTTATTCGTAAATTAGGGTGGAAAATAAGTATTTGGTCACCTCAAACAAGGAAAATCTCTGGCTCTCACAGACCTGTAACGTCTTCTGTAAGAAGCTTTTCTGTCCCCCACTCGTTACCTGTATGAATGGCACCTGTTTGAACTCATCATCTGTATAAAAGACACCTGTCCACAGCCTCAAACAGTCAGACTCCAAACTCCGCCATGGCCAAGACCAAAGAGCTTTCGAAGGACACCAGGAAAAGTATTGTAGACCTGCATCAGACTGGGAAGAGTGAATCTACAATAGGCAAGCAGCTTGGTGTGAAAAAATCAACTGTGGGAGCAATCATCAGAAAATGGAAGACATACAAGACCACTGATAATCTCCCTCGATCTGGGGCTCCACACAAGATCTCATCCCGTGGGGTCAAAATGATCATGAGAACGGTGAGCAAAGATCCCAGAACCACACGGGGGGACCTGGTGAATGACCTGCAGAGAGCTGGGACCAAAGTAACAAAGGTCACCATCAGTAACACACTACAACGGCAGGGAATCAAATCCCGCAGTGCCAGACGTGTTCCGCTGCTGAAGCCAGTGCATGTCCAGGCCCGTCTGAAGTTTGCCAGAGAGCACATGGATGATACAGCAGAGGATTGGGAGAATGTCATGTGGTCAGATGAAACCAAAGTAGAACTTTTTGGTATAAACTCAACTCGTCGTGTTTGGAGGAAGAAGAATACTGAGTTGCATCCCAAGAACACCATACCTACTGTGAAGCATGGGGGTGGAAACATCATGCTATGGGGCTGTTTTTCTGCCAAGGGGACAGGACGACTGATCCGTGTTAAGGACAGAATGAATGGGGCCATGTATCGTGAGATTTTGAGACAAAACCTCCTTCCATCAGTGAGAACTTTGAAGATGAAACGAGGCTGGGTCTTCCAACATGACAATGATCCAAAACACACCGCCCGGGCAACAAAGGAGTGGCTCCGTAAGAAGCATTTGAAAGTCCTGGAGTGGCCTAGCCAGTCTCCAGACCTCAACCCCATAGAAAATCTGTGGCGGGAGTTGAAAGTCCGTGTTGCTCGGCGACAGTCCCAAAACATCACTGCTCTCGAGAAGATCTGCATGGAGGAATGGGCCAAAATACCAGCTACTGTGTGTGCAAACCTGGTAAAGACCTATAGTAAACGTTTGACCCCTGTTATTGCCAACAAAGGTTATGTTACAAAGTATTGAGTTGTATTTTTGTTATTGACCAAATACTTATTTTCCACCCTGATTTACGAATAAATTCTTTACAAATCCTACGATGTGGATTCATGGATTTTTTTTTCACATTCTGTCTCTCACAGTTGAAGTGTACCTCTGGTGCAAATTACTGACCTCTGTCATCATTTTAGGTGGGGGAACTTGCACAATCGGTGGCTGACTAAATACTTTTTTGCCCCACTGTACATTAAGGGAAATGCGGCTGTTAAAGCAGACTGAATGCTGCCCCTCTTGGTTGCCCGCATATGTTTGGGGTATTTTTCTTCTTCTCTTAAATGAAAAAGGGCAAAAAAAACCAAAAAAAACAATTCTAGATAACTTTAGGCTAGGGAACAGCAAGTCCTCTTTGTTTTTCTTCAGTTCTTTTGACTGTATGAAAATCAAAACACAGTAAACAAGCGCGAATTCGGAACGGATGTGATAAAAAGAGCCAAGGCTTCAAATGGCACGATAAAAAACAACAACAACATCAGAGCAGAGAAGAAAGAAAACGGATGGTACGCTGGAGACAATCCAGAGAGAGGCACCTTTTCTCCTCATCAATCAAAACTTTGCTTTTAAACCTCAGACAAATCACAGACAAATCTTTTTTCCTCCTCTGTCTCCACTCCCACCCGGTCCCTCTTGTCTACCTCCTCCTCTCCCCACGCTGACAGGAAGCCTGCTGAGAGACTGAAACTGTCTTTCCTACTTTCTACCTCTGAAAAACAGCCCTCTCCACATAATAGTTTTTTTTTGGGGGGGAATACAAGAAGGAAATACCATTACAGTAAATCGCTTCTTCCTCCATTCTTCTTTGCCTGAGGCTCGCCTTGCATTGTTCACAGTAGCCTATAAGGTTTTGATCCTGCTGTTGTTAACAGTAGCATATGAGGACTCCGTCTATCACAGATTAGTGCCGGACTGCTCCTTCCATGTAATGAGGTTTTCTATTTTCTTTCTCACTACTTCTGTCCCTCAGGAAAGACCTAAATGAAGTCTGCTCAATGGGATGATCTCCCTATGTAAAAATGAAAGATTTTTTTTCTTTATTAAGAAATTAAAACCTGAACTTGTGATGGCACAGTTAAAGCAGTACTTAAAATGTAATAAAGTTAGCTAAATTACCCAACCAGCGGCACCAAATGTTAGGTGCCCTGCTGCTGGTTCCAAAACCTTTTTGGACAGTGTTCTTACAAAATGCTCACCTGCTTGAAACCCTTTGATGCAGTTTTTAACAAGTTATGATAATTGATCCATTCATCCATCTGCTTATAAGCTAAACTGCTTATGAAGCTCAAAAGTAGAGGCGAGATCCATTTTACATGTGGGTTTTTTTCTTGTGACGCCTGGATAACCAGAACCCCTGTTTGCAATCCACTGCTGTAGAAGAACATATCAGCTGGATTTCACAGGGAGTTAACATATCCTCTGTACCTGTGTGAGTATGTGTGTGTAATCTGTTTCTGTCTGGTTTCCTCTCAGGGTTTTCTGGACATCGATCTGACAGATCTGAGGAAAGGCGGGGCAAACATAACCGGCTTTCAGCTCGTCAACAACTCAGAGCCGAGTGTGAGCCGCATCGTCCAGCAGTGGATGGAGTTTGATAATAAGGACTCCAAAGTGCCCAAGCCTGGACTCAAAGTACTACCCCTTAAATTTCTGAGTTACTTTCTTCTTCTTCCATAAGTCTCTAAGCCTAGTGTCTATATAATAGGTAACTCTTACCTGAATATGCTTTTTGGATTTTGGATTTCTGCTATAGCAATTATTTATCTATACCAAGCTGAGAGTGATACCATATCAAGGTATTTGTGTATTTACAGGCATAAGAAAGTAACCTAAAGTTTAAGTTATAGAAATGAAGTCTCTGATGTTTAAGCAAAGCGCTTCTAGTGTTTGTGACATGAAATGTAATTGAATTAAACTTGCTCTCTGCAGTACACAGGTGCTCTAACATATGACGGGGTGAAAGTCATGTCCACAGCCTTTCAGAATTTAAGGAGACAGAGGATAGACATATCTCGCAGGGGCAACGCTGGAGAATGCCTAGCCAACCCACCAGCTCCCTGGGGACAGGGCATAGACATCCAGAGAGCCCTGCAGCAGGTCTGCACACGTGGAGAGGAACACACTAATGCACACACGCATAAATACATAGATCCTCGTGCACACTCACACAATTTCTTGAGTGGCACATTGGCTAACAGCTCCTGAGTTTGGGCTGGCTGAACAAATTAGGTCTCATTCTGTCGTGTAAAGTTCACATTAAGTCGTTGGAGAGCTCTCCAGTATCAAATGTGACATCATAGCTAGTAAACACAACCTGCAGGCAATAACACTCGACTGTGATTATCATGAAATATGACATCAGCAATTGAGTTTAGAAATGTAATATTTGGCGATGAAAATGCTGGACTGGCTGTGAGACTCCTTAATGTCACAGAGACACACGAACGCCGACCCGCATGTGCATTGAGGAACACGGACAGTTATTTGGATTAAATTTAGAACGCTAATAAAAAAAAAGAAAATTTAAGTTCAAGCCATTCAACACCATTCACGCAAAATATGGAAATATAAAAACTGCTTTTGTGTTCATGAGGATTTACGTACAGTACAAGTGCTTGTGTGAGTGTGCTGCCCAAGGCGCTGTCTGCAGAGTGGCTGCGCAGAGGCCTGTTCCGAATCAGTCTCGCCATCTGCCTGCAGATAGACTGGAGATTGAAGCCGTTCGTGTTCGCTCAATTAATTCCATCACACAGCCAAGACAAACACGGTGCACTCTGCACACATACGTGCACACCGTCTGTCATTTATGTCCACAGTGACGCGCGGACACTCACAAATGAAAACGACACAAAACATGCGAGTTGCGCTTAGAATGCATGTCATGTTAGCATGATGTGCGAGTGCTTGCTCCTAGCACTGAAACGCTGGTTGAATATCACGTTACGGGGCAGCCGTACCAGCCAAGGAAGTGAGAGGATCTGAATTACTTATTCGATATCTTTGACTCCATTACAGGTCCGTATAGATGGATTGACTGGTCACATTCAGTTTAATGAGAAAGGCCGCAGAACCAACTACACTGTTAGTGTCATGGAACTGGCCCCCTCTGGACCCAAGAAGGTGAGCCTGAGGGTCCGATTTAAGATATTCATTCTTGCCCAAGGGCCCCCTTTCTAAAAAGACAATATGTATGCAGTCTTATTACATGTGTCTGACTAACCCTGTAGCTTATTTTAAAACCTTGTACTGTAGTCAAACGAGTGAATGCTCCAAAGAGCCAGTTTCTAATTTAAAAAGTTAAGATTCACATTTAACAAGAAATCTCCTACTACCTTCAGTGAAGTGTATGAGTAGCTTTTTACTCTCACACCTCACTGAGCAGCTCCCAAATGAGTACATCATTACTGCTGCAAATACCTTAAGGGTGAAAGGTAAATTAGAGACATGGATTTACCTTACTTCTTGGTATGTTTTCAGTCTTGCAAATGCAACTGAATGTTTATTTGAAATAGCAGGAAATTCATATTTTCCTCTTGCGCTGGAGAAGCTATCCAGTGAGGAGACTTAAGTACTTGAATTTATCTGAAATGCCTGATAAATTATACATTTTTATTAAATACAGCTCATCATTTCAATTAAATTTTGTGCACTCCACATACATGTGTCTTTTGGGATTTCAGTCATTCACAGTAAGAGCTGCTAAATCAGCTTGATAGGTCATTGAGCTGGACTTAAATATAAGCTGAAATATGATAAACTGCCTTTAAGCTCGAGTCTTTGAGTGGGAGTAAAAGTTATTTTTCTCTCATATAGTCAGTTTCACTTTAGGCAGTTAATTAAACACGGGCCCTACTTTGTGACACATTCTCCTTGCCTTAGGTCGGCTACTGGAATGAAGATGAGAAGTACGTGACCACAGCCAGCCTGAGAGGGAGCAACGAGACTTACCCACTGCTGAACAGAACTTACATAGTCACCACTATCTTGGTAAGTATGAGTTAAAAACAAAAAAACTCAAACAAACAGAGGTTAAGGGCTTTTTTTAGGGGACGAGGGTGTTTAATTTGAGAGACTGAAACAGATAAAGTAATAGTAACATATTTTCTATCATGGTAGAGTTCCTTAAATTTCACGACCCTGAAAGAATTCAGCAGGCGTCCGCAATTGTATCTTGCTCTCTTGTTTCTTTTCCCAGCTACATTTTCTAACTGCTCTCATTCTGACTGAAGCCTGCTCAGAATAACAATGAGTATCAGTATAACTTTATTGCTCCGTGTACATCTGAAGTGCAGAATCTCATGCCTGACATACAGTGTTGATGACTGTTAGAGTTGGTATAGTACACATTTATTGCACTTTTAAAAGCTCACAAAAGGTCAACATAATCTCTGTGGTAATGTCAACACACATAAAAAAAACAGGCAGACTAGAAAGAACCAGCAGAAGTGTCTGTGCAGCATTAGAACTTCTCATGAAATAGACAAAGTAACTGTTATATATGAGGCTGTGGTATGTCAGTGCATCCTTTTAATTTTTATTTTTTTATTTTTTTTACCATAAATGTCATCATTAGGTCATCCAACATGTCTCAGGTTGTATTTATTGGCAGTAACACAAATGGTCTGCAAGTGAGGTCAGATTCGACCTAATCCATTCTTGTGACACGTATCATTATATTTTGTAATCATAGCTGATAATATCTGACTATAGTACAGTAGAGGATATTAAAGTTAGTACAATATATCCCTGGAGGTACAGGATGTTCTCAGTAGCTTGTCTATGAACTGGTTCCCTAATTTTTACTAGTGGTATATTTTTAAAGTGAAAATGTTTTTTTTTGCAGTGAAAAGTGGCTTTAATGGCTCTAATGTATATGTGAAAGGTATATGCACACCAGAATTAGAAATTAAGCAGCTTAACTTATATGTCATGTGAAAAAAAAAAGTTTTCACATGACTTTCTGCAGTCTTGTGAAAAAATACAACCTACATCAGCAAGTATGAGCATCTCTATGAAGGAAGACATTTTGGCAGTTTGCTGCTCTGGAGCTTTCAGGTGTATGTTAACACAATTCTGAGGAGGGAAGACACCAGCAATATCTAGAAACAATTGTTGCTGCCTATCAGTCTGTGGAGGTTTATAAGACCATTTGCACACAGTTTGAAGTCAATCATTCAACAGTGAAAAAAAATATTGACAAGTTGGCATTCAGGACAGATTACCAATCCTCCCAGGAGTAGAAGTCGCAACAAACTCACCTCAAGATCAGACAGTGCGACGCGAAACTGAGAAACTGCAAAAATTTCCAGAGCGACATCTCAGACTCTGCAGGCCTCAGTTAGCATGTTAAATGTTGCAGTTCGTGACAGTACAACTAGAGGAAGGCTGAACAAGTATGGCTTGTTTTGAAGAGTTGACAGGAGAGACTCTTCTCTCTAAAAGGAACATGGCAGCATGTCTTAGATTGGTAAAGATCCATTTGAACAAACCACAAGGTTTCTGCAATGATTTCCTCTGGACAGATGTGACCAAAGTGGAGATGTTTGACCATAATGCACAGCACTATGTTTGTTACAAACTGAACACAGCATATAGGCACAAACACATCATACCTACAGTCAAGCAGTGTGGTGAAAGGAGTGATGATTTGTGCCTGTTTCACAGAGACAGGACCTAGAAGTCTTGCATGCTCTTTATAGCAAAGCATTCTAGAGTCAAATGTGAGGTCATCTCTCTGACAGTTAAAGCTTCGGCGAAATTGGGTCATTCAGCAGGACATTGTTCCCATGCACAGCAGCAAATGTACAACAGAAGAAGAATCAAGTAGTTCCAATGACCCAGTCAAAGTCCACACGTCAACCTGATTTAAATATTGTGGGGAGACCTAAGAGAGATGTGCTTAAACAAATGCTCACAAGTCTTTATGAACTAAAGCAAATTCATAAATAAGAGTGGGTGAAGATTCCTTCACAATGATGTGAGAGACTGATAAAGTCATAGAGAAAAATAGTAATTTAAAATTATGGTGGCGCTACCAGCTACTGAATCATGAGATGAGCCTCATTTTTCACAGGACTGTATAGAATCCTGTGAAAGCTTTCTTTTTTGCATACAATACATTACAGTTTTATTTATATAGCACATTTAAAAACCCGAAGGCACACCAAAGTGCTTCACAGTAATATGGAGAGTCAACATAAGTTAATAACAGGGTACAAATCGGGCACTAGCATAGACAGGATAGAGGCACTAACAGACCAGAAGAGTTAGATAAATACAAAATCCGCTGAGACAAAAACAGCAGTAAAATTAATAATAAAATAATAAATTTTATAAAATTTTATAAAAGATTTAAAAGTTTAAAATTTAAAAGATTTAAAAGGGTATTAACTGGTGAGGAAAGCCAAGTCAAATAGATATTCTTTCAATCTTGAGTCCAAGGCTCGAATAGAAGCAGGGAGGCTGTTCCAAAGGTTGGGTGCAGCTGAAGCAAAGGCACGATCGCCTCTGGTCTTCAGTCTAAACTTAGGTTGGGCCAGGAGTAATTGACCTGATGATCTTAATGTACAGATTGAGGAGGTCAGTGAGGTAGCTGGGCGCAATGTTATCCAGGATTTTAAAAGTGAGTAGCAAGATTTTAAACTCAATGCGATATTTGATTGGTAACCAGTGTATATCAACAAGAGCCGGAGTAATAGGGTCAAATTTTCTAGTTCCAGTAAGAAGGCGAGCCGCAGCATTCTGAACGAGTTGCAGCCTTCGAAGAGAGAAGGCTTGGACACTACAGTAGAGAGAATTACAATAATCTAACCTGGAGGTCACAAAAGCGTGGATACGTTTTTCCAGGTCCCTGTGTGATATAATGCTTAGCTTTAGAAATCTGGCGCAGTTGAAAAAAAAAACAGATTTAACTACTGATGATACTTGTTTATCAAGCTTAAAGGAGCTATCCAAATAGACACCCAGGTTACGCATAGAATCAGAGAGAGTTAGCTAGGGGCCCCAGCAGGGCAACAGGCTGGTCTCGAGGAATATGGCTGTCGAACACCATAACTTCAGCTTTTTTCTCATTTAAAATGAGAGAATTATCTGACAGCCAATCTTTAACCTCTCTCAGGCAATCGTACAGGGAGTTCAGTGATGCTGACAAATCATCAGTCAGTTGACAAGAGATTTGAATGTCATCAGCGTAAAAGTGATAAGAAATATTGTATTTTTCAAATATGAAGCCCAAGGGTAGCATATACAAAGAGAATAATAAAGGGCCAATACAGACCCCTGGGGCACACCACAGCAGAGAGGGGCAACAGAGGAAGAGTATCCTCCCATCACAACAGAGAAGGATCTATCTGTGAGGTAAGAATTAAACTAGTTAAGGGCAGAACCCTTAATGCCTACAACATGCTCTAGCCTGCTCAAGAGTATATTATGATCAACCATGTCAGAGGCTGAAGAGAGATCCAATAAAACTAAAACAGCAGGGCGACCAGAGTGAGCAAATACAAGAGGATCATTATAGACTCTTAGCAGGGCCGTTTCAGTGCTATGGTGTGGCTTAAAGCCAGACTGGTATTTGTCAGTGATATTATTTGCAACTAAGTAAGCCTGTATTTGGAGAAAGACGGCTTTCTCTAAAACTTTTGATAAAAACTGAAGTTTTGAGATTGGCCTATAATTGGCAGGGTCTTTCTGATCGCAATTACTTTTTTTAAGAACAGGGTGCACTACCGCATGTTTAAAAGCAGTCGGGACACAGCCCACTAACAATGATAAATTCATTAAAAATAAGATGCAAGGCCCAAATTCCTCAAAACTTTCCTTGATAATTCGGGATGGAAGGATATCATGCACAGAATTTGAGTTTCTCAATTGTTCAATTATTCCCTTAAGAGTGGGGAGTGATAACAGCTCAAAGTGAGAAAAGGTGGACATGCATCGTAAAACCGGAACAGGATTCAGCACAAGAGAGTGAGAGTGTGAAGCCTTCAGTAATAAAACTTTTCCACTAAAATGAATAAGAAATTGCTCACAGAGAGCCTGAGAGGCCGAGCTCGAAGAGTCCGGACAGGAATTTATCACTGAATTAAAAATTTTGAATATCATTCGCGGGTTGTGGCTATTAGTCTCAATAATATCTGATAGGAAAGCTGCTTTAGCTGCCTTTACAGAGTTCTGGTATAGAAAGACTGCATGACTGTGGGATTTTTGTGGGACACGCCTTCCTTCAGATGACTTCAGTGCTCACCAGATAAAAGATTCTTAGTGGAGCTGATGAAGGCAAGAAACAATGTAGAATAACAGAAAAGACATCAGTACACATCAACTTGTGCACTCTTTTTAGAGCCATTGGCTGCATATATAGACATCATTGCCAGTGAGAGGAGAAAAACTCTTCCAGTCAGCCTCCAAGTTGTAATTAAGATAAAGAAATTTTCAGAAGCCAACTATCTCTGCCACTTAGCAGATATAATTATAGTTAAACAAACTAGTGCAAAATGGCTGCAGTAGTCAGTTCAGCTTAAATGAAGCCCAAAGTGAACCCTAATGCAATCCATTCAGCTGCGAGAAAAGGAGATTGATAGCTTACATGGTTTTTTTGTACCCAGTTTTCAAGCCTTTAGGCTATTTTTCAGAAAAACAGAGTGCATAATCTCAGAGATTAGACATAGTTAACTAAACACATTCTTTGTTTGAAAGTAACTCTCCAACACTCCAGGAGAGAGAGGCCAGAGGGCAGCCACTTGGAGCTTGCCAAAAGGCACCTAAAGGACTCTCAAATATCGAGAAATAATTCTCTGTTCTGATGAAATAAAGATTGAATTCTGTGCCCTGAATGCAGTGCGTCATCGGCAACATCATGCTCTGGAGATGTTTTTTGGCAGTAAGAATAGGGAGTCTATTCAGGGTCAAGGGAAAGATGAATGCAGCAACGTGTCCTTGATTATAACAAGCTCCAGAATGTTCTGGTTTAGCCCCAGTTTTCCAACAGGACAACGACCCTTTGCACACAGCCAAAGTAACAAAGGAGTGGCATCAGGACCACTCTGTGAATGTCCTAGAGTGTCACAGCCAGAGCCCAGACTTGAGATCTGAAAATGGCTGTGCACAGACGCTCCCCATCCAACCTGACATAGCTTGAGAGAAGATTGAAATATTGAGCCAGGGCTTTCAATACTTATGTAGTTGTTATATTTTAGTTTTCAAATTTTACTACATTTACAAGAATTTCAAGAAAACTTTGTCTTTATGGGGTAATATGTTTATAATTTGAGGTAAAAATGAATTGAATCCTTTGTGGAATGAGGCTGTAACATAACACAACGTGGAACATGTGAAGTGCCGGGAATACATTCTGCATGCATGTAGCTTCTGCCACTTCAGCTGTCTGCAGTACAACTGGAAGACCAGAGATCCTGTTAGAATCATTTTCACTGAAAAGCCAATCAAGTGGTTGTTGTAGTATTACTATAATAAGATTACTGAGTTAAATATAAGAAAGTAGCCACTAATGTAGCTGCAAAGGAAAATCCTGACATGTAGTCTATTGACATCTACTTTCGAAAGTATGCCTAAAATCCTTATTTAAACCCAAGAGTTGGAGTCTCCGGAGTAAGCCCCCAAAATAACTCTCTCTGACATAATCTCCTGTCAGTGTCCTTTTCTCCGGGAAGATAAATTAGTTTTCTGTCTTGGAAGCTAAGAGAAGAGATAAGGTGTGAGGAGCACAGGCGCAGGAGTTTTTACACCTTCTAACTTCTGTGCTCTCTGATTCGTTGCCTACGGGTGGGTGTTGTTTTGCTGCTGTGTTGATATCACATAGTTCTTCACTGTAGTCCCTGCTGTCCAAGCCTGTGCCCACAGACTAGGCCTGGAGATGTGGAGAAATGAGGCACAACTGGTTTAATGGGGCATCAAAGCTTCCTTTGCTGATGACTGCGGCTTTGCACTGAAATCAGACAAAGAGTGAAATGTGTCTAATCTTAGCATGCCTGATTTTTGTGTTATTGTCGCCTTTAGTGTGTATAACCCTTAAAATATATTGGGTAATGTCAGCACACAAGAGAAAATGATTGAATTTTTAAAACGTATTAAAAATATGAACTTCTACATGTGTAGTTGCATTTGTTCAGGTGCACAAGTGCTCTTGTGTGTATAAATGTGCAGCGAATGTGTCTGAGTATTGTATTTAATGTGGTTGAGTGACAGCAGATCTCAGTGGAGCTGTTCGAGGTCAATGTGATTCAGTCCTGGAGGACCTTTTGTATGCCTTGCCACATCTCCATGTGCACATTTGTACATGTGTGTGTGTGTGTGTGTGTGTGTGTGTGTGTGTGTGTGTGTGTGTGTGTGTGTGTGTGTGTGTGTGTAGTGGGCATGGTCACAGTTGCGTGTGCCCTGTCTTTGTCTATGACTGCGTGCGCCAGTGCGTACACTGTGAAAGCGCTGCACGCCAGTCCTTTCTCTTCACTGCCTCCCCAGGGTGCCATTTGTCTACCAGCCTCAAGTTATGTGCAACAATGATTACCTTCACCTGGATCATAAAGAGCGGGAGAATACAGATAGCTGTAACACATATAGGAAACCCTCTCCTCCCTACACCCCGCCTCCTTATCTAGACACTGGTGAACACGATGGAAGGATTTTCTAAGCTCAGCAGAAAACTCTCGCTTAAAACAGGAACACATAACAACTTGTGGGAATTGAGGCCTTCTTAGTGCTGCTGGACAATTTATACTGAGGCGACTTTAATTCTGTATGAAATACATATTTCTGAAAGTGGAGCCCCAGGTGTAGTGCCAGCTGCAGTTTCTCAGGCAAGTCAATCAGTGTGAGATGTGCAGTAGTCGATGTAACAAGAAGAACAATGTGGCCCTGGAGCAGAGGTTATCCTGGTTTCAGAGAGCTGTCAGCTTCATTGTCTTCATGCACGCACTTACACAGGTGCTCGTTTGAATCATACCTCATGTCTCTTCGGCTCTAACAATGCTGCCCAATTCCTGTTTTCTTGTTGCATGCTATGTGCTTTTCAGTGCACGATTCAGTCGCACTCATCCTACTTAGAGGGTCTTTGTGGATGAATTGCATACCTACCTTCAGGGAACAAAGCTAAAATAATGCCTTGTAGTTCCATTTAATTTAATTTTCTTCTCAACCTTTAAACCTACAATTATATCTGGGGGCCAGTGCTTTTTTTTCCTTTTTTTTGCCCTAAGCCTCGGTTTAGAACAAGAGATAGCACTTCATTTTCAAAACACACACTAATTTCAGGGAAATCATTTCAGAAGCTGTTGAGTGAGTTCCTGTAAATGATTTTTAAAACTTTAGGAAAATAAAAAGAAACAAATAAAAAATCCGTTTTTACTCATGGCTGCCCCACATCCAACAGGAGTCTCCATACGTGATGCTGAAGAAGAACCACGAACAACTTGTGGGGAATGATAAGTACGAGGGCTACATCGTGGAGCTGGCTGCAGAGATAGCAAAGCATGTGGGCTACCAGTACAAACTGAAGATTGTCTCAGATGGCAAGTACGGAGCCCGAGATCCCGAAACCAAGATGTGGAATGGCATGGTCGGAGAGCTGGTGTATGGGGTGAGTCGGTGGAGCTTCTTCTAAGATTTTCTTTTTGTTTTCCCCACAGTCAAAGCTGGAAAATTAACTTTTAAATGTCTTTTGTGAATACTGATTATTGAAGGTCTTAACACATTGAAAACCGCACTGGCCCCAAGCCTGTTAAGGATGATTACCTATTTTGCTTTCTTTTTATTAGTATTCTGCGCTGCTTATTTAAATATAATTTTAATATGTTAGACTTTGGGCAAGGTTCACTTTGGAAGAAACAAATCCTTACAGTTTGCTGCTAGAATAATTTGTGATTATATGATTACTAAAGGTTCCTCTGAATTGCAATTTCGACAGTCTAACCACTTTGTTCTTCAGAAGTCTGAAATTGTGCTGTGTTTTTAATTTGACCTGGATCGTTACCGACTAACTTTTGCTGTGTGTACCAACTGTGCTGTGATGAGGGGGAGGAAGATAAAGACACCATCTTAAAACTGAAAGAACTGGTCTTTCTTTTGCTTTCTCGTTGTGCAATACACTTGGATAATGATCAAGAATACATTTATATCTAGACACGGTGTAGTGCACGTTGAGTGGTTGCGGTGATCCTCTCAGACCTTTGCTGCAAACAAGGAAACACAAGTATCATTCCACCTCAGAATTTCAATGAAATGCTACTTTATCCAGCACTGTTTACACCTGCCTTTGTGCTCTTTCCTCAGAAAGCAGACGTGGCTGTGGCTCCGCTCACTATCACCCTGGTCCGTGAAGAGGTGATTGACTTCTCCAAGCCCTTCATGTCTCTGGGTATCTCTATAATGATCAAGAAACCAACCAAATCCAAGCCTGGCGTGTTTTCCTTCCTGGACCCGCTGGCTTACGAGATCTGGATGTGCATTGTGTTTGCCTACATTGGCGTCAGCGTCGTCCTCTTCCTGGTCAGTCGATTCAGCCCGTACGAGTGGCACGCCGAAGACTACGAGGAGGGAGCCGAGCCGCAGACTCCCACCCAAGCGGCGGCTTCCAACGGGGTGCAGCAGGGCCAGACACCGACGCAGCAGAACACCACCCAGCAGAGTCCAGAGCAAACCAATGAATTTGGCATCTTCAATTCCCTTTGGTTTTCACTTGGCGCCTTCATGCAGCAAGGCTGTGATATTTCACCACGGTAAGAAGCTGAGGCCACAAATTTTGAAGCTTTATACTCCTCTGAGTCTCTGCTTTTATTTGTTGGTACACAAAGAGACATTCAGTACCACCTACGTGTAGTACATATCTATCTGCCACACCAACGCCTCAGCATGCTGACTTGCTTTCTTTTTCAGCTCACTTGAGTTTTGTTTATTGAGATTTTGTTGTGTTTTTCTTAGCCGTTTGTCATACAAAGAAGTGATAAAACTTTGATGAAGGGCAGAAGAGCCAGCTTATGATGTGGTCATGTTGCAGACTGTTGTGGTCTCATTCAGTTTCCAGATAATTCCCATAGTGCTAAAAACATGGCACAAATCTAGGACAGTCAAAACTGGTAGTCAGTAGAAAGCTTTAGTATTTTATAAAATTAAAAATTCCTGCCATTCTGCATCTCACAAGTGATTAGCCAGTCGGTTGTGCAAATATTAGAGCCTTAAGAAGCTGCTATGAAGGATCCTGGTGTGAGTATTGAGTGTTATATGTTGGCTTCCCTCAAGTGCTCTCATGAGCTGTGGTATGAAACCGTTCTCAAAAGGTCACCAATTAAAAATCTCATTAAGTGTCTGAAATTAGAGACACTGAGGTCGACTTTCTGAGCTCTCCAGAGGCGCTAACAGGGGGAGATGAGAAGATAATGTCAGTGTTATCACTGTAAGCTCTGAACTAGCAGAGACAGGTTAGGTCACTCGTAGACAGAGCTTCTTGTCTCTTTAAACATTAAGCTGCATATACATTATGTAGCAGCTACCGTGAAGTTGGAGATCCCAGCGCTCCGTCTTGAAAGTGTAATCGTAAGCATCGTTGCGTTCCATCTCGACTTCCTTCTTGTGGCAAATTAAAGGGTGTATCTTCACTTTGGCCTCACCCTGCACAAATAACAGAACGGAAAAAAACAAAACAACTTTGCAACCCACGAGCCTGCATGCGGCACATAGGTGCTCAGCAGTACATAATGTAGGTAGTGAATTCCTCCTCCCACAGGCCTTCATCTGACATTTACTGTTTTCTGCCTGCAGACTGTGCTGTGCTTCATGTGAGATGAAGCCTATTGTCCAAATGCTCTTCTCTTACAGGCAGAAAATGCATTTGGATTAACTACTGATTTTCTTGTATGCCACACAAAGAGAGAGGGCCAGGGAATGTCACGGTGCTTCCTTAAAATTGTCCCTTCCTTCTGTATGCACAGCCATCTTTGAGCTGTGTGTGTGGAATGGTGTGTACTTTGCAATTTAAAAAAACAAAATTAAGAGTATTTGCATTTCTTTTGCTCGAGGAGCGAGGGGGACGACCTCCGCGGATGCAAGACCTTTCATTGACTTCGGCTAAAAGGACAAAACAGGCCATTCCTCTCTACTTTCTTATGTTCTGTGTAAAATAGGTTTGAGGTGGAACCGAATTTCATTAGTGTTATTAGTGAGGTTGGGCTTTAAGGGCGCTTGTCCTCTAAGGACTTCAGTCAAATACCTCTCTTTGTCTTGGAGTGTCCTTTCAAGGTGAGTCTGAGTGTTCATTTTTGGTTCTTGGTAAAAGATTTTTTGGGGGGGGCGTCAGGGGAATTCACAGACTTTTTTTTTTCTAAAAAGAAAAAACTGCACATGTCACAGCGTGTGCAGCAGGACATGCTGTAGCGATCAGCATGGCCTGCTTGGTGTCTTGAAAAACCAACACAGTGAATGTTTCACCCCGCTGAATACTGGCCTGAAGGAAACATCTTCCCCTTGAAAATTTGGGTGACCTAGTTGCTCTAGTTAGCACAGTGCATATTCACACACACTGGTGCATGCTGATGTGTCTCCTAAAGCATTATGAGTTCTTCTGCTAGAGTTAAAGGACATACTGTACGGTTTGTCAGATGAAAGCAACAGTGCTTGTAACATCACAAATTCACAAGAACAGAGTATTACACAGCGTACGCAGTTTTACTTTTATCAAAAAAATTCTTTCTTGAGAAGGTTTTGTTCTTGTATGTAAGGTGGGGTTTGACCATCTTCTTTTTTTTTTCTTGCCTAGCTGCAGCCTGTCTTTCTTTTTCCACTTTATTCATAGACTGAATATGTCCTGTCAGTGTGAAAAAGGAAGCTAGTGCGGCTGTGCCTAAAACCTCCATACTTCTCTCTCCGGATTGCGAAAAGAAGGCGTATTACAGGGACGTCCTCAGTAAAAACTCTCTTAATAGTTTATATTCTAAGGCACTACCTTCAGGTCTTTTTCAATATGGCGTTATGTTCATTTTGTATGTTATGGTCCCATTTAGAGAGAAAGAGACAATAAAATAGAGTGTGCTTTAGAGCGAGGATACCTTGTCAGGCACAAGTCACTTTTTTAACATTTTGTATATTCAAAACTTTGCTAAAGTACAAAATAACACTTCTCACTCAGAATTGTGCGTGTATTTTTTGGAGCAATGTTATTGATGTCTTAGCAAATACCGCTTATGAAATCCTAGATACTCACTTGTTGGTTATTATGTAAGCACATATGTAAGCAGCACAGCCAATCAGCATTATCCTTGCCGATTGGCTGATCTTAGGTTAGTTTTTTTTAAAGCATCAACAATATTGATTTGTCTGATGTTGTAGCTCTAACTAGTTAATTAAGAACTTGTTAATTTGGTAGCAGCTGATATACAAAGTGACTATGTGGATATATATGACTATATGAAATAATATTTGACATAAAGCAGATTAGGGTCCGTATTGACATATTACATCACAGAGTTGCTGCAGCTGTGTTGGTTACACATCCATGATATAAGTGTGCTGTTTAACCACATTCCAAAGGTGATCTGTTGAACGGATATGATTTGTATGACTATGGAGGCCTTGTGAGCACAAGAAACACATTGTAATGTTAGCAATGATTTGAGCTTTTCGACACGGTGCGTTATCCTGCTGCAAGCAGCCATCAGAAGATGGGCTGTGGTCATAAAGTGATGGGCATCGTCACCAACAATACTCAGTTTGGCTGTAGCCTCAGTTTCCGGTTCGTAGCTGACAGGAGGGGTACCTAGATCCTCTCCTGCATGGCTTGGTTTTAACAAGTTTAATAACAGAGTTGCTGTTCCCGTTCTATCAGCTCAAAGCAGTCTGGATATTCTCTTCTAACCTCTGACATCAACAAGGTATTTTCACCCAGAGAACTGCCGCTCAATGGATATTTTCTCTTTTTTTAGACCATGCTCTGTAAACCCTAGATGTGGTTATGAGAAAATTACAGTAGCTTTTGAAATACTCAGACGAGCCCGTCGTCTTGACCACTTCTACATGCCTAAATGTAGGGTTGAAGATAGATAGATAGATAGATAGATAGATAGATAGATAGATAGATAGATAGATAGATAGATAGATAGATAGATAGATAGATAGATAGATAGATAGATAGATAGATAGATAGATAGATATAGATAGATAGATAGATAGATAGATAGATGGTTAATTAATACATTTCAGAATAAAACTACGTAAAAGACATTATGTTTCTGAATTTGCTGACATTTCCCAGTCAGTGCCTGTAAACCTCTCATCGCTGTGCCTTTATTACTAATAGGTGAGAACAGATTGTTCTAGAGGTGCATTCAGCTCTGTGGTAGGCAGCCTGAAGCACTTCTCTCTTCATACTTCTCCATTTAATCAGAGACAAAAGGCCAAGGAACAACACTGATGATCCACTCTGTCCTGGATTTTTTTTTTAAACTTGCCTTCTCCACCTTTTAATTGCTGGTTTGTTTGTTTGTTTGTTTGGTTGCTGTGACCTATTGACCTCTTGTATTAATTCCCTCCTATCTTTCTATTGGTGTCTTTTATTATGGTGGTACAGCTTTTATCTTGCTATTACCCATGTGCTGTAGTCATTCTTATTGGTAGCTTTTATCTATGAACATAACTCGTTATTTTTTATTTTTTTTATCCGTTATCAATGTTTGAACCTTTTATTGTTTTATGTAAAGCACTTTGGTATGCCCAAGGCTTTTAAATGTGCTCTATAAATAAAGATTGTTGTTGTTGGATTAATCAGTAGGCGTGTTTAAGTTTCTCGTCAGCCTGTATCTGTGTGTGTGTGTGTAGCCTGGTTCTATTAAAAGCAAACACTTATTGCCATTTTCTTTGTCAGCGCTCTAATAGTAGGCTATCAGATTGGAACAGTCTACAGTGTACCTGTGCATCAAGGTGTACATGCAGCTCTGTTTCTCTGTGCACATGCATAGACTCACTTGTATTAATTTATGCTTCAAACTGATGCGATGCATTAATGCGTACAGTACGTGATTGTGTGTGTATTGGCCAAACTGCTCCCCCTGCTATTTATTCTGTGCAAGGCCATGTTTACTGTGCTCTTTCTAAATGTCAGCACTGTCAGTCAGGCCCTCCCATAAGCCCCAGTCTGTGCTGTTGGGCCCTTCTTGTGTTTATCTCTGCAGACAGGTGGATTCCAAGACTGACCCTCACCCTCACCACACACAAACACACACACAAACATAAACACCCAAAGAATTCTCCATTCATCTGTGCACCCGTTAACTTCCTCGTTCTTTACTTCTTCTCAGTCCTAGCATTCGCTAATAAACTCTGTTCTCCGTTCTTCAGAGGTGAAAAACCCTCACCTCTCTCATCCTAAACAGTCGCACATCCATAAAATGTGAATAAAACACAGGGCTTTGGTTAACCCTGCAGTTGTCTGCCTTCTGCGAACAGATTCAAACTAGCTAATCGCATCAACATTGAGCTGTAGTATTGTTGCAAGGCTTGGCCCTCACTCTTCATATGAACCCTGCCAAAGTAATGGAGGCTTAAGTTAACGCATCGCAGGCGAAGTCAAAATCTCAACAGATGATCCAAATAATCCATGGAAGGCACGGAAATAATGAGCACTATACTTGTGTTACAGTGAAGAGCTAGTTTTTTCCTTGTACTATATTTTAAGCGCAGCAGGGAAGATGCAATGAGGGAAATATTGAGTGGATTTGAGTAAAAGAGCGTAGTGTTCTTCAGGTGAATGTGTTTGGATATGTTTAAGTCGGCATCTGTCGTCCGTGTCTCCTCATAGGTGCGCGTTTGTCTGAAATGCATGGCCCCGTGGAGTTCACTCTGGTCCTCAGGTGTCTGCGTTCCCTCCGTTATATGACTGTAGACTGAAATAAATCAGCCCTGTCACTCACACCCTTCCTGCCAGCAGCAATGTCTCAGGCTGGCGGTCAGAATCATTCAATAACGGATTGTATACGAGGCGTATAATGTAACCCCAGCAGGGTCAGTATTTATTTTTTTTGCTACTGCACTAAAAAGGAGAGTTTAAACACTCAGTTTTCTCAGGGAATTTTTGATTTCTCTGTTCTGCATTTCTCCAGCATTACGTGAAGCAAAAACATAACAGTCAAATTTTCAGATCAAGTACTATGTGTAACACAAGCATAGTGTTCATTATTTCCCTGCTTTCCGTGGATTATCTGGATCATCTGTTGAGATGCTGACTTTCTGCCGTCAATGTGTCAACTTAAGCCTCCATTACTTATTTGTTGACTTATGTAAGCACAGACAACTTTTATCAGAGTCTCATTGAAACCCGACCCAGATCGCAAACAATAATTGAAAATATGTTAAATCAAAGTTTTAGTGTCAACCTGAATTCTACCTTTGAGTCTTGATCATTTTTGCAGTTTAATACTGACACATTGTTGAATTTATGACTTCTAATCAACTGAACTTCTGTGGTATTTAAACTATAAAATCCACCACATTTCAATATAATTTCCCGGTCAGCTATAAAGCCATGACTTTTCAACCTCATTGTCACCTGATCAACTATAGAAAGATCATCATCGATCAATTATATTATTGTGTTCTTTTAATGTCATTACTATTACATCGTCAGGTTTTAACATTGTTGTAACATTGACTCAACATTTATTTTGCATTGGGTCACTTTTTTCCAGAACATTTAGGATGTGATCACTTTATTTGTTTAGATATAGATACCCTATAGGTTTGTCTTCATTCCATTTTGAGAAGAGCTTTCAAAATGGCTCACGCTTCAAACTGAATATTGTACGTGTTCCTTTCCTCTTCCTTTCAACCCAAACACAGACTCACCCGCAGCACACTGCACTTGAAATTAAAGGTTTCCCACATAATGCAGGCACACCCATTATTTCTGACATGAAAGCTATTGTTCGGCTGCTAACCAAACCCTCAGTGACGAACCAGGTGAACTCTTGTGATCAAGGGATTGATCTTGCACAGGGATCAAGCGGGATGTCACACTGTGTTTATTGTTGTTATCAATGTCGCGAGCACTGAGAAAATAGACTGTGTTACATGCCACCGAGTTACATAATTGTGGAATAAGTTAGCTGCTATAAAGCAGTTTTTTGGAGAGAGTGGGGGGGTGGGGGTTCAGGAAGGGATGATTTATTCATAAAGATACGGCTCGGTTTAGTTCACGGCACAACTTATGTTTTATTTATTCGGAGATCGCATGAAGGCAACTTTTTGATCTTACATGCATGCACACTCGCCAACAGAAACCACCGAGGCACACGCACGCACGAGCCCATATACACTCCCCACTGGCGTATCACACTTTGTACCACAGACAAAGGCACCATCGCCTCTGAGGCGTTTTACTCTGTCACATCAGTCACACATACATTTCCACATGCAGAGAGGGCTTTTTTTTTCTTTTTGCTGTAATCAAGCTGTGACAGTATACGGATATATTTCTTGCAACCATGAATAATACACCGAGCTCGAGGCCACATGGGAAATCTACCTGGGCCAGTGTAAACACTGCCAGTTATTTGACTGGAAAGATGCGATGCTGTGAGGCTTATGAGAGGGCCTGCGAGTTGATGAGAGTTTTCTCTTTGTGATGGCAGGCCCACTCTACTATAGGGGTGGATGCCCTTATATATGTAGTGAGAGGAAAAAGAGTGAGAGGAGGAGGAGTGAGATGACTAAAATCTCTCTCAGCTCAGCTGTACTGTTTTAAGTGCAGAGTGTGTCACCATAGCAACCGTAAAGAGATTTTTTTTTTTTTTTAAATCATAGCAGTTTCCCTTCAAGTCTCTCTGATGTGCAGAACTTCACTCAAATGCACACATACAGCATCTCCTTTTCTTTTTTCTTTTTTGTATTAATGCTCAGAAAGCCTGAACGCACTGTCAGTCCGCTTACACGCGTGTTGATGGCATTGATTTGCGGGAAACAGTTGTGATGTATTTGCCTGTTTTTCTAGCTGGAGTGACTAAGAGGCTTTGCGTATGTGTGTGGGCGCGGAGCTGAGCACTCTCACAGATTGCCAGAACTGTCTTTTCTCAGGTTACTTGAGGCTAAGACAGCAATCCGCAGCATCATTCAGCAAACAAGTGTGCGGACACAGATATAACGATTAGAGTTGCATCTCAATTATATCGATTCCCCTGCACCGGCAGCGTGCGGTGGCTGCAAGCTGAAGTTTTGTTTTGTTTTGCATTCACGCATGACCGCTCCAAAATGAGCCATATGTTGCAAAGCAGCCTGTTAACTTTACTGCTTCTTATTGAAAGAAACATGCATTAAATAATTACAAAGCGTTTGAAATCATAATGCTTTTGTCAGTGTTGTTTTGTTTTTTTCCCATAGTCTACTTGAATGAGTATAATTACAAGCTTGTGGTGTGTTTGCTTCAGGCTGGTAACATTACCATAATATTCTCTTTTCAGCTCAATGGCATGGTAATGCTGACCTTTAGATGGAGAGAGAAGCTTTAATAAATCATTATTTTTTGTGCTCCATGCTTAAAGCTCACATGTAGTTTGGCCTTGGAGATGAAAGTGCTCTCAAATAATACAGACCTAACAACTGGGAGGTCTTTGCAACAAAAGCGCAAGCACACAAAAGCAAAACCTGCGGCTTTGCAACAATATCGGCCGTAGTGTGTTACTGTTCCCCCGAGGCTCCTTTGGCAATATCAAGAACACACTAAAAGCGTCAGACAAGTGTGCGTCTGTTGTCTTTCTGTGCACTAAAAGCATCGTGTGTGGCACATCAAGCCAAAGCTGCCACGTCTGCGCTGAGCTCTGAACCCGTGACCGGGGTCGTGCATGTGCTTTCTGCAACTGCAGCGACCTATATTGAGGCAGCTTTACATAAAAAAGTTCAGCACTCATAAATATACTATTCTGGTTCATTATCCCAGCATACCTGTGCAATTAGGCATGATTTGAGCCGCCTGTTTTTTGTTTGTTTTTTTTAATTTGCTAAGGAGACTGTGGAGAAAGCTTAAATAAAATTTTATCAACCCATAACATTTACAAGCAGTGGAGGCATAGTTGGGGAAAAGGCTCATTAACAAAAGCCCTGTGATATACAGTAAGTGAGTAGAAGGACTCTTAAAGGAAATATAAGTAGAATCATTTAATCCTCCAAATAAAAGAATAAATTATGGAGTTATTATTTTTCTTCTTCTTCTCTAATTTCATTCAAATGTAATGCAGGCCATCATCCTGTGCCAGCACTGTGTGACAAACGCATCAAGTAAGGTATTAAAAATGATTCACCTCAGTTCTCACGGCCTGTTCAAACCTTCAGCTCCTTCAAAACAGAATACAAATAATGTTTACACACAACTCGGAATTATGACTGTAGAGCCCTGTGTGCTATATTATGCTAGAATAACTAATGGAGTAACCCTTGACTTGGTTGTTGCACCACACACACACGCACGGCCACTTTATCTTCTGCAGTCTCATTGTGTTGATTGAATAGTGGTCCTTTCTTCTTTATACCGCTTTCTTCATTTCCACGTCTAATGAGTTGTTTTTGCTAAGGATGTTTTTCGCAGTTCACCAGAGCAGGGGATGATTAGCTCAGATATAATCACTCTATCTCGGATTATATCTATATATATATTTCTGCTTAGTGGCACAATAACCTCACCAGTTCCACTTTGCTACTCTCTCACTCCCTTTTTGCCGTTTCTGTTGTTTCATGCCGTTGCATGTAAGAAGGCTCGCCTGTGGAAACACACTGGGAGTGGCCGTTCCCAGTCATTGAGAACATACGGCTACTAATTTAGAAGAAGGAAACAAGAAAAAAAAAGCTGCATATCAGAAAACTCCTGTACCATCCCTGATTTGTCTTAGAATCACACCATAATTAGAGACCATTTTCTTTCTCATTTAAACCTCTGTAATTCCTAATCCATTGTAATGTGGCCATTACTGGCTCATTTTTTACACTTGCTAAAGTCATTAGTCATTGCTAATTACCGTATCGAAAAGAGGAGGCCAGCCAGGGGAATTCTAATGAGAGTTTAGCGCTATAGCAGATTCCCGGGGAACTGTGGGTGGAGATCGCGTAGGAAACGTCAAAGCCAGAGATCCGGTCTGCCGTGTGTAGCTTTTTAAGATGATTTTTTTTCTGACAAGAGAGTTTAACATCTGCTTTCCAAAGGTAAATACTGTACGTGAGGTCACAGCCCAGTCCTCTTCCAACCACTGCAAGCCAAACCTGAGGGACCCCATCACTGTAAGCAAGAAGCTGATTTAGGGAATGCTAAACTTGGGTAGGTGTCGGGTGGTGAGTCCTGGTGGCCGAGGGGGCTTTAAGAAGCTGTGTAATCAGTGTTCCCGCAGACCTGGTGCAGTTCTTGATTGCATGACATGTTTTCTCTCCATCACTATGAAGCTGAAGCAAAACGCTCCAGGAAAGACTTTAGAAAAATACACAAACAGAACGAAAGGCTCATTTGGATTTGATACTGAATTTAACAACACCAATGAGACCTGTTTCCTTTTTCTGCTCCTAAAATACTTATTATATTATTTGGTTACTGTATTTTTTTATTTATTTAAATTTAATATTTAAGGTAATAGTGAGAGAAGCCAAAGAAGGTAAATAGATCTTTAAGGTTAAGAGAGTTTGGTAGGTAAGTGTGCGCTATATTTGCTCGATCACATGTCAGTGGCTGGACACTTTGATTGATCGTTTAATCATTTCAGCACTAACGATGTGCATACACACAAGTATTGTATTTCTGCCTGTGCCGCTGCGGTTGAGCCTGTGCTTCTGCTGCTGCTTCCATTAACATTCATTTTCTTCTCAATACAATAAAAAAAATTAAAGGCGGAGTGAATAATTGATTAATCGTTGCCTTAACATGACTATGAAATTACAGTGCTGCTCGGAAGATTTCCTTTACTGTAATAGGACAGCTTAGTTAATCTTTTACTGAGGCGCCAAGGTTGGCTGCTGTGCAATAATGTATGAGGGGCGGAAAGGAGGCTCAAAGGAAAGCAGTTCAAAAGGAAACAAACAGAGACAAACAGGTCTGTGTTTGCCAGTCACTTTGCTCAAATGGGGAGGCCCAACACACACCCACTCACACTCTCACACACACACACTGAGGTGCACAAACGACCCTCACATCCACGCATGCACACACACAGCCCTTTTCTCTTCGTCCAAATGGTGACCCCTTTGTTCCCTTGCTCAGACACACACACACTCATGCCAGTAAACCATCCCCGGGAAGGCAGCAAATGCACATGTGGGTCATATGTGTGTTGTGTGTGCACGCACTTCTGTGTGTTTTCGTGCATACTTGAATTTGTCAGCATCAATGCCAAGGTGTAGGGTATTGTTGTCTCGGGCCAAACCCCTGTCACCACCCCTCCCCCCACCCCCCAATCGCATCCCTCTCAGCACATGAAGAGACAGGCAGGCGTGCACAGCGGAGATGGAGGGTGAACGGAGAGGAAAGGGAAAAGAGAGGAAGAGAGGAGGCGAGAGAAAGAAAAACGAAAGGAGAAAAAAAAAGGGCAACTGAGGGGGAAGGATTAGACAGCTGTTTACTGCCATCTCTGGAGGCCAGCAGCAGTCAAAGCTAAGGAGTTTGTCTGCCTCTGGTGGTACTATCCAGTTTACTTTTCATCTTCTATGCCATTTGCCCCCCCCCCACACACACACACACACACATTCCTCCTTCGTTTCACTTGTTTCAGCCTAGAATAACAGACTTAACTTCTTCTTTTCACAATAAAATGTGTGCCGTGTAGTTTGAACGCTAACATAAAGGATTGAAAATAACTTATTTCTACAAGGACTCTGAAATTCTTGAACATTATTTTCATCATTTCTGCTCTTTATCTCTATGTTGTCACGAATAATAGGAGATGGCCAGTTTTATAGTGGATCCCTGCAAAGCATAATCTAGAGCTTTCATTTATTTTAAAGAAAACAGCTGATTGGGAACATATTGGTGGAATATTAGATCTTGAATATATTTGTTAGCGGGCTTATTTGAGATTTGTACTTTCTTGTTTTATCAATTAATTTTTTAGACCGTACTGATCTGCCTTTTTAACCTATACAAATAGGAAATAGTAATACATTGCTCGAGATATAACACCTATTTAGTTAGACTTCTGGGATATTGATCTGGTCAGTTAAGTATCAGAGGGGGCTGTTAATCAGTTTAAGCTGCTTTGGCGTTGATGAAATTAACAACAGGTGCACTAGAGGGGCAACAATGAGACAACCCCCAAAACAGGAATGATTTACAGGTGGAGGACACTGACATTTTTCCCCCCTCCTCATCTTTTCTCACTGTTTTTCACTAGTTTTGCATTTAGCTAGTGTCAGTGTCACTACTGAGGTGATACCTGAAGCCCGCAGAGGTAGCATAGTTAGTCACACAATCAATACATGGCATTGCCAGATTCCAGATTTCTTGTGAAAATTCAAAAAGATCTTATAGGAATCATACAGACACTTCAGTAACCATAATGTGATGTATGGATGCTGGCTGGCTGGCTTGCTTCTTGACTAATGTATAAATGACAAAAGGGTTGTTCACTTCTATGAATATCACCTGAAGAACCTTAGCATATTATTGTAGGAGGATTATTTGCAGATGTGCAGAAAGTTATATAACTGTATCTCAATATTTGTGTGTATTGTGTATGTTAAATATATGAGTGTGTTGACATATCTGTAAATCATAAAAATAGGCATCCATCATCGCTTCCATTTTCTCCTGCTTATTTGGTAGCAGCAGTTTGAGCATAAATACCCAGACCTCCCTCTTCCACCTCCATTAGCTCTTCTAGGGTGACACTGAGGCATCCGTAAGCTGTACCTAGATATATCCCAGAATTCCCTCACAGTCGGACATGCCTAAAACAGCTCCATGCAAGCACATCAGCCAGCTGCTTTCAATGTGGAGGAACTGCAGCTCTCTATTTTGAGCCCCTCATGAATGACCACATTCCTCACCTTTTCTCAAAGGATAAGCCCAGATACCCTTCAGAGGAAGCTCATTGCTTTCTTGTATCCATAATTCTTTGGGTCACTACCCACACGCTGTGGCCACAAGTGAGGGTAGGAAAATAGATCAGCCGGTAAATGGACAGCTTTGCCTTCATGCTCAGCTTTCTCCCCATCAGGACAGACCGGGATAGCATCACATCTGCATCGCTGCAGACACTGCAGCAATCTGTCAGTCTTCCACGCCACTCTTCACCTCATGAATGAGACCCTGACATACTTGAACCTCTTCACTTGAAGGCAGCAACCCTGAGCGAGCAATCCGCCCTTTTCTGTCTGAGAACCATTGCCTCAGGTTGAGAGGGGGTTATTCTTGTCCCCAACTCACCTAGGTACAAGTGTGTGTGTGTATATATATATATATATATATATATATATATATATATATATATATATATATATATATACACATATATTGCCCTGCATCACACAACACACACAAGATTTCACTGTGCAGTCAAAGTTTAACCTCACCTACACCCATATGATCTTTGAGCAGTGAGCAAGTCAAAACACACACACACCACACACACACACAGACAGCCTCCCGACTGATTTTTCAAAGGCTCTGCAACCGTTCTGTGTTTGCTCTCGGCTCGCTCCATGGCTGCTCTTTCATCATCTGCCCGTCATCTGAAAAGCATCTTAAATGATTACGTTTCGGCTTCTCTCCCTGTCTCTTTTTTTTCCCTCCATACTTAATCTTGCCTTCATGTTCATGCTCCATTTGAGTCGTGGGTACAAAGGTGAATCACGAAAGCCTTTTATTTTTTGTTTCAGATTTGTGTCATTTTCACTGCAGAAGCTCTGCCACCCTGTGCCTCAGTGATTTTTTGGGAGGGGGTCTGATATGTAATGCAACATGATTTTTGCTGCTGCTGTTCAAACTGGGTTCTCTTGAGGTGAAGAGATACAAGGAAACGAACTGCACAGTGCAGGCATTTGAATTTGGCTTTTTTTTTTATTGGAAGTGCAATTAGAGCAGTGGCTAAGTGTTCTTGTCTGCCTCTTAATCCCCAACAATTAATGTGTATGGCATAAACCATATTGGCGACTTTCTTAAAGTGAGATTAATTTGGCAGGGAGAAAGCTGAGTGGGCCTTTGTGGAGCTGGTTATCTTTCCTTAGCAGACCGGGGTATGATCTCCAAGCCTAGTGAAAAGAGGAATGATACAGTGAGTGTGATGTAATGTGGATCATTTGAATGGTGCGAACATCACCGGGTTCTTTTAGATAGCTCTTCTTGATTGCGTGCAGAATTTTCCATAAAGAGAAAGATGGATGCCACCTATTTATTTCTCCCCCACCTTAATGCAGAATTGGCTCTGTCTGTGAAAGATATGTGTGAACAGCATCTTTGCATACCTATTTTTGACAGACTAACAACATTCTGTCCTTCTCTTTTTAGCTCTCTGTCAGGCCGCATTGTTGGAGGCGTCTGGTGGTTCTTCACTCTCATCATCATCTCATCCTATACTGCGAATCTGGCTGCTTTCCTGACTGTGGAGAGGATGGTGTCTCCTATAGAGAGTGCCGAGGATCTGGCCAAGCAGACAGAGATTGCATATGGAACGCTGGATGCTGGCTCCACCAAAGAATTCTTCAGGGTGAGGAACAAAACCTGGCACACCCGGGGTTTAAACATTTTCATTGTGAGCTAGCGGCATTTGGGAAGTATAAGTTATTTTAAAGTGTTATAAGAGGACAGTAAATGTAGAATCACAAAAACACAGCTGTGGACTCTGCCAGCAATCTAACGGTGAGTAACTACTGACGAAGCAACACAGTATCACGGCAAAACGTGTAACAGACACGCCGGTCCACTGTGTCCATTTCACGCTTTGCCTCTCTAAAACGTGAAATGTACACGCTTACCAGCAGGGGGGATAATATATTTAAAGGCACAAAGTCGGTAGTCACTTTCTGGACATTCCAGGGTCCTTAATCACCAGAAACCATTAAGCTAGGCAGCTAATGTGTACATACATGTAAATGTGTTACTAATGTCTGTTTAAACGCTTTCCTGTGAATTATTTTCACTCCCTGTGCTGGTAGTGCAGCAACGTCTGCGTGTGTGTCCATTTCATGTTTTGGAGAGGCAAAATGTGAAATGGACACGGTGGACCTGCGTCTGTTACACATTTTGCAGTGATATTGGGTTGGATGAAAAGAGCATAAATATTTAAATTGGGAGTAAAGTCCTGACATTTTTAAGGATTTTAACATTTACCTTTAACACTCTAAAGATAGATAATAAAGTATTTATATACTGACAGTCCCTTTCCCTGTACTTCTATCCCTTTTCTTATTAACATTTCTGGCTGTCAGAGGTCTAAGATCGCCGTGTTTGAGAAGATGTGGTCTTACATGAAGGCAGCCGACCCGTCTGTGTTTGTCAAAACGACAGACGAGGGTGTCATGAGAGTCAGGAAGTCCAAGGGCAAATATGCCTACCTGCTGGAGTCCACTATGAATGAGTACATAGAGCAGAGGAAACCCTGTGACACTATGAAGGTGGGAGGCAACCTGGACTCCAAAGGTTATGGAATTGCCACACCAAAGGGCTCCCATCTCAGGTAAACCTTTGCCACTGCAGTGGTTGGATAAAAGCCTTCATGTGCTTTTATTGGTGCCTGTGCATGAGCGTTACCCCTCACCTGTTTATTTGGAGGTCTGCATTTGCTCATTTATGAACATATTTATGTGCTTAGGTTGATTTTTTTTTGGTGCCATTTCATGCATTCTGAATGCTTTGTGCACGCACTACCAGATTAATTTATAAGTATAAATGCTCTGATCAGATATAGAAGGCATCTCATTATTGTCACGGTCATCCTCCAACTGTTTGCACATATTGCACTGGCATTTATAGCTCGATCCCTCCCATTTTCAATTCTGATCATCTTTATTTGTGTCTGCACATCTACGTACGCAGCTAGATTATTCCCAGCTGACTTGTGAGCACTAGCAGAAGTATAAAGCAGGACGATGAGATCTCTTATCCTCTTTAAGTAGCACTTTGCTTCCTTGATGCCTTCCAATTATATTTCAAACTCTCTTTATATTCTTCAAATCATCCCCCTTAAACACAAACACACACGCAAAAAATAGAAACGTGCCAATCATAAAAATCCGAGCCCCTAAAGCAATTTTACAACTTAAAGAATCCCGTATAGCTGCTTTACCACTTAAGCCAGAGCTCACACCTTGAATGTGAAGTCAGCAGAGTGGAATTTGTATTTTGCGACATTTAATGTGATAATTGACATAATGAAGGATAATTCATCCCGGATTTACTCCTGCCATCGATGTCCAAGAGCAACAGCTGTCATTTCACATTACATTAACACCTTAACCAACTTCCCATTTAAATTTCTCCCGCAACTACAGAGAGAGTGCAGAAGCTGGTGGCATCTGAAGCTTTTAATCTATTTCTAATAGGCCTCATTCATTTTAATGAAAGGAGCCATATGGGAAGATTTTATTCAAACTCGCTGCGGATTCATATGGGTTTCCTCCTTGGTTGACAGCCAGAGGTCAGAATGCTGAGTAGAACTGCTTCTAAAGCCTCGATCAGAAGCTCCTTTTTAAAATTTAATACAAATTAGATTCCGCAAATGAAGTTTAATGCTGCATGAACGATAAGACAAGAGGTTGATATAAATCTGCTTCAGAGTCATGTAGTCGGGATTGGCCCAGACCACAACATAGCAGTGGGACAGAGTGGTGAACAGCTAAGGGTGGCCCCCGTTTGATCTCGCTCTCTTTGTGTTAATTATTTACTTAGCGATGTACCTTATTCCCAAGTTGTCATTGTGGTCACAGATGTCTGATATGGAGTTCCATTAACAGATAACAAACATTTGCGATTGCATGAGTGGTATTAAAGCATGGCAAGTAGAATGACTCACGGATTTTTTTGGTTTTAAGGAGGAAATGTATTCAGCTCATCCGGAATGGGACATGAATGAGTTACCCATGAATTTAAAGAGCTGAGTCCAATCGCACCTGCAATGCATTGATAATGAATCAGTTTGCACGGACGACTGGATATTAGAGAAGCAATAATCTGACTCTTTTTTTCTCATCGTGTTTAAATTTCATAGAGTATCTGTGCAGAACTACAGAACTGATACCCGTTCCAATAGAAGTTCCTAATTAGACATTTATATACTGTCATTCTTTTTAGATTTTTGCATAAGTAGAGATTTCTTTTCTACACAGTAAATGAGACTAATAGCGCTGATAGCGCTAATATTGCATTGCAGGCCTGATTGAAAACAGAACTTTTGAGGAAAAAAAACCTAAAATAACTCTTCATTTTGCAGGAATGTCTTCAGAGATCACTTTCTTGTCAATTGCTCTGATGTTCTGTGTAAATTCTGATCTTCATTTCTGACATATACAATCTTCAGGGTCTGCACCATCCCGCTAACATTCAGTAACCTCCCTGACATCTGCTCACGCTGAACCAACCAAACCATGACTCTCCACAACATCCATGTCCACTTTAATTCTTCTCGTGACTTCTTTCTTTTTTCTCTGAGTCTGCCAGGCTAAGAAAGAATTTAGAGGTTTTACCAGCTCCAAAAAAACTGTCTTCCCTACAGCTGTGTGATGTCCTCCAGGTTGGGGGTAGAGACTCTTCTGTGTTCAGTGATGAGAAAGGCAGGATGCCGACAAACTAAATTGTTCCTGTGCAGAAGAATTGGTGCTGTAATCTTTACTTTTATATGCAAATTCTGATTGCAGATTCTGGCATTCTTGTGATTTGTGGATGGATAGTCTTTGTCCTCAACCTTGCAGCTTTAGGAAATACACAGTGACCAGAGAGAGACAGAGCTACCCATGGGGAGGTGCTTTGGGTGATGTGTCTGCAGTTGGTCAGGCAACATCTTTTTCAGCCAGTTAGAGAAATAAAGCTATCGTGAAAGTGATCGTAGCAGTTAAAACCGTCGAAGCTTCTGCTGGAATTTGTTTCTGCTGTTATTTATAAATTAATCAGTATCAGCTTCTATTCACAAGAATGCTGTTATGGCTTGAATATTGATAGGTTAGTTGCCATAGCAATTTGTATGCTAGTGCAGCTGAAAGGAAATTACCATCTGTAGTCAGACTTCCGCATCCAAAAGCATCTCCATTTATAGTGTTTGCTCTGCCTCTCTCTGAGGCAAGCCCCTCCTTGGTAAAACCCACTGTATTGGCACTCAGTGTTTAAGCCCCATTGCAGGTATGTGACTAACACGTGCATCCTAAAGCCAGCGCTCCTGCTTAACACCAGTAGCCAAACGCAGGAGTGCTTCCAATTCTAAGTCAGCATTTCATTATCACCACCACCACCACCATACGACCAATCTCTTTATATCTGTCCCATAGAGTGTCTCCTAATGGTTATCGTTTTATATTATTTTCAAGAAACCCAGTAAACCTGGCAGTGTTAAAACTGAACGAGCAGGGCCTCTTGGACAAATTGAAAAACAAGTGGTGGTACGACAAGGGAGAGTGCGGCAGCGGGGGCGGGGACTCCAAGGTCAGAGCCAGTTTGATAAACCCTGCGGGTAAACCCACCACCACTGAGAGTGGGAGGTGGGGTGGGAAGTGGGGGAAGGGGAAGAGAGGGGTAACCGGCAGGCCCGCGCTGCACCACCACTCCAGCAACACTTAATCTCTCTGTGTGGTGTGGGGAAGAGCAAAGGGAAAGGACTGAGGGGGGTGATTGCTTGGCCGGCAGGGGATGAATTTGAAATCCATAGAGAGGGGAATTTTTGCATCATGTCTCCCTGCTCAAACAAAATAGCACTGATTTAAAATTGATCAGTGCTAATTAAAACGGCAAAGTTCTTTGTGTTGTGGCTCCCACGCATCCATTCTGGGACTATAAGTTTAGCTGTACAACATGGTTGATTTCGAATAGGAAAAGATCAAATTAAGAAAGCCTTGTGGCATAAGTGAGTGCAAGCAGTATGCCGGTTACCCCAAGTGATATAGTAATACACATCTACTGCCTTAGGGAGCAAACTAACCAAGCTAGATGGAGTATTAATTCATATCACTTTGATTGATGTTTCTAATGATGTTTCTGCAATATATTTGTGTGCACGTGGGTGTGGTTTGTGTGACATTTTTCTTTTGTTTTGTTTTTTTGACAACAAGCAAATCCAGGCATGTGTATCTATTTGCTGCTCTTTATGTCTCTGAATTAATAACATAAAATAACATGGTATAATATGTTATTTATGTTATTCCCTTATGGTTGGAAGAATCCCAGTAAACCTAGCGGTGTTGAAGCTCAATGAGCAAGCCGTCTTAGACAAACTGAAAAACAAATGGTGGTACGATAAAGGGGAGTGTGGCAGCAAGGACTCCGGAAGAAAGGTTAGTCTCCAACCCGAACCTGGCACCTCACAGCACCTCGCAGCACAACCCTCCTTTAATACTAGACCAGCCCAAAGTGTGCTGCACTTAGCAGCACTCCCCATGTGGCTCTGGCAGCTCTACTGTATTGGCCCAAATATAAGATGATGATTAAGGATAACTCTCACCTGTTTATGGTTGAAAAATGCATTAAAATAGACAAACAAAATTTTCTTATCAATGTTTTTCCATGTATCATTACCTTTAAAGAAGAATATAATAAATGTCAGTTTAGCCTGAAAGAATTGTTATTGCAATCTCTCTACAGAAACAAAATATTTGGATTTAATTACCTTAATTTTGAATTAATAGGAAACCAATAAAAATGCACAAATCAAAGTGAATGAAAGCCACTTTTTCTAAAGTTTATCTACTTCAGCTTTCACTCTGGAGAATGAATTCTAAACACTTTGCTACTATGTAAGTACACAGCGAAGAGATTGTTACATCTGTCCATCCATTCATTTTCTTCCAGCTAAACTGTTACATTTGTAGTTTAATAATATCTAACAATGTCTTTATGGGCTGTCCGTGATCAAAAGTGGCACCACTTGACCGCCTGTCCAATCCACTTCTACTGTAACATTAACATTAACCTTTGCCAGCAAAGAAAGATTGTACTATTTAAACTAAGCCTGTGCACATATATGAATGGCAAGGAAATGGCATGGTAATTTTAATGTCACAAAAGGGTCATAAAGTCTGCAGTGTGAGTCATTAGCATCGGTTCACAGCATTATCTATTAGACTTTTGCTCCACTTGCTCCACAAAAACATGACGTAAATGTTAATGTAAAGGTGTATCCAGGACAACAAGATGACTTCATTTTATGTGCATTAACTGATCAGATCTTTTTTAGACCATATGAAAATTCATTAGCTACACCATACAGACAAAAGTACTGGGCCACCATGAGCTGGAAACCCATACCATGAAGCTCCTGGCACACAGCGTTTGTGCTGATGTTAATGCTGCAGTTAAATAACTGCAGCATTACAGTTACATTACAGTTATGGATCTAGGAGGGATAAGATTTCATGAATGGACTTAGCCATGCAGTACCACACTGCATGGCTAGGTACTTGATTTTATACACCTGTTGCAAAGGTACTGAGAACAGGTGATTTCAAAGATTAAGAGGTGTGGCCCAATACTTTTGCAAATATTTTATGAATTCCTGTTTGGACTAGTTTTACAACAGTCATCAATTTATGATAATTATACTGACAGCTCCCCAGACTGCCATCAGAGACCACCTTGTGGTCTTGCTACTAAGTTTACTGGATTGATCAAAAGTTTTGTTTATTGCATAAAACACATTTGATTACCAAGGGAGAAATGAGCTTATTTTTGTTTGTTTCAAAATGTACATATTTTCACTTTGAAACAGGCCGGCTGGGGTGTTGATCAATACTAGTAGATATATGCCGAGGGATAATTTCAATCTCGCTTGATCAGCAACACCAAAGCAAATGAACTCAATGCAGCTTACTGTGCAAGTGCATCGACAGTTCCATTATTCAAAGAAAAAAAAATCTGCTGTTTTGATTACGAAAAGTAAATCTTCAAATGTGAAATGACCCCCCCCCCCACCCCCACCCCCACCGCCACCACTTTGAAAAATGTACTTACCAGAAATACTGTCTTATAATTGGGCCAGTACTCTGGTGGTACTCTGCTGTTTATTTCTTCCTTCTGATGAGATTGTGTTGTCAGAGATTTATTGTTCGTTCCCAGTGTGTAAATAAACAATGTGTGGTGGATTAGCAAGGACTGTTAAAATTAATTGTTAAACATTTGGATCTGGGTAGAAGGAATCCTTATAAAACGGTTTGTCCAATCCTGCAAACAAATGTACACACACAAAGTGTTAGGATAACATTATATTTGTGCAGTAGATCAAATATGAATTACTCAAGCAGGCTTTTTGAACATAAATCTTTTTTGTCGAAAGGAATGAGAAACACAAAAGGGCATGAAGTGAGAAAGATGAAACATGAGCTATTGGCCCTTGCCTTTATATATTAGCCTTTATAATAATCCTGGCATAACGCTTTTAATTTAAGGTATGCATATATGGATGCCATGTCAATTCATATTAACCCGGAGTTGTATCAAGTCTGCCCACTGCTCTTGCATGCATTAGAATTTTGTTATCTACTGTAAAAAAAAAAAGGAGTTTCTCCCGACAGAAAAGCTTTAGCGCATTACTTCAGATACCTCTTTATGTACCTCTATGTGGCCCACTGAACTCTCCCATTGCTTGTACCGACAGTTCTATTGGTAGTTTATGCAGAAGTGTCAAACTATGTGCCATGAAGAGCTCAGTCTACAAGGAGCATGTTACAAACAAAATCACAGTAGTTGCAAGGAGTTACATTTGAGGTTAGGCTTTCTGTAGAGTTCAGAGTGGAGCTGAAGCCTATCCCAGCCATAAACTGTATATAAACAATAGTGTGTTCAAGAAAAGTAAAGTAATTGCAGAAAAGCCATAAACCTGCATTCCCCCCAGCAGGAGACGTCTCCTCTGGTTGAAAACAGACCTTAGTAAAAACTGTTCTGATGGAATTATAGGTTCAGTCGATAGTTTGAAGTCATATTAAATACACCATTGTGATCCATTCATTTTCTTAGATGCTTATATGCTAGTCATCGTCCAGGTGAATGATCAATCAGGGTATGCTACCTTTTTGTTGCAAGCCTATGTTCATCCAGTTCCTCTGTCAAATCCCCACCTCACTTGTACATTTGGTTTCAAAGACATAGCAAAAGTGGCAAACTTAAAGAGTCACAGTGGGACTTTGCTAAGCACTGGGTGCATTCATAGTGACATACAATTTTTATATCCAGTTTGACATTGGGTCAGGGACAGGGTTAAGATTCATCAGGTTGCTGGTGTCTCACAGACAGAGACTGCAATTACTCTAACAACAAGGCACCCTGAAACCCCCCCACACACAATCAAACCCAGATGTGAGATGACAGCCACTGAACCACCTTGCCACCATACATATAACAGACTAATTAAAAGCCTTTATTGTAATATATGCACATATGTACTTAAATTAAGTGATCAAGTTTTTTTGCTTGATCGAATTCAGTGATTAGTTTGATGCTGCTCTCAGATCTGTATGCTAACAATGTAGCAAGAGCTAACAGCAGTTAAGCTAGCACTCTCTTTCCAAAGCTAACAATCCTAGTAGCACCCAGAGGGATTTCAAACTAACCACATCATACTTTATTTGTTTTCTGTGGCCACAAAATAACCTGGAATGGTCCAGTGTTAATTATTTAGCATTATCTCTATACAGCATACTTGTAGTACTTATTCAGCTTTTTATTTCACTACACTGTAATCGTCTTCTTGAAAAACTCAGACTTTAACTACCCTCTGCGAGCATATTTATACTGTAGAGTGGTAAAACACTTTAGCTAGTCATTAGGGTTTGTTTTGTTTTTGTTTTTTTTTGGGGGGGGGGGGGGGGGGTATGTATGTATGTATTACTGTAAGTGAGTAAGTGGTAAAATTTTCTTCCAGTTTTAATATAACAAAACTAATAAATTGGAAGACTTTCAAATTCAGCTGACTGAACACAAATTCAAGATTTAGTCTAGTGTGTTTGGGGAATAAAACAGCAGATTCAGTCCTCCGTAGCACATAGTTTGGCACACGTCACCTGTTATAGAGTATATCTACATATTTGGACAGACTTTAAACTCAGTTTTGCACTTTGGTTTAAAGTCAGTTTATCTGAGCAAACAAATTGATGCCTCAGTTTTATTTAGTTGCTAAAAACCACTCAACTTTCCATGTGTCTATTTGAGTGATATAAAAACATTCCCCACATAATTTCATGAAAAAGAATATTTAATATACAGAAAATATCAGTTTGGTAGGTTCACTAATTCAAGCCTTAATAATTAATGTCCTCTGTATATCATCAGCAGACACAGATGTAACGTTAGGGGCACTTGCAGCAGAGATAAACAAACCATAATATGAAATAATGTCAAACTAAAAACTTGTTTGTGCTGTTGTCACATGAATGCATGTGTTATGGGGCGTGTTTGTGTGTTTATCTATACCCATTTCCTCACAACAAAAAGTTATCATTTAAAAAGAAAACTGTAATTTGTATGTTTTTGACTTCACATTGTGTAAAATGTAAGTCAGTGTTAAATGCTATCTGGGGCCTGCCACACAAAGCGAGTCGCACATAGTCATGCACGCACTATCTTTATTCTGATTGAAAATTTGGGGTCAGATGCTGGAACATGACTTAATACGGTCTGGTGTTTACGCGAGGATGCACGTGCACTTAATCAGAGCGGAGTGACATGCAGAAGAAATGAAAATGTCACACATGCCTCAGTGGCTATCTTATTGTAGCACACGATTGATCAGCTACCCGCTGCGTCCCCACTCTTGGTTCTCGTGCATTTACGTCATAACAGAGAACGTGTGCAGGAAAAGAAAACGAGAAAGTGAACATTACGTGATGAAATTCTTCTTTCTGAGTGGTTTGTGAAGAGGCGTAATCAGTTCCACCTGCTTATTCTAAGCTTTTTCTTTATTCGGATTTTTCCTTAATAGAATCAGAATATTAGCCTCCATATAAAGAAAGCCTCTAATATGGTTAACATTAGTTAAAAGTTAAATTCGGTCCAGTAAACAGTGGATAAACAGCAAAGTTTTGTTACAGAGCACATGCAAGAGGTGGGATTTCACGCAAACAGCCACTTACAATTTAATAAAAGTGTGAAATTTGACTTGACGTTCGCACAAAGTGGCAGGAAGTGAATTAGAGATACACGGCACTTGAAGGCAGGTAGAGTATGAAATACTATAAAAAGAATATACACTTGTGTAGGGTTATTAAACAGGGTTCAATATCATTGCTGACATTTTAATGTGCTATGTAAGTCTGTTTTGGGAAATAATAATTTTGCCTTCCTCTCTCATGAAGACAACAATAAATCCCAACTTAGTCTAAGACAGAGCATAATCTCAAAGTGTTTTATTATGATGTCTCTGTAAAGTTTGATTTCTTTTTTTTAACTTAAGGCTTTTTTCAGTTTGTCTGCTGTATATGATAGTGTCATCAGATGTTACAGTTTAGCCTCAAATGTTCTGTTCCTGTAGCGACAGAATAAGTAAGTTATGTAAATCTAAGCAGTCACTAAAAGCTCATCATTGTAGTTAACTTGCAACGGCAGATTTTGTTTGTGGCTTTTGGAAGTACTGGCTTTGAGAGAAGACTAGCTGCACTACAAATTATTCATGATATCCTTTTTATAGGGACAGGTGATAAAATGAGCCAAATGTTGAGGGAGCGTTCCTAAGCCCGATTCATGCTTAAGGATGTTTTGATGAATCATTGGAGCCTGCAGTGGGCATCAGTCTGTGCCAACATAAATTCACTCGGGCCTTTTGACTGGAACACCATTCTCTAACTTTGACTCATCGTACCTTCAAACTGCCTTTTGAGTCCTACCTTCGCATGCCGAACATTTTTTTTTTGTAGTACCTCCCGTTTGTAAGGGCTTCTGTTTTGTAACCGCGCACACAAAGATCTTTCAAATATTTATGAGTTAACTTTCTCAGAAAAGCAAAGTCACTGAACCAGTTTCACAGAATAACTCTGTGCCCTTTGCACTTATCGTTTTAACACTTGCAGTATTTACTGCTGCTGCTTGTATCATATAAGAAGGTCCCCCCTCCCCTCTTAGGTCTCCTCCCCAAGTTCACCAAGATAAGAAAGCCAAAGTTAGATCCAAAGTTAAAAACTGCTTTGTGAGCCAGGCCTCTGAAATATATTGTTATCCCTGCTATTTTCTTGTTGTGTGGTTATGTGTGTCTTAGCTTGTCGACTTTTATGTTAACTTGTCTTCATGTGCCTTAATAGTTGAGGCGTTTTCTTTACAATGTGGGTTTCTACTGGTTTGGATTAGTGTGGGTTAAACAGTACTGTGCAAAAAAATCTCGAGCCACCCTCATTTCTTAACATTTTATTTCCAAGAAACAAGATTATTGTTCAGACTTCCTGGCCAATGGTTCTTCAGGCTTTTTTGTTCCTTTCTTTCACTCATTTTCAATCTATTCCTAGTTCCTGAAGCTGCTGAACAGTGATCTATGAATGATTCAAGCATAAAAAGACACCAAAGTCCAGGGATGAACCAATGTTTTGTCTACATATAACGGTCAGCTTATCAAAGAACTACTTTAGCCAAAACACATAATTTGTTTCCAATTCTTTACCTGAATCTACAAAAAATGTCAAATATAACACAGTTTGACAGGCAAAATTTTTTAAAAGTGATTCTCAAAACCTTGGAATATCTCGACATGCAGAAAAGAAAAGTAGATTATATTCCACTGTGCAATGTCATCTTTTTTTTTCTTTTAGCATGATAATGATACCAAACACACTGCAAATGTAATATATATAGTATTTCAACGTGTGGTTCCACAAGTTTCAATAAATTATTGCACAATTTGTTCAGTTTTACTAAGAATATTGTAAAGAAGTCAGCGGTGGCTCAATATTTTTGTCTATAGTTGTCATTTTGCTGTACATGTACTCCATTTGAGTCGTTTCACTTATGATTTCTGTCTGTGAAACTAGTTTATAGCTAAATTTGTCTGTGTGTGTGTGAGAGAGCGAGAGAGAGAGAAAGAGTCCAATTATATGTCATATACTGCTGCCGCTATTGCCTCCTCACGACTTCTCTCCGCCCTCCTTCCCCCAGGACAAGACCAGCGCTCTGAGCCTCAGCAATGTGGCGGGAGTCTTCTACATCCTGATTGGAGGCCTGGGCCTGGCCATGCTGGTGGCACTGGTGGAGTTCTGCTACAAGTCCAGGACCGAGTCGCGCCGAATGAAGGTGTCCACCGCGCGAGCTGCTGCTGCCTCAGCCGCTCAGGCCTTTCACTGCTCAGCCTTAGACAGTGGTGCTAGCGCCCCCTACACAGAGCTGCAGAGCTACGGCCTGTACGCCAACAACACTGTTAAGATATAAGGGCAGAGCACAGCCACGGGGTAGGAAACGCTGTGATCAAGCCATGATGATGATGATGATGATGATGATGACATCTGCCTCCACACCCCCTCCCCGCCCATCTAACCGTGATCACAGTAGGGCCTCCCACGGCTTCCAGTGCAAACGCTCTCCTGTACTTCTCTCTACCTCTGCCGCTCCCTCGCTCAGTCTTTATGTCACTGATCTCCTGCAGTGTTGTTCAATCACTTGATTCCAAAATTGCCCTTATGCCTGTTTCGTCACGTTCGAGAAGTAAGTTTTCAGAGCAGTTGCTTAGAGTTTCATGTGTTAATGTGGCAGGATTGTTAGCATGTAGCATTTTTTTAATGTAGTTAGTTTTTGCCTTTGAATTTACATGTAGATGGATTATTTGTCACTATATGTTGTTCTCTAACTAATATTTCCTTCTTGACTGTGTGGTTAAGTACACATGTTGCTTTTCGATGTCACACTGCACAATGTTCCTCACAGGCCTTTTGTTAAAACCCATTACTTAACCCATTACAATAATCTACCACAGCACAGGTATAAAGGCAATTTGAATCACAGTGGTACATCTATCTACTTCTGTCCCTCTGAGCAATTCTCTGCCCTACTCCTTCTTCTCTTTTTGCTGACTGTCTCGCTAACGCAGGCCCCATTGTGGTGAACATCGTTTATATGTATACCATAAGGCAGACGTCGTGCGGCTCGCATGTCTTCCATCACTGCTTTGACCTCGAAAAGTCTTAACTCAAACTGCTGTTATGTTCACAGATCTAAAATGTAGAACTTGTTGCTTTATACTTTACTGGTAGATGTGAGGTTTGGTCTTCAGCAGCTGTTAGTTATCAGCTTCGTGGATCAATTTACAACAAACAGCCTCTGATTTATTCTTCCAGCTTCAAAGCCCCCCCAGGGGGGCGCACTGATATCGTTTTCATGTAAACAAAAAAAAAGGCAGGCTGAATGCGAGGAGTGATCGTCTACATGAAATCTCTTATGTTTTAATCAGCCCACAAAGGGGCCACCTGATCAGTATGCTGAAGAGAATGGTGAGGAGCCTATTAGTCCAGCGGTGCCTTTATGCTGTTTGACTTGAAAGAAACAACACCGTTCCAATAAGAGGCCGGTATAATTCTCCAATCCCCGTGCAGCACTTACTGGTTGCTCCAGATCGCACTGGCTTTGCCCGATTTAATCAGCTATAGAATGCGGACAGATAGCGAAGTGGCACGCATGGGCACGTGCACGCACACACACAAGCATCACACATCATTAAGTCAGCATTCGAGCCCAGTGGCTTTTATTGCGCTAGACTGGAGAATGAAGCTAGTAAACCAATGAGTGAAGCCTCAGCTCCCTTCTCTCTGCCCTCCCTTCACTCGGCTCCTCCTGCTACAAATTGGTACATTTGATGCACAATGTCTGGTACCCCAATTTTAACACCGGCAAATATAACTGATAAGGAATGTTTAACAGTTTACTTGCTCCAGATTTTTTGGGTGTGCCTAACATTCAAAAAGGAACATAGGTACATGCAGCAGACTCTTTTGTGCGTGTATTAACGTAAAAAAAAAAAGACTTCTCTGCAGACATTATCTGTGTGCTGCTAGCTCAAACTGTTGCATTCACCGTTTTGATTACAAGATATCGCATGTGTGCACAAATACACCAAAATCTGATCTGTGGGCTAATTGCGATGTTTTTGCTTCCAACAGCAATCCATCAACGACGCCATGCACTGCTCCACCCTGACCAGGATGAGTGGCAACGGGAGCGGCGGAGAGAACGGACGAATCCTCACCCACGACTTCCCCAAGACCGTTCAGACACTGCCCTGCATGAGCCACACCGCCAGCATGGGACTGGGTGCCTCCAGCATGTGATCATCATATTACTGTGCTGGCGGCGAGGGGATAGGCAGGGTGGGGCAGAAGAAGAAGAGCACAGGACTCTAATAACCTCAAAAAAAACATAACAAAACCCATGGCTGTCCGGTTTGACCCATCTATTCTCCCGGCTTTCCCAACTTGAACAAAAACTTACTGCCAAAACGGACTCTTAAAAACCGCTCCTCGCAAATGATGAACAGAGAATCGCAACTTTTTTTTCTTTTTTTTAGTAAGTGGGTGTTTGAAAAATAGATATCGAAAAAAAGAAGGGAAACGTGCTGCAATAAAGAAGTCGTCAACTGGGCGTGTTTTTGGACTTTTTTTTTTTTTACCGTGTTCATTTATGTGGAAAAAAAAAAAGAGTTTTATTCTTCAGTGTGACGCCTGCGCTGTGCCATTTCGATGGAGCTGTTGACGTTAGTCTGCTTGTGCAATATCTTCACCTCCACTGCTGACCTTGTACTACCTAGATGCTTTCCGATGGCTGATGGATCATGTCTTTGCACAGATGTGGCAGAGGAGGACAAACACTTGTGACTGCTACGATGATATGATGTTGTTTTCGGGATGTCCCCACCTTCCTTCACTTTTACATTTATACTCCATTTTTGAAGGACTAAGTGCTCAGAGTAGCATAGCCAATTTTTGTGAGATAGTGGTTTACGCTAGATTGATAGCGCAGATTAGTTCGTCTCACGTATTTTTGATTTGACTTGTGTTTCGATGACGGTTAATGATGTTCAAATCAGAAGTTGTCCAGGCTACGACAAACAAGCATTGCTGCTAGACGTCATTGAGCACATCATGCCTTGTCTTAGTGCCACATGACCATTCAAATGCGGAACATTGTACACAGATTGAGTTTGAGTACTTACATCGATCATCAAAGCAGTCATTGGGCACATTCATAAATGCTCACCTCAACCTACGTGAAAAAGAGAATGGAGATGACACAATGACACATTATCCTGTATGTACAATACTGAGTGACCTTAAACTGTATTCTGCTGTTGTGACATTTATAGCATAATCACTGATACACTGGACAGTCTTTTTGAAGACAAATTTAGAGTTTATCTACAGTTGTTGCAGCATTGATATGTTTTGTTCAGTACTGAGTGAAAAAGCCAGAAAGCCGGCTTCCTCGCTGTTGCTAGCTAGCACAGCAAGGAGGGGGTGCGATTGATACACTCGATGTGACTGACAGATTTGGAGTTAGTATTGCTATTGGAAGTCAAGGTTATGGTGATCACTGCGCTACTTGGCTCTCCCGAGTTCTCCCTTTCAGATCACATCAAGTATCAAGGAATCAGAGTGACAGGCCTGGGACATTAGAGGGCAGATGTGACAAAGGGCAGACATCCTAGGTTTGGCATTTAGGCCCTAAAGTAAGATTCCATACCAGAGCATTTCAGTACATTTAACATAAAACGACCGTCGGTGATGCACTTTGTATTTCTTGGGCCCATTTTGTCACACACCATGGTAATTTATATTCTTATGCATAAGTGGCCAACGGCAGAAAACAAACCTTTAGCTAATTCTGTGATTTAAAACGGAAAGATGATGTAACAGGAGGGAAAACGAGAAACACTGGCATGATTCTATAATTTTATTTTTTTCGTTTATTGACAATAATTCCAGAGATGCGACGATACCAACAATTTTCACTTTTGTTTTTTTTTTTCATTAGAACAATTTGAGTGTTTTGCTGCTGTCTGCACTAGTTTACTTGTTTTTTTATAGCCAGGAGAAATGTGTTGTCACATATTTCAGTATGAAGATGTTTTAATCAAAACGCGATGACAGTGTTGACCCCCGTCGCTCTCACAAGGCTCTGATCATCAATAAATCACAACGGGCCGAAACAGCTTTTGCTTAAATCCCATCTGACCTCAAACCAACATTTTACACACAAGTAAGATATTCATGAATATTCTCATGACAGTAGCAATTATAATAACAGCGCACATTTGTTTTCATGTATGAAAATAGTTTTCATATATGCAAACCAATGAATTGCCTCCAACCATGTACCAACAAATGACAGTCAGCTGTAATTTTTTTCCACAAAGTGCATCACATATTAAAACCTAATTTATATGTATTTTTTAAAGGTTTATTAGGAAATAATCCTTAAAGCAGTACATTCATTAATAATGTGGCTTTCCCACTTATCCAGTAACTACGGGGAATCACGTGTCCTTTTTTAAGCTTTCACCACAGACAGTAATATTTCAATTTTATTTTTTTAAACAACTTCTACACTTTTTCTATGATAGCCCTCTCTGCATTTTCTTTACATAGAAATAGATAGAAATAATTGGTAGCACTATGCTGACTGCAAATAGCGGGAGGACCTGTTATTTTAGAAAAACTGAGAACATACACATGGTGATAAGAAATGTATTGGATGTTGCGCTCTTATCATAAATGCACAAAAGCATATAAGTGGATAGGGTCCAGTGCTTTAGCTTTTTCCTTTTTTTCCTCCCCAGGCTTGCACATTTTGCGACAAATGCATCATGCCTTGATCATCCTTAGGAATTTTGTGTTTTGCCAGCCTCTCTGAAGCATTCAGTCCCAGTTTCTGGGTATTATTGCAGAAAAGGTGCAGGATAAAGTGAAGGAAATATGCAGTATTCTGGTTTGTTGTATCGAAATGAAATTTCAGCAGGGTCAGGTGACTCACTGATTTTTTTAGGCAGTATCAGACTTTGACTAGTTCATTTTTGTTTTGAAAGATTGATAATCATAGCTGGTTTTGTTCTTTTCATTGGATTTGTCAACAATAATTAAAAAAATAAAATAAAATATATATATATATATATATATATATATATATATATATATATATATATATATATATTAGGGGTGCAACGATACACAAAATTCACGGTTCGGTTCGATACTTTGGTGTCACGGTTCGATATTTTTTCGATACAAAAAATGTTCATGCATTTTTAATTTGTCATTTATTAAAATTATAAATATATATTTTAACTCAAAAGTACAGTTTTTAAATTTAACCCTAACCCTTGTGCGTGTTTTTTTATTTTGACAGCGAATGCGCACCTGCGGACCACTTATGTGCAGCCCTGGTTATTTAGCTCATCATATTGCAGCCACAGAAATTCTTTTGTCCATGAAACCATAAAGCTGCACTTTCTTTTTGCCTTATAGTCTGATTTATCATAACTTCTCCGTTTTGTGGTAAGCTTTTCTTTGGCTGTCACTTCTTCACCCTGACCTGTCTTATTTGGCTCAGCAGAACTGAAATGCTTTTACACACACACTCACATAATGCTCAGCGATTCTCTGCGCGATCAACCTCTCACATGTTTAAGCTTGCTGCGTCATGTTTGCATAGTAAGCTAACGATTAATAAGACGATGTCAGAGGAATTGGTGCACAAATTATCATCACTCACAGATCAGTGCTGTCGCTCTCTATACACAGTTCGCACGATTGCAAAGTGAAAGCAAAAAAACAAGCGCAAATTCAAACGCGACTTCAATATGTCACATATTGACAGTGGCTCACCGATGCCAATGACATAATTACCCAGCTACATTTCTGAAAGAATGCAAAAGCATTGACATATATTTTTCCTACAATAGCCCGACGGGCAGGGAAGAGATAGATTTTGGTAGCCCGACTGAAAAAATCGCTAGCTCCGGGATGTCGGGCTAGCAATATTGCAAGCCCTGTATCTGATTGAGGAATCACTCATCTTTGGAAAAGAGAGTTTATTACAGAGAAATGGCTCTTTCCAAAATAAAAGCTATACTATCCGCTTCTTCTGGGCTATATTCTCAGCAGCATAAGGAGAATCATGTGCTAACAGCTGTCTAAATGACTCGGCTAAAGTTAGTAGCATGCTTGCTTTTTTTTGTCTGCTTCCACTTGTCTTTGCACTAGGATGATGTCGGCATAAATGTGCAGTCATAAGATAAGATAAGATAAGATAAGATAAGATAAGATAGAACTTTATTAATCCCTCGGGTGGGTTCCTCTGGGAAATTCGACTTCCAAAAAAAGCACAGCAACGACCAAAGTTACAGTTACAGAACTGTTATATATATATATACACACACACACACACACACATATATAAATACACAGACAAATATAAATAAAATATACAAAGGGGATAAATAGAATAAATAGGAATAAAAAATAAAAATACAAGTGAATTGCACATTTCAAGTATTGAGTCTATTGCACTGTTGACTATTTACAAAAAGTATTGCACAAGGTATTGTACAGTGAGGTGCAGAGGCACTACAGCTTAGTTGTTCCCCCCTCCTTTGTCCTCCTGTTTCCCCTCCCTCTCCCCTCCAGAGAGGAGTTAAACAGTCTGATGGCGTGTGGGACAAAGGAGTTTTTAAGTCTGTTAGTTCTTGTCTTGGGGAGAAGCAACCTGTCACTGAACAGTCATATTCGTTGTGTTCCCACTAGTGCTTTCAGGTTAATCTCGTTGAAATGACCTTAACGCCACAACACGGCAAATCTCCGTTAACGAGCTACCGCCGATAGCTCCGTGCATGGGGCTAGACGGCCAACACGTTAACGAGCTAACTGCGCTAACACACTAGCTCCCACCCATGTAATTGAGCATTGCGTGGCACATCCAACATACTGTTTTACTTTAGTCCATGACTCGCTTACCTTCAGGGTCATACGTCACATGAAAACCAAAATAATTCCAAACGCCAGATCTGAATGAGGGTGGGGGAGGTGCCCTGCCCTCTTCCTTCTGACGATGCTGTCTGTGTTGAGCGCTCAGTGGATCTGCGCTGGACAGTGCAGCCTAGGCGGAGTAGTCGAACGCAGATTCACTGAGCGCTCAACACAGACAGCATCGTCAGAAGGAAAATTGATAAAATAAATTACAAATGTTGTATTGTTCGATACATATGCGTACCGAACCGAAAGCACTGTATCGAACGGTTCAATATCGATACGAATATCGTTGCACCCCTAATATATATATATATATATATATATATATATATATATATATATATACATATACATATATATATACTATTGCCAAACTGATTGTTTAAATGGAGTAGTCGTACAGCTGAAAAATGTGCCAGGAGAGAAATCACTAACAGTTTTTTTTTTCATAACACATCAGAGCCTGGAGCTATGTAAAGGATGCATTATGTGCCTTCAGCCAGCATGAACATCTTTTCCTCTTACATAGCTATCACTCCACCTCAGTCCACCTCCACAAATATTCCACTGCAGAGTACAGCAATTTCACATACCCAAATCGTTAAAAGGCTTTCAAGTAAATATAGGAAAAACCGAAGATTAAGCAGAGGGAGCAAGTTGAGGGAAATGTGAGTAAAAATTAAAGTTCTTTTTTAAAAAAGTGGTTCAAAATTATAGTCCTTGAAAAGAGAAGTCCTAAAATGCATCAACACTGGCTTGATATCTGCGTGTCTTTAACAGTGTCCAAGGGGGTGAGTTTAGTCTAAGGTGACTGGAAGGTCGAAGCGCTTGAAATGGGATTTTCACTGCTGTTGGATGCCAGAGGTCAGCTTTGGATTATGTACTGCAGAATCTAGCTGACCTCTTATTTTACAGCCAAGCGCCTGTACAAAGGCAGCACTCATCCTCTGCTTCCACAAATGGATGTGCTTTTATTTTTATTCCTGAGTTTGTATCCTTTTTTTTTCCTTTTTCGAGGGTACCAAATCTAATGTGGAACCTCTCTTTCCGCCATTCCGCCATAAGTGGGCAAGCAAAAATCATATGTATCTCCACATTGTTATGTATATAAAAGGATTTTTCTCTTCCCCAGTGAAAATGTTTGTTCTCCTTTAAATCAAGCCTCAGTGTACCAGAATTAGTTACCTGCCGTGTGAATACTTTTTTCTTTCCTCCTTCATATGCGTCTTCTTTTTTCTGATGATGTATTAATTACTACGACAGCACAGCACTCTTCTGTGGAGGCTTTATCTTGGGAAATATGTTTTATATGGCATAACAGGATTTGTAAAAAAAAAAAACAAAAAAAAAAATTAAACAAAATGAAAAAGTTTTTGTTTTTTTGTTTTTTTTAAAAAAGGGACATTCAGTGTTTGTATTGTAAAGGAGAATTAGGTGGCACTTTGAAGGCTATGAAAAAAGTAAACAACACACTGATGTTAATTAATCTGCAGACGCTTTTTGTTGTTCAAAGCCAGTTTAGAGTTGATTTTAATTTAATCTCCTGTTGGTTTTTTTTTTTTTTGTTTTGTTTTTTTTTTTGAAGTGCTTAAAATCTATCACCATGTGAATATTTCTTCTTTTTTTTTCATGGTACTTTTACTACTGGAATCTAATCACCAGAAACACTGTCATGTTTTTTTTTTAACTCTACAAATGTTAAAATTGAGTTTTAAAATTCAAAGTTCAATAAATGGGTTCAAAGTTTTAAAATAAATAAATATAAAAGAATACAGAACACTGTTAGGAGTCAGACTTTTGAGAAATCTTCTTTTTTTTCTAACCAAAGTGTCCTGGAAAGAAGTCATCATGCTTTTGTAACTGAATAAAGGAATAAACTATGGATATTTGTTCAGTTTTATTTCCACTGGAGTCATAAATCTCACTCCGTGCCTTAGGCAAATGGTATATGACGTTAGATATTACAAGCAGAGAAGGATAAAGCGTTGCCCAGGTCTGAAAGGAGTGCGCTGATCCAAAATAATAATAATAATCTGAGGTAGTCTGTTTTATTTGAAAGCAGACGAAGGAAGACTGTTTTACATAAGCTGCTAGACAACTGAACAGAAACAATCAGGGTCATCGAGATTAGTGTGTACAGACACTTAATCAAGCAGCAACTCAGTGTGCAACTCACTTGAATTAATTGGGATTTTGTAATATGCATCATTTCCTGTACAAAAACAGGCAAGTGCATATGCATTACCAAACAGCACAGTGTGTGTGTGTGTGTGTGTGTGTGTGTGTGTGTGTGTGTGTGTGTGTGTGTGTGTGTGTGTATCAGTGGATGTAATGGGAAGTAAGGGGATTGTAAAACGGTGATGGCATGCTGTTCATTCTACTGACATGGCAGTCATTTTTCCCATTCTAGATATTTAATCTATAACAGCTCTTTTTTTATTAACACACTTTATTAGGCCAGCAGTCAGATAGTGTTTTTTTTTTCTGTTCCATGCACCTTTGTTATTTTTCTTACATGAAGTACCTGCGTTATGCTGTTATCATTCCTGCCCCACACGGTAGTACTCCAACCTGTTCAGCTGTTGTTATGTGAATCAATTCGATTCAGTCAGGAAGCTCGCTTAGAACGAAGCTATTGTGTGAAAGCGGTCTATGTTCTATGTTTGGCTCATCTCACCTCATCACTCCCCAACAAAAACAGCATGATCAGCACAGCAGGGGAGTCGTGGTAATAGCGTTCCCCCTTCCCAATGGTGAATGAAAACCCGAGCGTACAGGTGGATACTGATTGGAAGCACTTTTTGAGAAATTCTATATGAACAGTCATAACAAGTGTTACCATAGCTTTCGAAGGAGACAGCACTGCGGTAAAAGATCCAGCACTGACAGCTTTAATACTCCACAGTGATTAGCCCCTAAAGCCTTAACCTATTTTCTGAAATTTTCTCTTCAAAATGCATCCCAAAATCTGTCAATGAGAGCTCAACAACTTTGAACAACCTTGGAATGATATGCCCAAGGGACGCTTTGGAATACAATAGATCCCTGTCACCAAGCTTGTGGGAGATTTTATTACTTCACTTCTGCTAAATTAGGTACTAAGCTTGTCTTATAATAAAAAGCAGTAGTCGTTCTAAAAAGCAGAAACTGTTCATTTTTACCAGTGGCCAACTTTATTGAATGCCCAGAAATCTTCTAAAAACCTGCTTTTCAAGGACTTCCATGGGTGTTGTGTACCTGTGTGCACATTTAGAGAATAAGATTAAAACAAATGAAAAACAAATCACACTCACCAGACACTTCACCGTGTACATCTGTTCTTCTGCTTGTTAATACAAATATCTGATGAGCCAATCATATGGCAGCAACTCAGTTCAAACTGAACCAGAATAGAGGCGAAAGTTCATTTAAGTGACTTAGAACGTAGCATGGTTGTTGGTCAGAGTATTTCAGGAGTTGTTGATCTAACAGGTTTTTCTGTCTGAATAAAAAGAAAATATCCATTATTTTCAATATTCAGTTCTCTAGAAGAAAATGCCTTGTTTATGTCAGAGGTCACAGGACAATGGCCAAACCGCTTCAAGCTGATAGGAAGGAAACAATAACCACATGCTGCGGTATGCAGAAGTACATCTCTGAATCCATAACACGTCAAACCTTGAAGCAGATGGGCCACAGCAGCAGAAGACCACATCAGGCTCCAGTCCTGTCAGCTAAGAACAGGAAACTGAAGCTACAGTTCACACAGGCTCACTGGAATTGGACAACATTCATATTAGTGAATATTCACACACATAGTCAGACTTATGGAGCCTCTCACCACACTTCTTTTTCTCTTTCTATTTACAAACAAGGGATGTTTCCACATTCTCTCCACCTGTCTAAACGAAACACCCAGCATACCTCATTAGACATACACACACAATTATGGGCATGCTGAGGTTTGTCACATGGAATGTAAATGGAGCTGGCTCCAGAGGAAAGAGGTTAAAGATATTTAACCAGCTTAAAAAACTACAGGCAGATGTTGTTTTATTACAAGAAACTCACAAACCTGTCACAGGTTTAAACGAACTTAAAACACCTGAGTTTCCTAACGTGTTTGCAGCCTGTTATAATTCTAGACAACGGGGAGTAGCAATTTTAATACATAAAAATGTTCATTTTACAGTACTCGATACAGTTATAGATCCAGAGGGTAGATTTCTAATTATTAAACTATCAATATTGAACAAAAAACTATGTATTGTAAGTATATACGGTCCAAATGTTGATGAACCCTCATTCTTCCACGGATTTTTTAGTGCACTCTCTGAACACCTTGATTGCACACTCATTCTTGGCGGTGACTTCAACCTTGGACTAAATGAAGACATGGATAGGCTCAACACAACAGGAACTCAGCGCAATTGGCAGTCCACAAATATAATCAAACAGTATATGAGCGACTTTGGTCTTTGCGATGCATGGCGCTCTCTTCACCCCACCAGTAAGGAATATACTTTTTTCTCGCATGTTCATCACTCTTACTCTCGTCTGGATTATTTTTTGGTCAGCAGCTCACTGCTGTGTGACATTTCAGACACTGAGATTCATCCTATAGCTGTCAGCGATCATGCTCCTGTATCTTTAACACTAATGCACAAGAATAACACTACGCCAAGAAAAAACTGGAGATTTAATATATCACTACTTAAAGATGAAGACTTTATTAAATATTTTAAAAAAGAATGGACTTCATATTTAGACTTTAATGACACTCCCGGAATATCTGCTTCTGTTCTATAGGAAGCAGGGAAAGCTGTGATGAGAGGTAAAATAATTTCTTTCTCATCACACAAAAAGAAAGAAGAAAACAAAAATATTCAGGAATTAGAAAAAAACATCAAATCACTAGAAGAAGCCTACGCGTGCGACCAAGATCAGGAAACATTGAACAAAATATGCAAAACAAAACTAGAATTAAATGAAATTATTAATAAAAAAAACACAATTCCTTATACAAAGACTTCGCTTGCAGAATTTTGAACACAGTAACAAATCAGGTCGATTTCTAGCTAACCAGCTAAAAATAAATAAAGAAAAAACAACTATATGTGCTGCTAAAGATTTATCGGGGAACACAATATATGATCCTGGAAGAATAAACAACATTTTTAGGGATTTCTATGAAACTTTATACTCACCACAAATAAACCCATCTAAAAATGAAATTGATCTGTTTCTTGACAACGTAACTCTTCCAAAATTACTAGACAGTCAAGCAATGGAACTGGATTCGCCACTGACACCAGGTGAACTCCAGGAAGCCCTGATAAGTATGCCCAATAATAAGGCTCCAGGTCCAGACGGCTTCCCTGCAGAATTCTACAAAGAATTCTGGATAATTTTGGCACCAGTATTCCACGGCATGTTGCAGGAAATCGAGGAAAATGGCAGACTACCACCAAATATGAATTCTGCCAACATTAGTCTCCTGCTAAAACCAGGCAAAGACCCTTTATTTCCCTCAAGCTATCGTCCAATTTCTCTTTTAAATGTAGACCTTAAAATAATCTGCAAAGCTCTCTCAAAGAGATTAGAGAAAATGACCCCCCTCTTAATTCATCCTGACCAAACTGGTTTCATAAAAGGTCGGCACTCCTCAACAAACACTCGTAGATTACTTAATTTAATAGACTACTCATACGATAAAAACATCGAAACCATAATATTATCTCTAGATGCAGAAAAAGCATTTGACAGAGTTAACTGGAAATTTTTATTCGCAACTTTACACAAATTTGGTTTTGGAAACTCTTTCATAAACTGGATAAGAATATTATACAATTCCCCAACAGCTCGTATCAGAACAAATGACCAGACATCCTCCAGCTTCTGTCTCCTGAGGGGCACCAGACAGGGATGCCCACTCTCCCCTTCACTTTTTGCAATTTTTATCGAACCTCTAGCAGCAGCATTTAGACAGGCTACAACAATTAAGGGCATAAAATGTAAGAACATAGAACATAAAATCAGTCTCTATGCGGATGATGTGTTGCTTTTTCTGCAAAACACACAAACCAACCTCTCTGAGGTAATTACTTTAATAAACTGGTTTTCAAGAGTTTCAGATTATTCAATTAACTGGCCAAAATCTACAGTTCTCCCCATTAACTGCTCCTTCCATAATTCTTCCTCTGCCCCACTGCAATCCGGAAATATTAAATATTTAGGTATTAATGTCTCTCCTAAGCTTTCAGACTTAACTAAACTAAACCACATCCCACTTCTAAAGAAAGTAGAAGGCGATCTGACTAGATGGAAATCTTTACCCATATCACTCATGGGAAGGGTCGCCACTATAAAAATGATGATCTTGCCAAAAATAAATTACTTATTTTTGATGATCCCTAACAAACCATCACAAGATTGGTTCAGATCTCTGGATTCATATATTTCCAAATTCCTTTGGAAAGATAAACCCCCGCGTATCAGCTTAAAAACGCTACAAAGAACCAAGGATAGAGGAGGATTAGATCTGCCTAATTTTCACCAATACTTCTTAGCCAACAGGCTTCAGTTCATCTCAGAATGGTTAAAACATACCTTCTTAGTTGAGCCCTGGCTAGATGTTGAACAGGCACTATGCAAGGATCTAGAGATTTCAGACCTACCATTTATTAGCTCAAACATCAAAAGACATGAATGCTTTAAAAGTATCAACATCAGCTTTTCTCTGACAGCATGGTGGGAGTTTCTAAAAATAACGGAGTCTTCATTAATCCCATGCAAACGTACACCTATCTGGAATAACCCTGACATATTACAAAACAATAATATGATTAATTTCCCAGAATGGAGTTGTAAAGGAATTAAATACTTAGAACATATATTAGAGGGAACAGAATTTATTCCATTTGACAGACTAGTTGCACAATATGGGATCAACAAGACAAGATTTTTAGAATATCAACAAATTAAATCCATAGTAAAAAAGAAATTTAACCTCAGTCAAGTTGAATTACAAACACCACTAAGTGCGGCACATTTTCTTACTCTTCTTCTTTCTTACTCTTAAATCCCTCCTCTCTGGAGGGGAGAGGGAGGGGAAACAGGAGGACAAAGGAGGGGGGAACAACTAAGCTGTAGTGCCTCTTCACCTCACTGTACAATACCTTGTGCAATACTTTTTGTAAATAGTCAACAGTGCAATAGACTCAATACTTGAAATGTGCAATTCACTTGTATTTTTATTTTTTATTCCTATTTATTCTATTTATCCCCTTTGTATATTTTATTTATATTTGTCTCTGTATTTATATATGTGTGTGTGTGTGTGTGTGTGTGTGTGTGTGTGTGTGTGTGTGTGTGTGTGTGTGTGTGTGTGTGTGTGTGTGTGTGTGTGTGTATATATATATATATATAACAATTCTGTAACTGTAACTTCGGTCGTTGCTGTGCTTTTTGGAAGTCGAATTTCCCAGAGGAACCCACCCGAGGGATTAATAAAGTTCTATCTTATCTTATCTTATCTCTTATCTTAAATTATTATCTAAAATATACAGAACACTTTCTAAATTAGATGAATCAATATCCCTTCCTATTGCAAAGTGGGAAGCAGATTTATCAGTCAGCTTAGACCAAAACTTCTGGTCTCAGATTTGCTTAAAAACCTTTAAATTAATTAAAAATCCCAGTCTGCAATTAATACAATACAAAATACTACATAGAGTGCACTATACAGGTCATCGGATGTTCAAGATGGGCTTTACATCTTCCAACAACTGCTCACACTGTCAAGGCAATACACCAGACAATTACATCCACGCTCTTTGGTTCTGTCCACGAGTTTAGAAGTTTTGGCGCGAGATATGTGAAGACTTATCAAAGTGTCTGAAATGTAACATTCCAACCTCCCCCTTAGTGTGTTTACTGGGCAGCTTAGATAATGTCACTTCAGAAAAGAATATAGCCCATATGATTTTCACTGCCCTATGCATAGCCAAGAAAACAGTCCTCATGAACTGGAAAAATAAAAATAATCTTAATTCTAACCAATATAGAAATTATCTATTAGATTACATTAGTCTTGATACAGCCTCTGCCACCACATCAGATCAATTGCTCTGGACTCCTTTTATCAGCTCCATCACCTAGTGGGGGTGGGGGGTCATAGTTTGGTCCCGCCTTCACTGTTGTGATTGGTGTGGGGGTAGGGACAGGCTTAGGGCGTCAGGGGGTTCCCCGGAGGCATCTTCCTTGGGGGGCTCAACCCGGGGTAGCGGTCATGTCCGGTTGGGGGCTCTGTTGGCTCTCAGGTGACTGTTTCCTCGCGGCTGCGTGCAGCGGGGCTAGGGGAGGGTCTGTGCTGACGGACGTGGGTTACTGACCTGGTAGCCTGGCTGGCCCTGGGTGGGTCCGGGATGGGCGTTAGGTTCTGGGGGCGCTCTGTCTCTGGGCTGGGGCCCGGGCCAGGCCTCGGGGGCTTGGATCCTGGTTGGTGTGTTGCCGGGGTTGTGGGCGGGTGGGTGCATGGGGGCCCGGCCCTGGAGCAGGGTGCCGCCGGTGTGTCGAACCGCCTGGGGGGCACTTCAACTGGTGGGGGAGATGGTCACATCTTGCAGGAGCTTTCCTCTCTTCAGGAACTCTCTCTGCAGGAGGGGGAGATACAGGAGAGGTGGAGGAAGATCTCAGTCTGGGTGTTTATTGTCTTATGTAGTCTGGAAGATGAGTGGATGGTGGGGTGGGTGCAGTTTTCTCTGTGGTGGGGTTGGGTGGACTGTCCCGGGCTCTGTGGGGCCGGGAGGCGCTGCTGCACTGGGCCCCGGTCTGGATGGGCCTGGGCCCCCTGTCCCTGGCGGGTCGCGGAGTGTGGGAGTGCCTACTGGGGTCAGCGGGGGAGCTGGCCCCAGGGAGGGGTTACCTACCCCTCCCTTCCTTCCCTCCCCATCTCCAGCTGCCTCCCTCTTCCCGCTCCACCACAACCACCCACACATGCAGGGCCTTGGAGTAGGGGTATGTCACCAGGGTGCAGAGGAGGCTACCCCCCCCCCCCCCCCCCTCTGTCCCCTTCTGGCTGCCTCTGCCTCAATTTTATCCCACAACTTAGACATTCACATTACTCACACTCTCATTACACATACATATAGGATCTTGGGGGTGGGCACAATCACGGAGTCCAAATTACCATCAGGGTGTACACCTCACCCCTGGCGTCGTTGCCCACCTCTCAATTTTAAATATACTTAGACATTGAGAGCTATCAGGAGGGACTATGCGCTTACCTGCTGCTCCTTGGCAGGTAGCTCCATGCCCTCCTGGGTTTTAATTGCACCTTAGAACACACATGCATCAACACTACAATGAGCGGGTGGAGGGAGGTTTGGAGTCTTCTCCCACCCCCATTCTCTGCGGCCTGCTGGAGCGGGAGGGCTAGGTGGAGTTGGCCGTCCGACTGCGGTCTGGAGTGTGGGGCCTCCCTGCTGTTACGGAGTCGGGGTGGTCTGCCTCTCCCCACTGCAGGGAAAAGGGTAACACCACCTGGGTCTGGGTGCAGTTCTCCCCTCCAGGGGCAAGGGTACCTAGACCCGGTTTGTAGAGTACGCTTGGGGAGTGTGATCGTGTGTACAGCGTCTCTTTATGTCTGTCTCCACGTTGGTTGAGTGTGGAGTAAGTGCATATGAGAGCATGAGGGGGGGAATGGATGTTTGTGTCTGTGTGTGCCTGTATGTCTGTGTCTATATGTCAGGCTGGGTATCAGACGCCACCTCTCTGGGGACACCTCAGGCCCTCCAAGGTTTGGAGGCCTATCTCCACCTACCACCACTTCCCCTGCCGGTGGCGGACTCCCTCAGGTGTCGGTGCGTTGGTGGTTCTTTGTGTCTGGGGGTGGGCGTCCAGGTACACACCGGCTCACTCCTTGGCGGCCGCTTATCGGGGCCTGGAGCCTGGGGCTCGCTCGGGCCCCTTCGGGGGTGGGGTGCCCCCGGCCTCTCGGCCGGGGGCTCGGTCACTCAGGCACAGCTGGCGGCCGGCGGAGCTCACGGGCGCGTCACTGCAACTCCCCCTGGCTTCTGCTCCGCGGCTGCTGAGTGAACCCTCATCTGGGACTCTCCTCAGCTCTTACTGGAACAGTGGCGCGGCTGCCCCTCTGTGGGTCTTCCTTGGTCTCTTGTGTTCTGGGGGCCTCTGGATGTCTGGAGTTTTGATCTCCTCCATACCTGCTTCACACCCTGGAGGACGGGGCTGTGGCCCCCCCACACTCCCTAGCAGATCGTTACATGGAGAAACCTTTGGAATACAAGCGCGCTGATCCACACAGGTATGCACACGGGTGTTCACTGCTCATAGACCCAAATTACACCTTTCTTGGCTGCTACTTCGAAGCACATCTGTCCTGCGTGCTGCACAACAACATTGAATATTTAGTATTTACTGCTGTTTACACTTAGCTAGATTAATGCGATGGTGTTGTGTTTAGTATGTTGCTTTGTTTTGTTTTTTTGTCTTTTTTTGCTTGTTTTCTATTCTTCTCTCAACAGGTGATCCAGGAGATTTTTATTTTTTTTCTCCCCCCCTTTCTCACTGTCCCTCTCCCCTTCTGTTTTTCCTTTCCTTCCTCTTTCTTTCTCCCTTTCCTATCTCTCACTCATGTCTGTCCCGTCTGTAACATCTGAAAATAAAATATAATAAATAATAAAAACAAAGATCGACCAAATGGACCAATACGGCAATGCCACGATGATCCATTTGGCAAAGTAAATCCATTGGGTATCCTTGTTGGTCTTCAGACAACAATTCTGATGGCTAAAGAACCAAATGGGACAGGCGAGAAAAAAAAAAAAAAAAAAAAAAGGAATTGGACAACAGAAGATTGGAAAAATGTTGCTTGATCTTAAGAGTCTCAAGAATTTATTCCAAAACAGATAAAAGCATGGTTCCATCCTGCCTTGTATCAACAGTTCAGGCTGGTGGAGAGGGATGGGACAGCGTTTATGTGAGGGACTAGCATGGTGAACCTACTTTACCTAATTACCTAAAATAACTGTCAGGGTCCTGGGACTGGGCGACCCAGGATCCCTGAGCAGTTATGTATTATTATTATTATTATTATTATTATTATTATTATTATATGTATTTTGGTGTTGCTGCTGCTCTTCTCCATGCTTGTAGATGTGAGTGTGTGTGTGTGTGTGTGTGTGTGTGTGTGTGTGTGTGTGTGTGTGTGTGTGTGTGTGTGTGTACGTCTGCGGGTATGCTTGGAGGATGGAGCTCAGCCACCTGCAGGCCTGAGGGGTGTGGTCCTGTGGAAGGACTGGCCACACCTGAAGCCACACACCTGCCGCTGATCAGGGCTCGTCCGGGGAGCTACTTAGGAGAGTCTTGGAGCTCCCACCGACGCGGGATCATTGCATGAGACTCCACGTTAGTCGTCCTGTTATTGAGTTAGTGTGTGTGCATGCCCGCAGTTGTATGTGTCCTGACGGCTGCGTCTTTTGTTTCCCGCAGGAGCAGCGTGGAAGACACGAGAGCAGCGAGCACCGGGGGGTGCTGACACGGGAGCGGAGAGAGCACAGAAACACGGACTATTCACGGGGAGACACGACACGGGAGTCTGGGAGAACACGGGGATTTATTGTTACGTTGTTTCACTTTGTAAATAAACACTGTCCATACATAGAGCACCGCGCCTGGGTCCTCCTTCCCCACTCCTTCCACGGTGTGCCATGCCATACCGTGACAATAACTGACAGATAACTGCCAAGTCAGGCTTATGTGCTTTTATAATTAGCAGCAAGTGACCAAGTATGCATGATTTCATCGTTCAACTAGAACTATCTTTCAATTAGAACACGTAATTCTTACTGAGAAGTGTCATTTTTGAAAGTTTATGTACTCTTGACAACAAATACTTCTACACTTTAGCAAAGTTTTGAATGTGCGAAAGGAAAAACGCCCTAATACATCCTGTGTTGCCTATATTTTATTGACACGAAACTCCCATCATCTCAAACGGGCTTCTTGAACATCACAGAGAGTCCTCCGTACCCCAATGGCCTCTACAGTCACCAGACCTCATGCTGTGTCAGTGAAGCTGCTGATGGTTTGGTACAAATCTTACCCCTTGACGATTCAAATTCTTTTTAGCGCACTAATTAATCTATTTCCCCGGGTATGTTGCATATATTTAGACTTGATGCATCATCCTTTTGATGCATAAGGGGTGAAAACAAAAAAAGAAGAAGAAATAGTTTTCATTTCTTGGGATAAACATTTCATGCAACACCCGCTTCTCATATCACTGTTCAGCCTGGAAGAAGAAATTATTATTATTATAATGAAGATACAAATATAGAATGTACCAGCGTGCGCTGCGCCGAGCACACGCGCCTTTGAGTGTGTGTGCGTTTGAGTTTGTGTGTGTGTGCACTTGTGTGTTACATTAGAGATAGCAGGGTGTCATGCTGTGTCACACCCCATGATTAGTGGCATCAACCGTCGGAGAGGCCCCACTCTTTTTCACTCTGACAGCCAGCAGCCTACTGTATAATTAACATCTCTTTTGTCTCTCTTTCTGCCACTGTCTCCTTTTTTTTTCTGAGTGAGGTGTTTTCAGCAGTCACAGGATTTTTGCAGTTGGGTTTACCTCCTCTGACCTGGCAACTTTCTAAATTCTTGTTGTGACTTTGAAATAGGGCTGTTTGAAGAAACGTGTCTGACATCTCAGTATGATTTTCTGCGCCACGGGCCTGAACTAACCACCTGTATTCACTAGGTCTGATATGTGACTGTTAATGTCTAATAGGCATAAAGAGTCTGACAGCTCAAATTAACTTTATCTAAGGAGAATGAAATCATATCCCTAGGTTTCAAGAGCCCAAACAGTCAGACTTTATCTAAAATTAAATCTGGAGGTGCCACCTGTCCTGGATATTGGAGGACGGGTAAATAACATAATTTAGGCTGTCCTGTAAAGCTTCACTTTACTTTCTTCATGAGTGCACTATAAAAAAAAATGCCCTTCAACATCAAATTAATGAAGTTCTCAGAGAAAACTTGCAGATAAAAGAAAGCAGTCGTATTATGTACGGGTAAAGAAAAAAGTTTGATAAGAAAGAAGTAGGCATTCGAACGTAGGGGGCAGGGAGAATATCTTGTTCCAGCCTGGAGAGTCATTGAAAGTGAATGCTAGCTAATTGTGTCCAGGTGCAGATTCCCCACACTTTCTATCCCTCATTAGAGAACTGTTGATGAGCAGCAGCTGAATCAAACATACACAAGTGGACACACACGCACGCATACTCACACTAATAAGCATATTCACAGATTTTCTAATAGGGATGGTTGATTAGCAGTGGGGCCATTTGCCAAGAGACCAAGGCAAACACAGATGTGGACACACAAACACAGGCTCGCGAAATAGTTCAGCTTTGTAGATGAATGTGTCTGACACGTCACTCAAAGTATTTTTTTTTCCTTGTAAGAGAATATTTACAGAAGCACTCAAATGCCTGAGGTTACTTTTTTAAAGAAGTGTCCCAGGTTAAAAAGGACCAAAAAACTGAGGATATAGTACAGCAGGGTGTACAACTCTCAAATAAAAGGCACAAGCTGGTTGGAAAAGCACAAAGAAGTAGTTCACAAGGGATCAGAGGACAAAGTCTCTAGTTTGAGAAACAGATGCTTCAAAGATCCTCAAGTACCAGTAACAGCCTGATGTTCTGGTTTGTTAAGGGAGTAGTAAGCCTGCACATTACTGCTTTTTAAATGCACGTGTGTTAAACATAAGGCCTGGGAGGCCAGGATCGAGCCAGAAAAGACTCCAATCCAGCCCTCTGGATGGCTCTGGAAAACGTGAAAGAGTGCCCAGGTCTTGAACTTTTAACAGTGTAGTCATTAGTTTTACAGCTGATGATAAAGAATCCCTCCTCAATAGCTGTTCAGACTAGATCAAAGTAATGAAGTAATAAACAATTAAATGTCAGAATTTCACTACTATATTCATTTGATTTTTACTGTGGGTTTACAGAAAAAGGATTTTATTTTTTTATAACTTAAGTTATAAAAGTAACCTGTATGTGGCCCATGTTGTAAAATGAGTTTGACATCCCTGCTTTAGGACTGCATCCTTCAGTCCTTTACCTTACACTTCCCTGAAGTCCAGTCTTGGTGGCAGCAGACTAAGCAGTGTACTCCAAATGTCCTTCTTCCCAGCAACACTTTCTAGTTCCTTTTGGGGAATCCTGAGATGCTGCCAGGCAAGATGAGATATATACTGTAATCTCTCCAGCAGGTTTTTCTTTCTTCTTCAGTGTGTCATGATTTATGAGACGAATCATCATCAATTTGCAAAATCTAAATGCATTATAATGACCAACTAAATCACTGTGGGTTTTAATTTCCACAATAATTAGTGAACACAACAAAGCACACATTTCAGCTTCTGTATTTTGAGACCAGGTTTTTGGAGACCTGGAATGTAATTGCACGTGTGTCTAAGGCGCTTCTGTTGTGTAATTGTGCTATTGGCTATAAATAAAATAGACCTCATAGTCAGCACAACACATGGTGCATGTTTGAGGTATATTCTCATGGTTCCTGGTTCCTCTGGATTGTTTGTCATTGTTTCTCCTTCGCTCCTCACCTGTGCACCCTACTCACCTGCCACTTATCACGAATTATTACTTACCCGCCATCCATCATCAGTGACTGCTCCCATGCTACTTAAGACCTCAGTGGAGGCTGATTACTCACTGGAAATCACCTAGCGATTTCCTTGTGTTCTCCTAGTGCTCCTCACCAATGTTCCCTCTAAGCTGCGCGCGAGCGCAATCGCGCACTGCTGGCACGGTCTCTGCGCAGAAAGAATCTGTGTTGCACACAAAAAAGAAAAATCTAACCTGAATTGAAATTTAAATAAATACGTTAACAATTCTGTTTTGCAGTGTGAGTCAGTAAGTGACTGGCTGCTCCAGCCAATGATGCGATTCACATTCGTATATACGCAGCTAATCAACGTCGTTGACAGGCTATGATGTGGAGTGAAGCCACGTTAATGACAACGTGTACAACCACTGGAGATGTGAGGACAGACGGAACAATTGACGGAAAAAGTGTGGACTTTGTACTAGAGATGGACCGATCCGATATTACGTATCGGTATCGGTCCGATACTGACCTAAATTACTGGATCGGATATCGGAGAAAAATAAAAAGTGTAATCCGATCCATTAAATATCACGAAAGCACCTCACAAAACTTGCAACACGCCGTGACTCACCTCAGAACGTTAGCACGACGGAGCAGTATGCATCACGTGATAGAGCGGCTGTGGCATGCGGGACCTGTCGGTGGTCTGGATAGCATTTGGAGCTTCGCTAGCAACCCGGCATTTCATCTCTGACAAAGTTATCCCGAGAGAAGTAAAGCAAGTGTGTAAGTCCATCTCTGAATGTAAAGCATTCCTGCGTTAAGCTTAACAAGCGACTGCCTCTTCTTGCTGCTACTTCAATCATGAAACTGCTTATCGATCAGCTGATCGGCTTTTCTGTCGCGAGTCCATCTCTCGTGTTTGTTTTTGGCCCACTTTGCACCAGAAAGAGGAAACCAGCGGCTGAACAACAGCAGCACGTTTAAGCTTGATAAGCTGTTGTTAGAATTTATTTAATATTACTTTCTACACCAGGATCTTTTTCTACGTAGCTGACGCTGGTAACTGTGCAGGGGCGGATCTAGCAAAGTTTAGCCAGGGGGGCCGATAGGGCATTAACTGGGAAAAGGGGGCACAAAGACATACTTTTCTTTCTTATTCTCATTTAAAATGTCTCGCTTTTAATAAATAATTATCTGACACACAAAGTTTTAATTTGATGTAAAATGAATAGAAGTCAATTACTGTATATAGTGACTATTAAGTCTAATATATATACCCTAGTAAGCTATAGTACTTTTTCCTTTGGGAAGGTACCATCTGTGCAGTCTGCAATTTTGTTGAAGAAAGATGTTGAATCTATTTAATATTTCTTGAAAAATAATTGATTTCTGTGCATTTTTTTTCACACTGCATCAAATTAAGGTTGATTACGTCGATTAAGCATCATGAGGTGGCGCGTGAGGGGTGGTTCCCTATTTTTTATTTATTTATTTTTGTTGTTGCTGGGAGTTGGAACCCTATTAGTTAGGTTGCTTAATATTTACGCTAAGTACTCTTTAAAATACCAGAATAGGGAGGATGGTGTAGGTCTAAGTTTATTAGATTGATCAGTATTGCTGAACTATGAAATATTTTTTTTGTATACAGGTATAACAGAATAGCTTTAGTGTAGTTGTTGTTTTAAACTTGAGTATGAACTTGCAGACTTGCAAAATGCAGCAAGATATTTTAAAAAACAGTTTTGTTGATTAAAAAACACTATATCGGATTCATATCGGTATCGGCAGATATCCAAATTTATGATATCGGTATCGGTATCGGACATAAAAAAGTGGTATCGTGCCATCTCTACTTTGTACCAGTTTTTAAATTGTGTTGATCGGCCACATAAAACCAGAGGTATGATAAAAAATATATGCAGTGTTTGTTTTTTCTGAATATTATCGTTGTTTATATTTACTGCTGAAAGAAACGGTAAAAAACAGTGTTTTATAAGGAAAGGGCTCGAAAGCACTCTCCGCCTGTGAGCAAAACCAAAACCAAAAAACCCTACTGTTTCCTATTGGTGGAAAAATCTACCATGTCGACCAATCAAAAAATGATATGGCAACATGGCATTTAGTTGTTTAGGAAGGGGGGAAGTTTTAGCAGTGACGGTGGTGTTTTGAGATGTGAGAGATTTGCAACATTTAGCGTGTTTGGAGTCTAAAGTTAGTGCGTTGCCTTGTGTTGTTAGTGTGTAATGTAGTCAATAGTTTTGTTGTGTGTGTCAGAACAGTGAGGCGAATACTGAATGTTACAGGTGTTACAGGAGCAGTGTTGGTCAAGTTACTTGAAAAAAGTAATCAGTAACTAATTACTGATTACTTCCCCCAAAAAGTAATCCCGTTACTTTACTGATTACTTATTTTCAAAAGTAATTAATTACTTAGTTACTTAGTTACTTTTTAAAAACACGATTTACAACCTGAATAGGTGATAAAGTGATAGATCTTTCAGCCCAATTCTACTTTTTCTGCATAATCCATCATAAAAAATGTAATCAAATGGAAAAGTCCCTTTTTAAAACTTGTTTTGTTAGTTTTAATCTTTTAACTTTATGCATCAAGCAAAAATGTAATTATATGCAACATTCTCTGACTTGAATAAATTAGTTTAACATTTAAACCTATTTTCTGCACATTCCAGCACATAAAATAATTTTTTTTGTGTGTTTACACTCAGTCTTTCAAATAGATGCAAGTAAAACACAGCAGAAAATAAATAAAATCAAAGACTCAGCGGTCCTGTTGCTCTGTTTTCACCTGCAAAGCAGGACTGGGGTAGGCGGAGGTTTACCCTGGTGCAGGTGTACCGCAGCGGTCAGTGGTTGTGTTGGTGGAAGAATCCGCGAGTTTCTCTGTGAATTTCCCATTACGTGGTAGCGCTCTCGGTACTTGCTTGGAAGTTTAGGGGGTTTTTTTCGCTGTAAAAAGAAGTTTTCTTCCCACGTACAACGGACACTAATGTTTTTGTCACTTTTTATGGAATCAAACTCAAAGTAAGGTCAGTACTTCCACGCTTTAAACGCTGCACGCTCATACTCTCTCCCACAATCGATATGTGATCCATTGTTGATCTGCACACAGCTGTTGCCACGAACATCGCACTTGCTTACGTCACTGTCATGAGACATTCTTGCAAAACAAAATCACGGTTTTAGTAACGCAGTAACGCAGCGTTCCTACGGGAAAGTAACGGTAATCTAATTACCGTTTTGCAACAGTAATCACTTACTTTACTTGTTACTTGAAAAAAGTAATCAGATTACAGTAACGCGTTACTGCTCATCTCTGTACAGGAGTGATACATCTTCTGCTGTCGGGCCTGCAGGTATCAGGCTGTTGTTCTCCTTTATCTCATAGTGGACAGAAATTATTTTTTTGGAGTGGCACAAATAATTTGTGTGGCATCAAATTTGATGCAGAACAGCTGATTGTTCTGTTAATAGTTTGAAATATTTATTTTAAAAAACGCCTAAGCTGCATTTTTAGGTAAACAGCTGCAAAAAACTTTGTTTGCAAAACTCAGTTACTTTTTTGAAGAAGTAACTATATAATTAATTGCCCAACACTGGTCATTACATACTATATTTTGCAGACAGAGAGTTACAGGACTCTCCCCCAGACCAAAGACTCATACTCATAATACAAGTCAGAGCTTTATAAAAAAAAAAAAAGAAAAGAAAAGAAGTTGTGTTTTCAAAATTGGAGTTCAAGTTATTTTTACTTTTACAAGATTTTTTTAAATTTCCCTTGTAAGTGGGCTAAAGCACTTAATTAAAAGTAGTCTAACATAAATGCTGTAATTTGATTATTTTAATAAACCATGTAACTTGGATGGATTCGATGCTGGCGTGACCGCAGTGCACATGTCTAATATTGCTCACAGAGGTCCAAGGGACCGCTCAGGGAGTTTGTGCGTTTGCTCAGACACACGAAAAATTAGAGGGAACATTGCTCCTCACTAATGTCAGCCTCTCTTCTTGTGTATAGATTTCCCTGGACCCTGGCCTATTTCCCTTCCCCGTGAATCCCGAGTGCATGAGCATGTGTGAGAGCGAGTTTGGACTGGATTAGTGTGCGGATTGTCGTGAGTCACAAACTGTGTGAAGAGGAGTTTGGACCTTCCTTTGTCACCTTGTGACACTTGTGTAAATAAACCACCTTTTGACTCTTCATTCAGTGTGATTCCTGCGTTTGAGTCCAGCACTCGTAATCATGACATACTTTTTTCATCTCTAAAATAAATAATGTATTTACCACAGTTCTATGGTCTACATAGTAAACTTGGAGGATAGAAGCAAAGTATCAGTCCAATACCAGCGTTGGTATCAATACTATCAAGTACTTGTTCTTGGAAAACCTCCAAAGAGAAGTGCCCAGAAGGAATTCTAACCAGATGCCTGAAACACCTCAATTGGCTCCTTTTGATATAAAAGAGCAGCAGGTCTAGTCTAAGAACTCCAAAACTCTCTAAAACTCCTTTTAGCTGCTTCTATTTGTGACCTTACTTTTTTGCTAATTATCCAGACTTCAGACTAAAAGTGAAGATTGGAATATAGGTGGGTTCATGAGTTCAATACCTGTGATAGTAAATATCAAATCCACTGACTTTTGCTCTTAGATTTATGGTTTTTGGAATTGTGCCGTTCCATTCTTCCAGGATATAGACACATCAAAATAGCTGTATAATAACTGTTTGGGGTATGGATTTAGCAAAGGGCCAATCAAATATTTTCTGTTTTATTTGTCAAAATCATTTGGGGGATTTGATTAAAAATACACAGGTGGGCTTGTGTCTTGTATATGGCCTAAAAATAATAGACTGTACAGCTACAATGACCGTAAAGGCATCAACATTTCAATAACCACCCTCTATACTCCTAGTAGATGCTACCTGTTCTTCTGCTCATGAGAATATTTTTAATTCAATCATAACTTATGTTGGTTGAATGTGCTGCATTTGTGTGTAACGTTGATACTGTGTGTGTTTTGTTTAAATCGGGTTTTATTCGGGCGTCTTCTCCTGCCGTGTGAGCCATGTTTTTCCAAATAGAAAAAGAAAGGAAATCAATAGCGGTGAAGACGATGCTGTCAGCCCATGTTGGAGGGACGGAGTAAAGTCTCGCAGCCATCGAGGAGGCAACGCTTGTTCCTCATTGGCGCAGCTTGAATAAACTGACTCTGTCTCTAATAAAAGGGCACCGTCACACACAGCTTCACGCCTGTTGCCTCTTCCACATTATCTTTACCTTTCATGTCACTTGTAATTCACCTGTTTCTCTTGGACCTGTCCATTGTTTCTTCGTGTGTGCTGTTTCTACACCCACAAGCAGCTGCGGGCAGTGACTGCACACATTTCTGTGTGGGAGTTCTCTCTCTCTGCTTTTATCCATGAGCAAAGACACACAGACACGGACACGGGTGCATATAAACCCGAGCAAGCGCACATGCACACACGCTACACCCACAAAGATGCTGCAAGACTGAAGCCCTGTTATAGCATGTAGCACCTCTCGTCTTTCATCCATCTAGCCCTCCGGCCCTTTCTTTCATTTGAGTGACTGACACTTACACCATGACGGAATCTGAAGGAAATCTGAAGAAAACATCTAATAACAAGTTGACAATACAAAGAAACAGCCCTCGGGCAGACTTAGTTCTCCCTTGATTAACACGAACGTATAACGCATAAAAACGTGCATGCTTTCTTTTTATCGTTGCAATCACACATGCAATATTTTAGCCATTTTGGATCCTTTTTCTGATTAAATCCTTCAGTGGTTAGGTACACTTTACTTTTCACTTGCATCAGAAGAAGCTGCAAAATTTAAACGGTTTCAGCTACTGCACAGATTTAGAAGACCATTATCTGCATGCCTACCTGAGATAATGTCTCAAAATCAAAGACTGTGCCAGTAATTGATTGATTGATCATTACAATTTCTGCAGCCACCAAAGTGGTGAATGTTTTTATATCTTTTGTGGAGGAAGACAGATTAATCAAAAAGCATGGAACATTAAGTAAGGAAATAGTTGATTTGGGTCCGCAGTAAGATTCTTGCTGCATTCATTAGATACAGTTTCAGCAATCTCAATTTAAGGAAGCAGGAAAAAAAGAAAAAATAGATACAGATAGATAGCTCTGTATATGTGTATAAAAATTTCCCTCTCACCCCTGCAGGTGGTCTATCCTTCAAGCTCGGGTCCTCTAGCAGAGGCCTATATATATATATATATATATATATATATATATATATATATACATACATATATATAATTTTATATAGAGAGAGAAGTCTTTTTTTAATTATCTAGCATACCTTATACACACAAACTCTCACACACACTACTATATGATGAAGAAAGTCTGAACCAGCAGTTTAAGATGATAAATCATACAGTGGGTATTCTTTGGCAGACTTACTGATAGCAATAATTTCACTCTTATTAAGATTCAAGTCATATCCAGAAATCTTGCAGAAATATTCAACAGACTCCGTGAAAGAGATGAGCTGGAGATAAGAAGGGTCACATACAAAAGGACTGCAAAAAAAAGTCAAAAGAAAAAGATGGGTGTTCCATCAGAGTGGCAAATAGAATAGTTATTGTCGTTATACAAAGAAAATGTAGGTGCTCCACACCAACTGTGCCGGAATAAAATAACCCTGGACTCACGGGACATCCTTGTCTAGCCGAATGATGAAAGTGGAAACGATCTACAAGTATGCTGTTGGCCCTAACAAAGGCTAATTATTTCTTGGAATAAAGTCGTTTATTCCAAGAAATATTTTTCCCCCAAAGCCAAATTTCTCTAGAGTGAAGAAAAGATTTTCCACTCTATCAAATGCTTCGTCAGAGTCTAAAGATATCAAAGCCTCAGGAAATGTTGATGGGAGCTGTAAATGATGTTAAATACTCGCCTGAGATTAAAAAAAAAAAAAAAAGTGCCTGCTATGAATAAACCCCATTTGATCCAGGGACATAACAGATAGAAGGATGATTTCAGGACTCTTGGCTAGTAGCTTCAACAATAATTTAAAATCAACATTTAAGAGGATTATAGGACGATATGAACCACACAGCAGGGGATCTTTGCCTTTCTTCAAAAGCAAAGAATTTGACATCTTGGCCAAAATCATAGGCATGAACAAATCCATCTGCCAATAACAGACAAACCGTTTTTCTTAAAGGTGCCAAACTTTTTACACTCTGTTGAGCTCAAGCTGCTGCTTTAAGTTCTGCAGCTATGATTGGATGCCCTAATTTCCTACCAGCATTTTGCTCGGTAATCAAATGATTGGTTATTAAGGTTTTCCACATCAGTTTTATTGGAAAAACATTCAGACCAAATTTAGCACTTATCTCCTAAAAGAATGTAGAGGGGTTGTAATGACCTGATTTAAGGCAATGATGTATATATGAGTCTTACATATTTAAGATGTGTTAACTTAAGATGTGCACACTTACTTTATAAGAAAACTACAATAAAGAAAGAAAGGACTCCAAGTAAAAGAATAAGGCCAAAACTTTAGAGCCAGGAAAACAGCAACAACAAAGGGAGTGGGTTTTTTTTATGGCAACATATGAGCAAACAAATGTGCTGGCCTGAGGGAGGATACCGTTAAATATTACTTAAGCACTTCAGTGGTCAGTACGCACATCAAGGCTAACAGTCTGAAGCTCCACTTATCCCATTAGCCTTTGATTTATTACTGGTAATGTGGTTATATTGCTCTGCAAATGAAAACGTATGAGGTTATGATGAGTTATTATCCAATTGGAGTTTTATTGGTCCTCTCACATCTCTGTGGTGTTGAGGGTCACTCAGGGACTGGCTGCAAGGGACAGTCAATCACAACAGAGCCTGTTAGTCTGATGCTCTTAAGATTAACTGTCCCTGTTCGAGTCGTCTCTCATTGTTGTCGGAACAGGAAAGTTGCTCTGCTGCCGGACCCACTGAAGTTAGGAGGAAACTGACACCCTGGACCTTGTTTCTTGTACTGCCTTTCCCAACTGTCCATTTTTAACGGACAAAAGTAGACGCTGGCCTTGTGGGGAAGATGGATGGCCGTAGTAAACAGGCACTGGAGATGGAAGGAACAGGAATGCAAAGGGGAGGGAGTGAGGGAGAGATGTATGGTAGCCCACATCGCCTCAGACAGAATGACAGATGATAGGATTATGGAGCATGGCTACTTTCCACAGTGATCAAAGTTAGGTGGCCTCCCTTTACAACCAGGTATAGTCCGAGCCAATCGCTTTGGTGGATAGGGTCAAAAAAGAAGAGAAGCAGGAAATAAACCTCCCATTTCAATGTAATATTTCACTCCATAGTGCAAAATTCCCTGCTTAAGTCCCTGCACTGCAAAGCAACACTTCGATTGCTGTTTCCATTATTTGCAAAAGAACTGCTCTCCTGAAATACCAGGTATTTTTCATTCTCCCAGTCAGTGCATGGTGTAGCTGCTTGCTTCGAGTTGCAAGTGGGCAATCTCTTTCTCTTTTCATTCTCAATGTTAAAGTTCAGACACTCTTATAAACACTGCTAACTCTAAATTACAGTCTCCCCCCACCCCCGTCTTCCAAGCCCAATGCATATTTAGCAGGAGCACAAATGAAATTTTACCATAACAGTCACATTATCTAAAAAGCATTACTGTGGTAATGGCAAATTTCTTCTCATGCACTTATTTAAATAACTGCTTATATGAAACAGCTGCAGAGAGCATGTGTGTATACACGTATAGCCCACATATGTGAGTGCGTGTGCAGGTTAGCGCACATTGGCGTGTGAAGCAGGTGGGATTGTAATTTTGGTAAACACATGGTGTGAAGTAAAGCCTGAATAATGGATTCAGCCACGGTAAGAGTAATCAGTGAACCCTGAGCTCAGCCTATTGAAGTTTAATAACATTCTGAATGTCAGAACACATGACAGCAGAGAAACATAATCCCCTCTCCCTGTAGAGAGAGGCCCAAACGAACTCTACCTCTCTCTCTCTCTCTTTCTATCCCCTTCCCTACTCTCTCTCTCTTTCTGTCACACACCGCACACACACACACACACACAAACACACACACACACACACACACACACACACACACACACACACACACACACCAAGGTTGGTAAAGCCTTTTCAGATTAGCTGGTGTGATTTAAACAGCATTTAAAGAGAAGTAAATAAGGGGAGAGTTCCAGTTCACCAGAGTTCACATATCCCCATCCCCGCAGAGTTCTGTCACCTTATCACACTCAGGTTCTCTCTGTTTGATCATTAGAATTAAAGTTACACAGTGCCCCGCATGGCTTCTTTTCTGTTTCCAGCTCATGTGACCCATTCTGTTTGCGGGGCTTTTCTGCTGTGAAATCACCACTTGTTGATACAGTAGCTGATACTTTGAAATGCTTCTCAGATTTCCATTAAGATCTCGAGTTAAGCGAAAAGAAAAGGGCTTTAGGCTTATTAGCTGGCCAGAAACAATGCCTAATGAATGATAATGCTACTCTGTCTGCTGGATGTGTAAATAAGCATCTATTTCCTTAAGTGTGCTTGACTTGAAGTCTATAGGATAATGATGTGCTTCCAGTTCCCTTTCCACTGGCCCAAGTTAGTGCTGTGCGATACTGTAAATTTTGGTATCGATCCTATGCCGATACTTTTAGTCAGGTTATGTAGAGCAGCGGTCCCCAACCTTTTTTGTGCCACGGTCTGGTTTATGCCTGACAATATTTTCACGGACCAGCCTTCAAGGTGTCGCGGATAAATACAACAAAATAAAACTAGTACCGGTACCGAAAAAAAGAAGATTTATTCATAAAACACGTGAAAAGACCCAGGAAAACCGAGTCAATGATAAAAACGATAACAAAATAACGCTGAAAACCGATAAAAACCCTGAAAACCATACATTTCACACCTGAGCCTCAACTCTCATGGCCCAGTACCAAACGACTCACGGACTGGTACCGGTCCGAGGTTGGGGACCACTGATGTAGAGGACAGCAGTGTGTCATGCTTTATGAGTTGAAGCATCATCAATTTTGAAATTCTGAACAAATTTTAATGACCACTAAATCAGTGTCATTTTTTTTTTTTACATTGTGCAATAATTAGTTAATACATAAAAGCACACCTTTCAACTTTTCATGTATTTTGAAACTGTTTGGGGGGGGTGTTGGCGACCTGGAATGTAAATGTGCCTGTCTTTAAAGGACATATTTATTTTGTTAAATGTGCTTTAAAAAAAATAGACATGACAGTCAACACATTTATAGTGCATGTCTGCGGTCTATGTTTTCATTTCCAAAAAAATTTTATCAATATTTAACACAATTCAGTGGGCTACATATTCAAGTTAATAGAAACAAAGTATCGATTCTATCGGGCTATTGGTCCAATACTAACACCAGCGTTAGTATCGTTACTGGATACTTGGATCGATCCAGCCACTTCTAGCCCAAGTGGCTGAAAAAACAAACCACTTAATGCGATTGTTCAGCAAGTGGATGTACAAACCTAAATGTCGCATTAACATACAGCAATTTTTAGGAAACCTAAATCAAAGGTTTTATGATATTTACCCCACCCACACTGCTGTTTTCTATAATGAAACTCAAGGCCAGTTGCTGATTGTCGATGTTAAATAGGGAGCATGCAAATAAAGTGTACACGGGAAGAAAGGGATTGTGAAATCATGATAGCTAATGATGTTGCTTGTATCTGAATGCCTCATTATCATTCATTAGCATGAATTCAGTACTTGAATGCCTCTTTATCTCTCTCCATTGCTCCCTCTGCCTCTCTCCATCCATCTCTTCCCTGTGCCCTCTCACTCTCTCTCTGGCATCTATCACATCGTCTCTCCACACAGTCCCCCCCCCCCACCCCAACCCCATCGTCACATTTTCTCACTGTCCCTCTGTAATCTGTAAAACCGCACATTTGGCTCGGTACAGAGAGCGATGAGAGGAAATGTCACATTCCAGCGCAAAGCAGCGGACCATCACACTGGAATGTCAATTGGCCAAGTGGTGTTGGAGGTGGAGGGAAGAGGTGGTAGCGGTGGTGGGGGGACGGCTGGATGAATGGGCGGAGGAGTGGAGGATGACAGGAGCAGCCCCATTCTATTGTGCGTTTTTTAAAGACATGGCGGTTTTTTAATGATTATTCTAATCCCACCGAGGACCTCTCAGCCAGAACTGGGTGCCTTATCTGCCCTCCACAGTCATTCTCTCATTAAAACACAATCACAGGCCACCAACTCTAATAAACCTTCAACTTCCTCTTTGAAAGAGGGAAGGGTGGGGTGGTGGGGGGTGCAGATTACAGTAGGTCTGTCTGCCAGCGCCTCTGTACGTGACACGTGGAACAGGAATCCTGCTTCCAATCACTTCTTGTGCAAAAAAGGCTATTTTAAAAAAAATCATTGGATTTGGTGATATTTTTTTTTATATCCACAATGAGAAAGGTCACTCTTTAATAAAGACTATAAGGATTATGGAGTGCCAAGTGGGATTTGGCTGGCGTGTACCTCGATTGTTTTTGATTGCCTTAGAGAAGTGACTTGGTGCACACTTTTCAAGTCACTGTTCTCTTGGAGTTGTCCAAAGTTAAAATCAAGCCAAACATTGCATTGATGCTGCAGCCCACAATCCATTTTGACTACCATATCCCCCCTTTCACTCTCTCTCTCTCTTTTTCTCTCTCTGTGACAAACACACATGCACAAACACACACTCCAGACAGGGTTTTAAACCCTCTTTAATCATCAGCTCAAGTGAATATATCAACCTCTGCAGCTTGGCTTTAATTCAGACATGATGCAGTGAAGTGGGCCAGTTTTGTCAGCTGCTTAACAGCTTCAGTATTTAAGTATATATATAAAAATATGTGTGTGTAGGACTGGATAATAAATCAGATTTACTGACAATAAGAATCTCTAACCGATCTAAATGTACTTTTACAGTTTTCAGTAAAACTAAAGGCTTTTAACTGGCAATATAGCAAACACATTCAGATAAACAAAAGTAAGCCATATTTCATTTGTGTGACTCTATAAACTGTGCAAAGCTTTCAGGAACTTCAGATATTTGGCGTCATGGAGGGAGGCATTACCTGGCAAACAAAGGCCAATTCTTGGCACTATATTGAGAAGTGGTCTCATTTTATCTTTACTGTGCACTGTTGTAACTGCAACAATGTAAACCCTGGAAAAAATGAGGCACATGAAAGGATAGAAAAACTTTTGCTTAGCTTAGCATCTCCTAGTAAAGGACTGCTGCTGGCTTAATGATGACAGGATGAAGAAAAGAATGGGCATTGTTTCCCACTAGTGATGATTAAGCAAATGGAAATAATGATCCAGCATGAGAACAGAAAAAAAGATATTTTTTTCTCAATGACTGTGAAAAGGAAGACGCCACAGTAGCTGGGATAATATCTTCTCTATTAAAGGTTATATGCACAGCTGCTCCTATCTGACTCATCCTGGACCTCTGCAATGCACCACCTTTTTGTTTCTGTTTCCTTCCTTCTCCCCTCCAACCCTTTCCGCTAAACCTTCCCTCTGAAACATTCTGATCACCACTAGCTATATCTGAGTGGAAAACAGAAAGAGACTGTCTGCCACTCTCAACAGAGTATTAGTGATCTAAGTCCGATTCTTCTGTAATGTTCCACTTTCATCTACATGAACACTGCTATGATATTTATTTCCAGTCCACCTCCCTCCCACGTCTTCCTGATACATTTTGACAAAAGGTAAACCGCTATGGAGTTTAAGTGCTTCAAGAAATCTTAAGGCCACTGCTTCCTTCGAATTCCAAGTACTTTGCTGACTTGTCCCTCAGGCCATAGCCCCTGCTTGCATGTCAGATTCGGCATTATGTCCTTTGCATCTGGACACAGCTTAGAGATGTAAGGGGAAGAATTTATGGAAATAATATGCATTAAAAAAGATGAGAGAGGAGCTAAAGTCAGAGCAGGCACCTGTCATTGGTAGTGATTCAGAGGTCTATGAGGCCTCTCACTTTGCTCCTAAATTATTCATGCAATCTGTCAATGCTGCTGTCTAGGCAGACTCCTCTCCTCATGTGTTCAATGATGACAGAAATCCTGCGCTATGTTCACTGCTATCTTCTGCAAATCCCTCACCGTAGACATCCACACTCGCAAAACTTCAGCACATGCTTTCGTGTGTATGCGCGTCTGCGTGTTTTGATGAGGGTGCATGTGCACATGTAGATATTAGTGGGCTCCCACTTGGTACTGATAAATATGGCTACACGTGTGCTTGGGTGTCTCCTCTTGAGAATTTCAGTAACTTTAGAATCATTTTTCATCTTTGTGCTCTTTGTGAATGTTGCCTTGTGTCTCTGTAATGATGCATTATGCATATTAGATGCAAAACGCACTGTGGAATATGAATCCAGGCACAAATGTGCACATGCAAGCGTCACAAACACATATGAAGAAGGAGCTCCTTTGTTCTTTCCCATCTTGGTGAGAAGTAGCTCTGCAGCACTTTACATCCCTTTGTGGGAGACTAAGAAAAAAAAGACAAACATCCCTCAGATCTTGCAAAGAGTATATTGTGGAAACACAAGCATCCCCAACATGGTAAAAGTCTTAATATCAAAAACAAAGGGTGCAGGATGCACCAATGATGAGCCTTGAATGATCTTTCACACTGCACTGCAGTTTTCTCTTTAAATTGTATGATCTTGTGAGCAAATGAAATAGAGCTTTAACGTGTTGCCAGTTTTTTTTAATCTGTCTTGGTTTCAACAGTGTGGCCCACACTGTTAAAACCAAGACAGACGCAGCCGTAGATCGTAGTGGTCCAGGCTACTGTCCCTCAGCATTAAGATGGATCATGTCTCATCTTTAAGGCATTACTACTTAGACTGATGACACTTTGGTTTTTAAAGCAGTCTTGGTGTCACATTGGACCTTTTTCTTTCATATTCTATTAAAGAAACTGCTTCTGTGTTCTTACACTATGTTTTGCCAGAAGCCTCAGAGATGATATAAGCAGCTGAATAAACAGACTAATAGAAGGATGCAGAGTTAGAGACACTAATATATTTGTGTGAACACACTTTAAATATTGTGCCTGAATACACAGGATGTTTGCTTCCAGCAGTGATTTCTAATTAAGAAATACTCACTGAGAATATTATCAGTGTAACACAAACCATGGTTAACAGCTTTACCTCCATGGCAACTAAACATAAAATTCTCAGAAACTCCCTGCCTAACTGTCTGAGCAGTTAGCCATTGTTTCATGGTAACCTGTAGGTGCCAACTCTTTACTAAAACACTACTGTTTTTCCCCTTCATTTCCATTTCATCACATCTGACGTTTCACCTCGTTGTGCTGTTGCATATTGTCACAAGATTTGTTACGGGACTTACTGATAAGATAAGACCTGAAGGCTCAACAGTAAATACGTTCACATCGACTGAGGGCTTTGCCTTTTGCCATTCCTGTTTAGACGTTCCTTTATCTCCCAGAGACATCTCTCCTTTGCAACAAGCTTAACTTCCAAATTCTGCGGGGGTTGGGAATGCTTTCCTGTGATCACGTCATGGCGTCTTGTAGCTGGTTAAATTATGACCACGAGGTGATGGGATCAAATAGAATAATCAAATCGATCATGCGTGTATTTTTTGATAATATAAACCAATGTCTGTATCTGTTATATCAAAGTGGTTGCCAAATCACTTTTCCCCCCCACGGCTGTCTTTTCTAAGTCAGAAGTATAGCAACTTCTTTCTTCCTTTCCTCATCTTTATGGTGATCATTATCCCCTCCATTGTCTTGGACCTTGTTGTAGATATGATCTGTCACACTGTTTTTCATTATTCAGATGGTCGTTAGTCAAACGTTATCTCTCCCATAAGTCTCCTACCATCCTGACACTTCTTTAAGCAGAAATATCTGTCTTTTGCCTTCACTGAAAGCTAAGCCTTGTGATCCCAGTCTGACTTTTGTTCTGCTTCATAGTGCCTTTGGAACTTGTTTCTCAGAGGATTGTTTTTTAAATACGGTTTAAGTGCTGTTAATGCATGGGCTGTTATGGCGGAGACGCCGGAGGGAGAGGGTAGACCCAAAATGCAGAGTTAACGTGGCTTGGACATGAAAACTTTATTACACAGAACTCAATACTCAGTGATACTAAATATAACGAGAAAGCCGTGATTGGAATCCGGTGCTTGCATCTAAGAACAGATAAACAGGCAATGGGTCGTGGTTCCGGGAACAGAGACTGGAGAGCAATGAACCTAAGCTTCTCCTAATCCTACATTAGCAACCAGAACAACCAGAACACTGTCGAGCTTTCAGGACAGGAGAAAATATTGCTGTCTGGAACATGCAAGTCTGTCAGCAGATATCCTCATAGTAGGTGTCATATTTCACTTCTCTGAAGTCAAAATCCAAACAGATGAGATGGAGGATATGGATTCAAACGGTGAACGCTCCACATAAAGCTGAATCCATCAAAGATGAATAATAACTCCCTCATTTACCAGAATGTGAGATGCTACGTAAAGCTTTTAGCTCAGTTGTTAGCACTAGGTTAGCAGCAAAGAAGGACAGCTGAAAGCTGAATGTTAATTATAATGTAATGTAATATGAGAGCCGATATATGAATAAAAGGCAGCGGTGTAGCAGACTGGACTGCTTTAACTAAGCTGGAAAACTGGATAATTTAGCTTAAGTTTCCAATAGCTTAAAACCCAGTACTAATATTTAGCTGTCACCTGAGCACATATCAGAATTATGATTAAAAACCTCACACAAATGTTAAATAGAATAAAATATAAACAGAATGAAATAAATTTCACAAATAAATTTGGAACAGAAATTAAAGAAATTTGTGTTTGGTTGATTCTTTCTTTAAATGATGTCACATTTAAAGGGAAATACATTTATCAGTTGGGCAGCAGAGTTTAGTATGCGAGTTGTACCCATGAAAAACTTCCAAATCTTCTCTCCCAATTAGGGTTGCCAACTCCCTGAAAAATAAATAAGGGACACCTCGTGGCCAGGGCCGGGCGACCCAGTTGTCTTCACCCTTCCCAGTGTGGTGAATTTTCTAGCTCTTTTTTTGTGTGTGAAATTATTTTTTTTAACCCTTTGACTTGAATTTGATTTAAGTAGATGTGTATTCTTTGTGATATGAACACATGTGAAACAAATGATCATTTAGCCATTTATTTTTAGCTCAAAATGACAACATTAACACATAAAACAGGTCTCTTTCTTAAACAGAAGCCTGTCATGCTTAACTTTTGAGAATATAAGTAAATCTTTCTTTAAAAGAACTCTGTCCTGCTTAACTTAAAATTATATAAATTAATAGAAAGCAATAGAACGAAAAACATTCTTGTAACAGTGCACATTTAGTGCATTTAGTACAATTGGCTTCAGCTGAGGTATTATTTCAGCTTTTCTAATGCTAATCAGCTGCTCCCGTTTGAAAACCCGCTTGTTCCCATGATTACGCATCATAACTCATCATCATTATTCATCTATGTATTACTTTTATGTATTAGTCATCTATTTGTTGTAATCATCTATCCTTGCAGTCGTTTATTACACAAAATAAATTATATTATCACACTTCTGGCCACATAGCGCTGATATTCACTGCACATGCCCATATTAACTTTTTCCAGCCAGGTGTTTTCCTTTTCCCATTCTTCCCTTTCTCTGAGGGGAACAAACATTGCTGCTCTAATGCTGGGCTCACACTGTGCGGTTTTAGGCCCATTTTGAGATGATTTTTGAGTGATCGGACCGATTTTGGCCTTCATCGTGCGTCGTGTAGTATACGTGGGGTAACGAGAAGTGATTAACACCTCACGACCAGCTCCCGATCATCAATCGCTCGTGAGCCGCTCACACTGCTCGCGCGCAAACACGTAAACGCCGTGAAAAAGACGGAGCAGCACGGCTGTGCAGCGTGTGATCTGGACACAAGCGATGGAGGCACAACTTGTAGAACTTTGAAAAGCTCATCCGAGCCTTTTCGATGTGGCCTCACAAAATTATCACGACCACAACAACCGTGAAAATAGTTGGATTTACACTGCTGCTAAATCACAGCTGCCTGATCATGTTTTTCATTAGCAATTTAGCAAAGTTGATGGTAGTGGTGTGTCTGTGTGAGTGAGAGACAGAGAGAGCGAGCGACAGATTTTCTGTTATAACCTTAATTTTATGGACGCACAGTGTGAGCACTCAGGTCGCATCAGAGCATCGGGCGGTATAGTGTGAGACCTGCATCGTGACCTACCAACTTCTAACCCCTGCGAGTCAATCGTGCAGTTTGAGCAGGAGCTGAATAACGCGACTGAAAAAATCGCACAGTGTCTGCCCAGCTTTAGGTGTACTGTCGTCCGAGACTTGCACCACAGTGACGGCGTTTGTTTCCCTGTTGGCCATGCTTCTTGTTGTGGTCATCTGTTGTCTTCCGGTATTTTCTCCGTAAGCGACCTTTCCTCGACCAATGAGATGAGCGGTAATCTGAATTGTCATACTCGAATTGTCATAAGTGTGCTGTCAGCTCATTGGTCACAAAGCAGGAGAGGGGCTGGGAATTATGTTTTCAAACAAAGCGTTAATTCCATTAACATTTATAGACTACTTTTGATTCTCACTGTATTACGGGACAAAGTGCGTCCCTTATTAGCTCAATACGGGACGTGTACTTTTGTTTCTAAATACGGGACGATTCCGTTTTTTAAGGGACGGTTGGCAACCCTACTCCCAATGCCAAACAGCTTGTTTTGCTATTGACTCTTGTTTGTTGTCATGTATTGGATTGAATCATTGAAGTCTGAAGAAACAATATACAGATATACTGGTAATTTAACAGTTTATTAATGTAACAAACTGGGGTCTCAGTAACATGTGGAAGAATCATACACATTCACAACAGCCAGGCATCTCCTCCTCATGCTGGTCACCACCTTGGTCACACACTGCCGGGCGATGGCATCCCATTCTTGAACCAGCGTTTGTCGCAAGACAGCCAGTGTGGTTATGTTGGTCACTCTGGAATGAACAGCACGACCAAGCTGATCTCACAAGTGTTCAGTGGGGTTTAGTTCAGGACTACAGGTAGGCCATTCTATCCTCTCAAGTCCCAAATTCTGGAAGTAGTGTCTGAGTTTTTTCCCCTCACTGTGGAGATATGGGATTGGTTGCAGAATCTCAGCTCAATATCTGCCAGCACTGAGATTGCCTCCAGTGATGACAAGTCTTGTTTTTCCAGTGAGAGCTATGCCATCCCACACCATCATACTGCCTCCAACAAAGGCTATTACCCTATCAGTACAGCAATCAGCATAGTGTTCTCCGCGTCTTCTCCACACTTTGACCCTACACTCATATTGCTGTAGGCAAAATCAGGACTACTTTATGAACATAAAGTTACCCCACACATTCAGATTCCAGTGTGCATGAAGCACAATCAGTTCTGATGATAAAGGAAGTCATGGCAGGCCTCTTGGCAGTCATATGAAACCAGAGATTCGCTGTGTGCAGTCAATCTGGATTGTCTGTGTAGAGAGCCGTCAGCCATATCATGCCGCAAACCTTGACTACAGAACAGAACAAGAACAGACTAAGCTGTTTGGCACTGGCAGAGAAGATCTGGCAAGTTTTTCATGGGTACAACTCACACACTAAACTCTGCTGTTCAACCCACAAATGTATTTTCCTTATAGATCTGACACCATTTAAGGGGACATAAAAGGGATTTCCAACTGTGTAAGATTTATTGCCAAGAAGCATTGTTGCAACAAAGAAATAATCGACCAAACACAAATGTCTTTACTGTACTATAATCAAGGTAGGGATATATCCAACTTCAATCTGTTTGAACTGAACACAGCCTTGAGTGCATGCCAGACTGAGATCATTGAAGTGGCTGAAACTTTGCATGTTCAGCACACACTTATTTAGTGACACTTGGATGTCCATCTATTACATTCCTTCAAAGTCCTCACAATAAACAATTTTGATATAATGCACATGGCTGTTTTGTGTATTTTAGGTTAACCAGATAATGGAAGAAAATTTAAGCATGGAGTTTATAGCAACAACCTTCAATCAAATAGGAATATTATGTTTCTTATGAATCATTTTTAAATCCAATCGTCATTCTATTGTATATATTAATCGCCATCTGTGGGTGGACAGCAAAGAAAGAATTTCATTGCACAGAGAAATGCCTTTTTCTCTTGTGACACATGAATCTCGAATCTGTTCCTATATTATTCTTTAATCTAATCTATAATATAAAGTAATGAGGGTTTGAACAGTGTCTGGCTATACATCGAAAGTTTGTACAGGCAAGGTTCAACTCTTTACCCCTTGAAAGCTGACCAAGAGTCACCACTGCAGCTCTTTTCTCTGCGGTTTTTGTCATATTTCAGGCCTGCTTATTAAATAAAATGACTGGATGTGCATCAGTTAGCGAGGGTGGTCTGTGCCTCTTTAAATTATTCTAATGGTCATCAAAAAAGAGGTTTATTGATATATACTTGGGTGTCAAAATTAATATTTAAATGTTAGTGGCCAGTTCATCAAATGCATTCTTTAAAGAGTCCAGGAATTTTAAACATCCACACAGCAGAGTAGTCAAGCTGGGCTGAACTTCCTCTGACATGCTCATGCTCGTATAGTAAAAACACAGTGTAGCCCAGCTTCCCAGTAGCTTCCACAAAAACAGTCATTAACCTTATCTTGGAGCAAGCAGCTGGCCTTTGACCCTCAAATACAATTCTGAACATCTATTCACATAATGCCGGTGGAAACTCAACCACGGACACATTCATATTCCTACTAATTCCTAGAACAACCTCTTGTTATTATATTCAGCTCTCCCTTTTCTTTGTTCTCGTACACCAGCAACGCGCCGTGCATGCAGACCATACAAAAGCAGCCCCACAGCCAGGTGTGTGACTCTGTGGGCATTAGCTCTACAAATCAGTGAGCCAGTTCCATGACATCACATCTCCTGTGGTGCCCCAACCATTTCCTGTTTCTCCTGTCCTTCATCTGCCAGCAGGTGATCCCAATCTGCTTCATTTGGATTGTATTTTTTTTCCCTGTGCAGTATGTAAAGAACACGTAACAATAAAACCAACTCAATCTGAGCCAGTGTTTCCTTAGAGATGTAGTGGCACCGAGGGGTACCTAATCCATCTTTATTTTTTTGACATGTTAGCATCCACACATACAACATCCAAAGTCAAATTCTCTCGTTCTTATCACAAATCACAAGTTTAGGCCTTGACTCATAAGGTGTCGTAGAAAGCAGAGTGTGGCTGGTTAACCTTATGACGTGATGCTCCTTTCCAGGCTGTCTCTCGCTTGTTCTTTTATTTTCTAAATCTTGTGTTTCTCTCCACCAAAGTATTTAATATGTGCCTTGGGGGAGGGTGGTAGCCAATATGTTTACCTTGGCTCTCGCAGCCACTGACACACAACAGCGTACTCATGGGTTTGTCATCGTGTAGACACTCAAGAGGATTATACAAAGACAGAAACAAGCTAGGTTTATCAGCTTCAGCCCGACAAGAGAGCATGAGTACACACACACACACACTAAAAAACTAACCTTACAGCAAGAAAACACAAACACACACAAATTTGAGCTCTTTTTCCTCTATCTCCCACTCCCCTTCAAGCTGCTTCAATTCACTGCACTTATATCTGAAGGAATTAGCTCCCTGCGTGTTGTCTTTCATGCTGTGTAAGGTACACAAAAATGCTTTTCTCTTCAAAGAGAAAGTTTCTTTACTTCCTAATTGATAATCCTGCTCTTGACATGTTGGTTTTCCAGGCTGGGTTTTGTTCCCAGGACAACAAAAGCATGCATGCGTTCTCTGATGCTCTTTTTCTGCTCTTGTTCCATATTGTCTGGCTATGTCTATTTTAGTAGAAGCCCCTGCGGGTTGTTCCACAATCATGGGGGATAATTATTAAGTAGTCGTGCGCATACAAACTTGTTTGTATCAATATTGTTTCTCGGGGCCTTAACTTTACCTCTATCTGTCGCCTTGCACCGAGACCCTTACCTAACAGAAAATTCCAACTTTTATATATTATAATTTAACCAAAATATCCAGGGGATTCTCTTTTCCCCGTCAAGAAATGTTGGTTCTCTTAACAGCAGAAATACTAGCACGCACAGAGTCACAGCGAGTTCTCCCCTTTGCGATAACTCCTACAAAACGCCTGTCATCCTCAGTCATACACAAGCGGGGAGTCAGCGCAAGCCGATGGATCAATTTAGTAGAGAAAAGCTGTGGCATTCTTCAAATGTAATGGGCTTTGATGTCGACGCTGAGCTGCATTACAGAACCTCACTGAAGCCAGTGAAACCTCTTTTTATCTGTCTGTTTCCTATGCAGAGGACGTCGGCAGGAAATATACCTCACTTCTGCTGCACAGATGCTTTTTTCCCCCTTATTATTGTTCAAAGACATCTACATTCATCTTCTTGTATTAACGCCTCTGTATTGGAGAATCTCACGCTGACTCTATTTTCGTGGACGTGATCAGTTTGGGACTGAGATTATAATGAGAAAAATAAAATATAATAACAGTCTTGTGAAGCCTTCCTCGTTTATGAAGTGCCATGCCTTAGTCTTTAGCGGGTATAGACTGCCCCCTGGTGGAACCTTGATTCATTACGTATATGTAGGCTATTGCAGGTTTAGAGTTTATGTAAAACAACAACAACAAAAACATGTATTAACATATTTTTGATTGTGCTGCTGCAGTCACTTCCTCCAATTTAACACATAAGGTCTGGGTTGGATTAAAAATAACCAACTTTGAATTATGCACCATTAATAAAAGAAATGCCTGAAGGTTGTGAGTCATCATAACCCCTGCAATTTCTTTAGAGCTGGTGTAGTTAATCTAGAAATAGCTTCCAATTGGATATTCACAGGGAATACCCATTCAACCTCTTCTAATTTAAATTTCTATCCACAAGAGGAAATCATGGACTCCTTTCTCACTGCCGCAGCTGCAGCACTTCACAGTTCTCTCAGTAATTATAACAGTTTCCCTGCCAAAGTGTGTTATTATCAGTATGTGAGGCATGTTTTGCTCCCATCAATTCTTCCTATGTGTCGGTTTCTGTCATGCTGTGAATTGTAATAGACCCTGGCTCTCCCATTTGGCGTGAAATGTAGCCAGAAAAACTGGCAGCGTGACATTCAAATCACTCAGACACAAAATTAAAGGAAGATTACGCAGAATGTGAGAATTTTTTTTATTTATAACAACATTTAAAAAGTTCAATCTGGGAGGGAGGGGGTGGGCAAGCAGGTAAGAAATATTCAGATCAAGATCATTCGCTGCTCTTGGCTTGAAGGGTGGGGGGATTTAAAAGCAAATCCGTCATCTGGCGCACATTGTTCTCGCTTTCGGCAGATTTGCATGCACCCATTGCTGACAGAGTGGTACTAAAACAGGCATGTCTTCAGTTCACACGCAGCCCACAGACCACTGACCGTCCAACCACAGCGGCCAACGTTTCCTGTAAGATCTGCAGCACATAGCAGGAACAAGTCGCCATGGTGCTTTTCACAGCCTTTTTATTTTTTCCTGAGCAGACAACTGTGCGGCTCATTCTCATGGGCAATCGCTGCCAAGAACAGGTCGCTGATTATGCCTCGTGTTCAGCATCGGAGACGGTGTGGATTCAGTGAAAACTGGTTTAACTGTGCTCGTGGGCATTTTTTTGACAGTCCGGTAGCACCGATGTCAATGAACAGCTGCCAGGGTGTAAAGGGGGGGGGCATGCATTAGCAGACGTTTGAACCTACACAATGAATGGACACCAGCTAAACACTAAGATGACAAAGAGTTAGACTGGGATGAGTTGTTCTGTAAAAAAAACAAAAGCATTGTGAATTGTAATCTCACAGCGGCGCAGGGTAAACTAACGTGACATAGCTGACTATGATCGACACAGATCATTATTCTATTCATGGAAATCTCTTCAAACAATAACACTGACAAACGGAAACATGCAAGAGGTGTGAGGGACTGTAGGTGAGCATCAGAAAACAAAGCCCCACCAAAATGATTTTACTGTGCAAAAGTATTTGTCTTAGAAATTGAGTCAGAGAGGTGAAAAAAATCGCCTCTGTGGACATGGAATTAAATCCCTTTTCTGATTTGAGTTAGCTTTATTGTCTGGAAGCAGGAAACTGACTTTCGTGTTTTATTTTTGTAGCACATTCATTGTCATCTCTGATTCTACCCTCATCTTCAGATTACCTCAAATCTCTCAACCGTGCATGTGAAATTTTTCTTTTGAGCGTAAGCTATATCTAAGCGGTCTCTGTAGCGGGGTGTTGACTCGCTGTCATACAAACTGTATCTGTTAAGTGTGTTGCTGGTCTAATTCTTATTATTTAAAGTGATATGTTGGCCAAGAAATGTTAAAAAAAAAAAAAAAAAAGTTTGCTGCCCACCATACAAAAGGCATAAAAGGAATCAAGGCTAGCTTCAGCATCCATGATATAGACAGACATAAACACAGTGACAAGTTGGCCAGCTATTTATATAAAGCAATTAATATAGAAATATCAATGGCACATGTATCAATTTTTCTTTTTTAAAATCACCCAGTTAAGCCTATAGTGTTTAGTAAATTAGTTCTATGTTACTTTACAGCTTCAACATTCCACGGAATGTAGCACTATATCCACAAAAGATCACCCAGTTCATCATCAACGCCATGTAAAAACTAAGACTTGCAGGTCTCCTGGTGGGTCAGCCCAGGCACTCAAAGGCACCACGACTTTGGTGGTAGATGGGCCAGAGTTAGGTGTCACCACCTACACAGACTCAAACTTTACAGTAACTGTTATCAGTGCAGACAACACACCATATCTACTTTTGAAAAAAAAAAAAAAAAGAAAAGAAAAAAGAAAGAAGTGGAAAAAAATGGCTTGTGTCAAGAGTGACTTGTTATTTTACACCTGACACACGTACATGCAGTGCTGTGCTGCTACTTGACCATCAGCATGCATAATCGCAGGTTTGTAGCATAATGCAAACCTGCTGCTATCTCAATGCCATCATTTCACTGAAAAAGAAAAAAAACAGCAGCTTTTACTCTTTAAAAAGTGATACTCAAGTTGCTGCCATGTGATAGTATAAATTACTGGATTATTTGCCAGTGCTAAATAGGGATCTTAGAATATTCTTTAATAGTACAAACTTAGTCATAGTCAATAGCGTAGATGCAGTTAACATGCAGGCATTACAAATAGTGTTGTGCAGCACAAGACAATCACTGTGAATTTTCCCCAAAAAAATATTTTGGCACATGAACTTTCACCCTCTGGAGGTTCATAGTCTTGCAAAAATATCTCTACAAATTAAGTGCCGATTGCTGTTTATGCTTATTTCAGCTCTCTTCCTTCTGAATGCAACAAGTGCAGCTGAAGTAGATCATATATGCACGTTTAACAGTTGGGCTGATGCTATTGCATGATTTTCTAAATGTAACAACTGGAGTAAAACAGTGACACCCAGTGTTAGTTTTCTGCAATGTTATCGATTTCCCCACAATTCATGATCAATCTTTGGTCAACCCTGTAGTTCTCACTGGTACAGCATGTACAGTGTGTGTGCGCAGAAGAATATTCTGGTGTAAGAAATATATAAAGCACTCAAAAGAGCAAAAACCTGACTCTGACCAACTGGATTGTGTGTAGGGTTGCCAACTCCCTGAAAAATAAATAAGGGACACCTCGTGGCCAGGGCCGGGCAACCTAGTTGTCTTCACCCTTCCCAGTGTGGTGAATTTTTTAGCTCTTTTTTGTGTGTGTGAAATTATTTTTTAACCATTTGACTTGAAGTTGATTTAAGCAGATGCATATTCTTTGTGATATGACCATATGGGAAACAAATGATCATTTAGCCATTTATTTTTAGCTCAAAATGACAACATTAACACAGTAAAACAGGTCTCTTTCTTAAACAGAAGCCTGTCATGCTTAACTTTTGAGAATATAAGTAAATCTTTCTTTAAAAGAACTCTGTCCTGCTTAACTTAAAATTATATAAATTAATAGAAAGCAATAGAACGAAAAACATTCTTGTAACAGTGCACATTTAGTGCATTTAGTACAATTGGCTTCAGCTGAGGTATTATTTCAGCTTTTCTAATGCTAATCAGCTGCTCCTGTTTGTAAACCCTCTTGTTCCCATGATTACGCATCTTAACTCATCATCATTATTCATCTATGTATTACTTTTATGTATTAGTCATCTATTTGTTGTAATCATCTATCCTTGCAGTTGTTTATTACACAAAATAAATTATATTATCACACTTCTGGCCACATAGCGCTGATATTCACTGCACATGCCCATATTAACCTTAACCAGAGGGTTTAAAAAACAAACCAGTGTCTACATACCATATCTGCTTCTGCCCTGGCCTGGTGGACAACAAATTGGTTAAGGGTTCCCCGAGCTTTCACGCCCCTCATGTTCTTCATGTGCCCACCATTAGAAGCATGCCTATGGAAAAAGTGCGCCGGCACACAGTGCAGTGCACTTTATATGTGTTATCGTGCACTTTTCCAGCCAGGTGTTTTCCTTTTCCCAGTCCTCCCTGTACTTTTGCAGCCTTTTTTTTCTTTCTCTGAGCGAACAAACATTGCTGCTCTAATGCTGGGCTCACACTGTGCGATTTTTGGCCCATTTTGAGATGATTTTTGAGTCATGCGACCGATTTGGCGATCGGCCCAATTTTGGCCTTCATCGTGCATCGTGTAGTATACGTGGGGTAACGAGAAGCGATTAACACCTCACGACCAGCTCCCGATCATCAATCGCTCGTGAGCGTGTCACCACAGCCGTTCACACTGCTCACGCGCAAACACGTAAACGTCGGTGAAAAAGACGGAGCAGCACGGCTGTGCAGCGTGTGATCTGGACACAAGCGATGGAGGCACAACTGTAGAACTTTGGAAAGCTCATCCGAGCCTTTTCAATGTGGCATCACAAAATTATCACGACCACAACAACCGTGAAAATAGTTGGATTTACATTGCTGCTCAATCACAGCTGCCTGATCAATGTTTTTCATTAGCAATTTAGCAAAGTTGATGGTGGTGGTTTGTGTGTCTGTGTGAGTGAGAGACAGAGAGAGCGACAGATTTTCTGTTATAACCTTCATTTTATGGAGGCACAGTGTGAGCACTCAGGTCGCGTCAGAGCATCGGGCGGTATAGTGCATCGTGACCTACCAACTGCGAGTCAATCGTGCAGTTTGAGCAGGAGCTGAATAACGTGACTGAAAAAAATCGCACAGTGTTTGCCCAGCTTTAGGTGTACTGTCGTCCGAGACTTGCACCGCAGTGTCGGCGTTTGTTTCCCTGTTGGCCATGCTTCTTGTTGTGGTCATCTGTTGTCTTCCGGTATTTTCTCCGCAAGCGACCTTTCCTCGACCAATGAGATGAGCGGTAATCTGAATTGTCATAAGTGTGCTGTCAGCTCATTGGTCACAAAGCAGGAGAGGGGCTGGGAATTATGTTTTCAAACAAAGCGTTAATTCCATAAACATTTATAGATCACTTTTGATTCTCACTGTATTACGGGACAAAGTGCGTCCCTTATTAGCTCAATACGGGACGTGTGCTTTTGTTTCTAAATACGGGACGATTCCGTTTTTTAAGGGACGGTTGGCAACCCTAATTGTGTGATAAAAATCACAAGCTTTTAGCTAGCAGCCAGGTGATCTGGCTTTCAGTTGTGACTCGAGCACAGTCCATAGAAACGATACAGGATAGTTACAAACCCAACCCTGAAACTCAAAATGTGTTGTGTGCGCATTTGTTTGATTTCACTTCTTTTTTAAATGTGCTGTGCATAATATTGGTGTCAGTTAGCCGTGGTCTCAGTACCACTGTGCTGGAGGGTTTAGCTCTGAGAGAAGTACTCAAGGACAAGGCGGAGGTGTCCCAGGCGATCTTTGAGAGAGTTCAGGGACAGGACGGTGGTCTGATAGGCGGGGTCCAGCTGGAGGACAGACAGCAGCCACCAGCACCATCCTGGACCATTAGGCGAAGCCTAAAAGAGAAAGTTTAGCCTTTGTAATCATGAAAATACATTAAGTGCCAAACCAGTCCAATAACCCTGTGATGGTAATGAAAACTTAAATTCTCTCAACCAACCGACAATCGTCAATCCAATAATTGAGGATGGGCGATACATTCGCGCCTGTGCAGACTTTTTGACAGGCGCAGCAATGTAATCAGGCACAGACGGATTTGCGCGTCTACAACTCAGAAGTCCAAACATGAACGAACTAATTTCCCCAAAAAATTAGGGCTGTCGGCGTTAATGCGGTCATCACAATTAACTCATTTGGAGCGCAGAATGAACAAACTTTGGACAAACTGCCCGAAATCCAGACATTTCAGGGATTTTGAGTCAGTCTGTGCTCCAGATGGGTTAATTGTTAATCATGTTAGTCGTGATGACGGCGCGTTAACGCTGACAGCCCATTTGGGACGAAAAAGGGTAAACCTAAGGATGTAACCAAAGCGGTGTGTGACTTGTGCAGACGTATAGTACGAGCAAAGTACTCAAACACGACTTGTACGTGTCCGCCATCCGGCTGAGTATGCTAGGCTAGGCTATCACCAGCTTCTGCAGCTCCATCAACAAGCATTTGGGCGCACTCTGAGGAGGGTGCATTTGCTCGCAGATGAAACAAGGTGCTGTTAAAACAACGCTATTACTTTTTTTTTCTGTTGACTTTTCTATTAGCTGCATCATTATTAGCAAACGTACCCACTGGCAAATAAATGAATAAATCGCCCTTGTAAAAACGATCGATATATTCGTCCAATCGCCCAAACCTAAGTGTAACTGAATAATACTCTGGATAATTCTCTGTTCCACTACCACAAAATCATTTAAAGAGACTGAAAGATAAAAGAAAAGCCATTCTTTAAAGAAACACTACTCAAAACCAACATCTGAATATAAAATTTGGACGTAGCTGCAATTACAAAATCTCACTGGTCAATGACGTGCTGAGGCAAAACCTCAGTGTTTTTGCTATTGCTATTATAACTTAAACATTACTATTACATACTAATACGACGCATGAAAACATCGATCAGAATACTTAAGAAAAAAAATTAATCTTTTAGATTTTTTTTGCACTCATGATAACACTGGTCACTATTTGACATTTAAAAGGGTAAAAGCAGTGGCTACTGAGCAGAGTGAGGGAAATGAGTTTTACAAAGGTTATCAGAGCAAACGTCACACTTAAAGCACAAACCTGAATGTTGTCCTCCTTATCCGGCATAGCACCATACTGTCTGTTGATCTGTTCACGGATGCGGCTGCCGAGTCGCTGGTACCAGTCCTGGGCCTGCTGGTACACGCTGTCGTGCAGACGCTGCAGAAGCTCCAACTCACTGCCATCAACCTAAGAGGACGCAACGATATTAACAATCACAAAGAGAGAGACAGAGAGAGAAATGCTGCTGTTTGTAATCTCAGAAACCCTCACCTTGATGTCCTCTAGGTACTCTATATCAGCGGTGTGGTAACCATCCCTTTGGCCTCTTTTCAGTACCTTGAATCTGCTCCCACCAATTGTTTCCACATAAGAACGTCCATCAGGCAAGAGCTCCAGATCGAGAATCTCCAGCATACAGCCATAGTCTGCGAATCTGACGCACAAGAGATAAAAAGCAGTCTTTAGGTTCAACATATTAAAATACATCTTAATGCAATAATTAGAAAATTATGCAGGAAGAATATGAGGGGGTTGGAGTAAAGCTTATTTTGCGATAGTAATGAATATAAACTAGTTTTGTTCTGTGCGTTTTCAAGGCATTATTAGCTTGAAGGAACACAAGAACGTAACTGGAAACCATGTCAACCTGTGACACAAAGATGAGGATAACTTAAAAATGATTAAGGTCATCAAAGTCCCACCATGACTGCTGTCTCCCTACAAGAACATGGTATACCCAGCACAGACTGTATATATACACATATCAGATGGATGAGATTAGTTAGATTAGATTAGTTTCTGGACCACATTTTAGAGCCTCAACATTAGTGTCTATGGTCTCTGGATACTGACTTGCTTTTTGGGGCCAAGAGTCCAGTGGCCACTCAAGGAACTACAGATTTTTTTTTCCAGTCTGTGCTGGCTTTATTTTTCAGCCCTGGAGGTTGTAGTGTGATCTTTAAAGGCACGCTATTCAGAAGCAGATGAAAATGCACAGCAGATCTCATGGCAAACCTGTGACCATGTTGTTATTTTCCCATCCCCTCAGGGTCACAGATCAGTGATTTAAACTTTGCCCCTGCGCTGTCTACTTGCGGTGCCCTGCTGACATTCCCATCAGGTTCCACCTAGCCTGTTGTGAGCTTCACAGTCGGGAAAATGTCAAACCCAAAATCTCTCTACACACACAGACAGCCTAGAGAAAGTTATTTTAAATTTCTATACACATGCAATCATATAGGCCACTGTTCTCATCCCAACATCATCATCATAATTTGATGTACAGTATGCTACGTGTGGAAATAGGTAGAAGATTCTGTTGCATACCCTCTGCCATGCTCGTAGCTGCACATGCCAAACTTCTTGGTGCCGGTTTCCATGCAGCGGCGCATCATCAGCCGATAGCGAGGCTCAAACACATGCAGTGGACAGGGCACTCCAGGGTAGGCCACGGTGCAGATAAATATAGGGATGTCCTTAGTGAGACTAGAAGAAAGAGAAAAGACCACAACTGTAAGGACAACGGGCTATTTTGTGACAAAACAATCTATTAAAGTCGCGACAATAATTAGGTGTAGACTGTGTCGGTGAAGCGCCTACTTTGACAGTTCAGCCATCTCAGCATCGTGGACCTGTTTCCTCTCAGCCAACTGGGGGGCAAAAAGTCGGGTCATGATGTCCTGGAGCAGAACTGTGGGGTTGTACTTCCTGTTTCTGAAGTACTGGAAATGAGAAGAAAGAAAAGATACTACAGTACTGCAAAAAATAAACAAAAAAAAAACCCTGCAACCATTAAACAAAATTATACTTTGCACTGTTGTGCTCCATCATTAATGTGAGTGTCAGGGTGCTCATAGATATACATTTGTCTGTGACTGATTTGTCTGTGTTTGATTACGGATACTCCAGTGGCAGTAGTCCAGCAATGGAAGCATGAAATGCAGTGGTGCAAGTATGCATATAATATGCAAATACGCAAATTAGCAGCACAAGTAATTTCTACTGAAGCCACCCTTAAAATATTGATTTTTTTTTAAATATAGTACATTTTTAAAGTCTTGTCTCAGCTGTATATACAGCTACTGTCGAAAAATATAACTGTGCTGATATAACTGTGTGATTACTTCATTTTGGCTATTTTACATGTCCTATAGGTATCATCCCATCATCCCATTTACTAAAATCAACTTGAATCCGTGCTGGATGTCTTCAGTTTCAGTGTTATTCCTCTGTAGTCCCGCATATAGCGACTGATATGAGTGTTGTTCAAAAATTCCCTGAAGTTTTTCATCTTGGGCTAACAGACCAGCTGCGCCATATCCTCTAAGTGTCTTATTCTTATGGTCTGTTAGTATTTTTTATGCTAAAACGTTCCTTTTTTTCTTCAGCCACAGTTAGCTTTATTAGGTTAAAATATATTCAGCAAAGCTGCTATTTATTTCAGCCCACTTTTAAAGCATGATCACCCCTGTGGAAAAACTTTGGAAAGTGTGCCTTTTCTTCCTTCCTCTTCAGATACTATTGTTTCAGTGTCTTCAGCCAGACCTTCTCTTTCCTTTGTTTGAATGGTACAGATTTAAATGTGTTTCCTTATAAACAGTGAAATGGGGATAAAAGAGTGTGATAGCATGTTGTATGTTGCAGATTGCAGGTAGCAAGCCAGAGCCCACTGGTTTAAAATGATTCAGATTGACTGACACACAGACAGTATTAAGAATTAAATTGGCCAACATAAATCCAACATTGATTTTGAGTGTGCTTAGTAACATTTCTATTAGAAAATGAGGCCCAGTATCTTTGCACACATTGTCACAAAAGTAGAGCATTGAAAAGATTCATGTCAGAGTGCCTGAGCTAAATCTGGCGCCTGAAGACCGCAATGTGGTAGCATTAACAAAGCTTATATAATAAAAAAAAGTACTTTTTTATTTAAAGTGGAGCTGTTTGGCCTTCTTCCCATTGGGTTTAAATGCACTCAGTCTAGTTACCTCTTGCAGCGGCTGTTTGCAGAGTGGACAGCGGAGGTTGTGGTCTAGGCTCCTCTCGATGCAGTTTTTGCAGAATGTGTGCCCACAAGGAGTTGTGACTGGCTCAAAAAATAACCTTTAGAGGACAGACATAACACATTAGGCTGTTTATGCTATGTATGATTTAGCTGTTAAATCTGGTGAGTGCTGGCATGTGTGCTAAACACTAACCAGACAAAGCAAGGAAAGCGAGACCAGCCAGATATATGACCCCGTTACAAACAGCGGTGCATTATTGATTGCAGCGAGCAGTCCAACACACTCACCTAATGCAGAGAGGGCACTCAAAGTCTGACACGGTGAGAATAACCATGCCGTTCTCTCTCTCGTGATAACTTTCACCTAAGACTGAAAGAGAAAAGACACAAAAACAGATTCCCTTGAAACGTTTGCAGTGAGTTTGACCTTTCGGAAAACAAGTCCCGATCATCGTGTAGTTTCAAACCATCTGCTGGGTGGCGGGGGTGGAGAAAGCTGTTTGCAGTTGCAAAAGACAAAAATGACTCCTACTGGGTACGCCGATGTTAAAGATGAGAGTCAAATCATAATGAATGCGAGCACCGATATATTGACTTACACTTGCCGTGCAAGTCTTCTTTCCTCGTCATCATCTCTTCATCCTCATCAGCAGCGGGGAGGAAGGAAACCGCTTGGCAGAGGCTGAGGCAGCATTCAGTACCCGTGTCATGCTTCACCTTGGAGAAAGCAGATATTAGGTTTTATCTGTTAAGATTTATTTTTAAGTGCATAAGCTTCCCCACACTCACCTCATGGGAGGACCTTAAAACAGAGGAAATTCCAGGACTACGGCCATCTATTTGCAAATTCTGACACGCCTCATGTTTTTTTTTTTTCCTGTTTTTCTTAATCTTTAAAACTCATTTTCTAACTACATATGAAATGTTTACCTGATGTGTATCTCTTCTCCCTTTTCCTTCTCCCTTATCTCCATGAGGATGTTTGAAGCCTTCAGCATGAACCGGCCCCTGCGAGCTGCCGAGGGTTGTGATGGGACAGGGCTCTTTTAGGTACTCGGACACTGCCTGCAAAATGCAGGGCATCTCCTCTGGCACTTCCACTCCCTCTGCCTCCAGGATCTGCCATTGTAAGAATAAAATCAATATAAAAAGAAAATGTGCCATGATACCTCACTGTCATCACAGTGAAGTTAGGTTTTAGTGCAAGAAGACTGAACTAAGTGAAGTAATGCAAATAAAGCTAAAATGGGGGTGTGAACATTCATTTTAAGTATTAATTTTAATATTTTATGGTAGGTACACTAGAATAAAGGGGTAAAAAGGCTTTTTTTCAAAGAAATAATAACTCTTTAAGTAAATTTAAGTACTTCACCTGCACCATAATACAGCCCGTACAAGTGCCATATTCCTTACATTTCACAAAGTTTCTATGAAATGATGCCCAGCTTAACATGTATTTACAATATAATTATTTCTTTTTTTCTTGTAAAAAAATGACTACAAATTTATTCTATCGTGCATAACTTTAAGTATTTGTAGGTAAATACAACCATATTGTAATTTCAAATAAAAAATATTAAAGTTCCATTTAATTACAAGGGAATTATGCCTGTAATCATGGGTTATATTATACAGTGATATCATGTATATTTATATTTATTTATTTATTTATTTATCTATTCATTCATTCAGTTGTTTGATTTAAACACACACACACACACACACACACACACACACACACACACAGAGAAACAAACTAAATCTAAACTGATTTGGAAGTTCAAACTTTAAAATTAGCTCTCTAATAACTGATTGCATCTGTTATTAGAGGTATGTTTGCCTTCTGAACATATGACCCATGGTGTGACCTATAATTAAAAAAAAAAATCATACATTCACACATATCAAAAATTCAGGTCAGATCCTAAAACATCTCTTAAGATCACCTGTTCTTTAAATGATTTGCGCAACTCTGCGCAGAATGCTATTGCAGGTGCTGCTTTAACCTTCTATGACTCCAGCCTTTCATTTAGCAGTGTCTATGTCTGTGCTACATCCTGTTATACATAAGGAATCGCATGTGCTCTTCAACTTGAATTACATTACATTTCTCACTGATGAGTTCTTGGGAGGTTTAACAGACCTTCTTAATCTGGCTCTTTGCGGGAACAAAATCAGCTTGAAGTTTTAGGCAACGGTGGAAGTGGATGAGGGCTTCTTTCTGCTGACCCATTTCCAACAGTACATTCCCTTTATGAAAGGAGCCCTGCACAAACAGAATGATGCAATCAGCACATTGGTGTCTGTTTAAGCAAAGACCTCCAGAGCATTTAAACAAAAACTCTACATGAAGTATGTTGCAGAATTACAGATTTTTTTTTCTGCACTAGAGGCAGAGTCAGTCAAACTGTAAAATGATGGTGTTACGGAACATTTCCTGTAAAATAACATCTCTGGATATTCAGTTCAATTCAGTTTTAACTATATAAATATAACTATCACAATGACAAGGTGCTTTCTATTGTAAGGTAACGACCCTAATATTAGAAAGAAACGCCAGCAATAAGACAAGCACCAGCTTAGGCCTATTACAGTTTAACTAAGGGAGCGTTCAGGGTCAGCTGATCCAGCCCTAACTATATGCTTTATCAAAAAGGAAAGTTCTATGCCTAATGTGAAAAGCAGAGACCATGTATGTCTCTCAAATCCAAACTGGGAGCTGGTTCTACAGAAGATGGGTCTAAAAGCTGAAGGCTCTGCCTCCCAGTAATCCTAGGAAGTACAAGAAAGCCAGCAGTCTGAGAGCAAAGAGCTCTAATGGGTTGATATGGTACTAGGAGGTCGTTAAGATAAGATGGGACCTAATTATTCAACGTTTTGTAAGTGAGGAGAAGGATTTAATTAATTATATTTAATTATGAATTAACATTGATGCAATGAAAAGAACCTAATATGGGAGAAATATGCTCTCTTTCTAGTCCCCGTCAGTACTCAGAATTTTGAATCAACTGAAAACTTTTCAGGGAATTTTTAGAACAACCTGATACTAATAATGAATAGTGCAGCCTAGAAGTAATAAATGCATGAACTAGTTTTTCAGCAGAGGTGAGATAGGATGTTTCTAATTTTAGAGATATCGTGCAAATGAATGAAGACAGTCCTTGTTTAGTATGTGTGCTGAAGGACATATCCTGGTCATAAACAATTCCAAGGTTCCTCATGGTGCTACTAAAGGCCAAAGGTGATGCCACCCAGAGTAAGCATCTTGTTAGAAACCATGTTCCTAGGATTTCTAGGGCCGAGTACAATAACCTCCGCTTTGTCTAAATTTAGATATAAAAACAGAAACAATGCAATAATGGACTCTGTACAGTATGTTTTTCTGCATTAGCAGTGAGTCACCCACTGGCATGGAGTGATTAAATGACATTATGACATAAGTAGCTGTTTGCATAACATTGTGAATGACATAACATCAATAAAAGCAGGGGAATTGCTTCAAATGTATCAGGTCGACATGGTAAGGCAAATTATGAAATGAGGTAACACCTTCTTCCTGCAGTTACGGTTGTGCCGTAGCATGCATGTTACAAAACCAAGCCGACAGTGGGAGGGTGTGCAGGTTCAGATTCGGCTTTCCCACACCAGAGTGCAGTGAAATGCTATAAATGTGGCACTGTTAATGTTCCCTACAACAGATCAGCTTTTGTTGTCCGGACAAAAGAACCACACAGACAGCAAAGGCACACTGCGTCTGGCTGGCTCCGCTCCGTTCTCACCTCCGTCCAGCTGGGGCGAAGGCAGCAGAGGTAGTCGAGGTCCGTCAGAGCGTCGGAGAAACGCCTCAGGCCCAAGTTCGCTTCGGCCCTGAACACCTTCAAACTCTGGTCGTCTGGGACTAGAGGAAGTGAGAAAAGGTGAGATAGGTGAGGGATGATGGTGTGTGGAGCTTTTGAGGAGAAGTGGCCAAAATTAAAACAATCCAAACATTCAAATGAGGAAACACGCATCAGGTAGTAACAGGCCCACATAACAAGTAATTCTGCTTTCTGGAGCATGGAGGAAATCGATCCAAGAACTTATGATGCGCCGTCTTAAGGAAATAATTGCTTTTGGCACCACTACTGACCATATAAAACAAAAAAATGCAATTAAATGCCACTCCTCAATCACTGACATAACACACACATGGGCACGCTATATAAAGATAATTAATATTTGATCGAGCCCCTCCACCCCCCTGGCGCCGACAGCATCTGCACCTTCTGCTTCACATATGTGCACAGTCATCTCCTATTCCAGTCCATTCAAGACTTTCTAGCTTCAGCTGACACACTAGTGTGCATTCTAGGTTCCTGGTGACATTGTTACCTAAAGCTGCTTGACTAGTCATTACAAAAGAACCTGCAAGGTTATGCACATAAGCATTTGCAAACACAAAGTCAGTTCTTGGTAATGATCCTCTGAAACAACAAGTGAAAGTGAACAGGTGCCATGAGAAATCATCAAAAGAAAAGACAAAGAAGAAGAAGGGGAAAAAACTAGTTCACAAATCTGCAGGGAGCTCGTTACACAAGAGCCCGCAATGCTGGAGCAAGGTAGGTAGAAGTATTTAACTGGATTGGCAGAGGAGGCGAACATGAAGGTTAATTCAACTGATTCCCCATAGCACAAACACTCTCATGATCCCCTGGGCGCCTGCTGACTTGATCGACACATCTAAGGCAGGAGCAGACCCTTTTACTTCCTTGTGGCTGCATGAACCAAAAAAGAAAATAAAAAGAAAAAAAATCAACCGCACATGCAAAAGACGCCGAAGGTAAGCAGTTGCACAGATAACAGCTTGCAAGGCTGCAGTTGTTTAGTTTTTAAAATATTACAAAACATCTTTAAATTCCCCTCCTCCTGCAGAGGTGCATAAAAGAAGCACACACACCGACCGAGTCTGTGCCAGATACGTTTATCCAATCGACATCTCACCTTATGTCATAATGCTTAACTGCGTAATACAGCTAAATGAGACAGATGTTTCTTCCACTGCATCTTGCTTATTCAGCACAAATCACAAATTACTTTGTTGTTTCAATCAAATGGTTTAATATGTTTGATCATTTTGCATTCTCTATTAACCTTCTTAATAACCCGGGTACTTGGCTTTTAGGGGGGCTGCACCATCACTGGACACCAGCAAAGAGTATGTGCAGTGCGTAAAAGTGGAAGAAAAGGAGGAAAAAAGTAATTTGATTCCACGGAAAATAATAATAGTATTTATAAATCAAACAAACACTTAAAAAGAAAGAAAGAAAACACACACGCACACTTATGTGTGCCTGCACTTGTCAAGACCTCTCACGTGTGTCACTTACCTAAGTTCAGCCCCTCGTTCGCTAAGCGTAACGCTTCCGCGAACTCGGTGGCTTTGAGTTTCTCCTGAATTTGGCACTTCATCCCCTTCTCTTCGGGCCAGCACTTTTCCACGACGCCGATGAGCAAGACGTTGTTCCTCGTGTTTTTCACCTCCTTTTGTTTTAGCCTCTCTTTGCACAGCGGACATTTGGAAGGCAGGTAGCCCCCGACGCACCTCCGGCAGAACGTGTGGCCGCACGACACGGTCACCGGCTCGCACATCAGACAGAGGCAAAGGGGGCACTCCAGCATTTCCATTGTATTTTTTTTTTTTTTTTTTTACTGGTTATGTCACTAGTACAGTGTCCCACGGGAAGAACTGTCGCTTTGTTCGTCAAAGCACTGCAGATAGACGGTTTGGCGGTATTGTTACTGCAAGGACCCTTTAAATTACATGCTGGCAGCTGGCGATGCACTAATAATAGTGTCACACATCAGCCTAAACCAGACCGCTTTCCGTCCGGCTGCAAAACTGAGTCCTCATACGCTCACCTGGCAAATTTTCTTTTCGTGTTCAAAACATTCAGTGACATTGTTCGTTTTCAGCCCTAACTTAGTCTTTGTATTGGGACAAATGCCATGTTCCCTTTTCAAAAAAGACTCTCGGCTCCCAGTCCAATGCGCCGGTTTCCTCGACGCTCCAAAAATCCAAACACGCCGCACGATCGAGGTCGGTAAATCCGCACATTAATGTTATTTCTCTTTAGTAATCCGAGTCCGCTATTAACCCCTGTAGCCTACTTCTCCGCGGCCACGAAGCTAGGTGACTGTGTAACACCATTGCATTACATAAATAAAGATCACGTGACGCAGCAGCGAGCAACCCGATTGGGTGAAGTGAATGGCTTTCCACCCTGTTGTGAAACCCAACGATGCCGAGTTTCATAACATAATTCCTTCGACTACGCTTCCTATTATTTTCATCTGTACATTTAAACTACCCCAGGGCACGAGTTGATGGTATAGCGTGAGTAGGGGAAAAATGGTGGATATGATAAATCCAAGGGTGGAGAAAATTATGGAAACTACCTTGCCTCAAAGCAGGGAATTCCAGCTAAGGGTAATAACTTCCGAGGGGGTGCGGTGAAAGGATCAGTGCATATTACCTGGTTCTGTCCATCCTGTTTGTCGTTTAAAACAAAAGGTCAACACAAACACAGCTTAACGTCTATGCACAGCTAAAAATGTGCATACAGTTTGTGCCATTACATCATTACATAAAATGCAGTGTGCTGCAGAGCATTTACTCTAGGTCAATGAAATAAAGCTGGAATTTGCAACTGGCCAAATACACATACTCTTTATGTCTCAGAGCGACACACATCATGACTCCTGCCTGCTTCAAAAACAGCACACTTTTTGCACAGACATTAGAACAGAAATCCTTGATGAATTCTCAGAGAAACAACCTTGGGTTGTCTTTTCAAATAAAAGAAAAATTGGGCCAAAACACATCTTGTGTATCACGCACTGATTTATTGAACTTATGCAAGTTACATAGACACCTCAGCTAACATCACAGAAACGCAAGTAGTGAAATCTGCGCTGCAATCACCAGCCTGAGGTGTATTTTCAGTTTCAACAACCAAACATGTGCACTTGAATTGCTTTACAAGCAACCAGTTGAAAGGCTCACATTTCTTTCCCTGAACAGTTGTGTAAGAGCAATCTGCTGCAAGGCAACACAAAATTGGTTATACTGTTAGGTATGCTTATGAAAACCTATAAAAGAGGGAAGGGTCAGAATTATTTGACATTTTACATAATATACATGACGACTTTTTTGTGACGACTCTCCATGGATTACACAATCTGCAAATCAGTGACAAGAATCATGCATTGCAAACATAAAGGCAGTCCAGCATTTACATGAGTTTTCATGCGACTCTGCTCTGACGGGTCTAATAAAGCCCTCTATGTTTCTGTGAGATGACTGCACTCTGACTGCAAATTTGTTTATTGGGTTTATTACAATTATGCAAACTTAGCACCCCCACCTGATCTATGTTAAAAATTTCTATTCTGGGAATATGTTTTCCGGAATTAGTCAGAATTTCTACATTTTAAATAAAAACAACATTCAATGGGGCCCTTGAAAACACAGCTAGCACCCTCAAATGTCCATTTCTGACATTCACAGCTTCCCGTTAATGTGACAGCATTTATTGTCATAGTTTCAAGTTTCATGGGTGAACGAGTACACTGGTCACTTCTAAATAAAGGTTTAGGCATCAGCCTTACTGTGTGGTACCTAGTAAAACAACACAAACGTGAATGATAAAGTCACATTAACTGACACACATGGACAAAAGCATGACTGTGCATTTCTCTTGCTGGAGTGCTCATCTTATTAGAGCAGCAGTTCTCACACTACCTGCATGGCGGGAAACACTGGTGCAGTATAATCAACAAGGTGAAGTGAAACTTGAGTGGATTTTTTCTTAATGTGACCTTTAAGTAAAACTTTTTTTCTTAGTGGTTGGATAAAAACTGTGGAGTTTGGGGATTTAAATTAAACGTACTAGAAAAACTTTGAGAACCGATGCAGTTGAGAAAGCCATAAACAGCAAAGATGAAATGAGATAAAATGTTGCGCCCAACATTTTATCTCACCAGCTGTTTCAAGCTAGCAGTAAGAAACATTCGTCGATGATGTGTTTTGAAAGTTCCCAAGTCAGAAGAGAGGTTACCGAGCATCACTGTTGTACAGTGTGGTTACACTTGATTTAATGCTGATAATTCTTGAGGCCCCAGGCACACATTTTTTATGTGTATGGCAAAAACCACAGGTATAACATGTTCACTCTCTAAATCACTCTCGTGCATGAAACCATGAGAACAGAGATGTATTACAACCATATACGTATAACTCAATAGCAGAATGCAGTCATGTTAAAGACTTGTGGAGCAAAGACCAGTGACATAACCAGTTATAAAATAAAAAGAACAAAAATATTCTGTGTATACCATGTACGAAAGTGCCATATTTACACAGAGTTCAGCAAAGAAACGACAAAAAAGAAAGAACATAATATTAAACTATGCTAGTTCATCAATAATGCTGCACATGGCAGCATCCTTGTCCCATTTGTCACTTCTTGAAGTAGGGATGCTCTTCTCCTGCTGACTCGTTGCCATGCAGCTGGCAGCTGCTTCCTCTATATCCATAGGTTCTGTTTTCAGCCTGGTGGCCTGCCCAGATGAACAGCCAACACTAGCTGCAGGAGGCGCACTCTTTGTCCCATCACAAGCACCATCCTGACCTTCCACTTGAGGCAAGTCATCAGGCAGGGAGGCAAGGCACCCCTGGATCATCTCCACCACCCTCTCCAGATGTTTCTGGAACCTCTCTGCTGTCTCTAGCCTCTGTCTTTTCTGGACCTCCATCATCACCCTTAGCGTCTCCCTGGCTTGATGCGGTCTGTACTCATTTATCAGATGGTGCATATGGACAAACAGAAGCTTTATGTCTTCCAGCTTTTCTTCACGCTTTATACTACCAGGGCTCTTGATAAGGATGTCCAGAAGGTCCAAAAAGTTCACAAGAATGGACATGTTCAGTTTCTTGAGCTCCCGTTTGTGGTCAAACTGCATAGGGTGAAGCCTCTCAATGCCTTGGCTTTCGAGAGGCCGGATGATGAGGTCATCACACTGAAAATGGTTGCCAAACATCATGTAATTATCTCTGATGGGTGGAGGTGGCTTAGGGGCCAGACCCTTGCGGATGTTTTCATCTGTGTACTCTTTGATGTACTGCATCGGTGGAGGAGGCAGGGCGCTGACCTGCTGTGGTTCACCCATGATACCGACCTGAAAGCACAAGAATCCGTGTCAATATATATAAAAAGGAAAGCAACATACATTAGGTTTTGCAATTTAGTATCTTAATTAAAAAAAAAAAAGTGTTTACAGTTCACAGTAGTTGAACATAAACACATTAATTTAGGCTATGTGCCTAAATATAACAGAAGTGAAAAGGTGTCTCTCTCACTTCACTATTGGGGGCACAGGTAGACAAGAAGCAGGATGTTTGCCGCAAAAAGACGGCATAGCTTTTTAATTGCAGAGACGTTAGCCGTGTCTAAATAGTTTGCTTGCACTAACTCCAAACAAATTCAGTGTTTGTTTGAGACCATCGCTTCGAAAGATGTGCTAAGAGGCCTATGCTAACACAAACTGCCCAGCCAGTTGTCTGTACGGTAAATATCTGCATATAACTTATGTTAAACGCTGTCTGCATGGGAATAGAGTTGAGTGAAGACTACCATTTACTGTCGCAAACCTTTGTTTGTTTTATCAACATGTTAGCCCTTTACTCTCCAACTAACTGCAGTCGTTAGCTTACCTGCTGACTAACTGCTAACCTCCGCTAACGAGTTAAATCGCTACACCAAATATAATGCTAACCCACAATACCGTTAAAAGGGGGAAGACTTATGATATTTATACACACCTTTCAAATAACTCTTTAGTCGCTGAAGATATAAGACGCTAGATATAGACGTCCGTTAGTTCCGACCATTAGCTTGTAGCTAGTTTAGCTCCTTCCATTCCACACTAACAAGATTTTCGTTTCAGTCCCTAAGGCTCGACGTCATTGGTTTTTGTCCCGCGGATTGGACGATAGCAATGGAACAAACTAAACACCGATTGGGTGTGAGGATACCACGCTTGATCTTGTAGTTTTTGATACGAAAGTGCTTAATTTGAAGCTTATTTTGTACAGGACTGATGTCTTTTTACAATAGTGACCATCTCCAGCACCTGTTATCATTTGGTAATGTCAAATATTTTTCTAGTCAAAGCAAACCAGCAGTTTACAACGCCACCAATACTTTTAGAATAGAATAGAAAAGAATAGAATAGAATGCCTTTATTGTCACTATACAGTTGTACAATGAGATACAGAGCACCTCGTACTCAGTGTAAACATGCTCGGGGGGGTACAGTTCTGCAGCGCTATATACATATAGACAGTATTAACATAGGGAAAAAGATATATATATATATATATATATATATATATATATATATATATATATATATATATATATATATATATATACACATTTTGTACAAACATGTACGTTTTTTAAAAAAAAAAGTAATATGTAAAAAATTGGGGGGAGGGGGGGGGGGCTGTGTTATGGGTGCATGTGTGAGTTCAGGGTGGTTATGGCTTTGGGGAAGAAACTGTATTTGAGTCTGTGGGTTTTTGTGCTGATGCACCTGTAGCGCTTCCCTGAGGGAAGCAGGCTGAACATGTTGAAACCAGGATGGGAGCTGTCCTTGATAATGTTTGCTGCTCTGCTGAGGCAGCGGGAGGAATAAATGTCCATCAGGGAGGGGAGAGGGCAGCCAATGATCTTTTGTGCTGTCTTGACCACACTCTGGAGCCTCACTCTATCCACCTTGGTGCAGCTGCCATACCATACCGTGATGCAGTAGGTTAGCAGGCTCTCAATGGACGAGCGGTAGAAGGTCAGCAGCAGGTAAGAGGTAAATAAAATGTGGAAGAAAATTACAATAGATATAAACTATTACGAATACAAGAGACAAAAGCTTAAAAATTCAAGGATCTATCCTTAACGTTGTGTCAGTATAAGACAATTTTCTAAACTTTCCTTTGTTTTTTCTTTTCCCCCAATTTATCACTTATATATGGCTTAAAACAACAAGAAGAATAAAATACAGTTGAATGCTTTTAAACACTATAGTGTATTGAGCATCTTAAGTTCACCCTTCTGATTCTGTCACATCTTTAAAACAAATGAAAACTTTCCACATTTTTAGTTTGGAGCTTTAGATTTAGAAAATAAATTATTTAGTGTCACACGGTCCTTCACATCTACTTTTACACTTATTTTATACTTATTTGCACTTATTTACATACAGCATGACAAATGTTCTCTTTTATTAAATACTCATATGGAACAAAATTGCTGAACATTTCCCATTCAACAGCACGTTAACTCCTAAAAATGTTAAATTCAGGTATTTTCTGGAAATGTTTTTAATTGACAAAAGAAGAAAGAGCCTTGAATTTTGACATTTACACAGTTCAAACTGTATAAAAATATACAGTCAAAGCCGATTTTGTAATTTTGGCTTTTTGGATCTGTTTTGTTGTTGTTGTTTTTTGACAATAATTAAATTAAATTAAATTAAATTAAATTAAATTAAATTAAATTAAATTAAATTAAATGGCAATCCCAACTCATTCAATCCACACCAATCTGTTGGAACTCTTTCCTGGTGGTGGTGCTGTAGTATCCTTTAAATCTTTCATTCGGTGTGACTGTAAAAATATTTTCAGATTTTAACTTTAACTACATTTTCTTCCATTGTAAGTTGACAGCACTACCTCAGCAGTTTGAAATTTTTCGGTCACTTTAAAATCATTAATGGAGCCCAACCATATTCTTATTACCATATCATTACTGTTACAATATTATTGTTACTATATTATAACCTGTATTATTATTATTAACCTTCTTTTCCTGCACAAACCCCCCAAAAACCAAGTAAAATATAAGGGAGAAAAAAGCAGTGATGGAGAAAAAACAGGGCAAATCCTAAAAGACATCATGAACACGTAACACCAAACTCTAAATGTATTAATTATGGCAGGGGAAAAAAACAGATTCTTTTGTGTGTGTGTTTTCTTCCCCTATTACTTTCTTGTTTCAAGTTAAAATCATTTATGCCATTTTTTGCCCTCTTAGATTGAACCCCCCTTTGCCCAATGCTGACATTATAACCCAACCTCACTGTAGTAGTGGGACACATCCGTGACCTTTGAAGTGAATGTTGATGGAAAGCGTTGAAAAATGTAAAGGTTAACGAGTCATCCTTTTTCTGGGGATCGCACTACTCATAGTGGCTGACTGCAACGTGCACTAAGTGAGTGAAAGTGCCTGCGAGCACCCTGAACGGTGTGTATGTGCGCGCACGCGTGTATTTCGCTTGCACAACGCATTTGTTGCCGTAGGATGTGGTTTACTGTGCAACAACCCTATGCCGGAAACTCTACGACATCTATCAACTTATCATCCTCAATTTTTTTTTCTTGTACACTCACTGCTACTCTGTCTCTGCATGCTGTAGGCAATGCCGCCTCTCTTGGTATGACAAAACAAGGCAGTATTTCTCATTGCGCTTCTCATAGCTGGTAAAATGTTCCCCAGGGTGATTTTGAAGGGAACTCTGATCAAAAAATCTCAACAGAAGAAGCGAGTGTCACCCTGTAACTATAAAGAGCGATTTTTTGTGTTGGATACCCAAGACCTGAAGTATTCTGAACGTCGTCCCGGGGTAAGTACAGTATGTGCGGTTAATCTGTAGAGCTGTTTCAGGAATGCAGACTCTTGGCTGTTTGCTGTAATCTAAGCTGTTTTGTTGCAGAAAAAGCCTTTGCTGAAAGGTTGTATCGAGCTGTCCAGAATTAAGTGCGTGGAGATTGTGTGTACTGATGTGCCCATACCATGCAGCTTTAAGTACCCTTTTCAGGTAAGATTCATCATTTCCTAGAGACCAACTCAATTGTCACCGCATTAAAATCTACTAAACACTGCGACATACACCCTATATACAGTGTATGGTGAAGTATGACTGAAAATGACAACGCATATAACCTTTCTTTAAAATCTCAATTCTTCTGCAGGTTTTTCATGAAAGTTATTACCTCTACATATTTGCACCAGACAATGACTGCCGTCAGAAATGGGTCAGAGCTCTTAAAGAGGGTAAGCCATTACCATATATCACCAGTCAAATAATAATAATAGTACTATGACAAGTCGATGATAAACTGCTGATTGTATGAACTGCAAACACATACGGATGGATATTTCAAACAATATTTCCCTTGTTCTGTCTGATGTAGAGACAAAGAATAACAACTTAGTTCCAAAATACCACCCAAACTTCTGGATGGATGGAAAATGGAGATGCTGCCAGCAAACAGAGAAACTGGCGACTGGGTGCAACGTGTACGACCCAGTGGGCTATGGTTTGTAGCATTTCTTTTTCCTTCTCTTCTACTTCGTGAATCCAATGATTTGTGGTAGCGATTCCATTTGAATTAAGATATTTGTATGGCTTTCGCACATATGGTTAGAGTAAACTTGAACTAAATGCTTTCGTTTTGCCTAATCCAGTTCATACCGTTGTTGCTTTGTGAGTTTAGATGGGCCAAATAGCTCTCCAATTTAACATTTCTGTTTCCCCTACAGCCTCTAAAAAGCCGCTTCCCAGCCTCCCGGAGCCAGAGGTACCACCATCTAAAACACAAACGACACAAGCTTTTGAAATGTTATTGTGGTTATTACTGATATTCCAATGAAGCGAGGGAGACCAAATCACTTTTTCAGTTTTAATGCCTGTCATGTTTGTCTGCAATACTTTTAAACACAGTTTCTCTCTACATATTTAATAATTAGGTCACGCATTGGTTTTTAACCACTGTTTCTGTGGTTTGATTTTGTGTGTTCAGGCAGCAGCTCTGTAGTTGTTTCAGCGCACATGTGTTTGAGTGTTTACTTAAATAGATAGATAGTAGAAGAAATAGAAGTACATTAAAGTTTGTCAAATGAAAATCCTTGTTGATACTTTTTCCTTTGGCACTATGAAAATGTAATTTTATTTGAAACCTCTGGATTTCGTATTTGTGTATGAACTTTTTGGGAAGAGTTCACTCAGACCTCTCAATAATTTGTACCAGGTTATTTCCACCACTTAAAAAACATTTTCCTGATTGGCAGAGCTAAATTCAAAATTTGGGGTTCTTATTGCAAAACTTCAGCTTCATGATTCTAAATCTCGAGTTATTTTCTCATCTCATCTCGGAAGTTTATGATAGTATGTCGAAATTTAGAGGTAATAACCCAAAATTTTGTACATACCTGTACAAATGGTTTTTAAATCAGATTTTTTCCTCCCTTTCCAGATGGAGCTGGAAGATTCGGGGAAACAGAAGGTCATCGCTTTGCAAAACTACACGCCACAGGGAGACAATGACTTACCTCTTCAGAAAGATCAGGAGTATCTCCTGGTTAAGAATTCCCATTCCACCTGGTGGCTTGTACAGGATGAGAGAGGGTAAAGCGCATTACAGCCAATGCCAAATTCATTTGAACTGTTTACATTAAAAAATAGCAGTACATTTCAAAAGAAGAACCATTAGCTAAATCCCTTTTCCTGTCACCCATTAGGAACTCGGGTTTTGTGCCCAGTACATACGTAGCTGAAAAATCCATCAACAACTTTGAAAGATTTGAGTGAGTTTGAATTCATTTCTTTTACTCGAGCTTTTAATTTGCAGTGTTTATTGCTGCTAATGAATTACCATGTTTTCCCTCCAAAACTGATTTAATTGTTGTGTTAAATGTTTAATGTGTTCTCAACAGATGGTACAACAAAAACATTAGCAGAGCGCAAGCAGAAGAATTGCTAATGAAAGAGGTAAAAACAAAAACTCAGTTCTGTTTGGCAATAAAATTTCAAATAATGATTTTGATATGATGATGACAGGCAAGATTTAGCCCCTGTATGACACAGTGCATTTTGATGCGACTGTGCCGCCAACAGCAATGTTGCATTTGCAAAATCGCTGCATATGCACCTGCACAACGACAATTCGACTTGACATAGAACATGAAAAAAAAATTTCTCACAACCACAAAGTTTCCTCCAATGTTGAATTTCCTGCTTTGCTAAGTTTTGCAAGCAGGAAGGGAAAATGGTTATCCATCGTCGTCTTTGAATTAAAACGGCCGCCAGACGTGTTACAGAATGCACCGCCGAACGTGGGAAATCTTATGTGATCTCGTTATTCTGTCTTTAGGGTAAGGAAGGTGCATTCATTGTGCGGGACTCAAGACAGGCGGGAGTGTACACAGTGTCTGTTTTCACCAAAGCACCAGGGTAAATGTTATTTATAGTGTTCTTATGAATTTACTTAAAAAATATCTATCAAACAACTCTATAATTAAAACAGTCATATATGGTTACTTATATCATGAAAAAAAATTGATGGCTCATAGGATTTCAATCATTTTAAGTGACCGTTAAAGATGTAACCAATGAGAATTAAGTATAAGATTAGTGTAATCTTGTGATATTTTTCTGATCTTCCAATGTTTATGTGTAATCATCTGCTCAGGCAAACATTTGCTTTAAAAATGTTTGTTAAGTTAAGCATATATTCTCATCAGGTCTAATGGGGAGAAGAATCCGAGAGTGAAGCATTACCAAATCAGACAAACCGAAACGAGCCCAGCTTCTTTTTACCTGGCAGAGAAGTACCTGTTTAGCACCATTCCTGAGCTCATATATTACCACCAGCACAATGCTGCAGGTAAGTGTGCCAGCTTTTCTCATGCAACAGCATTATTTCAAAAAGTTCAAAGGATAAATGAAGTTCATCTTATGAAACGGCTAAATTCTTGGTCCTGCTTTTTAAATTTCCCGTTGTCTCTTTCTCTTTGTGCAGGGCTAATAACACGGCTGAGACACCCCGTCTCTCAAGGTCGATGCTGTTCCCAGGATTCTACTGATATCACAAAAGGTTTAAGTCTTTTTGTGATGCCCGAAGTTTGTTGAACTAAAGCTCCAAGCAGTCCTAATTTATTGCTGTGAATCTTGTTTTTGCTGACCTCTGGTGGGTTGCACAGAATTACACTTCAGGGCTGTTAAGTAACTCCACCCTTTTGTCTTTTAATATAAACCAATGTAATACAAATTAATCTTTGCTGAAAAAAAGCAAGTGAAAATGAGAAAAAAAAAGTCCTTTTTTATTTGTGAAACTTGCATGAAGAAGTTTAACTCTATGGTTATATAACTGAGCTATAGTGTGGATGCTTTGGTTCACTGCTGGTTTGCTGGTTAACAGATCAGTGGGAAGTGGACCCTGAGGAGCTGATACTGGGTCAGGAGATAGGCAGCGGCCAGTTTGGACTGGTGCTGGAAGGCAGCTGGAGGGATCTCAAGGTAGCGGTGAAGATGGTAAGAGAAGAGTGCATGTCAGACGACGAATTTAAAGAAGAGGCACGGATTATGATGTAAGTACAGTTCACGGTGGAGATCTGTAAAACGAGTTTGAAACCACTCAGTTTATCTGTGCATGTGTGTTTTAACAGGAGACTCTCTCACTCTAAGCTGGTACAGCTGTATGGCGTGTGCACACAACATTCTCCTATCTGCCTTGTGTTTGAGTACATGGAAAACGGCTGCCTGACGGACTACCTGCGAGAAAGGAAAGGCTCGTTGTCTCAGGATATATTGTTGGGGATGTGTCTGGATGTCAGCGAAGGGATGGCTTATCTAGAGATGTCCAACTTCATCCACAGAGATCTGGTAAATAAATAAAGTGCTCTTTCACGATACACTTTCATATCCCTGCTTTGTTAGAGGACTTTATCCTTCCTTTCTTCCTTCCAAAGGCTGCCAGGAACTGTCTCGTCTCAAAGAACAACGAGGTGAAGGTATCGGACTTTGGAATGACCAGGTATGTTCGTGAAGATCAGTTTTTTAAATTATTACATAACATTAATGTCACAGTGAGTCACAGCTTATGGTCTGTGTCCACTCTCCATACCCTAGATTTGTTCTTGATGATCAGTACACGAGCTCACAGTGCTCCAAGTTCCCTGTCAAGTGGTCAGCCCCAGAGGTCATCAGATACTGCAAATTCAGCACCAAGTCTGACGTCTGGTCATTCGGTGAGTTTGGGCGCTTGTCTGCCATTCAGCTGTTTGGTTTGCATTTCTGATTCACTCGTCTGGCAAGTTTTGCAGGTTGGGTGAGAGCAGATTAAATCATATTTGTTTTCCTGATGGCACATGTGCTCAACTGTAGTTAAATAACACTGCAGTGGTTTAGACGTTATATATTAAACAATTCTTTTTATCCTGTGAAAAAAAAAAACTGTGCTCAAACTGGAGCACAGTTTTCTTGGGCAGACTATTACTGCAGTTATCCGTGACAAAGCCATTTTTTTTGGTACATTTTTATATAAAATAGTCTAAAAGCTAGCCATTTTCATGATTCAGTGACAATTAGTGGATGCACAATAAGCTCAGACAATTACCGAGGTTTGAAAGGAGATTAAACAGACAGAAAGCTTTTAGCTTGACGTCATCTTTGGGGGAAAAAAAAGATTCTGTATTATGAATCTATGATTTTCTTGTGTAAAACGGATGTGCTAAAACTAAGTAAAAATAAAACATATTATAACTTCTACAATAGGGGTTATTATTTCTATTTCTAAACAGATTTGAATTATGACCTATTCTAAAAAGGTCTGGATCCAATTACTGACGTCCCTTAGAAATCGTGAAAAACAAATGAACTGCAGTGACAGTTTAAGCAGGCTATTGCTTTTCATTGGTAACACAAGTGTTTTCAATCATGATTCTATGCATTGAAATGGTAAAAGAGTAATAATTCAGCTGTATAGTATCATTGTTACACTGATGATGGGCAGGAGAAAGAGGGGAAAAGTTTGTCTGAGGCGTCTTTCAAAAGATTCTTTATGTCAAGATTTTTACTTCCTGGTTAAATAACGGTTTAAAACTAAAAGAGACCATCTACAGGCTGTGTGAAGTTCTTGAGACTGCAGCTGCTAAGAATATTAGGAAACTCTTTCATTGGATTCTTTCATGCCGGCTTCAGTGGATGAGGCTACCAGAGGAACATTAACTCCAGACTAAACAGAGCTGATTTAAAGGATCAAAGTGCAAAAGCGTCTGTCGACACCATACGTTGGTTTCTGAATGAAGGTTGAAAAAAGAGACCCCGCTTTTGAAAGAGGATTATAAAAAAAAACCCCTTAAACTTGTGTTTGATAAAATACAAATAGACAAGTCAAAGTGGTTCTTGTTGGATGAAGTTTGGGATTTAAAACTAGTTTCCAAGTTTGCCGAAAAAAAGAAGCTTTTGAAGAAAAGAACGCTGGAGACGACGGATTTCATCAAGATAATCTGGAGTGAAATACATTTATGTACCTGTGCCAGAGCTCTGTGCCAGTCACAGGCCAACGCTGCTTCTTCCAACAGTATAAAGATCTGAAACATACTTCCAACAAGATGGACTGAAACAAAATCATTTGAGCCGAGTGTGGAAAAAGCTGAAACTCACAGTGGGGGGAAAACGTGTTCATCAAACCTGAATGAACCGCAGCGGTTTGAACATGAAGAGTCAAACAACCTACAGAGATGTGTGAGTGTGTGTGTGTAGGTGTGTGTGGGGGTAGGTAAGTGGGTGAAAGGGAGGTGGGCGTCCTCTTGTGAAGAATCACAAAAACTGCTCAGCTGCACAATATTACAATTAAGGATCAAATACTTTAGGCAGACGACTATATTTGTTGTATTGAATGAAAGCGAGATGAATTACTTTTAAAGTAAGAACTTACAGCAGAGCAAATTTTAGGTGTGTGTGTGTCTCATGTGTAGGTGTGTGTATTTTTTTTATTGGGTAGCAACAATTTTGGCCAATTCTGATCTGTAGTAAATTACTCTCAAATGAGGCTAAAAATAAATATGTTTCAGTTATATAAAAAAAAAAAATAAATAAAAACACACTGCACTGGACTAGAGTAGCTCACTGTTAAACGAACGATACAATATGGACTAAAATGCTTCCATATTGTTTAACAAGTGCTGTCTCCGTGTCCCTCTTCAGGTGTGCTCATGTGGGAGGTGTACAACGAAGGCCGACTCCCCTATGAGAACCGCACTAATGCAGAAGTGGTGGACTCCCTGAACGCAGGCCTGAGGCTCCTGAAGCCACGCTTGGCCCCGGACTCTGTCCACCTACTCATGGAGTGGTGTTGGAAGGAGGTGAGGACATTACCCTTTTTTCAAGCAGAACTTCTGCTGATCATAAAATGAGCAAACGATTAACTGTCGTTTGTTTTCTGTTCTGTTCCCAGAAACCAGACGATCGCCCAACATTTGGGCTCCTCTTTCACGAGCTGGCCTCCCTTTCAGACGCCTGAACCAACATGTGATTTGTGATTTTTTTTTATATATAATATTTATTTTATTTATTTACTGTAACCAGTTGCTTGTCATTTGTAAAGTTAGATTATTCCAAAGCAATTTTATATCCTGGATTTTGCACTTTATCTCTTTCGTAGCTTTGTAAGTATCCCCTGAGAGGGCTCACACAGTCCATTCACACAGCTACTGGTGCTTCCTGCAGAATCATGTAAAGGTCTGAGTAATTCTATAAGCCATATAAAAGTGAGATGTTTGCTTTTCAGTCAGCTGACTGTCATTAAACTGAATGTTTTACATCTTGTCACTTCTCACTGTCTTAGTTTCCTCCACTACAATAATGAAATCTTGGCATAAGAAATATTTTTGTTTCTATATGAAGAAATTATTGAAGTTGCCAGATGTTATATATATTTAGAAATTAGAAAGGCTTTCCTGTTTTATGGAGCTCACTGACATTAGCCACAACAGTCATATTTTTGATGATCATCCATATACTGTATATAAAAGATGGACATAGCTACAACAAAGTCATGAGTCATGTTTTGGTTTTTTTTTTATGAATTAATTTTGGAGTCACAGGTGACCACATTTGGTCAAGATAGATTTATTACTCATTGCTCGGATACATCGTAATATGTGGTAAGTAATATGAGTCATTGAAACTGTGCTAAAGGTGGAGCACAGTCTTCTTGATTAGACTATTACTACAATTATCCAGAGATGAAGTCATGTTTTTGTGAAATTATATTTAACAAAAAAATGCTCCATATCGCACCCACACCATGAACAAGGTTGGTCGATTTCAACTGTGTGACTCTAACTTCTACAGCTGTCTATACCAGCAGCCCCCCACCCCCGGGCCACGGACCGGTCATTTGGTACCGGGCCACGAGAGTTGAGCCTCGGGTGTGAAATTTATGGTTTTCAGGGTTTGTATCGTTAACTCGGTTTCCCTGGGTCTTTTCCCGTGTTGTAGTTGCGTGTCTTTTTTTGAAAGAAATATTTACACATTACCATAGCGACCAGAGAGCATTAAGAGGCAGAGAGGAGGATGTTACTCTCAATGTTGTTGGTGCATTTCAGGAGGACGCTGCTAATTAACTTACACAATTACACAGTGAATTCACGTTTATTATTATATTTACAAAATACCACAGTTTTTGTCTTGGTCGTATCTTTTTTTGTTGTTGTTGTTGTTGTATTTATCCGCAACACCTTAAAGGCTGGTCAGTTAAAATATTGTCTGACATTAAACCGGGTTGTGGCGTAAAAAAGGTTGAGGACCGCTGGTCTATACCCACATCAATTTTTCAGTCAAATAAGCCATACGTTATTGGAATGACTCACTTTTGGAGCCAGACTCCAGTGGCCAGTCAAAGAACTGCAGTTTCTGGTACAGGCACAGTAACTTTTTTCCCATATCAAATGATCAATAATTCTCTTGTATCATGTAAGTAAGTAAGTAAGTAAAATTTATTTATATAGTGCTTTTCACAGATAAAAATCACAAAGTGCTTTACAACACAGAAAATGGGAATATAAAAACAATATAACAGTAAATAAAACAATGTAAAACAATAAAACTATAAAAACAGCATAAGAAGAAATTAATCAAATGCTTTTCTAAATAAAAATTTCTTCAGCTGTTTCTTAAAAGAATCAATGGAGTCCGTGCAGCGAAGAGACAGTGGGAGAGAATTCCACAACCGTGGGTGCCACAGTCTGAAAGGCCCGATCACCACGAGTTTTAAAACGAGTGCGCGGTGCCACCAGCAGTCTCTGATCTAATGACCTTAAAGCCCGAGAAGATGTATGTGGTTTCAGCAGGTCAGATAAATATTGAGGAGCCTGACCATGTAGGGCCCTAAAGGTTAGAACTAAAATTTTAAAATGAAACCTAAAATTTACAGGCAACCAGTGAAGGGAGGCCAAGACTGGAGTGATATGTGATCTTCTCTTGGTGCCATGTCAGCCAACGCATTCTCTTCTGACGATAGTGGCAAGACGTGGAATTGCAGTTTCCTGCTGGGACATAGAGCAATGTGCAAAAGTCTTGAGCCACCGCTCATTTTTTAATATCCATTATAGGAAAATGGAAAAAAGGTGCAGAGAATGGAAATCCAGTGTAATTTGGCATACCTCAGCCTTTTCTTTCCATTTCCCTTCCCTAAGGATGTCTTCTTGACACCAAAGTAGATGGATCAGCTGAAGGGTCAGGCACATCTCTCAGGTTCTAAAGATACAATTTAAAACTGATTTGTTGCTAAATTGTGTGTTATTTGCAGATAGAATGAATGTTGGTTCATTGTTTGAGTGCCTTGGTGGCTTTTAAATGCTTGAAGTGTTAAAGCAGCCAATGTATAAAGAAAAACTTTGAAAGACCTTCAGAAAGCCTGAAGAACTATCACTCAAGACCACATTAAGAGGTTACAAGAAAGTCAAGAAATCAAGAATGACTAAAGACTCTGCACAGCATTTTTTTTCAAAGAAGGCCTCGCATATTTCATCAAGCCAATACTGAACACAACACAAGGCAACTCAATTACAACATATGGCTACATATGGTAGAGGAGTCCGGGTGCAGAACTGGCCAGTACAGACGTTTCTCCATATGAAAACATCTGGCGTCAAATGAAATGGAAAATACTACAAATCAAACCCAGGAATGTCGAGCAACTACAATCCTGTATCGTTCATTTTTTGTGATTTCTTTGCTTAAAATGAGCAATTTTCTCAAATTAAGCATGTTATATGTTTTCTATGTTGTTGTGTGAATAAAAAATAGGTTTATAAGATCTGCAAGTGAAAATGGGATTTCTGTGGTCTTTAAGCAGTTCACACAACATTCCAAGTTTTCTGGAATCAAGGTTATAGCATGTTGTCATTATAAAGTACTGTATTCAACACATACGTTTGAAATAATAAACAATAATATTTAACTACATGCTACTACATGCAACTTGAATTCATAATTATAAATAGTGGTACAAGGTGGGTGAAGTAGGGCCCTTTACTTTTTTCTATATCCTATTTATCATGTAATTAGAATTCATACAGAGAACTAAGAATTTACCACCGCCTCCTTTAAATGAGGTTACCCTCAGTTTCCCTATACATACAACATATACCCACAGCTTTTGATGTTGTCAATTTAAAAGCCTGAAACGCATTGTGTATTTATCCGTACCCAAAGTATTTTTAAGCAGAAAACTAGCTCAAATGAAGCGAATCAACATGTCGGGGCTCCTCTCATCATCGCCTGTGCTCCACTGTGACTGTCTCTTTAAGAAAATGCACTTGCAGCCATTTTCTGCTCTTTGTGTGGGGTGGATTAGCACCGGGTTGGTACTGGGCGAAACTAGAGCATCAGTCGACATAGAAGACGTGGAAAAAAAGAAAAGAAAAACCTAGGAAACATTGGCTCGCCGTCGCAGACCGCGACACGGTCCGCCCGATTTAGTTTGTCGCCGGACGGACATGCAATTTTCAGGTATGTGGCAAAAAGTAGCGATGGATGCAGACGCAGCGAAGAAGATGAACGGGGCTGGTGATGTGCTTTGGGTAGTGATGATGGCTGGAGACTGGAGTGCTGTTTTTCCCCCCCTTCTTTTTATTTTGCCTCCTTTTCGCATTTCACATCCTTTCCCTTTACTTATCTGTCCGTGCGCAAATGTAACAATAGGGGGATCCTTGTAAATAGGAGGGACTTGATTGGGATCGAGCGCCCCGCTTTATCGTGGATAATTGTGGCACATGAATGGGATCCCCGTTAGCTTACATCGGCATCGTAGCTCACGCTGAGATGGGTGGGGTGAGGAGAGGGTGCCTGTGTGTCAAGTGCACTGATGAATGATGGAGCACGTAAGGCTCCACGGTTTTCTGAGCTGATAACAACCGTTTCGCTGCACAGACACAGAAAGATGTCGAAAAATAACGTTTTGGTGTTTCAGATTGCTCGATTTCACGACGATGCTCTGGCTTTTTAATTTTTTCCCCCCTTAAAGGTCCTCTCCCCTCTTTCCAATCGACTAACAGGCCACAGCACGGCCAGATGCACAGGATTGTTTCACAGCTATCACACCAGCAGGCAGGCAGGGCCGTTACTTGTGCTCAAATGACAGGTTCACCCACTTCCGTCTCAGACAGGCTTAGTCTAAACCCAGATGTTTTTCCTTTCCATTTCTCTCCTACAGACGAACCTGCCAGTTTGGGTAGAAATGTAAGCCTGCCATTGCTGCAGACTCTCTGAGCTGTAAATCTGTATGCCAGACCCTCACCCACAAGCAGTGATGTAATGCTTGAATCTTGATGCTTTGCTTCTGCTAACACTAAGGATTGCAAAATTAAAACCACAATGAAAATGAAACCCGGTGCCATTAATAGTCAGGTAAAATTAGGATTGTTTTTTTTTGTTTTTTTTTAAAAAGAGTCTTCTTTAGGTTTGTGATAGTTTTACGGGAAAACTTCACATTTTTGACTGACTAAAACGAGTGTTTCTTGTTTCTCTGAAAGTGTAATTTGCTAAGATTGATAATAATAATAATTATTGTTGTCAGTAGTAGTAGAAGTAGTAGTATTAATAAGAATAATTTGTTGCAATTCAGGTATTATTGTTAATATTAGCTTGCTAACCTCGCTCATGTGTTAAAACACACACACACATATGTTAATTTATGATGTTTTTTTTTTTTTTTTTCATGATTGCACTGTATTCAGTCAAATGGCAAAAAGTATTGTTCATATACACTAAAATATAAATAGATAAATACATAGGTTTATTGTTTGTCTTCTTTGCAAAATCCATATTCATTGCATAAGATAAAGTAATCAATTACTGGCATTAGTAGCATCACTGCTTGATTGACATTTATTTACAGATATACATTCCAATGAACCCAGAGTACCACGGCACTAAAATCTGTTAAGCAAAATGTGTTTACAAAAACTACAACATGCATGTAACATACACATATGTCAACAACGTACATGTAGTGTACATCTAATGTCAACAACTAACAAGTACACGTAATGTCAGCCACATACACGTAACATACACGAAATGTCAACAACATACATATAATGTTGTTCATTTTTCAGGTCAGGTACTTCACCTACATTTATAATTTGTAAAGATTTGACTGGTATTAAAAAAAGTTCCCAAAAGCTACATAGATGTTAATAATCCTGGTAACATAGACAGTTTACATAGTAAGTTACAGATTCAATTGTGTCTAAGAGGGTTAATACGTACATATGCTACGATCATTATATAAGATAATAATTAGTTGCAACTCAAGTGCTAACATTACTGAAGTGAATTCAAGGTTGGTTTCTACGAAAGTTGGCTTACTGCCACCTGAAGTGAAAAACCATCAAATCATTTACTGTGAAGTCGGTCATGGTCATGTTTGTCATGCTTTAAAATTAGAAGAAAAAACACATCTAAACACCACCACAGCATCCCGCTATTATTGTCACAGAGAGATGTCTGAACTGCTAAGGCTAGTTACCAGCTGTATGCCAGGCTAATGTGGTCTAAACCAGTATACAGCTAGAAATGGAGCTGTCTAAAACATCCCTGTTTGAACCATCTGCTGAGAATAAATCATGAGTGGTTAAAATTGACTCATAAACTCATCTCATCCCCGTTTCTCCTTTTAAGAGCTATGCTGTGAGTGCAACCAGGCAGTTCCCTTTAACGTAAAAGGGAAGATTGAATTATATCCTTTAGCTTATTATCTATTTTGCTTTTGGGTAGTGAGGGGGGCTGGAGCCTATCCCAGCTGTCATAGGGCAAGAAACAGGTTAAGGCTGATTCTTGACATGAGACACCTACAGTCATTTTAGAATCACCAATTAACCTAAACCCAAGCATGCCTTTGGGTTAGGGTTAGGTAGCTGGAGTAACTGGAGAGAACCAATCAGAAAAGCCCCAGATTGGAGTTCAAACCAGACATTCTGTCAGTGAGGCAATAGTGGAAACCACAATACCAATGTGCTGCTTTCATACCAGTTCCATTCTATTAAATTGGTTAAAATTAATATTTAAACATCCTTATATCTCCAGAGTTCTTCAGAAAACAGTATATTAAGGAGCAACTGAGTAGTCCGTTGTGAAAGATGTGTTGGAAGCAGGAAACTGGTCAACAGTAAGAACTTGCAAATGCCAAATTGTGATAGCTAGAAGACTAATTAAGGGCACCTCCTAAACAGAGGGCTTTGTGGGGTATTCCTGGTGTGCAGTAGTTAGTGCCAACCAAAAACTTGGTGAAACGGCAGTTTCTTTGTCAGGTAACAAGGCTCGTTAATGCTTTTTTTTGGAAGGAAAGGCTTACTTGTGTGAAGAGCTGAAACACAAATTGCTGGAAACTTAATTCTGGCCATGATGCTGACCCCTGTTTGTGCTCACAGGAAGCATGTGAGCATTAAAGTGGCCAATGGTGGGCTGCTCTGATTAATCATCATGTGGTCGGCTATATGTGTGCAGTGTTTACCTGGGAAAGCTATATAGGTCCATAAGCTAGAATATTGGAATAAGTCAGTGTGATCATCAGGAAAGCATTCTGCTAGGAAACCTCGGGGTCATTATCACTCATGTGAGTTTCATTTTTCCACTTATCACCTACCTAAACATTGTGGCAGACAACAGCATTCAGCACATTTTCTCCTTTAGCAGAACAATTTGCTCTGCAAGAGTCCGATTTGTTGATTAGGCCTTCAGATTTCCGAGATCTAAATCCTGTGGGATGTATCCAAAGAGGAAAAAACAATATGTGCAGGTCCCACCTCACAACTGTTACTTGCCCGAAACAGCTCAGTGATTCAGGGTACAAGTACAACTATTTTGCAGTTGACTGATTTGAGAAACACCGCGAGACAATGAGTCTAGATATAAATAACGAACTAGACAAAGAAAAAGGAAGCAGCGCAAGCTGTTGTGGAACTGTAGCAGTCAGATGAAGTTATTATTATCACCACTTACAAATGTATTTTCATAAAGTTGCCAACATAAATACAACTAGATACACCTGGTTCACTTTTCGTTTGCTGTCTGTACTTTCCAAGCTTGCTGATGGTTATGCGAGGCATGCTCTTGTTCTTTCCCTAGTCTATATTCATCTCTGCAAGCATGACATCACAGAAATCATAAGATGAAAGCAGTTTTTTTTTTTCTTCTTCTTCTTCTTGTGCTGCTTTCAGAAATGACAACCAGCCTGTGAAATACCTCAGCCACACACCGTCCCCTGCACAGGATGCTCTGCACAGACGCTGCTGGGACGCACATTTAGCCGCAGAGTTAGTTGGTGTCGCTGAACGTTTTCTAAATGATCGCATGCGTGACTAAATGCTCGAGATCCGTATTGTGCCTGCCTTCAATGCTGATCACATATGGTCTTATTGCGTGTATTACAAAGCTAGCCTTGGGTGGGAGATCCCATGGAGTGGTGCGAGGCTGGAGTTGACACACTTTCTCTCACTTTGTCTTCCTCTCGGGCAAGATGTATTACACAAAGGCCTAGCAGCGCAGAGTGGTCATATTTTTTTTTATTATTTTTTTCTGCCTGTTACATCATGCTCCATGTTCTGACTGCATCTCATTCCTTTCCTCTGCTTTATTCATGATATTCTGGGATCTTCTCACCACCTCATTGTTTAGTGCTGTCACGAAGACATCAGACCAGAGCTCTTCATGTATAGAGGCTGCAGTTATAACGTGAACTCGGCGGGGGGGAGGGAATATTACTGTGTGAGTTTTGTGAAGCGAGTTGTTGTCTCGTTGCCTCATTTGTCCCTCTTTGGTTGTTCTACTAGGTTTCCAAGTGCCCAGAAGGGAATGAAGGGGCCCTTTTTGCTGGGCGAAGATGCACATACACACAGAGACTGACAGATAAACCTACTGTTTAACAGAGCCCTGTATAGGGTGGGAAAGTTTGTTCAGCCAACCCAGGCTTTAGAGCGCGTCTGTATTTGCATGCACAGATGGGAGTTTAGCAGCACTGAGCGCGTTTGTCTGCCCGACAAAGCCCCTGTAGTGAGCTGCGTGTTTCATTTTCTGTATGCCGAATGGTTATAAATAACCAGCCAGGTCTTAAAAGAATCAGGCAGTGTGCGCATCCAGGTTGTAAAGCAGCACAGCAGTGTAAAGAATACAGGAAACACTCTGTTCAAGATGACAAAATCCTCAGACGTTTAAAAAAAAGGGGTTTCTCACACACACACACACACACACACACACACACACACACACACACACACACACACACACACACACACGTGTAGAGTATAAGTTGGTACACAACATCCTTGATACACTGCCGGCTTTTATCTGTTTCACAACCACCGTGTCCACATTAAACGTCATACTTAAAATTATGGAACAGAAACAAAAAGAGCAGTTAAAGGGCGATAGCGCTCAGCAAATGAGTGGTACTCTATACCATAATGGAAAATGATGTCACCGATAATCAACTAAAGAAGCGGTTATTCACACAATAGCAGAAACGGGAAGTGGAACAACCTACATTTAGCATCCAGTAATCATTATACTTATCTGTGTACGTGTTTACGTGTGTTGATCATGGTAAAATCTGATATTGATGAGACCCGCTGTAGCTGGAAGTACTGCAATAGTGACAGAAGGTTGGTAGTTGTTGTTTTGTTTTTTTTTTCCTTTTGTGGTGTTGTAACACCACAACATACACTCACGAAACTTTATGGGTCTTTAGTTCAGATCAAAATAAAGGTTGAGTTTTGAAAGCCCGTGTGGTCTGATCCACAAGCGCTAACTAAATAGGCCAAGTGGCCGTTTACCCACTTGTGCCACATTCTTTTTTTTTTTTTCTTCTTCTTCTTCTTTATTTTGTGTTGCAGTGTAAACTGTATACAGAGCTGCAGCACCCATATAAAGTATCTTTACTGTGTGTGCATATATTTTGGAAGCTGGGTGAGGTCTGAGAACTCGGTGCTGTTTGACTGGTGGCCTACCATGTGAAAAAAATGTCACAGTCTGATATGACAGGAAACCCCACCCACTTTCTATTCAGATCATTTGTGATCATTGGTTAAGCCTGCATATGCGACCATTACCGATGACCAAGAGCCGGCGAACTCATTATGTAGGCTTCTCGTCACAAAATGACGGTTTTGCAGATTCTGCATTTACTTCCCATTTCCCACTGTTGGAGGATTTTATTTTTCAATTTCCCCTCTCTTGTATTTTGGTGTTCACACTTTCCTCTCTGCTTGTGCTGGCTGTGACTGTGTAGTTTTTAACGTTATCCTGCAGTGTGAAATCGTAATCATGCATTCATATATACCACCTGATATTTATTTGAATTGATAAAAAAGTACAAAGCTGCCAGCAATTTGAGAGTTTAACAGGAAAGCAGATTTTGCCAATGCCGCATTTACAAGATAACACGTTTTTGTGTTTGCTGTCGAACTTTCACTGTTTTTCGAAGCGTTTTCTGCTTTTTGCCAGATCAATGGCATTTTCCAGGTCTTGGCATTTCATGAATTATGCTCTTCAGATATTCTTCTAGTCAAGCAAAAAGCCAAAAAGGAAACTGCAAGGGGCCTCTTCCCCTTTCTTCCCCCCAAGTGATACAGGTGCAGGGTGAATGCACACACTTTCTGCACCAAAACAGGGTTTCATGGGAGGAAATGAAGTTGTCTAGACATACTAAGACAGTGTCTGGTGTATGTGTCCTTTAACCCTGCAGTATCTGACTATAGAATGCATTTGAATTGCTAGAGTGTAACCTGCTTATTCATTTTTATCTGTTTATTCAGTAATTTCTTGATCAGTTGTCCCCTGACTTTTCTGTCCGATTGAGACAAGCACCCCAGGTTCATTTTGCTGCACAGTATCACGTGTCAGTTTGGGTTTTTTGTATCGAGGACACCAAATATTGATATTTTATTATTATTATTTGAAAAGAAACACATACATGAAAATACTCTGGGGATACTACTCTACTAACAAGAGGGCTCACCTCCTGATATAATATTACCTTAGCAAAATTACAATAAATCAGGCCAAACAGAAAAGACACATTTAGCTTGACAGAGTGTATAATTGACCCCATGCAACCGTAGACTGATAGCAGACTTGATTCTGTGTTATGGCAGGTTTTACTCACAGTTTAAAAAACGGTTACTCACAAAATATAACTTTAAGGATGTAATTTACAATTGAAAAAGGTAATAAATGGACTGAGAGCTTAAAGTGTTTTATACAACATGCCTCATTCACCCATTTATACAAGCACTTTTTTCTAAGCTCTTTCTATGTAAGTGCTTTGATGCGCCAGAGAGCAACTTGGGGTTAGTATCGTGCCCAAGGATATTTGGCATGCAGACTGGCGGAGCAAAGATCGGAGATCGAACCACCAACCTTCCCATCAGTAGATGAGAGCTACAGCCACCCCAAATTGCAGTACATGTCAGTGCAATACAGAGCCTATCCGATTGTTAAGTGATGACGTGACGAATCCTACTTCCGGACCTAAAGTAGTCTGCGTTTAATATGGCTTTTGTGTTGTTAACATGTTTAATGTTATGTATTTTCTTCTATTTAATCTCAAAAAGCTCCTAAAACAGTCAGTAATCACTGTTGACCTCCCTCGGCTTTTATTACCACTAATCATTTATTTAAGCTCAGTTTTTAAAACCTTAGGATGTAACTACAGCCCAGCCCATGCAGCAGTATATGAATGACTAACCTCGTATTGTGGATGGATTATCTCAGTTGTTCTCCTGGCTGAAGTTTGGTCCTTTTACAGCATCCTGCCATGCGATTACATTTGTTCCTGACCACTGAGAACACTCACGGTAACTTTTATCGAGTGGAAAAAAGTTAGCTTGTTTATATTATGCTAACATAGCTGTGTCACTAGCGGTCACGTAGCACATCATTATATACCAGCTAGCCAAACTTCAGTAACCCTACAAACGTCACTGCTGTTTAGTTTTCTGTCTTCATTTATGCTGGAAGTGATAGCAGAGCTGTACGTTTTAATTTGTTTCCAAAACCCCGCAGTCAGGACATGCTATATTGTATTTAGATGGAAGCTAGCGAGCTAACTTCCTGCTAACTTCTAACTCCGTTAAATGTCATAAATTCCGTTTTCATGGATGCCTGGATGTTAAACTCAATTGTTACACCTGGTAGAGCAGAACGCTGATCATTTTATTAAAGATGAAAGACTTTAGACAGTTTTTCAACTCTCAGTAATGCCATAGTGATCGTTTGATATATGGACCTGCAGCGGAGTTTAGGCCCAGACACGGCTAGTGACGTCAGACTGAACAACCGGATTGCAAAAAGTATTGTGTCGTGACTGACCAAGTCATTTTCACCTGTAACTTTTTGACCCGTTTGCCGACATATATGTGTAAAACTGCAGTAGGAAGTACTCGTGTGAGACCTTCTGTTTTGGGAATCACAAAAGCACTTTTCCTCCTTTTTGCGGTGCCTCTTTAACTCCTATCTTTCCTTCTGTTTTCTCTTTCTATGTCAGCCTGGGGCGTTGTTTGAGTGACACCTCGTTACCATGACGACCCACGTGACCCTGGAGGATGCTCTGTCCAACGTGGACCTGCTGGAGGAGCTGCCGCTCCCGGACCAGCAGCCGTGCATTGAACCCCCTCCCTCCTCTATTATGTACCAGGTACGCACTGGTTCACAGTGCCGCCACCGCTGCCACCTACCATCGTCCCCAGCTGATTGGTCCTTTTCAGTGTACAGTCTTTTGACCCCTTTTTGTCTCTCCTTCGGCAGGCAAATTTTGACACCAACTTTGAAGACAGGAATGCTTTTGTGACTGGCATCGCCCGTTACATCGAGCAAGCCACAGTCCACTCCAGCATGGTGAGACCTGCGGCGCTGGTTACTAAAATAAACATCACGGGATTGCTCTCCATTCCACTGTTTTTTTTTCCTTTAATAGCTAACTAGTGAAATTCAGTCTTTTGTGGTCTCAACTCAGTAGTTTTTGTTCCTCTTTCAGTAAAATCAAAGCAGACTGTGGGAAGCAGCCTCGTGCCCTTAAAGAGAGCCTCGTTTCATGTGAATTGATTATCATTTGGCTCGGCCTGTGGCGGGACACACATAAAAATAACGCACGCACACTCTTGCAGACACAAATTCCACTCACACGCTGGTGAATCAGAGAGGCAGCCGAGCACTAAACATCCCTCCCCTGATTGTGAATGAACAGAGAATGTGATGTGACTGTCGAAGAGGGGAAGTGAGAGCTTTATTTAACCGGTTCAACGAGGAAGTCACATTCAGGTTGAGGCCAGGCTATTTGGGGGCACTCGTCCTTTAGCCGCAGGGATGGAGGAATCTGTCTTTCCTATTTCTGAGAGGATGAAATGTTTCCCTGCTAAAATATTTATCAAGTCCTGCAATGTGGGTTTAATCTGAGATGTGTGATGTGTTTAGTAGCTTTGCAGAATGTCTGTTACTAAGATATAGTACCGTGTAAAGGTATTCACCCCCTTCCAGATATCTTTTTAGATATCTTTTATTTTATTTTTTTGCTTATTTGTCACACTTCAAACAGATGTTAATGTTAGACAAAGATAACCTGAGTCAATACCAACTGCAGTTTTTTAGGGAAGAAGAAGCTATCTAAACCTACCTGACCCTGTGTTAGAAGCAGTTCTCCTAAACTTCCCCTAACTGTGCCACAGCAAGAACTGCAATCAAGTGTATGCAATAACTGGCAGTGAATCTTTCACCTCAATGTGGAGGAATTTTAGAGAGCTGTTTTAAATCAGGCACATCAGAGGGTTTTCAAGCATGAACGGCCTGTTTAAGGCCATGCCAGAGCATTTCAATTGGGTTTAAGTGATTAGGCCACTCCAACACCTTTATTTGGTTTTTGGTTTTTTTGAGCCACCCAGAGGTGCTCTTACGGCGTGTTTTGGATCATTGTCCTGCTGTGTATCCCAAATGTGCACAGATTGATGGCTGGACATTCTCCTTCAGGATTTTCTGGTAGAGAGAAGAATTCATGGGTTGAAGTCATCCAGATCCTGAAGAAGAAAGCAGCCTCAGTCCATCACACTACCTCCACCACTGCGTTTGACTGGTGGTGTGATGTTCTTTATATGAAATTCTCTCTTTGATTTTACACCAGATGTAACGGCACTCAAAGATTCCACAAAGTTCAGCTCTCTTCTTGCCAGCCCACAAAAGATTTTCGCCTCGAAAGTCTCGGAGATCATCAATCAGAATCAGAATACATTATTGATCCCTAGGGGAAATGATTTTGGGTACAGTGCTCCAGGCTTTTTTTTGGCAAATGTAAGACGAGCCTTTGTGTTCTTTGTGGTCAGCAGTGCTTTTCACCTTGGAACTCTCTCACAGGTGACATTCTTGCCCAGTCTCCTCTTGTTGAATTTTAAATCATGATCACCGACCTTAACCAAGACAAGTGAGGCCTGCAGTTCTTCAGGTGTTGTTCTGGGTTCTTTGGTGACCTCCTAGATGAGTGATCGATGCGCTTTTGGAGTAATTTTGGTTGCCTGGTTTAAAGTTTTGTCTCCATTTGTGGATAATGGCTCTCACTGTGATTCACTGGAGTCCCAAACCTTTACAGATGACGTGGTAACCCGTCCAGACTTCAGTGTTTTACATCTGTTCTTCATTTTATTAGAGATCAAAGCTTGATGAGTTGCTAGATGAGATTTTTGTAGCCTGCTTCAGTTTGTTAGAGAGGTTATAGTTAAGTGTTTTGTTGATTCGAAAGAGCTGGCAGTAATCAGGCCTGGGTGTGGCATGTGAAATTGAATTCACAGTTAATTAATGAGTTAACAGTTAATGGGGGAGGGGAGGTTTTCACAGAGGGCCGGGTACGGTTGGGTCATTTTTATTTTTACTGTTTTAATGAATAAAATCATCATTTAAAAAAATGTATTTTGCATTTACTCAGGTTTTTGTCTAATAAAATAATTAGTTTGATCATCTGAAACAAAAAAAATGTGGCATGTGCAAAAAAGAAGATGGGAAATACTTTTTCACAGCAATGTAGATATAATCTTGAGCTTGTTGAGGTATCTAGTTCTGGCGTGACTTCAGCTGTGCATGAGGAATTAAATGTCTTTGTTCTGTTTATTTCTACAGAATGAGATGCTGGAGGAAGGACATGAATATGCTGTGATGCTTTACACATGGAGAAGCTGTTCCAGAGCCATTCCCCAGGTTAATGATCACTTCCTTCATGTCCTCACATCTTAACCTTTAGATCTAATGCTAAACCATCATAACAGAGTTTTATTCAAGCTGTCACACTGTCTTTTCACTGTAAGGAACAATTACTCAAAAAGGCCGTATGAAAGGCAGATGTTGCTAGGCTTGAGTTGTGGGTTGGTAGTTGGGTTGCCTAACTTTGCACCGTTTTGCCACTGAACCAGAAGCTCAGCTGCAGGCGGTGGTGATTCTACAGAGCAGAAACAACACTGCCTGCAGCTGAGCTTCTGGTTCACTGACAGCTGTATTTTTAGCTATAAATAAAAAGGGGGGAAAAAAAATCAGAAACCACCCTGTTACGTAAAAAATTCAAACCGAATTAGACTGCAAAGCATTTGCCTTAACAAAGGGGTGCAGTCACAAGTTCAACACAGTCAGGCTTTTTTACATTAGCTGGCTCAACGAAACCTTAAACCCCAGTCAGAGGCATTGCAGCGGGTGGTTGTCGGCTTTTTCTGTTTGTTCAGACTTTCTCTGTGCACGCTCACATAAACTGACCCTCAAGTGCTGCCCACTTAACTCCCAGAGGAACATGTGAGAAAAGGAAATATAAAGACTATTAAAAGAAAGTCAAACTTCAAACACTGCAAATAAATCAAGGTGGGAGGATGCTGTAAAAAATCATTCAAATGTAGCGAACTTGTATGTTCATATTGTCCTACTCAGTGTGCCCTCATTGATGCTGTTTATGGCTAAGTCGCTCTCGCTACAGTCAGGACTTACTCTGTCCTGTATTCTGAAGATGTGGAAATTGTGGCCAGATGAGAGTGAAATCAATTTCACACATTGGATATTCTTAAGCATTAAAAGTCTACAAATTGGCCGATCGATTCACTCATCTTTGTCCTGTCAGCTGCTGGACTGAGCAGCAAATTAGGACCACGCAAGCTGGACCTGCTCAGCGTTCAGTGTTAGTTGCCATGGCGATGTAGACGGGTTAAAAAGAGAGAGAGAAAGAACTCTAACTTTAAACTGAGCATACCTCACTAATCTTGTTTCCTAGTACACCCCGCAGGTCTGCAGTGTGACCTTAATGATTTTATTGTTACATGTAACAAAGTTCCCCAAAACTGACGTTTACAGTTTTAAACGAAAATGTTTAGTAATCGCGATTTTTGGGAAAACGGAGCAAAAAGATGGGAGTGGGGTGGGGTCGTGGGGGATCGGAGCAGCTAATATGTTACCTGGGGGAAAGTATATGTGGTGCATTGTTGCTGTGAGATCAGGCTGTGTGATGGCACCATCTTGTGTCTGCTAGGTGAAATGCAACGAGCAGCCCAACCGAGTGGAGATCTACGAGAAAACGGTGGAAGTGCTAGAGCCCGAAGTGACCAAGCTCATGAAGTTCATGTACTTCCAGGTAAGATCCTACTTTAAGATTACATAAACTAGATCAATGAAACTCTATGATAAAGCACTAAACAGACCAACGTATGTTTATGTCTATAGAGACAAAGGAGGGTTTTTAAACATTTTTTATGCATATGTATTCATTATTAATAGAGCTGTTGATAATCAGTTGGTTTTGTGTTTGTTTTTTATCAGAGGAAAGCCATAGAACGCTTCTGCAGCGAAGTGAAGCGTCTGTGCCACGCCGAGAGGAGGAAAGACTTCGTGTCTGAGGCCTATCTGCTCACTCTGGGCAAATTCATCAACATGTTCGCAGTGCTGGACGAACTGAAGAATATGAAGTGTAGCGTCAAAAACGATCACTCTGCCTACAAACGGTAGTGAACCCTAAGTAAAGAGATTCAAATGTACGTTTTTTGTTTTGTTTTTTTCTCACGCTGCAGAGCCAAACTAACTTTCCTCTCCTCTCCTACCTCTAGGGCAGCTCAGTTCTTGAGGAAGATGGCTGATCCCCAGTCCATCCAGGAGTCTCAGAATCTCTCCATGTTTTTAGCGAACCACAACAGGATCACTCAGGTCAGTGCGGGGATTATGCGTGGCTAATAAAAGACTATGACTTAGGTTCCATCTTTCTTTTGTTTTTTTTAGTGCATCTTTGTGAAAATAGACATTTTAATTGGGGGTTTATTGCAAATACAATTAAATATCCTGGTGATAGTACAGCAGGTGACTTGGATTGCTCCAGGATAATGACTTGAGCGAATGAATGACTCACAGCTGTACTCAAGGTGTCACAGAGCTGCTGCCTGAATGTTAGTCAGAGCAGAGGAGCTGTTATGTAATTAGTGTGGCTGTTCTCACCTAAATCAGCCTTTAACTTGCTGAACGCTGACCCGACAGGAAGTTTCTCATTGAAAGTCTGCTTATTAAGATTTAACAGCTGCCGGGGTTACGGCTCAGTGTATTGCTGGTTTTTGGTCCTCTTGAATTGTGTTCGATCTTATTTTATTTGTGTTGTTGTTGATGCTTAATCCCACGTACGCACAGGGTACAGTGAGTCCTCCTTTCTTGTGTTGTCAGTGCATTACTGTTTATCTAAAGGTGACTTGTTGTGTCGCGCTTTTTCCGTGCAGTGCCTGCATCAACAGTTGGAGGTGATTCCCGGCTACGAGGAGCTTTTGGCAGACATTGTCAACATCTGTGTAGACTATTATGAGAACAAAATGTATTTGACGCCTAGCGAGAAACACATGCTGCTTAAGGTAAGCGCGCGTTTGACATCGTTATCTGCCGCCAGCTCGCAACATTTCGAAACTATCTCTTTCTGGCGTCTTTTTGCCAATTTGTCTTTTCCCCTTCCGTTTCTTTTTGACAGGTTATGGGCTTTGGTCTGTACCTGATGGATGGGAATGTGAGTAATATCTATAAACTAGATGCCAAAAAGAGGATCAACCTGAGCAAGATCGACAAGTTCTTCAAAGTAAGGGCTTTTAAGCGTTTTCTTTTTCCCATTACACGCTTTGTTGTGTTTATCCCACGAAGTGAGGCATTCACTCTTGTTTCTCAGCTGCAAGTGGTGCCGCTGTTTGGAGACATGCAGATCGAGTTGTCACGCTACATTGAGACGAGCGCACACTATGAAGAAAACAAGTCCAAGTGAGCAAACCCATCCACCGGTGTAATTTACAGAAATCTGGATGTTACTCTTCTTTTTTTTTCCACCACTACAACTACAGGCCGAAGTAAAATTCCTTGATGACCAAACTCCCACACACTCCCTCCCAACCCTCTTTTCCCATCTGTGCCCAGGTGGACGTGCACTCAGAGCAGCATCTCTCCGCAGTACAACCTGTGCGAGCAGATGGTGCAGATCAGGGATGACCACATCCGTTTCATCTCCGAGCTAGCGCGCTACAGCAACAGCGAAGTGGTGACCGGCTCGGGCCTGGACAGCCAGAAGTCAGACGAGGAGTACAGGGAGCTGTTCGACCTGGCTCTGAGGGGTCTGCAGCTGCTGTCTAAGTGGAGCACGCATGTCATGGAAGTTGTGAGTAAAGCGTGGGATTGATTGCATCCCTGTGTGGGTAGGGAAAATGCTTTGTGGGGCCGTCAGTGTGAATATGAGTGGGTTTTGGACGTATGATGTGGGTTGTTTTTTTGCTATTTATTGTTCTGGCTTTGATCTAATTATAGCTCTCCTTTGTTTCAGTACTCATGGAAACTGGTACATCCCACGGATAAATTCTGTAATAAGGACTGTCCAGGCACGGCGGAGGAGTATGAGCGAGCCACACGTTACAACTACACCAGTGAAGAGAAGTTTGCCCTGGTGGAGGTCATTGCCATGATCAAAGGGCTGCAGGTAAAAGATTATTGAAATATGAGTAGCACTCTCACTGATGTTCACTATCTGGATATTTTTTTGCACTTCAGCTGAGTGCATGGTTTGACACAAGCATAGTTTTCACTAGTTTATTTCCAAAAATGCAACTTGCACAATTGACATTAAAGCGGCATTAAAATTAGGTGATGCAATAAACGATGTTATGTGTCCCAAAGGTTCTGATGGGCCGAATGGAGTCTGTGTTTAACCAGGCCATTAGGAATACCATCTACGCAGCTCTGCAGGATTTTGCCCAAATGACCCTTAGAGAACCTCTGCGCCAGGCTGTACGCAAAAAGAAGAACGTTCTCATCAGGTACAAAAATGATGCAATCACAAATGCATCCGTTTCTTTTGTTTCAGACTAAACAACAGACGAAGTATTTTTACATTTTTCTGCAGCGTTCTCCAGGCCATTCGAAAAACTGTCTGTGACTGGGAAGGAGCCAGGGAACCTCCAAATGACCCCTGTCTGAGGGGTGAGAAGGACCCGAAAGGCGGTTTTGATATCAAGGTGCCTCGTAGAGCCGTCGGACCCTCCAGCACACAGGTGAGACGTGAAACGGACCAGGGTGCTTAAAGAATGGTGTTCAGTCTGTAGTGAAAGCATTTAGATCTGCATGTATTATCTTTGAAACTACTGAGATTTTTAAAGTAGCTTAACTTCCTATTAGCAGTTGCAAAACCTGAAAATGTACATGTGGTGTGAGAGTTGCGTGAGTTATGCTGCACGGTGTTCCCATTTAAAAGAAACTGACACTGTTTGGAGTCTGATACATTTTCATGAAGGTTATGACTTTTTAAAATACATAGATTTGGGGTGTGGGTTTGAGTAAAGGTGTTATCTTTAAATTAGAAATGAAGCTTTCTCTCAAGTTACAGTGGTCCCTCGCTATAACGAGGTTCACCTTTCGCGGCCTTGCTGTTTCGGGAATTTCTTTGTGCAATTTTGCATGCTTTTTTTTTTTTTAACAGTGCATTGTGTTCTGTTTCCCGATTGGCTCTAGACTACTGTCAATCAGTCTCCTCCGTGCCGTCTCTCCTGTACAGTACAGAATGCGTTCAGCTTGTCAAATTTACATAAATCTTTGATCGCTAGCAGTGTGACTCTGAAGTGCTGCACTGTATGTTTGTAAGTTTATCCCCAACAAACGCAAAAATGTTGACAAACCATTTTGCAACGTCAAAGGCAGTGGAAGATGCTAACCATCGCACAAAACGTTATACTTCTGGACATGCTAAAGGAAGGTAGAAGTAACTGTATTTTTTGGATTATAAGGCGCATTAAGTGAAACAAGACAGTCAGATAAGTCAAACTTTACTCAACTCATTCTTCTTGCTTCCTCTACTTCCGTACCATTGATTCATTAATATTGAATTCTCTTGCAGCTGACAGTCGTGTTTCATAAAGGTTTCAAATGAGTAATAATGGTCTGTCACATGAGCTTTTGTCCACTCATATTCGTCTGATGCAATGAGTGTAAAAGTTATATACACTACTGTTTAAGCATATCAGTTGTTTAAATGGAAACATTTTATTATTTCATAAAAAAATTTAGCATATTTTGAATGTGATGCCATCACCAGTCTCAAAAATGGCAGACCATCTGCTCTTGGGTGCCCATGATCTTTGGGCCCCTGAGTGGCACTGCATTAAAAACAGGAATGATTCTGTCATGGAAATCACCGTATGGGCCCAGGAACACTTCCAGAAATGACTGTCTGTGAGCACAGTTACTATCTGCAACCTGCTATCTGCAGGTTAGAGTGCAATCATGCAAAAAAGAGCACGATCCAGAAGCATGTTCTCTAGGCCAAAAGTCATTCATAATCACCGAATAAAGGTTTTGTGGTCAGATTAATCGAAGTTTTTAATTCTTTTTGGAAAACACGCACACCGCGTCCTCCAGACTAAAGAGGAGAGACACCATCTGGCTTGTTATCAGCGCTCGGCTCTAAAGCCTGCATCTCTGTTTCATCTGTTTGTACATTAGTGCCTGTGGAAGTGGCTCCTTTTTACACTTCTATACTGGCTTCATTTTTCACCCAGGTTGCTGCTTGGTAAAAAGGAGGTTTCCACTTTTTTATATTTTAACCTTTGTCTCTCTCCTCCACAGCTGTACATGGTACGCACCATGCTGGAATCCCTAATAGCAGACAAGAGTGGATCCAAGAAGACTCTGCGGAGCAGCCTTGATGGACCCATAGTCACAGCCATAGAAGACTTCCACAAGCAGTCCTTCTTCTTCACACATTTGCTCAACTTTAGTGGTAAGCTGGAATTCTGAAAGTTCAAACAGACCAAGTTGTCAAAGGAAAAACCAGAAGAGAAGTGAATGAATACTCCACAGCATCAGCTAACATTATTAACAGCTTTTACTCTTGCTTCCTTTGTGAGGCAGAGGAAGAGCAATGAGAGCAAACATTGCTAATGCTTGCCAATCTTTTCTGCCATTTCTTTCCTTCTTCCTGCCACTGTCCTGTCACACAGAGGCCCTGCAGCAGTGCTGTGACTTGTCCCAGCTCTGGTTCAGAGAATTCTTCCTGGAGCTCACCATGGGCCGCAGAATCCAGTTCCCCATTGAGATGTCCATGCCGTGGATCCTCACTGACCACATCCTGGAGACCAAGGAGCCTTCCATGATGGAGTAAGAAGTAGATCAGTTAAACACTCATTGATTATGACTTTAAAAAAGAGCAGTATTTTAACTCCCACTATCTCTTCTCAGGTATGTGCTGTACCCTCTAGATTTGTATAATGACAGTGGCTACTACGCTCTCACCAAGTTCAAGAAACAGTTCCTTTATGATGAAATCGAGGCTGAGGTAAGTTCTAATAGCCACCATTAGGAGTATTCCCATGGAAATTTAAAGGGATAAATCTAATCTAATAATCCTCAAAGACCCCACACACCCCCAACACGGACTGTTCACACTTCTGCCCTCTGGGCGGAGGTTCAGAAATGTGAAATCCAGAACATCCAGACTCAACAACTCCTTCCCCACTGCCATCAGACTCTTGAACTGCTGACCCATTTTTGAACAGTAATAATATACCGTAATTGTCGGGCTATAAGCCGCTACTTTTTGCACAAGCTTTGAACCCTGCGGCTTTTAGTCAGGTGCGGCTTTTCTATAGATTGTCCATGATTTTTGTGATATCATAAGACGATTTGTTTTGTTTGTTCCACTGTTGTACGGCACTACGTTGCCTGGCGGAAGGATCGGGGTTCAAGGGTGGTATGTTGGTCACATGTCCATCCGCCAGGCAACATAGTGCCGTACAAGTAGCGCGAAAAACAAACTTCAAAGTAGCGCTACGCATTCAGCGGGAGGCGTGGATGATGAGCGGCGATAAACTTGCGAAAAGCAAGTTGTGCTCAACTCTACCGGTGGATTCTGACAGCGTGGAAAAGTGTGCAAACATCCACGATCACCAACGGATTTCGAAGGGCTGGACTGCTGCATGATGAAGAGGAGGACACCGCCACGGCCCTTCAGAGGGTGTTCGACTCCGACACTGACAATGACAATGAGGATTATCTTTGGTTTTGAAAGTGACAACGAAGGAAAGAAGCTGAGAGTGGATGACGAAGCCATCCTGAGCCTGTTCGTATCCGACACTGGAGAAGAGGACTTTGGTGGTTTTAGTGCGCAGGAAGAAGAGAAAGATGGTGAATGACTGACTTTTCTTCTTGTTAAAGCCGTGTCACTGCACCTGAGCCTAAAAGGTAGTCTGAATCTATTTTTCTGGTGTGCTGTAGGTTACTGTTATGTACTACATGTGCAAATATGTACCCATAACTTGATTTTCAAAATATTAATAAAAGGGGTGTGTCTCCAAACAGCCATCTCTTTCCTGACAATTCGCTTTGTGCATATTCTCTTACATATGATAAGTCAATATTGAAACACCTGCGGCTTTTGGTCAGGTGCGGCTAATGTATGTACAAAACAGGATTTTCCCCTGATTTTAGCTTGTGCGGCTAATATTCAGGTGCGCTTTGTAGTCCGGGAAATACGGTATATATTTTTTTGCACATCAGGCCATCTTGCATATTAAGCCAGCATATTAAGCTATAGCTCTTTTGCACACATCTCTGTTTCAAATCTCCATATTCTGTCTCCTTTTCTGTCTTCATTTATTTGTATTATTTGTATTTATATGTTCTATTTCTATCGTATATATTTATCAGCATCTGTGGGTGTTCATTGCACAGAGAAATGCCTTTTTCTCTCGTGACACATGACAATAAATACTTTGAATTGAATCTAATAACCATTTTCTTTGCTTTGTTCTCAGGTAAACCTCTGCTTTGATCAGTTTGTCTACAAGCTAGCAGATCAGATATTTGCCTACTACAAAGCAATGGCTGGAAGGTAAAAAAAGAAAATGTGACTTTAAAAAAAAAAAGTATTTTAGAGTTATTGGCAGATATTGAAGCGCTCTTTGCAGACTTTACAAACTCATATGCCATGTGTTCTTCAGTGTCCTCCTAGACAAGCGCTTCAGAGCTGAGTGTAAAAATTACGGCGTAATCATCCCGTATCCTCCATCAAACCGCTACGAGACGCTGCTCAAACAGAGACACGTGCAGGTAGCAGAAACATGAAAACACATCTGCTGTATCTGTATTTATTTAACCACCAGTCTGACTTTCACACTGTATTTTTCATCAATCCCTGTTGTCTCACGCAGCTGTTGGGTCGCTCGATTGACCTGAACCGTCTGATTACCCAGAGGATCTCTGCAGCAATGTACAAGTCCCTGGACCACGCCATCAGCCGCTTTGAGAGCGAGGATCTTACCTCTATAGTGGTGAGCTCAAACATCAGGGAAACTAGTGAAAATCGTCAATCTATTTTTGTGTCCTGTGCGCATCATCCTTCTCACACTGCATGTCTGGACAGGAGTTGGAATGGCTGCTGGAGGTTAACAGGCTAACCCACCGCCTCCTGTCCAAGCACATGACGCTGGACAGCTTTGACGCCATGTTCCGCGAGGCTAACCACAATGTCTCCGCCCCCTATGGACGAATCACTCTCCACGTCTTCTGGGAACTCAACTTTGATTTCCTCCCCAACTACTGCTACAACGGGTCCACGAACCGGTCAGTTTCACGCTGTTGTTTTGCAGGAATATATTTTATTTGCTTTTACCTTTTGTGTTTTTTCTTTACCTTTTTTTCGCCTCCCTCTGTTCAGCTTTGTACGGACGGCTATTCCCTTCACCCAGGAGCCTCAAAGAGACAAGCCAGCCAACGTACAGCCTTACTACCTGTATGGGTCTAAGGTGCGGTACCATCTGTGATATTATAGTAAAGACTTGTAATTTTTTGTGTAAAGCAAACTTCCTCTTGCTTCAGAATAACATTGTGTCTGTTTCTTCTTTCCCTCTCAGCCTCTCAACATTGCATACTCCCACATATACAGCTCCTACAGAAACTTTGTTGGCCCGCCTCACTTCAAGACCATCTGCCACCTCCTTGGTTACCAAGGCATCGCTGTGGTGATGGAGGAGCTGCTTAAGATTGTCAAGAGCCTGGTATTTATCTTCATTTTCCATCCTGAAAAGCATGCTGTCCTCCCCCTCAGTGTGCTGGATCCTCACAGTTATTATTCTCCTTCCTTTTTGTGCCCTCTCTTCCCCTCGCCTGCTGTGAACTATCCATCTTCTCTGTCACTTTACAGTTACAGGGCACCATACTGCAGTATGTAAAAACCCTGATAGAAGTCATGCCCAAGATCTGCCGCCTACCGCGCCACGAGTACGGCTCCCCAGGTGAGTTCCCCAAAATTACAATGAATGGAGCACATTTTGTTGCGTTAACATTTCCACATGAGCTGTCTTTGTTCGCTTTGCTTAAATATGATTCTTTATTTGACTTCAGGTAAGTCAAATTAAGCCGTTTTTGAATAAGGGGGCAATCAGAGAAAAAGAAACTAAATGGTCTGCATATTGGTTGGTGCTTTGACCGACATAAACTTGAAATTTGAGCAATACCTGATTGATTGCTGTGAAATTTTGTACCACCAGCATACCACAATTTTAGTTGAAATATATCTGCAAAATTAATGCCATTCTCATCAAGCTGTGTACCAAGCACGAGTTTATATGTCAAGTATGATAAACGGGCTGCGGATTAGCACATTCAATATGAGATTTTTATCATCGCAGATCATTTAGCCTGAAAACCACAGCGTCAGAATAACTTCACACTACTTTAATGCACTTACAGTACTGTGCAAAAGCCCCTCATTTAAAAAAAAATGCTTTGCTTTACTTTCTTGAGCAATTGTTCTGCACGCTTTTTGAGGATGCATCAGAGTTTTGCTTTGAACGTTGGACATGTTTTGTTTGTTTTTTGAGCCACTTTCAACAATATAAAAGGCGCAAAACAGAGAACTTAGCAGAGAACCAATTTTAAACTGTATCTTTAGGTGCTTTGTTACCTGCCTGTCACAAAAAGGCAAAAAGACACTTTCATAGCTGAGTCTGTGAAAGTTGCCAAAGAGAACACAGTTTGACAGGCATAAAATAGTGTTTTTTGCACAAATTAACTGATTTCCAAAGAGCTCTTATCCAAAAACTTGTTATATCTTAACATGGTGTGTGGTTAAAAAAATGAGGAAACTAGAAAAGTGGAGAAAAATCCAGCAACCAGACCTGACACTGCAGCTGAGAGCATGCGTCTGGCCTTTCAGTTGAGTCATCTACTGTTGAAGAAGGTGGTCAAACCAAAAATTGGCTTTCAAGCTTGTTAGAGTTCTATACACTGTGTTTTTGCCTCACATAGTAAATTTTCATTTATGTTTTTACATGTTTCAGTTAATCACTGCACTTATTTTCCTATTTTTCGAGCAAAATATAAATAAACAATGCATGGCTCAAGGCTTTTGCACAGTATTCTTTACATAATGAAGAAATATGAAACAAAAGTGCTGTAACAAATGTGCACTAACTATTTATAGCTGGTTATAGGTACAGATATTTTATTTATTTGATGCATAGCACAGCAGTTTAAGTCACATTTTCCTCCAGGTTCAGATATCGCCGCTCACTATTGGAGAAAGTCCTGCACAGACTGCCTCTCTGGCTTCAGTCAGATCTTGGAAACATTCAACAGTACTGGAATAAGATTCAGCCATAACTTGGAGAAAGCAGTACAATTCTAGATAACAACATATGAACCACTACAAAATACAGTTAGGAACACGACTGTTCTCAGCCATTTGGGTTGTGCACAATGTCCAATTAAACCACAAAAAATCCTCTACCTGCCTAAATCTTTTACATCTTTGTGCACTCCGTGACCTGCCTTAATGCATTTTGACTCTAGAGCTGTGGTTGCAGATTAGAGGCAGTCAGATGGAATATCCCTAAGAGGAGGGCTTAGTAATCTGTAGATTACTGATGTTCTGTACCCTGAGGTCTGTACCTGGCTTACTGCCTGTGATCTCACTGACAGCAGTTAATGATCCTCTTGTCCTCTGCTGCGAGGCTCCGATGCTCAGACCAAATGTGGGTCAGAGAGGCCGCGTGGACCCGCTGACATCACCGCATTTCATCCCGCTAGCAAGAGATTATCAATGACATAACGAGATATTAGCAGGCGCTTGCTTCCTAGACTGTAGGAGAGTATAGATGTTATCAGCGTATCTTTAAAAATGCAGATGGAGCGCCGTATCACACCTGTCTTTTTCTCCATCTGCCATTCCAGGCATCCTGGAGTTCTTCCACCACCAGCTTAAGGATATCATTGAGTATGCTGAGCTAAAGACGGATGTCTTCCAGAGCTTAAGGGAGGTGGGAAACGCCATCCTCTTCTGCCTGCTCATCGAGCAAGCTCTGGTAGGACTTTTCTCTTTACAAGTGTCAAAATCCCATAATGCTTTAATGTGATTATTGCACACCCCCCCCCCCCCCCCCCCTCTCTCTCTCTCTTTTTTTTTTTTTTGTTTTGTTACTACTGCTTTCTCAAAGATTCCTCTGATAGCTCTGTCTGTGGTCTCCGAGCACGCTCAGTAAACAGGACCACTGAAATGAAGTTCTCTTGACTGCCTTGTTTTAATGTGGGTGACCAACAAACCTGGGTGCCTGAAGGTTTCCACCCAATTTGTGGTGTTGATTCACTCGCTAAATCAAACACCACGGTCAGAAGCCATCAGGCTCCCAGTCCACACGCCCCAAAGTGTTTAATCTCTGATTGTGTGTGAGGGTTTTTTACGTTTCTGAAATACAATTCTGTTTTTCATTACACGCTGGCAACTACCACAGGTGGTAAGGATTCAGGTCTTCCTATTGGCTACCAGAAAATGACAGCATGACCAAATATGTTTGCTCTTTTATCTCTTGTTGGTTTGGGCTGCTGTTTTCTGTTGTTTCTCTTTTTTTCCGTGTTAGTTTGACACACACGCAGTTTACCTTCAATTAGCCATGGAAGCAAAAGCACTGAGACATCTTTCATTTTTTTAAAAAGAATGAGGTGAAACTAAAAGAGTGTTTGAAGAGTGCACCTAAGACGTATGCAACAATTTGTTGCTTCTGCTTCACCTCTCCGACACGTTTCACGATATTCACATTGCAAGCTTTCAGTAATCTTGCAGGAAATCAGTGAGACAGACAATCAAGCTGCATTTGTCACAGGAAATGTTTTTTACATTGAATCATAACTATTTTAGAAGGTGATCGCACATTCTTGTGCTAAACTCTGCACTTTTGCCTCCATGACTGTCTTTTACTTCTGGGCACTTGTAATGCCTGTACGCTGCCCAGATCTCACTCTTTTTTCTTTTTTTTTTCTTCTCTTTTTTTTTACCATTTCTGTCTGGCTGCACTTGCTTGTGCGTCTACTAAAAGCCTAGTTGTGTGTTGTTTGTCTCTTAAGTGTGCGTTCATTCGAGTGCGTGTTGCATGGCTTTTTCTTCTAGCCGGTCCCTTTTCTTTCTTTTGTTTTTTTTAGCCGAGGTCTCGAGGTGCTGCTCCTCTGCTCTTTCTTTGATTTGTACCTTGTCGTCTTGACAAACAGTCACCACCACGATCGCTCTGACCGCTTGAAATTGCTCCTTAGTCTCTAATGGCAAAAAAACAAACAAAAAACCACGCACTGAGCCACGTGACATTTTCGATTCATTAAGATGTTTGTAAACTTGACCTCGAGCCGCTAAACCCGACTAGATGGGATTTTGTGCTTAAAGTGTTACAAATTATAATCCTTTTAAAATTGGCCTGTCATCATTGCTTGATAATCGTAGCATCATTATCCACACAGCCAAACTCTAATTCAGTTATCTTATCTCCCCACTCTCCCTAAGCCTGACATTGTGTTGACTAATCTGTCAGCACAGACCTGTGGTTCGGAGCTCGTGTTAGGCATTCAAAAATATGTCTTAAAACACTTAAATTAAGAAGTTCAGCAAAAAGCCGCCTCATGGCTGTCTGCATGCTTTGTCAGGGCATCCGTAGAGAATAACAGCGGGCGACTTCCTGGATTAAAATGAGCTGTTTGTCTGTGTTGTGCTTAAATCTCAGTCCCAGGAGGAAGTGTGTGACCTGCTTCACGCCGCTCCCTTCCAGAACATTCTTCCCAGAGTCTACATCAAAGGTATACAACAAGTTTGGAAGCGGTGAATTAAAAAGCAGACGGGTGCAAATTACATTACTCACAGTTTGAAGTTTGGGATGATCTGAGAAGCATTTTTCTTTTGAAATACGTCCGCAACTGTTGGTGTTTGTGTGCCGCACAGAGGGAGAGCGTCTGGAGGTGAGGATGAAGCGGCTGGAGGCGAAGTATGCCCCTCTCCACCTCGTGCCTCTAATTGAGAGGCTGGGAACCCCGCAAGTGAGTTCAACATCCGCTCTGATGGGCATGAAAGCAGACCTGAAAGGACATATTTATAGTCTTGCAGCTTAATCATGCGACCCCTTCCTCCTGCTTTTCTCAGGCGTGTTTCATTGTTAACTATTTATTGATTATAAATAAATAATTCAAGGGAATTTGCACAATTTTCATAGCTGGTCTTCAAAAAATTTTCTCTTTAAGCTGCCAATCTTTCCCACAATTTTCTAAATTCTCTAAAGACTTTTTAGACTTTTGGAGGGAAAGTTTCTCTTCTCTCTCCTAGCATTATCCTTTAAGCTGACTGACTTACACTAGAAGCCTGCGGATTTTCAGAGGAGGAAAGAAAAAGCTGAGTAATCAGCTTTAAGTTTCTAGCAGCAAGCGACAGAGGAGGATAGCAGTGGCAAAAATCCCCTGGCAAATTCTCTAGGAAGTGAATGGTCTGATTTCTCTTTTAGATTTTCATCCTTGAGCATTCTGCCTGTTTTCTTTTTTACCAGCAAATTGCCATTGCGCGGGAGGGAGACCTGCTGACCAAAGAGCGCCTGTGCTGTGGCCTTTCCATGTTCGAGGTCATCCTAACGCGAATCCGCAGCTTCCTGCAGGATCCGGTGTGGCGCGGTCCTCCGCCCACCAACGGTGTGATGCATGTCGACGAATGTATGGAGTTCCACCGCCTGTGGAGCGCCATGCAGTTCGTCTACTGCATCCCCGTGGGCACGCACGAGTTCACGGCAGAGTAAGTGACACCTGGCAAAGAAAGTCATTACTTGCAAAGCACAGCAGCAAGCGACAGTAGAAAAGTCATTCAAGGGAAGTCTGCAGTTATCAGCAAACTAATGGTAGATTCCAAGAGTGTCTGTTGACCTCGGCTGCTTTATGGTGAAAATTAAATTCCCCACAGCCATGTGTTGATGGCTTCTGATGGCTGTTGATGTATTTTCCTTTTTTAAGCTAAATTTGACCTGCTTTGTTTTATTCTTTGGGTCCATTTTGGTGCAGATGTTGATATGACAGGTCCAGCAGTATTTTTCTCTTCTGATAAAAAGGTTAAAGTTGGCAAATCAGAAGAGAAGTTAAAGGGGTGGAAAAGTTTTGGGAGAAACTTTTTCAATACACACTATGTGACTTCTTTAGTTTCTTCCCCTTAATTAATTTTTTTTCTATCACTGTGCTACACACCCTTTACATCACCCTCCTTGAATAAGATTGCTGAAAATAAGTTGAAAGGGGCGGGCCGTGTATATGTGACAGCAGTTTGGACCCAGACAGAGGGAGGATTTTTCCATGGCGCGTTGCTCCCTTGTGTCGCCAGAGCAGCTGGAAACATTAGAGCGTTGTTGCATCAGAGTTGCATCATTGTTTTGCAGACTTGTCACATCTCGAGTTGTGCATCACATAATGAAAGCGCACCCCTCCGCCCCCTCCCCGTGTTGTTTGTGCTCGTCCTTACAGGCAGTGCTTTGGGGATGGGCTGAACTGGGCCGGCTGTGCCATCATCGTGCTGCTGGGACAGCAGCGTCGCTTTGACCTCTTCGACTTCTGCTACCACCTGCTCAAAGTCCAAAGGCAGGATGGCAAGGACGAGATCATCAAAAATGTGGTGGGTACACGTTATCTGCTGCGTATCCTCAATTTTGCCTTGTTGCTGAAGACTTGCAATTATAAGTCCAAAAAATACATCCCTTCTTTTCTTCCGTAGCCGCTGAAGAAGATGGCAGATCGCATCAGGAAGTACCAGATCCTCAACAATGAGATATTTGCCATCCTGAACAAGTACATGAAGGCAGTGGAGACGGACAGTTCCACTGTGGAGCATGTTCGCTGTTTCCAGCCTCCTATACACCAATCCCTGGCTACCACTTGCTGAAAAGACCTTTGAAAATTGTACACACACACACAAGTGAAGACACATTCCCCTTAGCTGTGATGCTAATTTCTGCCTCTTACTGCTCTTTGTGAGGTGTAAGGTACCACAATAGCTCCCCATTGGCTGTAAGAATCCAAAGACACGTCTCCTCAAACTGTTCCTCTATTTAATACAAATGAGTGTCTTTGGGTTCTTACGAGAAGCGGAGCACCCCAGAGGTAGAAGTGTATAGTCACGTCTCTTCTTTTTATTTCCTCGTTTGTGTGGCTTCCACTCAAGACTCGTGCATGCCTTCTCTTACTCCTTCAGTTGCTTACCTGTTCGCTGGACCACTGATACAAATGCCAAAAGAGACAAAAATTAGACTATCTGATTTTAAAAAATGTGATATGAAACGGCGCAACAAATAACAAATTTTCCAAATTATATAGATATAGATATATATAAATATATTTAAGTCCAACATGGTGCTCTTACGTGATCCGACGTCTCCCAACAGTACTCGCACAGGCACCAGTACACCTGTGCGATCTCTACGCGTGTCCTCTATTAAGACCCAAACTTGTTTATCGTGATGCATCTGTATAATAATCTACCCACTGTCCATGATACAAGGCGTCTGTCATGACGCGTTTATATACTTTTCATTACTCTCACACACGGCCTGCTTTTCAGAGGAGCGGAGGTACACTGCATCTTTGATTTGCCTTCAGTTTACCTGGTTTTTCGTCGGCCTCCTGACACGCTTTTACTCGGTAACCAGTTCCACTGTAAATTTCACCGTTGAACAAAGTGAAGTGTTGAGTGTCGTAATTGTTCTTTGTTTTTAATTATTAATATTTTAATTTAACCATCCTTTGCATACTTGCCTCTCTTCTATTGACTGGAAAACCTCATCGGTAGTTTTTTTTTTATTTATTTATTTTTTATTTTGTTTTGTCCCCTCCTCCTCTTTTGTCTGTTGGAAAGATTTTTATATTCTGTATATGAATACAGTGATATTATTTACAGTTTGCAAAAAGACACACAGTCATCTGAGTAAATGTGTTTGCTTTTTCAAGAGTTAAAAAGGAACAAAAAGATTAGAAAATACCTCTAGGTTGTATAAAGACAGTGCTGTACTAGATTAACCTGTTTTGAGTATGAATGGGTGAAGATGAAATATTCTCCTCATACAGCGAAGGAACAAATAATTAAAAAAAGAAGAAGTAATAAACTAAAATGTCAGTTATGATTAAAGGGCAGTTTCCTAAATATAGTCAGTATTTACTATTGTGGGACTCTTTGCTTTAGATTTAGCAGTGTTATCAAAATATGCAAAAACTTTGTCCCTATTTTTTTCTTATGAAGAAAGACAAATGAAGTAACCCTCTTCAAAGCAGCCTTCTTTTTTCTGCTCCGTTTTGAATGAAGAAAGTTTCTTTTGTAACTCCGGTGTCTTTTTAGCGTATTTATTCAAGTCTGACTTGCGGTTCATTTAAAGGTTGATCTCATCAAAATGAAGGGTACCGGCGTGTCATCTCGAAACCTTAGCATGGCAAATGTAATTTATTGTCATCAATGGCTCCATTTGTGACATGAGGCTTTGTTTATGATATTGTTGTACAAGTGACCATGTTTTGAAGTACAAAAAAAAAAAGTGGAGAAAAAGAATATAAAATGTACAACAATGTTCCTGCAAAGGATTTGAAATTATGTTGTATTTCCATGAAATAAAAAATGTTTAACTGAAAAAAAAGAAGTTGTATTTAGCATGTTTGCTTTTCAATGGGTTCTACCATTTACTTGCAGCATGCCGTATTACACCTGAACCTACACCTGAGGATGTTTTCAGGTTTTAGTTTTCCAAATTTGTTTGTTTTGAGAATCTTGTAGAATGAAGCTTGTGTACATACTACATCTGTTACATATGCCAGGTGGCCTATAGGAAGGGTCTCTCATATCCTCGTGTTGGTGTTGTACCTGGATCAATGTAGCATCTCAATCATGTTGTTATATCATACCTTTGCGACTTGAAAAATTAAATGTGCTGCACTGCCTTAGCCAGAATTTATCCTAATGTATCTTGGAAAAAAATGAAACAAAAATTGTCTTTGCACCCATTCTTCTCATCCAACCCTATCTGGGTTGGATTCTGTCAAGAATGGTAGAAAATTAAAAAAATAATATGTTGTCAATATTGTAGGACCATAACCTATAAGGGGTCTTGAACTCCAGGCCTCGAGGGCCGCTGTCCTGCAGGTTTTAGATGTGTCCTTGATCCAACACAGCTGATTTAAATGGCTAAGTTACCTCCTCAACATGACTTGAAGTTCTCCAGAGGCCTGGTAATGAACTAATCATTTGATTCAGGTGTGTTGACCCAGGGTGAGATCTAAAACCTGCAGGACACCGGCCCTGGATGCCTGGCGTTCGAGACCCCTGCATAAGACAAGACGATTGAACAAAATATTAAGTAAATGGTTCTGAATACTTATGTAATAATGACCTTAGTGAACTGCTGTCTGTGATCTGTGTTGATTTTGACTGTGTAATTATTGCTGGGGATTTTAACATTCATGTGGACAACCCTCAGGACAAAGGGACTAAAGACCTGAGTAACACTCTGGGCAACTTTGGGCTGACTCAGCATGTAACAGAGGCCACACATAATAGAGGACACACTCTTGACCTACTGATCTCCAAAGGCCTGAGCATTTCAAAGGTTACTGTGTCTGATGTGGGCCTGTCTGATCATTACTGTGTTTTCTTTGAAAGTAAAATCTCAGCCCACACAAATATATCAACAACAGTGATCACAAAACGGTGTATAACTGAACACAGTAGTGCAATTTTTAACCAGGTCTTCCCATTAACACCTGGCCTGCCCAGAGGGTCAGTCAATGAGCTCGTCAATAGCTTCAATGCTAACATGTTAAATGTAATGGACACTATTGCTCCCATTAAGGTGAAGGTTATCTCTGGAAGGAAAAAGTCTCCCTGGAGAAACTCCACACTGGTGAAAAATGAAAAAAGAGAGTGTAGGAAAGCTGAGCGCAGATGGAGAAAAACAAACCTCCAGGTTCATTATGACATTTATAAAGAGAAACTTCACAATTATAATTTACAACTGAGGAATGCAAGGAGTTCCTACTTCTCTGACATCATCACTAAAAACAGCCATAATGCTCGGGTCTTATTTTCTACAGTTGACAGGCTAACAAACCCTCCTGTGTCAGTGGCAGCTGAACTTCATTCGACCATGGCCTGCAATGACTTTGCCAAATTCTTCACTGAAAAAATCCAAAAGATTAGACAAGCAATTGGTACATCAACAGCAGATCCAGGTCTACTGTGTCCACCAAAAAACTGTTTAAACACCATGAAACAGTTTCAACCTATTAACAGCAAAGACCTGGAGGACATCTTAGGTCAACTGAACTCCTCCTCCTGCTGTTTAGATGTCCTGCCAACAAGTTTTTTCAAAAAGGTCTCAAAGACTTTAGAGTCAGACCTGTTACAGATCGTCAACTTTTCTTTATTATCAGGTGTGTTTCCAGAATCACTAAAAACTGCTGTAATCAAACCTATACTGAAAAAGGACAATCTTGACAAGACACAAATGAACAACTACAGGCCGATCTCAAATCTCCCGTTTTTAAGTAAGATCATTGAAAAAGCAGTTTCTCAACAGCTCAGTTACTTCTTAAAACAGAATAATTGCTACGATGCCTTCCAGTCAGGTTTTAGACAGAACCACAGCACTGAAACCGCTCTGACCAAAGTGTTTAATGACATATGTCTGAATACAGACAGTGGAAAAATGTCAGTCTTAGTTTTACTGGATCTCAGTGCAGCATTTGATACAGTTGACCACAACATATTACTCAAACGACTGGAGAACTGGACAGGTCTTTCAGGAACTGTACTAAACTGGTTCAAAACATACGTAGAAAACAGGAAATACTTTGTATCAATAGGTAACTTCACATCTGAGCAGACAAGTATCACATGTGGAGTTCCCCAAGGTTCCATCTTGGGACCCCTTCTGTTTAACATCTACATGCTCCCACTGGCACAGATTATAAACAACAACAAAATAAACTATCACAGCTATGCAGATGACACACAAATATATATCACAATGTCACCAGGAGACCGAGGCCCTGTACAGGCTCTTGGTAAATGCATTGAGGAAATCAATGACTGGTTGTGCCACAATTTTCTCCAGCTAAACAAAAACAAAACTGAGGTAATAGTCTTTGGCGCCAAAGAAAAACGATTACAGGTCACCAGAGAACTTCAATCTATACATCTAAAAACCACAAACCAGGCGAGAAATTTGGGTGTAGTGATGGATGCAGACCTAAACTTAGAAAAACACATTAAGACAATAACAAAGTCAGCTTACTATCACCTCAAGAATATATCAAGGATAAAAGATCTGATGTCTCAACAGGACCTGGAAAAACTAGTCCATGCATTCATCTTTAGTAGGCTTGATTACTGTAACAGCATCTTTACAGGTCTACCTAAAAAATCAGTCAGACAACTACAGCTCATTCAGAACTCTGCTGCTCGAGTCCTCACTAAGACCAAAAAAGTGGACCACATCAGTCCAGCTCTGAGGTCCTTACACTGGCTGCCTGTCCGTCAGAGGATAGACTTTAAAGTTCTGATGCTGGCCTATAAAGCTCTGAATGGTTTAGGACCAAAATACATCAATGACCTCCTGACCCAGTATGAACCATCCAGATCCCTCAGGTCATCTGGATCCGGTCTTTTATCAGTTCCCAGAGTCAGAACCAGACACGGAGAAGCTGCATTCAGCTTTTATGCTCCTTATATCTGGAACAAACTCCCAGAAAGCCTCAGATCAGCTGAAACACTCAGTTTATTTAAATCCAGGTTGAAGACTCACCTGTTCTCAGCTGCATTTGAATAAAGCACCAAATCCACACTTTAAGCTTAAATTTCAAAACTTACATTTAACTACTGATTTTATCTACTGTTCTGATTTTATCTGTTTTGATTTTATATACTGTTGTTTGTTGTTTGTTTGTTAATTAGTTAGTTAGTTTATTTGCTTGTTTTAATCAATTTTAAATCATGCTTTTTATTTGTTCTTGTTTCTAATGTCTCTGTAAAGCACTTTGAATCACCTTGTTGTTGAATTGTGCTATACAAATAAACTTGCCTTGCCTTGCCTAATACTATTATCATATTGCAGAACTATAGTAAAAATAGATACCAAGCATTTAAAAATTTTTTTGTCTCACTGTGGAGCACATCTGTACATATTAAAGGGAAAAAATCATTTTGAGATAAACTGCAATATAACAAAGGTTGGAATGCTTTCTGAATGCATTGTATTTAAAAATTAACTGGGTTAGCGACCAAAGACCAAACTGGACTTTGTAGACTTTTGCTATTCTATTAAACAGAATTATTTTACTTAGCAATTTATGCCAATTAAACTGTTTTTAATTATTTTTGGATTTTTAGTTATTTAAAAAAATCGAGCTATGGATGGTATTTTATTTTTCAATGGGAGAAAGCGTCCATGGTAAGCCATTTAAAAAGACCTGGGGAAGCCCCTCCCCCAAAAAACAAATCAAATCGAAAACGAGTATGTTAAGTCTGTACAGGTGTACATCAATGGGTGTATAAAATAAGTAAAATATATAATTTCTACAGTTACGGATTTAAACAAAATCCGAAACTACACTTTCTAAGTAAACTTGAGGGCTATTTGAATTTGTTGTGAAAAGAAGACGCTCGCGATATCCGGAACTGCGTCATGGGGACTGGATTCCTATTGGCTACGGGCAGATAAATCTACGCATGACGTTATTTTGAAATTTCAGCGGCGAAGCGTTGCTTGTCAGTGAGAGTTGCACTACAGCCTTTGCGACACTTCTAGAAATTCAAAGTTAGTCACATACAGTGGGATAAAATGTCTTTTTCACGAGCTCCTTTGAGGAGATTCAACGAACACGTAGGTAAGTAAAAGCTAACGGCTGTAGCATGCTGCCAAATTCAACCACTTAACGTTAAATGGCTTATGTTCGCTGGCTAAAGCTAAGCAAGCGTTAAGGCACATTTGGTTAGCGGGGTTTCTTGTTTAACGTATATAAATTAATAAAACATAGACACGGGTGGTTATTTGTTTACATAACAAAGGCCTGATGGTGTTTATGATACCACTGTTGATTGCGGTGATCGACATTACAGCTAACGTCTTCTTGTTGTTCGAAGGTTGCGCCCCTCCTCCGGGGTCCTATGAGGTTAAACCTGGGGACCTGAGAGGAGTGGCATCCTTTGACAAATCTGATCGATTCAAACCTCCTAAAGCGGGTGAGTGGCTCTGCTACATGTAATGCTACAGGAAATGGTGTAACTGGTAACACAACGTTAGTACCACTGTTTTTCTTTTGTGTCTTCAGCTGATGGAGCTGCTATGCTGCCGCCACCACCATCGCCTTCCAGAAATGCCTTAGTTTCTCCTGTCCGCAGGACTCTGTCGCTTGATGTCCTTGTGAGTTTAATGTTATTGTTAACGCCACTCTGCAGAGCCTGCTGATCATAGAGTTGCTTGAGATATACAATATTTGTTTCCTTTGTCTTTCCCTTGTCAAAAACTAGCCTGAAGGGTCAAGTGCAAAGAAAGACAGGAATGGCATGACTGCGGAGAGGAAGCAGCAGAAACTACTGGAGAAGGAGGTACACCTCAAAGATTGATAGTCCTCTGTAATCAGTAGCTTGTGTCCTTAGTTATTACTGTGGAACTGGTGCACCAGTAAGTGTTCAAGCTGCTGTTCATCCTGTTGGTGCCTGTACCAGAAAGATAGTTTGAGCTTTGATTCTTCCCAGATCCGGTCCCTGGTGCAACAGCGTGGGGAGCAGGATCGTCGGGTACTCGCCCTGGAAGAAGAGCTAAAGAAGGTAGAGGCCAAGCTGTTGGCTGCAATCAGGGAAAGGACCGGGCTCACTGCCAGTGTTACCACACTTGAGAGACAGCGAGCTGAACTCAAGAAAGTCAACGAGTTCCTAAAAAACAAGGTATGATGATATCTAGGCTCTACTTGTATTTAGAAATACCGTCATGAGTGTGTTTGGACTTGAATGGTGGGTGTTTTTTATTTTTTTATTTTTTTCAAGGTGTCTGCTGATACAACAAAAAAGAGAATCAATTCCCTTACCATGGAGTTGATGGAAGCTAGGAACACTTTGGATGTGAAAAACCAGGTATGATTCATTCAGTTTGTTAAATCCTACCTTAATATTAACCCATGTGCAGTAATAAATTGTCTTTTTTTTTTTAATTCAGGAATTTAGTGTACTTCAGATTAACACTGAAGGCCAAATAAAAGTTTTAGAAACTGACCTACAAGCTGCAAGGGCTACACTCGCAGCTTTAAAGGACAGGAATAAAGACTTGGGTAAGATTTAAGACTATATATCTATCTATTACATATGCAGAATGTGTAGGTGAACTAATTAGGGATGCTATCTTTCTCTAGAGGACCTCCATCAGGTGACAAAAAGTCAGAATGAAGATCTGGAAAACGAAAATGCTCGATTACATGGTGAGTTTTCTTTTGGATTTTTCACAAAGTCTGTTGAGTTGAACTGGAAGGCAAATGAACATTTTCACCATCTTTGACTTGGGAATAACATTAGTAAGCAAGTAGCATCACCTTTACTGTGTTTCTTTTTAATGGTTGCATTCTCTGCCAGCTGTGATACGGGAGCTCAGGGGGGAGATCCGTGTAGTGCAGGGATACCTGGATGCAACCAATGATGAAAACCAGGTATAAACTAGATTTACATTACCACATGCTGCAAATATGTATTTATTAATTTGTCTTCCCCCATCTTTTATTCATAAATTGTGAAAGTCATGTTTAATCCATCTTTGTGGCCATAGGAGCTCCGCTTGAAGATTCAAGAGAAGACACAGAACACTGTTGCTGGTTCCCAAGTGGAGAAACTAAAGTGAGCAAACGCTTAATGTATATCTAATTAAATTTATCCTTCCTGCGTGTCTTATATGTTCATTTGTCATTTTTCCACAGGCAGCTGGAGTCCGAACTAGAGCGGTGTGTTTCTGAGCTTGAAACCACTCAAGATGCGCTGCGGCAAAAAGAGGAGGTGGTACGCAAACTCCAGCAAGAGCTGCAGTCAACAAAGGATGCTTTATGGGAAATGGAAAAGAAGTTGGAGGAACAAGAGCAGGAGCTGAAGTCTTCTATGAGTGCCATGGAGGAACAAATAAAGTTAGCCAACCAAGATGTTCAAGAATCTCAAGTGACAGTAGGCCAGCAGGAAGCAGAGCTTTCTAGACTGAGGGAGGTGCTCCGGAGAACGGAGAAGGAGCTGGATGAGCGAGTGGCGCATCTTGAACAGAGGTGTCTGTTTTCCGAGGAAGAGAGAAGTATGTTCATCCTGAGCCAGTGGCTTTGGCTATTCAAGGTACAGAAAATAATTCCAGGTTTGTGAAGTTCTTGTTTTTATATATCTTAGGCAAGACTCAGGAGGAGGGACTAAGGAGGGTGGAAGAGTTGAAGAAGGAGCTGGGCTTGCTAAAGGAGGCTAAAAAAGAGGAGACAAAGAGATGCACTGAGCTCCAGGAAGAACATGCCAAGCTTACTGAGGAACTGGCAAAGGAAAGGGTGAGACAAACTTTTTCTTGTCTGTTGGGTTTGCTGTTGTTTTTTGTTAACCAAAACTCAGTGCAATAACTTTTAAGCTGTAACTTATTGTTTCTTTTTTTTGTCTTTTCACCTCTCCCTGCAGTCATTAGTGGACTCCCTATCTGTGCTAGTGGAGCAGGTGCGAGAGGATTCTGAGAATCGGTTCAGACAGCTAAAGGAAGAGATGGAGGAGGTCCTGGGAGAGCTTGCCCTTATGGAAGAACAGGAGCAGAATAATCAGGAAATGACAGAGAGTCGGGAGACCCTCCAAAGGCAGCTGGAGAGACAGCTGAGTGATACAGAAGCACTTTTGGAGAGGTGAGCAACCAAAGGGCAAGCAAACTGATGGGTGTCACTGCCCATGTGTTACTATTTTTGACCCACTAGACTGGCAGCATGTCCTGGCATGCACTGTAAATAAAGCGGGGAGAAAATAATTGCTGTGCATCAGTCCATCACAAGCATGACGGAGTCAGTGGGTCACTGTCTCTGTTTTAGACCAATTTAAAGTTTCCAAATGTACTGACTTCATCCTTGGTGTATAAAGAAAGGAGGGCACTTGGTGACCATGTTTTCTTTCTTTTCTCTTTTTGAGAGTCTGGTAAATGTAAGAGGTTTGGAGGGCCACATCACTTTAATATTGATGATGTGCACCTTGTAGCTAGGGCTGCAAGCGAAGATTTTATTACGACTCAAGGTTATTCCATACCATAGACTAATTCTCTTATGGTTTGTTCGCACCAAACACAAATAAAAGTTTGGCAACACGAGAATATTCGCTGCAGCCGACAAGGTAATTGGAATGAAATTAAGGGAGCAGTTTCATGAGAAAACAGAAAGTCCTATTATTCCACTTACATTTGTACAAGTTCACTCCGTTAACACTACATAAAAGTGAAGTTAAACCATAGAGCTCCAGTTTTCTTCAAATAGCATCAGTAAGCTCTTCCTCCAGTTGTGATAGTCAGTGGCATCAGGAGGAAATCCCAGTGGACGGGTTTTCACAAGGCAACATGAAGCGAATAGTTTATGAAAGTTGAAGTATTCACCCCAGATCACCTCGTTACGTAGACCGTAGATGTGTGCTCGCAACAACCCCTGCTGTTGTTGCGAGCACAGTTATTCCACTATATCTTCCAATATTATTTATTTATTTATTTATTTATGTGTTTTTAAAAAAAATCCAAACCCAAAGATACAGTAATTTATTAATGTTTTTAGGAAGTTGAGGAAGAAAAAGTTTGAAAAACTGTCTCATCTGTTTTTCTAAATGCAGTGTTACTTGATGCATTATGTGACCACTGCTATTTTGTATATTTTTTGATACTTCTGTCAATTGTTATAGTGAATTGGGTGTTTTAGGAACGTAAACTGACAATGTGTCTTATTATTATTATTATTATTTTTTTTTTTTTTAAGTAAAAGCAATGACATGGCAGCTGTGAAAGAGGAGCATTTAGCTGCTGTGAGAGTGCTTGAAGAGGCGCACACAAAGTCCCTGAGCAAGATGGCAGAAACTGTCACGGAGCTGGAAAGGTGAGCGCTCAAGCGTCTGTAGTTCTTGGATGTGTCTCTTGAAAAGCCAGTTTGATTTGTGCTTGCTTTAAATGTGGATTTCTGCCAGAGCGTGGGCTTCACGGGATGCTCGTTTTAATTTTCAGTACCAGAGAGGCTTTAAAGGAAGCAAAGGAAAGGCAGAGAGAGCTAGAACTTGAAATTAAGGAGGTGATCCTCACAGGGTTTCAACAGAAGGAGGAGGAGATCAAGAGAGTCAGGGAATGGTTAAAAGAGCAGCAGGCGATACAGTTAGCTGGAGTGAAAGCCAGCGAGCAGATTTTGAGGTATCCTAAAAAAAAAAATTTTTTATTTTTTTTTTTAAAACAAAATTTCTACCTTTGCTAAAGTTGTCACTTTTCTACCTTTCTCTTTGACTTTGTAGAATGTTGCTGGAGGTGCAGGCTTGCCTTGCACAAAAAGATGATGAGATGAAGGCCGCGGAGGCGAGCCACGCTGTTCAGATCAGTCAGCTACAGCAGGAGGTACAGCTGCAGAAAAAGGAGAAAGAAGACGCACTGGGACAACTGGGGGAAGAGAGAGGTCAGAGTGTAGCTCAGTTCCAAAAAGAGAGGGAAAAAGCCCAGAAACTGCTGGAGGAAATCAGTGGGGAAAAGGAGGAAATGACGACACAGCTCAAACAAGAAAGAGAGGAGAAGGTTAAAATTCAGATCGCCCTTCAGGAGGAGAAGGAAGCATGTGAGGTTGAAAGGAAAGACCACCAGCAGCTAAGGTCAGAGGTGATCATACTACAGACTGAGCTCGAGAGATTAAAGGAGGAAAGGAAAGGTCTACTGTCTCAGGTAGAGCTCAGAGACCAATCTAAGGTGGATCTTGAAAATCAACTTAGCACGGCCGAGCAGGCCAGAAATCTGCTTCAGTCTCACCTGGATGAGGTTGAACAAGAAACCGAGAGCTTCCGGGCCCAATTAGGCCTCGCAGAAGAGAAAACACAAGCTCTGCAGCTCGTGTTGGATGAGGTGCGACAAGACGGACGAGCTATAAGAGAGCAGGTAAAAGTACTGACTCAGGAGAAGGTTACGCTGCAGTGGGAGTTGGAGGAGCAGCGGCAGGAACTGCAAAGACAAATAACTGAAGCACAAGAGAAGAGGTGAGAGAGGTTGATCTTTGTGTGTCCTCCGGAGGTTTTTGCTGTTACAATTTGTGCATTTTTTAACTCATCATATACTTTCTTTTAAGTTCTTCAAGTTCAGAGACCGAGCACTGGAAGAAACAATATGAGGAGCTGTTTGCCAAAGTCAAGCCCTTCCAGGTCTGTGATTTATTTTTATGACAACTCATAGAAACCCACACACGTTTTCATTAAAGTTGGACTAATTAGTATTTTTAGATTAATAACAGCAAAACCCCTCCTTGTTTAATTGGTTTAGTTGACAGGGTGCATGCACTTTATGTTTATCTTACCAGCAAAATAAAACTGCCACATATGAACCCGCAGATATTTCTCACCCACCTCTGCTGTTCAGGCTGTCTTTTAGTTGTCTTCAGCTCAATTAACAGCTTCAGTACTTCTACACACTCTCTTTGGAGCTCCAGAGTTCTAATAATCCCAATTTACTCTATTCACCCAGCATCAAATGGCTCACAGACACAGTTGGTGAAGAAGGTGATTGAGAGGAAAAAAGTGGAGGTTTTTAGCAGTGAATGGAGCAGTACTTGCACAGTACTTTTCTAGTCTTACCGATTGAAGTGCTTTTAAGCAACTAAAAGGCAAGACTTTTTTTTTTTTTTTTCCCAGAAGTTGGTGAAGATTTGAAGAGTGGAGATGTGTATTCATCAAGTGGTCAAATCAAAATGAATGTTGATGTCATAACATTTCTGTGAACACACAGTTATCAGAATAATAGTGAAAACTAATTAATGTGTGTCTGCAGGAACAGCTCAATGCCTTTGCAGCAGAGCGAAATGCACTACTTAATGAGAACGGGGCAAACCAGGAGGAATTAAACAAACTGGCTGACGCTTACGCTCGCCTCTTGGGACACCAGAACCAGAAGCAGAAGATCAAACACGTGGTGAAGCTGAAGGATGAGAACATCTCTCTGAAACAGGTAAAACGTGATGCAGAATTGCCTGCCTTCCAAAACGCAGACATCATTTCAAGCTAACATGCCTCTACACTACACCCTCCCCACCTTCTTTTTATTTATTTATTTTCCCTTTTTTTTCGTGTGTGTGTAGGAGGTGTCTAAGCTTCGCTCTCAGGTGAGCTGGCTAAAGACTGATCTGGAGCAAGTGAAGTCAAAGCTCCCCGGTGCGCCTCGCCGCAGGTTTGACCCCAGCAAAGCTTTCCAACATGATAAGGAGAACAGGCAAACTGAAACGTCTGAGCCGCTTAAAGACGGTAAGCACTTTCGTCTGGCCAGAACCTTGAAGGAATGATGAGATGAACTATGACATTTTTTTTGTGGATGAGTCTCATTTTTATGTAACTCCTAAAGTGTTTTTAAAACTCTGATTCTCTGTTTGTTTTGTTAGGAAACCATTATGGGCTTTAGGACTCTGCTAGCAGTGCTGCCAAGAGACTTTTCTGAGATCTAGTATCTGTGGGTTATGAGAGTGTAAACTGAGGTTTTACAGCCTTTTGTTTTAGTGTGTACATTTTGTTTGGATTTTTTTTTTTTTTTTTTTTTTTAACAAAAACTGTTTAAACTTAATGAGGTAAAAGATGGAATAAAGTCTTAGATGCTAACAATTGGAGATCAAAAGTATAACTGGCTAAAAATCCAAGGTGCATTTTGCTAACTGAATTTTAATCTTTTTCATTAATCTTAGGGTTGTAGTAATTATCTCATGGGGAAAAGCTCTGTCTTATTCTGTAAATAAAGACAAATTTTAATACTCTTCTTGTGCCCAATCGTTCTTGAGACCTATTCACATGCTAGGTGTAGAAATGCTTTATAAGGAGCTTTTTTCTTTTCTCTCATTTGGATCATTTTGGCCATGTCTATCCTTAGCCAGAAGAGAGCACTCTAGGACTGCAGCCACAGGTTGGAGTACAGCAAAAGGCTACCACAGCCCATGTTTCAGCTGCACTATATATGAGCGACAAAAAAAACACAAATTCACATCTTTGCAGAGAAGAGCCTTGGGTTATGGGTCAGGAAGCTTTATTTCCTTCAGTTGATAAGACATAGCCAGCAAGTATCAGGCCAGAAATTGACTTCGGGACCTTTTTACAGGCTATGAGTGGTGCTCCTGAAGTGGCGAGTCAGTCGCAGTAGCCCTCCAGGTGGTAAATGCTGCACGGCTTGTGGCAGCACTGTTCCACGATCCCTCTCTTCACTTTGGGCTCGTCGCGGCCCGACAAAGCCCTCCACAGTCGCTGGTCCTGTCTGGCCCTTTTAGACAGGAACCCTTTGAAGTGGAGAAAGTTTCCACAGCCCTGTGTTAAGTCCTGATGCTGCTGTGCAAATCTCCAGTTCCGCAAAATACCATTTACTGTTCACACTTTAATGGAGACTTAATGGCTAGTTAATCTGATCTCCCCAATCCATTTAGTCTTGTTAGTCTGTAGGAGATATGATGGAGCGCTAACGGAGGCATATCATAGCTTACACCCCTAATGTTAACGTCGAAACATCAATAGAGCGTTTGATGCGGAAGATCCAAAAAAGTTTCTAGAAATAACATAATGAATAATTTAGCGATTTCACAATTTTGATCAACTGGTTTTGTCACAGCATAGATGTTGAAAGCTACAAACCACAAGCCTGGCTACACCACTGAACTCAGAGGAGCCTGGAGTTAGGCTTTGCACACTAATGATGACTCAATACATTGATATAGTTCTGTAAAGTTTTCAGCATGTTGTCCCTAAACATTTTTCTTCCAGCTAGCATCCAATTTGGCATTTTCATTAGACTGAGTCTGAACTTTGAACACTGTGTTCAGAGACTAGACACACAAAGCACCACTGGGGTCTTGGGGTGATGTCATGCTGTTCCTTTCTGAACTCCCACCATCAAGGGGACAATTAGAGCTTATTTTACACAAGTCAAAAAAAAAGAGAAGCAGAACGGTGGTCTTACCGAGCAGATGTTCCACATCACGCTTGTGGGTCCGGCTCGGATTGTAGAAAAAGCCCCTTTCTCCACACACAAAGTAGAGGGTGTCCACCAGGTGGGAACCACACAGATGCTTGAGGGGGACCGAAGACCCCCCTGGAGAGCAGAGCATCAGCAGTAACAGCATGGACACTGCCCATGATACCCTGGCCATACGAGGGAGACCGCTTGAACAAAGGACAAAAAAGAGGACTTCATACACAAACATTTGAAAGCTATTCAGATTTTTATTGTGTTGGGTTTCAAAGAAAAGTGTAAAAGTGAATTCAGTTATTAATACATAATGCCTGAAGGTTTGGAGGAGTGAAAGAGCATGAAGTGATGCCGAATGATGACTTTTCCTGGCATTTTCTGTTAATAACTTCTTGTGAGATTCTACCTAATAGCTGCAAAGATGAGGCACGTGGCAATACCCCAACTCAAAATTTAGAAAGGAGAGAGAGGGGGGGAAAAGCTAATACTGCATTCTTTGATGGAAATGCCATTTGAAAAACAAGATCTGTGGAAGAGTTGTCGTATTCTCCAAATTTTCAGTGTTTGAGAAAAGAGGATCATTTGAAATGTTACATCTTGATGACGCACTTGGTCTTCACTCTGTTTTTCACAAGGCTAATGCAACATATAGTGATAATCTTTTTCTAAATAGAAAATCATCCCCAAAAATGTAATATTTTTGTAATGTTCTAAGTTTCATAGGTATATTTTTTTTTCCTTTTTAGTTTTTTTTAGATTTCAGTCACCCAAAGTTGAGCCTAATGTTATTTCTGCACAGCCTCTGTTGAAGTAGATTGAAAATTGATTTTGTTCTCAGTCCGTTTGCTTTACTTTTATCCCCAGTTGAGCCAGATTTTATGATGGCCCCATCAAAGCTAGAAAGAATATGCCCCAGAATCACCAATGTGGATACTGTCAGTGTATCCTCAAGGTCAGCCCACACCTTGCTGTCCAGCTTAGCAGTTACAGTGCTCAAGAGTGGAGATGATTTGTCCAGTATTACAGAAGTGATATTAGTTAAATCCTATTTGTGATGGATATTCTTGCACGTTTGAAGTTCAGCTTCTGTTTCAAGGTGAAAAACATATTTAGCAGTCATTTAGAAACTATATAGACCTTTTGTGGACATCATATAATGTACTGCAGATTATTGGATTGAAAATAAATCATTTTAACAGTGTCTTTAACAATGCACCTGTGCCAGACATTACAGCATTGGCAGAACACTCTATCGGGTCCGCCACTCCTCTATCCCTCTCGGCCTTGTGCCAGGCTCCTTGGCACAGTAGATGGGTTGAATTATAGATTCTGCCCACACTTTATTTTCATCCTGGTTATTATACACATAAATTTTAACAGTGAAAATCTTGAGGGAATACAGAGAAACTTCCTTACCTGTGTTTGAGGCCTGAGTGCAGCAGAGCAGCTGGTGGTTAAAGATGAAAAGGGCCTAGGCATATAGGGCTATACTGGTAGAGAACATCTCTACTTGGCTACCTTTGCCCCTTAATAACTCTCCACCTGGCTTTTGTCAGCCTCAGCGGAAAACCCTAAGGTCCTCTCATTAAAACCCTGACCCGTAAGCATGCTGATCTGCTCTTCAGTCGCACTACGTCATTTAACGGAGTGTGGACCTGCAATAACGGGATGTAGTTGAGAAGGCAGACATCCAGCGATGCCCAACTCAACCCCTGCTGTGTGTTGTCCTGACTTGCTCTGGTAACAGGATGACTGACAAACACCATATGCCATGTTCTGATCACAAGCGCCATGGACTTCCAAGTTTGCCAGTGACCACTGCTGGTGTTTTTAGGTACTGTCACATAGGACTCATGTGAATAATGTTTGCGTCATTCAAGTCCAAGTTACAGATGTACATATGCAAGTTCACATGGGCGTTTTTATTTAGTCGAGAAAAAAGTTATATTGTATTATATTCGTGCCTTTATCCCCATATCACAATGCAAAAGACACACACACGCACAAATAATATAGAAATCTCTTAAAAACTAAAAATGACTGAATTCTATGTGTGTATATATATATATATATATATATATATATATATATATATATATACATGTGTATATACACTGACTACAAATATAAATGTATGACATTTATAATAATATATATATATATACTCTAAATGATAAAATACTCCTATCAAATTTTGTACAAATTTATTTTTTGAAACTAATTATGAATTAGAAATGTAGTCACATTTCTAGATGTTGTGGACATGTGGATTAATAGCTTGCTGACATTTTCTTAAACAACTTACACTCAGCAAATGCTGTAGATGATGTGGACTCAGAAAATGTATTTTTAAAAGGACACTAGAAAAACTTGCAAAGAGATGCAGATGTTAATAAGATGACTGCTAAAAGCATGAACCTGGTTATTATAGTACCTGCTATGGTTACGGTTTCTAGGTTGAGGAGGGAATTTGGCACAATGTCACAAACTTTTATCTTTCCAGGTCTTTGCAGTGTTGTTGCGCTTTTATTGAAGAATAATAATGATAACACAAAATGAACAAATTACATTTGTGTTACTACAGCTTTACTGCTTGGACCCATAAAAAGACAAATAATTCTCATAATGTAAAATGTTGACCATTCACTGCATGCAACCAGTAAATATATTCATCATTAGTTCTGTTAATCTATTTACAATTTACAATTCATGGTAGTTACATTCTTTTATAGCTTTTCTATGCTATCATATGAACTCTTCTATGTGCGATGTGAAATGTAAATCTTTTCTTTTTTTTATTACATTACTTATCTTGCAGTTAACCTAACATTTAAAATACAGTTTTCCGATTCTATTCAAGAATTAGCATTATTTGAGCATTAACCTTCAGAAATTATTCTGTGCAGCCGAGGAATCTGCCAGCTTCAAAGCTTCGTGTGTTTTTTGAACTTGACGAAACAATTGCGTAAGCAGTGGGGGACTTTAACAAGCATCTGGAAATGGAGGAATCTAAAAATGGGGTCTCCCATTCTTCAACAATGTAGTTTCATATTTTTATCTAACACTTTTAAATAGAAAAGGAGGTTATACAAAAAAATTGAGTCAATATTTAGTATGACCACCCTTATTCTTCAACACAGCCGGAACACTCTTAGGGAAACATTATAATTTCTTTAATTAGTCTTTGGGAATAGTTCTCCAGGCTTCTTGAAGGACATTCAAAGCTCTTCTTTGGATGTTGGCTGTCCTTTGTTCCGTTTTCTGTCAAGAGGAACCCACACTGCTTCAATTATGTTGATGTCCAGGTTCTGGGGCAGCCAATCCATGACTGAGAGTGTTGGCATTGCCGAGTTTTAGGAATCACTTTGCCTGCTTTACGCGATACCTTTTTTATTTTAAAGAAATGGGAACAATTTATGTATTTTTGTGATAGGCTGCTAGCAACAAAGTGCCTAAATGTACAATGTAAAATGGGATTTATGAATAAAAGATACCTGGTAGCACTTCCGACACTGTTTCATTCACGTCTTGTCTTGTTAAAATAAATAAATATTCTTAACAGCAATATCTGTACAATTTTTCTTTGTAACATTGTTACTTATTTAAGCCTTTTGTAACTATTCTTTTTCAGTTCCAAAGACAGATTTATAGACTATGTTTCCAGCTCTAATGGGCCATGGGCATTTATGCTTATGTTATTAATGCTATAGTCCAAAAGCATACACAAACACAACAAATACAACAGTGACAACCGAAGCAGAATTTGTCCTCTATTAATGTTTCTCCATAGATCAATCCTGCAAAAGATGCTTAATCATGTTATTTAATGTGCAGTGATTTCTCATTCCACTCAAGAGAGCATCCATAAGTCTTAGTATTTCTTCTCTGTGTATATCTAATTGATTCATGTTAGGTAAATCTGATGCTGGTAATTAGTTTTTATCCTGAAAGCACACGTGTTCAATCAAAGATTTCGTTTTTGCTTTGGTTATTTTTATTTAAAGGAGTTCTGTGCTGCTTTTCCCTTATGAATAGCAGAAGGAGCGGGAGCTCCTTAAGGAAATTATAAAAACAGGAATGATCTCTTATTAGCTATTGTACTGTCAAACAAGGGAAAAGCAAGATTAAGAACTGTTTGCGCGGTAGAAATGTTATAATTTAATTTACACTGCACAAACACAGGTTATGCTCACATTTGACCGCTGATTCATATGGCCTATACTTGTTTTAATAGAAACAAGCAAGACAGCTACAGCCTTGAAATTCTTCTACATGTTTTTCACCAACTGCCAGAGACTAATTAACCCAAAGTTCAACTTGTTGTTCATTTATTTTCCACAAGGGGAATGAAAGCTGTTTCTAATGAGTAGACAGAAAAAATCTTGTCGGTTTTTACCATTTTGAATATGTAATTAATTTTTTTTCATGGCTGACATGATCTAATATTCTTTTAATCAGTAAAATAACCTCTGTGTGCTAACATGGCTTTTAGGGACCTCAGAAATAATTTGAAACAGATTTTGACAAAAGAGACGTTATAACTAAATGACAAGGGAGGGTCTTTTGAGGAATCCTTAAACAGTGGGTAAGGAGGGAAGCTATACAGCACCTTAGCTCTGCGAATCGAGAAGGTGTTAAATGCAGAACCAGGAAAGGTCCAACTTTGCCATGCTTTGAAACTCGTTCCTTGAGGGATCAGAGCAAAGCGGCAAGAGCTGCGAACAACAGACACATCCTTTCCTCCCCGATCGCATGGCTGCTTCAAACATGCACATCAAACAGCTTAGAACTAGCAGATGCCCTAGACATGCAGAGACAGACAAAAGTTGGGTGGAAAGTCGGCTGGGTCCCTAAGGTGGGAATTACGTAACTCCTCTTCTCTTCTACTGTGTTTGAGGAGATAAAAGGGAGTGAGGAGTTCAGGCTAGTGAGATGTTGTTAATCTGCTCTGATAGGGAGCCTTTTTACTCCCATAATTATCCCAGACTTTCTGAGGATGGAAACTGAAGAGACTTAGAACATTAAAAAATCGTTGACTGACACAGCAGACAACAGAAACAGCTCGGATCATTATATTTTTATGTGAGATTTTGAACCATATAAGGCAGAAGTAATGAGAGAGATTTCCATAAGTCAACCCTGAGAAGCAGATACTGATGCAAAGCCTTTCGCGAGGATTCATCTGTGCTTTAATGGAGCAAATCTTTGAATATTGAGCAACTTCTATTTAAAACGACTCCAGGCCAAATAAGGAAAACATCAAATAAGTGTCCAAAAAAAAAATGTTTGGCAAGGGCAAAGAGTTTGGATTCTGGCAGGTCAAAAGCCCCCGTCATATCCAAACACTGTGTCATGCATGTGTGTGCAGACACACAAAAGACAGACTGGACACGTCCTCCTGTTCCAGACACTGCCCTCCATGTGTGTCACGGCCTGCTGGCTCAGATCCATGACAGAACGCCACAGAGTTTCAAAAATCCTTGGTTAGAGTGTGTGTGTGTGTCTATACTGTGAGTGAGAGGGTGAGGGCTGCCCTGGTGTCTGAACTCTCATGTCGTGCCGGTGACAGTTGCTAATGCAGTACTAACCTCTGTCATGACCTACTTTGCTATGCCACCTTTGTCCAGATCCTTATATTACACACATTTAAGTGCACACACTCACACGGAATATTAAAAAATTTAAAAAAGAAATGAATCCCCTTCCAATTCCAAAGACATTTCTCAAAAACTATACTTGTGCGCACACAGACGTTTGAGTCGATTAGATTTAGGAGCTGACAGCATGGGTTGGGGGACCGAGCTTGGTAAGAGCATGGTTTGACAGCTTAGAAAATGGCTACATGTTATAAATGTGACAAGCCCCCAAGAGATAGGTGATGCAGGACAGAATGATGGCCAGTTTGATTTTCAGCCCAGAAAATAGATATCTATTTAAACCCTCATGTGACTGGCCTTTTCAAGTTGAGCTCAGCGCAAGACAAGAGAATTTCATTTAGGAGTGCCATTTTACTACTTTTTGGTTTGATGGATTGATATGGGAGCTTCTGCTTCTTCTCTGAAGGGATTTTTTCTCCCCTCATCCAATCTGAAGGGGAAAGGATGTTGTGACTTTTTGAATTGTGACCCTCCCAAACGGGTATTATACCCTTCAATGCCCCAATAAGAGGTAGCATCAGCTTGAAATGTGTTTGATCTCTCACATTTCTCAACAAAACAGGGGGGTCACTTCAGCTAGGGATTGGCGGGGTGCAGTTTCTATGTTTTTGGTGCTTACAGCATTCGGAACCAGTTTTGAGGTCGCATCTGTCTTATGTTTACGGCCATGTTAGTGTGAGGCTAGTGACATTAGCATATGTCTGTCTTTTGCAGTTTAGCTTGCTGATTAGCCCCATATAATGCCCATTATCTAGTGTCATTACAACCAATATCAAAAAGACAGGGAACATCCTGTAAGGTGGCTCCTCTTGTTTGTGCTACCCTTTAGCTTAGCGATCCCATAAAGCCTTCACAGAACGTCTGTCAGGATCAAACATAAAAGTCTGCATCAGATTTCATGGTGTTCCATTAAACAGCTGTTTTGAGAGTTGTTTTGAAGCAAAGCCACAAGTTTGAAGTAAAAAGATCAACAAAAGTCAGTAGAGTCCATCATGTGGGACTCCACTTTTAACCACATTTTAACTAAAATTCATTGGAGTCTGTTGAATCTTTACAATGACCAAGTTTAGAACTAGTATGTAGCTGAGAGTAATATCACTATGCGGAGTAGACTAGATGGAGGAATAGCTTTTTGATTATAGCCATGTTGTGCACAGATTCTAAAAAAATGTTTAAGAGTGTGTATGTGTGTCTGCACGTTTGCACAAATCGATACGGTTGGTATCACCCCCCTGAGTCTGTCTCCCCCTGCTCTTAAAGATAAAGCAGAGAGAGCAGACCTCCAGCCAGACGTATGAGTGGGATTAACAACAGGCGCTTATTTGGGAGAAGAAAAGAGGCAAAAGCTAAAGATATAAGGATTTCAACACTTTTCATTATTTTGTAGAGAATGTGTACAGCAGGTACTGTCAAGGAAAAGGTCAAAATCAATCAATCCAATGTTCTCTGTCAACCTGCCTCAAATTGCATATTGACCCATTGTAACAGTCTCCAAACTGGTGGATTAGTATGTGTTGACAACTTTAATGCTGGAGTGGAGCTTTTCTGCAAGAGTATCTATGTGCCGTTATTGGGTATCTCGTGGAGTTTGAGTTGACATTACTAAGCCAGAGTTATTCGTTTCACTCCTTTCTCTATCTCTTCCTTTAAAACTTTCTCTCACATATGTGGCTGAGAGAGATAGGAAGAAAGAGAGGGAGAAAGAGATAGAGAGGTGGTTGCTTACATAGCAGAATGCCAAACATGTCCACGTTTGTGTGTATGTGCATGTATATCTGACACTTGAGAGTTATCTCGATCTGTTACTGTCTGCTTTTGCAGGAGCTGTCAGTGCAACACACACATATATATTATATATATATAAAATGATGTGTAGCTACGTTGACTCGTTGGCATCCACTGGGTTCGCATATAGCATGTTGAACAGGAAGTACGAGCTTTGATATGTTGATGAGAACCTTTTATGTTCTGTGTTTGTGTCTCAGAGAGAATGTGTGTGTGTGTGTGTCTGTGCATGTGTTTTACTCTTTTGCTCAAGAGCAGGAGGGAGATGCTTCAGATGTGTTGTACTTTCATTCCGGAGTCCTCCTTTGAGGTAAGAGGATCCCATGGAAACTTAACATTTCATTGTGGCTTGCCGCTGATAAAGATTGAATTATCTGTGTTCTCCTTAAATCCCCATTCAATTTTTTTTTTTAACAGGGATGAAAGATTTTGTCTGCGGTGCCCTGGGAGCTGTGTACCCTGCTGTTTGGTAATATCTGAAATTAATTCCTCCACCAGTCCCAGTTGTGCCTAAACAATTCAAGGGCAGTGTTAGATCCTCAAATTGAGAATTTACTGAAAGGCCTTTGTACCACCGCCAGTGATAGCGTTTTTGTTAAGGATAATTCCATTTATCATTACTGTGTCCTACCACAAACTGGTTTGGATTACCCAAACAACAAATTATATGTGACGCTCAATCACAAGGGTTGTTACTCATTAATGGAAGTTGTTTTTTTTCCCCTTCTTAAAGCCAGGGTTAAAGAAGAAGAAAGAAAACAGATAATTCTTTGAAGTGGAAGCAGAGGTCTCCACAAAGAAGAATTTCAAGAAACAGAAGGCAGGGTGGGAATGGAGAAAGGTGAAGCAGAAGACTCTGTTTTTAGTTTTGTTGAAAGCACACAAGCATACTTAATTTTATCCAGGCAGGGGTTGCTCATAAATTCAACACTATCTGGACCTTAGTTTCTCATCCACTCAATATTTCCACTATACACACACGCACAAGCATGATCACCTTTCTTGGCCTTTGCCCTGGCTCAGAAGATGGTTGCCTCGAGATGTGAGCCGTTCTGAATGCAGATTCTGCATGCTGGACCGCAAATATAATAAAATATAGACATTGCTAATAGAGTCTGGCAGTTATGCCTTTGGATGAGGTTAAAGGGCTTCCTTTTTAACTCAGCGCTACATTTGAAGGGTCTCTGGTGATTAAACCAAGAGTTAATTGTACGAATTTCAAGAAGCAGAACTTTTCAGCCAGTGCGAAAATGAAATGATCATTTTACCTATTGTTACATTTACAAAAACAAGAACCAAAACCAAAAACATGCAAACAGAAAGATCTTCAAAGAGTGTTTGATCTCCAGTTGAGCTGTAGAGCAGTTTTAGTCTCAAATATTTACTTTGTGTTTCTTTTTTTGTCTTATGCATGCACATAAATATACAGTGGAATTCTGATGAAAAGTACACCAAGTGGTTTCACACTATTGCACAGCAGCTGCACAGTAATGTGAAAACCAAGCCAAAGAGCAAAGTGATAAAGAAAAAAAAGTGGGATTCAACTTTAAGAGAAATTAGCTTTGGAAATGTTTCACGAGGAAAGAAATGCACTGAGTGCTACACACAATCAAAACAGCTTTTATCTACAGAAAAACTTCACAGAACACCTTAAATGCTGACACTTTATTTTTTATTGATGTAATTTTAAACACATTTTGTGGCTATGTGATTAAAAGATAAAAACACATCACCGGTGTAAAATAACAAAAAACCAATGATATAGCAGGCCCGTTTTTCTGTTTTGTTTTTTAAGGTCCTCTATCGCCTAAAATGTATGGTTCTTTAATTGCAGCTTTTTATTGGGTGAACATAAATACATGGTGTAATATATGAGCTAATTAAGTAACTTGCTTCGTTGGTGAGGTGTCAGCAGTGATGTGGGTGTTGTAGCCTCGATTGCAAAGTGGCTGAGATGACTTTCTTCCACAGAGATAGGGTGACATCTGGAGAGAGCTGGGAGTAGACCTGCTGCTCCTTTGTGTTGAAAGGAGCCAGTTGAGGCGTTTCGGGCATCTGGATAAGATGCCTCCTGGGCGCTTCCCTATGGAGGTTTACCAGGCAAGTCCAACTTGGAAGAGACCTCCGGGTATCTCCAGAAGCTACTGGAGAGATTATATATCTTATCTGGTTTGGGCATGCCTTGGGCTTCTTCCAGGAGCAGCTGGAAATTGCTGCTGGGGAGGAGGACATCTGGAGTGCCCTGCTTAGCCTACTGCCACTGGAAGACAATTTTGGATAAGCAGAAGATAATGGATGATTGATGGCTGCGTAATTAGCTAGCGACAGGTCTGTAAACTGATTGGTTAACTTCAAAGAAATGTGCTACTTTGTAGAAATAATTCAACAATGCAATGTTACATACACTATCAGAGAATTCCCTCTGTGTGATTGACAAGATCAAAAACCAATTACTGAACCTTAGGGCCCCCACTCTGCACTTCTTTAAAGCAGCCAAGATTGTCTAGTAAAAGTAAAGAGAGTTCCAGAAACACTTCTGAAAGTCTTTGTGAGTGAACAGCAAAAAACCCCAAAAAAAACAACAACCCACCTACATGTTCACTACTTGTTATTTTTGTCAGAGTTGTTATTTTAACAGTAAGTGGGTGGAGAGACATCTACTCCTTTTGTTTGTACTTTTAGACATTTGGATTGTAGGGGGCAGTTACTTGAGGTAATGCATTTATAGAGGGAACTTTCATTCAGGTGCACCACGGGGAAAGCAACAGTTTTTCACAGTATTCTCTGTAGCACGTAAACCACCACTGAAATATAAAGTTAGGCTGCATAACTAATGCTCTTCTAGCTGTTCCCAGAGAGCTGATTGGAATTAAATTCTTGTGCCTTTGATTTCACTAAATCCCAAATCACTTTGATTTAAGCCCAGACATGGCCAGTCCATCAGTTCTAGTACTCCACATTCCCTTTTCTCGGTCAAACAGTCTCTGCACCGCGTTGAAATTTGCTTGGGGTCATTGTCTTGTTAAACCCACAATTAATCAGTTTTACTTCAGAATGTTCATAGTTTTTATGGACAGAGTTTCTAGGTGTAGCCAAGTGGTAGAGGCTTGCACTTCGGTAGTCTCAGAATCTCATGTCTGCTTTTCGCAAATGATGTGGTTCAGTTGGCTTCATTAAACGATGGCCTCCAGTTTGTACTGGAGCGGTTTGCAGGTGAGTGGGAAGTGACAGGAATGAGAAGCAGCACCTCCAAGTCTGAGGCCATGGTTCGCAGCTGAAAAGGGTGAAGTGAAGAAAGAACAAGATTGCAGATACAAGTGACGGAAAGGAGCTTCCTCAAGGCAAGGCAAGGCAAGGCAAGTTTATTTGTATAGCACAATTCAACAACAAGGTGATTCAAAGTGCTTTACAGAGACATTAGAAACAAGAACAAATAAAAAGCATGATTTAAAATTGATTAAATCAAGCAAATAAACTAACTAACTAATTAACAAACAAACAAACAAACAAACAAACAACAGTATATAAAATCAAAACAGATAAAATCAGAACAGTAGATAAAATCAGTAGTTAAATGTAAGTTTTGAAATTTAAGCTTAAAGTGTGGATTTGGTGCTTTATTCAAATGCAGCTGAGAACAGGTGAGTCTTCAACCTGGATTTAAATAAACTGAGTGTTTCAGCTGATCTGAGGCTTTCTGGGAGTTTGTTCCAGATATAAGGAGCATAAAAGCTGAATGCAGCTTCTCCGTGTCTGGTTCTGACTCTGGGAACTGATAAAAGACCGGATCCAGATGACCTGAGGGATCTGGATGGTTCATACTGGGTCAGGAGGTCATTGATGTATTTTGGTCCTAAACCATTCAGAGCTTTATAGGCCAGCATCAGAACTTTAAAGTCTATCCTCTGACGGACAGGCAGCCAGTGTAAGGACCTCAGAGCTGGACTGATGTGGTCCACTTTTTTGGTCTTAGTGAGGACTCGAGCAGCAGAGTTCTGAATGAGCTGTAGTTGTCTGACTGATTTTTTAGGTAGACCTGTAAAGATGCTGTTACAGTAATCAAGCCTACTAAAGATGAATGCATGGACTAGTTTTTCCAGGTCCTGTTGAGACATCAGATCTTCTATCCTTGATATATTCTTGAGGTGATAGTAAGCTGACTTTGTTATTGTCTTAATGTGTTTTTCTAAGTTTAGGTCTGCATCCATCACTACACCCAAATTTCTCGCCTGGTTTGTGGTTTTTAGATGTATAGATTGAAGTTCTCTGGTGACCTGTAATCGTTTTTCTTTGGCGCCAAAGACTATTACCTCAGTTTTGTTTTTGTTTAGCTGGAGAAAATTGTGGCACAACCAGTCATTGATTTCCTCAATGCATTTACCAAGAGCCTGTACAGGGCCTCGGTCTCCTGGTGACATTGTGATATATATTTGTGTGTCATCTGCATAGCTGTGATAGTTTATTTTGTTGTTGTTTATAATCTGTGCCAGTGGGAGCATGTAGATGTTAAACAGAATGGGTCCCAAGATGGAACCTTGGGGAACTCCACATGTGATACTTGTCTGCTCAGATGTGAAGTTACCTATTGATACAAAGTATTTCCTGTTTTCTACGTATGTTTTGAACCAGTTTAGTACAGTTCCTGAAAGACCTGTCCAGTTCTCCAGTCGTTTGAGTAATATGTTGTGGTCAACTGTATCAAATGCTGCACTGAGATCCAGTAAAACTAAGACTGACATTTTTCCACTGTCTGTATTCAGACATATGTCATTGAACACTTTGGTCAGAGCGGTTTCAGTGCAAGAGGATAGCTGGCCGCTTCCTTTGAGATAGGGTGAGGAGTTCATGAAGGGCTTCGAGTAGGGCCGCTACTTGTCCATGCACCTCCTGGGTGAGGTGTTCTGGGCATATCCCACTGGACGGAGACCCCGGGCAGACCCAGGACAAGCTGGAGAAATTACATATCTTTGTTGCCCTGGGAATGCTTCGGTGTTCCCCCAGAAAAGGTGGCTAGAGAGGTCCCTAGCCACTTGGGCTTCTCTACTAAGGCTGACCCGGCCCCGGATAAGTGGAAGAAGATGGATGGATGGAGGGGTCGGATGGGTGGTTCAAGAGGGATTCCAAGTTTTGGTGGATCCAAGATGTTGTAGTAGACCTTCTTCTTCACTAATGTGTCCATGCTGCTTCTATAATAACTATACCATAATGGAATCTTGCCCCTTTTTCACTGTCTTTGCAATCCTTCTAACATTCTCCAGCTTTTCTGTGGACATAACACAATATTGCTGACTGAAGAGTTGAAATCTGTACTTGTCTGCCCAGAGTACCGTCTTCCAGTTATCTACAGCTCAGTGTTTGTGATCAGCTTTCATATTCTGCCTCTTCCTTGGCACTTTTTATAAGTACCAGTCTCAGCAATTGACTCCAAAGCATGACCACACTGTGAGAACACTTTTAGTCTTGCCCAGATTGTCTCAAAGATCATCCATCATCACAAAGTGCTTTATTGCAGACTCTTTCCTTTTCACTGAGTTCTCTACATTTCACATGGAGTGACGCAGTCCACATATTTATACCTAGAGTTTGAGCCAGCACACTGGACTTCCCTGAGAAGTCAGAAGTGTAATAAGTGTAATTTTAAAGTCCTTTATGATTTGTTTCTAAATATCAGAAATAATGTACTTTAGCATTAAAAATAATTTCAGTTAAAGAGCGTAAACATACTGATGGATTAACCATTAGAGAAACTGATTCAGAAATAGATTCTGGTAATTACTCGTGCTAATTTAGTGCAGCTTACAGTGGGTGGTGGTCTAATGAATGCGTTATGCACTGTAGTTATATATGGATTTAAAATGATGAACTGGGAAGTATTCTTTGATAAGGACATAGTCATTACATGTATTGTTATGTAAAAAAAAATTAATTAAAGCAGCTTTTAAAATTTCCTAATTTGATCCAAAATTTAATGGAAGATTCAGAAATTTGCCAAAAGTTTGTAGTAAAAAAAATATCACATAACATGGTTTTTTTTTGTTTTTTTTTTTTTACATGATTAAAATTTCAGTGTAATTCAGATTTAACATCTTTTGCTTCATTGGATGTAAAGAAAAAGGTTTCTTATGCAAGCAAAAAATCTGAAAGTTGAGAGAGGTAAAAAACACTAAATACAGTATTAGTCCTCAGACTAACAACTGAAGGCCGGAAAGAGATTTAAATAGAAAGTTACACTTTTCCGATTTAGGCATTATAACATGCAAAAATAATAACGCAAACAGCACTGATGATTTAATATGGCAACCTGACTTGCCACAGAAGCAATCCTTCTAATAGAACCACTATGATTTATTGCTGAAACTCTCCACAATAGAGACTGTAATGGGCTTTATTCATATTTTTATTTTATGAAACACGATGAAAGGGGTCATGGTGGCCATTAAGCGGATTAATGGTATGTGTTGGGTAAAGAAGATGCTATAAAGCCTTAAAAGTTAATGCTGTCATCTGCAGACTGCTGTCTTGATGGAGTGGGAGGGGCTACATGCAGCTAATAGACATAATTCAGCCAGGTAATGTTGGATCATTGGGGGACAAGATGGATATCACTTGGCAATGTTATAGGGTGTGTCGTAGTGTGCCGGCACATTTACGCAGGTTATTTATGCTCCATAATGAAGAGCATAATGAAAATTGGACACAACTATAAATATGAGTAGGGAAAGCGTAAATGTGGAGGGATAATCATTGATGCAATTAAGATGTCGTACACATGCAGTGTGAGCCTGGCCTCCCCTGACTTTTTCCTCTTCCTTTCACCAAGGCTGTATTTTACCCTGAAACATCACATTTAATCCGACTGGGGATGTCAGCATAAATCCACTGGACTCACACAAGGCGGCTGGCATTTTAAATATGTTAATGCCAAAGCAATAAAGTCCTTGCTTAATCTATTGCTGAGGTTATTGACAACTATTATTAGATTGTTAGTGGTATTTCTTTGTCTTAATTGGTGTATGGATATGCGTTTGTGGACACTGTGCTTGCTGTGTGTTAAGTCCCAACCAGTCCACTAACGCCTTCAATTGTACATTCATTTTGAAATGAAATAATGGATATTGCATTAAAGTGCCAAGTCACAGCTTTAATTTAGTAAGCTTGCATCAATATTGAAATACTGTGTGTGAAATAAAGACCTTTTTACTCATGTAGACCTGACTACAATTGTTCAAAAGTAAGTAGACAGAGTATATGTCAATTTTATCCTGCAGGTTAAAGCACTGGCACGTTCCTGCTCAGGGGTTTTGCAATCTGGCTGGTATTTCTTAAGATGTAACTGTTTTTGTTTTGCAATTTGTCAGTTAAATGTCAGGTTCCAAAACACAATTAAGCCCCATAACTTTAGATACAGAGAAGGAAAGATACATTAACTTTCATAAATGGAGAAAAGGAAACTGATATAGTTTAGGGATCCAGTTCCATTGACTGCATACCATACTTGGCACTTTAATGCAGTTTTGTGTTTTATTTAGGACTGAATGTACTGAGACAGACTCTGAACAACAGAATGTGAAACTGTGCAAAAACTTACAGTCTGGGTTGTATATGTGGGTGTATGAAAGGGAAAAAACTGCTTGCACATTTTGGTTTTCTGTCAGAACTGTCAGTTTAAGACAGAGGAAGTGAGGGAGGAAGCGTGGAAGGAGGGGGAAGCAGAGTGAGAAGATGCAGGAGGAGAGCGATGGAGACAGATGAGAATTGGAGCCCAGGAGCTGAAGTGACCCCGCTGACCAGATGCTGATAAACTGCCATTACTGAGCACTCTGTCAGCTCTGCCTCTCATATGTCACTGTCATCCTGCTGCACTTCACCTTTTCCCTCTCTTCTTATTTGTCTTTCTCTGCTTGTCTCCTTTTTGTGAACCCTTATTACTTATTCACGACTACATATTTATGTTGGGAAGCATCATTCGTCTCTTCAAGTCTTTTTATCCCTTTTTAAAATCCCAGTGAAGAGATATTTACTTACCTTTGGTTCTGTTCTTCAGATGCATTGCCTTACATTCAATGTGTCACAGCAGGCATGTTCAGCTTGTGGGAAATGACTCAGCTCTAGCCATTATTTTGACTGACTCAGACAGGCAGTAGAAAGAAGCAGAGGCTTATCTCTGAATGAATATCTCCTCTTTTTTCTTTTAAGAACCAGAGTGGTTGCTATGTGCCAACCAATACTTTCTTCTGTGTTCATATAAGAAACGAGTTTTACTGGATTTTTAGCTTTGTGATTACGGGTGGTTGTTGTTAAGATATCCAGAAATAGGTGCTGTGTATGAGATGTTCTTTAAATCTTACCCATGACTCTACTTCTGGCATTAGAATAGTGGCTGGCCTAGGTTGTCCTACATATACAGTGCTTTTTAACTGTGAGTCAGATCCCTTAATGCAGCACAGCCTTGCTATTATACAGTTCTTCGTTTTTTCTAACACTGGTAGGTAACACTTCATAGGCACCTAACTCAAGGAATGAACCCATGTGCTGTCCAAACAGCTTTATTTGTTCCCATCTCTTGAGCTTAATCTACAAAAAGTGCCAAAGATAACACAGTTTGACAGGCACAAAATAGTATTTTTGCACCAACAAGGTGATTCCCAAAGACCTATAAGTAAAACACAAACAGATACACGCACACATGCTTAATGTGTAGTGTGTCCTTCAAAAGTGAAGGACAAAAGCAGGAAAAGGTACAAGAAAGAATCTGTAAAACAGGGATCTTGTCAAAATTTATTAAATTATGATTGCAAGACAAGCGCCATCAGATTTTGAGCCACCATGCAATGTCATCTGAAAAGCGTCTGATTGGCAACGTCTTTCATTTTTCAGCATGAAAACGATCCCAAACACATTACCAATGCAGTTAAAGCTTACCTGGATAGAAAAACACACAATGGAGCACTTTCAGTCATGGATCAGCCTCCCCGGAGCCTGGACCTCAACATTATTAGGGCACTGTGAATTCATATTGATAACTAACCAACAATCTAACTATCGCAGCAAACTCAACACAAAACTTAACATATTTCGTAAAACACAGATTCTACCACACGTATTAACTGCAAAACAAACGACTTGCTAGCAGTTAGTTATGTTGTGTTGAATTAATGCAATGCTTGCCAACAGACTGAGGGAGTATTCCCAATCCCCAGATGTGGGAGACACTTATGACCTTATTGGCATTCCCAGTATTTTGGACTGTAGCCAAATAGCTCCAGCAGCAGAAGAAATAAACAATATAAAAAAGTATCTAAAATTAATAATAGTGCACGTGAAATGGTATCAGCAGGTGTCCAAAAACAAAGACAATTTAAATGTGTTTGTTCATGAGGTTACTGACTTCTACAGTCATCTAATGTTTAATGTAATGTGTGACTTCAAATATAAGAAAAAAATTAAACTATTGTGAAAAAACTTTTCATCTTTTTTCTTTTGTTCGTGGTAAAAATAGCTATTGTGACCAAAGGTGATGACACTAAACTGCCACTGTGCCATTAAAAAGCTTGAAAAAGCTTTGTCCTTGCCTGGTAGTAGAGGCTGGTCAGAACTCATCTTAGGTTAATCTGTCTAATAGCAGCCATTCTCACTGTCACAACCGGGTAAAATAGTCACTTTCCTGGTTCAGATGACTTGACTGTCTGAGTGAAGACCAGTTTGACTTTTAAAGTATGCGATGTTTTGTCCTTCACCCCGCCCTGCCTTTGGTCACAGATCTTTTATGCATCAGGTTTGGCTTAGACTTGAAATGGTGTTCTACATTTCGTTGTAATATATAAGAAAAAAGTGCTACAAGGGTCCTCACAAAGATAGAAGTAGAGCGATTTGTGTGTGCGATGAAAATTGAGCCACACAGACATTGATTTGTGTTTGGTGGAACAGATCAAATTGTCCCCTCATGCCTTCACCTACTTTCCCATGCCGGATGGTGTATGTGTGTGTTTTGAGGATTATGCGTGTAAGTGAGCGAGTGCGCAAGCAACATGGCATCCCGATTCCTGGGCCAAAACCTGTCATTTTGTGCCTGTCACATTGTGTTAAGTGTAGCTCATACTGCTTCCTTAATTCCCCGCATTCCCTTGTCGCCGCCAACACTCATAAACAGCATCTCTCAAAATGGCATCCGATTCATTACACCCCACCCCACACAAAGACGAGAGAATACAAACCCACACACATACAGCAGTTTCTGGTACATTACCAAATCTGAAGCTTAATTTCTGTAACCCAGTGAGTTTACACGACTCAGTAATGCACTACAACATGTTATTGTTAATTGGGATTTATCATTACTCTGTTAATCACTGAGTTGATCAAAAATAAATCAATAATAAAAGATAAATACTATAAATATAAGAATAAAACCCAAAGAGTATATTTAACACCCCTACTGGTTAGGAAGGAACAAGCCCCGCCTTCCCCTGCTCTGTACCGTCACGTGCTCAGACACAGAGAGAGACGGAGGTGCACGAGACCATCACTGATTTTCACCGCCAAGCTTTTCGCTGGAAAATAACTATTAACTTGATAAATTGAGCAAATATCCATACCGGAGATCTGCATGGACCTTGGAGAAACGGACCTGATTTATTGTGAACATTTCGGACCTTGAAACCATCGCGGTGAGTCAGAAGCTGTTAAGCTAACCTTGAAGCTAAAAAGCTAACAAGAAGTTAACAGGGAATATAATGGCCCGATTTCAATGTTGTAGATCTGCGCGGGAGCGGATGAAGTGGACAAGATCCTCTCTGAGAGTTGAACAAGATCCTCTCTGAGAGTTGAACATTAGAAGTGTGCTGGTGAGTTAAACTGGGACTGGGCGAATCAGGCTAATTGAAAAGCTAACTAGCCTAATGCTCATAGCTGTAGCTGACCACGTTTTCACTGTGGGAGAACACACGGGGTTTCTCACTGAGTTCAGCCATTTTGAGCACTCAGCTTGTGTGCTGATGATGTTCTAGTATTACTTGTTGAATATTAAATGCACTAAAATTAGATGATGGAATAAGTTAATGTTGATCTTAAAGGTCATGAATCTACTTTATTTTGTTACATTTGATGCTCGAGCGGCACTGGATAGATGTCAGTGTGTATTCTTACTGTGCTGATACGTTACCACATACTGTAAAACTACAGCCTGTGGGTTTTTGTATATTCTTTTGGTAATTTTATTCTGTACATTGAGTGTAAATAATATATTGCTTCATTGCTATGCAGTGTAAAGCAATGCTCCTGTAATTCAGTTAAAGGGCAATACTGTAAAAAAATAATCTACCATAGTTTATGGTTTATTTCTGATTTCTGATAGAAATGTGCACCTTGACGATAGAATAAGCTGATTGTGATTTAAAGATTGCATTCATGATTAAGATGCACTGTATAGACTATAGTTAGAAATTAGAATTAATGTTTTGTGCTTGTTTTGTTATAGCACTTACATTATTTACATATGGCCATGTATATCATTAGAGTGTGAACTGAATTAGTAATAGTCCTGTTGTTTACAGGCTAGGTTTTTTTATGGGATCGTGAGACCTGGATCTCTTCCTGACGAGGAAGATGGCGAGCCTTTCCCTTTGAACCGAACCGAACCACAGCCATTCTGAGTTGGCCCAGAAGGGCAGGTTGCTCTTCTCTCACGAACAATTGCAACAGTGCGGTAGGACGAAATCGCACCAATCACAAACTTTTGACCTGTTGGATTTGACTTGACTGAACACTGACTATTAAGCCGGCAAGACTGACATATCTGAGCTCAGATAGGATTCTGACTGTTATTATTATTGCTGTCACTGTATTTTATTTTATGTTTTCATTCCTGTTCATAAAATGCTGTTAAATTGTTGCTAAATAGTTTAATACAATTCATAGCAACTTTACCTGTGGCTCCAGTCATTCTTCTCCACGCAACTCCCTTTATCCCTCCTGCGAATCTAGCTATTGGCCCATTCTCTCCATCTTACTTTAATTTCCCCTACCCTATCCTGTACTTGGCTACAGAAAGTGGCGAGCCAGCCAGGAGGGTTTGCAGAGTTGTTAGTCCACCCAAAATTTAATAAAACGATTAAGAGTGCCTGGAGTTTCACAGTGACTTGTATTTTTTTCTACTGGTACTTTTACGTGTCCTAACCATGGAAGTTGTGAAAACAGAGAATGTTAAAGTTCAAAATGCTGTCTTGGTCAGTGGTTTAACTAACACAGACATTGATAAAGAAATAATTGAGTTCTTAGAAGCTTTCGGTCCTGTCAGTAGGCAGATTAAGCTACCAACTGGTGGTCAGATTATTGTGGAATTTCAACATGAGGCTACTGCTAAAGAACTAGAGAAAAGATATTTGCCTTATGACAGACCTTGCACTGTGAAACCTGAAGTTGTCTATCACGTTCGAGACCTAGCCAGTGCGTATAGCATTGAAACCAGCGCATCAGCTACTGTAACTTACCTGTCACAGCTTAAAGATGTGGCAGCACGAAGCAACCGATCGTTTAAAGACCTTTTGATGGATGAACTAGCTAAAATTGGGGAGTCATTGGGAGGGGATGTCCACACAGTTGAGCCTTCCACTGAACAAGAGCCAGTGCCCCACAGTGATGAGGCCCTACCTTCTTCTCCTTTAACACCCAATAGCAACCATGTAAGTGCCTTGAATACTCACCCACCGGCAGAGGCTGAGAAACAAACCCCTCAGATTCCCACCAACCTTTTAAGCACACCTGAAGTGCAGCGGGTTATTGTAGAGCACATTGTTAAAAGCAGTGAAGTCATTCCCCCACCAAACTCGCAATACAGACTGAAACCTTTTTCAGGGAGAGTTCCACATCCTCCTTTCGAAACTGACTATGACACTTGGCGCAGCAGCGTAGAGTTTTGCTTGACTGATCCCTCGCTCACCGAAACTCAAGTTGTGCGAAAGATTGTTGAAAGTCTTTCACCCCCTGCAGCGGACCTGGTGAAAGCTTTTGGTCCAAAAGCAAACCCCAAAACTTACCTTGAACATCTTGATTCTGCCTATGCAACTGTAGAGGACGGTGACGAACTCTTTGCTCGCTTCTTAAACACCAATCAGAATGGAGGTGAAAAACCCTCACATTACCTGCAAAGATTGCACACAGTGCTAAACCTAGTCATAAAAAGAGACGGAATTGCTTCTAGTGACATCAATAAACAGCTCCTGAGACAGTTTTGTAGAGGGTGTTGGGACAGCTCATTGATTGCAAACCTTCAACTTGAACAAAAGAAAGACGACCCACCTCATTTTGCAGAGCTACTCCTCCACCTACGCACCGAGGAGGACAAACAGGCAAGTAAAGCAACCCGCATGAAACAACATTTGGGGATCCAAAAGACTCGTGTTTATTCTAACGTGCAAACCACACGCTCTCAAGGTAGGAACGATTATGAGCATGAAATGGACAGCAATTCGTCTGACCTCCAGAAGCAAATTGCTGACCTCAGGTCTCAAATCGCACAGCTCAGAGCTGATAAAACAGAGAAAAGATCGCAGAAACTTCAAAAGGAAGCAAAAAGGAACCCAAGTACCAAAACTCAGAACAAGCCGGGACAGATACCACAAATTGCTGCAGTGTCAGCCAAACCCAAACCTGGATACTGTTTCAAGTGTGGAGAAGATGGTCATATCGCTTCCAGCTGTAGTAATGATCCCAACCCAGCATTAGTAGCAGCTAAAAGGAATGCCCTCAGACAGAAGCAGCGAGAATGGGAAATATCCAGACCAGTTGATGAGTCATTTAATTTAAACTAGAAGGAGCCCCTGTCGCGGGACGGATGGGTGCTAAATCTGAACCAAGTCCCACTGAGAAAAAGACAACAAAAGCCCAATGTGAAACAGCTAATGTTCACTCAGTGCCTAAACTTCCCAAAAGACTTGTGGGTAGAAAATGCACAGCCAGAGTTGTTATCAATGGCGTTGAATGTAGTTGCTTGCTCGACTCAGGCTCTCAAGTAACCACTATTGCCAAATCCTTCTATCAAGAACACTTACCTGATCATCCTATAAAACCCATCAGTGATCTCCTAGAGGTCGAAGGTGCGAATGGTCAGACAGTCCCTTACTTGGGATACATTGAGACGAGTATCATGTTCCCCAAAGATCTCGATCAGTCAGAGCTTGAACTATCTACTCTTGCCTTAGTTGTCCCTGACATTCGCTCAAACTCAGACACACCTCTACTAATTGGCACAAATACACTTGACCCCTTATATGAGCATCTTTGTGAGAACACCTTACCTGACTTTAAGGTACTCCCTTATGGATACCAACAAGTGCTAAAGACATTAGCATCCAGAAAAAGACAAAGTGACAGTGGCAAGATCGGCTTGGTAAAACTTCAAAGTAGAACCCAAGAAGTCCTTCCTGCAAATCAAAAGCTACTAGTGGAAGGTTTTATGCATGCTAGCCACGCTAAGCCTGAACAGTGTGCACTTATTGAACAGCCCACTACCGGCTCCCTACCTGGTGGTGTGTTTGTAGATTGTTGCCTTATATCTCTGCCAAAGCACGGACCTTATAAAGTTCCTGTGTTGCTGAGAAACGAGACTAACCATGACATTACATTGCCCACTAACTGTGTAATTGCTGAGCTAGTTGCCCCTGACTGTGTCATGCCATGTCCTGAGCCTGAGAAAGGCGACCAAAAGGTGTCTGCAACGTGTAACTCTCAGCAGCAGACTTCAACCTCAAGACCCCCTCTCAGTTTCGACTTTGGTGAATCACCACTATCTGAAGAGTGGAAAGAGAAGATAGCTGAAAAGCTAAACACCTTCTCTGATGTTTTCTCACACAATGATCTTGATTTTGGGCATGCCACACATGTAAAACATCACATCAACTTAAAAGATGAAACCCCCTTCAAACAGAGATCTCGCCCGATTCATCCCCATGATTACGAGGCAGTTAAAAAGCACTTACAAGCCCTCTTAGATGCAGGCATAATCAGAGAATCTGAATCTCCATTCTCATCACCGATAGTGGTGGTCCGCAAAAAGAATGGTGATGTGCGGTTATGCATTGATTTTAGGAAGCTTAACTTGCAGACCATCCGCGATGCCTATGCCTTGCCAAACTTAGAGGAGTCATTTTCTGCTCTTGCAGGATCTCAGTGGTTCTCTGTGATGGACCTTAAGTCAGGGTACTATCAAATCGAGATGTGTGAAGAAGATAAGCCAAAGACAGCCTTCGTGTGCCCCTTCGGCTTCTACGAATTTAATCGTATGCCCCAGGGAATAACAAATGCCCCAAGCACTTTCCAAAGGCTTATGGAAAAGTGTATGAAAGACATCAATCTGAGAGAAGTGTTAGTCTTTTTGGATGATTTGATAGTCTTTTCCAGTTCCCTTGAAGATCATGAGACCCGACTCATTCATGTTCTTGAGCGACTCAGAGAGTACGGGCTGAAACTCTCGCCCGACAAATGTCGTTTCTTCCAAACATCAGTCCGTTATCTAGGCCACATTGTATCTAGAGACGGCGTAAAGACTGATCCCGAAAAAACTGAAGCACTCAAGACTTGGCCGAGACCCCAAACCTTAAAAGAACTCCAATCGTTTCTTGGTTTTACCGGTTATTACCGGAGATTTGTCAAAGATTACTCAAAAATTGTCAAGCCCCTCACCTCCCTCACAGCTGGCTATCCTCCGAGACGAAAGCATAGTAAAAACCCACCCAGTGATCCAAAGTATCTGAACCCCAAAGAGCCCTTTGGTGATCGTTGGGGACCAGAGTGCCAGAAATCGTTTCAAACTATTATTGAAAAACTCACCACCTCACCAGTCCTTGGGTATGCTGATGCAAAGCTACCTTACCTGGTACACACAGATGCCAGTACAACCGGACTTGGGGCAGCTCTTTATCAAGTGCAGAATGGAACCACACAGGTTATAGCCTATGCAAGTCGTGGTCTATCCCGTAGTGAAGCTAGATACCCCGCCCACAAGTTAGAATTTCTAGCTTTAAAGTGGGCCATAACTGACAAGTTTCATGACTATTTATATGGAAACACATTCACAGTCATCACCGACAACAACCCATTGACTTACCTTCTGACCACAGCAAAGCTTGATGCCACGAGTTATCGTTGGTTGGCTGCATTGTCCACCTATAACTTTGACATTAAGTACAGAGCTGGGAGACAAAATCTTGATGCAGATGGACTATCTAGGAAACCACATGACAAACCTGAAGACGATCCAGTTTTTACCCAGGAATGTCAGCGCATTGATAAGTTCAGATCCCATCTCTTGTCCTCAGTCAAAGATGTCGAGCTCCAACTTCAATCCGATACCGTGATGGCAGCCTGTCAAAGATATATGGCTATGGATCAGACTGAACCCTCTTGTGCTCTAGTCCAGTCACTTGCCATGTCTGCAGGTGCCATTCCAGACATGTTTCAAGAAGAAGGCAATGATAACAATCTCCTAGCCTTACCCAGATACACCCATACTGATCTTGTCAACCTGCAGAGAAAAGATCCAGCCATTAGTAAAGTCATCAAGCTGCTGGCAGCTGACTCACGTCCACCAGCCGATACTAAGTCTGAGTCTCACGATGTTCTCTTATTTTTAAGGGAGTGGAAACGTCTTGACCTCCAAAATGACTTACTGTACCGGAAACGCCAGTTGGGGCCAGAGACCTTGTTGCAGTTAGTCCTTCCTGATTCCTTACGCCCTACAGTTATGCTTAATCTTCATGACAACATGGGGCATTTAGGGGTCGAACGCACACTGGAACTCATTCGGTCACGTTTCTACTGGCCAAAAATGGCAGTTGATGTCGAAAAGAAAGTGAAAGCTTGCGAGAGATGTGTCCGTAGAAAAGCCCTGCCAGACAAGGCTGCTCCTCTGGTAAATATTAAAACTTCCAGGCCCATGGAGCTAGTCTGCATGGACTTCCTCTCAATAGAACCAGACAGTAAAAACACTAAAGATGTCCTAGTGATCACGGATCATTTTACAAAGTATGCTGTGTCCATTCCAACCAAAGACCAGAAAGCCACCACCGTTGCAAAGAACTTATGGGAGAACTTCTTAGTTCATTATGGCTTTCCAGAGCGACTTCATAGCGACCAAGGGAGAGACTTTGAATCGCGTACAATCAAAGAACTGTGCTCTCTGCTCGGTATCCGCAAAGTCCGAACAAGTCCTTATCATCCTCGTGGCAACCCTGTTGAGCGATACAATCGCACATTACTCAGTATGCTTGGTACCTTGAAAGACACCGAGAAACATCACTGGCGTGACTTCGTAAAACCACTTACTCACGCTTATAACTGTACAAAAAATGATGTAACAGGCTATTCTCCTTATGAGTTAATGTTTGGTAGACAGCCTCGCTTGCCCATTGATATTGCCTTTGGCCTGCCACAGCCAAACAAGCCACAGTTGACTCACTCTCAATACGTCAAGCAGTTGAAAAGCTACCTCGAACAGAGCTACGAAATAGCCATCAAAAACTCCCAGAAAGTAGCAGACAAAAACAAGAAACGGTTTGACAAAATCATCCGTGAATCCACACTACATGTGGGAGACAGAGTCTTGGTTCGAAATCTCCGCCTGAGAGAGAAGCACAAATTAGCGGACAAATGGGAGCAAACAGTGTATATTGTTACCAAACAAATGGAAAACTTACCAGTATACACTGTAAAACCAGAAAACGGAGATGGACCCAACAGAACGCTCCACAGAGATCTGTTACTTCCCTGTGGATTTCTCTCACCAACAGAGCATGAACCCGAGCGAGTCACAAAAACTAACAGACCACGCACAAGACAAAGTTCAGCTTTGGAAGTTGACTCCGACCAAACACTTGAGGAAGAGGAAGATGAGTTTTCTTACCCTGAACCTCCACAAGTGAAAAACAGACATTTTTACCAAGTATGCGCCATACCGCCAACCCAAGGATTCAAACAAAACAAAGATCCTGTAAATGATAACGAACAACCTAACACATTACCGGACATGACAGACTTACCTGAAAAGGAAACTGAGAACGAAACTGAAACATACTTACCTGAAGGCGAAATTGGAAGTTCAACTGACACCAACTTACCTGAAATGGACCGTGAAACAGACCTACCTCAGACAGAACGTGAAAGTGAAGCAAACGTATCACCAAGTGAAAGTGACACAAGCCTACAAAATAACACACCAAGTGAGTCTGAAACAGACACTCGAAAAGACAAAAATGTTTTGTCGACCAGTTTGTCAGATTCACCGTTGTCAGAGAACTCAACTCATCAACTTTCACCTGAAAGACAAGTTGAAAACGATGATGAACCTGAAACCTTGCAAACAGAAACACAGATCAGAAGATCTGAAAGAATTCGCCAACCATCCCAAAGACTCACTTATCCTCAGCTAGGTAACCCACTAGTAACAGTGGTTAAATCACTCTTTCAAGGATTGAACAAAGCTTTCATCGACTCCCTTGCTCATGATGTTACCTATTCCACCAGAGCCATGCACGGGGACGTGCATGAGATTTAAGAGGGGAGGATGTAACCCAGTGAGTTTACACGACTCAGTAATGCACTACAACATGTTATTGTTAATTGGGATTTATCATTACTCTGTTAATCACTGAGTTGATCAAAAATAAATCAATAATAAAAGATAAATACTATAAATATAAGAATAAAACCCAAAGAGTATATTTAACACCCCTACTGGTTAGGAAGGAACAAGCCCCGCCTTCCCCTGCTCTGTACCGTCACGTGCTCAGACACAGAGAGAGACGGAGGTGCACGAGACCATCACTGATTTTCACCGCCAAGCTTTTCGCTGGAAAATAACTATTAACTTGATAAATTGAGCAAATATCCATACCGGAGATCTGCATGGACCTTGGAGAAACGGACCTGATTTATTGTGAACATTTCGGACCTTGAAACCATCGCGGTGAGTCAGAAGCTGTTAAGCTAACCTTGAAGCTAAAAAGCTAACAAGAAGTTAACAGGGAATATAATGGCCCGATTTCAATGTTGTAGATCTGCGCGGGAGCGGATGAAGTGGACAAGATCCTCTCTGAGAGTTGAACAAGATCCTCTCTGAGAGTTGAACATTAGAAGTGTGCTGGTGAGTTAAACTGGGACTGGGCGAATCAGGCTAATTGAAAAGCTAACTAGCCTAATGCTCATAGCTGTAGCTGACCACGTTTTCACTGTGGGAGAACACACGGGGTTTCTCACTGAGTTCAGCCATTTTGAGCACTCAGCTTGTGTGCTGATGATGTTCTAGTATTACTTGTTGAATATTAAATGCACTAAAATTAGATGATGGAATAAGTTAATGTTGATCTTAAAGGTCATGAATCTACTTTATTTTGTTACATTTGATGCTCGAGCGGCACTGGATAGATGTCAGTGTGTATTCTTACTGTGCTGATACGTTACCACATACTGTAAAACTACAGCCTGTGGGTTTTTGTATATTCTTTTGGTAATTTTATTCTGTACATTGAGTGTAAATAATATATTGCTTCATTGCTATGCAGTGTAAAGCAATGCTCCTGTAATTCAGTTAAAGGGCAATACTGTAAAAAAATAATCTACCATAGTTTATGGTTTATTTCTGATTTCTGATAGAAATGTGCACCTTGACGATAGAATAAGCTGATTGTGATTTAAAGATTGCATTCATGATTAAGATGCACTGTATAGACTATAGTTAGAAATTAGAATTAATGTTTTGTGCTTGTTTTGTTATAGCACTTACATTATTTACATATGGCCATGTATATCATTAGAGTGTGAACTGAATTAGTAATAGTCCTGTTGTTTACAGGCTAGGTTTTTTTATGGGATCGTGAGACCTGGATCTCTTCCTGACGAGGAAGATGGCGAGCCTTTCCCTTTGAACCGAACCGAACCACAGCCATTCTGAGTTGGCCCAGAAGGGCAGGTTGCTCTTCTCTCACGAACAATTGCAACAGTGCGGTAGGACGAAATCGCACCAATCACAAACTTTTGACCTGTTGGATTTGACTTGACTGAACACTGACTATTAAGCCGGCAAGACTGACATATCTGAGCTCAGATAGGATTCTGACTGTTATTATTATTGCTGTCACTGTATTTTATTTTATGTTTTCATTCCTGTTCATAAAATGCTGTTAAATTGTTGCTAAATAGTTTAATACAATTCATAGCAACTTTACCTGTGGCTCCAGTCATTCTTCTCCACGCAACTCCCTTTATCCCTCCTGCGAATCTAGCTATTGGCCCATTCTCTCCATCTTACTTTAATTTCCCCTACCCTATCCTGTACTTGGCTACATTTCCTTTCCAACCAGCCTGACTTTTAATGTTTCATTTTTGCTGCTACGTACCCAGGCTGCAGCATATTCTATTTGGTGGATGCTTACAGAAAACACTTTAAAATATTAAAGTGCACATATTTCTTCTGCTCACAATCCTATTTAAGTTTATTAACTTGATAGTATTACTATTCAATGATATTGAGCTATAGTACATGGAGTTTACCCTATACAGGGAAGAGCAATCAGGAACAAAGGCAATTCATTGAAACTTCATGGATTCTTTCAGATGCTGCTATAACTAAGAGTCCAGACAAGTCAGCTCATCTAACTGAAGTCTATTTCAGCCAAAACAGGGCGAAACTGGAGGTCGGCTTTATGTTCTTCGGCTACAGCCGCTCGGGGCTTTTCAGTTTGAACAACATACATGTAACCATTGTATTTCTGCCACATTTACAAATGCTGAGTCCTCATGATTTGTGTATTCCAACTTTTTGTTTTCTTCTATACAGCACAAGTAAAACTACTAACAGAAACATACACCACTTTCTCTTCTGTCCACCAGTTTTATTTTAGGAAAAGAGACATTCTGTAAGATGCCAACGGACATATTTTCTGGGTCTCAAGACTCAGAAAAGAGAGAAGGCACACAACTGAGAAATGAGAAAAGCCCAACCTGTGACATCAGATAAATGGATAAGTAAACTGGCTGGAAATCAACGTGCCTTTACCTTTAGTAGGTCTGTATAACCTGAGATTATTTGTTATTTGGTTCCTCCTGTTGCAGTTGTGCTCATGAGTAAAATTGATCATAAATCCCGGAACTCAACAGATAAAGACTAAAAACAGATGTTAACTGGTCATTCGAAGTAAAGTTCTTGTTAGCATTTGTTTCAGTACTGTTCAGTGAAAAAGACAAACCCTCTCTACCAAGAGTGTTACTTACTGGGAGTGGGGCCTAGAGGGGACTGAATAGTGGGCAAGCAGGTAGGTGCTTGGTCATGATGCGGCTCTTTAGTCCACAATGACGAACGTAAGGAAGAATGAAAGATGTGGAGGGAGATTTAAAATACACGGAGTGAAGGCGGATTGGCCTGAAGAAGCTGATTGGACTAGACGCATGATGTCACAATCAGCTTGACAGCGTGGGAAAGTGGAAGTGATGTAACGCTTAGATTATCCGCCAACACCTGGGAAGTACACAGATGAGTAACTACAGATCTTCCTTTTTAAACTTACACAGAAGCTTCATTTATTTTTCACTTCAACAGGTCCAGTGATGGTGGAAAATGGTTTGAATTCCACTGACAGGATATAAAAAGAACCTGCCCTGTGCAAATAAAGAATTCCTATGAAATGTGCTTGAAGTTGTGGGAAGCCTTACTTTAAACACTCCATAGAAAGTAAAATAAAAGTGTCAAAGTGTGTACCACGTGTGCAGTGTAGTATTGCCTAAGCAATGCCTAAGATCAAATAATAGAATAATAGAAAATGGATGGGGCAGAAGTGTATAACTTCTCATCTGTGTAAAAATGCAGTGATGAACCTTCCCAGGAGTGGTCAACTGACAAAAATGACCCCAAGAGCACAGCGACGACTTATCCAAAAGACCCCAGAACAACATCCAAAGAACTGCAGGCCTCCCTTGCCTCAGTTAAGGTCAGTGTTCATGACTCCACCATAAGAGAAACTGGGCAAAAATGGGTTGCATGGCAGAGTTCCAAGATGAAAACCACTGCTGAGCAAAAGGAACATAAAATCTCATCTCAGTTTTGCCAGAACACATCTTGATGATTCCCCAAGACTTTTGGGAAAATACTCTGTGGACTGACGAGACAAAAGTTGAACTTTTTGGAACATGTGTGTCCCATTATATCTGGCATAAAAGGAACACAGAAACATCATACTAACAGTAAAATATGGTGGTAGTAGTGTGATCATTTGGGGCTGTTTTTCAGGACCTGGAAGACTTGCTGTGGTCAATAGAACCATGAATTCTGTTGTCTGCCAAAATGTGCTGAAGGAGAAGGTCCAGCCATCTATTAGTGATCCCAAGCTGGGACAGCAGGACAATGATCCAAAACACGCCAGCAAGTCCACCTCAATATAGCTTAAGAAAAACAAAATTAAGACTTTAGAGTGGCCTAGTCAAAGTCCTGACCTGAATCTGATTGAGATGCTGTGATATGACCTTAGAAAGGCTGTTCATGCTCAAAAATCCTCCAATGTGGCTGAATTTAAACAATTCTGAAAAGATGAATGGGCCAGAATTCCTCCACATTGCTGTAAAAGACTCATTGCCATTTAAAGCTTGATTGCAGTTGATGCTGCTAAGGGTGGCCCAACCATTTATTAGGTTTAGGGGGCAATCACTTTGTCACTCAGACCCATGTAGGCTTGAATTTTGTGTTATCTTTGTCTAATATTTAAACTTGTTTGATGATCTGAAATGTCTGAAAAGTAGGCATGGGATTTAAAGCAACTTTACATCCTCCTTTGAGGAGCTGCTTCACAGTTAACAGATGTGTAAGACTGGTGCAAACTGCAATAATTTATTTCCTTAAGCTTAGATGAAGTAAAAAAAAAAAAAAAAAGTCTTGAGCCACACCTTATTTGTTTATGTCTTGCTAGGAAAATGTGAAATAGGCGAAGAGATTTTTAAAAAACTTGCAAACATGCATGGAAAGCTGAGTTTGTACACCTCTAATGAATGGAAAATGGACTGGTTCTTATACAGCACTTTATACAACTTGCCTCATTCACACAAGCACTTTTTTCAATTCTTTTTCTACTAAAGTGCTTTCTGTTGAACATTCACACATATTTGCTCTCCAATGGATACATCAGAGGGTATCTTTTCCCAAGGATATTTAGCATGCAGAATGGCTTCAGGGACTGAACCATCAGCCTTCTCATTATTAGATCACCTGCTCTCACACTGCTTCAATAATATTGATGTCAGAGCTCTGCGGAGGCCAATCCATGACTTATAGTGTTATATTGTGTTTGTTTTTTCTATTGGGGTGTGCTTTTACTGCATTGACTGAAAAAATAAACTGTTGCCAGTCAGATGCTTCCCAGATACTACTTCATGGTGGATCAGAGTCTTCTGGTACTATTTTTGCATTCATAGTTCCACCACTTTTGTCAGAATCCCCAACATTGCTGTCTGAAATGGAACTCCAAACCATGCAGATGATTTTTCTCAATAAAATTTCAGTTTTGGATTTGCACTTAATAAGACCAGTTGCCATCAAATTTCAGTCTTGTTCTCGTTTAATTTGACATATCATATCAGCCTTTTCTCCCCTGATTCCTTTCCCTGATCCCCAAGAATGAGACCATTTCTGATGAAGCTACTGTAGCAGGTAAAAAGCACACAGAGCAGCTGAAGGGCCAGCACACCATGCAAGTTTTTGGCTAATAGCTCTTTGGGAATCACCATGATGGTGAAAAATGCTATGTTATGCCTGTCACACTAGTAATAAAGTAGATTTGAAGTTGCCTGTTATGTGTAGATGCAACACTAGTTCCTTATATTAGGTGTATTTTTAATGCTTGAACAGTTCAGGTCAGAGTTAAGTGGTTAAAAAAATGTATGACTTTCAGTAAGCCCAGAGAACTTCTGCCTAAGACCATTTATAATAACAGCTACAAGTCGATTTGGATTGTTGAATCCTAAACGAGACTTTTGCACAGTACTGTAGTTTAAAATCTAACCTATGGCGCCTTAAAATGTTCACAAGTACTTCTGCAGTAGTTTAGCAAGTGCTTAGTCTCTTTAAATATTCAGCTGTTTAATTTGTGTTCTTTCGTTCATTTAAGCTGGCACAACAAAGCTCCACCAAGAACTCGTTAATATCTTACTTTCCTTTTTATGATAACACTCTCCACTGGTTTTGAAAATAATGATTAAAAACTCATTAATCACTCTTATGCAAAGCTAGCAAAGTGAGGTGTCTATTAACCAATTAACCCTTGTTGACACACAATAAATACTAAGCCACTTCCCGTGCACACGTCTCCACAGCCATTGGAAAACAAAAAGCAGAGCATTTAAGACACAGTGAGCATTTCAGTATCTTCAGTTTTCTGCCGGGCAAAGTTATTAGACAGGACATTTATACACCACTTATAGACTAGTGCCTCAAGCCAGAGGAAATGAACGGGGTAGACTGGGCCACAGGGATCTGTCTGGAATCATTCTGTGTGGTTTCTTTCTCACCTACGGGGGATTGTAACAATGATATCTATAAAACAAAGCCATTACTGTACTATAAGAAAAATGTGCCAGAAGAAGTTCCAGAGTTGCTCTTATGCCAGGAAGTGTGGCAGTTATTGTAGCCCAGCCAGTCGTGAATTGGGTTGCACCGGCTTCTTATAAATCCACAGTGGATTATGTGTGCGAAGTCTTTAAGTATATACCAGCTTCAGACAAGTTGATTTATTGAATCAGGGATGAACTATTAAAACTCACAGAAAGTCTTAAGTAATAAGGGGAAGTCACACTAAGTATGCTTTCTCGCAGTAAGCAGCGACCTTGTTAAATGTCATTCTTTTCTAAATCTAGATGTGAAACACATCTTCCGTATATACACTTAATGCACACGGAGATACATTTGTATTTAAGAGACCATAATGTGAAAAACAGCAGATGCAACAGGCTCCAGGATCAGCATGTGGCCAGATCCCCGAACTATCTACAAATAATGAATACCAATGTACCTTTTAAAGGTGGGCATTATAAGGTGTGCTAAAGAAGTAATTCACTTTCAGTGCATGCATAATAACAGGTTTGGAATAAAGCAAAGCCAGAACCTGGAATAAACAGCTTTATCACCATTTAGCATGAGCGACAGTGGCTGTGTGGGCAAGTGTGGCATATGGAAATGCAAAGTAACTTTACAACCTGAACTTATAGTTTATAAGACATCTTTAATCTACACATAAATATGTAAACTTAAGTGACCTTTAATTTAGAGCGATTTACCGTTTAATCACTGCTGGATGCTCTAGGACATAAACTCCTTCCAATGGCCTGGGTGGTATGATAGAGATACGTGAACCTTTGCCAGGACTGAAGATAAGCTGAACATATTTTATTGGTTTGTTAGTATTATGATGACACACCGCTGTAAACATCAACAAATGCTTTGAGGATTTGGGGGTAATCATATCATTATTGTTGATAAAGATGTGTGACATTTTACTGAAGTTCCCTCGAGCCTCGAGAGGCACATGAAGTACACATAAAGTTCCCACTGATCTTTAATCAATTTATCCTGCAATAAGGCGCAGAAATAGGTGGAGGATGGCGCTGCATTATAATTCACTTTCATTTCACTTCAAAAGAAGCTTTTAATGTCTGACATATTTACCTTTGGAGATGGACCTCTTTGAATGATTCCTTCATTGGGATTTCCTGGCGTATAGTCTCTGAAATATGTCGGGGAATACTGAGTAGTTACCACATTGTTAAAAGCGAGCTTTTGTTTGATAATGGTGGAACTCGGTTTTAATTTGATCAAGACGAGGACTGAATAAAACTTTAATGGAATGCTTCAGTAAAAAGAAAACTTTTCTTTAAAGTTCAGCCCTTTTTATTCTAGGTGCGGTGCACCGGGAGCCCAACCAGGGCAAATGGAAAATATTCAGAAACTGCTTCAGCAGATTAGAAAAGCACCTCAAAATAATGGCAGCTTAATAGAAATTACATAGAGAAAACAACACAATGAGATCTTTTAAAAATTGTACCTGAAAACTGACTAATGAGCTCCGTCCAATATGTTGCATATCCATATGTTTAAATTGGCTTAATGTCTTTTTTTTCCCCTGGGAAAAAGAATATGTCTAACTCTTGTAGTAATTCTACTAACAGATTGCTGCAAAGGCTGCTGGCAATTGATTCCAGCCTTACCGTCCACAGGACTTAATCCATGCATTCCTGCATAAATCATGCTCTAACCTTGAATGTTGCTCGAGCCAAACATTTCATCTCTATTAAATCTGTAAATTATAAGTAACATTGCCGACAAGTCCTGTATTCGTTAATACGGCCATATGCTCATCTCCCTAGGCTTCACAGCAGCTGAATCAGTGGTCGTCTCTTTTAACCAGAAAACACAATATGACAGTATTTGGCAAAGCCCGCGTCCTCATCTTAATGCCACTGTGGGTGCCAGAGATCTCATACTTCTTTTTTTTTTGATAAACTGGAGCAGAGCCACAGTAGGTGGCAGTGTTGCTCTTCTGCAGTTCTCCTGTGGGTTTCCTGGCCTCTGCCGAGGCCCAACGTTGATTAATTAGTTTATAAAATGTTGTGTAGACTTTGGTGTATTGGCTCTCGTCCGTTTTGGCTCTCCACCTCTGGTCGCAGACAGATTAACAGATAAATGGATCACCATAGAGTACTCCAATGATGCAGCGGGGATCAATATCTATTGTCCAGTAATGGCTGCAGAAAAGAGACAAGAATCTCTCTCTTTCCCTTTATTTCAAACCCTCCAACCTCAAAACCTCAAGCTATCATACTCTGACACAACAAGCAATGGATCATTTCTAGGACAAAGCATGTTTATTCACTTGCATATCTAAAATAATAAGGTTCTGTGTACTGAAACACCCCACAATCAAATGCAGGCTTCTTCGCTGGCTGCATTAATCAAGGAATATACACCTCAGTGTGAATAAGTCCATTGTGTCAAAATATTCATACATAAGGTGATGGAAAATCTTTCAAGCTTTGCTAAATTGCCATTGGTTAAGCATATTGTTAATTTCAATGAAAATTAATTTCCTTTCATTTCAATTTCGTAAGGTCAGCTAACTTTGAATAGCTTAGCCAGAGTCCACCATTATCATTAAATGTGTCCTGATTGGGATTGGCCTCGACTGAACAGTTTATATGCTTGAAATGAAACAGGAAATTGCGTGTGCAAACCTTCTGGGAAAATGATAAGGAGAATCCTCTCTTTTTAATGAATCAATTGTGTTTCCAGCAAAAGAAATTAATTACATACCTAAATATCGCTTATTGAAATAGACAAAGAAGTTAAAGACTTGGCAATCAGTCCAGACAGAAAGACACTTCATTTGTCATATAAATGAAATGCTGAATGAAACATCATTAATTAGCAAGAACAATAGGAGCAGTTGTCTGAAGGATACAGTGAAGGGTAAAGGCATATGCTTGTGATCAAAGCTTTTGAGCTGAGCAAAACTTTGGTCTTTCAGATCAAACGAGAGCACTTAAATTAACAGCGCCATCAATAATGGATAAAAATTTTACAATTAGGCCCATTCATATGTTCTTGTGCAGCTGTCTGAACGACATGGCCTCACAGATAGGTGCACTGTGCTCATGTGGTTGTAAATGCTAATCAGCCTGTCATATAATTTCTTCATCACTTTACCGGATGTTAGGAGTCGCGCCGTATCCGAGTCTGTTTCTGTATGAAAAGAGTGTCTCTTTCCTCCCCGTCAGAGCAGGCTGATATGAAGATGTTAAGATTCCGTGAGTAACATGGACTGCTGAGTGTATCCTTCCAATGCTAAGGAGGAAAAAAAATATTATGACAGACACTGTGACCGTGTTCTCCCCCTTTGCCAACAACACACATTTTTACACATAAAAAAATCCCACGCTCCAATGTAACAGCAGGACCGGCCAGTCTGCAGATTGTTCAGATTTAGCTGGACGAGTGAAACACAGCTAACAGTAACAGTATAGGCTTGGCATTTGATAGACTTTTACACAGACAGAGTAGCTGCAAATGCAACAGTCAGCACCCTGACCAACCAACAAAACCTTCCCAAGAATGAAAAGAAAGCCGTGACGTGTTTAACACCACTCGTGTGTGAATCTAGTCACGCCCAGTTCTCTTTGAAACCCTGGAAACTAGTAATTAATTTTTCATTGTCTGAATTACGATCCTAATTTGGAAAAGTGACATCAAAAGAAACTATTTTAATGGGAGGCTAGTAGTGGTAATCCTTAGTGACCAAAGACAAGAGGCTGTGGTGTTCAAGATATTCCCAGTGGCAGCTTTACGCCAAAATGTGATTTACTGCTTTTTGCTAAATCACATTAGTAAACCTAGTACCTATTAAACCACAGCAACACTCCTGAATGAGTCATGCTCATGTTTTTCCTTTTATACTTATTTTTAGAAAGTCGTGCTCTTTTAAATAGCATCTAGTCTGCTTTCCCAGTAATGTCTCTGTGCCAACTGTATAGCCATAGGTTGTACGGTGCATGTTTGACAAGCAGCTAACTGAGTTTCACACATATTCAATACATAAAATAGAAGCAATTGCATCAGGTCAGTATCACTTCTGCAAGCTGAATGGAAAGGTCGCTGAGGTTGTGAATCACAGAGGAATCCTGATCAGACTATGTTGCAGCTCTAATTAATTACAGCCCAGAGGGCAACAGATCATACAGAGACCTGCAAGTGTACACACTCGCAAAACACACGCGCACAAAGGGAAATTGTATCCTTGGATTACCTTTGGGGGTGTCAAAATGGTGCAGCGGCTAGCACTGTTGCCTCACACCAAGATGGCAGTGGGCCAGCACGACGGGTCTGCTGTGGCCTTTCTGTGTGATTTGGTTGGGTTTTCTGCAGGTGATGTGCATGACCTTTGGACAGAGCCTGGACAGTTTCTTCATTTTTGATTTTATATATCATATAACGAGATATATACACTGAACAAAAATATAAACGCAACACTTTTGTTTTTGCTCCCATTCCCCATGGGATGGACGTAGAGACCTAAAATTCATTCCAGATACACAATATAACCATCCCTCCCAAACAGTGGTCACAAATCAGTCCAAATGTGTGGTAGTGGGCACATCTGCTATATTGAGATAATCCATCCCACCTCACAGGTGTGCCACATCAGGATGCTGATCTGACATCATGAGTAGTGCACAGGTGTACCTCAGACTACCCACAACAAAAGGCCACCCTGGAATGTGCAGTTTTGTCTCACAGCAAAATGCCACAAGCAATGAGGGAGCGTGCAATTGGCATGCTGACAGCAGGAATGTCAACCAGATCTGTCGCCCATGCATTGAATGTTCATTTCTCAACCATAAGCCGTCTCCACAGGCGTTTCAGAGAATATGGCAGCACATCCAACCGGCCTCACAACCGCAGACCTCGTGTAACCACACCAGCCCAGGACCTCCACATCCAGCAGGTTCACCTCCAAGATCGTCTGAGACCAGCCACCCAGACAGCTGCTGGAACAATTGGTTTGCACAACCAAACAATTTCTGCACAAACTGTCAGAAACCGTCTCAGGGATGCTCAACTGCATGCCCGTCGTCCTCATCGGGGTCTTGACCTGACTCCAGCTCTTCGCCGTAACAGACTTGTGTGGGAAAATGCTCACATTTGATGGCGTCTGGCACGTTGGAGAGGTGTGCGCTTCACGGATGAATCATGGTTCACATTGTTCAGGGCAGATGGCAGCTGAGAATGTCCCAGTTCTTGCATGGCCAGCATACTCACCGGACATGTCACCCATTGAGCATGTTCGGGATGTGCTTGACCGGCGTATACGACAGCGTGTACCAGTTCCCACGAATATCCAACAACCTCGCACAGCCATTGAAGTGGAGTGGACCAACATTCCAAAGGCCACAATTGACAATCTGATAGACTCCATGCGACGATGTGTTGCACTGCATGAGGCAAATGGTGGTCACACCAGATACTGACCGGTTCTGGGTCCCCAGATCCCCAATAGCGCAAAAAACTGCACATTCCAGGGTGGCCTTTTGTTGTGGGCAGTCTGAGGTACACCTGTGCACTACTCATGATGTCAGATCAGCATCCTGATGTGGCACACCTGTGAGGTGGGATGGATTATCTCAATATAGCAGATGTGCCCACTACCACACATTTGGACTGATTTGTGACCACTGTTTGGGAGGGATGGTTATATTGTGTATCTGGAATGAATTTTAGGTCTCTACGTCCATCCCATGGGGAATGGGAGCAAAAACAAAAGTGTTGCGTTTATATTTTTGTTCAGTGTATATATATCTCGTTAAAATGACATTAACACCATAACGCGGCAAATCTCCGTTAACGAGTTACCGCAAATCGCCCTGTGCGTGGGGCTGGACAGCGTCAACACGTTAACGAACAAACTGCGCTAACGCACTAGTTCCCAACAATTGAGCATTGCGTGGCACATCCGACATACTGTTTTACTTTTGTCCATGACGCACTTATCATCAGGGTCATGCTTCACATGAAAACCAAGATAGTTCCAAACACCAGATCTGAATGAGGGTTGCCATGTTGCAACGAGCTTAGCTTCTGTCTTGCTAGCTTGCGCCTAGTCGGAGTAGTCGAACGCAGATCCACTGAGTGCTCAACACAGACAGCATCGTCAGAAGAAAAGCTGATAAAATAAATAAAAAAATTTGTATTGTTCGATACATATGTGTACCAAACCGAAAGCACTGTATTGAACGGTTCAATACCGATACGAGTATCGTTGCACCCCTAATATATATGTACACATGGTGGTTTATGTCTTCTAGACAAAATAAGAAGAAAAACCCCCACTATTCCTTTACTCTATGAGGCACACATATTCCAGCACTGATTAAAACAGCCATCTATGCAATATGAAATGACGGGACATGGCACAACTGACCAAAAACAACAACAAACAAAAGCTTTTTGGAAAGGTTGTTGTCTGTTTTAATACCGGATACTGCACTCGTGTTTGCAGCAGCTGCAGAATTAGAGAGGCCAGTATGTGGGAGCTCTGATTAGCAGTGGAGTGGCCAGCCAGAGGCTTCTAGGGCAGCTCTGTTTGCAAACACTGAGAGAAGCAAGGGCAATCCAAAGCAGGAGATCACAGGGTTGAGTGTGTCTGTGAACGGGTGCGTGCGCATGCATAATGACATCAATCTAAATTAGACAGTGATGAGTGAAACTTTGCTGACTCAAAGTCACTCTTGGATTATCATTTGGTGTAAAATATCATGATCTTTGATGGACCTCAAGTCAGAATAGACTGATCAAAAAAATAAAAAATAAAAAATTAAGGTGATAAATCATTGACTAAGTAAAAGGATCGCCTATATGAATATGTTAACCTTGAGTTTAGCGTTTTTGCTAATGTGCTGAGTAGGTGAAAAACACTGCTGTCAAGTTCTCAAACTCATACTGATGCAGAGTACATATTTTCCTAATCGATTTGGGAGAAAATCCTCCACTGAAGGCAAACAGGACTTTAGTATTCATGGGGGCCCGTGTGTCTCTCTCTATGTTAATAATGCTGTCCTCAGACAGGCTCGGGCTATAATGAGGATTTGTGAATTCAAATCACAGTCTGCTACATATGTCGGTGCCTTCAGTATCTCACAGCTGGAGCTCTACAGTTTCCTCTTCCATTTCTGACACAGGCCGACTTCTTGACCCTCCTCACCCCAACAAGGAAGCAGTAAGGAAGTTATCGTTGCTCCCATCAGATAATGACAAGATGATGACTGGCCTCTGGCCCTGGCTTGACAATGCCATAGTTTACAGGAGAGCTGTTGGCAAGCAAAGGGCATAAAAAGGAAGTGTCAGTTTTGGCCGGCGGTCATAGGTTCTGTCCAATAATATGACGCGAGACTGGAGTAAAAGACATCCATGGTTTGGCACTTTATTAAAGAAGGAGCATGATAACAGCAAAACACTAACCACAACTAAACAAAATGGCTTCCTTTTATACTCTACCTTTTCCAGGTGAGCATCCGGAATAGCCCAAGTATGGGGGTTAACTAATCAAAATGAACACATAACCCTCCACACAAACAAACATACAATAACATTAAAGCACATCACAAACATATACATATTTCCAACACATACTATAAACAAACCAATAACATAAGCTTCACCCATTTCTATCTAAATTAAAACCCTCTTTATCCATACTCCCTAACCTGGCACACTGGTCTGCCCCAAGAGCTCTTAAACAGGTGATTGAGCCGCTTTCACTCTTTTGCTCCACATCCTGCAAGAAGCAACTAGGACAGGTGAGTACCTTTACAAGTTCTCATTTCGCATATGTTTAGGTTATTGATAAATGATTAACTGCAAGCAGCTCTAACTTTGGCTCTTCTCCGACACAGGTAGGATGGCCAGTCCCACTGTCTCTTTTCTGTTACAAGCTGTCAATTTAATCGTATGTCAAATAACCTAATAAAAGACTCCATAAGAACTAATGTGTTTTCTTTATTACCCCATTTTAAATTCCCAATCCAACAATTTATTATTAACAATACCAACCAGGTAATGGAACCCCTGGTCTCCATTACATTTCCTCCCCCCTTCTCCTTAGACTACTGTACTTCAATCTTCATACATACGTGAAAGACAGTCTGCAACACAGTTAGATTTGCCTGGACGATACCGCACTGTGAAATCATAGGGTTGCAATGACAAATACCATCTCGCAACACGCATGTTGGTCTCCTTCATCTTGTGCAGCCACTGAAGGGCACGGTGGTCTGTCTCCAGGGTGAAATGTCTGCCTAGAAGATAGTACCTCAGTGACTCCACCGCCCACTTCATAGCAAGACACTCCTTTTCCACGGTGGAGTATCTAGACTCTCTGTCCTGAAGCTTTCTGCTGAGGAAAACAACCGGGCGCCTCACTCCCTCCACCTCCTGCAGCAGCACGGCTCCCAAGCCTACTCCAGAAGCATCTGTCTGCAGTGTGAAAGGCTGAGCAAAATCCGGGCTATGTAGAACAGAATCACTTGTGATGGCTGACTTAAGGTCAATGAAAGCTCTGTCACAGTCTTTTGTCCACTTCACCTTATTCGGCGCCGACGCTTTTGTCAAATCCGTGAGAGGTGCTGCCCTCTCTGCAAAGTGGGGGATGAATTTACTGTACCAGCCCACTAAGCCTATAAATGCCCGCACCTCCTTCTTGGTTGTAGGAACTGGATATGCATGGATTGCCTCCATTTTCCCCACCTGAGGCTTCCCCTGTCCATGTCCAACCACATATCCAAGGTACTCCACCTGCGTCTGTGCGATCTTACACTTGTGAGGATTGATAGTAAGACCAGCAGATTTGATTAGCTTTAAAACGCGTCGCAGGTGAGCCACATGCTGCTCCCAGGTCTGACTAAATATCACAACATCATCTAAGTATGCTGCAGCAAAGTCTGACACATCCCTCAAGACCTGGTCCATCAGCCGCTGAAACGTTGCTGGTGCCCCTTGGAGACCAAACGGCATCACCCTGAACTGAAACAGCCCAAACGGGGTTTTGAAGGCCGTCAGTTCCTTTGCCTCTGGAGCTAGGGCCACCTGCCAGTAGCCCTTGCTTAGGTCAAGAGTGGTAATGAACTTACTTCTCCCCACCCTTTCCAAGAGCTCATCAATACGAGGCATTGGATAGGGGTCAAACTTTGAGACAGAGTTGAGATATCTCAAGTCAATGCAAAACCTCAATGTTCCATCCTTTTTTGGGACCAGAACAATTGGGCTGCACCATTCACTCGCTGATGTTTCAATTATCCCAAGTGACAACATTAGGTCGATTTCTTTCTTCAGCTGTGAAACCAGGCGTTCAGGAATCCTATAGAATTTTCTACGGGGTGGAGCATTATCCCTCAAGTGGACTTTGTGTTGTACCAGTTTTGTAAAACCAGGTTTTTCCTGGAACAAATTTGGATCCAGAAGAGCCCTTAAATCTCCCTGCTGGGAGGGCTTAAGATGGGCCAGTGACACTAAACATGGCCCTGATTTGCCTGTGGGAAAAAACTGTTCTCCCTCCTCTTCGTCCTTGACTACCCGAACAAGACAATGCTGTTTTACCTGCTGCATGGACTGCATTGGCGGTTGCTGCTGCTGCGTGGTGGGCTGCTGCTGCTGCGTGAATTCTTTTAACAGGTTAATATGGAAGACCTGATGTTTCTTCCTCCTGTCAGGCATGTACAGCTCATAGTTAACATTGCCAAGACGTTTTGTAATTTTGTAGGGGCCTTGCCACCTGGCTAGCAGTTTGCTGTCTGTCGTAGGAAGCAACAGCAACACATGCTGTCCTGGTTGGAATGTTCTTTCCCTGGCCTTCTTGTCATACCAGGTTTTCTGCTTGTTTTGAGCCACTTTCATGTTTTGCTGTGCCAGTATTGTCATTTGTTCTAGTCTCTCTCTCATTTTCAGCACATAAGCTATTACATTATCTCCATCAGGCTCTGGATTCTCCCATTGTTCTTTCAGCAGGTCGAGTGGACCTCTCACTTGACGGCCATAAAGCAGTTCAAATGGTGAAAATCCTGTAGAGGCCTGTGGCACTTCACGATAGGCAAACAACAAGTAAGGCAGCCACTGATCCCAGTCTGAGCCAGTCTCTGTTACAAATTTGCGCAGCATGTTCTTTAGTGTCTGGTTAAAACGCTCTACTAGTCCATCTGACTGGGGGTGGTAAGGGGTGGTTTTAATACCTTTTATACCAAGTAATCTATATACCTGCTGTAGGAATTTAGACTGGAAATTTGTGCCACAGTCTGTCAGGACCTCTTTAGCTATACCTACTCTAGAAAACAACTGCAGGAGACAATTGGCAACCTGTCTCGCTTTCACTGATCTTAGGGGGAAAGCCTCAGGATAACGAGTGGCATAATCACAAATGACCAAGATGTAACGATTACCTGATGAGCTTCTTTCAAGGGGCCCCACTACATCCATTCCTATTCTTTCGAAAGGTGTATCTATGACAGGCAATGGCTGAAGATGGGCACGGGCCACTCCTTTATTTAGGGTGAGCTGACATATCTGACACGACTTACAAAACTGCTGTAGTTGAGTGTACATGCCAGGCCAGACAAAACGGCTTGCAATCCTATGTAGAGATTTCTGAAAACCAAGATGGCCTGCCCAAGGTACTGAATGACCAAGTTCCATGACTTTGTTTCTTAGTGCCTGTGGTAATGCTATGGCTTCAGTCTTGCCTTTACACTCATAAAGGACACCATTTCTCAACACATAGGTTGCATCTGCCAACACATCTACTGTCCCTCGCACCTGTCCATCAACCTCCGACACCTTATCAAACCAGGATTTTAATGATGGATCTGCCCGTTGAAGTGAAGAGATATCTGGTGGGATATCAAGTTCCAGAGGGAGGTTGGGGCTCTGGTCTACACCCTCTAACCTGGATGAACCCCTAAATTTTTCTCTTCGTCTTTGCGCTCGAGATTTAGCTGGTTTTGCTGGGCCTACTTCTATTTCTTCATCATAGAAAGGTAGCTCTTTTAACGGGTCATTTGCACTCTGAGCTCTTGTGGTGATCAAACTGGGGATTGCACTTTCTGGCTGTGCCTGCAGAATAATGTCTTGCTTTTGTACGTTGTGGTCCTGATCTACATGAACTGTATGCAAATGTCCCGGAACTTCATTAGACACCAAATCTAGCAGTGTAGGTATATCTAAGCCCAATATCACTGCATATGGTAGTCTGGGTGCTAAAGCCACTGGCAGGAGAAATGTCTGGCCACCTACAGTCAAATACACCTCAGCCATGGGATAATCCTTCTCATCACCATGTACACAGCTTATTTTAGTCCTTGTGTCACTCCATAACTCTCTTGGTACTAAACTAGCCAAAACCACTGACTGAAAGCTCCCTGTATCCAAGAGTGCTTCTTCACGCTGACCATTAACAAGTACAGGTGTTGTTCTTACTGCTTCATGATCAGGACCTGGCAATGTGGGTCTGGGGGCTGAGCACAAAAGGGATGGCCTACTTTGTGTTGTTGCTGGGCATGTATACTGAGTGTGGCCTATCTGGTTACAGTGATAACATCTAACATCTGATTTTGAACCTGAATGTGACTTTTTAGTGTTGTTACTTTTACCAGAAACAAAATGTCTGCTTCCAGGATAACTTCTACTCTGGCCTATACCACCACTCCTTACACCCCCATCAGACTTACTTTGTCCAGTCATGAAGCTGTCCTGGCCAAAGGTGGTTCCTCTCGATCCTGTTCTGGCAGAGATGAAGATTTCCGCTAGCTGTGAAGCCTCCTCTGCAGATTTGGGGGCACGTTCCCTGATCCACACCTCCAGATCTGGGTGGACCATCCTCAGAAACTGCTCCAAGATCATCAGTTCCGAAATGTCTTTCACTGTAGATTTTTCAGGTTTCGCCCATTTGTAAAACATATCTTTTAATCGCACATAAAGTTCTCTTGGAGTTTCACCTGGGTGCATATCCAGGGCTCGAAACCTTCTTCTGTATGTGTCAGCAGTTATTTCGTATTTAGCAAGAATGGCATCTTTTACTTTATCATAGACTTCCGAATCAGCAATGTCCATATGCACATAAGCACTACGTGCTTTACCAGTGAGCAGAGGTACGAGTCGAACAGCCCATTCTTCTCTCGGCCAACGGCAAACTTGAGCCATTCTCTCAAAAGTAGTGAGAAAATGCTCAATATCATCATCTGGAGTGAGTGGCAACAACTTGGGATCTCTCTGGTGAAATGGTTCCTGTCTTGGCAGAGACCACATCTGCTGACCAGTCAGACTAGGCCCCTCATCAGGTTCACCTCCCTCCTCGATTTGGTTGTCCTCTTGTTCCTGCTGCTGTTCTGTCATTTCTTTTACTTGAACTTGCATTTGCTGAAACTGGTGTTGCATACTTTTCCATCTTTGTTCTTGTCGGGCTGATTCTCTGTCCATTCTCTGGTCTCTTGTTGCTTGAGACTGCATCAATGATTTCACCAGAGCTGTCAGTTCATCCAGTCTATCGCCAGGTTTAGCTCCTGCTTTAGCCACTGGATCAGCTGTAGCACCTTCACCATCCTCTGCCACTTCATTACTGTCATTCTTCTTTCCAATTCTCGTCATCATATTTACCTCATTCATTAGAGGCAGCACTCCTGACACCACTTGTCAGTTTTGGCCGGCGGTCATAGGTTCTGTCCAATAATATGACGCGAGACTGGAGTAAAAGACATCCATGGTTTGGCACTTTATTAAAGAAGGCGCATGATAACAGCAAAACACTAACCACAACTAAACAAAATGGCTTCCTTTTATACTCTACCTTTTCCAGGTGAGCATCCGGAATAGCCCAAGTATGGGGGTTAACTAATCAAAATGAACACATAACCCTCCACACAAACAAACATACAATAACATTAAAGCACATCACAAACATATACATATTTCCAACACATACTATAAACAAACCAATAACATAAGCTTCACCCATTTCTATCTAAATTAAAACCCTCTTTATCCATACTCCCTAACCTGGCACACTGGTCTGCCCCAAGAGCTCTTAAACAGGTGATTGAGCCGCTTTCACTCTTTTGCTCCACATCCTGCAAGAAGCAACTAGGACAGGTGAGTACCTTTACAAGTTCTCATTTCGCATATGTTTAGGTTATTGATAAATGATTAACTGCAAGCAGCTCTAACTTTGGCTCTTCTCCGACACAGGTAGGATGGCCAGTCCCACTGTCTCTTTTCTGTTACAAGCTGTCAATTTAATCGTATGTCAAATAACCTAATAAAAGACTCCATAAGAACTAATGTGTTTTCTTTATTACCCCATTTTAAATTCCCAATCCAACAATTTATTATTAACAATACCAACCAGGTAATGGAACCCCTGGTCTCCATTACAGGAAGAAAAAAAAAAGACGAGAGAAATTGGAGAGGTCTGCTATTTACTACTTGTCAACATATCAGCAAGTGTGATGCAAGTAGAGGTTGATGAAATTCAATTCTCTCCACTTTTCGAAAAATAGACTCACATTCATTTTTTTTCTTTTTCTTTTTTTGCGCCTGTTCTAGTTTCTCTGTATGGCTTTTTTAACTCTGCTTTCCCACGATGAACCCATCTCCCTTTTAACTATGTTTAATAAATGTTTAATTGGATGGGTACATGAGAGTCAATCTACTTGCGCCTGCCTGCTCTGTGTATTGAACAGTAAGTGTTTATGTAAATGAGAGCCGACTCGCAACTCTGCCTCTGTCTGGCCTCAGCAGATACTATTTATATACTCGACAAAAGGAAAAGGATTAAGAAAGTATTGTTTTTCAATCAGATTTGATACATGAACCTTCTTTTTTAAGGTACAGTGCTAGCATGCTAGGTGTTAGCTTAGTGGAATTTACCCAGACTTAATCAAAGTGATTCCCAAAGCGTGGGCCTCAAAGGTACTGCAGGTGGACAGCAGTAATAAATGAAATTAGCCTCACAAGTGTACAGTTACATATTTATGTAAATGTATTTATTTCACTCATTGGCCTTGACTGGGTGGCATTAGCGATTTGCAGCTAACAAGCTAACAGTCTGTGATTTATTTTTTAATATAAAATTTCCAAGGAAATACATCCTTTTATCTTGTATTTTGATTAATAGTTGTTTATGAGCCCAGTGTTTGGTCATAGAGGGTTCGTCTGATTGTGAGGGTTTCTCTGTAATATTGTAGGGCCTTAACTTATAATATAAAGTGCCTTGAGGCAACAGTTTTAGTGCTATATAAATAAAAGTATGATATGTGGTGGTTAGTTTGTGATATTATTCATTACACTGACCTAAATTTACTACTCTTCTATTGAAGTTGGTGTCTCAGTGGCAGCTGGGTCACACACCTAAACACTTTACATATGACTTGCTAGCATTAGCAATTTATAGCCAACAGCCTGTGTGGTTTGTATTCTTTGAATACATTTTTAAAGGTAATACATGACTTTCTCTTGTATTTTGAAGATTTAAGATTGAGTGGGCCCAATGTTTTTAAGCGGGCCACAGCACTCATGTCAAAGGACTAATTGTGTATTTATTGTAAAAAATAACCCTTTTTTTTTAGCAGTCAACCCATGCGCCCATGGGTACCACAGCAGCCCAGATCACCTCCTGCTTGTGCCCTCCCTCCCTTCTTGTCTAGTCTCCTAAATGTCTGATCATGTCCTATCAAATAAAGGCAAAAAAAGTCCCCATATAAAATAAAAGTAAATCTCGGTTTATACTTTATAATCTGCACATTTCTTCTTTTTCCTTTTTTTGTTTTATTTTTTTTTTCACATTGCCTCCTAAATAGTTAGTTTGATGAATGGACTTCAGGTCCTTATTGCCAAGGCGCTTGATTAATTAAAGTAGGTAAAAGTGAAAGCACAGAGCGATGGTTTGTTGAACACTTGTTTACTACTGTTTATTAAAAAGAATCCTTTGGGTGAGTGGACCTTTTAAATGGGGTTAGAGCTTGTTGAAAGTGGGATTTTGTGGTGAATAATTGGATTGCAGCTTTGAGCATGTGTGTGTTTAAATGCTGGAATCGAGCGGCGCCTGGGGCGTGTTTACCTGAGAAAGCTGTATCCCCCCCACTCCCTTCCCCATCCAGTCCTTCTTGTCTCCCCCCCCCTTCCCATCCATCGCTCCTCTCCTCCACTCTAATCATTCCGATAAAGGATATCCTCTGCTGCCCCCTCTGCTGTAGCTCTGCTGCAACAGATTAGGGAGTCTCCACGTATGGCCACACATTATTTCCTGCGGGCAGATTTTGTGCTGCTGAAAACCGCCAGACCTGACAGACAGAATTACAGAAGGACAAAGGCTGAAGCACTGAGCTGCAGATGTAAAGTCACACAGATTGGTATTTTTTTTCCTAACCCTCTTCACAACAACACACTCATACACACACAAGAAAAGAAAACACACACTGCGGCAGGCACGGGAGGCATTCATGTACACGTTCACATGCTTAGACACACACGCACACTTGTGAAGTAAATTTGCATACGCACTAGAGTTAGCAAACTCTCAGACATGAAGTACTCTGCTAACAAGCAGAAGTGAGTGGCTCTGACAAATTGGTGTGTGCTGATGAATTGCTGTGTGTATACTTTGTGTAACAACACTTGGGAGTAATGAGCAGGTTGCCCCTAAGGTAACCTCTGCGCACTGAGTTACAGAGATGGACGCTGCCTTAAGAAAGCAGCGAGAGCGCTCGAGGTTGCACATCTGTATGTGCATCCATGTAACATGTGTCTTTACAAAGCTAAAGAACCAGGAGGCCTAATCTGCTTTGTGTGTGAATGCACGACCGGAACGCTCTGAAGGTCATCACAAATGTCCCAGACTTAGGTGGCCACTCAAGCACCGGACCATTTGCACCCCTATAAATACAGAACATAGCATAAGAGCTTGTTCAGTGGCTTTTACTATACTATGGAGACTGTTTGCTCATCTGCAAATGGCCTGCCAAGTCAGAGGCATTAGTAGATGGTGGTGCTGATTTCAGAAATGTTTTTATTTGCTCTGAGCATGAAAATTACACCACTCAAGCTGTTTGTGGCACCAGAAAGCTTCTGATTTTCTAACCTACTGCCGGCACTTGGAGGTCTCCAAAACCATTGTTCCCAAAATACACATGTCAACACTGCTGCCGCCTCAGTGACAAACCTATCACGCTTTTACTTACAATGGCTTTTACGACTTCATGGAACAGGGGCAGCTGCGATTACAGTACACAACGGCGTCTGTCTGAGTCTGTATATAAATGCACCAGCTTGCCATTTTGTGCAGATTCTTTATCAAAAATAATGAATGCAGCCATTTTCATTGTGACATATCTTTTTATTTCCCTCCAAAAGTGCTGGATTTTTTTTTCTTTTTCTTTTCTCTTTCTGGGTGGTCTCCCAAGTGAGACGAGACCTGCTCAGTGGATCTGCCTGTGCATTGCTGTGCCCTCATTTAAACTCCCTGATGCTGAATAGAAGCTGTTACTAGCTCAGATTGTCACAACCTTGATAGATGTAGCAGTCAGCTTAAATCACACACTTTTATAAGCATCCCACCCTGACACACCAGACTGAAGAAGATGGCATTCTTTATAAGTGGAGGAATGCATCACCTGAATCATCTCTAAGCACAGTGCTATTACTGGACATTGGATTTGGATTTGCAGTAGACGAAGTTATTAAAGTACAAATCCCTTGTGCCTTTTATGTATAAGGCTGTTTTTTGTTGTGTAAGACTGCTGCTATAACATGACTCAGAGGACTAAAGACATTGATTCAAAGTGCGGGTAAATGTAATGGTCACCCCCCCAGGTTTATTTAAGCAACAAAAACGGACCGTAACCGTTAACCATCAGAAGTTGTCGCATTTATATGATGTTACCCGAAAAACAAAGAGCAGGCGAGTTATTTGATCTGAATAAAATATTCAGTGACACAGAAGGAAACCAAGATAAGCGGTAAAGTTGTTGTCGCTGATATTGGCAAAATTGGAAATGCGCGATTGCAGAATCGTGCGGAGAAAGGTTAGAAAGCTCCGTGCTCTCATCTCGGGATCATGAGGCGCTTTTTCTTTTTGTGAGTGTGCCTGCATTTACACATGTGAGCAAATTCTCTTTAATAAGGTCCTGAACTTCATCAAGACACACAGCATGGCACCATTATCTGCACCCAGAGAGCCATGCAGGACCCCGGTGGCTGATGGGATTAAGGAACAAAGAGAATCATGGGATTAGTTTTGTACGGTAGAGGTGCCAAAGTCTGGAAGGCAACCATTTTGTTTACCTTTGTCTTTATTCTTTTATTCCAGTTCCTCAACGTTGTGTTGTGACTCCCTGTTGGGGGGGTTGGGGGGGATGGCTGGAGAGTGATATCTTGTTTGGCTCCTGACAGCATCACTTGGAGAAGAAAATGAAAAGAGATGGTGATAACACAGAGACTCATGCATTCACACACACCTCCTGCTGGCCTGTCCACCCCACGCTGTTCATAGGGCAATTCAGGCCTGGCAATTTAGGGCCGAGTAAAGTGGAGGAAAAAGCCTAAAATAGTGAGGAAAGGCGAAAGAGGGGGTAAGAGGGGAGGGGGGGAAAAAAAAGGAGACCCAGGGAGTGATTGGTGTAACGGTGGGGGACAGATGTAATTTTCAGACAACGGCGGGGAAGTGATGTAATTTTCGAGATGCAATTTGTGTGTGTTTGTGCGCATGCATGCATTTGTCTGTGCACCGTGTAATGTGAAACAATGCAGACGCTATAGCAGCACTTGGATGGAGGACTCATCAAACGAGAGAAGCAAAACATCTCATTTTGGCACTTAGATGTTTTTGGGAGATGACAATTGATGCAAGTTTTCATGATATAATGACCACATTCAACATAAAAGGAAAGCTTTTATTATTATTTTTTCTCCCTGTAGGCTTATGTAACTAGTTTGTCCACACATTTGTCTTCAGATGCAAACTTTCACTGTAAAACAGATGATTGTCGAGCAACTAATAATTTCCTTGTTCATCTAGCTTTTCATTTTAACAATCCAGTCATAAAACAGCAAGAGTAATCTCAGGCAAATGAGCTTTAAAATTTGGAAAGGACACAATTGATATCCCTATTAATGTAAATTGTGACTTCTATTTTGCCTTCTCTGTTGGACTTGCCAAAGTAATGTTATGCCAGGGGGAAAAAAAAAGAAAAAAACAGTTTGATGCATTATGCTCCTGGCTGTCTTAGTAGACAATTAGTCTGACAGATGAATTAAAGAATACAAGGCCATTTTCCGCAGGAGATGGATCCCTCCCGCCTAAGCAAATATCAATTTATGCGAGCAGGGTGTGTGGGGGATATCTTAGTATCATAGTAAGGAGAAACATTAAAAGTTTAGTGTTTGATAATTGAATGGCTTATTGGCAACTCTCTCAAAGTCAACCAAGGGCATCTTTGTTTGTGAACCGGAACTGTGAACGCAAACTTTAAATGCCTTGACACAGAACAAAAATCTTTCCAATTATCAATGAATCCCATTAAAAGTGAGAATCCATTATCAGTTCATTCTAACAAGTATTTCAGAAGATGCAGGAATCTGAGATTGTGCACAGCATATGTGGTGGATCTTAATTATTCTCCTGTGTGTCCATTAAAGTGCATGATGGGTTTTTATACAAAAAAATAAATAAATACATTTTATTTAACCTTGGATTCACTACAGCGGTACAGGCACAAGTTTTCTGCATATACATGCCATGCTGTATAGACACAGCTCGCTATAGCTTATCATTATAGAGATAGGGTGCCATTTCTTTGGCTCATCACTTTGGCTACTGTTACGTTTCCCTAAAAGGTCCAGGGGATGTGGAAAGTAACAAACAGTGTCTGGTTGAAAAAAGGAGACAGGAAGGCAAAACTGTTAAATTAAAGGTTGTTATCAATATTTCTGTTACTAATTAAAGTAAAAGTAATTGGCAAGCCGCTATCAGCTTTTAAAGAAGGAAAGCAAGAAAACCCAGGAGTTAATCACTGGACTGAAAAGTACGTCAAAAGTGGGTTAGTCACCGAAATACATTCCTCTCTAGAGAGCAGGTGCAAACAACCACTGCACATGCTCACGGCTCATTTGCTGCCCAAACCAACAAGGTTCTCTGGCCGCAAGTACTCTTAATTGCTGATTAGAGTCAGCTACAAAAAGGGTAGCACCTAAGGCAGGACACGCCCATACAGGGTCAAATTCACAGGAAGACCTGCTAGGGCTGTAACACGCCCTCCCAAAAATATAAACCCGTGGTTTGTTACAGAGGGTCCTACATAAACCAATTAATCAGTTATGCCTGCCTGGTCATTGCACCACCAAATTTTAAATATACTACTTACCACAGTATACCATAGTAATGATTAGGCATAGCCTGTGGAATCTGCCAACACCTTCTAAATGGGTCCAAAACACTGAAAGTTGGCTCAGTTCCCTCAAAATATAGTCCTATTTCACTGCCAGGAGTTTTTTGAGCCAACATATTTGGCGAACACTGCAGGCTGCTAGGCGACCTTACTGAAGCACTTTTCAGGCCCCTCTTTACCACGTCATGGCGACTGATATGCTGGTTAGCCATGATCGAGGTATACATCGGACACACTGCAGGTCATTAGGAGGACCAAGGAGATGGTCAACCTATGACACTGACCACATGGTCAGCCTCCACCTGGAACTTACATAAGCAAAAAACAGGAGTGAAAATGAACAATGCCACCATCAGGTGTGGAGGAGCGGAAACAATGCAGTGTAATTCACTTTACTCGAGCTACTCCAGCTCTGCCACACTGAGTAAGTATGCTACGTGCCTGAGTAATGGTGGATGCTATTGTCCTTTAGCAAATATTCCTGCTTCCAAATGACATCAAGCTCTGATTGAATTGTGTTTTCAGTTCCTGTATACTCGGGTAACTGTGTCTCCATTGCAATGCTGTCAGAAGCTAGCTTGTCTAAAAACATACCAAGGCAGAAGGCTAATATGAGTATTGCCAGACACAAATGTTAGCAAGTACAGTAGAAGTGAATATAGAGTTCTTCTTCCATAATAACACACTAACATGACAATGTGGATTGTTTTTTCAATTTTTTTTCTTGGAAAAAGGTGCATTTTTCATTTGGTTCATTTATTTGAACTTAATTTTTTTTCTTCTATGTCAATGCTGTTGATTGACAGTAAAAATATACTGATGAAGAAGCAGTCAGTTGTGGTGAAATAAGTGACAAAAAAAGAAGCAGACATGTTTGAGTTTATGGGAATAAGTTCTGGTAAGACTGACCAGGTGAACCAGAGGCGAACCTCTGTTCATTATCTCTCCTGTTTTACAGGATTGTAATCTGTCGTCATGCCCCCTGTAACAGGGCCTGTTACATATGGTTCGGTGACCGTGGTACTGATAAAAAGGACAGTCAAGGTGGCAGAGTTGAAGATTTTCACTAAGAGTGACCAGAATGGACAGGATTAGAAATGAGTACATCAGAGGCAGAGCTCAGGCTGAGCGGTTTGGGGAGAAAGTTAGAGAGATGATTTGGCCATGTGAAGAGGAAGGATAGTGGACATTCTGTCAAGGAACATGAATGTGGCAGGGAGAGGGTCAACCCGGATGCAGGATTCGTCAGACAGAAGTTTAATTTCAAAACCACAGCTTTATTTGCTGGAACAGGTGAAGCAAAAAAACAGGAACGAATCTGACACAAGGCACACAGAACGTCAGAGCCATACCATGAGAGAGATCATGACAACAGACAAGGAGGACTTAAATATACACAGGAGGGAACACAGCTGGAACACAGGAGGGAACACAGCTGGAACTAATACAGACAAACAGGACAGGGGAAGTAAAACTAAACACAATGAATACAGGATGAGAGACACAGAAATCATGAGACAAAAGACGTGTAGTTGACAGAGTGACTGAAGAATAAACACACAAAGACACGTTTGACTGGGGGACGCAAAGGGAAAAAAAAATATGATAACTAAACACCACCTAACCTAATAGGGAACACAGATGGGGGGGGGGGGGGGGGGGGAGGAGGGGAAACTAACATAATCAAACAAGAAGCCATGAACCAGAAAGAGAGATAATGAAACTTGGGACTGGTACTTGGGACAAAAGAAGAAACAAAAAACAAAAGACTAAACTTAGAATGAGCTGTAGAGATATTTGATAAGCAACACTGTTCAATACCTGTAATATATGTTTTTTCTCATTTTTAAGAGTGTAGATTTAGGCAAAAAAGCCACAGTCCCCTAGGTATTTGAACCTAGAAATTTGTGACCCTTTGTAAGCAAGTTAGCTGCAAACCTCACAATTTAATCCTAATTCGGTTGGTGATGCCATCTGCTCACAAGCATGGCTTCGACTTGCAAGCTTACCTCTTCCTTACATCATTATGCTGACATCAGCCAAAAGGTTAGAAAGAGTTAAATGGAAAAGGCTCTGCTCAGCTTGTTACACTTCCTGGTAGTGTGTGCATTAAATGAGCTTGATTACCTTTATTGGACCTTGTCATTATGCAACTGAGTAGTTTATTTAGTAAATCCTGTAGCCAAAGGTCAGAGAGAAAGGCGGATGTATTGCAAAACTGCACATAATCTGCCCAGATAATTGAGTACTTTAAAATAAGAGTCCATAACCAATCAGGAACATGAACTGGTTTTTAAGTGTAAACACACAGGTCGCAACCTCATGAAATCTCAAAAATCTGTGCAGCTGAACAGATTTTATTGGAGCATTCGCCTGAAGATAAGACAGTGTTTATTGGCTCATCTTGTGACCTCCTCGTCCTTGTGATTCTCAGGGGGACTGTTAATGTCTTGATGGAAGGTTATCTCCTGGTATAAAACGCTCAGCCTCTGCAACAACAACTTTATAGAACACCTGTGGGGGCAGGCTTTTATGAGCTCAATGGCTGCATGATTTTACATTTTCCCGTTGACAAAGTGACATATGCTGCTGGAAACAAACACTGAGTCCCGAGGAACTTCATCCCAAACCTGTCAAGCCACATGGTGGCACCAAGCCATGCTGGTACATACTAAAGTGCTCTCTCTGAAAGTCAAAACGATGAGTCAACACCAGTCGTTCGCTGTTAATGCTCAATTAGCACTTTTTTTTTAAGACCATCCAGTAACCATGGCTATTTGCATGCATTTTGCATAACCAAGCTGGCAGAGGCTGACTTAGAAGAGCGGCAGTTATATATCTCTTTGCGGCAGAGCACCTCAATTCTTTTGGGGGCAGTTGAAATTGTGCAGAAGCCCAGTTTTCATTTTCATGGCTGCATTTACATGCTGTCCTGGAGTCTGCCCCTTTGAGTTATATCAGGGGCTTTATCACCTGAAATAAAGCAGAGATAAATGTTGCTGAGAAAATGTAAAACACAGGGCTTTCAACGCTATATTGGTGTGTGTGTGTGTGAGTGCACGCCTGCACGTGTATGCTGGTGTATGCGCCCGTGTGTTATTTAATGCTCTAAATCTTGAGCCCAAATGTGTGTGTGTGTAAACTATGAGCATTCTGCAGACTCGGCTTCTTGCGGCATTCTTGGGCTTCTGCTGAGGATGCACTTTCAGCTCAGGGCTGCAGGAGGTCACTGTCTTACAGAGCACGCACACATGCCAACACACACGCACACACATTCACATTTACCCTCATGTGTACGGTTGTACCTTTCCTGACATTTAACACCAATATGGATCCAGCTGTCGCTTAAAGAAGTCCACTCCCTGGTGACATTTACTTGGGGTTAGCAGAAATCATTAGTTAAGGCCAGTTTCATAAGTTCTGAATGGGAAGGGGGATAACAGACTTGACTCTAGCTTTAGTACTCCGCCGGGCTGTATAGCTTAACAGCCATGTGGGTGGGTGCACGGAGCGAAAGTGCCATCTGAAGTAAATCTGGTCTGTTTTGATGAAAACTGTCTTGTGGAAAAAAACGTTTTGAAATCCTGCTCTTGAAGGGTGCACATAGTGAAATTTACAACCTACTCTGTTTGTGTTTTTCCTCATTTAAGGTCCTATTCAGTTTAACGTGTCCCATGTCTCTGTTATCTTTTGTGTTCAAGTTGGAAGACTGGGAGCGCTTTTATTTGCAGATGCTTTGGTGAACTTCTGAGCTCTCCTGAGAGACTGAGACTGCTTCCTCAAAACACAGCTAGATGGGGACGACAGCACGAAAATCACGGCGCCATGCACATGAATATACAGTTAATGCAAGCACAGGGCCTGTTTGTGTGGTTGTCCTCGCGTTTGTAGCTGACAGGTAAAGTGCACCAGGGAAGGGATTTAGAATAGAGATCTACTATTTGCTATATTCCTTGTAGAAAAGAAAATCACTCACTATTGGCAACAATACATCCTTCCAGAGCATCCACTGACGTGGGACTTAGTGAAGTTTGCCATAGTTTGCTGCATTGTGATAAGGGAGTCCCTGGATAAAAAGAAAAGCCAACCTTTACATTTCACAGATGCAAATGGATTCATAAAAAAGCAACCTCATTGGCTCACTCAGAAACGGTAGACAGAAGAGGACAGAAGTATTCTGATCATGTACCACTGGCGTAAAGCTATTTCTTTTCTTCTCCCTCTTCTCCAGCGATCCAAGTCTCAGCTGACCAGACCTGAGGCTCGGTGCAGACTCATAAGTGGTAACTGAGGACTGCAGTGGATCACCAATCATTTAATGACACAACATGAAACAACACTAGGACATAATGTAATATCACAGTGCAATCCAATTTAATCATACCTGGGGGGTAATTGATAGAGCTAGGCAGGAAAACAGTGACATGGGTAAAATGCAATAAAGAAAACAGAAGTAATAGATTATTCAGGTAGTGATAGAAGATAAACTACCATTCAGAACAACCTAATTTACCGCACTCTCTGCCCACACGTATATGCAAATCGTGTACCTGCGAGCAAAAGAGTTACAATCGGAAGCAGAGAAATTCCTGCTCATAAACGCAATTTCACTCAATCTACACAATTTCAAATTCTCCTCATCTGCATGCAAACCTACTGTATTCTGACCCAGCACTGCTGACACAGAGTGAGGGAGCAGAATTTCTTTGCCAAGCTGTGCAGAGCTGTGTGGCTGTTTTTGACAAGCCACATACGGCTGGACAGGACCAGACTGGACTGGATCCCCCCTTGGAGTGTTGCAATTGCTTCCACATTCACAATCCGAAGAAAGAAGAAATTGATGCAGACAGGTAGGATGCCGGTTATGCATGCTGGAGGCCGTCTAAAGAGGCTCCTTGTTTTCTGAGCTCAGCAATACCCAGTGCAACATGGAAACAAACTTTGTTCCACTCAAACACAAAGGAGATTTCCTTTCTGTCAGCATAATTCTCTTTGTTGGGTTTGAAAAAGCCCTTGAATGGATACACACACAAACGCTCAGAGTGGAGTTCTATTATCTATCATGTCGCTCAGCTCACATTTGTGCTCGCGTCTTTGTAAGTGTACACATTGAGTGAGGTGGAGATATGTTCCATAAAATGAATGCATTCTCAATTGAGAAAGAGCAAACAGGGACACTCGGAGGGATCCTGCTCTTTGGACAGAGAAGAAGCATTAACGGCTCGGGGAGGGCGGGTAATTGAGAGGCAGGCTGGCTTAATTTAAGAGATTTCTCGGCGTAGCTGTTTGAACCTTCCCAGTAGTGAGCGGAATGAAATACTGTTAAATATTTTAGATTTACATGATTTGATAATTGCTCGCCTGGACTTCTAATTAAGGCAGCATCTTGTATTTGAAGGTCAAAAGCCAACTTTGGCGTGCTGAGCAGAGCATTTAACGATGTAATGCGAGGGTGCTGGACTCATATATATAGAAATGTGGGAGGATGGATGGATGTTGTGGCCAGGGAGTGAACTATTAAACATTTTCTTCCAAAGGCAAACCACTGTACCACCTAAGCTACTGTTTTCAAACTGGTAATGACAGCTCATCTCTTCACTGGGCACTAAAATGCACAGAATGACACACAAAAAGCACAATGTGGGCTGCTAAAGTATTATTTAATACAATTAAATGAAATGTCATGTTTCATGTTCAGTGATAACTGCAAGCAAATACTACAAAACTGTTAAACTGTAGCAGCTTATTAGCTGTCATCTCTCATAAGGAAGATGGTGAAGAAAGACAGGAACGGGGGTGGGGTGTAATGGCCTCTCACATCAAAAGTATTCCAATAAATTGTGCTCTTCCACCAATCAGGCTTTCCATTTGAAATTCAAATTATGACCCAGTGATGTCACTATGCTTTGTTAAAATTATGTGACCAATCTAAGAGGTATTTCAGTTGTATTTTGTGTGGTGGACCTAGCAACTGTCATTACAGCTGCTAGAGCCAAATGTAAAGCAGTGCATATGCTTTGAAACACTTGTATCAAACATACGGCTCTATCCTTTTAAATATATAACATTATCTTTCTTTTTATAGCATTCAAATGATAAGCATCCCACGGTACTTTGAAAGCAAAGAACCTTGCAAACATAAAGCGTATTCACCACAGACTACACAGTGTGAACTATGGAAAAAAAAAAAAGGATTCTTTCTAAAACTGATCCAGATAGAATGAAACAAAGGAAAGGTTACCACGAGGACATTGATTCATTGCATTCTTTTCCTAACAGCAAGTAGTTTGACCAGGGGAGTTCTCATATTTTATTCACAATAAGACAACCCTGACTCTTTTTGTTTTGGCTTTTACGCAGACACGAATCAGAAATGAATATGCTGCAAACTATGTTTTTGGAGATATCCAGAGAATTGAAGTGTCTGCATGCATTTATCAAGTTTGTCAAACTTGCCACGGCACTCCACGGGTGTTTTCTTTTCCCCCCCCTCGGTGTTCTCACTGAGCTACAATGTCACCCCTGATGAATTAATTGTCTGCATTTCTTATGCAGAGACAGACAGAGAGGGAGAGAAGTGGATGAGTACAGTAAGCAGTAGGGGACAGTAATTGAATCCCAGAGTTATTGATTTAGTCAGAGTATCACTACGGGAGACCTACGGCCAAGATAAGTCGTCTTTAAAACTCTGATTAGCATTTACTGTAATAGCAGGCTTACTGTAATTATGTTTTGGTTTCTCTCCCTGTCTTCTGTGTCCTCCTCAACAGCTCCTTTCTGCCAACGTAACGTAGCCTACAGTAAGTACTAATCTACTTCCTCTCTGTACTTTGCCTCCCACCTCACGTTCTTTCTTTGCCCTTTGTCTTGACAACCTACAGAACCTCTTTGCCCTCCCACCCCTGGCGTCTAACTCCCATGGTGCTACTGAGAGTATGTACCCCATGTGGTTGCAAAATACCATGGCCAGCTCTGGTGTTTTACAATGAGCCGAATGAGCAGAACTGCAGCGGTGGCACTTTCCACCTCGGTCCCTCAGTCCTCCCTCCCCTCCCCTTCAGCCTCGTCATCCCCTGGGGATTTGGGTAGATAAGGATTGAACATCTCCGGATGCCACTTTGCATAAATGTTTAATAGCAGGGAAAACATTAGCATCAGTAATTAAAGCAGTAATTTAAGCCTAAGCGCCATCAACAGGCAAGCTACTTCCACGCTGGAATAACACCACTGAAACACAGTAATTAGCTTTGCTCTGATTGGATGGGAGACTGAGTTCAGAGAATGTGTGTTTGTGTGTATATGTGTGTGAGTGTGCATGTGCCCTTTTGCACATCTTCATGCATGTTACAATAGAAAACATACTTATTATATTTGGCTGGCCTCCACGCCGCAATGTTGTGAGAATCGCCCATGCTTGCACTTGAGTCGCGGACTGATTTGCTACTCCTTGCATGATTGTGCTGTTATCGATCGCATGTGATTTTGTGTGCATACACCTTTTACGGGCATGTGCGCCGAATGACATTTGAACAGTGTTAAATATTGGCCCTAGGAGGTCAAATGTTGCCTGGGACTTCCCTGAGGAAGCTGATGTTGTCCTGTGTCATCAGTCCTGTGAGCCTTTCCCTCTCCCTAATTCCCCTTAAACTTTAGACTCTAACCTTTCTATCTGTCTGACACCCCTGGGACAGTACCCTGCATTCTTTTTCATTAAAGGATAGCAATATGGCTGTGAGGGGGTATAATATGTTTAGCTTTTTTTTTCCACTGGTTTCAAAAATCATTAAGAGTGCAAGGAGGTCACTCTTGCTTGTATCTGGCTTTTAAAGGCTCCTTAAAGCCAGGCCCCAGGGAAGGGTATACACATACACGCTTATACGTCCACAGAAAAACTGCAGGGTATCTGAAACTGAGCCAAAGCACTGCTCTCATCTCCCCTCTCTTTATTTCACCCGTGCTCATTCTTTTCCTGTCTGTAGCCAAATAGCTGGAGCCTTTGATGCACTGCAAAAGACTTATTGCTAGAGCATCAGCGTTATTCTGTGATTCCAGCTTCTTCTTGGCTCTAGTTGAAATTTCATGGCTGTTTTTTTTTTTTTTTTTTTTTTATTGTTCCCTCTAGTCCAGTTAGTCTTTCAAACGTGTCGATTTGTCCCATTCAAGGTGCATTTCTATCAGAGTGTGTTCATAATTCTTTTTTGTTTTTAATTATGTAAAATATGCTTAAATCATGACCTTTTGACCTTTGTAGAAAGAGCGCTTTTCACTTGTGGCAGCACCCTGCTGCTTCTTCTCAGTATGCTGATAAAGTTTCTGTGCAGTTTAATTAAGCGTATTGAGTTTGCATCAGCAGCAGGGTGTTATATGGCCAGCTGGAAACGCGCACGCACACACATACACACCCAAACAAACATGCGCACACGGCAGCAAGCACACATTTCCCGTGTTGCCATGCACACTCTTATCCATCCCAGCTGACAGCTTGTTAATTGCCAGGGGGTTAACTGGAAGTGGTGGTGTAATTGCATCAGAGTTTTAATTTACCCCGGCCTCTTATTTATTTACCTAGCCGTAGATTTTAAAACAGCATTAATCGTCTCAGTGAGTCAGAGAGGGGATCGACGGGGCTGGGTGTTAGTCCAGATTTGCTCCAGAGAATCTGGAGATTGTTCAGTTAGATGTTGCAAGAGGAAAGAAACTGCGCTGCGATGTTATCAAGGTTGTTAGCTGCACATTACGGAGGCAAAATATTCAAAGCATATTCTAAAAAAAAAAAAGAGTAAAATAATTGTTTCAAAACAATCTTCTTTAAGGCTTCAGGGTCTTTTCTTACTGAACTGCTACGGCGTTTTATAATCTCTGGCAGTGATGAATGACTGGCCTCTGCATAGCTGTCTTATTATCAATGCTTTGTGCAGCTAGACTTTTTTTCGGAAAAATACTGAATATTGCAGCTTATGAGGCCTTGATGGCATTTTATGGCTGCATTGACATTTTTTTTCCAGTTATGACCTCGGGGAAACAGCAAAGCAGGAAGGCCTTGGTAATCAAATTTATTTGACAGGGAAGCAACTTAAAAGCTCTGCCGCAGACTAGCCTTTAGTTCAAGGCTCTGAGTGCGAGAAAGAATGGGAGACACTTGAATACCTACGAAACACACTTTAGAAAAGTGTCGTCTCCTTGATCTAGCCGACCACGCTGGCTTTGAAAAGCGATTTGATTAACTGAAAAATTATAAAATCTGTTTAAGTTAGATTTTCTTTCTGATGTTGAAGGAATTATTTTGCGTGTATGTGCTCGTGTGTGTCTGTGTGCGCTCTGTGTGTTTGTTCACACTGCACGCCAGTATGACACAGGGCAAGAAAGGTTGGGAAATGGGCTAAATTCCCAGAAGCAATCCGCATCTTCAGCTCAATGCCTCTTGCATTTATCTATCCGACTGTCTACCCTCGCGCACGCACGCACACACACACTCAATCACTCACTCCTGTGAGCCCATCCATCCATCTCCTTGACATGATTGTTCCTCTCTTGTTACTTTATGTTCTAATCCATCAGCTCTGAGTAAAACGGCAATTACACCCAGCCATCGATGCAGCGAGCAGACAGAGTCAGAATTATGGCATGGTGCATTACTGCAAATTGCTATTAAAGTTCCTTTTTTTCTACTCGAGCAAGGAGAGCAAGTGGAGAGTAATGGACACTCATAATAAGGCAGATCATTAGGATAGATTCTGTCAATTCATGGTTTTAATTGAATCCTCAAATTTTCCTACGCATGCTAGACTATCAGAGTGTGAGGTGTGGTTTTCCTCCTGCTTTCAACTTTTCTTTTGAAGTCATCGCTCCAGCTTTGTTTTAACTTACCTCGCTGCCTGCTCTGACTTTGTCACGGCTTGCTGTCTCTCCCCCTCCTCCTCATTCCTATGTCTTATTTTCTTGTGAAATTATTTTTCACAAGAGTTAACCAACACTAGCTGGAGTACAACAATCAGCATGTTAACAAGCTGATTGTTCATGATCTCGTCATGACTTATGCATCCAGAAAGGCTCATCTGCACAATGAAACGTGTTTTTTTTGTCTTGCTATTAATGTCAGGCTGATACATGAAACCCTGCAAGATCATTTCCCAATTCAATTACTTAATGAGAACCAGAATAACCTGCTAACATCACGCATGGCTGGGAGAAAGATGGAGTATGGAAAAATAGAGCATGATCAAGGATAGATGGAGGGAAAGGTGAGGTGAGGAGTGCTGTTCTATAAGCCAGTGCTTGAGGAGATGGATGGATGGTATGTGTGTGAGTGTGAGTGAGTGTATGTGTGTGTGTGTGGGTGGGTGGGTGGAGCTGTCCTTGGTATGGTGCTGATTGTGTATGAGGTGGTTCTCAGCCGGACAGATGGTGCTAGTGGGCAGATGAGTGAATAATGATGTTTCACTACAGTGCAGTAATTACCCGCTCCTAGGCCCACTCTGTAGTCTGCACGCCTTGCATGCATGGGTTCAATATGCACACACAAACGTATGCACGCCCTCATAAATCACATACGTTTACATACAGCACATGCACATTGACACGCGCACATAAATACTGCTATTGACGATGCAGTGCTTTCACTCTCTGTATTGACTGAGTGCACGCAACAGTTGTACTTCCAAGCACATTGTTTAAAATCCATACACCTGCATACATAAAATATGAGTGTGTGGTTGTTTCATAACTGCAGCTCTGTACAATGTTTGGATTCTCTCCGAATATCGCAGCGGTAATTTTCTCTCTGGAAACACACAAACCATAATGCTGTCATCTAACTCGCATTGTAAACTATGCTCTTTACACTGTAAGGCACACAGCATTATGCAGACAGATGGAAACCCCAACGTGACTTTAATTTGATTTGTCTTTGTGTTCACAACACTGTGACTTCAGTTTCTGTTTTTAATTACACTTAATTGTAATAAATCTTTTTGGACAGCTATAAGTAGCAGCTTTTTTTTAATGTGATGACCATTCTAGCTAATCTGACAGATCAAAGTTATTTTGGCTTTTTATTGTGTTAATGTTGCCGGCGCATTGCACACATCGTTTGACTCTTACGCAATCAATGCCTGAGTTGCGAACCACACAAACTACACATACTATATATCAAAAACTATATATCGCTGCTGCACAGTAAATGAGGTCTAACAGCACCCTTGGCAAAGACGCACACACAAACAAACAGGAAGAGAGGGACATTTCCCTAAATGATTAATGCGCAACCATCAAAAATTCACATAACAGTTTTCAAGAGGTGCTAAAGTGTGTTAGGCCACGATGAGTCATGCAGAAGGACAACCATCATCATCATTTTTCTAAATTCTGTTTCTGCTACAAACAGACTTTGTCCTCAGGACACGGCATGATTGTGAAATATTAAAATAAAGTTATGTACACACTGTAAAATTGTTTACCCTGTAGTGTCGGCTGCGCTAATGGCTTTTTGTGTCTACTTTTATTTTGTGTGCATCTTTCAGAAAATTCAGCTCACTGTCAGCTCATTTGCATGAAGTTAGAGTTATGGATGTGGCCCCGCACCCTTTGGATTTGTTAGCATTTTTTTTTAAACATGTACACTGCTGTTTATGAAATATGTTTCATCTGTACTATAAAATTGAAAAAAACCCAAAACCCAGCAATGCTGGCAGATAATGAAAAAGGATGCTCAAAAGTTTAGTTTGAGTTTTTATTTCATCTTGTTTTTCCTTCCTTTTTTATGAGCAATCCTTTGGGTTTAGTGAATAAAGAAACAAACACATTACCAGCCACCGGCTGACTGACTTTTAAAGTTGATAAAATATTTAGGGTGGCCGCTGCAGCTGTGGCAGCGAGGTGCTATTATGTGGAATTTTTAATAAAATATCTTGCTTAAGTTGAATTTTTCAGCTACACCTTAATCCAACCCTGCTCTGCCTCGTTCAGGGAATGTGGCCTGGCCCCATCTGTAAAATATTTGTACAGTACTGTGCAAAAGTCTTGATCCACCCCTCATTTCACCCTGACTTTCTTGTAATTTTTTAAAATGGTCTTGAGCAATAGCTCTTCAGGATTTCTTTTGGGCATTAGTTGTTTGTTTGTTTTTTCCATTTCATTTTGAGTCCAGTTCTTCGACCTGACAATTGTCAGAGAAATGTAGTTTGTTAACTAAAAGCTGACCTATGTATCACTATAGCTCAAAAATGTACCAATATCAAGGGATGAACCAGTGTTGTCTACACATAACAGACAAGTAAGCAAAGAAGTGAGGAGCTGTTCATCCTGGGCTTGCTCCTCTGCATCTGTTTCTTTTTTCTACCTCAACAACACTGGATATTTAAGGAGCTGCTTTGGCAGCAATTTTCCGCCAGATTGTTGTCTCCACTACAGTGGTAACCTGAAGTCTTTGCACATGTAGCCAGATGGGCTACTCGCCTTCCGTTGTTTTTCTTCTCTCATTCTCTCTCTCTCTCGCTCGCTCTACCACCCTCGCTCTCTTTCCACTGCACTCGCTCCTTGTATCAGGTGATCGGGTTAATTGGGAACCCACCTGCACATTGATTGCAGGGTGGCGCTAGCCTGTATAAAGCTAAGCCGATGTCTTGTTGGATTAATTCCTCCCGAGCTTCTGGTACGATACAGCAGTAAATGCTGGCGTACTGCGACGGACTGATCAGCAAGAGCCGATTATACGACAGCTACAGGTATGCTCTCGCTTAACCTTGGATTCCCTCCGAATACTGGAATTGGTGTTAATATCCTTTTCCGGCCTGTTGTAGCGCAGCAGTCTGTTTAATTCTGCCATTGCGGAGAGAGGTGTTCGTGGTATCTCCACCAATGAGAGTATAGTGCCTCCGGTCCTGGGGTAAGCTGTTAGAACTACTTTTATTAGCATTCATAGCTATAAGAGTTTAAGGTTACACTTATCTGTTTCAGGGTTCACTGCTGTACTCACCTCTCCATGGTAAATTGTCCAACCTAAATTGGAAGAGTGGACTGCCTTCTCAGCTGCTGTTGTGAACTCCTCCTTGGTGGAGTCTGCTGTCTTGTCTTGTTTTTATTAAGTAGGCTTACCTTTTTTTGGGTTCGCCTGGTGTTCTATTTTACCCTGGACTGTTGCTCGTACCCACACTTCTGTGATCGGGCTGAAGTGATTCTCTGCCCGAGTGTCGTGCTGGGACTCTAAATCGCCTGGGTGGCCGGTCTCAGCCGGTGGGGAGCCAGACCGGCCTACGCCTGAGAATAATTACCAGCACGAGTGGTAGTTTGACCCGTGGGGAATAAGCCTTTCCCGTGTGTGTGTGTGTGTGTGTGTGTGTGTGTGTGTGTGTGTGTGTGTGATTTCTTTTATTAAAGTGTGTTTTAGTCTTTTTATGATTTGTAGCGAGCCTGACGCTCAGTGTCCTTTTATTCTTTTAACATACTTTTCTGTGTTTTATTTCAGTGAAGGAGGACGAGCCAGTGGCCCTGGGACCTCAGGTGGTGGGTCGTTTTCACACTTTCTTTTGTACAGCACTGGGTGGTCTGCAGTGATTCTTTTGGTGTGATTTTCTTTTGGTTCCACGGCTGCTGGTAAGTCCAAGTTCCACGATTGTTTATTTTTACTGTAGGACACTGTCAATAATGACGCTACATCTTGACTTTTAATATTTTATTTATAAAATATTATTTATAATTTATTTATTTCTATAAATAAAACTGTTTTAATATTGGAAGCCAACCTGCCTCAGTGTGCATCCTTGAATCTGTGCGGTCTTCTTTTATTCCTTTTATTTATTTTTCTTAAATATATTTCCTGGGGGTGTAATTCCCCTAGGTGGCGTTGTCAAGTTTATTTATTTTGTTCATAACCCCGCCGACCACTTGGTCACACACAGGTCATGGTTTCCTGAAGTTTCTGTTCACTATCAATATAGATCAATCTTTCTTTCCTCTGGAAGTACCAGCCACAGCTGGACCGAAGCTTCTTCTAGAAAGCTACTTACCTTTGAAGGCAATAAATCACCTGGATCGGACCTGCCTGTCCACTCTCCACCACACACTTGTAACCCTTTGCCCGCTCACCTTCAGTCCCTCTCCTGTAACCTCAGCAAAATTAAGAGTCTGAGCTTTGGTTTTTTTTTTTTTTAGGATTAGAAGAAATCACTGTACTGATTTTCGCTTTTCCCAGTAAACTATAAATTATTGAGAGGTGGCTCAAAACATTTTTACATCACTGTAACGCTTCTGTTTGATTCATTTTTTCATTTTCACTTTTATTTGCTTAATTTGTGTTTAATTTTTATTTTATTATTTTTTTTTTTGGGGCTGATCTTAATTTCCCACAAAAATGGCCTCATAAGTAAATTCAGTCGGTTTGGAACATGCCAAAAACAATTTGGAAGTATTTTCAAAGACTTCATGGACACACAACTCCCCATCCCACAAAAAAACACAAACCATTTTCATCGTGTATAAAATAGTTAATTTCCTATTAATACAAGGCATGTCTAAATGAGTATTAATATAAGGTAGGAAAAAAACAACTTCCATTAAAACACTATTAAGTAGACCGGCTACAGGCAGTTAAAAAGAAAGGGGGGAAAAATGCTTCACCTTATGATTTAGAACTAAAGTTGTGGCACCAAATTAAAAAGCAGAAGTTATGTGAGGACACACAGTTTTGTTAACAAAACCCCGAAGCTTAGGTTATTATGGGTGAAGGCCCTGTTCTTTTCAGCTAATCTAAGTGTTTGAATTTTTTGGAGGCTCCGTGTTTTGGTTTCGCAGCTAAGAATTTGTTTCATCTCATTTCCCAAGTTCTCAACATTTTTATCCATGGAAAAGCTGGATTATTTCACTGAATCTAGATGAAGTTACATTATTTCACAGCAAGATACCATCTTCTGGAGTAAGGGGAGATAAGACAAGAGTGAAAAAGCAGTGGAGGTGGACACAGACACAGCTCACAAATACCACTGTGTAGTGTAAAAATGAAACCCAGATATGTTATTACAACAAGTTAAAACTATAACAGATAAATAATGTATTATTTTTTATGCAGTGTAAAAATAATGTCCAGCTTTAAGAAAATAGGGGGAAAAGCCAATTTAAATCACATTTTGAAAACATGACAGCAGGTCAGTCTTACATACTCCATGTGCCAATTAGCACCTTCTACTGGTTTGCACTTTATTAAATAAAAGTTCACATCAACTCTATGTGAGGCAGGTCACCTGTTAGCTATTCTATATTCTGCAGCTGTCATCCCCTGGACCAGACAGCAACCACTTCATCAAAATCAACCGCAGAAAGTCACAGAAATTACCCAGAGGAACCTAATACAGAGCTATCAGCTTCACTGCTATCGCAGCTGATGTCATATGCGGCAAACACTGCTGTGCATAGCTTATGCTAATGACAGAGGAGGGGGACAGAAGAGAGATGGTTCTTAGAAGATAAAATCCTGTGGTGGAAGTTCCCAAATAAATTTGCCCTTGAGATCCAGCATCGGCCACATAGGATTATGTTGCAATACATTAGAAAAGACCTCAAGGAAAACACTGCTTCATAATGGAGAGCATCGCGGTAACGATCTAACATGCCTCTGTGAATTTCTAAAAAAACAGCTTGTAATTGCCATCGTGTGCTATGTGCATCCCAAGAAAACTGTTGTTTCATAATCTCTCATCATTATGATTAAATAGGCCTGCAATCTCACACCATTAACAAGGTCTCTTGCTTTCATGCCGCTTTGAAAGTTTGCAGGCTGTAGAAATTCTAATAGGATTTTCAGTCTGTGCTAGGTCGGCCTCCGATTAAAAAGAGAAAAGATATAGTGAAAATCGGGCTTTGTTTCCCTCCCAAGATTTCTGGAGATGAGAAGAATGGAATCAGCTGTCTGGATCTTTGTGATTAAGCTTAAATGGGGATGAAACAATGCATCTCTGAGCCTGCCAAGGCAATGACCTGTCAACAAGCGGCTGCGGTGCACAGCTACATCCTCCTCTGATCCTCCCCTACCTCCTTTTCTGTCTTCTCTCACTCTCAGAGGGTGGGACGGGTGGAAGAGGTGTATCCTCAACTCAAAGGCCACTGTGTCACTCACTCACACAAGCTATTTTCAGTTGGAAGCAAAGTTGCAAACTCTTTCCTCCTTCTGATTTCCACCTCTTTTCATCTTGGCTCTCTTATCCCCCGTAGACTAGGCAGTGTTGCAAGACTTGTTGCAGCTATACCATACTCTCTCGTCAACACAACAGGCCCAACTTGTATCTCTTAGGAGCATCACAGAAAGCTCCCTGGAAGACACCTCAAAGTGGTGCTCCTCTGTAGTTGCAGAGTTTTAAGAGCTGCTTGAGCAAAATTGTGTGCTGCATAAAACCTCGATCGTGCAGCCTGCGTTTAAGGCAAAACCTGCAGCTTTATAAAAACGTACCCGCCCTTAAAAGTGTTCTTAGTCCTGACTGCCCTTAATGACAAGTGCGCAAATCCAATTCTCTTCAAGTACCCGTGCGAGCACTTGCTACAGGTGTAAAGAAACGACGAGAGAGCTGTTCAATAAATTCATAAAGCTGTCACTTCACAATCGGAGAGCCAGCTAGAGGATCTTTGGTTTGAAACAAATACAAACATACAACACTAGCAGCTGGAACATACTAGAAAATTAAAGAGAGGGGAAAAGACAGAATGGAAAGCAGCATAGGTGTGTGTGTGTGCTTCTTCACGGACTTATCTGTAACTAAAGTGGCAGGTCTGATCTTCTAAAGGTCATCCATGACATCAGGGTTCGGCTGCTTTAGGTTTGATGCGTATTGGTGCTGATAGCTGCTCCACTGGTGAAAACTTTGTCCTCTCTCTCCGTCTCTCCTTTGCCCTTCTTTTCCTTCATTCCCAGAGTGCAGTCGCACAAATAGGGACACAAGCGTGTGCATAGGCAAGCCACAGGTATTTAATGTGTCTCTGAAGGTCAGTCCCCCACATTCACTCTCTTTACCGCTGACCTGTGGGAGTGTGCGATAAAAGCTTTCATGTGTTTGTGATTATGGCGCTGTGTGTGTATGTGGAGGAGCCATTCCAGCTCCTTTCAGCGGAGAAAGAGTTGGACATAGGGACACGTCAGCTCAAAGTCACAACAACAGCAGTAATGACAACAACAAGCACTTTTTCCACTAATAAAGACCAGAGACATTCATTAGTTATTGGTGACACTTTCATGATCATTTAGTCTTAAAGAGCTGACTGAAAATTTAGGAGAAATGTTCTTAATGGTGTTCTCTCAGGAAATTAGATGAGACTGATGTCGCTTTTCCTCTTTGTTTTCAGATGCTTTTCTCTTTCTAACATCAAAGTTGTTGTCATCAGTCAGTTCATCCTAATACTTCTACCTGATTGATGTTAAGCTACTGTGAATGTGCCTGTTGAGTTGCTTTCCAAGTAGCTATTTGAAAGAGACTGTAGATAAAAGATGGAAGTAGTCACGTGACATCAGACATTGAACTGTGAGGTTCCATCCAGGCTCTTTTTTCTAAACCACTGTTAACAAGTGAGGGGTCGAGCTAACTAAGAAACTGTGGACATTATAAAGTCAATTACAGGGTACTCACGCCCTACAGCGTAATCTGTTTCATTGTCTATTTTTGCTTCAAATTGGACCTCATTTAAAAAATGAAAATCATGATTTATTAAATAAGACTTGAAACTAAAGATCGAGACCACAAACTCATCAGAAAAGTGCTCACTGAGGTCATAAATCATGTGTAAAGCAGGGTAATTTTCTCTAATTAGACTTCTATGCAATCCACATTATTTTACAACCAGGGGAATCACCCTCTGCTGGCCACTGTAGGTTTGAAGCAATTCTCCAGTGGCTTCACTTGTACTGTGCAAAAGTCTTGTGCCACCCTGCAATGCCTTATATTTTGCTTCCAAGGAGTCTTCATTTTTTTTTAAAAAGTATTCTTGAGCAATAGTTCTCCTGGCCTTCTGAAGGTCTTTTTGTATGTTTTTCATTAGACATTGGCTGCTTTTTATTCAGTTTCTGATCCAGTCAAGTACTGGACCATTTTCAGAGGATTGTGGGGTTTTTTTTCTTTTAAAAGAATACTGACCTATAAATAGCCTCCCAGGACCTGGCGTGCACATATGTGGACATCACATTTTGGCTTTTCTAGACCACAGTACTAAATTTTGTTCTCCAAGGGCCTGATATCAACTTACGAGGACATTATACTGCCACTATTCTATCGAAATTTAAAACGAATGTCCTCATATGTGAATATCAGGCCCTTGTAGAGCAGAATCAGGTAGAAAGACAATTCTTTGTTTTTCCATTCATCAGGTCCTAATCAGCACAAATGGCAATGAGAAATTAAAAATGCATGCCATGAAAGATTTGGGGTCTTAGGAGGATAAGTGTAAATAGGCTCAAAACTTGCCAGATATAGGAACGGTGCACAATGTGTTCCTAACTTCAAGTAAACTGGATAAGTGGAAGACAAAAGAAGAAGTTGCAGACCTAAAAGATGGTCTATAAGAGATGACCTAGACCTGAAAGGTGCATCTGGCCCTTCACTTAATTCATCTGCTATTGATTGAAGCCTCATCAGAAACAGTCTCAGTGGATGGGTGGCTGTCATGAAGGCATTCTTAAAAAAGAGAAAAGGCTGAGGTATGCCAAATTACACAAAACTGACAACAGGTTATATGGAGCGATGAATCCAAATTTGAAATTTTTGGTGTGACCCTTACAAGCATAAGTAGTTCAAGGTTCAAGGTTCAAGGTTCTTTATTCGTCACATGCACAGTTATACAAGTGTAACGCACAGTGAAATGGAACCTGACACGCTCCTCGACTTCTAAAAAGGGGAGGAGGGAAGAACATTATATATAATATATACATTAGGTTAATGTGCAGTAGTAGCATGTATGCAGTGGAAGAGTGGAAGATAATGGATGGAAGGATGGATGGTTCAAACTGTCATCAATATGTACAGAGGAAGTCAGAAGAGAATTACAACAGTGAGTGTCTACAGCCACTAGTGAAACATGGTGGAGGCTCTGTATTGGCATGAGCTCAATTTCCTATAAATGTGACCTAGTAAATAAAAATAATCAGTTGAGGGGATGTCAAATACAAGTTAATGGTATTCTAAAAAATGATGAGACAAAAAAAAGCATAAAGTAATTGGATACAGTTCAGTAAATGGTTATGGATACATTTTTTAATTGTTTCTTTGCCAAAATCTCGATAAGTAGAGGAATAAAAAAACCTTAAAAATAGAAAAATATCATAATGACTGAAAATCTGTTTAAAACAACAACCATTTGACGCTATTGTGGCAAGCCAAATGTTATAAAGAACCAAGCTTGGCTTCTATAAGACAACATCAGCTTCAAATTCTCCAAAATAAATAACTGCTTTTTAAAAATAAAAATACAGCAATATGTACTTTCTTTGATATACCTGTATCATGCGAGGTTATGATTAGTGTTATGTTTGCATGTAATCATTAAAATGAATCCGAAAGACAAAGTGCTATTTCTGATGTGCCCATTCATTTGTCTCTAATGGCTCTTAGTCTTTAGAGGGGGAGCTCTCTGGAGCAGATTTAAAAACATGTGAAAATGTTGTTAGCCAACCCTAATGCTTAGCTCCCCTGCTCACCTGTCTGTACTCGCTATGTTTGTTCTTTCCACAAATAGCAGAATGCTGCTACAGCCAAATTAAGGTGAAAGGCAGAGAGAAAAAAGTCGAGGCCTCACAGAAATGAAAGCCCTTGAGAATTAAAAGCCCCCCCCCATGTGCTCTATGTCAGGCGTAACAACAAGATAAAATTGCTGGACTTGACCAATGCAACTGCACTCGTTTACCCTGGATGTCCAGTTACTCTGGTGTTCCTTCTTTGCCAATAGTTTCCAGCTGCTGAGAGGTTTATTTCTCTTTGTTTTGGCCTCTTATGTTCTTACTGCGAATGATGAAATTTAGAGACATTGTTGCTTAACCTTCATAAACTATGATGTAGGGACTGCTCCCGCCACCCATTTTCAGTCTATCTCCCTTTCCTTCACTGTCGGCTTGTGTCATGATGAAGGCTCTGTCACTCTATCCTTATTACCAGAAGAGAGGTCAGTGCGAGTTCACCCTTACATCACTCCGACTCTGACAGCAGCATTGCTCTCTGCTAAGAGAGAAAAAGGAAGCAACGTATGGAGAGAGGGAACAAGAGGAGGAAAGAAATTCTTGTTTTGTATCCATCGACGCTGCCTGTCTCCCACCGCACGTCGTTGTTATTGTGAGCTGAAGGAGTCAGTCAGGCAGCTGAGTCTTGTCTGTGTTTGCCTGCCATTTAGTGAGCTGTGGAGGAGTAAAAAAGAACCAGAGGAGTACAATGCATATCACAGGAGGGAGCTGAGGTCCGAGTGTTTCTATGTCCAGAAAAAAACCCAACCCAAACACTCCAAAAAATAAATAAAATCAAGAATGGCAGCTGAGAACAGAGGATGAAGAGTCTCCCATATGCTTGTATTGAGAACTATACTATTTGTTGCTACCCAAACATGAGAGAGCTTTGATTTTCGAGGAACTGGATATGGGGAGCCATATTTTTCCACTTACCTTTTCAAGTGTTTGTTTGAAGAGCAGGCATTGAAATTCTTCCTCTGCTGCACTATTTCCAGCACACCTGGAGGGCATCCAGCTCTACGGCTGAACATATGTAAGCCAAGCGTCTAACCAAGCGTCCTATGCTTCCGTTCTTTACTTCCCTACATCTGATCAATCGGTACAGCACGACCTCTATTCTGAGCTTGTGTTCCGCTTAACTCTACAGGACTGTGCTCCCGCATCCCTCTTTACTCTTGACTTCTTCCCCCTAAGGTTACTTTGCTTACCTGCCACTCTTTTAGACCCTGCAGGAGACAGGTGTCTCCGCTGAGATGCCCGAGTTTCGGCTACTTTTCTAAATTCTTTAATCTCCCTAGGTAACCACACCCTCCCCTCCTTCTTCTCCTCTGTCCTCCCCCGCCTGTTCACTCCTTTTGAAAGGTATGAGGCACAAAGAGAGTCATAGTGCAACACAGAGTTCCTCAGCTTGCCTGAAGAGAAATGCAGGATGGGGAAAGGCCAAACTTTGTTTTATTATTGACATAATCCTAAAAGCTTGTGCCTGTGAAGCCAGATCAATTTTCCGCACCTTATCCTATTATTAAAAGCTGGCCTGAGGGCTAAGGAGACCTGATCTTACAAGAAGAAACGGGAGGGGAGAAAATCACAGAGAAAGACAGACAGAGGCACACTAAAAACACCAACCCTCTCTCCAGCCAGCTCCGTCTGATAAAACATGTATCTTGTATGAATTTGATTTTCCAATGCTGTCATTAATAGATGAGCTAGCCGGGCCTGGGGCTGAGGCCTGTGGATCGGGCAGGCCTGGTGTAATACCCATGGACAGGAGTGAAGATAGAGACAATCACTGCTGCTATGAACAACACTTCATCACTGTCACGTTTGGGCAGAATTCAATTTGCAGATGTCGAACTCGGCCCCCCTCTCTCCTCTGTCTCTGCATCATGCCCACACTGTGAAAAAGACACACATGTTGTGAATGCACACAGGACTCGCCCACACAAATGGTGCATGGTGGTTTATTGTGTGTTCCTTACAGTGAGAACCACATCAGGCAGAGATAACTGTGTTGCTTAGAATAGTCTGGAAAAGAAGGGATTGAAGAGCAGGGGAGATGCACTCCAACGCCTTCGCCCCATCAGTCTTTCTGAGCTTTAAGCCACAACATTAAAACTGCTCACAAGTGATTCTGCATGATAACCTCGGGCCCTGGCATTCACAGGGATGTTACTGTTACCTAGCTAAACTAAGCTAAGCTCTCCTCGAGCCTCCCTGAACAGGACATTAACAAAAACTGCTTCAAGAACACAATAAAGAACACAAGAAACTGACCCATCGTCCAAACTCTACAGTTCCAGATCCAGTCAAGCATGTCAGGGATGCACCTAAACAAGTCTGAATCATAGAGGCCCCATCCCACAATCCACAGAAATCAAGGAATCCACTGCTAGTGTCAGCATCTAGACACCACAGGGTAATCTCAAAGGTCCTGTGTCTATGTCACAATGGGTGAATGAAGTTGGGGACCTACACTGTATCAGGGAGGTGAATTTTTATGCTGTAGCTGGTGGGAATGTGTATTCTCAAAATTTACATCCCTGCCCTGCAGCAGTACATATTAAAAGATAAATAAATAAACAGAACCAGGGGAAACTTAAAGTTGTAAATTGCATGATGCACAATGTGTAATCAGTAATCAGAGGGATCTTTCACTTCAAGCTGTGAAATCTTCAAAGTTTAGCGTGCGTTTTCTTATCAGGAACGTGTTTCATCCCCACCCCCTAAAAAAACCCAACAAACCCCCCCCCCCCAACTAAATAAATAAAAAAATTGCAGGACGGGCAACCGTTAGCTAAAAAAAAAGAAAGATATATATCCAATCCATCAGAGTTTCCTCAGCTAATTACAACGTGACAGCACACGAGCCTCAGTTAAAACACGTTGTAGCACATCTGCTATTTGGACTACGCATATGATGGAATGCGTATGGATTTTTATGGATTTTTTTTTAGTAATCTGACAAGCTTTTCTGTGCGTCATCATTAGTGCTTGTATTGATCACTCCTCTGTGCTGACAGCGGCTGAATTTGATATTCAGATGCCTATACACTTCTATGCTAAGTGATTAGCTCCAGACAGACACATTAATAATAAGTATGCCAGTGACATAAGATATATGACACATGACTGACTCTTAAGTTTACAACTTGTGTCTGACGTTGACCACTAATTAATGAAGTCATACTTCAGATCACAGCAGACACTGTGACACTATTTAGCCTGAATAACTCATCTGGAAGCATTACATTTAAAATAAATAAAAAAAATAGCATGGTAAATGTGATAATAAGGGATGGGCCCTTTTTTTTAAATTAAAAATAATATAATCGTTTATCATTATTTTAACTGCTTGGCTCTTTAAAGCCGGATCCGTGAAGGTTGCTGTTTATTCGTCTTGATGTGCAAGGGGAGAAAAAGACAAGAGTTTAGCGAGTTTAGCGGACAGGGCTGGGTAAATGAAAAATGGACCAGTTCAAATGAATGCTGCGAAGCTGCAAGTAATCTGGCCGAATTCAAGCGCAATTTCAAATAAACAGGGATAATAAAAAATGGAAGGTGGTCAAACTTCCCTGAAAAAGAAAAAAGAAATGACATCCTGATAATCGTAAATTATCCTCCACCTTGGCTTGTTTGCCTTTTACTGCACCTGGGCTTTAAGAACAGCCGGGACAGGAAAACACCAGGCTGTAATTCTGATATGACAGTGTACCATTTCCCTGTTAAACCGGAGCACATTCTTCTCACCTGCCTCTGCTGGGGCTGTAAAAATCAACATGTTCGCCCTGCTCGCTGCACGTTTCTGATTTATTGCATACAATGGATTGTTTTACTGTCTGCGAATGGACACAGTAATAACTGGCTGTGATGCATTCAAACACTTTGCTTCTTACTTTCAAATCAGCACACATAATAGGTGGTGATTACACCAGCCAAGCTGTGCTGCCACTGCAAATATTTCCCCTAAAGAATGGGACTGTTTGCATCCCTTTCAGTCCTACACAAATGGAATCTACCAATAATTGCCTTTTCTTCTCCAACAATGATTAGTTATTTAATGTTGCCATTTGTATACTGTTTGATTTGTGAGGCCACTGAGGCAAAGTTTGGATGTGTTTGTGTGTGTATCGAGGGACTCAAGTCTGTGATTTGTTGCATTGCTACCTTGGAAATGTATTCTTAATTGTGCCGAAACCTTGTTACACCCGCAGACTGGCAGGTCACAAATGACTCGCCAGCTGCTCGGTTGCTGTGGGCACAACGGGGAGAGAGAATTATAAGATGGATGGATGAGAGAATGTGAGAGTACAAAGGGGTGGAGTGTTTCATCCCCTCATCAGTGAGGCTGCAGGTGTCCTGCTGTCAGGTCTGGATGGGCAGGCTAGTGATTTGAATGTCTGATCCACAGCCCGTCTTTTGAAACAGAGGCCACCTTCAGCTTGTTTTGTAGATTCATATTTATTGGCTGCGGAGCACGATAGCGTCCAAAAATTACAGTAGATTAATACAGTGCACCTGCAGATGAATGAGGCGCAACAAATTCAAATAAGTACAGTGTATTTGCCTTATGCCTTACAGATGTTGCCTGCGAGGGTTAGTTGTTATTTTTATTAATGCGTCTGCATACGCTCACGTGATGAAAAAACCCACCCCATCTTTGATCAGGTAAGATTAAACACTATGTGGGGAGACCCTGCTAAAATGTGGTATTGATTTCCGGCCCAATTCATGTCTTGGTGATTATAAACAAGACTGGAGTGTTAGCTTAAATGGAAATGACTGATGTTTATTGGCTGCTAATAAGCTATTACCTCAACCTTGCTGCAAGCTAGAAGTCAATCCATGCTCATTTCACTTGTAAGGAGATGGGAGGGGTGAGAAGAAGAAGAAGGATGGGAAGGTGGTGGCGGCGGCGGGGTTTGGAAGTATTAAGGAGACAGAGGGCAGAGTGAGATAAAAAGGGGAGAACATCCGTGTTTGTATTTCAATGTGCTGAGAGTAAGCCGCAGCTTAAAGCAATTTATATACCTGTGAAAAATGTGCCAGCCATTTAATGGCTGTGGAATTAGCCGGGAATGGAACAGCACCTATTTCAAGGGCAGGACTGCTTGCAGATAAGCATCACCATTTACTGTAATATTGAAGCCAGAGGATAGAGTCCTGTTACAGAGGAGATTAATGAAGCCCATGTGGGTGATTGTGTGTGTGTGTGTTGGTGTGGCTATTGTATTTATGTCTTTCCTGGAAATGTTAAGGTTTCCAGGAGCAAAGAAATTAATATTTCCTCATTTTTGACACAGAATACCACACATCAATTGATTGTTGCCTCAGCTTTGTAAAAAGCAAAAAAAAAAAACCCCTCCAAACTCATAACAGTGCCATCCAGTGGACACACTTCCCTTGTGCACCTGTGTGTTACAGCACTCACGACTGAGCCAGCGCATTTGACCAATCCTGTTTTGGCTGATTTGAAATATTTGGGTTGGACACAGACATCAACATACATGCACTTGCAAATACACTGACACACACAATTTTCCCTATTTGTTTTTTTTCTCCACAAATGATAGATGAGTACAGTTTCTGGTGTATTGATTGAATGCTTTTATGGAATTACATCTTTGGAGCAGGTTGGGCTTTAGAGGAAAGACAAATAGGCCTGACTAAATGAGAGTAAGCACAATCCACTATGAGCTGGCTAGAAAGAATGGACAACTGGGGGTGGGGGGGCACCTAAGTGCTAGGACTGGTTCCAACACCACAGACAGACATCCATCCTTCCTCGCCTCCTGGATGTCATCACCCAGGAAAGAAAGATAGCAGTATCCAAGTGGGGATTTTCTTTCCAAACTGGAATCCACTCGGCTTCTCTTCTACGTGCTATAAGCAGCGATAAGGTAACACACTGAAGCACCGAAAGCAGCTCGATCCTTTTCCTCACGCTACAACATTTTAAATGGACTCGCTCTATTTACTTTATTGATTATTATGAAAGCATTTCATTATGCAGAAATTTATACGGCCAACAAGCAATTATGAATTCAATTCCGCAAATGTAAGCTGAAATGTGTCTTTGTGGCACATGAGAGAAGGTGGAAAGTTAGCAAAAAGAAGCACAGAGGCCCTAGCGCACACACACATTTACACATGCATGCACTTTCTGAGCAGAAGGAGTGCTAATGCCACCATTTTCAAACACCAGCTAATTCACTCACTTAACTGCCTGTGTGGCGTTGGGGTAATTTGTTAATAGCAAGGCAGTGCATTACCAGAATCAGAAATATGAAATGCTGCTGGTTCTTAAGTCCCCCCATCACCATCACCACTACCACCTGCAGCAGCAGAAAAGATGAAGTATGAACTCTGTCTTTATATCAGTTGTATATGAGTGGGATAAAGCCTTAGAGGGACATAATACTTGCACTTCCAGGAAACATTTTTCATTTTAGGATTCACCTATAGCAGTTTTGATGGTTCCCAGTTATCCAAAAATGCACTCTGTGGCTTCCGAGTTGCAAACACCAAATGCTAGTAATGATAGATGTGATTTTGAAGTATAATAAACTTTTGTATGCGAGGTGAAGATGACAGTAGAACTTTGCTGCAAGTACACTCCTCCGTGTATCTCAATCAACGGTACAATACTGCAAAAGGAGACTAATTTACAAAAAATAAAAATAGTGATCACACTGTAACTTAGAGACCAATATTATTTTTCCTCTTGCAGAAAGTACTGTTGTTGAGCAGCCTGAAACGCCTTGTTTGCAATCCACTAATTTATGTCACTGTGTAATTAGCATAATTAGCATTGCACTCTAACGATGAATAACTGACATTCGGTTTCATATTTTAGATGTAGCAGGAGCGTTTCAGAAGAAAAAGACACAGGCACTCAAGACCTCTTTTATCCCAGTTAGATCCCTTCATACATTTTGCAGCAGTCGTGTGCTTGAAGCCCCAGATTTTGATCACGTTCCCTTGCGTGACATAAAAACATCACCTTTGTTTTTCCATTCGGAATAGCTTTTTCCATGATGTGTGTTATTTTTCTGCTACAAAGTTTTAACTTGTATAATTCTTCTGATCATTTTGCAACATGTTGGTGTTTCCATTACTTTTGTGGGCTAAAGATTCTGTGGATATTCGTGATTTTCAAAAGAACCGATTGATTGACTGAGTTATTGCGACTTTGTGAGTTTTCGGAGAACCCTTTTTAGTTCTGTAGTCAGAGGTGGCAAAGTATAGACATTCTGTACTTAAGTAGAAGTACAGATACTAGTGTTAAAAAATACTTTAGTAAAAGCTGAAGTACCGATTCCTAGTAAGTAGGTAAGAAAGTAAAAGTAGCTCCTTGACGAAAGATTTTATCACTTATTTCTATGCAAAGTTAACTGAAACTTGTGCTACAATAATGTAATAATGTAGGAATACTTTAAACTTTATTTATATCAAAAACATTTAGCTTGAAACAGGTAGGCAGAACATGAGCAGAGAAAAACAAGGAAACTAAAAAAAACGCTCTATTTTTAGTTATTGAGTTATTGAAATTGAGTATGGAACAGGTTTACGTGCACAGCAAATCCAGCATGTCCAAATTAACACTGTCAGATTTGAGTTCAACTCTTTTAAAGTGTCTATATGGGTCCACACCAGAGAGAGTTAATTTAACTCTTATTGGAGAGTTGGTACGTTAACTCTGATTTAGTGTTAAGTACCAAATCTGTCTGGAGTTGATAATTTAACACTTACTAATGCTAACTAGGTGTTAAGAGTTATACTATATATATATACTAACTCTCACAGAGTATTCTAGTTTAACTACTGTTACGGATTCAAATATTGGGGATGGATACAAGAGGAAAAACCAAAATAACAACACTGGTCCAGCCGGGTTGAGTCAAACGATGATTTTAATGATCACACGCGTGGGAGATGGACACCGTACGCAGACAGCATCAGATCTCAAAATGGTGGAGCATTGATCAAACTCTTATAGCCTCTAGTGGCCCCCACCTAATCATAAAAGCCTAAACATTCACATTCTTTCTCTCACACAGCGCCTAAGCTACGACCTTGGCTCCCTGTTTATCTGCTCCTGCTGAGATGGGGCAGAAAACCTCTCCAGTATGTTCTGTTCTTTTCTAATCAGACAAATAAGGCGATGACTTTCTGCGAACAGTATTTCTTATAACTCAGCAGTATAATGCATCATAAAACAATATCATTCATTCACAATAAATCAGCAGTCTAATGTAATGCAAATCAGTTTAACAAATGCAATAGTTATCACCTTCTTCTAATTCAGGAGAATAATGCAAACTAAAACTACATAATTCACAATCTTTAATTAAGGGTCTAACATGGCATAAAATAATATTATAATCCCACACTACATAAGAGTTATCTTCAAATTAATTCTAAAAAGTTTGAATTTTACTCTTCTGAACTTCTAGAAATTACTTTGGAAATAAACACGTATTACAAAGAGGCAATGGTTTTTAAAAAACATTTATTTTGAACTGTGCACTACAATTTCAAAACATTTTCTGAAACATGTAACAACATGGAGCAATGTACATGTTCTCACTTTCATTAGAATATTGTTTATCAAACGGTCTGGCATAGATAAATGCAGCAGCATGCTCATTGTTCTTTTCTTCAATACAATATGCATGTCCTCCATTCATCACTTCTGCTCTCCCCCATATTCCACCTTCACAAGCATATCCTGTGTGGAGATTCAATAAAAATTAGTTGCGCACTAATTAATTGCACAAATATTCTCGCAATCAATTGCAGCACAGTAAAAAAATAAAAATAAAAAAAAAATTATAATTTTTGAGCTATTTTCCCAAAAGATTCCAAATACGAATCCAATGCCCATATTTAAAGGCAATATTCTACCTGAACATGTTTGTTAAAATGGTGCTCTCTCAAACAACTGAAGAACACAGACAACAGTTAATGGTGAACTAAATTAAAAAACTCAATCTTTTTCATTTTTACCTAAACAGTGTGTACAAAACTCTGGAGGGATCTAAACGTACAACCCAGTCAGGACATCTGCTACTGCTGTTTGCTCGTTCTTTTTGTGGGAGATCGTTTTCAGGCTTGAAGTAGCACCATTATACCAACATTTCACATTCTAGACATTGTTTTAGGTGTATTTGACCAAAAACTTGACTGAAAATTCATATGCATGCTTTTTTTCAAGGCTGTACTATTTGCCCGCACACGATACCTTTCAGCTAGCTAAAACAGAATATTATGCTATCACCGAGCAACGTGGCTAATGCCTTTCACACAGCTTTGTCTCAACTCCAAAGAGCCACAGAAGTAAAAGCTCATAATAATAATTGAAACAATCTTTGAAAAAATGACTTACCAAGCATGGCAAACAACTCAAATATGTAGAGCAAAATGTTCTGAAACGGCTTCACTTCAGCTTCGATTGGAGCCGTGCTGGGGGCGGAGTCTGTGAATTTACTCTGTTGGTGTCATAGCCCTTCTAGGAGTTCAGAGTTAAGAGGTCAAGAGTTAATGTTTCCATTGTAACACCTCCAGATTAGACAGAGAAACACTCATTTTTAACACTCGATTTTAACTACTATCATTTTACACCTCAGAGTTACATTAAAAGAATGTGACTCTGCTTAGAGTAAAATTAACTCTACTTTTGCAAGAAGTCTCCTAACACCAAAACATTTGACACTTTTGAATTTGCTGTGTGGGATTCAGCAGCTGGGCGAACCCTAAAATCAGCTGTAAGAGCTCAGCATGGAGAAAAGTATTACAACTGACAAAAAATTCTATTGAGAGCTTCACCCATGTGTTTGTGTTTATGCTCAAATCGGTTTGATGTTTGAAGGAACACAGTGACGTGAAATAAGTCCCTCAAATCCCTTAAACCAAAAGATTTGAAAATGTAAGGAGTAGAAAGTTCAGATATTTGTTTAAAAATGTAGGAAGTAAAAGTAAAAAGCTGTCAGAACTACTCAAGTACAAATACATGAAAATTCTACTCAAGTACATTAACAAAGTATATGTACTTCCCACCTCTGTCCATAGTTGAGTACAGGGAACCCTGCTAAACTTAAATTGCTATCCCTTATGAGACAGCAGAATATCAGATGAATTTTATCAATTATGAAACAAAATCAGTTTTTTGTGTCACGTATGACCCATTTCTCTCCCTACCTCGATCCATCTCTGCATGCCATCTGCACGGTCTGACTCACAAAAGAGGAGATTAATTTGCAAGATGGTTTTGGGGGAAACCCTGTGATACTCCCAGGTTGATTTTAAATATATTTCCTTACAGGTACAGTTACTCTAGTATCACTAGACCTAACAGTTTGAGAGAGTATCTATTTTGAAACACAATTATAAAACATATATATTGGTTAAGACATTGTGATGCTCTAGTCCAAACTATCACCTGTCTCTGACTTTTCTCACTTTTTAAAAAATATATCATACCAATGACGACTTCTTCTATTTCATAAAATATGTTCATGCAATTATAAATAATGATATCTGTCAGCAGGGAATGGCCATCCAACCGTTTTTTCATCCTCCTTTAACACAAAATATAACATTGCTTGTGACTGCTTTATGGTCTACTGAGGCTACTGTCAGTAGCGGAATTGGTATCTGCCTGTTATCTGCCTCTTTCATGCAGCCAATTATCCACATGAAAAAGGAAAATACATCATTAAACAAATTTGACCCATGAATACAAGTTAAATCCCCAAGAGCTGTTTTTGCCCAACCTTATTAAATGTTTCGGGATTTCTTTCATCATATTTTCAGGTATATTTGAGTGAAAGCTACACCCACACTCATAAAACATGCTATTTGCAAACTGCAGTTCTGAAAATACAAACCCAATCCCAGAAAAGTGGGGATGCTGTGTAAAATGGAAATAAAATCAGAATGCCATGTATGTTGTGGTCACAAACATAGAAGACAAATAAAATATTTAAACTGATAAAATGTCACGGGCAATGGAGTGGACTCAGGCGCAGACCGGGATTCACAGTTCAATAAAGATTTTTATTTACAGAGACACCAGGTGTGATACAAGTGGTGGAAATCCAGGGTTCCAGGGGTCCAAAAGTCCGGGACAACAAAACACTGCAAAAGTAAGTGGTACTAAAAAGAAACAGTTGTTTTAAAATTTTGTAACTAACTAGCAACAACTCAGGAAGCAACAACTTTTAAAAAGAGCATCTGCAAAAGGCAAAGTTTCCCGAAGTTAAGATGGGCAGAGGCTGTCTGCAAATTTTTGAACAATCTCAGAATAATGTTCTCCAACATGAAATCATCACTTTGAATCTTTCATCATCTACAGGACACAATATCATCAAAAGATTCTGGGAATTTTTGTGCACAAAAGACAAGGCTGAAATTCCTCATGTGGCACTGCATTAAAAACAGGCACAATTCTGTCATGGAAGTCACCGCATGGGCTCAGGAACACTTCCAGAAATCACTGTCTGTGAACACAGCTCACCACGCCATCCACAAATGCAGGTTAAAGCTCGATCATGCAAAGGAGAAGCCATATGTGAACGTGATCCAGAAATGCTGCAGACTTCTCTGGGCAAAAGCACATTTAAAATGGATAAAGTCAAAGTGGAAAACTGTGGTCAGGCGAATTGAAATTTGAAATTCTTTTTGGGAAACATAGACTACAGACTAAGGAGGAGAGGGACCATTATGGCTTGTTATCAGTGCTTAGGTCAAAATCCTCCATCTCTGATTGTAGGAGAGTGCATTAGTGCATATGGAATTTGTAGCTTGTACATCTGGAAAGGCACCATCAATGGTCAAAGGTTTCATATGACGTATTTTTCAGGGAAGGCCTCGCATGTGTCAGCAAGACAATGCAAAGCTGCATACAGCAATGCTTTATAGTTGAAAACTCTGGGTGCTGAGCATGCCTGCCTGAACTTCAGACCGTTCTCCAGCTCAAAACATTAAATAATGTAAACATAAGACAAAAAAAAATATGACAAAGAAGACCCAGGAGTACTGAGCAGCTAGAGTCCCGTATCACATAAGAATGAGATTACATTCCACTACCAAAGGTCCAGCGGCTGGTCTCCTCGGTTCCCAGATGTTTGTGTCCTGCTGTTAAAAGAAGAATGGATGCTACACAGGGCTGTAGAAGACAGGGACAGGAATTACTGGATATTTAATCTTTGACACTTTTTATACATGGATTGTGTAAAGGCAGGAATGAAACAGCCATGAAAAAGTGTTGCCTCCTTCCTTTCTTTTTTATATTGTAGCAAATTTGTCACGCTCATCAGACTTTAATATTACACAGAATAAATCCAAAATTCATTTTTTAAATGATGATTTCATTTATTAAGTGAAAAAAGCTAGCCAAACCTCGGTGATGCTGAAAAAAAAACCTAATAAAAAAGTTTTTAAAAAGTAATTACCCCATTTTTAAAGCACAAATTCAATGTTATTAACAACATTTTTTGGAAAGCTGAGTTCAGTTTCTCTAGTCACACTCAGACGTGGTTACTATCAGACCTGATGAATCAACAAATCACTTAAATGGAACCTGTCTGACAAAGTGAAGTAGGCTAAAAGAGCTCAAAAACCAACAACAGCTGACAAACTAAATCACTGACATCTATCAGTCAGGAAAGGATTCAAAAATCAATTTTTAAGGCTTGGGGACCCCTGCGCTCCACGGTTATCAAAACCTACTCCATGAGTGCATCCACGACTCATCTAGGAGGTCACTGAAGAACCCAGAACAGCATTTAAAGAGCTGCAGGGCTCATTTTCCACAGTCGGAATTCATAATTTAACAGCGAAGAAGAAATTGGGCAAAAATGGCATCCGTGGGAGAGTTGAAAACATCTGCTGATCAAAAAGGCTCGCCTCATATTTGCCAAAATGCATTTTGATGATTGCAAAGACTTTTGGGAAAAACGTTTTTGCCCTGATGAGACAAAAGCTGAACCTTTTGGAACGTTTGATTTTGGTTACATCTGGTAACTAATACAGTATTTAAATTTTAAAAAAGGACATTGTACCAACAGTCAAACATGGTGGTGGTAGTGTGATGGTCTGGCGCTGCTTTGCTGCTTCAGAATGATTTGCCGCAGTTGATAGAACTGTGAATTCCAGAGATCAGTTTGTGCTGTGAAGCTCAAGATCACATAGGTTATGCATAGGGGTGCAACGATACACAAAATTCACGGTTCGGTTCGGTTCGATACTTTGGTGTCACGGTTCGATATTTTTTCGATACAAAAAAATGTTCATGCATTTTTAATTTGTCATTTATTAAAATTATAAATATATATTTTAACTCAAAAGTACAGTTTTTAAATTTAACCCTAACCCTTGTGCGTGTTTTTTTTTTTGACAGCGAATGCGCACCTGCGGACCACTTATGTGCAGCCCTGGTTATTTAGCTCGTCATATTGCAGCCACAGAAATTCTTTTGTCCATGAAACCATAAAGCTGCACTTTCTTTTTGCCTTATAGTCTGATTTGTCATAACTTCTCCGTTTTGTGGTAAGCTTTTCTTTGGCTGTCACTTCTTCACCCTGACCTGTCTTATTTGGCTCAGCAGAACTGAAATGCTTTTACACACTCACTCACATAAGCTCAGCGATTCTCTGCGCGATCAACCTCTCACATGTTTAAGCTTGCTGCGGGAGATTTCACTTGTCATGTTTGCATAGTAAGCTAACGATTAATAAGACGATGTCAGAGGAATTGGTGCACAAATTATCATCACTCACAGATCAGTACTGTCGCTCTCTATACACAGTTCGCACGATTGCAAAGTGAAAGCAAAAAAACAAGCGCAAATTCAAACGCGACTTCAATATGTCACATATTGACAGTGGCTCACCAATGCCAATGACATAATTACCCAGCTACATTTCTGAAAGAATGCAAAAGCATTGACATATATTTTTCCTACAATAGCCCGACGGGCAGGGCAGAGATAGATTTTGGTAGCCCGACTGAAAAAAATCGCTAGCTCCAGGACGTCGGGCTAGCGATATTGCAAGCCCTGTATCTGATTGAGGAATCACTCATCTTTGGAAAAGAGAGTTTATTACAGAGAAATGGCTCTTTCCAAAATAAAAGCTATACTATCCGCTTCTTCTAGGCTATATTCTCAGCAGCATAAGGAGAATCATGTGCTAACAGCTGTCTAAATGACTCGGCTAAAGTTAGTAGCATGCTTGCTTTTTTTTGTCTGCTTCCACTTGTCTTTGCACTAGGATGATGTCGGCGTAAATGTGCAGTCATATTCGTTGTGTTCCCACTAGTGCCTTCAGGTTAATCTCGTTGAAATGACCTTAAAGCTACAACACGGCAAATCTCCGTTAACGAGCTACCGCCGATCGCTCCGTGCATGGGGCTAGACGGCCAACACGTTAACGAGCTAACTGCGCTAACACACTAGTTCACACCAATGTAATTGAGCATTGCATGGCACATCCAACATACTGTTTTACTTTAGTCCATGACTCGCTTACCTTCAGGGTCATACGTCACATGAAAACCAAAATAATTCCAAACGCCAGATCTGAATGAGAGTGGGGGAGGTCCATCTTGCAAGGAGAGCTTAACTTCTGTCTCGCTAGCTTGCCCTGCACTCTTCCTTCTGACTATGCTGTCTGTGTTGAGCGCTCAGTGGATCTGCGCTCGACAGTGCAGCCTAGGCGGAGTAGTCGAACGCAGATTCACTGAGCGCTCAACACAGACAGCATCGTCAGAAGGAAAGTTGATAAAATAAATTACAAATGTTGTATTGTTCGATACATATGCGTACTGAACCGAAAGCACTGTATCGAACGGTTCAATATCGATACGAATATCGTTGCACCCCTAGTTATGCAGCAGGTTAATGATCCGAAACATACCAGCAAGTCCATCTCTGAATGCTTCAAAAGCGCAAAATTAAAATTTTGGAGTTGCCTGGTCAAAGCCTGAACTTAAATCAGACTTAAATGGTTCGGCGTGGCCTTCAGCAGGTTGTTCACACTTGAAAAATCCTCCAATGTGGCTGAATTAAAACAAATCTGCAAACAAGAGTGAGCAAAAATTCCTCCACAGTGATGTGAAAGACTCATTGCCAGTTATTGTTGCTGCCAAGGGCTTGAATACTTTTTTCCCTAAGTAAATTAAATATCCATCCATCCATCCATCCATCTTCATCCGCTTTATCCGAGGCCGGGTCGCGGGGGCAGCAGCCTAAGCAAAGAGGCCCAGACCTCCCTCTCCCCAGCCACCTCCTCCAGCTTATCCGGGGGAACACCAAGGCGTTCCCAGGCCAGCTGAGAGATATAATCTCTCCAGCGTGTCCTGGGTCTGCCCCGGGGCCTCCTCCCGGTGGGACATGCCTGGAACACCTCACCCAGGAGGCGCCCAGGGGGCATCCTTGTCAGATGCCCGAACCACCTCAGCTGGCTCCTTTCGATGTGGAGCAGCAGCTGCTCTACTCTGAGCCCCTCCTGGATGGCCGAACTTCTCACCCTATCTCTAAGGGAGAGGCCAGCCACCCTTCGGAGGAATATTCATTTAAAAAAAACAACAGTATTTTGTATTTACTCAGATGATCTTTGTCTAATATTAAAATTTATTTGATGATCTGAAACATGTAAATGTGACAAATGTGCCCAAAACTTCAAAGATGAAATCAGGGATGGAGCATCTTTTCACAGCACTCTATGCTAGATCATACACTTTAGTCATATACTGGAACAGTTTATTACAAAATGCAACTTTTCTCAAGCACAGGGACAGAAAAGTAGAAAAAAGTCAGAGGTAGATGCAAGCCAAAGAGAGAAGTAAAGATTTGTGCTGTGTTCTTAGCGCTTCAATCCCCTCGAGTGATCCTGGTGAGCGAGAGCAGAGAGAAAAGGGAGAGATGTTCCTGCTGCAATTTCTCTGCCTGATTTGTAACAGGCCGATAAGCTTGGCAACCGTCCCTGCAGGACAACTGACCAGTGGCGGCACACTTCTCAAGCTGCGAAGGGCAGGGAGAAAAACATGCGTCACATCACTCGGGCAGCCTTCCCTATCTTTCAAAGTCTCCGATTGACATACATGAACCGCCTCCAAGGACATTAATTTTTCACATATGCTGTGCTGATGTTATTTGTTTGTAGCGATTTGATATTTCTCCATATGAGATCTGTGGGGGTGTGCATCTGCAAGCAACTTGTGGTTATCTTGAACATTATATATACATAAACAAAGCAGTATAAAGAGAAGGGAAACGAAGAGAAATAATATTTAATGAATGTTTTTTTCTCCAATGTAAACAATGCAGTTGGTGGTAGTTAATGCAATGGCTAAATAATAATGCCTGCAGATGTCTTATGAAAATGGAAATGGGTTTAAATTGTGACTATTGAACTGCAAATCCAAACACAAGACTGCTGTGATCAAAATTGTGCGCTGACTGAAGTCCTGTTGCTCGGGACATAATTGTATTTACCAGTAATCATTACAAATCCCCATGGGGCCCTGCTGGTAAGAATATCTATTGGACAATAATATTGATATTCGATTTGCCTAACTGAAGTCTCTCTTCTTAAATAACATCTTTTATGCCCTACTTTGCACTCGGTATGGAAAAGTGTGTGTGTATAGGAGGCAATGCTACAAGAATGATTTGAAAGCCTGGTACTTTATCAGATATATCACCGCAAGCAAATTAAACCACGTGAAGTCAAATAGCCTCAATAAGAGGTTTGAAATGACTCAACACAATATTCTCCTTCCACCAGGAATCTATAAATGGCCCATTTAGCATCTGTGACCCCGATGCCTACTACTGAAGGAGAGTTATGGCCCTTCAAAAGGAAACTATCATAGATTTTAGTGAAGTAAGAAAATGTCCCCAGGTACCGCTAGAGCAAATGAAATTATGCATGACCTCCTCATTACTTGGTTTAATAAGTGATCTATGGACTGGGAACAATAAAGATCCAGATGTCATAGAGACATATGAACCTGGAAGATAAAAAGGATGAAAATAAATCCACAAAGCTGCATATGCAGTGCTACCAGGATGCATCAAAGTGAAAGTTCTTATTTTTTCCTCTTTGTTATTTACACACACACGCGCGCACACACACACACACCTACAGACTTGTATAAAGTATCTGTCGCTCATTGGTATTCATTGACCCTGGAATTGAGAAATGGGCATCACACTTTTTCTTTAATCAGCCCCTTATGGGTATCAACTGTATGCCTGTATTAGTCTCAGACTGTGTGTGTGTGTGTGTGTGTGTGTGTGTTTATGAATAATGAAAATAAGCAAGGCAGCATTTATGTATAGCATAGCTTACTACTGGGGCACCTCAAAGTGCTTTACCAAGAGAAAACAATGAAAATATACACATAAATAAAAACACAGTAAAAGAAAAATACAAGTAGAGACAGGAAATACAGAAATACAGTGTAGTTAAATAAAATGAAGCATTTAAAATTTAATACTAGAAGAAAAAATAATTACTCAGAACGAAGGCAGAGTGGAGATTGACAGATTGATCAGTGCTATGTATGTAGTAATGCTGATGCTATATGGGGCTCTCATTGTAGCGAGAGAGCTGAGTATCAAGGCAAAGCTGTTGAATTTCTGGCTGACTTTCCTACCCTGATAACCCCCCTGACAAGGACGTTACCATTGGTTAAAGCTTTGCCTGGATCTATGGATTTCATATCTTCCCTCTTGTACGTACTGTGAAGTTGCACAGATTCTAAAATACCGAGGGGTTGGTCATATCTGGGTTAAAGGCTACCCTACCTCTGGTGGTAAAAACCTTAGTGCTGTCAAGAGATTAAAAAAAAATAGAGATTAATTAATTATGATTTTTAATTAATTGATCTAATTAATCTCTTTTTTAATCTCACCTAAAAATAGCTGAGGAAAGCCCTCAACTTATTGTGGCAGACCAAAAGACTGATATAACAAAGAAAGTGACTTTATAAAGTCATTTATTGTTTAACAAACGTTAAACAGATGCAACCATTTACATACTGTTGTATTCTTTTGTAAAATAAGTGGAAAAATAAATACAAATAAAATCAAATAAATTAAGTGCTGCAAGTTAGCACATCAGAGTTGCTCTTTTCTGAGCAATACAGCACTGAAATTCCTCTGCTTCAGATAATGAAAAATAAAACTGACATTGCAGTGCTGCAAGTTAGCACATCAAAGTATTCTTCCATCACAAAAAAAAGTGCTGAACATCAAGCAATCTATTCTAGTAGGCTACAAATGACACAGCAGCTATGCTGACCACATGTGTCTCATTTCTTCTTCCTCAGCCAGTCACTAAGACACACCAGCCTGGTAACATTTTCTGGAAGCAAGGCTGCCCTTTTCTTTTGCACTATGTGGCCTGCAAGGCTAAAGAGTCTCTCACAGGGTACAGAGGTAGCTGGGGAGGCCAGGTACTTTTGTGCTAGGACTGACAGCTTTTCATAGACTCCTGAGTGAGCATACCACCACTGCAGGGGACAGTCATCAATACTGATGCTGGGTTCTGCTCTGTAGCGCTGCAGCTCTCCAGACTCAATTCCATCTTCTGAGTCAGAGTCAGACCCCAGAAGGAGTTCGCTCCTCCTCTTCTTCTGAGCTGGTCCATCATCCTCTGTGGAGGGCTGGAGACTATCTGCTCTTCTGGGCTCTGCTGCCTGGAGCATATTCTCCAGAATGGTCCACACCTGAATGAATGAATGAATGAATGAATGAATGAATGATTGTGATTAAAACTAAGTGCTTTTTTTTTATTTTATTTAATCTTGTAAAGAACTTTGTGTTCCATATAATAAATAAAAGTTTGATTTGATAATGAATTGGACTCATTAGTCCAGCTTAACCTTATTGTCCTACCTGTTCCCTCTTTTCTCTTGGAAGACATTTCAAATCCTTAAACCGTGGATCCAATGCTGTGGCCACCTCGAACCATATCTCGTTGCCATTAGCTCGTCGTGCTGCCAGATCCTTCTGGAAGGCATTCTTGAACTTCACCACGTAGGCAGGATCATCATCAGTAATGTCCATGACACGGTACAGATGGCGAAAAGCAGGCAGCACTACAGAGCAAGAGACGTAGGCCTCACCACCCAGCAGCTCTGTCACATACCTGCAGAGGTGGAGAGGTTTGCTAAATAAACCTAGCTGGATTCATTTAAATCAAAGTGTAACTGATTTCCAATTTAATTGTCCTTAAAAGTTCCTTGTTATGTTCATTAATTTTGATTTTACACATGTAACAGTAGTTTATATAATTAAAATGGGAAGGTGTTTATTTGAACTTACTTGCATGGTTCAAGCAGGAGCTCCAGCCTCTGCAGTTTCGCCCACTCAGCTTCGGTTGGCAAGACCAACCTGTGGTTCTGTTGGTCCAACGTAGCCTGGACAGCCTCTCGGTTACATAGGAGGCGTGAGACCATTGCGAGAGTCGAGTTCCACCTGGTGGGTACATCCTGTATAAGTTGATCGCTCTTCTTTCCGAGTGCTACTTGTTGTTGGTTAAGTTCTGTGGTACTCGCAGGGCTTTGTTTAAAATGACCAACAATCTTGCGGCACTTTGCCAGTACACCGACAAAACCACTGCTATCGAGACATACCGTGATGGTCCTCTGGAGAATGTGAGCATTGCAGGCGATGTGCTCATATGGAAGTGCTCTCATAGCAGCCAGCATGTTTGCTGCGCTGTCTGTGCCAATGGTGGATATCTTGTTTTCAATACCCCAGTCATTTGCTACCTTGAGGAACTGTTCGGCGCATTTATCAGCAAAGTGCCTGGTTTCTGTTCTCATGACGGTCAGTGCAAATGAGTTGAGGTTCCACTCACTATCAATAAAGTGTCCAGTCACCCCAAAATAGCTGTGGTTGCCAGCTGAGGTCCAGTGATCTCCGGTTATAGCAACACAGTTGGGAGAATCCTCCGCCAAAATCTCAAGTTTGTTTTTCTTTTCGCCGTCGTACATTTTGCTGATTTTGGTCGTTACTGTAGTCCTGCACGGCGGCTTGTATGACGGGTCATTGGACGCAATTTGCAACACCTCTGTCAATCCTTCGTCCTCTACTATATTTATCGGCCTACAGTTCATCGCTATCCACTTAGCAATAACATTAGTCAGCCTGTCGGTCGCAGACTTGCTCATACGAGGGGTATTCTCTAGTTTTGTTTGGCGAAAAGCCTTGCTCTGGCTTGCTATATTGCTAACGTCTTCACTGCTAGCTGTTGCTGCACTCGCGGCTGGGTGCTTTGCGTTGAGGTGATAGGCCAAACTTGAGCTGCTTCGGTGGTAAGCAAACTCCTTCTTACACTCTAGGCAGACCACTTTACCTTTGTCAATGGTGCCGTCGGGGCGTTTATGAAATACAAATTTCCCGTTCATTGGGCCAACAACTCTCAGATGCGCCTCCATATCCACACTGTAAGCTAATCACCACTTCTCACCTTGACCTCACGACGTGACTCCACCCCCAACAAGTCAAGCACAAGGAGCCCAGCACATAAAAACGGATTTTATAACATAGCAACTCTCATACAAACTCAATGACGTCAAGAGATTAAAAATTAGATTAACGAGATTAAAAAACATAACGCGCTAAATAGCATTGTAATTAATTAATCGCAATTAACGCGATAATTTGACACCCCTAAAAAACCTATTCTGGGAAGATGCCAACTGTTTGCCTATTGAATCAGGAACTGGGCTCAGGCTCAGTGTGGTTAACATTTCTGTTACTAGCAGCATTTCTTTTAATAATTTAGAGACAGACGTTGAGCTGAAACTTTACTCTTCAGAAAACCACAAAAGAGACTTTGTGAAAACAAAAAGTAAACCTCCAAATTGGGGCTGTCCTCACTAATACCAGCATAAATGTTTGCCAGATGAAAAGTGTCATCTTACAATATCAATGATATAGCGATGCGTTTATGTTTCCTATAGCATGCACAACAAAGACACAAGCTCAAACATGTCTGAGAGCAACAGCAAAATGAAGACGCTAAGTTACTAATTTAACAGGGCCAAGTGTTACCACAGAAGTAGAGCAATCCCTTGTTAAAAATGCTGATGAAGCCAATCCAGGTCAACTGGGAAACGGCCTCACCTGTGGCAGCTCCACTCTGGAAACATCTGCTTACAGGAGAAAAACAACATCAACTGACCAGCACTAGTCTGTCCATACCCTAACATTAAGTTTTGAAGGCATACAAGGAGGAGATACATGCAGCGGGTGTTGTGAGACCCAAAAGTAAATAAATGACTCATCAGAGCATTACTGGGCACTCGCTAGTTACACTATATATGACAAAGAGATTAGACAGTGGATAGAAACTACTGATGTAGTTACATGCTGATAAAACAGGGCTTGGTGTCATCCTAGACAGTTCACTTTGCTATAAATCTCACATCAATAATCTCACCCGTTCTGCCTACTTCCATCTACGTAACATTAACAGATTGCTTCCTTCTCTTTTCACCCAGTCTACGTCCATTCTTGTCCACAGTCTTGTTACCTCCCGTATTGACTACTGCAATTCTCTTCTGCATGGTCTCCCCCAAAAATCCCTCCATAAGCTTCAACTGGTTCAGAATTCTGCTGCTCGCATTATCACCAGAACCCCTCCTACCAGCACATCACCCCTGTTCTTCAGGAACTTCACTGGCTCCCTGTGAAATTCCGGATAATTTTCAAACTTCTTCTGCTCACCTTCAAGGCTATTCATAACCTCGCTCCTTCTTACCTTTCTGACCTGTTAACCACCACTTGTTCTGCCCGTTCACTTTGTTCTTCTTCTTCTATCCAGCTTACTGTACCTTCCTTCCACCTCACCACCATGGGAAGCAGAGCTTTCAGCTGCTCTGCTCCCAGGCTGTGGAACTCTCTGCCCCCTGAAATAAGAAATATTGGTTCTCTCCCCCAGTTTAAATCCCAACTCAAAACTCATCTGTTCAAATCTGCATATTCACTGTGAATCCACTGTTTGTTCATTTTATCTTGTGCTTTTATTTTATTGTTCTTATTCTGCCATTGTTTTACTAAGTGTTTTATCCTATTGTAAAGTGTCCTTGGGTGACTTGAAAGGCGCTCATAAATAAAATTTATTATTATTATTATTATTTAAGGAACAAGTTCAAAAGCATCGTCCAGCGTACAACATACAAAAACCCATAGGTTCAATTTTAATATGTGAAAATATTGTGCAGCTCCTGAAGAGTTGAAGGATGTTGTAAAACATGTAAAGCATCAAGCAGTTATGTTATAATTAAGTAATATGTTACTTAAAATCTTCCTTTAATGTTGTGCCGCTACTGTACCACTATAACGCTGCTACAGCACCTTGCGCGATAGATTCGCACTTGGCAATAAGGTGCTCTATGGAAAAGAAGGATGGGAAAAATTTATATTTTGTGTTCTTCTTATTTCAGTTAACTACTATAGACTTCTAATTTGGGTTAAAAGAAAAGGAAAAAACATCAGCTAGGATGAAGATACCCTTAGATGTTACAGTTTGGACCATAAATTTAAAAAAAAAAGCGAAGCAAAGACAATTTTTTATTTTTTTATTCATAATTTGTGACTTGCACTTTTAAATGACAGCTAGGGACTGCATGAGAATTGTCACATCTTTTCAGGGGTTTTAGGGTATTCAGTATCAAATTCATTAACATTGCAGTGAAGTACGTAAATGCATTGCAGAAAAAAAAGAAAACCAGCTGTACATGTTCCTTATAACATCTACACGGCTTTGAGTTTAGGAGCAGCAGTGAAGTTGTCCTGTGAGCCATCTGCTTTGTCACTTTAGTATCAAAATGATAACAGATAACAAACTTCTTTCAGCTGCTCTCTGGGTGGCCACACACACTTCTACACCAGATGGAACATGCAGCTCCTCGAGCATGTCCTGTTCTGCAGAGGTGGTCGCTTCCCAGCAGTCACCCATGGTCTGTTCACACCCAAGGCACCAGTCCCAGTAGGTGCTTCTGCCAAGTCACTGATTCACCTCACCTGCTCTACTCTCAGGTCCCGGATAAAACTAATTTCGAGTTTTCGTGTCCAGAATCTTAATCTCTCTTCCTGAAAACACACAACCCAGGGTGAGGGCCAGATCAAAGAATTTAGAAAAAAAATTAAAGTTTGGCTTTGTGGCTCTGCCCCCTCGTCACAGTGGCCCTGTACAGCTGCTGTGTTACTATGCACAGGAGTGACAGTCAGTTTCATCATCTATTTCAAGGAGACAATCGTGATGTCATATGTCATAGAACAGGGACATCATCTCCACATAGACACACTCACCATGTAACAGACAATGCAAGGTTTAGTCTTCATTTCAGTGATTTTAGGTTGGAATTATGGCATTATACACTTCTTATTTTTCTTACATCAGTCACAGGATTCAGTGACGTCATCCACCTTAAAGGTGAAAGTGCAGTCGGGAGTGCATGAAAGCAAAAACACGATTACACAAGTTATTACTGAAATAATCACAACTGATCCTTATCCTGCATTCTGTTAGATCCCTGAACTTTAAAACATAACAGCCACATTACAACAGCATGTCTGTAGGTGTTCTCCAGGTTCTAATCCTACCAGAAAGAGTTTAGAGCTGTTGGAGCAGCTTGATGATCAAATACATTTTTCTCTCCATCTTCAGGGCCTTTTATCCATGTTTGCTTAAAGTCTGAGCTCAGCTCTGACATCGATAGCTGTAGAAAAAAAAAAAGAAAAGGTTTTAAAACCACCATAAAGTCTCTTCAGCATATAAATTAAAATTGCGGTCAGTTTAGAGCGTTGAACGTTTGCTAACATGACATACAGAAAGATGTTTTTATGAACTTTTGTTCAGTGACTTTGCTCTGCCAAATACTGGCCAATCAAAACCGTACAAACAATAACACAACACATCACAAAATGACAACATCTTCACCCTGGGAGGATTTTTTCAAAAGGTCACTTTACAGTGATCTAAAACACTCTTTATGTGTGGGAAAAAGGCCAAACTCATAACAAAAGGTGTATTTATTCTGGTCATTATGTATTCTGGACAGGCCTGTGTAGCAGACCTAGAACTGTAGTCAATCTCATGGCAACCTCCATTCGCTAGAGGTTGCTGGAGGTTGTTTGCTGTTGCCAGTTGAAATTTTTGCAATTATGGTGCTGGCTCCACCAGACCTCCATTTCTGGCTTGCATCACAATTTCACCAGCACTTGTTAAGCCTGTGTTTACAGACATGTCAACGTTTCCACGCAAACTACTGGCAGCCTCTGCAACCTGCTATTGACCAAAATGCGACTGTTAACATCCTTCAGCAACCATTTGCCAACTGGTGCATAAGGTAACTACAGCACACACATAAAAAACCTGCTTCTGTTTGACTCGTCACTTTCTTTCATATGGTTACAGGTTACTGGGATAATTTCATAGAACGCATGAATGACTAATTATTCTAGTGCCACGTATGCTTTTCTGTGTATGACAGCGTAAAAGTCTGCTGTGACAAAGGTCTGCTTATATCTATAAAGGAAATGTAATTTTCAGGTTGTAATAATCCCAAAAAACAAGAACCCTAAAACAATGTACTTTACTATGCAGTGCTCGTTTCTGGCTTGATAGAGAACAGCACTCAGTCTCTATTACTGGAAGAGCAGGACTGGCTCACTTGAGCCAAAGAAGCTCAAGGTAGCATCATAGATTTGACCAGTCAGCCGTGTAGAGCACTAAGTCCTTCATTTACTCCCCGCGTTCCCCTGTCTGCCAGCTTCACGTCAGTGACCTCCTGTGCACAAAAACATGCTCTCAAACACACAACTTCATGCACAAAACACACCGTGCAACCACACAGACGTGTTTTATGAAGGAAGCGTGTCTGTTCACGTCTTTTTCTGTCTGTCTGACACACACGCACAAACACATCGACAAGCGCACGCATCCTTTTTTGCCCGACTCGCTCACTCCACCCCTACACACACATTATTTTTGCAGCCTTGAAAAGCTAAATGGTATGAAGTTGAGTGTTGGTCCATCTGTCTCCTAGGTGTTTGGAAAGGATGAGAAAGAGAGTGAACAGTGGGAAGAACAGGGGGTAGAAAGGTTGGAGGAAGAAAAAGGAATCAGGGATTGGGGTCAGGTCCATTAATATGAATCATCAGCAGAACCCCACAGTGGATCCATCTGTGGTTGTACACCGCCCAGAAACAATTCACAGCCTTGACAACGGGACATTAATAGGTGAATTGGGAAAGAAAAATACTTATGCACCGATTCCTAGTTCAAGGTTTCTACTGTATTAGAGTCTTTTCTCACCCACTGTGCCAGTGAATGCAATGCAAAAATCAATATATCCTGGAGTAAAATCTAAAATGACTCAAGGATTAGTCCTGAAATGTGGTAGTTTTATTGTAAAATATTTTTTGTTTTTTGCAGTTAGCTTTAGCCTTTCACTAAAGAACAACACATTGTTACTGCCAGCTGCTGAAATACTGATGCTCATCAGGAACTCCTTCATGTCTGCTTTAATTCAAGGGTACAACCTTCAGACCTGCAAAACACATGAAGCTGGATGGATGGCTCTAACAAGTTTTTTTTTTAATTTTAATTTTTTGACTTATCATTTTCTGTTGCTATTTAAGTTCAGGCAGAAAAAAACTTTTCACAATTTTTCTGACATTTGCTTGGTTATGACATTTGCACATCATTGGTTACCATGGCTTTGTATCCTATGACTATGACATCAGCAGAGCACTTTGCCCCGTGGTGTCTGTTTCAGATGTTAATGGATTCCCAATAACGTTACCGGACTTCCCTGCATGTTGCAAAATTAAACAAGAGGTTGTGTGTTACAGTCCGATGCCTTTGGGTCCATACTAAGTACGTGACATTTTGGAAATGAGAAAAGCTTGTAAAAATGGTCCCTGAAAAGGCAGATCCTGGTGCAAATTTATTCAGCACTTATTTAAATTCAGTTTTCTGTCATTTCTGTCTTTTTCCTTTCCACTGGCACTCAGATTCTTTCACTACAGAGATATGCTGTTGTAATAAGTAATGCATAACTTGGTTTTGCATTATCCTGCTCAAATAAGACCTTCCCCAAAAAAGACATGGTGCTTCAAAACCTGTATATATTGATCATCATTAAAGAGGCATTTACTGATATGCAAGTTACCTACATAATGTGCATTTACTCCATCACAGATCCTGGCTTTTAAACTGTGTGCATATTCATAGCTGCATAGCTGTTTTGTTCTTTAGCCCACAGCACACAGTGTCCCTGATTTCTAAAAGGTTTTTCAGATTGTTCAGACTCCTGGATGGTTTTTCTTCAATTCAGTCTATTTTAAACGAGCTGTGGCCCAGAAGACATAGATGCATTTCTGGATATTTCATCTTTTTTTTTTTTTTGTTGTTCTTTGAACTGGCAGATTTTTGGGGAAATGTTTATGAGTTCAGGCAGATTTGACTTTCAGCTTGGGCCCTTGTATAGACAGCAATCTTTATAATTGTACATAGAAAAATGAATTTTCAAACGTGATATTTCGAAAATTGTCTATCTAAAAGTGTCTGTCTTTACTACAGGGAGTTTTAGGCTCTCATGGTTGCTCTTTTTACACCCAAACATATTATGGCATGCATTTTTATACCATTGTGTCAAAAATCCTTAACCTGCATTATGTTTTTGAATTGTCTGATCTGATTCTAAGAACTGAGGCCTTGACTCCATGACAAACAAAACACTGGGACCTCAAAAATGAACTCGTTAACTCTGACAATATCTGCAATGAATGTGTAGAAAGACAAAATTATTACATTAAGGCATTTTGTATCAAAAAGGTTAAAGATCAGGTTCAGCTGCAGTTATAATGTTCTGCAAAAACAAACAAACAAACAAACACAAAACCTTTTTGGCCATTATTCAAAGAAACAGTGAGCATCGTTCACATATGGCTGGACACTAATCATTATGGCCCAAATTCCTTTAAGAACTGTGAGGCTTTAAATGTGAGGCTTTAAATGTCATTTGCATTTCTAGAAGTCTCACGTTCTTGCACAAGCAAGCAAACAAATACTATCTATCTATCTATCTATCTATCTATCTATCTATCTATTAGGGGTGCAACGATACACAAAATTCACGGTTCGGTTCGGTTCGATACTTTGGTGTCACGGTTCGATATTTTTTCGATACAAAAAAAAATGTTCATGCCTTTTTAATTTGTCATTTATTAAAATTATAAATATATATTTTAACTCAAAAGTACAGTTTTTAAATTTAACCCTAACCCTTGTGCGTGTTTTTTATTTTGACAGCGAATGCGCACCTGCGGACCACTTATGTGCAGCCCTGGTTATTTAGCTCGTCATATTGCAGCCACAGAAATTCTTTTGTCCATGAAACCATAAAGCTGCACTTTCTTTTTGTCTGATTTGTCATAACTTCTCCGTTTTGTGGTAAGCTTTTCTTTGGCTGTCACTTCTTCACCCTGACCTGTCTTATTTGGCTCAGCAGAACTAAAATATATATCCTGCTGCTTTTACACACGCATTCACATAAGCTCAGCGATTCTCTGCGCGATCAACCTCTCACATGTTTAAGCTTGCTGCGGGAGATTTCACTTGTCATGTTTGCGTAGTAAGCTAACGATTAATAAGACGATGTCAGAGGAATTGGTGCACAAATTATCATCACTCACAGGTCAGTGCTGTCGCTCTCTATACACAGTTCGCACGATTGCAAAGTGAAAGCAAAAAAACAAGCGCAAATTCAAACGCGACTTCAATATGTCACATATTGACAGTGGCTCACCGATGCCAATGACATAATTACCCAGCTACATTTCTGAAAGAATGCAAAAGCATTGATATATATTTTTCCTTCCTACAATAGCCCGACGGGCAGGGAAGAGATAGATTTTGGTAGCCCGACTGAAAAAAATCGCTAGCCCCGGGACGTCGGGCTAGCGATATTGCGAGCCCTGTATCTGATTGAGGAATCACTCATCTTTGGAAAAGAGAGTTTATTACAGAGAAATGTCTCTTTCCAAAATAAAAGCTATACTATCCGCTTCTTCTGGGCTATATTCTCAGCAGCATATTAAACATATCAGGTCCCCATAAGGAGAATCATGTGCTAACGGCTGTCTAAATGACTCGGGTAAAGTTTGTAGCATGCGTGCTTGTTGTTTTTGTCTGCTTCCACTTGTCTTTGCACTAGGATGATGTCGGCGTAAATGTGCAGTCATATTCGTTGTGTTCCCACTAGTGCCTTCAGGTTAATCTCGTTGAAATGACCTTAACGCCACAACACGGCAAATCTCCGTTAACGAGCTACCACCGATCGCCCCGTGCATGGGGCTAGATGGCCAACGCGTTAACGAGCTAACTGCGCTAACACACTAGTTCCCACCCATGTAATTGAGCATTGCATGGCACATCCAACATACTGTTTTACTTTAGTCCATGACTCGCTTACCTTCAGGGTCATACGTCACATGAAAACCAAAATAATTCCAAACGCCAGATCTGAATGAGGGTGGGGGAGGTCCATGTTGCAAGGAGAGCTTAACTTCTGTCTCGCTAGCTTGCCCTGCGCTCTTCCTTCTGACTATGCTGTCTGTGTTGGGCGCTCAGTGGATCTGCGTTCGACAGTGCAGCCTAGGCGGAGTAGTCGAACGCAGATTCACTGAGCGCTCAACACAGACAGCATCGTCAGAAGGAAAGTTGATAAAATAAATTACAAATTTTGTATTGTTCGATACAAATGCGTACCGAACCGAAAGCACTGTATCAAACGGTTCAATATCGATACGAATATCGTTGCACCCCTACTATCTATCTATCTATCTATCTATCTATCTATCTATCTATCTATCTATCTATCTATCTATCTATCTATCTATCTATCTATCTATCTATCTATCTATCTATACTGATCATCTTCTTTTCTGGATCAAAGCATTTTTAATGTTTTGTAATTCTTTATATAGTGGAAACACAGTTCCACAATCATTGGACATTTTCAGCGTCTACAGTCATTCCTGTGCAGCTATGATCTCCATAGACTACAGCTCACAAGCTCACAGTGTCCCAGTTACCAAATATTTGAACACTTCAGAAAATAATCACCCTCAATATTTTAAATATGGATATGAAGCTCAGGATCAGAACTTTTTCATAACAAGTGATGCAAACCATGCAGCAACATATGAGTAACCTTTCCCGTAGTTTGGTCAGTTTTTGGGCACATTCTTCCAGCCATATGATGGTGTTTGGCTCTCCCATCAGGGGCCCTCAAGTTGAACTTTTAGATATTTGAGAACAGTTTAACCCTCAACATACATCTTCCTTGTACTAATGTGTTTATATCAGTCTAACTACCAATAGCTAGCACCAGGTAACACATCATTCACATCATTCATGTCAGCTTGTCAGATGCCAGTGCTGTATGGTAAATCTTATTGTAATAACTAGGAGATCCATGATCATTTTACTGAAATGAATAGAATATGGGCCATTTTTAATTCCCAGTGGTGCCTCAGAGTTTGTTTGAATTTTGGAACCGAAGGCATGTTAACACTCAGAAACTTAGCCTTACAAATGTTACATTTTTTTTAAATTTCCATTTTAAATCTTTTTGGAATATTGTTTTAATATGGCCATGCAGTTGGTGCTGAACTCAATATTCTCCTTTCATTAATACTTGACAGGCAATAGCAGGAAGCGCACATCTACCCATGCACGTGTACAAGCTCAGGTGAACGTCAGTCAGATTGGATGTTGAATAATGTGAGCATATAGCTGATTTCTATGAAGACAGTTTTACATTATACATTTTTTGTTCAACTTTCAGTGCACCTAAAACACATAGAAGGAGAAAACGGAGTCATTAATTTATAAGAAATCTGCCAGTTCTCAAGCGCAGCGATGTGAAAGAGAGGGTGAAAGAGGGGGTATGGAATAGAGAGGTCTTTTAAACTCAATTCTACTGCAGAACAAGTCAATTAAAAAGCAAAAAAATATTGATAAAACATGTTATTGCCAACTAATAGCTAGACCACTGTGATCTAATCAGGGGACTGAGTAGGCAAAAATCCCTATTAGGAATTTGCGATTATGCTTTTGGCCCAGAGAATGAATTATATCAAAGTCACCTTAATTGTCAGTTCCACAGTATGTACATGACATTCAGAGGGTTGAAATGTTTCCCCTGACCCATGGTATGCAACTAAAAACAATATGAGACACAGGTATGAAAAACAATATTAGGTAACAGTAGAGATGTGAATTGCACAAGATATATTAAAGCCTATATTGCTATGTATAAATGTATGAGGTATAGAATGAATCTTTATATATTATTGCAGTTCTTGGCATAAAAATATCAAGTATGAACACATTAATAAAAAGATTATATACATATTGCAAGCCTTTTGACGTTACAGTGCTTGTGAGCTGAAGCGCAATGAACTCATGCTCTGCTTAAAGCTGTATCATTCAAACTATTGTAAATTTAGTTAAATTGACCAGAGTGATACGTGCACCAATCACTGAGGGCAGAAAAAGCATGCAACCTGGGCATGCTTCAGTATACAGAGTTCATGATCAGTTCAATGACTGCAAGGTGCATGCATCAAACACACAAAATAAGTGCAAGTTATGTGCCCTTCACAACTGCACTTTCCCGTTGGAAGGGTTTTTTTTCTCAGCCAGCACTTTTCTATGGATGGTTAGGCAATTATTAAATACTTATTCAATAAGAGGCTTAATTAAGAATAAAAAGAATTCTTCTTCTTTACCACATGATCATAGGTCAATATTTGTTGTTTTTTTTGAGTGGGGCAGCTCACAAATGCCAGATTGCGAGCTGCCCCTCCTCTTGAACAGCTGCGCTTTCCTGTGAGAAACAAAAGCCGAATTTATGTCAAGATGAAAATCATGGTGAAACAAAGACCTATAATTCATTAAATGATGTCTTGAGAAAGAAGATGAAAAGAATTCGGCACAAGCTCAGCCTCCATTTTTCTCATCTGCGAGACCTACTCATTTACCAGATTCTGCTCAACAAGTGTCACTGTCAAGTAAGAACGACTGTGCATATGTGACCCCTCGAATGGCAAATGAAGGCCCTAATCTAAAATTATCACAATTGTTATTTTTTTAAATGAGGCTTGAGCAGTGCTTTTTAGGCAGACAGTAAAGATAAATATTCTTTGTGGGTTGAAATTTTGTAATGTAGGCACAATTCCAATTTGTTCAGTGTTGCTGAGTCTGCCACCCTCTCTCTTTCTCTGTGTGTGTGCCCAAGGGTGTGCACATGTGTGGTGTTATGTGGCTGCTGTGCCAGGTTATGAATAATTTTTCATGTTTTTGAGCATTTTTGTGCTGGGGTACCTCTCTCTATAGCACACCTACACTTTGTATAGCCTCCAGGTCAAATCTGGCATTTCAGGGCCTGCGTGAGGTCAATGGGAAATTAGGATTCAAAGACATACAAGTATACATCATCCAGTTTGACCGAAATACCCGGCCACCAAACACTCTTTCCCATCAGAGATTGGCTTAGAGGCTTTTGCAGTTTTGTGTTATGTTACAATAACATTTTGTTGCTTTTATTTTAAAGGGGATCTATCTGTCTATCTATTTATCTTTTATTTGTATAATTAACACACAGATGTGTGTGTATGAAGATGTTCAGGTGGATGGTGGGCTTAACCCGCCTGGATCGAGTGGCAAAAGGCATTCGAAAATGACTCGGAGCTGCCCCAATCAAAAAGAAGAGGAGGGAAGCGCACCTATGGTGGTATGGACATGTCGTGGGGAGTGAGGAGAATTCGGTGTCAAGAACTGCCATCCGACTCGACCCTGTAGGCCGCTGACCACGAGGAAGACCGAAGAAGCGGTGGATGGATGCAATAACCGAAGACAAGTGGATCTCGCCCCAGAGGACAACCAAGACCGATCCAAATGGAGAAGACAGAGCCAGGCAGTGGACCCCGTGCTGGGAAGATGCTAGGAAGGAGTGAGAAACGTGTGTGCAAGTGAATGCAGCCTCACTGTGAATGTGCCGGAACCATTATTCGTGCCAGCTTACTTAGAAAGAAAGAAAGAAAGAAAGAAGGACATCTGATGCTGAATGTAGAGTTGTTGTTTTTTAACAAGACATGGACTTCCACATATTTATTTAATGAAGTCAGAGGTAAAGCGTTGCTCGATTTGTGGATAGCAGATGGCTTTGTATAGGATTACAGTTTGAATCACCTAAACAAGCAGAGAACTTTCTGACTGATGAAGAGCGGAAACGGACATCCCGGCAAAAGCTTCAATTCCAAAACACAATTTTGACTTTTTCCCTTTGGCTCTAAACAAGAGCTGTGATGTCTGCAACAGAGCCCACTTACTCACCTTTGTATGTGGGATAGCAAAAGAGCTTTGAGATTATGGAGAACCTTCAATAATGTACTCAGTGAAAGGGAATACCACAGAGAGTGACTTGTTTGTAAGGGTAAGGGCATGCCGGACATACTGGGGCTGGAATGCGATAGATAAACTGGCAGGTGTTAAAACTAATGACTGTCCAAATATGACAGAGAAAAAAAATCAGAGTGACAAACAGTTAACTTCTTCAGAGCAAGAGCACTGAATCACAGACAGTTTGTTGCATTTTTGATAAAGCATGAGCCTGAGCATGGTTACATAGGCTACCACACATCTATGGCTCAGCTATTGCAAAGTGACAAAAAGAGTGTAGGACCTGAGAGCAGAAATCCAAGTTTTGTGATGAGAAAGGCAAGGACATTACAGAGCTCTCAGATGCGGAAAGGCAGACCTTGCATTTGCTGTAGATGTAGCTAAATTTTGCATTTCTCACCACACTGAACCTGACTTTAATGCACGTCTTCAAGGCCAGATAACAGACTAGATTTATCTCGCTGTAGAAGACAAAAGAACTGGAAACCTGCAGATGACATCAGCTACAAGCAAAATAGCAATGGCTATTAGCTAAATGTATGTAATGTCTAATGTATGTCATCAACACTTAGGTGCATTAATTGGTAAAGAAATAAAATTAGTATAGAGCAGAATTGAGTTCAGCTCATTGGTATGGCCCTCCACAAGAGCTCAATTTCTCACGTGGCCTCTTGGAAAAATTAATTGCTCAGTCCTGCAAAATATGTTTCAACATGCTGATTGGTCAGTTTCATGAATGAAAAAGTGTTTTTTACACCAGGCTGTATGAGGTTTCATCAACGCAGGGCTTGGTGCTTATAAAATTTCCTCTAAAGATGTATGAGACTTTCATGATTACACTCTGGTGCATTTAGCTCTTTTAGGTAAGGCAACATGTGTGTTTTTGAACCTTGATTTATCTTGAAAAGGCTGACTCCAACTGTTTTTCTCTGTCTCAGCCACAGTGTGTGCTCGTGGCCGCCATTGTTCTGATTAAAACAAGTCAATAAAAAAGACTGAACCTGGAAAAGAGTTTGATTACTGTAGTTGCACAGCTGCCATCATGAATGACAAAGATCCCCAGTGAAGCACAAGGCCATGTTTTTGACTAAACCTTAATCCTAATTTATCAAAACGAGTGAGCACAACGTCATCTTTGAAATATAGCGTTCTGTTGTTTTAAATATCAAGTTTGTTGTTTAATAAATTAGACAGTGATGGATCAGTGCATTTTAAATATGAATATTTCTTCACCATAATAGGTTTTGTTCATTGGGGAATTCTGAAAAAAATGTTTTTTGAGCTGGTACATTACCGACAACAGTCTGACAACCACTGATCTTGGATATGAGGAAAGGGCTGTGCACCTCCTTTAACTATTCTCTTTTAACAGCAAAGTCATAAGCAGTGCCAGTCTCTCTTTTAGAATTAATTGCAGTGCCAGTACCAAGATGAAGCTTCTGCTCTAGAGCTTATGATCACTGAAAGGACATAGCTCCAAACTCCTCATCAGAGGCGACTGAGTCACTGAAATGTCATTAGTTCACATTTGAATGATGATATTTCTGATGCCCAGATGGTTCAGCATCATTTTCCGGGCTGAGTCACAAACTATGACGCTCGGCTCATTTCTAAGTTTGCTCTTAACTTCCTTAATTAGTAAGTCTCCAACAACAAGCATTACTGATGACTCTGGTTCTGCCAGCTTTAAAGCAGTGGCTGGTATTGATATCAGTGTGCCTCACTTAAAAAGGCTTTGCACTGAGATACAGCCACAAAGGTGTTTGAGGTAGGTGTGAATCAAATTTTGACAGTCTGAAGAATACTATGACTGGATTCTGTTTCAACTCTGAGTAATTTAAAATTGTTATAGACTGCTACTACTCTGTACTACTCCACAAAAGTGGTGGTTTCCTTTATTTATCACTAGGATTTCCCCTCAAAGAGGTCCTTAAAATATACATACCCACCTATTTGCTATAACTAGAATTATCACCAAATACTAACCAAGCCCCCACCCCACATTCCAATAAATAAATAAAAAACACTTAACAACAAGGGATTTCAATTTGAAATTCAGTAATTACATTACAGATACAAATCCCGGTAATGCTCCATTGCTTCTACAATTTGGGGGTTGACTTGTTTCTCTCTCTTATCTGGAGTTTAATGGATGGTTGAAATCAGTTTCAAAGGTGCAAGGCACTTAGCAGTAAAAGCGGAGGGTAGGCAGTAACCCTCAACTGTCAATGAAGTAATGCAACTCCTGGTAACTCAAAAGTTTAGATAGTCAACTTACTTAGCTGACATTTAGATTTGCCCACATTAGGCTAGCAAGGTTTCACTTTAATATGAGACTTGAAGTAAAGCGCTGCGGTTTGTGCTTGGGTATAAATAAACAAATATTTGCTGCTTATGGTTGTATTCTTGCATGTGATGAGTCCAGAAGATGTTACAATAAACTGTATGCAGAGTGACACATAGAAGTGGTGACAGAGTTGTCCTGAATAGCTGATGTAGTACGTTGGGTAAATGCTGGACTGATTACAGTCAAGCTCTTCCAACTTCTGTTGGCATGTTCCTTGAAACATATACTTGCTGAAAATACATTATTGTTAGTTATGACAGCCATAGCACAATCTAAAAACAGAGAAATGCAAGGACAGAGGGTGAATTACAAATCGCAAAGTTTTCAGGGGCATAAATTTCATGTATCACATCAGTTTCTTTTTGTTTGTCACAAATTGTGCTGACTAAACCAGGTGAAAAGGGATGTGGTGAGATACTGCCTGCAATACTTTGAGCACATTCTCAAACTGTAAATCTGCTTTATCTGTGAATGTGTTCCTTTGTTCAATGCAGGACGGCTTCGGTAAAACAACAACTCTTCTCGGGTTTGATAATCACAAAGATTGTGAGGGCTTTCAGGCTAAGATTAGATCCCTCTCAGTCCAGCGTGGTGAAAACATTACTAGGCATATTTAGGGAAGCTGTCAAAGCTGTTCCTTCCAGACTATGTTCAATTCCACCTCCAACCCCCCAAGGGGTGGTGTCTGGGAATTAGAGCTATCTCATTTTCTCTCACTCCCACCCACCTGCACATAAATTCACACACTCAAACACCCCTGTTGGCCATTACCCATCTGCTTTCTTTCTACTTCTGTGGTTTCCCGTGTCTGATACGGGAGCCATTGGTTAGCTGACAAAAATATATTTAATTACCCTCCAGCAACCCACATACTTAGACAGACATACTGCTATGCACAGAAACACGTATACAGCACACACGAGCACAGACATACTTTCTCACAGTTTTCTCACAGTTTCTTTTCTAACCCTAACCTTGCTTTCTGCCCTTTTCACCATCTCATCACTAGCTTTGCTCTGACAGTCTTATGTAAGTGTCCTAAGGCAGAGGAGGGATCAGTGTGTTTGCACATACAGTATGTGCGCAGGCATGAATACACACAGATGTGGGCACTCAAAATACACACGCATGCAAAAAGACGCACACGCACACACAAGCCTGTCCAGAGCTGCTTTCTTTTTGGTGGAGTGCAGGCGGGTCAGTCTATGAAATGGCCTGTCCATCCACTTTAGCTTGTTATAGTCTTGAGGGAGTGGATTGATTGTGACATGTCTGGTCTGCCTGCCTATGTGGAGATGGTTACATAATGAGCCGGTTTTAAGGTCTGGAGATTGACTGATGGGTCAGGGCTCTTGCCCAGATCTGAAAATTCTTACATGAGAGGAGAGTCAAATGTGAGGGTGATGTCTTCAAGAAGACAACAAGTTGAAGAACATGACAGGTTTTACACATTTAGGGAAATACTGTATACATAAACCTGACCCGATGGGCATTGAATTGGCCTATAGGGAGGTGGTTTTCCTTCACTTTGCTATCAGCAACAGTGCAGTAAAAACTGATGAGTAATTTATGTACAAAACCAGCTGACCAGTTCAGCATCTGTGCTCTTCTGCTATGAAGCCATGCTGTTATAATAGATGCAGCATGCAGTTTAATATTTTCTAGCTGAAATATTCAAGGACTTCCCAGAAAAAGTATGTTGCTGTAAAGCCTGTATAATAATAATAATAATGATAATAATGGATTGCATTTATATAGCGCTTTTTAAGAACCTCAAAGCGCTGTACAATTCCACTATTCATTCACTCACATTCACACACTGGTGGAGGCAAACCACAGTTGTAGCCACAGCTATATTGTATATATTGTCAGCACCCATATTTAATTTAAGAGTGAAGAATTTCTTGCTCTTCACTTTACAAAAGGCAGCATTATTGATACATATAGATTGAGACTTCCTTTACTTTTGTTTGGTTTCATCCCGGTGGCAGTGAAAACAAAGGCAATCTCCACAAGACATGCATTATATAAACCAAAATGGAGCTCCGGAGCACTTTGCTGTGTTTAGTGATTGAAATTTGACTGTAGTTGCTGTATATGGATAGTTAATAGGTCCTCTTTGTCTTTCCATGTCAGATCCATACCTTTCAGCCTGGTCATCACAGTTTGCTGCCGTGTTTTTTGGGGTCTTCTTTGCTTTTTCGAAGTGGTCTTTGGTACTGTATGTGACTTTTGTCCATTCTAAGGACATGTCCAAGCCACTGTACTCTGTGGCACTATGGTCTTCTCGTAGAGTTCTTCATTTGAGATTGTTTAGGCCAGAAGATGCAGCATATTTTTCTGAGACACCCATCGTTAAAAGCAATGATCCTATTCATATCTCCTTTTACTATATGCCAGCATTCTGGGTGATGAAGGAGACCAGGCTTGACATGGCAGTTATTAACTCTGACCTTTGTTTTCATGTTATATTGGTTTGACTCCCAGATGGACTGGAGTCTTGCAAATACTCCGAGTGCCTTCCCAAGCCTTGCACTGATGCCCTTGTGTGCTGGATTGTTCTTGCTGACAAACCTGCCAAAGAAGGTGATGTCCTGGATGTAGTCAAGTGGATTATTGCAATGGGTGAACATGGGTTGGCATTTATGCACATCACTGGTTTAGGAGTGCTGCTGATATTTTCACCTCTGATATTTAAGCTTGTTGACAACTGACAATTGTTCAGCTTGTCAGTTGTCAACTGCAGGAGATGTATTTTTCAAGGAAGAAAGGCTAGGTTATCAGCATCAGCAGGTCTTGAAGTTGGGAAAAGGGAGTTCACTGAATGCCTCTGAATTAATCAGGCAGACCATCAAAGCAATTTGTCAATTCCATTGTAAACTCTTTGTTGGTGTTTGGGCAATTAAGTTGCGCTCACTCTACTTGACCCCTTGTCTGAGTTTCGAATTGATGGACTAAGTAACTAGGCGGGTGTGACTGTCAACAGTAGCACTATGGCAAACTCTAGAAGAGACCAGCCCGACTTTCCAGTCAAGATGTGGTTGATATAGCTGATGTTGTAACCACCAGGAGATTCCTATGTGTGCTTGCAGATGTTGCAGATGTGTGGGGTGATGGTACCACCAATAACACAGTTTTTGTCTAGGCAGAATACAACAAGACATTCTCCATTCTTATTTATAACTTCTCATAGCTCTGTCACAGGCGCTGTTAACAGCTCTTACTCCAGCATTCATGTCCGTACATGATGTGTAGCATGTTGTGTTGAGAGAATGCTTGTTGTAATACTCCATACCAATCATCTTAACTTCATTTAATGCAACCATTAGTAGCACTTGCAGTGTTTAAAGCGGACGTTTGGTCTTCTGTAATATGTTTCCATAACTTTAAAGGTTTAAAAGAAGGAATCAAAGGCCCCAGGACTGAGGCACACAAGATGAAGTGTCTGTGGACGTTGCTCCTCGGGTCTCTATGTCTGTCATGTGACTGAAAAGTAGGAATAGATTAAGATTATTACATCCCCAATGTTTTTTCCAACACTTTTTAAGATATGACGTTTGGGATAGGGTCCAAAGAAAGTTCATAGTTTTTCTTTACTTTTTCATGTGTCAGCCTTTCCTGGATAAGGAGTCACTAAAGGGATTGCAATTCATTCTGTAGGAATGACAAATATCTGTACTTAATTTTATGGCAGCCCCTGCTGTATAGGGTAGCTAAACAACGAAGAAACCTTTTCCCTAGGAAATGCGTGAGCCTAATTTGTACAAGCCAGTAAACAAATTCTGTGTTCTCACCATCTGAAGCATATTTACTGTGCATATGGCTTATAGACATTAAAACAATAACAAACTGTTTTCTAACATTTTGGAGCAATTTAGCACTGTGACAGCACTGTGATCCTTTGGAGCTCTAAATCAAAAGTGTCGTACAAGTGCCCGGGGCCGTGCAATGCTAATAGTCTGCCAACGCCCCCGCCTGCGGCCAGTGGTTTCATTTTGAGCCTGATGACATGGATAAATCAGCTTAGGCCAGCTTGAGGCAGCTGTGAAATGTTGTGGTATGTGTGTAGATAGGTGTTAAAAAATGTTGTGGTAATGCCCTTGGTTACATTCAGCACTAATTTGAACATCGCTGCACAGACATGTAAATAGGATAATTTTCAGACAGTTAAGCGTTGGCGGTTAGTACCTGTTTTTGCCATTGGCCACCTGCTGAATATCAAAAAACTACAGAAGTCACATCACATATCTAGACAATTGCAACCAATTACAGTCATAACCTTCAAAATGCACCTAGCTGCATGATAAAACTATGAAACATTTGCTCACAACATCTCGCACAGTCTGTTCCAGGCCACCACACATGAAATGTTTCTATCATTTTGAGAAGCGCTGTATCTCGTACCTACTTTGAAACGCAGGTAATTCCATCTTAAACAATTCCACTTGCTTTCAGATCACATAAAAAAAGAAAAAAACAACAAAAGAATACCAACAAAAACAACACAATATACGAACGTGAAAAACAATAAACCTCCTGCTCGGTGACGATGAAACTTTTTCTTTTTTTAAAGATTTTTTAAATCAGAATTTTTCTTTGTCAAATCTTCTAGTCGCTCAAAAATCATAGCTCATTTTATAACAATGATAGCATGCCTCTAAAAGATACTTTTATTTCACTCTGAAGTGAGCGTCAACAAAAAGACAAAAAAAAGCAGGTTAAGAAATAATGCTGGGAGGTGACAGCAAAAGCAAATTATAAGAGAAAGTGATTGAAGGACAGAAGAGAGGAGATTGACAGCTAAGGGATGGAAAAAATAGCAGAGTGATTGTTGATCTGAGACAAGTGGATACAAATACAAGATTGGTGTGAAGACTGTGGAAGCTCTGCCTGTGGAGTATGTTAAGCAGACAAGGAAACATATAGTTGGTCTGTATCCTAAGGGTGGGATAGGACTGCATCCCATCTAATTTTTCAATTACTCTCAAGGCAGAGGGTCAGCATGTCCATTTGTCAGACGCAACACAACACGTCGATATGCTAAAAAAAGAGAAAAAAGTCAACATTGACAGCAATCTGATTTTGACATAATGGCAAATGTTTTGTTTCAACATTAATATTCTCAATCCCACCAAGACCTGTGTCCACCCTCACACAAATCCAACAATGGATCATTAAACACATCAGCACTTATCAGGCACAGCTGTGATTTTTCATATAATCAGTGATGCATGGTAATGCTTCCAGCCTTGAGGACAGACAAGCCATACGCTCACACACACACACACACACACACACACACACACACACACACACACACACACACACACACACACACACACACACACACACACACACACACACACAAACCGTAAAGGGTGACTTAACTCAGGTAGTGCAAAGCAATCTTGGCAGCCAGCCTTGGCATAGCCTTTTACTATCAACACAGTGAAATGGGGAGGCTGACTCTTACAGTGTGCTGGCAAGGTAAGGTGTCCTTGGGTAAACCAGTGTACAAACTGCAGACAGACGGAGATGTCATTCCATGCCTGGATTATAAGGCCTCGCCACTTAGTTTATGGATTTGTTAATTTGGAGTTGGCAAAATGACAGCGCGGAGTGTCGTTCGTGAGAAAGACCGATGGGAAAAGAAAGGAAAAGTTGGGTAGCAATGAGCAAAAACCAACAGAAGCCAGATAGGAAACTCTGGCGTAAAGCAACAGATGCTGAATATTGCTCTCATTTATTCACGTCCTGCTGTGTTAATGGCTGTGTAAATCTGCTGGTCTCACAGAGTGGTAGAAGCCACCATTGGCAGGCCTCAACAATGCAGCCTAATTGGAGATAAGCCTGAACAACAAGCCTATAGCTTGGCCTCATAAATTACAGCTCCTACTACCCAGCCCATTTCTTTTCCTTCTTTCTTTCTTTTATTCTCTGCAATGAAACCCAATCTGAAATACAAATGACCTCTTCATACAAAGCATTGTTGCTCATCACTCTTTGGTTTCTGCACCCATCTTCGTCTTTATAACTCTTGAATCTGTTTTCTTCCTCTCAGTGATTGGACCGGCTTCCACTACTTCGTGATTCCTCCTCCTCCTTCCCCTCCTTCCTTCCTGTCTCGGCCTTCCCAGGATTGTAAAGAGGACTGTGCAGATTGAACAGTAAATTAAATTAATGTAGGCCATTTCTCAATCATTTTTCATCCCCCTAAAATGATTAAAGCTGACGTAAGAAGTTCATTAAAACAGAAAACATTAGGCTCATTAAAAAGCCATTAAAACTATCGCAGAGAGGTGATTTATGCTGGAGTGCGACTGGGGGAGGAAACGATTGGATGATGGGGGAGGGGGGGCCTAGTCCGAATGGAAGGGAATGCGAAGACGGAAGAGGTTGATGGTGGGAAGTCAGCTTTTTTAAAAGGAGGTCACAAATAGTAAACTAATAGGAATGATAGAGGAATGGGGGGCAAAAAGGAAACAGTGGGCGCATCATTAGAGCTTTTAGGTGCCAGGATCTTTGCCTTTCACTGCACCTAACCCGGCAGTCCTCCTGCCATCTCTCTGATGTCTTCACACTAAGTCAGTGACAGCTTCACACCAGATATCATTAGCTGTCCTAATTCTAGCATTTACCAAACTAAATGTCACTCTTCCTAATCATCATCAGTTAAAATAAACACAAGACTGCACGTGAATGCAATTCAGCCCTGTCTAAGTATCAAACCCTTGTTCTATATATTCCACCCTTTTTGTGTTACATTCAGAATACTGTGCGTTAAGCAAGATCGGATCTCAAAGCTCATTCTCTTCATTTGACAAGGCAGAGGGAGAGCTTTCAGCCTACTGTTGCAGGTACAAAGTGGCAGGGAGATCGCTGGAGATGGAGAGGCGGAGGGGAACATTTTGAAGAAGGTCTTTGAAGCAGCAGGCAGCAGTTCTGTGTCTGATAGATTCAGCTGTGTGCACGAACGCAACAGCCGGTGACTCAGACAACAGTGAGGCAGGTTTCCAGAGTTCGACTCACCTGGAGAGGCTCAGCAGATCGGGCGGTTAGATTCTGCTCTCTCTTCATCTAGCTGGAGGCAAGGTTTCACTGATATGTCTGGAGCTATCAAGCAGAAAAGCTGTCTGTGATACTAATGCATCACCACATATTTCATCTGACATACTCAGGGAGACCCAACCATATATATATAGATTTTTTTTTTAGTGTTCAGTCTGTAGTACAGCTTTTGTTGTGATTTTTAGTTGAATGCATTCATCCAGTAGATAAACACTCTACTGACCTTGTTTATTATATTAAAACATTCTCCTTGGTTTAATTCATTAGTCAGCGTTTTTCTCTTCCACATGTTTCGTACATTTGTGCTCTACTTGTGTCTCCTCTATTCATTTTAAACAAAAAAAATAAAAAATAAAAAAATCTTATAGAACAAGCTGAACTTATCAAGAATGAAATCCTTTGCACATTATTCATTCTGATTCTCAGAAGCAAGGTCTGTCAGTTAGCAATTTATTCAAATATTCACTGGTCTCTTTGAATGTGGGAATGCATACATATTGTTACCGTCGGACACAAAAAGCATGCAGAGCAGGCTTGAAGGGCTGGTACACTGCAGCTCTTTTGCTCCCTCTAGGTATGCTCTGCTTTGTTGCAGTCCTTCCTTTGAAGGCAGCAGAAGAAACCTTTCTATGCAAATGTGCAAGTGCACATGCACGTAAACAAACACATCCTTCTTTTATGCAGATGTTTTTGTACTTAAAGAGAATTCCAAATCGCGCCACGAGTGCGCCAGTTGATGCTTTTAACCTGAAGGCATCCCGTTGCTGGCTTCCTAATTGTGTGTGAAGCTGCCAGCCGCTTCTAGCCATGGGTGTGTGTTTAGTGTGTAACTACTCAACTGACAAAGACACACTTTGATTTATTGGCAAACAGTTGAGCTAGTTAGCAGTCTGCAGACATGGACAGAGCTTTGGTATATGTGTGTGTATGTGGAGGAGTGAAGACTGCGCACGTTACAGGTTTAGCCTCACACAGAGTGAATGTCAACGAAGTCGCCTGTTGGTCACACATCTAATTTTCCAGATGGCTTATAGTTCAAAGTTATTTTGCTGAGGAGCCATGTATTAATATTGCTCTAGAAATGATTTTTGTGTTCTAATTTGGAAAAGTAAATATGTTTTGATGGAAATAACACTGTGTGGGCTATATTTTTATTTATCTAAAATAGTTCATTTACATAGTCAGAAAAGTAATTAAAAGTTGGTTTAAAATCCATCTCTAAAAGTTACTTTCACTCTATATATTAGTCATACTTTTTCTTTTTCTCGTCTTTGTCTACTTTTAGCAGCATGAAACAGTTTTTGAAAAATATTTCTATTCGGACGCATGGCTTAGGGAAAGATTGCATCCCGCGTAAAATATTGAAAACGTTGCGACTGAACGCTCTGACCTGTCTGCTTTTTAATGACAGTTTGGTCAAACTGACAATATTCTCCAAACCTTAAAGCAAAGGGAACAAAAAAGAAAAATGTTACTTTGGTTTTCACTGATGCAAGAAGATCGACACTGCTCTTATGTGCACTTTAATCAACCACCAGTTGCATTACAAAAAGGGGAAAACAGTTGCCAGGCAACTTGCGGGCACGCAAGGAAATTACTGGTCACGGAGAAGACCCAGATAAAACAGAGAAAAACACCTCTGTGTGAACGCTGTTGCATGCATAAATGTAAGTGGAATAAAACATGGCAGCGTCTGATGCAATATTTGCTCACAGCAGAACTGTACAGTGCTCCTTTGTACACACCCCGCTATAGGGATGTCTATAATGATGCATATGCAAGCATACCCATGCTGTCATGCTCAAATATGTCTCAGTTACTCTTTGAATTTACACTACTGAGACACGCTGGATCTCTGTGGGATGAACATATTAGTACTGCTTGTGTGTTGTCTTGTGGTTTCTGTGCAAACAGCGCTTAGCGCTTTACTTAGCCCCACAGAGTAAAATCACACTTGGCTGCATGTACATGGCAGCTGTATAGGTTTTTTGTTGTGTTATTTTTTGGTAATTGGTACTGATTCTGTGAGTAGCTTGTGGCTTTGTTCATAAGTGGGCTGCATATTCTGTCAAGAGAAACACTCTGGTGGTCAGCATTAAACCAAAGTTTGCCCACCCTAAATCAAAACAACGTTTCACACACACACACACACACACACACACACACACACACACACACACACACACACACACACACACACACACACACACACACACACACACACACACAGATTGTGTATGGCCAGTGGACTATCTCAACCCAAATGAGTGACATGCACAGCCAGCTTTAGCTTTTTAATGAATTAGTCATAACTGTCATCATCAATCAATCAACCTATCAATCTTTCAGTCACTCCAACTGGGTCTATGCATTATGCATAGTCTGTTATTCTGAAAAGGGAGATGAGCTGCTCATTTCATATGCATACGTTTGTGTAGCGCTCTGGAGCACCTTTGGTAAGTTTAGAAATCGTTAAGGTTTGGTGATGTTAACTGGAAGACAGCAGCTGCATGAGAGGGTTCAACTTTCTGATGGAGCGAGCAGCTATCTTGACTGGCAGACCATCAGAGGATTTTCCTTGTGTTTTCTTTGTTCCTCTGTCCAGGATGACAGTCCATAACTGAAAGTCTTTTACCTTTTGTACAGCTCAGAAGATGTTTAGCGCGGTCCCTGCAGAAAACGTAAACTAAAGTTAAAAGGTATTACTTGCACTGTGACGTCAGTTTTGCTTCCTTTTTTCCTCCCTGAGGTTTACTTTAATTACAGACTTGTGAATGTTGTAGAGGGATAACAATCTGAATGTCTTTCTCATATTTTGAATTGTTTACAGACAAGCATCTTATTTTTCAAAAATTGGGGAGCTACAAGGTGCTTCAAATATGTTTAATGCTGAAAAAATAGCTGGCAGAAAAACTCACAACCAATTAGGTTTATTGGCAACAGGTTAGTAATGAAATCCCATAAATCCTGAGTCTTTGTAAGGATGGGCTTATTAAGGGTGTAGTGCTAAACAAAACACTGTAAATTTCTCATTTTGAACACTTTATATGTGTAACGACTGGCAAAGGCAATCAAGGACCCAAATGACTCAGAAGCAAAAAAAGGAAAGAAAAAAAAATCTAAATTACAGTCAATTTTAAAAAAGGTCAGTACACATAAAACCAGTTAACAACAGCAGTAATCAGTAAGCAAAACATGGGAAAAAGAAAAGCATAACCTAGAGAGCAGGACAAAAGTGTTGCTTGTTAGTTGGTTTTGTACTATTATCAATTAAATATTGAGCTACAAAAAAAAAGGGATTTGTTTCACTGATGTTTCACACTGTGTCCTGCCCCAGCTTTTTGTAAACTGCGCTCAAGTCTGCAGTTAGTAAGTTGTTTCTTCTGTCATAACGTCCTGGAATCACAAGGAGCTTGTTCCAAACTCTGAGGTCAAACAGCGAGATGAAATATGTAACTTGTATCCTCAGCAAAATTGCTTCGACTTGCACACTTCACACCTCAGCCTCTCATCCTGGTTTTTGGTGGATTCATAATTAATGATCTATAAATGAATAATGCATTTTCATTTCACCCACTCCAGCGAAACAAGATTTTGTGAAGGGTGACTATGTCCACTCAACTTAAAACAACTGTTTGCCACCCAACAATGGATTGTCTCACCTCCTCTTATGATTCCCCCTCTTGTAGATTTCCCCACATCCTAGCTGTGCTTCCATACCTGCACACCTTCACTGACTGGAAACCTTTTTTCATTTTCTTCTTTTTTTTAACCCCACACTGATCACCCACTTTCTCATCGCATCTATTGCCCAAAAGAGAGACGATCCATTAATCAGCAAATAGTGCATTACCTTTGTAATTAACATTCAACTGAGTTTCACCCAGTAATATTTCATTAGTTTATATGCAAATAATTTTGAGCGATTGCCTCATTTGGTCTGTGAGTGCTGTGATATATTGGTCCGGTGAAGGAGTGTGTGTGTATGTGCGTGTGTGGGTGTCTGGTATGTGTGCACCAGTGTGTCTGTGTATATGTGCTCATGCACTCTTATTGCCATACTGTAGGTTAACGCATTTTCATGAACTCTATCTCTCTGTCTCTCTAACACACACACACACACACACACACACACACACACACACACACACACACACACACACACAACACACACACACACACACACACACACACACACACACACACACACACAAATACTTTGTCCTAACAGCAAGCACACATACCCAAATTCACATGCATGATAGATGGCTAGGCCATATATCCTTGTGCTGGGTTTTTAAAGGCATTAAGCTTTTTACACACATTGAACTAATTTCAAATTCACTGCACTCCATCAAACCTGAGCTGACTGTTAAAACAGCAAAGTCAATTCCTTCTCAGTTTACCCCAAATATACCTGCAGATACTTCAGGGTTGCACCTTCAACAGCTGCCAGTCCAGGATGTTTATTTAATCAGTGTATGAAGAAAGCTTAAAAAAGTTGGTTTTGTCATTCTGCAAGCTTTTCCCCCAGATCTGTTGCTTTCAGCTCTCACTCCCTTTTGATGTGAATTATCACTGGTATTTTAATGCTGGAGCCACCATAATCCCTGTCCCCAAGAAACCTAGGATCACTGGACTAAATGACTACAGACCCGTGGCTCTGACATCTGTGGTCATGAAGTCTTTTGACTAGTTCTCTCCCATCTCAGGACCCTCACGGCCCCCCTCCTGGACCCCCTGCAGTTTGCATATAGAGCCAACAGGTCTGTAGACGACGCCATCAACATGGCCCTACACTTCATCCTGCAGCATCTGGACTCCCCAGGAACCTATGCCAGGATCCTGTTTGTGGACTTCAGCTCTGCCTTCAACACCATCCTTCCAGACCATCTCCGAGACAAGCTTTCCCAGATGAATGTGCCTGATCCCATCTGCCGGTGGATCACTGACTTCCTGACGGACAGGAAGCAGCATGTGAGGCTGGGAAAGAATGTCTCGGACTCCCGGACCATCAGCACCGGCTCCCCTCAGGGCTGTGTTCTTTCTCCTCTGCTCTTCTCCCTGTACACCAACTGCTGCACCTCCACCCACCAGTCTGTCAAGCTAATCAAGTTTGCAGATGACACCACCGTTATTGGGCTCATCTCTGACGGGGATGAGTCTGCCTACAGGAGGGAGGTTGAACGTCTGGTGTCCTGGTGCAGCCACAACAACCTGGTGCTGAATGCCCAGAAGACAGTGGAGATTATTGTGGACTTCAGGAAGCACACAGCTCCACTCCCCCCCATCATCCTGACTGACACCCCCATCACCTCTGTGGACTCATTCCGCTTCCTGGGTACCACCATCACCCAGGACCTGAAGTGGGAGCCCACCATCACCTCCGTCATCAAGAAAGCCCAGCAGAGGATGTACTTCCTGAGGCAGCTGAAGAAATTCAACCTGCCAACACGGACGATGATGCAGTTCTACACTGCAATCATCGAGTCCATCCTCACCTCCTCCATCACCGTGTGGTACGCTGGAGCCACTATCAGGGACAAACAGAGACTGCAGCGTGTTGTGCGCTCTGCTGAGAAGGTGATTGGCTGCAGACTCCCATCTTTGCAGGACCTGTACACCTCCAGGACATTGCGGCGTGCAGCTCGGATCTCAGCTGACCCTTCTCACCCTGGACACAGTCTGTTTGACCTGCTCCCCTCAGGCAGGAGGCTCCGGTCCATTCGCACCAGAACCTCTCGCCATAAGAACAGTTTCACTCGCACTCACCATGGGCATGAATATAATGGTAATTCCGGGAACTTCGACCAGATCCTTTGATAGCCATTAACAAGCTTCTGGCATGTTTCTGTCTGGATATTTGACCACTTTACTTAGCAGAACTGGTAGAGTTCATTTAAATTGGTTGCTTTGGAGGCAAATACTCTGCTTTGAAGCACACTCTACCAATTTTCAAGATGGCTTAGGCCAGTTCTTTGAGACCATTGCTCATTGTCCTACCCAATTGTGTCCACGTTTCAATCATGCAGCTGCTGAGATGAAGTTTAAGAATTGAGAGGTAGTCCTCATACTCAGTTACTTTGTGCAATATACCAGTATTACCTCCAGCAAAACAGCCCCAGATTATGTTGCTATCTTATGCTTAACAGTTGGTATTTAACTTTGAAAGCCTTTACTCCTCCAAACTTACCTCTTGCCTTTGTAGCCAAATATCTTTCTCTCATCAACATAAAAATTTTCCCAAGGAGGCAGTTGGCTTGTCCATGTGGGCAGCTGCAAATGACAGTCGAGCTTGAAGGTGTGAATTTTGGAACAAGGATGTTTTTCTTAGTTGGCAGCCTCTCAGTTTATGATGATATAAAAAACACACTTCACTGTGGACCGTGACACTGATACTCCAGCAGTTTATATTTCATGGCAGCCTTGGTGCTTCCTGGACATAGTATTACATTGTTTCGTATGGCAATATTGTATCGATAGAGGGGCACCAAATATGAATATTTTGTCAAATACATTAAAATACTCTGGGAATAGAATAAACAAGAGCAGTTATCTCATGCAACACCACCCTGAGATAATGTTAGTTTAGCAAACTTATTTTAAATCGGATCATCTGAAAAACAGTGGACACAATTAGAGCTACTTCCAATGCAGAGCAGTCACTCAGTCAAGAGAGTAAAAATAGGAAGCAACCTCCCGGTATCCACAAAACAAACGATGCTACTTGCAAAGACCAAATTGTTGCCCAAAATTTGAGGGTGTTGTACACTCACGACCACTTCTGATCACAAGGTGGTTGCACAGGTCGCCTGAAAGGAGGTTGCAGTCTGACTTGGACTGACTGCAATTACTGTCTGAGATTGCTGGATAAATCAAATTTATAAATGCAGACAGATTGCCAACATGTTGCCATCAGTCTGAATGAGTCTGTCAATGAACACAACTCAGGGGGACTCAACTCAGCTGGCTGACAGCTGGTTGTTTTCTGGTTATATTCCTATAGAAGAGGAAGGTTGCTGAATGCAAATATAATAGTTCAATGTGATTTTCTGTCTATGCAGACAGCAGCAGATATGTGACTTTGGTGGTTAATCACAGTTAATTGCTGTATTATCAGAAACAGACTGCATGCAATTACTCATTTGACCCCATTCAGTTGTAGACTGATAGCTACTGACTCGGTCTGATGCAGTACCATTCACCGCTGCCTCAAATACATAATTTATTTTTTCTTTACATTTAGATGTATAAACAGTTTACACATACAACAGACTCATCTGAGAAGTGGAGCAAGTGTGTGTCTGTGCCATATGTACAGTTTGTCTCTGTGTACTCATTTAAAATTCATCTTGTCAAAGAAGAGGGATGATACTGGAAGTGATGTGCGTCAGAAATTGGTCATCACGACAACTCAAAGCTAGACTTAACAGGATGGGACAGATCACTCCTCCTCACGCATGTGCGTGTGTGTTTGTGTCTGCAGACACATGGTGAGTGTGCATACATTTGCATGGGCTATTTTTCAAAACAACATAATGTATGTTACCGCTCCATCAGATTTTTTGCCTTGTCAGACCAAACCACCTTAGTGACTCAGTGACGGCTTGTAATTACATGATAAGAACAGAAAATAGATAGAACTGAAATCACCTTTAGATGTCAAAATGTTACAAAATTGTGCAAAATTACAATCATTTTTATTTCTAGTCTGCCATAAATTGCCTTCCTTAGTACACGGTTGGGTACGTTAAGGCAAGAACATTATAACTCCTTCATTTTCTAGTTTTGTATTGGATTGCAAGCAAGCAAGCAAACTAGAAATGATAATAATTAAAAGAATATATCAATAATAATATTCCATATTCTCAATTCAACATGTCATCCAAGTGTTTTGTCACTACAACATCTGTTCATAGTTCACAAATACCAGCGATAAGTCACAAACCAATATATGTACACAGCTATTTGAGCCCCTTCTGTGTCAGAAATATGTCCAAAGAACAATGGGCGCACCAGTTTACAGCACAGCTAAACAGTATAGTCCTTCTATCCACTCTCTTCTGCTTATCATGGTCGTGGGGGAGCTGGAGCTTATCCCAGCTACCATAGGGGATAGCTTCTTATTGACATCCTGGACAGGTCACCAATCTGGGCTAATTCTGTCATTATTTCTAATTACTGTCATTCTAGCAAAATGTCACTCAAAAATCGCTGCAATATTGTTGTGATATTAGGATTTCACAGTCTTCCACAAGTCATGAAAATAACATAAAAATTTCCTTGATTTTTAGATATGCAAGCTACTTGTTACAACTCTTTGGGTAATGACTCATTGGTGCTTGAGTTAGTGTTAGTGTTTATGCAGTATTTCTCCCCCCAAAGGGAGGGACTGTGCAATTGGTTCCATTTGCTTGTCTGTCTGTCTGTTTGCTAGCAGTCTTGCATCCAGTTTTCAAGGTATCAAATTTTGCATGACGGTAGATACCAAAACCAACAGCTTGAGCTGATTTAATTTAGGTGAAAATCGGGTGTGATGTGATAATCCACTATCGAAATGAATGGTTCTCAAAGTGTGAGGCATCTCCACTGATGGGAATAAAAGAACTGCAGCTGCAGAAGACTAAGGTAAAATTACAGATTGAAGCTAAACTAAGATGAATGAATATAATTTCTTGCAGGAAAAGTAAAACAAAAAACAAAAACATGACGCTATCATGCTGACCATCATTCCACCGAGCATATTTTATTATTCTTGACTGATAAAAATTCCGGTGTCAGTCATGAAATTTTCACTTTCTATTTCACTTCTGAAGCACAGAAAATTTTTAAAAATGGGCGGCGTATACTACAGTATACTCAATCCTTACGTTGGGTGAGTGCTGAGTGTTTGTATATGTGTGCATGAGGGTGGGAATGCATGTTTGTGTCTGTGTGTGCCTGTTTGTCTGTGTCTATATTTCAGGTCAGGTCTTAGACTCCACCTCTCTGGGAACTCCCAGGCCCTCCAAAGTGTGGAGGCCTATCTCCCCTCACCACACTCCCTGCCGGTGACTGATGCCCTCAGGGGTCGGTGCATTGGTGGTTCTTGGTGTATGTACCAGCTCACTCCCGGTGGCTACTTGGCGGGGCCTGGCGCCTGTTGCTCGGTCAGGCCCCCTCCGGGGTGCGGGGGGCCCTCAGGCCTCTGGCCTCTGGGCCTGCGGCTCGGTTCATTCTGGCACAGCTGGCTGCCGGCAGAGCTGGCGGGTACGCCGGTGCAGCCCCCTCTAGCGTCTGCTCGGTGGCTACTGGGTGTCGCCTCATCTGGGGATCCTCAGCCCTTCCCATGAGGGTGGCACGGATGCCTCTCCGGTGGTCCTCCTTGGGCTCTCGCACTCTGGGGCCTCTGGATGTCTGGGGCCTGGATCTCCTCCATGCCTGCTTCATGCCCTGGGGGACAGGGCTATGGCTCTCTACATCCTCTTGCAGACCATTACATGTGGAAACCATTTGAATACAATACTACAATGCTTCAGGACTGTTTCCACTGCACAGACTGGGATGTATTCAAGGTGCAGGACACTGACAATCGTGTCGCATTGGACAGTTACACCTCCACTGTCTTGGACTACATCTGTTTCTGTGTGGACAATGTAACAACTTGGAAACGATTCCGTGTGTTCCCTAATAATCCACCCTGGATGACACACGGAGTTCAACAACTTATTCGAACAAGGAACAACGCTTTCAAATCCGGGGACCAGGAGGCATACAGTGCTGCCAGGGCCAACCTGAGAAGAGGCATCAAGACTGCCAAGCAGCAGCACAGGAGGCGTATCGAGGCCAGGTTTGAGAACAACACAAACCCAAGGCAGGTCTGGGAGGGCATCAGGGCTATCACGGACTACAAAAGAAGAACACCATCACCCTCAGCCGACAGTTCTACTCTGGCTGAGGATCTAAATCTCTTTTATGCCCGTTTTGACAGGGAGAACACCGACCCTGTCCTGTCCCCTCTCCCCTCAACCGACCCTGCTCCGGTCCTGAGCACTCATGAGCTGAGGCGTGTGTTCCGGAGCATTAACACCAGGAAGGCGGCCGGGCCGGATGGAGTGCTGGGCCGGGTGCTAAAAGACTGTGCTGCGGACCTGGCGGACGTCTTCACCTCTATATATAACACCTCGTTGTCCTGTTCACTGGTACCATCCTGTTTCAAAGCAGCAACCATCGTTCCCATCCCAAAACAGTCAAATGTCACATGTCTGAACGATTTCAGACCTGTGGCACTCACCCCCATTCCCGCCAAATGCCTGGAGAGACTGGTCATTAAACACATCAGAGCTGCTTTTCCACCATCCCTGGACTCGCACCAGTTTGCATACAGGGAGAACCGGTCAACCGAGGATGCGATCGCCACAGTGCTGCACACATTACTGAAGCACTTGGAACACAGGAACACCTATGCACGGCTCCTCTTTGTAGACTACAGCTCGGCTTTTAATACCATCCGGCCATACAAACTCCGTCCCAAACTCCACCAACTGGGACTTAACTCCTCTCTGTGCAACTGGATTGTGGACTTCCTCACTAACCGTAGACAGAGTGTCAGAGTGGGTAAGAACACCTCTTCCACCCTTGTGGTCAACACCGGTGCCCCTCAGGGGTGTGTTCTGAGCCCTCTGCTATACACTCTCTTCACCCATGACTGTATTTCCTGCTGCGCGTCCAATCTCATTGTTAAGTTTGCAGATGACACTACAGTGCTCGGACTTATATCCAACAATGATGAGACAAACTATAGGACAGAGGTGCAACAACTAGAGTCATGGTGCCACGACAATAACTTGGTCTTAAACACCAAAAAGACCAAGGAGATCATTGTAGATTTCCGGAAGAGGGGCCATAACAACCATCTGCCTCTCTTCATTGGCAGTGAGGCGGTGGAGAGGGTGAGCAGTTTTAAATTCTTGGGGGTAACTGTGACCGAGGACCTGTCCTGGGGCAACCATATCACCTCAGTTGTACGGAAGGCCCAACAGCGCCTCTACTACCTGAGGAGACTGCGGAGCGCACACATTCCCAGATCTCTGATGTTGAACTTCTACAACTGTGCCATCAGCAGCGTTCTGACGTATGGATTTCTAGTGTGGTTCCCCAGCTGCACCAAGGCCGATCAGCAAGCACTCCAGCGGGTGGTGAAAGAAGCTGGCAGAATTATTGGAACAAGTCTGCCAGAGATCAGTAATATCTTCCCCACTCGCTGTCTGAGGAGGGTGCACAGTATCCTGCGGGACCAACATCACCCTGCGCGCCACCTTTTCCATCTGCTGCCCTCAGGGAGAAGGTACAGGTCTATACAGGCCAGAACATCCAGACTGGCCAACAGCCTGTATCCACAGGCTGTGAGGCTCCTGAACTCTCTGCCCCCCTCTCACGGACAATAACCATATCCAACTTCTTAATAGCAATGAACTGGTCTGCATTGGTGCATCATATCTTTATTCTCTTCCCCCTCCTGCCCCCCCCCCCCCTCTTTCTTAAATAGATAACTATCATATCTGATATCATATCTCACAGTACAATAATATTGAATGGGTTGCATTGTTGTATTTTGTCATGTTTCTCAGGTCTTTGTCTGAATTTCTACGAACATTATTGCTAAGGATTGTCTTATTGCATTGGAGTCACACTGGGTTAAATATGTACACTTGGGTTTTAAGGGGTATTTATTATTTTCTTCTTTTTTTTGGGTTGTATGGAAGCCCCAAACGCAATTTCATTGTTCTTGACAATGACAATAAATAAATAAATACTAATACTAAAATACTACAGAAAATTTGAGAAATACCACTGTTATTCTGTTTTTAGCATGTTAGAAAGAAAGCCACCCTGTGTTTCAGCAGCAATATAGGAAAAACTCAATGAGATATTATTTTAAACATTTGTGTAAATATCCCCAAATGCCTATATTTAGTTCCTTGCACCTTATTTTGACACTCATTGTTGTTTTCTACTACTAACTTCCATTTCGGGTGTAGAAGCTTTTATTTTGATGGGACGATTTCCTGTAAAACTGTTTTTGGCGCAGTTTTCAGCGGCAGTCGCGGGAGTTTGAAATGTGATGGTTTGGAGCCTATAGAGATTTCTTTTGTTATTAGCAGCCCCCTTGATAGAGGCACAAGGTATGGTTATGATATAAATAACGACATGTTTAGATGTTTTTGTGACAGAGGCTACATTTGTTAAATGTTACGTTGAAACGTACTTTATGTTATAAGATTTAGGATTGTAAGAGTGTGGATTTTTATTTATTTTTTGCTTACATGCTGTTTCTATGTATACATCCCCAGCTCTTACGGTGAGATTGATGGTTTACTGCCATTAAACCTTCAAAACATCATCAGTAAAGTGTCCTTCATTCGGGGGGGGGGGGGGGGGGGGGGGGGTTTCGCTACAATTCGAATACATTTGATTTTAGGCAGAAAATCCTGATCTGATTACTAAAAATAAAACTAAAAAGCATCAGAAAAGAGCCATTCTGTGAATAGCTATTGCTAAAATAGAAATATTAAGGATTTACATGTTAGGTAACTTTCAATTCTGCGTGTATGCAGTCAGATCTGCAATAGCTGAAGCCTCGTCTAAACACTTCTGGTAAGCGTGTGTACTTTGTGTGTTACTACGGTATGACAGCATCCGTTGGTGTGACATGCATGTGTGTTGCTGTTTCGACCACAAGTAACATTCAGGCAATATCATTACATGACAACTGCCAATGTGTCCACTTGTGCTGATTCATTGACCCTGAGTCCCGGGGCTTGCCCGGGAAAGAAGGTTCTCCATCAAGCTGGAAGTGAGCAGATGCTGGCCTGAAGCTGACAGCTTTCCAATATGCAAACTTTCTGTGTTTATTTATTTGCTTCTTATTGACCTCAGGTTCAAGCTAAAGGGCCATTTTTTTTCCTTGGAAAAAAAAAAAAAGAAATAAATCATTTTAAAAAAACAGTCATTTTTCCTGTTGGATCATTTGTCACCGGCACATCAAAGTCAAAGACGGGAATAACTTTGAATTGAAAACCTGCTCGACACTGGAGATGGATGCCTTTGAAAGTTGACCCTTTAATACCAATAAGTGCTTATGTCATTCCTGCGACCTCTGACACACACACACACACACACACACACACACACACACACACACACACACACACACACACACACACACACACACACACACACACACACACATTTTTGTTAACTCTGTCCACAACTTCTCCTCTTCACTTCTCTCTACACAGCTTTCCCTCCCCACCTGCTTTAATCAAAGTAATGCCAGCTCATCACAGCGTCATGGGCTGGGTTAAACAACAAGAGAGGTAATGAGATTACACTCAGACTAAAGCACTGCATGTAGTTAAGTTTGTATAGGTGGGAGGGTGCAGCCTCCCCTACTCTGCCTTTGTAAGCTTTTGGAAGGACATTCAAATGAGTTGGCTGAGCACAAAAACATAGCCCGCGCACTACTATTACACCACGCCCCACTCTCTAAAAGGGGCTGCTAGTTACCTTTGGCACTTTCTTGACGTGTCTCAGTTGAAGAGAGGATCACTCTGAGTGCTACTTTGATGTGTTGTTATAACTTTCCGCAGTCTCATCTTCCTGAGACTCTTAAAGTTTCCTGTCTCTCCATGCATCCGACTCCTGGTTCTTTTCTGCATGTTAATGAACTCTGCGATAATCCACGTTGCTTTGATAGACGGGGGTTGGCTCAAGACATGAGGCTCACTGCTTCTGACTTATTTTTATCTGGATGGGCATGCATAATTTGTCTCTGTGTGTTGTGAGGGAGAATAAGGTGAGTCAGAATAGCTGATTCAGATGACAGAAGGAAATACCACAAAACAAAACAATAACACATGGTGTCCTTTATTTAATCCCAAATAATTAGACTCAATAAAGTGCTCCGTATGTTTCACCCGAGCTCACTGTCGCTATGGTTTATTGGTAGAGAAGGTTGCTACCATCAGACCACTAGAATAATCAAACCACAGCTGTCAACTAGGATTTGCCTTTTCATCATTCATCAGCACCTGAACTGTTTGATCCCAATGTGCGCCCCACCATCTGGTTAATATATGTATATGCATCGCTTTGCATTTATCCTACACGTCTCTGGAACTCTAGCAGGGGGTGTGGATCAGTGTGCGTTCAAAAGATTTTCTCTCATTTGTCGTTTTGATGATGGTGGTGGTGGAGAGCGCTGCTGGTTTGAAGTTTCCCATAGGTGCTGTGTTCAGCTGGGTTGAAACGTGATAAATGAGAAAGCCACAGCATATGAAACACACATTTTTCATACTCATTAAACCATTTAGTGACCCCGCTTGCTGTTTGCATGAGAGCTTTGTCATCCTGGATGAGAACACTGCCATCAGGATAGAAATGTTTCAGCACAGGGCAAAATTGATCACTTGGTAATGCTGCGTTGATTTGAATAGAGCCTTCTGTGAAATTGGTTCAAACATACAGAGTACCTGCACTGCAAGGGGTCAAGAGTTCAAACTTTTCCTTTAATTTGTCACACTTCTGCATCCATTTGTATACATACTTCGGGGAGAATGCAGTGCAGAGAGACTTTAGGAAACTAGTTTCTAGTGGCTAAACATATTCCAAATGCAGAGAGACTATGTGTGTGCGTCTGCGTGTGTGCACTTGAATAAATGAAGAAAGGGATCCTAATTTTGTGGTGGTAGGTGGGGGGTCAGACTATAGCAGGATTCAGCTGGGAGTGGAGGTGGGGGTGCGTGGCAGTATGTTCCACAGCTTATATTCAACACGCTGTGCAAAGATATCAGATCCAGCAGCATGGCGTATATGTGCGTAAGCAAGCTTCTCCCCTGCTCCCAGGGGACAGAATAAAACTTCAAAGGCACCAAGATTATCTCTCATTAATGCAGATCAGCGCGTTCCAAATGAACCATGGGAATGCAGCAGCAACACAGATTGTTGTGGGGTGGATGGCTTGGTCTTGTTAGCAAACAGGGTTGTGTCTTTTGTTCCCTCTTGTCTCCACCTCACACTTTTTTCTATGTACACTCTTCATTAAACTCTAAAGCCAGGGCTGTCGCCATCATAGGTGAGCTAGGCTTTCCTGGGACTCCCAACAATCAGCATCTGAGTGTCACAGATGACCACAGAAGAACCTCGCAAGTGATCCATCACTATGGTAACTGGTCGACGGGGACCAACTAGTAATGCAACAATTGATCAATGTGCAAACTGTAATTAAAAGCGCTGCATTAGCAAGTGCCCTGGGAGCAATAGCCATTCCACGTACGTTGTCGTATGCAAGGAGAGAGCCGGTGCGAAAGATGATGGAGGGAGCGGAGAAACGGGGTGAGGGCTACGAGGGATGGAGATGGATATGGGAGGTATTAAAGATGAGCACAGTTAGGAGGCAGGGAGCAAGTGGTGCTGCAGGGCTGCGACGAGTAGGCCTGGGTGAGAAGATCAAAGCTCAAGTGTTACGATGGAGAGATTGAAAAGCACGGGGTCGGGGAAGGCAGAGGAGGGTGCTGCTGGCTGAATATCTAACAAGCAGAAAAAAAGCGGGGAAAGAGAGGTGGAGTGGGGGGGGGGGGGGGGGGTGTTACGAAGGGGTTTACATGAATCAGCTGCAAAAGGGGAAAATATCATGTTTGAATTATGAAACACTTTAGAGGCCTGCCTCTGTTTCGGAGCCAGATGTGCGCGCCAGGCCTTTGCAAATTTAACACTGTTTCCATTACAGCAAACACGAAGTGATGGATGGAGCGAAGGGGAATTAAAATGCGGTCCTTTTGTCTCCCAATCTCTTGCTATATCTTATTAGGCTGCACATCCACTCACATCCTAATTAAAACCCATCTTAAGTCTCGGCAACAATGAATCACAAATGCACCCCCTTAACATGTGTGGGTTCAAGCACACCAAAGTCATAAACCTTGGGTGGGATATTCTTGCAAATCCCTCCGTAAACAATTAGGCAAGTTATAGACTGTTTAATGAGATAAAAGTAGATAAAACCTCGCCTTTTGTTTTTTCCATCCATTGGGACCGTGAGCTCGGAGTTAGTTTGTGTTATCGGGGACGTCTCCCCTGGGGCCAGTGCACGGCTGGAGAGCTCCAGGCATTAACGCATGCCGCTCAGTCTCGGCTTGTGTGCGGAGGGGTCTACATGTGTGGGCGTGTGTTTCAACTTTGGCGCGATGCTCCAGGTACAAAACCAAGCAAGTTTATCCAATTTGTCTTCTTTTTCAGCTTCTTTCTTTTCTCCTTCTCCTCAGCCCCCTAAATACCTGTAAGGCATCCACTTCCGAGCTTCGCACACCTTCAGACAGCAGCACAGCAGAGGCACGTTTCAATTGCCCAGTAGGCGGCAAATTAAACAAGGCTGTGAAGGAGAAATTCCTCCCTCTCCCTTTTCATTTGAATTTGTGATTGCTTGCCGCGGTGTTGCTGTCTGCCGCCACACATTGGGAAGCATGAAATGAGAGGAGCTTTGGTGTTTATTGAGACTCATGCATTGTTGAGCGGACGGGATACAGTGAAATCTCATTTTCATTCACGGCAGCCAGAACTCATTCTAAACAATGTGGCAGGAGTGCTGCTACAACAGACTAGAGAGAATAACCCAAAAACAGTTTAAAGAATTACCCCCACACACGCACTTTCTTCTGTCTGCCTGTCTTTATCTCAGTCTTCAGCCCCCTTATTAATTCCTCTCTCATAGTCCCTGTTTGCTAGTTATCACACATCATCCACTAATCGAGAGAAAGGGCTCCGTTCTGTCAACAAGCCCGCACATCTCCGAGATCTTATCCACCCTTTACACATGTCTGCAAATATTTTGTCGCCATAAATGATTCATGTGTCTTTGCATCTGATGGCGGAACTCATATCCTTGTTTGCTCGTCCTCGCCACTTTAAATGTGATGCGGCTGTTTTATATAAGACCGCAATTACTAGCGTCGCGGGATAACCGGGGAGGAAAGAGGCAGAAATGTCACCACACTCGAACGAGCTAAACCGGCTAAACGATGACAAGAATTCTTCCTGCCAGATAAACAGACTAACAGGCAATCCGGGTGTTTTCAACGTACACTTCGCGCTCCTCATTAGGGGGCGGCTAATGCGAACATTTTCGCTGGGCAAATTGGCAAGACATCAAAGTCTGTTGTGATATAGTGATTGGGTAAGGGTAAAAATCAGATCATAAACTCTTATGACCATATTAAGTGATACATGTTGTTTTATTTTTCATCTCTTTTCTGACATCAAAGAGTGCGTACTGGTGAGGGTCATGCATTTTAAAAGCAAAGATCAGGTTTCCTTATGGTACTCCTTTTCCAGCATGTCACTCGAGCTTTGTCTTGGACAGTGGTTCTTAACCTGGGTTCGATCGAACCCTAGGGGTTCAGTGACTCAGTCTCAGGGGTTCGGCAGAGCCTCCGCCATGACATGCATGGCTCATTTTGTGCACCAGTAAAAAAAATCACATTTTATTTTTCACTAAAGAGGGGTTCAGTGAATGCGCATATGAAGCTGGTGGGGTTCGGTACCTCCAACAAGGTTAAGAACCACTGGTCTAGGATTAGGGTTTTTTTAAAGGTTCTCAGTCATCCAGGTCATCGTGGTCTTCAAGAAACGTCTTCAAGTAACTTAAAGAAGTCCAGACGCTTTTCTTTGCAAGCTCCTTTGACTAGGATTAGGGTGTCACTGCATTTGTGTTAGGGTTTTTTTTGTTTGTTATGTTTTTGTGCACAGTGGCAGAATCATTTTGTCTTTTTTTCTTAGCTTTTTTTTTCTTTTAAAATACATCCACGTCGTGTCAGAGCCGCAGAGCCCCCTTCCCCCCGCCTCCCCTTTACTAATTTTTGTCTTGGCTAATGACGCGTTCGTCTTCGGTCACCTTCAACACCCGGCCTCTCAAAGCAGTTCTTGACAGATGCTCTCACTTTCTAGAGGCCGCCGGTGTCAAAAACGTCTGGGTGGAGTGGCAGTGTAAATACCAACAACCGATGCTTCTCTTCAGGATAATCACCACCGCTGCTGGCCTGCTCCTAGCGCTCACTCTTGCTTCTCTCCTTTATTTGCAGCAGGTGGGGGGTGTGTATTGTCTTATCTGGATGCGTGCAAGCTTGCATCTATGTGTGATTAATCTACTGAGCAAAAGGTAGGGTGCAATCACCGCTCCATTTGCGAATAGTAAAGGACTCTGTGACCATGAAGGGGAAACGGGAAATGGGAGATGGCGTGTCCAGTATTTTGGCAGGGTAATGGAGCCTAAGAAGTTATTTAGGACCAGCTCTGCCCTGTCACATGCCTGTCACACCGCTGGCTCGCCGGTGTCACATCCGATGCGCGTCTGGTTAAGCGCGGCGCCCGTACACTGGCATCTCCCATAGTCTGGCGTCAGTCAAAGACAACACACATCACAATCAAAAATACGTACGCGCTTGTAACATTGCATCAGAGACATGGGAACGGAGCCGCAGCAAGCCCAGCAAAGCCATCAATTCTGTCCCCTCAAGATAAACATCCTCTAGACACTGTGACATTTTCCTCAATGCAAGCTAAGTGTGAAGGATGCAAATGCGCATCGTGGTGCGCGTGCTTGGTTTATGTGTGTATATCCGAGTGTTTTATTTATGCATGCAAGAAATAACGGGCCTTTTATATAAAGAGCAAAATTAATGTGTGACCCCGCTGTACTGGGTAATAAATCACTCCTTGTGAAGGATGAGAGTTTCTTTTTTTTTTCCTCAAGCTCCCCTCCCTAAAATGTTACCATTAGCATTTTGTTGTGTTGTGTCTTGATAAATGATTGCAAGATTTATGCAAAGAGAATTAGATGATGCCAAGTGTTTCTGGCACGGTCATGAGAGTCATGTCAAACTCTCCAGCTTTTGATCAATGAGAAAAGAGCAGTAAGTTGACTTCATCTGACTTGACATGTACTTTTAACTCCCTGTCAAGTTGGATTTAATTATTTGTTATTTGTCTTTTTTTTTATCCTAAAAGAACTGTAATATTGGTCTTGCTGACGCACTTTAGACAGGACATTACACAATCTAATGGCTACGACAGAAAGCAGTTTCTCCTGTCTCCGAGGTTTTCATTCCCATTAGTGTCCACAGCTTAACTTTTAGAGGCAAGCATAATGACTTATTTTTAATGTTAATAAACTGAATAATTTAGACATAACGACACATTTCCAGCCAATTTATGTCTTTTTAGCCTTCATGTTTTTAACAAGGCAGAAATGTAATCAATCCAGACTTGGGTAACTTTAGCCCAGCAGTATATATATGTATCTTGTTGGTCAGACCACCACCACAGGTTTCACTTTCACTCTCCACCTCCCTGTGCACCATTTGTCCTCCTTCTCCCTTTCCACACCCTGTGCGAGGTTGAATTAATGTTTGACTGTGGGAGGCTTGTAGATGGCAAATGTTCACATTCATTATGCATGACTTCCATGTTGCTGTTAATTTCTCGGAGCCAGCCAAGTCGAGGAAATGATTTTGTACATTATGTTTGTTTAATGAAATTGTCACACTAATGGAAGTGAGAGTGAATAAGATGGAGATGACTGTTTCTGTTTGTCGTTTTTATGACCTCTTTTTTTTTTATATCATAACTGGTTTTCACATCGCCACCCTCGCCCAGTATTTATGGACCATTGCAATACTCCAGGAGCTCAGACACCAAAATGACTTTAGTTGAATTCTTTAAAATTGTTCATCTGCCCAAAGATGATGGTGCTCTCAGCATGCTGTCATTCTTTTTTTTTTTAATATCAAAATTTAATTCATACTATACAGTATGTGTATTGTTCCAGACCAAACTCCAATCACCAGGGCTGAAAACAAAGCAAATGGTGACTGCAGTTTCTTATTTGGCCACTTTAATGAGGCTGGATCCAAAAGTAATAGAATCCTAATAGACTTCAGTGTTAAAAATTTGCAGTTTTCCACAAGAAATACTTGATTTACTGCACAGTCTGACTTTGGTGTGTACAGATATTTAGGTATTTTTTCCTGCCATGCCAACACTTTTAAATCAATCTTCAAAGGTTGATTCTGTTCATATGTAAACAGTGATTCTGAGGTGAAGAAACTAAGATGCATACCATCTGGTTTCTGGTGCAGGGAGAGGGGAAGATAACGTGTGTTTGCTTAGTGAGCTCTATGACCAGAGATGGCTCACAGACAACTGAATTATTCACAGACCAGCAAAAGGAAATCCAGACAATCAAAATACAGTTCACAGATCGATGCATAATTCCAATTAGATGTGCCCGGAACACACACTTTATATAAAAGTTGCACTTGATTTCGGTGATGTCATCTATGGTTTTGGGTTTGTGAACTGCTGTTTTGATGCTTCAAGTTTAGCATTATTAGCATTTAGCACCTACCAAGGGACTGACCATCTGATAAGCAGCGGTCACGAGGAAAAAATGTCTGTTCTGTGAGCAGTTGCGAGGGCGTACTGTAGGTTGCTGGTGTTCTAAGTGAAATTGATTTCTTAAGCCACATTCACACAGGCTAAGAGAGCAATCAGTGACTTTCTGGTTAATTATGTGTTGTTAGGGAAAAGTGTGTGTTCAAGGTTCACTTGTTTGTGAGCGGTTGCAGGAGCTGCTACCGTGAAATTGTTTGCAAAAAGGTATATAGTACTGTTGCTTTGGTTGCCGACAGTTTGCATGTAAGACACCGGGTTGTCTGCCAGCTCTGTGTCCAGGGGTAGTGGAACATGTAATGCAAACCTAAAACAGAGACTGTTAACTTTCAGTGTAAAAGTTGTGCCTTTTGAATTGTGTTGGTTGCAGCTATAAGGCACAACTTTTGCTTTGAACATTCTCCAGTTATGATTTGCTTCACACTTTTTCTATTTTCCCTACAGCTCAGAGAGTAAATGGTGAGCTTTTTGAACACACGTACTCCGGGCAGTTCCATGACACTCACCACAGTGAGCTTTTTGATAAAGTGTCCTCTTTGTGTCCAGCAAACCCCACCAACCCCTCACAACCAGTTGGGCAATACAAAATATTTCCATTGCAACTGGAGGTTGGTAAGGGGTTACCTGCCAGTCTCTGGGCCTGTGTGACTCAGAGACTAACATCCCTATAGGGATGTTAGTCTAACTTGTTAGTCTAACTATTATGTTAGTCTAACTATTGGTCAACAACCACTGATAAATGGCCACGAGTACCATTCACAGAGAGTTGGCTGCAATCACAGCATTGTAAGATGGCGAAAAATGTACCCTTAGGCCGCCTCCTCGATTCAGAGACAGTCTTTCCCTTTTCACGTAAATGGCCTCCTTGACTCCGCGCTCAAACCAGTGTTCCCCCCTTTCCAGGATGTGAACATCCTCATCATTGAAAGAGTGTCCACTGGCCTGTAAGTGTAAATAGACTGCAGAGTCCTGGCCTGATGAGGTAGCTCTTCTGTGTTGTGCCATCAGCTTCGCCAGAGGTTGTTTGGTTTCCCCGATGTATAAATCAGTGATCAGTGGTGGTTGACCAATGGTCATGAGAATTTGCATAATTATGATGAAGGAACTGACCTCCCAGCCCATTGTTCCTTCAGTGAGCTGTTTCAGTCATTATGCAAATGTACTGTTTATAAGATTGGGGAAACCTGAAGTCAGCTGAGACTGAAGAAGTCACTTGGATGAGTGACAAAATGTTTCTCCCAATGAAAACACTACGTCCAGATGAACAGAATCAACCTTTGGAGATTTACTTACCTGGATGATTGAGAATGCATCAAGACTTTTTAAACCAATCTTCAGCTGTCCTTGAGACACAAGTGGTTGACAGAGTGGCATTAGTCAGTGTTTAAGCACTGCTTAATTTATCAAAAAAACAAAAAGGTACCAAAAAGGCATCGGCTGTTCCATTACTTCTGTAGGTAAAACCATTTTTTAAGCTTATTCTTTACATGTCCATGCATAACACTGCATTTAATGTAATGATGAATTAAAGATGCAATTTGTTAATCAAACTAGTTGGCTAGTTCCACAGTTAGGGATGTTAGTCTCTGGGTCACACAGGCCCAGAGACTGGCAGGTACCAACCTCCAGTTGCAATGGAAATATTTTGTATTGGCCAACTGGTTGTGAGGGGTTGGTGGGGTTTGCTGGACACAAAGAGGACACTTTATCAAAAAGCTCACTGTGGTGAGTGTCATGGAACTGCCCGGAGTACGTGTGTTCAAAAAGCTCACCATTTACTCTCTGAGCTGTAGGGAAAATAGAAAAAGTGTGAAGCAAATCATAACTGGAGAATGTTCAAAGCAAAAGTTGTGCCTTATAGCTGCAACCAACACAATTCAAAAGGCACAACTTTTACACTGAAAGTTAACAGTCTCTGTTTTAGGTTTGCATTACATGTTCCACTACCCCTGGACACAGAGCTGGCAGACAACTCGGTGTCTTACATGCAAACTGTCGGCAACCAAAGCAATAGTACTGTATACCTTTTTGCAAACAAATTCAGTAGCAAAACAGTAGCAGCTCCTGCAAATGCTCACAAACAAGTGAACCTTGAACACACACTTTTCCCTAACAACACATAGTTAACCAGAAAGTCACTGACTGCTCTCTTAGCCTGTGTGAATGTGGCTTAAGAAATCAATTTCACTTAGAACACCAGCAACCTACAGTACGCCCTCGCAACTGCTGACAGAACAGACATTTTTTCCTCATGACCGCTGCTTATCAGATGGTCAGTCTCTTGGTAGGTGCTAAATGCTAATAATGCTAAACTTAAAGCATCAAAACAGCAGTCCACAAACCCAAAATCATAGATAATAATAATAATAATAATAATAATAATAATAATAATAATAATAATAATAATAATAATAATAATAATGGATTGCATTTATATAGCGCTTTTCTAGGCACCCAAAGCGCTTTACAATTTCACTATTCATTCCCTCTCACATTCACACACTGATGCAGGCAAACCACAGTTGTCATCACAGAAATCAAGTGCAACTTTTATATAAAGTGTGTGTTCCAGACACATCTAATTGGAATTATGCATCGATCTGTGAACTGTATTTTGATTGTCTGGATTTCCTTTTGCTGGTCTGTGAATAATTCAGTTGTCTGTGAGCCATCTCTGGTCATAGAGCTCACTAAGCAAACACACGTTATCTTCCCCTCTCCCTGCACCAGAAACCAGATGGTATACATCTTAGTTTCTTCACCTCAGAATCACTGTTTACATATTCTTGCATCATCTGATGAATGGAAACTTTCCATTTTAATCACAGTGTTAAAATAATTTGTGACAGTTAAATTGGAATCGGAATTGAATCTAATGTGCAGAAAGGGAAATCGAGCCATTTGACAATCAGCCAATCCATGGTTATGACAGGTTTACTGACCCCCAGTTATGTTAGCTTAGAAAATGCAGTGCTCTCAAAAGCTACTGTATTCACAAGAGACAAACATAAAAAGAGAAACAAAAGCGTTGTAAATTTAAAACATAATATCATGCTGTAACTTTTTTACTGTGTTGTTGCATAATTTAACCTATAATAAAGTTTATCTGGTGGAAAGGGAATTCTTTCTTAAAATATTCTTGAAACACAGTAAAACTTAGCACTGTTAGCATGTTTTTTCAGTGATAAACAGCTTTCTATTTTGAGGGGAAATTGAAGCTCACTTCTGCCAGTAAACTGTAACATTGGATACTTGTTGTGAAGATTTAATAAAGGACTACCATTCAAAGCAATCACATGATTATAAATAATTCATCAGTTTGTTATTTTTTTATTCAAATATACGTAAATAAAGGAAGGCAGCATCTCCTTGCATTGTTAACACGCTTGCACTTACACGAAAAAAACCTGTACATGCAAATTTCAGAGTTTTGATCATTATCATATTGAAGAAATTCACCTGAAGTGTACATTCCCCCCCCAAAAAAAACATTACCTACATGGGCCTCATCCATTTAACTTTCACATATCAGCATTAATCCTTTGTACACAGAACTCTTTCTGCAAATACCTAAGTGTTATGCACATGTGAATAGTATGTGTGCCTTAGTGTGTGTGTGTTTATTGCAGTGGTGCTGATGCTGCCTCTAACCCAAAATCCATCACTGAGTCCAGCCATGCGATTACAGCCTGCCATGGGAAACGCTGACTACTGCTGCTACTCTATTAGGCAAAGTGCTTGTGTGTGTATGTGTGTGTGTCTGTATGCGTGTCTGTGTGTGTGTGTGCGTGATTGAGAGAAATGGAAAGAGAAAGAGAGAGAATGGGTATTATCCCAGACCAGGTGCTAAGTGCTTCTCACTACCCTCTTTTCGGTCCAGGACCATTTTCTCACATGCCACACCTATCCCTCACCACTCCGGGGCTGTGAATCAGTCCTTCCTGCAGAAGACAGAGATTACCGTATGCTGCATTGCAACGGATTGATTTCTTCTTTGCTGCTTTCCATCCTATCTCCCCTACCCCACTCAACATCCTTCTGGTGTCTCGTCTTCTATTCCCTGTAAATAAGTTTGTCCAAAAAGTCTTTACCCACTGTTGACTTAAAAAAAAAAACAAATCCAAAAACATCTGCTGGGACAGATATGTGAAAATGCGTGCGCTCGCATCGATAATGTATGCCACACGTGTGTACATTTATGTGTGTAAGTGTAGGAGGCTAGGCGGGCTGTGAAATAGGGATTGATGTGTCCATTTGGAGACAGGTGTTTAGATGTGACTGAGGGCTGCGGCAGCGTCACTCTGTCTCGGTCTGCTGCCTCTGTCGGCACGGCTCTACCACTGGCCTTGATTACTTGTTGTTATTGGAGTGTGAAATCTGAATATGCTTTTTCATCACTCAAATGTTGCCTTGTGTTGGTGGAAGAGGTGCAGCAGTAGGAGCAAAGTGTTTGGTTTTATGATGTTCGTAGTTGCTTCCTGACTGGAAGTTTGAACTGATGGTCTCTTATTAGTTTCAAGTTTTTAGGCTCTAGGACTGAACTTATAGTCTTGTAAGTATTTTTCCTAGATATCAATTGTAACTAGAGGCTAAAATGCTGACTTTGTCTCTCTTAAAATAGTTAAACATCAATGGGAAAAACAATTAAATTTTATAAATGCAACTTGGTTTTGATTCTACAAGACACAGGAACTCTGAGGATCTGGATTGTTCACTCTTATATGAAAAGTCTACTCCTAATTATATTTTTTGATGAAAGTGTTTCATCACACAATAAATGTTCCTTCCTTCAAGTGGCACCTTGAGGTAGGTTTAAACTACAAATCCTCAAAGCCACAAATTTGAGCAACACCTTTAGCAAATCCCCTCAACTTTGAAGATCTGCAAGCTTTTTATCTAACAACCTCATCAGGATCAATCCCCAGTTCACAAATATTAGTATGGTGGTGCAGTAAGCTAAGATGATGACATTAGATCATCTAAACGTCAGTATGTGAGCAACGTCAGTTTTGATGAGGTGAAATTTACCTTAAAGCAACCCTGTGACTACAGTCACCGCAGTCTTAAACTTTTCTAGATATTACCTAAAGGAGCTAAATGCAAATGTCCAAATCATCTTGAACTCAGATTAGGGAGCCTTTAACCTGCCAGCTACCAGGTAAAAAGTCCATGAGATGTACAGTTTTCCACATGTGAGAATAACTGTCCAGTAAATTCTAAGAAAGTTCATATCATGTGTCATGTATCATGCCTGCTTCCTCCAGACAGAGTATTTCCATTGTGAGAGTGTATCAAACCTATCTCGTCTTGTGTAATGTCCTGAAAATAGCTACAATGATACTAGTGTGGCTGTCCATTATTCATTCCATCCATCCATCCATCCATCCATCCATCCATCCATCCATGCAGTATGTGCAGTAGCCCTGGAGCCGATCCGAGCTGTCATAATACATAAAGTTAGTATACACACTGGACGGGCTGCTAGTCTGTTGTAGGGCTAACATACAAAGGCAGACAACCATTCACGCTCCCATCTACAGCCAATTTAGAATAGCCAGTTAACCTAACATGCATATCTTTGGACTGTGGGTGGTAACCAGAGAGAACCCACACAAGCGCCAGAAGAATATGCAGACTTGCAAACTCCAGCTGGTGGAAACCACCAGTAGATCCAAACCCAGGACGTTCTTGCTGTGAGGCAACAGTGATAATCACAGCACCACCGTGTTGCCCCTGCAGAGTCTCGGTTTTATTCAAATAACTCTTTTCATACCGGCGTACTCGCAAACATTCAAAAGAATCAAAGCTGTTTTTGTAACTGAGTTTACTTTCCTCTGCCCTCGTGGCAGATGGTATTTGCCATACCACCCTATAAGTGTATCCATGGGTTAAGACTTCCTCTAAATGACCTCATGCTGTAAGCTGACAGCCAGACAGTTGAGCGTTTAAATAGCTGGAGTGTGTTATAAAAAGACAGAGAGCACCTGGTAAAAGTCTATTAATCTTCAGGTGCTTGGAGGAGACATTCGTTATCAGAGCTTGGGAATTAAACATGAGCATGAATTCTTCAGAGGCGCAATATAAAAGAGTTGGATAATTTTAGAAGGGATCACTCCACCTGTAATTTTAGCTCCCCTCAAAGGCCTCTCTGTCTCTGCCGTTTAGAACTAATGCCTTTTGGAATTTGAAAGCTGTGTTCTCCAATATGTATTCACAAAGTGGATTAAAGAGACTCAATAGTTCAGGTTTTGTTTTTCATGTGATTAAGTGAAACCTGTGAGAGCGATTCGATTTTCCACCAAAGCATGGAACGTGAAAGGCAAAAAAAAAAAAAAAAATCATATAAACACTTGCAACAATCACAGAAGGAGCTTTTGACTAGGAAATAAGAAATATTTGGCAGTGTAGTTACTGTGGCTGGTTTTGAATTAGGTCGCAAAATTAATGCCTGTTAATGCATTAAATGTGGCTATCGTTCAATCTTTGTGTCACTGAGTGAAACCTGCTGCTTGGTTTCTTCTTTTTTAAATACACAAAGAAGCAGCAGGTGTGTTTGTGTTACCGGGATTTCCCTGTGATGTTTACAGCCGTCTGCAGGAATCTGCAATATCGCAGAATGGAGTGATTGATTATTCCTACCGTGGCACTGACTGGTTTACAACGATTAGCCTTTGACCTCGCATGTGAGAGATCACATCAACCGCTGAGAGGAAGGTATGGTGGGAAACGGGATTGTCCTATTTTACTGTCCTATTATCGCAGCACTGTCAGGAAGGACTGGAGAGAAAGGCAGAGGGTGGGAAAAAGGGTGGGGGAAAGGAAACACAACAGAGACAAACAGAGGGAGAGAGGGATTAATCAACAAAGAAGCCGGGTTAGAGAGAACAAAGCGACTGGAAAACACCGGGAATCAGGGGTCCAAATTGCGTCCTAATTCTAATGTTTATTTTATCTGAGGTGGCAGGTGTGTCGGATCCACAACTTTGCGGTGATGCTCTGGTCCTTTCTCCGGCTGACTATGTGGCTCACCTAGAGATAAGTCTGTAATGAAGCCAGATGGGAATAACACAGACGACCAAAGGAAGCCTCCGGCCTCAGCCAGACTGTTACTTCCATTTCTTTCCTACCCTTTGTTTCACAACATAAATTTGTTCCTCTATCTCTGTCCTGCTGGCTCTGTTTGTTTAGCGACTGCAGATGAAAGAAAATAAGTTGCGCCGATTCCCAGTGGGCAGTCGAATCCCTCCCCCCCGGACGCCCTGTGTTTGTATTATCACGCAGACCTGCTTCAAGTAGGGAAAATTTAAGCAGTGGAAGCCAAATGTTGACTTTCAAAGCAAAACAATCACGTCTAACATCAGTTGGCGTTTCATCATCCCAGACTAATAGAAGACATGTGGGATCGCGAGACGTCATCCGTACATTTTGAGGAACTCAAGGTTGAACAGGAGAATCTAATCAGCAAAGGTCTAATTCACTGCAGAGAAGCAAGCAAAGGTGTGGTTTTACTTTTACTGAGAAAAAATGTTTGTCACCACTATAGCTCATCTTTGAAAAATACAAGGCACATAATGCATTGCATGTCTTTAAGGAACTTTCTGAAGATGAAGCAAACAGCTGATCTCATTTTATGTTTGGTAAATCATTGCCAGCTGTAACCCTTAACCCTTTTTTTTTTCAGATCAGAAAAGCTAAATGCCCCAGAATATTTTTCAGACAAAGGTGAGGTCACTGACATAGAGAAGAAGAAAAGACATGTTCTTGAAGTGTTAAGGTTCAAATATTGGGGAAGGAGAGTACAAACAACCATGGTCCAGAACTTGGTCAAACAATTGATTTTAATGAATACACGCGTGGGGGAACCAGTGCCTGTTCACAGACATTGCTGATCTCCGACTACTCAAAACATAAACAGATATTTTATACCATCAGGGCTTGAATTTACTGACGCCCCCTCATGTGTCACAGATAGACTTCATACATAGGTCACATCAAAACCACAATGACTTTTAAGACAGTTTAAAAAGAACATTGTCTTCTATCTTCATAGCAGATGTTTCCTGTCAACCTTTTGACTTCCAGTTCTCGTCACAAGACACTCATCCTGCAAAACACTGTTCCTCTTTTTGCAGAGACAAACATAACTAACCTCTCACCTATAAATGATTCTCTCTAACTGAGTGTGTGTGTGTGTGTGTGTGTGTGTGTGTGTGTGTGTGTGTGTGTGTGTGTGTGTGTGTGTGTGTGTGTGTGTTAACCACAATTGCCCCCTATTTCACCTCGCCGACTAGCTCCCGACCTCTCTCCAGACAGACAGAAGCCACTCTCATATATTTAATAACCGAACTGAAACTATGTATATGTTGAATAAATGTTTTAATCAGGAACCTCTACCAAAAGCTTAATCAAAGAATATAAAAGTATAAAAGACAATTTGAATAACCTAGTTATTCACATAGCCTCGTCCAAACAGCTCCTCAGAATAACCTGCACTTAGACTCTGCTTTCGGTTTCACTTCTGTAAAAGGCACACTCTGCAACCCTGCAGTTTCCTGTCACTCTGACTTTGGACAGAGTGTACTCAGAATCAACAAAATCAGCACATACACACTTAAGATTATAACAAGCATTCAAAAGCATTTAAGATTATAGATTCGACTCAACAGTTTAAAGTGGTTATAACTGCACCTGTAATAAAGGCTAATTGGGTACCAAAATGTTTAAACATCTGAATGCACTATCAATGCTGTAGATTATATTATTAATGCAATGGTAATGATGATGATTATTAACAATAGCAGCAAAATACCTCTCCACTCTCAATAGAAGCCTGACAGTTCCTTCTAGATGCTCCGAAATCACCTTTGACTCACTGTGGACTGAGAAAACTGGATGCTGATGAAGACAAGTGAACAAATCGGTCTGGTTTGTAGAATCCTCCCACAAGGCTAAATGCTAAAACAGCTCCATCGGGACATAGACGGGAGGATATGCTGTCTGGCACCACAGACAGCATATCTTGTTGGCAGTGTATCATTTGGGGCCTCTGGAGCTTTTTTCCACACATCCACAGTCAGCGATGTGGCTCTTCTGCAACAATGTTTAGATGTGTGAATATCAGAACTAAAGATTTCCCGGACATCACATGACATTGTCATGCAGTGAGAGCCTGCTGGCTGTGCATCACAGAAGGCTGAGAACTGAAGGTGACAGAGCGTGTGCAACAGTGGCCCCTAAACTCTGAGACTCTCTCCCGCTGAGCGTGAGATCTGTGGACTCGGTGGTCTCTTATGAAAAGCAAAAACTTTTCTTCGTGTACCAACCTGTTCACTAATCTGATTATTCTTTTGGACCAAAGTTGGACCCTATTATCTGAAAAGAAGCAGTCATACTGGATGCATATAAGCAAGTTTATGCATCCAGTTTATGCAGTGAATGGCTCAGTATCCCAGTAATCCATGGCAAAGAGAACTCAGCACTCACAAACATGCCATAGCAATATTTAACCAGTTTAAACTCCCTTCAATGCAATCAGAGATGTGTAGCTGGTGTGTGTGTGTGTGTGTGTGTGTGTGTGTGTGTGTGTGTGTGTGTGTGTGTGTGTGTGTGTGTGTGTGTGTGTGTGTGTGTGTGTGTTTGTGCGCACCCACTCTTATAGTAGAAAAGACAGTTGTACCGAGACTGCTCAGTGTAGCAGGTGTAAGCACAGACGCGCTGACAGCACTGTGGGTTTGAAAGCTGGCTGGTACGATCGTGTGTGTGTGTGTGTGTGTGTGTGTATTTGGATGTTTTTAGGGAGAATGGATTTTGCATTAGTGCCCTTGTTTCCTTTTTCTCCCCTCCTTCCCTCTCTCTCTTGTCCCTCTATCCCACACCCTCTCTCCTCCTATTATTCTCATTCTGCACTAGAGGGCCGTCAGTGAACCCTGAATGCATTATGCTGTCTGCTCCATTGTTTGTGCTGTTTCTCTGTGCCTGTGCCCCACTCTCTCCCAATATTTGTTTTCATTAATCACAATGGGTGCCTGCTGCGGGTGTCTTGATGGCTTTTTTGGTCGTCTTTTGTTCCGCGGCGCAGCTTTTGTCTTTAGGCATTGGCTTTCCCTGTTTTGTTTGTGTGCCTGTGTTTGTGTTGGCATCTGCGCGAACATTCATATATGCTGACATGTGAGCACTTAGACAAGGATAGAGGTGGGAAGGAACGGGACGTCACGCACATTTCCCTGTCCGCACACTCTGCAATGTATCCCTCCTCCTTTTATGTTTTCCTCTCATCTGGGCCAATTAATGCTCCTTATTTTGCCAAACTACTGTGTTTTCTGTTACAACACTTCAAAATGCACAAATTTTCTCATATTTCACTGATGCTTTCATGTGCATCTCAGATGAGTAGTTGAAGGACAAATATGGTTTCTTTTTATCATGTATATTTCCCATTAATGGGTATATTCTGACTCTACGGGTCATGCTAACTTTGCTTTTTTCCAATTTAGGAGTACAGGTTTTGGGAAACAAAAACAGCATGGCAGTGTAAACAACTCATTTTAAGGTGGCTATAGTGTTAGAGCTTTCCAAAAAAGCACAAATTGCCTGATTTGTTTTCAAGTCTTACCTGAAGTATACACAGAAATTAGCTGTCAGGAATGGACACTTTGCATTACGGATAACTTCAGGCAGATACAAGCTCTACAAATCCCATTTCATGTGTATCTTTGTTTAGCTGCAGTGCACGTTTTCTTTTTCTTCACATCATCTCTTCACATGTTTCTCTCCTTTGCCTCCATTATTAAGAACTTTGTCAGTTTCTTTGGTCCAGATGGGCGGTGTTGCCATAAGGTGGATAAATAAATCATCTCTGAAGAAAAATTTAAACTTGTCTGTTGTTTTCTTCCCTCCCACCAGTCTGCTCTGATTCCATGTTGCCTCTCTTCCCACTTTCGTTTCCTTTCACCTTTTTTTTTTTAACAGATTTTCATGACCCTCTGCTTGTCTGCCTTCCTCTGATGTGTGGTTCACTGATTTTTTGCTTTCTTTTTCCATTCTGTGTTTCAGGGGTCCTTGTCTTACCACATGCAGGTGCACACTTTTGCCACCTCACCTGAAAACTATGGATTTGGCTACTGTTAAAATTTTCAACTGCTCCACAGGATCAATTCCAATTAAATATCAAATACTGCTTCTATTTTCTCTCTAGTCTCTGGCTGCTTTGCAGTCTCACAACAGCATGTGATCCAGAATTTGCTCTATGTTCTCCTTTAACCCCAAAGCTCATCAAACGTTAGTAAATTGAACAATTTATTAATTTAGCAAACTGGGCCTTCAGTAATATGTGGAAGGACCATAGACAGGCACAACACCCTGGCACTTCTTACTCATGCTGGTCACGAGTTTTGTCACACTGCTGGGCGATGGCATCACATTCTTCAAGCATTTGTTGCAAGTCAGCTAATGTGGTTGTGTTGGTCAGTGTTGCATGAACAACACACGTAGGCTGATCCCACAAGTGTTCAGTGGGGCTGAGGTCAGGACTGCAGGCATACCATTCCATCCTCTCCACTCTTAGATTCTGGAGGTAGTGTCTGATAAACTCTGCTCTTTGGGCGCAAGTCATCATAGAGGATAGGATTCAGTCCCACACTGACATATGGAATCTCCACTGGTTGCAGAATCTCATTTTGATATCTCTCAGCATTGAGATTGCCTCCATTGATGACAAGTCTTGTTTTCTCAGTGAGGGTGACCTCACACCATCACACTTCCTCCAACAAAAGCTGTTATCCTAGCAGTACAGCAATCAGCACAGTGTTCTGTGCATCTTCTTCATCCTTTGGACCTATAATTCAGCTGCCATAGGCAGAATCTCCATTAAGCTCCAGAGACACCAGAGGTGCTCTCACCTTATCCTAGAGAGCACTGGGATGAGGTGAAAAGGGAGATTGGCATTGTGGATGTGCAGTCAGCAAATGTGCAGCAACTGGCTGATCCCATGATGTCAATATGAACAAAAATCTGTAAGGAAGGTTTTCCAGCATCTTGTTGAATCTATACCATAACATGGATAGCCACCTCATGCAACACTGAAGTAAAAGTGACATATCAGCTGTTCAGCAAAACTCACTAAATAAAGCTTTCAGCGACTTTAAGAAAAGTGGATTTGAAGAAGTGGCAGCCAGTGGTAGCTGTACACTTATCTCTTTTCTTTCACTTTTTCACCTGCATGTTGCATCATTTTGAACACCAACCTGTGAGTGTGTGCCGGTCTGCATTTGTGTTCAAGTGTTTGTATCTGTCTGCATTTAAGTATGAGAGTGTGTACTTGAACCCAAATCCAGGGTATGTCAAATGATGTGGCATCAGTGGACAAGGCAGCATAAAGACAGCTTTTTCTCTCCCCCCCCCTTTTCTTTTTTGGAAATCTCACCCAAGGCAATGCTTGTGGATAATAATGTGTCTATCTGTGTGTATGCCTGCAAGTATGTCAGTGTCTATCAGCTAGAAGGGGAGCTGATAAGAGCTCTTGGGATATTGCTGTCCTCACACACTTTTCGAACAAGGACCGTCCTTCCCAAAATGGAAATTGAACATTGAGGCCTTGACCTGCTTATATCATCAGTACAGTAAATGACTGTTGCTGTATTTGGTACACATACAGCAATTTTTTAAAGTATGTTTTTGCAGTTTGAATACTTGCAGGCACTTGCTTAACACTATTTATCTATCATTAACACATGATAAATGGAAAAGCACCTGCAGTCTCATGCTATTTTCACATACAAACTGGATACAACATCAACATGATCAAAATCAAGGTATTTTTTAGAAGCTGTCCTCTGCCATGTATCGCACAACAGGAGATGGTATGCTTCACATGCATGCTGCCTGGTATCTGCAGGGGGGTGGACACATGAAGCGTAATCACTCGTTTTGAATTCACTGATAATTAACTGCACTATTTTCACATATTAGGTGCCGTAGGGCATCACATGGACGTGGCATGTTAGTGACAGTTTAATATCCTGAGTGCATCGAACATTTGCATCCATTTGCAAGACGACTGGACTTTTTTTAAACTTTCACTTAAAGAACTCCAGTTTCCTTTTTAAGCTCCTCAGATGACCATGGCCTGGATGACTGAGAGCATAAATTGACATACTTACATTTACCTCCTTTGGGTAATGTTTAAAAAAGATCAGAGCTGCAGTGCAAATTGGCTTGGTAAAAGTCACAGAGGCTATTCTAAGAGTTTACAGTCTGTTGTGCTCACATGGAGAGCCTGCTGCTTGTCCTGATATGCGTTATGCTCTTTTGCATGAGTCCTCATTTTGCTGGACCTCTAGAATAAGGACTTAGAATTCAAATTTAACAGAGCCACAATAACTTCTAATTGGCGTCAGTGGCTTTGCCCAAATTATGAAAACAAAATCCCCAAATACACAAAGGTATGCAGACAGGATGAATACTCATGGCCATTTAATAAGACTGCAGATATCTCAAATTAATAATGTAATTGGACAGTGTTACACACATAACCCTACAAGCCAAGCCAAAGAAAAGACCTAGCTAATCTGCACACACACAGCACACTGTTTAAAGTAGTGGACATTCGCAAGTCCCTCTGATCCCCCTGATTAAAGAAATCCATCCAAGCTTCTAAAAGAGAGAGAGATCATTCATTTGTGCATGTTATATTATGCCTCTGTGGACTGACCTTTGACTCCGTGCTCTCCGTCTTTCTGTCTCTCTCTGTTGCTTTCTCCTGGCACATCCTTAATACTAATGAATTATAAATCCCCTCGGATACGTTAACTAGACCCACTTCACTTGCAAGGATTCGAATAACATCAATATACACTTTGTGCATTTGTTAATTCCTGTCAGTTATTGATGTGATGTCATTAAGCGAGCAATGTCTGTAATGAATGAGTAATACGTGTCATACAGCAGTGTTGCCTGAAATTAAGATGGTTTCAAACATGGAAAATTGGTGGAATTTTGATCCAATTTGGTATCCATTGATAGGGTTCAACAGCTAACCTGAAATGTGCCTTTCAACTCTGTATACCTTAAGCATACTGAAACTGCTTTTTGAAAAACATTTGAACCTTTATCATCTAGCAAATAAGGTAAATTGTTAAAAGTAACATCTCCTCTCCAGCCACTACAGGCAGACTATTGGTACAGGTAGGGACCATCCCCGAACTGTCTCCACAAAGTTGGGAGCGTGAAATTGTCCAAATTGTCTCAGTATCCTGAACCATTAAGAGTTCCTTTAACTGGAACCGAGAAACTGAGCCCAGCTTCTGAAAAACAACCCTGCACCATAATCCCTCCTCCACCAAACTTCACACTTAGCACAATGCAGTCAGACACATGTCGTTCTCATGGGCAAATCCATACTCGTCGATCAGATTCCCAGATGAAGAAGTGTGATTTGTCTCCAGAGAACATGTCTTCACTGCTCCAGGGTCCAGTGGTGGTGTGTGTCACACACTGCACCTGATGCTTTGTATTGCATTTGGTGATGTAATGTTTGGATGCAGCTGCTTGGCCATGGAAACCAATTCCATGAAGCTCGCTACTCACTGATCTTGAGCTAAGGTCTGTAGCGATTGGCTCTGCAGAAAGTTGGCAAATACCACTGATTTGATTTATATACCTGTGGCCGTGAAAGTGATTGGAACACCTGAATTCATTTACCTCTTTCTGGATTTAACATTGTAAGCAACCTTAAAGTGGTAATGCAATCCATATAACGGTAAAATGCCCTGCCTCATTTAATATGGGGTTCATCCCAGTGCCAGAGGAAAGTAGTTGATACAGAAGAACATTTTAACTTGTTCTCACAAAACACAGATGCTTTCACTTTTTAAGCCAAACATAGAAATGTTTGGCTTAAAAACACTCTTAAATGACAATTCTTTGCTCTGGGTTGTCTGGCTTTTCCCCTCAATCCAAAGATGTGCACATTGGCCACAGGTGTGAATGTAAGTATGAATGGTCTTCTGTTTGGTTCTCTGGTCGTGTCCAAATTCATGGGCTGCATCCTCCTGAGGCCGCACTTGTAGACCGATTACGTCACAGCGACAGGCCGAAGGCTGTCCAAATTCGTAGACTCCTCCGAATGCAGCTGACAAATGCGTCCTCCTTTTCCCTGAATTTTATCAAGATAACGCATATTTGCAAAAGTGCTTCGACGTTTTCGGAGACGTCTGCTACCCACCAGCTTGATAGCAAGCCGGGAGCTCGAGGGTCACTGAAGCCGCCGAGAACGGCACAACTCCCGGTACATCATTTTCAGATCACCGCGGACTTTCGCTACTCAGGTTAAACGTAATATATAAGTCACTTAGACAACCTTAAAAATTTTTGTTGGGCTTTTTTCAGTGTTTTATTTGTTCGTGAGTCAATCGGTTTGGCTGAGATTAAAGTTATTAGATTAGATTAGATAAAATAAAACTTTATTAATCCCCCGGGTGGGTTCCTCCTTGGTTTTTACACAGCTGACTAAACGGCAAACAGAAAACTGATTAAACAGAAGTGTGAGACGGTCGAGAATTTACGCCAGTGTCCTGTTATATTTTAGATAGCAAGGAGCAGAAGGCCAAGTTTATTAAACTCCACCGAGATAGCGGTGACGCTAATCAGAAGGCTAGACCGTCCAATTAGGTCCAACCTACCCAACCTTCTGAGGACCCGGCCCATGTAGACCGAAGGCCGGGTCCTCAGGAGGATGCAGCCCGTGAATTTGGACACGACCTCTATGTCAGACCAGACTGGCGACTGGTCTAAGGTGTATCCTACCTTTTGCCCAAAAACAGCTAGAACAGGCTCAAGGTCTGCAACCCTGAATTGGATCATGGGAGAAAATGGGTTCTCTGCCCCTGAGGCTTTTTCTTTTTCTTAAAAGGTTCGTTTAATTGACCACGTTTTGTTTGTTTTGTCCTAATTAGATAAAAGATCATATAACATAATTCTTTAACTCTTTTATTTAAGAAGACCAACATGGATATCCAGACACCATTCAAGACGTATTCAAGTGTCCCAGCATTCATCAAGAAAACACCATCAGATAATGGCTATTCAAAGTCAGAATGCTTCTTGGGTTGTATGTGTGTACGCATGTATGCCTGTAAAAACTCTTACAGCCAAAACTAATTTTAGTTAAGCACCTGCTCAAACTTGAGAAAACTTTTTTTTTTTACCTGGCAAAACTTTTTCTCCATCTGTGAAACAGATGGAGAGGAAGAACTTAGATGTGATGTTGACAAAACTTTTCTTCTGCTCACCAAAATTGTTTTATATAGTAATTTAAAAACCCTTCTTTTCACCTGGCAAAAATCCGACATGTTTGAAAGCTGAAAAGCTGTTTTCAACCATTTTTAATGCAGATTTCTCCTGGAAGGGCTCGGGGGGTAGAAAGAAATTTGTCTTGATAGCTTTTGGGTGAAATTTTGCTACATTACATTAGTTTGGGCCTTGATAAAGAAAGCAAATACACTAAGTGCAGCATTACTAAGTGGGCAATGCTCGAATTGTAAATTCTCAGTTAATTTGTTGTGCAGTACTGCTCATCCTGTGAAATCAATTAAAAGTATAATTCACCTTTAGATCTGAACTGGCATGACTTTAATGAAATTTCAGTATAATTCAGTCTTGCAGACTTTAACTATATAGGGAGCTTGGAGCGTGTGAAACTTGGGTCTTCGACTTTATGTATACTGTGCTGCAGTACACCCACATCTCTCATAGATACATCATCAAATTAAGCAACAGTATAAAGTACGTCTATGCTGTGCCCCTGCTAACACACACTGCTTTTACTTATCTCTCCTGCTATTGACAAAAACCTCCACCGAGGCACATTTATAATGGACTGCCTAACAAGATTTGAATTTAGTTTATGGTGAGACGTGATTACATTTGATTCTATTATTTTTCTACTGTACCAGCACCTGCAGTTTTGTAGAAATCAATCTAAGTGTTAAATGTTAAAAATCTGAAAACCTGAGGAAAAAAAGAGGAAAGAACAAAAGAGAGACAGTTTTAATGTTTGACTGGTGTGAAAATGCTCTGTAAATGCTTGGTACAGTTTTAATCATATCATCTTACACCTTCCTCTTTTGTGATAATCTAATTGCACATGACTGGAGAATTTGTGCCTTTAGCTGTTAGCGATGAACTAACTCCTAATGTAACACATTCTCACTCCCAATTTGTGTCATGCTGATGTTTGGTCAAGAACCCCTTCTCATCATAATTTAACACTCAAGGACATCCAATGAATGTCAATTACCAACTTGAGAAAGAACAAAAACTTACACAAGACCATGTTTGTGTCCTTGCCTCTCTTTTTCTCTATGTCTGTGGTCTCTCTTTGTTTCCCTCTCCCTCTCGCTGGTGGAGCTGTGGACTGGCGTTTCCTTGCTGGTCTCTCCATGGCCAGAGTTTCATAAGCTCATGGTGTTTAAACACCACCATGTGCTGTTTTGTTTTTGTTGCCATTATGGTGGTTTTATCTGTGTTCCCAGATTGCTGTTGCCTTGAGGCATTTCACGAATACTTTCTGTTTTCTTTGTTCCTTGAGCCCTCCAGCTGATCACTCGTCAATGCATTCATCCACTGACTGGGATGCAGTTGTACCTCCAAATCTCCTGTTCGAGATGCCGACATGTACAATCTCAGGGCTGATTGCAAATACTACAAAATCAAACTCACCTTGGGCATTTCTAACATCTCTGTGGTCCTGTTCTGATAGTGAAAACTGCTTCCTGTGTCACGTATCTGTTTGCTGATTCATTCCTTTTTTGCAATAATTTCCATAAAACTGCTTTTGGTTGTCTGAGTCTGTTTTTTGAGCCCAGCTCATTGTTAAACATGGCTGTAAATCACGTGTATGAACATTTCATGCACATATGAGTGATTTATCAATATTTCTGTATCCAAATTTGTTCATACTTTTTACAAACAAACTGAGAAATGCCTCTGGCCATTTATACAAACAAATGAAGGCCTAGCTGCTTAGGAAATGTTAGCATTAGTCCTAAAAATGAATGCACAAATCCCTTTGGGGTTGCATTAGGAAGTGTATCCAGTGTAAAAAATCTGCCAAATCAGACGTGCAGAGCTACCCGCTGTGGCATTCCCGTGTGACTTCTTCAAATTAAATATTACCACCACTACTAACAACAATAATATTACTATTTGCCTTTTGTTCATTATTTTGGAAGCTCTTTCATAGTGATTTTTGATTTACTCTTAAAGAAAATTACCTATACAAAGGCAAATACTTCACAATGAACTCCATTTTACTCTAATCCTTTTTAGCAGAATTAGATGAATATAAATAATAAATCACCTAATAAATTATGATGTCATTTAGTTACACTGAATTAGCTCCAGCTGTGGTGTACACTTTAATGACTTAACAATTATGTAGCGTTTGAAGTTAATTTTAATGCAGACGATTTACGATTTATGTACTTTTACTTATTTTTACAGACTGTAGTAATACTACAAAACTACTATACTTTAGTATTACTACTTTGATAAATAAGTAAGGTTAGGATAGGTACTTCTTATACAACTATAAAAAGTTGATAATCAGCATTTGATCAGAGCCTGTATTCAGTTTATTGAAACAGTGAAATGTTATTTTTACTTATAACCACAGATCTAAGTACAAACCAGAAATAGCACCTTAATATCCATATCTTCATGAATGCTATTAGTATTTGTAAATAAACAAATATATAAACTTATCAAACAAAAACTTGAAATTCTTTAAAGAAAATTGTGCAAGAAATATTTGAGCAGTGACAACAGACAGATGTGTGGTCTGCAGGTGCAGGGCCGGAGACCGGAGTGATGGATCTACAATACACATAACTAAAGTTAATCCAGTGGCTACCTGCGCAGAGATAACCACAAAGCACAATACAGCTAGCACAGCTAGCACACCTAGCACGCAGCAACTAAAAAGACGGTCTATAAAATTTTTATAAGATCCTTTAGATTTACACAAAACGATAGCAAGAACCTGAATTGTTTTATCAGACATCTATTCAGATTCGACCAATAAGCTACTTATTGAGAACAGTTCCTCCTGTCCACTCCACAGACTCCCTGCTCAGAGACCCTGTAATATTATCTCCATGAACTATTATAGTGGAGCCTGAAAGCACGGTGAGTGGAGCCCTGCAGGCCAGATGTGCCCAGCTGTGTTTCGCTGAGTGACCCTGACAGCAACATAAGTGCACATTTTGGGAAATTAAATTTACTCAACTGACTATAAAACTACTTTTCCTTTTTCTTAGGAATGCTGTATACTCTTTGTTATGATTAGTTTTTTTTAATCATAACAGGTATGTAATATTGTACAAGTGCAGTGCAGATGCTTCAGAACTTGCCTGAGAATCTTCCGGTTTTAAAGGTTTCTTTAGCAGGAAAGTAATCCAGTAATAATGTCAGTGTTTCCACTGCTTCACAGCAAACAATAAGTGTTGGTAGAGCTGGACGATAGAACGATAGCGATATGTATTGCAAAATAACTTTTTCTCGATAGAAAATTAAACTATTGCGATAGGCCTCACCGCTCTTGTCCTCTTAAAAAAAAAAAAGAACAGCCAATCCAAATTAAGTAGTGCAGAGCCGAACCAATCACAGCCGCAGCGTCACGTCACGTGACTTGTTACGTACAGCACAAGTGCCAAGCCGCACATGTGTATTTGTTTTGGGAAGCAGCCAGCCGCCGTGCCGCCCGGGTAATTGAGGAAATGAGTGTGCCGACTAGAGAAAAATCAACCGAGAGCGTGACCGAAGGTTACCGAAGAGAAAACCGATGATGGTTCCAATGCCGGAGAGATTGTCGAACGGAAGTGCCATAGACGTTCCGTAGTGTGAAGGTATTTCAGCTATTTCAAGTCAAACAGAGTAGCGCGCACTGTAAATTGTGCCAAAAGCAAGTCTGGAAATACAATAAAGCGGTGCATGCTCAATCTCTGACTGGAAGCGTTAATTCGTCATTCGGCTTTTGTCAGACTAAAGTAACTGTTAAAACTGTTTGAAAAGCTAAGCTATACAACAAGGAGAGATTGAGAATTTTGTTTTAGTTCTCAGTTTATTTGATATTGACAAAAGTTAGTCAATTTTGTCTATTCTTCTGTAAAACAAACTAAGATTTATTTTTTGAATTAATATTTTGTTTCTAAGCGGAATTGACAATTTAGTAGTCTGTTTTGTTTGTTCTATTTGGAAACTTAAACGCTTTAGCGGCTGCCTTTTGTGTAGTTTGCAATATTTGCCTTTATTTATCTGAAAAAGTCTCATGTTTCTTAAGTACATCTACCCTGTTGAACTTATTATGGGAAATAAATATTTAAATCAAAACAAGCTGCTGATTATTTCACATTTTACTTACAAATATAGTTATTTGGCTTATATCGTGATATGTATCGTTATCGTCTGAAATGAAAAAAACATATCGTGATATGAAAAAAATCTCATATTGCCCAGCTCTAAGTGTTGGTAAATAATTCGGCAAACTTTACTTTCCAAATTGTAAACAATGGTTTATAACAGCTCTTATGTTGCTGCCACAGTGTAACTCGGTTTAACGAGGTGATCTGAAACGTCCATTAAAGTGACCAATCACATAGGGCCTCATCTTCCTTCCTCCAAGTTAGTTGATTAGAGCGAGCAGGATTCAGTGCAAAGAGCAAAAAGCAGACACTCCCACATGTGGGATGGCTTCTTGGCACGTTGGGGTGCTGAGTTCTACAAATGCGGGTTTTTGAATTTACATGCCCGGATTTGCGCCGTGAAATGAAATTATTTTTGCTCAGATTATACTTTTCTTGTCTGCGACTTATGATAGCAAAAAATTCCACGCCACTATCTTTGTTGGATTCTTTATTTCTTTATAAAAAAAAATGAAACCATTGTCACTCTGGTGTAGATGTTGTGTATTTTCTGGCTTCAGTTCACAATAGTCTTGCAGGCTTCTCTCTTGCAACACTGTCACCACTTTCTCCCCTTATTCTAAAGGTAGAGTGTCTCCTTATATGGAGAAATGAGGGCATGGCAGTATTTATGTACAAAAGGCCCCATAGTTATGGTTTTATTCTGTTCAGTTGTTAGTTCACCTGCAGTTTTTAGAGTGGCCAGTAGAGGTCACCCCACCGCTTTGTATGAGAGACTATGTCCAGGGAGAGACGTGGGCAAAGCACCTGAGCTTTTCTGCTCCAGATTACTGGCAGAGAATTGGTTATTCCGTGAGAAGTGTGCGTTAATGAGCAACGTAAGTTGGTGATGTGTGAGGATGTGATAATAAGATGTGTTTGGGACTGTAACCAAGGTTAGGGGGGAAATGACTATGTTTCTGTCTGTGCCGCTAGCGGGTGCTAAGCTAAGCTAAGCTAAGCTAACTTTCCTGCCGTGTGGTTGGGTATAGCTGTGTACCTGGTTAGCTCTCTCAGGGGGTCTATGTGTGAGTCGTGGGTAATATATGGCCTATGGTATTAAAGGGGATGTTAGTTTATTTCCCGCCTGTGTTTATGTTGATGTACTCTGGAGATATTGTTGTGAACACTTTAGTAATGTAGCATTTTCTTTCTGTTCCATTCAGAGACCACACACACACACACACACACACACACACCCATGCCCACGCACCTAAACCTGTATGCAATACCTGCTCCTCTGACAATCCCTGTTACCTTCAACTGTGTGAAGTCAATACAAGAGTCTGCACTATCCTCGGTGTGTTCATTGTCTCCCTTCTGAACATTCATCCGGGCCTTGAGCAGTGTTCTGGCCGACACTCCGGGGAGTGGTAGCTGCAAACCTGAACAAGCACCTTACAGTCCTTCCAGTACAAGCTATCTACCCAACATTAATGGTCCTTCGAGCCGGATGTAAGCTGCTTCTACCCTAAAAAGATGGATGATATTCAGAACTTCTCAGCTCTTGGTGCGCGCCCACGGCGTAATGTACGTCGTCCCCTCCGCTATGTAGCTTATGAGACTGACTTCTCCGGGCTTGGTGCAGGTTACCAGGAGGAAAGTGAGACAGGAGGCGACAACCGTTCTTCCCACCATCCTCCGTCTGATCCCTCTGATGACGGCTCACATGGCCATGTCACACCATTGAGAGCAGAGTTAGAAGATATACAGCGTGAAAGGTTCCTGTTCCAGCAGTCACATGACAAGATGAGAGCCGGGCTGGCTAATTTCCAGGCCCTTCATGCTAGTTTGCTGCAGCTGCTGGACTGTGCAGAGAGTCTGCAGCTCAGTCCACCGCCCAGAGCCCCTGCTGTTCATCTCCAGCCACCCCCTGCTGAAGAGGAAGAGGACTGGCCTCCACCACCTCCTCCTGTTGTGTTCAAGGAGGAGTCTGTCTCCAGCCAGGGTCCAGTGGCGGACCGCATCGATACGATGATGAAAGAGCTCCAGGATCTGAAGAGGGAGTCTATGGCTGCACAGGAGAGTCAGATCATCCCCCCCACATGAATCTAGGCCAGGGTTCACTTCTCCTCAGCCAAGGATCACCTACCCTCCAGCGCCGCCTCCGAGAGCACACCCCCCTCCATTGCAACCACTGCCAACTCCACCCCCGTCCTCATCTACTCCTTTCTTGACCTACAGGGGGCCTCGTCCAAGCATTCCCAAGCTCTCACGCCGTGATCCTGGGGAATTTGCTCGTCTAAAGATGGCGCTAGAGAACTTATTGCCCCCGGAGAGTTCAGAGCTCTTCAGGTACCAAGTCTTGTTAGATCACCTACACCTGGAGGAAGCAAAGTTGATAGCGGACACTTACCTCCATTCTGCCACGCCCTTCAGTGACACTATGAACGCTCTTAACGACAGGCTTGGGCAGCCCCACCAGCTTGCCCTGAGAAGGATTGCTGCTGTCATGGACTCACCTGACATCCGCCGAGGGGATGCAGCCGCATTTGAGCGATTCTCTCTCCACATCCAGTCGCTCGTGGGCATGCTGAAGACTTTACGCCCTGATGGGGAGGTCGAACTCCAGTGTGGCTCCCATGTGGCTCGACTCCTTAGTAAGCTTCCTTCAGAGCAAAGAGCTGATTTCCGTCGGTGCATGTACAACCATTCTGGTCAGGCTTACACCCTGGATGACCTGGCTACCTGGTTAAAGTACGAATCCTGGTGTCAGGACTATGACGGCCTGCCCACTCCAGCGATCACCATAGAGAAGCCTGATGTCAGACCAAGCAGACGCTCTGTTGCGGTTCTTCACAGTGGAGAGAGCTCACCCAGGTCACTAGGTACCACTCCAAACAAAGCTAGGCAGCAACCCTACTGCGCCTTTTGCGATAACCGTGCCCATCACCTGAGTCAGTGTCAGGAGGTCATCAAGCTGAGTCGCGAACAGCTCACAGACTGGATAAAGACTAACAAGAGGTGCTGGCCTTGCGCACGCTCCCATCAGGCAGCACAGTGTACCCTCAAGAAACCCTGCAGCCTGTGTCAGGGTCGTCATCTGCAGGTCCTTCACGACGTGAATTCGAAGTCCTTGAAGCCACATGGCCCAATGTCTGCTCCCCCACGAGAAGGTGAGAATCCTACAGGCGTCCTGTACCTCGATCGTCCTACAGAGAGCGGCCAAGTCCTGTTAAAGGTTGTCCCAGTCATCCTTCACCATAATGGCAAGACTTTGAGCACTCACGCAGTTTTGGATGATGGGTCAGAGAGGACTATGCTGCTACCCACCGCTGCCCAGAAGCTCGACCTTCAAGGCATCCCAGAGACACTTCCATTGCGCACTATCAGGCAAGATGTGCAAACTCTGCAAGGATCATGTGTCTCATTCGAGATCTCCCCTGGTGGCAAACCTAAGCTGAAGTACAAAGTCCGCAACGCCTTCACCGCCACCTGTATCGACCTAGCCGAGCACAGCTACCCAGTGGAGTCCTTGCAGCGGAAGTACAGACACCTCCGAGGCCTGCCTCTCCAGTCCTTCAAGAAGGTCAAACCTCTCCTTCTTATTGGCAGTGACCACCCACAGCTCATCACTCCAACTGAAGCTGTCCGTCTTGGTCCACCGGGTGGTCCTGCTGCTATGCGCACCAGGTTAGGGTGGACACTACAGGGTCCCTCCAGCCTTATAGGTTCCTCTTCGCTGCCACAACAGTGCCTCTTCACGACTGCCCTTCCTCCCCAGGTGAGTGAGCTACTCAAACATGTAGAGAAGTTATGGCAGGTAGATGATGTCCCGGTGCCAGTAGGCAAGGTGGTTACCCGTTCAAGAGAAGATAACTATGCAGTTAGCCTGCTAGAGCAGAAGACAGTTTGTGTAGATGTCGAGGGCATCCAACGCTATGCCACCCCCCTCCTTCGCCGCGAGAACATGCCACACCTTAAAGCTAGCCCTAACGCTGTTGTTCCCAGTTTGAGAAGTGTGGAGAGAAGGCTCCAGAAAGATCCAGAATGAGCTAAGATCTACCGGGTGGAGATAGAGAAGTTGGTCCAGGCCGGTTCGGTGGTTAAGGTGTCCCCCTCTGAGGTTGCTCAAGCAGATGAGTCATGGTATATCCCTCACCACCTTGTTAGCCACAATGGCAAAGATCGCCTTGTGTTTAACTGTTCGTTCCAGTTCCAAGGCCAAGCCCTCAACGAACATCTTCTACCTGGGCCCACCCTGAGCGCATCGCTCCTTGGTGTCCTCCTTCGCTTTCGAGAGCATGCCGTAGCCATCAGTGGTGACATTAAAGGTATGTTCCACCAGATTCGCCTTCTTCCCGAAGATCGTTCCCTCCTGCGGTTTGTGTGGCGGGATCTGCACCCCGAGGAACCGGTGGCCGTTTATGAATGGCAGGTCCTCCCCTTCGGTACAACTTGCAGCCCATGCTGTGCAACCTTTGCTCTGCAGCGCCACGCCAGGGACCACACGGAAGGAGATGATCCGCTACGTCACTCTGTGGGACAGTGCTTCTATGTTGATAACCTTCTCCAGAGCGTGCCGACCCCTGAAGAAGCCCGGGACCTAGTGGACAGGCTAAGAGCCCTCCTGTCTTCTGCTGGATTTGTCCTTCGTCAGTGGGCCAGTAATGAACCCAGCACCATTGGCCACCTACCTGAAGACCTCAGATCCACAAGTGCAGAACTTTGGCTCACTCAAGACAAATCAGACACCTCTGAGCCAACTCTGGGCCTTAGCTGGCACTTCCCCACGGACACCTTGGGTTACAGACACCGCAAAATCAGTTACGGCGCCCCCACTATGCGGAATATTTATAAGGTTCTCGCAAGCCAATACGACCCACTGGGCTTTATCCTACCGTACACCACCCGAGCCAAGATGCTGGTGAGGCGCCTTTGGGATCAACAGAGGGGATGGGATGACCCGCAGCTTCCGCCAGAACTACTCCAGCAGTGGAAAACCTGGGAAGAGGAATTGCCGTTCCTTGCACAAGTCCTGCTTCCTCGCCCGTATCTCCCAAAGCACATCACGGAGTCAGTTAGTGAGAGAGAGATTCACATATTCTGTGATGCGTCAGAGCAGGCTTATGGCGCAGTGGCCTACATGAGAACAGTGACAGGTGATGGCAGCTCACATCTAGCCTTCCTGATGGCTCGCTCCCGTGTTGCCCCTAAACGCATTCTCTCCATGCCTAGACTTGAGCTGTGTGGTGCCCTCTCTGGAGCTCATCTTTCCCGTCTCCTTAGAAATGAGCTCACTCTGGACATAAAGAGGATAGTGCTGTGGTCTGACTCCACAACTGTACTCACCTGGTTGAGGTCCCAGTCATGCCACTTCAAGGTCTTCGTCGGCACCCGCGTGGCTGAGATCCAGGAATTAACTCACTCGCACACCTGGCGCTATGTGGATTCAGCCCAGAACCCCGCAGATGACCAGACTCAATAGATGGAGTCAAGGGCCTCCTTTCCTGCTCCTAGGTCCAGAACAGTGGCCTCCAGAGCCAAGTGGCACCCTGGCTGAGCCTCCAGGCCCATCTGAGCTCCGTAAAGAGACCTTTTGTGGATTTTCTACCACCTTCGACCCCGCCACCTCGAACTTCAGCAAATATCACACCTGGACACAGCTGCTGGAAGCTGCTATTACGCAGTTGCATGGGGCGGCCAAAGGCGGTGGAACTTCATCGGCTTATGACTATGTTCGAGCAGAGATGAACGTCCTGAGAGAAGCTCAACAGGAGAGCTTCCCTGAGGAGTATCGACTTCTTAAGCAGGGGAAATCCATCAGTCGCAGCAGTCGTCTCCTCGCACTATCCCCTGAGTTCGACCACGAGAATGAGGTCATCCGTGTAGGTGGACGTCTTCGCCGCTCTGAAGATCTCGCCTTTACCAGCTCCCATCCTTTAGTTTTGGATCCGACACATCCAGTCACCCGCCTGTTCATCCAGGACGTCGACAGTCGCCTGCGCCATCCAGGGCCAGAGAGGGTCTTCGCGGAGATTCGCGCACTCATTGGATCCTGAGAGGCCGGGAAGCAGTTAGGCGTTTTCAAAGGACCTGTCTTGAGTGCCGCAGATGGAGAGCCCGACCAACTGTTCCCAAGATGGCGGACCTGCCAGTTGCGCGCCTCCGCCTTTACAAACCTGCCTTTTATTCGACAGGCGTGGACTGTTTTGGACCCTTTGAGGTCAAAATCGGGCGCCGTGTGGAGAAGAGGTGGGGCATCATCTTTAAGTGCCTAACTATCAGAGCGGTCCACCTTGATGTCCTAACCTCCATCGATACGGATGCCTTCCTAATGGCACTTCGCCGTTTCATTGCCAGGAAAGGGACTCCAGCTGAGCTGTACTCAGACCAAGGGACCAACTTCCGTGGGGGAGAAAGGGAACTCCAAGCAGCTTTTGCAGCCATGACCTCTGACCTGCAGAAGCTCCTGGCTCCCCATAAGATCGTCTTCCACTTCAATCCACCAGCGGCTCCTCATTTCGGGGGAGTGTGGGAGCGGGAGATTAGGTCTGTCAAGACGGCACTCTACACTACAGTAGGATCCCAACCCCTTCAAGAAGAGGTCCTCCGCACGGTCCTTGTGGAGGTGGAGGGCATCTTGAACTCCAAACCACTAGGTTATGTCCCGTCTGACATCAGTGATCCTGATCCAGTGACCCCCAACTGCTTTCTGATGGGGCGGCCTGACGGAGCACGTCCTCAAGTGGCTTACCCCAGAGAAGAGCTCCTGAGTCACCGGAGGTGGAAGCACTCCCAGGTGCTGGCTGACCACTTCTGGTCTCGATTCGTCCGGCTGTACCTTCCAAGCCTGCAGCTTCGGCAGAAATGGCGGTCATCCCCCGCAGATGTCACAGAAGGTTCGGTGGTGATGATCGTAGATCCTCAGCTGCCTCGTGCTTCCTGGCTCGTGGGCTGCATCTCCAAAGTCCACCCCAGTCCCGACGGGCACATCAGGTCTGCTGACATCAAGGTGAAGGACCGGACCTTCACCCGACCTGTGGCGAGGCTGGTGGTGCTGCCTGCCCTCCCGGACGAAGACAAAGGACAATCACCGTGACTTTGTTGTAAAATTGCCTTTTGTTGTGAGCAAATGTACTTCATACATTTGGGGGCGGCTGTACAAAAGGCCCCATAGTTATGGTTTTATTCTGTTCAGTTGTTAGTTCACCTGCAGTTTTTAGAGTGGCCAGTAGAGGTCACCCCACCGCTTTGTATGAGAGACTATGTCCAGGGAGAGACGTGGGCAAAGCACCTGAGCTTTTCTGCTCCAGATTACTGGCAGAGAATTGGTTATTCCGTGAGAAGTGTGCGTTAATGAGCAACGTAAGTTGGTGATGTGTGAGGATGTGATAATAAGATGTGTTTGGGACTGTAACCAAGGTTAGGGGGGAAATGACTATGTTTCTGTCTGTGCCGCTAGCGGGTGCTAAGCTAAGCTAAGCTAACTTTCCTGCCGTGTGGTTGGGTATAGCTGTGTACCTGGTTAGCTCTCTCAGGGGGGTCTATGTGTGAGTCGTGGGTAATATATGGCCTATGGTATTAAAGGGGATGTTAGTTTATTTCCCGCCTGTGTTTATGTTGATGTACTCTGGAGATATTGTTGTGAACACTTTAGTAATGTAGCATTTTCTTTCTGTTCCGTTCAGAGACCACACACACACACACACACCCATGCCCACGCACCTAAACCTGTATGCAATACCTGCTCCTCTGACAATCCCTGTTACCTTCAACTGTGTGAAGTCAATACAAGAGTCTGCACTATCCTCGGTGTGTTCATTGTCTCCCTTCTGAACATTCATCCGGGCCTTGAGCAGTGTTCTGGCCGACACTCCGGGGAGTGGTAGCTGCAAACCTGAACAAGCACCTTACAGTCCTTCCAGTACAAGCTATCTACCCAACAATTTATTTCCATAAGTCTGTTGGTTCAGAACAATTCTGATTTACTACTGATGTTCCACAATTTTGTTGTACATGTACAATGACAATAAAGGGCTATTCTGACCTATTCTATTCTATTCTATTACTAACAAACACATTGAGGTAAGAATAAAATCGTGTGCACATTTCATAAATGCAGTAATTTTGTATACACTCTTATTTTTTGTTCCAGGTAACAACATATCCACGCAGATAATAATAAATGAAGGCCAATGTGAGGAAGCAGGTGGGGATGGCCAATAACACAACACTTTATATTTTGACTTCACCTTTTCTGTCACTGTTTGGTCAGGTTTAAACACAGATTTACACAGTTAGATTTAGGCATTCAACTTTGTAATTAGGCTTAGAGATATAATCATATTTGGGGATAAAGTACACTGTTTCAAGCCATAAAACACAAGTTTTAAAAAGGTAAACATCTTCCATATAAAACTAGTTTTTGCAACCCTTTAACACAATTATACATATATACTTTTGCACACTTACTTGCAGATTTAAAAAAAAAGCTTAGCTTCAGTGAGTGACACAATATTAATAAGATAATATTAATAATAAGATAAGATAAGATTAAGATAAGATAAGATAAATATTTATTAGTCCCACACGTGGGAAATTTCTTGGGTCATGGCAGAAAGTTGACAGTACAAAGTTACAAGCAGCAAAAATTAAGAAAAACAATAGAATAGAACAAGATAAACTAGAATAACACAATATGTAGAGTAGAATAAAATACTATATATATAGAATAAAATACTACGTTGCAACGGAAAATTACACTTAGCAGTATTGGGGGACTTGTCGAAGGCTATCATGATGTATTAGATGTGTGTGTCTGTTTGTCTGCACGTGTGTTGTCATCTGCAAATTCTTTGTTTTGAAGTCTGACAGCAGTTGGAAGGAAAGACCTGTGAAATCTCTCTGTCCCACATCGTGTGTGCTGCATCCTGCCACAGAAGGAGCTGCTCAGTGCTTTCAGAGTCTCCTGCATGAGGGGATGGGAGGGTAATGTTGTCCAACAGGGATGACAGCTTAGCCACCATTCTCCTGTTGCTCACCACCTCCACTGGTTCCAGAGGGCATCCTAGAACAGAGCTGGCCCTCCGGATCAGTCTGTTCAGTCTCTTTTTGTCCCCAGCAGAGATAATGCCACCCCAGCAGACCACACCGTAAAAGATGGCTGAGGCCACCACAGAGTCATAGAAGGTCTTCAGGAGTGGGCCCTTTACTGCAAAAGACCTGAGCCTAATATATTTGCTATTAGTGTAAGAAAACGTGGTCATGTGGTCGCGAATGCAAACGTAATATTTAATTATAATTAACTTTTGTTTTGCTTTATTTGCGTGGAAACCTGGTCATATACTGAAAGCTTTTTCTATGCTGTACCTGTACTAAACTCACTGCCCTCTGAATTTCTGTTGGCTTCAACACTGTTCATATATTTCTATTTAGTTTAAAAGCCTTCGCTGTATGTGTATGCCTCTAAAAATTTCATTTTGCTTGCTCTCTCCCTCACTCACTGTCTCTCTTAGTCTCTCACTCCTCCCCTCTGATGCAGAAATCCATAGTGTTGGAAATGAAGCTGTGAGGATCGATGTTGCAGGCAGGGTAATGCCGGAGTGCTGCCACCAGTGTATTGCTACAATGATCTAGTGGTTAAAAACACATTCGCAAACAGAGAGGGGAAGATAGATCTGAGCCAGCAGCACGCCCACATTGCTCTCGCTGGAGACATCATCAAATTAAACAACAACTATGATGTGTTTCTGCTCTGTGCCCCCGTTACCACACGACCACGTTTTCTCCAACACACACTCCTCTTTTTCTCTCTTTCTATTGACAAGAACCTCCACTGGGGTAGATTTATAATGGAATGCATGACATGATTTGTTTCGAGTTTAGGATGAAGGCCAATTAGTTTAACAAGTATGAGACAAATCTTGTTTGACAAAAGTTGATGTCAGGGACATGTGAAAGTTATCCATTGGGAGATATTTTGTTAGCTGGAGGCAGACTCTGTTGAGACACAGACGCATACACCCCGACACACTCACAAAGCAAAAATATTGCTCATGGGGTCTGCAGTTCTCTTCGAAATTCACATCCAGGAAAGTATCTTTGTATCATATTCATCGGCAAAAACATACAAATAGTTTGCAGTCTGGTTTCTCTGCTTGTGTAATTTACATTTTTTACACTCTTTGAACATCGTTAGCGTGCCTAAAAAGGAAGTGACGTCTCGCACGGACTCCAAAATAAAATGTAAAAAAATTCAGAAACGAATTCATGAAAAATCTTTGTGACTTTGTCTAATTGTCATTCCGTGACTCCTTCCTTCTAGGCGACCTTTTAGTTTCACCTCTTCTTATTTCTCATGGGATTAGCGTCAATCCGCCTCTGTCTCCGTGTTGCCACAGCAGCGCTCTGGATTATGGCACCTACTCATCCCTAAAGCAAACAGTACACAGGGGCACAGATGCTCGCGCACAAACACACATCTATCAAAGCGAGCAATCTTCATTGGGAAAGCAGCAGATGAAGGCGAATGTAGGCGAGCAGTTAATTATGGCTCTGCGTCACGTGTTCAGGGTTTTCCTTCCATTTGTCTGAAATACAGCTGTGTACAGCTGTTTGCCCTATTTTCATGAACGCTATATCTCAGGAAAGGCTTTCCAGGGATTAAAATCTGGTGGTTCAGAGGTCACAGATCAGTTTTACTGTGACTTCTGTGGCAAATACATATTTTGGGGTCATATCTCAAAAATCCATATGCCTACTATGGCAAAATTCCACACCTGTGTCTAATGGGATAAAAAGATAAAGCGATGACATTTTACATCCAAACCGTTAAAGGTCACAAGTCTGGACAGACGTGGATTTAAAGTTTAACTTCACTGGTTGGCAGAGGAACACAACTGCAGGAACTCTAACTTGCATATATTGTTCTTCAATTCATGTTTGACTGTACACGTGTTAACTATGTTTTTGTCCGAATACTGGTGAACAACATAACCTGAAAGGTTTGGGTAGCTGAAGTCAAGCCAGGGTGAAAAGGGCCAATATGTTGCCCTTATCTGTCTCCTGCCAGAAAGATTAGATCTTTCATCCCTGCTTAGATGAGCTCTGATCAAAAGCAAACAGTTCACAAACACACACACACACACACACACACACACACACACACAGATTCGCAGCCACAGTCTCCCCTTTGTCAGCTGCGCTGACAAGATGTGATCATAGACCCCAATCATATAACCACCACAAAGAAAAACAAAGATGTGTGTGTCTGTGTGCGTGTTATAAAACCCTTATTGTCATCACTGCAGTTGTTTGTGAAGTTAAACAGCAGGTTCGGCAGCAGGGGCTGAGACCTTATCACACCGAGCATCCCGAGTATCTGCTAGCATACTGGGCATTATGAACACAAGACTTTGACTTCAGCCATGGTCTGATCCTTGTCTCAAATCCACTGAGCAGCAGAGTCAACAGGTGATGGGAGCAATGATAGCCAGCTATGGGGAGAGTCAACAGGCGGCTCGGCTCCGGATAAAAGCCTTGTTTGTTTGGTGAGCCTGATCCCCTCTCTATTCATCTGGTCGTGGCCTTTCTTCTACACCATTCTGGACCCTCGCCTGAACACGACAGATTACTTCTGATCTCAAGTATTTCAGGTCAACATCATCTCGTCGCTGGAGTATAAAACCAACATTCTCATCTCTGCACTCCACCTTAATCACATTTGCTCTCAGCCCCTCTCACTCCGCCACTCTGCCTCGTTCGGCGATTTTCATCCTCTACCTCACGCTGAACCTACTGATTAACACTTTTGACGCAAATGCGCGTTGTTCCAACAAACAGAGTGGTGAGTGCTTGAGATGTAATTAGAATTAAGGATATTGATCACGCAGGGCCAGACAGTGGCAGTATAAATAATAGCTAGTATGAATAAGAGAAAGCGATAGGTGAGCTCTTAATGATTTATGTACAGACTCCCATGGTCCACGGCATAAATCACCAACAGCCATGTTCTTATTGAGTTATGAAGCCCTAGAGTTGCAGCAGAATAATGGCCAGCTCCATGTCTTGTGTGTGTCTACTCAATCCATGAGATACCAGCCATGGACTAATAAATAAACACGGTGTGCTGAATTGCTTCGTGGCACAGTGTGCATCAGGGTTTATGTCACCAAAGAATAAAGATGTGGGCTTCTTCAGGGACTGGAAGTTAAAATTAGAACGTTTTCACAAACAATGTTAATATCTTTCATGCCAACAAAGCCATGATGGCTGAAGAATGAGTATTAGCCAAATAAATGGCAGAGTATTACTAACAGTAATGTGTGTAAATCATGCATGCAAGCATTTCACACAAAAATCAGGGGTTTATCAATATTCTTTTTGACTGTACAAATTTGGAAGTCTCTTTCAAGTAAATACAAAGAAAAAAGGCTCTGTCTGTCTTACGAAATGTGAACACTTTAGTCTTTTAAATGAAAACAGCTACTACAACTTCTAACAACAATAAGCATTAATTATTAATATTTTTGCCTTTTAGACTTTATTTATAGTTTTTGTTTACCTTGCAATTTAAATACATTCCAGGATTTGTTATTTCCTCTTATCTTAAATTACCAATAATTAAAAATGGCCTGTATCACTGCTGGATGTGATTACTTACGGTACTTACAGCCTAATTTATTGGCACCTATACACAGATGCTGGTTAGTCTATTGTTTTTTTCATTGCAGTAAGTTTGTCTTCCTGTACTCCAGAGATGGGCAGTAACACGTTACTGTAATCCGATTACTTTTTTCAAGTAACGAATAAAGTAAGGGATTACTATTGCAAAAACGGTAATTAGATTACCGTTACTTTCCCGTAGGAACGCTGCGTTACTGCGTTACTAAAACCGTGATTTTTTTGCGAGAATGTCTCATGACAGTGACGTAAGCGAGTGCGACGTTCGTGACAACAGCTGTGTGCAGATCAACAATGGATAATATATCGAGTGCGGGAGAGAGTATGAGCGTGCAGCGTTTAAAGCGTGGAAGTACTGACCTTACTTTGAGTTTGATTCCATAAAAAGTGACAAAAACATTAGCGTCCGTTATGCGTGGGAAGAAAACCCCTAAACTTCCGAGCAAGCACCGAGAGCGCTACGACGTAATGGGAAATTCACAGAGAAACTTGCGGATTCTTCAACTGACTGCTGCGGCACACCTGCACCAGGGTAAACCTCCGCCTACGTAACTCCTGCTTTACAGGTGAAAATAGAGCAACAGGACCGCTGAGTCTTTCACTTTATTTATTTTCTGCCACGTTTTACTTGCATCTATTTGAAAGAGTGAGTGTAAACACAAAAGAATATTTTATTTTATGTGCTGGAATGTGCAGAAAATAGGTTTAAATATTAAACAAATTTCTTCCAGTCAGAGAATGTTGCATATAATTAAATCTTGAAGCTTGAAGTTAAAAGATCAAAACTAATAAAACAAGTGTTAAAAAGAGACTTTTCCATTTGATTACATTTTGTATGATGGATTATGCAGAAAAAGTAGAATTGGGCTGAAAGATTTATCACCTATTCAGGTTGTAAATCGTGTCTTTAAAAAGTAACTAAGTGACTAAGTAATTAATTACTTTTGAAAATAAGTAATCAGTAAAGTAACAGGATTACTTTTGGGGGGAAGTAATCAGTAATTAGTTACTGATTACTTTTTTCAAGTAACTTGACCAACACTGCTGGGCTCACAGATTCTTTTTCTTGTAGTCTATAAGTCTTTTTTCAGATCAGCGCTGATGTCCAAACATGTTTATTCTTAAGCCTTTGCCTCTCTGCTGAAAACTCAAACTCAAATTTCGCTCTGGCAACATCGTCACCACTTTCTCAGCTTCACCTGGAGGCAAATTAATTTCCTTACATATAAATATGAGCAGGTCAGTATGCAAATTATATGCAGAGGACGCTGGCCTGTTAGTTAGATTCTGATTTTACTGATTGGACACAATAGGCTGGTGTGCACGTTTCGTAAATTCAGCAGTTTTGTGTATATGCTGGTTTTTGCTTCGCATTTTCATGCACATATTACTTTATACTCTATCATTGAAACTATTGTGCATCCTAGATTTTCACATCAGGTTACACGACTGTCTTATCATATCACATAATGTGAGACCTGTGGATACACAAGGCCATAAGGCAAGGCAAGGCAAGGCAAATTTATTTGTATAGCACAATTCAACAACAAGGTGATTCAAAGTGCTTTACAGAGACATTAGAAACAAAAACAAATAAAAAGCATGATTTAAAATTGATTAAAACAAGCAAACAAACAAACAAACTGAACACACACATTTCACACCTGTTCGCGCGATCTGAACCCTTATCGTAAGGGGAGCTACCAGTCCTTCTGTGGACGAGCTACTTTCTATTTTAAATTCCCTGAATTTAAAATACTCTCTAGACCCAGTCTAGACCCAGTTGGGGAGCTACCCAGAGCTCTAAACCCACTTAACAAACAAACAAACAAACAAACAAACAAACAAACAAAACAGTATATAAAATCAAAACAGATAAAATCAGAACAGTAGATAAAATCAGTAGTTAATGTAAGTTTTGAAATTTAAGCTTAACAAACAAACAAAACAGTATATAAAATCAAAACAGATAAAATCAGAAATAGATAAGATCAGTAGTTAGTGTAAGTTTTGAAATTTAAGCTTAAAGTGTGGATTTGGTGCTTTATTCAAATGCAGCTGAGAACAGGTGAGTCTTCAACCTGGATTTAAATAAACTGAGTGTTTCAGCTGATCTGAGGCTTTCTGGGAGTTTGTTCCAGATATAAGGAGCATAAAAGCTGAATGCAGCTTCTCCGTGTCTGGTTCTGACTCTGGGAACTGATAAAAGACCGGATCCAGATGACCTGAGGGATCTGGAAGGTTCATACTGGGTCAGGAGGTCATTGATGTATTTTGGTCCTAAACCATTCAGAGCTTTATAGGCCAGCATCAGAACTTTAAAGTCTATCCTCTGACGGACAGGCAGCCAGTGTAAAGACCTTAGAGCTGGACTGATGTGGTCCACTTTTTTGGTCTTAGTGAGGACTCGAGCAGCAGAGTTCTGAATAACCCCAATTCATTATTTAATATAAGTTAAAAATGAACAAAATGTAAATATAGGAAAAAAAGAAATCATTATTTTAACAGAACAATCTCAAGGTTTCCACTTTCTTTCTGTATTCTCATATGAACTAGAACTGGTTTGAATAAACATTTTATAGGCCAGGAATCAGAAACCGACCCTGATGACTGCTTTCTTTTTTGCCAGAAAGACACAGCAGTCAATTAAATCTGGTCAAACAGAGGCTGCCCTTATCAGAAAGCCTACAGCGTGTGTGGTTTGTTACACAGCTGAGTCACTTGACCCACATTTACAGTTTTCTGACATGCACCCTCTTGTGGTAATGCAAATCATGACTTTCTCTGAAGGTGGAAGGAGTGTGACATTTAACGGTACAATGCAACCTCTTAGGGAGGAAAATGGAGAGATGGGTTGCGTGTGCCAAGACTCTGGTTATAACATTAGAGGCTGTTGTGTTTGGATGCCTTCTGCCAGGAGTCAGTGTTTCCTGGCCGCAGTCAGTGACACTTGCTTGGCAGATCTTCCCCTGACCTTAACCAAGTACTATTAGTTTGCCGAATGGAAATCTTAGAATTGCCATAAAAAGTTACAAGTCGTCAGACAATCTCATATACCTGTGCACATATTTGCTACAAAGTATTTAATGATGGCTTGTTGTTCTCATGTGCGTTTTATCATTGCTGCTGCAAATTCTGTGAATTTAGGAATATAACATAATATGATTGTGTGCGTGTGTGTGTGCACGTGTGAGATGTGAGTTCCTATCCCAGTAATACAGTGTTTTCAGCTGTTAACCAAGGAGCAGGTGAGGGCCAGAGCTTCAAGTTTATATCTATACTAACAGACAGTTTGGTTACAGTTTGTAGAAGAAGTGAAAAACACACAAGAACACAACACATAAGTGCAAAGCAAAATAATTCAGGGAAAAAGGAGACGTATCATTGTCATTCACCAGATCAGGCCATGTATGTTAACACTAAACTGAAGAAAAACTTTGACAAAAACAAAGAATTAGATGGGATCATCTAAGCAGCTCCTGCCTGATTTGAGACATGGAATCACTACATCATTTATACAACACAGTTCTGGACAATGGCACCAGTGAAGCAGTGGTGAGAGCCAGGACAGCCATGAAAACGTTCCTGCCCCAGGGTTAGCAGAGAAAAACAATGCTCTTTTTCTGTTTTTGTCTAGACCCAACCTGAGCAGCAAACTGGTGTGTAGCAAAGTAAAGCCAGTGAAGCCAACATTAAATTGTTTAGAAAACAAGGTGTAGGGCTTGCCTCTGCCAAAAAAAAAATTGCCTTGAGAAGCAGGATGGCTATGCTCTAACAGCAGAATGATAGGAAACCCCGTGTCCCGTATCTCAGTGGACCCTATGGAAACCAACACCCCTCCTGAGTTGGAAAGTGCTGCATCCAGAGCTCTGTGAGGCGAGACGAAGCTGGGGATGACTTTGGCTCTGGTTTGTAGATGTCTTCGCCTAAGAGGCCATGAGAAAGATGCAGGATGTTCCACAAGCATCACCGTGCCTCTCAGATATGACGCCGCCTAAATCGCATCCTGTATGGACAGTGCCGGGGCAAGGCTGGAGGCAAAGTTGAAGCTCTGACAGGAGGATGAAGTCTGTCTGTTATCCAGTGTACAGTAAAAAGAGACTTGTGGATGTGGATCACAGGGGTAAAAAAATAAATAAAGCTTCAGGACTGGGCAAACGTGGGGATTAGACCAACTGGGAACGCTGTTAGGGGGGTTTCATGTAATTCAGTAACTCCTATATGAAGTTTTTGTAATCGCATTTACATTTTCAAACAAAACCAATGTCAATAATGGTAAACAAAGGCCAGTAGGGACATAATATTTACCTGCTGGATATTTAAATAGTCATTGAAATCTCACTATTTCTCAGGACAGGAGCGTGTCTTTGCAGATGGCAGGCATCTAGTTAGCAAGTCCCTGCAGTTTGTGCTGCATCTTTCACACCCTCCTCCTAAGTGACACTAAGCCTCAGCAACAGGGGAGGGTTTTTAACAGGGCCCACGAACAGCCATTACCCTGAGTCTCTTAAGTGCTGTCTGTATGGTGCGCTGACAGATCAGTATCCCCGCTCGGCTACTGTGTCGCTGCCATCGGCAGGGAGGCAGAGATTTCATCCAACCTGATCAAGCACGGGGAGGAGAACAAACAGCTCTTCAGACAACACACATTACTAGCAAGCATGCACTACAACAGTGAGGCACTCCTGGGCTACTGCACTCGCTTGCCCGTTTCTCTGTGTATGTTTGTGTGTGTGTGATGTTATCTGCCTTTAGGATGAAGCACTGTTCTAAACAAACAGAGCAGTGCAGGGGCAGCTTAGGTCAGCGTCGAACGCTCGTCCATCTCACATTCGCCATGTGTCCCACTGACACATGCGTGCACATACAAAGAGCACACTGGCTCTGCAGGGCTGTGCACAGAAAACCTTTCATCAGACACACTTGAAGAGAAAATATTCTAGCCCAAGAGGAGAACAACGGGGGCTGGGGAAATTGATTTTGATTTGAAAGTGACGGGAAATAATGGGGCTTAGAAACTGCCCCTGAATCTGAATCTGTTTCTCATTTCAGAATGTAAATAGCCCATATCAAGACTTTTTGAGGCGGGAGGGGTAAACAGATTTAAATTCCTACACATGGTGGAAGGGCCACACGCTACACACACGCACATACAGCATACAGCATACATTTACAGAAACACAAGCCTGAATTTGCAAACATGAACACGCACATCGTAGATGGACAATTGCAAGTTTTTTGATAGAAGCCTGGAGTATCTCTTTGACAACTGAATTGATCTCATTGCACAGGTCACTGAACAGCTCTTTGCCTCGCGATGTCGACAATACAGAGTTACCATTTCATGCAGTAAAGGTCACAAGGAAAGTTAAAGATCATGCTCACACACAGCAGCATTTCCAGACAGATCATGAGCTCTGTTACATTTCCATTTGCTGCGCGATGCACATTTTGTGTCAAGTTCATTCATTTGTGCACTAGAAGCAGTTATCTGCTGGTTTTTGCTCCTAAACACACGCACACATGCCACACACACCCCTGCTCAGGCAAAAATTCAACCAAAAATCCTGATAAACTGAAAATTCTGCTAATATGTGTCAGTCGTTCATTTACAGTAATTGAAAGATTGAAACACGTTTTCAACAAGAAAATCACAATTAGCAAACCCAAAGGCAGCCTCCCTCTAAAGCCAACCTCTGAATGCATCTCCTCGGAGCTGTCAAGTTGACAGCTATTAAAAAAAAATGGAGTTGCCAAATTATACATCATTAAATTCAACAAATTAATCATGATTTTCAGTGACAATAGTGCGGTGTAATAAAAGAAGACTGACAAACAAAGCCGGGCGCATCACCACTTCCAAATTAATAGTGACTGACACCAACACCCCCACACTTAATTAATGGGAAACAAAACACAACAAGAACATCCATCTAGATACAAGAAAACAAAGAATGGGTCGGCTTGTGTCATTCTGCGTTTGTTGCCCGTTGACAGTGAAATGTAACACGGAGATTGATAGCGTCTGCGTGCACGGGCGTGCGCGAGCATCCTCAAATGTTGTTTTTCTACACCGCGGTCTCTTAAGTAGACACCTAACACGCCCCGAGCCACTGACATTGAGTTTATAAGCAGGCATTATTTTTAGCGATGCTGTCATGTTTCTCGGAGTGACAGTTCCTAAAAGCTTCCACAGGCAAACCCATCTCCTTTTGCACTCTAAAGCCATGTCTGCTTAACAGCGATGACTAGGCTATTATCTTACAAGATGAAAGCTGACGCGCTGCGATGCTTTTCATTTTCTGCAAAGACCATCGCTTTATAGCTGAGCTTTTTGATGTTTGATTTGTCCTCTCATTTCTGCTCCACGATGTCCCTCGGTCAATATTCTGCGATCATAACAATATCCGACCGCCGGATGTCAAGAGACTGTTTTTACCCCCCGTTTAAACCACACTTGGTTGTGAAAGGAATAGCATACAAAAGGACAGAGAGAGACGGGGGGGGAAAGGTCAGAGCAGCATTTTAGAAAACCACTCTGGAGAAACGGGACACTCCCAGGCACTTTGTCACATCAATTAGGAATTCTATCTGGGCAATGGGATCGTGGCCTATGGGGCAGCAGACAGGACAGCTATTATACATCTTGCAGCTGTGTGCGTGCACGTTCGTGTCTGTGTGTTTTTGTGTAAATGCCTGACAGGGAAAGCGAACTGATCGTTTGAACCATTGACTTTTCTCTGACTGACCCCCGGGAAAAGCTAATTTTAGTCTGTGTTTTGCATTAGTTTTAATTGGCTCACATTGCTAATTTCCTCTTCGGCGAGAAAAAGAGAGCACAGGAAGTTGCCGCCCTTTCTTTCTCGTTCTCTCTCGCTCTATCTCCTCAACAGTCAGTCAGGCAGTCAAGCCTTGAGGCTGTCAGAGAGGGAACAAAGTGACTGGGTGATGAGCCAGATGCCGGTTGTCTGATCACATGGACTGATGCTGTGCCAGACATCGAAGCCACTGGCTCACTCAACAAGGTTCCTCTCACAACAGAGGAACATATTCCCGACCTGGGCCTTTTATTCTTTCGCCGTCTCCTTTCCCCCTCCGTCCACGTCTCTTGTCTGTTTCGATCTTTCTCATCTGCCAGTTCTTTTTCTCCAATCTGTTTGCTCTCTTTCTTTACATTTTCCGAACACTCGCGTTTTTCGCTATCTTATTTAAACGTTACTGTGGTGAAAGATACACGTCTGCAGTCAACACCCGCCCCCCATCCCTTCTTCCATCCCTCTCTTTTCTTAATTGCTCCCTGAGTAAGAAGGTTGCTTCCCGCTGTGTGCTGAATTACTGCGACACACACAGACAAGTGCATTACCTATATGGGGAATCAGCATTTTTAAAAGGGTAAAATGTGAATGTAGACAAATTTACAGAGCTTAACCCTTCCCCTGACAAGACTCTAAAGGTAAAGTACAGAAACCCCCACACACACATAGATATATATTCTGGGAGAATGTCATAAACAGGGATTGTTTTGCAAACTTACAGTACATTTGTGTCTGGTTGGTGCCCACTAACACACTGCTCTGACAAGCCTCATCTATACCGAATCAAATCCTCTGAGATGTGTGTACGAAACAACTATATTTTTGTTCTATGAATAAGCTGACTTCCCCTCAGATTTGTAGCTCCCAGCTGCAGTAGGCTATGTATAAATCAATGCCTTGGTGGGCTAGAGAGGGAGCAGTTATATTTACTCTGTTTCCTAGCTAGCAGCACTAGCTGTACTAGGGGGTAAAGGAATTCGATACACACCACTGGAAGGCGAAGGCTTTTTCACTCACATACAGGAATGGCAGTTCTGCTGATAGGGAAAGACTAATGAAGGAATACTAGTCCAGTCAAGCAAGAAAAAACACACTCAGCAACACATCAACAAAAACATAAAACAGATTTTCAGTCATGCACCACAGGAGAAAGCGTAGCAAAAAGCGAACTGTGTGCAAACAAGCGTGGATACTCACCTACCTGTATGAGTTAGGCTTGTTTGGGTGAACTTGTTTTATCCTTACAAATGCCTCCAATTTTACCTCATTTATCCACATTTAAATCTACAGTAGTTTATTGATTCAGATAAAGCACTTGTGTGTTTCTGTTCTTCATTTGCAGTCTGCAGCGCTGAGTACTGGATTAAGGTTGATGGCAATGAATTATACATGCAGTCTGAAATGTAATTCTCTTCATTAGATGACAAATCTCTTGTTTGAATATTGCATACTGTGGTAATAATACTGCTTTTATCATTGGCTACTGCAGTTGTGGGGCACAGAAAAATAGTCTTGTCATCACTGTAATGCACCGCTGCCAATTCATTAATTCAACTACCAAATTAAAGTTAAATCAAATGCAGTTGTTGCAACATTAATTTTAACAAACGAAAACATGCAATGTCTGCTTATCCACGGTGAAGAATTGAGTGAAGTGTCTGTGTGGGTTTTTGTAGGTGTGTCTTTTTCATCTTTTTCTGGACTTCTTGTCTATTTGTAGTTCTGTGCATGTGTTTCTGCAGGCTTTGAGAAATGAGGGCTGTGCCTGGTTAATAATAGTGGCCGAGAGGGTCTGTTAGCATAGCCCACTACATCACTCGCTACCAGGGAGACATCTCCAGGGCTCCGTGCTGCTGTGATGGAGTACTGGAAGGGGAACAGACTGTTTCGGCGAGTCAGTGATGGAAAGGGGATCTGAAGATAGAGGCTGGAGGACAGATGAGAGTCAGTCAGTGGAAAGGCAAGTGATCAGTAGGGCAGGTTTTTATCCTCTATTGTTTCATCACTTTTACAAATACACAAAATCTGATTTTCCAACAACTATATCCGTGGTTAGATAGGGATCTTTATGTATGTTCTTGCCATCCCAGATCCATTTTAACTTTGAAAACCCTATATATTGTAAATGACGGAGAGGAAGATAAAGTGATTGCACAGAGAGCGAGTTTGTAGTCAATTCTTTTTTGACCATCACACATCTTAAATTAACCAGTGACATTTAATGGAAAAATTTGGTTCCATGAAAAGTGAGTGAATTTTCTGTTAGCAAGATCTGCTAAGCTACATTAGCAAGAAGTGCTAAGCTAAGTTAGCAAGAGGGTAAACTTAGCTTAGAACTTAAAGATAGCCTAGAACTGCTAATGGTCTGTTGCTGTTTTTTTAATCTTCTTTTGTACAGATTACAAAAGAAATGCAAAGTATTAATTAGTTACTTTTTCATGCTGCTATGTTACTTCTTTAAACATATTTGTTTCTATATTTGTTGTCTCTGCACTAAGCTAACTTGGTTCGGTGATGTATATTGTGTGTAGAAACACGAGAATGAATATTTCCACATAAATACCAGCCAAAAAAGCATTTCTCAAAATTACCTTCTTTAAATATCTTTACTTAAAACTTGCATAAGCCATAACTGTACAATGAGCACACTTAAAGAATAGGAGAAAATTTAGTTTTTATATTTCCTAATAATGTAGTAAATATATGTGAACTAAGAAAATTAGGTATTTAGTCGAAAAAGAAATCCAGTTGACAAAAGAATTAAAGTTACTGATTTGCCCAAGTATTGACTTAAACATATATTACAAGAACAAATCTGTAACCATTCGATTAAGTGCCACAGAATTGGGCAGTGAATGTGTGTGTCACGGTGACATAAGCAGTTCCTGCAGCTGTGCATTAGGAAAAAAATGAACCGTCCTCATTAAAAATCTCCAGATGGAGGCATCTTTTCATTTTCACACTAAGCAAATTCATAGAAGGAAGTGTATCATTTTGATAAAACTATACTTATGCAAAGAGGTGCAAAACGAAATTCACAGATTATACCGATATATACAGAAGCATTACCAACAGCAAATTATATATAGAATTACAGATTAATTTATTTTGAAGAAAAATTATTTTCTCCTCACCGACTTCAACAGTAGTTACACTTACCTGCAACGAATCATTTTTGATATAACTACTTGCTTGACAACTCTATAAATAATGAAACATGTTTTATGAGTTTTTCCCAAACTTGTTATGCCATCGTTGTGCTTTACTTATTTCAAGTCCTTTTTATCAACTACTGCGAGACTGCAGAATCAACTGAGGACAAAGTATGGCTGTCAGAGAACAGGAGGAGGGTCCTGTTAAAGATGACTGCAACAGACCAGAGACAGAGAGTGAGGCCAGGCACAGAGATTGAACAGAGAAAACACTGAATAGAATATTGTGCTAGAAAGAATGAACAGATTTGTATGGATGAGATTGAATGCAGGGAATTATGTGAGGTTTTGAATAGATTCCTCTAAACCGAGACTGCAGTGGGTGAGGAGCGAGGAGCTGCAATGATTTTCTTTCTTTTTGACACCGACTGAACACTGTAGTTGTCTGAGTCACTTTTTTAAAAAAATGTTCTCTTAATGCAGCTCATGTCATTTCTCTTTATCAGCGGAGGGCTGATGGTGATGGATAATATCATTTGATGGATATACGAGACGTCTCAGCCGAGGTGTGGCATGAAACGTAAATGTGACCTGCTCTCACAAATCTCTCCACCACTCCCCCAGCCTGCTCCACCTTTGTGCCCCCCTTCAATATGCTCTCATTTTAGATAATGAAAGAAGTCTGGAGGGGGAAGCCACTGCAGAGATCACTGATCCACTCTAAGTGAAAACCTATACTCAAGTTAATGTGAATACCCTCAGGGGACGAGGACTTCTAATTGATTAACCACATTACCCGGATAAGAGTTGAACTCTCCTCTATGAGAGCAGCTCAATATGGGCATCCACGAGGTTTCAGGAGATATGGATAATGAACAGTTTCTCACTGCAGCATCTGCTCTGGACTGTACTGCAGGTGTTTACAGTGTCTCTGGATTTACAGTCTTAGTCCACAAGAGGCAGTGTTGACTCAAAGATTCCCTGCAGCTCTTGCCCAGGTTGACACAGCGTTTGGAGCATGAAAAAAGCATCATGGGAATAACTACTGCAGCACAGAATGGGTTGAAGAGCACTCTGTTTGAGTGAAGACAGGTGCAGGTTTAAAATGATCAATACTTCACTGTGAGAATAAAACCTCTTCACACGAACACAATGAGCTGAGCAGATGCTGAATACATATAATCAAATGTTTCCAATTTATTTTCAGTCGTGTTGGGCTTATAACCTTTTTTTTGGGGGGGGGGGTTACATATTTTCCTGTGAACATTGCATAATCAAAGCTTAGACGGCTATGTTTCCCTCATCAGTGTTAAGCTCTAAATGTATTCCTTTCACCTCCTTGCCGTGTTGACATAGTCACTGTCGTGATTAATAAAACTTGTCCTTTGAAGATGCTCATGCAACCGTCCTCGGTGCTCTGAAAGAAGGTGCCACAGTTCAAAATACTCTTTGATCTTGCAATGCAACTAAAAAGACAATACTGTGGCTTTGTAAGAAGAAGACACAGAGACCTGGTGGGAGATACTGGCCTTTAAAACCCAATAGGGGCATTTTCCGCTGTTTGAATTATAACAAGAGCCCATTGCGTAATGTGCTCATTGCCCTAATGTGGTATGTTTATGCTAATGTGGCGTCCTTGTGGAGGTTATAGTATGTACTCGGGGTGTCGTTTGCAAATGTTGCTTGGAATTACAGGAAATTACCTTGGGTTTTGCAACATTACAAACACAGGTAGGTGTCAAAGAATCAGCTGGAGCTCTTTGAAGATTGAGTCTTTTGAGTATGAAATACTCACTCTTTGTAGTCTTGAAATGTGGTGGTAATAAGGTTGTAGTTTGCAGTGGCTAGGTTAGCCTCAATGCAGTTGCAAGGTTTTTCCAGTGTTGAGGGCCTTTCTCACAAGTTAAGAGTGCGAAAAAGATGTAATTTCATTTAATATCCATGACTTTTACTTTAACAAAGTAGTGTTATTTGTCCTTATAATGCCTGGGAAAATTGAGATTCTTATTTACTTAGTAGACAGATTTGGTAAAGTAGTGAAATTCCTTTGGAGTACATGACTTGTAAATAAAATAAAATAACTTTGAGACATTTGGTGGATATAAAGGGATGTAAGTAAAGGCTTGAGTATTCAAGCATGAAATGAGCCAAGGATATAGTTTGTTAAGTTAGCCAGTGACTTCGCAAGAACAAATCTGTGTCCAGTGGTTGAGCAGGAAATTCCTAAGTGCTCAAACCAATATATGGTTAAACAGTTCCTGTTCACACTAATGGGCAGAGCGTGTAAAGAATTTGTATAACTCAGTATGAGTACTAATGTGATTCCAGGCAGCATCGAGGTGAAGGAAATTCAGACTTTTTTAAGTGCACATCTGTACATCCACTGCAGATCAAATAAACAACTCCCCCTCTTTGTACTTCAGGGAAAGTAGCCACGATACCTGCAAAGCTAGTGAAGTTATTAGGTTATGTTGTCATGCTGCAGTGTTATGACAGTGCCAGATGAACTTTTGTACACCAATTCCCTGGTTGGTTTTTAAGCTTGCCCGCAGACAGTGCCCTTTTTTATGGGCTTGTAGATTGCTGGGAAACACATCAATCTCCCGTGGGCGTGATGCAGTATCTCTTCCCCCTCTGTGCCGTGTGACCCCATTGCCCTTCTTCTAGTGTCCACTGGGCTGCTCATGTCTGGTTCCTGAACCTCCGCTGCCCTGGTTATTAAAGAGCACTGGGCGATATCCACCCTCGCCTTTCTTTCTCTCTCCACCTACCCTCACTCACTTTGTTTTGTCCTCTTTTCTCCCCCCCTCATCTTCCCTATTTCTCTGTTCATTCATCTAGAATACCAGTGGAGACCGCGCTTGTTCTATTCCTGTATCACCCCTGCAATCTCACTGTTTCACAAAAAAAATCACAGTGTTCACCACTTTTACACCTACGCTACCTGCAGACCTTGTAAGACAAGTACCAATGGGGATTTTTATTAATTGAAACGTATTTATAATTCTCATCAGTAATCGTGGTCCCTTCCCTTTGTTCTTGTTCCATCAATCACAGTGGAGTGTGGCAGGCTGGCCCACAGGTAGAGAGGTTGACTAATTAATGAGTGAGAGGTTCCTTGCTCATTCCTGACTAAAAATCAACTAAAGATTTTTCTCTCTCCCATGTTCTCAGTTACTATACAAGCGCTACAGATGCTATATTTACTTATGTGCATTATGTATTTACATAGGTTTTTTTTAGTTTGTTTTTTTTACATCCATTCTGACAGATTCTGTTAAAAACAAAAGTAATGTGACAACAGTGAGTGGAACCTGCTGGTGTATCCCAAGTATATTTTTGGTCTCTGTGCTACAGTTTTTACACCGTCATTTAATTATGTTATTTAATACCTAATTTGCTTACAAACTGCTGATTGCTGTGTCATGAAAGCCACTATTGACTAATACTTCTGCTGTTCTACGTGTACATGTACTCAAATTGAATTTGGCACCTACAACACAATTCATAAATGCTGAAATAAACATCTTTAGCACTCTGTTGCATCGCATTTTCTTTAAACAACACTGTGAAGTGAATGGTTGTCCTATTTACATAGGATTTCAAATGCTAAACAGCAAGATGCATTTTTGATGTATTGTTTTGCACCAAATACTCATCATGTACCAAATACTTTAATGGACGACAGGTGTGGTCAGGTTACTCCCTGAACACTTATTTCATTGTCTTACTGAGGAAAGGAAGACACTAAATTCCCTGTAGCAGACACTAATCTGGATAACACGATGTGTTGTGCCAAACATCTGTGACTCCATTCATGCTGAAAGACACACACACAGACATAACAGGTGTATTTAGTACACCTGTTCAACTGCTCGCCAGTATCGAGTCACATGGCAGCAACCCAGTGCATTTAGGCATGTTGACATAGCTCGAGTTCAAAGCGAGCATCGGAATGGTGAAGAAAAGTGATTTCAGTGACTTCGATGTGACATAATTGTTGGTGCCAGACACCCCGCTCTATTTCAGAAACTGCTTATCTGCTGGGATTTTCCCAAATAACATTCCCTAGAGTTTATAAAGAGAAATAGAAAGTAGTTTTCTGTGCAAAAAAGGGATCATTGATGTCAGAGGTCAGAGGAAAACAAGACTGCTTTTGAGCTTGACAGGAAGTAACATCACCAGAGATATACAGAAGAGCACCTCTGAATACACAGATGGGCTACAACAGCAGAAGACCACACCTAGTGTCACTTTTGTAAGCTAAGAACAGGGACCTGTGGCTACAATTTGCATGCGCTCACCAAAATTGGACAATAGACGATTGGAAAAAATTGCCTAGTTTGAGTGAGTTGTAATGTCAGCTGTGACATTTGGATGGCAGGGACAAAATTAAACATAAAAGCATGGATCCATCCGGCTTTGTATCAGGCTGTATTGTTCAGGCTGCAGGTGATAGTGTAATGGTGTACCTGAGCATTGTTGCTGACCATGTGGATCCCTTTATGACCACAGTGTAACCATCTTCAGATGGATGCACCCGGCAGGATAATGCACCATGCATGGATCACAAATCACTGTACTCAGAAGGCATCAACGTTCATCAGATCTCAAGCCAACAGAGCACCTTTGTGATGCGGTGGAAGAGGAGATTCATGTCGTGGATGTGCAGTCAGCAAATCTTCAGCAACTGTGTGATACTATCTTCTCTGAGGAATGCTTCCAGCACCTCTGGAGTCTGTGCCAAAAGGAATTAAGACAGTTCTGAAGAAAGAAGGGGGTCAAAACCAATACCAGCAAGGTGCACCTAATAAAATAGCTCTTGACTGTATGTGTACATAAACCACTCAGAAGTTTTCCACTTCACCTCAGTGCATCTTAAATGTGCTTGGGTGCAGAGAAGGCTGTTTTATTTATTTTTTAAATTGTATTTTTTGGAGTATATGAACAAAATTGTGTTCGCTGACTAACATTTTTGGTCAATGTACTGATTACTACTATAAAACTGTACATGTCTATTTATTGTTTAAGAACTAATACACTAAGTTTCAACATTTGCTAAGTTGCTGTTGTACTATTTGTTGGACCATTATTATTTCATTAAAAAAGGTTTGCAAACCATTTATGTTATTCCCACTTTTTTAAACACTGCATTATTAAGAAACAAGCAAGTGTGATATCATATGCAACCCTGCACAGACACTCACTTAAAATCTATTTTAAGTGCTCTAGTGTGCAAACACACAGATAGCATATGTAAATGTTTTGGGGTAAGTGTGACCTAATGGTATTTATTGGTGTAATAATATATGTATTGTATGTTTATTTGGCTCCTTGGCCCTTTAAAAGTGGTAACAGTAGTGTCTTCTGCACAAAAGCCTGCATTCTATGTGCACATGTGCAGTCTAGCAGCTCTACCAATGCTCTTTGAAGAAAAAGAAACATAAGTTGAACCACGAGTCAGGAGGAGTGCTCATCAAGCAACCTGCTTTCCACCTCGTTGCCCCTGATGCTTGGTAACATGGAGATCTTGATTTTATAAGGCACTCGATGTCATCACCAATAGATTAGGCAAAAGATTGCTTAAACTGGGCCACTGGCAAACTCGCAGCTCTCCTGAGCACTAACCCTCTCTTAGTCAGTACCTTTTAATGAAGATCCTCCCGTCCTAATAGAGTCCTCCTGCACTCCCATCAATTCGACCACTCTTAACCCCTCCTCCATTCCACCCCACCCCCTGTCTCTCTCTTTTACTCCACTGTTTTAATTGCTTGAAGGTCATTGACAATAATGTGACAACTTATTAGGAACCCCATCTGATGCCTCCGATTTTATACCTCACTTTGCCACAGCGCTTGGTTTCCAGGCAATTACTGAGCATGCTATTTATTAATTTCACGGTTCACAGAGCATCACACGCTATAAATAGTGAAGGATGATAGCTCAGTCATTCACGATGTCGGTGGTTGTTATCGATTTTGAGGGAGATGCTGAGGTGGGATGCAGCCCTCATATTTTGGGCTTTAACCCTTGTGCGATGTTTCGGGTCTGTGGAACCAGTTAAATAAGCATCTCAGTGAAGGAAACAAGGTTCCATTAATTTTTTTTAGTGCCTTGACTTATTTTCTGTGAAGAATGCGTTAATTCAAAAGAACTTGCATCCTTATGAGAAATGCTCACATGCCCATAGGCGCACACACGTTTCAGGCATCACACATGCTTGAAACATGCTTCAGAGTAGCCACTGGAAAAAAAACAACAAAAAAACAGAGAAAAAAATACAAGACTAAAAGAAAACAAACAAAGGATTTGGGATATGACAGGGTACCTGAACACAACACTACATGTGGTAACTTTTTACACTGTGCAAGTTGGGACGACAGCTCGTCATGAGGAAGTTGATACTGGTAAGAGCCATATGAAAAATCAAGTCTGGGCTCCTGCTGTCACTCTTTTGTCACTGTCCTATTTTCCAAAGAATGGCAGAAACAGTGAGAGAATGTTTCTGCAGAGAATGCTGCAGATGGATGAGAAAATAAGGTAGGTAGGGTATAAGAAAACGAAATCATGGTGGACTACAATCACAAAAAAGAGATGCTTACAAAAAAAGCTTTTCACACTGGATAGATTCAATCTGGGATATCACTGTGGTCAGTGTGTTTGTTGGCGTCATTGTGAAAAAGATTTAAGAAGCTAGTGCCCTTTCTGTCTAAATCACCGAATCGGCTACAGCATCTCAACTCTGTGGCGCTTTTGCGTGTCTCTCAGTCACAACTGCATCTCTGTATATGAGAGAGAATTGCTATTAAAACTGTCCTCATCAGTCTGGGTTGCAGACAGTGGCAACAAAAGGGCCACTCTGAAATGTGTCAGCCCAGAAAGGCTAGAAATACAGTTGATAAATGCAATCCAGCAGAGTTAAGTGGCAGATATTAACCACAATTGCTGGCCCATATTACTTGTATTTGAGATAAAGTTGTCTCTGCTCAGTGAATATTCATTGTTATGTCTGTATTGTTTTCTACATCTAATAATTTGGGTATGATAGCCCCATAGGCGTTGGGTGGACAACGTGGGTTGGGAAATGCACAGGAAAAAACAATCAACAATCCAGGGAGTGCACCTTAGAACACATATGCATCAACACTACAATGAGCGGGTGGAGGGAGGTTTGGAGTCTTCTCCCACCCCCATTCTCTGCGGCCTGCTGGAGCGGGAGGGCTAGTAGGAGGAGTTGGCCGTCCGACTGCGGTCTGGGGTGTGGGGCCTCCCTGCTGCTGCGGAGTCGGGGTGGTCTGCCTCTCCCCACCGCAGGGAAAAGGGTAACACCACCTGGGTCTGGGTGCAATTCCCCCCTCCAGGGGCAAGGGTACCTAGACCCGGTTTGTAGAGTACGCTTGGGGAGTGTGATTGTGTGTACAGCGTCTCTTTATGTCTGTCTCCACGTTGGTTGAGTGTGGAGTGAGTGCATATGAGAGCATGAGGGTGGGAATGGATGTTTGTGTCTGTGTGTGCCTGTATGTCTGTGTCTATATGTCAGGCTGGGTATCAGACGCCACCTCTCTGGGGACACCTCAGGCCCTCCAAGGTTTGGAGGCCTATCTCCACCCACCACCACTTCCCCTGCCGGTGGCGGACTCCCTCAGGTGTCGGTGTGTTGGTGGTTCTTTTGTGTCTGGGGGTGGGCGTCCGGGTGCACACCGGCTCACTCCTTGGCGGCCGCTTGTCGGGGCCTGGGGCCTGGGGCTCGCTCGGGCCCCTTTGGAGGTGGGGTGCCCCCGGCCTCTCGGCCTAGGGCTCGGTCACTCAGGCGCAGCTGGGGGCCGGCGGAGCTCACGGGCGCGTCACTGCAACTCCCCCTGACTTCTGCTCCGCGGCTGCTGGGCGAGCCCTCATCTGGGACTCTCCTCAGCTCTTACTGGGACAGTGGCGCGGCTGCCCCTCTGTTGGTCTTCCATGGTCTCTTGTGTTCTGGGGGCCTCTGGATGTCTGGAGTTTTGATCTCCTCCATACCCGCTTCACACCCTGGAGGACGGGGCTGTGGCCCCCCCCCACACTCCCTAGCAGATCATTACATGGAGAAACCTTTGGAATGCAAGCATGCTGATCCACACAGGTATGCACACATGGGTATTCACAGACGCGGACTAAAGCTTTCTTGGCTGCTGCCTCAAAGCACACTGTGCGCTGTCTATCTTGCGTGCTGCACAATATCGTTTATTACTTAGTAAATATTGATATCTATGACTAGCTAGTTTATTGTGATGGTGCTTTGTTTTCTCTATTATTATGTTGCTCTTTGTTGTTTGCTGTCTCCTCTGTTTGTTTTTGTTTGTTTGTTTTTTTGTTTTTTGTTTTTTTCTCAATACAGGTGACCCAGGAGTTTTTTTTTTTTTCTCTCTCTTCCCCCCCCTTCTCACCGTCTCTTCTCCCCTTTGGTTTTCTTTCTTTCTCTCCCCCTCTCTCTCTCATTCATTCCCCCTGTCCTATTTATTAAAAAAAAAAAAAAAAATGACAAAGGATGAACTGAAGCTCTGCCATCACGTAATGTCGCATACTGCTGTTTCTGATGTCATTTAAAGGAAAAAAAAAAAAAAAAAAAAAAAAACAATCCAGGGAGTGATATGTTTAATAACCCAGGATGTGCTTAAATGCCCATTTTTCCTGCTAAAATACATGCTTAAAAATGTCATGATAGTAATCACACAGAAAGAAAGCAAAACGTGTGCTGTGTGCCCTTTTTATTTCCACAGGAATCCATTTATCTACAAAGATAGCTGACATCCTCATACAAGTGTTATACAGTGCTAACAGTTCAAGTGCCAAGGCCAATTATGTGTTGTTTCCTTGACGAAAGGAGCAGCTTTGCAGTTTGCCATGCTTTCCCAACATACCCCTTCCGTGCCAAAGTAATGTGTCTCTAAGTTGCGGGAGCCATTTAACCTGTCAAGGCAAGAGTTTCGTTGTCTGTTTGGAAGCAATCCAATAAATTAGGCAGAGACGAACCCTCAGCCAAGAAATCTGATACAGCTCTCTTTTGCTAAACGTACAAAATTGTCAGTCTAGTGTAGATGCTGAGGAACACTCCAAACAGAAATACCCTTTGAGATAATCCTTTTTAAATTAGCGATACCCATAAACTGACATGTTTGTTTCCCCCCTTATATGCTCACTCTACACAGCCTCCAGCCTTCTCCTTTTCAAGTCTCACTTCACATGAGTGGCTCTCTTTTTTTTTCGCCCTAAGGTGCAAAAAAGCCAAGTGAACACGCACAAGACGTTGACCTTTAAATCAACAGCATAAATGTTGACTCTGTCTTGTTATCATTACCACAAGACAACAGAAAAACCACGAACGTCTCGCTATTCACAGTGATGTGCGGGTTCCATCACCGAAGTGTAGACACTAAAATCACCGCTAGGTGTTTGCAAATACGAGTGAAGGAAAACTGGAAATCAAGCCAGTAAAAGCTTTGTAGTTGAAGGCATGTTTTCTATCAGGATACAGCTGCATTTTTTTATTAGTACAGCACGCAGGACACGGTGCAGCTCGCAGATGTGTAAATCAAGACTACAAGCACTTAGTGTGTTGACAGTGTGTTGGGAGACACTTGTGCTTCAGAATCCCACTTTAATGGTTTTCCATATGAGGCCGTATATCTGCGGCGTTAAAGTCCTTGTCGAGGGCATGCGTGTGAGGTTTTCCGTGGGTTTTCATTACACAGCTTTAGTTGTAAAAGGCCTTCGTGCCAGAGGCTTCCCTGATTGAGAAGGCGGCTTCTTTTACGGTCCGAAGCGCTCTGAACTTTACGAGAGCGACAGAGGCCCTTCCGTCCTATGGCTCCCGGCTGAAATATCATGTTTGTTTATCTCTGGAGAGAATTTATTCTGCTGATTCATTGGCTGGCACTCCTGCAACGGCTGAAGGAATTCGATTTTCTCTTTATTTATTCGCTTCATTTTTCCTCCTGTGGAAGAGCAGTCTCTTGTGTGATACCACGGGAAAACTTCCTTCCTCCTTGCTCCGGTCCCCTGAGAAATGAGATTAGAGAGAGGAAGGGAAACGGGAGATAGAGGACAAGGGAAATAATAGAGTTGTTATTCATTGTAATCTTGCTTCTCCTGTAGTTGCTTTTGAATTCACCTTCAAAATAGCCTATTATATTAAATAAATACGTCAATATAGCAATTCATCAGTGATCAAATTTGAATAAAAGAGCAGTTAAAAGGAACATTCTTAGACTTTTTCGGAATATAACTGAATATATATTGTGCTCCACAAAAGGATACAAAAATAGCCATCTTTTTCTTGGCAGGGGTTGGAACACATAATTCAGATGCATTGACCAATATATTACAATTACATAGATGCTAACAAGCAAACCCCGACTACCATGAACATCTATTCCAACCTATTATGGAGGTTTATAATTTGAGACGGATATGACTTGATGTGGTTTAAAATTCATTCAAAATGACATTGAGAAATGATAAACAATGGGGTGTGCATATATGTGAGCTGGCGAAACAGAAAAAAATGTAAAAAATAAAACTGTTCCTCCGACAGGTGCAGGTCAGCCGCTTTGAATGGCTTCAGAGAGAAGTTAGTCTAACTGTGAAGTGGCTTACAGACCTGTGAAATAAAATAAGTCAAGGATAGTAAAGCAGGAGGCTTGCTGTGAGTTACAAATCCAACACATTTCAAACTCAGGCCTCTCTAAATCCCTGTCTGGACTCTGTTGACGACAGGATACCAAAGCATCCGGAATGTACAATCGATATCCCCCCGCCAATTTGTCTGAAATGGTTTGGTTCAGCAGAAGGACAAGCCCAAAGTGCTGGTGTCAGGGCTGCAGGGGAGAGCGCGACACACCTTTGTCATTTTCTCACTCTTCCTGCAGTTTTTCACGCATCCGATGTGCAATCAGCTTGACGTGTGACCACTTGGCATCATGTGTCGCATGGACAGCCCTTAAACCGCGGAGAACAGACCCCTTGCATGACACGCTCCCGGGAAGCAAGAGAGGATAGACTTTACATGCAGGTCACATGGTCCCAGCATGTCTCCTGCCTGGTTCAGTTCCACCTGGAGTCACAAAGCGCTGCATTATCGAGGAGGAGCCAAAGTAACACTTTATTTTTGTGCCAGAAAGAATAAGGTTTCTTTTTTTTTCTTCCTCCACCCACACCCATAACGTGATGCTGTTTTGTAGCACAGCTGAAATATGGCATCGCAAATCAGCTAAATAATAAACGACATGCTTGTTCCGTATATAGCTGTCAGTTAAATATGTAATTTATGACATAGCAGGTTTTTTTCTTGCCTGGAAATTACAAAACTCTGAAAGACTCTCTAAAGCATTTTTTTTCTGCAAAAAGAAGACTGGTGATAAAGAGATTAAGGCAGGTTAGGGAAGAATGTCAGGAGTGATTTATGACAGGAGGATGCCAGCAAAAGTGAAGGGGAAGGTTTACAAGATGGTAATATTTAGCTTTGTGATATAGGCTGAGGTGCCACTGTCCTTTTGTCTGTGGCACGGGGAGTGACAGCGAGGGTTAGCAATGAGTATATCACAGGGACGACGATATTTTGGTTACTTTAGGGACAAAGTAAGAAGGTGAGGGAGTGAGGGAGATGCAGGGGAAGCATCTGATCCACTGCACAGCCCCCCCCCCCCCCCCCCCCCCCCCACACACACACAGGAGCTTGCTGAATAACAAAAAGATCCACACTGCCTACTTTTGATGAAATATTTATGGCGTTAAATAATGATACAAGGTGATAGACATCAATGAGGGTTTTTGTTTTTCTCTGGAGGGAGCTCAGAATCTCCTTCCCTGAATGAAGCGAATGTCATGCTCTGTTTATTATGACAGAACAAACTGTTCACGACAGAGATGAGAGGAGCTGATTCTCCGCAGTTGCCGCAGGTCTCTACGCAACTATTGATAATACTATATTCCTATTAATTTATCACCATGTACTTCTTTGCCGGCGGTGCATCACCACCTCTGGTCAAGAATTACCGAAGCTCCATATGCTGTGTCATGTGGAAACACTTTAGCATCAGAATTTGTGCCGTCTTCCTGCTGGCTCCAGCAGGAATGCAACAGATTAATCAGCGTGTCCTCTGCAATTTTTGGAGCAGTAGGGGTGACTGAAAATTTTGGCTCTCGGTCCAGAGCTTTCACAAAGTTGATGTGCTCCTCTGAATATATATTTTTTTATTTTAAAAAAAAAGTAATTACAGCTCTTAAATGGGTTTTTTGCATCTACACTTCGTTAAGTAATATCTTGAATTTAAAACTGGTGACGATATAATCGCAATACATGACGAAAAGTTTTGTTTGTGAATCGTTCAGGTGTCTGAGTTTCTGGCTAGTCCTTTGCTAGGATAGATTTAGCAAAATGAAACAAATCTTCATGCATCTGTGCTCTCTCTTCTTTTTTGATCTTCATTTCATTGTAAATCCAGTGGCAGGAGATTCTGGTTATTTAATGTTCTATGAGCCAAGTACCTGTAGTTGGACTGTAATTGTACCCCAGGGACAATTCCACTGTTTCAGCTAGGTAAACGCTTTGTGGCTGTAAGCCTATTGTGAATTATATCAAAGCAAATTAGATTAAAGCAATTGGATTTTCATGGTAAATTACTCTTTACCCCTCAAATGACCCACTGAATGAGAGAACAGAGCCACAGGCTCAACTAAGTAACTGTAAACTACTATGTGACGCTGTTAGCTTTTATCAGCGGACATGAGAAGGAGAGACGGGACTATTTATTTTAAAGATGTGTTCGCTTCAGTGGGCTCATTTATAAACAGATTTTAAAAAAGAGACCGTTTATGGTTCATGTAGAGGTGTTCTTGCAAAGTCGTCACGGTTTCTCGTGACAAATTTAACAAGACGGATAGTTTATTTTGATGAAAAATAAAGAAAGGAAGGGGGAACTTATTTGTTTTAGGATGAAAAAGTGGTTATAGATGCACCACTTGATCAACAAGCAACATGAGAAAGTAATACGCCATGAAAGTGACTTTTCATTTGCTGGCAGCACACATAACCACATTACACGCTAAACACAAGAAAAGCAGAAGGACAAAATTAAGGGTTGTTTTCTCTAATGGCTGCCGATCTAATTTGCATGACTTTGCATAATATAGTCCATAAAGGCAACGATAGTTATAACGTGACAGGCAAATCATATTTTCCTTGATAGGGAGTCAACGGTAATTTTAACTTTTGATGCAGGGTATAAATAAAGTCTTCCCCGGTTTGGGACGGAGCACTTGTACGACAAAGGAAAAACAGAGAAAAAGACAGCCTGACACCTTGGTTGAGTTGTGATCATATCTTTAGCACCTCTCTCTCAAGGTCTACTGATTGAATAACTGAAGTTAATAATGTCTGTTGCCATCAAGTCAGCCAGAGCAGTCTTTAACATGTCATTAACAAAATTAGAAACTGAGAATTTAACTGCAGTGAAAAGTGGATGGGTGATGAGATTCTTTCATTCTGTATAATAGCTGTGGCCCTGTTAGCATTTCATATGCAGTGACATTTTTGTTAAAATTAACACCTTCTCGCTGTTCACTGTATCCTATCTGCATGTAAAAAGGGCTCTTACTTGTTCTACAATATTTGTACAATGTAAGCCAAGTTCGCTGTTTTCTGAAAAGCTGATGCTCGTTTCACTTGTTTAATTTCTTCCTCTTTATCGGTACGAGTCTATCTAAAACAGACAACACGGATGTGTGCATGAGATCAAGACCATTTGGTGTCTTGGTGAAAAACAGAAGACTAATTACCTCCTGAAATAATTTAATGTCAGCCCTGGTGTGGGCTCTCCTCAGCAGGACAGCTGAACAGGCCCAGCCCTCTGCTGGGAGATTCATCTCTGTCAGCTTAGATAAACCTGCTGGCCATCACAGAATTGGCACACACACCCTATTCCTGGACAGGCATGATGAAGCTGTCCTAGCTTGCCTCCACTTGAAAAAGACAGGAGCCGTAAATGAACACGAGGTTTCATTACAACTCCCCTTTGAAACACTTTGGAGGTGCATCTGTGTGTGTGGTTTTGTTTTTAATTTTTCCTTTTTGCAAATCACCTTCGTGCTTTTCAGGCATAACCGTCTGCCATCGCTCTCTGCATTGGTCCTCGGAGATGTCAGCTCCGGGTAAGTATGGATTTCCATGCTATGGTGCAATCTTTTTCAGTTCCCAGGTAGGTAACCAGTGGTACTTGAGTGCAGTCCTAGGAACATCTAAGATATTGTGTAGAAAACTCTTTGGGAATTAAAAAAAAAAAGTTTATATCTGTAAAGAATTCAGATGCAAAAGCCTCTAAACGCCATCTCAACGAAAAAGGAGACAACAATATCAAGCAAAAGCTCTTGGTGCATAGGATACCATAATCAAATGCTTTTGATTTAAACCCTGTGAAACCCTACACTGAGCCTTTTCCAAAATGAGAGCTGTAGGCAGAAAACTGCCACTTTTCTCTATCAACAAAGGCATTCACCAATGCGATGTGAATCGGGTCATGTCTGTTATACACATCTTAGAACACAAACATGCACAAGGACATCAGTTATTCATCGCTAGTATCATCTGACCTGCTCAGTGTTTCTCTTTGATCACTACCTTTTAGTCTAAAGCACATGTATTAAGTGGCTACGCTGCATTATTTAAGACTAATAACTAAAAGGCACTGGGTTGCTGATTCATCCCTCTCACTTCAAGGACAAGCTTTTATGAGGTTTGAGACTATTTGATCTGAAGAAAGAAACATAAAGTCAATTTTTTGTTGCACTTTTGTAATGAGATTTATATGCAAGGTTTAGTTATGATGACAGTTTGACGAAATCTCTGAATAAAGCACAGTCAGTTTTTGCTTGCATATAAATCAGGCGCATAAAACATTTACAGGAACAGAAGCTAGCTGTTGGCAACGCAATTTTTTTGTTTTCTGGTCTAAGTGAAAATGCAAAAGAACAAACCTCGATGGTGCCTCGTTGACTGTTTGGGCAATAAGTAAAAGTAGAAACAAAAAAACAAGGTAAAGACTTTGGATTCTGTGGTTGATGGCGCAAGAAATTCAGTCATGCAGATGTAGCAGCATTTTAAAAAAACATTGCTATCCATTCATTTGAGAGAATAGCATCTTGCTTTTTCTTTAAAATCTCTCTCTTCCACTTAGTCTCTGGGTTTTTCACCCTTTTGTGCATTTCTTAAAGGTCAGACGAACTACCTTGTCTCTGTACTCGCGCACTCTTTTGTCAAATGTAGGGACTTAGAAAACAGAGCTTTGACAATGCGACCACTGTGTTGCTTTTTTTTTCCTTTAAAGCTGTTCTTTCCTGCTGTCCTTGGAGCTCCAGTTTCTATCAAAAGTTTACTTTCTCGGACCACATTACATGACATCTTAGTTTCGCATCTGCACTTTATGAATTTCTTCTTACTGAGCTCTGACATAGCAGTTTTCAAGGATACACAAGCCTATTATATCAATATATTCCAGTAAACAAAGGTAATCATGTCTTTTTTTCTTTTTTTTATTTCAGATCTGAATATTTCACAATTGCCTTTGGCTCAGCAGTTAGATCTCACAACATTATTTCCCCGGTGCATGATTAAAAGTCTTTCATGGGATACTTGGAAGCTGGGCAGAGACAATAACCTGGATTGCATTTCATGACACAAATGAATTTACCCTTTCTTTTCCAGCAGAGGAAGAATGACTCTCGCTCCGTGGCACGTTAGCACGTAGAGATATACAGGAAACGTGCCTCAAGACTCCATGCCATGAAATTGAATTCTTATACTGCATGAATGAATGAAACAGATTCAAGCAGATGTCATTCAAATGCGAGAGGCCGGAATTTGAAATAACGCCCGCTGTCAAACACCGACCTATTCATCTACCCCACACCTCTTCATCTATTTATCCTCTTTCTCTTCTCTCCACAATTCTGTCTCTCAGTCTTTTTTCTTCTTCTTTTTACCAAAGAGTCCTTATTCCACGAATTAATCCCTTCATGAACAGCACACAGACGGCAAAAAGAGAGGAATTGAGAGGGTGAAGGATGATAGAATCCTAAGGCTTTAAGGCGAACAGTACTACAGTATCTAGGTGGTGTAGAATGAGCTCCATTATTGCTCTTGGGGCTCAAATTGAAAACATTACTGCTCCTATTCACAGTCCTGAGACACAGAGGATGGTCTTTATTTCCAATCTCAGTCTCCTTTCTGGTTGAGAGAGCACCCACCCTGTGTGTGTGTGTGTGTGTGTGTGTGTGTGTGTGTGTGTGTGTGTGTGTGTGTGTGTGTGTGTGTGTGTGTGTGTGTGTGTGTGTGTGTGTGTGTGTGTGTGTGAGATAGAGAGAGCGAGAAAGATTGTGTGTTTTTGACTTCATGACTGCATCTCAGTAAAGTCATCGCTGCCAATGCTGGTCATATAAGTGACCTCTCCTCAGCCTTTCTCATTACCCTCCACCACCCACAGATGGAGATCTCAGTGCATTTTGAATACCCGCTTTAACGTCACTAAAGCTGTGACATTAGACGCGGGCTCTGCGGCGTTGACCTTGGGGAGCTAGGACAGCATCAGTATGCATTGTGTTTCCCTCAGAAGGACATGGTGCTATATAATAGCTGGTTGTAAATGAGTGAAATCACATATTACTTTAAAAGACTTCAATAAATGAATGATTGTGTGTGGAGGTCTCATGTCTTTGGCTTTCAAGTTGCTTTCCACCTTTTACTCTTTAAATAAAAGCGCTTCCAATCTCTGAAACATGGTGTTTCAAAAACATGAACTTTGCATTTTCAATTTAAACAGAAAACTGAAAATCTGTCTAATCAGAGAAAAGACTAATAAATCTTGAGGAAAATCATGCATGCTCTCTCTCTCCATCTCTCTCTGAGGTGCAACACTTGCCAACCTGTCATTTTGCTCATTTCTGAAAGGCTGTTTAGCTAAAAACACTTCACTGGAAGTAGAAAGGTCACATCTCTCTCATCCTTCCTCCACCCTTGTTTCAACCCCCTCCCACCCCGCTTTTATACAGGGGAGGCTGCCAGATTGCTTTAGCCTTTTTAGCAGAGCTAGCTGACAGACAGACAAGGCGCTGACAAGGTCACTGTGAGGAAAAGCAGTCATGATGGAAATGCCAGCTTTAAGCAAATACACCACCGTGAAACCAGAATTTACAGCACAAACTTTTCAGAATGATCATCAATAACTGTGATTTAATCAAAAACTAAATGCATCCAAAGTATATTTAGTTATATGCAGCTCAAACTGTCTGTTTGTTATCTGTTTAGGAGTCCTGTTGGTGTCGCCTCACAGTACTAGTACACCATTGATGATTACACAGTAAAAGGTGCTCTGTCTCTCACAGTCAGCAGTGGTCTGTTGTAGTGCAGGATACTGAATCATTTACTGTAATGTAATGCAAAAGTGTTGCAGGGTAATGTGATTCCTTTTGTTGGGTAATCCAAAAGTTATTGCTAGATAACAGAAAAAGTAATCCTAAAAGTATTTGCTCTTGATGTTTAGGTGTCTCAGTGGTTCCAAAATATCACTATTAGGCTTTAGAGATATTATAAATCAACAAATGTTATCAACCACAGTTAGGTTGTTCCCAATGAATGCACAAAGTCCCTATTAATAAGCTTAGTTGAAATGGGGTGAATGCCATTCCTTGAGCCACTTTTCATTTATTCGTATTTTATTTTGAAGAGGCCAGACGTCTTTGTATATTTAAGTGGTCTGGAGCAATAGTTCTTCAGGCCTTCTGAAGGTCTTTCAAAGCCTCTGTGTGGATATTAGCTGTTTTTCCACTAATTTTCAGTCCAGTCCTTTCACTTTTTCAAAGGAATTTTTGTTTGTTAGTTTATTAAGCCTCTTAACACTGACCTATGAATATTCAAGCATAAAAAAACACCTCAAGGGATGAATCAGTTTTGTGTCTATACATAACAGACAATTTAGCAAAGCATCAATTTTAAATGGTATCTTTAGGCACTTTGTTACTAACAGCTTGTTACAAAAACACATAGTTTGTTCCCATGTCTTTGGTTCAATCTATGAAAAATGCCAACGATAACACAGTTTGACAGGCATAAAATAGCATTTTGCATCAACAAGGTGATTCCTAAAGAGCTATTAGCTATTTTAGAAAACTTGGTATAACTCGTCATGGTGTGCAGTGAGGAAACTGGACAAGTGGAGGACAAAGAAATAAGTGGATGGACAACTATTTACAGTGGTTGAACAGTTATCTGAATGTCATGTCCTTAAAAAATAGCAAAAGAAATTCAGCAAAGACCTGACACAGGAGCTGAGAGATGCAGCTGGCCTTTCAATTGATCCATCCTGTTCACTGAACACTTGCAGAAATGGCAATAAGCCATTCTGAAGGAAAGGGAGACAAAGCTGAGGTCAAATTACACAAGAACTCGACTGAAAATTAGTGGCAATACGTCTTCTGGAGTAATGAATCCAATTTGGAAGTTTGTGGTTCAATCAATATGCAATATGATTTGTTCCATCATGAAAAACCATGGTGGAAAACATTCCCAATCCCACTCAGCCAATACATTAAAATCATACCTGGATAGAAAAACACACAGTGAAACACCAGCGGTCATGGTTCGGCCTCCCGATACAAAAGAAATATAAGAGCATTTTGAGAGATAACAGAAGTAAAGGCAGCCAACATCTAAACAAGAGCTTTGATTGTCCTTCAAGAAGCCTGGGGAACTTTTCCTGAAGACTACTTCAAAAAATGACAAGAAAGTTTCAGGCTGTTCTGAAGAATAAAGGTGGTCATACCAAAAAACTGACTTTAAAGCACTTTTGGATTGTTTACAGTATTATTTACTGTATATCTATGTATGTTTGCAGATGTTTCAGTCAATTGCTAGTTCCCATTTCCCCATGAAGGAATTAGGAGTGGCTCGAGACTTTTACACAGTACTGTATCTTTGTGAATGGGGGTCACATTTTCCCTTCTCATCACATCGATTTATATACATATATGTATGTATTTGTTACTACAAATACTCTTGACAGTTATAGAATGATCGCGTCTGATTTTAAGCAAGCATGCATTGAATTTTAAACTTTGTCATTTAGAGATACTTCTTGATATTTAGAACCTTGGAAAAGTTTGGTGGAGCCGCTATAGTTCACAGTTCAGAAAACAGACTACTAAATGGCACCGCCATTAACTTTTAAAACTTGGATAACCCAAATATTTTTCTGTGACAGTTTCACTGCATTTGTCACTCTTCAGTCACAGATTTCTTGTCATAATTTAGAAATTCTTCATGCTTGTCTGGCAGTCAGTAGCCGAAAGAGGCACGTCCTTATTGGGCCCTAAAGCAAAAACACAGTTTGCGAAGGCTAAGCCCCGCCGAGTGACAGCTTAGATAGAAGTGCGCGCTCTAGAAGACAGACTAATTGGGCTGAAAGGAAGATTTGCATTAAGAAATGGCAAAGGTGTTGTGCAGCCTAATCACATTTAATCAGAGAAAGGGGAAAAAAGAGAGAAGAAGAGCATCTAAAACAAGATTAAATTATGCCGTTAAGAGTCTCTTTCACATCAGCAAAACGACCTCCATGCCATTTTTCCTTTTTTATTACACTGCTGAATTGAGACTGATTGTAAAAGTGTAGTTTGCTGTTCTTGAAAATAACCTTCAGTGCAATTGTACTCTGATCCACAACTGTGTTTTATACTCTGCACAAACAAAATAAAGTGAATTACAGTAAATCAGTCAGTGCCTGAGACAAGTTAGTGAAGGAGGGCTGTGTGGGGTGTATCACTTATGTGTTTTACAAAGTTACACTTCTCCTTGGAAGGGGGAATGTTTCCCACAATGAAAAATGATGTTAACACCTATCTGTGGGCAATAGCTAATAACCTTTGGAATGCTCTTAAGAGAGAGATTCTATTTTATTGCCCTGCTTTTTGGCATCTCTGATGTTTCGGGGGTTTAAGGCAACATCATTCACTGCACAGCAGAGGTGTTAAAGGACTGAACAGATGTGCTGGCATTGTAAAAGAGGGCGAAAGCTGACAAAAAGATAGATGGCGAGATAAGAAGGGTGAAAGAGAATGATACAGTAAAGACAGAGAAAGACTCGAAAAAGACAGAGAGATGAAGCGGCACAATGCCAGTCTATTGCCTTACCTTGTTATCTTCATCCCACTCTGTTCCAGATTTATCCACACTTCAGACAGGCATCAAATCCATCACAGCTTCCTGTGTTTTGTCCTCTGGCCAATACACACCACTGACAAACATCAAACAACATTAGTTGTTAAATACTTTGTAGTAACTTGTACTTGATTCATAATGTCATTAGGGGCTCCAAACAGGAAATCAATTCATGTAATCAACAGCTATCCTAGTGTGCTATCTCATCTTTCTCTGTGCTAAATGAGACTGAATTATTGTACTCACACACGCTGGCAGAAATGTTTGGATTGATTTTTGAGGAAACCTTATGTATGATGCAACATACTGTTATCGATCAAAATCGCTGTTTTAGACATGTAAGGCAGACAAAACCATTAAAATGAAATGTGTTGTTCATACAGGCTGCATTACAATAGTGGGTTTGCACACTGGTTTTATTAAGCATACTCTGCGGTTGTTATTTTTCAGTTGAACGATCCCCTTTCCCATAAACAAACTGAACTTGCTATACGCTGTCAGAGCCTCCACAGCCATTGTGGTGTGGCAATGCAAATAAACTGCGAATCTGTGACGTTCGTGAGTTCACATGCATTATTTGTAAGAAGGAGATGGAGCATGGTGTTCATATATAGCCATGTCAGAGTGCATTAGAGAAAGTTTCACTCTCCCGCTGATGAAACATTCGTTTAGCCATGGAGTCGAGCCTGTTTTACTGTGAGGCAAATGCAGTGCTGCACAGGTTGAAAGATACAGTTGTGATGATCACGGGTGGAGCGCAGTGTTATGTAAGCTTTGCTGGGAGTCAGGATGTCTGTACCCAATGAAAAGAGCCTTAGGGGATCCGCTGCTTTTTCCCCCTTTCAGTATAACAGGAAGGTAAATTATTTAAACAAATTTTCCCCTATACATTGCCTGCCACATAAAATGGCCCAATATCCAGTTTCAGGTATGAAGAAGTGTCATTTGACTCTATTTGAACAGTTAAGGTCAGGCAAGTGGACAGAAAGACGAAAGGTGGCGCTCAAGCATCCGTCCTTTGGGCCTCTTACTTAACAAGTGCTCTTTTTTCAGTTTCTGTTTTATAATTTTAGATTTTAATTTGAAATTTTGCTCATGGCATCAATTCCCAATTAAAACCATGCAATGCTAAGCAATTGTGTTTTTTAGAATTCTGCTGAACCACACATGCTCGGCCCCCTTCTGCAACTCTCTTTGTCACAGTCAGCTATACTCATTCGAATTCCCTGAGGAGCACTATCTTGTCTCTTCCCTGCTGTTACTGGTGACACACAGGTAGCAATAGCATTTGCCCTAGACTCATCTGGTTGTCACTGGTATGAAATTAAAAAACTTAGAAATGCTGCAAACCAAATGTAAGCAATAACCAACCAACATTAGCTTATAAAAAGCAAGCCAGTCTAATTTAAAATGCAAAAGTCAACTCCGTTAGGCACTTTGTCTGAAAACAGAAAGAATTAGGTGATCATTAGTCTGAGCAAATATTTGGATATTGGAATAGTTTGCCATTGACCGTCTAAAGTCCTGCATGGCAACTTGTCCAGAATTTCCAGAAATCTAACAGATTGTTCTTTATTTCCATTGCTTACAGGCGATTATTAGATTATTATGAACTCACAAGCACACACTGTGATGAGAAGACAGTGCACGCATGCAGTCGTGGTGTGTGGGCAAGTGTGGAAAGTGTCCGACGATGTGGGCGCTCCACGAGACACAAGTAGCAGCATGTCGCCCGTGTGTGAGTCTGACCTGCTGCGGAGAGAAAAACAACAGACAGAGATGATGGAGTCAGTTTGTGCATGATGTCCCAATTAGTTTGGATAATTTGCACACCGCCACCTGACTGAAATATTACCACGCAGTCAGAGAGTGCAAAAATGCAAATGCAAACTTAATTGCACATTTAAAGACAGCTTGTCAGCATCAGTCAGTTATTTATATCATTTTTTTCCACCTTAAATATTGTAAGTTATTTTAATTTTCAATTAACCCTCATTTATCCTGTACAGTACTGAGTATTGTTTATGTCATATGTTTACAAAGGACAGGTTAAGAAAACAGAAAGGGCTGGCAGCACAGGGCAGGAGCTCAAATGTCCCAGCGTTTGTGTGTGCAACTCCTCTGCAACTGTCATTATTTCAGAGAATGGATCCATGTTTGTCTTTGTGGGCTGCTGTTGCTGTTTAGGTTTATGTAAATTCTTATTGTCATTTGCTTACACTCTTCACCTGTTAACATCTACACATTATAGTTTGATTGGCATGCACTGCTCTTCATTTGGAAGTAAATGCTGAAAATACAGCCAAGTCCTTAAAACTTCTATGAGCGAGAATTACGATTTTTTTTCAATCACCATAGGAAATAAATAATTACATCAAGCTGGTCACATTATGTATGTGGGAGCCAAGTTAAGATAGTTCATATGTTTTAGTATTTATATTTCGCTGTTGTTAAGCTTGTTTGTGTAATTAATAATTTTAGGAAATAGATGCATGTTTATGGTGGAACTAGGTTACGTAGTACCATGAATACATGTGCCTTAAAGACTCGTGTTTATAGTAAAATCCGGGCATCACGGATGTATGCAAATTAGTGCATGCGGTGCGGGAGGGGGGAGAGAGAGAGAAAAGGAGTTAACACGGCATAAGCTATACGGGGCAGCAGGGTAGAACAGAGCCACACGGTTTTCCTAGCGTAGTAGGTTATTTTGTTGAGGACAAGTTAAACCTGACCACTCCTGTAAGATGCAAAAACTGTGGAATAAATTTTTTGTTACATCTTTTCACATCGGAGTCCCGTGGAGTTCTTTTTCCTCTTCAAACTGACGTACGCGAGTGAATCACGGGAAAACTGGTCTCACGGCTTAAACATTTTGTAGGAAAACCCGCTCGTTGTGGAGTAATTGACGCGACTAAAGAAGGAAAAAACCCGAGCTGCTGCAGCGACAACAAACGTGAGTAAGTGGAGCTAATTCACGAGGAAAAATTGCTGAGTCATGGTGGATGCTGAACTGTGTGGTAGCCAACCTGCATGATTTTTGGATGATAAAATAAGGATTTTGGTGTTGCTATTTGGGAAATTAATAGCATGAACAACGAAGAAGAAGACACAGTAGCAGAATTGGAAGCTAGGGCGGTGAAAATCACACCTAAAGCTATGGAGGAAAGGCTGCAACGTATTATCAATTTACGGAAGGCCAAGCTAGCCAAATTAACAGGCACAGTGAAACAAGTGCGCCAGCTGATGGAAAATGAATGTGATACCAGCCTAACAGAAGTAACACAGTTAATGAAGGATTTTAATGAGCGGTTTGGAGAGTTTTGTGGTTTGAACACAAATGTTAAAGAGGTGCTCCAGCAAATGCCGGAGGAGGATTTAACTAAAGACCAGGAAAATTGGTTTGAACCTAAGGCTGATTCCTTTAAGGCTTTTGCTGAGACAGCTTCGGCTTGGATTGACAAGATGGCCATGCGCGCTGTGGAGGCTGAAAAATGCAATGAAGATGTGGATCCATCTGACAGCATATCTAATGCATCTGTCTCAAAGCGCAGTGATAAGGCATTGTCAGAACGCGGCTCCTGCGCTTCGTCATCGGTGTCGTCCACACGCATGAAGGCAGAGGTGGAGCGAGCTACCTTATTGATTAAGGCATCGTCTTTAAGACAGAAACGCTTGCTGGAGGAAAGGGAGGCTAAGCTCCAAGCTGAAAAGGAGGAGCTAGAAATACAAACAGCTCTTGCAGCAAATGAGGCAAAGATCAAGATCTTATCGGAATACGAAAGTCGTGCATCCAAGGCATCCAGTCGCGTATCCACTCGGGATGGAATGAACTCCTACGTGGCATCGCATAAGGTTGGAGATTTATTTACTTCACAGCAGTCAAATAGCCCATCCCCCACACGAGAAAGACAAGCGCAGAAGAAGAACATTCTCCAAAACGCACAGCAAACACACACTGTTACCTCCCAGCCATCGCAGACACCAAGTGCTCTACAGGATGTGGTCGAAGCGCTAACTAAGCAACAGAAGTTAGCTACGTTGCCCCCGCAGAACATATCTGTGTTTAAAGGGGACCCATTAGAGTATCGGCTGTTCATGCGAGCTTTTGAACATGGTGTGGAGGACAGAACAGAGAGCGACAAGGATCGATTGTACTACATGGAACAATACACAAGTGGGCAACCACGAGAATTGATACGGAGTTGTCTTCATATGGAACCTACACATGGATATCAAACGGCTAAGAGACTGTTGGAAGAGCACTTTGGAAATGCCTACAAGATATCAGTGGCATACATTCACAAGGCTCTTAACTGGCCAACCATCAAGTCAGATGATGGAGAGGCTCTGCATGCTTTCGGCCTCTATCTTACTGGATGTCGTAATGCAATGATGGATGTGGAGTACATGGAGGAGTTGGATAACACGGCCAACATGCGTGCTATCGTTTCCAAGCTTCCGTACAAGCTGAGAGAAAGGTGGAGAACATATGCTTGTGGGGTCTTAGACAAGGCAAAACGCAGAGTCACATTTGCAGATCTGGTGGAGTTTGTCAATAAGCAGGCCAAAGAAGTTTTGCATCCATTGTTCGGTGATATAAAGGACAGCACATTAAAGGTCCAAGTTAGAGGGCAAGTGGATGAGAGGTTGCAAAGGAGAAGTGGAAACAGAAAAGGATTCACTGCAGCTGCAACTATCACCACTACACAGGACGTACCCTCTAAAGAAAGGAACAAGGTCAGCGGGAAGCAGGTGTGTGCATTTTCCAAACCCTGTCTTTTCTGTCGTGGTGAAGAGCACACCATGGAACAGTGCAAGAGGATGAAGAAGTCACTTCATAAGGAAAAGATTGACTTCATGCGAACTAAAGGACTATGCTTCAGCTGTCTTAAACAGGGACACATGAGTGGTTCGTGCCAAGAAAAGGCAAGTTGTCAGGTTTGTGCACAACCGCACCCCACAGTGTTACACATGAAGACTAAGCCCAGTGCTACAAGCAAAAGGGTAGCTTCTGAAGTGGAATCATTAGAAAGAGAAGACCAAACAGAGTCAATCGTGAATGGATTTGTTGAAATGGAAGCACCTGCTCACGCTGCAGAGAAAACAGAGCACATTTTGGCAATAGTTCCAGTACAAGTGAAACCTAAAAGAGGACAAAAGGTGACACACACTTATGCTTTTCTGGACCCTGGCAGTACTGCCTGCTTTTGTACTGAAGAGTTAATGCATGAGCTTAACTTGTCTGGCAGAAAGACAAAGATTTTGCTGAAAACAATGGGAGAGGAAAAGGTCGTCAGTAGCCACATTGTGTCTGGGTTGGAAATAAGCAGCTTAGACAGCAATGACTTCTTTGAGTTGCCAGAAATGTACAGTCACAGTGACATTCCTGCTTCTGCCGACAATGCTCCTTCTCAAGACTACGTGAACAGGTGGACCTACCTTCAGCAGGTGTCTATACCTAGGATTGAAGCAAAAATTGGACTGCTAATCGGGGCTAATGCACCTAAAGCTGTTGAACCTTGGCAAGTTATAGCCAGCGAGAATGGCGGTCCATATGCTGTGAAGACAAGGCTCGGTTGGACCATCAGCGAACCCCTCCAAGGAAGCAGTTCACAAAAGGCACCATGCGGACTGATTCAGGTTGCAGCAAACCGAATATCAGTTAGCAAACTGGATGAACTCTGGGACCAGCAGTTTAAAAGTGACTTCCCTGAGCGTGAAAGAAACGAGAAACAGGAAATGTCAAGAGAGGATTTGCAGTTTCTGGAGATAGCGACAGAGTCAGCTACTATTGTGGACGGACACTACAGCATCGCTCTGCCATTGCGGAACAAGCGCATTAAGATGCCCAACAACCGCAAAGTGGCTGAGCAACGTGCGTTACACCTAAAGCGGAAGTTGGAGAGGAATACTTCATTCCACGCAGAGTACTCGGCTTTCATGAGTAACGTCATAACCAACGGTTACGCAGTGAAAGTGCCAGAACAGGACCTTGATCGTGACGATGGAAAGGTTTGGTACCTACCGCACCACGGAGTTTACCATCCCAAGAAACACAAGCTTCGAGTGGTCTTTGACTGTGGAGCATCGTACAAAGGCACCACCTTAAATGATCAGCTGTTACAAGGACCAAATCTTACCAGTACCCTTCTTGGGGTAATTATCCGGTTCAGACAAGAGGAAGTGGTCATCATGGCAGATGTGGAAGCAATGTTCCACCAAGTAAAGGTGCCTGATGAGGATTCTGACCTTCTTCGGTTCCTGTGGTGGACATCTGGTGACATTACTCAGAATATGGTGGAGTACAAGATGGTGGTTCACATTTTTGGTGCAACTTCGTCACCAAGCTGCGCCAGCTTTGCTCTGCGCAAATGTGCTGAAGACAACCGAGATCCAGCCAACAGCCAAGCGGTTGACACAGTCCTGCACAACTTCTATGTGGACGACTGTTTGAAGGCTGTGAGCTCAGAAGAGGAAGCCATACAGTTATACCACACTCTTAGAGCTGTATGTCAGAGGGGTGGATTCAGGCTCACAAAATGGATAAGCAATAGCAGAGCAGTTCTGTCTGCTATTCCAGAAGAAGAAAGGGCATCGGAGGTTAAAGATCTCGATCTGGATCAGGACACACTCCCCATTGAGAGAGCGCTGGGAGTCCAATGGTGTATTCAATCTGACAGCTTCAGGTTCAAGATTGTAATGCCAGACAAGGCACCCACTCGGAGGAACCTTCTGTCCACTGTGAGTTCTGTCTACGACCCACTGGGTATCTTGTCACCAGTCACGCTTCAAGCAAAGAAGATTCTGCAAGAGCTTTGCAGGAGAAAGATTGGCTGGGATGTCATCATACCTGCAGACCTAGCTCACAAGTGGAAGACCCAGCTCCGCCAGCTAGGGAACATAAGCGTTCCAAGATGTTTTAAACCTGTGGGCTTTGGAGAGTCAGTATACAATCAGCTGCAACACTTTGCTGATGCCAGTGAAGAGGGCTACGGTACAGTAAGCTACTTGCTACAGAGGAACAGCCGTAACGAAGTCCACTGCGCATTCATGTTGGGAAAGGCAAGAGTGGCCCCACTTAAGCCCATTACAGTTCCCCGCATGGAACTTACCGCAGCAACCATGGCAGCACGCATAGACAGGGTTCTGACATCTGAATTGCAGCTTCCGCTCCAACCATCTGTATTTTGGTCAGATAGTACCACGGTACTCAAGTATATCAGCAATCAAACAAGTAGATTCCGTACCTTTGTTGCTAACCGTGTGGATGCAATCTTGAAATGCTCCAGTCCAGAGCAATGGAGGTATATCAACACCTCACTGAATCCTGCCGACTTTGCATCAAGGGGGCTCCGAGCAGAGAGCTTCATGCAATCCCACACATGGTTACAGGGGCCGGATTTTCTCACCAAACCCATGGAAGAGTGGCCAGAAGAGGTGCACCCAGTTGAAGGCCTGACTACAGATGACCCAGAGGTAAAGGGTAACCTGGTGTGTGCTAGTACAATCAAGGAATGTGAAGATGTAGTGCTGGAGTTCCTGCACTACTTCTCATCCTGGTTTAAACTTAAAAGGGCAGTGGCATGGATGCTTAAAGTCAAGAGCATTCTGCTGCAATTGTGTCGCAAAAGGAAGGAGTTGTGTGCTGTTAAAACACAACCTGAAGTCGAGAGGGATATGGAAGGTTTCAAGGACAGCCTGTTTCAAGGGGACACCAACAAGCTAACGGTAGAGAACCTTGCGAAGGCTGAAGAAGCAATCATTCGCTACTGTCAGAGAAAGACATTTCCTAAGGAGATCAGCGCACTTTCTAAAGGTCAGGGGGTGAAGAGGACTAGTAGTCTTTTCAAACTGAGTCCAGTACTTGAACAAGGCATCCTTAGGGTCGGAGGGCGACTCAGCAGAGCAGCACTACCCGAGGAGGCTAAGCGGCCAGCAATCCTGAGCAAGGATCTTCACGTCACGAAGCTTATCCTCAGAGAAATACATGAGAACTTGGCTCATAGTGGTCGCAATCATGTTATCTCCAAGTTGAGAACAAAGTTTTGGGTACCCGGTGCCAACTCTGCAGTACGAAAAATACTCGCTAGGTGTATTGCCTGTCGGCGTGAGCATGGAGTTGCAGGACAGCAGCAAATGGCCGACCTACCCCGAGACAGAGTTCTGCCAGATGACCCTCCATTTACTAACTGCGGAGTGGACTACTTTGGTCCGTTCGAGATCAAACGTGGTCGAAGTACGGTGAAGAGGTATGGAGTCATTTTCACCTGCCTAACCACTCGTGCAATACACTTGGAGATGGCAGCCTCGCTGGACACAGATTCCTGCATCCATGCTCTCCGTCGCTTCATAGTCAGACGAGGCCAGATAAAGACCCTTCGTTCTGACAATGGAACTAACTTCATTGGTGCAGAGCGTGAACTTAAAAGAGCCATTGCTGAATGGAATGTGTCCAAAATTGAAGACCACCTAAAACAACAAGGCATTCAGTGGATGTTCAACCCTCCCTCAGGACCCCATCATGGAGGGGTCTGGGAGAGATTGATCAAGTCAGTGAAGAAAATCCTAAACGTTACCTTGAGGCTGCAGACACTGGATGAAGAGAGCCTGCATACACTTCTGTGTGAGGCGGAGGCCATTATTAACAGTCGGCCAATAACCAAAGCGTCCAGTGATCCAAATGATCTGGAAGTACTCACTCCCAATCACCTGTTGCTGCTCAGGAACAAACCATCTTCCTCCCGGACTGTTCGACAGGCAAGATCTCTACGCAAGAAGAAGATGGAGGCAAGTGCAATACATGTCGGAAATATTCTGGAAACGATGGGCAAGGGAATATTTACCACAACTTCAAGAGAGGCAAAGGTGGACCCGTCCATCTCGCAACTTTTTGGTTGGAGACATTGTGCTTATTGTTGACGATACAGCCCCACGCAACTCTTGGATTACAGGGAAAGTAATCCATGCTATCTCAGACAAGGCAGGAATGGTGCGGCAGGTTAGGATCAAAACCAAGACGAGTGTACTGGACAGGCCCATTACGAAGATTTGCCTTCTGCAGGAATCGGACTGAAGTAATCAACTGCAGAGACTGAAGTTTGTGTACCTTGGCTCCACAAGTGTAATTTGGTAATTGTGTAATAGGGTCACAATTAGGGGCCGGTATGTGGGAGCCAAGTTAAGATAGTTCATATGTTTTAGTATTTATATTTCGCTGTTGTTAAGCTTGTTTGTGTAATTAATAATTTTAGGAAATAGATGCATGTTTATGGTGGAACTAGGTTACGTAGTACCATGAATACATGTGCCTTAAAGACTCGTGTTTATAGTAAAATCCGGGCATCACGGATGTATGCAAATTAGTGCATGCGGTGCGGGAGGGGGGAGAGAGAGAGAAAAGGAGTTAACACGGCATAAGCTATACGGGGCAGCAGGGTAGAACAGAGCCACACGGTTTTCCTAGCGTAGTAGGTTATTTTGTTGAGGACAAGTTAAACCTGACCACTCCTGTAAGATGCAAAAACTGTGGAATAAATTTTTTGTTACATCTTTTCACATCGGAGTCCCGTGGAGTTCTTTTTCCTCTTCAAACTGACGTACGCGAGTGAATCACGGGAAAACTGGTCTCACGGCTTAAACAATGTACTTGAATCAAAGCTCTAGTACTAGTTTCAATACCAGAGGTCAGCATACACTCAACTGCCACACATTTCCAGGTGATCATGGGAATGTACTTAAATGCTCTGTGCACTATTTTGTTCCCTTGCCCGCTCACACTACCAGTCTGAAAGCTATTATATGCTTAGCCTTACCGCCACTGCTGTTACGGTTAATGCCCGAATACATTTTTGCATATACACTATATTTCCAAACGTATTCACTCATCTGCCTTACACATATATGAATTTAAGTGGCATCCTGTTCGTTTTTTTCCTTTTTTTTTTTTTAATGAAAGGTTATGTCGGCCCATCCTTTGCAGCTATAACAGCTTCAACTACAGGGAGTGCAGAATTATTGGGCAAGTTGTATTTTTGAGGAATAATTTTATTATTGAACAACAACCATGTTCTCAATGAACCCAAAAAAGTCATTAATATCAAAGCTGAATGTTTTTGGAAGTAGTTTTTAGTTTGTTTTTAGTTTTAGCTATTTTAGGGGGATATCTGTGTGTGCAGGTGACTATTACTGTGCATAATTATTAGGCAACTTAACAAAAAACAAATATATACCCATTTCAATTATTTATTTTTACCAGTGAAACCAATATAACATCTCCACATTCACAAATATACATTTCTGACATTCAAAAACAAAACAAAAACAAATCAGCGACCAATATAGCCACCTTTCTTTGCAAGGACACTCAAAAGCCTGCCATCCATGGATTCTGTCAGTGTTTTGATCTGTTCACCATCAACATTGCGTGCAGCAGCAACCACAGCCTCCCAGACACTGTTCAGAGAGGTGTACTGTTTTCCCTCCTTGTAAATCTCACATTTGATGATGGACCACAGGTTCTCAAGCTCATCTTTGATGATACCAGCCCAAACCAGTACTCCACCTCCACCTTGCTGGCGTCTGAGTCGGACTGGAGCTCTCTGCCCTTTACCAATCCAGCCACGGGCCCATCCATCTGGCCCATCAAGACTCACTCTCATTTCATCAGTCCATAAAACCTTAGAAAAACCAGTCTTGAGATATTTCTTGGCCCAGTCTTGACGTTTCAGCTTGTGTGTCTTGTTCAGTTGTGGTCGTCTTTCAGCCTTTCTTACCTTGGCCACGTCTCTGAGTATTGCACACCTTGTGCATTTGGGCACTCCAGTGATGTTGCAGCTCTGAAATATGGCCAAACTGGTGGCAAGTGGCATCTTGGCAGCTGCACGCTTGACTTTTCTCAGTTCATGGGCAGTTATTTTGCACCTTGGTTTTTCCACACGCTTCTTGCGACCCTGTTGACTATTTTGAATGAAACGCTTGATTGTTCGATGATCACGCTTCAGAAGCTTTGCAATTTTGAGACTGCTGCATCCCTCTGCAAGATATCTCACTATTTTTGACTTTTCTGAGCCTGTCAAGTCCTTCTTTTGACCCATTTTGCCAAAGGAAAGGACGTTGCCTAATAATTATGCACACCTGATATAGGATGTTGATGTCATTAGACCACACCCCTTCTCATTACAGAGATGCACATCACCTAATATGCTTAATTGGTAGCAGGCTTTCGAGCCTATACAGCTTGGAGTAAGACAACATGCATGAAGAGGATGATGTGGACAAAATACTCATTTGCCTAATAATTCTGCACTCCCTGTATTCTAGGAAGGCTTTCTACAAGGTTTAGGAGTGTTTATGGGAATTTTTGACCATTCTTCCAGAAGCACATTTGTGGGGTCAGACACTGATGCTGGACGGGAACGCGTGACTAGAAGTCTCCACTCTATTTCATCCCATAGGTATTCCACTGAGTTGATGACAGGTGTCTGGCCAGTCAAGTTCTTCCACACCAAACTCACTCATCTGTTGGAACAGGAAGTGGCCATCTCCACAAATTATCCCCTAATTTTAAAATTGTCCAAAAATGAATGCTCAAGAAATCCCCCTAAATCCACCCTTTTCACTTCTCAGTCAAACCCCTCTCCTGACAACCAATTAAGTCCAGCGGTGCTATGCTTTACATCACTACATCTTGAATTGTGCATCATCTTCCATCTTCCACCTCAGAGATCTGAGCTGAGCTTGACAAAAGGAAGTTTCCACATGAGGAATGTGGTGAGGCAAACATTTACAGCTGTCATCCCTTTCAGTCTTGCCATTTCCATTGCATTTTAGGATCTCATAAGATGATGTAACAGTTTTATAACAGCTATAGCAGAGTTTTTAATATAACCACGGACAATAGAGGTGATTTCTCTGTGATTTCTTGTATTTTGCTTAGCTGTACTAACTTTAAATGCCTGTATTTAAACGTGGAAAGGCAAAGATAGCTGTAAACTAACTAGTGACCTTATGTCTGAGAAGCACCAACTCTACCTACATGTAATGGTTTAACATCATTAGGGCATCTCAGTGAGTGATAAATCCCCCACCTAGGTGTCACTTTTATCTGTCGCCGAGCTATTCAAGGTTATCTCAAACACACGACACAAAGTACTCCCACCCAGCAAAACTGAAGAAGCAGAAAAAGAACCTAAACCATCAGTCACCAATTCTATTTCCCAGCTCGGGGAGGTGGTACAGCCGGAGGGGAGGAACAGTGACTTACACACCTCCACTTAGCCCCAGCTGAGGGCCCCCCACCACCCCTGAGATAGAGTTACCACAGGGGGGCACTTGGAGGCTAAACGCCCTTCTTCAGCAGGCCCCTTAGGGCCCCATTGTACATTCGTCCCTCAGTGGGAGACCTTGCCACTGCAATCTCCAGCCAATCATCTTCCCCAGAGACAGTCTCATTTGTGTAGACCCTGAGTGAACTTTATGTGGATGTGTAGCAAAATTCACAAGCCAAGGACTTGTTCAATAGAGGCTGGTACATTTGATATCTGAAGAAAGGTTTGATATCCTACAGTGTGTCACGGCTTTGAACAGGAATGAAAGGCGAACTCCCTAATATTAAACTGCTGCGGGCTTGTTAGTTGGTTTAACATCATCAACTGAGTCACATTAAATGTGCCATTTCACGTCAGTGATTCACTGCCTCTAACTTAGGACTATTCCCTGCTGTTTGTCATTACATGAGAGATTTATCAGTGACAACATGGGTTAATAGTGGCAAAGCATTGCCTTTCTTAAGGGAACACGACTTTGTGTAGGAATTTGGCATCAAACCATAGTTTTGCTTTTTGAAAAGAGATCTGACCCTGCAGGCTGTGCACCCTGTGGCCTCCAGCAAAAGGGCAAATCTGTGTGGCTTTTCTCGGAGATAGAGTCCTGAGGCAGGGGATGGATCAGGCCTATCCCCTGTCTCCCCTGTGCTTTCTAAATCTAGTGATAACACTGGTGTGAGCTGACATGTGGTGTTCATCCTCCCAAGTCCAAGACAGGACAGTAGCTCCACAAAGCGTAATAAGCCAATAAACCAGCTTTTCTTTTCTATTCAGCATCCTTATCATAATCTGATGGGTGGAAAAACTAAAATGAACCAGTGGCAATTGCTAAATTTACCAAATGTGATTTAAGTCCAGTGGACTGTAGCTGCTTTTCTTCTATATAGTTATGCAGTTCAAAGAATCCAACTTGATAGAGTTGAAGGATGGATGAAAAGTTCAACTATGTCACTTCTTTATTCCGTTGGTGCTTTTGTTTTGATATAAGCCTCAAACTTCTGCCGTAGCTCAATTGAACACTATATTCCAGTGGGGTTTAGCTGTTTCATCTCCCTTCTGTCTAGTTTCCCCAGACTGTAGGGTCTCTGTCTATCAAACACTATGTTGTACATATGTGGATGTGGACACAAAAGAATAATTCTGACAGTGTCACTGCAAGACTGCTCCCTTGTGGACTGAGACAACTAAGTATCTTACTATGGGTCGTGGCAGTTGCTGTCGTTCCCTGGAAATCCTTTTGTCTTTTTGTCTTTTCATCCCGCTGCAACAAAAAACCCATCATTTTTCGTAACACCGAACTAGTTCTTCATAAAAAAAACAGAAAGTCCCGCAGGCCTTGCGATGATTCTGATTTTTTTGGGCTTCCAGCAGCTATAAAAGAGATAACTTAGATGCGTTTATCTTGTTTTGCCTCATAACTGTCCTACTTTGATTTTTTTAGTGTTTTAAAAAAAGAAGAAGGACAAAAAAGTATTTTTTTTTTAAAAAACATGCAAAGATATTCACTGCTCAGAGCAAGGTTCCTGTGAGTTGACTTCCAGTGTTTTCCCAGACTGAGCCTAACACATAACTCACTACCTTCACCATTTTTCCCATTTATTTATTTGGTTGACAGTTGACTTATAGTCATTATAATAATAACTTTTTCAAGTGTCCTATATTAAATATTATTATCGTGTAAATATGTATTCTCTTTAACTAATTTTAAAACCTCAATATTGACTTAATAATGTTAGAGGATATGTGGGGTTTTCCCTAATGAGGCAGCCCTGACGGCACTAATATTTTTCAATACATTTCATTGAAAAATTTTTTATTTACCGTATTTCCCGGACTACAAAGCGCACCTGAATATTAGCCGCACAAGCTAAAATCAGGGGAAAATCCTGTTTTGTACATACATTAGCCGCACCTGACTAAAAGCCGCAGGTGTTTCAATGTTGACTTATCATATGTAAGAGAATATGCACAAAGGGAATTGTCAGGAAAGAGATGGCTGTTTGGAGACACACCCCTTTTATTAATATTTTGAAAAACAAGTTATGGGTACATATTTGCACATGTAGTACATAACAGTAACCTACAGCACACCAGAAAAATAGATTCGGACTACCTTTTAGGCTCAGGTGCAGTGACACGGCTTTAACAAGAAGAAAAGTCAGTCATTCACCATCTTTCTCTTCTTCCTGCGCTCTAAAACCACCAAAGTCCTCTTCTCCAATGTCGGAAACGAACAGGCTCAGGATGGCTTCGTCATCCACTCTCCGCTTCTCTCCTTCATTGTCACTTTCAAAACCAAAGAAATCCTCGTTGTCAGTGTCAGAGTCGAACACCCTCAGAAGGGCCGGGGCGGTGTCCTCCTCTCCATCATGCAGCAGTCCAGCCCTTCAAAATCCGTTGGTGATCGTGGATGTTTTCGCACTTTTCCACGCTGTCAGAATCCACCGGTGGAGTTGGGCATAACTTGCTTTTCGCAAGTTTATCGCCGCTCGTCATCCACGCCTCCCGCTGAATGCGTAGCGCTACTTTGAAGTTTGTTTTTCGCGCTACTTCGTACGGCATTACGTTGCCTGGCGGACGGACATGTGACTAACATACCACTCTTGAACCCCGATCCTTCCGCCAGGCAACGTAGTGCCGTACAACAGCGGAACAAACAAAACAAATCGTCTTACGATATGACAAAAATCATGGAAAATCCATAGAAAAGCCGCACCTGACTAAAAGCCGCAGGGTTCAAAGCTTGTGCAAAAAGTAGCGGCTTATAGCCCGACAATTACGGTATATACCATCAAATCACAACAACAGTTGCCCCTAGGGTTGCCAACTCCCTGAAAAATAAATAAGGGACACCTCGTGGCCAGGGCCGGGCGACCCAGTTGTCTTCACCCTTCCCAGTGTGGTGAATTTTCTAGCTCTTTTTTTGTGTGTGAAATTATTTTTTTTAACCCTTTGACTTGAATTTGATTTAAGTAGATGTGTATTCTTTGTGATATGAACACATGTGAAACAAATGATCATTTAGCCATTTATTTTTAGCTCAAAATGACAACATTAACACAGTAAAACAGGTCTCTTTCTTAAACAGAAGCCTGTCATGCTTAACTTTTGAGATTATAAGTAAATCTTTCTTTAAAAGAACTCTGTCCTGCTTAACTTAAAATAATAGAAAACAATAGAAAGAAAAATATTCTTGTAACAGTGCACATTTAGTGCATTTAGTACAATTGGCTTCAGCTGAGGTATTATTTCAGCTTTTCTAATGCTAATCAGCTGCTCCCGTTTGAAAACCCGCTTGTTCCCATGATTACGCATCTTAACTCATCATCATTATTCATCTATGTATTACTTTTATGTATTAGTCATCTATTTGTTGTAATCATCTATCCTTGCAGTCGTTTATTACACAAAATAAATTATATTATCACACTTCTGGCCACATAGCGCTGATATTCACTGCACATGCCCATAGTAACTTTTTCCAGCCAGGTGTTTTCCTTTTCCCATTCTTCCCTTTCTCTGAGGGGAACAAACATTGCTGCTCTAACGCTGGGCTCACACTGTGCGGTTTTAGGCCCATTTTGAGCCGATTTTTGAGTGATCGGACCGATTTTGGCCTTCATCGTGCGTCGTGTAGTATACGTGGGGTAACGAGAAGTGATTAACACCTCACGACCAGCTCCCGATCATCAATCGCTCGTGAGCCGCTCACACTGCTCGCGCGCAAACACGTAAACGCCGTGAAAAAGACGGAGCAGCACGGCTGTGCAGCGTTTGATCTGGACACAAGCGATGGAGGCACAACTTGTAGAACTTTGAAAAGCTCATCCGAGCCTTTTCGATGTGGCCTCACAAAATTATCACGACCACAACAACCGTGAAAATAGTTGGATCTACATCGCTGCTAAATCACAGCTGCCTGATCATGTTTTTCATTAGCAATTTAGCAAAGTTGATGGTGGTGGTGTGTCTGTGTGAGTGAGAGACAGAGAGAGCGAGCGACAGATTTTCTGTTATAAACTTCATTTTATGGAGGCACAGTGTGCGCACTCAGGTCGCATCAGAGCATCGGGCGGTATAGTGTGAGACCTGCATCGTGACCTACCAACTTCTAACCCCTGCGAGTCAATCGTGCAGTTTGAGCAGGAGCTGAATAACGCGACTGAAAAGATCGCACAGTGTCTGCCCAGCTTTAGGTGTACTGTCGTCCGAGACTTGCACCGCAGTGACGGCGTTTGTTCCCCTGTTGGCCATGCTTCTTGTTGTGGTCATCTGTTGTCTTCCGGTATTTTCTCCGTAAGCGACCTTTCCTCGACCAATGAGATGAGCGGTAATCTGAATTGTCATACTCGAATTGTCATAAGTGTGCTGTCAGCTCATTGGTCACAAAGCAGGAGAGGGGCTGGGAATTATGTTTTCAAACAAAGCATTAATTCCATTAACATTTATAGACTACTTTTGATTCTCACTGTATTACGGGACAAAGTGCGTCCCTTATTAGCTCAATACGGGACGTGTACTTTTGTTTCTAAATACGGGACGATTCCGTATTTTAAGGGACGGTTGGCAACCCTAGTTGCCCCAAAGGGTTTTTGATAGTAAATACAGTGGGGCAAAAAAGTATTTAGTCAGCCACCGATTGTGCAAGTTCCCCCACCTAAAATGATGACAGAGGTCAGTAATTTGCACCAGATGTACACTTCAACTGTGAGAGACAGAATGTAAAAAAAAAATCCATGAATCCACATCGTAGGATTTGTAAAGAATTTATTCGTAAATCAGGGTGGAAAATAAGTATTTGGTCAATAACAAAAATACAACTCAATACTTTGTAACATAACCTTTGTTGGCAATAACAGGGGTCAAACGTTTACTATAGGTCTTTACCAGGTTTGCACACACAGTAGCTGGTATTTTGGCCCATTCCTCCATGCAGATCTTCTCGAGAGCAGTGATGTTTTGGGGCTGTCGCCGAGCAACACGGACTTTCAACTCCCGCCACAGATTTTCTATGGGGTTGAGGTCTGGAGACTGGCTAGGCCACTCCAGGACTTTCAAATGCTTCTTACCGCCCGGGCAACAACTCCTTTGTTGCCCGGGCGGTGTGTTTTGGATCATTGTCATGTTGGAAGACCCAGCCTCGTTTCATCTTCAAAGTTCTCACTGATGGAAGGAGGTTTTGGCTCAAAATCTCACGATACATGGCCCCATTCATTCTGTCCTTAACACGGATCAGTCGTCCTGTCCCCTTGGCAGAAAAACAGCCCCATAGCATGATGTTTCCACCCCCATGCTTCACAGTAGGTATGGTGTTCTTGGGATGCAACTCAGTATTCGTCTTCCTCCAAACACGACGAGTTGAGTTTATACCAAAAAGTTCTACTTTGGTTTCATCTGACCACATGACATTCTCCCAATCCTCTGCTGTATCATCCATGTGCTCTCTGGCAAACTTCAGACGGGCCTGGACATGCACTGGCTTCAGCAGCGGAACACGTCTGGCACTGCGGGATTTGATTCCCTGCCGTTGTAGTGTGTTACTGATGGTGACCTTTGTTACTTTGGTCCCAGCTCTCTGCAGGTCATTCACCAGGTCCCCCCGTGTGGTTCTGGGATCTTTGCTCACCGTTCTCATGATCATTTTGACCCCACGGGATGAGATCTTGTGTGGAGCCCCAGATCGAGGGAGATTATCAGTGGTCTTGTATGTCTTCCATTTTCTGATGATTGCTCCCACAGTTGATTTTTTCACACCAAGCTGCTTGCCTATTGTAGATTCACTCTTCCCAGTCTGGTGCAGGTCTACAATACTTTTCCTGGTGTCCTTCGAAAGCTGTTTGGTCTTGGCCATGGCGGAGTTTGGAGTCTGACTGTTTGAGGCTGTGGACAGGTGTCTTTTATACAGATGATGAGTTCAAACAGGTGCCATTCATACAGGTAACGAGTGGGGGACAGAAAAGCTTCTTACAGAAGACGTTACAGGTCTGTGAGAGCCAGAGATTTTCCTTGTTTGAGGTGACCAAATACTTATTTTCCACCCTAATTTACGAATAAATTCTTTACAAATCCTACCATGTGAATTCATGGATTTTTTTTTCACATTCTGTCTCTCACAGTTGAAGTGTACCTCTGGTGCAAATTACTGACCTCTGTCATCATTTTAAGTGGGGGAACTTGCACAATCGGTGGCTGACTAAATACTTTTTTGCCCCACTGTATAAGGACCTACAATAATAGAGAGAAAATCTATGAACAAGCACCAGGCGACAGTGGGAAGGAAAACTCCCACATAACCAGGATCAGGGAAAGGCGGCCATCTGCCAAGACCAGTTGTGAATGGGGGGGACAAAGGCAGTATGAAAGACATGCTGTGGAGGAGAGCGAGAGATTAATAATAATTCATGATTAATGTGGTGTATAAGCACTTTTTCCAGTAGTAGCTTCTCACTTGAATCAACTCAGTTTTTAGGGTTTTTTTATTAGGTAGCAGTATCTGGTACCAGGTACTTTTTTATTACTTGTTCAGCTGCTCCAAGCGAGCTAAGTCAATCCAAAAAATGTGTCACTCTAAAATGTGTCCCAGAAAAAGGATTCTACAAGTCATGAAAATGACTCTTTCACAAAAATCAAAACCACAATTTTTAAACCTGGCAATGAGGGAAATGACTGCTCAAAAGTGAACACCACAGTCCCTGAGTCTGACAAAAAACATCAAGCAGCAGGTATACCATTGCCTTGACCTCATCCATTGTTTTGTTGTGTTGCATACAAATGGCGCGAAGGGTCTTTTGGCCGGGTTGCTATAACAACTCTTAGTAACATTAGAGTTGAGTCGAGTCGAGCTGGGTAGGTGCTAGTGTATGCCGTTATTTTTGTGCCACTATTCTGAATGCATCTAAAAAAAATTCAGCGCATGTAAAAAACATTTGCAGGTGCAAGTGTTGTATTTTGAGGAGAAATTTATTTTGAGCGAACAAAAGCTAAATATGAGTGAACAAAATTCATTCCTGCGTGCAAAAAATGTATTTCGGTGTTTGCTATTATCCATACACACACACACACACACAATAGCAGCCCCTCTCGCTCAGCTTTTGCACTTCTGCTTGCTCGCAACGTGTTGCTCGCGCGCGCAACGTGTTGCTTGCGCTTGCAACATTTCTGCCCGTTCGCGCTCAACTCTTTCTGTACACCGTTATATTTGCGCCACAAAACCAGCCAATCACATACTTGGATGCAAAAAAATTCTGATTGGCTGTTCTGGGTCACAAAATAAACTTTTCAGATATTTTCATGCGAGAGTGGTGCTGTGTAAACTTCAAATATCTGCTCGATTTATCAAGATATCACATATTTGCATAAGTGCTCTAACGTTTTTGGAGATGCCTGTTACCCACCAGCTGACCTGGCCATTGGGCATACCGGACATTTGCTCGGTGGGCCGATGATGATTTTTCATTTTTATGTTTGTTTGTTTGTTTTTGTAATGGTATAAACAATGAAAGGTGGTGGAGTAGCCAATTGGTGATGATCAACTCTGGGCTGGACCAAGGAACGCGATTCGTCCCGGACTTCAGCTAGAATGAAAAAGACACAAAGCTGGAGTTATTCTGTCTTTGCTGCACAGCTGCCTCTTCTTCTCTCATTCTCTCTCCCTCCCTCTCCTGTTGCTACTTCAATCATGAAACCAATCAATGATCAGCTGATCCTATAATACCTGGTGGTGTAGTCGGTGATTTTTTTGTCAGTTCAGCCTTATATATTATGTTTAACCCGAGTGACCCCCTGATCAGCTGGTGGGTAACAGGCATCTCCAAAAACGTTAGAGCACTTATGGAAATATGTGATGTCTTGATGAATCGAGCAGACATTTGAAGTTTACACAGCACCATTCTCGCATGAAATCTGAAAAGTTTATTTTGTAACCCAGAAAGAGTAATATTTCAAACTCCGCCACTCTGTGTTCCTCTGCCACTGCGCTGCCTCGTTTGAGTTTTGGACGAAATGGATTCTGGGATATTGCATTTCGTCATTTCAAGCTGATTGGAGACCAAAACAGCCAATCAGTGGGTTTTTTTGCATCCAACTCTGTGATTGGCTGGTTTTGTGGCACAAATATAGCGGTGTACAGAAAGAGTTGAGTGCGCACGGGCAGAAATGTTGAGAGCGCGAGCAAGCGCAAATGCAAAAACTGAGCGAGAGGGGCTGCTGTTGTGTGTGTGTGTGGATAATAGCAAACACTGAAAAACATTTTTTGCACGCAGGAATGAATTTTGTTCACTCAAATTTAGCTTTTCTTTGCTCAAAATAAATTTCTCCTCAAAATACAACACATGCACCTGCAATTTATTTTTTTACGTTCGCTGAATTGTTTTTAGGTGAATAGAATAGAATAGAATAGTGGCACAAAAATAACGCCATACTTGTGGAAAAGAAGCTATGATGAGTGAGAAGAGGTGAGCGAATAAAAAGTGTTGCAGCCCCAATTGCAGCATAACTAAGGAAGGATTCAAGGTCACCTGATCCAGCCCTAAATATACACCTTACAAAAAAAAAGGAAAGTTTTAAGCCTGATCTTGAAATTAGAAAGGGTGTCTGTCTCTAGGAACCACAAGTAAACCAGCAGTCTGAGACTGAAGCGCTCCACTGGGGTGATATGGTACTAAGAGGTCTTTAAGATAAGATGAGGCCTAATTATTCAGGATTTTGTATGTGACAAGCAGGATTTTAAATTCGATTCTGGATTTAACAGGGAGCCAGTGAAAAGAAGCCAATATAGAAGAAATACGCTCTCTCTTTCTAGTCCCTGCCGGTGACCTGCCTGTTTGCTGCCTTTTCCAAATATAAAACAAAACACTTACAAGTACAGTGGCTAAGGTCCATAAATCTAGTGTTTCTGACAGACTGAACAATCCTTAAGGTACATGTGTACAAATAGGTTATGAGAGCCCTAGTTATCAGCTCTGCAATATTTGCAAAGATAAGCACTGTGCCGACTAGCTGCAGGCCTGATTTGGTGTAAAAGGTTAGCAAAGTCATTGAGCTGCAGCCCGTGTGATGTTGCCGCTGCAGCATCCATCTTCGTGAGAGTAATGTGAGTGCTGTGACATTCTCCTAGTTTTAGTGAGGGCACGGAGAAAGATCTGTCAGCATGACGCAGATTGGTTGCTAGATGCCAAAGGTGGGAGGCTGTAGATGTGTTTCTCTGCGCTCAGTGCCTCTAATTTACATAAAGTAGTTTGTATTCCAAAGTGGTTTGTAAAAAGATGTGCAAGCAAGAAATCTGTGTTCAAGCTACAGTATGGTAACCAATTATATATAAGAAAGCATTTGAAATCCCCTGGCCTATTACAAATCTCTCTCTGTGTCTCCCCTGCTCACCAGAAACAGATGTCCAAGTGACCTGCCTCCATTAACCAGAGCTCCTCCAGAGTATAACTCAGCACCGCTCCAGACCCTGCCCAGCCTCCAGACAGCAGAACCAGCCCACCATCATCGCCATCCCTCTGCCCAGATGTGACGATTTCAAAGCAGACTCGGATTGTGACAGCGGGGCAACGAGCCAAGACTGGCTCTATCTCCATGTAACTCCTGCTGGAGGTGAGAGAGTGTGAGCTGGACTTGGCCCATCCCTCTGCTGTAAGTGGTCATTAAAGAGCTGGCTGACAGCGCTTTCCTCTGAGTAGCGGTGGAGTTGTCCTGTTCACTGCACTAGCTACTCCACTCAACACCACAAGGTTCAGTTTTATGGTGTCTGCTGGTTAGTACTGATCCATCTGTCACCGTGTGAGTGTGCTAGCTATCATCATTCTCTGTAGCCCTGTGCTGTGCAGCGTGTGTCATCTATTCTCTGACAGTGCTAATCTTTAGGATTGGATTCAGTTTCGTGCACATAGGACAAGAAAAGACATGTGAGAAGATAAGGTGAAGTAGTTTCTTCACTCACTGTTTTTCAATTTCCTCCCTTTTTTTGTCTTATTTTGAATATGTTGCTATCATTCTCCCTAAAGGAACCTTCGTTTTAGAAGATTAGAAATGGAGAACAGAGCTGGGTTACAGATTGTTCCTGGGATCATCTCAATAAAGGCCCACAGTGTCTCATTTCTGAAAACTGAATTTGAAGCTAATTGAGACTGTCTGACACGAGTGGTCTACAGATTGCTAAAAAGCTGCTAAAATGTTTAAAACAGCATTCCTTTCATGGAATAGGCCCCCACAATTACCATCACTGCATGCGTTTGCTGGCTGTCTTTACGTGTGGACGGCAGAAAACACTTTTTGTCCACAGAGACCTGATGTGATTTCAAGCAAAACTCCCAGTTTCAGTATAAATATTAGGCTAAGACATGCCCCACACTATCACACCCCGCTATCACTAATCAGGTGCCATTGTTTTTCCTTCTACCACATAATCATCAATATTGATGAGGCATCATTTGATTATCATGGCAGTATTATGCTTAGAGTTAATGGCAGATGTAATTTTATACCCATCAACTACAACATAATATTCTATTTCTTTTTCATCCTTCAATTCCACCGAATTGTTCTCGCTCCAGGTATTCCAGCAAATGGTGAATAAATTACTTGGAGACGCCCAGAAGCCTTTATGGTTTTTCATTGTTATTCATTCAATACGGTTCTGGGTTTTATTTATCTATCTTTATTTTATGTTGGAAAATCATGGCAGATAATCTTAGGAGCAGGCATAGGAGAATTAAGCTGCATGGTGCCTTGGTTGGTTTCCCCAGCTTTCTACTTTCTGTCTGCCCCTTCCTTTCCCCATGCCTGCCTCCCAATCCAATCTACGCATTTATCAGATGGAAGTGATAAGCTTGGGGAGCACACGCAGAGGCACTATGGTAGCTAAGCTCTCTATGTGGCTGTGGTATATTGCAGTAGCTGGATCTTCTTCTTGTGCATTTCTTTATGTGCAAGTTTGTAGTAAACAGTAGCAGAGGTCAGGATAGGACAAAACAGAAGCGTATATTAAAAAGTTTTTTTAATCACTTCTGCAGCCACAGCGGTTTATTCTTGTACTTACTTTAGTGTTTAAACAGTTTGCAATCAAGAAGTTGTGATGTAATTAAAAGCCATTTAAATGTGGTCATTATTATAAGATCATCTTTTTGTGTAGCCATACACAGCTTGCAGCCCTCCAACTATGTGTGTGCTGTGGACTGTACTATTTTCTTCCCCTTATCCAAAGTTGAGTTGTAGTAGGAGGACAGGGCCTCAGTCACACAGCTCTTTCCCACCCATGAGGGGCTGCTGTAGGTTGTTAGCGGTCGCTATAAAATCAGTTGCACACAGTTACAGTTCCGTCAGTGGATCCCTGGCAACCTGGTGGATATACTTGGACCAGTTGGTGAGTGGTTGCTAGCAGTTGCTAGTGTGAAACTGGTCACAAAGAGGTACAGTTTGCTGCACCAGAAACCTCCTTACTATTGCTTTGGTTACTGACAGGATGCTACGGATGCTAGTCGTTTGCATGGAAGATGCCGCCTTCACTTTCCAAGCAGTAGTGAAACTGTGAAAGGTGAGACACAAAGTGAAAACTGAGACTTTAGCCTTCAAAGTAAAATACCAAACATTTAAAATGTGTTTTAGTGGAGTGGTAAGGCACAACTTTTACTTTGAAGGCAAATGTTCATTGTGACCTCACTAAAACCCTAATGCAATAATTAGGGTGTAATTGCAGGTTGTTTGGAATCACTTCTGCTCAGTAAATGCATATCTAAGTGTATATTTTAAATTATCAAGTGTTATGAAATATGTTAAAGTGAGTTAATAAGTATACATTAAATAAAAAGTAGAAAACAACTTCCTCTGTAGCCATAAAATGAATTGCCTTCATCCTTTCCCTCAACACTTTATCTTGCTTCTATTCAACTATTTATCTATCTGGGTGAGCATTCATGTGTCACTTTCTCTTATCCTTGGAGACGAGCATGGAGACAATGGTTCCACAGCAGCATTTCCTCTCATTCTGTCTCTGCCCAGCAAAACATGACGGAACAAATGAACCAATTAAGTGTGCTGGTGGCTGTGTTGTCCCATGGGGGGCATCTAAAGAACTGAGACGGCCTGATTAGCTCAGAGGTAGACCTGACTGGAGACAGCCAGCTAAGACGACTCGAGTGAGAAAAGCTCCCATTATCTGAACACACACCGCGTGACAGTACACATGAGTGTATTGTTTCCTCTGCCTTTGCCGTTTTGATTGGTGTTGATTGGTGTCAAGGATGTTTTAAATTTGATTTTTTTTTTCTTTTTTATAGTGGGACATACACAAACAAACAGGTCTGTGTCAGATTAGCAGAGGGAGCAGACTTGAGAGATGTGCTCTGGATGTTAACTGCATTTTGCAACAGAGACAGACCTTACAGCAGGTAATACACTCCCAAAAGTGAGCCACATGGTACGGCAACAAATCACCTCCATGACTGACATCTTCAGGTGGGGAGTCTGGGAATGTTTAAGCCACTCTAACTTTATTTCCATTGATCCAATGTGCTAAAAGAACACCTAGATGGGTTCCAGTGGAGTTGAAACAAGAATAATCAGTTAATACCTACAGTATTGAGCTGACCTAACCCTATAATACTGAATCTCTTTTTAGAGACTGTTAAATCTTTATGTTATCATACACTTGCAGACAGTGAAATTGCCTCTTACAGTGAGAACTGGGTGAGGGTAGGGTCTCCTGGTGCCTTGGATGGTCCGTGCAGCTATATGAGAAAAGCACTGTTGCATTTTTTCCCTTTGCTGTTTTATTTCTTTGTTCTATGATACAAAACTATAAAACTCTTTGACGTTATATAAATTAAATATACAAATTAATTACCGTATATTTTCATATTGCAGATATTTCAGTGACTGCGCTACAAATTTTCTTTGATAAAAAAACAAACAGGCACATCTGCTCATCTGTTGCATTGAAATGTATCTAAAACGTTAACAAATAATTCTAATATAAAAAAAATCCAATTTTCTTCTACATTCTGTACATTTTTTTCATACCTGATTTGATACATTGTGATTCAACAAAACAGTGGTAAGTGAGACAATTTATTTTATTAAAAAAAAAAATTCTCCTACTACACACCTGCCAATCATTCAAGTCTCCAGAGAGTTTAAACCATATTCTGTGTCTTGCTATTATTGTAAGGCCAGATGCAAGACAGGCTAAGTACCTGCAAACCAAAATGTTTCACATCACGTATTTTTCCTGCTGTATGGACCAGTGAGGCCTTAGTTCTTTTGATTGGTCCAGTTTCTGTCAAGGTCCCTGTGAAGTTGAAAAATGATGGCCAAGGATATTCAATCTGCACAATTTAAATGCTCAAATAAAAGAGACGGCATGTTAAGGTGTCATTTTGCCTTGCCTAGACCTGTTTCAATGCTCTTTCCTGAACAAAACTTTCTCCCTCCTTTTTTCATAATCATTTACCATCCGGCACACCAACATTTCCATTTGTCCTTTCTGCCAGGTGTACCCCTAATTTATTTTCAGAAAGCAGTAAACTCATGATCACTGACGAACCATATTAACCCAGGTATTTTGCATATTCCATTCTTACCCCTGTTTTTTTGTCCCTCCCTTTGATGAGAGCAGCAAATGCACCTGCTGCGGCAGCTTCCCCAGTCCGCGGTTGTTTGGTGCAAATGGTCTCAGTTTGATGTTGCGTTTCGACCACCCCTAGATTGGGCATAACACTGCTCTCTAGCTGGGGCAGGCCGTACTCCAGGAGCAGCATTGGTATTATATTCAAACAGGCAGCTGAAGCTGAAGCATCAGCACCATTTTCATTAGCCGCCTGCTCAGTCTCGGTACCATTTTCCATGCTCCCCTAAACTTTTTTGGCAGTGGAACCAAAATTACTTTGTCACATTACATTAAGGTGGATATCAGATAGAACCTGTATGTACTTATAAATTTAGCAGCAGTTCTCTTGAATTTGTAGCAAGTGCTGAGTGGCGCGCTGGAGATTACACTCTCTTGTGATTATATTTAAAAGCAGTAGATGTTTTGATTACAATTACACTCTACATTTAGACAGGCTATTATTTCGACAAACGCTTTTTATTTTTGTTTTTCGATTTTTAGTGGGCTCCATCTGTTTGTTAAGGTTTCCGAGACCCGTGAGAGCCACTGTAACTTTTCACCCACCTTGCAGATATAATCTCTTGAAGTGTGACATTTTGTTGACTTTAAACACATTTCACTGCCAATGCCAATGTTGAATCTTCCATCTGTCAAAAATCTGGGATTCACAGAAAATGTCTGTTTTTCAGTTTTCTTTCTTTATTTTTAAAGTTAATCCTCCCCCCGCGGAGGTCATCTGTACAACATTTTATCTTAGTGACACAGAATATTATAGATGGATTCATTCCACGCCCTTTGATATAACATGCTGAATAGGTGACTACACTATATCAGGTGTTCAGTACAGGCTTTTTCCTAGTCTATCAGTTTGGGACTTACTCACCTCTAAAATTGGCTAAGCCCAACTTTTCCTTCCTGTTTTGCTTATTTTCTGACATTATGGCATTCGCCCTTTCTTTTCTGTCATTGTGATACCAACAAAATCTGCAGTTTCCGGTCCTTGGGGGAGAATGGAAAATTCAAAACCTCTTCATCTACATGGCAATTTTAGGCACCTTGTCCCCCATGGTCAATTTGTTACCATGTGGAATGCCAGGGGGTGTCCTTGGGGCTGACCAGTGGTCATTGCTCTCCCTGACACTCAGAGGGAGAAAAAGAAGGAAGTAAAGGGAGAGAAAGAGAGTGTAGTAGAGAGAGATTGAACCTGACAAAGGCCCTGAAACAGATCTGTCCCACTCAGCAGAGCCAAGGGAGTATGCAGTGAGGTTGTCAGCACCTCTCATTAGTCAAAGGCAGGCTCCCTGACAATGTGACACTGATTACTGAAAGCCCTGATTCAGACTTTCTCTCCTTGTCTGTGTAGCCACAAACATCGCTAAAGCTACATGCACATATTCGCACATAGGCGCGCGCACACACACACCCCACCCCACACACACACACTGCTACTTCAATCCACTCTCTTTTCTCCCCAAAATGCTTGAAGTGCATTTCATTTCATTTACAAATTTCCCTCCCGTTTCCAAAGGGACTAAAACCTTCATTAAAAAGAGCGATAAAGGGCAAACTGGTGTCTTCCAGCTCTACTTAAAATCTATTTATTGATTTTCACTGGGTGCAAATAAATATTAAATGGCATATGGCGCACCAAGGCTTTCACACTAGGAGGAGTGGTGGAATTATATGGGATGAAGAGTGGCCTTCATTAAGAGTTTGTCATTTTTATTGATCTGGCTGACGTGTCTCAGCAATGAGGAGGATCCGATTGCTTTTATTTAATCACTGCATACAGCTGAAGTGAGGATTAAAAGAAGCTATTGGTGCATGCGGAGAGAAATAGTAATTGTCTCTAAATACTAAATAGCACAGTGCCAGTGCACACACTTTTTGTGAGCCTATCACTTCCCTTCTGATGATTTTACTATCAAATACTGCAAGACAGCATTAATGGACTGTCTTGCCATAGCAATATACGATACAAGCAATATTATGAAATTTGTGTCGTCATTTTTTTTTCCAGATAATCTTTCTTTAATAATAATCAGGGGGGAATGAGAAGCTCCTTCTCTATTTGATGTCCAGAAATTATTTACAGCTCTTTTAATTCATGCCCTCACCTGTGGTTGATTTCCGATGTTGAACTTTCGTTTGGTAGCTGTTCATTGGAACTCTGAATATGAGGTCTTAGGTGAATAAAAGCAAGTCCAAGAAGCCATAATTAGGCTGACAAAGAGACTTTATGTACACTTTTTTATGTGTACAGAGACAAAATTATTCTCCAAATGCTTAGAATTTCATAGAAATGTTATTAATGTGTTAAGGAAATTCATACATTATGTTATAGATGACTTTATGTAACATTAAAAGTGTGGACTTAAAACTAAAGTTTTGTTTTGTTTCTTATATGAATTGTAGATTTGTGGCTAGTTAGCTTCTATATTGTTAATATTTAATCAAAGAGTTTCCTTGATTGTAAAGCCCTAATCTGACAATTCCTTTTAGAGTCGCATATGTTGCTGGACCATTTCTTGGTAATTTAATGCAATTTATATGTGAAGTCTTGATAAGTGTCTAACAAGCCCTGCGTTAAAATAGCACACTAGAGGGAGTTCTAATAAACAAAGTAATTAACACTGATAACAATGTACAACAGTGCAAAGAACAGACTTTCATCTCTGTCCTAGATTTAAATGTTTGTACTTGGCAAAATAGCACAGAACGTGTACAGAAACAACACAGGGGAAAGGGCTGTGAAGCACAAGGGCAACGATGTAAATATGAAAACAACATATGAAAAAATAAGTGCTTTGTGATTTTAGTTAGTTTTAGTGCACTTATAGTTGTAAGGTTCATGGAAACATCACCCGGAAGGTTCTCCAGCTGTGAAGAAGATATGAAGGTGGGAAAATCTCCGTGCTTCTGCAAAGAAAAAAGGTTTTTTTTTTCATGAGGACGTCCTAGGGCAGGCAGCAGGAAACTTGACCCTTGTGAGAAGACTGTCCACCCTGCCCTTCAAGCAGAGACACTGCTGTTAGCCTGACCAGGCCAAGGATTAAAGGGAATTTGTAGGGAGTCCTCAGCCCTACAATTCCGACTTCTAGACTGTTTCCTAGTTTGTACCACCTGTGGACTTGCCAGTGGGAATGCAGTCTGTGTGTCTTTGATCCACATGGCCTTTTGACCTGGAAGGGCTCCATAGGCTCCAATCTTTATTAGAGACCCTGCAGCTAGCTCCCACTGAAAGCCGAGAGTCTTTCCCTCCAAGTCTCCTGTGTTTCAGCCTTCCTGACATGAATTCTAAGTAATCTCTCTTTGGCCTCCTTCATTTATCCGCACTTAACCCTCTGACCAATTGACTACTTTACTTGTTTGATAAATCTGCCCTCAAAGAGATGCACATGGTGTGTAGCATGCCTCCTATTAAGAGGGCTGTTATTCTAACTTGTATAACTGCACACTCGACAGTATACAGGCAACATATTATATATCAGAGACTGCAATCCTTCCCTCTCAATATCTAGGTTCTAACAAGGCCAGGATAGCAGCCAGATTGACAGCTGCTGGCATTTTAACAGGCTTGGTGTTAAACTGCTAAACTCTGAGAAGGCATATGAATGACTGGCTGCCAAACCACACAGTGCACAAACCCACTGCCTCGACTGGTACAATTTCCCAGCCGACCATAAGCTTTCACAAAGAGTGAAAAAACAATCTTGGAACCCTTTATTAATTGTTTTTTTTTTTAAATACATACAAGCTCACATTTATACCGGTCCCATTAAACAGCAGTTCTCAATATAGAGACTGTGAGATGTTGTGGAACACGCACAAAAACACGGAAAGTTAATCATGAGATTTTTCTTTCGAGGCATTGTTATTTTATTGGTAAAGATTATGTGATAGTTTGAAGCTTTAGAAAGAGCTACAGGAGCTTAAATTCGGGGATTGTGTCAATCTTAGTACTCTGTGTTTGACAGACTTGCGCTCTTTTAAAATACAGGCTCCGTGTTCATTGCATTAACACTGTCAACTTGTCCCCCATTGTTTTCACTTTCTTTGTTTTTCAGTTGCCTGCTTAGAAAATGTTCTATTTTTTATGATGCTGTGCGGGGGGAGAAAAAAAAGAAGGTTGTGTAAGTGTGCTGATTTTACAGTGATTGTGAATTTACAGAAAGCGCTGCAATATTAGTTTAACACGTGTAACTCTAATGCGTGGGGAGCTGATTCGGCGGGAGGGAGCAAAATGTGAGCACTAACACTACGGTGGAATTTGCCAGTTCTCTTTTCTATCACCTCCCTTTCTCTCCAAAACAGAGGGGAAGTCAAAAACACCATTTGTCAGCGCACATTACATCTCTGCTGTTATATTCCCAAATGAAAACCCAGTATGTGGCTCTTTTCAACAGAAGATGGTAACAGGCTTTGTTAATTGGACTTGGCTTGGTCCTCCATGAAGCCCTATTGTCAGCATGACTGACTGAGGATTGCTGGGCCAGAAATGCACCATACTCATAGAGACACAAACGGAGGACAGAGAGTATAACAAATGTCTGCTTTACACGGAAACTTTTGTTAAGTAAAATTATTTGAACTCCTCAAAGAAACCTGAAGGAGAAATCTCTTTGCATCTCATTTGTTTTGGTTGATTCTGAATTTTGATGTTTGCTTTGTCTGTTACTGATTGGTGCACTGGGTTAGGATTTTTAGCAGGAGTAGAGTTGGGCAACAAAATGAAATGTGTACACGGGAAGAAGGTTTAAGCGAACAGAAGTCGTAGTTGCTGGTTTGTGACTCTGCATCAATTTCACATTACAATTTGTGCAGTAATGTTGCAATCATGAACCACATAGCAAGTGCAATTTGGAACTGATCGTGTTTAATCACAGCTCATAAGTATAATTCACAGGTCCTTGTGCATATCTTGGTCTCACTCCCAATTAATTGTATATGTTAATTCCAACCGCTAACTTTTCCTAAACTTAAGCCAAACATTCAATGTATGTTACAGTAAATGAAAGTAGCCAAAACAAAAATATCCAGGGTTGCAGTCTTTTTTAAAGCCACCAGTATACTTACTACCTGCCAAGTTGAAATCGCTCATTACAACAAATAATATAAAAATCAGACACAAATTTAAATTATTGTTAAGATTATTGTTTAAAAAACAAGAGATAACCACCTATTGAGTATTAATACTTGCATTTTTGAGATAATATGAACGGAGCCATAACGATTGATGCGATTTTAACCGATCTTCACTAAAGAACCCTCGGGCCAAAAAAGTGTAACACAAGGAATAACAACATCCCTGACAAATTCAGCGGTTATCTTAAGCTCGAGCTAAGCCAGCACTTGGAAACTTTAATTATAATTAATAATCCAGCTGCTTAACAGTCAGTCCCTGAATTCAGTAAACCAGCAAGTAGGCAAGACACTAAATGTGTTGTCTAGTGATGCTTCACACTACACCATGTTCTACACTGAAAAATGATCAAGATGGGTAAAGCACATGTTTATAAAAAACACCCCAAAAAATCATAATAATCTGGAATTTTGTTACATTTTAGATCAGTATTCTTCAGCGCTCTAATGAATTTCACTAACGTCATATACATTAATGAGTCTTCTTAAAGCTCTACATATTAACAGAATGATGGCGCTAGATTGTTTTAAGGATATCTGCTCAGAGTGACCTGACTTAGACTTGCTCAGCTCTCTACTGGCACACAAAGCGTCCACACAAGAAATCACAACTTAAGTTTGCCATTTCTATATTAATGCATTTTGTTTTGAGGCACTTCAGCAAATGCCACACTGCCTTGTATCGATTTTCATTTGGCTTTTAACAATAATCCTCCATATCTTGATTTAAAAGCTAGTTAAGTTGAAGTTAAATCCTTTTTGATTAAGTGGTACTGCTATTTTTATTTATTAATTTCTATCAAGCAGGCCACAACAAGCGAAAAATAACACAGTCCTCTCTAACAGAGCGGCACAGGGGCTCCACAATGATGGAAGAGAGTGATCAGATTATGCCTTCAACTACTATTACTACTACTTAACTATTTATAATTATTGACTTAACTTTATATTTTCATTACAATAATACTATGTATTTTTGATTGATTACATATTTGTGTGACATTATTACAACATGTTTAACAGGATTTTTCAGCACTCGACTTTCGTACTCCTCTCCTAAAGCTGAAGCTAAACTTATATATTGCAGACACTATGACACCATATGTATATTTTTAAATATGTTATCAATTTTTAAAAAAACATGTTGTGTTTTTAGGTATTAACAAACACTGACAAGGTTAGATTTAGGCACTAATAACGGCGTGCATTTGTTTGGGCAAAAAAAACCTACTAGGTTAGATTTAGAGACAGATTTGGTTTAGAGTAATTATTATGGTTGCCATGTCTTATAAAAGCTTTGTTTTCTCTGTTGGTTTTGACTCGAGCCACATTTTCATCAATGCGCACTCACAGGTGAGCCCGACATCAACAGCTACAAGTATTGCCGGTAAGATAGCAGTGACCATGAAGGGTGAAGTGAAATGGGACACTTAGAAGATAGGGAAGACTGTCAGCTTGTGAGTGTGATTTCTCTATTTGCTTTTGAGTGCTTTTGAATTTTTCCCAAATTGTGTTCACTCCAAATTGTTCTGCCTTTACAATTTGTTGTGCTATTTTCATATTTTTCTTTTGAATTGCATAGTTTTTGAAAGACTACCTTATAAAACGATCTCCTCATATAATGTGCTTTTGATTGCTGTTGATATTGCTTTTACAACAAAAACAATCCAAAACCATGCTGTGGTTCAATCAGTGCTTTACTTGAAAAGTTTTGTATGCACAACTGGATTTGTGCAACCTTCTAAGAGTGATGGCTTGGATTAACTCTCCACAATTGCTGTAAAACTGCAGTCACTTTGAAGTTTCTTTTGGATCAGAGGCAGTTTCAAAATTGCAGTTCAGTCAGGGTTGTTGCATAACATCGGGGCATCGTGAGCCGTGTTCTGTTTTTGCCTCTTAAACATTAGAAGTCTAAAAAAAGCAACCAACAGAAGAGACCCTTTCAAATTAATGCATAAACGTGACTCCAGTGACACAGTTGACTGAGTCTGTGTCAGGGGAAAAAAAAACAAAGCGGTAAAATATGCTATGAGGATCAATGATTTCCCTTGTCAAAGAAAAAAAAAATTGGAACTTAATGCAAAAGCTTTCATTTAATGCTCTATGTAATATACTGCAAGCACCATTAGAAACAAATCAGCTTCAGCACAACTCGAGCTGAAACAGCATATCTAACACAGTGCACTATAATTCTGCATGGCTAGCTTTCCACCCATGGTTTAAAATGCTACAGCGTTAGCGACTGAGCCAGGATAGCCCTGCCCAGCTGCAGTGAGTGAACGCCATTCACTGGGGCTGTCATATGATTGGATTGAGGCAGACCTAAGCGTAGCTCGAGCTGTACTTATCAGCTAGCTGGCAGATAGGACTTGTCATACTGCCTGTCAGATCTGATGAGGGGACCACAAGCCACACAATGGAGCTAAAATGCAATCTCCTCCTCTGCAGAAGCATGGCCTGCCACCGGGACACGCTTATTAGACTTTGTAAACAGCCAAATGCGAGTGCTAAACTGTAAGAGTTACTGTCAGGGAGGCTGTGCCTTTCCCTGCCTGTGAATCAAGGCTAGGATAAATTTATAGAAAACTGCTGCTGCAATAAAAATTGCACTAGTAACAAAAGACTAAAGTGAATACTTAGGCTTAACAACATACTGTAAATGGCACCAGTAGTATTTTGGTCAAGGGTGACTTCATATTACTTACGTCCAAGTCTTCAAAGTGAAAACTTTGGGTCTCTGCAAAGAAGCAAGGCTTTAATTTGAGTGAGGCGCTTACCAATAAGGCACAATTCTGATGTAGGCCCGCCACGCAGTACACTGACGTGTCTACAAAAGAAATAATGAGGGACGGGGTAAGAAATAGAGGTCTCGACAATGCGGAGCTGATTATCCTTCATTAGCCTGTTCCTGCTTTTTGAATTCTCCCATCCCACCGCCCAGGTACATAGCCCTCAGCTGGATGTCAACGCTATTGAGACAAGCCTCGCGCGTTTGTTTGATTTATTTTTTTTAACTAGCTCCACGTCTAGAACTCACTCCCCTTTTTTAATATAATCCCCCTTTCTTGTTCACTGATTATGACCCTTTCACCAAGCGCCTCGCAGTCCCCCTGTAATAATGATATTTAAACAAGCGGATATGCACGGGATTGCCAGAGGAAGCTCGTGGACATTTAATATCTGACTGAGTACAAAGAGCAAAAGAAGAGACCTGGTTGACATGAGACTCGTTCCGTTTTCCATGGAGCACACATTCTCAGCTCTGCTTTCCTGAGATCATTAATTTCTCCAAAAGAGATCTCCCCGGGTGAGACTCATTCACATGCAGATGGCACTATTCCTTGGGAGCCTCTAACGCTCTTTCTCTCTCTTTCCATCAGGACATTTAGTGTTCCCTTTCTCTCTCTTTTGCTGCGTTGCTCCCTCCTATATTAGGCAAACGGTTAGCTTGGCAGCCTTAGGTGACATAGCACTCATATTTCAGCACTGGGGAACAGGAGTAATGCAGTGTGCTGCTATGGATACATTACATGAGAATTTGTCTCTTTTAAAGTGAGCAAAGTTGGGGAGGGAGTCACTTAGTGATGCAGGCATTTATCTATGGAGATCATTTCTCTTGGCTGTCCTCTGTTCCTCTCTGAGCAAATCTTCGGCTTCCTCCACATCATCGACACAGATATCTGCCATCTTTGTTCTGATGCATAATGATGTCACATAAGTTGTATCACCGTGAGAGACTGTTTGTTTGTGCCCAGATTTTTTTCAGAGTTGTAAGGCATATCATTTTATCAGTTGAGTCCCTCTGAATCATGTTATGTATTTATTTTTTCCATTTTGTACTTTTTTTTTGAAGAAAATAGCATTTTTATGACTGGCAACAATTGTTGCCAGTAGTCACACAGCTTGTCACTAGGTCAAATGTCACCTAATAATAATAATAGAGAAGTAATAATAATAATATAATAAGAACAAAATAATAATATAGTCATAATAAATAATAACAAAAAGGTGGAGCCTCAGGTTCCCCCTGTATAAAATTCAAAACATCAAACAATTTGAACTGATTTCTTTATTCTCAATTTTTTTATACTCAAAAACTCAACAAACATTTTTTTCTTAGAACCTCTAAAAACATATATACATATATAACATATTTCTTCCCATACATTCCATCATCTTTCATGCATGTTCTACTCAGTGTGGTACTTCTTGAAGCACTCCACATGTAGTGGCACATCACACTTTCCACACGCAAATGATGTGCGTCCGCCGCAGTTCTTGCATCGCTTGTACCTGCTACCAGTGTTGCAGGGCCAGTGGTTCAAATTATCAAACCTGGTGGCATCAGTTATCGCCACCGCCATTGAAGATCTTCTGCCCTGCCTACTTGGCTTTGTTCCATGGTGCAGGAGGAGGGTCTGGGCTACCAGCCTCTGGAAGGAGAGGAGATCCTTCTCCCCGCTTTTCCAGGACCTAAATGAATGACAAAACAAGCATGATAGATGCATGAATGTGCATCGTTTCATCCTTTCTACAACGTCATGCCCCATATGTAGAATGTTCTGTAAAAGCAATATCACACTTGAGTTTGTGATGTTGGTCTGGATATCATCACTGTTGCTCTTGTCGACCGAAGAGCACTAGCGATGACCTCGAGTCAAACATCACCAACTCGATTGTGATATCACTAAATAACATACAGCCTTGTGTACCTGTAATAGCACCAGCTGTTCACCATGGCACTGTTCAGGGCCCAGCTGAAGCATGGCCACCACCACTTCTTGGACCGGATGTTGACTCTGTAGCGGCTGACAAACTGGTCATGCAGGTCCACTCCTCCCATGTGTGTGTTGTAGTCCTGGATACACTTGGGCTGTCTGACCTTGTCCATAGTCCGCTTCTGTTTATTCCATCTCTTCGCCTCAGTTTCGGTGAACTCCCTCTCCATGTTCGACACCACGGTGACCACGCTGTTGTCATTCCACCTTACAATCAGCTTCTCTGCCTCAACCAGATACTCAGCATCTCCTCTGGGTGTCTTCTTGAAGGTCTGGGGTGCTGTGAAGGGAACGTTATGGAGCTGAGTTTGTCGCATCGTGCCACAGCTGCCATAGCCTCTCAGGGTCATCTCATCCACCAGGGACAGGGTTGTGAAGAGGTTGTCGTGGTAAAACTTGACTCCAGGTGGCACTTCAGCTTTCTCTGCCAGGCCAAGAACCACACTTGGACCCTGACCAAGTCCAGTTTCCACCAGATGTGTGTGGCTTCCTACATATGGCTCCATCTGATGGACAAACCCGGAGGAGGATGCTAAGCTCCATATTTTATACCCAAAACGAATAGGCTTCCCTCTAATAAACTGTTTGCACCCATGCCTTCCAAAATACTCAATCATCATCTCATCTACTGCCACATGTTCTGCTATCGGGATTGCGTTGTTGATGTCATTTAGATGCTTAAAAAGGGGACGCACCTTGAAGAACGGGTCAGCTGTGATCTTCATGTTGTCTACTAAATGAACAGAAGACATAATTTCATCAAACCTGTTCCTCCGCATGGCATCTTTTACAGCATTGTTGCTGACATCACAATCGTCTGACCAGAGAAGACGCCGCCTTGGGACTGTGTTGTATCCACTGATCAACAGAATACCGTAGAATGTAAGAAGTTCATCCTCAGTCAGGTTGAGCGTTTTCCCTTTTTGTTCAGCGTAGAGATTGGACATTTCCAGTGTGACATCTCTGAGGGACTTGGGATAAAATGTGAGGAAGATATCCACTGGATCATCTGATGTGAAGCCAGGATCATGTTCTTTGGGGACATAGCGAGGGATCTGATATTTTTTGTTGGCTTGTGCTGGTGCTTTGGCCGCAATTTTGATTTTTTTGAATTTCCTGTCTTGGTTCTTAGTTTTGTGGAGCATGGGCCCAACAATCTGACTGGTCACATTTTCATTTGTGCCACTGACCTTTCTAGTCTCTGTCTGACTCACTGAGGATGAGCACCCAGGATCATCATCGGGGGGATTTGGCAGCTGCATGTCCGAATTAGGTAGAAAGCCTTCACCTTTGAGTATTCTTGATGGGAGGCGGTTATGGTCACCAGTGGCCTCATCATCAGATTGGTCACTGTCACAGTCTGTGTCATGTGCGTGCATTTCTGACTCAGGCACAACTGTGATGTCCGCCACAGTTTCAGAGTCCTGCAGCATGGCCAGGATCTCTGCTACGGTGTACCTAAGGAAAGGACAACATACATGTTAGCTAGCAAGCGAATTTTAGCTAGCAAGAAAATGATGTATGGTAATGTATAAAAATCCTATACACAGAGGCCTTGAATACCTGTGAATTTATTTAGCTAGGAATTATTCTAAAAGGACTAAAATGAGCCATTGTACATCATTCTACAATTTTAAATAAGTAAATTAGGAGCAATCCTGCAGACAGTGTTTTCCTTTAGTTAGCGACATGCTATGTGCCCACTGGCAACTTTTGTTGCCACTCACAGAAATAAGCCCATGAACAAAAAAATATTTATCCTAGGTACAATTTTTTTGGGGAGGGTTACTCTAGAGACTTGAATGATTAAATAATTATAAATATGTTTGGGGGGAAAGTCATAAGAAATTTATGAAAATTACCTCTTTCCAGGATGATTTGCATCCGCCATGTCTTCAGCCAGAAAGAGCGGGAAGCAGATGATGTCATGCGATAGGAAGCACTTGGAAACGATTTTTTAAAAATCAAAACCTTTGTCTAAGTTGTCTACTAGCATATAAGTGGAAAAAGTTGCATTAGTACCTTTGAGATTTTTTATTGTGAGTCGAAAATGACAGTGATAAACTTTGGCAACAATTGTTGCCAGTGGGGCAAAAAGGGTTTTAAGATTAAGAAGTGTTCACATGCTCTGCTGTCCTCGCATCAATTTCTGTGCTAATGTCAAACATGTCAAGCTAAAGGGCTCTGCCGTGATGCCTGTCTCATTTGCACCTTAACCCAAAAGCACCCCTTCTCTCTCACCATCTAACAGAAATTACTGCTTTGGTGTCTGTGCCATGGCAGTAATTAGTAATTAGTGACCTGTTACTGCATACATTTGTGCCATAACTCAGAGGCATTAGAAGCAATCTCTCCCACTCTCTCTAGCCTTTCTCAGTTAATATCTAACCTGATATACTTTGATGACACAGTTCTTTGAAGACCTGATCAAAGATGAGGGCCTTTGATGAGAGTGATGTTTGCTGTTGGTGAGGAGGTAAGGAGGAATACCAATCGTTTATGAGAGATGGACAGAAAGAAAGAGCGGTCGGTAGCGAGGACATCAGGGGGTTAGGGAATGAAAGCACACATGTTTCAGAGAGGGACGGGTCACCCTCTTTGTCACGGTCAACTCCACGGTGCACTGCATAACAAATCCGAACTAGTGAAACATTCTAGAGGAACGCTTACTGAATATTCTTCATTTAAATGTATAGCAGTTCCTGTTTGTACTACAGATTCATAAGTGGTGCCTCTTTTTATGACGTTACAGACTTTACATTTCCTAACACTGCAAAGCCCATATGAATTTTAATTTGATTTTATTATCACTGTAAGAAGTATGTAATGCTTCGATCAGATGACAAATCTTGTGTCGGTGTACGGCATGTTTTTCCAAGTCCACTGTCTGATCATGTATGATTAAGGTATTCAAATTAATTGACTATGTGCACGTTAGCATATGCTACTTCCGGTGCGGAAACTCCTGTGGGGAGCTTTGTTTCCGGTGTCCTATTCGCACCCTGCTTACGGTCCAAAACAAGTTAAGTAAATGAATGAATCAAGCGTCGATTTACATTGCTATAGATGTCTTGCGCATTTACCCAACATATCTGTAAATGATGTTCATCGACTTGTCGATATTTTTCCCCCTCGCCTCAGGGCAAAAGAGAAAAGGATTCAAATGTTATATTTCTCAGCTGTCCCTCGTTTATCGCGGGTGTTATGTTCTAAACATAACCAGCGATAGGTGAAATCAAGTAGCCACTTTTATTTTTTGACGGTGCAAAAGGTTTCGTTGACATCATGGACATACAGTACTGCACTTCAGTGTCACACTGCTAGCATCGATGCAGCGATGCTGTACTGTACAGGAGAGACGTCACGGAGGAGATCGTCTGCAGCGATCAGGACGCAGGACACAATGTGACGTAAAAATAAGCATGCAAACTTGCACTAAAAAATCTGCGAAATAGCAAGGTGAAAGGTGAACCGTGTTATTAGCGAGGGACCACTGTAGTTTTTAAGGTAAGTCACAACATACCCTTCGTAAATACTAATGTATAGAAACCCTTACCAGCAATTATTCATTTTTTGTGTGGCTTTTTTCACGGTTTGTTAACATGCTGTGTAGGTGTGTACTTGACTATCTGATCTCGACATAACGGGGAAACATCTGGTTTGACTATTCTTCACCTGTAGTTTGAATGCTGAACATTTGCCCGTTTAAATCATAAGACCAGTCACTATACAGAGATGTGCTTCTGAATGTGGACGATGTGTCTTCTGCTGCAGTAATGCAGTTCTGCTTGTGTTGAGTGATGTAAACAACTGATCGATCTAAACTCTTTAAATGTCAAAATTGATCATTAGATTTTTTATGACACAACAGCGGTGAGTGTTCCCACCTTCTGCTCTTTGTAACTTAACACGATCTTTCCGTTTTTGAGTTTTGGACATGATTTTGGAGTATATCTTCGCAGTAGCGATTGACCGCAAAGTAAAGCAACCGGAAATGTACAACCCCACATCCGGTCTCAAACCAGGAAGTTAGCATTTTCTCGTGCACAGGGTCTATTTCCATGTCTCAGAACAAAAGCGTGTTTTCCTTGGAAGTTTTGTTTCCGTGGTTCATACGAGAAGTGGAAAAAAAAGTAGTTCTTGATCCAAATAAGTGACCCCGTAACACCATGACCGCCCTGATGGTATAACACAACACACAGTTGCCTGCAAAAGGGAAGATATGCACACAAAAAACGGAGGGAAAGTGGTCGCAGAGAGAAAATAGGACAGCGAGGTGGAAGAAAAAGAAAAAGCAGAGTGACATGAGGTGAAACAGGCGGAAAACGAATAATGTCAAGATGCGGCAAACAACACCAGCATCCTGTCTCTCTGGCTGTCATATTGCCTTGTATGTGATTTTTTATTGTTGTTGCCCCCTTTCCTACCTGTTATACTTTGTCTGCTACGTTTGTTCCACTGGTGTCCACGTGCGTCAGGTAAGACCAAAGCACGGGGCTCAAGTCGGCATCTGTATTCAGGTGCACTGATGGAATCACTGAGGCTAAAATGGCAGGAGGTGAAAGGTGAGTGCACAGAGAACAGCACACAGCTCCACACCACCGCTGCTGCTGTCGCTCTGCCAAACCGCTCGACTGTGATGGTACTGGGAGCTTGTGTTGCGGTGTGCATGTGTAGGTGTGTGTTTGAGAGCGGGGGATTTTGTGTATGTTTGTGTGTCTATGGTGGGTATGGACTTTAGAGATCGATTCACTTTGTTCTCAGGCATTCATCTTTTGTTTGTAATGTTCTCCTGTGTTTTTGTTAAATATATGTTTTCTATTAGGAATGTGTTTTGGGAATAACTAAAAAAACAATTAAAAAAAATAGCTGCTGACTTGTCTGTAATATCTCAATATAACTACTAAAAATGTGGTACGGCATGCAGACAGGCTCCGGGTGGTTTATAGTTTGATATGATGATGAGTCATTTCTTCACACTCTATTTTTCTTCACTTTTGAAAAAAAGGGTTTGCATAGAAAATCTGTTATGAAATCAAAGGTCCGCAGTGCGAAAAAATGGGGGGGGGGTTAAATACACAATTAGAAATATCCAACGCTGGCAGGTCTCTGAAGAAAAAAAAATCAATCCTTTCTTTTGAAGGACAGAGGTATTGTTTCAGACTCTTTTAATGCAGAACTCACATGGTAATGGATTGCAGTCATTCGCCCTCGCCACAAAAAGATCCTCTCACTCTTTAAGAATGGGGAACAAAATGCTTATCCCTCATTCAGTTGTAAGTAATGGCAACCCGGGTTAATCTATCTCCCAAAATTACAGTCGTTACAAAGTATTCTTAGTATCTGATGATCTTTTATTGGGAACAAACAATCATGACATTTTAAGGGGAGAACCATGCCAATTGCTGGTATTAAAATCCGGTTTGCTCATCTTGTGGAAAAATACTCTGGATTTTTTAATTAAATACGTATGAATTAAAAGGCAAATTATTTCAAAGATGATCCTAGTATTTCTCAAGTATTTCCGAAGCACACGTTCAAGGACTAGCTGTGGATGATCTCAGGAATCTCCCTAATTGACGCCGCACGGGTAATCTGATTTACTACTACGTGACGCGCAGAAAGTTGACCCCAATTACGCAGCTTCTTAAGATGTTGAATAGGTGTGTTTTGTTTCAACATTTTCTTTAATCATCTCTTTGCTTCACAATTTGCTTTTAGTGCCAACTTTAGGGGAGCTAAACTCTTTAATACCCGAACATTTCTTCAGACACAGTCGCAGCGGGAGGAGTTTGAGATTTTTCTTTTTGTGTGTGGCTGCTATACTTGCTGCAGATATTTCTCAGAACACCTACTGGAAGAAGCTACACAGCAGGTTCAAGAAAAAAAAAAAGAGAAAAATCAATGCTTGCATGTTCAAGCCAGAAAAGTGCAATTACAAGAATAGAAGGCAGAAGAATGAGCTTCAGCCAATTACCTAGTCTATGCACTGGACAAGAACTGAGCAACAATTTGAGAAATCGCAGGAAGAGGCCTAGGCAAGTGAAAAGCAGGTCAGCGGTTGTACAGAAAATCACCCGTTTATCTATTTATGTTTGAGCTAGTCCCACTAGCTTGAATAATAAACAAGGAGCTGGCATTCTAGCCACACAGCTAGCGGGGACAATAAAGATCAGCCAACTATTGTAACCAACAGAACAGGGCAATTATGCTGCAGTGATTTCACTGAGGATTGCTGTGGACTGGCTGAGTCTGTTTTAGACAGCAGAGCTGAGGGATTGTATGTGACAAGGGTTTAAAATAATTGGCTTCTCCTTCAAAAATGGACCGAGAAACAACAAACAGGAACTTGTGCTGTAATCATTTTCTGTTGCTTAGATTGTTCAGACATGGTCAAAAAAGGATATTATAAAATACGACAAAGGATCCAATCAATCTCAGAGGATCAGGTAATGACAACAAAACAGTTTTCAAAGGAGATATCTGAGCCATACGTTGAGCATGTCTTTCAAACTTGAGTTACAGTTAACTGGCAGCTGTCACCGGGTCTCTTGCTGGGCTTCACTTCACTTTCTTGACATGCATTTATCCACCAGCAGAACACTGATCAGAGGAGAAACTTCCCCATTTCTCATTTATCTAATTTCACACGGTGGACTCACACTATCAATGTGGGCTCAGTTGTCTCAAATCAAATTTGTGACAGCTGACAATAATGCTTTAGTGACATTTCACATGCTGGGAATTTTAGGTTAAACCTATTTTCACTCCAGATGAGATTGCATTCAACTCAGACTGGGATGGACTAGAGACAAAGGTATTTCTTTCAATTCGGGTACAATAAATACGTTAGACATGATCATAATTAAAGGTTGTTTTGGAGTAAGGCTGTCTGTCTTCCAAAGCCATCGGGGATGCTCTTCAACTATGTTACAATTTTCAGGCTTAATAATTCCAACAATGACTACACTGTTTTCACTTGTAAAGCTTTGCTTTAAAAAATGTAGACTAATTAACTGAAAGTAGTGAATATTATAAAAAGCTGATGAGAGGTAAATAACCTCTCTCTTTTGGAAAACTTGTCAGCATCACAATAAAATGTGAATAAAAATAAATAAGAAATGGAAACTATTGCAATTACATCATAAAAATGTTAACTAAAAAAGCAATACATTCTGCGCAACAGTCTTTAAACTGTGATACATTGTGTCCACCAAGCAGTCAAGTGAAGGTCCAGCTAAAGTCATAATTCTAAAGACTTGACCTTTGACCTTTTTTAAATGTTATCACTTTTATTTTATGCTATTAGACATTTCTATGAAAGTAGTAAATGAGTTCTTGGGGTATGGCCCAAAGCACGTTTAGTGAAGTCACTGATTTTGATCTTTACAACCAAATTCGAACATGTTCATCCTTGAAGCAGAAAATTGTTCGAGATGTAAGGAAATTCTTTTCGACTGTTCTTAAATTCAAATGTAACATTCAAATAGTGGTGCCACAATTTGGCCTTATCATAGCAGTGCTCAAAACTGAATAGCCTTGGCATTACTTTTTATTCAAGAGGCGGAAGTAGGACAAAGAAAAAATCCTTTCTATCTTTTCCATTTTATTCACACAGATTTCTCCAAACTGCTCCCTGTCTCTCTATATATAGCAGTTTATATATGTAAATGGGGATTGAACAGAAGATGAAGCTAAATCTGAAAACATGCATGTGACAACTGCTGTTTTTACTGTATGATATCTTGGGAATCTGGAAAATTCTATCAATTTCAGGAGCTTGTGTTCTTCCACAGCTGAAAGCCAAAGGCAGTAGAGCTTTCTACTCACTGTTAACATGCATTAAAACAATAAAAGGTGACTCGGCAGTGGGGAAAAAGAGTCTGAAGGCCACTATTACAGAGAAGCTCTATTTTCCACTTGCTTTGATTTCCTTCTTCACCACCCCAAATATCATCAACAACAAGACACACATACAAAGAGAAATTAGAACAGCTGTACAAATGACTTCCACTTGCAGACACACAATTACACACACACGAGAAATCAGCTGTGTAAATCAAATCTGCATTATATGAATACATCAAATATGTAACAGTAAAACACGAGGCAGTAATAAGTAATACGATCACACATGGCACTCATTTACTGCCAGCTGTTAAACACATTAATAGCAGCTGGAACAAAGGGTTGCTTAAACCTTATTGTTGTGACTGAGGCTTGCATTGTTCAGCCCCTCTGACTCAGCTTGAATACCTAACACAGAGGACGATTTTGGTCATTATAAACATCGCTGTGAATTTTTATTAAATTCAGATCATTCCAAAAATGTGTTACTACTTACGGTAGTTCATCTGTAATGACCTTATGTGATGTATTTAGTATTTAGATGCCAAATGACTAAAGCAGAAAGAGCTAAGTAAAATGTTAATATCTTGTTACCTTGGCTACTACTGAATGCTCCTGCTCCAAACACAAACTGAAAACATATCAAAGGACCGAGTCACAGAAGGCAAATGCAGCTATTCCGCCTGCATATAAGTGGGAAGAGAAATTGGACTGTGAAAACTGAAAGAAACATTGGACACACTGAATGATTATGCATAGGGAAATATCCTACGTGATTCCCCACAAATAAAAGGCTATGAATATATACCACAATCTGACTCTTAGTCCTGTATAATGTTAACCAGGATCAACATCCAGATGCATTGCACAAACCATGGCATGTGGCTCACTGTCAGGTAAAAGGAAGGAGGTCAGGCCATCAGGGAAACATGTGACGTCATACAGCATCTCCAGACTGACTCTGGAAGTTACAATTCTACTCAAAAGAGGAGGAAAGCATGTGAAAACTGGATTGCAAGGGATATCTATGCAACATTCTGTGTGTCTGTGTCTTCGTGTGTATGATCAGTGATCTTTTGTATGTGGTAACATATACATGTTAAAAATTCAAGATAACATGTCCTGTGAAAAGGTATTCTAAAGTAAATGTTTTTCTCAGTATCCTTGGTACAGTAGCAATGCTACTTTTTAAGTAATACACAATTTTGTTGTACAACTGTAGAAATTCCAGCAAAGCTGGGATGCTGCATCAACACAAAACAGAATATACCATTTTGCAAATCTCATCAACACATATTTGATTCCCAAGAAGTCATACATGACATAGCAAATGTTTAAAAGTAGACATTTTACTATTTCATGACAAATATTAACTTATTTTGAGTTTGAGAGAAGCAACATGTCTCAAAGAATTCGATAAAAAGAGCAAAAAACCGCAAATAAAAGCAAACAGCTGGGAAACGTTATTGCAGCTAATTAGGTTAATTGGCAATCAGTAACATGTCAATAACATAATATAAAAAGAGCATTTGAGACAGAAATGTCTGCTGCTTACGCAAAAATAATAATGTGTCTACAATTTCAGGCTAATGTTCCTTACACAATATTATCAAAAGATTCAGAGACTCTGGAGAAATCTCTGTGCACAAGGACAAGAATGAAAATCAGCATTGGATTCCTGTGATTTTGGGGCCCTTAGGTGGCACTTCATTATAAATATGCATATAATGTCCAATCACTGCATGTGCTTGGGAGCAGTCCCAGGAATCAATATGTTTGAACACATTTCACCGTGCCATCCACGAATGCAGGTAAAGCTCTATCATACAAAAAAAAACAAACCTTTTGAACTTTTATTAAAAGAAGAAATGATGCTACATAGACACAAACATGTCCCTGCCCAAACTATTTTGTGATATTTGGCAGGGGCCATGTTTATATTAACCCATCAGATTCAAAATTACCTTTTTTCTTAATAATTTAATACATTTTTTGTTAACTGGAAAATAAAATATTGGTTTATGGCATTTAAAGACCACTGGATTCTGTTTATATTTACATTTGTGCAGAGAACTGAAGGATTTGAAGCTGTTCGTCCTTTAAAACCTGTAATTTTAAGAACAATTTAAGAGATAGCAGGAGAGGCAAATATTTCTGTAATGTCACACATAGGGGAGTTGCAAATGAGTATTGAGTATTCTGTTGGTATTTTGTTTTGTTAAAACTATAATTATTTTTTATCCCTTAAAGTGGACAGTTCAGTGCAGTTGGGAACCTATTAAAAGGAAATTTGTTCTCTCTCTCTGATTTATGATTGGGCAAGACATGCATTGCTATCTGGACAGCCTGCATCCACACAGTCTCCGGTCACTGATTTTTGAGTACCAGATGACTATGCATTGTGCTGGGGCAGAACTAGTGACACCCATACATGGGTCAGTGATATCAGATGCTTTGAAATATGAATCACTGGATGCAGGACTCTACCTTTTATGATCATGGCCAGCTGACAGCTTCCCAAAAGATATAAGAAGCACTCAAAACCAGCAAATCAGAACCAGTACTGAATTGGATAAACAGAAAAGGATGGATGGAACCTCTTAAGTTATACTGGTGTTTGTAGCAAGTATGTTCATTGTATTTGGGACACTGAGAGAGTTGCTTGTTCTTAATGATCTTTCTACGATTTGACATGACATTTAATCTAGCGTATTACTGTTTAGTGTTGTGTTCATGTACAACTGTTTATTTTATGATCATTATTATTTGGTTCAGGAAGTAGAGCAGGCCGTCTAGCAATCAAAAAATTGGCAGATTAATTCTTCCAAGTACTTCAGTCTGCATGTTGAGCTATTCTTGAGTAAGATACTAAACCTCAGGTTTGCCCTGATGGTTCTGTGTAAAAAGCACTTTGAGTGCTCAGTTTTAGCAGAAAAGAGCTATATAAATATCAGTCCATTTCTATTTATTTCAGACATCGCTCTAATCGGTTTAGTTCTACTGAACTTTATATTGCTATTACAGCAGGTTTTTGTTATATTTAATTCTATTTTTTATTTTATAAGCTATCAGAAAAAAAATCAAAAATATTAATGCACTTCTGAACTTTCATATATCCAAAAAACATCCTTTAACTTTAAACCACAATGGACCTCTCATGCTAAGCTTTCTGCTCGAACAATCTCAGTCACTTTAGAAGCCCACGGTTGACAAACTAATTTGTTTTTTGGATGCTGTGTGTCACATTTAATGTCCTTTAATGTTTAATGACAGCGTGAATGATACCAGACCTTTAACTCACGTGCGACAGTATGTGACTGTATCATCAGAGCATCTCATTGATTTCCACTCAAGGTGTAGAATACCACAATTTATATTAAGAAGAAGTTTTCTCATATAGTGACAGCGAGTCGTAATTGTGAGATTTGGAAGTCATAATTACAAGACCTCTCTGGGTTTTTTTGCCCTGTTGAAAACATTGCACTTGCTTAGAAAGCAATCAAAGCTCTAGACTCAATTCAATAGCTCCAAACTGAGGACCACTGCTGCATGGTGTAGTAGGGGAAACACATTGTTAGCTGTGAATGACGAGGATCGTACACATATTGTATAATGACTTGATGATCAAAGCCAAAATGAGTAAATATTGCCAAAAACACATTGCAGTAATGAACAGATTATGTCCCATTGAGAGCATTTAAGTGCAGATGGAAATGTAGTCTGATTACACTCAAACTGTGTTTTATTTGAAAAAAAAAAAACCAACTGAAATGTGTTTTCTTCTGACCGACAGAAAGACAAACAAGAACAGCATGAGGTCTCCGAAGCTACTGTTAATTGCGGAACTGAACATATAAGGATAAGGAAAGGAAGAAAATACAAAATTATACTGTTTGTTCAGTGTTGTTGTGACAGTCACACTTGGGCACCGAAGTTTGGCAGCTCAGTGTGATGTTGCACTGTAATGGACTGTTTTAAGAGCTGACCAACTGCTACTTTGGGGAGATGCTAAGACCCACCAGCCGACTCAGCAGGGCGATCCTTGTCCCGCAGATCTGTGGCTATAAAATGGATGCAGACAGTGAAAATCTAGAAAGAAAGAAAATGAATATGAGGACATTTCGTCTTAAATATGAACATTTTGAGACCTAATGTAAAGAGTGTAGACAAGGTTAACCCCGATTGTGCTGATCAGCCTAACCTCAGAGGTATTGTCACATTTCCCAGGTGTTTTTTGTGTTTTTTTCTCTATTAACCCAATTTTTCATTACTTTGTAAGTCAATTTCTTCCCCATGACTTCATATCACTGTTTTTTTTTGGTTACATTTTTAATTTGTTATTTTTAAAAATACCAATTAACTGGGGTCCTTGAGGAGCACATTTTAATAGACAGAACAATTTATTTAGTTTATGTTTGCCATGGGTCCTAATTTAATGTGACAGACGCAGTCGGAGTTGGGATGAGGTTGGGGGACTGTTAGCAGTACACACAGATTTTTTCTTATTAAACCAGCAACCACAATTCTTGAAAACCTCACAAACGTAATTATGTTGCTATTTTATATGTTTGCTTGTATTATCTTATGCAGACTGAGTCCAAAACTTAATGTCCTATAATTCCAGATTTGGTTCAGTGTTATCTCATGCCTGTATTTATATAAACGCATGTAAAGAAATGCAATACCATCAAATAGCAGGACAATGTATGTAGAGCCTAACCTTGACTAACAACTTTAGCAAAACTGTAACACACTGTTAAATCTCTGCTTTGGTGGGAAAAACAATTTGTGCACAGTAAAAGTCAAAGATCCCAATAAATATGACTTTATTCAGCTGCCCAAGTAATCAGGCTAAGAAGCGAGTTAACGGTGTGAGTTCACCGAATTGCTGTTCCTTCAGTTTGTGAGCTCCCTTGAAATTTTATTATTTTCCTAAATCCACTGAGTCTGTCTGTCTGACCGCTGGTGACAAGCTTCCCCGTGGATCCCACAGAGGATTGCTCTCTCTCTCACACACAAATTTTCTCTCTGCCTGCCTCACTATCTGTGTCTGTCATTTTCTTTTCTCTTTCTGACATGCACACATGCTCACACACGCGCGGACACACGTGCACACCTGTGTCCCCTGTGGGTCCTGTTTGGAGCGTTACTTTCTTTCCCAGTGAGGCGCCATTGTGAAGCCGCCGAGCCTGAGGGGAGATAGGCCAATTTAACCCTCCCTCTATCGCTTCTTTCTTTCCTTCTTGGGCTCTCACTGCATCGCTCTCTCTCCCTTTCTCTTGTCCCTGCTGACTTGTTTGTCCCACTGGTGTTTACCTCCTCCTCTCCCTCTGTTTGGCTCAGCATCCACCCTGACAGTGTAAGGCCATTATTTTTCTTTTCTCACTTGTAGCCTCTCTCTCTCTTTCTCTCCCTCTCTCTACTGCACCCACCTCCTTTTCTCTTTCCCTCTCGGCACTCTAATTGGCACGGCACTTTTCCCCCTGTCATCTCCAGTGTTACTTTGAAAGCTGCAGTCAGCCCAGCAGGAGACAGGAGAATGTTCCTGGCCCCCCTGCACCGACAGAGTCCAAACCACTGTTTTAGTGTCATCATTATTCTCGTCTTTATTTACACTACATGCTCCCTCATTCGCCCCTAACGACACTTTTTCATACAACACAGAATCTCAGTCAAATGCACATACAGCGTATGCATGCTTACATTCCGTTTTACGCACGCGGAGAGAGATACAGCATATGCTCGCAAAAAGTACTGATATGACTAGGAAACGGAGGAGGTGAAGTACAGCATATTATTTGAGCTGCGAGTGAGGTGGAGTGTGATAGACAGTACATGATGCTCAAGGAATTCTCTGTACATTTAAAGGTGTAAATAATTCAGTGGCTCCTGCAGTGTGCATACGCATGCTATTACCCAGCTGCAGGCTGCGTTTGGCAGGGTAATGCCTGCATGTTCTCCAGAGCTGAGAGCATACTGCCTAGCACTGCAAAACCACTTCACTGCCTCCTCAGAAGCCCCCATATTGAAAATGGCAAGCTGTCTTTAGTTATTCATGATCTGTTGCATTAGACTTTGTGCTGAGACCTTGCTTATATCGTGCATTGTACCTTACTCGAAGTACAGCGTGTACAATATTAAGAGTTGGACAGGTGCTGTGAAACAATGTGTGAGATTCATCAAGATGCATGATAACTCTAAAATCTTAAGATTTTGGATCTTAGCAAGCAACAACATGCATTTCTCAAATGCATGTACATTATGATTTCTTACTGAAAAGGGTTTGAGATGACAGTAAAGAAGAGAATTGTCCAAAAAGTGAGAGAAAACCCTTTCTCGCAGCCCTCCAGGTCTCGATACTTAATTAGTCTCGTTAGCCAGCTTTAAAGTGGAATCTCCCCAAAGCCTTGCATAGATTTATCAGCAGTAATTGAAAGGTAATTCTAACTCCTGCAGGTGTAACTCAGCCAGTGCTTCAAAAAAAGTGAAGTTAAGAGGGCCAAATGGTAGACAGGCATATTTTAGCTGTGGTAGATTTTTAGAACTATACAGCATTTTTACTACCTGTTTTGTTCTTCTCACATGTCTTGATTCAGCGTACATCCTCCTGTCACCATCAACACATGCTTTGTTTCTGCAAAGTCACGTCTTACCACCCCAGTTTAGAACCTCCTCTTTCTCTGCGTTCTTTCTAGGTTCAAATTATTAATGCGGGAGAAAAAAAGAAACAATCCCTGCAACGAGGGAGACGAGAGGCCTACCCCTCCAATAACACCTTTCTGCAATGCCGCCACAGTTGGAAGCCCTAGGCATTTCTCTCTCTCCCCTTCTGTTTTGTCTTTCCGTGCTTCTGCTCATACCCCTTTTATGGCTCCCCTCTCTGCTGTCCTCCTCCCCTCAGCGTGTACACATGATTTTCTACCCCCAAGCATGCCCAAGATGCACCCCGCTGTGAGGAAATGTCAGACGTTTACCACCCACCACCATCCTTACTATGCGTGCACGCTCACACAGACACGCACAAAATACAAGGGCATAGAGTTCTTGCATGCACAAATATACACTGACACGCGCACACACATATGCCCACAACTTCTAGATGCACAATACAATGCAGGAAATCCCATTAGTCAGAGGGTGTACACCATTGATTTTTACTTCTCTCTGGTTTTGGTAAGATCTGGTCTGGTACAGTAGCTCACGCTAGAAAACCCACGGCAGCACCACGGGTTAAGCCGATTACTTTTTCTGGGTAGCAGGGAGACCCGAGGGGTAAAAAGATCCAGTCTTGTTCCCCAGCTCCTTGTGCCCCCACCCCACTCCTTATGCTTTATTCATATGCTCCTGAGGTTCTGACACCATGGGCTTATAGTTGCATTCATTGACTTGAACTGGAAATGATTTCAAATTCAGTGGATTATATTTGTGTACACTGAATAAAGAGACAAATGGGGAAAGGGAGCTGGGCGGTTTACAGGGAGAGGGCACAATGGCTCACCAACACCTCGCTGTAAAAATAGACTTCACAGCAAAACCAAGATGATAGCAGTAGCCAGGTTGATAAGCCGATATCACCTTGCTGTTGGGTACATTTAAACACTTAAAGAGCTGGAAAACCGCAATAAATGTGCTATCGATAGCTGCCATTTCCCCGCCTTTTGTCCCCGAGCTTTGGTCTGGCATCAGGTGGCTTAATAGAAATGTTTGTATTGTCGTACTGAATAAAAAATAGATAGTTTTCCCCTAAAGCCCACTTGGTGTAAAATAGAGTAAGAGAATAAAAGGTGTCTATTTAAGATTTAAAAAAAAAAGAAAAGAAAGTGAGAAAAAAACCATTACAATGTGTCAAGTCATTTTATGTTTGCGTCCATTTCCAGATGGTGCAACGTGGGCCAGCATATGCAAGTCAAACTGAGGGAGAACCGAGGTCTCTCTGGTGTTGGCAACATCGTCCCCGTCGATTGAATCCTCATTATCATCCTTTTATAATTGTTTTTTTCCCCCTCTTCTTTTTTTTTTATCGGATATTCTAATGGCTGCTGTTGCATGTAATTATGTAGCAATTATCTGCTTCCTTGCCTCAAACTGGTGTTCCATTGCTGGAATGCAAAGTCAGATTGTGTCTATTACACTCCCGCTGGCGTGGCAGGCTCACTTAGACTATAGTCAGACCTCCTGATCGGGGGACACGCTGAATGTTTGCCTAAACTTCTCCTGAGATCCAAATAATTTCTATCCTTTTCATTCCATTCATCGGCACAGTTTCAGCCATGTCTGCCCCACTCTGCAGAGTGATAATTAGTCTGCAATCTCAGAGTCAAGAAATCATTGATATGTATTTTTTTCTCCCTCTCTCTATTTTCTTCTCTTCAAGTCAAGTTGATTCTTTGAAGTCGGGGTGTGTATGAAATCACTTGATCTTTATTTCTTTAAGTTCATTACTTATTTTCCAGTTGTGTGCATGTCATGCATTTTTAACAAACCCTTTGAGTTGACTTTGTGATGTGTTATAGCAGAGAACATCAAAGGAATCTCTGTCTCTGTCTCCTTTTCTCATTCTCCCTATCTCATTCTTTCGCCTTTTCATCTCCTTTCCCGCTTTTTACAGTGTGAACCGCATGCCCAGAGAGCACTTCTTTCCATCCTGGATTTTGAGGGAAAGGGCAAAAACAAAAAAGAGAGAGGTATTTACTTGCTATATTGTTCTTTTGTTTGTTTTTCAAAAATCATTTATAAGTCCATTTTACAGTTTAGTGGATGGTGAACACTTAGATACCTCTAAAAGACAGATTTCTTTAGCTGCAGGTATAGCTGATATACATTGCTTGGACAAACGGTGCTAAGGACAGCGCCGTAACCTGTACTAATCGCACTTGCTTCAGAATTTTAATGATAAAAAAACAAAAAAAGCAATCATTGCTTCACCATTAGAAAAAGTCAAAACAGGAAATTAAGCAATCTCAGAGGCTTTTCCACAATTTTCTGAAAAACATGACTTTTTTTTCAACTGATGCAGCCATCTCCTACTTTGCCATCTGGAAATCCTTAGACTCCCACACTGCTCTATCGTAGAAATGCCTGTAGAGAGCAACCTGCTGGCAGACTCGTGCCTCCAGCAAGACTTCACTGGTTGCGCTGTGTGTGCCAGATTACATAAATTTGGAGGCGCACAACTGGATAAAAAGGCACCAAAGCGCACAGCGCACAATTGGCGATGATGTCACTTTTGGTGCAGCAGCAGTTGAGACAACTGCCTGAAAAAGACTGCATGAAGTAATCAATTAAATTTTTCGGTACTTGCCACAGTTCTCCAATGGCAGGGTCGGCACCAGAGCAGATGGTCTGGATGGGCAACTAACTTTGTGTGGAGCCTAATGCCTCCCTCCATTAGGCTCCACACACTTTGTTATTTTATAAAACACAAATAATAAAAAAGCAGAAGAAGAACAGTGCTGCCACCTTTACAGCCTACCTACATAAAAAAAAAAATACAAATTATAGCATAAACAACCTCCAACCAGAAACCTGCATATGAACCAGTATGCATAATAACCAGTCTGCTCATATTAAATTTGTTTTAGAAGATTCAAGCTGCTTTGAAGACAGCTTCATGAGCTGATGATGACCTTCCACTTCCAGACAGACATATATAAGAAGTAGCTGACTTCCCAAGCCCTGATTTACTTTAACCCATGCACTCCAAAAACCAGTGTCCTCCTCTGCCATGCTGTTATGATTGGTGGAGATTCAGTAAGCTACCATCATGGCCCTCGTTGTTACTACAATGACTTATTTGAGATAATAAGTGCCTATTTAACATTTCCATTAGAAAAATGTGTATCTTAATTTTTAAGGGGGCACAGTGACCTTTTTGGACAGGCTTGGACGCCTGGGACCTGTATATAAGACCGACACCATCCATCGATATTATCTGTTGTTCTAGTAACACCTAAATCCGAACTTTTTCATGTGACTGTTTTAAGTTCCATGTACATTTTCATATTCTACCTTAGGCAGCATATGAAAAGTTGTTGAAGATGACAGCACAACCAAAGTTATTGCTCCATCCTAGCCTAATGTAGTGCAAACACAGATATTTTTCATGACTGTGTCAAGATCTGTCTTGAACTGTGTCACCCCTGTCCTATAAAAATTACACACAGACATGGCACAAACTGAATGCGACTGATTAAAAACTTTGTACAACAATACAATATTTAAAAATATTTTCTTTTTTTGACACTTTAGGAAAATCCAACAGATTTCAAGCTAAAGGAATTTACGTTATTTTACTGCTGTCAAATACTAACATGGGTCAAACCTGATTTCAATATTTAATATCAAATAATTTCAAAATGTAACTATCAGTTTGACAAATAAGTACTCCACTGCAACCGACTGCTAAGAGCACAGTCTTCGTTAATGACAGACTTTTTCTGTTTTCCTGTGAAGCCGTCGTCTGCAGTATGTCACCCCTCTTTTACCCACATCTGCAAATCTCCCACAAGTGGAGGAGGCGACCTGTATTACATTTACTGAGATCAGCAGCAGACTTTTGGAGTTTAAAAGTCAATAAATATGTGAAAACGACTTAGCTCTGTAACCTGTTTCACAGCATCATGAAGCAGATTTTCTAACTTCAGAATGATCCAGTGAATGATGATCAGGTTAGGGATGATCTTTTTACATCTCTCTGTATTAGCCCATCACAGCAGCTGCAGCATCAGTTAGAAAGCGAACAAATCGTGCACGTAACATTTTGTCAGAGACGCCCTTCATGGTAAGACTTTCTAACTGCAGGCAGACAGCAACCCTGGTGCATAACTGAGACTGAAACAAGTTGAATTAAGAAGCCGCAGATCTCACCTCTGTATTTTGTGATGTACAGTAAATGATCAGACCTATTTTTGACACTCATCAGGAAAACTCAGTCTGCTGTAAAATCGAATGCTCATATTTTTAATTTCTTTTTTATTTAGACAAAGACGGACACAGAAAGAGAAAGGCACATTGGAAGAAGTCTGCAATTATTTCTTTTCCTTTTTAATTTTTTTTTATTGGCATTAAATATTCACTGATTACATGAGTCATTTAACATTGTAAAAATGGCCTTGATTTCACTTGCAAAATCCTAAGATATCAGGTACTTTACAACTTTCAGTAGCAAGTAAAGAAAACATAAACTCTGTGTGTATGTGCACGCGCTCACACCCACAATAGCTTTGAGCTCTCACATAGTGGTCTGAGTGAGGAGAAGGACTGAGATCCTATGGAGAGGACAAGATACTGAGAAAAAACCATTAGAGACATCAGACAGCCTCAAAGTACCGATCTGAAGCACTTGGATGTAAGTAAAACACACACTTCCAGAACAATGACTTTCTTGCCTTTTAGAGCTATTTCCACAGTGACATCACTTTTTTTTACGGGCAGTTATTTTGCAGAGAAGAGTTTGGTTATTTTAGCCTTTTAAATAGTTATTGTTTGTCTCTTTTACTTAGTATGTTGTATTACTTTTTAAGTTGTTAGCTTTTATTTACTTACTCAGGGGCATTTTATTGGTTTTGATAAATAATTTAAATGTCTTCCAGTGTTAGTGTGTGGTGCGTATTTATTTGTTAACGGTGCAATTATTGTTGTTGCTGATTAAAAAAACAAGAGCTTGCACTATGATGTCACAGGTGTTGTCAGGAAACATACAAGCAGGAGGCGTTCCAATGTACATACAAGGTTTTTACAAAGATGTAACCACTTTATAATTACAGTAATTTTGATTAATAAATGACCGTTTTCTACTTTTTATGTCATATATATTTATTATATTTATTTATGTATTTATTTATGCATGTTTACATATGATCACTGTTTTATTCAATGATCCAGCTAATCATTTGTGCTATGTTTAATGTGAGCAGTCTAAAATACACTGGTTGAAAATAGATCATTTTTTTTCACCGGATAATTGTGAATTTTCACAGACGGACATGTAATTCAGTTTAAGCACTTTCACTGCTGATGTAATGCTTTAACCCAGTGTTCTTTTGGTCAATTTGCATGCACAAGAGCACAGCGCATATATGACACAGGAGCAAAGATGCTCCATGTTTGAACATTTACATACCTTGCACTTATCCGTGACATATCCAAAGACCAGTCTGTGAGCGCCACAACACACTCTCTCTTCCATCTGTGCCAGGCCCTTGCCAGACATCTTGTGGCCTGCAGGGCAGCAGGGTGTGGTCTGCCCTCCAGGCACCAGAGGGGTGCCCTTCTCGCCTCAAGGCTCTCAGCAAGCCCAGCTGCGCCACGGATGGTCCGTGCCCCCGGGTACCAAAAAAGCCTTCCTTTGATTCCTTTTCGTTCACTTGCTGCTCAGCACGCAAAAGTTTTCTTGATAACCTCTTGCTGACAAACAGATTCAAGCTAGCATCTGTGCATGCTTCACTTCACTTCTGCTGCCTGTCACAGCCATGCGGTCATGACTCTGCAGCCATGTTGGATTGTAATATTTTGTAGGCTGATATTTACAAAAAAAAAACAATACAGGGACAAATCTTCCTCAGCTCGTGGTTTGAAATAAAGTTTCATCCCCATGCTGCTGGAATATTTTGCACCTATACTTATTTGCAGAAATGTGTGTGAATAACAGTATTCTGACCGCTCAACAATTTTCCTCACTCTTGGGTTCCTCTCCCACATCATGCTAAGTGCACCAGTTACAGTCTATAATCAACCTTGTAAGTAATTTCCTCAATGCATGCATGTTGGGAGAAATGTGAATGTTAAAAATGGAATGGCTATCTTCAGAGTCAAGCTTTTTTTCTCTCGCTCTTTTATTTTTTATTCATTTTTGGCTCTTCTGTTTCACTGCCTGCATCTTCTCTTGTTGAAGAGAAATTTTAAAATTTTGAAAGAAATGGGAGAAAGGAATGAGATAGCCCCAATTAGAAAAACAAGGGCAGAAATGGTTTGCTTCTTTTTATGTTTTTATTATTTCAGCCATCCCACCCAGCCTTGTGAAAGAAACATACAACAGCATAATCTATGCTTTTGGCAAGTCTTAGCGGTAACCCAGCGGTTTCAAATGTTACCAGACTGTTACATTTCTGTTACAGCTGTAACTGTTAGGCAGCCTTCTGATTGTGGAAGGTGTGTTATGATCATTTATTTCTATCAAACAGACAGTAACTTAGATGTCTGGATAAGAGTGTGTAAAATTTCCAGTTCTCTCACTCCTCAGCTTTGGAATATAGAGCTTTCTATTGTGATCATAGAATCACAATCTTGTCCTAAACTGAAAATGTTGCAGTGTATCATTCTCTGGTGTTAGCATCACAACACTGCAGAATGATATAATGAGAGCTCATCAAGCCTATTAGTGTCATGGTGCCTAGGACACAGAGATGTCTTTTCCTTCATCTTTTAGTTCTGTGCTCCTATAAGTCTTTAGGTTCATTCTAGGTTAAGATGAATTTTGTGTTTGAGCTCCGTAGTCTTCTGTTTGTGTTCAATATTCCTAGTGCCTCTGAGTTTTATTATCTATTTCTCTGGTTCATGGGTTCTTGTGTGATTATGTTATTTAACTTTTTTTTGTGTTGTCTTTCTGTCTCCCCAATCAGTCATGTCTCCATGTTTGTTTGTCTCCTGTCCCTGTGTCAACTTCACATCAAGTTCAAGTGTTAGTCCTGGTCTCAGTGTTTGTTCCTTCCTGTTTTATTTTGATAGTCCCTTATCTCATGTTGTGTCTATTTTTGCTTCCCCCGTCTCGTTAGTCTGATTTTGTTAAGCTGTGTTTCCTGGTTTTCCCAATCGCTTCCTTTGTCCTTTGTCGTGTGGTCCGTCGAGGTTGTGTCCTCCCTTGTGTTGAGTTGTAAGTCTGAGTTTCCCAGTCTTGTTTTCACATGTTATTTTGTAAATTGTTTAGTTTATTAAACCTGCCTTTTAGTTTATTCCTTTGTGTTTCTGAGTCCTGCTTTTGGGTCCAATCTGCCAGCCACACAGCCAACGTGAAAATTAGTTGCTGTTGCAAAAAAAGTAGTGCCTGAAGCTGCAGCTCCAGTTAATGCACTGGTAATATGCTCACCAACATATGGGCAGCCAGATGTTGCCTTTATGTCAATTTTCCCCTTTTCAGTAAGGAAAAAGAAAATCTGATATATACTGTCGCCTACACTAAGCATCCTTAATCCAGTGAAATTAAAAAAAAAACAATTAAATGTAAATCAATTTTCATTACTTTGATGTTGTGCAGAAGATATTGTGATCTGTAGTGAGAGCAGAGGAGGGCCCGGAGATGTGGAGGTATGCTCTGGAGAGAGGAGTAATGAATGAAAGCTAGTAAAAGCAACACAGAACACATATGTACAGGTGGAACAGTGAAGCTGTAAGAAGCAGAGGTAGTGAAGGTAGATAAATTCAATTACCTGAAGTTAACCATCAAAAACAATGGCCATTTCGCAAGAAAGGTGAAGTTGAGAATGCAGGGAAGCTGAAGTGGGTGGAGTTGAGTGAAAAGGAAGCTCTGCAAAATGGTAGTGAGACCTGCTGTGATGTATGGTTTGGAGACAAAAAGACAGGAGGCTGAGCTGAAGATGGCAGAGATGAAGATGTTAGGATTTACACCGGGAGTGACCAGGATGGACAGGATTAGAAATGAGTGCATCAGTTGGACAGCTCAGGCTGAGTGGTTTGGAGACAAAGTTAGAGAGGCTTAGTGTGAGTCAATTTGGACATGTGCAGAGGAGGGATAGTGGATATATTAGACAAAGACTGTTGAATATGGAGCTGCCAAGCAGGAGGAAAAGAGAAGGCCCACATAGAAGATTCATGGATTTAGTGAAGGAGGACATGCAGGGGGTTGGTGCAGCAGAGGAGGATGCAAGGAATACGGTGAGTTGGAGGCAGATGATCCGCTGTGACAGTATTATGATCTCTATAAGAATAGTTTTACAGGCTTTGACATTAGCAAAACACTTCTTTTTAAATTGTATTTTATCTCCTTGTTTGCCCAACTACCAGAATTCCCAGTTTGCTCTCATCAGTCAACTTGCCTGGCAACAAAATTCCTAATAACAATATTATTTTTACATTTATATTTATTAACCACCAAAGGAGTCATATAGAAGTCACTGCAGTTCTAAGTTAAGTCTATTCTAAGTTCTTAGATGTTTACTATTATTAAAAGCTAAAAAAAAAGTTTAAAAAAAATGTTTATATAATTTAAACACCTGGAAATAAAATGCAGTACAGTAAGTTATTGATGTTCAACCACCTAAATCGAGTATTCAGGAGAGCATCTGGAAAATCAGAGGAGTGTTTCCTCCAGCACGCAGCCTCAGCAGCTGTTGCTAAGAGACTGAGAAGTTGTGGGCATAAGTTTCTTTTGGGCACTGTCTTATCAGGTCCTCTCTGTTCTTTTAGCCTCATGTTTCCTTTCTGATAATTCCAAACACAAACATTACTACCACACAAAGACACACATTACATCCATGATAGATAATGGCAACAGTTAAACAAAAGCAAACCACCGCTGCAAAAAGCAATGCATGCATGATGAATATTCATTTAAACTTCTGTTTACAGTGTCCCCTGGATATGTGAATGGTTTGCTCTGGGTGGTGCAAATTGAGGTCACAGTTAGAAATGGATCTTTCTATTTAGTAAAGTATTACCCACAAATTTGAAATATGTAACAAATATGTTTGTTTGTTGTAAAACAAACAAACAATTTAAGGAAAGCCGACAGTGTACTTGAAACAAAAAGATACTTACTTAACCTCTTAATCAGGGGGCAAAAGGCAGGAGATCAGTTAGGCTTGGTAAATGTGTGTGTGAATGGGTGGATGACTGATTGTGTAAAGCTCTTTGGGGTCCTTAGGGACTAGTAAAGGGCTATACAAATACAGGCCATTTACCAGTTAGGCTTGGGGCGTAAGAGGTTAATTAATTATTATAAACCTACTTATTTTCTGAATTATAACATATCAAAGACATGGATATGGTAATCTCAAAATAATTTATATAGCACATTTCATTATACAGAAGCTTAATGTGCTTAACAGAGAAGATAAAAACATAACATAAACACATTAAAAAAAAAGCATTAGCCGGTGTGAATAAAAAGGTTCTAAGTTTGTTTAAGTGTTCTGTGATGTAGTTAGTCTCAGGTTAGCAGCATACTTAGATCCGATCCTAAGAACATTTAAAAGAGTCCTGACTGGGTTAAAAAGGGTGATCCAGAGTCAGAAATGTACTCGAAGGCCAAAGGCCAAACCATTAAGAGCTTTAACTGTACTAGAAGGATTTTAGATGTAACTGTAATGCACTGCACTCCAGTGAATAACATTGGATGTTTTCTGTAGTAGACTTTCCTTAACATGGAGAACACTACCTGGCAGGAGGTGTCCAGAAGCTTTGCAACTACTAGTGTAAGCGTGTTTTACTTTGTGGGCCACTCCAATCTGAGAGAACTCTTTTCTTTGACTGTGGATGGTGAAGACATGAAAGAAAAAATTTTTTCCCTCCCACCACATATATATTTTGTCAGAATGAATCTGACAAAATAAGCCAAGAAAAAAAGACTGTGGGCCATGGTGTTGGACAAAAGTAGGGCAGTATGCGCCACTGGGAGTATTCTTATGTGTTCTTAGTCTGTCCCACTCTGAAGTATTTGCGTTCAAGTTGAAGTAGAATAGAGAGGCACATCTATCAGAAAACACTCGGTGAGATCCATAGCCCAAGGCAGTTCGGTCTGAAACTTGTAAGAACACAAACCGCAGTCAAAACTCCTGCTGGTCCTCTAGTCATCTCTTTGATGGGGTTGTGCAGTTAGTACAGTTACATGAAATGTAGTTATTCCCTCACTTCATTAGAATAAAAAAATACTTTACATTCAAGCTGATAGTGGTTTGCAACAATCCTTTCCTTGCACTGTAAATTTGTCTGACTTTAAGATAAAATTATTTCTGCAAAGTGTGAGCGTTAAAAAAAAGTATTGACTTTATTTATAAAAACTGCTATTCAGGGTCGATGTGTTAGTAAAAAGAAGTAGAATTTATCCTATTGTTCCTGTTGTGTACGTTGGAAATTGCACTACTTATATCAGAATGCCACCATCAGCTCTGTACTTGGGAAATAATATTTAGGAATAAAGGCAAAAAATAAAAACCAAAAACAGAAGAAGATTAATTTTTTTGCAAAATTTTTATGAGGCAAAAATCAGACAAAATAGAAGCAAGTATGAGAAGACCGAGTAAAATTTTAACACAAATTTTAAGGAGGAAATGGAGTCGGGAATAAGAGAAAGATCACAGTCCTGTCAATATGAAAAAAAAAGCAAATTATAAGTTTTTCTCGAAATTCAGACACATACCAGTGACAGTGAAGAAAGAGGAAATAAGATTTTGGGGAGGTTCTTCAGAGGCTCTCCAATTTCACACTATCAAATTAAAGTGTCCATGTATCTGAGGATGGATGAGTGATACTCCTGCAAGGTGCTAGGTGGTCTGCAATTCCCATGAATAATTTGAGTGTGTCACTGTGGGCGGTCCCCATAAAGGAGATTGTGCAGGCAGGGGGCCGGGTAATGATAGATATACCTGGTTTCCCTTTCATCCCCTTCTTCACCTTATCATGAGTTAAAAGACAATGTGGATCCTAAAGGTAGCTGAAAGAAAAAACAAGTAATTGGCTTCATTTTTTAAAAACATTAATCTTTAAATAGATAAAACTGTAATTTTTTTCTCCCTCTTTAATATTATCCTTCATCTGTGTTAATTTGGTATGCAAATCGAGGCATTTGAGGACAAGAGTTCAGGAGTTCCTCAAACACTCATTTTAGATGTTTGATATTTACATAAAAAAATCCAGATCTGTAGGTCTCATTGGTGGAAAAAGAAAACTAGCCTGAGACATCGTCAGCACCAGAGAACTCCCACACAGCTTCACACTATCACTTGCTGCCAAGGTGGCAGCTATGGTGACAGGGGCTAAGAGGGGAGCCTGTCATTTGAAGAGAGGTATGAGAGAGACGACACAGGGAGCAGGGACTCAATAAAACTGAGAGAGGGAGCCAAGAGGGGGGAAAAAAATAAAATGATATAGGGCTGTGAGAGGCATAGTGGTGGTTTGGGATAGAATAAATGGATTAGTAAAAGAAGTGGTCAGTTTTTTTTCTTTTTTCATGTCCTTTTAGAGTTCTGTTTAAATAGAGCTTTTATGTGGATAAAAGTAAAGACATCCAATGGGAATTTCCAGGGGCTTTTTTGATATGTTAGGAAAAGCAACAAATGATCCTTCTATCAATACAAAAAGCTTCATATTCCTACAAAGTATTTCCCCCCTTTAAGCAGAGACAACTTCTTGGAAGCGTTTTGCATAATTATCCACCCATCGTTAACACTGGCTTGCTGAAGTTTCTGATCACTGTTCCATATAAAATTCCTTTTCGTATGGAAGAACGGTCAAAAACGCTAGAAGAGTCGCAAGGTATTTGAAGGCAGGCTTTTTTTGTACCGTTTTGTTTTTTCACACATATTGTCCATTTTAAGTACCACCCCACAACATTTCAGTAGGATTTACACAGCTCTCCATTTCTGCTATTTGAGACTTTCCATGGCAATTTTTCAGCTTTCTGCTCATCAAGCCTCATTCACACACTGAAATGTTTCTGTACCCAATCGCTTCACACTAAAATCTGGGATTCATCAATATTTTCTTACCTGAATTTTTTTTGTAATCCATGAATCAATTGAGAACGGCCTCAGGCCATGTGTATGAACAAATGATGAAGGCCTGACGGCCTCTGAAAACTCAAACACACATTTTTAAACCGAATACTGCTTCTGCAGTCACTACAACTGCTAATTATTGTTATTTCTTTTTTGGTCCTTATTTAGTTTTCCAAAAGGCCATAAGGCAAGAACTAATTAGACTTAAATGCATGAGAATAAGATAATAAATTACTTGTAAACAACACAAAACGCAACAAATGTTTTTAATTAAATCCTGCTGGATGTCATCAGTTGCAGTCTGGTTTCCTCAGAAGAACCTGGATATTTGCCAGTTACCCCTTTTCAGTTTTTTAATGAAAAAGTTGGAACATGTGTGATGTGTCAGCCTAAGTCTTTCCATTTAGTATTTTTTATATGCAATTATGTTTTCAAATACTTTAAATAATGACCAAAAGGCTTTAATAATACAAATTATTATTACTACTACTAGTAGTAGTATTTTTTTTTTAAAACTTGTGTGTTTAAATTTCCCAAGACAGCCAGGCTTTCATTTCACCACCCCTGTGGTCATAGGTGTGCATGTTTCATGAATCCAAAGGTAATTTTGCATATACACGTTTTCTTTTTTGTTTTTGCACAGAGTAAGAACATTTCTAAACAGATATTAGTAAATGAGGCCTATTGTCCTTTCAAAAATGTCCACTTTAAGTTCAGCTTCATCTTATGGCCACGTGGACTTGCATTGTCTTCAAGCTTTCTTTGATATAATGATGAATTCATAGCTGTTAGGACTGCAGCAACATCGAATCATAGAATTTCTACCACAATTCATAAGTCGTATGAAGTTTTTCTGAAAAGCTGTTTTTTTGTCTGTGCCAACAACTGTTATCATTGCCAAATAATGTTATCTTTGATTCATCCGTCCAGAGCAAATTATTTGAAAAGGCCTTGTATTTGCGTGTTTGTTCACTGGCAAACTCTAGTCTTCCTCTAATGTTACTTTTTGCACAACAGTGGCACACCTCCCACGCAAGTCTAATTTGTGCAATCTTTTTGTGATTGTAGCCCCATGCTTTTTGACACGAACATTTGCGAGAGCTGGCAGATCTCGTGATGAAATTTGGGGGTTTTGGACACTTCTTCAACAAACAATCTGCTCTGGTTAGGAACTAAAAGAGGTTGGACGCGGAGAGAAGAATCACCACAGCAAAACCAGGTTTATCCTATCACTGCAATTAGTTCCTTGGATCTGAGTATTATTGGAGGCTCTCTATTTTACAATACAAAGTACCTTGAGACGACTGCTGATGTGATTTGGTGCTATATAAATAAAACTGAATTGAATTGAATTCAATCCGAGTCCTGCTTAAGTGGCTGTGGGGACTGGCTCAAACTGTTTCATTTAACTTCACCTTCCAACTTTTCAGAAGCACAGAAAGAAGAATTGAGCTGCACATCAAGAAAGTAAAAAAGTATTAATTCATGTGAATTAATTTTGTGTAGATGTTTTAGCCCTTCTTTATTTTGTGTGTTTTCTATGTGAAAAAAAATCCATGGACAAGATAGAGTTTTTATAGAAAAAACATTATAAAATAAAAATCCCTAGAGCACAGGCCCAGAAAGGGATCGAGTTAGGCAGAGCAGACGGGCAGGTGTGTAATACAGTGGTGGAAAGCCTGAATAGGCACTGTTTCAAAAAGGATCAAATGCTGCTTCTTGTAAAAGTCAAAAATTTCCATGGGGTGTACTTATTTTGTTCACATGGATGTAGCTCACCATTCAAAAGTCTCACTAAATGTGTTCTGCTTTTTTTCCCCTCTGCACTGCTCTGTGTCTCCCCAAAGGCTGAGAGTTGATGTGACTGACAGACAGCCACGGACAGCTTGGTTAGACACACTACACTCATGGGAGGCCACCAAGACTGAAACTGAGCAGAAAGCAATGGAGGAATACAGTGAGGGAGGGGGGAAGCTGACGAAAGGACTTTTAGCGGTCGAAGGAGTGCAAGAGAAATAAAACAAGATAAAAAATCAGAAACAAAAAAAAAAACAAAAAAAAAAACACTTGACATGAAGGAAAAATAACCAAATAAACCATAAAGATTGCGTAAGTTTGAATAGCTGTGAATTTGTCAACTTCTTTATGTTCCTGCCCACTAGGCTTATACGTGTGCACATCTTATCAAGGTCATCTTCTGATCTTTTCTCCGTGATGAACATTGATTCAAAAGTCAGGCAAGGATTCAGGCATTTGTTCAATGTGCAGGGGTAAAAACACATTGTGGAGTTCACAGAACTGCTTAATACTTTATTTGCCCTTTTACCTGACAAAGTGGCAAAGATTTAATATAATGTTGGTCTGGAAACTATTAAATACCCATAGTTGGCTCTCAAAGGTAAGAATCAGTCTTTTAAAACATATAAGACTGAGGATCAAAAGAATAAACTTTTATTCAACTTGCTTCCAGTAGGCTCTGCTACATTAAATGTAATCTTGTTTCCATGCATTTGTTTGTCAAAAATGATATTTTTTGTTGTTTACAGAGCACATAAGTGAGGCAGCAAAAATTCAAAGAAGAATGAAGGTTTGTAGCGCTTCCCCTACTTCCGAAGTGTATGGAGAAGAGCAAGAGTCTAAGGAGGTCAAGCAACACTTGAAGAATAAAGAACAGCTTTATTACTTGACCAACACATTTTGGTCTGTGGCCTTCATCAAGGTCACGATGACTGTGATGACAACAGGCAAAAAAAAAATTATATTAAAAGTCAGATTAAAAGTCGTTGTGCAGAAAATAAGTGTATCTACAAATAGGCAACACAACGCATCAGCCTTTCACCTACACAAGGTGTGAAGTACTAGTATTAGCAGCTACTTATTAGCAGGTACCAAGTAACTAAGGACTAGGAAATACACTCGTTTCCTTATTTCCAAAGTACTATTTATGCAAAGGATTTTCTGTTTTTCATGGGTTAAGATGAGCAAGAGTAAGTATACCACATGATTGATGATTGACTCCAGTGATTTTGATTTATGTTGCCAACATTTCATATTATCATCAGTTATGTAGGGACAGAATCATAAACTAGAAGATGCTAATGAAATTTTCTGATATAGAGTATAATATCTTTTGCTGAGAGGGAAAGACCATCAAAAAAAGATTTTGCTTCAGTTTTGTTGGGTGAAATCCTAGAATTTTATTAGTCTCTTATTTTGTCCTAATTAGCAGATGCTAAGGAACCAAAACCAATGCTGCCAATCTAGAGTGGACCTACAGTGTCGCACAGGCATGTCAACTAGGAAAACCATTCAGCATCCAGAGCCTAAAACTCAGGGTAAATGATATTCACCCCAGGGGCTCTGCCACTAGGCCCTCTTCCCTGATAAATGGCAAATAATCCCTGATATTCAGAATCTTTTACTTTGCAGAGGAACTGACGAGATCCTCAAAACTCCATCACTACATACAGCACTCATCTCTTCCTGCCTTCAGAAACAAGTTAAGTAAGCTCAATAGGACTCGAAAACTATTGAGGCAGTTTGATAGCTCCCTTTATACTAATGCTTTTGGGTGTAATCCCAAGTGCATACATAATGCGGACACTTACTGGTGGGATCCTCCTAAATACAGAGAACACGAAAACTATCAATTATTTACCCCAACACAGATTCAAGTTCAATTATAAAATGTCTGCAACAAGAACAACATGTATCCAGGTGTATGATTTGAACTACCCAAAGTACCTATCATCTATAAAACATGACTGACCACATCACACACCTGACAGGTTTTTAAATTCATTTCGAGCCAAAGAGACCGTGACATGTTTATTCAACCATTATTGTTCATAATGATTCTTAATAAAGAAGAATAATGAAAATGAAGACTTGGATTATGCTCCACATGGACTATGACAATTTGATGCAAACATTTTCCTAATGTTTTGCTGTTGTCAACCATCCCTGTTAAGAAGCACTATATTCAGAAACTACAATAATGACAATGAAAAATAAGATCATTCCATAACAAATTGTGACTTTCTTTTGAAACATTATCAATACGGGATTAGCAACTGATGAAAAAGATGATTGATTTTAGTTAACAACAACTTCATGACATATAGAAGAATCTATTTAAGTGGTGTAACAATGGTAAACAACTAAAATTATAGACATAAAAAAAAACACAAAGATTTTTCTTAATGTTTACATCACTTACCCATGACTCTCTACCATGTCTGCCACAAGGATGTTCACCATCTTTCTTCTTGTAGTATCAGAGAGGCAGTTTGTTTTCTCATATTTCCTAAATACTTGATCACCATCTGGATTTGAATACAAGGCTGCTCTGACGATCTGAAATAACAATTGGAAGAAATTCATAGAAAGCACCTACCAGGAAGGTATAAAAATGATCAGCATCAACTGCTATAGCCTTTGCATTAATCACTACATCTCATTTAATCATGAGAGGGACCATTGTTTTGTTTTTATAATTTTCAAATTTAAAGATATTGAGTATTGATACAAATGAACAGGTAATTGGCAATCTTAAGTTACAACATATCATATCCTGAAGATTACTTAAATTTCTTGCAGTGTTGCTGTCAGGAGGTCCTTCAATTAACTGTCTTTTCCGAGCTTTGGTAGATTCAAGTATTATTGTTGTGTCTGAACCTGATGATGATCCTCCTGATGCAGGTGATGGTGACAACTCTAATGAAGATGCGGCCTCTGAAGAAGACCCTGCAACACTGTTGTCTAACAATACAGACAGCCTCATAGATTTAAACATGATTACACCAACTATAAATTAGTAAATTTAACAACACGTTTTTAAATGAAACATACGGCTTAAACTTCTTACCACTGCATTCTTCAGTGAAGACACTGAAAGACACCTGAGATGACTTCAAAAGTTCATCAAATATGTCAGAATCCACTTCCACTCCCGCAGAATCCATCAGGACCAAATTGGTAGAACCTGGCAAACTGAATTTCACCAGCACTAAAAAAGAAACAATCAATAAAGTTCTATATGAATTTATAATTCATAAATCCGTAAATCACAGTTTTACTTTGATAATATTTATAAATTCTTTATTCATTCGATTACTAAAATAATTATTCATTTAAATTAGCAATTAATGTAGTGAAGTAAACTTACAGTATTTGCCCTTGGACTGCAGTGAAGGCTTTGGGTAAAGTACAAGTAAATCAAAACAATACTTACATGAATAGTATATGAATAAATTTACTTAGTTACTTTTAATCACTACACTCAAATGACCTCCCTGCAAAAATTCGGAGTAATTGTAGGCATCGTCTGTCTTTGGTACCCTGACCCATTTGCTCACTCCCTTAAACTCGACAGGAATCAGCATATCGCCACCTTCCAAGAGTAGAAAGCTATATATAATAAGGTCAAGCATAGAACATCATTTCTTCGCAAAATATCTTGCATGTCTAGTCCCTTTGGACTGAGCTAAAATTCATTTCGTTATGAAAGAACATCCTTGGTTTTTAATACCTACAAACTGCGTAACTGCACTGCACTGCAATACAGTAGTCTCTTAATTATCGCGGTGGTTAGTAGAAACCATATTTTTATTTTATTATTTTTATATACTTTAAGCCATAAAAACTCTCCCTGCACTCTAACAAACCCTAATATAAACCTATTATTCATTTTTAGGCTAGAAAATGCTTATTTTACCATGAATAAAAAATCTAAAAAAAGAAAAATGCCTACTTGTCACAGAAATGCATACCATATGAAATTACCATAATTAACAAGATGTAGGGGGTATACTCTAGTGTAAAAATCTTTCCATCAAGACATCCTAGTTCACCTAAGCCAGGGTCTCAAACTTCAATGAGCTATGGGCCACTGCTGGCACTGTCACCTCATTGGAGGGTCACTTTTGTTCAAGTAGTACAAAAAAATACAAAGAAAACACCCACAAATATTTCCCAAAATGTAGTGCCTTGTTAGTTTTTTAAAATTGCAAATATTATATAACAAGACAAAACCGCAAACTTGAATGCATTTTTTCTCACTCCAAACTAACCAAAGCCCAGCTCCACGGCTCTGAACCGTGGTTAAAAAAAAAAAAAGAAATTCTGGCTAATACGTCGGGTCCGGCGTCGGGCTCGTGGCCGCTAACCAGCTTTACTGTCAGCGAACACAGTGTACACTCGAGTATAAACAGCTTACTTACAACTGGGCTCGTCAGCCAGTCTTTTTGGCTGCAGTGGTTATTATTTCATCTTCCGTTTCTCGCGGGTAGCAACTCATACTTTCTCCCTCCCTCGCACTCAAACACACACATCAGGAGAGGGAGTCCCACACGTTCTCACTGCAGCACGGAATACGCTGCCCACGAGGGCCTGTAATACTCTGCTCACATTACATTCGAATTAAACCATTTTCGGCAAATGACAAAAAAAAAGTCACTTCAAGGGTCAAATTGCATTAAATTTTATCACAGGCTGCAAGTAGGAGTGACATGGGCCGTGGGTTTGAGACCCCTGAACTAAGGATTTAGCAAGTTTAATTTGAAAATAAATAAAAGGTGTTTAGTGTTTTTACTAGTTATCATGTTACTTGTTCTAATATCAATCTAAAACTTAATATTTAACCGAACAAAACTTACCACAGCAGCAAGAAAAAATGGCGACCAAAGATTCTGAAATGCGAAGCTCCACAGGAAATGAAGGTGTGGTCTAATTTAACACCCGCAGTGTTAAAATGCAGTAACGACTAAAATCCACACTTACATTTTTCAGGAATCAACTCCCGATGTGTTATTTTAACTCGATTAAGTGTTGAACTAACTCGGAACTCTGTTGAAATCTACTAACACTGAAAAAGCAACACTGGCATTTTTGCTGTGTAGAGTCACTAGCACACCAGAAAACAACAACAGCATCATGGCTGCAGCTTATAGAGTCCCATCAGTGGGACACAGGGTCCACTTGGACTCTATGTCAAAAGCTTCCCTTGAAATGCTGTCAAAGAGCTTTTCAGTTGCCAACTCAGTTCCTCTCGTCACCAAAACACACGTCCACAGATGTCACGGTGCAATTACAAAATTGATCATAAACCTGCAAACTGGTGACACCTGCTGCCAAGTGCAGTTGTAAAAAACACTGTTGTGCTACAGCATTGTGTTCATTATGGACAAACTATGATTAGCACGAGTCTAAAAGCAGATCAACACTTGGGCTCAGATCGGGAATCTCCTCAAGGTTTATTACTATTACCCATGCGAGTGTTGAAGGCCTCCCGGCAATACAGTGGAACTATGGTGAGGTGGAATACACAAATCTGGTACGACCCATCCTCATGTACCCCACAAGAAAGGTGATGTTCCACGTAATTACAATCAGTTTTAGCAACTTGTGATCGATGCACTAGAGCCTTCACCGCATAGCACATGATCAGTTTGCTTCATCACCCAAAGATGTGCCCAAGACCCCTGGTTACAGGAGAAATACCTGGGTGCTGATTACATGGTGAGATACTCGTAACCCTTAATATTTTCTCTTCATTAAGGCCTTGTGAATCACACAGTCCCTGTCATCTAGCATCAGTTTGTACTGCAAGATTATTCTAAGTGTACATTACCCCAGACAACATTGTTTCTGTCATAACTCCCACATGCAAACTCAGGCATCATGGTAAGATGGTTTGATATATTTCATGATGTATGTATTTTCTGTTTTTATCTCCATTACAGTATGAGATTGATTTTTATTTTTCTGCAACTGTGTTTTCACCAAGCTTACGTTTTAGTTTAAGTTAAACAAATTATGCGTTGGTCTAGTGGAGGAGTTTAAGTGTCTCTGGGTCTTGTTCATGAGTGAATGAAGAGGGGAGCTGGAGATTGACAGCTGAATAGTAGAGTCACTATTCCTCCACATCGAAAGGAGCCAGAAAGGCAAGTATTAAATTGGATAATGTATTTAGCTGGAAGAGAAAACAGAAGTGGACAGGAGGGTGCTAATTTTTTTCTCAGTGTGACAAGATTCACTTTTGTGACTGAGGCCCTGTGTTCCTTTGTTTTTTTTATTTCCAGCCTTGACAGTTAGCTAATATTTTCATCAGGTTATCCACGTCGATATAGCCAACTTGAAAAAACATAGGAAGAATGCACAGTGTGACGCAACCAAGAAGCATTTCCATATTCAGAATTATATTTGCCATGGCAAACCCATGTCACACAAGTAGTTTAGTGTACATACTGTACATATGCTAACATTTAAAATGAGAAAACTGACAAATCTTGGGCTTTCCCTCCTGTACATGTGCATACCAAAGCTTTGCATGTGTTTACATACATTATTTGGAAACAGAACTATAATACATATCGCCACACATCAGTCTGCACAAGATTTCCCAGATCACCCACTTCAGAAGCCTAAGCTGTAAATCACATTCAGAAATGTGTCACTTTTACAGCCAGTGTCAGACCTTGGCCTCTAATCACCTTTCCTCTGCGTTTCCCTTGCTTCCCTTCATCTCCTTATCAAAGACCCAGGGTTTTAATCCAGCATGCCTCTATGGTCACAATCACTCATGAGTGTCTTGGAAATCCACCCCATCTCCTCTTCAAATCCATGCAAATCACAACATCTAAGCGCAGCGGAGCTTCCGCTGAGACAGAAATATGCACATATGGGGATTGGACAAGTGAAAGGCATCAGGGGGTGCATGTGCACCCCTCCACTTCTCTTCTCGCTTCTCATCCATAGCAATGTTTATGTCATGCTTCTCTTCAAAAGATCTCATTCGTTCTTTTAAGTCCATTCAATTTGGCACCGTTTGGCAATGTTAGGAAAGCTGGAGACAAAGTAGGAGAGAGAGAGGGCAAGTCCCAGGCATTTTGGAAAGAGAAAATATTGCACTCGTGATCCAGGGGAGGGGGGCTGACTAAGCGCTGAGCTTCAGAAAGTGTGTGAGGAGGGTGATGGTAAATTGGGCTGGGGTGATAGAGGGAGGGGTGTTTCACAGTTAAATCTGGGTGCAGAGAGGATGAAGGATAAGTGTAGGATGACTAGAGAGGATTGACATTACACGGGCATATTGTATGAATGCAAGCACATGCCCACACACACTTTGGGTTTGAAGTAAGGGGCTGAGGTCACATCTGGATTTTAGTTAATCTCTCTAAAGTGTTACAGATATGCATCATGTTTCCAGTGAAATACTGGAATGTTTGACCCTGAAGTGGCAATGCGACGCCTGAGAACTTCTTCACAGCTACAGTTTGCTAACTCAGTGAGGCAGTGTTGCTCTAAATATAAAGCTCACACAGGACACCCTTTTTTTCCTTGCATCGGTTCTTTTACATTTTCAGGTGTAAGCACTGAATAAATTGTGTATTGTGACACCTCAGAATAGTAGCTCACTTTCATTCTGCGAATAACAAGCCTTGTTGTTAAAGGACAGGCCCAAGGTTGTTTCTTTTTCTCTCACTGTAAACTCCCATTACTAGTGCTAGTCAGAGACAGGTTATGCGTATGCTCCAATGCGTCCGTTTGCTTGTTTGTCAGTCGGTAACACACGCTAAACTTGATTAATGAATATGAGGGATATTTTATGGAGCTGCTCGGAGAAATGTTTACATAAAGTATTCCTGAAAAAGAGCCACATGTAACACCATTCATCATCTGAGTAGATGAAGAGGAAAATCCCTCGTTAAATCAAATTACATTTAGATTAAAAAATGATGAAAGCATATTGTTGATGAGGTGCATTTACAATTCGTTCATAGTATCTCACCCAGACCGCATTACCAACAGAACAAAACCGGCGACAAGCTCAAGGCCACGGACCCCGTGGGGGCACCCGAATGCCAGATGCAATGTTAGGCAGTCGGTTTGCAGCACTGTGATTAATTGTTACTTTGTTTGGAAATATGGTAATACGCGCAATTAATGCACAATACAAGCTGGCATGATAACAGCTCTTAATAGCTGATTTTCAAGCCGTGTCATGCAGGGGACCTTGCTCCAAAATCTAGCTAGGAAACCTTCATTGTTTTAGCTGACAAGGTGCATATTGGCCAGTTTAATTAATTTTAACCACACAGTAAACATTGCCCATTGTTCTTCTTTGATCTTTTTTTTTTTTTTTTTTTAAAGAGTTTTAATTTTAGGGTTATCACTCAACAACCAGCGGCACTCCACCTGCCCTCTATAAAACCCTGAACTCTATATATATATATATATATATATATATATATATATATATATATATATATATATATATATATATATATATATATATATATATATATATATATATACACACACATATATATATACATAATCATCTTGGTACATAAAAGGGAAAATCAATGTCATTTTCTGTAGAGCTGGTTAATATACTGAGTGAGAAAACGCTACATAATATTACAAAGCTCTTGGTAAGCACAGTTAAGTAATTAAAAGACTGAGAGAATGCAAATGAGCCAAATTCCCTTCTTGCTAAACGCGTGCTATTGCGTTAGTTTAGACTTTCGCATCCTAAACTTTGATTTATCTATGATATTACAGATCGGGGACTAACAACACACTCAGGCACATACTGTACTTACAAATACTCCTGACCTACCATACACGGCTCACAGTCTCCACGTGCATGCACACATAAATCGATAACTATGTGCCCACTCTCACACACACACACCTGTGCTTGCAGCACTCTTATCTGCAGAGTGCCAGATAGGTGCTGTGTGTCCTCTGAACATCCTGATTTCATCTTCTGGCAAAGTGATTGACAGCTCCGACAGCTGGGCTCCATCCACTCTGCAGACATGTGGACAACCCCACACACATGCAGGCACACCACACACACATACAGTACACACACATAGCTGCCTAACAGCAGCAGAGAGATGAAGATGTGGGAGTAAGGGAGAGTGGTGGTGGCAAGAGGCAATGGTAAGGGAAAGAGGACAAACAGGTAGACTGATGGAAGAGAGATCGATTGATTAATTTGGGCATAAATTGGGCAGGTATAGGAAAGCTAACATTAAAGTCAAAAAGGTAAATGTCAGGAGACAAGAGAGACTGTGTGGGCAGCTTGCTGCAGACAAATGAGAGAATAATTATCCCCTCGATACATGCGGCGGGCCCTCAGTAATACACACGCACATATCGAAACATGCATTTGCACTGATATACACTTTGAAGAGCAATGAAAGGGCAATTACTAGGACGTATACTGTTGAAGCCCAAAGCTTGAGTGCTTCTAGGGAAATACCAAGCTAGGAGGTGGTGTTTTGTCGAAGACTACCAGACACACTCATCAGCAGACCAGAAGCAGTTTCTGACTGCTCGGGCTTGTCAGAAACACTCACAGTAACACGCATCACTCACTCCCCTGACATCCATCCTTGCATGTGTGCGTCCATGAGAGCGAGTGTGGTCACCACGTATATTTGTGTACGACCTATCGCCATCTCTGCCTCGGGAACGACAGCCAGCCCATCATTAACCTCTCCGCAAGATTCCCTGACATGTTTGCTTCCAGCGGTGGCCATTTTCTCTCTATAAAAAGCATGATGAGAAGTGATAAGGTGTTAGGAAGAAAATACAAGTCGGCAACTTGGCTGTGCCCTCACAAATTACCCTTTAAATGCGTGTTAATCAGCGGCGGTCGTTCAATGCGGGAACACGTGTGCAACAAAGCCCCAAGGCCTAATTCAAGTCTGCAAACTTAATAAAATGTTATAATTGAATATTTCAAATAAGCAAATAAATTGCTGTTTTTTTTTTTTACACAATAATTAATGTTTATTAAAATAAGGTCATACTGTATGAAATTAACCACGCAACTGTTTATGTTGCATTCTGTTTCAGAATGTGCACATTAGTGTACTGAATGCATTCACTGATTTAGTTTTACCTTAATTATGTCGCCATGTTTGCAAAAACAGGAACCCTTATGAACATTTCATCTACAGCGCTAAAGGTCTGCTGAGCTGTGCTCATGCTACCTGCTGAAAATCAAGTTTCGTCTGCCTGGTTAGGCATTGCTGTTTGCATTGTTTAACATTTTCCTTTCGCAGGTGCTTGGAGAGATTTGAAGGGATGTTTGCAGTGCTGTATAGTGTTTCTGTCCGTTGGGCCAATGAATTTGAAGTAATTTGTCATCTCCATCCCGCAGAAGTCACAGACTGGATTGCCATCTTTATCCAATCTCCTTTATGAGTTCAGGTCAGGTGATAATTTCAAAATGTGAGGAACAGCTTCATTGCTTTAATTTAGGGACTTTAGTGTCAGTACGACAGTAACGTGTCACGGCGCTGCATTGCAGACACCTGATTTCATGAAAGTTATGTGTTACTATGTAACAACTTACAGCTGATACCGGTGAAGCCCCAGGGAAGCAAAATTAAATAAAATAGGTGACCCAGCATTTTACAGGCAGGCACAGCTTATTGTTAGTGAACACAGACTTACAACAGCGTTATTTGACTAAAGAAATGCGATATTAAAGCAGGTCTGATATATGTCATCAATAAAAGAGGAGAATTTTAGCTGCTCGCCTCAGTATGGTAGCTTTGCAAGATTTGCTTATCCACTACCTCATTTGTCACTGCCATCTCTGCTGTTCCAGTAGATAACAACAAACAAAAGGAGTATTTAATACCAAGATGAGTGATAGGCTAAACTGTTGGCTGCTGCCACTTCATATAGTGCGTCAGGGTTTATTTAAATATTTTAAGCTATCACAGAAACAGTGTCCTTTAGTCAAGGCAGTATTATATATATCTTTAAAACCTTTTTTATAAATAAAGTTAAACCTCATTTTGTTTGAGGAAAGGAAATCGATTCTGTGGCTTGAAAAGATTCAGCTTTCTTTTCTCATTCTGTGGTTAAGCGTAAACGTCTGCTATAGTTGGAAAGCAAGTACACCTACCTGACAACAGCATTGCTCATGTGTAAGCAGAAGCTGTCAGTGCTCGTAGCCTCACTCAGGTAAAAAAAAAAATCACTAGTATCAATAGCTGTGTCCATAAATAAAACAGCTTCAAACAGACTGCTGAGGTTAGAGCCTTATGAGATTGATGTATTGTCTTGCTTAAAGCCACAGACACTTATTGTCACTTGACAAAAAAAGCAATGAGTTCGACCCTGGGCTCGTTCTCTGCGAGGAGTCTTTGGCTAAGACCATCAACTTGTAGCTGGATAAAGTGTGGAGGCTGTGATAAGACTCGAACACAGCAGGAGGGCCTAATCCAAACCACCTAACTCCTCCGATGCTGAGCTGCGCAACACCATGGAGATGATTAAGCGTGATTCCTCAAAGATAAATGTTTTCGCAAGAGATTACTCCCTGCTGGTGCATAGCAGAGAAGTTAGCTAGCTGGCTTAGAGAGCTCCTAAAATATATCATCTGTGCATCAGGCATCCTCATGTGAAAGAATTTGTCACAATTGACAAGCCTGCTGATGGGGTACAGTAAGAGACAAGGCGGACTGATGTTTGAGTCACAAAAATGCCAACAATTTTCATCCTGCAGCCAAGCTTTTTTTTTTTCTTTTTGAAATCTAAGCTAAAATTGTCCTATATTCCCTTTCATTTCAGGCTCTCTATATTTTTGTGCCAAACTAAATTAAGGGCAGAAACTGTTTTTTTTTTCTTTCTCTCTCAACATGTTCTGAGACATTTCCACACACACTGAAGTATAACAAAGGCCCATCACACTTCATTTCCTCCCACATTCAGTCTTGTGTACTGCTGTTCCTGTAGCTGAATCGACATCACGGCAGCCTGAGATAACACAGTGTTGTGTCAAGATTATGTCCTCAAGTGTAATTTTACTCTGGCTGCTGCACTGACCAAGTGCAGCTGCAAAGCTGGACAGGCGTGTGTGTGTGTGTGTGTGTGTGTGTGTGTGTGTGTGTGTGTGTGTGTGTGTGTGTGTGTGTGTGTGTGTGTGTGTGTGTGTGTGTGCGTGTGTGTGAGAGAGAGAGAGAGTTATTTTCCTTTCACAGTGTTGGGGCTACACTACATTATAGCAATTGGCACTCTTTATTTTCTTTCCGGAGGAACAAGCGCAAAAGGACATTACTGCAACAGTCTACCACATGCTCATACACACCTGTATAGCAGGTATGTTCATCACAGCTGGGTCTATAGCTGATAGCAGCTGATATTTCTAAGTGGTATGTACATTTGTACAACTTACTCCATTTACACGAGCACTGGTGGATTCTTTTATATAAAGTTTTTTTCTGACATCCACATATTTCCATGATAATAATGATTTCATTTCATTTATTTATTTATAAAGCATGTTTAATAACAACAGGGAGCTGACCAAAGTGCTGTACAGAGTAACAGTTAAACAATGACATTGACAACAACAACAGGTAAGAAAATGAAAAGAAAATAAGGATAAAAGAATTGGTAACTCTCATACAGTTTTGAAAGCCAGAGTAAAAGAATATGTTTTAAGATGCGATTTAAAAAGAGTTGGGGCCTTTCTAATGTGGAGAGGTAGATCATTCCACATTTTCGGTGCCACAACCGCAAATGCCCGATCTCCTCTATGAACCATCCTAGACTTATGTAAGGTAAGGAGCAGGTGATCGCTTGATCGAAGGGCTCTAGAGGGTGTGTAGAGCTGCAATAGGTCAGACAAATAGTCCTGTGCCTGACCAATTAGCACTTTATAAGTCAAAAGTAAGATTTTGAATTAAATTCTAAAGCACACTGGAAGCCAATGAAAGGAAACAAGCACCGGAGTAATATGTTGGTGTTTCTTCAAATGAGTCAAAAGGCGAGCTGCAGCATTCTGTACAAGTTGGAGCCGGGCCAAGCTGGACTGACTGACACCCACATACAGTGAATTGCAGTAATCCAGTTGAGATAAAACAAACACATGAATTACTCGTTCCAAGTTTCTAAAAGATAAAAAAGATCTCACTTTGGATAGGAGTCTTAATTTAAAAAAAGACCGCTGGACAACTGAATTAATTTGTTTCTCGAATGTAAGTTTGCTATCCAAGAAAACCCCCAGGTTTTTTACATGTGTTTTAACAGCACATGTTAGGTTGCATAAGTCCAAATCTGGGGCATTGAAATAACAGCTCGGTCCAAAAATAATTACCTCAGTTTTATCCTCGTTGAACGTAAGAAAATTTGAGGCCATCCAGGTTTTAACTTCGTCAAGACATTTGACTAGTGATTCCATGTTTCTAGGTGTTTCTATTAAACCGTAGATAAATCTGGGTGTCGTCGGTAGGGATGGGTATTGATAAGATTTTAACGATTCCGATTCCATTTTCGATTCTGTTTAACGATTCGATTCTTTATCGATTCGCTTATCGATTCTTATTTTTAAAAAAGGAGAACACTAAGGTCGATTAGCTTAGAACTTTGTTTTTTATCTTCTCTTTGAACAAGATAGAAATTTAGGAGTAACATGGCCTTACAAACCCAACAGTGAGATCTTAACTCATTCACTGCCAGCCATTGGCAGTGAATGAGTTAAACCCATTGACTCATTCACTGCCATTGACGGCTATAGACGTCAATGGCAGTGAATGAGTTAAGAGATCCAGCCTACGGCTCTTCAATGGGGTGTCACAGGGTCCCCAGGAAAAAAAATGTAAATGTAAAATAATAAAATAAATATTCTCCTGTAGCAATAACAAAGTGTAACATAAATTATTCTGTAGCAATTACACAAGAATATCCAGTAATGTCCCTGCCTACAATTAAACACATTCACTTACCAAAGTGAAATCGGGGCATCTGCTGTGGCAAATGGGTGCAAGCCTTTTACCACAAACTTAGTCACTGCTCGGTGACATTCGTCTATCCTGGCCTGAAAGGAGACGCTACCGGTAGACTGCAGCGACAACTGCCAGCATCTGAGCCAGCCAGATTCTGTCTGTCTCTCTCATCATGGTCACCTAAATGCACAGTAATGGCAGGTTTTGTAATAAGGCAGATCGCGCTAACATAATATGCACTGTTAGTTGATTATTTACCTGCCGCATTAACGGGAGAGGACGTGCAAACGTTACCGCTGCTGCTGGGTTGAGATTCACGAGTCCGGAGCGGAATTAAAAACACGACATTCATTTAAGGTTATCACGTGTTTTGTGAGCAAATGCTTTTGCATATTCGTAGTGTTTCCTCCCTTAAATGAAATATCTACTTTGCAAGTATTGCAAGTTGCCCTGTTGTCATCCGTTCTCGTAAAGTATAACCAAGCTTTTGAGCATTTGAGCCGCTGGTGCCGTGTTTCCAGCCAGGTAAATGACGCTCCGCAACGCGGTGACGTCATTCGGGGCGACTGGAATCGATAATGGAATCATTTGCAAAAATGGCAAACGATTCCACGGAATTGAAACAGTGGGAACCGGTTCTCAACAAGAACCGGGTTTCGATACCCATCCCTAGTCGTCGGCATATGAGTGAAAGCAGATGTTATGCTTCCTACAGATTAGGCCTAGGGGCAACATGTAGATTGAAAAATGAATTGGGCCTAATACGGAACCCTGCGGGACACCACAAGTAAAAGGAGCTGGGGAAGAAATAAAATCGGAAAAAGTCCTCTCGGAGAGGTAGGACCTAAGCCATTCCAAGGGGATATTTTAAGCAAGTAGTTTTTACTTGTGATCACCTTGTGTTGTACATTTTAAGACTAGCTTGCCTTTTTATAAGCTAATGGTAGGCTGTTATTGCTAACATTTGGTTGGCTGTATTCACATATAGTAATATGAACTGTAATGTGACAAAGATGAACATGACTGGGGCCACACTACCTTTTCCTTGCTGTCACCAGTGAAAGCAGGTCTGCAATGTGATCCTCTGGGTTGTGATGGCCCAGGGCGTGTGAATTAGCAGAATTATAAAAAAAAAATACAATTGTTGGGGATTGCGTGCTTTTAATTGGGAATAGATGCCTCAGGCCAAATGTACAATTAAAATATAAAATTATAAAATAGGAACTGAAAAAACCCCAAAACCCTGTCATACACAAAAGGCACTTATTAAGGAAAAGGCCAAAACGACTGAGGTCTGTCTGTGCTTGTGCCTGGCAGCATGTCATGTTGGTGCAGAGGGACCTCTGTCCTTATATCAGCATTTAAGTGTAGTCAGCACTCGCAGGTGGGTTTACTGAGCTCACACAGCACTGCAAAAATGTTGCAAATTTAATAAAGAAGTGAAAAAAGTTTCTGGAGACAAGAAAACTTTAAACAAATATTTTTTGTTCTATTTTATCTATTCACACTTAAGCATGAAATTACTTATTATTATTATTGTTATAATGAGCTTCTTTTTAAAGCAGTACAAAGTGGGAGTCTAGCCAAAGAAACCCCCTAAAACAATCAAAACCAAAAAAACTAAACAGAGAAACAAAGGTATTGTATCTATTGACTATCTTGCGATAGCGAGAGATCTGTGAGTGTGAGTGGATAGAGTACAGCCACACTATGCATTGGTGAGCTCTCTGCTCTGTGTGTGTCTGCCGGTGTGAATTTGTACGTGCGTGTGTGGTCCTTGTATTTGTGTTTGCCTCCATGTGAGCCCTAAATGCCAGATCTTCAGACTTAATAGGCCCCCATTAAGAAATTATCTCTGATGCTTTTGTGCCTTTCCACAGAAAAATCTAACTATCAATTAAGTGGTTGTGTGCCTAGATGGCCCATTTGCCTGCCTGTTGGTAATTATTGGTTTTCTCAGTGTTTCTCTCTTCTCAAGCCGGCCCTTCTCCTTTTGATTAGGCTTCTCCAGAGTATTACAATCCACAAACTCTGTCACTCTTTTCCAAAATTAGCTGTCATTCCAGCCGCATTTTCAGCATGCCTGCAGAGAAGGAAACCTCAGTTGAACCACACAGATAGGACAAATAGTATTAGTATTTCTGTGCATGTAAATAGTCCTAAAAATGTCATCACATATTTCATAGTTTGTTTTTTTCAAATTAACATGTATTTCCAGTGCACACAAACAGTTAAATTGTGTCTCAGACACAAGAGTTAATTATCACCGTTTGTCTGTGTCTACCTTGTGGCAACAGAAGTGTCTTGATTTTGTTTCCTATTATATAGCACATAGTTCGCACAGTAATCAGTGTGTTTTCAGATTTATCTGCATTTTGCTTATTAGGATTTTACAAGTGTTTAAATTCATAAAAAGGGCTAAATAGAGTTAAATCTCTCCAGAGATGATGCTTAGGGGGTGTAGAGGCAATTAGTTTTTTTTCACCTTGCTAAAATAAAACATTATTTTAAAACTGCATTTTCTATATACATTTTTTTTTAGTTTTATCTTCTAGTATTATTAATTTTTTAATGATCTGAAAGATGTAAGACAAAGAGGAAAATAAGAGATCAGTAAGTGATGAAATACTTCTTTAAGTATAAATGTGCCTTTTCTGGCTAATCATATTTAGTTTCATTTCCAAAGCTGTTGTCATTTTGGGAAATAGCAGTGTGGAAGAATCAAATGTGCTTCTACTCCTGATCATTTCCAATTCCATACTTCAATTCCAAACTTACAGAAAAGTCACTGTTTCTCCTTATTTTACCAGTTCTTATACCCCTGACATTAACATTTCGTTGTACATCTGCAGAAAAAAATAATAAGCTAAAACTGCTGACATTTTTATCAGCATGATCGAGACCCACTATATAGAAATGGTGTTAGCTTAATTATTACCATACACAGGAGCTTCTAAATGACGCAGCACAGAGTGAGGTGGTGATGGGGGAACAAGAACAATGCACCTGCGGCTAAAGGAAAATTTGAATATTTGATCAGAAATAAACGGCAGAGAAGTGACTTATAAAACAATGTTCAGGATATTCACACACGCTGGTGTGAAGTCATGTGCCCCAGATGTATGACACTTCACAGGCACTGTTCTACCTCACCTGGGTTTGAGTCCACCCTTGACTATTTCCTGCATGACTCTCTATTGGGGTGGCTGTAGCTCAGGCGGTAGAGCAGGTCATCTACTGATCGGAAGGTTGGTGGTTCGATTCCTGGCTTCCCCCAGTCTGCATGCCAAATATCCAAGATATTAACCCCAAATTACTCTCTGATGCATCCATCAGAGTATGAATGTGTGTGAAGCACTTAGAGCAATGTGCTTGTACAAATGGGTGTCAGTGGGTGAATACACAAGTTGTGTAAAGCACTTTGAGTGCTCAGAAGAGTAGCGCTATATAAGAACCAGTCCATTTACTATTTACCATTACTCTATCCATGTGTTACCAGCTCACCAGTGTCCTGTATATTAAAGGCAAAAAATGAATATTTAACACATAATAGTGGCATTCCACTTTTTAAACAACATTTTATACAGAATAACCTCATAAAAATATATATATATATATATATATTTTTAATTACAGTTTCTGCTACAGGTACTGTAGCTATAATAATGCAGTACAATGTATATGTAGTTTATACTTGAAATCTGCAGAACAGTGAGTAACTAAAGCAATAAAATAAATCTTATGCAGTACAAAGGATGATAAAGTTCGAGGCTGAGATGGTTTGGGCTTGTGCAGAGGAGGGATAGTGGATATAATGGACAAAGGATGCTGAAGATGAAGCTGCCACATAGGTGGAAGACCTCAGAGGAGGTTCATGTTGTGAAGAAGGACATGCAGAAGGTTGGTGTGATAGGGTGAGTTGGAGGGAGATAAGCTGTTATAGCGACACTGAAATACAAAGTATATTTACATACAAAATACAGTGTAGTAGTAGAAGAAAACAGCATACAATATAAATACTAAAAAACAACAATTAAAACTGCACTTAAAAGCCCTTTGAGTCAATGCACCAACTTACATTCCAGCAGTGATCCTGCCCATGCTCTCATTTAGTAGTGCTGAGCATTGTATGATTAATAGTACTTAAGTCAAATGGGGCACAACTTCATGCTGTAGCCTATAAGAAAAAATGTGAAAGAGGCCACTTGTGTTAATAAACAACATAAAACTTATTTTCTGTCTCCTCCTGCTCTCAAACCATGGATTTTTCACATGTTAGGCAAATATATTAACAATTGCACTGCTAGGACACACCTTAATGCATACATGTGTATATATATATATACATATATACATGATACATAATGATCCTAAATTTTCTCCAGGGGAGCGTGCATTCAATTTGTCTCACCAAACTGATGTAAAACCAGATGCAAGCTAGCTCATCTAAGTCATTTTAATGTTATTTTTACCACCGTGTCAAAACTGCAAATGCCACAAGTTCAAAACTGTTTGATGTCAACTTTTTAAAAAAACATTCTTTCAGCTTTAAAAGCACTATTTAGCTTTAGAAAACCAACAGAGACACAAGAAATTCATTACATCAAAGAATTCAAAATATGTAGCTTCCACAAGGCAGCCACAGCATGGAACTGGCACGCTGTATGGTTTGCTTATTTCTTACTAAAATGCACTGACAGCGTTAGTAAAACAATGAGCAGAGCTGAGGAAACTCATTCCAAATTTCTGATTAATTATGAATACTAACCATAAAATGAATATCCACAGTAATTCAGTAAAGGCTGCAGTTTCGCCTCTTTCGGCAACGCCTGTTTGAAATCAGCTGACAGGCGTTACTTATTGCTGTGCCTTGTCTACCGCTGCCTGTCAAGGTCAATAATTGTGATTCAGGCTATTCATGCTCCTCTCCAATGTGGTCGCCTTTCATGTGAGGACAAGGAGTTATTTTGAAGGCTGGGAGAGACGGGGGGGGGGGGGGGGGGGGGTCAATTGATTTGGAAGATACTTTTGCTGATTAGAGCCATCACTCAGTGTCACAATTATCAGTGTCATCAGCTCGTCTGCAACACATTTTTGCTGCATCCTGGGACAGACCAACGCCCTCTGTGTGTGTCTGTGTGTGTGTGTGTGTCTGTGTGTGTCTCCTATCTCACACACTCCCAATTACTCTACCTGATTGGATATATGCAAATTGGACCAAAATTAAAAGCCACCTGCAAGGGGACCCCTCGTGGGACAGTTTTGTACACACACATACACGCGCGCACACACATACACATATATATACATCACGCAGTATGATTTCTTCAGGTTTAACCTTCAAATGCCCCAGTGGTAGGTAAACGTGTCCATTTTCATTTCTAATAAACCAATATGTACATGATGCAGATGTAACGATGCTATATGGCTCCCTTCGTACCGATATAAACCAAGAAGAGCTTACTTCTTTCTTCATCTTCCTGGTTCCTCTCACAGCATTTCTTTTAAGTATATTCATGTTTTTATTCCTTTCATGGTATGCTCTCTCTCCCCATGTATCTCTCTAATCCTATACTGTATCTATGCATCTGCCATCTTCTCTCAGTGGTCAGGGCATCCAGTTGTGCTACAAATGACCGCTGCCCCACTGTGACCAGCAGGCTCTTCTCCTCTCCTTGCCATTCTTTCCCTCTTATCGACTCCCATCTTCCCCAGCCTTCATGTTGTCTGTATTTCAAAATCACCTTCTCTTCTCTTCTCTTCTCTTCTCTTCTCTTCTCTCTTGGCCTTCAGAGAACGGGCAAGTTGAGAAATCTCTTCTCTCACACAGGTAGCCCCAGTAAATCTCTCTAAGCTCTGCCTCCCCTGCCATACCTTTAGATTGAAGGCCACCTCCAAAGGTCACTGAGCAGAACTGATCCTCTGTATTCTCTTTATCCCAAAAGGCAGGATGAGCCTGGAGAAGTGGGGTGGCCTGGGGCAGGGACTAAGATAGGAAAACAGAGAGAGAAGAATGAAGTAAGAAAGGAAATGGGTAAGAAGTAGTTAGGGCATTGGAGGTGATGGCAGCAAGCAGAGAAGGACGTGGGACAGGTAGCTTAGGACATGGCAGGTTCTGGGATACAGCCCGAGGTTAAGAAGAAACCAGACATCAACAGATGTACGGCGCATGAGTAAATAAAGGCAATACAGCAGGAAATTAAAGTAGAAACCATTCCAAAACTATATACCAAACGTGGGAAGACTCTTTCCTTAATTTAATCTTCCAGAAATTAGTGATTACCTGACGCATTCTTCTCTCTCCGGTGGGCAACTCAAAGTCAGCACTGAAGTGGAAGAAAAGAGGGCTGAAGAATTAATTCAAAGACAGGCAAGGGGGCAGGGATGCAACACAAGTGCAGCTGTGCTTGCCAAATATTACTCCCCTTACTGCCGTTTTATTTTGACTACCGGCATACTGAGCCCTAGCATGCAAATGCAAGCGCACGCGCACACACACACTGACACACAGCAGTGCAATAATAGGCTTTCTGCCAGTTAGCATAGGAAACAGCAAGATAAACAATAGCACTGGTTTATGTATGTATAGTATTTAATCTTTAGATGTAACACACCGCTGTGTAAATGACTGTTTATGCCTTTGTGTTTGTGTCCATTAAACAGAGAGACAAAGGGAGAAGGAGGCGAGGGAGAGAGTAAAGCGATGAAGACAGTTTAATAGCCCCGGCCTAAACAGGGATGAAGAGAATAGTCCTTTATGTGTAGTCTTCTATGAGATATTTTTCTCTCTTGGAAACCCTTAGTCCTTGCTTAATTTCCTGCTGTCATTGGTGCTAATTATGTTTGTTGATAGTTAATTGGTGGTGAGGCATTCTTAGCATCTTTACATAAAGGAAATAGTTCTGTTTGTGGGTGTGCGTTGCAACATGTGTGCGCTGCTGTGCACACATTCATGACCGTGTGTGTGTTTGTGTGTTCAGGCTACTGGTTGAAGCTAACGATGTCAGCTATTGCATCCATGCTTTCATAAATCTCTGTCCAGTCCCATTCACTGTCTTCCCATTTACGCACCATCTTGCCTCGGTAATTTCTCTCTGTAATGAAAGTTCCTCTGCCCATCAGCGGCTGAAAATGATACTGGAAATATTAATAAGGGGCCCTTTTTAACCAAATTACATTCTATCAGAGCCGAGATTAAATTAGCAACCACCAAGGTGTGTAGGAACGGGGCTAATGGAATTGGATGACAGCTTCCGTCAATCAACAAACGATTTAGGCCATTGCCTATCCGACCTTGTTCCACCCACCCTTATCATCCTCAACGCACACACATGGAAATATGATCGGGTCTACGAGTGGACACAGGATGTTTGGTCTGCCCCAGATTACTCACAGAAACATTGTGCACCTTGACTGTTACTTGCAGCAGGTGGAGGGAACCGTGTGGGCCTTCAAATTCCAACCCAGAGTTTAACAATGCAGTCTGTTATTAGATTCAGAGGTCTAAATGGTTTGTTTAATGCCACAGTTGACCCATCGTGCTGCATTTTAATGTAAACCTGAAGATTGCCTCAGATGGTTTAAATACATTTTCCTCCCACACCATATCTCTGAAAACAAACATCCAAGCAACACTGTGACCATTATACTGCAGATACTGGCTTCAATGAGGTACATTAAATAGGTTCTGCAATGCATTTGTACAGCAAGAGCCATTCAGAGACAGGCTCATCAGAGATAAAGCAGCGGTGTGTGCATGTGTGCGTCTGTACTCTTACCAAAACAGTCAGGTATACCTAGTGATACTGATAAGAAATGTAGCTTGTGTATTTCTATAAGCTGGATGGATCCCGGTAACCCTTTCTTCCCTTCAATTCCTCATAATTCTGTTTCTTTGCCCCACTAGTATATTCTCTTTATTCTCTTTAACACATTCAGGAGCGCGTGCACACACACACACACACACACACACAAACGCACGCATACACTTTCTTTTTGTCTCCCCAGGTGTGCACTGGGCCAGGTGTATGTCTTCGCGGGAGCTCATCACTGCTCTAATGAGAATGATCACTGCTCATCTGTCTTCATCCACATCCAACAGAGAGCACCTGCTACTATCTGTGTGAGTGTGTGTATGTGTGTGTATATCAAATAATATATACGGTAGTGTTCAATTCACTGCATATATAGGTAATATTCACTATGCATATTGGTTATAGCTATAATCAAGGTGACTAAATCACAAACGGCTCTTGTTTTTGCACATTTAATTTGACTTCAAATCTAACTGCGAGAAGCTAATAATCACTTGTGAACAGAGTTTTTTGAAAAATTGCAAAGGCACTGAGAAGTTCTCCACAGGAGCAAGCTTGTTCTGATTTAACCCTGTACAAGATTCTCCTTTGTTGTTCGCAACTGTCAGCCAAAAGGGTTTGACGTCAAATGTCTTAGTTGAATATATCAACCTCCAGCAAACCGTGGCAGAATTCAGATTTGCTACAAACTGTGAGTTGCATCTCTGTGTAAAACATCTTAATGCTCTATTAGGACACTGATCACAGTCAGGCTAGCTTTTTTCAGCTGAATGCTAGGGTTTCTGGCATGAATAAAGTCGGTTTGATTGAAAACAAGACAAAAATAAAGAGTCCATCAGGGACCCAAGTATTTATCAAGTGGAAATCATGCATTTTCTGTGTCAAGACCTGTCTTTCATAATTCTGCTATGTATGTCTATTGCAAGTTTACTTTGTACAGTGTAGCCCATTCTAACTTACTGTAAGTGCAATACCACAAACCTAACCCTCACACTCCTCTTTGGATCTTGGAGTCCAGTTCTGCATCTGCCAGCTTACCATCACTAAAAAACATGAATAGGATGCCATATGCAGCACCATATTCGTCTTAAGATAAGATAAGATAAGATAACCTTTATTAGTCCCACACGTGGGAAATTTGTTTTGTCTGGGGCGATCGTGGCTCAAGAGTTGGGAGTTCACCTTGTAATCGGAAGGTTGCCGGTTCGAGCCTTGGCTCGGACAGTCTCAGCTGTTGTGTCCTTGGGCAAGACACTTCACCCGTTGCCTACTGGTGGTGGTCAGAGGGCCCGGTGGCGCCAGTGTCTGGCAGCCTCGCCTCTGTCAGTGCGTCCTTTGGGACTAGTAAAGTGCTATACAAGTAGGCTACAGACCCTTCTCTGTGTTATTCCCACATGTAGGGTCTACATGCTTGCAGAACCATTTTCCATTTGGCTTGATCCACAGTTTCTTCACTGGCATTGTTCGCTTGTCACATGTCTTCTTTGATTCCAGACACTGATTCTTCAGCCTTCTTTTGCTAAGGCTAAGCTGCATGGCGTTCTTGGCCACAGAATCCTCTCTCCTTCAAATCTCGTGTTCGTGTCATCGAAGTCTAGCTTCATGCATCATGGGCACTACCCCCATTTAAAGTAGAATGTCCTCATTCATTCATACAGATTAAGGCTCAGGTCAAACTCGATCCTGCTATGAACTATTCGATACTCAAGTCAGCATCTCACCCGTCTGTCACCAGTAAGTTCCACAAAGAGGAGGTGATGGGCCTTTGACAAGCTTGTGACAGCACCAAAACAGTAAAAAAATTAAGTAGATAAATAAATAAAACTGCAATATTTGTCACCCTAGAATGAGAAATTGCATCAGAGAGACTGCATTATTAACTTCAGCAGTGGAACAGTCCCAAAAGAGCCTGGGACTACTGAAACAACTAAGACTGAAACAGTATATAAAATTGGAATTTGAAATCCTGATACTCACACAAATTTAGTCAGGCTGTTGTGTTCATTGCTTGTTACATTTATATACAAGTTGTCGACGGTAGAAGTCTCGCGCTTCCACATCTCGTTTTCTCTACTTCAGGTGTCACAAGGTCATGTTTCCTCTTTAGCTTCACTAGGCATCGCTCCCTTTGAAATACAGCATGCTTTGGCAGCTTTGAGAGCTACTTGACTTTGTCTAGAGCAATCCTGAGTGTGTGCATGCAATTCACGGGTTAAGAATTTAATGACCACATCTGCTCTAAGCCCATTTCAATCAAGAGGCCTAGTGGGACCCCTTCCCTTTTGATTTTTTAAAGGCCTGCACTTCAAAATATGTTTACTTAAAACTGATCTGTGAAAGAAAGCAAAACAACAGAGATTGTTTTTACCCCCAAAGGCCACATCAATTGGCTATTGTCAAAGTCTAAGTAGATTTTATGTAAAACTCCCAATCCATGCTGTTAGTATTGACCAAACGACAAAATGCTTGTTCATTTTTTTCTCAATCCAATTAGAATTCTTGTGGCTTTCTGACAGCTCGTTTATATCTGTGAGTGAGTGCCCAGTGCTGAATGGGTAATTGTGCAGTTGGTGTGTGCTTGCTATTGTGTGGAGAATCTTGTTACCTGAGTTTGTATAGGAATACAAACCCAATTGATTTAAATCTGAGATTAACAAAGTAACACAAGGATGGGCTATTGATTGCTTTCTATGATCAAATGAAATCAAAGGTGGGGTATGAAGCACTCGGAAGCCTTCGTTGTGTCCTCTCTTTTTTTGTGGTCAAATGAAAGTGCACCATCTTCCAGATGTAGATTCATTGACTAATACAAGAGTCTCTCTGCATGCTCTATTGGAAATATATATAGCATCATAAAAACCCATTTTCCTCAAGTTGTCCACCAGAAACTCCCTTTTGTTTTTGTCTGAAATCAACATCAGCAATTTCCCAGTAATTGCATGTCTTGCACTTGTCAGTATCCCCAAACAGGGTCCTATAAATCAACACCGACAACAGAAAATGGCAGTTTGATCTTCATTCAAAAGGTTGTTTCCCCTGGCTTTGTCAACATGCCATCTTCCTGTTCAGTCAGTTGGTCCTCCAGGTGTACAATGCCTGCTTGATTCTGAGACATGAGTGGCAGTGACAGTGATGGAGGTCAGATATGACACAGTAGTTATGGAGTGGAAACACAAAGAGCACTTTGACATTTCTGGGCAAATTTCATGCGCTGCATTTTAATCATAAGGGATCAGGAGCAAATGACTTGATCAGGGCACTTTAGCATCCCAGGCGGTAGATTTAATGAGCAAACAGCAAAACTTTGGATTTCCTCTTGAGTAAGAACCGCATTACAGTTTGTGCAAATGCTCCAGTAACACCTGTTGGGAAATGTTGCTAGTGCTATTAAAGAAGGCACAGAAGGTGCACTGCCTTGGGAGTATTAAGAGCTGTAGGTGTAGACAAACAGTTTAATTTTTACCTAAACCAAAATGGTATTTGCTATCACCTAAAGAAATAGAGCCCGACACTCTTATATTTCATTTTGTCTTGTTACACAATACCTGCAGCAATGATCGCATTCCAGTGGGATGTTTAAGCTCATCTTCAGACTAATGACTGCTAAGTAGCGAGCAGAGTATGGAGGAAATCATAATTTGTTTTACTTAATGCATACATTCTGCTTGCTGCCAGACTAAGATGACCCTTAAGGCTGATGATGTTGTTCAGCCTCCAGCTGCCAGGTCAATGGGGTTCAGTGTCCCTGTCCAGCTCCGTGTCTTCCAAGTGGGATGACATGAGCCATCCTTGGCCTCTGTCTCCCACAGTGCCAGTTCTACGTCCAGGCAAAGCCATTAAGGAAGCAATTAACAGGCTCAATTAAAGAATGATAAAGCAGAAGGGAGAGTTTCCACAGTGTAAAGTGACTAAAGGGCTTTAGCTGTGGCCCTTCAGATGTCGGTGACTTTAGAGGGCTAAATCTAACTATAAATCGGCCCCTTGCTTTATATTCATATAGTTGGTAAGTTTGTCGCTCAATGTTTGTCTCTATTTAAAGAAATCATACTCAGAAACATAGTAATAAAGTGGGAAGGAGCAGTAAAGAATGCTATACATATTTTTCCGATGCAAATCAGTAAGCAGTGCCTTTCCAATCAGGACCAGGAAATTGCTTTGTATCATTTTAGTCAGCTGTCAAGGAAAAGAAAGCCTCACAGTTTTGATGTTTGGGCTTCATAATTGAGCCAGCAAGTTGGAGTGTGCATAAAGGCTCCAGCCAATAGCCTGATGTGAACAGAATATAGAGGATACCTGAAATGCCTGAGATGAAAGCATTGCTTATAGATCTCTTGATCTTGTTCACCTCATCCTTCTTTTGCCTTTTGCCATCTTTTCCTCACTGGCAGATTGCAGACCAGCTAATGGTACCTTACTGCTTCAAAGGGCCTATTCACTTGATAAGGACAGCGTGAAACACGTACACTGAGCTAAGCTTGTTATGGTAACCCTGCTCTAGACCAGTGTCCTCATTAGATCCAATTCCCTCTGGGTCTTTTGTGAACGTATAGAGTTGGGTCATGTACAGGACCCAGCAGGATCTGTGCACACATCTGTGTGTCAATGTGTGTGCGTGATTGTGAATTTCTAACTTCGTCACACCAGCCCCTAGGCAAGCCACTGATCCTCTCCAAGAACGATAACTACAGCTTTGCTGTGATGCTAATGAAGATGGATAGAAACAGAGTGAGAGCAAGAGAAGGACAAAGAGAAAAAGATGAAAGGGGAAATATAAGCACTCTTCCACCGTGCTGCAGGTTAGGATGTAATTGTTCCCCCCTTGACTATCACTATAGGGTATCTAAGGTAGAGCAAACAGACTTACCCCAAGGCCAAACTCCCACTGAGCCTTTGACTTCACTTATGTAATACAATCTCAGGGTGACTGATGGAATTAGTCTAGGACTGTTTTTGTGTGAGACAGGAAGTGAAAGCAAAGAATTAGGGAAGGGGTGCTGGAGGGTGCAGGGAGATTGGGTGGCAGGTGGGGGGCTTCGGCGGGTGGGGTGGAGTGGTTGCTACCTCCCTGATGAAAGTGCCAAAGACAGACAGGCGCACACATATGCAGTGAAAGGCAAGGTTGATTGTGCCCCACTGGCAGCCGTCCTCATTACTGTCCACAGGCAAGACTGGAGTCCCCTATTAGACAACCATTACTGCTGCTGATGGGAATCTGTACAGTAACACTGACGCAAACAAGATGGAGAGATCTGGGAAGCATGCCGAAGCCATAGTGCCAGAGCCTCCAGGGAATGGGTGAGATGAGGCTCTCCGCCCCGATCGCCACACTTCTCAGCTGGGTCAGACTGCCTAAGTAGCGGCCGTGTGTCAGCATGCCATCTCTGGTTTCCCTGGAGCTAAGACATGTTCACCTAATTAAAACCTCTCTTTCCTCCTACCCTCCGGAAGATATGGGCTGCAGTGAAAAAGATGCCTAGGGAGGGAGAATAGGGAGGAAATAGGTGAGCACACCAGTGACAAAGACAGAGACCAGGCAGACAGGAAAAGAATGAAAGATCAAGGGGAGATGAGAATTTTGCTGAGGCAAAGCAACAGTAAATGATAAACTGAAATGTGTTGCTCTGCAGAGGAGGGGTCAAGACAGCTCCGCTCATTCAGAAGTTTTCTCAATTTTTCTTGTCAAGGTGGAGAATCAAAAGAGAGAGTGTGGAGTGTATAGGGGAGACAATGAACGAGGACAGATTCTTCAGGGTTTTGGTTGCTCATTCACTGCAAAAATAGAGAAAACATTTTTGAACTTGCTTTTTTTTTATCAGCTCCAAAGCGTAATCAGAACAAGACTGTGCAAACGCAGACAAAATGTGAATAAAAAAGAAGCAGAAGAAGTAGAAGGGAAGGAGGTTACAGAATTCATTGTGTAAAGATGGAGAGATGTATTGGAAAGCGAACAGAGGGAAGCTGAAAAAAGCTGGAAATATTACTGGTACTTGCTAATTAGCATCACCATCATAATCACAGGTATGGTTCTTCAGAAGTTCTGAATAATTCTACTTTGTCATTTGATTTGATTTGATATACCTTTATTAGTCCCACAAGGGGAAATACTTCATTCTACTACTATAGCTATATACTACTATACTATATATAACACCATTCTACATGTCATGAGACAAATATAACAACCATTTGGAGAATTACAGCTTCAAGTGATGTGGTGCTCTGGGTTTGACTTTTCACAATTAACATTCTCTGATAAATGTTATGACACATTTATGGCTGTTAGTATTTGATCATTTGCTTGAATAATTAAAAGAAAACCTTTGAATTTAAAACTAGGTTACTCCACTCATTTTCTACCACTTCCCTCTTTTGTGTCCGTAGAGGCCTGCTGCTAGCATCTCCCTCTTGTCCAGAGTTATCCTTGGATGGCTCTCTGGCATCCAGCAGTAAGCAGACAACAATAATGGAGAGGAGATGCCCGTGGAGATGTATAGTGCTTTGTCACTTGAAGTCTTGCATCACTTATGTGATTTCTTCATGGTTTGGTCAGCAAATGGGAAATGGATGAAAAAATGTATTGAAATGTTCTTGCTCTTTCAGTTTGTTTCCATATAGGTAAAAACAGAGTTGGTAAAATATCAGTATTTAGAGTCAATATTTAGGATGGCCACCTTTATTCTTCAACACAACCTGAACTCTTTTGGTCAGCTTTCTTGTCATTTCCAGTAGTCTTTAGGAATAGTTTTCAAGGGTTCTTGAAGGACTCTTCTTGCTGGCTGCCTCTTGTTCCGTTCTCTGTCAAGATGATCCCACACTGCTTCAGTGTTGTTGAGGTTCGGGCTCTGGGGTCAGTTCATGACTGACAATATAACATTATTTGTTTATCTATTCTGGAATGCTTCTACTGCTTGGGCAGTGTGTTTGGGATTATTGTCAACACGAAATTACTACCTTTTATAGGTAGTAACTTTTGCATAGTGGATCAAAATCTGTATTTTTCTGCATTCATAATGGCATCACTTTTGAAAAGATCTCCAATACCACTAGTTGAAATGCAACTTGTTGTTTTGCAGATGGCTGTTGACACTCACTGTTATAACTCTCTCCTGAACTCCTCCATATAAGCTGACCAACAATTTCAATCCAATTTTTAAAGCTTGGATTCATCACTCCATAAGACCCATTGCCACTGATTTTCAGTCTAGGTCTTGTGTAATATAGGGCACATAGCCTTTTCTCATTAGGAGAAGGGCTAGATGCATTTCTCAGGTCCTGAGTCAGTTCTTTGCTGGATTTTTTCCCTCATTGTTTTAGGATTTTCAGATACCTATCATCTGCTGTCGATATGATTTTAGGCCTGCCCCTTCTTTTGTTTTTGAGTTTTGGGCTAATAGGTTTTTTGGAATCACCTTGGTGATTTTTAACATGCCATTTTACAGTATGCCCGCCAAATTGTGTTATCTCTGGCATTTTTCAAAGATTCAACTAAAGAAAAGGGAACAAATTATGTGTTTTTACGACCGGCTGCTAGTAACAAAGGGCTTAAAGATACAATTTAAAATGGATTCTTTGCTAAACCTCCCTTCAGTAAGCTGCCTTTTTTGTGTTTGAATGAATCACAGGTCAGTGAATAGACAAAGAAAGAAAGAACATTCTTCTGATTGGAATTAAGTGTAAAAGCAGCCTGAGTCTGAAGAAAAACTTTGAAAGCAAGGGGAAGTATTGCTTGAGACCACTTTAAAAAAGCTTACAAGAAAGCCTGGCTATTTGGGAGTAAGCATGGAGAATGAGAAAATGACCCCACTATTCAATTGATTTATTATCTGGAAACACTTTGCTAATGGGTTTATGATCTCTTTTAATTCTTCTAAGTCTTATTTAAGGCAACATAATGTCCACTTTGTAAAATTATGGTTCCAACGATTGTAAAATACTGTATATGTGTGCAGTGTCCTTGGTTTCTCAGTTCGAAGCACCTTTGCTTCATAATGACTGATTTAAAAGAAAATGAAAATGTTAAACATGAGTAGTCAAAGCAGAAGTCTGGAAACCAATGGATGATGTCACCACAGCTACATTTGTCTTTTTTGCTTTCATTTTCAGCCTATATATCTGCACCATCTGTACACTGCTCAGAAAAGATGGCATTTGACATTGGGACTGCAAATCTTTCCAGCCTGAGTCATTAATGACCCGACCGACGGGGCTGCTGGCTAATGGAGCCACACACCAAAGAACCTCTTCGCCTTCGTGCATTGTTAACTAGGCATACCCACCTAGCTCAACAGCAACAGCTAAAAGCGACACTGCTTTGCTGTGTACATGTATCAACTTGGTTTATTCTATTGTTGTGATCTGGCTTCATGCTTAGGTTATTAGGTAGCTGGTGCCGCCACAGAGCTAAGATGTTAGTTAGACCCAGAGCCTTGCATGCACACTAGCCATCCTACTTTTTAATCTGGCACCATTCGACATGGATAACAAAGACATGTTTTAAATTGGCCTAAAACATGAGAGAAAGTTCAAAGCATCAAAGCTGAGCATACAAAATCACATTCTGTCTGGCGTGCATCCAGGAATCTCATGATAACCCATATGGAAAAGATATATACAAATCTTATCAAGTTTGTGTCTTGTGTGAAGCTTGTATGAAAAGCATACAATATAAACGAAACTTGTATGTTTTGGATACTTACTAAAACAGTATATGAAAGTAATGAGAAAGTGGCCACTTTCATGAGTAAATCATATAAGCCTTATATGATTCACTATATGAAGTAGGCCAAATCTTATGCAAGTCTTTTATACGTTTTTTTTCTATTTCTTTTCTATATGGGAATGCACAATAACACAAAAACAATGATACAAACAATGCCTGAAGAAATTTAGTTTTAAATAGCCCCATATAGCATTATTATTATTTTGACCATAATATCAAACTACTGACCTTGAAGGTCAGAGGTCGAATGTGAAAGCTTTTATGTTAACAATACACACCACACTTGTAAAAATCATACTTTTTCAGTTCCAAGGCTTTTTGTCAAATTTTGACCTATAAATCATTAAGTTGATCTTGAAGAACTTGGTGGATGTCAGCCAAATTGTAATGTATCGTTAACATGAGCCCAGTCTACATACCTTACATACATTCTGAAGCTCACTAAACCTGCAATACATCTCTTTTGTTCCTATATGCTGGGCCACTGCAAACAACCTAATACTTAGTGGAATAAAAACATAAAGTTTTTCTTCAAAGTCTACATTTTAGTGTGTATTTCATTAAAAGAAATGTATTTAATGGCCTTAACACAGTATTTAATATTATCCATTTAAATGTCTTAAATAATAAAAGAAAAGGAGCAGGAGAATATGTGCTCTTGTCTTTAAAGATGTAGCATTTTGGAGGGAAGACAATTTTCACATTGATTCATCGTTGTTCATACTGTTTTTTTGTTGTTTTGTTGTTTTTTTTAGAGAGGTCGAAAGCTTTTAAGAAGAAATTGTGTGTTTTGACGTTTGTACACAATTTATTTTTGAAGATGCACTAATGTGCTGTTCATAGATGCTACAGAAAGGATGGATTTAAGACACCTTAGAAAATGTCTCCCAAAATACTGTACAGCTGATCATAAAATACCAGAACAGCACAGGGTGACTTATCTACAGCCTCCTACCTTGTAATTGGAGTTTGTGCTCTGTTTATCTGCCCATAGCTTTGTTGCGGATTATTTCATTTTTGCAGGTGTGACATGACAAGTGGTTTGAAAGTCCTGTAACTGTGAAGGATTTGCCTGAAGCTGATGAATGTCCTTTGACATATTGTGTTGATTTAATATCTTCTCGAATTCACATTAATTCATTGTTTACATCAATCTTTGCACCTTTCCCTTTGCTGAAATCTGCTTTAAGTGTGTTTTTCCTTGAAAATGGTAGCAATTTGAGGTGTGCTTTGGTATACAGAAAATACCCCTGGTGGGATTTGTCTGGTTGTCCGGACAGGTTGCCATGGTGAAGGTAGTGATTAAAGCTATTAAAGCTGCAGGCGTAGGGTTAAATGGGAGCTCTGACTGCTCCTGCTGTCACAAATTAAACAGAAAGGGAGAGACAGAGCAGAAAAGAATGGGAAAGACATGAAAAGATGGAATTAGAAGGGAAAAAAATCCACCAAGACAAAAAAAAGTGTGGGTGAGCAAAATGTGATTAGTTGCGCTCAAAGCAAGGCAGGATCCTAATTGATTTCTTTTTACAGCAGATGAAATAAAAGGTTATGGTGTTCCAACAATAACTTTCCTATCTAAGCCCAGACAGGGGGGGGTTATCACACTGTAAAAGACAGAGGTCGTTCATCATCACAGTCTGATGTGTACTACAGGAGCTTAGGGTGTAGCACAGGAAGTGTGTGTGGATGTGCATGCGCAAGGTAGGGCGAAAGAAAAAGAGATGCTTTTTTACAGTACGCAGTATAATCTGGGGTTTTAGCAAAGTGACATGTTAATTTATTCTCCTGCAGGCTCAGCCGTCTAGGAAACGGAAATCCAAGGCAGAACTCTCTTGATCAGGATTATGTCAGTTTTCCTCTCGCTTTAGAATGCCAAAGACAATCAATACAAAAAGGATCACACTGTAATCATCGGCTCTGAGGATACTGGCAAACGTGTCTGGGTGAAAGCAGTACAGAGCTACACAAGATCATGACATAATAATCGCTGAATATAAACTAAACAACTACAGCTAAAGAGCAAAGATAGGTTGCACTACAGAAAATTCAAAAAGAATCCAAAATAATTATGAAACATGAAACAATTCTTTAAAATGGGCAGCTGGCTCAAATTAAATACTGAACTACTGAACCTATATACTAATAAATAGAAGGGAAAAAACATCTATTTTTAATGCATTTTTTGGACACAGTCTAATTATATGTACAATACAATGCAATTACGAACAACACCATATATTTCACAATGCACTAAGAAAAAAAACCTAAAGAATTTAGTGTGTCTGTAAGTATTCTTGTTTTTCAAGGATGACTGAATGAACAACACTCTTATATAAAGAGGTAATTATGTTGTTCTGTTGATACAAGGTGTATGTTGCCATATGGTACGTGCTTGTAAAATTGTTGTTATTTTTAAATGAGACTCTGCTTGAAATGAAAGAACTTTTACCTATGACTAAAAATATGAGTATATTTATCCAGTTATACAGTTGTCTTCATACTCATGGAGGGAAAGTAAGAGATGCGAGGCTGAGACAGTTTGGACATGTGCAGAGGAGGGACAGTGGATATGCTGGACAGAGGATGCAGAAGATGGAGCTGCCAGCAAGGAGAGAGGAAAGACAATGACCACTGAAGAGATTCGTGGATGTCACGCAGAGGGTTGGTGTGACAGCAGAGGATGCTAAGGATAGGGTGAGGTGGAGGCAGATGATCCAATATGGCAAGCCCTGAAGAGAGCAGTCGGATAAAGGACAAGTAAAAAGAAGTACATGAAGACCCTTTTGTTTCCATTAATCATCTGGAAATTTATTGTGTCTGTCTCATGCCTGAGCAAGCACCCCAGTGGCTTTTTTGTAAAAGTCACAATAACGAGGTTAAAAGAAAAATCAGCTTAGATGGATTATGTCTTTGTCTGTCTTTCACACAAACAGGCAAAGACACGTGAGAGTACTTACTGATGTTGTTCTGTTTTCTAAATCTGTGACCTAATCATGAACATTGTTTGGAAGCTGTAGCGTTGACAGGAAAGACATATGGCTATAGATTTTTTTTTTGTCTTTTGTTTTGGAACAGCACAAGCCGAAACATGTTTTTTCAAAGTGCCTAACATGCTAACATGCATCCTTTTGTAACAAGGAAAAGATGGCCAAAAATTGAGGGTATCCTATATGCAATTTTCCGTGCAATTTCCCATACTATCTAGTCCAGTGTCTCATGCGTTTTCCACAACAGAATTGGCAATGCCTACATAAACTTCCCCGGCTGTTAAGTGATGACGTATAAACCCTGCTTCTCGGTCCAAACTCCTACAACCTTCATTAAGGCGGTTGTCTTTTTAATTTGCTGTAATGCTTTGTATTTTGTTCTATTCAGTCTCAGCAAGCCCCTAAAAATAGTCACAGTCGGCCTCTCTAGTTTTTTATTTGCACTGTTCATCTGCTGCATGTTTTAAAGCTCAGTTTTAACCCTCTCAGGCCGAAATTAAGTTTTTTGTTGCTAATGCACAACCAAGTCCTGCAGTGGTACTTCTGAGTAAAAAAAACTCATAAAATATGTATGTGGGGTAATCAGGTTGTTAGTTCTTAGCTGTTGCAAATCTGCAACGTCTGCCTGGAGAGGGTTAAAACCTCACGGACTTTTACAGCACATCTACAGCCCATAGGCTAACTGCTTGCCAGACACCAAATATTTGAGCTGGTCAGAAAAGAATCACTCTGAGGCTAACAAAGATTTGAAAGGTACATGAAGCTGAGGATCAGGAGTTTTTCATTGCACTCAACCAAACCATGTAACAGTATATAAATGACTAACCTCATGCTGGGGATGGATTCTCTCAGATGCTCTTCTGACTCAAGTTTGGTCTGTTTTCAACATCTTTTTCCTGCAATTCCTGTGATTGCATTTGTCTCTGCCCATCTGGGACTCTCACATTAACCTTTAATGAGGGGAAAAATCTCAGCGTTCATTCTCCTTCACTGTGGTAATGTGTTTATAATATGCTAAACATAGATAACACACAATTAAACGCCAACTAGCCCAACTTCAGTAACCCTACTGTTTAGTTTTCTGTCTTCATTTATGTCTCAAATGATGGCAGAGCTCAGTAAGAACATGGTGTATTATCTTTAGACGGAAGCTAGCAAGCTAACTTCCTGCTAACATCGAACTGTGTTAAACTTCATAGACCCTGTTTTTCATGGATGTCTGGATGTCAAACTTAATTGTTACACCTGGTAAAGCAGCCACACTGATCATTTTATTAAAGATGAAAAAATTTAGACAGTTTTTAACTCTCAGTGTTGCCACTGTGTTTTCTGATGTGGACTAGCTAGAGTTGTTATGTTTTAAACCACTATTTACATTTTAACTCATCTTAGAAAGAACTGATTCTTAGATTCGTAAAATTTAAAAGACTTAATATAAAACGTCTATGAAAAAACTTACAAAACATAATGAGTGGCTTGTAGGGATGACACATATATTGGCCAAACATTGGTTCATTTCAACATTGATTGGCGTAGAATTTCACAGTTTTCTGACCATAGTCATTTAACCCAAAACCTACCCACATTTACATTACTTACGATGTGTTCAGGTTCACTGGACCTGTGGGTTATAATGGTGTGGAAACTGAAGGTTTTGTGTACCTTCAGTCTGGATCTGCTGTTAGTCTTAATATGTGTGTGTTGTGTGTTTTGTCTTTCTCCCCCTGCTATTTCTGCACAAGATTGCAGCATTGTTACACTTCAAGCACCTACACCTGTCTGAACCCATATTCCTACACATTTTACCCTCTGTCTTGAGGAAAGCATTCTGTAATTTCTTGAACTCTACCCCGCCTGCAAATAGCAGAGAAACTCTGAGAGATTCGGCTGTCAAAAAAAATGGGGAAACCGAACGGTCCTCTTGCCGAGGAATGAGCCGCCCTGCACGGCTGGCTCTGCGGTGCAACCAGGGCCAACAAGAATGGCTGTTACTCATGTGCTAGGCTTTTTAGTCCTGGATTTCATGCTGGAAAATCATCCTGATGAGGAGTTGCATCAGATTAAAATCAAGATAAAAACTTAAAATAAACATTAACAGTGATGAAAACCACCATTTTTATATATTTGTTTATGATAAACATGTAATGCTGCTTACATATGCAGAGTGGATCAGAAGTAATAATCTAATGTACATATCAGCTTAAAACACTGACAGTAGCTACTCTGCTGCATAACAATGTACAAAAGTACTATGTTCTGTTCATTTTTTTTAATGTATTTTTACCTAAGCTACAAGAGTTTTCTTGTAGCCCACTATTTACACAGTATGGGACTGCTGTTCTTACTTATATTAAACATCTGTCAAGTCAAGGTAGATGCTTTCATGAAGCACACTAAAAACCAAAAGATGACCGAAGTGAATTTGATTTTTTTTAAGCATAAGGAAAATAAAAGATGATAAATAAACAAACATAATGGTTGGTTTAAGAGACAAAAAAGTAAAAGTAAAACAAAAGACAACAATACATAAAAAAGGCATTTATAGTATAGCCAAAATGATGATCAGTGGCAAAGACATAGTAGGAACATGCACTTTAGTTCAGAATGACCTCAAATATATTTTTTTATCAAGGGAATGGAGATAAGAACTCTGTTCCCTATGGCAAATGCTCATGAAAACAAGTGAAGTGTTTTGCTGCCCCCATTGTATCAACCTGCACTTCTCCAATCCAAGACAGTCCAGGTGTAAAGAGACCTGCAGTGTTTGTGTGTGTGTGTGTGTGTGTGTGTGTGTGTGTGTGTGTGTGTGTGTGTGTGTGTGTGTGTGTGTGTGTGTGTGTGTGTGTGTGTGTGTGTGTGCAAAAGACAGAGAGGGAGGGAGATGAGAGGTAGACTACTGAGTACAGGAGCTGTTGATTGTGTGTGAGAGCTTTAAGAAAGGGTGCAGAGAGCATCTATCTGTATCATTCACTCTAAAAGCCTGGAGAGATGGAAAGGATGGATGGGAGGACAAGTAGAAGTCAATAAAGAGATGGTCGGGATGGAGAGAGGAGATGAGAGTAGTTCTATGTGAGGATGACTTGGAGTCATCTCAAGGAAAAAGAAAGGGGGGGGGGGGGTGCAGAGAAAGAAAGAGAGAGGGAAAGTTATAGAAACACAGCAGTGGAGGAGAGAGAGAAAGAAAGAGCCAGGTGCCCAGGGATAGAATAAAGTGTAAAGAAAAGAATTTGGCAGGGCGGGTAACAGAAGTGATAAACAGGAATGCAGTTCTGAGAAAGACAGAAAGGGGGCAAAGCAAAAGGATGAGGAAACAAGTGAGGAAAGGACAAGGCGCAAAGATGTACAGTAAGCACAAAATGAAGGGGGAATCGAAAGCCCAGGATAATAGTTCCCTTTAGACACAGAAAAAAAAGCCAGTTCCTACATCTCCAAAGTATCTTTAGTGTGCCTATTTATGTATGAAATACAGATCCACAGCCAGGAAATAAGATCACCTTTTCCTCTGACATACCTCAGTGTTGACTTTACAGAGCCTTAGTGTTTGTACAATCCTCAGATAGCCCGAGGTTACACTTTTGAATTATTGCTCAACTAGACTCTTTACCTCTTGCTATCACTTTGCACAGCTCGGCAGAGATGGGGAGGAGAAGTCAGACATCAGCTTCCGCTATCAGCTGGTTTAGAGTGAAAAGCTTCGCTCCTCACACATCTCTGATTGGTGTTTAATGATGAATGATATATGTTCCTCAAAGATAGGAGACAGAGGTTGGAGTGCATAAAGGAACTCGGGCGCGTCTGAGCAAAGCACACAAAAACCGACTCCACGTAGCAGTTGTCAGAATTTACAAGCGAGAGCGAGAAGCCGCTGGCTTGTCAAATGTGATGCAAACAGACACACAACAGGCAAACGAAAACATATTTTAGCCACTAAGCCAAGGAAAATCACCACACACATTATCCATCTGCTAAAATGCATTGTAGGTTGATCCATCCAAAAAAGGGCCTACAGATAGGTCAGAGGTCTGAGAGTAAATCCTCAAATTTGTGCTGTGCTAAATGGAGCATTATGCAATGTTTGGCGTCGCTAACTGAGGGCTTTTACTGAACATCTTGTCCTGTCGCTAATCCTGCCAACAGCAACCAGCCAGGGAGAAAATCAAACTCTGACCCTGAAAACATGCGCACTCTCACGGAGATGTGGGAATAAACCCATCTGCGGGCAATCATACATACATACGACATACTTAAATGTATTTCAAGTACAGCAGAAACATGAAACTCGTGCAACACACAAGCACACACACACACAGAAGAGGACCTCTGAATAATTTGGCGCATGATGCAGAAAAAGTGTTTAAAAAACAGTCTCGGCCTATTAAATGCTTATACCTGAGAGCATGGATCTTATAGCACCTGTAATCCTTCCAGCTTAATTATACTTCTAGCTGGATTTCCATGTATATATAGTAGATTGTGACAAAATTACATTGAGTTTCTTTTGCACATTTACAGTCATTTGCATTTTTTTCTTCTCAAATTCAATAAAGCCTTGGAAAGTAAATTATATATTTTTTCTAATATACAGCACGATTTCTATTCATTTGAATAAATCCCCGTTTCGCAACTAGCTAGAGATATTGGTGTGTTAATGGATAAATCTACATTTAAGGATATAGGAGAGTGGAAATCCAATTTGTGTCAGGGCTCTCCACCCGATCCCCACTTTTATCCCCACACGCGCTTGGCTGGAGGAGTAATCGGCTTTGTGTAATAAAATGATGATGATGACTTTATCTGACATTTGTAAAAGGAGGAGTCCCAGATTTCTGTAGGTCTGTATTATCAGCCTCTATCCAGTGAATTAATCTTCAGACAGAGTGAGACAGACTGAAAATGTTGTTCTTGGGAGTAAACACAAGGGTTATATTGAGGTGAACGGAAGGGATGTGTTTGCAGAGGGTTTTGTGTTTGCCTTGTTTGTGTCTTTTCCTGGCTCTGTGTGTGTGCGAGTGTGTGTCTCAGCTTACATGTGCTCGACATGTTCTGCGAGATCCTTGCCCCTACCTCCCTTCACCTGCGAAGTGGAGGAGGATGATTACATACCAAGAGGTCAACTTTATCTCCATGGAGATCCCAGAAGGAACACTAATATAAGAAATATGCTCAGAATACCTCCTCATTACCTGCAGTTGCAAGCGAGAGAGGAGGGGGGAGACAGACAGACAGCAGGAGTAGATGCAATGAGATGTAACTAGGTAGCTGTGAAAATTGTTCCATAAAGCTGTGTTTTCAGATAAATCTCAACTGATTCAACCTAATGATCTGAGGAACACACATCACAGTCCTCTGTTTAATTGGCTTCAAAACACATCAAGTCTCTAGCCAGTGACATGTATTCTCTCTGTTTCCAAATATGCTGCTTTCTATATCCTGCTGGATTTCATGGTATAGGGTTTCTCTGGTGCTTTCACAAGGGCCAGATTCAATTAATGTGGCTGTGAGTTAAGTGGGCCCTAAGGGGTTAAGGTCTGTCATGTCAGATGGATCTGTTGGTGTAAAGAAACAGGAGCATCCCACAATCCAGTGTGGAGTGCAGAGGGGGAAGAAATGCCTCAGAGCCCATCTCAGTATTCCCTTCACACGCCTATATGGCTTGGAGGAATTTGATCTTCAGTCTCATACGAGCAGACATCACCTTTTCCCGTTAGGGTAAAATTCATAACCTGCTCTAACGCCGTGAGTTAGAATTGCACATCCTTATTCTGCTCTTCAGAATGGCATGTTCTCCTAATGGCCAAGAAACTCACTAAGTGCACGCAGAGTGAGGGCTATAAATTATTGCTCCTCTGTAAAGCTTAGTACATGTGTACATATGTCTGACTTGGGTTTAATATTTAAAGATACAGGGTGGTAGTACCTAAAATAATACAACACACTGACAGGAGAAATCCATGTTCCTTCATTATACTGTTTCCACAGAGACATTGTGTGCACGCTCGTGTGTGTGTGTGTGTGTCTCTAGTAAATTAAATGGAGTGTGATGTAACATCTAGCGAAAACAGCTATGTTATCATCTAAGACCAGGCTAATTGATGAGTGCTTGTCTGCAGGATTTCAAAGATGACTTGTTTGTGAACCCCCTGTATGACATGCCAATCTTCTCGCTCTTATAACAGAGCCAGCAGCAGTTATTTTGAATAAGAAGCCTGTCACACAGCTAGACAGAGACACCAGCAAAATATCAAGGAGCAGACACCCACATGTTTTCTGAAGGATTTTGGTACGGAGAGCAGAGACATCTTTGAGGGAGAGGGGGGAGCTAAACAATTGCTTCCACCTGCTGCACTGTATATACTGTAGATTTTCCAAACGTCTCTGCACACCTGGCCCATCTGTATTTTATTCAAGGGTAAATTGTTCAGAAACACTTCAACATAGATAGATAGATAGATAGATAGATAGATAGATAGATAGATAGATAGATAGATAGATAGATAGATAGATAGATAGATAGATAGATAGATAGATAGATAGATAGATAGATAGATAGATAGATAGATAGATAGATAGATAGATAGATAGATAGATTGATTTCTGGCCATCACTACTGTACATGATGGCACAGGCCTAGCAAATGGTAGCCTCCTTGGATCCGCATATGGCCCAGATGGATAAATGAAGCTACCAAGTCAAGGGTTATGGTTATGACATGGGCGTATGGTTGAGGTTAAGGGTAAGACTAGTGTTTGCCATGAAAATTATGTTATGGTGCGAATCTCTCCTGCACTTAGTATCCCTTTGTTTTTTTGTCCGAGTAGCTTAATTACAATGGCCTGACAAAACAAACAAGATTAAAAACACTAATTTCGAATTCAATTTTTAAAAGCCATGCTGTGTTTTACAAAACAATACAATGCATTTTGTGACTCTTTCATTATTTGTTAGGTAACAGGCTGTAGAAATAACATCAACCCATTATTTTTTTTCAGAATGGCCAAAGTAAAGTTTATTGGCGTTATATTTCTACAAGTCATGCGTTCACCGTTTTTATCATCCTCTCAGCATGCCCTGGTTGGATCCATATGAATTTTCTCAGTCAGTGAGTAGAAAACATTTTAGTCCAGCTAAACTCCATTTTTGAGCTAGTAAACAAATCTGAGCCTGAATTAGTGCTGCTCAATCCCCACCTGCAATTCTCTTCTTTTAATCCTTCGAATAACAAATCTTGGATGTAAACAATCCTTGACACCATGCTGTATTTGCAGAGACTGGCGCTTAACTTTGCTTCTCTCCTTAAAGTACAGTGAGACAAAACATTGGGGTTTCCAAGCTTGAGGCCCTTTGTGTGTCAAGTAGGCACTTAGTGGATGATAAAAGTATGGAGGGATAATTATATCCTCATCAATACTCCTCTGTGTGTGTGTGTGTGTGTGTACAGCTTTACATTCCACACCCACATATGAAACGATATGCTAACATGAATATACGCACAGACTGAGCACATTCTAATTCAATATTTAACAAATAAAGACAACTAAAGAAATTGCAGTGTGTGTGTGTGTCAGTGCATGTGGGTGAGGGTTGGATAGTGTGTGAGAGATGGCTGAGTCATAAAGTGACACAGGATACCCTGTCTGGCATTGTGTTTCTCTATCATCTCTGTTTCGCTGCTCTCTACTTTGCATTTTATTCATGTATTTTTCTGTCCATTTACTTTCCCCCCACAAGGGTAAATCTCGGCAAGGCCGCTCAGTTATTGAATTTTCAGCTATCGGGAAGCATTAGGCAGAGAGGTCCCCTGCCTGATTTTCCACTCAATACTGTGGCATTAAGGACAACACACAGAGCCAGAGGCTACGGCTTGTGGTCCACTTGGTTGGTCAATTCAAGCTAGTCAGGAAGCCGGGGTCGGGGCTAGGACTGTAATTAAACAAGTAGACCCCTGTGGAGCGTCGTCTCGGGGCCATATGCAGCGAGAGAGACGGGGAATGCCTCAGCCCGTCTCCAACCCTCAAAGAAAGGGCAGAATTCATAGAATCCGAGCCTATCTGCAGACGCAGGAAGGCAGGCTCGGTGTGTCTGCACTAAGGACACACATACAGACACACAAACAGACCGTGGTACAGGGCAAGGCCTCTTCTTTGGTAGAGTCTCATAACGCCTTGTCTCCATGGCAACTACTGCCTCATTAGAAAGTCACTGGTGGTGGCCAGTACCCATGCACTTTCCTTCTTTGTGTCTTTTATTCTGCCTTTGTGTCTTTTGTTTCTTTCTCTTTCCCTTTCCATAATTACAGCTTAAATTGTATTTTACTCCAAATAGGTTTGTTACAAGGAGAGACAGATAATAACTATTGAGGACGCTAAACTGAAAGTGAGAAATGACAAAGGTTAGACACGCGTTCTCTCTGTTATCATCCTCTGCATTATTAAAACCTTGTTTTACCTTACCTAACCTAACATGTTTAATTATGAATTTGGCTGATTGTGAAATAGGCAAAAAAATTCTTTCTTCCTACCCTGTCGTTTCAAATGGACACGATGAATAAAAAATTTTAATTTAGTGTGGGCTTCGCTCCGAAAAATGCGCAACGTGCGAGGGCTGGGATAATAAGGTCATTTCTGTTCACGTATTAGAAAAAGTCAGAAAATCTGACCTCGTAACCTTTAAATGCATTTTTCCGTTTTCCAGCCGCGTTGTCATTGTGTGCCCTACAACCAGCTCAATTGGCAGTGGTGGGAAGCCGGCAAGGGATAATGTCCTTTTCACCACGGTAAAATCGGTGCACTAGATGACAAGGACATGCAAAGGAAAAATCTGATCTGTTGTGGATCAGTATTGTTGTCTGCCACATTATTTATTCTGGCTAAGAGTTGCCAGAATCAGAGATTTTCAAATCCGACGCAGGGGGGGTATTAAGTAACCACAGCACAAAGCCCACTAATAATTTTTCACTGGCACAGCCACAGCTTCGCACTGGAAAAGTGTCATGATTGCTTCTTTCAAAGTCAAACATCTCAGAAAATGAAGTGAAAGAAGAGAGCTGTAAGAGAACATGGCACATGCTGAAATTTCAAACAGGAATCACACGGGTCATATTATGATCTGTTAAAGCATTACACAGAGCCGGTAATTCTGCCTGGCGCTCAGATCCTTGATAAAAATCAACTTGATACAACAGCTATTACATACTGTAACTTCAAACTGAATCAAGAGAACACACCACTTTAAGCGCGCGGTCTGTCTATTCAGATCTTGTTCGCTCTTTAGAAAGTGTTCCATGAATAGCATTTAGTGAAATATTCTGTTTTTTTTCTCTGTGACTTCCCCAGATATGCAGACAAAAAAAGACTAAGAACTATGTAATATTCACTGATTTTACATGAAAAAAAAAACCACTCTCTGCACTGACGTGTAGTATTTTAACATTTTATTTCTACCCTCTGCACTACGTTTGCATTAATTGTGACAAAAAGCGTTGTTGCTGTAGTTTGCATAGAGCATAAATGAAATTTCATAAAGCCTTCTTTTGTCTCCCAAGGTATGGATGTTTCACTTAGTTCTTGGTCTTTTATCTATTTATGCATCAAATCAAAAGGGACAGTGAACCACATTTAGGGAGTGGAAAGTGTATCCTGAAGAATTTAATAAGAAAAGAGATTTTGATGGATTACAGACCTTCTCCACATCTGAGACATTTTCAGAATGATAAATCACAAAAGCCTTTTATACTCCCTCTTTCTTTCACTTTTCCTGTCTCTCTCCCCTCTCTTCTTCTGCCTCCTCTCCTTCCCATCTCATGAGCCTTGGCTTTCAATTGTAAGAGATTACAGGAGCATAGCCGGACTACGGCCCGTCGAGGATCTTTTATTAATATTTATATGCATATGAAACAAGCCAATTCTAAGCTGTCGGGGAACAGCTGAACCCCGTGCCCCATAGTGTATCTATATATACCTATAGTAGGTATATATACCTATAGTATAAAGGTATATGCATATATACAGGAATCGGTGTGTGTGCAATATATGTGTTTGTGTGCTTGTGTTTCACACTGGCACCGACCGCTTAACCCCGCGCCGTCCCAGACCACCTGAGCCACCAGTTACGTATCCGAGACTCGCGAGCTGGTGTCTCCCAGCAGGATTCGATAAGCAGGATTTGATTAGATGAATTAGCAGGACTTCTGGCTCTCTGTCTTCAAGGTTAAACAGGACTCCAAGGGTGGAGGTGTTGCAGCAGTGGGGCCTCTAAATCTGCAAACAAGTGTGGAGCCTGGCAGTCAAGGCTATCGAGGAGCTGATATCCCACCGGTGGAAGGAGCAGAAGGAGACTAATCCTTCATACATAATAGATAACCAAATCCTCTAAAACACAGAGACGCTAGCTGCCTGCACCACAGAGGGCCTGCCACTGCTAACAGATCAGACATTAGGTACCCCCCCCACACACACACCACTCACCACCTTCATTAATACTCAATTACAACAGAACTCCTTCTGGCTGACACCATTGTCTCCTACTGAAAAGCTGGCCTTTGTCAAGAGTACAGGTGTAGCTGGCCCCCTGCACACTGTACACAGAGATAAAAACTGTATAATATCTCTGTCACCAGAGTTAAGTGGAGAAGGAAGCCAGCCCTCAGAATAGCATCTCCTCACATTGCAGCCACTTTACATTTGTCTGTCATACTGATCAAAACAGGAAGGCAATGAATAGATGTGAGAGAACTTTGCGTCTATGCTCGCAGCTCGCCGGAGTGCCCGTATTATAGGAAGGAAAACATAAACAGCATTTAATTTTACTCCTTGGCCACTCTGGAGCCTTTGTGTGCCACAGCTACACAACACAGCCATTTCGAGCTGAGCCGATGCCACGCACTTTCCGCGCCCTCATCGGGCAATATTGCGATATGAGAGCTGGGACGTGAGGGGCCTCCTGATCAAATGGCACTTTAGCTCTTGTGTCTTTTAGGTATTTATTTATAAGACACTTTACATGATGTGATATTAGCAATTTTATTTCACGCTCCTTTTTTTCATTCTACACGATTCTTTCAAGTTGCCTCTCCTTGCCTTATGTTGCTTTTCTGAAAATACAACCGCGCTGCTGTGCAAAAAAGTCTTGACAAAAATAGACTGGGTCTTAAAACCCGAGATGCTCTCACATTTGCAAACCCAATTACTTTCTTCCTTTTGATACATAATCAAGAAGACTGGAGCGTTTTTATGTTCACATGTAACTAAACTGCTTTTTGTGTGTGTGTGTGTGTGTGTGTGTGTGTGTGTGTGTGTGTGTGTGTGTGTGTGTGTGTGTGTGTGTGTGTGTGTGTGTGTGTGTGTGTGTGTGTGTGTGTGTGTGTTTTTTTTTTTTTTTTACTTTTTCATTTACAAAATCTACATTCCCCTTTTCCACTGAGTGCACATTCTATTGAGCCATTATAAAGTAATGAAATGCCTCTCCTCCTGGGTTTTTGTCACCATTCCTAACATTCGTAGCTGGAAAGCACTACACCGACTGGAAGATGTCACTAACAATACTTCCTAGTGTAGAATTAGTCACTTAGGAATAGAGTACTGCTGCTGTTGTTCCAATTAGTGAGTCCCTGCATGACTTGCTTGCTTCTCCTCACCACTTTACATTACCCCATCTATCCCCATTATACTCGATTTCCTCATCTCTCCGTTTCCTTTCTTTTTTCTCCCTTTGCATTCCAAACTCCTTTCAGCCTTTGGGGCTCCAAGATTTCAGACAGAAATAACTAAGCAGGTATAGTCCTCTCTGTGCTTTGGAGAATAAGAAACCAAATGCCTTCTTCCAAATCTTCCCTTCTTCTTCTTTTTCTCTGCACTTCTGTCTGTCTGTTTGTCTGGCCACTGTTCCCCTGGCAGCAGGGTCCCTATGGACTCCTGGTGTGAACTGTGGGTGTTTAGCTGTTAATCTGTCAGACTAACTCTATAGACAAACACTGCTGCGATGCATAATTCTCAGTCCACAAGGAGAAAGGACATGGAGGCCATAGGGCAGCCAGGAGACTGATGAGCCACACTAGCATAATTAAGGCCAGCATCTCCCTTGGGATGAGCTTGCACATCCTACTCTCTATCTCTCTATCTCTACACTATCTACCTGTGTCCTTTCTATCTCTCTTCTCCTTGTTTTTCTTCATCTTTCTTTTCTTTCTTTTCTCTCTGGTGGCGAGATAAAAAAAAAAAACAGTATTTCATCTGTCTCTCTGCTGCTTATATTGCAAATAACTGCAGGGAAACCAAAAAGCGATATACAGCAGAGAGTGAAGTGTTGAATCAGTTAAGTGTGCAGAAGTATTTGTGTTGATTTATTTAAAATGCATCAAAGCATTAAGGGGTATTTGTTGCTCCCCACCTCAGCACAAGACTAATTGCATGTTTAATTGTTGTTTTTACACCATAATGGATATTTTCATAGAGACTCTGAGCTGGTTAAGACCACTTCTTTCCACATAATGGATGTCAATTCCCTGTTTAATTTTGAGCCAGTTAAGGATTACCTCAAAAATGGGGACTTAGAAACATAAGTACATGCAGCAAACTAAAATAATTTCACTTTTGCTTCAAATTGAATACAAATCACTGCTAATCATTTCTAACTGAGCCCAGATGTATTTGATAAGTTCCAGAGTTTGATCCTTTCTTCCGCAAACTAGTGCAATGCTGGACATGTTATCTTCAGAAGAGGCAGGTGTCACAATCAGTGGTTAAGCTCTTAGGTCTTTGACTAAAGATCGTTTCATGTTTGCTTTTAGATATCTGGTTGGTAGACAACATGTTATCTGAACTGGTAACATCGTGATGAGGTCGCAGAGGAGTGTGACATCATCTGTGAGGCCACGCATCAAGGATAAAAGCCGATCTGAACCGCACCGTAATGCGTGTGGTCACAGAAGAGGGATAGAAAGCATGATGGCTGCTCATCCAAATGGCGTCAACCTCAACACTGTACTTTCTTTGGTTTCCAGCAGTGCACCTACAGCCCCGTGGCACTCAACGCCTGATGGGCAGTGCTTCTGAAAGAAAGAGAAGCCTGTGTGGAAGTTTATCAAACCTGCATTCCTTCCAGTGACCAGATGATGGTGACTGCTTTGGTTGCTAAAAGAAGTCAGACTGTAAACGGGTCCATGAGAAAATTACTCTCCTGCTCCTCGATGAATGACCCCAGTAAACACCTTGTGAATGAGAGAATGTATTATCAAATAAAGTGTGATGTTTATATTTTAATTTACAGTCTCATTAAGAATAAAATCATTGTATTTATAAAAAAGAAGAACTATGACTATGACTATGACTATGAAGAACATGTCTGCAGACAAGGCAGCTGGTTCAAACTATGTTTTAATAGCATTTTAATACAGAAATCAATGGGGAATAAGCTCTTGTTCGGACACTGCAGCTTGACCAGTTAACTCTGGGTATGTTTTAGCTGCCCTGGCCTGTGACCGACAAGTCCTTACAGCAGAAATCATCTTAGTCATGTCTTTAGTGACATAAGTTTTTTTTTTTTTTTTAACTCAATGGCATTGGCAAAATGCTACCTCAGTCATTCAAAATGGGAGTACACAAAAAAATCAACAGTCTGTGGTCTTGTTGCAATATATATAATCACTTCATTGGTCAGCATAACTTATTTTACAATAACGGCTGTAGAATTTGTATTTTTTGGGCATATTGTAGAGGTATGGCTCATCACCCTGTAAACACAGGGTCTAACATTTGGTTAACATTGAACTTTTAAAACAAGCTAAACTTTCCAACCAAACTTAAAGACCAAGAATTGAAACTCGATAGTAATGAAAGCATAAAAATTGTAACAAAAAATGATGGGACCATGCACAAAAGTCAGAAATCCCAATCTCCAGGGCAATTATTCTGCCACCACCTCTACATCGCCCCATTGTAATCGGCAGGGTCGATTTATCTGCAAAGTGACATAGCAGTCATGTAACATTAGCAGAAGCCTAGGAATAGGTCAAAACAAACCAACTACTGTGCAATGGACCAACAAAGTGAAGAAGATCAAATGTATGGTTGTAAATAAAAGACAGAAACAGCTGCCCAGACACACAGACAGAGATTCCTTTATTTATTAGTGAAAGGCTGAAACACTGCCACTGAAAGGTGCGACACAAAAGTGTTTTAATTTGAAAGCAAAAACGCACAAACATGTTACACACAAACATTATCTAGTCACACACGGACATCATTTATTTGGAATTAGATATAGAGTTTTGATTTGAAAAAAGCATTAGGCACAGTATGGGAACAATCCATGCTGTTATCCTTGTTAAATGTGACCTGTGTTAGCAGTGGGAGCTGTAGCTTTGTTAGCAGCAGCATGTGACAGCTCTGGTAGTGGAAGTGGTTGTTACTGCTGATCTAGCTGTGAAACACAGTGCCATGTCTCCAGGCAAGCTGGAAGATACCATGGTAAATGGTAAATGGCCTGCATTTGTATAGCGCTTTACTAGTCCCTAAGGACCCCAAAGCGCTTTACACTACATTCAGTCATTCACCCATTCACACACACATTCACACACTGGCAATGGCAAGCTACATTGTAGCCACAGCTGCCCTGGGGCGCACTGACAGAGGCGAGGCTGCCAGACACTGGCGCCACCGGGCCCTCTGACCACCACCAGTAGGCAAACATGGGGTTAGTATCATCACACACACACACACGCGCGCAGACACACACGCCTAAATAGTTTGGATGGAATGGAGAGATGGGTTTCAACAGGAATGAGATTGGAAAATAGACAGTTGTCCTTTCTTCTCTTACACCTGAGAGTCCCGTAGGCTGCATATCAGAGCACTTCTCTTTAACTCTCCCTATCAAACTCTTCTCCTGCTCTGTTACCTCCTTCTCTGCTTTCTCCTCTCACTGCAGGCAATTGGTTTGATCTGTGATCCTTCTAGTCTCGTCTCTTTCCTCCAAACTTTTAAACTAAACACTGTTGTTTTCTCAACTTACAGCACTCTGCACATTCAACGCTAAAGTACACTAATCGGCACCTGGCACGTAAGCAGATTTGATATATTGGCATTTGTCTAGCGTCAGCCCTCTGCAAATCTCAAATGAGAAGTATATGTATATAAAGTGTGTTACTTCCATCTGTACTGAGATCTCCCTAATCATTTTACTCCAGGGTACTCTTTCAAGCAACAGACTGTACTTTCTTGTCTTTTTGTTGGCACACATACAGAAAAGCCAGAGTCAATCTTATTCAATAACATCATCCTGAGGAATAGAATTGAAATAAAATGGTCACAAAGTATGCTGGTTATTTTGTAGCATGGGGATTTTCCCTCTTCCAGTAACCCTCTTTTTTTCTTTCTTCACAGACCAATAATTTCAAGAAATATTTGCATCTAGTTTGATGACAGAGCTGTGTTTTGAACTGTTAAATTCTTCTTTAATCACGTATCCCATTTTAAAGCTTCACGGTGTGTGCTGTGCAGACCATTTCCTTTATTAGCAGGGTTCTGCAGAACTAGTAATTCCCAGGTGAGATGTAAGAGAAAGGCAAATGAAAAACAATAAAGCCATGTAAAGATGTGCTTAAATATGTCACATACAAATGGCCTTGCACTGCATCAATGCTCTGTTGAATCCTTATACTTCTTCTTTCACAAATAACACATTGTAGTCAAAGGTCTAAATAACAAATTTAAAAATATATATATTTATCTGAACAGCCGCTGGTCTTGAGATATAAACTGGAAAAGAACAGAGATCATTTTAAAGATGAAATAACCTGGTATATTATTCCATTTTCCAGCATATACCGTTCATCTGGTTGTCGTGGGACTTGTTTTCTTTGAGAACCTTTGCACACAGCACGGTAAAAAGATGTTTCTCCAATCCATTTCATTTCAGCATTTATGTCGTTCCTGACACAATTAAGTATGCTTCTGTGTAAAATTGCTATTAGTCATTTGGTTAAGCCCTTCCATCTTGAATCGGGGTAGCATTATGCTGTAAAAACAGCAGCGTGTTCCCAGCCTCATCCCAGGTTCTCAAGGGGGAAGAGCAGCAGTTGTTGTTGTTTGAGCTCCATTCATTCTAAGCTGGTGAAAACACACCAAGGCATATGGCTGCTTGATTTAGTTAGCTTGTAAAATGATTTCAAAACTACATTTGGATGAAGATAACAAAGTAACCAAGCAATTAAATCGAGTATGGTCAATTTGAAGCACCTGATAGCGCAGACCCAGCTGTGGCGCAACATCTGGTGAAGGCTCCACAGATCAGTAAGGCAAAAAGCTGTGGATTCCACTCGCCTTTGCAGATTCGCTTGCAGAAGCATGCATAAGTAAAATGATGTTCTTTTGTGTTTGTGTGTTACGCTTGAAATGTAATGTTACATTCCCATTCAAAGGCACATTTAGAGGTAGATTCAAATAGTGGTGGCATTCAAGAGTAAAAAAAAAAAAGAATGAAAGAAAGAAAGTGTTTTCTGCCACCTGGCAAATGAAAGGGGCATTTGCTTCCTCTGATCTCACCAGCATGGCAACAGCAAGAAATGCTGGCATATAGCCCTGCTGCCTAACCTGTATTGAAAACTCAGCTGCCGCAAGATCTCAAGCTGGATTGGAGCTGACCCTCGGCGCACGTGCTTGTAATTTTTCAAGCTTATTTTACCTGAATGAGTCACCTGCCTCACCTTCAGTAACCTTTCTCTTCTCATGATATGCATTGAACTGGCTTTTTCAAAAAAAAAGAAGAAAAAAAAAGACATATCTTCATCTGCTAAGCGCATAAAAACAGATCCTCGCCGCTGCACAGTAGCAATGTTTGAGCAGAGATGAATGCAATCAATAGATGAAAGACTAAGTGAAACAAATGGGAGTTAGCGAAACAAATGGGTTTGATTTGAGGTTGGAATCTGTGTGAGTGCTGCATGGGGGCCTAAGAGACAGTAACAACTAATATTAATGGTAAACAGTGAATAAAAAGACCATAATAAGGCATGCATGATTAGATAAAGAGGAAAAGGTCACAGCAGGTTGATGCATCTGTCTCATTAGCTGCTTTATTTGTGTCCCTTCGTTTACCCTTCATTAGCTTGCCTGTTTTATCCTTTTTCCTTCTCCTCTTCTCTAAGTCTCGCCATTCATTAGGCCTGCTGCTCTCCACCGCTTCCTCTCTATGTGTTGTTTCTGAGTGTAATGGCTTCCCACAGTGTGTCTGTCTTTCGAAAATGTCACCCCACTATCCAAATAGCGTACTACTTTTGACATGAGCGCAATGTGCGGCAGACAGGGCACAGGGATTAATTTACCATGTGTGTATACCTCTGCGCCAGACAGGGGTAGAGACTGTAACTGAGGTCTATCTGACAGCAGAGACAGAGCTTTACTCATTGGATCCTTCAATTCTCCTACTGCACTTGATGTCGCAGGCAGTAAGGGAAAACGGGGAGGTGCGTGATAGACCAGGAGGTGTGAACGTAGCCCTGTGAGAAAGATAGAAAGAGGGTGAAAGGGAGGGGGTGGCAGGAGGAGATATAGGGTGGGAATATGCATGGCGTCGGGGTGAAAATAAGCAAAAGATGGATCCCAGCAAGGAGAAATGTGAAAGTCCAGCTTGCAGGGAGTTATCACTGTAATGCAACTCGGTGCCAAAAGAGGTCATGTGTGTGCTGCAGATTCATTAGTTTCAGAAGACATTAATATCCTATAATCATTACCAGTTATAGCAAAGAACATTTTGTATGTGTGAGGCTTTATTAAGCACCATTCCATAAACCTTGGGTAAAGTCGGAGATTAATGAAACTGTCTCTACAGTGTCCTGATCTGCAGTTCATTAGTCAGTGCTCTGGGAAGAAAAACTGTTTCATCAGATGTGGCTGCATTCATTTTAAATATAAGACACTCATATGTCTTTTTATTCCCTTCTTTTCAAGTTCATTTCTTCTCTGCATTTCTTCTCTGAATACATTTGGCTGGTTACATTTTTAAGTCACCTAGATAGATGTGAACTAAGTGCAATGTTCTTTTTTCTTAGAAGAATCTCGTGGCCTTTAAAAGGAACAAAACTGGGAAATAGCAAGGTCACTGACACAGAAGCAGCAAAGTCTCTTTTCATATATCAGCTATGGCAAAGGTCGAAAATCTGAAGCTGGAATGAAGTTAAGATGCTTAGATATATATATTTATTTTTTATGTTTATCAAATAGATCAACACTGTAAGCAGCAAACAAAAAAAATGATGTTCATATGGTTATGTCAGTCAGAGATCTGATGCTACACGACTGTGCCTTGCTGTGAGTTTTGACAGTCTGGCCATTTGTCATCACCATCTCAGGACACGAAACAAGAAAAAAAAGAAATGTTAATGCTACGCTCACAGCCTCCTTTTACAGCAAGTGCAGGACAAAGTGCATGACTGTGCAGGAGCTGCCAATGACTCAGCAAGTGTTTAAATAACGTGGAAAAAAGTAAGCAGTGAAAACTAGCGCTGAAGTTACTTAGCAAGTGAGATTTATTGGCTGCCACTTCTGTTCAGACATGTCATGTAATGTAAAGCATTCCGTCATAGATGACTTTTACTTTAATGCTCTTTACAGCTTCAGATGTAAACGGGGTAAAATAGCAAGTAGCGCTCAGGCACAGTCAGTTCATTTCAATATCAAGGGCAAAAAAAAGAGACAGGGGTTTTTCAGCACAATTGGCAGTAAATTGTGTGTTGCAAACATTTGCACATCATTTTGTGGGCTTGATTTAAATATTCTCATGTGCAACAGGGTCAGTCACAAAAAGTCCCCAAGTTCCCAAACCCAGTTTCTACCTTAAAGAAGATAAAGTGGAGAAGAAGGTGCAATCCGTTAATTAGAATTATTTCAGCTAGCCTGGAAAAGTCTTGATTTGCTTTTAATAACTGCTATTAAAAACAAGAACAACTTCAGGTTTCTTATCAGAACTGTAGCCAGGTGGACAAAGAGTCACAGCTCTGTTGAGCCTTGTATTCCTCTCAGCACTAATGACATCATGAATTTATCTACAAATATGGTTTTAAACATCAGAGGAAAAAAAATTAACAAGTGCCTTTCCGCTGATGTCACAGATTAAAGCTGCTCTACTTGAAGTAGAGCAGCTTTAAAAACCTCAACAGTTCATTTAGCTTAATCATCAACATGTCTGTTAGACTCCATTCCTATACATCTGCAATTATTGATACTACAGAAACTGTAAATCATTTCTTTAACAGCATACACACGATCCAGATGTTTGAGTCAATAATATACGATCCAGATGTTTGAGTCATTAATATACTGGTTTTCAGACTTTTTTTCTTTACAAAGTTTCTTTTTTAGTTTAAATGAATGATGTGATCATCTGTCGAAGATTAATTTAGTGATAGAGTTTCAGTCAGGATTTAAAGTACATCATTGCATGGAAATGTCACCAATGCAGGTTACTAATGATCTCCTCACAGCCTCATGCAACAAACTCTGTTTGTCCTGACAGATCGTCATTTGATACCACTGATCAAAACGTTTTACCATTAAGACTACAATACCCCACTGGGATTAAAGAGCACATTTTTGTGCTCATTTTGTGAATCCCAATTATCTGATAGATTCCAACATGTTAATTAAGGAATGAATTTTCCTCACACACAAAAGTCAGGTGTAGAGTTCCACAGAATTCTGTACCGAGAACAAGTAATTTTTAAAGAGTGTGTTGCTTTTGTTCCTGGCTGCCCAAACACTTCTAGTTCCCCTTTTTGCTAATCTAAGTGTCCTCTAGAGTTGTAAATTGCTGGTTTATAATTACTCACCTGCCTTTTTTTAATCATTTTTAATCAAATTTGTATCTGTGTAAAGCTTTAGTCTCAGGTTTGCAACTCTTGAGTACCAGTAGCTGAACTATGTTTGTTTTTAGCCTAGTTGCTATTTTAAAAGTATGGCAATGCAGAGCTTTCTTCAGCTTTGAGAGTACAAAAAGACTACTACTTCCAGCAAATCTGATGTCTATCCTCTTTTTTAGTCATCTATTGTCAAGATGGGGAAAAAGATTTTACTTTACTGTTCATACCAGATGGGGATAAAAATCTTCACTCTCAACCTCTCTTGCCCCATTTGAAGAGCTGATGGGGGTAGTGACTGCATGTTCACTGGTGTTCACTTCAGAACATTCCAGCTTGGTTTATCGTTCACACATGCCAAGAAAGCTGCAATTACTCCTGACACCTCCGGTGTCCAGTGGAAGTGACACCGTAGTCATTCCCCTCCTGCGATTCCAGGCTTTGAGTGCATTCCTGCCAGGCTCCAACCGCTGACCAGCCTACACAGTGGTGTACTGCTGTGGCTAGCAATGCCATCCCATACAGTGACAGTCTCCCTCTGGCCTACCACCGAGATGAAACTGCTTAAATAATCTTGGCTGAATTTGATTCTACCGCAGCTGATATCACAATCAGCGTCTTTCATTAAAACATTGTGTTTACGATAGAGGAATGTAAGGTGTTGTGGAAAGAGGACAAACATCCTAAAATCATCATTATTGGGGAGTTTATTGCTAGATCTGATGCACTTCCTTTTATTATCTCATATTATCCTTCTGGCAGCAAACTCGCAGTCATTACTGATATTTCCCCAGTCTTCTCCTCCATCTCTCAGCTCACACACCAATTGTTCACTTGGGTACCAATGACATCATAGATAAACAATCAATTAAACTCGAGTCTGTGGTAATCATGATTCAGAACATTTCATTTACAGTCTGCATGAATGGCTAAAATCCACCAGATGTAACCTTCACAAATAAGATGGTTTATACCCAATCACAAAAGGTGCTAAACAACTTAATAAAAACCTAATTTTGCAAATTAGCTTTAATTCTGACTCAGCATGACCCTGCCCTAGAAATCACTCCTGTTCAAATTGATGAGCATCTCAACCAGGGTCCCGCTGAACACTTCCCCACATATTCTCCATCTGTGAGGGTCACATTATACCGTCCTGTATACAGACTGTGATTTTCAGCTGTGTTTTGTTTACTTAATGTGAGATCTTTAATGTGCCAGCTCACAATATTGATTTCTTTTTTATTACCGAGTTCTGGCTCAGTTCAGGAAATCATGTCCAAGTGACTGAGATATGTCCCCCCCTATCTACTCCTGCTTTAATCAACCTAGGCACTCCAGCCATGTAGGTGGCATAGCTATCATTTTTAATAGCATCCATAAATGTTCACCTGTCTCTCTTGCCACATTTTCGTCTTTAGAAACTCTGGGTTTTCATTTATATGGCTAGCACCCATCTTGTGAGTTTGAATTTACACGCCACCTAAGGCTTAGTCTTTCTTCTAATTTTATTGACCTTTTCTAAGTCCTTTAATCTGAAACAGTGAGGAAAAAACAAAACATAACAGAGGACAAACACTTGACCTTGTGCTGTCCCATGCCACGTCTCTAAATAATGTTTAACTACTTCTTTTTATTGCCTGTCATCTACTATTTTCCGTACAGAAACAATCAAGCTGCATTTGCCCTCACTGTCTTCATTCCAAGTCATCCAGAAATTTGTGTGAAAACGTCTTTTACTCCTTTACCCTGATCAAATGGATCTGTTGGTCAAGGAACTGTTATACAATTTCAATAGAAAATGTAAATCTGTCTTTCATGACATGGCCTTTTAAGGCAAAACATCCCAAACACAATGCTCTCCCATGATGCTGTGATCATATGACAGATATAAAGAGGAAATGCAGAAGAGCTGAGAGTAAATGGAAGAAAAAGAAATGTATTTTGTCTTTGTATAATCTAAAAAATATAGATGTCAGCCCATTATCATAGAGTGAAACAAGCAAGGAGTACTTATTTTCTCTCTTATTTTTAAAATTTAATCTTTAGTATATGCTACAACCCCAGGGTCTTCTTTCAGACAGTACCCCCATTACCAGGCTTACCAGACCTGCTCCTACACAGCAACGAGAAGCACCCATAGACATATGAACAGTTTCTTTATCATTTCTTTAACAAATGAGAAGACATCCAGTTTTACATCAAACTTGGAACCAAAAATTATCTGTCTTTTTTAATGGGATCTCAGAGCAAGAATTCATTTCTCCACCTTTCAGCTTGACAGTATTCCCTCTAGATTTGAACTGACGACTGGTCCTCATATTTTCATTATGACCAATTTTTTGATTTGTTTTGTTTTTTGAAGCAGTTGTTAGTTTTATCTCCAAATTAAAATAACACTCGATGCTCTCAATTAATATTGCATATGAATAACAATAATGTTTTTCTAACATTATCAATCAGGTTTCTGTGCCCGGCACGACACAGAAACAGTTCTTATCAAGGTGACAAGTGATTTATTTAATTGTTGCTGACCCTGGTGTCTGCGCGATTCTGATTCTTCTAGAACTGCGTTCTACCTTTGATACACTTGACCATGACGTCATTATAAACCACCTTGAATGCAGTGATGTAATCAAGGACATCCTTGCCTGGTTTCAAGGGGGGATTTCTCCTCACCCTTACTCTGACGGTCTTCCTTGGGAGTCAGTTCTTGTTCCTCTTTTATGCTCTATTTATGTCATATACAATTATAATAATCTTTGCTGTTTTGCAGATGATACACCACTGTATGTAGCACTGACAGGTAGTAAGATAAATACAACCTCAAGTCTTATGACCTCACTCTCTGATCTTAAATGCTTGAAGTCAGTAAACTTCTTGAAGGTCAGTGACTTCAAATCTGAGGTCCTCTTGTTTGCCACCCCCAAACCTGACATGAACTTGACAAATAAAATCTGGGAAACCTGATCTTCAAAACCACTCCACCCACAAGCTGAGTGACTCAGACCTTTGTCTATACAAACAAATCACCAGCACACTACATCCATTTTTTCTGCAGCTAAGAATTAGTGTAAAAGTTAAACTTTTTTTTTTTTTTTTGCTTTTTGTTTTTGTTTTTATCTCAAGCAGACCCTGAAAAAGTTATCACAGGCTTTCATCTCATCACAACTAGACCTCTGAATAATTTAATAGTTGCTTTCATCATTACAGAAGCCACATCCTATTTGTGGGAAGACATCCATACTCAGATTAGTAAACAAATCAGACAACAATTAAACTCGAGCTTTTGTGGCCATGTGACAGTTCACCTGGCTAGATTAAGGATCAAATCATGGCAATAAATAAACTTATTGCTGTTGTGGTGCACGCATAAATGAATGCAACTCTCTTGCTTTATAGAAGCTTGTGGAAGACTTTTTTTATGCTGCAGGTATGAAGAAAGACTTCTAGAAATAGCTGAAAACAACATCTTCAATGTAAATTGAGCTGCCGTGGTCATTTTTGTCAAAATTCACTTTCTTGATCAAGGTAAAGACAAAGTAGAAGAGTGGATAAAACCTCAATTCACAGTTTGACATGAACATTTGTGTGTATACATTTTTAGTGTTGGGAAGGTTACTTTTAAAATGTATTCCACTAGAGATTACAGAATACAGGCCCCCAAATGTAGTTTGTAAAGTATTCCGTTACGTTACTCACGATTCTGAATACTTTGGATTACTTAATATATTGTCATGCTTTTAACAACTACATAAGTGTACTATTGCTGTGTGATTTATTACTGTTAATAAATGCTACTTGCCACAGAGCTAACCATGTTAGCTGGCGTTAGCTGAGGTTAGTTCATAGACTGCTTTAAGAACTGCACATGATTATTTGCAACTAGCAGGTTAATGCTAGCCATCAAGTCTAACAGTCTACAGTCTATGAACTAACCTCAGCTAACGGCAGCTAAAAATGTTAGCTCAGTAGGGCGAGTAGCCTTCAGTAATAGTAATATATCACACAGCAGTAGTACATCAAAGATACTTAAGTGGCACATAACCCAGGTAGCTACCACAACTAAAACAAGGCAGTAGCACTAGGCTAACGTTAGTTTTTTAAAAAGAAAGTACTTCTAGATGTTTCTTTAAGTTGGAGGAGGAGTCTTTTGACGCTGAGAGCGGCTTTGTTGCTGGCAGAGTAGCACTGAACGGTCATATTTCGTCCATCCCTTTCTTCTTTTTTAAATGTGAAGTGGTGTCAGAATTTCCTGCATTCCTGCCCATGCACTGCTGGCTCTGTTGTGCTGGCTTTGGGCCCATTGTGTAACTTACAGAAACTAGGACCATGGCATCATTTGAATTTGAACCTGTGGTGACATGAGCAAGAAATTGGGGTAGGAGAAGAGGCTTCAACAGAAGAAAGAGAGGGCAATCAGGGTCAGAGATCAAACTGATTCCCGAAACTGAGAGAACAGAATCAAGTAGCACAGACAACAAAGGCGCTGGTACATATATATATATAATATAATATCTTTTATTTGTCCCAGAGCATATAATGCACTAAAGGCAAAAATCTGGAAAGCCATGTTATTAATATAGATGTTTCCCTTGTTTTCTCAAGCCTAAATAAAAGCCTTGTCCTCACACATGGGCAAGTTCCTTGTAAAGATTGCTAAAAGGACATGCGATTCAGTGTTCTGTTTCCTGGCACTTTCTGATGTAAGCCCTGGACAGCAGGATTTAATATTGATGCAGGATTTCCTGCAGAAGAAAAAAATAGCAGATATATTTTAAATACATCGGGAATCATCACAGACATTTAAACAAAACTACAAAAGTGTTCTAAAGTGAAACACTGTATCATGGATACATGTGGCTTAAGTTTTTTTCTGAAAAACACACAAATGGGGAAAAAATCTTGCTGAGAATCTGTGACTCTTTTTATTCTTCCTCATAACATTCATTAATCAGCCCAACAATACTCAGGTATGATTATTTCATACAACTGAATCTATTCTTTAGCCAGCATATCAAGGACATTAGAGGACTGTTAGAGCCGTGTGTGCAGCAGAAGCGCAGTTAGGACAGTTAGGCTATAATAGTGATCTTAAGTTCTTCATGTTTTCACATGCTGCTCTCACCATTCACACTAGAAGAGCTCAAACGCTCAGCTCATCACAGGTCCTATCGTGTAGGGGGTCATGGTCACAGCTACTGACAGCCCACTGGTGTGACCAATATGACGTTTTCAGCCTGCATCCCACACTTCAGCACAGTCTGAAAGAGCTGTGATGACACGGAATAAATGCATAAAATAGGCAAGGTCAGCTAACTGTGAAAATTCACCCATATCTATGAGGAAAAATCACAAGCTCTATCCGCTTACGAAAGTACTTCTTCTCTGGCGCAAATCAAATCTGTCTTAGCATGAGAAAATTCTTGCCCAGTGTCAGGGAGGGAAAATAAGGTTTACAGGCAACCAAACTATACGCAAATGCATAGATTCCAATGTAAAACCACATTTATGATGAAAGTTTAATGAAACTTTTAAGCTCACACAACTTTATGAGTTATCAGGATGAGTGGATCCTTTTTGGACTTTTTTTTTTGCCCATCATTGCCTATTCAGCTTGTGACAGTTTTCTTGGCAGGTTCCTTTCACTCACTTTACTAAACTTTAGAAGGGAACATCCAATTGCTGTGACATTTAAGTTCAGCACAGTGTCCTCATCTGCTGGCTCATACACGGAGTGCCCATTGATCCTGAGACTTCCTGTGATCCAAGCTATTCTGCATGCTCAAAATGTAAAGGTTTTGAAAAATGTCTTCAGGAAACGAACGTTTTTTTGATCGGATCAATGTGCCCAAATTATTATGCAGAATCCATTCACATCAATGATGTTTCTCCATTTCACAGCCATAAGCTAGTTTTAGGAGTGTTAATATATGATGATATGAGAAAATTGTTTTGACACAGCTCAGCTGGTATTAAAATGTGGGTAAAAACACTTTTCACATGCTAAAACTTGTTTTGACCGACGACTTGTCCCACAGTGATAAGACCTTTCAAAGTTTACCCAAAATGTCATCTTTAAAGTTTTTCCCAGTAATCACCAGTACTGGTGCTTCTGTGTGTCACTCCATGTCACAGACATTAAAATGTTGCAGTATTGCTGATAAAACTATGATAGATACCTAGAAATCTTTTTATAGAAGAAATCAGTCTGAACAGAAATGACATTTTGGCTATGGATTGTGATCATGGGCTTGGAATGGGTGTAAAATTGATTTGGTTGCAGAACTTAAATGTGTTTTTAGCTCTGAAACTTTAATGTGGCACCGAATCTGCTGTATTTATGAAGTTACGAAGGATTAACATTGCCAAATAGCACGGAGGTAAACATTCATAATTGGTAAAATATTTATAGAGTATTTATTATGTAGAACTAAAAATTTATATCCCTTTTTAAATCCATTCATACATCAATCCACTTCCTTCTATCCAGAGCCACAGGGAGAGAAGCAGTGCACACCCAGATTGCCAGCCTGTCGCAGGGCTGACACAGAGAGACAGCCATTCACACTCACATTCAGACCTATGGACAATGTTGTATCACCAATTAACTTAATCCAACTAACTGCATGTCTCTAGATGGGGAAATGTATATACTAAAATTATTTTTTATACAAAAGTTGAGTTGATTTTGTTGTCCTTGTTTCATTGAATTAATATAAAAAAAAATTCAATCTCCAAAAAATGTTGAACTGTATATCTTAAATTGAATGAGGACCAACTGACCAGATATGAAAGGGTTTTATGATTTTAGAGATGTGTTAACTGTGCACCCTCATCAAGTAAACCGTATTGTCTGCGTGCTTGGTAATGCTTATTGATTAGAGAATGTGCTGAAATGTTAAAATCACCTCATATCCAGATGTGAAATTGTGAAAAAAAAATATATGTATTGAAACAAACTGAAATCAGCAGTCTCCTGGCAAACTTGTTTTCCACAGGTTATTGTTGTTTCATATCATGCAGTGAATTGAGCAACTCAAGTTTCAGAAGACATGTGTGCAGCTGTTGTTTGGTCTGTTGACAGTGACACGTAAATTCTATTAAGGTCTGACCTCGAGAAACTGGCCTTGCATCTTTAAGAGTGCACATTCCCACATGAAGCTAACATGTTCAGATGCTGTCAGACTGACCGAAAGATGTGCACGTCTAAAGGTGACTGATTCTAACTAGCTATTTTCTGCTTTTTCAGAGGAATGCTAAATAGACAACATTAGAGGTCATCTAACGTGCTACAAGCTCTAAAGATCAGACAGCCTAGAATGTTTAAGAAACCATTTAAAAAAGAAGAAATATACAATGTGCATTGCACTAATGGTTCATTGTTCTTGACTTGTTGTCATTGCCTTTGTAACACTATTCACTTTGGGCATTATTCTGAATAATAGGCTCTATGGTTGCTATAAGTTCCACTCCCAGCTCTTTGCAGTACAGAGTTAAAGAAACTGTAAGAGTGGTAACATTATGTAGTTGAACTGCTGTCCTGACCTTTTTCTAGTCTGCAGGGAACATGGCAATTTACAACAGAAAACAACAGTGAAAGCCATCCCGCTCTATTCTCCAGTGATGAACTTAACCAATCCATGCACCACACCTGCATTATTACAGCACGGTTCATGCCAGCCCACTGCAGCCTCGCCCTCTTAATAAAGTAATGTCTGGAGTGGCTGTGAGAGCCTTGTCTGGGAGGGTATGCAATGGGCTGGGGAGTAATGAGCAAGTCTGAGATAAATAATGGATCGCCGTCATTCACATTACAGAGGAAATGACTGTAATGGTGCTTGCAGGGTGAAAGACCTCCATCTAACACATTAACACTCGGGACAAAGACAGAGAGGAAAGGGGGGACCAAGGGAAGGAAGAGGATGAGTGGATGGCATCAATGTGTGGGAGGAGAAAGAGATCAGCACCCACAAAACACGCTGCCACTTGAGAATGGCACAAAATGAAGTGAGAAAGGAAAGAAAGGAAACGAGCACATGACTATTTTGAGGTTGAGATCGATTTAAACACCTGAAAGCTTCATTACCAATATGACATATCTGAAGGAAGTTCTCTTTCATTTTCTGATACCTTCCTTCTCCAGCCCCCCTCCCACATGTTCACCCTACCCTCCCACCGCCATGCTCTCTCACTCTCTCTATCCACTATGCTCTCCCAGGGCATTAGAAACAGAATGGTCTGAATGTGAGCCTACAATAGTGGAGATAAATGGGATTTGAAGCACAGGCTATAAGGAGTGGCAGTCATTAGACAGTAAGTGAGCCAAGCGAGTTGTTAGGACATGAGCTGTTCTAGTCGTTAGGAAGGGATGGAGGGAGAGAGAGAGATGGAGCAATGGAGGGAAGGAAGGAGGCCACTGGCTGTTTGTTCTAGGACTAAGTGCTGGATAATGAGATCAGACTGACATGACCCCCAGAGCTGAGAGAGACAGCTTTGGCATTACACCTCTCTCTCTCTCTATCCCTCTGTTTCTCAATCTTATTCTCTTTGTCTTACACATACTTTCTCTCTCTTTGTGTGCGTATCTTTCTTTGTCTTGTGCAAACTACATCTTCATCAACCAGTGGTATGTGAGCTCTAAAGCTAATAAACCACTGGCATTGTATAAATCTAAACAATAAAATAAGACTACGCTTAGGTTAAACCTTTAATTCGCTGAATGGAGGTGAGCACAGAGAAGACGTTAGTAAAAACTGTAAAGACTCAAGAGAGCAGGCAGGGAATGTGCTATTTTCAGATATTTTCAGAGGCAACAGAAGGAACTAAAATTACGGCTGCGTTATATTTTATTTCACAAGCTCGAGGCCCTCACTATACACTAAAGCACTTGTCAGATGATCAAACAGTGTCTGAAATCCATCTCCCTCAGCTTATAATTTCTATGCAATCTGACAAGCACACCCACTTCATACAATAATGGGCCAGGTGTGAAGTGAAGCTTCTATGCAATAGTCAGATTTCTTCCAGTGTTTCCCCCTCGTATAGCTCGGCAACAATGAGGAGCATGAGGCAGAGGATAACTGTCTCCTCTAAACTTCCACGGTAGCTCTCAGAAGCAAAGTCATGTAGTCATATAAAACAGGAATGCAGTACTTTTGAAGTCTGCAGCAACTTGTCCTCCACCCTACTGTGTAAAAGAAAATCCTGTAACACTTTAAAATGAAGGAATCTTCCAGGGTTTTTTCCACATTAAATTTTACAATTTACAGAAACTGTTAAAAATGATTTATGTACTGGCAGAAAATTACTGGGACATTTCCCTTTTTTTAACAGTGTTGTTTACTTCGTAAAGTGATCAAAAGGTTACTTTCAGCAGACAGATCACCATTCAACAAGGTATTAGTGTTTGGAAAGGTGAGGTACTTGGATCATAATGTTATCTCTGGACAAAGAGACGCCAGCATCTTTGCACGTTTAACTAAAAACGTAAAGTCATATCAAAGCCATGTTAGCACAACCTAAAAAATATAAATGGAAGCCGACCATACTGAAAGCGTCCTCAAAGTGTGAAAAGTGAACATAGTTGAAAAAGAAAGTCGCTTTATATAAATACTAGGTTCTGAATACTCCTATATTTCATGAATGCCCACTGTGACTATCTGCAATACTGATCTTAAGGTCTAACATTGCTAAGATGTCCTGTTTTTACAAAAAGCATTAAAAATATACTCTGTTAAATAGGATTGGTTGAGAGATTTTGATTCAGTTCAGTCATCTGAATCCTCTAAACCAATTGAGTTTTTAAGTATAGGGTGATGCTCTCCCTGTAGGCTGCAAAATTGCAGGGCACACTAATCATATGCAGTTATCCAGTGGAAGTAAATCAATATCCTCCCAAAGAAAAATCTCCAGGCTTTTTTTTTTTTTACCCCCCCCCCCCCCACAGGGAGTAAAAATTCCACCAAGTCTTACATATGTTGTCTCGTGACAATAAAAGAAAATTTTCGGGGGCAATTTTCGCCTTTACTAAAACTTGTCTATCAACCAAACTGTAGCAGCATATCTCAGTAAAGTCATCAGGCAGCTAGAAATACTATCCACAGGCAAAGAAATGACTCTAATGTAACTGTAGTACATGAAGAAATCGGGCGTGTCCCAAAGCCCCAAGCAATCTCTTCAGCCTGCAGACAGCAGTTCACCATAAGGGAACTGTTCGGGGTGAGATGTATGAGAGTTGGCATCAGCATCAGCCAAAGCTAGTACAGTCAGGCCCATTTAATTATACAGGTTTGTGTGGGTACATCATACAGGAAGTCTTAGGGAGAAGAAATGCTCCTTAAAGCAAGCCACACGTTGTTCCACAATCCTCTGGTGAGCTTGTAGGACTATTCAACATTTGATATGCTCCTATGGTATTTATATGGCTGGTAGTTAGTTTGGTAATATATTGTATAAAAACCAATACGCAGCCTCAGACTTCAGAGCGCGAGCATATGGCTGTTTCCTGGAGGCAGTACTTACCCTTGCTGAACCGACCGATGTCTAACCTGCAAAGTACCATTAAGAATGCTTCATTTTTGGCTAGAACTACCTGAGCTAGGCTTAACTGTAATTTTAAACAGCATACAATTTTCATAGAGACTCTCTAAATGGGGAGGAAAAACACAGAAAAAGTTAAGATGTTATTTGTGAAAGAGGGACTGATAGCTCATCACAGACTGTTTTTATGTTTTTCTATGTTGAATTTAAAAAAAATCCAATACTTTTACACAGGGTTTTTTTTCCCTCTGTGTGTGCACTAAAAAAGGTTATGTTGGAAAAGGTGGCAGCTGCAGGCCATTTATCCAGAAGATGATTTCTATTTTTCTTTTTTTCTTTTCTTTTTACAGTTCTGCAGCCACTTTTGTGCAAAATGAATCCAGGTGGCCATTGTTTTTGCCAAAGAACAGATAGGCAAGCTTTAGAACAGTGAATGTCTATTAATGACTGTTTGACTGACAGTTGTTTGAATGCAGCCATCATTTCTTATTTGGCAGCTGATTGATTGAGTTCTTGGATGACTAGGATGAACGCCTTTAGATTTGTGAAGTTGCTAGTGTATAATTTGTGGGCTTTGATGTCCCAGAGTAAGTAACTAAATTGCATTATATTACCTCTTTTCTAAAATCTCAAGAATAAGTTAGTTGTTAGCCTCTATTTCCACCTCTTTTGTTTTTGTGATGGGGATGCTGCTACAAGTCTTAAGTATATTATTCAGTTAGACTTGAATCATACACTTTAGACTTGTAGCAAGTCTAAACTCCAGCATGATTGCCTCAAACCCAAAAGACTTGGTTTTCAAGGTTGGACAAACATGGTTCAGACCTTGTACATTTGTAAAACCTTCATTTTTTTCTTTTAGTTTTTAGTTTTAGTTTGGTTTTAGTTTAATAATTGCACACCACTGCTATTCTCTTTTCACAAATTTCTCTGCCTTTTCAGATGAGCAACCACAGGATTGAGAGGATTGAGATGACCAGGTCAATAGAGCTGCCCGAGGACAGAAGAATTAATTACTCAAACTTTCTTATTACTGATTTCATAAATGTGTCTTTTTTTTGAGAAAGCATATGGTAGGGTACCAAGAAAATAACGGTTTTACTGCATTAGGAAGTCAGGAGTGGCAGGACATATACAAGGACAAGGAGACAGAGCAGACCGAGGGGTTTAAGATGGGGGAGGGATTAAATCCCTCGGTCTGCTCTGAGCCCCTTCTTTCTTGCATCGGTGATGGACAAGCTGAAAGATGGGGTCAAGGAGGAGTCTCCATCTGCAGTAATGTTCACAAGTGTCATTGTGATGTGTAGTGAGAGCAGAAGCAGTTTAAAGAGAGATTAGAGAGGTGATGGTATGCTCTGGAGAGAAGAGGAATGAAAATAAGTAGAAGCAAGAGAGAATGTGCTTGAATGAGAGCGAGACAGGTGAAACAGTGAAGATGCAAAGAGCACAGGTAGTGAAGGTGGATGAGTCTAAATACTGTGGGTCTAAACCATCTAAAGCAACGGAAACTGCGCAAGAGAGGTGAAAAAGCATCTCAGAGGTGATTTGTGACTGAAGGATAGCAGCAAGAGTGAAAGGAAATCTTTAAAAGACTGTTGTGAGATCTGGGCTCATGTATAGTTTGGAGACGATGGCACTAACAAAAAGACAAGAGGCTGAGCTGGAGGTGGCAGAGTTAAGGATGTTAAGATTTTCATTGGAAATGACCAGAATGACCAGGATTGGAAGTGAATATATGAGAGGGCCAGCTTAAGTTGAGCTGTTCCAAGCAGTTTGGACACGTGCAGAGGAGGAATCCTATGTTGAACAAAGGATGTTGAAGAATAAGCTGCCAGGCAGGAGGAAAACTGGGAGACCAAAAAAAGCTAAAGTTAATGGATGTAGTAAAGAATGACATGCAGAGGCGTGGTGTTGCAGACGATTCCAGGGACAGGGTGAGATGGAGAAAGATGAAGAAATATTAATGGAGCAGTGTGTGTGTGTGTGTGTGTGTGTGGGGGGGGGGGGGGGGGGGGGGGGGTTGCGCGTGTGATATATTGTTACATAAATTTTAATATTGACAGAACATAACCCCAGCAAATACAAAATGCAGGAAATTTAAATTTACTTCATTGAAAAAGGAATCTGTGCTCTCGTTAAATCATGGATTAACAGTGATTAACTGCATTTTTTTGAGAGTTTAGTTACCTTTTACTATCCACACCCAGGCCTGTTTACTACTAGGCCTGTTGAATCAACAAAACACTAGAACCTGTCTGACAAAATGAAGTAGGCTAAACGATTTCCAGAAGCAATGTGTCATGCACTGAAACTGCTGATGACATCTGTCAGTCTGAGGCTACAGACTCAAGTATTTGGGACTCCAACCAGTCACAGTGAGAGTTATTTTCCACAAATAGAGTAAACTTGAAACAGTAGTAAACCCTACCAGGTGCAGTGTTGGTAAAGTTACTTGAAAAAAGTAATCAGTAACTAATTACTGATTATTTCCCAAAAAAGTAATCCCATTACTTTACTGATGACTTATTTTCAAAGTAATTAGTTACTTAGTAACTAAGTAACTAACTTAATTACTTAGTTACTTTTTCATTTGATTACATCATATAAAATGTAATCAAATAAAAAAGTCTCTTTTTAAAACTTGTTTTATTAGTTTTAATCTTTTAGAATCAGAATCAGAATCAGAATGGGGTTTATTGCCAAATGTTGAGCAGGTTTACAACATTAGGAAATTGCTGCGGTGCTTCAGTGCAAACATAGTGTCATAAATAGCACTTAAATAGACATGGAAAAAAATAAAAGTAGGGATAAGAATTAAAAGTGCTACGTGGAAAGATATGTGCATGAGATATACATGAGATATATACATGAGAATAAGAATTAAGAGTGCTACGTTGAAAGATATATACATGAGTGCAGGTGGTGATCAGTGCCAAACATGGAATGATGCAGTGAACACAGCGTAGGGTCATGTGTTAGTGGTGGGAACAGTCATATGGTTATTGTTCATGTGTCCAACAGCAGAGGGGAAGAAACTGTTCTTATGGCGAGAGGTTCTGGTGCGAATGGACCGGAGCCTCCTGCCTGAGGGGAGCAGGTCAAACAGACTGTGTCCAGGGTGAGAAGGGTCAGCTGAGATCCGAGCTGCACGCCGCAATGTCCTGGAGGTGTACAGGTCCTGCAAAGATGGGAGTCTGCAGCCAATCACCTTCTCAGCAGAGCGCACAACACGCTGCAGTCTCTGTTTGTCCCTGATAGTGGCTCCAGCGTACCACACGGTGATGGAGGAGGTGAGGATGGACTCGATGATTGCAGTGTAGAACTGCATCGTCGTCCGTGTTGGCAGGTTGAATTTCTTCAGCTGCCTCAGGAAGTACATCCTCTGCTGGGCTTTCTTGATGACGGAGGTGATGGTGGGCTCCCACTTCAGGTCCTGGGTGATGGTGGTACCCAGGAAGCGGAATGACTCCACAGAGGTGATGGGGGTGTCAGTCAGGATGATGGGGGGGAGTGGAGCTGTGTGCTTCCTGAAGTCCACAATAATCTCCACTGTCTTCTGGGCATTCAGCACCAGGTTGTTGTGGCTGCACCAAGACACCAGACGTTCAACCTCCCTCCTGTAGGCAGACTCATCCCCGTCCGAGATGAGCCCAATAACGGTGGTGTCATCTGCAAACTTGATTAGCTTGACAGACTGGTGGGTGGAGGTGCAGCAGTTGGTGTACAGGGAGAAGAGCAGAGGAGAAAGAACACAGCCCTGAGGGGAGCCGGTGCTGATGGTCCGGGAGTCCGAGACATTCTTTCCCAGCCTCACATGCTGCTTCCTGTCCGTCAGGAAGTCAGTGATCCACCGGCAGATGGGATCAGGCACATTCATCTGGGAAAGCTTGTCTCGGAGATGGTCTGGAAGGATGGTGTTGAAGGCAGAGCTGAAGTCCACAAACAGGATCCTGGCGTAGGTTCCTGGGGAGTCCAGATGCTGCAGGATGAAGTGTAGGGCCATGTTGATGGCGTCGTCTACAGACCTGTTGGCTCTATATGCAAACTGCAGGGGGTCCAGGAGGGGGGCCGTGAGGGTCCTGAGATGGGAGAGAACTAGGCGCTCAAAAGACTTCATGACCACAGATGTCAGAGCCACGGGTCTGTAGTCATTTAGTCCAGTGATCCTAGGTTTCTTGGGGACAGGGATTATGGTGGAGGACTTGAAGCAGGCAGGCACATGACATGCCTGCAGTGAGGAGTTGAAAATGCCAGAAAACACTGGGGCCAGCTCGTTTGCACAGTGTCTGAGGGTGGCAGGAGACACGCCGTCTGGGCCGGGAGCTTTCCGAGCATTCAGGTTCTTAAACTGCTTCCTCACATCTGCTTCATGAATATGAAGAGTTGTGGTGGGAGGAGGTGGTGTGAAATCCTCTTTTGTGTGGGGTGAGGAGGGGGGTGTTGTAGGTGAACGGATTGAAGGTGGTGATGGCTCTATGGAGGGGGGAGAGGTGGGGGAATTAGTGTCCAAAGTGTCTCTATTGTTGGGGCTGTTGGAGGTGTGAAGGCTGCCTGATGGCTCGTCAAAACGGCAGTAGAAGTCGTTAAGGGTGTTGGCTAAGAGCAAGTCATCAGTGGAGTGGGGGGTTTTAGGCTTGTAGTTTGTGATATTCCTAAAACCTTTCCACACAGAGGCCGAGTCATTCTCTGAGATCTGCTGCTGCATCTTCTCAGAGTGCTGATGTTTAGCAACGTCCACTTCTTTAGTGAACCTGTACTTGGCCTCTCTGTAGCAGTCCCTGTCTCCGCTTCTGAACGCCTTTCTCTTTTCCAGCCACAGCTTTTTGAGTTTAGGAGTAAACCAGGGTTTGTCATTGTTATAACTCACCCTGGTGCGTGATGGCACAATGCTGTCCTCACAGAAGTGGATATAGGAGGTGACAGTGTCCGTAAACTCGTCCAAGCTGTTAGAAGCAGCCTTCAATGTGTCCCAGTCACATTGAACTTTATGCATCAAGCAAACATTAAATTATATGCAACATTCTCTGACTGGAAGAAATTTGTTTAACATTTAAACCTATTTTCTGCACATTCCAGCACATAAAATAAAATCGTTTTTTGTGTTTACATTCACTCTTTCAAATAGATGGACGTAAAACACAGCAGAAGACTCAAAGACTCAGCGGTCCTGTTGCTCTATTTTCACCTGCATAGCAGTTGAGCAGGCGGAGGTTTGCCCTGGTGCAGGTGTGACGCAGCGGTCAGTGGAAGGATACAGTGTTCTGGCAGTTTCTCTGTGAATTTCACATTCCAGCAGAAGCACACGGTGCTTGCTTGGACGTTTAGGGGGTTTTTTTGCTGTAAAAAGAAGTTTCCTTCCCACTCAGTGAGCAGCGGACGCTAATGTTTTTGTCACTTTTTACGGACTCAAACTCAAAGTAAGGTCAGTACTTCCACTCGTTAAACGCTGCATGGTCATACTCTCTCCTGCACTCCATATATTATCCATTTTTGATCTGCACACAGCTGTTGTCACGAACATCGCACTCGCTTACGACATTGTCATGAGACGCTCTCGCAAAAAAAAATCACGGTTTTAGTAACACGGTAACGCAGCGTGCTTACGGGAAAGTAACAGTAATCTAATTACCTTTTTTGCAATAGTAATCCCTAACTTTACTCGTTAACTGAAAAAAGTAATCGGATTACAGTAACGCGCCTGACCAGGTGTGGCCAAAATTACTCCATCTCACATCAACGACTTATCAAGGAGGTAAAAAAAGAACTGAAAACAAAATCTAAAGAACTGCAGGACTCAATTGGTTCTGTTAAGGCCAGTGTTCCTTTAACAATAAGAAAGAGACTGGGCTATTATGGTTTCACAATTACCAGACTGAAGGAGCAGACTCAGACAACTGTAGAAAGGTTTAAAAGATTTATTTACAAACTGGACTGAATAATGGACCAGCAGTAGATTTATTGAGCAGGAGCTAACTTCAACACTGATGACCAGAGAGAGTCTGCGGAGAGGGAGAGAGGCTATTAGCAAAGACCAACAGTGAAAGGGAAGCAGTAATTGCACTGTGAGTTTTTACTTTGAGTCCTTACTTGAGAGCTGACAGAGCTGCGCTGCAAGAGGGATTGCTGTGGAGCAGGTTTGAATCCAAAGGCGATGGAAAGAGTTAAGCAGAAAGTAGGTAGGCAGGTGAGTTTCAGGTAAGTCCTTTTTTTCAAGGATCAACAGGCCTAGTGTGCTGATGAGATTCTGACTGAGCTTTGGACTCCACGAGAGAAAACAGGTAAGTACTTCTGTTGGTGAGGCAGGAAATATAGGTGAGGAACAAGATAGCAGATGAGAAACAAGTGTTACAGAGCAAAACATACAAAGGCAAGAGTCAAACAAAGGGTGCCAATTTACTGTCACGGTGCAGGCAACGATTTGGCAGAGGATCACTGCCACAGCCAGTCATTTAATACTCAGCACTTGATGGAGCAATGAATTGCAGGTGTGTGAGAGCAAACCCAGGAAAGGCAGCACTGCCCAGAGGCAGAGGCAAAAATGATCTGCCCACCTGAGAGACAAAAGAAGGAAAGGGGGCAGAGAAAGAGAGAGTAGAGAAAACAGACAGAAATGGAAAAAATCATATCATGGCTTCAGGACCTGGTAGACTTTTTAATTGCAGAGTGTTAGTCTAGTGGACAGATACGTGAAAATGATGCTCTTTAATATGAATTGACGTCTTCCTCTATTATTTGCATAGACATCGTCTCACATACAGCGATTCCTGACATCTGTATATGTTAGGATGCCTGGGTCGTTGACCCAGGGTTTTTGAGTTTACGATATTATTTATACTGTCTAGTTTTTGGTTTCTTTGAGTTCTGTCTTATGGCTTATGTCTATGTCTTCTTTAGTTGCTCTGTCTCCCTTATCACCTGCATCCCCTTGTCTAGTTCGCGTCTATGTGTATCCTAAGTTCCTATATCCCCGTGTTCAGTCAGTGTTTGTGTCTGCCCTGGTCCCACGTCTCTGTTCCCTCTGTAGTGCCTGCATGTGAGTCTGTTATGTGTTTCCTGTTTTACTTTGAAAGTCTCTGTCTTATCTCAGTGTGTTCAGGTTACGCTTCCTTTTGTCTCGTCAGTTCTGATTTGCCCCAGCTGTGTTTCCCTCCTGTTATTCATTCCCTGATTGCGCCTTCTGTGTATTTAAGCCCTGTGTTTCTCTGTGTCTGTGTTGCGATCTACCGTTTTCTTAGCTGTGTGTTCTGTCATTTCTCTAGTTTAAGTTTGTTTTGAGTTTTTTTTAGTTTTGTTATATTTTGAGTATTATATTAAAGCCTTTTTTGAGTTCACGTCTGTCTCCGGAGTCTGCACCTTGGGTCCTATTCCTGCCTGCACACAGCCACACCTAACAGAAGATCGCGACCAGAACATGGACCCCGCAGACTGTTCCAACTCGGATTTTGAGGCTGAGATGAAGGGGTTGGTTGATTTGCTGGACCGCACCGCTCAGGCCGATAGCTTGCAGGCTATGGCTGTGAGACTGAGCGCGGTCGAGGCAATGATTACAACCAACCCCCGGCTTCATCAGTTCTCCGTGGACACATATCTGAGCCACACCATAGCCGCGTGGAGGGAGCATGTCAGAGCCAGTGAGCAGGCTATCTCTCTCTCCGCACCAACGCAGCAGCAGCAGACGGAGCTCGCTGTAAAGCAACTGCGTTTGCCACAGCAGGACAGTGTTTCTGCTGGAGGTTCTGGAGAACTGCTCCTGTGTGGTGAGCCGGAGGATCTGCAGCCCGGTCAGCTGGAGGCTTCGCGTCTCGGTTCGCCTGCTCCCCCTTCCCGGAGTAAACAGCGTTCACGCCACTGCCACTCCAGAACGACTGAGCATACTCCAGTTTTGGGAGAAAGTGACTGCTTAGTGTTCCGGCCAGCCCCTGTGGCTGCTGTTATGTCTAGGACTCCTTTTGTTTCTCTGGCAGATTCTCAGCCTATGACTTTTTCCGTGCCTCAGCTGGCAAAAAGAACTGGAAACAGAGTGCCACCTGCCATAACTAAGTTGGCTAAAGACCTGGGACTTGGCGTTGCAGAGCTTATGGATCAAGCTAAGGTTAGTGTTTTTCGGCCTATTATATTTTCACCTGTTTGCTCATCCGTCCAGCCGTCTGTTCCCGCTGGAGGGTCCGAGGAACCGCTTCAGCCGTCTCTTCCTGCTGGAGGGTCCGAGGAACCGCTTCAGCCGTCTCTTCCTGCTGGAGGGTCCGAGGGGCCCGTTCAGCCACCTGTCTCCGCTGGAGGGTCCGAGGAACCGCTTCAGCCACCTGTCTCCGCTGGAGGATCCGAGGGGCCCGTTCAGCCTCTTGCCTCGTCAGCTGGGGGTCCGGGAGGACCCAGCCAGCACGTCCCAGTGTCTGCTGATGGTTCTGGCGAAGCCGTTCAGCCACCACCGGCTCCACCGCCTTGTCTGGCCTCTGAGTCTGCTGCTCCGCCTGGTCCGGCCTCTGCTGCTCCGCCTGGTCCGGCCTCTGCTGCTCCGCCTGGTCCGGCCTCCGCTGCTCCGCCTGGTCCGGCCTCCTGACCTACGCCGCCGTCGGTGCCTCCCGCCCGGCCGGCCTCCTGAACTGTTTTCTGGGCTCCTGGACCATCAGCCTCCGGGCCGCCCCCCCTGACCTACCCGGGTTTGGACTGTTGTGCCGTCAGCCTCCGGGCCGGCCCCCTGAACTTTTTTGAGACTATTGCCTGGGCCTCTGCGCCTTTCGTGAGCTCTTTTGTTTGTTTGCTTTTGGACTTTGCCTGGGCCTTGGTGCTGTTGTTTTGGACTTTGTTTCTGTGTTTTGTTCTGTTGCTTTCCGGGCTCCAGTGTTTGCACTTTTTTGTTTTGTTGTTTCTGGCTCCTTGTTTTGTTTTGTTTTTTTTAGTTCTGTTATATTTTGAGTATTAAATTAAAGCCTTTTTTGAGTTCACGTCTGTCTCCGGAGTCTGCACCTTGGGTCCTATTCCTGCCTGCACACAGCCACACCTAACAGTATATTTAAATTTCTCAATTCCAATGCCAAATCCCAATTCTTTTGATTTTCATATTCATCATCATCCCGCAAGTTCAGTATTATGTTCTTTATTTGCATGTTTCACATTCAACATATGCTGCCTGCATATAACTTTACGGTCACCGAAAATTTGATACTGCAACAGTTTTTCTGTGAGAAACCCACAAATATGGAATAAAGAAATCAAAAAAGTGCCACAGGCTTGGCAGAAAATGCTTGTATGGTTGTGCACCTTTGAACTAAAGCTCAGGGCCATGACATTATATATAAAGTCTACATCTAATTTCACAAACATTCTGACTGCTTTCAATTCAGCAGCATACAGCAAACACTGGAAAAACACATGAAGGACCTGAAAGAAGAACAGAAAGTTGACTTCCTTGAAGTTCAAGCATTCAAACACCCTCCTCCAAAACCAAGGAAATCAGACAGTTCTTGGAATCACAAGGTAATATAATGGAGTAGCGTCTATGTCACTGACAAGCCTTCCAAGATCAGCAAAATGACTTTTTTTTTTTTTTTTTTTTTTTTTATAAGGATGCATTAATATAATTACCACACTCTTTTATGAGAATTATGCGTTTATATTTGCACACCATTAAAATGTTGCATAGAGATCTGCTCTTTGCACAGCACATTTTAATGGGTGGAATCAAATGGTCCAGGATTATGGTGCCAGCTGTGGTATGGGGGTAAAAGCCTCAGGGGTCAAGGAAAAGGCTTCTATTTTCAAAGAGCACTTTAGTCTAGCAGACCTAACTATGTGCAGCACCAAGGAAAGTGTCGCATGCAAGCATTCTTACACTAAAGTAACAGGCTCCATACATGTGAAGATGTCTCTTACACATGAATTTAACTTGCTGTACTGTAGTAAATCATTTGATATGATTTATGCATGCAAACACCTTTTTTTACAGTGTTGCTAGTTGTGCATATTTTGTGTTCATATTCCAGCTATTTCAAATGTACAACTGAGAGAGAGCACACTAGCAAATAACGTTTTACAGGATTTTGCAACTGCTATACCCAAGACTAAAAATATCTTATGTTTTTACATTGCATTGCTAATGCTGTTCTTTCCCTCCTTACCTGATGCTGTGATAACAGTGCTTTTCCATAGTGGAACTATGGAAAAACAACAGGACTTCAAAGTAATGTCGAACAGGTTTGCTGAGACAATCTTTGTCAAGTTTTTCTTTACTTTTTCTGTGCTTTGCTGACACACACACACACACACGCACACGCACACACGCACACACACACAAGGCTAGAAAGTGATTTGTGTAAAGAGGCTTTAACAGAAACAGGAGGGGCGCTGCTGAAACATTTCTCTCTTTCTTTTTTTTCCATCCAACTGACGAGGGATATTTGGAGAAACTGCAACTATGTTAATTTTCAAATACATGTCTGTGGAGAATTCCGCTGGAATCTTCAGCTACATGATAACCAGTGCGTGTTTCCCCACACATAGGTGCATAATAATAGGCTTCACAGAAATGTAAGCGTGTTCTTTTGAATACTTCAGACTATTTTTCTGTACAATTCGGAATCATGGTTCTGTCATGACTCATTCCATTATCTTCAGTGCTAGCTATTCTCTCAAGCCACAGTCAGTTTTACTGGTTTTCTACACGTACCAACAGTATTTCTCTCTGTGGACCCATCCTCCATTTCGCCTTTATCTTCAGGCCTGTCTTCTTACCAGAGGTGGGACCAAGTCATTGTTTTGCAAGTCTCAAGTAAGTCTCAAGTCTTTATCCTCAAGTCTCAAGTCAAGTCTCAAGTAATGTCAGGCAAGTCAGAGTCGAGTCTCAAGTCACTGGTGTAAAAGTCCGAGTCAAGTCACAAGTCTGAAACTTTGAATTTCAAGTCCTTTCGAGTCTTTAAAAAAAAAACGAAAAAAAGCATGTTGCAGTTATGCTAAATGTAAATATTAGACCATGTAATTTTTTAATCTGTGTTTTTCTCAACACATGACAAAATAGTGAACTTAGAAAATATACACAAATTGTGAAATTGCACCTCTTTAAAATGCAGCTCAATTAAACCTAGCTCCAAGAATAATTTTCACCGACAGTTCTGAGATAAGCTGCATGTTATTCTTGGATGCGGTTGTAGGACCGGCTTTGAAATCGCATGACAAAAATATCATACATAAATAAATGATATATTTTTTTAAAATATCATTTAAAAAAAAAAACTGCATCACCAACGTAGCCTTGAAAACATTTGCTAGTTAGATGAAGTCAGCTATCTCATCGTAGCATATTTATATGCATATTTATAATCATACGGTTCTTGGAGTGAGTGCATACACTCATGAAGTTTAGTAACTTCAGGTCACTGCAACAAGCCCAGGTACAGTTTCCCGACGGATGGGTGCAGGACCTTGAAATGCACCGTGTAGAACGAAAGACCATCGTACGTATCATAAGTTTACCAGTCTCACAAATTGTTGTCATAAATACACATTCCTTAACCGTTTATTAATAGGACCTTTGAGCTCAACGGTAATTAATTAGTAGTGGAAATAATTTCTGGTAGCATCACAGAAATGTAGCAGTGACAATAATACTGTATGCTGTAATCGTACTGGGCAATTAGTGATTCAAAAAACCTGTTTTATCCTGTGAATAAAAGTATATGTTTTTGTCAATGTACCATAATAACAGAAGCGAAACGCAATATTGTGTCAGGACAATTCACTATTTATGCACAATAAACAAAGGAGCATAGCGCGACCATTTCTGTTCAGCGCCAGACTTGCTTGTAACCTATATCACCAATTATGTTAACTACAACAGCAGACTGACCTTTGTGTAAATGCTTGGAGCAGACTAACCTGTGAGCTGGAGTGTTCTGGGACGTTATATTTGATCTTTGAATGGCTGCAATCCAGGCCATCCGTCGCGTCTTTGTTACTTTGGAAACATGGCTCGAACAATTTCTCTTCAACGACGTAATCCGATAACAACCGATCTCTTTACCCGTCGGCTTCCCGTGGCTGTCATGCGACCGGCTATTGCAGTTAATAATACAACAGCTTCTTGACATTTTTGTGTTTCTTTTTATCGCTGTGTGACTGATTTTAATTGAAAGCCTGCGTGCACTAGTACCTCTTGCCACGAGTTCCCAGAATCCTTTGCGGTTCTACCCGTGAATGACGTCACATTTTCAATCTCTATATAATATGCATGTTAAATTTTATATTTGGGGTAAAATATCAAGTCTTTTCAAGTAAACCGGTTCAAGTCCAATTCAAGTCCCAAGTCATTGGTGTAAAAGTTCAAGTCAAGTCACAAGTCTTAGAACATTTTTTCAAGTCAAGTCTAAAGTCATAAAATTAATGACTCGAGTCTGACTCGAGTCCAAGTCATGTGACTCGAGTCCACACCTCTGCTTCTTACCAGCCATGCTCACCTTCAGCTGCACTTACTAGCTAGACAATTTTGCCTTTTTACAATAAAGCTTTTAAATCTTCTCTCTGTGTCTGTGTGCTGTGTGTGTTTGGGTCCACCATGTTGTTTTAAAGAACAGAGACATGTGTTAAACTTCAAGATTAACACAAGTCTTTGTGAGTTTACCCTTGTGAGTGAGGTCCGAGCTGTGATTGATGAGTCAGTCAAAGTCTGTGTGTTGATGAGACGACTGTTTAACACGCACCAGCCTGAATACAGGCTGCTGTGTTTTGAATGGTATCGACTCATTCTGAATCATCTTTGGAAAAAGATGAAGCTATACATCATTTGAAAGCACAAAGCCTCACTATTTTAAAAAAAACTACACTATTCTAGGATATCAAGACCACAGCAGAAGCAGTTCACCATTTTGTAATCAAATGTACATTAGCTGAACAAAATGCTCCTGCGCTTTTAGTCCATGTAAGTATGTGGATATGGATATGTTATTTTGAGGTTGCATCTACAGTTGTTTTGTCTTGCTCATCTATCGCATAACTTCTATTCCTCTTTTTAGGCATGTGTCCGTTTAGCAGTTAATTCCTAAGGTGAGCTCCAAGATGGGTTAAAACTGCATGACAGAGGAGAGATGGGTTCTGCAGGCGAATCAACAAAGTGCCACAGCGAAGCAAAATGTGATGCGTGCTGCTGGGTTTGTGGAATCGCAGGATGGGGAAATTGAAATCAGCTGGCTTTTCTATTTGATAAAATGCATGTGAGCAATTTAGGGGAAATCTTTTGATAAAGCAGCATGGGCCTCTCCTTTTTTTCACTTAGAGGTTTTATTTCAATCACATTTTTAGCAGAATAACCCACCTCTGCCAATGAAAGGATTCACACCTAGATCAGTGTTAATGAACTGGGAAAATAGAGGGGAGTGGATGTGAAAAAAACTGGGCTTTAATGTTGAAGTGATTAAAATTGGACAAAAATAGATAATGGCACTTTTGTGGACAGTATTTCTGGCCCAAAGTGAATGAATGAATAGTTTCTATGGGCATATCAGATGGTTTGATACTAAGCGAGTTTGCACTTATATGTCCTGTCTCCTGGAGCTAGCAACTCCAGCACGACAAAAGATCTTTCTTTCTCTCTGTTATTCAGTTCTAATATGTTACACAATAAAATGGCAGTCAAATAAATAGCAGAGTGGCAGAATGGCTTGCTTTAACATTTCCAGGTGGTGAGTGAGTGCATATTCTTGCCCTTCTTCTTTCTTATAGCTGTATACTTTTGCTGCAGTGATCGTTGGGTATTTCAAACTGATACAAAAGGAACTCAACCGAATGGGAGCTTGAGGGCTTGCCGGATTCCTTCATGTACCGCAGTAGACTTACTGCTTGTTAGCCTGTTGGCCTATTAGCCTGTGCATATTACTTTCTGATTTCTGCTGCCTGACAACTTTGGAGAGACTTGGTGCAGCAGCTGCAGTTTGTTAAAGTTACAGAACTTTTAGATCCTTGAGAATCCTTTCTGGTATCGCTGTGCTGGTCTTGGCAGAATCCAATTAATAAGCTGGTTGCACAGCTTAGTGTGTGCTGTTCCTACTTGCTGCTTTGCCCTGAAGTCTGAGGCATCTTCACTGTCCTACAAATGACCTCTTGTTTCAGTTCTTGTATTAAGTCCAGTCTTTATCAGCTCTTTCTCAGATATTTTAATATTACTTACCCTTTTGAATCAACCAACCTTTCCATTTGTAACGTCGGGTTGTGTTTAGTGGTTGAGAGGAGGTGGTAAAAACACTTAGCAGGATAGTCAAAAGAATACACACTCACACTGGCACTGGGAATTCCACAGCGTGTTCTTTAATATAGCTTCTCTTCGTCAACCATATAAGCCCGGTTGAACGGCTGCAGCTTAACAAACATAGCGCACAGTGTTCGTACAACCCATAACGTTGCAAAACAAAGGTGTCTGGAGAGGTAAAACATGAAATCCGTCCCTCCTCATGCACTAGTGTGCAAACACATGTCCGCACAATCACACACAGAGCAGTGGCGCATACCGATGACAACATTAACCCTCGACTTGGGTTGTCTTACCACTATACCACTGTGACTGTTACACATTGAACTGCTTCTTTTTCCTCTCCATTTACAAATTCACCTGCTGCAGCAAGATATTCTCATGGCAGGTTATTGTGCTTTGGATTCAGTAGGGACCCTCCAGAAATAGGCTTACATGTTTAATCTCTTAGTCACAGTCCCCCTTTTTTCCCAGCAGGTGTGTTCGGTTAATCTTTTTATATGACTGACTGGTTGGAATCCTTAAATCATTAAGATTCTTGGTGTCAGCAACTTTCATGTCCCAGCTTGGCACTTTAAAACACTATATCTGAAGGCTGGAAGGGTGCATGTGTTTCTTGAGCTTCAAAGCCTCAGTTTGAGCTTAATCACCTGTCTGATTATGTCAAGATACTGCACATAGCACGCTTGAATAATCAGTGTATATAGTGTGTATATATATAGTGTGTGTGTGTGTGTGTGTGTGTGTGTGTGTGTGTGTGTGTGTGTGTGTGTGTGTGTGTGTGTGTGTGTGTGTGTGTGTGTGTGTGTGTGTGTGCTGTTCTTTTTATTATTATTTGGAATGGGCTTCTCTATTTTGAGAAGTTCTGTTGATTTGTTCTGGAACTGTTTTGTTTTTGTGGAAGCTTCAAAATCAGCTTCTTTTAGGTTTGTTTTCTAGTTTGGGAGATAGTACAGAACCTCATTGTGTTGCTTCATCTGAAAAGAAGATTAGACATAGAAGGGAGCATGAAGAAAATTCTCTTTTTGGAAGAATACGCTTCAGAACTGAATTAGATTGTGCCTGTATTAACACATATCCTCTTCTGGCTTTTCCTTGACAAGCTTGTTTTTTCTTGTCTATATTTTATACTATACATCTCTTGAACAACTATTTGTCAGTGGTATTAGTCAATGAGTCTCTACAAGGTTTCCATGACACATCCCTCAGTTTGACTGTTCCATTTCTAATTGGTTCTTTCTACCAGAAAGAAATGGCACACATGGATTCACAGATGAGCAGTGAATATTGTAGGAAAGATTCTACAACAAACTGTGTGCACTGTATCCTGTGTCAGCATAAAAAAAGCTGAGTTGAGTTTTCAGGAAACAGATACAGCAGTACTATCTAGTCTGAGCACAGTACACATAAGTATTCATGGGTGGCTCCCACTTGAGCTCATCAGCTGTATCCTATATCACCAGCACGTGAGTCAGGTTTCCAGTAGGCAGGCTCAGTAGTCCCAACACATATTGATTAGAAGCACCTGAATGAGGACAGTCTGCAACTTTCAGTACCATCTGTTCACTAAGAGTTTTCAAATACCACTGAAATGTGTAAGAAATTTTTTTTTTCAGTAATATACCATTCATACTAAATTATACTAGATTGAGATATGTGAATATGCTTGTGTAGCTTACAGAGCTCCTCTGCCAAACCTTAATAAGCATATACTTTGTGACAAATAAATAACAGACTAAAATTATTAGCTCTCTCTCCACTCAGTTTCTCATTTCATAGCTGGACTCCAAGTCCACAAGTTTTGAGTCCCATGGATGGACTCCAAAATCCACAAATTTGGGCTGCTGCAGGCAACATTAGTCCATGTTCTGCTCAGTGAGCTCAGTTTTCCTTCTGCAGTTCTCCTTCTGCTTAGAATGGCCATCCAGCTTGCAGTGGATCTAAAGAGAACAAGGACTACAGTCAAAAGCTGTAGTCTAAGACGCCAGAGTTGGAGTCCATCTGGTGCTGATCTAGAGACTCACTGAAGAGGCAGCTAAATGATACAAAGGACCACAATAACAGCAACCTGCCCACCCAAGGTGAACATGTAAAGGAAAGGGCCTGGGCTAGATGCTTAGCAATGACTTAACTGTCAAAATAAGAGCAAGCAGATTATCCAATAATAAGTCAGTTGCAGATGGTGTCATTCTCTCAGAGGGCTTAAAAAAAATCCAAATTTAGTTGCCAAATGTACTTGGGTGGCCGTTGATAAACCTGGGTGGCTGCCCAAGTGCAGACTGTGTGTGGGAAACTATTGGGCTCATGATGGACAGTAAAAAAGATCCAATTTGATGCAGCAGTATTTAATGTGTCATTTATTTTTCCTTTCCTCTTCTTCTTCTTCTTCTTCTTCAGTGTCAAAACCTGCTGTTACCCACAATGCAACTTGACTGCTAACTGTCTGTTCAGAGATTTGTTTGTGCTATGCTTGTGTCAGCTAATGCAGCCTTAAGCTGCTAGCCTCAAGCGGAGATGAGGAACGGGTTACAGATGGTAAACTCACATTTTTTTGTCTTTGTCAAACTTCTAGTCTTCACGCTCAACCAACATAACTTAAGGCAATTGAGAAGACTTCATGAAGCTCCCTCTGGGGCCACAAAAGGCTTTAAAGAAGTTTTTTTTTCTCCCCACATTTGCAGTAGCATTCACTGAGACCTGTAAACAGCCTTTGATGTACAAAATTGTCGAATTTTCCCTTTAAACCCTGTGATGAAAACATGCGTCACCGCCCACACCGGTAAGAGGAAGCAACACTGTGTCAAAGTAACTGTTTCACCATGGAGTCACTTTGTAACATTAAATTAACATTACGACCACTGGCAATGTGGAAGCGTGGTGATGTTTATACTGCAAGTCATGGGAATAAGGGGCAAATCAACCTGCTTTGATTAGACGCCACCCACAAAAATGCCCCACAAAAAAAAAAAGAAAAAGCTTCCATAAATGACTGCTACTAATAAGCACATGAAATCAATTTATTTCGTATCTGAACTGTAATGAAAAGATCATACTGGTGATGCGGAAAATATCTGGCAAAACAACAGATGTGAGTGAGCAGAGAGTGTTAAATTCAGCCCTTTAGTTTCCCCTCACTAAGATCTGCAGGTGCTCTTGGAGGAACCGCAGAGACCACGGCAAATCGCAGAGTATCTTGCCTGGATACAGCTGAGCTCTAGGCTGGGGTCAAAACCTGGCAGGTGGTGTTCCACAGCTGCCCCAAAACATCACTCTCAGTTGAGCCATAACAGAGACCGGCAGATGGACTGTTGATTTGTATTGTTGATTTTAATCTACCACACTTTTGCATTTACCCACCTAACCCAACTGTTCAATAATTACAAAAGGTTGTATTTAAAGTGTTTAAGTGCAGTGATCTCTTCATGGGTCTAGATGACAAATGCATGAAGAGTACTGCATAGTAAAAAACACCATTGAATTACCAGAAACCTATTTCAAACTCTGCTTATAGGACTTATAGGTTATCCCAATTCTATACTGTGTGCCTCGTGGTAACACTGAGGCTTGTTAACGTCTGCCAGTCTAGACAATGATTGTTTGTCTATAACCTTTGGCAAGCAGTTCTTACAATGCTTCACATTGTGATTAGGCCCTGTTTCTTCACTGGAGACGTGCTCCAAGTGGAGTGAAGATACTTTGTGACAAAGGCATTTGAGGAAGAGGTGAAGACCCCAGAAAACAGCATTTATCTTGTTGATAAACCTGTTGCCCTCCAGTACAGCCAGGATGCCCTTCAGAAACTGTTATCTAGAATAAAAACCCTTGCTGAGATTTCAGGCTGTTTGGGTCCCTCACTCTCTTGTTTTACCATGGATTGAGGAACTGGACTGAAGTAATAGGAACTCTGTGATTTTGAAAATTGGTCTGTCAAGGTACCCATTTAAGACCCCACTTAATGCCCCTGCATTTGAGGTTTGAATTTTTTCCCTTCACTTCCATCAAAGCATATTGTAACAGGAAGCTCTGGGCAACAGCTATTTCCTGGCTTATTCATTAATGGGTGGAGTCAAAACTCTCTTTGTCAGCAGCAGCACCTAAACTGTAATTGTGAGAAATAGTTGGCTGTAAAAGCTGCAAGTGGAAGCCAAGAAAAGAAGAACAACAAGTGACGTTAAAAAGCATCCTGCAAACTCACCAACCTCCACCCGCCAAAAAAAAAGACATCTTCCTCAGCAAAAGCTGTCCCAGCACCTACTGGCAGCAATAAACCACTCACCACCTAAAATCTTAAAAGACAACCAGGGTTTGACAGAAAAGCCGTTGTCCACCTTCACACGTGGAGATTACACTTTAAGCATATTCATTGCAGTCACAAGGTGCGTTAGGTGTAAAGCACTTAGTCATTTGGTGTCAGCAGCCACACAGGCAGGAAGTGTAACTGAGAGTCGCTGTAACTTTAGAGGCATGCTGTTTAAGAAAATTGAGATGTTTCTTTGAGACCTCTGTCCATTAGGTCTTTGAGAGTGTCGTATTTTCATGTACCCCGCCAAACTGAGACGATGTAATGATTTATAATACAAATGTAATGTATTTTAATAGAATACACATTCTCTGCTAGTTTAGTATTTCAGTCTTACTCAAATTAAAAGTACAAAGACCATAAGCAAATGCAAATATATTTCCATGGTTTACATATCCATTTGTTTAACAGTTTAGCCAGCATTGGTCCTTTGTGCATAGCAGCTCTTTTGGGTCAGTTACGTCCAGAGGTTAATGGTTTCCTGTGAAGTTAAATATAATTTTCGTTGCACTATAGCAGGGTATGTCAGGATTTGCAGTGCCAAGGGCCAACTGTTACTGAATGTTATTATGGCTAAATGCTGTCCATTTAATCTTCAGTGTTCCTGTTAATTATTCCCATATTAGTTAATTAGTTTTGCTTTTAAAACTATGAAATGAAGCAAACAACTAATATTTTGTCAACATCAACAATTACAGTTTTATAATCACTAGTACTGTTTAAGAGTTAAAAAACAGGTATAAAAGCTATAAAAAGGCAAACAAGTACAAATATAAACCAAATATCTGATCTTTAACAACCAAAGAAACTGTTAAAGCTTCCCCAAGACGTGTAATAAAATTCCAGAGTCCATCAAGCCCATCAGGCTTATCTCTGCCTTGGACAATTAGAGCAGCATGTTCCACTGATAGCGAGTCAATAAAGTCTTTATGCCTGTTCTCCATACTGAAACAGTTTGGTTTTCATCGTTTTCAGGTCAATAAAATGATCCATTTGGCTGATAAAATAGCCAGTGCTCTATGCACACTTTTCGATTTTGCCTCTGTCATTTTCATATCGAGGTCTGACAAATTTTCTGTAATATTTATTCTGAACAGCTCAACAGGAGGGCAAGGCTATACCCTCTACTTCACAGCCATGCCAACACAATTGGGATGATGTATAAGCAGTTTTTGTCAAAAGGAAGGTTGTGATGTAGTGATGTAGGCCGTGTGTACTACATTTAGTTGAAAGCTCTTGAAATCGTTCCATATTTTGTAGTATTTCCGAGCGCTGTATCCCGCTCTGTTATTATTATGGATATACCCGAGTCACATTCCCATTGCAATTCAGCTGTTCTCTGAAGTTAAATATAATTTTCATGCACTGTGTACTGTAAGGACTATTACTGAGTGTTATTAAGACTAATGAACAAGGTCGCTGCTAATTCTTGTCACTAGCATCAGATGATTTGAAACTATAAAATTAAAAACAAGCAGGGGACGTTTTCTCAGAGTTCATGACCACCATCAATGTCAACATCATCATCATCATCAAGCAGCTAATGTACAGTCATGTAATGGCTTTTGAGGTCATTGCGTTATTAAAAGCCTACATCTGAGCATATTTCATCAACACCAAATAATTAGTGAAAAATGAATATTGACTCTAATATTTCTTGGAGATTGAAATGGTAACGTGTTTCAAATGAATGTTACAGTTCCCATGCCTCAGCTGCTCTACTGTGGTCCAACATAATGGAAAGACAATTTACCAGTTTATATCAAAAAGAACTGCTATATCAGTGTCTAGATTATAAATGAATAACAAAACTGATTTCTCCTCCCCTTCTCAGAGTTTGTAGTCTACACATACTCCCCGACCCCTGGACTGGTTAAGAATGAGTTTCTGTCTCTTTTCCACCCTCGTTTTTGTTTGTTTTTTTCTAGAAATCCTGATTCATTCGCACCTTTTTAACTTTCTTCGTGTTTCTGTCTAGACTGTTGCATCCTAATTTTCTGTGTCTTATCCCTGCATGCACCCTCTGCAAATATAAAGAGCTCCGGTCACAATGTTAATTACATTAAGTTTCTGATTGATGAATGTTATCAGAAAGCACTTTCATGAGCTACTTTTAAGCTAAGTGTTTTAAAGGAAAACTGTAGGTTTTCCCACTAAGCTAAGATAAGATAAGATAAGATAGAACTTTATTAATCCCTCGGGTGGGTTCCTCTGGGAAATTCGACTTCCAAAAAAAGCACAGCAACGACCGAAGTTACAGTTACAGAATTGTTATATATATATATAGAGAGAGAGAGAGGAGTTAAACAGTTTGATGGCGTGTGGGACAAAGGAGTTTTTAAGTCTGTTAGTTCTTGTCTTGGGGAGAAGCAACCTGTCACTGAACAGACTCTTCTGATTGTTTATGGCCGTGTGCAGAGGATGCCCAGCATTGTCCATAATTCCCATCAGTTTCTTTAATGTCCTTTTCTCTGCCACTGTCACCAGAGTGTCCAGCTTCATGCCGACCACAGAGCTAGCCTTCCTGATCAGTTTCTCCAGCCTGGATGAGTCCCTCTTTGCTGTGCTGCTCCCCCAGCACACCACAGCATAGAAAAGTACTCCAGCAACCACCAACTGGTAAAACATCCTCAGGAGCTTCCTGCAGATGTTAAAAGACCTCAGCCTCCTGAGGAAGTACAGTCGGCTTTGGGCTTTTTTATACAGGTGCTCTGTGTAGCCCTGCCCGGTACAGTTACCAAAACATCACAGGACCTTCCAGTGGTTTCTTCTCCCTGACAGTCTGTGTATTGATTCAATTACCTGAAAGTCATGTCAGTGTTTGTTACTGCCACTCTCCCTCCTTCATTTCACAATGTTAGCTTTGTCCACGTTACCCACACACGGTCTCCCATGCTCCCTGGTTGTCAGTCTCGTTTTCTGTCCGTCCAGGTCTCTGTGCGTTGAGAGCCTCTCTTCCTTTCCTCTCATGTCGACATCTTACATTCATTACCACATGGCCTTGGCTCAGTCTGCTCTCTCCCCTTCTGTGGTGCTCAATTACTCTGTCTTCCTGGGGCAAGCACTGGTGTCAAGCTACTGTAATGACTTTCTGATTATCTGTCTTTATGTGATGAATGAGATGGAAATGTACCACCGCGGCCAAACGGGGGCTGGCGCCAGGCCAAGCTGCCACACCACAGTACGGGTGAATGCGAGGGGGGGGGGGGGGGGGGGGGGGGGGGGCACAAAGAAAATAAACATTAGATTATAATGATGCAACTCTTGTTGTGTTTGCCACTCAAACCAAAGGAGCCTCGCTCGATTTCGGGATTTCAATCGCTCTGATCAGACTTATTGTTTAGGAGTGAACTTGCGAAACCGCGGCTTGTGCCCATCCAGTGATTAAATAATCAGCTGGCTTGTGAGGATGAGATAAAGACAGGATGCAGGATGCCGGTGACACATGGCCATAACCTCTGCCTGAGTGGGCGTGCTCTGTGAGAAGATGCAACTGTGCGGAATTCACCCAAAGACATTAAAACACACCCATCAATGGCAAAATCATTCTCCGTTTTAACATCTAAAACTGGGTGGCTTCTGTGATGTAAAGCGATTGTTGATGCTTGACTTGACCTTCTAAAACTCTCCTATTGATTTTCTCCTTTTTCCCCCAGATGAGTGTTGATGCCTGCTCAGCCTCTAATGTGCTGGAGGTGAAAAATGAGGTTGACGTAGACATGGTTAACCATAATGCGAAGGTGGATGCCACCCGATAGCAGCCAGACACCTGAGATAGCAGGCCTAAGTCCAGCTCGCCACTCACCCCCCTCTCCGGTTCTATTATTCATCCCTCTTTCAAATGCCTTTTATGCTGCTCAATTACCCCTCCAGCGGCCCAGTGTGGACACTGTAATGACATTCTGATTATCAGTCTGTAAATGAGAAATGAAATGAGTGTGTGATGCCGTGCCAGGGGAAGAATGGAACGGCGAGGAGCCTTTCAAAAATGGAGGCTGTGGAGGAGAGAAAGGGGCGGGGGGTGAACAGAGGGAGGGATGAGTGCGGCACTCTGGTGATCATCGACAAGACGATAAAAAGAGGAAACATTTTGTAACACGCTGCAAATGTATGAAATTACACTTTAGAATTTAATTGCCCCCTTATTCAAGGCTTCACTGTGCTCACCAACAATGCAAGGAGAACCTTTATGTTTCCAAACAATCAGTCGAGTAGAAAGGAGTCGTGTTGCAATTGAAAACGCGTCCAATCGTTTCAGGGCGAGCTTAAATACCAGATATCCTCTTCACGTGGTGAATTGGGTTGAATGGAGAAGTAAAATTCGGCGCTTGCACCATTTACAACCACGATATGATATGAAGGTAGTATAGCTAAAATGCTCGTAAGAAGAAGAAGACTGCCATCTCCTCAAGATAAAACACTGTCGAGGCAAATTTAACACTCCAACTAAAAAAGCCCATGTCAGAGTTTACTCTGGGAATTTGTAAATGAGGATTACAGGCACACCTTGCTGTACTCCAACGGTGAATGGCGGCGAGTTTAATGAAAAATAAATGTTGATTCAAGTCGGCTGAAGTGAAGGATCCTTTGAGAATTATTATACTGTGTGATACCATGTTAAAAGTGTGATTTTCAAAGCCCCTGTTCTTGTCCTTTGAAAACCAGCATAACTGTCTGGTTCTGGCTCACATGACTAGAAAGTTGTCTGTCCACTTGGCGTTTTATTGCTCCATGAAATGCCTTTCAGTAGCAATTACCCAAAGTTGTTCTTGTCCAGGTTTATCTGGCAATAAAATGCAACTCTGGGCCATCTCTGTGTTCATTAGATCAGCAATCTAACTGGCCCACTAAACTACAGTCACTTCATGCTGGAGAGTCTCTCTCATTTCAGCCCAATCAACAGAAATGCTCTGCAGCCCCAGACTGCTGTTTAATAGGATATTAACATCCTGATCAATCACCTTAATTGATATTTTTTAGGCATTAACGCTCTCAAACTCTAACAGATGTAATTGTCAGATAGGGAGTGGGATCCCCATTGGCAGTAATTGGGCCATTATGGATGCAGGCATGACTGAGAGATTTAGAATGCCAATGACATAGGAGATAGATAGAGCCTGGGCCTTTGTGGGTGGATCTGTATATCACTCATGCTTGGGCACCAGAGGATTGTCTGCTAAAAGGCTGGTCTAAATTAGCCAGGGATGCACTTAGATGTGATTTTAACAATCCTGCGCAAGTGTGCACAAACGCGTGTGCAAACAAATCTGCAATGCCTGTATTTTCTCTCAAGTGCACTGGGGTTTCAGCTCAAAAAGTTCCCCGTGTGTGAGCGGCAATGGTGCCATATGGCGTCCTGTGTTGACTGCATTAAGGTTGTGTGTTGCGCCATTAGAGCCAGGAGCCAAGGGGTGACTTTGGCATCTTCATTAATCCTGGCTAAATTCCGTGTGCCGGAGGAGCCCGTTTCCTTGAGCGCCTGCTGACGCTAGCACAATGTCACAGCTCACTCAGTCACTGCTTCTTCTCCCTTTGGTGCAAAGTAGGAGTAGAGGGACCAATTGTTTGCAAAATACCTTTCATTACTCCATTGGCTGAGAGCATTTGAAGTGAATTTGTGTGAATTATTGCCCATAGCTGAGTTTATGATGAGAAATTTCTGTAAGTGCACTTCGAAGACGGCTTTATCCAAGCGTGGAAGAAAGCGCTGAGAAAGGACTGCGCAGGCTAAGTGGGAAAATCACATGATGTAACATTTTCCCTCTTCTTAAATATTATCTGTGTTCCTCCTAAGGAATAAAATCTGTGAAAGCAGCCTTGTGCACATACAGGTGACTAATTAACAATATTCCCTCAGTTTAGTTGGAGAACGCTGATCGGGATGACTGGGAAGACCATAGCATACAATATATGTTTGTCAAACAACTATAAAGTGACGCACTCATGGCTTATGCATGTGTGCAACAGCTTCCTTGACCATCCGGTTAGGACAGAAGTGTTTCATCATGCGATAAATCTGATCGTTAAGGTCACCTTTGTATTGATTTGAAGTCACATGTCTCCTCAAGACAACAAAACTTCAGATCCCATCGTGATTAAGCATCAAACCATCTGCACATGTCTGTAAAGAAGAAACAAAATGTATGAAAACAGAACTGATCAAACTCTCCTTTTCACATATCTGAAAAATATATACATACAAGGTCCATGACCAGTACGAGTGTTTCATTGATGTCCAGAAATGTTCTATTTGTGTTAGAAAAGATCTAGTAAGCATTGAGCATCTTGGCTGGCCATGAAAAGTCCTCACACTTTGTGGCATAAGACTCTGATAATAGGTAACATGCTTAATATGTGGAAGAGAAAAAAATACGACCTGGAGATTTTTTGTGTGTGTGACAAGTAATAATAGGTGCAACACACATCTTGTTTCCATAACAACAGGCTGCTAATTTCTTTTACCTGTTGCCTTGTTACAGGCATGTTAGATTTTTTTGACGATGTTTAATTATTACAACAACAAGTTTCTCCGCTGGCACTTTTCTCCACGTTTATTATTCTTAGGGGGAAAATGAAACCCAGCTTGTCCATTGTTAAGATTGATTGGTTGCCAAAAAGCATTTAGCGGCACTCACATTTGTTACAGAGGCCACATTCTCAGCATTACCATATGCTGCTGCTACCTGTAGGTTTTTGTGAGGCAGCAGCAGTTAAACATAGCCTGAAGCAACAGCTGTATGTATTTGATATTTACAGAGCAGCACCTGCTGAAAATCCTTATTTTTTTCTGACCTCAACCAGCTAATCCTACCTTTCTGCAGTGATGTAGATGTACTCAAGGCTGGACTGGGACAAAAAATCGGCCCGGGCATTTTGACTAGAGACCGGCCCACCAGGATAAAGATTGAAAATGTGACGTCATTCTGGGGTAAAACCGCAAAGGATTCTGGGAACTTGTGGCAAGAGGTACTAGCGCACGCAGGCTTTCAAAAAAAAAGAAACACAAAAAATGGCAAGAAGCTGTTGTATTATTAACTGCAATAGCCGGTCGCATGACAGCCACGGGAAGCCGACGGGTAAAGAGATCGTTTTTTTGTTTTTTTTATTGGATTACGTCGTTGAAGAGAAATTTTTTAAGCCATGTTTCCAAAGTAAGAGCCGACAGATGGTCTGGATATACCAAATATAACGTCTCAGAACACTCCAGCTCACATGTTAGTCTGCTCCAAGCATTCCCACAAAGGTCAGTGTTTTGTAGTAGTTAATACGTCATTTTTCTTAACATAATTGGTGATATAGGTTACAAATAAGTCTGGCGCTGAACAGAAATTGTCGCGCTATGCTCCTTTATTTATTATGAATAAATAGTAAATTGTCCTGACACAATATTGTGTTTCGCTTCTGTTATTACCATGGTACATTGACAAAAACATATACTTTTATTCACAGGATAAAACAGTTGTTTTGTATCACTAATTGTCCATTGCGATTACAACATACAATATTATTGTCACTGCTACATTTCTGTAATGCTACCAGAAATTATTTCCATTACTAATTAATTACGGTTGAGCTCAAAGGTTATATTAATAAACGGTTAATGAATGTGTATTTATGACGACGATTTGTGAGACTGGTAAACTTATGATACGTACGATGGTCTTTCGTTCTACACGGTGCATTTCAAGGTCCTGCACCCATCCGTCGGTAAACTGTACCTGGGCTTGTTGCAGTGACCTGAAGTTACTAAACTTCATGAGTGTATGCACTCACTCCAAGAACCGTATAATTATAAATATGAGCGTGGTGAAAGTTGGGCAGCACGCTAACGTCTTTTGTCCCTCTGTGTGCTCGTAAGGGTCTGACCCTTTCACTCCTTTGATTTTTTCCTCGTATCTTTTCTTGGTCTTTTCGTCGAGTCTGTCTTTGTACGGACCGGCATTGTTCTCCTTTTGTTTTGTACATTCCTTTTTTGTGCGGCAAAGAAAAAGCAAGAAGGTATTGGAACCGGAGAATGAACGTTTTGTGGTGCTGCAAATGCTTGCATTTGATGCGGTACTTGGATTGTTTTGCCATGAGTTCCTGGCATGCAATGTGCGAAAATCACCTGATTGCTAAACAAGGGGGAGGGTGCATCCGGCCTCCTCGGCTGTAATTGGTCCAGCCCAGAGTCGATCATAACCAATTGGCCAATCCAACACCTTTCATTATATATACCCTTCCTAAAAAAAAAAAAAAAAAAAAAAAAAAAAAAAAAAAATCCATCGGCCCATAAAATCAAAATATCGCCAGCGGCCCACCGGGCAAATGCCCGGTATGCCCGATGGCCAGTCCAGCTATGGATGTACTCCAGGGTTTGCCAGTACATTATAGCAAAGCTGGTGGGTGTGGTCAAAGGGACAGGAGTCTTGCACTCTTGTACTATGAATCATTTAAAAGTGTACCCACTCAGTTATTAGGTTTTTGTAAAAAGAATCATGCATACCACTTGCAGTGAGTGAAGTCAGACTAGGCCCTATTAGGGAGATCAGGTCCCTCCTATGTCACTGCAAACTTTGCACATCGCCACTGCTGTAATCTAAATTTTGTCAGCCCTCATGGCCCCCCACTGTCCTGGGTCCCAGAGCAGTCACCTGCCTTGCCTAGTGACAAGCAGCAAAACACTGCTGGGTGCAGGGTTAATTCAACTGACACCTGACATGTTACACTCACATACATATACACATTTTTTTAAATCACCAATTAATCTAACACAGATGTCTTTGGACAGTGGGAGAAAACTGGAACCCAAATACAAAATCCTTGCAAGCACAAGGAGAACATCCAAATTCCACAGAGAGCGGCCCAAGCTAACGAGCAAACCTACAGCCTTCATGCTGTGGGGCAAAAACTACAAATAACAGATACAAATTGTTTTTTATCCCCTAATTATTTTTACTAGGAATTAATTTCATATCACTTCGGTAAATGTAATTTTCATTTACTTAGGAGGTAGCACTCACTAATATTATTTGATCGTGGATAGATAGATAGATAGATAGATAGATAGATAGATAGATAGATAGATAGATAGATAGATAGATAGATAGATAGATAGATAGATAGATAGATAGATAGATAGATAGATAGATAGATAGATAGATAGATAGATAGATAGATAGATAGATAGATAGATAGATAGATAGATAGATAGATAGATAGGAGCAGTTTTCTGTGTCCATTAGTAAAAGTTTCTTCTGAGTTGTGGAATGTAAGAAATTCTGTAGTGTTCTGCAAAATAATAATTATTATTATTATTATTATTTCATTAAAAAACATAGCACACATAACCTGCAAACTTCGTTGTACACTTTTTTTTATATTTATTTATATGTATTAGCTCTTATCGCGATTGACACAAGCCATTTTTAATTTCGTCATATTATATCTGTCTCTATGTTATACTGATTACACACAACAGTATTTTACTTTCAGTCCTGCTGGTGTATTTTCTTTTTTGTCTCCGTTTTTTTTTAACTAAGCCCACTATGCTATGGCCCTTTTGACTGAGCAGGAAAGCTGCTCCAAACAGAGCCATTACACAAGGTCAATTGTATTTGTCAGAATGCATCTGACGGAACCTATCACATTATCTCATTGTTTCTGCTTTAGGGCTTGTGCATCTGTTCAAGTAGCAAATGAGCCTAGAAAAGAAGACAGTGCTGACAGTTTTCCTCTCGCCGTATTCAGGTCACACTGTCTGGTAGTTAGATAGGCAGATCAGACTGCTTCAGCGCCAGAGGAGATTCCTCTGTCTGGAACATCATTTTTTAGCATATTATCAGTTGATGCTAGACTATATTCAGAGTATTCTATGTATAATGTGTTTCCTGAATTTCAAATCTGTATGTATTTTGTGTCACGGCAGATAAAACGAGAATTGCGACTGCAGAGGGTGGACTTTATATAGCCTGCATTGTTTTCATGACATTGTTTTGAGCACATGAGACCTTTTCGGCATTTTACTTCATCGTTTTTGATTTAGATGTTCTGCAGCTACGACTGCCAAATATTTTCCTCATGCTGGTGATTTCTAGAAAACCACTAATGACTGAGGAGGAAAGTCAAGGAACTCAAAATCCAATTTTTTAATATTTTTAAAATTTATTTATTAATGAAGGTTTTTCAGGGAAAGAAATGACCTGATGGTGAAGCTGGAGGTCGGGGGAAGATGTCAAGTCAAACTTATTACAAATTTATCAAGTGGAAAACATGAATGTTTATACCAAGTTTCGTGTCAGTAGGTCAAAAGTTTTTCACACTTTTCTCTTGAAATCATGAGCGTGAACCATGCAGTGGCACTGGTGGAAAGCCGGACTGACTTGATGTTTTGGTACCACAAATCCCTGTAAAAATGTTTGTGTCAATCCGTCACATAGACGGGGAAAAAAACTGGAGTACTACCAAAGTCAGTGGGATTTATCCACTGGGGAGTGTTCCAAATTTCATGGCAATCCATCCAGACTTAGTGTGGACCAAATTGGTGGACTGACCATCTGACAGCCTGACATTGCCTAAAAAGTTGAAAAAGGAACTCTGATAGAGACAAGAAAGAGACAAGAGCCACGATCGATGAATCAAACAGATACTCTGCCCACATTACCTACAATCTGGTGCTTTTGAGAAAGTTTTAATATGGAGAATACTGACGCAAGCTAATCCGTCGTTGATTGAATAAAGCATTTTTCAGATATTACAGCGTGGACAAAGACCCCGAAATCTGAGTAGAATTAAATAAGTGACTTTTAATTCTTACCTTTAACATAAACGTAATAACAGGTCTCACTATTGGGCCGTGTCAACAATGGCGCTGTGTCTCTGTAGTGTTTTGGATACGCTTTGAGCAAAACTCCAGTGTGAAGTTGCACTTCTTTGTCAGCACAGAGAACTTTGTGAGAATACATCTGAGATAAGCGCATTTGTCTGACTGAGGGCATTCTTTTGGAGATGGGCAGAGTGCTGTCTGACTTTGCACATTTGTCTTCTGCACTGAGGCACATCAGCAGTTCATCTTGATAACGGAAAGGGCTATGCGAGCGGATTTGGCGAAATAACCTTTTGTGAATATAAAATGAAAAACAGAGCATGGGTGGGTGAGTGTAGGGGTGAAAATAAAAAGAAGAAGCGGAAGTAGTTGCATCATTTTATCAGATTTCCATCATATATAACATCTTACCGGAAAGCCTTTTGTAGCATTAACCTGTGCGATGGTTTACCAATTTAGTAGCAATTAGCTTGCTGGTAGGCTGCACTTTTCTTTTCTTTGTTTTGGTTTTTTTTAATCTATTTAATTTTTTCTGGATAGTAAACATCCCTTTTATATCTGTTTATATTTAAGTTGTTTGTACCATTAGAAATTCCAGATTTTAGCGCTATTCTAAATTGTCTGTTTCAACATCTGTAGCATTAAATCGAGCTGCTGGAGCACACATACCTTTTAAGAAGAGCTGGTGAAAAGCAAAATACAATATCAAACGGGAATGTCAAAATGTTGAGATTACACATGACTCGTATGAAAATTAAATTTATTAATAAAGAAAACAAAAGTGAAATATAACATTAGTTCATCAGTAGTACATGTGACAAAACACAAAATAATTGTGGAAAAGCCTGTGATCATATCGGCTAATATTCCTAGGAAACACAGCAATTCCTACTTGTTTGAAAGAACTGGGAATGCCTATGTTGTCAAAACATTTACACTGATAGGATGAACGTCTTCTTGTCCCACGTACAGTGGGGCAAAAAAGTATTTAGTCAGCCACCGATTGTGCAAGTTCCCCCACTTAAAATGATGACAGAGGTCAGTAATTTGCACCAGAGGTACACTTCAACTGTGAGAGACAGAATGTGAAAAAAAAATCCATGAATCCACATGGTAGGATTTGTAAAGAATTTATTCGTAAATTAGGGTGGAAAATAAGTATTTGGTCACCTCAAACAAGGAAAATCTCTGGCTCTCACAGACCTGTAACGTCTTCTGTAAGAAGCTTTTCTGTCCACCACTCGTTACCTGTATGAATGACACCTGTTTGGACTCATCATCTGTATAAAAGACACCTGTCCACAGCCTCAAACAGTCAGACTCCAAACTCCGCCATGGCCAAGACCAAAGAGCTTTCGAAGGACACCAGGAAAAGTATTGTAGACCTGCACCAGACTGGGAAGAGTGAATCTACAATAGGCAAGCAGCTTGGTGTGAAAAAATCAACTGTGGGAGCAATCATCAGAAAATGGAAGACATACAAGACCACTGATAATCTCCCTCGATCTGGGGCTCCACGCAAGATCTCATCCCGTGGGGTCAAAATGATCATGAGAACGGTGAGCAAAGATCCCAGAACCACACGGGGGGACCTGGTGAATGACCTGCAGAGAGCTGGGACCAAAGTAACAAAGGTCACCATCAGTAACACACTACAACGGCAGGGAATCAAATCCCGCAGTGCCAGACGTGTTCCGCTGCTGAAGCCAGTGCATGTCCAGGCCCGTCTGAAGTTTGCCAGAGAGCACATGGATGATACAGCAGAGGATTGGGAGAATGTCATGTGGTCAGATGAAACCAAAGTAGAACTTTTTGGTATAAACTCAACTCGTCGTGTTTGGAGGAAGACGAATACTGAGTTGCATCCCAAGAACACCATACCTACTGTGAAGCATGGGGGTGGAAACATCATGCTATGGGGCTGTTTTTCTGCCAAGGGGACAGGACGACTGATCCGTGTTAAGGACAGAATGAATGGGGCCATGTATCGTGAGATTTTGAGCCAAAACCTCCTTCCATCAGTGAGAACTTTGAAGATGAAACGAGGCTGGGTCTTCCAACATGACAATGATCCAAAACACACCACCCGGGCAACAACTCCTTTGTTGCCCGGGCGGTAAGAAGCATTTGAAAGTCCTGGAGTGGCCTAGCCAGTCTCCAGACCTCAACCCCATAGAAAATCTGTGGCGGGAGTTGAAAGTCCGTGTTGCTCGGCGACAGCCCCAAAACATCACTGCTCTCGAGAAGATCTGCATGGAGGAATGGGCCAAAATACCAGCTACTGTGTGTGCAAACCTGGTAAAGACCTATAGTAAACGTTTGACCTCTGTTATTGCCAACAAAGGTTATGTTACAAAGTATTGAGTTGTATTTTTGTTATTGACCAAATACTTATTTTTCACCTTGATTTACGAATAAATTCTTTACAAATCCTACCATGTGGATTCATGGATTTTTTTTTTTTCACATTCTGTCTCTCACAGTTGAAGTGTACCTCTGGTGCAAATTACTGACCTCTGTCATCATTTTAGGTGGGGGAACTTGCACAATCGGTGGCTGACTAAATACTTTTTTTGCCCCACTGTAGGTTAGGGCAACTTTTGCAAACTTAAACAGACACAGTCAACTGTGCCCAAAACTACCTGACAAATATTGTCGCACTCTCTCAGAGATGTTCTTCCCATGTGTCACAGTACACAACCACGTCATCTAAATAAACTGCAAAACCCTCCAATTTATGCACCATTTTGCTCATTCGAATGTGCTTGCTGCATTAAGCACTCCAAATGGCATGGTGGTCTAAGAATGTAGGCTTGATGGTGTTACAAAAAGCACAGATTTCTCTGGCTCTTTCAGAAATGGAAACCAGACAATAAGCCTTAAGAATGTCAAAAGATAAATTTCACACCCCCACTGCAGACGCAGATGTGAGTGAGAAATTCTGTTGTTCTTTCTGAGAAATCCTTTTACAGGTAAATACAGTGTAAGTTGCAGCTGTGATAGCCATAGTTTTCTGTCATATGACCGACTCACTAACGTGGCGACTCTCCCAGAGCTCCAGTTTGTTAACATCTGCATGTATCTTGTAAAGAATCGCTCACTTTACGCTGCTGCCAGTTGCCAGACAGCTGCGTGTATTTTTGATCTGGATGGGTAAAAAATGCCACCACATGGGAGGTGAAGAACAAAAAATTGTTCATTGTTAAAGCAAAGGTAAGCACTGCTATAAATCCTACGTTTTGTTGACTTGGACTTTTAAGCTGTAGGGTCGCAAAAGTTCAAGTAGCATTTATTTGTCTTATTATTGTAGTGCTGTAACAATGAAGTTGATGAATGTCAGGTAAATGTTTCCTACAGTTTAAATGAGTTGCCACTCTCTTCTTCACAACCTGGGTCACTGTGGAGAAGCAGGAATTATTGTGATTTCACCTGTGAGGCAAGGTTAAGAGAAGTGTGATCACATGTTGGTGCCGTACCATCCTTCAGGCAGCTGTAAATAAACACTGATCAGTGCATCTGATAGCACAACTATCTGCTATTTTAATTAAGTTAAAGTCGGAAACGTTCAAAGGAAGGCTTTTTTTAAACCTTCACATTCATCTCCCAGGGCCTCGCTGTCAGTGTGATGTTCTAGATGTCTTTTGTGCCATCTACCATGGTACCAACAGTTTTCCTGAAACTTCACCCACCCATCCATCCATCGATGTTCTGCTGCTTGTAGTGGTCTGTGTCCTGGAGGAAGCAGTTTAATCTGAAAGGTAAAGAATCCCTGGCCACCTTCTCCAGCTCATCTAGAGGATACTGAAGTGTTCCCAAGCCAGCCTTGAGACATTATCTCTCTACCGTGTCCTTAATCTAGCCTGGGTCCTTCTCTCATTATGACATGCCTGTAACACTTCATTCAGGAGGCATCCTTGTCAGATACACAAACCACATCAACTGGCTCCTTTTGATGTGGAGGAATAGCTGTTCTACTCCAAGGCCCTCTCAAACGACAGAGCTCCTCACCCTATCTCTAAGAGGGAGCTCCTTGTACCTTGTATCCATAATTTCGTTCTTTTGGTCAGGACCCACAGCTCGTGGCCATAGGTGAGGGTAAGAACATAAGTCTGCACCACAACAGATTGGTGATTTTATCACTGCTGAGGCTCCGTCTGTCAACCTCCCACTCCGCTCTGCTCTCACTCTTGAAAAAGACCCTAAGACACTATTCTATGCCCCTAAAGCCAGTCTTAGCAACCAGGGATCAGACAACTAGAGCCTCTGCCCCTGATTGCCAACCAATCCAAAAGGCACCCTGCAACTTTAAGTTAGAGTCACCATTTTTGACACAATGGAAGAGATTCCTGCATGCATTACAAATGAGAAAATACAAGCTGTCAGATTGAGACTTCCAAGGAGCATTTTAAAAGTAGCTGTAAGGAGATGGCATCAAGAGAATAGAAGCCGGATTTAAATCTTTTTTTATTTTATTTGTATGAATGTTTGTTGATTTCTGCAGAAGTGTTTGAGTTTAACTTTTCCACAATTTCAAATTTCTGTCTTTCAGCATTAACACGCTGACATGGCTCAGAGCAGTGGACGTATGATAACAGCTAATGGTAACGTTTTGTTTTTGTGAGAATCTTGACGTCAGAAAAAGATGCTGGGTTTACATTAAAATCACTCTTGCTTTTTTTTTAGTTTATTCAACCACTAGCCATTTAAACTTTAAGAGGTTTTTGCTGCTCAGGCAGATCTGATCCGATATGCTCGTGTCGGTTTTACATCACAATCCACTGTAAGCAAAACGCCACATTCAGAGATACGCATTATGATCGCTGAGGAAAAGGACAAAATAAGGGGATTGTGTTTTAGATTTTGGGATTCTACAGACATACTGGGATTAAATATTGAAGTTTGGAAATATTTTCCATAGCATGTTCTCTTTAAAAATTCTGTCAAAGATGCAGTGCAGTGTATGATTGACAAAAGAGTGGCAAAAAAACTGAAATTGTCCTCTAAGTGTTTTATCAGTGCATCCAAGATCTCTATTTTCCATGTGAATAGGACAGTGAAGTGGCTAGATGGAACATGCAATGGAAAGAACCTGTGAGTGGGACTCTAAGAGGCCAAATGGAACCCTCTTCAGCCAATTAGTCCTGGAGGGTGCAGTACAGTTAATCCCCATGGTAACACGGATGAAGGGCACAGTACTACATCCTCCTGCTCCTTTTCCGTCCCCAGCTTTTCATGTGAAAATGTATTCCATTGTCTCGATCTCCTGAAAAAAACAGAAATACCATTTCAGATGAGATGATGGAGAGACTCGCTAGTACACGGACTTTGTTTACCTGTTTACTAATTTAACATGTTTTCAAGAAGTTGTAAAATGTACTTTGTCTGTTGTGGAGGAAAGAAATGATTCAGAGATACATTAGCACATGAATTAAAATGAGACAGTTCCATTAGCATGATTGTCTCAACATCCTGCCATACAAGACCTGCAAGATAGATGGGCTTTGGAACCCAAAAAAAAACAAAAAAACAAGAATGAGTCATGGGTTATTCATACCTGTTTTGGGCACAGTAAAGAGGTTAAACTCACAGTGGTGCCAAGCTACAAAAGGATCTATGTGGACCATCAACCCTCATTTGACCACAAGTTAGAGCTTGGCATTGAGTGATAGAAAGTGTACATAGTAGCGGGGTGGGAGTGGGGATTATCTCAGGCAACATTTATGAACACTGAAAAGTGCATATAAAGCAGTTCTCATCATTATTTATGATTAATTGTAATTTGGAGTGATAATGGCCGTGGCAAAAATTGTCTTTTTGACATCACAAGAAAGCATAATATGTGAAGAATTCACATTTGCATTTCTAACTATATTAATGTTACCAGTGTCTCATATGGTTTGCTGGTATTTTGCAGTTTTGAGTTTTGGAAACAAACAATTTTAACATTATGGATTATAAATGATTTCTCACCTGGTTTTCTCAACTCACTCAGTCCAACTTTTTATATACAAATTCAAAATAGGTGAGGGGAAAATGTTAAATATATCAGTTTTAACAAATTAATCAGCTTTTTAGCTACATTTACTCTTTGTGTTTGTCACATAGCAAGTGCGACAAAGCATCTCTTCCCCATGCACTTGCTTACAGTGTATTTGCCTCTTCACCACACTCCTCACCAGCCACCAAAGCAATTTTTTTGCCTCACCTTGTCTCTCCAGACATGTTTTTTTGCCACATATGGCAGATACTTTTCACACTTGGTAGACACTTCTTGCTCAAGTGTGAGATATTTTCAGTTGTGATGGCAACTACTTCCTACTACTATGGATTGCACCTGTCGCCAGCTCTACTTGAGATGAGCCGATTCATATCTGTATGTAGGCTGTATAATGCCAGGGCTGGGGAAAAAGGGGTGGCCCTCACAAGTATGATACTTTTTGAATTCAAGCCAGTACTGTATTAGTGTACATATTTTACAAGCATGGCCATGTTTTGTGTGAGATGCACTTTAAAACTTTATTATTATCCCTCATTGTGCAAAATTACATGAGCGTAAGACTCAGAATTAGACCCCTTTCATCATCCCGGCTTTCCTGGGATGAGAAAAATCTAGTATTCATAGTAGTACTCATATTGCCTAGCCTAATCATATTTGAACTCTTCAGTTTGTTATCAACGTAAAATGTAGCCTACACATTTTTTGGTTGTTTAATTTTAGAAAAAATACATCTAACTCCACCTTTGCAACCTATAGGCTACAGATGACTCTTTTTTACCTAGCCCATTTGAGGTGAGGGCATACTTAAAAAATCTACAAGGAATTAAAGGTGAGTGGTCTATTCATCACTTGCTATTAGTGCAGACACCCCTTTCTGCTTGTGTCTGGCACAGCAGGTTAAAAGGCAGTTAAGGCCTAAGCAAAATAATGACAACCTTTTTCTATAATGGTATTTGCGTGTGTGTGCCCCGATTTCAGTGCGTGTATCTGAGAGAGTAAATGTAAGCCTGTTCACGTGCTCTTATTTATGTTTGTGTGCACGCATGTGCTAACCAGTGGTACAAGATGACCACGCCAAAGTACAAGAAGCAATTATACCCCGGGCTCCCGCTTAGCGGAATTTAGCTGTTGTGAATGTGGACTTTTAAGAGAGCCTGGGGTGATCCAGCAATTGGAGCATGAGACGGAAATGGTGTGAGACGGATGAAAAACAGGAGCGCAAAGATAGGTGTGTAAGTGAAAACGCTCAATCTGGAAGAGCGAGGAAGTGCTATAATAGCTGCAGAGCGAGGCAATCTTATGGAGTTGAATGGTGTTGAAAGTGCCAAGACGGAACGGTAAAAACGGTGGTTAGCCTGGGATGAATGCTACAGTGAGGCAGAGGTCACATGCAGGAAGATAGAAGCATCTAACTAACGTGGGTAGTCTGCTCACATCTGCCCCGAGCGTGAGCTGATGGCGAATTTGTGAGGGCTGCTGATTTCCTCTATCTTACCTCACCTACCTTCCTCTATTTGTGCTCCTCAGATGCAGTCAGAATGGGTCATTGACACCTGAACACCAAAAAGAGTCTACAAAGGTCACGCCAAACTTCCCAACGCCAGCTGCAGCACAAACGTAGGTGTGTGAGGGCAGAACATTGGAAGAACAGAAGGTCCAACATTCAAAATGTCAGATCAAAGCTTGCTTGCAGCAGGGCAGAGGATAAAAAGATTGTGGCCTTGATCTTGGAGGCACACAAGCCAAACCACATGCTTGCACATGCACACTGCAACAGGAAGCCAAATGGATGTATTGCTGCCAAACTGTTCATCCAGATGGTTCGAAACAGGGGCGCTAAATTAAAAGTTTTCTTTATAAAATCACACTTTATGGAATCTGAGGGGACAGGATGAGTGGGTATTGTACTTAAGGTTTTCTTTTTGTTAGAACAAATCACAAATCTGCCTTAAAGCTATGAAGCATCTCTATCCAGGTCATAAAAAACTTAGACTTCACCAGTGTGGATCTGCACCCAATAAAAGAGCAAATCAAGTAGGAATAGGTAGGTGTCCTTTTTTTTTACTCAGAAGCAAAATAACGCCTGTATTGTTAACTCTAGATCAGAAATACTTAAATACCTTTACCTTTGGTGACAAGAAAAAACAAATAAAGGTGACATCTGAAAATCTATAGCATCCTATACAGGTATCCAGTCTTCCACTATTAAAGCTATTCCTAGGAGACAGGCAAATGCCCCACTAGTTGCTCCTAAGAGATAATGAGCTGCTTAGTGCTGAGTGAGATGTTTGCAGGGCCAGAGGGCTGGGATTGGAGCTGCTTCAGTGGCTCTGTATGGAGAGGGCCGGTGCTCGGCTCTAAATTAGTGAGCCTTCTGGATCAATGTGGGTTGTAATTAGCTGGTATTGATCCCAGACAGATCAGCCACTACAGTAGGCCACAGCCAAGCACCTCTCAACGTCCATCAAGTTCCATCCCCACAGCACAGCAGCACAGCCTCAGATCACTCTGAGAGCAAACAAATAATATCAGCCAGCACACTCAGCTCCTGGTAAGTGCACTAAAGATACTGTTGGACATTTCAGGATTCACTTACATATTCCATTAGTGCACTGCACAATGCATCTTTTTGATTCAGTGTTTTATCTTGCTTTCCATTAAATCTTATAGATTACATTATGTGCTTGCGTAAGATGCAGAGGGGGAAAAAACGGGCCAAATCTTGGATCTTATCCTGATGCATCACCCATAAATCAGCTGTCATTAGTCGCCAGAACTGCGGACAACACCAGAGATGATGACATGCAATCTGGCATTTGGAAAAAGAGAGATCATCTTCTCGAAACGATCACAATCAAGGGTTTTTTTAAAGATATCTCATCAAACCGAAGCAAGCGATTTTGCTAATTTCACAAATGCTAATGGTCTAGGCCCCCTCATTAGAAATGTGATGTGTGGGGGTTTTTTTCCTCTCTTTTTTTCCCCCGTGCTCAAACGAAGCTTCACAGGGTGGCCCTGAAGTGATTGGCAACAACAAGCCTTCATCTAAATAGGAATCTTTTCAGATTACCCCTCATTTTTACCCATTTTAAGAAATTGTCACCGACACTTGTAGAAAGTTTCCTATTCTCTTTCTCTCTTGCCTGAATTTGTAATCACAATAAAATATATTGCCTGTAATTAGAATGGGCCTGCCTGTCAGAGATATGAAGCAGAATTCAAAGCCTGAATTATTTAAGTCTATTAAACAAATGCAATTCAAACAAAGGCAAGAGAACTGTGAAATGTGGTCAAAATTACACTCTTCACGTTCTAATTTCTCTTCAAGAGCCACTGTCTAAGGACCTTGTACTTTCACGCCTAATAGACTTGAAATTTCTCCCCGTGTAAGTTAGAAATGATCATGCTCAAATCGTTTCATTGAGCATGCTTCAAAGAACAGTAATGGCAGCATTAAAGATTCAAACCTGTCCACTCTGTTAAGGGAGGGTTTATGAAAAACCAGCTTCAATCTCACAGGGACATTCATCCTTGTGAGGTGTATAATTAACAGTGTTGACCTTTTCAAACAAACAATTTCTCTATTTAGAAATGCTGCTGAGTAAAGATGGTCCTCACCCGAGGGAGGAAATAAAGTCAGGCTCCAGCAGGAAAACAGTGGGATAGAAATAATGTGGCAGAATATTCTCAGTCATCCAGGTCATAGGATATGAGGAAGTTCAAGTAGAAAACAGGATGACTTGTTTGTTCTTGAGAGCCTTTCACCTCTCATATAAGAGTAACCATCAGCTCCAGTGATAGCAGTAATGATGCCATTTGGATGTGTTGTTTTATTTAAAAGCAGTTCAGACTTTGGCCAACTTCGGTGTCGAACATGAATAATTGCCTTTGCCTCCATCCAGTTCTGGCCTCAAGCTTATTGAACTACTAGAATATCCAATTTCATCCAGTCCAAATGTCCTTTTTGCTGCAGTCTGGCTTGGTTAGATTCAATATTGCGGTGATGTGAGCAATTCCAAGCCCAAATGAATCTCCCAGCACAAGCCCATCTCAGAAAAGATGTTTCCAGAGATTGAAGCACGGGGATACCAGGTGGAAGAGTACTGGTGCAAAGTGAGTGAGAGTAATTTGCACTCTGTAGGTTAAACCAAACTTTTCTCTGATATACAAAAATAGACTCTCGAATCAGCAAGAAAAAAAAGGTGAGCGATTTTCTCAGATGTTTTAGGTTTGGAGTCGTTGTGTGTGTTTTCCTTTGGTTGTTTTTCTTCTGCTTAGACTGGATTAAAAGGGACATTATTTCAAAACCATCTACCAACAAGTGTAGCTACAGCTCTTTGCAGGGCTGATGAACCTTGGCTTAAACTTTTACAAGAAACAAAGAACATCTAAACAAAAACCCACAACTATTACCGTGGGAAAACACACAAGAGTGACTACAATCATTGCTATGCTTAGCCAAACTTTAACTGACCAAAACACTGCAAAAGCGTACTACACAGAGGTCCCCAGGATCAGCTTCAAAGCTACTTGTTGTTTTTAAATATGTTCGGCATTAAAAAAAAGATTCTCAGCCCTCATAAACACGAGGATATAACTTTGAGTAAAATGCAACTGAAGTATATAAAGTCAAAGTTTTATTTATTCAAATAATTGATCATTAAATTATAATTAAAAAGGAACATATATTTTGTATAAACTGCACACATATGAGTCAAGTACATAACATTTGACTAGATTTCTACAAAAATTTAGAGTTTACATTAAACTTACCAAAAATACATGGAAATTTCATATTTGGTCAAATAACTCAAAGTCAGATTTTGGGCTTTTTTTTACTGCAGATTGCTAGCATTCTGAAATATGTGAAATATTACTGATCATACGGTATATATTTTTGTTCAGTTGCACACTATCTGGTTAATTAACCAGTTAACTGATTTGCAGTTGAAATGTTTAAAACTAGACTCCAAAAGGATTTGTTTTTCCGCCTACATTGTTTAAATAAAGTTTCTGTGTACTTTAATATGATTATGTTTATTTTACATAAAAAGTAAAAATGAAATTAGCCAACAAAATACTGCTTTATATAAAAAAAAATGTTGTTTTTTTTTATCTTGCCATGATATGTTAGTGTCATTCAGATGGCCCTGCCTGGATGACTGTGTTTGAGATTCTAGCTGTGTTGCGTCCTATAGTGTCCACTTGAGTCAGTGCTCAGACTCAGAGATGTGTCAGTGGCTCCGATGCGGCTTGTCAGGCATGCTCTAGCTTCTGGCCAGCCTGGTCCAGCCAGGCCCAACCCTTCTCACCCTCCTGGGACCATCTACAGACAGCCATCACAACCCTGGTCTCTCTCTGTCTCTCATCCTCTCATCACCCTTCTCCTTGTCCCTCAATTCACACCACTGGAGTGTGAACATCAGGATTAGGTAAATGACAGGACGAATCCAAAGTTGACTAGGCAAATGTCCTTTGGGTCTGTCTTTTATCCTGATATGTGGACTTTGGAAAGAATGCCAATCTTTCTTCTTCTTTTTTTTTTTTTTTGCCCCCGGAGTTAAAAACTGAGTAGTTTGTTATTGCTCTGTGTTTGCATTTGATTAATCAATTTCCATCAATTTTACCATCAGCCGCATCAATAAACTTTAAAGATTTTTCTTACACTCTGAGGCCAATCAGGGAGCTTCTCCTCATAGAGACCAGGAAATAGAGACACGCTAGATTTACCCACATCACTTAATGTCATTACCACCGGAGGGGAAGCTGTCAAAATGAAGATGAGCTTCACTGCATTACACCTTCATTGCTCAGGGTGCTCTCATGTGTAAGGTATACACTCCAAAACAAAGCAGCTACTATTCACACATTCACAGCATTCCATTTTCACGAGCCGCCTTTCACTCGCTTCTATTCAGTTCACTAATTTCAGGAAATGAGTGAAAGCCAAATGACGAAAATGAAAAGTGTTGGGCCTGTCACGTTAGATCGGCTCCAAGTTTTGCAAGTTTCACTGCATTCCTCCTGCATTTGGTCTCGTGTTGAAACCGTCTGTACCGTAAACCTTCACTCATCTGCCCTGTCTGTATGTGTGCTCTAGAGTCCCAGGAGACGCTTATTACCCAGTCATTAGTTTAGTTTCATCTACAGAGAAAGACTGTTGAAAGCCTGATAAACCTTTGACTCTTTTATACTCCTGTATGGAATTTGGCTGCCCTGTGCTACTTTGTTTCTTTGCCAGAATGGCTATTTCAGCCATTATAACAATAGTAAATTGCAGCGAGGGAACCAGTGCATGGATTGGAGTTTATTCATTAGCGCTCAATATGTGTTATGGAGGGCTACTGAAAATAGAGAACCTGTCAGGCATAAAAAGGGCATGTGGCTGTTCTTTTCTTGCTCAAAACTGCATTTGTGCCTTCAGCAAAACAAAATGGCAAAAAGATGTGATTTGTTGGGTCATTTGTCCCTTTATTGCAAATGGCTACTGCAACAATTTAGCTGGAGACATTGCAAACGTAAGCTGTAATATCGTCAGCTAAATGGTTATAAATAATTTTTCAAACTTTGGAGTTATATAGTGCTATCGTGTAGGCTTTTGTCTGGTAGATAGAGACCTCATTTGTGCCAGGGTTTGAAATGACTTTATTTTCTTTTTTTCCCCAATACTGTCCAAAAGTCTTCAATACGTCAGATGTTTCCATTCTTATGCATCACACATTAGACTATGAATGCAGTGAACGAACACACAGAACAGTTAACATATAATATGTTTGTCTCTTGTGGGATCTACTAACATATCCTCTCTCTTCAGTCAAAGGCCACTCCATTTTCCTGGTCAGTGAACAACAAGCTTAAACTTTAGCTATGTTAGTCATGATTGCCTAAAATAAAGACTTCCTTCATGTTACAGAGTTCTCTTATGACTACCACATACACAGTTTTAAATCAGTGGCTGCCTTACATGCATGAGACAACATGTGAGTCCAGGACAGGAAAAATGTCAGCTGAGTCTGCCAGCATCACCCCTGTTCCTGTGTCAGCAGATATTTTCCCCTCTCTTTGAGTCAAAAACAGCTAACATGCCCCCTGTTACAGAGTTGACTCTTGACTCAGCAGATATTTCCTCTATCCCTGAATGTGACTACAAGTCAGTTGACACAATTGCTCTAGCCCTGAGTCAGCTGATGTCCCAGTCATCGCCCAGAGTTTTTCTCCCTAATTTATCTACACTACAAAACCCCATCCTGATTCTGAACCTGTTCAAGAGTTGTTTATTGTACATTTGAAGGGTGACAAATATGGATCCCGAACCACAGCAGTTATAGCCAAGGCTGATTTGCAATGCCTATACCAAGATTCACCTTTAGATACAGCTGTTAAAGTTAACCTTTAGTCCAAGGAACATCTGTCTGCCCTGCCAACTGCTCTGGTTTTCTGCCTTCTGGCTCTCCCTCATCGAGCACAGCCCTCCAGTATCTTTTTTGCTTCACTCTGAGGGCCCAACTCAACGACCATCCACTTGCTGGACCCGCCCGAGATGTCCCAAGTTGACCACTATTTGCCCTGACTCTTAGCTATCTCCAGCCCCCAAAACGGTCATGCCTGTCGGTCTCGCCTCTGGGCTGTCTTGCTGTCGTAAAAAAGAAGAAACGTGACGTTCCACTCAGCTAGAAATTATGCCCACATCACACCAGTTTTAGCCAACCTACACTGGCTCCCTGTTAATTATTGTGTCAATTTCAAAATTATTTTGCTTAGCTTTAAAATTTTAAATAATTTGGCTCCCAGCTATCTATGAGAACTCCTTCATTTGTATATCCCTAATAAGGCACTTAGATCTTCCAATCAAATGCTCCTGACGCAACTGAGGTGTTGTCTGAAGTCCAGAGGTGATCGGGCCTTTGCTGTCGTAGCTCCCAGACTCTGGAATAACCTCCCTCCTTATATTCGTTCCTCCGAGTCCATCCAGTCTTTTAAATTGCATCTTAAAACTTATTATTTAGTCTGGCTTTTGATTCTAACTAGTATGTTATTTTGTGGCTAGTTTTTGTCTCAAACAATTGTAATATTGTTTCCTACCCTCCTTTTAACTGTTTCTTTTTTATTCTGTCTTATGCTGTTGCTCTTACCGACTGTGAAGCACTTTGGTCAACTTTGTTGTATTATTATGTGCTATAGAAATAAATTTTCATTTGATTTGAGCTAAGGTCAAAAATAAGTATACAAAGGATGATGATGAATGCCAGTTTCATTCTAAGACCAACAAATACTTTACTGAAGCAGATTATAGATTCTTGTTGGTTGACCAGCAAGAATCCATTGAACCCAACCTGTCTTGACTCAATATTTGTTGGTTGTGGTGCAAAGGTCAACTGTCTCTTCACTTTTCAAATCTGAATCCAAAAGAACACAGATGAGTTGCAGTATACATGCAGCATGATCCTGGAGCTGTCAGAAGTACAGAAATGATATGATGTATTCATTTTAATATTTACCGATGTCTCACAGTGAGTTTCTGAGATCTAGTGGAATCTATGCCATGAAGAACTGAAGTTATGCTAAAAGCAAAGGAAGCCCCCACTTAGAAATACTATGTTGTCAAGTGCTTGGCGTGTGAATATGCATATACAGTATTTGTTTATGAAGGCACAAAACAGTAAAAAATAATATGTGCCAAACATCTGTTTCTTTATCACAAGATGGGAACACTGTTGACGTGTAATGTAATTAAGATTTAAAGAATACTCTGGCAATTACCTGTCTAATGGGGCGTTTATCAGCCCTCATTCTCCAAGCTGTCTGTCTTACAGGCTGGCTCACTGAGAGGCACGCAGATGGATATGAAAGCACTTTCAATATACAAAGGAGAGAAAGGAGAGGCTTTAGCAGGACAGTCGTCTTACCGCGAGAAGTGCTTGGCCCAGCTGACGCTGACTCTACACTCTACGCTTCTTGTTGTCATGGAGGAGAAAGAGCAAGCATTTCCCAAAGTAGGAGAAGCTGTTGATCGCCTCGCCAACTCCTCGCCAACAAACTACCTGTTTCTGGCACTCAAGCATAAACGGTAAAAAGAGGGCACCACCAGCAGTAGGAGCGTAACCACATGGAACAATTCATATTCAGTGATGCAGTGAGGTGGGTGGTGGGGGTGGGGGCTTTACCTTTTCCATCTCCAGTGACACCTGAAAGACACCCTGCAGTGTTGCCCTGACAACAGTTATGAACCTGCTTGCCCCCCTGGGTATGAGGTCAGGGTTGAGTGACATCTTGTCTTCCTGTCTTTTTGCTCCAGTAGGTGGTGCAGACTGATTGTGGCACAGCGGGTGTGTGCGTGTGTGTGTGTGTGTGTGTGTGTGGGGGGGGGGGGGGGGGGGGGGGAGGGGCAAGAAGAGAGAAAGAGTTGTGCTGTGTCTCTAGGGTCAAGAGGTTATAATATTCAAATGATCATTGGGCACTTAAAAAAATAGAAAAGGACAGGAAAGGTGAAGAAGACGAGGTCTTCGCAAGCTGAATTGGTTTTCTCAACATAACATAATGTACTGACTGGGAACGCTGCCTGTTTCAAATGGCGTTAATGTGTGGTTGAATATTAACATATTTTGTATTATATGACATTGAATGTACCTTAAACACTTGCAAGAGGTCAGTGAACAACGTTGGTGGATTAGAGCAATGCCGTATAATTTTAAGGAGAAATAATGACACCTGCAGAAGTCCTATGATGCTAAAATGTTAGCATGTGTGCGTCTTTTTCCTTCCCTTGCTCATAAAACATCGGAAAAAAAAAGAAAAAGTAAATAAGTATTAAGAATTTACAGTCTACTGTTGTTCAATTTATTCTCAGTGTCCTGAGATTTTTTTGCCTGTGATAATGAGCCTAGCTGTGTTTTATAGCTGTCTGTGGGCATCTGTGTATGCTGAAAATACAGCTTTGTCCATTTGGATTGATCAGTGGGTGGTGGTTGATTAATTTAATTGGGCTCTGTGGTGCATCAGGTTAGTGGTTGTCAAATTATAGCTCTTAATTGATTGATTCATTTTTATTTCTCATGTAATGAAATTACCCATTGACAAGCCAGGCAGACTGGTTCTAATCAATACACGCTGGTAGAGGATAAGGTTTCAACAACCATCTGTGTTTTCGACAGTTATTTATGCTTTTACGTTTAGCAGTGTCTAATATATGCACATAGAGATCATAGTGAATTGGTAATGATGTTAAAGAAGCAGCGTTTAGTGTGAAAATAGTTTTGATAACATACAGAAAGGATAGTAAAGCAATAATTTACTGATGGTAGGAAAAATGTGCAATAACAGTCCCATCAGATTAACATGAGAAACCTTTTACCAAATCCTATTTTTTAAATGAAGGATGTGTCTTGATATAGGCAAATGAGATGTTAATACCATTCTGTTAAAGTATGATTAAAGAGCAATGAAATTTTGTTGAATTTCTTTCTCTTTTTTGATTTTTAAATTTCAAAGAATGCAGTACGTGTTTGAAATAAAAGGTTTTTCTCTAACTCTATAATTTCACGTGAATTGTAAGCACCCATATTTCATACTTTTGACAGAGACTCCATTGTCATTTTCTCTGGGTTTTTTTATTCAGTCAGAGATGATTACAATACATTTCATTTTACTCAGCATTAAATAATAACTTTCAACACCCTCATCATTTCATCACAATGAGACCAATTACATAACCTCACAATTCAGGTAGGTTTGTCTTTTCAGTACAAAGTGCAAAGTGAAACTCATATTGACACAATATATTATAACTCCCTATTATCCTTCAATCAGCCACCAGTGCTAGCTAGTGCTGATACTGTGTGTTTTGCAGAACTGGGTTGGTCGCCCTTTTTACCTTCAGAACTGACGTCTTTCTTCATAGAACAGATTCAGTGAGGCGCTGGAAACATTTCTCAGAGATTTTAGTCAATGTTGACATGAGAGCATCACACAGTTGCTGCAGATTTGTTGGCTTCTCATCCATGATGTGATGTTCCACATCTCCAAGTTGCTCTATTTGATTGAAATCTGGTAACTGTGGAGCCTATTTGAGTACACTCCACTCAGTCTTCTCAAATAGCCTCAAGAAACCAGTTTGAGATGATATGAGCTTTGTGACATCTCGCTAAAAGCAGCCATCAGAAGATGTACACTGTGGTCATAAAGGATGAACATGATCAGCTTTAGTATTCAGGCAGGCTCTGGTGTTTAAAACAATACTCACCACACCAGCAGCAAATAAAAGGCAGGATGAGTCCATGCTTTCATGTCATTTACACCAAATTCTGGCCTACCATCCAAATGTTGCTGCAATGGTCCAGCCAGGCAATGTTTCTCCAGTTGTCTTTTTTCCAATTTTGGTGAGCCTGCACAAACTGTACCCTGTTTTCTTGTAGTTGGTTGACAGGAGTGGCACCCAGTGTGGTCTTCTGCTGCTGTAACTCATCTGCTTCAAGATCAAAACATCCACAGATGCTATTCTAAACCGAACATTACAGGGTGGGGCAGTTATTTAAGTTACTGTTGCCTTCCTGTCAATCATTTTTCTCTGACCTCTGGAATCAACAAGGCATTTTTAGCCAGAGAACTGCCGGTCACTGGATATTTTCTCTTTTTCAGACTTTTCTCTGCAAACCCCAGAGATGATGGTGCATCAAACCCCCAGAAGATCAGCAGTTTCTGAAACAGAACCAACGACAACAACCATGCCACATTCAGTGTCACTTAAATCACCTTTCTAGTAGTTTGTGGCTGTAAAAAACATTAATTTAATTCTAAAGTCAGGCTGCTGTTTCAGTAGATTGGCCAATGTACTGTGACACCTCATAAGGAAGCGGTTGAATTTGTTTTACCATCTTCCATTCATGCTACTCTCTTCACAGAGAACAACGTGTGGATGTTCGTGCAACAACACGAGTATATGTTGTAGTCTAAGCAGAAACTATCTTAATACTAAAACATACTCCCCTGTCATTCACCGCTTCATTTCTACACTTGGCTCTCTTTTTTTGCTGCAGGCATTTGTTAATAGGAACCTTGCCCGAGGCGCCGTACCTCACACTAAGAGTATCGCTGTATGAACACTGGGTCACTATATGAACAACACATGAACTTTCTCATTAGTTCTGCTTCATTTTCTCAGGACTTTCTCAGCTTTTGGTCATATGGAATCTTGTCATATGGAAAAGAAAAAGGTTATTAATGATGAGAGACGAGATGAATGAATGTGTTCTCCTCTGTAGGCCATACAGAGGACATTATCAGCAGCAGCATGCTGGGTCCATGTCTTTTCCAATCATCTGACCTAGTTACAAAATCACTCTAAGACACACAGACCCACACAGCTCTCTAGCGGGTATTGCTGGGGATAACTAGTGTCATTTCCTCAGCAGTGTCTCGTGATTCAGTGTGTAAGCATAGTGACAGTTCAAGGAGACTGAAGCAAAGGAAACATTGGCTATGAGGACCTCATTCAGTGTGTTTTTCTATTGTGTCTGTGTGTGTAGTGTGTGTATGATGCACATGCTGGCTGACTCTTCTCTCTGTGGCAAAGCTGCGCTATAGCACACAGACCTCACAGTTTCTCCCAGTTCAGCCTCCACTCAATCAGCTGGCGATCTTTCCCCGTTATTCTCAGATTTGACATAAACGCTTTCTCTCACTCCTCCCTTGTACTATATTTGTCTCTTTTTTTTTCATTTTACCTTTTCCGATGTTTTTCTTCCCTCAGTTTGCACGTGCTAAAGTTAAATGCAAATCAGAAAATAAATCAAGCCAGTAAAACCAAGACATTGCTTACTTTATATGTGATTACTATTGCACTTCGCCAGCGTGTGCCAGTGGTCAGCTTTCACAGAAATAAGAAATTGTGTCACGAAGGAGCCAAAGGCAATATTTTTTTCCCCCTCTAAAATGTTGGCACACAGAAGATAAGCGCACCATATCCAACGCAGACAGGGGGGAAAGCAGTGAATATATTTGTGTTTCGCACTGTACATAGCTAAAATAGCAGGATGCGTTTTTTTCTTTTTTTTCTAACCGTGCGTGGGATGTGGAAGTATACACATTTCTTGAAGATGGTCTAAAGGATATATTGTTAGAACAATCTGCCCACATCCTGTCAGACGTGCGTGTGTAGTATGTCATGGGAATAAATGGCCTGTTTATAGGTTCGTCAGTATGCATGCAGAGGGTCTGTACCCTCGAGGCTGGGGTCTGCCTGATACATTGACGGTGAGTGTCTGAAACAAGGGGATGGAGGCCCAATGACAGACTTGAAGCCCAAGGTGGGAAAACCTGCATCCAGCTGCATTTAATTTTCAGTGTTTCTCATTCATCTCACTCGCTCCTTAAAACCCAGTACAACATTGCAGTAGGTGTTTTCGTCATCCAGGATATGTTGTCTTATTCTCGGGGTAGAAGGTGTTTTTGTGTAAGCGTTAAGTACAGGGCCTCGTTCCATAATTGAAGCGGGCTCTGAAAGTGTTCGGCTGGAGTGAATAACTTAGGCAGAGGTCTGGAGCAAGGGCACACAGCCATCATCTTTGGCCGTGGCTTATGTCAGGGTTGTGGCAGTGATTGCGATGCCACACAGCCCAGGGATATAGTAGCTGTGGCTCTTGCCCCTGTTTGCTTCCTCGTCCTCCATGTTGTGAGGCACACTACTGCCCTGGAGCCGGGAGCTGTGGCACAGAGCCTAGCTGGCCTACCTGGTTCTGCCCTTATCCCATCAGCCAGCTGTGGCAGCTCTGGGTGTGAAAAGACAAAGTGTGTGTTTGTGTGTCTCTTTGCATTTTAAGAAAGCTGCAAAAAACAGTGGCTGATGGCAAAGCGTGTAGGTGCATCGAAGCTTGCACTTTATCTTTTTGGGGGAAAATCCAGGGGGAGTTCATTTATTTTGAGATTTGTTGAGGGTTCCACCTCTTATTGGACCAAGTGTACTCTGCAGCCACGCCGCAATGTTACAAATGACAGAGTCTAAAGGACGTCAGTGATGGTTCAAAAACTGCCATTTTGCTATTCAAAGGCAATTTCTTCAAGTGTGAGACAAGCGGGCTAGTCCATTTCACATAAGGCATGTCATCCATCAACAAATTGATTTGAAAGCGACTTGAAGAGACAACACTGCCCTTTTCACTACCACTTCATGATATGGACTGTATCTCCTTTGATCTGCCAATATTATCAGCTTTGTTGTCTTTTCAGTATCTCAGTTTCCAGAGGTCATCGAAATCCCTCGGGGGTTAAACGAATTAACTCCAACAATAAAACATTGTAACAAACTGTAATGTTAGACTTTTTATGTTAGACTTTTTATCAAGTTTTTAGTTTTTTATTAATTAAATTCTTTTCAAGTACTTACAGTAATCCATAGTCTTCTTTTGTTTACAAATTTATATCTAGGCATAGCCTTATGGAACCACAATAGGTCATAGTAAGGAAGTTATTCTTAATGTTATGTGATTACACGATGAGATTGGCACCTATATTTTTCCAGCTGTTATTTTATCTCATTGGAGTTCAAATCCAACATTACTTTGTGTTAGTGCTTTCTGACTTCCCCATGGAGTGTTTATGGCCCTCACCCCTAATGCCATTTGTCGTTGAGTACATTTATTTAAATTCACACATGTATGGATCCTTTAAAAAAACAGGAGGTAATTATTGTTTTTAGTATATGTTTGCCAGACAGGAGCACTGACTGAAGTCTATTTTCTGCTATTGATTTTTAGAGAAGTACAAAGGGTAATATCGGACTAACAGAGATTAAGCTACAGTGCCTATTTTCAACATGATGAAAGAGCATGTAACCCAGTGCAAAGGTCTTGTTCACTTACATGCTTTTAAGAGCTTCTGAACAACAATGCTTGCACTCTACACTGTAAAAAAAAATCAACATTAAACAAATCTGTTATATCTCCTGGTAATTTTCTGACATCAATGATCTGTTTTGGGGGGTATTTTTAGTGTGTGTTTGCATTGTTTGCAGATATTTGTGGACATGTCTGTATGTCATACACAACAAAATCTAAAGTAGACAAATATCCATGAAAAATATCCGTAAAAAAGATCTTATATTTTAAAATAGTCCATTACACTGTATATTTACGGAATATTTTTTCAGCTTATATCATGGATGATTGAAATTACATTTAACAGGAGCTACATGGGTGATAATTATTTATATTTATAATTATTTTATTGTTTGTTTGTTTTTTTTGTTCCCATGAACAAAAAAAATATATATGACCAGACCTGTATGCAAGTCAACATTTTATGAGCCAGTATGTTGTGCACTTAAGCTTAACCAGTACTTTAACAAAAGAGAGTGCATCATAACTATATCCATGACATGTTATAAATGCTTGTTACTGAAGACAGTAAAATAAGTAAGTAACAAAATAAATGGTAAAGATGGAGTAGATTTAATTAGCTTAATGATTTCATTAAATTGAAAGTAAAAATTGAAACATGTCACTTGATGTGTTTCAGTTATTACACGTGTTAGTGACAGCAGAAGTATAAATTTAGTCACGTTGCAATATTTTTTACAAGATTCTCCCTGGAAACCCACAAGCACACAGGGATGTCTTTTTCTTCTTCTTAATAATAATAATAATAATAATAATAATAATAATAATAATAATAATAATATTCTTAGCCATTTTTTGGAAAGACTAACTATATACAGATACCTAATAACACAAATTGATAAAACAGAGTGTGAACAGCTTTGCAGTTATTTCATGGCTAATCTTCTGTATTTTATACACACACTTTAACATTTGCTCATTTTAAAAGCTCACTACTGTTCAAGACTGACTGCTTTTCAATAACTGTTTCTAATACTCAAAGTGAGTAACAGCATTGCCAGCTACAGGTCCTGTGTGGATATAGTTATTGGATAAACATGAAGCTTATGCATAGGATCAGTGAGGTAGATCTGTAATCACTTGTCTTCCTGCTTTCCTGCCTGTTTAGCTGCTAGTCCATTCTTTACATTACTACGACTTTCCCACACTGTCATACTCAATGCTGTTAGTCCAATCATCTTCTTGCTCGTCGTCTTTGAGCCAATCAGCCTCAACTGTGCATGGTTTAAATCTGCGGTCTCTGTCATTCTCCCTTTCAGGCATTCGATCATGTAACCCCCAACTCCACCTCACCTGAGTCGCTCCATCCAAGCCTCCATCTTCACCACCACCAGTGACTAGACTCTAGGTGGTCCTGTCCTAAATCCTGTCACTAGTGATGTTTCCCAGACAGGAGCACTGACTGAAGTACATTTTAAGTAGTAATCACCAAATACATTTGACCATACACCAAGTACATACAATACTTCTCTATCTCAATAAATCATGTTCAGCTCATCCAAATTATCCGTCCTTATTAACGTGATATTAGAGCTATATATCTATAAATCTTTCTTCTCCATGATTTATGCATATTGTGATATATTTGCTGCTTTTACTTGTTTGTTTGTTTTTGTTTATTAAGTGAGTATGTGGCCTAAACTTTGCACCTCTCTTTACTGAGAATTTGTCCTCACCAGACCAAACAGTGCCTTATATACCAGATACAATCCTTTATTTCCAATGTCCTGAATACATCCATGACCCCAGCCACTCACCCCAGAGTATGCACTTATCCTCCATGTTTCCCAGAGTCACCCCTCACTTCCTCTGCCCAAGGCTATCTATCATTTGTCCCAGATCCTTCTCAGTGGGATGCAGCAACATTCTCCCCAACAACTACAGGGTCCATTTGGACTTGCTCCAGTTACCACAAAAAAACAAAACAAAAAAACAACAACAAGTAGAGCTGTGGCACGAACAAACAGTAACAAACAGTCTTTTGACACAAAATAACTGCAGATATACTTTAATATGCATGAAAAAAACAACAACAAAAAACCACTTAGACAAATGAGGACTTCTTCCTGGTTCACTTTTGTTCTACACGAAAACTGGTCTCTTCAAACTAAAAGGACTGCTATGGCTTTCTGCTCTGTCTATCATTTATTTAACACTCCAAGACCAGAATGTGGGGGGGGGGTGTTAGGATTTGGGGACAGTGCATAAAGAAAAGTCCCCTGGTAAAATGCAGTGTACACATGTAAACTGGCACAAAATCATGACCCAAGACATTCATTTCTTTCTTTCTGTGCCATTCTTTGTTTTCTCTTCCACACTCACACCAGCTGACTTAACCACTGAAGAAAAATACACAACATCATTCAAGCAACCTAACACATTCACACACAATGACTCTTAGTGAGACCAATTAATTTTGCATGGCCCCACACACACACACACATACGCCTTCTACACCAACACAAATAAACTCGTGGAAGTTTGCCCCTGGGGCAAAACAGTGCACCCAAACACATTCCTAGTAGGGAAAAAGCTCAAACACTTCTTACAGTCACTTTTTATCTCAGTTGTTCTGTTTGACATCGGCTGCATCCCATCTCATTTCTATCGATCTGCGATCTGAGGTTAAAGTGTCCAAGGTCAAAGTTACACGGGAAGGAGGGGGGAGTTAAAAAAGCATTCAGCCTTCAAATTCAAAGCTATAAAAACTTGTCTGTGCTAGGGATGTCACAAAAGGATGCGTCTTGCTAGTAGACTTGCATGCAAACACACACAAACAGACACACAACAGGCTCCTGCAGCTTTCCAATGCTGTAATTTCTGCTTTTTGAGGGCAGACTTCCTTCGCGGTGCTGTCCAAGGTCCTGACCAGCTGACGTGATACAGGAGCTGTCCAAGGTCCTGAAACCTGTTTTGGCTCTTGCATACTAGGTGGTGGCAAGAAGCTGGTTTACATGTTATGAATTCGATGGACTCTGTTAAGGTGTTTGGGGGTTTTTGCTCAACAAAAGTGTGAAAAACAATCAAATTCACTTTTTTTTCCATTTTATTTTATTATCAATACCCCAAGCACTTTAAGATCAGCTGTTATCTGAGTCGTCTTAATGACATTTTTCACCATTTAAGTAAGCAAAGTTAAAGTAAGTATAGCCTGTGAGTGGCAGAGGGATGCTATAGATTCTATACAGCTAGGTCTGGGGCAGAATTTCCAAGGTACAGTGAGTCATGATGCTGTGGCAGACCTACCGTTTAATGTGATTTCTCAGACTTCTCCGTACTTAGCAATGTGGGACACAGTTCAAACGAACAGCTCAGACAGAATATATCGGGGATGCTGTGTCTATGTGTTACCATGTGTATGAGAAAGCTGATGAAGTTTGCGTGTGCGTGGAGGCGATGCATTTGTACGTGCCCGGATGCATGCGGCGGTGTGTGCGTGCACGCACGTGCACACACTAAGTTGGGCGTAACGATGGATTAAAAAAGAAGCCTTTGAAGTATTTGATGTTCCCTGGCTGCTCTCTTGCCAGTTTCCTAAATAGGTCAGAGACTCTGCTCTCTGCCTCCTGCACTGTGCTAGCTCTCCTGCAGCCTGCTTGAGTCAGAAATGGCAAGAAAAGAAAAACAATCTACTTAGCTTGACATCGCCTTGCATGAACTAAAAATCGTGCCGTTCTAGTGGATAGAATCATTTTTGTTTTCATGCCAGTGTTTGTATTTCTACCTTAAAGACTCTAAAAGTCAGTTCCGTTTAATTAGAGATGGAAAAAGAAAAGCAGACAACTGCAGCAGATCAGAAGAAAAAGGATGTAAAATGGATCCGGACATTTAAAAACAAGAAGACTGACATAGAATGAGGTGCTGATGAGAGGGATGGCACAGAGGTAGCTTATGTGAGGGCTGGTGTGGTCCTGCAGGCCATCTGTCTATGGTGCTGTGTGGGTTCTGGCTTCGTGCTGCTGGTTCCATGTAGGCCAGTCATTTGCATCTTCCAGCCTGCTGATTAATTTGGTATCTGGAGGAAGCCTTTTCTCAGACATATCAACTCAGTCATGCCCATTTCAGGGCTGGCGTGCACGTGTCTCTCTGTGTGTACACATGCACGTGTGCTCATGCCGGCATGTGTGGCTCTTAATTCTGAGCTTGGAGGTGGTCTTGTTCCAGTCTCCGCAGGTGCTAGGGTGAGTTCAGCACAGAGCCAGACTCAAAACTTGAATGCCAAACTTAGATAGCAGTTGTCTTTTGGGGCAATAAAAACGATATCAGGGTGGTCAGCAATGCTGTCCATTTATCCTCCTTTTCTCGTTCTTGCTTCTCATTTATACGCAGTTTAAGGAGGCATGCTCGAGCATCTGAACAAGCACACATGAAAGCAAGCAAGCTCCTTCTGCTCACCATTCCCTGGGACCCTGTTAGCACCTCCTCTTCTCCTCCTTGCGATGGGAGGAATAAATCAGAATGAGTGGTGCTTGTTTTAGTTGCCAGTGGTGGCATGTCCAACCCTTCTGGGTGGGGGGGTGGGGGGGAGTGGCGTGATTTATTGTCGAGTGGCACAAAGTGTAAAAAATCTGCAGTGGGAACAGGAGACACCCCCACAGAATGTGATTTGCCTTCTGTTGGGCTGGATCATATTAGCAAATAAGGCAGAACCCATCCCCTGCCCAGCTCCAACACACACACAAACACCCCTTTTTTCTTGCCTGAAATACTGTGGATAAGCCAGTGGAAATCAGAGAGAGAGAAGCTGGTGTATGAGGGAGGGAAGCATTTATATGTTCGGAAAAACCATATCCCTGCTTCCTTCTGCTCCACCCTGCTCATTTGTGGCCCACAGCCCTACAAAAAGAGTCCCAAACTCCTCTCTGATCCTCCCCATCCCTCCCCCCCCCCTACCAGCGGGAGGTCTGGACTCAACCAGAACCCCCCCCCCCCCCCCCCCCCCCCCGGGCTTTTATGATCTCCTCCATGTCCCCGCCATGGATATAAGTTGTCTTACATCCTCACAGATGTTAGGCCAATTTTCCAACACTCAAGGCCCCCACACAGATGCACAGGTTTGTGTCACAGTCAAAGGCACGATCACCCACACAGCCACCGCATTCGCACAAGTGCACACATAGCACATGCAAATGTGTGCACACATAACTAATGTGTGTCACTGCTGCATATCAAAGTCTTTATGCCTCCCTACAGACTCCAAAAAACATCGGCTACACTCGCCCTCTCCCTCTGACAGACGTGCTTGATGCACATTTTATAGCATGCAGTGCTCCCTTGCAATACGCTTTTGTGTTCATTTGTTGTTGTTTTTGTTTTCCCGTTTTCGTTATGCAGCATGTTTCCGCGGAATAACCACGAGATTAAATGCAACTAAGTCAAAACTAGACAGATGCCCTATCACATTTGAAGTATCGCCACCTGCTGTGCTTTGAAAAATGAGTGGCTATATTTGAAGCATGAGCGTCGGGTCTGCTACCCTCCACTGTTTATCTTAGTTGACTTCCCATGGGGGATTGTAATGCTTGTGTCAGTGGGCACACTAATAGAGATGTGTGAGGTTAACACTATTGTATACATCAATGCTGGGGATCTGTGCTCCACCATTATAGGCCTGTCACCTTCCTCCGGGGATTATACAGGTTTAGAATAGAAGATGGGATTCTTACAATACAATACTGAGGGGTTTTAATCTAGACAAACAACACCTTCATATGAGGTATTATAACAGACTGTCATCCGTAGATCTCACTTCTTGTAGAACAGGATGTGGAGGTGCTTGCAGAAGACCTGCCACAGACCATATTATGAGGATTAGTCAAAGTGAATCTACCTGTAAAATGTTAATGTGCTAAACCAAATGAAACTGTCTCAGCCTGCAATAAGAAGCATGAATTGGTAAAGTTTGAGAAGGTTACATTCAAAATGTCATCTGAATCAGAATAGAGATTTTCCGCTGCAGATTGCATGGGTAGCATGACATTTTGTGTCTTCCGAAGTGCACTTCCGATCCTTACAATATCCCAGCTATGAATTTTCAGCCACGCTAGTGACACGACTCGAGAGAGGGCAACGTTGGGCTATTGGCTGTGATTTTTAGCGGGAATTTGTTGGCAAGTAGCGTGTGGAATCAAATGGATTTAATGTGCTATTTACAGCTGATTAGGCAATGTTAGGCATGAGCATTATAATTGCTAAACATCAATATGTTAGCGCTGACAGTAGGAGCATGTTGGCATGGTGATGTTAGCAGCTGGCTCAAAGTTCAGCTGTTCAGCTGTTAAACTCTTGTAGTTATTCCACCTGCTTTTTAATCTCACTTTTTTAAGCAAAGACTAGAAACATTTTTTCTCCATTTTCATAATATATTTTTAATAAAATTATATTTTAATCGCAAAAGTGACGGAAATTAACTTGACTGCTTCAAGATTTCAAGAGTCTGTTTTAACTGGGCCATTGTGGAGGACCTGCAGACATGGATAACTCTTAAATGTAATTTTCCCCCGATAGCAACATCCTCAAACGTGTGATAGAACATTTTTTATTTTGTCACATCAACATCATGGATACACATCGAATGAGCATGAACATTTAGCATTTTCTCTAAAAATAAAATGGTACACAGCCGTATGGCTCAGACATTTAACCACTCCAAACAGGTTCCTTGGATTTAAAGTTTTTCATTACTAGCTCAAAGCCATTTCTGACAACTGGAGTGGCTGTACAGAGGTGAAGAACAGTTTCCCTTAACCCTGAGGCAAGGTGATTGTGTTTGTTTTCTTTTGTGTCTATGTAGATGTTTGTGTGCCGGTGGAAGTTTGCGTGGCAGATACATGTTTTTTTTCTTCTTTTTTTTCCCATTTCTGAAATAGCTTTCTGACCTTTCTGTGAAGTTTTTCCTCCTCTTTTGTGCTGTCAGCCATATCCTCCTCTCCTAAATCGATGGCTGCTACTTGTGCTCTCTTCCTAGCAGCAGCACAGGACTGGCATTGCTTAATGTTTAATAATGATAACAATCTTGATCTGACCCCCTACCTTCAGTTTGACCTCTCCTCTTTCTACCTTTATGTGAATTTATTCATAAAGGCACACAGTGATTTAACCAAAAACCAAATAGCTATGGCAAAGGCCTGAAAGAAGGGTAACAAGTTGAGGGAGAAAACACATCAAACACAGCAGTCTTCATTTACATTTTCATTTAATTTTCCTTTGGCCTGTAGCGCTGTGTACAGAATCAATCTTTCTAACTCCATTTCCAATATGTTACTGAGAGACAGCAGGAAGAGAGGGGAAGTATTGATTGACTGAGTGTTCATTGTGTCTTCTCACAAAGTGCGCACTTCATAAGCACGGCAATGAAATTGCTGTTTGTTTCCTTTTTCTGTGTCTTTATTTTATATGAAATAGTAATAATGGTTGTTTGATATGGCTGAGGTGTGACAGTCAATACACATCTCTTTGTCTTTCTGCATCTGACCGTTCACTCACTGAGCAGCCTTTCAGTCCTATCTTAGCAACTGTAACTAGGCACAATATCTCTGTCAAGGTCTGGAATTCTCCACATGTGGAGATGATGTGCATGAGAGCATCTTAAACATACATAATTTCTACCACAAGGGCTATCGCAATCAAACCAATTGAAGCTGTGGATTGAGGATGTCTTTAATTAACTGCAGCTACTGTAGCTGACGGAGATGAGTGGTGCTGTTTTTGTTTTTATTTTTAGTCACGCTTTTTACTGATACTTTCAACACCATAGAAAGGATTTGTGTACAAAATGATAAGCTATGTAAAATGATCCACCACGGTCTCTTACAGTGATGTGACAAGCGTGGGCTGGGTCATGTGACAGAGGGCTATTTTGATCCAAATAAGGCACAAGTCTACAGTTTAAAGTTTAAAAGAGATGCATCCCCACACATATAGCATATTGCATTTCTAAAACAAAATTGCTGATATTGTTTTGATGACTTAATACCAAATGAGTTGCGTGGGAGTATTGATCCAGCTGTGTGGATCCAACAGGTCTTTGTATCTGTGTGGGGTAACAAGCATATTAATTAAGCTTTATGAGCATGTTTTACTTTGTGTGTTTTGTTGTGTGTACAAATAACACAGTAACAGCGCACATCATTATGCAGTATTTATTCAGTTTCCCCAGAGGTACACCTTTACATCGAATACAATTTCAGATTTAGTTTGTTTTGAAAACTAATGAATAATGTGGGATGTTGTAAGTAGAAAATTAGCAAAATATTTAAGATTAGACACTTTAATGGGGAAATTTTACATTGAATACATTTTTGGGTTTTTTTAATATAAATGATGTAATACTGAAAGCACACAAACACCAGAGGGTGGTTAAGTGTGTATTTAAAGCGAGGTAGAATTCTTAACAAGTCCAGCTTGCCCAGTAACGCCAAATGCACCTTATTTCATACAAGAGTTTGAGACCCTTAGGTTAACCCTAACCCATCATCATCAGCGTGACCCTAATGCTAACTAATTTTCTAACAGTAGCTACAAATAATAAAATGTAGAGTTGTATTTATAGGTGCCAAAATCCATAGTTGCTGAGCGGAAATGAAAAGCATGCTTCTTTTAAGCCTAAAATAAAAACTACTAATAATAGCCTTATTTTAAAAAATAAATGATTAAGAAGAAAAAAACTACTAATGACAGAGGGGGAGGGATTTAGGGTGTCTAAAACTAATACTAAGCCATTGTACTACATTGTGGAGGTAAACAGAAAGGTGCCGTGCTACAGTTTAGTTTAGCCTTTCATGTGCATACCATAGTGTACATGATTAAAAACATCAGTATTAAGTTACGCAAAGCAAGAGTAAATAGTGGATAAGTCAGTAAAACTGCAGTGAGTATTCTGTGGCTTGTTGCAAACATAGATTTTTGTCTCTAGAGTTTTTGACATTAAAATAAAAATTCAGGCTGTCGGGTTCATTTGTCTTCAACTATCATTGGCAGCTGTGTATGCGATTCGCTGCTGCCACTGATGTTAGTTGCCAGTGTTTGTGTTAACTGAAAGCCTGACACTCATTCACACCTCAGCTGGAAAGGTAGGCCAATGCGCCTCAGGACAAGTGCTCCATATACTTGCAGTATCTACTGAGATTCCAGTGATTTTCGGTGAGGAGGAGATACTCCTAATGGAGGTGTATATTAGGCAGCCAGCTGTCTGTTAGTGCAGCTCTGTGATTGATGGGAGGAGACACGCACCGTTTACTGGCCAAGCTGGAACTAGAAGGAATCTCCATCTTCTCCTTCACAGAAGTCACAAGATACTTCACAAAGAAAATTGGCCTATTTCCATGAAGGTAAGACCTGCTAAATTCAGCACCAGTCATGCAGCAATATAAGCAAGCACAAAGTGTGTGTGTGTGTGTGTGTGTGTGTGTGTGTGTGTGTGTGTGTGTGTGTGTGTGTGTGTGTGTGTGTGTGTGTGTGTGTGTGTGTGTGTGAGCAGTAATGAGAACCCAAACAAGGGCCATTGTTCAGGTACATAAATTGGTATTATTGCCAAGGTTCATAAATTGGCTTGCAAAAGAGTTTGCAGTGACTAGTTATACGATGCATCCATAACTGCGAGCACATTCACACATACAAAAATATGAACACAAACACTTTTTTGTAATTCCATCTGTCTCAGTTTACAGTTGAACTTCAGATAAATGTGCTGGAGATGCCTGTCAGTCACCGTGGCTGAAAAGCCACCTACTTAAGCGTTCAGATTTTTGTACTTGAATTTCCATAGCTTGTCAGCTTGGGTATGCTCCAGACATCCTACCCCCAAGTAGGTTGATGGATGTATGGATGGAAGCGAGTTTAATATGAAAACCATCGTTCTATATGAGAATAAAATGATCGTGCCAGATTTCTAAATTGGAATAAACAGAACAAGTCTATAAAGATAAAGTTTGTTCTCAAATAACAATAGCGCTCTTTGCCTGTGGGATCTTTTGTGTCTTATTTGCCAAATTGCTCTCTTTCAGAGAAAAAAAACAGGATCAGACTCTTGCATTACCACAAGTACTTTCATAGCTGACAGTGTGGCAGTTAATTAAATCACCATCTCGTTCTCTCATATGTATGCTGTCCTGTGTTTAAACAGAGTAAGTTTGTCTCTGTGACTGACATACAGCATTCTGTCACCCACCCATTCATCAAGCTCTTGTGAAAACAATGGGCTGTTTGGAGCCGGTCCTGCCATCCTTTCCAGTCCAGAGGGACATGGGAGCCAAAGACAGATGCTGTCTCATCTCTGCTAATTTGATTTCTGGTGTGTGCCTGTTGCAGTTACATGGACTGCACATTAATTGAGATCATGCAAATAAGAGAGGTTTAATTTACTTAATTATAGCTTTTGTCCCTCACAATATTTTTTCTTGTCCCTCTCTCCTTTCTTGGGTCCGTCAAATGAATGTGTCATCTTGGTTTTCCATTAATCAACATCCTACTTGAGAATGCTTTTAATCACTTGAGACAGTGTTTAGTATTGTTTGTTTTTATAATAATATAACAATGACAATAATAATAACTATTATTATTATTATTATTGTTATTATTAGATAAGTGGAAGAAAATGCATGGATTGGTAGTTCTGCTTTGGCACAACTGTCAAAAATATACAAAAGAGTAGAGATAATGTTATATTATAGACAGCCTTCTATATAAGGAATACGTGATTCTGCTGAATAAACTATTGAACTGTGATGTGATTAAAACTAGTTTGTGATCCTGAGCAGCAACCTTCGTGGCTCATCAAGTTGTTACTAATGTGTTCAGTACTGGTTAATGCGACTTTACGTGTTATTAGTCCTTCACTTGTCAGTAATGATGAGTGTGGTTGCTTGGGAAACCTTTATATCTTTTTCGAGAGGGTCCTTCTTCCAAATGGTTTTACTTTCCTGTGGAAGGTGCAAACCATCATGATAAGAAAAAAAAAAAAAGAAACACACATACCAAGTTATTCATTTATCCACTTTAACCATTCTGTTTGCGTTCATTTGACTGGCTGAAGTGGCACAAGTTCAGTTTGCTCAAGGTTTTGGAGGTGAAAGGAAACTGTCTTCAGGTAACTTCAAAGCTGATTTAGTTATATGTTGCAGACTCACCGGGAATTCAGGAATGGGTCGGTTTAGTTAAGAGCTTGAGGGTGTTTGAACTGCAAGAATCCCGGAGTGCATCATCCAGTCTCTGAGGTTAATGCTGAGCTAGCTGGTGATGGTCAGTAAATATTTCCAAGACACTGGCTGATGCCTTTTGAACCCCGGTGTCATGTTTTATGTTTGTTTGCATGCCTCGGGAGTCTGAGGGTATTTTCAGACAGTCTGAGCATGCTGACGTGCTCTGATGTTTTCAGTTTGAACAAATGGAAGCAGCAGTTTGAAAGTAATATGACTTATTTCACATTTAGCACAAATAGAACATATTTCATTTGGTACTGGTAAATTTTAAAAAATGTTTTAGAACTGTCTGGAATTCATGGAAAAATTATAATGTTAATCATTGTGATGAGCTCCTTTAATTGCTTAAGGTGATTTTGTTTAGCCAGTGTTGTGTTTTCAGAACTATGTAAGGATGTGCTTGGTCCTGAGCAGAGTACCAGGCATGTACCAATAATTTGTTACTGTACTTAAGTACAATTTTCAGTTATTTATACTTTACTTAAGTGTTTTTTCTTCTGACCACTTTTTTCCTTTTACTCCATACACGTTTAAACAAATATCTCTACTTTCTACTCCTTACATTTTCAAAACAGACTCGTTACTTTTGTGTTTGGGTCGAGTTATTATTTCGTCACTAGGAGCCTCCAAACATCAAAGCGATATGAAACACATGGAAGGAAGTCCTGTTCGCATAAAAAGAGATGACGATTGTCAAAGTCGGGGGTTAAACGTGGGACGGCTTTTTTTGTTTTTGTTGTTTGTTTGTTTTGGTTTGGGGTTTTTTGCCACAACGACTACATACATAGTTGTGGTTGCGGTACTTCCGCATCTAGCTACCCCTACGGAAGAGGAGCATAAAGGGAGTGACTTTTTTAGTAGCAGGTAATTTCAAATGCAACGTTTCTATCAGTTCAACAAACATCAGCAAACACAGAGACTGTTTGTGAGCAGTTTGTCGCACAGTGTGTTGCTAGCTAAAGGTCCAGCTGCTGTATTTCACAGGGGGAGAAAAGAAGGAGAGCTAACTTCACTCAGAGATGGAGAAAGATAAGAAAGAAGAAGAGAGGGTAAATTTAAAGGTAAGGACTGCTGTTTGATCAACTGTAATTGTAAAGCTTATGTAAGTCCTCAATATCTCATTTTAAATCCGATATTGTGCATCTGACATTATGTTTTTTTATATTGTGAAACATGCTGAAAAACAAACAGAGGTAGACTAACTGTTATTTAAAGGTTGCATTTTAGTGAAGGATGAACTGGTTAGTTTCCTGTACTGTGATGGATTTAAAGCAAAGAACAGTGTGTGAATGGTGCCCAGTGGCTGTGGTTGCATGGTCAGACTTAGGTCACATCAATTGTAGCAGAGACTCATGAATTCTATCTGAAAATGCTGAGATCCATTCACTAACTTTATACCGTTTAGAAAAAACACAGGATAAAGAGTGTACTGTCAGTGTAGAGGATGGACAACCAATGAAACATCTGCTGACATCTGGTTTAATTAAGTGGTCTACAGCCACAAAGAGCAGCAGGTCAACTGATCACAGCCTGCACATTAAGAAAATCTACTGGAGCTCTCGAAATAAATTATTGTGAGTTATGATTCTTTTCCCCACACTGAGCCATTGCAACCAATTTTAGGGTTCCTCCACCTGCTGAATCCACTTTAACCCCTGACTATACAAATTTTACTGTTTAGAGGCAGGGTGGGAGGGGTCTCCTGGGACTCCTCCCACATTACACAGTGTAAATTGAGTTTGAAATATGCTGGGAGATTTGACTGAATGTACACAAATTGTAACTCAGCTTAATTTGCAAACACCCAGTGCAGTGGTTTAGTGCAGTTATGTGGTGATTAGTACTGTTGATTCATAACCAAAAAGCTCCAGGTTTGAATCCACTGGCTGGAAGGGCATTCTCTCCCTATGCCACTCTTGGTTCCCTCTGGGTCCCACAGATTCCTCCCACAATCCAAAGAAATGCATGGATTAGGTTAATTGGTGATTCTAAATTGGCAGTGGGTGTGAAGGTGAGTGTGAATGGTTGTCTCTATGTGTTAGCCCTGCGATAGATTGGCAACCCTTCCAGGGTATATCCCACCTCTCACCATATGACAGCTGGGATAGGCTCCAACAGCCCTGTGACACAGATCTGGATGGATAGATGGATGGATGATGTAACCAAGCATTTTCATTAAGGTCTGATCTTAAAAGAAATTCTAATATGATGTTTATAGCTGACGTGCATTTACGTTAAATCCAACTGGAGTTGAACTAAAAACTGTAGCGTTGATGCTTTGGAACAGTTGCAAGAAAACTGACACAGAGCAGCCTATATATCAGATGACTGCAGATTTGCTTAAAAAAGAGCATTTTGTTTCATTGTAATTAGTTTAATTCTGTCAGGCCTATCTTTAACCCTGCACTAATCAACATTGCAACATTGTGAGCTGTCTTTGAAGCCAGTTCTGTACAATAAGAGAATGAAGGCAGCATATGCTCCTGGAGTTTTTGCTGTTGTTTTGAAATCTCACCTTGGCAGAGTGAAAATAGTGTTTTACCCCGTTTGTTGCAGAATGTGCCAGGAAATGGTAATATGGCAGACAAAAGTGTCAAAATAAATTATACATCTCTCCAAGACACACATATCATATCTGAATACATTATCACAACACAACCTGACTATGATTCAGTGTGTATTTTTATACCGATGTACTGATTTTAGGAGCTGCGCGGTATCTGTGTCGAGGAGGCACCTGCAGATAACTGCTATCCATTCCAGACATAATAACATGAAATAGCAGAGGCTGAACTCTGATCCAGGTGAAAGTTGAGGAGTATCAAAAGCAATATCTCAAAGATGGCCACAGCTTCACTTTAGAAACATCTGTTTATTGCCGTCCAGCCCCCCTCCCTCCTGTGCAGTCGCTTCAGTGTACCTCGAAACAAGTCTTGAGCAAACATCAGCTGTCTCATGGGGCTAAAGGGGTCCTCTGCATGCCACGTCTCTGCAACTTTGTCGAAGCATTACCACGGGTGAAACTATCACCAACTGTTGCTAGCAAGCAATATCAGTCACATCAGCAGCATCGTCAGGCATTAACGATTTTTATTCAAAAACAGGTTAACTATTGTTATTTGGCAGCAATTATACAGCCTGTCATCAGGCCAAGTGTGTAGAATAAACACATCATTTCCCACCTATAGAGCAAGTGTGCTGTGGCTGAAACCCCCCCCCCCCCCCCCCCCCAAACAAACACACACACACACATGCATGCACACCACCACCCACCCCCGCCTCCTCCACTTCTTTCCCCTTGAGTGAATCTGATAAAATTAATTGAAAAGAAAAGCAAGTAGCATCCTAAGGCAGTGTTATTGTTATTATTATAATTAGCAAACGTGGCGTGGCCCTCTGTCTCTGTGGCCTGTTAGCTCAGGGCCTAAAGCCTCTAATGAGGTGGCAGTCATGTGGCGTCAGCTCCACTTTGAAAGAGCAGTGCAGACAAAGCAGAAGGAGCTCATCACCATATCTTTGTGGGCCTGTGCGTGTGTGCATTTGCGTGTATATGCAGACAGAGTGCAAAACGGGGGCCCTGATAGCATTCGGTTGTGGTCAAGAATAAAGCGGACACCATCGACAAAAAGCATTCCAGTCCGTTAATGCACCGTTTGGATTTTTTTTTTTTAGTTCTGCTGCCTTGTTTACCCATATACTGCTAAAAGCATGGTCATTCATTATTTCAAAATGAACCTATAAAAAGCATAAAATTGGATTTATTTTAATAGGAAGTCAACAATTACTGTCTAGACACGAGTGAAAAATGAACAGTGTAGTCACTGGAAGCAGAGATAATTGTCTAGATCATCACATCATTACATCATCCAGGCATAAACATCTAAACATGAGTGAGCTTTAACTATACAGTAAGTTGGGAAAGATTTGTATCATTAATCTTGCTTTATGCTTGTTTCTGGGATTGGAACAGAAAATATGTTATCACTCTGTTGATACAATCTAGAGGAAAGCTCTGTTCTAGTTAGTGCTCCAATCCCTTTCCCTTGTACATCCCACATATTTTCTCACAACTCATCAAAACAAAGAGACGTTCTCGCTGTTTGTTTGTTCTTGTGTTGCATCATGGAAATACAAATTTGAGCTGTTTGCACAGAGAGCAGAAAAAGACTTTTATTTTTGCGGAGTAACATTTACTGCCATTTATGGCTGTTTCACAGTGTTTGTAGTAGCTCCACTGTGGATTTGAACCATGGACCTTGATATCACTATGTGATTCTTCACACAGTGTGTGAGCTAAGATCAAACTTTGTCTTTTATATGAAATAATAGTGGCTGAAAATGTTGCATTGTGGTGTTTCTTGGGTGTCAGATGTGCAGTCTATTCGTGCAGACACAACAAAGCGCAATGTGCCAACGCTTTGGTATACAATCGCAACCCCCAAAAGAGTTAGCAATGTAGATAAAAACTGAATGTAATGATTTGCAAATCTAAGAAAGACAAAACAGTAAAAAGCAGCATTTTATTTACAATAGAACATAAAAAGATATCATATCATTACATGAGACCATAAAATGTATTTTATACCATCCCCTCTTCTTCTAACAGCAATTATCCTGCTGAAATGTCCAATGTCTTCCCTGAAAAAAGATGCTGTCTGGATGGGAGCGTGTAAACCTGTATATACCTTTCAGCATTGATGGTGCCTTTCCAGATGTGCAAGCTGCCAAATCCATAGGTACAGATGCACCCCTATACAATCAGAGATGCAGGCTTTTGAACCGAGCAGTGATAACAAGCCAAACGATCCCTCTCTTCTTAATCTTTAACCTGGAGCATGAGGCATTGATGATTTTCAAATAAGAATTTAAAATTTCAGAACAGAAGAGTTTTTGACTTTGTCTCGGTCCATTATAAATGAGCTGTGTCCCAGAGAAGACGGTAGATCATGTTCACATATGGCTTCTTTTTTACGTGATCGAGCTTTAATCTGCATTTGTGGGTGCCACAGTGATCTGTGTTCTTCTCAGACATTGATTTCTGGAAATGTTCTGACATTTCATGACAGAACCATGCCTGTTTTTAATGAAGTGTCGTAATACGTCCAGTATTGATTTCCAGCCTTTTCCTTTGTGCACAGAGATTTATCCAGATTTTCACAATCTTTTGACGATATCATGTCATGATGAAATTTCCAAACTCTTAAGAAACATTAGATTCATATTGTAGACAGATTTTTTTTTTCTTTTGCAGATTGGTGTCTTTACTTCTGAGAAACTCTAGCTCTCTAAGATGCTCTTTTTTTTATATACCCAATCATGTCACCGACCTGTTGCCAATTAACCTAATTAGATGCACATACTTTTCCAACCTTTTGTTTGCCCCTGTCCCAACTTTTTTTCAGATGTGGTGCTGCCATCAAATTCAAAATGAGCTGCTAATGAAACAGTAAACATGTCTAAACATTTGACCAATGTTCTACGCTTTATTGTAAATAAAATCGGGTCTGTGTTTTTTTAAATTGGGTTTTAGATTGCCAGGTATTATTCATGTCTGACAGCAGACAACAGCAAAAAGTAATGTTTTTTGATGTTTTTATGAAATAAGTTTCTTTCTGTTTCTTATCAGTAGTGATTGGAAAAAAAAGGCGCAGCTGTATTTATGAGAAGTTGAAAACATATATTTTGAATATACAAAGAAAATCAAACAGACACAGTGAAGAAAACAATGTATAAGGTTTCCAGGGTGACTAAGCAACAGAGTGCGAACTGTAGAGATAATAATGTTTTATTTTATCCTGTATCTCAGCTCATGTTGAGATATTGACTTAGCAGTTTAGCTAGTTTTCTTAGGACTAGATTAAGCTGCTGCCTCTAACTATAGTTATGAATCCAAGATCTGGATTCATAAAAACTGCAAACTGTTTTCATGGAGATTATATATATATATATATATATATGTATATATATATATATATATATATATATATATATATATATATATATATATATATATATATATATATATATATATATATATATATATATATATATATATATATATATATTTTTTTTTAATGGCATTGTTTTAAAACAGATTTCAGTCTTAACTACATTTAAATTCAATGTTAGAAGATAATGACTGTGTTTCTTCTTAAGGCAATAGACCTCACTGTTTCATATTGTCAAAATATTTCGTTAAGCAGCATATTTTTCTTATGTATGTAATAGAAAAGGAAATGAATGTATTTATTATATGCGAATGTGCGATAGTGCTAAATTGTTTATCGAGCAAGCTTAGAAATGAAATCAAATTGGCAAATAACTGGCCGAGAGTGAATCTTCGTTAAACTGGTCCAGCTCATAATTAGTCATTAACACTGGAAAAAGAAAAAGGTTGAACTTGGGTGTAACCCCAGGTCCTCCCAGCTGAGATCACAGGCTGATGTTCGGCAGGAGGCAGGCTGTTTCGCCTTGAGCTGAGACTTAGCACTAAAATTCAGGGGCGCACGCAGCTGTCAGAGGCCTTGATTGGTGGAAAAATGTACCAGTCATATAACCAAAAGTGAGCCCTTGCAGAGGTCTTTGAATGCAGTTTGCTGCCACACAGAAGTGTTTAGTTTCTCTGAGCCATCATGGGAAATTGCTGAGTAAAAATAAGTGGGTGTGTGTTCATGCGCACATATATACATGGTGAAGTAGAGGGGGAGACTCAATTAAAAACCAGCTGTGCCCTATTCCTCTGTAAGCCCTCCAGCATTCCTCACCCTCCTCCTCTCATGTCTTACCCACCATCCCCTCCTTCTCCAGTACCCCCTGCCACAAACCCCCCGCTGCACTGTAAGCTGCCTGTAAGCTTCTTGACTCATGCTGATGGATCTAATGCTTCCCCCGAAAACACGCCGGCACGCATTTGAATGTGCAGACATGTGTGCACACATGGACATAATGAAACATGCAAACATAAAACAGCATAGCCTGCTCCTCAAATACACAGTATATGCTCATTTGCACCCCCCCCGCTACTCGACGTAATTACAGCAGACTTGTGTGCCAATCCGAACGGGCTCCTTTCCATTCTCTCCAAGTCCCCGATGTACCTGTTACTGCCTCACATCAGCCAGCTCCCAGTGGCACTTGCGGTATTGAGGGTGAGATGAGAGAAAAAGAGAAATGGTTGGGAGCAGAAATACAAAGTCACAGCCTTTTGTTACTAAAGAGACAAACAAATAGACAGGCGCTGGAGAAACAGACTGAAAGGAATGCCCAAAAGCCTGTTAATATGGACTTTAATAACCAGCTTTACTTTGTGCAGAAAAGGTTATTCTGAGCGCAAATTGGATAAAGAAACTGTGTGTCTAACACCCATTACTGCTGCTTTTTTCTCATATTTGTTAACTCAGAGCTCATCAGGTTTTCTTCATCCTTTTCATGCTGTTTTGAATAGTTATAACTTATGAGCTATATTACTGCTGTATCGAGAAAGGCACAGTTAATATAGCTTAATAAGGGTCTATCCAGAGGGCAGCAATAGTGCTTAGCCAGCTAATCAGTGGTAATTCTATAAGTTCAGGTCCTTTAATTAGCTCATTTGCATTTTGAAAATTAATCAAATTGATTATATAATTAACAGTGCAATGCATCTTCTTCATTGTGTTTGTAAGGCACACGTTTTCACCCGGCGCATGCACAGATGCAGTTCGTATTGAGAGTTAACCCTTGTGGATGTAGATGTGACTGATGGTGATATATCTATGGGACAGAACTCATTGCACAAGGTTAAATAGAACCCCTGACACTATGCAGTCTGTAATAGCAGAGATAGCATTAGGAACACAATTCACAGTCAGAGCGCTGTAAGGCTCATGGACCCTGGGCATTGGCTATAAGCATTAAGTTTTGATAGGTTGTAATAGCCTGTGCTAATATTGGCTCATGATAGGGAAAGGTCAACTAACTCATCTACACGTATAGCATGTGACAACTGGCCTCGGGATTATTTTTTTCCTCATTTGAGCAAGTCTCAAGCAACACATTCATCCACGGGTCAGATTGTGTGCCTCACTGTTTCTAATTACGGGGTAAGGCAGAAGGATGGGACAGAAGGCTAGGTACCGAAAAGGCTACGAAATGCAGTGCAACCCCCTTTTGAGATTAAGGATGGCAGTTTGCAGCAAGTGTGCAAGGCATTAACTAGTCTTAGATTAAAGAAGGAGTTTCTGGGTGGCTGAGGCCTTTCTCAGTGTCTGCATGCACTACACACTGTTGCTTTGTGCGCGTTCTAGGATTGATCACCAACCTTCCTGAGAAGGACCCACACATCTCGTCCCATTTAATCTCAGATAGTCTACATTAGAATAACATTAGAATAAACATTTTTAAACATTTTTTTAATTAATAAATGGATGGACAGTCTGGCCTCTTGTCTGCTGCTAATGTGAGACTCTTAATAATTTTCATAATCATGGCCAATTAAACACAGATGTTAGGTACAATTAGCATTTATTTTTAGGTCGTTCGTGACAATTTGCTAAAATTAGCATTTCTGCGGGCTTAATTCATGCTTCGTCAACAGGTGTTTGATTAATTGCCCGTTGTTTTGTTGCCAAGTGTAGCCTGTGTTTGTTTGTGTCTGTGTCAATCTATGCGAGGCTCACGCTTGTGTTTTAGAGTGCAGGAGTGAGGTCCTTTTGGCAGAAGTTGTGACATTATCAGCAAAGCATTAAGATTGAATGTGGGTCACAGTTAGGAGTGAGATGAAGGCTTGGGGTTAGTCACGTTGAGGTTAAGGTTGAGTATATATGCAAAGGAGCTGCACAAACTTGTCTGTGTTTATGTCTCTGTATGCATACGTACACGTGTGAGAGCGGCCAAATGAGGGAGGATGTTTACGTGGCGAGAGTTAGGCAAGACAACCACCGAGAATCGGGTTTTCACACTAACTTATTTTGTGCAACTTTAAATACTAACTAAAAAAACAACAATACTTAAAAACTAGCTTACTCAGAAACTAGAAACAATATCTCTTCATTGTTTGGATTTGTAGGGGAAGACCAATTTACTTAATACTGACAGAAAATTGGAAGCGAGTAAAGACAAGAGGATGGAGGATTTCCACAACTGATCCTGCTTTGTGGCAGGGCCGTAAGCAGAAGCTCGAATTAAAAAGAAAAACCATGAGCAAAATGCTCGTGAGCAAGTGTGTGGTTTTAGCTTCTGGTTGATCTAATCTGGGGTTTATTCACTGGCCAGTCTCTGCATCTCGCTGGCTAAGTGTTGGCCTATTATAGGACATATTAGGGCTAATCTCTAGGTGTGTCCATATGCAAGGACTTAAGTGCAGATGGATAGAAAGGACTGATTTAATACTGCTGACATCACTGCTTTTAAGTCCACACTAACACCCTGCAAAATCAGAAGGAAAGGTGGGGGTGTGCCTCTGTGTTTTTTTGGGTTTTTTTTTTTACCATTATGATAATATGTGGTCTTCTGGTTTGTGTCTTTTACTTTAAAGAAACAAAGATGTGGATGCAACCATAGAAAGCAATCATACACTGTTGTCAACAAACTAGTGCTGCCTTGCTATATCTTAATGTAGCTAAGCTCATTAGCCTCAAGAAAACAAAACTCCACATTGGACAGTATGAGACAAATAAAAATCCCTGGACAAAGCTGCACCTGCATGATTAAGAATGGGTACCATGAGCCCAAGTCAAAGCTTTCTATTTTTTTTTTTTTTTTTAGGTTATCACTTGGGGACTTTAAAATGGTTCAGTACGCCGTCCTACCCTCATCTGCATTTTTCATCTTGTACTGCACCTGTGTTACCCACTAGAGATCCAGTGATTCCTTCCTCGTTCCTTTTACCCTTCGCTCTGAATTCAACCAAGCCATCTGTGAATTCAAACCCATTTGCAGTTTTGTTAAATTTTACTTACGCTATAAGTGGACACCTTTGTCCCAATCAATATACCAGTTGTGTGCAGGTTGATGGATTGCCAAAGCCAAAAAACAAGAAGAAAATGAAAGAGTAAAATAAATAAATAAATAAAGCAGAAAGTGGGAGGTTTATGTCCCCTGCCAATCCCCAGTTATGCATAAAAATGCCTCTGAAATGAAATCTTTATCAAAAGAGCCACAAGGTTCTCCTTACAAGGTGTTTTCAAATAAGCAGGCGTTATTATCATACCTCCATTGGGAAATATGCATTTACAGCTCGGAGAGTGAGAGGCAATAGGGTAACTGTTAACAATGTTTTCCCTAGTTATGGTGCATAATTGCATGCTTCTATTATTGCACCTTTCTATTGCTGCTAATACGGAGAAAGCCCATTAGGCAGTGTGCTAATGTGAACAGTAGCCTGCAGTGCAGTGGGTGCACTGTTTAAAAAGAGATGCTTGAGGACCACTGTAATGAGCACCAGGCCCTGGAAAGAAGGCACTAACACCAAAAGCGGGCATGTGTAAGTTTCCTGAAAAATGCACTGAGATTCAATTTTTGCTTGTTAGGCTGTAAATACATGTGGCAATGTAGCTGCTGCCGCTGCCTCTCGTGAAATTGTCCCATTATGTCCTCAAGTAATCATATATTAATACTGAGTGGAATATGCATTTTTCGAATAAATCCTACACCATGTTAAATATGTTTTAAAGTGACAATAATATGTAAATAGATTTAGATTAATAGAGGAAGTGCCCTCAATTGTGATCTGCTATTCAACATAGCATAGTTCAACATTTGGGATTCAGATGGTTTAATCGCTGTCACTGCTGATCCCCTGCATCTCATCTCGTAGTGCTGCAGCTGTGGCTGTAACAGCCTACTGTGGATTACTCTTCGGCATGCGCTGATAATGACCACTGACTTTGGCTGGGCCGTGAACGCGCGCTCCGCGAGCCACGGTCATTTCTCTATACCGTGTGTGTGAATGGTCGCTCCCTGGGTGCCGCTGCGCGCAGCCTTTACCGATCGGCCGTGGTTCAGTGTTCAGAGCATGCCCGCTCGCCCCGCCGTTTCTCGGGTCCGAAGAGAAGCAACGGAAGACGTGCCGTTTGCGCACAGCCGTATTCATCCGGTTTTGGTCCATTTTGGGGGTTTGCTTTTTTTCTTTTCCCCCCCTTTTTTTGCCAGTCAGCACTGTTTGCCTGTAACGACCACCAGCGCTGAACGGATGGTTCCGTTTGATTCCACGATTTTGGTGAGATGCTGAACTGGAGGCTCCTTGCCTGCCCTCTCTATCAGCTCATCCCCTCGTGCTGTCATCTCACTTCGCGTTCAATAGCGGCTTGACAGGATAGTCAGGGCAAAAACAAACAAACAAAACAAGAAAAAAGAGCGAGAGAGAAGCATGCAATAAACAAGTGTCAAGTAGCTTCGGGCTGGTTCGGTTGGAGGGAAGGAAAAAGTTCAAGTTGAAGAAGGAGGATTATGCAGTGAGTGCCGCACGTAACTATAAACAGGTACGTGATATTTTGCAATGTATTCCTGTGGAAACGATGCTGCTGATTAACCCGCCAGCTTCTGTGACCGAGCAGCACGTGTGTGTGTGTGTGTGTGTGTGTGTGTGTGTGTGTGTGTGTGTGTGTGTGTGTGTGTGTGTGTGTGTGTGTGTGTGTGTGTGTGTGTGTGTGTGTGTGACATGCACAGTCATATCTTGTGGCAAGTAGGAAGGGGAGGAGGGCAGCGCAGAGCGATGACATTGAGGTGCCTTTTATCCGAATATCATTCTGTAGTCCTCATGCGAGCCCTTGACGCTTGGCTGACATTGGTGATCGGGGTCATCTCCCGCGACTGCAGTGTCGTTCACGTGCCATGCGTAGAGACGTCCAAAAAATATAGTCCCGTCAATAATGACCTTATTAATTGCGGTGGACTTTTTGTGGCGTGAGAGGTTTCCACATGGCGATTCTGCGCTGCATATTTTTTTAAAGAAATGTATTAACCCTAAAAGAGTCAGGGTGGACTGCGAGACCCCGCCGTGACTCGTGATGAAGAGCTCCTGTCCGACGCGTTTATGGCTGCCGCAGCGCAGCATCCTCTTTTCAGCGATCCCCGTAACGTGTATGAGAAAGTAACCTAAGTGAGTGCCCTTCGAAAAGAAACCAAAATCACGCTTTCAGTTCATAATAACAAACATGGAGCTGCTGGAGGGCTTTAATTGGCTGCTTGACTTGTCATTGCCTCTTGCCTCCCCTCCTCGGGACGGCAGCAACGATGCATTCCTCTCTTCTGTCTTGTGCACTGCACTTTATTCAGCTTTTTTCATTCATATTTATTCTGCTTGCTTGGTATTATATCAGAGGTGAGGGCAGAGGAAGTGTGAGCTTTCTTCTTCTGCTGCTGTTTTTGGTGATGTGCTCATGCACAGGATAGCTGCCCCCCTTCAAGCTGCAGCAGAACATAACAGTGTAGGACACACAGGAATGAGCATGAGTGAGACTTTTAGTTAAGGATTTCAGGCACAAAGTTTAAGGATGAATAAGGAAAACTTTTAAAGTCAGTTGTGTATCAAGCAGGGTGGCGAGGGATATGAGGCCCACACACCAGCTGTATATCCCAGAGCCTGGCAGTCATCGGCACCTTATGACATGAAACACACACGCAGACACACACACACACACATGCCGAGAAGATCTTGGTGATGAGACGCACTGTTGAGATTCACACTTCAATCTAACTGGTACAGTTTCTCTCTGCGGCCCTGCTATCTCCTCCTCCACCTTTTTAGCTCTCTTCAAGCCCGCCTGCGTCTGTGTGATTTCTGACGCTCTTTGATCTCTCTCCCGCTTTCCATTCCTCCATCTTGAGCTTTTGACAGGGGCGTAGAAATCAAAAAGGAAGCAAAGCCCTCAGATTTGCGTGGGATCACTTCTGACACACTTTTAAATGCATGCATATGGAAACAAGTGCATATGTTGCTCTCTCTCGCCATTTGTCTGGTTCGCTCGCAAGGACGAGTGCACAGGCTCAGCTGTTTGCCACAGTGTTTGACCTGCCAGGTGTAATCACGGCCAGTTTGCCGTGTTTGTGTGTGCATATAGTGAGACTCGGTCTTAAGTGCTAATAGGCGCTCACGCCGGAGAGCAGCAGGCTGTGTCAACCGCAATCTCCAGACTAGCCTTGACGGTGTCCTATTTGGCATGATGACACACACACATGCACAAATAGGCCTGAGATGCATAGAGTTGACTTAAGGGTCTGAGCACTACAGGTTCCCTGAGTCCATGTCCTTGCCGTCCCTTCACAACTAATCATCAAGATTAAGTCAGTGCTGTTGCCATGCAGATATTCTGCAGGTTGACTTCTACATAAATATGGCTTTTTATTTGTTAAATCACACATAGATGTTGTTGGGCACGATCTTTCTGTTAATCTCTCTTCTTTTTCCCAGTGCTCTATATGGGTTATATATTTATACATACATTTCACTGAAACACCTGTGAGTCCTGGAAAGAGGAGCATCAATCTTCATTAGCCTGCAATGAGGCTGGCCTTGTTGAATAAATGACTAGCATAGAGAAAGTGTGTGTGTGTGTCTGTGTGTGTGCGTGTGTGTTTGGCTGTGTGTACGTGTGCACTCGTGTGCGAATCTGTTGAGTCCTGTGGCCCACTCCGACCTGGCTGACAGATGACTGCAAGTGATTTCCAGGGTTCAGCAGATTAGGGGATTAAAAGACTGAAGGCTTCACACAATAACCCTAATGCATGTGCATGTCAGCAGGCACACGCGCATTTTGGGGGCTGCGGGGCTGTTCGGAGGTCAGCGATATCCAGTCTGACCTCTGTGCTGTGTGTTATCCCACACTGTGCAGGACTGTCCACAGTCACAGATGGAAAGCGCATAAGAAAATCTCAAAGGTTCGATTTCACTTTACAGGTGTGAACCCGTAGAGGTACTGAAAGCCTGGTTGATACATTTTGTCCTCCCCAACCAGTTCAGAGCTTACTTAGTGTTGGAAAATGAACCAGCATAGTAGCTGAATAGTTGTGACTAGGCCAGTGCAATTTTGTTGCCGATTTAGAGCCAAAAATCCCTTTTAAACACAAACCAGTTACCATTGTTTCCTTTGTTTTAATTCCTATCAACTAGAACTACATTGCACCATGTTAATTGATGTCACAGGAAAAAAGCTGCTTATATGTCTCTCAGGTATAATTACCTGAGAGCAGTAAAGTGCCTCTTATTTGAAGGCTTTTGCATGATTTCATGTGTTGACTGGCTTGGTTTTGGAAACAGCCATTTGCTGCTTGGTGTTAACATTTTTTCCCTTTACCTGGCCATTTCGACAGGGTGTGAACTGCTAAGCACTGTTGTTTCTGACAGCGCAACCATAGCAACATCAGCAAGTTTTTAAATAACTTAAATCCACAGGGTTCAATTTGGGATTCCAAGTTTAGATCTTCATTTATTTTTAAGATGCTTGGAAGAATGAATTGAGCAATCACACCCAGATAATCTACACACAGTTGTATCTTGAAGCATCCACTTCTTTTCCTGTTATAACAATCTGGTCGTATAAGGTTCGGAACAATTTGTGATGTTAATATATATATATATATATATATATATATATATATATATATATATATATATATATATATATATATATATATATATATATATATATATATATATATATATGTATATTAGCAATTATTGCTGCTCTACAGTACATTAGACTATAGCACTTTATAATTTGGGAAAGAACAGGATAAGTAGTAACAGAGGACAAATAGCCTCTTGTCACTGCTGATTAACTAAGAACACTGACCTTTAGAGAGAGTAGAGGTAGGTGAAAAGGATGTTCCTTCTGTCAGAATATGCAGAGAGGGTGATTATGTTTACACTGTTGCTGTAATTGTCAGGACGTGCTAGTAAATAGAAAATACTAAGCTTGGTGGCACAGCTCTATTAGAGGCAGGTCCGCCCGGCCTTCCACCCTCCCAGTTATTTCACAAGCTCAGGGCTTTTTTTGCTTTTTTTTTTTTAGAGCCAAATATACAATCATCTCAGTGTCATAAATCCACATCCAGATAGAGAAACTGCTGCAGGAATGGGCTCATTCCTATGATACTGCCCTGTTTGGCCTCCTACACAGTAGAGTTTGGGCAGCATGACATACAACCGTGTCGGAAAGGCTTTTATAAGGACAGACTCAGTTAACCAGTTATGCTTCCATACTATCCCCCCTTCCTTTTTCCTGCCTCGTCTGGCGAGGCCTCACTTTGATCCATTCATGCTCGATTGTCCTCTTTGTGTTATATTTCAACATTTCAACTTTCAACATTAATTGTCCTCCTTTCAATAGCTTGCCAAGGCATAGGTAGGAATAGCATGCTGTGGGTTTTTGAGAGGCTAAAATTACAAAGGCTTGCTGATGAAGGAGAAAATTATATTAATTGCAGTAATTGATTAATTGGTGGGTAGATGAGTAAGAAACCACAGAGTGTGAAAAAAACAATAGAAGATGACATATCCAGTGGCTTTCTGTTGAGATATTTTAAGGCTGGAGTTCATAAAAGGAAAGCTAAAATCATTATTAGTATTAGTATTATTATTATTAACCTCCTGATGTGATTGCAAGACTGAATTCAATTACGTTTGGTACCACTTTACGTGTGACGAATCTGCCAGTGCAGTTAAATTTTTTATGTTGAAGCACTTTTTACAAGAGCGCCTCAATTAACAGTCCTCCTTAATGTCTGTGCTTCCAGTAGTCCCATCAAATTGAACCAAAACACTGACTCAACATATCATCTTAGCATCTCTCTAAAAGGCCATGACGCACATGGCTGTTGCTCCCTATTATCTAGCATTTTTCAGTGGAAAAAGAGAGATCACATTAACGTAGAGCATTGGATAGCTCTTTATCGCAACAAGGATTCTTAAAATAGCCACGAAAAAAAACATATAATAGGAGAAGATGACGGAGCAGCCAATACTTAGATCCCAACGTAACATGTAACATAAAATTTTAAAATGCATAATAGTCTGAGATTTGTGTTGTGTTGATCTTCTGTGATTTTTCCTAAACGTACAAGAAATTTGAAAACCATAAACTCATCGTTCATCTGGGATTTGGACACTCCTCAGAAGCCTTTGTGGCCTGTGATTTTATTTGACGGGTTTTTTTATGTGTGTGTGTGTGTGTGTGTGTGTTGCTCAGACTACACCGCTAAGCGTTACATGATGAGAGCGTATGCGTGTGTGTTTGCATGTGTGCGGTGTGTGACACCCAGCATTAGCTGTGCTTTGGAGAAAGTGACGCTCGTAGAGAGCAGCCTTCATCTTGGATTACCATGCTCATGGATCCTGTGGGTTTTTGTGTTGGAAGTGATGGCAGAGTGGGATAATATTTACTACATCTGTCTGACAGCTGACCGACTGGTTTTAACTCATCCCTCTCATGGACTCATGGCGCTTTGTGATGAGCTTCCTCCCTGCATTGAAGTGCAGCCAAGCACATGCGCCTGCTTGCATGTGGACAACGGCTGGTACCGAGCCTTTCATCATAACAAGGCTGTGTAAGACCATCAGTTTCAGCGGATGATGTGGGTGAAATTTGGAACACACAGAAACAAAGGCCGCTGACCAGTGAGTGATGTGTTCACTCATTTAGGTGCTCAGCGTTCATGTTGATGTTTCAGCGAAGGCGAGCACTGTCAGTCATCCGTCAGTGAAAATGACACCTACAGCACTGTGTATGAAACGGGCTGAAGGCTGATCTTTTTGCAAAGAAGTCATGGTACAGCTGAACATGCACCTTATTGGAAACGAATGAAACTGAATTTCATGGCTAACTTTCGCAGAGGAAACTTAATTGAAGTCACCAAGAAATAACATCCTTCGTCTGTTGGTCTTTGTTTAACAGTTCAGGGTTTTCTTTCTCAGTGTAGACAGTCTTTTTTCTTTTTAACAAGTTACTAAAATTATTTCCTTCTGTTCCCGAGGAGTGGAGTTAATAGTGGGAAAGTCCTTATCTGCCTTTAAGAAGACATTGTGACCGGTTGAGTCATGCTCAAATATACTGCCTTTATTACTTAGACTTACAGAGTCATTAAGGCCTGACCCCATTGCTCCTTAGATCAGGAAGTGTATTAACAGCATTCATTGATGATACTTAAGGATCTTTTGTAAGAGTGAACTTTCGTAAAGCCCTCTGACCCAGGAACTATTGAATATTGTGGGGATTAGACAGGTATCCGCTTTAACCTTGTCTGGTCGAACATGTAGAGACTGAGGACAACTTCAAGAGGAAAATCAGCATTAAGGCAGTAAAGGGTAAGGTGCTCAGCCACCATGTGCCATTAGAACAGCTTCAGTATGCTTTGGGATTTATCCTCCAAGTCTCTGGAATTCTACTGGGGGGATGGCAAATTATCCTGCCCAAAAATATTCCCTTATTTTGTGTGTTAATTCCACTGGTGGAGATTATCATTTAATGTGTCAGTCCAAAACAGTTCCACAAGTGTTTAAGTGGACTGGGATATAAAGACTTTACTCACCAACTCATTCTGGGACCCCCTGGCACCTGTGCATGGGATCATTGCCATTCTGAATAAGATCACTTCCATCAGCATTCCCATATAGGATAAAAGTGGTCAATCAGAAGAACTTTGTATTGGTTTGCAGTGACCATTTCCTTCAGGGCACACGTGGAATGAGTGAATAGCCTTACTATAGGAATCAAGCATTCAGGTTTTATCTTTAACATGTCATCTATGTTCTCTAATAACTGCATGATAGCACTGATATAGCTAAGCAACGGACATGCACACAGTTTCAGACCAGTCAGTTGACAATAATCCCTTCCCTTAATATGTGGGATCATTCAATTCCATGCCTTTCCTTGGCCAGTGAAATAACTACAAACTCTTTGTGGCAGTCAGTGGAATCTGTATATTTAGTATACCATCTATCCATGTTCTCTCTGCCTCTCTCTGTCTCTCTTTCTAAGCAGACATGTCTAGTTACAGTCTAAAATGGCCTTGTGAAGGAGGATAGGAGTTAAGATGGCATCCCCAGAGACTTTTCAGAGAAGTAATTTAATAAACTGTTATATTTTCCCACTCTACAAGGGAAAGGGGATAGACTCAGAAAAGTAATGAAACTCAGCTGTTGAATTTTTAATATTAAAGAATCAATTTCCTATTGCTGAACACAACTAAGTAAAAGGTCCTTTCTTCCACATGCATTGCAGCTCGCACAGAATAGCATTGACTTATGGCTGGCCTCCTGTTCTCACTGTGGGAAGATGTAAAGGTTTGATGAGAACATTTGTTGAGCAGCATCTTCTACCTCCCGTCCACCCTTGAATGTTTAAGCACCAGCTGGAAGCACACGTTGTCCTCACCTAAGTCCCTACTCCAAAAACAAAAAGAAAAAATGGACTGGCTATCGCAAGCATAAGTGCACTTTAAAAAAAATGTTAAACGCACCAAAAGCATTTTCTGAATTAAGCTGCAATCCATCTGAAGGTCAAGATTTCACAGTGTGTAGGTACATTTGCAGAATTATGAAGTTATACATGGTTTACACTGCTTTCATGTAGTGCTGCAAAAAAAAAGAGAGAAGTCATCTGGATACAATTACTGGAAATCATTTCTTCAGATGTCTTGGCTGTCTTAACAAATAACCAGTCAGCCATTCAGTCTTTGATTCCTTAAAAAAGGGGTCTTCCAGGAAAACGTTTCACTTATGCATAGGCCAAGGCAGGGTATGCTGAAAATATATGCAAAAATAATGCCTTTCAAAGAAGTGGTCATTCAGACCTTGTGCTATATATATCTATATTTTTGGGATGCAGGATTAACAATAAAAACACACACACACAATGTGTTACAGTTTCTGTGGTTTAGGAATTTGTGGAAGTATTTAAAGGCATTTATTAATGCTTCCCAGCATAGACAGTATATATTGCATGTCTATACAGCCAAGTCAAACCCAAATTAGTCCACAGTAGTGATGCTCTTGTGGTTACTGCAATGAGATGAGGCTGGCATCTTTAGCATTTTTGTTGGAGTTAGCTAAAGTGGCTCTGATTCTGTTTAAAATAAAGACTTTTAGAGCATCCATCTGCTTCTGCGTGTCTCCAGCAGAGGCAGCTGAAGGCCAGCATTTTCCTCTTTTTTTTTTCTTTTTTTTTTGCTAGTTTCTTCTCCCATTTGTAGCTCGCATTGTCTTCTTTTTACCTCTCTTTTTTTTAAATGGTTCTGACCTTAACAGGTTTCTGTAACATCTGATTGATGCTGAACACTGGTATTTGATAATTAGCGCAGTTTCCTACCTTTCCCACTTCTGTCAAAGCATTCGGCTGTTTGTTTACTGCAGATATGCAATGACACTCCTTTTACCCTGACTCCACTGCTACGTGAGGGAGACAGAGAGAGAGACAGAGAGAGAGAGAGGTCAGGTGATGATATATGACCGCGATGCTGCATTCCAGCACAGGATGATTAATCTCTTCTGGGAACACTTCACGAATACAAGTTTAACCTAGCTCGGCCTTGCACATGCCTGGACGCACACACGTGCGGGCGTGCGCACGGCACAGCAAACACACACAGGTGTAAACACGCGCACACTCTGCATGCTTAACAAGCTGGACATAAACGCTGGGCCAGAGTGCATGTAGTTGTGTTTGTATGCAATTCATGTGCAACTACCCTACCTTCCCCTTCCCCGACCCTCTCCACCTAGCATCCAGACAGATGTATTCACACAAAATCACACTCCCATATACACCCATATCCTCTTTTTTTTCGTCTCTGCCTGCCTTGTTCATTCTGTCTTTTCCCCCTCTATTCTCACTGGCCTCAGTGGTGCAATGTCTCACATTCACCCCTCTCCTCTTTTGCCTTGTCCATTCATCACAAACAGTCACAGATGCTCACACTCACACAGGGAGAAAGAGAGTCAGAAAAGGGAGGGAGAGAAAGAGTGCGAGCTGCTCTGTATAAGGCCATTTGGCTCCACTAACAGTGAGCATAAGGCTATAGGATTAGTGCTGCTAGGTGCTAACAGCTTCAATGTCTTAATAAGCACAGAGAAAGGCAGGATCTGGCCCTCTTTGTGCGATACAGTTGTGTCTATGTACATAAGTGTGCATATTCAGGTGCTCTGCACAGGTACAAATACTTTTTGGCAGTCCTGGGCCAGCACATTGAGAGGATAAGTGTAAATACAACGGGCTGCATCCGAAGCTCCATTACTTGAGCGCACTTCAACAAATTGTTCCGCAGTTGTACTCATTGAAACACAGAGGGTGGTTGAACACATCTTTATTTTAATGAAGTCATTTATTGTAATGGAGAGCATTTACAGACAACTGTAGCTTAGATTCCTATGCTTTTGTCATTTCTGCTTCTCTGCCTCTTTACATAGTAACAAAGACACAGAGCTGGCTATGTCTCTGTATCACTGATTGAGTATAGCTGCGAATGCAGTCCATCTTATTTCCTGGGATTGGATGGGAGGGTGGGCATTGGTGGGGGTGGGGATATGAGTTTTGTAGAAACACACTGTCATGTAATCATGTAATTAAATGTTTCTAGCAAGACAGGAAGACTTGAACAAATTCAGGATAAAATGAGCATCTAACACCAAAGCTTTTGACCATTAGCTTTGTAAATTGTGGTTAGCTTTTTATCCAAGACTACACCGATGGAGCAGACAGGGACCGGAGTCTGCCCATTTTTAGCATTATCATCCCTTACCAGTGAGCAGCCATTCATAATGTTCAATTATGAGTGGATCTATTTCATGCATGCGCAAGCAAATAGTCACAGCTTCACGCTAAAGTGTCATTAGCTAAGTCCACCAGAGTAAGCTATGAAAACGTTCATAGCAAAAAACTAGTCAGACTATTAAATCAAAAGAAGACAAAGTGGCTAAAGCTAAAAGCCATCTGGAAAGGATCAAAGCAGTTACGAGGGAAATTATGGAGACGAACAAAAAAGGGGGAAACGGTCAATGTCCTGTTATCTGGTGAATTTACATACATCATTTTTTATCAGTATGTATATATAAGTCCCTGACATTTGTTTTGTTACATAAGTCTATTTCTCCTGCTTTTGTTAAGGTGGTAAGGTAAAAATAGATCAAGGTCGGTGTACAGCAGCTCATTTTCAGTTCAGTTTTGGTTAAAGCACTTTATTTGAAATTGTTTAAGTGAGAGAAGATTGTAGAACAGGCTGCAGTTTGGGGGGGGGAAAGTTAGAAAAAGCTGATATATGTTTGCATGTGCTGTCAGGTACAGTTTTTAAAAGTAAATCAGAATCAGGAGAAATTTTTCTCTCTAAGTGTGGGAATGTAATTGATGTCTACCCACATAGGTGTACCTTATGTATAGCGAGTCTCGATTTATAAGCTATTGTTGTTGCACTATAATCAGTAAAAATGTTCTATATTTTTATCATTAATGTTAGTCTTATCCACCATGGTCCGACCTGTGGTTAGCGGTGGTGAGAAGCATGCTTTTTAGTAAAGCTTCTTGCTTTGCTAAAATACAAAACATGAAGCCATTATTAGTATCCGATTGTTCAGTCTGACGTCACTAGCCGTGTCTGGGTCTAAACTCCGCTGCAGGTCCATATATCAAACGATCACTATGGCATTACTGAGAGTTGAAAAACTGTCTAAAGTCTTTCATCTTTAATAAAATGATCAGCGTTCTGCTCTACCAGGTGTAACAATTGAGTTTAACATCCAGGCATCCATGAAAACGGAATTTATGACATCGGAGTTAGAAGTTAGCAGGGAGTTAGCTCGCTAGCTTCTATCTAAATACAATATAGCATGTCCTGACTGCGGGGTTTTGGAAACAAATTAAAACGTACAGCTCTGCTATCACTTCCAGCATAAATGAAGACAGAAAACTAAACAGCAGTGACGTTTGTAGGGTTACTGAAGTTGGGCTAGCTGGTATATAATGATGTGCTACGTGACCGCTAGCGACACAGCTATGTTAGCATAATATAAACAAGCTAACTTTTTTTCCACTCGATAAAAGTTAACGTGAGTGTTCTCGGTGGTCAGGAACAAATGTAATCGCATGGCAGGATGCTGTAAAAGGACCAAACTTCAGCCAGGAGAACAACTGAGATAATCCATCCACAATACGAGGTTAGTCATTCATATACTGCTGCATGGGCTGGGCTGTAGTTACATCCTAAGGTTTTAAAAACTGAGCTTAAATAAATGATTAGCGGTAATAATAGCCGAGGGAGGTCAACAGGGATTACTGACTGTTTTAGGAGCTTTTTGAGATCAAATAGAAGAAAATACATAACATTAAACATGTTAACAACACAAAAGCCATATTAAACGCAGACTACTTTAGACCCGGAAGTAGGATTCGTCGCGTCATCACTGAACAACCGGATAGCAGTTTACAGAGCTATTAAACCAACTTTCATTATTTAAATTAAGAAGTCAGTAAAGACTAATTGGTTCAATCTGAACTGCATTCTGTCCTCTTGGTGTCGACTTTAAGGAGTTTGGAGTCAGTTGCATAGCTCGAGAAGTTGAAGATTGGAAGCATTTAACTTGCAACCTGAGTTTAAATGAGGTTATTACTTTTTTTATTACTCCCAGCTATAATTAAAACTGATCTGCCACCGAAAATGCAACAGCAGCCCTGTTTGCATTACGTCGCATGTGCATGTGAAGGCAATTTGGAGTGGTGGATTAATGCAAGTTGGCAAAAGAGAAGCATACGTATCTAACGTGAACATATACTCGCAGACGATTGTGTGTTTTATCTCTTTGGGTGTTAATCCTTTATATAGCACCAGCTTAATTCATAACATAAGGAGTGTCCATTATCAAATGCAAAGATTTGGGAGAGCAAAATAGTACTGCATGAAGGGGATGAAAGAGAGTAATGTAATCCTTTGTGAAAGTGCCATCATATCACCCAGCCCCACTCAATCGCCTCACCAGCAACAGAATAGATGAATGTCCTGGATGATTCTAATCTCATAACCCGCATACACACATTATACACACGCACACTCACACACAGATGACTTGTCTACACCATATTCATATTTGATGTTATTACTATTCACTCATGTGAATAGTAATAACACGAATGGATGTAATGATGTTATTGGACTTGAAAATGCCCTCTGAGACTTTTGTGTGTGTGAATGTGTCTTCTAAAAATGTGATCTTGGCATGTTCGACTTTGCCAGTTATATTTGCAACTCCTGCACAGAACATTCGCACTTAAGGTTAATGCCTCGGTTTTTTATTATTACCACATGTTGTCGCGTCTCAAGAGTTCTTTTGTTTCTATAAGTGTCAAGCCCTGATGGAGCTCGCGGTGCGGTGTGACACTGTGCATAATAAGGGCACTTCACGTTCACCGTGTTTGTGCGGTTGTATCTAGGCAGAGCGGTCTAATCTTTAAGTCCACTTCTCTGTTTTCTTTACCCTGCTGTCGCTCAACATTGATTTAAGAATATAGCCCTATTTGCACGGAACGCCACGTAATAACTGTTGAGCCTCTTGAAAGACAGCAAAATGTTCCTTATCGCACTGCGTGTTATCCATCTCATCATCCCGATGTCACTCTTCTGATAGATTTGAACCTGCTTTCTGTTACTTGGTCTGCATACTGTGTAAAGACATGAGCCTCTTGATAATTTCCAGCAGAGCCTCTTTAACTCTGATGTAGGAAACAGACAGAAGAAAGAGGTGGAGGACAGCAAATAAAACTTTGAAAAACAAAAAAAGAGACACCAAAATCACCAAAATGTACAGGACTAATAATATTACTGGACCTCTGTGTTTGGTGAAATGTGGTAGGTCATCTGTGGTGGACTATTTTACTTATCAGCTACAAAAATCCCACATGAGCACAAAAAGCCTAAACAAACCTGACATTTTTTAACAAATAATTAAAGGTTGGCATATGTGAACAGCTGCCAAGAGTGGTTTGGGAAAGACTGCTCACAGGAGGAGGATTTGGTTCATAATGTAAGGTTTTCTGGATGTTTCAAGTTTTTAATTGTTTGTTTTGAGTGAACTTTGAATGTTGTCAGTGATGATAAAATTCTAGTACTGCCTGAAAACAACCAGTTGATAGGAAATAATATGTATTCCCCGACTGGTTGACAGTTGGTTGCAGGAGGTTGCTTGTTGGAAATTTGCTTTGCCATGGTCATCCATGGAAGGCACAGACTTGTCTCATTCACCTTACCATCTGCTCACTGGGAGGTATTCAAACTGTGAGGACTGCGATGCAAACTGGAAACAGAGACCATTAAAAATAAAAGTTTGCACCTTTTCAAATGTCTTAATATCAGTCTTTACTTTGAAGGATAACATTCTTCAGTTGGGGATCTCTGTACAAACTATGGGTGACTGTAGCAATCTGCTCGCAACCAAAGCAATTACAAGGAGGTTTTTTTGTCAGCTAATCTCTAAACTATCCAATTGATGTGTGACTTATAGTTACACAAACCATCTGCTGAACTCTAAAGGTTGTGAGGCCAGTGAAACAGTGTTATATGTAAATATATTATCTGCTTATATGGCCAGAAACTGACCAATTGTGACACGGGATCCAAAAAAGCCAGCACAGAACAAGAAAACGCCTGTGGCGATAATGCTGTGTGGATTGTGATCAATTGATGGTTTCTCATAAACTTGGTGACGTTTTTTTCAAAAGTTTAGTAATTTACAAACACACTACAGGTGAGTATTTATCAGTAATTCAAAGAATGGACACAATTTAACATATTAAAGTAAAAGACTGAAAATAAACCAAACTAATATGGATATCGTAGACACACAAAATACATATATACTAAACTGATTGTTATTTGATTGAAAGTAATTTATGTTAGAGCTAAACTGGGCTCCTAATGAACAATTATTCTTCCTGCTGCAACCTGCAAGACAGGCGTTAATAGCTTCTTTAAAACTATCCCTGTGCAATATATTAAATACATTAAAGTCATATAGTGTTTTTTTTACTAATCCTTCACACCAAAAGCAGAAAAGATGTGAAAGAAGATATTTTCACTGATATAAAAGAAAAAGGAAGGGTAACATAGCATTAACATACATAACATAATGTCTAGTAAAATGACTTCAGCTCTAACTGAGTCGTATCCACGAAGTTTGGTGGCAGCAGAGCTCGGGTCTGTGATTAGACTCTAAATGAGAAATTTGCCTCGAACTGAATCACCTCAAATATCATCTGCTATAAGGTCAGCATAAGATATGTGAGAAGGCTCAAGTTCAATTTAGAGGAGTGTGTGTGCTTTGCTTTTAACTGCTCAGACTATATCTTAGAGCAAACACTTGCATCCTGTGTTATTTTCATGGATTTAGTTTTGTGGATTTTCATGGATTTAGTTGGTGAAGGCGCACTGACATAATCACTTAAACTGCCTTCATGTTTATTATGTCTGCCAGTATAATATTTTCCTCAACATGGATTTTATAACCCCAGAAAGGAGCTAAACCCAAAGAGAGTTTGAAGCAGAATGTGAATACTCATTAAATCAGAGGTGCAAGAGCATGAATGTATTAAGTGTTTTCATGGACACGATCACAGTCCATCGAAAACCTCAAGGACGTTTTGAATTCTTGCTTTTTTCCTACCCGAAGCCAGCAATTTTATTTTATTTTATTTTTTTGTCTGCTCCCTTATGTTCCTTTTACATTTGTGTAAAAGGATAAAAACATACTGTGTGCCAGGATTTGCACTCGTGTAAGAGTTTAACAATATTAGGGTCGCAGCTACTGTCAATTAAATGATGGCAACAATTGTTGCCACCAGCCCCTCTCACATCCTGATACCTTGATCGCTTCTGACAGAATGTTTTATTTCCTGCCAACCGCAAATCTGTGGCTGATGTTTGGAAGGCGAAGCTTGGAAATACAATAAAGTCGTATATCTGTACGTTTTCATTCTTATGAACCACATTACATTTGTCTCCTGAGGTTTTGTTATTAAATCTGCCTCAGTACTGCCACTGTATAACCAGATGCTTTTATATTTCTGGCACAAAATAATGCCTTCCATTCATTTGAGTCATGTTTACTTGGGAAAAGGAATAAAAATGGAGTTAAGACTACATACGTTTTATATACCACCAGCAGGGTTTGTGTGGATGCTCAGCTGAGTAGCTTATCACCTTTGTTGCCTTGCATCTTCTCTTTGAAAATTCCTTCTCTAATAATAAAAAAAACATGTACTATAAAATATGAATACTAAACAATAACCGTAAAAAAAGAAGAAAGAATCAGCGGAAAAATAATTTGACTGCATTCAGACATGTTTTTGTTCCACAGCAAGGACTACGACAGAGCTTTTAAACTGTTAGATTCCTGCTGCTTTTTAATATCTTGTGTGATCTATTTGTGTCCTAAGCTGCTAATAGCTAGAAGGAATCAGGGGAACACAGCAGGGGTGGTGCTCAGATAATGGATTGGTTATTTTATGTTTCTCCCCCAAAAAAGAGATTTTGTGAATTTGTCTCCCCCCCTCTTCCTTTCCTTTATTTATCACTTGTCTCAGTTTTGTTTTACTACAAAAAAAACAACAAAAAGATTTTCTTCTGCGTTGGAGTGCTATAAAAATTCAGCATCACAGTTGTTTAGAGGAGTGCTGGAGTTGGCACTACTTAGCTCGAGCAAAGACAGAGCGTAATGTTTTTTGGTAAATCAGTGTAGGATGGAATTTCAGGACCCTGCACTTACCCTCGGCAAGAGGATATCACTCTGAGTGAGCTGAACTAGAGGAACACTGGCCCAGTGGGCGAGAGCGATTTTCGAGAGCGCTGAAACTCTATTCTCCATTTCACAGTCACAGCACTGGCATAGCTGTGATAACAATGTGCCCTAAACCTGACTTATGTTCTTATTTATTCTGTGTACCCCTCAATTCCCTGACAATTATTCAGGGGGGAAAAAAAATAAAAAAGTAATTGCCGGCATTGTACGTGCGCGCCAACTTGTCGGCGGTGCAGCAAGGCAGAGCTGCAGCCAGTGTGCTTAATCATACAATTTAGAAACGCGTGAGAGAGAATTAGTTTCAAAACCTGCTCCTGACGACTTCAAAGTTTTAAGGATGGCCAGCGTGCTAACTCTCCATTAATTACTGATATAGAATGAAAAAGTCAAAACAAGTTAATGGATGTCTTTTTGGAGTGGGAATCGGGGGGTGGGGTGGGGGGGTGTAAACTGCGCCTCTTCACGCAGTTCCACATGACTAGAGAAGACAGAAGTAACTGGCAGAGGACTGGTTTATGAATTTGCGAGACACTTGATCATCTATAGGGACCAAACAATTCTCTGAAGTAAACACTAAAAGCTGTAATGTTGGGCGATGTTGCATAAATGCTTCAGAAACGCCGCGCTTGTTATGGGCTAGCCCAAACCTCAGTGGACCAATTTAGACAGCCTTATAATGGCATCTCTAATGCTCCAGTCTACATGAAAATAAACAAGTCTGTAAAAAAGAATATTACATTCACCGTATTATTGTTTATTCCCAAAGAAACAAATTGATCTTTTTATGACATTGAATCTATAAAGCGGGGCGTTTGCTATTTTTTACAGCAGTTACCAAAGACAAACTAGTGAGCTGGGCTTTATCACTTGCAGTGTGGATAGAATTTTTAAAGCCGCCCGATTTGTTACACCTGCTGTGAATGGGAGGGTTGTGTGCAGGTAGAGCCTGTGTCGCCATTCATTTGAGTGTTTTTCTATGTGGGGGACTGTGTGTGTGTTGCCTTTCAGTCGTGAAGCATGGCTGATTCCCTGATCCAGCAGGTTAAGGAGGGCTTTGGCTCTGTGCTGCTGACCCATCTGGACTGTTTGCTGGTTTTCAGCTTCATCCCCGGACTACAGGCGGAGTGCTCATCTCTGCTGCCTTTACTTAAATCAGACCTCCGGCATTACAGCTGTGGCGAAGTTTTGTCGGTGATCGACCGAAATTACCTCGGACAATTTTTATGTGAATCACAATATGCGATATGCGAGTAATCCCACGGCAGATGCAGCTCTTGACTCAGACATAGCGGCACGCACACACACGTCGAGACGTAAACAGTACAGATGGATAACTCAAATTATTTTTCCATATTTTTTTCTGTTTTGTGATAACGCTGATCCTTCTCAATCTGTCATTGGTGACTTTACTGCCTGTCCAAATACCGTATCTCTGCTGCTTTCCTGCCCGTCTTATCCTGGAGCTCAAGCTTGATGTGACCCCTGTACACACGCTACGAGAGCCAAAGAGGATCAGTGCTTGGATCCGCTCAGATTACGACCTTCTTTGTTATTCTCTCTCTGTCTCTTTCTGGCCCTCCCTCCTTTTCTCTTGTCCACCTAGCCGCAAATGGCAACTCCATCCAGAAGTTTGGACAAGGACAAATAGTACAGGAGGTACACACACACACACATGCACACAGAGGTAGACACCGCTGCAGGGGCTGGGTAATGTTTGAGGGCCAGAATAATGTCAGCTGACCAAGGCCTTGGTGGCTCCCAGTCATCCATGGCTGCCAACTTCAGTAACATCAGCTCCCCTACTCAGTAATAGGACAAAGGCAGCCCTCTTTTTTCTGAAGCTTTTAATAGGTCAGCTCTCTCTGTGTGTGTGTGTGTGTGTGTGTGTGTGTGTGTGTGTGTGTGTGTGTGTGTGTGTGTGTGTGTGTGTGTGTGTGTGTGTGTGTGTGTGTGTGTGTGTGTGTCTGAATCAAAGACTGACAGAAAGAGAAGAGGAGGAGCAAAGCATCAGTGGGACTTTGTGTCTTTTTTGTGACTTGAAGGGAAACACTAGCAGGTATCTGTGCAGCAGAAGATGACAGAAACACGGTGGTGGGTGACATAGCATATACTTTTACCACAATGAACTGGATCGATCTGGAGTAGCAGAAAATGTCCTGCCTGTAAAAGTAAAAATCTACTGGATCTCAAAAATTATGATATGACTTATTTCTAAGTGACCCTTTTTCTCCATGCTGCGCCACTACAGCCAATCTCTGAGTTCCCCCATCCTGCCAAAACCCACTTTAACCCATGGTGGATATCAATAAAAAATAATAAACGGCTAGTTCCTGGAGGCTATAGACCAGCTGTGTGTGGTATAGCTCACCCAGAGACTCTGCCCATAATGTCATAAGTTGAGTTGGATTTGGGCTACTGCAGTTGCCATGCGTTGCCAAGGAAGAAGATATTGTGTAAGGCAGGGGTAGGCAACCTTTTTGATGACGAGTGCCATCTAAAATTTCCCTCAGAAGTCAATGTGCCATATGATTGCATTAGCAATAAATTTAATAACGCTCTATATTAACAGTTGCTGCACTGAGCGGACAGCTCCTGAGGCATTTGAAGTGTCAGAATGTGGAAATTTCAACATCTCCTGAAAAAACTGACAGCTAGCAATGCCCCTCTCACCAGTAGGCTAGGGGATTTTTAGCCAATTACAAGTTGAATCTGGTAGTTGGGGTTGTTAGCTAAGATAAGGTCATTAAGAAGTGGCACAACTAATGTATCTATGCGAGCTAATTTGCGATGTGCACTGCTGGCCCAGCCATTTATTTTTTAATGCACCCTGGGACTGGGACAAAAAATGGGCCCGGGCATTTTGACCAGAGACCGGCCCACCAGGTATTAAAGCCATAAAGCCTTTGAATGAAAACAAACGCTGTTGTGACAGTGATGTACAGTCTTGTTGGTATATGTATGATTTCTATACGTTGTATATCAGATAAAAACATTGGTTGTAAGATTCAGATAATTATTTAATAAAAATGAAACATTTTAAATGAGAATAAGAAAGAAAAGTATTTCTTTGTGCCCCCCTGTTAATGCCCTACCTGGCCCCCTGGCAAAACTTTCCTAGACCCGCCCCTGCACAGTTACCAGCTGTCAGCTACACAGAAAAGGATCCTGGTGTTATTTATCTCTCAGAAACAGTTCATAACTTCCCTTCAACTCATTCATGTCACCTAAAAAGTAAACCTGTTTCTCCATCACCTGTTCAGCTCTGGTGATTCAGTAAGGACATCTCCTGGTTTCATCTTCATGTTTCCCTCTCACCAGATAACCAAACCGATATCATGACCAGCAGCTTTTACAGCTGTGGATCCAGCAAACATCAGCTGATACTAGAAATTAATATTAAATAAATTCTAACAACAGCTGATCAAGCTTAAACGTGCTGCTGCAAAGTGGACGATAAACAAACAAGAGAGAAAAGCCGATCATCTGATCATTGATCAGTTTCATGACTGAATGAGAGAAGAAGAGGCAGCTGTGCAGCGTAAAGACAGAATAAATCCAGCTTTGTGTCTTTTTCATTCTAGCTGAAGTCCGGGACAAACTGTGCTCCTTTTCAGCTCAATACGAAACGCGTAATATTTTCTCTGAATACGGGACGATTCCGTTTGTACGGGACGGTTGGCAACTCTACTAACTAACCTTATGAATAACATAAAGTTCACCAGTAACATCACAGCACCCACCCAGCTGTATAGAAACTGTGTCATGCTAGCTAGTACGCAGTACCAGTTATTGTAACTGAGGGTAAAAAGTCAGCACAACGAAAATAAACTCCACCTAAACTTGGTTTATATCTGACCCAGATAGACTGCAGGTCATAACTTATTACCTGAAGTTCAGTTCACCTGATACTCAGACCGGCGGCTGCCTCGGGTCTCTGCTCCTCCTGCCTCCCCTTTCCCTCATCCACCTGGCCTCTTGTGGCAGCTCCGCCATAGCCACCACCAAACAAGTTATTTTTACACATCTGCCAGCATCTGGCCAATCAACCACCTTTCATTGTTTATACTGTTATAAAATAAATAAATAAATAAAAATCATCGGCCCATAAAAACGAAAAATCACCATCGGCCCACCGAGCAAATGCCCAGTATGCTCAGTGGCCAGTCCAGCTATGGTTGTGCCATCAGTTAACCCTTCGCGTGCCAACCGTGGCACGCGTGCCCAGGGTTGCCGACCCCTGGTGTAAGGTGATAGGAGTTTGTCTAATTCTCCTGTGCCAACTCTGAGCCATTTTTTCCCCATTAGGAGTAACTAGAGTTTTATGAGTGAAATACTAATACTGTGCAGTAGTCTTACAATCTTATCAAAAAAATTAGGAATTGAAAAAATGAACAAAGAATTGTGTTCCCTTATTTTGAAAGAAAGCTATCGTGGCTTGTTGTTCGTCATTACCAAGCAGCTAGATTTGTAGCGAGGCAGTTGAGGAAGTTGGGTGGAGGGTGAAGCACTTAGGATTCGTATGATTTGTTGCAGGATCGTTTCTCTTAAAGCCTTGCTGCAGTTACTGGGAATGGGGTCTAATTGCAACCCTGTGGTACCTATTTTGGGGGGTCTAATTTTTCCTAAAAGACTATGATTAGTTAGAAACAGCTTTATTTCTGTGTAAGAACCGACTAATGTTCAAGTTAATCAGCCAATGGCTAACAATCAAGCGATGAAACACAGGCTATGATGACGGTATCTCAGTGTCCTCAAGTATATTCATTCAGGGTGTCTCTATAGCTCACCTGGTGAAGCTGGTGGCCTGTATACTGCAAGCAAGAGTCCTTGCTGCAAGGGTCTGTGTTTGAGTCTACTCTAGACAACATCATGTAGGTCATTCCCCCACACTGTCGCCTTACTTTCCTGTATACTCTCCACTCTCCTGTTGAAAAAAGGTTAAACGGAAAAAAAACTTACCATGATCTTTAACTTCTAGCTTATTACTTCTATTTATTACTCTTTGCAGTGTGCTTTTTTCAGCATCTCAGACTGGATGCTGCACATATTTTACCTTTTTCTAACCTCTAGGTATTCCCGCTATCAGTGTAAAAAAAAATGCAATCCATTATATATTCACACTTATCTTCACTGACCAACAATACATTTCAATTTGTGTAGAAATAGTCATGGTATGTACTGGAATCTGACGTTCAGGTTGAACTGTTGCTCAGGAGATGTGGCATTGAAAAGAAAAAAGCTGTGATAGACACATGTACTGATGCACACATAAAAAAAGGGAAAAAATCACGCTGTGTTCACTTGGCCATTGTTACTTAACTCCCAGTCATCCTCCCACACAGCAGGGCAGCCAGCCTCTTGACACCATTCCATTTAGCCCACACTCCTGCCGGAGGATTCAGCTAATAACTCACATAGCCCGAATACAGCCATAGCACGAAACAATTACTTTTAAGAAGAAACAGAGGAGTCAGGGGAAATGAGAGAATGCGTAACCTTGAGAGAGGATAACGTTGTATAACATCAACCAAAACCCCCGTGCTCAGTGATGTGGCAGAAATAAAAAAGAAAAAGAAATCATCAGAGTTTGTTAATGAATCTCTCAACTGAACTGAAGTTGCATTACAGCACACACTCATCATTATTCAAGGCCTTTCTCGTACTCTCTCCGCAGGCTGAAAAAAAAAAATACAGGCAAGGAAAAGAAAATAGAAAAAAATAAACACTCCCAATGTGTCAAAAATCGAATGTCTCTCCCAGTAGAGAATAAATTACCTGAAGCGACTAGGAGTATGTCAGAAACACGCAGCTGGTCTATATTTTTCCATCAAACACATAATTTGCTTGTAATAGTTATAAAACAAAAACAAGTTGGTGGCTATTGATTGCATGTTAAAATTAGCCCTACAGCAAAGAGGGCTCTGTCTGATCAATGGGTGTTAAACTGATAGAAAAGATGTTTAGAGATGAATGAGAAGGCAGCGGGAGAGAGATTGCATCATAGATTGGTGTGTCATTGTTATTGTTATTTTCTCTTCACATTGCAAAGACATAACAATATGTGGTTTACATGTTATATATTTTGCATTCCTTTGCCATCAGGGTTTCTCTTCAGTAACTGAAAAACAGCCTGAGATCAGGTGATTGTCTAGGCCATTAAAGAATATCCCATTTCTTTGCCTTGAGAAACTGTCGGGTTCCTTCTGTGGCATGCTTTGGGTCATTATCTGTGCTGTCATATGCGCTGTCTGATCGGGTTTGAAGCATTTGCCTGAATCGGAGCAGAGACTACAGCCCTGTACCCTTCACAGTTCATCCTGTTGCTTCTATCAGCAGTCACATCATCAATAAACACTAGTGACCTGGTTCCACTGGCAGCCATATATGTCCACGCCATAACATTTCTTTCATCTTGTTTGACAGATAATGTGGTATGCTTCGGATCACGGTCTGGGTTTTTTTTTTTTCTTCTCTTTTCTCTTTCCATCATTCAGGTTAATCTTGTATTCATCTGTCAAATGAATTTTCTCTTCCAGGGCTGTGCAGGCTCTTTTAAATGTTTTCTGGTGAAGTCTAATCGGTTCTTGAGTGTTTGCACTGTGTGATAAACCCATTCCATTTACGTTTATTTTTGAGTGTAGGCTTTAAAAATCATGCAGAATTGTCGCAACTATGTCATTGAGAGTCTTCTTGACTTAGCTGAAGATTAAATAATTTTTCTACAGTCTTTAGTTGTCTTTTGTGGTCTTTCAGGTGTTTTGGTGTTGCTTAGCTGGTTGTTGCATTCCTTATAATAAAGAATGTACCAGATAGTTGATTTGCACACTCCCAAAGTTTGTGTTATCTCTCCAATTGGTTTATTTTGGTTTTTAAGTCTAATGATGGTTCTCCATTACATCCCTTTGGACCCCACATTCAGAATTCTACTGAGTTCAGCTCAAGACCTTGTATCTGCTTAATTTACCATGAAATAACAAGGAAAAAGGCCTCACCTGGTTTGTCTGTCAATTGTTAAATTTCAGCTTCTAAAACTGAGCTGTTATGTATGCACAGGTAAAACTGCAGGTCTGCACATCAATTACATTTTAATTTTTTCATTTCAGATTCATTGTGGTGTTATACTGAGAATGTGTGTTTGCTCGGGCTCTATTGACTGAAACATAAAAAACAGAAAGGGAATATGAGGAAAAGACAGTAGGGGAATGAGCCAAGATCGAAACAGGGGACTTGCTGCTCGAGGCATCAGTGCCAAAGCAGACTGACAATGTAATTTGATACAATTATGTTACCAGTGATTCATTTGAGAAAGATAGACATGTAAATTATCAATAATACAACCTAATAATCAAGAGTAAACAGACATAACCTACTTTTGGGAAATACAGAAAATCAATGAAGCACACTTAGATCAAAGATGGTTAGGAGAAGGTTGATACAACAGAAGGGTAATTTCTGCGATTTGTTTAACCAGTAGACCCAAATATCACATGTTAAAAGTAGCTAACATTGAGATTAAAGCATTTTTTTTCTGTGATTGTGTTGTTCCTGCTCCAATTAGTGTACATGTCTTCTCACATTAGCTCACTCCCTTATTACCCCAATTAGACCTATTCTTTGAGTCTAGATGACAGTGCTATACATGGTAATAGAAAAGCATGCATACTGTAGTTCACAACATAAACAAAGCCAACGCTGTGTGGAGGAGCTGCATTTTCTGCTTTACTGATAAGCAGGCAGAATCTCAAGAAAATTCCTACATTACTGTAAATATTACCTAATGTAATAAGCCACAGTGAGACAGAGAGAGAACCATGTATATAGAGCTACTCTATATAGCTCTATAACTCTAGCTACTTTAGTTCTATAGAACTACAAATTTTCATAAACAAGATTCTGTGTTGAAATAACAACAATTAAAACAGTGACATAAACTGTTAATTATCTTGTAAGCCCATATTACTGATAACAGGAACTTGAGCTTGGTGCTTTAAACATAACAGACATTGACCAAAGTAGGTTAGATTTTAGGTGTCTGGTTTGTGGAAGACATGTAAAGAGTAGCAATTTCAGTGTACTGCTAGTGCCGGTGTCAAGCCCAGATAAATGGGAAGGGTTGTGTCAGGGTGAGTATCCTACGGTGGCCCTCAGAGACGAATTGGACTGCAACTTAAGGAAACACCAGTAACAAGAAAAATGCTGCAAAAGCACACGGAACACAATGGAAATAGGAAAAACGAACACAGAAATAAGAAGAAAGAAAACAGAAATAGGGAAAATGAAAACAGAAATGGGAAGAAACAGATTCTGGGGAGGCAATAACCCGACGGACCAGTTGCAGGAACCAAAATATGCTAAGAATTGCACTAGGAGACACTTAAAAGAAGTGGAAGGTCTATCAGTTTTGAGAGGAAAGAAAAGATGAGAGGTAAGTGTGTTAGCCTAACTATTAGCCCAACAATCCTTCATCAGTATTATAAGAACCATGAGATTAAAACACACTTACCTAGCATGTTTTGGTTCCTGCAACTGGTCCACCGGGTTATTGTCTCCCCAGAAACACTTCCCTTGTGCTTTTTGGAAATCTGTTTTTTTCTATTTCCGTTTTCGTTTTTCCTATTTCCATTGTGTTTTGTGTGCTTTTGCAACGTTTTTCTTATTGCTGGTGTTTTCTTAAGTTGCAGTCCATTTGGCCTCTCAGGGCCGCCGTAGTATCCTGTAGAAAATCTTTCCAAACCAAATATGCATATCACCAAGAATAAGTTTGAGCCATAACAGATTAGTCGTGCATCCAGGTTAACGGTGACCACCAGGAAACTGTCCTACTGTAGACTATGACTAAAGGGAGAGAGCTGGCTGCCATGATGGAGAGATGGAAGGTAGATATATTGTGTGTGCAGGAAATTAGGTGGAAGGGAAGCAAGAGCAGGTGGATTTAAGCTGTTCTACCATGGTGTAGATGAATAAGACAGGAGTACTGGGAGGCTAGGTGTATGGGAAAGAGGTGGTAAAGGAAAAAGAAAAGGCTTGTAGTGAGAAAGGGACTTGTATCGATTGGGTAGGCAGAGAAATCGAGCTGGAAATGATGTGCAGCAGGTTAGGGTGATTAAGGATGGAAATGGAAATGTACTAACACTTGAAGACAGTGTGCCGAAAAGATGGAAGGAGTACTTTGTGGAGCTGATGAATGAAGATAATAACAAAGAGAGGAGAACATGGGGAGGAAAGTTAGTGAATCAGGAAGAGCAGGGCATTAGTACGGAGGAAATTAGGGCAGCTATGAAGAGGATGAAGTGTGGAAAGACAGTTGGTCCAGATAACATACCTGCAAAGGTACAAAGATGTACGGTAGGAGAGATGCCAGTGGACTTTATAACCAGATTCTTTAATGCAATCCTGGAGAGTGCCCAAAGAATGTATAAGAAGAAGTTTACTGATACCGATTTTCGAGAACGAGGGTGATTAGTCATACTGCGAAGCTATGGGGAAGAGTTGTTGAAGCTAGATTAAGACGAGAAGTGACAATTAGTGAGTAGCAGTAAGCCCTCATGCTGAGAAAGAGCACTACAGATTGAGAGTGTTGATGGAGAAGTACAGAAAAGGTCAAGAGTTTCACTGTGTCTGTGGATCTAGAGAAACATTTGGTAGGGTGCTGCGTGAGGAAGTATGGGAGGATCTTGCAGGACATATATGAGGACACTGAGACAGAGGTGAGGTGAACAGTAAGAGTGACAGATGGGTTCAAAGTGGTGGCAGGATTATATCGGGGATAGGTTTTGAGCCCCTTCTTCTTCCCAGTGATGGATGGGTTGAGAAATGAGGTCCCGAAGGAGTCTTTGTGGACTATAATGTTTGCAGATGGCATTGTGATCTGTAGTGAAAGTAAGGAACAGGTGGAAGAGAGCCTGGAGAGGTGGAGGTATGTTCTGGAGTAGAAAAGGGTTGAAAGTAGGTAGAAGCAAAACAGGTTGCATGTCTGTGAACAAGAGGGAGACAGGTGTTACAGTGAAGATTCAAGGAGCAGAGACAGTGAAGGTGAAGAAGTTTAAATACCTGGAGCCAACCATCCAAAGCAACAGACAGTGCACAAGAGAAGGGAAAAAGATGGGTGAAGTGGGTGGAGACAAGTATCAGAGGGGATTTGTGACAGAAGGATAGCAGCAAGAGTGAAAAGGAAGGTTTACAAGAACATAGTGAGATGTGCTGTGACGTATGGTTTGGAGATGGTGGCACTGACAAAAAGACAGGAGGCTGAACTGAAGATGTTAAGATTTTCATTGGGAGCGACCAGACTGTAAAAGATTAAAAATGAGTACATCAGAGGACCAGGTTAGGTTGAGCGGCTTGGAGACAAAGTTAGAGACGCAAGGCTGAGATGATCTGGACATGTACAAAGGAGGTATAGTTGATATATTGGACAAAGGATGATGAATATTGAGCTGCCAGGCAGGAGGAAAAGAACTCAGATAACATTTGTGGATGTAGTGAAGGAGGACGTGCAGAGGGTTGGTGTGACAGAGGATTCTAGGGATAGGGTGAGATGGAGAAAGATGATCTGAAGTTGGTAAGCTTTAGATTTTACAGGTAAATGTAAACCGAACAGAAGAAGTAGGAGCAAAAGCATTTTTTCCCAACCCGATTGTGATCCAGTAAAGTCCAAAAATTACCAAGGTAATCAAGTCTGAGGCTTTGTGTGGAATTGACATTTTCACTGAGTGACTCCGAAATATAAAGGCACCGAATCACTGTCAAAATCTGAGCTACTTCTCAGCTGTGCAGATGTAAGGTGATATGTGTAAAGAGAAATATATGTGTATGTATGTATGTATATATATATATATATATATATATATATATATATATATATATATGTATATATATATATATATATATATATATATATATGTATGTATGTATGTATGTATGTATGTATGTATGTATGTATGTATGTATGTGTGTGTGTGTGTGTGTGTGTGTGTGTGTGTGTGTGTGTCTTGTGTCTTGGGGTGACTTTCTTTTGCAGCTGACTGTGGTTGAATGGCGAGAGCTCGTTTGAGAAGATGCGATTTGAGGAGTGATCAGGGAATTCCTCCGACATCGTGTGCCTATAAATCATCTCTTTAATCAGCCTGAAACTCCATCCCAGCACACAGCTGACAAACACATACACAGACACACAACAATGCAAAGCAAAAAAACAAATAAATAAGCGCCCGCTGCAGGCTGACAGACCGTGACTACGTCACATAATGAATAAAAGGAGAGATAGAAGATAAAAGTAGAGTGAATGAATGAAAGCAAACTAAGGGAGGTGGAGCTGAAAGACATAGCTCACACAGGTTGGCAGAGTCAGTGCTGAGCCAAGCAGTGCCAGGTTGGTAATTGGATCGGGGAGTCTTTGGGGAAAGGAGGATAGACACTAGGGAAGTAACGTGGGCTAAAACCCTTTTCTCCTGAGCCTATCAGCCAAGAGGGGCTATGGAGCATATTACACACTCATTTACTTGATAGAATTCAACACCAAGTCTAAACAAGACCCAAACCTAATCATGAACCAAGCAGCTTTTTTTTCTATGGAAATATATAAGGTCTTTGCTGTAAGGCATTTAAATCTGATATACATAGAAATGAAATGCCTTCGCACTATAGCAGAATCTATATTAATAACATCACTCTTGCTGATGTTCAGCCTGAATGAGAGAGACAGAGGGAGATAGAAAGAGATAGAGTTGTCCGATAGTTGTATTACAGTAATACCTTGGTTTAATGGATGTCTGGTTTGGAATAAGGCTGTACTCAGTCCAATTGAGATTGTGTTGTGTTGAAGGGATGAGGTGCGCCCCGTCATAAATCCTCTCCTAGATGAGATTGGGGTTCAGACTGAGGGAATGAGTGGACAGTAAGAAAGACAGAATGATGCTCGCAAATCCAGCTGAGGATTTTGCTGCTGTGACGGTGTGTGCGCTTGTGTGTGTGTGTATGTGAGGATGTGTGTGTGTGTGTGGTTGGGTGAATCCCACATATGGGCTGTGTTAATCCCCCAGTCAGGCCTGGTGCTGTCTATGTGACACACACACTTACCCATACCTACGTAGAGGAAGCGCCAATGTTTCTCAGACAGAGCTCTTTGGAGGACGACGTTAGCTCTATTACTCACACTTTCTTTTGCAGTCAGACAGACAAACACACACTATGTAACACATTGTCCCTCTATGGCCCCTATCCTCTGAATGTAAATGGGTTAAACAAGAGAGAGAGAGAGAGTATGTAAGAGTGAAGCCAGAGGGAGGAGGAAACAGCTGGAAGTGCAAAAGGTCAGTCAGTCACTGGTTCTGCTAAAGCCGCTGTTGGATGCTTACAATTGTCTTATAGGAGAATACATCGAATGTAGACAAAGGAGGCAAAGGGGGTGCTGGGAAATGACAGAACACGAGGAAGAGAAGGGGGTCAAGAGCCACGAGTAGGCGGTGCAGAGACAAAAGAGTAGAGATGAGATGACAGCAAGGAGGGCAGCAAAAAAAAACAAGCTCAGAAATGCTTTGGGAGGCAAAGGCAGTCATCTTGAGCAGAGGCTGATGATTTTATTGGGTTCTTCGGGGGCCTGCAGCGGAGGGGAAGGGTCAGGTTGCCCATGTGTAAACAGCAGATGTGGAAAAGGCGCCTGCACACGCCACCACCCCAGGCTCCAGCGAGCTGCACAGTCAAGGACTCGCCGTATGTTGCTGCTCGCGAAGCCGTCGCCCATCTGCTGTTTGCTTCAGCCCCATAAGCTCAAGTCCTGTAAAGACATTGACACTGACAGCTACCTCGAGCCTGTAGGATTCAGGTGCGATTAAAACAAGCGTCGCCTCCATTAGGTTTTACACACTAGTCAGCAGTACAGCGAGCAGGCCCAGGCATGCTCTCGCTCATTAGTAGTATGGACTCTGTACTGGCAGGGCACTAATTGTTTTTCTGTTTAACTGAACAACTTCATCAATAATCATTAAAAAGGTGCTCAAGCAGGTGGGGCACTCCTCAACTTTGTCAGAGGCTACACAAAACAAAATGCGCAGCAAACACACAAACAAAGGAGCTCGAACGCGCAACATATGAGTCATACCAGGCGTGCTTTCTTACCTTTTATTAAATTCCTGTGAAATTAGTCTCATGATGCTAATTTTATTAGGTTTTTTGAGACTTCTGATTGAAACCTTGAATCAATATCAGTTCCAAATGGGACTGAATGAAGACCATTACTCATCGGCTAAAGTGGCGGAGGCTGAAAAGAAAGAGAGTCGAAAGCGAGACTTCTTCTGGTAAAACAGACGAAGACGTGCCTTTCGGAATTGAGATGTGGATTTTATTTAGCCACAGAATTGATCACATTTTCAGTCCTCCTGATGTAAGATTTGCTTCTGTCAGCTGTGCTGCCTGTTCCGCGCAGATATGTCTTTCTCTGTGTGGAGCTCTTCGCTTGCTTACTGTCGGTGACATTTCAGCTGCACATTTGGGAGCATGCTGAGTTCTGTAAAGGTTGTCATAGCAAAGTCTAAGGCAATGTCTCTCTCCCTCTTCCTCAGTCACTCACTGTCTCTTCCCCTCTTTTTTTCCCAGTCTTCTTCCCACTTTATCTCCGTCTCTGTCAAATTCTGTCAGTCATTTAATTTGTTTGTTTATCTCTTTTGCCTTCGTTTCTCTGTGTTTTCCCCCTCTGTCTTAGACGCGCTTTCGCTTGCCTTTCTGTCTCAGTTGTAACGTATCATTATTTTATACACCCACACTTATCTTCTCAGCAACCCATAATGCTCAGAGTCATTACATGTGACCTGCATGGTAAACATTCTGCCTCGCCAGTTCTCACCTATACAGCAGTATTCAGCTCCATTTATTTAAGATCAGATTTTACTTGTAGCACTCTTTTGCTTGTTTGGGACAATCAGATCTTTTCCCGTCCGCGTGCCGGCCGGTCCTTCTTACGTTACACTCGCTGTACCCTGAGCCAGCCTCGTGTCTCCCTCTGTTAGTGGTGATCTAGCTTTTGTTTCCTTCTCTGTGTTTCTCCCCTCCCCTGTTCTGTCATCTGTTGCTGATAGTTGTGGCATATTAGAGGAAGCCAGCCCTGGGGCAGCCTATTTGTATGGGCCATGTGCTCTCAGAGCCTGCAGAGCTGACAGAAAAGCTTTACAGCAAAACACATTGTGTGTTTGGTTCCACACTTACACACAAATCACTCTCGTTCATTTACTTTTTCTGTCCTGAGGTGATGTCGCAGCGCTGGGGGAAAGTTTGTCTGCCGTCCCCCGCCAAGTTCTGTCTGTGTGTGTGTGTGTGGGTGGGGGGTGGGGGGTGGGGGGGGGGGGGGTGTATACACACAGACACACACGTATATATATGTGGGTGTCTGTGTGTGTTTGTATACTAAAGCCAACAAGTGAGCATGTTAAGAATAGCTGAGGGAATGAATGCTTTTAGTCCCCGAAGGCGTGCGTGAGTTGGAAACAGAGAGGAGATGAAAGCTGTTTCAGGGAGTAAGCTGATTGAGAACTTTAGTCTTAAACACAGAAATGAGAGATTTAACCAAAGAGCCATATGTTAGACAACCGAACCAAAAAAGACCAAAAAAATGCATGGACAAAATTACATGTCTGTCCATTCATTTTTTTAGTTAAGAGATTTTTACTTAATTTTCTCGTGTTGTTTGTGAAAGGCATGTTGGTCTTGCACGAAACAAAGAATTTGGCCTTTTCAAAGCACCACCTCTAAAAAAAAAAAACAAAAACATCTCCTCCATCACTCTAATCATGTTTTCATTGTCTCTTTGGCATTTGTGTTATGGTGTGTGAGTGACAGAGAATAGATGTGGATCTTGAGTAGTAATTAAATCAAGGTCTGCTGCCGTTAAACATGGGGTTTCCAGGGGTGACAATGCCTATTGACAAAATCTACATAAAATGTCAACTGCTCCTTTCTGTTCCAATTTTATGTTATGTACCATTGTTGTCAAGGTAAATTGCTCATTTGTTCGGGGGGGGGGGGGGGGGGGGGGCTATAAAGTCAAAGGAGAAAAAAAAGGCATTCAATGAGAGGCATTCTGGCAGAAAGATTATAAAAGAGCACCTTGGTTCTTTTTAGCGATGTCTCTCCTTTTTTTCCATCTCCTTCCCAGTGGCAATCTCTGTTTCTCGCTTTCTCCCTTTTTTTTTCTTTCTCTTTTTTTTGGCGCCTGTCTGTTCAGTACAGTTGGTGAGATTGCTCTCCTCTGGCTACTCACAGTTAAGAGAGGGAAAGAGAAGCAGCCACAGGAGGCTGACGATGCCTTGAGACAGACAAGGCATCAAAAATGTTTGGCGAATTTTGTCCCTGTTTGATTGCAGATGCACAGGAGCAAAGTTACGAAGACGTGTGTAAGTGTGTGCGTGTGTGTGTGGTGACTAAGAGTCAACGTTAATTGGCAACATTGTCAGCTGTGCATCAGAAATACGAATGTGGCAACAAAATGTCTTCGGCTGATCAAAGCCGAGCGTTGATGCGCCATGTTTGCTGTTGTAAAAGTTGCCCTGTGAGAATTGTAAGGTATTCGAAGAGGGAGTTGGGTTTACTTGGTGTGCCCTAATTCTGGGATGTCAAACATAAGGCTTGGGGACCACTTTCGGCCTTACAAAGAATCCAAACCGAGTGAGTGCATAGATTTTAAAACTGCATTTTCCTAAGTTTTATTACTTTTCCTATTCACCATTCACACCACAGCAAAGTAATGAAGTAATAGATAAACATTCCCGTTTTCTGCTCTAGAAATACCTTTTTTTTTTACTGTGAATCCACAGGTTGTTTTTTTGTGAATTTTTATAATTTATAATTAAAAGACAGAACTTTTACTGTGATCTTACACATTTATTGTGTCATTTTATTGGTTCGACCCACTTGAGATCAAAGCGGGATTTAAAATGAGCTTGACACCCCTGCCCTAAAAGTGATATACAGTCACGGTGGCAAGCACGGTCGTGTTCATTCAAGCACACACACAAACATGCACACAGGTAACGCTATTCCCTCAGCTACATTCATGATACATTTGAAAAGAAGCACGTTACTGCTCGGCTATGCAGGGTGAAATTAACATTTAATTTGGTATAAAATCAGCTTTTAACACCATTCAACATGAAAAGTGTATCAATGGTAGCAGGGTTAAAACTCTGTTTTTATGCTCCTAACTCGCTGAGCCATCTTGATTAAATGAGCAGAGTAAAGCGCAGAGTGGGGAAGAGGAGCCGGAGACACGAAAATAGAGAAAAGAGCACTTATTGGTGTGATCCTTATGAGTTGGTCTTAATTAGCATAATGAGGAAAAGAAAGGATTAAACGAGAATAGAGTACATGCTGCCAGTTACCATGGAAATGAAAAATGAGTTGGAAAGAAAGCAAAGTTGGGCCATAGGTTGTCCTTCACTGTATCTCAGGTTTTTTTAAGGGCACAGGAGCGATCATTATGCATTGTGTCATTCCAGAGCCCCGTGGAAATAATCTCACAATGCAGCATGCAATAAATTTATATATAAATGCACCACCAGCCACTGAGCCAGTCAATAACGGAAATTAGAATACACGATAATATGAAGTGATTAATAGTAGCAAAGACAAATAGCATTTTCTGCCACCTTATAAACAAGGTTATTCAACCACACCCCCAGAATTGGCATTTAAGAATGGCAGCCTTTAACCCTCAGATAAATGTTTTGGTAGTTTCAAACAAGCTTCTCATATCACTCATTTGAATATTTTTACCCCATTTCTCAAACACAAAGCTTCCAAGTCTACTAGTATGCCTTCATTTCTTCGCAGCCAGCTCTTGTCTTTGAATTTCACCAAAGATTTTCAATTAGATTAAAATTTGGTGACAGAGACGGCCAGTCAAGGACATCCCAGGGACAATTCGTGAATTAAATCTTAATGGCTGAATTGAAAGAAAGATGTGGAGAAAAAAGTGTTGAATTCTTCGAAGGTAAAATTAGATTTATAGACCAGAATGCCTTCCACAGTTATCCCCTTATTCAATAGTCTCCAAAGGAAATTGTACCTACAGGGTACATATATTCTTTATCTCTACCATTTTTCTGGGATTTTTTTGTTTTTATTCTAGCAGAGATGATAGCAGTCTGTCCACAGGTCTGTGGAGAGATGTTTATTCTTTCTTCCCAGATGCTTCTTTTCAGCTCTTTGTTGGATGGATTTTGTTCCTCAGCCTTCAACTTTGAAAATGCACTAAAGGTGTTCTATTGGACAAAGTCAGGGGACATGTTTGGCCAGGTTCTACTTTCTACTTCTTTTAAAAGTCTTTTGCAGTTGCTGTAAAGGGTTTAGAGTCACTATCATCTCAGAAAATGTTTTTCTCTTCAACCAATATAATTGTTACTCAGTATTTGGGTATATGTATTTATACTTTAAAACTCTCACAGCAAAGTACTTGTTTTGCCATATTCCGACTTGCACTGATTGGAAGTTGCACTACCTACCATTATTCAGCTGGAGTTACTAATGACTCTTGAAATCTACAGTGGAACAGAGACCTCAATGGCTGAGGAGGTTCGATATCTTGCCAGCTAGGTGCCCCCCTTTTTTTTCCTAGTTGTCTGCTATCAAAAGTTTGGTCCAACTTGGAAAAAAAAGTGCTGTTTGGGGTTTTTTTCTGTGCCCAAAAGTTTTGCTGCAGGGTCATGAGATTTAAACTTTGATACTTCGATGCTGCCAACGTGGAAGTCTCTTGAAAATCGAAGCAGAAACAAATTAATAGTTGTTCTGTCACGTTTTACAATAACATGTTGTCCTTAAATGCAAATAATTGTATTAAAAACTGGCAGAAATAACCGTAAATAAAAGTAAATCCCTAATGAAAGCCTGGTTCTGCTCTAGGTTTCTTCCTGTTAAAAGGGAGTTTTTCCTTCCCACTGTCTCTAAGTGCCTACTCATAGTGTACTGTCTGAATTTGTATTACTGTTAGGCCTTTACTTTACAATATAAAGCACCCTGGGGCAACAGTTGTTGTGAATTGATACTGTATAAATGTTGTCATTGTGTATAATTGTGTGTTAAATAATTAATGACATGTGTGACTAAAGGAGGTCAGAACGTCAATATTTCACTTGGATTTTTCAATATAATAAAAAATAAACACAAAGTCACAAATTTAATGTTGTAGCTGTTGACTGCCTGCTGCAGCTAACAGTCAAAATAAGTCTACATATCCAAAAACGCTTTGTAATAAATCAGAATATTATCACTGCTCATCTCTTTGCTGCTGAAATAGCTTTACCCCTCAAAAAGAAAACGGTAACTGAAAGGAAAAAGGTAGAGACCACAAAAAAAGACTCCGCTTATATCATACAGAAGTCAGAGAATGGGAAAAAAATGCAGGGGTTGAATGAAAATGAGCTGTTTGTTGCAAAGAACTGTTGCATTACAAAAGAGTCTGTCCTTGGAAGAAAGACTTGCGAGGCAGAGTCTCTTTCCAAGTGTTTGTATGGTGCCAGAAATATGGAAGAACTGGCATGAATGAGATTCACAGTGAGTGAAAGTTATCTCATCCCCCTGGTTGGTAAACTGGAAGGTCAGCACAGATGCTGCTCATAGGTATAAATTTAAAGGTATGACATTTTTTCTGTAGTGTCTGACCTCGTTGTGCTTTTCCACTGCTACTGTTTATTGTGTCCATTACCGCTCAAAAAATCAACCTTATCACAGGAAAGGCTTAAAACGGGACAGGAAAGAAGCCTGTTTGCTCGATCCCTGTGGAAATGTTGTAGCTGGTTTTCTTGTGTGACTTTAGTTAGTAAGGTGCGACTTGTTTTCAGGCCCCAACATGAACCCTCGGTAACTTCTAACGTTTTGAACTTGCAGCCATACAAGCGTACAGACACACACACACACACTGCTGTGGCCACTCATTTGCATGACAAAGGCTTGGTTAATTATTTAAGGAGCCTTATTTGATCAATACAGGGGAGCTGTATCCGACTGCAGGGACAATCTGAGCCACTGGATTCTATAGGCCTTCATTATTCATGAGAACCACAGAGAGGGACCAGGAAAGAGGGAGGAAGGGAGCAAAGAGATAGAGAGCAACAACAAAGGTAGCGAGGTCTTGTTTCATGTGTATTAAAAGTTTTCCTTTTTTAGTGCTGATGAATATTTTAGAGGATTTGAAACTTAGATGGGACCTCTCTATCTGTAGAGGTGAGAGCGTAGGGGAAGGGTTAGGTGGCGACACTGCTGCTGTGGCAAGTGCGGTTTGTCTCGGGGTAAGGAGGTCACGGAACTAAAAGCTCCGACACACAAGCTGCGTGTTAAGTGTTATATTTAAAAGAGTTATTCCATGTTTTCTCTCCTATTCGACCACCAGAATCCGTAATGGCTGCAGAATCGCTAAAATCATAAATGAAGTCATATCTTTCACATTTGCATGCACGGGCTGATCTTTGTGCATGTGTTCCAGCAGAGTTTGTGTGTCTGTGTGTGTTTGCATGTGTTGTGGATTAGTCACAGGTACATGTCTGCACGCCAGCCCGGCCAGGGGGGCGCTTATCTAAAAATAGTCATAATCCCACAGGAGCAGGAGCATGTGAGTGAGTTCTGTCTACCATCGTCGCTCCCCTCCGGACAGGCCTAGAAGGGTTGGAGGTGTTACGCAAAGGCCGTGCATGGCTTAAGAGGTTATTTCATCAGGTTGTGTATGTACACGTTAGCACACGGGTTCAAGATGTGTAGATGTTTACTGTTTTTCTTTTCTGGGGGGTCTGGATAGCCCCACTATCTCCAAAACATGAAGGGGGGAAAAGCATCGAAACACTTACATGTATACAAAAAGATACACATACAAAGAGAAGCAAATACTGAGGTAAACATCATCCCACAACAAAAACACGTAATTGTTCCCCAGTTGAAAATCCATCCACTTTTATTGACTTCTCCTCCACTGCAACGCGCAGCTCATTTGGTTCTTGCTTCATCAGGGAATTTTTATGCGGCCCTGATGCGGCTCAGCCTTTTGAAGAGTAGGCGAGTTATGTCTCTGTATAGTGTAAAGAAAGCAGGAAGAGAACAGTAAAGCCAGGGCCCCCACAAGCAACTGCTGCAGAAAGATTTAATTGAAACCAAAAGTAGCACAAGTTTTAGGTTTTTTGCGTTTTTTTTCTAAATTTCATGTAACCTTTTTTTCCTGTTTTTTGTTGGAGGCATAAAACTTTGTTTCACTAAGCGAGTTTTTGCAGTAAGTGCAAAAAAAGGGGGGGGAAGTACTTGGATGTTGCATTGTAGCCGGTCAAGGCCAGGCAAAGGGTCCTTTGTGGGATCATCTTCAGATTGAAATACCAGATGGTGTTCATGAGGTGAGATGCTTTCTGGTACTGGAGGAATGGTGAAGGGAAAACCTGGGAGAGTGTGAAAAGGAGGCTAATATTCAGTAGAGACTTCCTTTTGCTCACCTTTATGACATCTGAGGGGAAGTTACGGCATCCAATCAGCATGTGTATATATGTATGTGGGTGTGTGATTACGTGCACGTTTGACCAAACATTCATAATTGGGCCCGTCAGCTCGTTAGACTTTGAGTCAATGCCGTCGTCATGCCAACCGACCACTTTGCTTTTGTGCAGGTCCTCTTTTTTGAAGAGATGGCAACCGCATGGAGATGCTTTGCACAACATAGCAAAATGCACCATCATTAGTTGTTTGTGTGCAACTTTACCTTTTCTGGGGAGGGGGGTGGGGGGGTGATTCCTTTGTGTCCATAGGTTAACTCGGTGTGTTCCCATTTCTTGGCGACTCTCTGTTGTAGGTTACTGACTCCGAGCCAATCCGCCAGTGGCACGTGCTTATCTCACATGTGGGTGCGCATGTCTTTTCTTGAGTGTGCGCAAACTATGTCAGTATGCTAGTCTCATTAAGGGATTGCTCCCGTTCACCTGGACACCTCTCTGGGCATCTGATTGAGCTGAGACGAGCTGATCCCAACCGATCGCAACACCTGCTGTGTCGACATCTGGAGAGTCGGAATCACCACTTATCAGTGCTTAAAATAAAAAGGAAGGAAGGAGGGGGGGAAAGCAGCGAAGGAAAGAGAAAAGAAACAGCCAAGACAGAGTTGGGGTTGCAGTCAGCTTATGAATTATATATAAAAACTATTAGACATAAAGAGAATGACAGAGGAAAGGCTTGGATGAGTAGAACTTCCTCAGTCACACTCGGCACGTCAAAGTGTGTTTTTTTTCCTTTCTCTTGAAACTGACTGTCACAGGCAGCCCCGTTTCTGAGTCAGACCCTCTCTGTTCTTAAATAACTTCTTTCTCATCTCTGTCAGCCTCCCTCAAGCTCTCTCCCTCTGACTTTCTTTCTGCCAATTAAAGGAACGCTGCCAAAAACTCATCTAATTTGATCTGTATTATATTTAATTTGTTCGCAACTATATGTTGGCTCTTAAAGTGTGTTCAGCCAATCATCTAATTGGATTAAAACGCTTTTTTATCGCGGCAACCTGTTGCACTAACAGGAAGATTATACCTTTAGTGCACCCAGCTGAGCATCAGGACAGTTTTTAGCTATGGCATTTTATTACATATTCCCTATGAAAAAAGAAAAACAAACACAGATATGATAATGTAGTAACAATCCTTTTAGATGAAATAAATGCATCTGCGCTGTTTGATTGATAATTACTTGGAGCTATTATTCTAAAATTCATCCAATGAACAGATTTTCTGTGGGCTAAGGCGGGGCTAAGGCTCCCGCCCAGTACAAAATCTGAGCTCAACTTTAGCCTGATTGGTTTACTTCAGCTCAAGTGTTGCATTTGTGAGTGCAGCTCTGTCGGCTCCACGAATGGACTAACGGTCGGTGTGGAAATGCTGCCGTAATGGCCGCGGCTCTCGTAATTGTTAACTATGAAGTTCACATCAAAACCGATAGCCAGTCTAAGGCCATTACCCCCAAGCTTCTGTTGCCACTGGCTACCAATACAGTCTGCCTCTTTTTTTTCTAGAGTGCGTGCCGCCCATTTGAATTGAATGTGAGCGAGAGAGGTGATAGACCAAGCAAAACAGCCTGAATAAAGAGGGAATCAAAAGAGATATGCTGGATTCTGATCATTCAAGGAGAAGAAAAAGGACACACACTGGGTCTTGACAGATGTAAATGTCAGCTGGATTGTTTGCTTTGAAGGGCTCGGAACGAAGAATACCTATACCTGAATTCTTTTGCTAAAATGTTTTGCTAAAATGTGTGTGCTTTTCTAATAGGCTGCGGGGGCTGAGATCCGCAGCAGAGCTATAACAGACATGAAGAGCCTCAAGGAATGTCTCGTCCTTTACTGCGCTTTTATTTTAACACTACACCATATGTATCACAGTCCTCTATGCGTCTTACCTGAACTTGTTTGCTCATTCCTTTAAGCACGCAAGTGGCTGTTTTTGTTTTTTTTTTCTCGAAGGTGAAGTAAAGGAGAGGAGGCACTTGATGCAACTCATCACTGAGCTCACTGCTACTGTCTTCTGCCTTGTCTGCTCAAAGCGCTCTGGCACCCCGCTGGGAAAGATGAGAGGCTTGATTACAGTCAAATTAGCAAATGAGCAGGTTAATCACAGAACCAAATTCCAGTATAAGGACTGTCATTTTTCTGAGAGATGCTCCTGCTTTTCCTCAAAGAGCCTAAAGAAAAAGAGAGGAAGGATGGAGGAGGAGGAGGAGGGAGGAGGAGAAAAGGCTGAGGATGGATGTTTTTTTTCTCCTTTCTTTTTCAAGAAAAAAATTCCCTGGTTTCTGCCCTTCTTAGCTCTGAAGCTCGCCGTTTGAGGTTAAGGGGAAATGGTTGCATCAATGAACTATTATTTTTTTTAAGAGGACACTTTTCCCCCGTACATTCTCCCTTTTCTCTCACTCCCTTCCCCTCACTCAGGAGACTGCATCAAACCCCTCACTCCAAGTTTTTCTACCCACTCTCCTGCTCGCTGGCTTTCATCCTTCACTTCACAGGAGCCTTTGGGAGACTTCAGATTTTTTATTTGCTACAACCACGTAGAAAAGGAATTTCTGAGACATCGCCTAAAGTTTGCAAGGACGTTCCATTTCACACAGAGAAAGAATGTGCGGCAAACTCACTGAAGAAAAGGCAAAAGTAATTAGGGAGAAAAGGTAGAATTTCTCTGCTGACCTTGGTCAGCTGTGCCACTCTTGTCGAGTTTGTTCATGTGACAAGCTGAAGATAAGTGTTTAGGAGCTATGTGATGCATCAGAGTGAATGCTCTGCTTTGCCTCGGTCAATGGCCTTTGGGCATATTTATGACTGCAGATAGTGTGCATGTGTGTACGTGTGTGTGGGTAACTGAGACATGGATGGATTTTTGCGAGCAGATGTGTATGAAGTCTGGAGCAAATGGAGTGAGAAGCTGAGCAGCTGGCAGAGGACAAGGAGTAGGCTAGTGAAGAAGATGGGAGATTTACGCACGCTCACAAACACGCACACAAACACACACACAGGCACGTAGACGCGAGCGATGATGATTCAAGCTGGTGGCGCACACGCGAAGTGACATGACTCACACCAGTTCACTTTCCAGATGCCGTCATTTGTGTGTCATCTCGGCGACAACCTACTGCAACACCGCTAAATTAATTTCTCCTGCCTTGTCACCCGCGTGTCATCATCTGTCATCAGTTCAGTGAATTATATTTTCACTCCGGCAAGTGTTTCCAGGGAATTTGTCTTGGATGTGCTCAAATCTCTTAATGGACCCAAAGTTGTGAAAGTTGGCTCTCGCATTTTCTGGGTGCTGCTGCCGCTGCAGCCAGAGGAATTCACGGCGGAGAGCTGTGCAACATGGCGAGGGATGCCTAAGTAACTGCGAGCACTCAGAGGGCATCTATATTTTATTTGTCAGTTAGATTTGAGCGAGGGAGAAGATCTGCGCTTTGCTTTCCGTTGATCGCTTTCTTGACAGAAACGTATCAGCTCTTCGTGCTCAGCATCAGTCCCACTGACCCCTCCCCTGTCTTTCTTCTTTATTCCTCCATTTTTCTCTATCCATATTTTTCTCCTCCTCTCCCTTTCCCTCCCCCCCACTTAGACAACTCTATTGGATTTTTAGTCCATTCCAAATGAATTGAGCTGCAGCACTCATGTCGAAACGAGCCCAGTCAATTGCCTAAATGTAACTATGCACAGTTATTGGTACTGCAGCGCAAGCCATTTGCGGGAAGCCTAAACATTATAAACAAATAAAGCAGCCGTATTGCCTCCAGGCCTTTGGTAGGAATGCACTGCAGTGTCTGGTGAATGGGCAGCCAGCGTGAAATCCAATATAGGCCCGTGCGTTAAGGAGGAGGGAGAACACTCCACTCCAATCTTCATCAATATAGCACTATACAAGACTGGTGTGGCTACTGCCACCATAATACGACCACTTTTTTTTTTTTTTTGACCACTCCATGCCACATGATACTACTAACACCAATACCAACTGCTATTTCTTTTACTACAAAGACAAAAAAGGGAACAATCTGCAAGGGTTTTTGGTTACAAGAGTTCCCCGCAGAGCTGTAATGAATCTTTGTGGCTAACCAGAGCAGGTGATTCAGGTGGTTCTTAAAAATGTCTTCAGATCTTTTGTGGATCTTAAAAATGCCCCCAGACACGGGTGATTTCAAACATTTCATGCACTTGTACTTGTGAGTTTCATTTTGCAGCACAGTTGTGGCCTTTTTGAGCACTTTTCATAAACATGGTATTTTAAAGTCCAGGTGTAGGCGTAGGATAAAAAAAGGCAACTTTTCCAAGTCCTGCCTTTGCCTATTATTTCCACTGCAATCACAATGGCCACCACAGAATAAGTGATTGGCAGTATAGTTACAGGAGCTGCAGCAGCAGGTGGTATAAATGTCTCAAAATTGTGATTAATGTATGTGTGTACGTTCGACACTCCAGCCTTTCTAAAGGGAAAAAAAATAATGATTTTACAGCACAGCCAGAGACGGGTTCACATGGCAATGAGCAGGCTGTGTTCTACCCTATCTACCCCACAGACTCTGTCCTAGACTTTGTTTATCTCTTATCACTGTGCCCTAATGGTTTAGCGTGGTACAAGAGCAGTGAGGGATAAATCACCAGAGGTCTTCTGGTTGCTACAAGACATGCACACCCAGAGGAGTCCTTTCTCCCTCTCTCTGATTTGCTGAAAACCCTCCGGTTACCTTGGAAACCCCTTCATCATGAGCAGTTATTGTGACACTGACCTAGAGCATGACCTGAGTGTGATGACCTCACACCATTAGTTGCAGGGTGTCTTTTGGTGACCTGTGCGGTGTTTCTAAGGGACATGTTCTTCACAAGACCGCACGCACACAGTCTCTGTGTGAGGTCACGCGGCTTCATGCATATTTGAATGCGCAGAGATTAGGGAGAAGGTTAAAGGGCAACATGTACATGTACCAATCATCATGGAGGATGATTCTGTCTCCTTCCTTTCCTCGGTATGCTGTTCGAAATGACAGATTTTTAACCCAGCATCTGTCCCCAGTCCTAGCTAACCTCTCAAACAGCAACACATTAATCGCCTCAACTTCTCTTTTTTCCCATCACTGCGAGCAGTATCCATCTTGACAAGTCATTTATTCTTATTTTCAATTTTGCAGACTTATTTTCCTTAATAGAAGAGAAACAAATCTGCCAATTGGATGCGATAGCTCATTTGTATCTGTCATGCCAAAGTGGGACATTTCTTGAATTAAGATGGGGTTTTAAAGCTTCAGCAGGCAGAACACTTGTTGCATAAGAAATTATGTAATACCTTTACCCCACCGGGTAGATTGTTGGATTTTTGTGCTTGAAATGTGGTGAACACATTTTCGGGAAGACTGAATAAAATAAAACATCATTATTATTTTTGGTCTGTAATTGGTTTTCATTATTTCTTCTTTATTGTTAAATGCAGTTTTCACATACTTTGTTTTGCAAGTTACAGCAAACTTTTGCAAGAGCTGCTTGCCAGGCCGTAATGTAGCCTAGTGTGGGGTACTTTTTAATTCAAGTCTAACTGCTGCATTGATTTCCTTCATTCATCCATTTCTCTCTATTGCGTTGCCATTATGGATATGGCTGCTTTATAAAGTATCTTTATGAGACAGCTTAAGCTTTTTGTCCACCTCTTCTGCAAAGTGGGCCCTTGCAAAAGCTGAGCAGTCATTCTCCCATCCCATCCCCCATCCCACCACCCCACCTCTCATTTCATTTCTTCTGTGTGCCTTCCCAGCCATATCCTCTCTAATGAAGCTAAATCTAGCATGCTAAATGGGACCAGTCAGCTATGTCATTGGTGCTGGAGCAGCCTGGGCTGTCTTCTATTGGCCCCAAAGGCACAAACACTTCAAGACGGTAAGTCGGTGGCATTAGAAGCATTCACAGTACAGTAGGCACAAACAATATAGTCCCAAGTAGCAGGCACTTATCAGTGGTAGCTCTGAAATATTGGTACCATGCATACAGCCGAAGACAGAGGTACCCATGTGTGGGCTGTAGAGAACAGATAAAAGTAACGGAGTCAAAATGTGCATGTGAAAGTGCAACTGTAGCTCCAGCTGAGATCGCTACTGTACCAGAGATCAACAGTAGCGAGACGTGCTCGGTGGGAGACCGGCTTGTCAATTGCACCACTCTCAGCTTTAAAGTTCTCAGCTTCAGGATTTTGTATAGAATCTAATGGCTTTGGAGTGTGAGTGCACACAGTCACACAAGTGGAAAAGCACCGTACTATAGGACCCTACATGACAATCCAAAATGCGCACACACTTACAGGTACGCACACGCGCACACACAGTGTGCCAAATCTCCTACTGAAGTCCAATATATCCCTCACAAACCCATTAAAGGTGCTTCATACAACAGCCTCTCAGCGAGAATACAGAGAGGGAAGTGAGAAAAGAACAGACTGAGAGGGAAACAGAGCACAAGAGCGTTTTTTAGGTGGTAAAAGTTCAAACACATTCTGGTGTACATGTGTACACCGCTTTATACGCAGATTCATTTTTATGACGCTTTGAACAGTAAAACATGCGGTAGCAACACTTTTCTGCTCATTAAGTTGTTTAAAACTGTACATTTGTAAGCACAGATACATTTTATTATGAAGTGTCCTTGTGTCATTGTAGTGCATAAAATGTTTTTATCGCTAGCAAATGCCTCTTTATCTGGAAATAAACCGGGGCTTTTCAGTTGGGCGTAGGATTAGCTCAGGCATGCCAGAAAGTCGAGTTCAGCTGCAGTCCTGGTAGATCAACTGACCTCAGTGCCAGCAAACATCACGTGATGGCTGAGCTGATACAGTCCTGTGTGTTCACTTGATAAATCTCACAGCCTTCTGCATATCTGCAAGCTTGGTGGCCAACCTCCATCGCAGCCTCCCCGTTTCATGCTGCATCTGACTTAATTACTGTCACATCTGTTATCTGAGCTGGGGTTTTGCTGTTGCTCTACCTTCCTCCCTTTCCACGTATGCACAAGGTCCCAGAGCAGAACCATGGCACCAAATATAAATGACCGCAGATAGAAATGTTGCAGAGAGAGTGCTGACGGGGGCTAGAAAGAGAGAGCATATTTTGCCCATATTGGCTTCTCTTTACTGTTAAATCTAGACTAATTTAAATTCATCTCCTCACATACAAGGTCCTAAATAATCAGGCCCCATCTTATCTTAAAGACCTCATAGTACCATATTTACCATATCTATGCTGTTGCATGCTGGGGGAGCAGGCTGAGGGTCGCAGATGCCAACAGACTTAATAAACTGATCCGTAAGGCCAGCAATGTTGTGGGGATGGAGCTGGACTCCCTCAAGGTGGTGTCGGAGAGGCGGATGCTGTCCAAGATAAAGACAATGTTGGATAACACCTCCCACCCACTCCATGACATGTTGGTCAGTCACAGGAGCTCGTTCAGTGAGAGACTGAGATTACCGAAAAGCACCACTGAACGACACAGGAAATCATTCCTGCCTGTGGCCATCTCCCTGTACAACGCATCCACTTAACACACTGTTTGCTGCTACAACTACACATGTTTCTTTTCCAAATATTTATTTATAAGTGACTTATGTATGTATGTATGTATGTATGTATGTATATATATGTATATATTGTACTATTCTTAGTTAGCGTATTGTCTGTCTTGTCTTAATGTTGGTTTAAAATGGAGCACTGTAACAAAAAATAATTTCCCCCAGGGATCAATAAAGTATTCTGATTCTGATTCTGATTACCCCAACAGAGCACTTCGCTCTCTGACCGCTGGCCTACTTGTGGTTCCTAGGATATTTAAAAGTAGAATGAGAGGCAGAGCCGTCAGCTTTCAGGCGTTTCTTCTGTGGAGCCAGCTCCCAGTTTGACTTTGGGAGAAAGATACGCTATCTAATTTCAAGAATAGACTTAGAACTTTCCTTTTTGATAAAACTTATAGTTAGGGCTGGATCAGGTGACTCTGAATCCTCCCTCGTTGCAATAGGCCTAGGGTCCTGGGGGCTTCCCATGATGAACTGTTGGGGTTCTCGCTAGGGCTGGGTATCGTCACTGATTTCTAGAATCGATTCAATTCCGATTCACAAGGTCCCGAATCGATTCGATCCACGATTCGATTTAATTCGATTCGATTCGATTTAAATCTGGGAAATTTTGACAGTCAGAAATATTATAATTCAGATCAGTACATTTACATATTTTTGTATCAATAAAAAGGAAGCTGACACACGCAAGACTTTATCACAGGTGTGAGCGTCACAGCAGATGCCTTTGTGTCAAAGTAGCTGAAGATAAAACACAGAAAAACATGAAGGTGGTTTTCCTGGCCTGGGATTTATAAAAATATTCTGCAGTACATCAAAAACGAAAGAAAACCATTAATCAACATATGAACATCACCTCTGAAGTTACAGCAGTTTTATTAGAGACACGTTAAGCGTTTTGCATTTTGAATAATTTTAAAAAGTTTAAATTTGTTCAGTATTGAACAGCAGAAATGAGGTTTTCTTTTCGGAAGAATGTAAAAGGGAAAAAAACAGCGGCCGACCACGCTGTAAACAACAGTAGACTTGTGCGTAACAAGCAAGCGAATAATGACAAAAGGGAAAATGTTCTTGAAGTACAGAGAGAGAGAGAGGGAGGGAGAGAGAGAGAGAGAGAGCTGTGCATCGCGGTGGAAGCAAAACAGTAAAAGTCAGAGTGAATTCATGACGATTTTATGTGAAGCGTTTGGATCTTCTTCTGCTGCTGGTTCGGTCAGTATTGTTTGGAGAGAGATCAAACTAACAGCTTTAGAATCGGCGCATAAAGGGCGTGAACACAAAGCGCGGACCCGCCGACAGATCAGAATCAGCGAGCTGTCGGCTTTCAGCCCCGACTGTGAGAAAGGCGACATCTAACTGATTCTGATCCGCGGGTTGCGCTGTGTGTTTAAGTCTATGTGCAGAATCCGTGTTCCTGCTCTCATTTACTGTCTTAACTGTTTGGTGGTTCTTGAAATTTTGTGAGATTTCACCAGAGATTCTGGCATTTTGGGCAAAATAAATTTATATTAAAAAATCGATTCAGGATTTTAATGAATCGATTTTACGTTATCCAAGCCAGAATCGATTTTAATCGATGAATCAATTATAAAAACCCACCCCTAGTTCTCGCTCATATTATTGTAGCATCTTTACCTTGCAAAATAAAGCGCCTCGAGGCAAATGTTGTGATTTGGCACTATATAAATAAAACTGAACTGAATTGAATTGAACAGAAATAACTTTCTCCTTTTCATGGTTTGCTTGCAAAGTACCTTACTTCGCAAGCAAACCATGATATTACTGGAGGATACATTATACTGAATATGAGCATGCTGCAATGTGTTTTGGCAAGCAAAAATATACATTTTGGACACATCCCTGGCCTTCACATTTTTCTTTTAAACTGTCACATGTTCGCCGTTGCATTTTTGTTAGAGCCACTCAAGTTTGAAAGTGCACGCAGACTTCGCTGTTAGGATAAGTAGAAGACATCATTTCTTATTTACCCAATAAATAAAGTATCTTTTAGATCTTCTTTCTGGGAATTCCCTCAGCTTTTAGTGTGTGTATGGGAGGGGTTACTTTGTTTCATTTTAAGTTAAGGAATGAATCACTGCAGCTTGTGTTTGACCTACATACATCTACCTGAGCTGAGGTAAGACACCCATATAAGGCTGACGGTGTGTCTCCTCCCCGCTCTCTGACTAGTTGACATTTCAGCCTGAAGAAATGAAACCTTTGGCATTTATTCACCGCTCCAGGGTTGCTCAGCCCTATAGCTGCTGTCATTTACACTTTGTAATATGTGTGTTAGTGCTACACTTTTCTGTTAACTTAAACAATAGCTGACTACCCTCTAAAGAGACAGGATGGCAGTATAATCGTTACAGTGTCCCTCAACATTTCACTTCCGCACAGAGTTATGGCATGCACACGTACACACACAGACGATGCATGTTGTACAGTAAAAGCCAGCCAAAGTCTTCAGTGTGTCACCTCTGTCATAGTGTTAATTAGACAGTGTCACCGGCTGTCCCCAGTGACATTTATTGCACATTTGAATATTTTACCCAGACAGATGGTAAGAATGTCAAGGCGTGACACTGAGTTATTAAGCCCTAGCCCTCTCCCTCTGCGACAGAATGCAGGGCTTGTCAGCACTCGATTGTTTTAATAACTCAGTGGCAGTGCCGCAGCGAAGTTTGCCCTCACTCTCCGTGCTGCAGCTAGTTCCTAGGGCACAGGTGAAAAAAAAAGCCCCACACACTACCAAGGGTGTGATTCTGCTGAATGAGGATGAGCAGGAATTCCCTCAATGAATAAAAGAACGGGGTAGCGTAGCTCTGTGACCCAACTGCTGACATTATCCATCTGCAGATTGCCAAGCTTTCTATATCTCACATGACCTTCACCTGCATTATAACACTCTTGTCAGACGCGCAGCCCAGCATGGATGTGCACCATAACCTCAAAATAAGACACTACTGTAAAGTGGCTGGAAATATCCAGCCCTCATATCACTGCAAAGATGCCGAGATGGATGGTACTCCAAAATACACTGAAGTTTCTTTTTTTAAAAATATAGCACCACTTTCCAACTTGAAAAATCTAGAATTAGGAGATTTTGAGAGGATGTCCGCACACTGGATGCCTGTGGAGGAATAGGTCTGCTCAAATTTAGTTTGGCTGGCAGGTGTTGGGTTGGATCCTTATCAGCTGATGATCACACAATGGCAGATTGTGTGGCAGAAGCTGTGGCAACAATCCCTGTCGCAGAGGATTCACACTAACACTAAAGAGAGGTAAATACAGTGGGGCAAAAAAGTATTTAGTCAGCCACCGATTGTGCAAGTTCCCCCACTTAAAATGATGACAGAGGTCAGTAATTTGCACCAGAAGTACACTTCAACTGTGAGAGACAGAATGTGAAAAAAAATCCATGAATTCACATGGTAGGATTTGTAAAGAATTTATTCGTAAATTAGGGTGGAAAATAAGTATTTGGTCACCTCAAACAAGGAAAATCTCTGGCTCTCACAGCCCTGTAACGTCTTCTGTAAGAAGCTTTTCTGTCCCCCACTCGTTACCTGTATGAATGGCACCTGTTTGAACTCATCATCTGTATAAAAGACACCTGTCCACAGCCTCAAACAGTCAGACTCCAAACTCCGCCATGGCCAAGACCAAAGAGCTTTCGAAGGACACCAGGAAAAGTATTGTAGACCTGCACCAGACTGGGAAGAGTGAATCTACAATAGGCAAGCAGCTAGGTGTGAAAAAAATCAACTGTGGGAGCAATCATCAGAAAATGGAAGACATACAAGACCACTGATAATCTCCCTCGATCTGGGGCTCCACGCAAGATCTCATCCCGTGGGGTCAAAATGATCATGAGAACGGTGAGCAAAGATCCCAGAACCACACGGGGGGACCTGGTGAATGACCTGCAGAGAGCTGGGACCAAAGTAACAAAGGTCACCATCAGTAACACACTACAACGGCAGGGAATCAAATCCCGCAGTGCCAGACGTGTTCCGCTGCTGAAGCCAGTGCATGTCCAGGCCCGTCTGAAGTTTGCCAGAGAGCACATGGATGATACAGCAGAGGATTGGGAGAATGTCATGTGGTCAGATGAAACCAAAGTAGAACTTTTTGGTATAAACTCAACTCGTCGTGTTTGGAGGAAGAAGAATACTGAGTTGCATCCCAAGAACACCATACCTACTGTGAAGCATGGGGGTGGAAACATCATGCTATGGGGCTGTTTTTCTGCCAAGGGGACAGGACGACTGATCCGTGTTAAGGACAGAATGAATGGGGCCATGTATCGTGAGATTTTGAGCCAAAACCTCCTTCCATCTGTGAGAACTTTGAAGATGAAACGAGGCTGGGTCTTCCAACATGACAATGATCCACAACACACCGCCCGGGCAACAAAGGAGTGGCTCCGTAAGAAGCATTTGAAAGTCCTGGAGTGGCCTAGCCAGTCTCCAGACCTCAACCCCATAGAAAATCTGTGGCGGGAGTTGAAAGTCCGTGTTGCTCGGCGACAGCCCCAAAACATCACTGCTCTCGAGAAGATCTGCATGGAGGAATGGGCCAAAATACCAGCTACTGTGTGTGCAAACCTGGTAAAGACCTATAGTAAACGTTTGACCTCTGTTATTGCCAACAAAGGTTATGTTACAAAGTATTGAGTTGTATTTTTGTTATTGACCAAATACTTATTTTTCACCCTGATTTACGAATAAATTCTTTACAAATCCTACCATGTGGATTCATGGATTTTTTTTTTCACATTCTGTCTCTCACAGTTGAAGTGTACCTCTGGTGCAAATTACTGACCTCTGTCATCATTTTAGGTGGGGGAACTTGCACAATCGGTGGCTGACTAAATACTTTTTTGCCCCACTGTAACTGTGAAAAGACCAAGTTAAACTGTCTTTGTAAATGTAGACATCATTCAGGCTCTACAACTTTGAGTACTTGAATAAGATCATTCAAAAATCTTTCCAATAATGTTAGCAATATGTCAGCGTGCCCACATACTGGCACCATTTGCCTGTATTTGTGCTTGCTTGGTTTTTATATCTCATTGAAAGAAAAGTTTTTTTTGAAAAGTTTCCCCGTGAAGAGATGAACCAGAAAATAAACCGAGCCCACTTGTCAGAATTATTACATGTTGCATTTCCAAAATGGAACTTCAGTTATTAAGATTATAGTGTAAAATTAGGATTAACAGCTGGGTGAACACAATTTAAGCAGTGACTTTTTTTTTTTTTTTGCATTATTCATTTGCCATATTGAGGGGAAACGGGATGGAATTGTGTGAAAAACACAAAGAGACTTGGAGAGCAAATTCTAGCTAGCAAATAGGTTTCGTGGAGAGACTGAAGTGCAATGTAAATTTGTAGCAGGTTCTGACTTGTTGCACTGTTTGGGTGTAAAGGCCCTTTAATACAGATAAATACTCAACAAATATTGATTTGTTGGCTCTATGCTGTGGGTATACTAAAACAAGCCAGTACACCCAAGGTGGACCTCTGGCATTTGATGCTTGTGAGTAAAAAAACAATCCACACACATAAAAAAAACCTTTTCTCATTTGTTTTCGTAACAGTGTAAGTCTATAATATAAGCCTGGTTTGTTTAGTTAGCCAAGTATATCCTCCCTGCTGTCGCCGCGTCCCATTCCCACAGCTCATTCTCATCTTGTCCGTCATTTCTCCCATGAGTTTTTGAGCTATGTGTAATTACCCAGTTTGTTTGCACCTTGGCTCTAACTGGCTGTCTTGTCACAGCCAGCTTGTGTTCACAGGAAGCATGTGTGTGTGTGCGTGTGTGCGCGCGTGTGCATGAGGGTTTGCATGTGCCAATCAGTCTTTAGCAAATATGGGCGTGACAGGCAAGAGTATGCAACAGTTCTTGTGTGTTTCTCAGCACATGTGTGCGCCACCCCGAGCCCGCTCTGGCAGACATGGAGAGACAGAGAGAGGGACCTTGTCGTTCCTAATCCCTTTGTTTTGAGTCAGATTAGAGCTTTGCGAGGCGTTTGCGAGGCCTGCAGAATGTGGATTTAAGGATTAGTCTAATAAACAGAGGCTCTGTGGCACTCTGCAGCCCAGTGTGGAGATTACACAGGCACCAAGTGCAAGAAAGAGAGAGGGATGGATGCCCCCCCATCCACCCACCACCTCCTCACATCCTTCCTCATTTGTTTTCCATCCTGGCAAATGAGAGGAGAGAGCGAGAAAATGGAAGGTGGATGGGACCTTTCCTCCTCCCAGCAACTGTGAGTCACATATGCAGACTCTGGGGTTGGTAGGCCTAAATCTTATCCTGTACCCATGTACAATCCCAACAATACTTCATAAATACTGGCTGATCAAAGGGGATGTTGCCTCACTCAAACCCAGTACTCAGCAGAGCACAAACTAGGCACAGAACAAGGCTCTGCATTGGCTTGAAAGCCTAACACAACTATTAGCTCACTAAGAATTCCATCTTGTCTGTCTGCATTTCTGATTAGCATTTTCCAAAGCCTGTACTACTGGAGATAAATGAATGTGTTCTTGCTTTCCTTTCTATTTCAGTACAGTATGAAAATCAGCTTGCAGGGACATGAAACACGATAGAACTAGGCTCAATTACGGAGAATATATCTTGCTTTATTTTTCTAGGTGACCTTATTGTTGCATAGCAGTGCAGATGAAAGGCAGCCTAATTTGTAAACTCTACTACAGACTCATTATGTGTACACTTGCTAATGATTGTTTCAAAATCTGAAATATGGAAGTTTGCCGCACATCACTGCACTCAGATGCTGCATTGTAAAGTAGTTAAACCCAGAATGTACACAGTAATCAAACACGGGTACCATTACAATTATCATGTAAATCTGACAGCTTCATGCATCTCCAACCTGATATTATTCTTAAAATGTAATTTATTTTCTTGTGTGTGAAAATCAGCAATGCTTTGAAGAAAATGTGTTTCAGCAGAAAGTTTTTTTTCCAAGATTGCCCTTTAAGCGAACTCAGAAACAAACCTTTGTGTGCTAAACAAGTGAACTGAAAGGCTTGTAGCGTGCGCTGCAGCTAAGCCATTAGCTTAGCAAAGTACCAGGTGAAATAGCTAATAGCGCTTAAGCCTAAAACGATCTGAAGATCTGGATATAACAGTCATGTCATGTACCTTACTTGACCAGCGTGGAGGTAGATGAAGCAGTAGCATTTTATTTTGAAGAAAGATATACTGAAGGGTGATAGATCAATGTGTTAGCCTGCTAACGCTAGCAAACAAGTGTTCACTTCCTTAACTAGTCTGGCTAACTGGAATTCAGTACCGGCTAGTCAACAGACTGACAGTCTGCCAAGCTATGTAGTTATTAAAAAGTTGTCTCTGTAGATGAAAATCCTATGATGCCACTAACTAACGCTGCTCTTTAAAACTGAAAGCACTTGACTATAATTCACCTCCATTAATGCTGATGAACAGCTAAAATTTGGTCACTATGTTTTGAACTGCCATAAGACGTGCAACGTCTTGGTATTTTAGCAGCAATACCTTTTTTGTTTGTTGTTAGTAAATAAAATTAAAAAGAGAAAAAAAATTCTTGCCCTTGAACAAACCGAATACGTTGTGCTTTTGAACTGCAATGAGACTGTGTTGGCATTTCAGTGTCAATATCTTATTTATTATTATTGTATTTTTTGCATCTGTGTTGCAATTTTCTACAATGGAAGCAATTTTCTTTTTCACTAAGTTTGTGTGGTTTGTCAACAACACAAACAAATAATGACAGAACCAGTGAATACAACGACTGATCACTCATAATAAGCAAGTGATTTTTACCTATTTGGCTCAAAGAGGTGTTGGAGGTAATGATGCGAGGTTTGTGGAAGAGAGAGAGCGAGGGATGAGATGTTTCCTGTCCTGCACCCCTCAGCTGCTGGCTCGCAAAGCACCTTGGATCCAAAATGGAGTTGTAGTTTCCAGTTGAACTGGAGCCATCCAAGCATGCGTCCATCCGTTTGCCTTGTGTGTATACTGTACGTGTGAGTCTACACACCTTTTTGTGTGAATATTCAAAGCCACCCGAGATCGAAGACATGATTAATGGCTGTTCGTGGTGAGGAGCCTCTCCGTCGGGGCGCAGTGCAGAGCTCATAGACGGAGCGCTTGAGTGTGAGTTGTACGACGAATAATGGAGGTCGCAGTGCACTGATAAAATTGTATAAATACAGGAATATTTATCTGCTGAAGCTCCTATTAGCCTTTGACACAGAAATACGCGTTTATTTTTACAACATTAACTTGTTATCTGTAAATGAAACTCGAATTCTGATATATAAAATAAGAAATTAAGTGATTTTTTTTTTTTATTACTACACATTCTAAAAACTAATTACTATGATTCACCTTTACTTGTATTCAGCACAGAAAAGAAAAGATTTTACAGTGAAAAGAACAAATTATATGTTAGGATAATAAGGATTTACACCTACACATCGGATGTCAAGTACACGCTGCTTTTAGGGGAAATCTGAACATGTAATTGAATGCTTTGATGAACTGTGCATATAGTATTTCCATTTAAAGCATATTTGGACTTTGACTTGGATGTTCACTCCTGAAGTCAAGATGCACAGAGGCTTTGTGGCGATGTATAATTGAGTATGAGTTTCATTCAAGGATTTGTTTTCCGTCTTTATTCTCTCGCAACCTCTCTGTACTCAGCTCTCTTCTTGCCTCCTCTTTTGTTTTTTCTCAGTCACTCCGTGTCTTCCTCTCTTTGTCTTTGTGAACAAACTGCGTAAACAACTTAATTTGAGCAGCGGCACAAAAACAGCAGAAAATTGAAGCCAAACGCTTTATAGCCACAATTTTGTCTTTTGTGATAACAGGGCCAGGTTTTCAATAGGCCATCTTTTGCTATACAAATTCCATTCAAATTTTTAAAAACCCACAAAAAATCCCCCACAAAAAAACACAAGAGCGAGCGATAGAGAGAGAAAGAGATCATGAGAGGGAGAGAGAGACGGGGAAAGAAAAAGACACCAAATGAACAACTTCATCTCCTGTTGACAAAGAGTGCTGGAAGAGTGGATAAATTTTCTGATGGAAAGGCTCCATGCTGTGTTTTATCAGGCTTTTAGCTGCCAGTCTTGTTGGCTGATTGCTGCTTTTGGTGTGGTTACAATTGAATTAAATGAGCCAGGTAATGGCTGTGTTACAGGCTCCTCTAATGCAATGATAAGAAGCTAAAATAAAGATAAGACTAGATAAGATCAGATGAGATGCTTATAGGATATAAAAGATTAAAAAGTACATTGAAGGAGTAACAAAAAACAGTAATAATTATTCTTATGTTTGATGCTTTAAAGAAGCATAAAAATATTAAACCTTCACAGAACAAAAGAAAAGCTATATAACAGAATCAAATCCTCATGCATAAAATTGGATGTGATGTAATTACATGGTTTTAGTTAAACGAGAAATGGAGTAAATGAAGTTTTACTATGGATAAAACAGCTGTAAATACATTTAACAGGTTCAACATACTATATAGAAGTGTAAGTTACAGGTAATATTATAATGTAGCACTACTTTAGTGTTCTATTTCTTGAAAACCCGTTTAAACATCTCATCTAACAAAACAAAAATAGGACATGTACTTTTCTGTATTTTCTGATATGAACAATTATTGAGACTTATAATATTCTCAATAATGCAAGTGCACAACTCTTAGAGCTAAGAACAACAACAGCTATTTCTGGTGTCTTGTAAGAAGAAGTCAGCAGAGTGAACATGCCCTATTTGTAACCTCCTGGTTGGCTGCAGTAGGAGTCATCTGGTCAGGAAGCCTCCCACAGTGTGATGGCCCTAAACAGCATCTATACTAGCGCTCACACATCGCCTCCGTGCTTATTTGTATGATAAATGTGAGCAGTGGCTGGATGGAAGATTTGCAGCTAATTGTTTTCGGCGATCGTGCCAGTCTACCTGTAATCATCAGAAAACAGAGCAAAGGATTGAGGTCTGAGTCCGGTCAAATGTATCCAGCATGTTCCCAGAGCTGGATATCTCGGTAATGGTTTCCTGAGGCAGATTTGTGTCACGATGGAACAATACCTGTGGCAATTTCAAGGCACAAATGCACCAATTTGCCCACTGATTAGTAGGTCTTATTCACTTTAACCTCCCACCCCCATATTCTGCTAGTTTGATAGAATAGTTTGCGAGAAAACAGGAAGGGAGAATTGGGATTCGTTCACGACTTAATATGTCACTTGTGTTTCGATTGTGCCAGGTGAAGAAAATGAAGCCTCATTTTGATCCATAAGAACTGAATCTTCATTGTCTGTTACTTTGCTTTCCTTGATATTTGGTTTTTGTTCTTTAGGAGGTTGTTAAGGTTGAACACAAAACCGTCTTGTTTGATACTTGCTAATCCACTGATGTCATTAACATCCTATTAACTGGGTGTGATTTCTAGTTACAGTGGATTTACATTGTGCGCTCCATATTTTTTTTTTTCCCCCTTCAAAGCTGTTATTTGCAGAGAAAAGGCCATTATCTGCACCAAACTTCACCTCTGTAATTTCCAAAATGAATTCCCCGCCCTCCCTGTCATCTTCCAATTACATTTCTCATTCTGCCTGGATTTCATGGTCACTTCACGGTTGCATGCATGTCTCTTTTCTCCTTCATCTAACCACGCTTTCTTGCCTGTCAAGGAGACGCGGCTGTTTTGCAGGCTCGCGCACGTCTTTCTATAGTTTTGCATTTATGCGTGTGTTTGTCTGTCTGCTGAGTCTGTGTGGGTGTCTGCACTTAAATATGCATGCACATACGTGCTAGCGTACCATGGAGTTGTGGTATGCGAACAGTCAGAATGACAGTAAGTCATTGTACTTCTGATAAATGAGATGATCTGCCTCGTTGTGACGATCTGGGGGGTTGGACTGTTGTCGCTGGAGTAATTAACTAAGAAAAGTTTGCCTGTATGTGCTTCAGTGACCTTGAGGAAACACCTGGCTGGATGGGATGTGATTGATAATGTGTTCCAGATCTCAAGGTTGTTTCCCTTAGCTTCCTCCAGTCTATCCATCAGCCCGCTATTGTGCGTCTTCTCTTCTGCTTCTACTATTTTTTTCCATTAAAAAGTAAAATCACAAAATCCAGTTTATGACATCACAACTCAGTGTGTAAGGCTCACGCCTAAAGCTTAGACCTTTGGATGACTAAAGGGAAATTTTCCACTTACGACAGATGAGTGTTCATATTCGCAGTTTATTCTGTACAGTGAAGCTCAACTGTACAGACAGTACAGTCTGCATCATTAGTGTAATTCTGTTTTCTCAGCCGATTTGACATCCAAGTTTTCATCTGATGTAAAGTGACCAACTTTTGCCTATATTTTTGGCTCAGTATATGCTGGTAGACCAGCATTAATGTGCCATTGCACTGGCTCAGAAACTCTACAGTACACCACAGATATTCCCTCATTTGACGTTTTTAACGATGGCAGCGGACAGAGCTGTCAGTCCGGAATCTACCATACTCGATCAAGTTTAGAGCTGTGCGACTGCAAAGGCCATGGCATATGATTCACATCCGTTTTATACATTTCAAACCATTCAGTGACCCGTCATGCCCTATAGATGGTGGCATTGTCACCCTGGAAGAGACCACTCCCGTGAGGATAGAAATGTGAAGGGGTGGGATAAATCTGATCGCACAGAGTACCGCTGTATTCGTTTGTGGTCACACGTCTGTCAAGTAGACCTAAACCATTCCAGCAGAATGCCCAGGAGCATACACAAGAGCTCTTCACTGTAAAGATCAATGGGGTACTTTCTGGTTTTGTTTTTTCCTTTAATTTGTCACCCACCTGTGCACACCCACAGCTCCACACAGAGACTCGTTGGGCCATTATTTCTTTAACCCCAGTCTGAATGTCCCCACATTTTCTGAGCCAGTATCGCTCTCTATTTCCTCGCCCTCCATTCAAGGTACAAACACATTAAGGTCGAACTCCTAATAGCCTGTGTGATGGATGCCCAAGCATAATGAGCTCTTTATGAGACTTAATACCTACTGTTAATCAATGGACATAGCAGGGCACTTTTCAATACTACCTTCTAAGCATTTTAAAATGAGCCCTCATTGAATAGATTGACTCACATTCTGTATACTTGTCTCTCCTTCTCCTCTCTCTTCTAATTCTTCCTCTGCTCCTGCATGTAATTAATTACATCACATATTCAAAAAAGAAATGATGCCTGTCCTTTAGAGATGCCCTTGTCTGCTCTCATATTGATAAAAACTATTAAGACTGAACAGTATTTTTGGTGCAAATGCAATGCAACGCTGTAATTCTGTGGGTGGATCGGACTTTTTTCAGCCTCAAGTAATGGAACCATGGGTTCATTACCATAAATATCCCATAGTAGCTATAGCTGGAGGAAGGGTGCCTGTCAATTACAGCTGGCTGTTTGGTTGTTGTCATATCATTGTACTTTGATCCTTGGACGCCAGCGTAATGCATTCCACAAGGCTGCAAAACTTGCATCAAGCTTTATTAGCGTCATTATCGTATCATAGACGCAGTGTCATAATACAAATGTTTAGTTGCCTTACAGGCTGTTTTACAGTTTATGTCAAGTTTAGGAGACTCTGTTGTCTCAGGTATCGCTGGACTGAATATGTGTGTTAGCGATGTTCTGTTTGCGTGTATCTGTGTTTGGGTGTGTTTGATTATCCCTCAAAGCCTCTAAGGGAGCCGGATTCATTCCCACTCTGATAATGAGGGAGAGACTAGCAATGCCCTCAAGTCATTTCTCCTCTTCTTCCATCCTTCCTGTTGCTTTTCTTTCTTTCTTTCTTGCCTTTTGCATCTTCTTTTATTATTATTTCTTTTTAGTCTCGATAATGCACCTGCACTTGTCCACTTTCGTTGTGTGCATACCTCCGCCAGCATTGGTTTAGGATGACCGCATTTGAGTCCCTCTCTGTTCTAATAGATTTAAATGCCGTCTGACCATTTTTCATCCGCGCGGTCAATGGCTGACTGTCTCTGTGGACCACAGTGCTAACAGCTCTGTTTCGCCCTGCAAAGCGTAAGCGCAAAAGGGATGCTCTGAAAAAAGGAAGGGAAGCAAATTAGAGGAGCCACCTTAGACTGAAGGAAAACATCTGCACCAAATAATTCTCTTTAGTGATGGATTGCACATTTTTTCATTCAGTTAATATTTAAGTTTAATAAAAAAGACTGGAAATTTATATCGTCTGATTCATCGCTTTCCTAAAGTGCAATAAACTATATATTTAAGGACTTGGGAGTTTTTAATAGCAGAGGTTGGCAGCATTCACTCCTGTGCAGTAATAAAGGAATTAGTGTGTATTTATAAAGGTAATATACAGTTTTACTAAATGTACCCACCTAAAGAACTAAAAGGGAGCTTTGTGTATGTGAGGGAGGGCGAGCATGCACCAGGAAGATTATGTGATATGCCTCCGTATGTTCAATGTGCACCACGTGAACACATGTTTTAGATGAAAACAAAACAAAATCTGAAATGCGAGCTTTGACTGTAGGATACATAATAATACATCTCAGTGAACAAAACCAGTTTATGTACATTAATAAAAGCAAAGCTTAGCTGTGCACAATTTCACTGGGATACCTGTGTATGGGAAATTACTAGTGCATGAAAGAGAAGGAAAGTCCTTGGTGCGCAGCTCCACGAGCTGGCAGTGCTCCCTTGGTCTGGTTATGATGAGCCAGGCTCAGAAGAGTTGTGGTTTCGTGTGTGTGTGTGTGTGTGTGTGTGTGTGTGTGTGTGTGTGTGTGTGTGTGTGTGTGTGTGTGTGTGTGTGTGTGTGTGTGTGTGTGTGTGTGTGAGTGTACAGGTTGAAGAAAAAGCGGTTTGTTTTCCTTGCGGAGTTGAGAACTTGCCTTGTTGCTCTTGTTGCTTGCTCGGTAAAGTTTGCTGGAAGACTTTGTGTTGTGGCTGCTGTTACTAATTAAAAGAGAACCATCAAAGACATGAGAGGGGTCAGAGAGTAAAAGTAGAAAGGAAGAGAAACAATGGGGACTTGGGGGTTTTATTGCCCTGCTATCAAGTTACAGTTGCAGTAAGTGACTGGAGGAGCGGTGTGACTCTTTCCTTTTTAGTTCACCTTAATCACACAAATTAACAAGTTAATCTGTGGAAATCCTAATGGTACCTACAATAGCCTTACTTATCCTGCATCAATACTCTAATGTGTTTTATATTTGCCTGGCTACTCATGTCCACTCATGCTGTTTGCTCCTGTCTTACTTTGTCTGTATATTCTGCTGGGAGTGCGAGGCGAGAGTGAGTCACAGCAGTGCATCCATTAATTTTAGACCTGTCTCTGTCTTTTCCCATCTCTCCATCTCTTCCTCTTCCTGTCTCTGTTTTCCAGGTGACTGAAGTGGAGACTGACATTAGGGAGGCCCTTAGGAGAGCCCTTCCTCTCCCGTCACTGCCTTCTCCTCCGTCTACTCTGTCTTCTTCTCGCTGCATTCAACCCCCCCCCCCCCCCCACACACAACATCAGCATGGATCTGAAGGACCGCAGAAATCGCTCACTGACCAGGGGCCGCTGCTCCAAAGACTCCCAGTATAACACCTCCTCCCTGGACGCCGATGAGTGTCGTGTGCCTACCCAGAAGTCCTACAGCTCGAGTGAAACGCTCAAGGCCTTCGACCATGAGCAGAGGCTGCACTACGGCGGGTGTGTGACGGACCTGGTTCACCATGAAGCTGATGAGTATTCTAGGCAAGGTCAGTTTGCCCTAAAATCCCCTGTACATATATATATTTATGCACCCACTCTATGCTGGACTCAAGACATTACTGAGAAAATCATGTACCTTTATGACCTCAAAGGACATCTGTTTTGGGAAACACACTTATTTGCTTTTTTGCTTATTTGCCCAAAGGTTAGAAATCCACCTAACGAGACCTAAGAGGCTTATTTATGTATTCAGATAAAAATAATGATATAAAAATAACATGCTGTTGGCTAAGAAGGTGTATTGAATTATGTCTTATTTTTGCACATTGCATATACACTGAGCAAATGCAACACAATAAACAGCTATAGCAGGGCTGTCAAACATAAGGCCAGGGACCAGAATCGGCCTCACAAAGACTCCAATCAGGCGCACTGGTTTACAGCTTTTCCACTCAATAAAGGACCCTCCTCAATTGCCATTCATACTACACTAAAGTAATCAAGTAACAGATTAAATGACAGAAAAGTTCTTGTTTTTCTACTTTCTACTAAAAGGGGCATTGTCTGTGAATTTATTAAAAATGTATATTTTATTGCAGTTCTGGTAGTTCAGTAGGCAAGGAATGATGAACTAACAGAACTTTTTCTGTAATTTTACACATTTATAATGGTCACTGGTCCGGCCTACTTAACATCAAAGTCGTATGTAGCCCATGATGTAAAATGAGTTTGACATTTCTGTGATATAGCATCTCTTTGTTTTTCTATTTGTACCTTCGTTGCCTTAAATATTTTAGGGCAATGAAGCAAAGGTTCAGATTCATTCAGCAAAAGAGCAATAACACATTTCCCAAAGTGTCATATGATTTTTTGGAATAACAATTTGCATTATGCATAATTTACCTGCATAAAATACAGCTTTGTATTAAGCATAAAAGAGAGTTTGGGTTTTTTTTGCAGGCAATATGCATCCAGGGTAATAGGAGATGACGACTACTAATTGAGATTAAAAAGCGAAACTCAAAGCTCTTGGGGGTAACATTTCCCTGTCAAAATCTGAACAATTATTTCTGATGCCTGCGTAACTCCAGTATTGTTCTGTCCAGCACAGGTGGGTGAACCTAGCGCAGTCATAGATTTCAAAAGCCTTTCCACTCCTTTTCTGTGATCCAGCATTACGTAAAAAAAAAATTCTATCACATTGTGAACGGCCACGTTGTTGCATGTGAAAAAGGCTTCCAGCTGTACGTTACTTTTAGCCACTATGCGTTTTTTGCTTCTGTTAGCAAGCTGTTAATGTAATCAGATCCTGCACTTTGCGGAGGAGGACCAAAGCAGACCTTTAACACTGGCAAGGCTGTCATAATGAACTTCTGTATCCCCCAGTGAGCAAGCTAGCCGATAGGCCGATAGGTCATTTTTAAAGGGGTGGGTCAGCCTTCGTAGCCCATGTCTTTAAACTGTGTGTGTATGTGTATGTGTGGATTTGTGTGTGCGTGTGTACGTGTATTGCAGGGGGACATGAAACAGGCAGTATTGATCCTTGGCTAGTGAAAGGAGTCAGACTCAATGGGATTGATCTCTACTAAGCTCTGTTTTCTCTGCATGGACACAGACAGAGGAGGAAGCCAGCTCAGAGTAATACAACACTACAATGCCTACGATAGATAAAAAACAAAATCCCCCCCACCTCCGTCAAACAAATGCATAAATAAATGTGTATAGTATGTTGAAGAATCCTTGGTGGTTTTTTGCAAATAGAATATCGTCATTAAAGCTTTAAAGAAAAGGTGTAAAGCTACGGTAGCAGCTTCTAACTGCATGTGGTCTCAAGAAATTTGAGAAATGGATCAATCGGGCAGTAGTTTAAAGAAGAAAATGTGCAATGGCACACTCACAGGGGAGAAAGGTTTTGGAAGAAAGGAATACAACAGAAGAACATACTTCTTCTGAGGCAAAGGTAACAGCAGAAAATGGAGGATTGATTGGCAGAATGGATGAAAGACTGGAAGCAGTGGTGTGTGTAGATTCGGACACACTCCAATGCTGCACTGAGCTGACCTCACACCAGGCAATAGCTGGTCGATACCAAAGTCCTCTCAGCCTATCGGCTCCCTCGAAAGCCCAGAGCCGCAGATGCATCGTGGGAAGTGTGGCCACAGGAGACCAACAGTGTTGCAGCACCATATGGACTGTGACACTACGGGAGGAGGCATGGTGCTGGAAGGATGGAGAAAGAGAAGGAGTTGAGTGTGAGAAAGATAGAGCGAAAGAAGCAGCAGACAGAGTTTCCATGATCCTCCAACTAGATATTTTTATAACTAGTATGTGAGATAACGAGGGATGGAAACAATGTGTTCATATTTTGTCGTTATCAAGTACTTTAGCGGTAAGATAGAAAGAAGCGAGATACTTTATTTTCCTAACAGATAGTAGCTGGTAGACTCAGAATATTGACTTTTTGTTCTATTGATTTTCTAAAAAGAAAAAAACCTAAATAAACCCAAGGAGGAACAGTTTGATATCTGAAACTGATTTGTAGTATTATTGATTAATAGCTGATAAAATCACACGAAAAATACGATCAGCTGTGATCGAGTAGGTAAGCCATCCTGGCATTTTTCTATTTTGTGTTGTCAAGACGTTCTGAGGTCATCTAAAGATTTTCTCACATTTTTATTTTTGCTTTAATGGTTCTGTGTAACACAAACCAATTTGCAGTTCTGTCGTGTGCTAATGCATATTGACTCACCCTTACAGCTGTCATTAGAGTCATGTGTAAGAAAGCAAAGCTTGAGTCGAGCACAGGTGGGAATAGGGCACCCACTGAGCTCAGATGTGCATGTGATATGTGATGTGCAAGTTTTTTGAATATATACCAGTAGTTTAAAGGTAAATGCAGACTCAGTTTATATTGTCTTGTAGAATAACTAATAATCAAATAATGGTTTTTACTGTCTTGTTCCTTTACATGTAAATGAATACATGGAAATACTGTATATATGGAAAAAACAGAGTTTTCACAATTATAAGAAGCTTTGAAGTCTGTATTTGGTATAACCACCTTTCTTCTTCAACATAGCCTGAACTTTCTCAGGCAAGATTTCTTGTAGTTTTTGTAAGAAGTATTCATGAATGGATTTGGATTTTAGCTGCCTTTTGTTCCAATCCCTCTCATGATGATCCCTTACTGCTTCAATAATATTGATAATGTTCAATAATGAGGTCTGGGGTCTGGGGAGGTCAGTCCATGACTGTTAGTGTTCCACTGGGTGTTTTTCTAGCCAGACATGCTTATACTCAATTGGCAGTGTGTTTGGGATCTTGGCCATGCTGAAAAATAAAGCCATCACCAATCAGAGGCTTTCCAGATGCTACTGCATGGTGGATCGATATCTGATGGTACTTTTCTTCTTTCGTAATTTTATCAGTTTTGACAAGATCCTGAACACTTGAGGCTTGAATGCAGCCTCAAACCATAATGGATCTCCTGACCTGCTCTGTACACATTGAGAATAATTTGAAGAATAAATTTCTCATTCAGATGCATCATTCCATGAGACCTGTTGTCACTGGTTTTCAGTTCTCGTGTAATTTAGCATACCTTTAGCATATTTATAATAGCGGAGTCATCTTAGGCCAAGCATTAGATTGATCAGATGACGTGTCCAAATAAAAAAGTTCAAAAAACTTGAAAGATTTTCCGGAGCAGTTCATGACTTTTGCTCAGCGCTGTAAATTAAACTAAAAACAGCATCTGGTTTTGGAAGCATATTTGCAGTGTGCTTTGGAAATCAGCAACGATGAGATTTTTCTCTGGATTTTGTAGTATTAATTTTTTAAAGGTAGTATAAGATAGTCAAAGGAGCTTGCAAAGAAAAGCGTCTGGACTTCTTTAAGTTACTTGAAGACGTTTCACCTCTCATCCGAGAAGCTTCTACAGTTCTAAGGTCAAATGGTGGGGAGTCCCAGATTTAAACCTAGTGGGAGTATCCCCCCACAGAGGGACAAAAGGACCCCCTGATGATCCTCTAATCGCCTGAGCCGAGGTGTGAAACTGGGTGTGGGTCCCAATCAGCCAGAGTTTCGGGTGAGCTCATTGTGAAACCTGGCCCCACCTTATCATGCGAATTCCTGAGGTCAGATGGCCCAGGATGTGAGTGGGCATTAAGGCGTCTGGGGAGGGAACTCAAAACTGGATTATAGATGGCAGACAGTTGGTGTCGTAAACCACCGCCTCCGTTCAAAGATGGTCGCTCACAGTGGACATAGATGGCTTCTTTCACTCCTCTTTCAAACCATCTGTCCTCTCTGTCCAAAATGTGAACATTGGCATCCTCGAAAGAGTGACCTTTGTCCTTAAGATGCAGGTGGCATGCAAAGTCTTATCCTGTGGAGGTGGCTCTTCTATGTTGTGCCATGCACTTGTGAAGTGGCTGTTTGGTCTGTGGCTGTGATGAGGTCTGTGGTCCACTATGGACTCCCCAGACGCCTTAACGCCTACTCACATCCTGGGCCATCTGACCTTATCGCATGATAAGGTGGGGCCAGGTTTCACAATGAGCTCACCCGAAACTCTGGCTGATTGGGACCCACACCCAGTTTCACACCTTGGCTCAGGCGATTAGAGGATCATCAGGGGGTCCTTTTGTCCCTCTGCGGGGGGATACTCCCACTAGGTTTAAATCTGGGACTCCCCACCATTTGACCTTAGAACTGAAGAAGCTTCTCGGATGAGAGGTGAAACGTCTTCAAGTAACTTAAAGAAGTCCAGACGCTTTTCTTTGCAATCTCCTTTGACTACGATGACCTGGATGACTAAGAACCTTCACAGACGTAGTATAAGATACATCTGCATACATATCAAATTAAAAATTTATCACAAAAGTTCATCTGCTTTCTGCATTTCACATTAATGTTTGAACTATACAGCATGTTGAGTTGTGTTCACTGACTGCTGTTTCCTATAATTAAAGAAATAACTCAACGATATTGAGAGATTATCACCTCATGTGACTTGCAAGGTATCATTCATTTGAAATAGCAACAGAACAAAATGACCTCTGCCTTGCTAAGAGGTAATCAGTCAGCTAACGTTCATTCATGGGCAGCTGAATGAAGCATTTAGGAATTTGGTCTGTTTATCTGGTTGAAAGATGAATTGTGCAATATGTTCCTGCATGTGGCTGAAATCCTTGATTTTTTTCTGGGTTTTTTTGATCCTATGTCAGTCCAAACATACTGCAGATTTGTGCAGCCCTTTTTCATTTCAGTTTATTTCTAGTGTTTGAAAACTAGCTGTCTGAAATGGCTCTTTGGAGATCCTGATAAAGCGGGCTCAGTTGTGTCTTCCAACAGACCCCCCACTTTCATTGGATATCAACTCCACTGTTTCCCCATTACACACTTATTACCTAGTCTGCTTGGATAAGCACAGCCAAATAACACAGTCTTTTTCTCAACATAACATGCAGCAGCCTGGAAAGCTCATTACAAGTGTTCACTATTTAACACCACAAAGCCATGCATTTGAAAACACGAGTGATCCCAATAAGGCGCAAATCTGACTCCCATAAAAGCCGAATACGAGAGACGCATTGGCTGGATTTATTTTATACATAAAACTGTGACAAGTTTCATTTCCCTGTCTTGTTTTTTTCAGCTGGTTTGTTAGCAGTTTGAATCGCTTCCAAATTGAACCCACGACAGATATAAAAATATGACAAAAGTGTAAAACATCACTCTGAGCGATGTGCAGAGGCACACTTCCCCATACTCTCCTACTGCACTTTCTCTTTGTTGTATTCACCTCACTGTCTCTCTGATCTTTCAACTCATAGTACATCTCTTTGTCTCTCTCCAAGTCCTTTCCGCGGCTCCTATTTAGCGCATCCCAGGGGTGTGTCATCCCTGCAGGTCCACCTCGAGACAGCAGGCATTAGCACAGCCACTGCAGTCTCTAGAAGCTGTGGCCTTTCCTTTCAGATGGATCTAAATGGGCCCTTCTACATTCTCCTCTGCTGTTTTACCCCCAGGGCTTGAAATCAGTGTCACAGAGAGAATCCACCACCCACCTATCTACCTCACTGCCTGGACAACACTCAACATCATCTACTGTCCCTTCTCAATTGTGTATCTGTTGCTCTCTCTTTCTGTCTCTCACTTTTTTTCTCACTTTCTTTGATGTCCTTCTTTGCTTTTCTGTCACACCTTTCATGTCTGCTCTTTCACTCACATTCACTTTCTCCCCATTTCTTTCACCCTTGCTGGCCCTGTATTGTTGCTTTAGTGGTCATATCACACCTTTGTGTTATGTTCAGGCCCCCTCTATGGATTTGAGACCAAGCTCATGGGGTGTGACTTCATTTTAGACTGCACACAGGCTTTGCCAGCTATGTGGGTTCTATAGGTCTGGCCTCTCGTTTTCAGAGATATGGTCAAATGTGCACGCGTGTGCCTATATTACCAGAATGAGGCCACTGAAATCTGAAGAGCTGCACTATATATCCTGTGTGGCCATTTTTCCCTCATTTTGCATTCCCTTTTCTCCATTGACTTTGATTTGACAAATCACTACAGTGGCCAAGGAATGCCTTGTCCAAAAACTCTGGCCAAACTCTGCCACTCGTATCCTGGCACGATTACCTCCGCTGTCTGTATTCAAGACCGAATGGCAAGGAAAACCCACTGTGAGGTGGCTGGGAAGAAGCTTTATGCTAGAGAGGCTTCTTTTGTTTTCTCTGTCCTCTCCATTCTTTGGGGAGACTTCCAAATATCTGTGAGAAAAGCAGCAGCAACCTCTCATAATATGTCCTCTTCAGCAGGATTCAGGGACTCATCCTAACCCTCTGGAGAGAGCATCCTTCTGTGTGACTGTGTTTGCAGAATCCTCCATGAAAAGATCAAAGGAACCTGTGTAAAGTCTTACGTGATGAAAGTGTGACTATTTCAAATCGCTCCTCGGCTTAGGTGTGTATTTACTCGGCCACACAAACATCCCCTAAAGGCCTCTTTCCATTCAGAGTGAGCTGTCCACCGATTTTAGCAGTGTCAAACTCATGATGGGCATTGCTGTTGGAACTCAGCCCCCAACGATTTGTTGCAGATCCACATTTGGACCCAAATTATATATTTTTTTCATTTTCCTACTTGCCATGTTCAGGCCCTAAATACTAATTCAACTTTAAGAAGTTCCCTCTACAGTGACAAACTAGTTTATAGCACCCTCAGTGGCTTGTGAACATGTTTAGCTGCACAGTAGTAGCATTTCCCTTTCAGATAAACATCCCGTGGGTACACGGTTGAAGAAGCAATATATTTGTCTCTTCCATCTGATGTGTGATTACAAGTAGAGGTGCCTCTAGTCCTTAAAGCAAGGCTTCCAACAACTTTCAACTGTGATCCCCAGTAGGAAGCCAGTCGGTGTTCTCATTTATGATACTTTACTCCTTTGTCTTCTTCTTGGCTGTGACTCTTACACAGTGGTGATTTGAATTAGGGTAGCAGATTGTACCTACCACATATTCCTTACTTAGTGGTGCTTATCACTTGCAGCAGTCGGTGGCACCATGCCTCTCAGAAGGAATGCCCATTTGTTTGTGGTCCCTTCGTGGACCAATAGCATAGCTGTTCTGCACCGGGGACCAGTGTTGGTCAAGTTACTTGAAAAAAGTAATCAGTAACTAATTACTGATTACTCCCCCCAAAAAGTAATCCCGTTACTTTACTGATTACTTATTTTCAAAAGTAATTAATTACTTAGTTACTTAGTTACTTTTTAAAAACACGATTTACAACCTGAAGAGGTGATAAAGTGATAGATCTTTCAGCCCAATTCTACTTTTTCTGCATAATCATCATACAAAATGTAATCAAATGGAAAAGTCTCTTTTTTTTAACTTGTTTTTATCAGTTTTAATCTTTTAACTTTATGCATCAAGCAAAACATTTAATTATATGCAACATTCTCTGACTTGAATAAATTAGTTTAACATTTAAACCTATTTTCTACACATTCCAGCACATAAAATAAAATATTTTTTGTGTTTTCACTCACTCTTTCAAACAGATGCAAGTAAAACACAGCAGAAAATAAATAAAGTCAAAGACTCAGCGGTCCTTTTGCTCTATTTTCACCAAAGCAGGAGCAGGGTAGGCGGAGGGTTACCCTGGTGTAGGTGTGCTGCGGTCAGTTGAAGAATCCGCGCGAGTGTCTCTGTGAGTTTCCCATCACGTCGTAGCTACTCGGTGCTTGCTCGGAAGTTTAGGGGTTTTTTTTCGCTGTAAAAAGAAGTTTTCTTCCCACGCACGATGGACACTAATGTTTTTGTCACTTTTTATGGAATCAAACTCAAAGTAAGGTCAGTACTTCCACACTTTAAACGCTGCACGCTCATACTCTCTCCCGCACTCGATATATTATCCATTGTTGATCTGCACACAGCTGCTGTCACCAACGTCGCACTTGCTTACGTCACTGTCATGAGACATTCTCGCAAAAAAAAATCACGGTTTTAGTAACGCAGTAACGCAGCGTTCCTACGGGAAAGTAACGGTAATCTAATTACCGATTTTGCAATAGTAATCCCTTACTTTACTCGTTACTTGAAAAAAGTAATCAGATTACAGTAACGCGTTACAAGTAACGCGTTACTGCCCATCTCTGCCGGGGACACAGAAGAGTAAAAAAAAATAGTGTAAACAAGTACGAATTTCCACAAAATTAAAGTAAAGCAAAATAGAGAATGCAAGTTTTGTATTCTTCTTTGTGTATATTCATGCACACATGCTTGTCTGTGTGTTCGTGCATTCCACCGAGTTACTGTCAACCTGTACTGCTGATGATCAAAGAGAGAACAAAGCAGCTGCATGCTATTAAAAATAAATGGCGGTGAGATTAAATACAATCCCTCCCCTCTTCTTCCGATCCCTCTTTATCTTTGTCTTCTCCCTGGCATTCTGTGCCTCTGCCAGCTGCTGACACTCAAAAGCATCCCGTAGCTGCAGCAATAGAGCAGCAGAGTTGCTGAAGAATATCCTGGGGCCGACTCCACTCCACTCCTCCGATCCTCAATGCGCCCCACTCACCCCATCCCCACATTCGCTCTTTTAGACAGGAAACTGCTCATCTGGGTTTGTATATGTGGCCCCTAAACATGCAAGGATGTCTTTAAAGGGGTTTACAACTCAAAGTAGCATCTGGTCCAGCATTTGGCACACAGACTTGCGTATATATTAAAGGGATCTGGTTTAAACACTTAATTTAGTTATTTTCCCCGCATTACGAATTTGTGCACATAAACCGTGTTTGTGAAAGATTGAAAGGGATTATGAGTTGTTTTGGGAGTAAGTGCGGGCCTGTCAGAACCCGATGTGCCCTTGGAATTCACTCTTCGACATCATCTACACAAAACCAAAATGCACCTCGGCTTAGTTTTGTCAAATCCTCCCCCGTGCTATAAAAGTAAAAGTGCTTCGCTATTAGGAATGATGTTCACACAGGTGCATGCACAGCACATGAAAACACAGGGTAACAAATGAGACAAATAACAGGGAGAGGCTGGGGAAATGCATGCTGATTGTGGCAGCTATTTAGCACCGGCGCAGGCTTTTATTCGCAGACACACGGGCACACACAAATATTGGGTAACAAACAACACTATTAATTGACAGAGTCCAGGGAAATGCATGCTGACATTTGCAATTTTCTTAGAATAAAAATCATTTATCAGACAATTTTGTGTGGGTTTTGTGAGAGTTGAGTTAATCTATGTTTACTATGTAATGACCCTCTTTGACTCTGCTTTGGCAGCTTTTGATAAATGAGGCAGATTGTAAATGTCACTGTTATCAAGTGTTTTTTTTCTCGCTCGCTCTCAGTGGAGTCAGTTGCTTCCTAGGCTGTAATTAAACACGTTCCCCCGCGACAGAATTTAAATGTGTTTTGCGTGCAAAGATATAGGCCACATTTCTTACATTATACATGTCCATATATGTTTTGACGTTCCCCCTGTCCTTGCCCAAGTAACAGAAAGGTGGGTGAGGAGGGCTGTGCAAAGATTGGGTTTGCAGCTGATTTTGCAGCATGTAGAGGTAGGCTTCCCATATGTCATGGGATTACAATGCATAAAAATCTTGGGAATTATAAGTTTCAGAAAAGAAGCCTAAGTAACAACAGATGAACCGGTGGAATCCTATCATGGTATCACACTTGCTCAAGATTAATGGATCAATTCTTAAATCGTGCTTTTGTACTCTACTTGAGCACTCGAAGGACTTACATCAACATGTCTCAGTCAACCATTCACACACACATTCTAGATTTAAGAGCTTTCTATCATCATAACATTCATATTTGAATGAATGTATTGAGAGCAACTAGGGGTTCAGTATCTTGCCCAAGGCATGCAGACTAGAGCGGCCAGGAATTGAACGACCAGCCTTCTGATAGAGATAATAGATGAGCTGCTCTACCTCCTGAGCCCCCAGCAATCTATTTAAACCCAGACTCGTCCATTGGATTCCCAGATGGAGAAGCATGATTTGTTGCTCCAAAGAATACATCTTCACGGCTCTAGAGTCCAACGGCGGCATGCTTTACACCACAGCATCCAAAGCTTTTCATTGTGCTTGATGTAAGGTTTGGATTTAGGTGCTCTGTCATGGAAACCCATTCCATAAAGCTCTCTACGCGTTGTTCTTGAGCTAATCTTGAAGGCCACATGCAATTTGGACATCTGTAGCAACTGACTCTGCCGGAAGTTGGTGACCTCTGTGCAGTGTGTGCCTCGGCGTCTGCTGACCCCGCTATGTGTTTTTCTGTGGCCTACCACTTTGTGGCTGAGTTAGTGTCTTTTCCAGTTGCTTCCACTTTGTTATAATAACATGAACAGTTGACTGTGTGAATATTCAGTAGAGAGAAAATTTCACAACTGGACTTGTTGCATAGGTGGCATCCAATCACAGTACCACAGAGGAATTCGCCAAGCTGCTGAGAGGGACCCATTCTTTCACAAATGTTTGTAAAAGCTGTCTGCACGTCTATGTGCTTGATTTTATAGTGATTGAAACACAGAACTTCAATGATTTGGATGGGTGAAGGAATACTTCTGGAACTACAGTGTATGTTGAGCGTAAAGTTAGAGTTTTCAGTGTCATGAAGCATGACTGTGTAATTCTCAGTCATCCACAGTGGCATGAAGGTGTCTCTTTTTAACCTGACCATGTTAACTTATGCTGAACCCATAATTAGTCTAGAGAAGGTAATATTCAGAGTTTGAGCTTAAAATCAGCTTGAAGTGCCACATTTTAAACTGATTCCAGTAAGCGTGATATAGATCATCTGCTGAAAGGGCGCAATTCATATATGCAATTTGTTAAGCCACGCCTTGGTAACTCGACCGAATAAAGCCCAGCTGTAAAGTTACAACAGCGCAAACTGTGCTTCACATTGTCGCTGGAATTTGCATGTATTCATTTAGTGATGTAGAAAATGTATAAAGCTTTTTATGCCTGGCCCTATTCTACTGCTAAGTCTCTTTTAAACTGCTGAAGTCAAAGCTACTAGAACACAGTTTAGAAAATTGACGATGATTGACTTATATTTGCAGGCTATTTATCCCCTGTTTAATCAATACAATTCATTTCACTTTCATCTGGTAACAAACTGAAGCGATTTCTGCGTCTCCTTTATCAGACGACAGAGCAACTAATAAAGTATCCGAAGGTACCGAGTACCCTTTCGTGTTAACTGATCACATTTAAAGTTACAGAGGTCTAATGTCCAGCTGTCACATTAGAAACACTGAGCATGAAAATAAAAATATTAATATTCATCCATTCATTTTTTAAAATATATTTATTTTCAGCACTACTCAAAAATTCACAACGACACAGTTACCCTTTTCTTCTTCTTTCTTCTTCTCTCTTTCCTATTCTCATATCAACAGTGTTAAAGCTACATGTTACTCTTATTTTTTATAATCTCTCTCACCTCAATTATGGCTGTGATTGGAGCAGGCAGTGCTTAATTGATCTACTCTGTGCAGAAGAAAAGTCACGTCAAACACCTCCTTTTTATGTGAGCACACACAGAGCGTTAAGTAGAAAGACTGTGTTAACAAAGAAAGTTGCTAACCACCTTTGTGAAACCTGTTATCTCTGACTGCGGTTTTGTCAAGCCAGCTAACACAAACAAATCCTGCTTAGGTTGCTTTGTAATATGTCCCCCTGGTTTTTCTTGTATAGTGGAACAATAGATGAGGCAAAAAATTCCAAAATCTTTTGTGGTCTTTCTTTTGATTATTTTGTATATGATGATATATTGCTCCTGATGTGAGAATCTCAGTGGAAGCATTCTTTTTTGGTTTGTTTTTCCCCCATGATCACATGAATAATATCCTTTGTTTGCTTACCCTGGGCTGCCCGAGGTGAAACCAAGGTTTAAAACATTACACAGCTGGTGCAGAGTAAAGAAATGTAGGATTTCAACCTTGATTTGGCCCATGGAACACATTTCGCCACCTCGCCGTTCTAGGCAACCGAGATGACAAATGTATAAATAAAGCAAAAATCTTCCTGTTCCGATCAAGGTTTGCCTTGGAAATTCTGTGACCTGCTAAAAAGTCATCTTTTTTTTTTAACTTAAACCCTGTAAATCTATTTTTCAGGTGAAGGTACCATAGCATAAAGCAGACTTGTTGTTGCTGTGGTTACCTGCAGTTAAATATACCCTTGACTGAGAGATGAATTTTTGTCTGCTCTGTGGACCTGGATCCTACGACGGGCAGCTCAGTGCAGTAATTGGCATTTTTTTTATATTTGGAGAAGGTTTTACCATTTTTTCTTCCACATTTTAAAGGCTGCACATCTGTTGTGAAAATGATGAAGCAGTTTATATATACATAAGCAGAGAAGAGGGAGAACGAGAGAGACAGACAGTGGTACTTTATTTATCCCATACACTCAAAAAAATGAAACGTTGACTTTAATTAAAATTATTTTGTCAACAGGTTCCACGAAATTGAATTATGTTAGTTTAAAGCAAAAATCTTTAGTTCATCTAATTTAAAAAAACTACTTAAGATTAACAAGACATATTTAAGACTAACTAAATCAAGTTATGTTGTATGAACATAGATGATATATTTTCAGGTTAGATAGTTTAGATTAGTTACTTCAACACATTTCTTATTTGTGGCAGTAAAATGTTAAATTTAAGTTAGATTAATTCAAATATTATATTTTCAGCCACCTTGTGCTTTATTAATTAGTTTTACATAAATCTATTTTGTCAACAGGTTCCACACAAATGAATTAAGTACATCCAACTTATTTTTTAAAATTTATTTTATTGCCAACACATTCAGTGAGCATTTGTGTAAACCCAGTCCAAAATAAAACACAACAGCTCATTAGGGTTAGTAATTAACAGTATGTAGACAGATGCAACATCAAGACTTTAAATTAAATGTCTGTATCTACCAGAAATAGAAGAAAAAAAAAAAAAACGCATTGAAGATCCCATAACACATTGATAAGATGACACTTGAGTTATGCACATGTGATGCTAGTAAGGTCTGTGAGTGTTTTTTTCTTTTAGTGTCTAAAATGGATAGCAAAGTTGCTATTTGCAATGATTGCTTAGGGTCAGTCCAGTAACACAATGCCAATGAAGTGCTTGCCTTTAACAATGCAAAGTGAAGTGTCCACCTCAACAGCCACAATTAAAAAAAAAAAAAAAAAAAAAAAACAACAACAACAACAACAACAACAACAACAATAATAATAATAATAATAATAATAATAATAATAATAAATAGTCCACTGATATTAGCAATCAAAGAAAATTACATCACCATCCCAAATAAAACTTTAACAAAACATGCCAACATTATGGTCTAACAATAAAACAGCTTGTCAGCGTTCAGTTTTTTTGCAACAGCACAGCAGTAACCATTTAACACTTGCCACTGTCAACATTTATTTTACTAGTGTTTGGGCAAAAAACTTCAGATGTAAACATTTTAACATGGAAACAATTGTTCGTCTTTAAAAGTCCACAAAATATACATTCATCCTGCATTCCCAACTTGGATGATCTGATATCCTCGTGTTGGTGTTGTTCCCAGACCATCATGAAAATGTTGTTCCAGGTTCAACATTGCAAGTGACCAATCACATTGTTGTGACGTTATTCTATTCCAAGCCATTCGTGCATTTATGAAATTCCAATGTTGCAAGGACAATATCAATTCTGCTTACTGTTTATTAAAGGGTTACGGTTAGGGTTAGGGTCAGTTGATCGGCGGACAGAGGCGGTTTCTCGCAGCTTAAGTACAGTTTTTTGTTTTACGCCGGTTTTTCCCGAAGTCGCAAAAGTATGACGTCACAACATTCTGATTGGTCACTTGCAATGTTGATCCTGGAACAACATTTAGTATGATGATCTGGGAACAACACCAACACGAGGATATCAGATCAACCTCCTAACTTACCCTTATTTTTAGTATGTATTGCAATTACCTTTACAATGCACACAATGTAACACAAACTGAATATGAACATATTTCCACCTCATAACAATATGCCTTGAACGCTAATATACACACCACCCTTCAACATTTCTGGTGCAGTATCATCTCTCAATTAAATCCTTTAAATCTCAATGCTTTTGATTGTCTCTTAGCTTTCAGTCTTGAGGTTAACTGAGATTCAGTGCATATATCCCACCCATTAAGAGTGCACATGCAGAGGCCAGGTCTTCCAGGTCATGCAGGACACACTAGATGGTTATACCCACATCGGCTGGAGGAGTGCTGGCATCAGCTCTTTCGATGGTAAAGATAGCAAGGGTAATTTGTTCCAGCTCCCTCTGAACAGCTGTAGCTTAGACACAAAAACATAGAAAAATGGCATCCAGTTTTAAAAAAAAGAAAGAAAAAGGGCCAAAGCTACCCTTTAATGACGTAAACACAATATTAGGAACATGCACCCCAGTGCGCCACTATTTTAGACTACAGATTCAACGATAAATATAAATAGTTTGGGTATACAAGAAGATTTCCCAAAACATTTAAACAGGTTCCATGCAAATTACAACAACAACAACATTACAACATGCAACAACATTAGTTATTCAAAATTTGGTTTAATACAGATAAAAAACTAAACTAAAATTACCAACCAATTATTCTTTGAAGAGGATGCTTGGGTCTTCATTCAGGTAAAAAGGTAGTGCCCTGAGGACACACTCCCTCCCCTTTTCAATGGTTTCCTTCTGTAGAGAGTGGCAGAGATACAGGAAGAGAAAACAGATATACTTTAGGATGACAGAAACTCACATTATACGCAAAATGAATGACATATCCACTGCACAGATAGACATGTACACAAGACCAACTAATCATCACATGGACATGAATAGTTAACCTGTTGGGCAGGGTTTCCACCACATTAGATATGTCCATAATGGAGGTAAAGACAAACTAATACATCATCTTTTTTGCATTCAAAACATAACATAAAAACATTCACTTCTGGTTTAACCTAAATCAAGGGATCAGATTTTACATATGTTTAGGTAATTTAAATTTTCCAACGTTTTGAGTACCAAACTTTGTCTTGCTTAATATAAATGTAAGTGCACTGTGCAGCTACCATACACCAGCTGTTTAAATTTGAAAATGATCTTATTAGCCATAATATTTTGCTACCAACAGAATAACGCACCTGTGTGGCTGGGGCCAAAGTTTGTCTAATTTTCTTCCCTGCAACGCCTCCTTTTTTCTTGAAGACTTTTATGAGCTGGTCAGTGTATTGGTCAAGTTGTGTAAAAAGCCTTGGAACATGTGCAGCAGTAGTAATCCTCACATATTCTGCTTCCACCTGAAAATATGTCAACAAACACAACATACTGTACTGTAAATATACATACTATATGTACACATATACAAACTAAAACTAATGTAGTAAGACCTCATTAAAGCTATAATTTTAACACAAACATTTACACAAAATGCTAATGGAGCCATTACAGCTTTTATTGTTATTTATCAAGTTCCAAAAAATATTGATCACAGCTGATCTGAAAAGAATTTCATGCCTCAGGCCCTTGAACTGCAACCTTTACCATGGTTCAGATGTGGAGAAGAAATAACAGGGGCATGGGATGGGTCACAAAAGAAAACTTAACTTATAAAACAGTTTTGTTTTTAAAAGTATAACAGTTCACATACCACATACAAGCTCAGCAATACCACATACACCACATCAGTATAGGAGGGAGCAGGTAAAGGCAGGATCTGAGATTTATAAAGGAAAAAAATAATTAATTCCTTAATTTCAAGAAGCAACTTATTGTTTGAATTACAACTAAATAAAATACTACTCAGAAGAAAAGCAAGAGATTGACACTGCCATGTGCTAACTTTCTATAGAAGCAATTATCACCAGGTCTGTCGACCTCCATTGTCTGTCCACTCATATGTCTTGAATAATTTTATTAAAAAAATTAAGTGTGTACTTTCACAAACTGTAATTTATAACTACATTGATATGTATAACTCCGCTAGGAAACATGCTGTATTTACAGACCATTTTTACATAATACAGATTACTGATAGAGCAGAACAATGGTGTCACAGTGGCTTTCGCCCTTGACTTTTTGGATTTTAAATGTCACTTTATGCTATCCTTGCTATCCTATTCGATATTTCCGACTCTCGGATTACAGAAAAGGAATCCCAAGAAAGCAAATGGAAAAATAACCCCTTGAAAGAATAACCCCATGAACCCCTGTAGCTAATCCCTTAATAAAACAAAAAACAATAAAAATGTTTCTTACACAGTCCACAAAATAAGCATGTCCAGGACCCAGTAAAACTAATGTAAAACAAGCACACGCAAACGATATAACATGTCTTGTAAGACAAACGCAAAATATAACCATGCTGGACATATAGATACTACACAACATAGTCAAAGAAAAAAGTGGTCTTACCTCTCAAAGAAACAGCAGCTTGGCGCCAAAACAGCCTTTTTCAGTTAAATTTGAAGTCTTGCGCATGAGCAGGCACAAGCCGTGAAACCTTCTTGTTCTGCGCGGTTTCATTACAACTGTTTTTGCATTACTGCCACCTTGTGGATATACAAGGTATATCGATCCTAATTGACTTAACTTAAATGTTATGTGATCAAGTAACACATTAGTATTATGTACGTTGAATAATAGACACAATTACGTAGACTTGATTAGAAAAACATATGTTAACTTAACAAAAACATATATTTTAAGTAAAATGAAAATAAATAATTAATATACACTGAACAATCCACCTCATTCATTTTTTTGAGTGTATTTGGGAAATTCTTTTGAATCTTTGAACACTACAGATGCTGTTTTGTACCACTTACCAGAGCTCTGTGACAAACAGCACAGCATGTCTCCTTTTGTATTTACAATAGTAAAAGAAAAAATTATAAATCATATCTGTTTGATTTAAAATTTAGTTCTCCAGCGATGACAACAATCCTGCAAATCTTGATCTTGATTTTTTAAAAACAAATGTGACACTTGATGAAAAGCTCTAACGGCATCATTCATAATTTCTTTTAGTAAATTTAAATTTTAGATAGCAGATTTATATCTATAAACAGTTATGACTGATTTGGTAATTTTGAACACAAAAGAAAAACCGTGGTAACATTAAAAAAACACCCCCCAAAGTAGTGCTAGTCAGCTGCACATTTCGACAGGTGCCTTGGGCTTCATGTGTCACGTTGGGCTGTTCAGTTAATCAAACTTTAATTTTAATTACAATTTTGGTCTCCAGTGATTATTAAAACAAGGTAATCATGATTTTTAAAAAAAAAAACTATTATTCTGACACATTTTATGACGACGGTCTTGTTTTTGTCTTTCCAGATTCACTCCCTGCCAGGCTGTGGCATGTTTAGTTTAATCCACTTTTATTAGTTTTTTCGATGACGTTAGAAATCAAAAAGTACAAACAAATCTACTTTTTCAAGGACACATATTTTAAGTAACCTACAATCTGTCATTTTGTTAAATAATTGTGTTCACAATATTGGGTAATAATAACGATTAAAATTATTCCCACATTTACTTTTACGCTTTAATAAAAGTCAGTTTAATCCCAATGCCAAAGAAATATGCCAGTGTCATAACCAAGGATAAGCCGTGTCTCCCAGTCTAGTCAGTTTTGGCTCCTTGATTATGGATGAGAAATACCTCACTGCTTAGAGCTACACTTCTCAGTGACAAGACCTCTTCTCAAGTGCATGGTGTTGTGTCATGTCTCGTCATGTCCTGTCCAACCCGGACTGCTGTCCTCTGGGCAGAAGTAGAATGAGATCAAGAATGGATGACATTTGTTACACCTATTTTGGTCTCTTCATTAGAAGGTGCAAGGCCCCTGTGGCTCAGGCGGGAACTGAAAGTACGGGTGTCATCTGGGAGGTGTGGGAAGTGTTTGACCATAGCAGTCTGATTTGTGCGTATCTGTTAGGTCGTTATTGCACTGCTAATGGTGGCGTTAATGACATGTCACACGCTATGGGATGTATATGTGTGTAATTGAGAGTGTGCGCTGCCATCGTGTCATGACATGTCAGTCGCACAATAAAGGTAATGCCACAACAGCTTGGTTGCTGGCCGCTGACTCACAATAAATAGCAAGAATTCGAAGAACACTTCACTCAGTGTTTTTAGCTTGAGTGAAGTGTAGCTTGTAAATGGAAAAACAGAGCAAGGAAAGGAAGGAAGCGAGATTTAAAAAGAAATATGATCATTTGTATGTGAGAAAGAAACGGAAAGACACCGAGCGAGACAACTAAGTTAGATACCAACTGTTAGTGCACACGGAAACAGGAACACAAGGTACACAAGAATGGTAATCAGTATAATCAAAATCCAATTCCAATAAGAGTAGGTTTAAGTGAATGAAATTGAACTAACAAGAGAGAAATAAACAAAGCAAATAGATTAGTGTGTGTGTGTGTATAGGTGAGTGTAGACATCTGTATCGAGGATTGCAATAGGACAAAGCTTTAGGAACTAGAATGTTCTCAACACTTTGCTCTAATAAAGCAAAGGGCAGTAGAAGATCAAGGGCTGCTATGGTCAGGGTTAGGCTTCACATTATGGTTTTAGTTAAAAAACAGTGTGTTAATTAAACTACTACACTACCGCGTAGCAATTAGTGAGCGCTGGCATTATGCTTGCAAGAATGAACCGGTTCATGTATGGTAACTGTTAAAGGACACTTAGATGAAGTATTGGTTAGGAAAAAAAGTTTTCTGTCTACAGATTTGTTAACGTTTCCTGCCTGCCTTGCTGCTCTGTATACTTATTACTTTCCTGTTGTGATAATTACTACTGCTAAGGTACACTATGCCGCTTGAATGCAAACATGTGTCATTTTTGGCCACTTAGAAATACTGACGGTGTCGTTTATTCTCTACTGGGGTATAGCGACTGAGAACTCTGGGGTGACTACAGGGAGTGCAGAATTATTAGGCAAGTTGTATTTTTGAGGAATAATTTTATTATTGAACAACAACCATGTTCTCAATGAACCCAAAAAACTCATTAATATCAAAGCTGAATGTTTTTGGAAGTAGTTTTTAGTTTGTTTTTAGTTTTAGCTATTTTAGGGGGATATCTGTGTGTGCAGGTGACTATTACTGTGCATAATTATTAGGCAACTTAACAAAAAACAAATATATACCCATTTCAATTATTTATTTTTACCAGTGAAACCAATATAACATCTCCACATTCACAAATATACATTTCTGACATTCAAAAACAAAACAAAAACAAATCAGCGACCAATATAGCCACCTTTCTTTGCAAGGACACTCAAAAGCCTGCCATCCATGGATTCTGTCAGTGTTTTGATCTGTTCACCATCAACATTGCGTGCAGCAGCAACCACAGCCTCCCAGACACTGTTCAGAGAGGTGTACTGTTTTCCCTCCTTGTAAATCTCACATTTGATGATGGACCACAGGTTCTCAATGGGGTTCAGATCAGGTGAACAAGGAGGCCATGTCATTAGTTTTTCTTCTTTTATACCCTTTCTTGCCAGCCACGCTGTGGAGTACTTGGACGCGTGTGATGGAGCATTGTCCTGCATGGAAATCATGTTTTTCTTGAAGGATGCAGACTTCTTCCTGTACCACTGCTTGAAGAAGGTGTCTTCCAGAAACTGGCAGTAGGACTGGGAGTTGAGCTTGACTCCATCCTCAACCCGAAAAGGCCCCACAAGCTCATCTTTGATGATGCCAGCCCAAACCAGTACTCCACCTCCACCTTGCTGGCGTCTGAGTCGGACTGGAGCTCTCTGCCTTTACCAATCCAGCCACGGGCCCATCCATCTGGCCCATCAAGACTCACTCTCATTTCATCAGTCCATAGAACCTTAGAAAAAGCAGTCTTGAGATATTTCTTGGCCCAGTCTTGACGTTTCAGCTTGTGTGTCTTGTTCAGTGGTGGTCGTCTTTCAGCCTTTCTTACCTTGGCCATGTCTCTGAGTATTGCACACCTTGTGCTTTTGGGCACTCCAGTGATGTTGCAGCTCTGAAATATGGCCAAACTGGTGGCAAGTGGCATCTTGGCAGCTGCACGCTTGATTTTTCTCAGTTCATGGGCAGTTATTTTGCGCCTAGGTTTTTCCACACGCTTCTTGCGACCCTGTTGACTATTTTGAATGAAACGCTTGATTGTTCGATGATCACGCTTCAGAAACTTTGCAATTTTGAGACTGCTGCATCCCTCTGCAAGATATCTCACTATTTTTGACTTTTCTGAGCCTGTCAAGTCCTTCTTTTGACCCATTTTGCCAAAGGAAAGGACGTTGCCTAATAATTATGCACACCTGATATAGGGTGTTGATGTCATTAGACCACACCCCTTCTCATTACAGAGATGCACATCACCTAATATGCTTAATTGGTAGTAGGCTTTAGAGCCTATACAGCTTGGAGTAAGACAACATGCATGAAGAGGATGATGTGGACAAAATACTCATTTGCCTAATAATTCTGCACTCCCTGTAGATCCCAAAATACTAAATGCTGGTTGGACGGTATGTTTCTGTGTTTTGTGGACAATGTGGAAAACATCAAAGTTCAGAGGTGTATTGAAACGTTGATAGTGTACTTTGCTAGGAAACAAAACAGAATGCTAGGAAAATGGATTTTTTATATTCATAGATTGTGCGTGTGTATTTGTTTTGTTTTGTTTTTTTGACAGGCTGCTAGTAACAAAGATACAATATAAAATTGTTGTCTGTTATGTGCAGACATAACACTAACTCATACCTTAAGTCAGGTGCTGTTTCTATGCTTGAATCATTCACAGGTCAGTGTTAAGTGGCTTACCAAACAAAAAACACATTAATATCTCCTTTTAACCAATATGCAGTTGTTGTTTTTTTAAACTCTACAATAAGCCTTCAAATTCCTGAAAATGACTGTATTGCCTCACTGGTACAAACAGTGTTTGTTTGATTTTTGTTTTTTTGTTTTTTTCTTTATTCAGCCAAACAGAGTCTTGTAGATTTATTTGGATTTACCTTCACAGACCTATCATTTGGTTGAAACACTGCATGTTATAAGCTGCAGATTTACTTGTTACTTTGCTCAGCAGTAAGTTTAGCTCCCTTTACCCGAGGTACAGTACATAATCATTTGGAGTATTCATGCGCCACACGCTGTGCCTCAGAAAAATAAGTGACATGGGGGAAATAGCAAGCATCTTGCTGAAACTTACAACAATACACTAGTGTGAGTGGGTATGGCATTGGCAGTGATCCATTAAACCAAATGTACTTCCCTTGATAAAACTCATTGTGTGTGTGTGTGTGTGTGTGTGTGTGTGTGTGTGTGTGTGTGTGTGTGTGTGTGTGTGTGTGTGTGTGCGCGCGCGTGAGGGAGCGAAAGTGTGCAATGCACAGTGTATGTGTGTAAGTGTGACTGTTTGTGAGTAGACAGCTTTGTGGGATAGAGGGCCTATCATTAAAAAATCATTTGTGCTTGTTAGCAGTTTGACAGGCAAAGTATAGGCAGCAGGACTCTGCATTATGCTGGTTGACTTTCCTCCACCCCACCGTGTAATTCTGTAAAGGATGTAAATCAGGCAGAACTTGTGGGTTTCATTGCCTGCAATTATGCTGCTTTTTTTCAGATTGAATAGTTTACAGTCCGGGCCACCCTCGGACATGCCATTTTCAGCATTCAAGGGAGTGCGAGTTCAGAACAAGTTCTGATTTGCCCTGAAGTGCCGAACTAGTGAACTGATTTGCTCCTCAGTGGAGGCTGCATCAAAATCAGGAAGCAAATGCCACTGTTCACGGTAGGTTCTCCATCAATCTCCTGACATGCGTAAAATTACTGTTAATAACAGTAAAAGCCTTATTTTCTTTGGCACAGCTAAGAAATGCAGAAATTTGTTGCTAATAGCAGCCAAAATGTGTCATTTCTTAATATTTTCCATTTTCATTTGCATCCAATTCTGAATTCATCTGCGCTGCACTTTAGTATGCCTGAAGAAATGAACTTCTCTTTTGTGTTTTCTTTTATCTGAATTTTGAAGCAATAAAAAATACATCTATATTGCTTCTTAATAAATGCTTTAGTGATGACATTTTTCAACAGATCCAAGAGAAAGGAAAAGGACAGGAGAGTCAGGGAAGCAGCAGAAATGACCAAGTAGAGAATAAACGCAGCTTGCAGTTAAGGGTCATGCTTCCCAGATCAAAAAATTCCCAAAATTCAATTTATCTTTATTATCTTATAACCTGTCTCCACTGAGTGCATAATTAATCTGTGCAATTAGACAAGACATAAGAGCATGCAAACAGATGCAGAGGAATTTAGTAGGGATTTAAGGATCCTGAAGCAGACCAACACGAACCTCACCTCTTCTGTTTTCGCATATAGCTACAGGACCCTATCCTCCCACAGACTCTACCTGCTGCTACCTGACCTTATTGAGCTCTCATTATATTACTAATAGAGGCACAATAGTAACCTGAAGGAAGATTGTAAAACTGAAACACTTCAGTGCATAAACACCGACACAATGGGAGGATTATGTGACAGAGAAACTCTAGCATGGAAACTACTAGTAACAGGTATGCAAACGGAGCTTTAAAATGTGCAGTTTCACTGAGTGAGATTTTCCCTTAAGAACGCCTTTCAAAAGATTAAAATAAACGTTTCTGTTGCTGTAAATAGTTTGTGTGAATATAGGTTGTAAATAGTAGCAGAGAAAAGTGTGCACGTAATGGTATGCTAATTAGCCATGCACTGGTGTTGCTTATGCTAATTAGCCAAGTGAAGCCAGTTCAGGCCTTGTTGAAATATGCTAGCTCTGTCAGAGCTGTAAGACTTAAGTTTTATTGCCTGAAGATTCTTTAAAAAAAAATCATAATATTATTATTTTTTAAATATCCTAATGAAGTGAAAATACTTTTGATTTAACTTTTTTTTTTAATATCAATATAGTCCAGAGACAGTTCCTTAAAGTTTGAGTGAGAAAGCTGGTGATTGAATTAACATTGTGTCAAAGCAATGAAAAATGATCCACAGTTTCATTTGCACAGGCTGCCGCTGTGCTACACTGTGTGTGAAGATGGGGGTGGGGGGTGCGCTTCCTTTTAAGCTGATAAGGGAAAAAATAGGGAGTGAAACAGAGAGTGAGGCAAGCTGATGACGAAAAAGGGGATCATAAGATGCGGTAGTGAAGACTGATGAAATCCTTGGTCATGGTAAACACTCTTTGCAGGGAGAGAGATGAAAAGAGGAAAAGATGGAGGTTGAGCAGACAGACAGAGCAGTGAACAAAACGGCAATAAAGTGGATTTAATGAAAGCACCTCAGCAGAGAGACAAAGAGCAGGGGGAAGGTGGTTGGCCTTAATGGGAATGCATGTTAAGAAAAGGGTCAAAGTTCAAGGTCTCTTTTTCTGTCTGAAGTAAGGATGGACTATATGAGACTATTTTCACAATACTATTATGCTTATATGGTTATTTTTTAAAAACCTACATCGGTGGTGGAAAATGAATAAACAGCTTTGCAAATCACTGTTTCCATGGTGATGAGGTGAAGTCATGTGTAAAATGAAGTGAGTATTGCATGGTTGTTTACGTCAAAAATGGGATTGCTAATGATCAGTATCTGTCTGCTGATTTTGATAAATATCTGAATGACTTCTGTGTTTTAAAAATGCCTTTCTAGCTATAAATATAACTTTTCGGTAGATTTTCAGTATGATGCCCAAGCCAGTTCGTGGCAAAATATCACGGAGTGGAGATGAGGGTTGTGGATATTCTGTGTAGCACACCTGATTTTTAATCACGGATTAGTCTTTCTGATCATTAGATATTAGAAGCCAGGACTAAGATACAGATGCTGAGATAAAGTTTGCGACTAGAGAACTAGTTCAGTTCATTTTTATTCAGTGCATTACAATAAAAAACTTGAGCCACCCCTTTTTTCTTTAAATTTTGCTTCCAAGGAGCCAGACTTTCTTGTACTTTTTTAAAGGTGCTCTAAACTAATTGTTCTCCAGCCTTTCTAAAAGAAATTATAGGTTTTCTATGGACATTTGCTGATTTTTCACACATTTTCAGTGTCCTTGTACCAATTTTCAGGGGATTGGTTTTTCTGTTAAGTCACTTAACGCTGACATAACACTGACCTTTTTATGCTTGAACGATTAAAACATAAAAAAGCACGTAACTCAAGGTAGGAACAACTGTTGCGTCTACATGTGAAAGACAAGCTAGCAAAGAACCAGCTTTAAATCCTCTTAGCTAGCAGACGCCAAAGGACATCATTTGTTCCCAGTTCTTGTTGAATCTACAGAAAATGTCAACAACAGGCTGCCAGACTTTCGAATGTCCCTCGAGAAGCCTTGAAAACTGTTCATGAAGGCTACTTAAAGAAGTGACAAAAAGGCTTGCCTAAGAGAGTTAAGGCTGTGTTGAAGACAGGTGGTCATACCAAATACTGACTTTAAAGCATTCTGTTTTACTTTATATACTGTATAGCCCTGCATGTTTGCATATGTCTCAATTTTCAAATTTCCTAGTAAAATATACAGACTTTCGCAAAGTACTATATATTTGCAAGTATTATTGGTACCGTGGCGCACTTGAAGACTGATAAACTTGGGCCTTTAGTGAACAGAAGCTCTCTGGAACATCAGTAAAATCATGGTGGGATAGCTTTTGGCTCTTTGGATCCTGAAACTTGTTAGCACACAGACAATTAACAGACACAGATGTGAGCAGCCCAAGTTTGCTGCCAAAATGGCACAAGCCTTAAAACACACATTAATGCGCATAAGGGCGGGCATGACAGCGACGGTGTCGTATGGACGGACAGGGACTGATTTGATTAGAATTCAGTGCCACATTTTGCCCCCACATCTGTCATAATATCATATAACAAACATGCAATTGGTTTTCTGTTTGAGGAATAACTGAGATAGATTTTCACGTCTGCTTCAACCCCTCGCCCCAATCCATCTTTCTTTGAATACATAGTGCATCGGGCGGTGTCTCCAGCTGATGGTGATAAGGAGAGATTGGATTTTACATGTGTAATCACTGGTTATGAGATGTTAATTGTACAGAGCGGTGTCCTGTGGGATGTAACATTAGATACGTGCATGCACGCACACAATGCATACAAATGCACTCAAGCATACACTTAAGTGTTGTGTAACTGTGTCCACGCAGTGTTTGTGTAGACTAGCTGTGTTTGTAGCCCAATTATTGTCATTTTAGGCGGATGGGATAATCTGCATAAAAACTCATCCTGACTGTGATTGTGGAGTAGACGCTTTTCTAGCAAGCAGAACAGTTCTGGATAATTTGCTGACTGATGTTAAAGAACCCATGTGCTCTACTCTCTCAGGCCTCCTGGAGTTTTCTCCTGTCCTCCTGCGATACTTCATCTCAGGTATGAGTTCATCGACTTTAGTTAGATCCTGTAGTGTAAATTGCCAACAAATTGTCAAAGTCCCTTGGCTCACGGATTGTAAAGAAGGTTCCTTTTGTCTCCCTTTTATGAGAAGTGGGAGGAAAAGACAATGAAGCGAGGAAAACGAGGAATGGTAATACTCGCTGATGTCTTGTGGTGCTTGGGTGCCTTTGCACTGTAGCTTGTTGGAAGCTTGGCAAGCTGTAGCGCATTAGCCGAATCCACCTGTGGAGCTTTATACTTGCCTCTGCTCTCTAGCCTAGTCCATCTGTTTGCCTGAGTAGAAGTATAGAGCCTTTCACCACTTCCCTGGCTGCGTTTCCCTCCGCATTACTTTCAGCAGAACTCTCGAGTTCCGCCGAGCCTGTGAAGAGGAGCCGTGAAGATCCAGCAGACGATTCTCATCTGTTTAATTCCTCTTTCTGTGATTGCGTCCGTACGCCTGATGAGTCACAGTTAACCCAGTCACACAGCTGTGCGATTCCCAGCGCGCTGATTCATATAGTGTGCCGCCACAATGCCAACCTCTCTCTCTGCTCGCCTCTTCCTTTACCCTCCCTCACAAACTGCTAATGAAGTGAATCACAACTGTTTTTCCCCCGATCCCTTTACCCCAACAGCTGATGGTGAGCGATTGCATCCACAATACTCTTTTAATTAGTATAGAGAATAAATTGGTTGAGCATGCCTTTTTCCTTAATTGCTTTTTCCTCAGCTTGGATTTAATTGGGCCGCAGCTCTGTTTATTGATCGCCTTTGATGTGCTTTAATTTGGATAATTTTATATATTTATTTTGGACGTGACGAGTCGGTTTGTCTTGAGGGGAAGAGTGTTAGGCGGTGGGGCTGGTGCTGCAGCAGACTGCGGTACATTCGGCAAGCCTGGGGTCCAGCGTGCAATGGCAACTAGGTGGGGAGATGATCAAACCCAGAAGGCAACGAAGCAGCCCCACTAAAGTCTGAGAGGCCTCAAGTGAGCAACTCTTTGATCTCACATCAACACCTCATGAATGCCAATGTGGATCAGTAAAGCAAGGCAGCCGGGCCTTCTCAGCCAGCCTTAACAGGCTTGCAGGCCAGTACATATTTCTTCCAGCAGCTAGTTTTTATTTTGTGCCTGATTCATGCTGCGTCATCTCTCCCCCTCCTGCCTGCCACAACAAAGCGCAATTTTCCTCCTCCGCCTCCGTGGTTTCATAATTAGTGTGCTTCTCTGCGTGTGATGGTGGGTTTGTTTTCCAGACGTGCGTGAGCATTTGCTTGTGCGAGCATTCGTTTGTGCTAGTGCGATCAGTTTTGCTGCATTTACGCACATTATTCTCAGCAATCCCCTTAAACCCATCTTTCTCCTTCGCAGGGGGCAACTTCACCCTGGCTGAGCTCGGAGTGTGCGAGCCGTCTCCCCCTCCGCACCCCGCCGCTGTTCCCTACTGTCCCGACCTCGGCCTACTCCAGCGGGGTTACTCCCTTAGCGCTGGCTCTGACGCCGACTCAGACCCCGAGGGGCCGCTGTCTCCAGAGCGGGCCATCCAGCTGTGGGCCGGACGAGGAGGGGTAAAGTCCCGCCGAAGCTCAGGAGTGTCCAGTCGCGAGAACTCAGCCCTCACCCTCACTGACTCTGAGAATGATAACAAGTCCGATGATGAGTCAGGTAGGACAAAGGACTCTCAGAAGATCGAGATGTGTTTCATTTATTAAAGTTGAGGCCCATAATCTGAGAAAAAAGAGTATGAATTCGATGAGAATGTGTGAACATAGTGAGGCTGATGCTCTGGGCTGATGTTATATGAAATGGGATCATGAAAGGGAATGTATGCATAAATCTTACACAATATTGTGAAAACCTCTCTCCGACAGACAGCCATTGCTTGAATTGCGAGAGAGTTGGATTTATTGATTAAGTCTGTTTGTGATCTGAAGAACAGTAGTTGGACACCCCCCCAGAGGGCCTCTTTATTTTCATCAATAGCACTTAGCCAAAACCCTCTAACTCCACCCTTTTAAGCCACTTATCTGCTGATATCTCACCACTGGTCTGTCAGTCTTCAAAACAAGAAGATAAAAAAAACAACTTCTGAGCTCTTTTGGGGGGAGCGCCGATTGCATTTTAGCTTTTGTGAGAGGAGCTAATCTCGCTTCTCCAATTGCGTCTTTTCTCTAAATCGCCCCGTGACTGCGAGAGTGCGTTTCTCCCAGGGGAAATCTCATTCCTCCGGCAACTTTGTTTATTGCCAACTTCCCATTTCCTTGTTAATCCTGACGCAGTCGTAAACCCGCGCACGGGCCTCACCGAGGTGTCAATGGAGGTTAATGAAAAGTGGATGGAAGGAAGCGCAACAGTCTAATTAATTGAATTCTCGGCAGCCGCACATATCAGCTGTGGATCAACCTCTGTTGGACTGTGAGCCTCAGAATCCGAAACAACTTCTGTCGACTGATCAAACTACTCAACACCTATTAAACACGTCAAGAAACACCTTCCCTGAGATGCACTTCTCTTCCAACCACCCGATAATTGCTTTGTGGTTAATTACCAAGCTAATCTTGCAGCCACAGATATCAGCTGCAGACGCCGCTCTCACTCTCTCTGTTTCAGGGCCAGAGGAACAGCATTGAGCACTCTGTCGCCTGTTTTTCAGGACCTTGCAGAATTAGCTTCTTAATCCACCTCTGTATTGTGATAATCACTTGCCTGCAGTATGATGTCACCGAGTGTCGATTGTTCAGGCGATCAAAACATGTCGCTTGTCAGTGTCGCAACATAAACGTTGTCAAAAAAGTAGTATTCAAGTCTATTTATACGCTCCTGGGGGGGTCAGACATTCATACTTTTGATTATGCAGTACACGTCTCAAATCAAAGTAATTTTAATTTAATTCCACTTCAAAAGTTTGCCTTCTATAGAAGCATTAGGGAAACCACCATCTCACACCTTTAGGCCCGTCTCGTGGTTTCACAGACTGTAGATTTAGATCAGGCGTCTGCACTGGTGTCTCTGCCAGCATGAAGAGATCAGAGGCAACGCAGCAGCCTGATAAAAAGACGAGTGTATGTGTGTCTGATCAAGTCAATCCATTAGTTATTTAGTCTCTCTGAGTGAGGAAATCTCACCCTCTGCTCCTGCTTCTGCTTCCAAACAAAACACCAGATACAGCATACATCGAGCGCGTGTTGATCTTGTGTCGATTTTGCACACGTACATATATGTTTCTGAGTTTGACATGTGTCCTATATCGCTTGTCTATCGGCGTGAGAGTGTATAAGTCTGAACCGTGTGAGTGGAAGTGTGAAACAGGAGCAGCGGGAGTGTCAAAACAGCAGGAGGAGGATCTGAGGGTCTAATAATAGAGATTGACAGAAGCAGACAGAGAAACAACATCATAAACACATGCTAACAAATCAAAAAGACGGTGACGTGCCAAAACACCAAGCAGCATGCTGCACCGCTCTCATCTCGCCGTGTCTCTAACAATCTTCAGAAGTCTCACCTCCACTTGCTTCTCCTCCTCCTCCTCCTCCTCTTCATCTCACTCCTCTCCCATCTTTCTTCTCCAGCTTTCAAGCTTCCTCTTGTGTCTTTCTGTTCGCTCGCACGGCGCCTCTCACCAGCTCTCGTTACGCTCCTGTCAGTATAGCTTGGCAGTGTGACTGACAGGTTTCAGTTTGAGGGTCTAAGGTTCCCCTTCAGGGTACATGTGGATGAATGTCTGCGTGTGCCCTATTGCAGATTTCACTACCAAAATAGAAAACCCACAGAAACCGTGACAGATATTACAAACCTCCAGGTTATTACAATTTGTGTTTGTGTGTTTTATTTTTTTATTCATTTTTTATTTTTTGTTGTCAGCAGGGCAACTGACTGAAGAGTCAGTGAAGTATATATTTACAGATTTCTTTTACTTCACATCTGTGATCTTTGTTTTTCCATTCTATGTCGTTATAACAGCGAACAAAGAAAATACACACGTTTCCCTAACTGTGTAGTTGGACACCCGTATATCTGAGTGCCTAACTACATGTACTATTTTTGTATCTTTGTTCCTGGAGGAGGTGAAAAGCCTGGAAAACAATCAAAACAAAAGCTGAGTCAATAACAAATTAAAAAGTGTTATCTTTTTTATAGCAATCACGATGCCTGGTGCCTTTGTTAGTCTCAACACAATCAGCACTTCAAACTGTACATACACCTAAGGAGATGTTACATTAGAGAATCTTGAATACAGTTTTTTTTCCCGTTTTTTTACATTTACAGCCACTGCATAGGTAAACAAAGTGCACAACAAGTGTCACTATGTGTGATCTGAAGTGTTTGCAAAGTGAACTATATTTATGATTTGGGATAAAAACTGCATTCGAAAAAAGATTTACCCCATCTGTGCTTTTAAAATGGCTGTCAGTGTCTCACGTTGGGAAATATACTTTAGTTTACACTCACCAGCCACTTTGTTAGGTACACCTGATCAACTGCTCATTAACACAAATATCTTATCAGCCAATCACATGGCAGCAGCTCATTGCATTTAGGCATGTGGACCTGGTCAACATCAACTGCTGAAGTTCAAATCAGGCATCAGAATGGAGGGGTGGGGGGTGGAGCAGAGCAGCAGGTGTGGTGTTAGAGGAAGGCTTACCAACACAGCTGATTTCCATTGTATAATTGTGCGTTCCCTGTTTGAATAGGATGCTGGGACCTGACAGCGGAGCTGTGTGTACTGCACTAGAGAGAGGCGGCTGCAAAACTGCCTAACTGGAGTCACTGGAGACATTATAAATAAACATTCAACTGCCTGTAAAGCTGTGTGTCGCGGGTGCCTTCGTCACAAGTGACTTTGAGCTGATTGCTTTGAGCTGAAAAGAAGGCCACAGTAATCTTGAGCAGCAGAGAACATGACACGAGGTTCCTCTTCTGTCAACTAAGAACAGGACACTGATATTTTGAAAATGCTTACCAAAACTGGACATTAGAAGTTGCCTGTTCTGCTGCAACATTCAGACAGTACTGTCAGGATGGATCCAACCTGCCCTGTATTGATGGTTCAGGCTGCAGGTGGTCTAATGGTGTGAGGGACATTTTATTGGCACACGTTGGGCTTCTTAGTACCAACTGAGCATCAATTACTTGCTGGAACCTGCATGAGTACTGCTGACCATGTCCACCTCTGTATCACCACAGCGTAGCTATCTTTTGATGACTGCTTCCAGCTGAATAACCCTCAAGTTCGAGTTTAATAGTTTGTATAATAGTGAATATATAATATGTAGAATAGTGTATTCAAATAAATAGTAATTTATGTGACAAAGAATTAATGCAGTTCTGAGGGAAAAGGAGGGTTAGACAAGGTGCACTTAATAAGGTGGCTTGTTAATGCATATCTGCTGGTGTGACTGTTTTACAGGCCCTGTCACCATTCCACACCCATACACGGAAAGCAAAAGCAGCAAGAACATAGTAGCTGTCATCACAAAAGGCATCGATGAGATTAACACAAATAGACAGAGCTGATATGGGGATGGGTGTCAAGGGTCTGCAGAAACTGTAGGTTAAAGAAATCTAAATATATTTCCCTTTAAGTATCTATGTATATCCAAAAAATGGGAAATGAACAATACAAAATAGCTACGAGCTCCTCCTACTGACATTTTACATGTTGTTCTGTGAGCTTCATCCACTGATGAGGATGAATTGACCGTTAAGTGAATAAGTTACCGCTTAAGGAGCAGTTTGAGTGTATTCATTTCCCCTGCAGAGCTCTGGTATCTGTCACACCAGCTTCCTGAATCTAACTCTCAGTTCATAAGAGAGGATTTTTCATTTTCTGGTTTGTTTTTCGCTTGTTTTCATTCACTGGTAAATTCCTTTTACAGAGAAGTATGCAAAGCCCGTTAAATTAGTTTCATAAACGCAACTCAGGGATTTCAAAGTTTCCCTACATCCAGTTTTATTGTCGACTATTGAATAAAGACACTTCCCGTTTATTGCCCCTTCCAGACACTATTAAAATAAAGAGACTAGAACGTTGACTTGGCAGAGCCAATGCAAGTTTCTTTAGCGGGAGACAAACAAATATGGGCATAGTGAGCAGCATTTGGAGATTTCATTTTGGCAAAGTGGAGGAAGAGATTTACTGTCACACTGTGCACTGCCTCGTAAAACGTCCGTCTGGAAACACAGGCAGGAGAACAGGAGTGCTTGTAAATTCCCACAGCAGTGCCTGATGGTCACATCCAAACTGCATTGATCAGAAGGGAGAATGATTAAAACATGCATTAAATGAAATAAGATCAGGCTCTGACATTGATTTAAACCTGAAGCCTAGGCCAGACTTTATGGCCACAATCCATAGTCCAGCGCTCCTCATATACTTCTGTGTGTGTTTGTGTGTGTGGTCCATATGCCTCTGTGTTTTCCTCTCATTATACAGCAGCCATTTAAAGAAAACATACAGAATCAAATTCAACTTCAGCATTGTTTCCCATTAATAAATCTTGCCTTTACCCCGCCTGCCAACTTTATATACACAGACTAGCCGCTCAGTTGAGGACCGGCCCAAATCACACATGCATGCTGATTAGCTGTTTTCAGACAAACTCCCTCTCCTCCTCCTTCCTTCTCTGGCTCAATCTCTCCATCTGGTTGACTGGATAATAAATCATGAGGTTGTATTGTGACGTATGTGACAGGATGTATTAATCTCATAATTAGAGAATGAAAAGGTGGCGCTAAATTTAGTCTGGCCTTTTCTGACTAACCCTGCCCCCGATCTGGGCTTGCTCAAATGCCTTAATTCCCCTCCTCGCAGAGCCTTTCTTCACTCTGTTTTTATTAAGGAGCTTTGCTGTGATGCTTTTATTATGCTAAAGTGTTAATTCTCTTTTTTGAAAAGACCAGAAACAAAACTTTCCAAATGTCTCTAAAAACATCTGCAGTTGAGAACTTTTTTTTCCCCTTTTGTTCTTTTCTTTTTTTTCATTTCCTTGGTAGCTGGAGCTGTAATTATGCTTTATAAAAGCAGAGTTGGGCAAAGTGATTCCTCTGATTAACTAATCAAATCTACTAGCACAGGTGGCAGAGTGCCTGTACCAGCGCTGTCCTCTTTTTTTTAATATTCCCCCACAATGTGAACCGTAAATCAAACTGCATTCAAATCGGCTGACAGGGATTTTTCTAAAATTTTTTTACCTTAGACAGTCACGGCGCTCAAGTGATTGTCTTGTAATCAAGGATATTAAGATAATGTTTAATTATGATCATTTTCGTTTTGAATAAAAAGTGCTTTATACTATGCAACGCAGATTATAATTATATGCCACAGAGTGACTGTAAGACCTTTTTCTTGCTTTCAGGTGTTAGCAGTTAGATTTACACTGCAGCCACTCTCAACACGAGTAACTCAGTTCGTGCCTCGCCTGTCTATCAAATTCGAGCAACACTTATAGAGTTGGGCTGGTGGGGTCCTCCAAGACCACTGCTGTCCCCTCAGGGTCTCTGTGAGTGTGTGCGAGTAAGAAACTGAGAGTGAGAGCACGCGTGTTTGTGTGTTGGGAGGGTTGGGGGCATTAGCCTCTGATTGAGTTTTCAGAGAGCAACGTGGGGTGCGAAAGGCTCGACAATGGTCTAACAGAATTAGTAGCTTGTGATGAATGGTGTGTGAGAGCAGCACTGACAGTTCGCTTTCAGAAATACACACCACTGAGAGCGTGCGCATGCTATGTGTATGTGTGCGTACACCTCCATACTTCACCCAGCGGTTCAAGGACTTTTTGTCCATGTACTAAGCGCCGTGCATGCCGGAATGAGAAAAGTGGTAATAGACACACACACACGCGCATGCAGCATCCATCTGCATGCGTATGTCCTCTGGTTAAGCCAAGGGTTTGAAATATGCCCCGCAGTCAGGATCAATAATGATTGGTCTATTCAACATGGTGCTCATACGTGCTCACACACTCGCACAAAATTAAGCGATGAATAAAAAATTTTCCCTGTCCTTGTCGAGCATTTCTGACTGTATGGTATTGCTGGACCTGGAGCTGATAATACACATGCACAAAGACGGGCAGGCAGGTCCACACCACAGACACACACACAGATGCATAAGAGCAGTGTTTAATAAAAGCCCCGGGATATCGATTTCAGTAGATGGATGCTAACTCACATTAAGGGAAGGGAACCGGGAGTGATAGAAAGGCAGAGAAGAAGAGGAAAACCTAAACGATGAATAAATGGAAAGAGGATGATGAGGGAGGGATTTTCCTATACAGCTGACAAAGAGGGCAGTCAAATATGCGTTATTGTGCCAACTTGCTGGTGTAAGCAGGCAGTGAGGGTCCACTCATAGTAACAATATTATTATCAGTTTTTAAAAAGAAGTTACACACATTGTAAAATATCGTTTGTGTTGGACTTGTAACTTGCTGATGACTGTGCTGCCATCCTAATAGGGAATTTAGTGAGCCGTAATGGGCTCTCATGCCATCGTCAGAACCTGCCTAGAGAAAGAGGGGGGAAAGGAGTGTAACGGTGAGAAGCAGCGCTGAGAGCAAGCTGAGAATTCTCTAGTCAATTATGAGTGATCATATTTTCCTCCGCGTGGTGCTGAAACTACTTTTGTAGTTTAATGGTCAGCGCTTTGCCTCCTAATGAAGGCTGGAAGTATCAGGCTGAGAACAAGAATGAGTATAAAAAAAGGCAGATGATCGGAGGTTAGAAGACTGAAATTCGCTTTGTTTTTGTTTTTGTTTCTCTGATTGTCTTGAGCACTTTCAGTTTTGTTTTTGGTTTGTTTCTCATGCTTTCTCTCTTGATTTTTCACAATCTTTTTTTTGTTTGTTTCTTTTCTCTCGCCTTTTCTTTCTTCCATTACTTCTGCTCCAGCTTACCTGGATGATGAGGATGATGACGATCCATTCGGAGACTATGTGATCAGTAAGTCACAACTGACTGTAGCCTCCTTGTGATTATTGAACCCATTTTAGATCCCCTTGTATGTGATGTGCTACGATATTTAACTGGTAGTAATATGCATTGTTCAAACAAATTACAGGAACACTCTGAAAACACATCGGGTCAATGGGAAAAGAAATATCATGCTGAATATCTACACTGATATAGACCCGATGATGTGTTAGGAACAGAACGCTGTGACATTGTTTGATGGAAATGGAAATTATTAGACTACAGAGGGCAAAATTCAAAGGCACTGCAAAAATCAAAGTAAAAAACCCCCCGATATAGTCCATTTTATCAAAGTTTCGTTACAGCAACTCAAAATAGTACTTAATAGTTTGACCACGTGCTTGTATGCATGAGACATTAGATGGTGTCCTGTAGGATCCCCTCCCAGATCTGGAGCAGGGCATCACTGAGCTGCTGGATGGTCTGAGGATGCAATGCGCCGGATGGACTAAAACATAATGTCTCTGAGGTACTGGATTATTGGAACGTATTGGATTCTGGTCTGGCAAGCATGGGAGCCAGGCAGTGGTATCAATTCCTTCATCCTCCACTGCCTATACACTCTCGTCACATGAGGCTGGGCATTGTTGTGGACCAAGAGAAACCCAGGACCCACTGTATCAGTATAGGGTCCGACAATGGGTCCAAGGATTTCATCCTGATACCCATTTGCAGTCATGGTGAACAATGTTACAGGCAACATAGAGTTTTCCACGGCATCTCCAGACCCTTTCATGTCTGTCACATGTGCTCAGGATAACATTTTCTTTCTGTGAAAAGCACAGGGCACGAGTAGTGCACCTGCCAATTCTAGTATTCTATGGCAAATGCTAATTGGCTCAATCGTGCCAGGCAGTTAGCACAAGGTCCACGAGAGGAAGGGTGTTGGTTCCTCAGACTACCCTTATTAAGTCTATTTCTGTTTGTTTTTTAATCAGACATTCACAGCCGTGTCCTGCTGCAGGTTTGCAGCTTTCAAAGTGCTCACCCTGTTCCTCATTCAAAAAAACAGCAGATACCGGTCCCGCTGATATGTTAAGGACCTTCTACAACCAAGTCAAGCTCTCCTAGACTAACTGCACGTCTCCTGGAATCTCCTCCGTGCTCTAGACATGGTGCTGGGCGACACAGCAAACATATTGATGTGCCATCCTGCAGGAGTTTACACCAAAGCATCTGAAACTGATTAACAACCCCCTCTGCTATTTAAATGACCAGATCAATATCCCAGAAGTTAAATTTATTTGATGCTATTCTCTGATTAAAAAGTGTTCCTTTAATTTTTTTGAGAAGTGTATATTAGTTGCTGTGTATAGGCACTGCAACCTATGTAATCCTATTTTCTAACTTGGCTACCGCTGGAAATTATTATAGCATTATTTTCCTATCCACGCTTTAAATCAAGACTTGACATTTTCATCAGTCCATCATTAGACAGTGTCAGGATGTTGGGTAGAAAGGGAACAGTAAAATAATTGGTTTCCGTACATTACTCTTGTGTTTCATCTGATACAAGACGAAGCCACTGTTCTTCTTCACATGCCTCATCTACATTTACGAGCGCCTCTCATTATGATCTTCTGTTCATTAGCACACGTCCAACTGGTTAATCTCTTTGCACTTGATCAGAGAAAATTTCCCAGAGGGTCCATTTTTTTTTCTCCTCCTCCACTATTGAAAAGTCAGCCATATTTACTCCTGTTTCAGAGATTGTTTGTCTCTGTGAGCGTGGGTTAGTGTTAATGCTCGCGTTATTGGGCCGCAGAGTTTTCATCTGTTTTTATTAGTAAGAAGTGGTAGAAAGGAGTAAGAGCAGAGTGCGTATTAGAAAAGGAAAATAAACATTTTTTTATGTTAGAGGTTGAAGGTTATTTTTTATTTAATACCATTATGGTTCGTTTAGCAGGATTTTTCTCAAGTTCGCAACCTTGAAGGCAATACAAAGGTATTCATTCACGTGGCAGCAAAGACGTGAGGAGATGTTGGAGCGCAGATTATCTAAATCGGATCATGTAAAGGTTTATCTTCTTGACATATTCTGACCCACACTTTTACAATAAACAAATAACGGAGGGCTGTGACACTGACACTTTCAGGTTAAAATTGTTGCTTCATAAATTCACAGAGTTTGCTTTTCTGGCTCAGTTTAAATCCTTATGGAAGCAAAGTTTTTACCTTTGATATTTGCTGATGATAATTTCCCTCAATGCCTTATTTTATTACTTTCTGTCCGTGGAAGCAAGTCAGAAATATACTATTTGCTTTGCGCAGTGTTCTGTGGTGAGTAAATAGCATGACTTCTCTGGAAATTAAAATCTTAAAAAACTGTATATTGCATTTGCCTTATAGCGCACAAGAAATACAATAGGTGGGAACGGCTTTATTGTATTCGCATGCATTTACTTTGAGAGTGGGTAGCAATAAAAAAAGAAACTATATCAATTTAGGTAAATGGAAAAAAAAAGATGAGAAAGTTCCCATCTAAATCGCCGGCTCCTCCCTGATACTAATATAGAACATACAGTACGGTCATCAGCCAAATCCTGACAACTGCACAAATCAAAAAACTCTCATTCTCCGACCACGAGTTCTGCAATTATTAAAGCCGTATTTCATTTCGGTGTATTTCAACTCTGTTTCAGCGCTTCAGTAGCACCATGGGCTTTAAATATCATTTAAGGTCCATGTAATTTATATTTAAAATGAAAGAATTCAAATTATAAAATAAAATTATTTATCATGTATTTCCTTGTTTAAATTAATTTAACTTCAGCGACATGCTATATGAGTATAAATACTTAATTGTGTAAAGCAGCCAACTATCTTTATGCACATCTTTGAAGATGACAGCCTTATCAACGTCTACAATCTGAAACCAATAACTGACAAACTGTCTACTGGCTAAATCATTCATACAGATGTCAGATGTCCAAAGAATGATATACAACCCCACCAGTCACTGTAGAGGACAACAAGCTACTCTATCATCAGTCTTCTCAACAGTTATATTGATATGAGCTCCAATGTTCAGCATGCATAGGTACATAACTAGACCTGAAAAGACCTATACAATTATTGTGCCTTTTTGTTGTGTGTGTCTCTTGCTTGTTTTTGTTTTGTTTTGTTTTTGCTTATTCATCTGTTAACACTCACTTCTATATGTCTAACATTTATTATATATGCTTAGAAGTTTTTTCCACTGTTCTCACACTTTCTGAAATAGTAGTAACCTTATACTGCCAGATCATTTTGGACATTTTTCACAAATCTCGTGGTACCCAGACGATAAACCTTAATCACTTTGGTGATCTGACTTTCCCTGTATTAGCATAAATGAAAATAAGTCAAAATTATTAGATGAATTTGATCCAGACGGTGATGTTTCGCTTGGGATGAACTAAAGCAACACTGTCGGTTTCCTTTTGATGTTTCCTTCCCACATTCACATTGATTTTGACTTTGCTTTCCATACAAAACACAATCACCCTATGGACAAAACCAGGGCTTACCAACAGGGCATGGACCTCTTATCTAGTTAGGGGGTGATCAGTGACTGTAACTGTTTAATGACCATAAATAACTCCATGGTTCAGTGATGTGAAGAAAACAGTTTCTTTTGAGCATCCCACTGCTGCTCCAAACCAGACTGATGGTGTCCCAGTAGAACATTGTATTCTAATTTGATAATAATTGCTGTGCACTTGTTAATGTTCTTGTCTAATGTGTGTATAGTTTCAGAGTGGCTGCGTGGCTTTGTTTGGGTGATGACAGTGGGTGAGAGAGTCTTGGCTGTCTCCTTCCAATAACGCTATTAAATCAATATAGGCTTTTTTCTTTAAATGGCACATATAAAATGTCACACTGACCAATCACAAACCGATTTGTTGGCTAGTACATGTGGGTTGTAACAGCAGCCACGCTGTGGGAGTGTAATCCTATGTTTCTGACACCGCCTCGGTTTTGCTGCAGGCTCACTGTAGTCGCCAAAGCTCCAAACATTTCTCACAGCGCGATCTAGGATCGCTGTTCTGGATTGATGACCTCAGAGCTGACCGCGTTCCTTTGACGACAGCCATCTTTCTTCTCAGACAGTGTCACACAGTGTAAAAAGCCCTTCCAGTTGGTTAAATAGTGTGATATCAGTAATTTCTAATAATATATAATTTGTGAAAACAGATACTTTAGATGGTAAACTAGCAGAAAGCTTGCAGCTTGTCACAGAAACAGAAACGAACAGCATCAGAACATTTTGAACTGCCATACAGTGTTAAAAAAGTAACCATTAACAAAAGACATCTCTAGTGTGCTTTTGATGCTTTATTCTGCTCTCAGACGTCGCTGAATCATGTAACTATTTTGTTTGTTGAATATTTGCATAATACATGAAGCTGTGAGATGAGAAGCGACTAAAAAGACAGAAAAAAAATGTCACAGCATTGGTTAATGTCACCACCGGTTGAAGTGTGGATGACCCTAGGGTCTTGTGATTAGGGCACTCTAGAACAATATGGAAGAGTGAGTTAATTACAAACTATAATATGTGTAAATAATTTAAGGATACATTTTACAGATTGACAGTACAGTCATTGTAAGAAGAAAGTATGCACTCTTGCATTACTTAGGTTTTATGCATCTGGATAGAAGAAAAAGTAATGTGGTTCTGACTTGAAGTAACAATTTTCTGTATGACTTTATCAGTCTCTCACGTTGCTGTGGAGGAATTCTGGCCCACTCGTCTCAACTTTAACAACAGCATTATTCTTTCCTTTTTGACACGTTCTATTGTGGATTTGCTGCTGTGCCTGGAATCGTTGTCCTGTTGTGGGACTCAGTTTCAGCCAAGCTTTCGCTGTCAAATTTCATAGAGAGGAGATCATGGTCGACTCAGTGGCCGCAAGGTACCGAGATGCTGTGGCTGCAAAACAAGTCCAAATCATTACCCCTCCACCACCGTGCCTGACAGTTGATATCAGGCGTTGATGCTGTGTTTGGTTTGCTCCAAACACGGCGTTGCATTATTGCGAAACATCTTCATGTATGTTCAGCTGTAACTTTGCAAACTTGCGCTGCCATGTTCTCGTTTTATTTCCCCTGCAATTCTGATGTTTCCTCACTAGATGGCGCACTCTAGATATATTGGCTTTGTTGAGGTGAAGCGGCGTAGGCCTATTACTCCACGTTTGCACTTTACCCTGTGACCTACCGCCCCTCTATGAAGATGAGCGGACCCAAGAAAAGGAAAGTGGACAGAGAATGTCGAGTGTTCAAAAAGGAGTGGACAACTAAATATTTTTTCACTGTACACCGATCATCTGCTGTTTGCCTGATATGCCAAGAAACTGTGGCGGTTTTTAAAGAGTATAATATTAGCCGTCACTTTGCCACAAAGCACACAAATTATGCTAGCAAGCTCTCAACAAAAGAACGGGAAGCTGCTGCTGAGAAGTTGGCAGCTAATTTGAAGGCTCAGCAAAGTTTTTTTCACCGTCAAACTGCCATTCAAGAATCAAGTACCAAGGCCAGTTTTATGCTTTCATTCAAAATAGCAAAGGCCAGCAAACCACTGTCAGAGGGCGAGTTTTTAAAAGAATGTATGGTAGAGACAGCAGGTATTTTGTGCCCGGAGACCAAAGACAAATTTGAGAAAATCAGTTTATCACGGCGGACAGTGACTCGCCGTGTAGAACTAATAGATGAAGATATCACCAGCATATTAAACAAAAAGGCGAAGTCATTCACTTTTTATTCTGTAGCACTGGATGAAAGCAATGATGTCAAAGACACTGCTGAGCTCCTGATTTTTATCCGAGGAATCAACAAAACCTTTGAAATAACGGAGGAGTTTTTGACAATGGAGTCTCTGAAAGGACAAACACGGGGAGAGGACTTGTTTGAACGGGTGTCTGCTGCCATCGAAAACATGAAGCTTCCCTGGAGTAGGCTTGTTAACGTCACCACAGATGGATCTCCAAATTTAACGGGAAAAAACGTTGGCCTGCTGAGGAGAATCCAGAATAAAGTGAAAGATGAAAACCCTGACCAGGATGTGATTTTCCTCCACTGCATCCTCCACCAGGAATCTCTATGTAAATCGGTGTTACAGCTGAATCATGTTGTGAATCCTGTGGTGAAACTTGTCAATTTCATACGCGCACGGGGACTTCAGCACCGTCAGTTCATTGCGTTCCTGGAGGAAACTGATGCGGATCACCAGGACCTGCTTTATCACTCCCGTGTCCGCTGGTTGAGTTTGGGCAAAGTGTTTCAACGAGTGTGGGAGCTCAAAGAGGAGATTGGCATGTTTTTGGAGCGGCAGGGGAAGACTGATGAATTTCCTGAGCTGAGCAACAAGAGCTGGATGTGTGACTTCGCGTTTGCTACGGACATATTTTCACACTTGAATGAGCTCAACGTGAAACTGCAGGGGAAGGAGCAGTTTGTGCATGACATGCACACAAACGTGAAAGCCTTCAAATCCAAGCTGGCTTTATTCTCCAGGCAGATTTTGAACAAGTCATTCACTCATTTTCCTACACTAGCCACGCTGAAAGAGGCCGGAGCAAAAGTAAAGAAATACAGTGAGTCACTGGATGCACTGCACGGAGAATTCTGCCGTCGGTTTTTGGATTTCGATAAAATTGACAAGTCACTTCAATTGGTGGCCTTTCCTCTGTCACAAGACCCCGAAACAGCTCCAGAGGAGCTTCAGCTCGAACTCATCGACCTTCAGTCCGACCCTGCCTTAAAAGAGAAATTCAGCTCTCTGAAACTAAATGACTTCTATGCTTCACTCAATGATGCCGCGTTTCCAAATCTAAGGCGAAAAGCGCAGATGATGTTGGCTTTGTTCGGCTCTACCTTCGTGTGTGAACAGACATTCAGCGTCATGAACATCAACAAAGCCAGCCACAGATCCAAGTTAACAGACCTACACCTCAGATCAATCCTGAGAATCGCCACAACAAAACTAACTCCAGACTTTGATGCGCTGGCTAAAAAAGGAGACCAACAACACTGCTCCCATTAAAATGTGTGTCTCCGTGATACGCACGTTGTTAAAATGAACAGTGCGTGCAGATCAAATATAACGCTTCACAGACTGACTTGCTGCAACTGTTTCGAACTTGCACTGGTCGTTGTTGACTTTTGGCACCGGGGAAACAAATTGAATAAAAGGAACAGGACAAGTACATCTGCATCTCCTACCGTTTTTGGAAAAAAAAAAAAAAAAAGTTAGGAGGAGAGTGATGTGATATCCTGAAGGATAACAGAACTTTCAGTGCTTTAAAATAAAATGTTCATTTATTTGATTTTCAGTGTTTAAAGGCTCATTTCGAAGTCAGAGATTTTATTGTAATGCTTTTCTTCATTTAAAAAAAAATGAAATTAAAGCACATGTTTTCTCCATATCCCAAGATGTGTATTTTTCCCCCAATGAGGTGATGTTTTCAAAGCATGCCATCTATCTACTCCTGTTCCGGCCCATTTGTCAAATGTTAGAACTCAATGTGGCCCACGAATCAAAAAGTTTGCCCACCCCTGCTCTAGAGTATGAGATGTAGCTTGTGGATTTGTTGTTTGTTTGTTTTTTTTTTTCAATTTCTATGACCCATCAAACCTTAGAAGGGAAAGAGCGAGCCTTTTCTTTTCACCGTGATTGTATTTCTTAATGTTTAATTAAGATCTAAGTGCATCACAGAAAACATTTCAACCTTACTTTTATTGACTCTTCAACATCACCAGTGGTGGAAAGTTGCTGACGTATATGAAGACAAGAAGTTTGCATGTGTTTTGCATGACAACAGCAGTATGAGGAAGTTAACGGGCTGGAGACTGCTGACAGATCGTAAACTGCATTTATTGTTTGGAAGTTAGCAGACACAGTGTCCTGATGAAAAATCCTTTGGGACGAGTAGTTAAAAAAAAGTACAAGCTGTAGAGGGCAATTTTTATGAGTCAAATCGCAGTGAATAAGAAGGGAAGCTGCGGGAGACCAGATACCATTCAGAGGTTGTTCCTCTGTAATTTTTTAAATGAACAGTCCCGGCAGCTGTCGCTTTATTGTTCCAGGATACAAATAAAAAAGGAATGAGAATCAGTATTATCATTAGCAGAATGGAATCAACAGTGTAGTTAATAAACCTTCGAATTCCCTTTTCTGCATATTTAAAAATAGAACGCATCCAGTAAAATGTTCAAGCAACAACAACAAAAACAACCCATACTACTATGAGCTGCAGCGTTAGCATTTCTGCTTTCTCTAATTCAACACGTAGCAGCTGCGCTTGGCGTTCAGAGCTTCCTCTTCCAACAGAGTGATTATGACAGGCTGATTGGTGTTTTGTGTTCTTGGGGATGAGAAGATCGCTGATAGCGAGGGCTGGGCTGGGAGCGGAGAGAAAGGATAAGAGAAAAATGGGGATGATGCCTTGTCGCTCTCGAGTAGAAAACAGGGATCAAGAGATTTTAGGGGAGGAGAGGATGGAGTTAAAAACAGGCGGTAGGAAGGGGTTAGAGCAGGGAATTTGAGGAAGATTCTAGTGGATTGTGGGGGAGAGGATGTGGTGAGTGATGGATAAAGAAAGAAGGGAGATTTGTAGGAGGAGCAATTGAGAGTAAGATCCAGATTTAACAGCACAGTAGAAGAGATGGCTGAGGATTAACATTCTGTGACTGTCTGCAAGTGTCGGGATAATCTCTGGTGTCCTGCAGTGCACTGTGGGAGGCCCACCATTGCTATGGGGGTTGAGGCCTACCACCAGGGCTGTCACTCCATGTGCATGTGTGAGTCCTCGTGTGCGACGCTCAGTCTAGGTGTGGCAGGTGGAATGAGGTGCTGATTCCAGCCCCCCCATCATGCTGCCCTCTAAGCAGCATGATGGATATGAACCACGGGTGTCGTGAGCTGGACGCAGCACAGGTGCTTTTCTTCATTGTCAGGGTAACCCTTACTTTACAGCTAGCTTATCTCAAACTCTTCACTTTTCCTCTCTGATTTAAAAGGGGGGAAATTCAGCAATCTGGCATACTAAGTGCACATGTTTCCCTTCTGTATGTAGTGCGAGGAGGTGAGTAGATAGCGCCTTACAGAGTTTTAATCCATATTGATTTGTGCTTCATGCTGCCTCACCGAATGGAGCGCAGCACCGCGGGGCATCACACAGCATGGCGAGGCATGCAATGGCGTTACCTTGCAGGTCTCTGCCGGCCAGTGTTTGTTTATGTGTGAAAGAGAAGGAGTGGGAGATTACCTGATAAAAAGGCAGGTACAGTCTGGCAGCAGAGAGCAACATTTTTAATAAGAGACACCTATAGCACACATGCACCCACCTATGGAACGTCATTGCTAGATTAAGATTAAAGAGGTGCTCTCGCTATTGATGATTACTGTCGATGACTGTTTCACACATACAGACTTGAAGTAGCAGGTTCCTCTTATGAGCCTGATGCTTGCGAGGGTGTTAGGCATTACAGTAGCAAATTTAGGTAATTATCTCTGATTGGACAGTTATTTTCTCTCATTGCCACTAGTGCTGTAGTGGTAAATTAAAGTGTGAATAAACCTTACGATATCTCAGTTACACTATCCAACAAGCACCACTGTGATGAAAAGATGTACCCATCAGTCGTGTCACATATAACACATATATAGTAATTCACTGGTTTTAAACACGAGGCACAGACCATCCTTCCTCATGAATTTGTTGCATTCATAAAACCTAAACACTGTGCTCAGTTATTGTATGGATACCAAACGAAGAAACAGACTCCGATTAAAAGCGCCCTGCTCAGCAGAAACAAGCAGGCAGTGGTAATGTCAATATTTCTGTTAAAACCATTTCTTCTCCACTCAATACTTGCTTTAATAGGTTGGCTTTGTTTCACGGCGAGTCAAATGGGAGGAAAGAGACGAGATGAATAGATCTATATTCGAGTCGCTAACCTCTAATTGTGCAAGTCTTCTTTGTTTTGCCACTTAATACTCAGCGCTGGCTAATCATCAGACAAGTATCTGACTTTATCCTCCATCTCCATAAACGGGGATGGAGACAGCCTGGTATCTCAGCTGGTCCCAAATCTTCCTTTTTGAGCCCTTTCCATGGCAAAGCCAAGTATCAGTTGTACAGGCAGGCAGTCAGGCGAAAGCCCAGAGAACAGAGAAATATGACTATTTGGATTCTCATCAGCTGCCATTTTCATAATGTCTTGACTTTACAAAAGAAAAAAAAACCTAGGAGAAGTGTTCAGTCTGTCTTCATCTCCTCTCTTTTCTCCATTTTGTCAAATTGGAAGCTTTGTCCGGTTTATGCAGGAGTATGTCTGTCCTGCCCAGTTGCAATCGATAGTGCGCCACGGTCACCTTTGTACGTAATCAATGGGTCACTCTAGACTACCCCATCCATTGTCCCCAGTGGTCCCTTTGCAAAGTCATAACTATCTATTTTAGGAGACAACAGCAAGTTGCTGATATCCGTTACAGTATCCTACATAAGCTTATACTTGAGATCAGTTGCAGAGGGATGTTTTAAAAAATTGGTATGAATTAAAATACTGTAAAACTATATCTTGATGCCGAAGGTTGTAAGCGTGTGCACAAAACACAGCCGCCTCAGTAGTAGCAACCATCAGCGGTCAATGCCAACAGATCTGCTTTAAATTAAAACAAACAGCAGCTTTGTATCTATTTCAGCAACATTTTGCAGGATTACGACATCACTAAAATGCTGTTGTTGGTTGAGAGCATATGCTAAGGATTAAAAGAGAGAGGCAGTCCAAATCCTGTTCAAACCTTCCTGCCATTATACTTCCACACTGGCACTGCTCATTGCACAGAAACAGTATTAAAGTGCCATAGAAAACCATTAGTTGTTTTTCTCAAACACAGAGTCGTTTAACTGCAACAAGTATCATCTGACAAGTGTCTTAAGATCTTAAATCTAAAGTTTATGATACTAATTGTTCTTCTTGTACCAATTCAGAACTGTAAATCTGTTGTAGCTGTGGGTCATTTAACAGCAGTGGGTTTTAATTAAAATGTTAAGTGATGATAAACATCTATAAAAGATCTGATAAAATTGTTTAATCGTCAATTAACAGTAGATCTTTGGAAATGAGAGAACCACATTATGTCAGGATGGAAAGAAAAAACCTATTTTCATTTCCAGATTCTGGCAAAACTGCTCATGTTTGAGAGGTACACACAAGGTGTCCTTTGGCATGAGTGCCAGTACTCAGTGGGTAATTGCAATGGTGAGATGGGTCTTACTCCCAACTTATTGCACATATATCCTAAATCTGGACGCTTTACCATCATATACTTAAGAACAATGGCAGCCCTTGTTTAGTACATTTGCCTGGCATGTGATAGATCCCCGAAACTGAGATTGGAACCATCAGGATGATTATCCAGTGTCATGACCCCTTGCAAGGGAGTCAAGGCAGTCAAAAGAAGTTTGAGTACCCTGAAGTCTGGTGGCTGCGAGTCAAGTGGTGGAACAAGTCGTCCACCAATTGGAAGGTTGGCGTATCAAACCCCAGCTCATCACCTCTGCATGTCGAAGCATCCTCCTGTGCATCTGTATGTGTGTGTGAATGTTAGACAAAAAGTGCTGACTGACTGGATGGGTGAGACTTGTAGTAGAAGATGTTTTGAGGTGCAATATACATACAAGTCCATTATGCCATCTGCTATTTTCCCCCCGAGCATGTTTTCCTGAACCTAACCACATAGTATTATAAACAAAAGTAGGTTACAAGAGCTGTCATATGATAATGCTCACAAAAAACAGACAGCTGTAGAGACAAACTGCGAAATTAATCAAATTTCTAAGGCAGTCTTAGGTTAACACGTGACCCAGCACTGGCCAGAATTGATGATATTGACACATTACGTATGCAGATGCAGTCATCAGGTAACTTTCACCCCACACCTTGGCAACTAAAAGACTAAATCGGAATCATCCAAACCGATCAATATTATTATGCTCCTGTCACCCCTGGGCGTAATTAATGCAACACAGCCCTCAGAACCGACTAATTGCAGATCGGTGGAGCGCTCTTGCCTCTATGTTTCTATCCAAAGACAATAGAGACACGACATTGCAAGCGCAAATATCACACAAAGGGCACAAAGCATTGAGAAAATTCCACGTCTTTATCTATTCAGTGTAAACCAGTTTTCAGTCTCAAGTCCTTTTGTATCTTGTCTCGAGCCTCTGTATTGATTTTTCTTACTTTTGATTCTAGGCCCCATCTCATTCTGCTTTTTCTTCTTCAATTTCTCAAGCCTTTCAGCATTGTGAATTTCCTCATCAATGTAGCCGACACGAGGTGCCGGGATCACTCCAGTAGCACCACTTATTTGTCTGTTGCCACAAGACGTTTCCATCGCTTCTCCAGTGTTCGCTTTCTTTTTTTCTTGTTACCATATTCTGTTCTGTTTTTTTTCCTCCAAAATAACTCACTCCCCCTCGATCTTGAACTATTCATTCTCACAGTGTGCGTGTTTGTGAGCTGTGAGGAGGCAGGAGAGCTATATCTGGCCCTATCAGAGTGAAAATGTCAAGAAGGGTGCAAAAGAAAGACCCATGTGTCTTTTGCTCTGTAGATTCACCTGATCTTTGAGCCCTTTGCTCTGCCAATGTTTCAGTATGTTTTGGGGGTTTTTGTACGCGCGCATCTGTTAGTACCTCAATCACTGTTTTTATTTTGTTTGTTTGTGCTTAAGTTTGCGTAGGCACGCACGTCTGCTAGTGTGAGTCAAGACAAGTGTTTGACTTTTTTTTTTTTTTTAAACAGATCTCATTTTTCTCCTTTCTTCTCCATCTCCCTTTTAATGTTTTTTGTTCCCCCGGCTTTCAGTTCTTCAGACGTTTTCGGATCTTTTCTGTTTTTGCTTCTTAGCAAAGTAAAACTCGTCATAAAGGGATCCCTTGGCCTTCTGAGGCCAAATATAGCAAGCGGTATGTCTCATTTGCTGTTTTTTTTTATTTCTTTTTCTTTGTTTCGCAAGCGTATTTTGTACTCTTTTAACCTTAGTTGGACAAAGTTGGAGTTAAAGTTAAAAACAGGATTTGCTTGTCTGTAATTGCAGACATGTTGGAATAGCTTTTGCAGTATTTCTCAAAGTGTTACAACACAGTCTACACACACATGGACAAACACGATCCAAAGATATGTTCATAAACATACAGCATATGCATGCACAGAGCCACACATACACAACATTAACAATTAGGCTTAAGTATACTTGACTCTGTATGTTAAGGAGCCATCCAAAGATCACTGGTGAAAGATGAGAGGTATAAAATGTGACATATTACTCACCCTTTCCAGTACGCCCACAAACACACACACACACACGCACCTCTTCCTCCATCTCTGTCATGTGATTCAAAACGAAATCCTATTTTGCGTTCTCAGGCCCACACATTAACACTGTGACACAGTGAGGTGCACGTTATGAGTCTAACTAGCTCTGTAGCAGTGTCACATCGCCAAGTCCCCGCCTAATCAGGCCACTTGCGCACACACACGCATTCGCATGCACACACTTTGCGGAGGCCATGTGTTGGGACGGTGATAGAGGGTTGGCAGTTGGCAGACAGACAGCAGACGCTGTTCTTCGACATCAAACGTCTCAGAGCAGAATCTCACTTTCATGCCTACTCGCTCTCTCTTTCTCTCTCTCTCTCTCTCTCTGTGACACACACACAAAATCACAAACGCACACTCGCAAACACAACAACACACATTTCCTCTGATCTTGCTGCCAAAACTCAAAGACTTGGAAGGACTAATATGCACACACGAGCAGGCACATACACACAGACGTATACCCGAGTGCTAAAAAGTCTTGAATTAAATTTCGTCAGCCAGTGTTGAAACCTGTGAGACATGAGTACAAGTTACATGTGTGGCTGGAAAAATTATTACTCTCTCATTTTTTTCATTTTAACACTGAATCTAATCAACCATCGTGGTTTTATTTATAGCAAACAAATTAGCACCGGCATATAGTAAGCATACATACATTGCATTGTAATGAGGCTCTTATTCAATATATACAGATGGGTAAGAAATAAAATAATAATAATAATTTCAGATGCACCCATAACAAGGCAACATGCAGCTGGTACAGTCAGTTTAAACTAACACTATCCTTTCTAGTAGTTTGATCAAACAAGCTGCAGTAAATGTTTTGAGTTGGTTTTACATGGTCACTCTTCCTAACATGACACATTTGACTTTTGGAAAAAGTTGTTTGGTTTAGGTAAAAAGTGGATATAGTGGGTTTTAGATTACTTCAACAATCAGATAACCCACTCTAAGCAAGAACGTGGCGACAGTAGAAATGAAAACCTCACTTTTAACAGGAAGAAACCTCCAGCAGAACCAAACTCAGGGAGGAGCAGCAGTCTTACATAGAGGCCTAGCTGGTTGTGTCTTGAAAATGACTGGACCCCTTGTGGATCAAAGGGTTATATGGACAAATCTGTCCATATAACTCTGTTTATTAACTTTTGTTTTGTTGTAATCAGTCAGTGTGACCAGGGTATAGATCAAGGAAAAAGGTAACCATGTTTTCCATGATCCTGGTCAAGCAAACAGAATCCCGGGGGCCTGTGACCTTTGAGGTCCTTCAGAGGACGCTACCAGTGAGAAAACATCATGAAAGAATTAAGAATGGAGCTAATGCCTTGATTAAACGTTTGCTTAGCACCACTGAATAATTCAAAGGTCTCCTTTATTCATGATGGATGAATGGTAACAGACAGTGATAGAGAGTGGACTCAACAGACAAGATGGAGAGGTACCGCATAGATATGATTGATAAGATGAAAAATGATTCATCGGCTCATCTTGACCCAGCGAGAGCTGCAAATGGAGCCATGGGTGGCAAGCTGGTGAAGGAGACATTGACTTCTTGCGTCTTTAGAAAGTTTGAAGGAGGACTTGTGAAATAAATCAAAGAGGAAGTGAGCAAACCTGTGCTCAATGCCTCTATGTTTATCGAGATTTACAATATCTGTGTCATCACATGGGAGCAAGCTTTGGCCACTTGTGTACACACTCTCACTGACACACTTCAGCAAATGCGGGTGTTTGTGTGTGTGTGTGTGTGTGTGTGTGTGTGTGTGTGTGTGTAACCACCCACAGATCCATTTTACACACACAAGCTCCCTTTACCTTGACAGCAGGCCGACTTAAGACACAGTATTGATTCAAGGAGTAGCAGCACTCTGCTTCTGTGAGTGTGGTATTGGGGGTGGGGGATTCGATGAATGGACCATATTTATTCTATGCTGTTTGCGTGCATGTTTGTAACCAGCTTCTCCTCTAGAGAAAGTTGGTCGGCCCCTCTGCCCTTCAAAGTCATTTGGAATTCATCTGCGAGCCTGACCCTGACAGCTGTTTGTTTTTCCTCTCCAGAGAGCGAGGAAGAGGAATGGAGGGATGGCAGTGGGGGTGTGGTTAATGAGTGAGAAAGTGATAGAGATTGGGGAGGACAGAAGAAGAATGGAAGTGAGACTTGGGTGAAAACTTGGGGGGGAAGCAGCAGAGGACTGTTTCTATTCTTTCCTTAGCGGTCTCTGCGCTGTTTGGTTTGTTGATCATTTGAGACACACAGGACAATAAGTTGTGCTCTGAACGACTTCCATTAGTATCCCTCATAGACCACTAGTTTGAATGTGTTGAATCTGTATAGCAGCATGAATACAAAGCAGGGAAAGGCAACTGAGATAAAAGGACAGAAGAGTCTCTAAGCAATCCCTGGGTGTAAATATAGGTTTTTCATAAGAAAAAAAAAAAGAAGGGGAAAAATTGTGGGTACTGAATTAGTGTGTCATCTGGGATCAGTAAAACAAAAAAACCCTTTCTGGCTGAGTGTGATGAAGAAGAAACCCAGTGGGATGGATTGGTTTTGTGTTTTGTCTGTGCTGGATGTGGGGGTAAGCAGTCACGTCAATGAGCAGAGAAGGAAGGAGGGGAGGAGGATGCTGGGAGAAACCAGTGAAGAAGAATAGTTTTGAGAGGGGAAGCGCAAGGCCACGGCAGTCGAAGGTGAAAAGAAAGGGAATCACAAAACGAGGAGACTTGTGATTCGATAAATGGGCAGAGTGGAGCACCGGCAAGAGAGAGGTGCTCGCCTATTTTTATATCCCTCCTTGTGGGAGCCCCTGTTCGCTTGATCTATCCATCATAATGACAGAAACCCCCAAACTCACCTGCTTCTTCTCTCCTCTTACCCCCTTTTCTTGCTTTCGCTCCATTCTGCAACTCTCTGTTTTTCTGCATATTTTACTGTCGAGTCAAGGCCGACTGCTGTAATTGAATTAATAAGGCTGTATATTGAAGCCTCTCACACAGAAATTGCTTATTGACTAACAATAACTATTTTAAGCATGCACAGCTGACTCTGGCAACAAGCTCAAACACACACAAACACACACAGTGTTACGTCGCCCCTCCCCTCCCCCAAGGGTTATTCTTCCTTGCACAAGTTTTGTGGTCTTCCTTACATTGCCACAAGCAATTCATATGTCCATAGCTTGTGAGTATTGATCCATGAGGCTTGGGTATTGTAATCTCTTCAGTCTACACAATAAAGAGCCAATACAGGACACGTACACACACTTTCCAGCAGGAAAATGCACACATGCATTCTGGACTGTAGTGTTTGTTTATGGCTGGATAACGTGACTTTGAATCGAGGCCAGAATTTGAGAATTTATGTGTATTTTTATTTCACGTCACATATAAGGTTACGCGTAAGCTTTGTATTTGTTTGTACCGCGCTGTTTGCTTAACCATGAAAGGTTAGCTGTAGCACTACCTGTGTACACTGTTGGAGTTTGATTAAATTCCTCGTGGAGGGATTCATCATCTTTAGCAGGCAGAATAGAAGAAATTACAAGGCCATCAATCCTTGTGTTTGGTCTAGCTCTCACCATCTACCTTTGTGTATTTTGCCTTCTGTATTCATTGGATACAAACTTTGATTTTTTTTTTAACCCGGTACTGCTCATACCCACCCTGTTCATGGTGCTAGGAGGTCATTTGTCTCTATGTTAGAGCTGTCCTGTCTCCCTCCCTTGTTTTGTCTGGATCCTACAAATTCTTGTAACTCTTCATCAGATATACTTGATATATGTGGGGGTTTTGTTTTCATTTTTTATTTGTTTTTTTCTTTTGCATTAATGTATGGCCTTGTATAAATATTTTAGACCCTTGAAGCATTGCAGAGGCATCTGTTCGGTGTAGAATTTATTCTGCACTTCATGACGGTGACCGCAAATGCACAGCCAGACTCAATAACAGAAGAAGAAGAACATAGTATGCCACTTTGTTTAAAACAAATTGACAAACAGAAACTACTTAAAAGCATCCTCATAATGGCCCTGTCTGACTCCATTCATCCATCCGCTGTTATTTTGAACATGGTGCTGTATGTTTAGATCAGGAGAAAATTGTCACGCTGAGCCCATGAAGGAGATATTGTTGTTTTTCTTTTAAGGGAGAGTTCTTGAACAGTCAAGCGCATGTTATCGAGGAAGCAGATAGGTAGTTTGCAAGAAAAAAGAAATGTAAAAAAAGACTAGCAAAAACGAAATAAAAATGAATTTTTAAAAAGCCCAACGGGAAAAGTACTGGAAAGCCAAAAAGATGATAGGAAAAACAAACTCATGAGACATGAGGGAAGATGCAGGAGGAGAGGCTGATAACTTGACAAAGTGACTGTTGAAATATTCAGAGTGGTAATAAGGCATTGGTAAGCCAAATTAAACAATAATGAGGGCAGAAAAAGAACAAACACGGGAAGTAGAAACAGCAAGCCGTGCCAGGACATAACCTTCAAAATACAATGGGAAGCCACAGAAAAGAGGACATGAAACACACAGGCAAGCAGAGAAAATGCAGTGAGGGGAGACACGGGGACGGGTAGAAGGCAAAAACACAAGAAGAAAAACAAATGAAAATCTAAAGACATTGCAGACCTTGACAGATATTCCAATCCATCTCAAGGAAACCAGTCATTTATCACAGTCTGTTCAACCAACAAGCTAAAGCCGGTGTGTTATAATAGCGGCTAGGAAATGAAGAAAAGTTGGTGGTCATTAGATTATTTTAAGGAGCTACTCACAGATTAAGACATCTCTACCTGTTTGTGAGTCACAGAGAAAGAGGCTGGATTGATACTTCCTGAAAGAAATGTTGCCTTACAAGCTTAAGTCAGAGAAAGAATAATGCCAAGAATAACTGAATTGTTATGAATGATGAAAAATAAAGCTAGATTGTATCTACAAAATTACCTTTAAACAAGGAGACAAACAAGCTCACTTGTGTTTTGGTGAGTTTTTTTATTACATATCTTATCAACTTTTTTCTTTTTCTTTTTTACATCTGACAAACAACACAGACCAGTCAGGTAGACCCAAAAAACCATCTTCATTAAATCCTCTCATGCTCAGATGAGTTCAGTTGAATTCATTCTAAATAGATCTTATTTTGTCCTTAAATTGTCCTATTAGCCTACTTTGCAGCCATTCAGCCAATACTGTTGTCCTGATGCTTTTTTCATTAAGCTTTGTGACCAGTCTTACCCATGTATTGTAAGCACTTTAATTCCTTAGAATAAAATAAAATCATTTTAGCCGTCTATTGTATTTTATTGGTTTTCGTTTAAACTGGCGATCACACTTTTAGCAGCGAACTTGAACCATTCATTCGCTTTTTGACCATCACATTACATTTGCTTATTTTCTGCTGCCTATCAATTACTTTTAGTTACCTGTTAAGTTTTTGCTCAAACTTTTAGTCCAATAATAAATCATATACTTTACATACTAGCTTGTGTTTCTATTTAGTCCCAAGTAGCACCGGATAATAGCAGGAGGAACAGATGGGCAACAGATGTGCTAATAATCGTGGTGTGGTTACAGACAGAACACCTGCCAACCAAATATTTTTATTATACCAATCATACTGTCTATATAGATATAGATAATGTACTGACTTTGTGAAAGATCTGCAAAACGATTAAAAAAATATTAAAAGAAAAGTCTTTTAATGCCACTTTAAAAGCAATTCAAATAGACATATTTGGAGTTTGGGGGGATTGTTTTTTTTAAAAAAAAATAAGTCTGTTAATACAAGTAACAAAAACTCAGCATGTTTAAATACATTTTATTTTACCATATTTTAAGTAAATAATATTTGGCTTTCACTGGGACCATGTCTGGTATGTTAGGGCCAGAAGGGTCAGTTAGTCTTCATAGACACAATCTACTTTTAAGATTCGACTCAAAACTTTCCTTTTTGACAAACCTTACAGTTAAAGCTTGATCAGGTGACCCTGAACCCTCCCTTAGTTACTTTCCACAGCATTTCCACAGCGTGGAATTCGAATGATGCACTGAGTGTTTCTTCTTCACTCACCTTTTTTCACTCTCTGTGTTTATACATCACTTTACATTTAATCATTAGTGATTAATACATTTTCCTCTGCAATGTGTCTTTTGTCCTGTCTTTCCCACCTCACCCCAACCATTCACAACAGAGAGCCTCCCGTCTCTGAATCTGTTTCGGCAGGAGAATTCCTGTTAAAAGGGAGATTTTTCCTCCCCACTCTCACCAAATGCTTGCTCATAGGTAGTCATCTGATTCATGGGGTATTATCTCTGTTATTATGCAGCCTTTAGCTCACAACATAAAGCACCTCGAGGTGACTCTTGTTGTAATTTGAGGCCATATAAATAAAACTGAACTGAATATGGATTTGCCAAGAGGTGGTCATTTTAAAAATAGACATATTTTGCATTTATCATCCTCAACAAGTTCCTGTTGTTTTTGTCTCAATTAAGACAAAACAGCTACCTTTCATTTTGTAATATTAGATCAAATATATTTCAACATTTTCTTCTTGGATTTATTTTTAGGTCCGGTAACTAAATTATGATCTGTGAGGTCAATAACCCTGCCAACCCAATCATTCATTTGCCTTTTTTTATATATTGGTATGCTTCATTGACATGCTCTTCCCGCTGAGAAGAGCGCCGTGGAACCAGAACGGCTCTTCGCACTTCCAGCTGTGAGGTGATAACCTTCTCTCACTTCACCAAATCCCTTCTTTTGGCATCTCATGAAACACAACCCATGTGTGTGTGTCGGCAAGCGAAGCAGTCAAATGCGCATGGAGATGAAGGCCATTTCATGTAGTCTTGCTCGAATGTGTGTCACTGTGTCTGTGGCACGGGGTTTAAGTTTGCGTGCGCCATGGAAAAAAAAATAGAGAAAGCACTCAACCTCCCCTCGCCCCCCTAAAAACATCCACTGACAATCCCCTCTTTTGCTTTTTAAATCAGGTTTTACAACCATCCTCCACTGCACCGTCCAGCCATCCATCCAATAAAAATCCAGATTTAAGTGATTTCAGTGGATTACAGAAAAGGTATTATGCTGCTATCACTTGCTTGGAACATGCAGCTATACCAGCTTGGCGCTTACTGTTAACATACACGTACCAGTGTTGTTTTAGCCATACTGAGCAAAGGATTTCTCTCTGTTGTTGTCACATCAGCTCAAGTGTAATGCGCGTGCATCTTGGTTTGTCTTCCATTGTAGTTAAATTCAACAGTGTGGAAAGCCTCCAAAGTCACTATTGGGAAGGAAAACATCTGCTAAATGGTCACATCTCACTCTCAGAGCCATAGCTAAACCAGGATTTACCTGGTGTGTGCTCCAAGCGCGCACGTGCATGTGCCTTTGTGTGTGTCTCCACCCCGTGTAGTTGTGCGTTTGGCAGCGCAGAAACCCTGGCTAACCCCCTCTGCGCTTCCCAATGTCCCGTCTCTGAAGAGCTATGACCATTAAGCAGCTGTTCACTTCTAAAGCCACGGAAAAAAATGAGAGAGCTGCGAGAATGCAAATGAGTCTCGGTATGCGCCAAAACTTCTCCAGGGGGACGCACTGTTAGGTCACAGACACACATACAGTACAGTACATGTGCTGCCACACGCACATACACGCTTACATGCTATGCACTCACATGTAGCTGAGTTAGACTCGCTATTATGTAGTGCAAGGATCCTCTTGAGTATCAAATGATCTTGCTGTAACTACATTTCTCTTAGAATTGGAGTGCAGAGACATTACAGTCCAATACATCCGATTAAACAGGCTCCAGGTAGTGACTTCTTCAGGCGTAACTACCTGTCTCAAGCAATACCTTCCTATTTGCGTTACGGTTTGATATAGTGTGTCTGTTTGGCACGGTAATTGTTCAGTGCGTTCGGTACACATATTAGGATGTGAGTGTTATTACAAAGAAGGAGTCTCTCGCTGTGCACCAAAACGCCAAAGGACGCTGTTTCAGGGACTCTTGAAATGTGTTCATAAAGCGCCTCCTTTGTGTAGCTGTCCGTGGTGCTGAAACCAGGCTTAACGTGATAGGAGGCATGTGTGCCTGTGTTGGTATGTGTCAGCAGCAGCAAACCAACAATTGGGCACCTATGAGTGGTCGACTGAATCGTTGTAAAAATGTTGACAAGTGACTGAAAATGTTGACAAAGACACAAGAAGACTTGTAAGTTTTTTTATAGGTTTTTTTTCTTTCTTTTTTTTTTAGGCAGTTGTAACTCAATTGTAGTGAAGTGCTTTACTGGAATGCTTCCCTCTTTTTCCCTGAGATGTGATTGTGTATAGCAGAGTCAGCCTCTGGGTAATGAGAATATATGGTGAAAGGTAGCGTTCGATGTCTTTTCTTTTCTTCTGTGCCCTAGTTTTATTTATACTTTGAAGCAGCCTGACACTAGTCATTCTTTGCCCTGTGCATGAAAGAAATTTGTCACTTTTGTATTTTTGTGCATGCATGTTGGCCGTTGTGTGCACCGGTGCATGTGTGTGTATGTGTGTGTGTACTCCTTTTTTGTTGCTCCCTCAGTAATAAGAGCTTAACCTTATTAATCACATTAGTGTGCCGAGGGTGGCTCTGGCAACACTCACACATGCCTCCACAGACACACTCAGACATGCGCACACAGGCAGCGACATGTCAATCTGTCATTAGTTAATAGCTCATTAGCACAAGGTGATTAATTACTCTGGCAGGGTGTGGGGATGAGAAGGATTGGGGGGTGGTGGGATGAAGGAGGAAGGAAAAGGACCACGGAGACACTGAGTCTTTATGCCGAGGGAGAAGCGAGTCGGGGAGGGTGGTGTGGTGGTGTAAAAACGGTAACCTCTCTTGCTTCCCGTAGATATCGATTTCTGGAGACTATGCCGCAAGCGCCATTCATGCATGCGTCTGTGCACGTGTGTGTGTGCGTGTGTATACACATGCATGTACGCTCCGCCTTCTCCTGGAGGTGTTTTGCCTGGCTGTGTTCTTTCCCGTCTCGCGGGAATCAGCTGTAAAGGTTAACTAGTCTTTTCTTAAGCTTTCAGCCTCATGACAAATGACCATGTTCAACCCATGGGGCACCTTACAGCAGACCTGCCCTCTCCCCTCCTCTTCACCCACTATCCCCTGGTGTTTCAGTTCATGAGGTGGGTAGTAGTGGGAGAAACGAGAAGGTAGGTGGATGGTAGCAAAGTAAGGAAGAAAGAACAAAAAGTGTCACTGAGGGAAGAAAGAAACTAAGTGTTGAATAGAGAGCACGAAAAGGGGAAAAAGTACTCAGTGACCTGCTAGGAATATATAAATTGACAGGTTTCCATTTAGACTGCCTAGTTTGAGCTCTAGAAACCCCGTATTAACCTGTGAGTGTAATAGTGAGATGACGAAAAGGAAAGAAGGAATATAAATCTGCATAAAGGCTGCACAGGTTTCGCTTCAGCTCATGCAGTTACATGAGCCTTGCTCACCTTTGCCTGTGTGACCTTTGCATATTCTTTTCTTTAACACATACGTCTGCTTCTCTTTACATCCTCTCCGCACAGCCTTGTGTCCTCTATACTTCAACTACAGGTTGAACGGCCTCTCCAGTGAGCAATTCACACTGAGTGGGGAAATTGTGTGTGTAGCTCTCATACATGTATACACCTGATATATATGGTTATACAGATATGCCAGGTATAATGATGCTGAATGGCATTGATAAATAGCCAGCTTGAGGAAAATGCATTGCTTTGTGTTTGCGCGCGTATGTACGAACATGTGTATATGCGCAGGGGTGTGTGTGTGTGTGTGTGTGTGTGTGCATGATGGAGTATTACAAGGTGTTGTCAAAAAAGCAATTTGTTTCTCTCTCAGATGTTTTTTTTCTTTATCATGACAAATCGACGTGAACCTCATCTAAAAATCCAGCATCTCCTCCTGCACCCCCTCCGATTCTACCCAGGCTGTGCTCTCAACTTTAATATGATGAAGTCATAACCACAACCCACCCCCCCATACCCCTCCCTTCTACCCTCTTCCGCCGCCACCCCAATTGCCACCCCTTCCTTTTCTCGCCGTAAATCGACTCTCAGCACCTGCTACCGTGGGTGCTGAGGGAGAGTACCTGCACGCGTGCGCGCGGCTCTTGTTCTCCGCATACATATGTGCGAACATGTGTGTACATGCCCCCACATATCAACTGGAGTGTGCGCACGCCAGGGTGCCGCAGCGGCACATTGTGCACAAGTCACGACGTGACTCGTTGAGGATGATGAATGGCGTGTGAGAATGTTGCATGAAGAAATAGAAAATGGGGCTGACAGTGGTCCCCTGGAGTAGAGCCTCATGGGTCATACCTGCTCATCTCGTCCTCTCTCTTCATTACTACACACACCGGATTCTTTGCCTGTGTAGCAGCTTCATACCTGCCCCTCACCGCATGCAAGACTGTATCTGTTTAATAAGCATCCACTTCTTTTTGAGCAGCATCCTTGTTGTCTGACTTATAGCAAAGTTTACCTTCCACATTGGTTCTCCAGCGTGCAAAAACAGAGGAACGTACAGACTGGCTTACCAATGACTAGCTTATATATCTTTCATAGTAGCGTTGAAATATCTGATGAGCAGCATTGAAGATGCATCGCTGCATAATGTCTGATAAGTGTCTTAAATGATGTGCCTGGATGCATACTGAATGTTGATTAATGTGTTTAATCATGTGGGGTTATGCTAATATTGTAAAAACATGATGAGTTGGTTGGCCTTTTTTTTCTTTTTGTGGTTGATATTTGACTAGATGTGTGCCCTCTGCTGGGCAGTGCGAGGACCTTCACTCACCTGGTAACCTCCCACCTGAGACTTTGGCCGGAGTCCATTTATGGAGATAGAAAGTACAGTTTTGTATTTTCGAAGATTTGTCTGACAAGCTTGATGTGCGAGCTTCTGTTTATCATTGTCTGCCACTGAACAAATAATTTATGATTTTTTATTTTTAAAAGAAAAATGAAAAGTACCGCTTTTTTATTTTATCTTGTGAGGTTTAAAAAGTGTTGTTTCACAGGCTGCTATCGTCCTGCGTTGTTTGACATTGTATCGTTCCTTTTTAGGCACACGGTGTGGATGTGAGCGTGCCCATGTGAGATCTGACATATTACCGGCTTCAGCGCCGCAGTGTCCTCTGCCCTTCCTCCCCCCTGTCCTGCTCCACATCTCCGCTTTGCTGCCTTGTCTTTTCTCCTTTTAACCTCACCCCTGTTCTCCTACCTTTCCTTTCCTCCTCTCTTTTTCCATCTTTCCTCTCTCACACCCACTCCCTTGTATTTTCCTCGTAACCGTTCTATCCCTTCCCCTTTCCTCTAATGTGCATGCTTTGTCACATTCCCATGATTCTGTCACTCTTTTTCTCTCTAGCGCTTGTGGGCTCCATTGCGTGTTGCCGCCCTCGTTGCCACCTCCTACTCCTCCTCCTCCTTTCTACCACTACACCATCCCTCTTTCACTGTCTCACCCCAACCCCTTTTCTCTTTCTCCTTCGGCTCATTCGTTAGTTCCCGCCGTCATCCTTACTCCCCCTCCATCTCGCTGGTGCATCGCTGCTGGGAGAGCGAGGGAGAGAGCAAGCGGGAAAGAGAGAGGGCGAGGGAGCTGGTGTGTGTGCGTGTGTGTGTTGAGTCTGCTCTCAGTCTCAGCTGTGGGCAGATGGAGGATGGAGCCACAGCCACATCTCTCCTTGTCTTCTGCGCTGCCTGCCACAGGCTGAAAGGCGCTCTCACTCTCAGTGTTTTCTCATCCATCCATTCCCCTGTGCCCGAGTTGGCCTTGATCTGTGACGGATTGAGCAAAAAAAAGGACTGAGGACTAGAAGCAGGAGGGGAGACAAAAAAGACCTGCAGTCTCCTGGAAAAGCAGGGAGAGCAGTGCAGGGCATTGCGCTCATCATTTCCCCCCCCCCACCGGTGTTTTGGTGTTGTGCCGTTCATCTCTGCAGAGCAACAGCTACACGTGCGCAAGTGTGTCGATCCACATAGTGCAAGTGTGTGTGCGAGCACGAGCATGTATGTGTGTGCGTGCGTGTGCTCGTAGCTCTTCGTTCTGCTCTGTGTCTCTTTCTCTCTCTCTCTCTGCTCCTGCGCGGTGCTCCAGCACTCAGCTAGCGGATTGTGCTTCACAGAGCTCACTGAAATAGGCAGAGAGAGGAGAAGGGAGGGAAATCAAGAGTGAAGAAGAAGAACAGCGAGGCAGAGGCGACAGACAGCGAGGACTTTGATAAGAGGGAGAAAACAGAGTGCAAAAGATTGAGAATCAAGAAAAGAGGACTCTTAAGGGAACAGAGAGGAGTGGAGCGTGGAGGAGAGGAGATAAGGGTAGAGGGTTAATGAGAAAGAGCGACAAGTACGGAGCGATGCATCACGCAGGCAACACAGGAAGGACCAAGACCCTCTCTCACGAGACAGGTAGGACTCTCGGATACTTCTTTGTCACTACAGCGGTCAGATGGCATGGTGCTGTGTTCTTTGCAGACAGCGGGAACAATAGAGCCACGCTCGAACTTCACTCTACGCAAACCCCTGTAATTCGTCTGCTGTGGATGAACACACACGGATCTTGAATTATTTATGTTTTTTTTCCCAGCCTGCACATGTTTAATTTTAATGACTTGCCGTTATATCACAGGTTATATATATACATATGGCGAAGTGCGAGAATGTGCGTGCACGGTGGAGGCAGTGGTGATCAAAGGGCATACATCTGAATAGAACTTGGCTTTGATGTGCCCTTGAAGTTATGATTGGCATCCGTGAATGCCAGCATGCGCCGTTCGGATGCGATTCCGAGTGGGTTTTTTTTTATTGATTTGAAGTTGGATGTAAGAGCATCTTTGTGTGTCAGCCACCCCAGCCTTCTGGTGAGCACGTTCCAATTGACGGCGATTGCAGTGATTGACAGGCAGCTGATGGGGAGAAATGGATGGGACAGGTTGTCCCCCCTCTCCACCCCCTCCACGTCGATCGATAATGTATTCATCTGTGTGTTCTTCAATATTTACAAGGTTATTTCGAGCTATTTGCCTTTCTAGTCCGCTGTTGATCAATTGATTGACTATTTAGATGTGGGTTTCATTTATTTAAAAAAAAAAAAATCAAACTGGCTTGATGAGTCTCAACTCCCACGTGTGAACGGACCCGCAGGGGTCATCTTTAGCGTGGCGGTGTTGTTTGACCAAACAGTTTGACCTCCGAGGGAAAGGTTAAGCACGTCTGCGGCACATCTCTACGTCTGTATCCATGTACGTGTTTGTGTGCGAGCCATATAATAGTTGCTTGATTGCTTTGTGGGTGTGTGGGGATTGCTAGCACTCGTCAGGCTAATCAAACAGTTCCCACAGAAAATCACAACGTGGCACACACCCCTCTCAGCAGCTCTGACACATCTGCCTCCTATCTGAACAAACATTATGAATTTACAAGCTAGACAGGCGTAATGTGTGCGCATGTGTGTGCGTGTGGTTTTTTTTTTAAGATAAAGGCAACATTGTCTAAGGAAATACAAGCCTTTGACAAGCTCATACAAACTCCCTGAACCGCCCACACGCATACACATGCACACAAAGCCACCCACCAAACACACACACACACACACACACACTCATCTGTTACAGGGATCCGGCCCAGTGGTGGATAAATGTGCCTTTCTGATTGCTGCCACAGACAGGACGTGATTGGCATGGCAGACCGGGGAATTAGCCATGGTTTCTATGGTGACTAATTAGGAGGGTCCTGACTGGTGGGTTTATGAAGACAGATGACAGATCGGTGGTTCACTTCCTGCTTTACAGATTGTGTGGTCCCATTGGCTAGCGGGAACCCCCGCTATCTCAGACAGACAAACCCCCCACAGGCCACCTCACACATGTTCAGCTGTCACCAGATATACAAAAAATTAAAAGTTGTCCTAAACCGCGATGATGACAACATCCGACTGTGAGCATATTTGCCGTAAGTTGTACTTTGGCTCCGAGCAGACCGACGCGCAGAGTGATAGGTGGGGTAGATGTCTGCCGTGGCCTCGTTGCTCAGCCTCTGCTTCACCCACAAAAAACAACACACGCTCGCCGCTGTAGGCTAGACGTATGCATATTTAGAGGCTAATTCAGAATACACTCTTTTTTTTCGTTCTTTTTTTTTTTTAATGTGACAATAAACAAGTCAGAGTCACACGCACACACCGATTATGTAGCTATAGGGCATGTGAGAGAGAAATAG